>NC_064760.1:26138855-28693855 GCF_011397635.1 Epinephelus fuscoguttatus | reverse complement strand
TAATCGGGGCCTTTCCACTGAGTCCTGGGGAGCCAAAACAAGCCAGGAAACAGACAGTACATACCTGTGCATGATAAAAGATCGATGACAGCACAAGAGACAGATGCTTTCAAATGGCTGCTGAGCATCAGTAGCACAGGGACGCCTCCTGAGCTCAGTGGCTACACAACATAGCAATGTTAGCGATGCAAACATTGAAAAAGGTGACATCAAAAAAATGCAGAAATGAACCACAGGCATTTAGTTTGTCATTATTACATCTACGCCTCATGCAGCCTCTTGTGGTGTTGCTATGTTAGAAATGGCTGCAGCTTAACTGTTCATTGTGGTCTTTGGCCAATCCATGACAAATGACATTAGGAATGTAATGACACAATCTGCAGTCCACAGGACCTCGCAGCTTGTCTGTAGTCTATTACCGGATCATCACATTTGTGCTGACACCATCATTTGTCATGAAATTGACCTGCATTGTAAAGAATATAATGCTACCACCTTATGTGTAATCTAGTGAAAATAGCACAATTCTTCATGGCACATAATCTAAGTAACATTATCCTAAATTGTCATGGTTGAGGGGGTTTCACGCTCTGCACCATTAGCTCCCACAATGGGAAAAAAATCATTCATCATTTACCCACAGAAGAAGAGGAAGAGATCTGATGGTCAAAGGGGTCACAGCTGGGTTATTAATGGGTTGGGGGGGTAGAAACTGCATGTAGTGGAATCAGACCACAGGTAGTTTATCAAAAAAAAAAAAAAAAAAAAAAAAAATCATAGGTCTTTTGTTTAATTAGAGTTCTCACGTTTGCCTGCAATGCTTAGTCCCCTCAAGACGCCGCTGTTCCCCTTGCTTTCCTGTCGGCCTCAGCTCAGCAGCCATTTTGATGTGCTAAGTAGAATTTATCACGTCGGCTTTAAAGCTCACGGGTTCTGGGCGAGTGTCATGGATGTGAAGCAGCTGTGCGGTGAAGTACTGCAAAGCCATGTATTTTGGAGGATTAGCGGACTTCACCTTCAGGAGGGACGGCTGGAGGTTACGGCCTTTTTCACTGTAAAATATTCTATAAAGGTCGTTTCTTGGATTTCGTGCGTCTGACTTCACCAACTGGTTTTACTCGAACTGCCAAAGCTACCTAAACAAGGTCTTAATATGTGAAACTAGGTGATCTGCCCTACACACGTGGAAGGGTGAATAAATAAAGCTCACCTTTCACAACTGCAGGGCAGCCACATCCACCCAATGGTCTCCCTTTCTGAGAATCTCCAGAAAACTCTAATCTTATTCCTATTCTGTGAACATCCCAGTCTCAGTAACCACAAGTAACATTTTTCTGTCGGCTAATCAGAGGCTCCTTAGTTTGATCTGAGCTGTTAAAGCGTCTGGTCAGACTAGCAGGTAATTTGGTGATCTGCCGTGGGGCAGCAGCAGGTTGGTCGGGGCGGACATTTGGTTTGGTTATGGTTGGGTTGATGTAACAGCCTTGCCGATTACTCTGCACTATGGTACCCGATTGTGGTGACATCGAGGCTGACCTTGGAGTCACCTCCCCCGCTGCCGCACTCTCCCTTGTCGTACCACCATTTGTTTTTCAATTTGTCCAAGAGGCCTTGCTCATTCAGTTTTAAAACTGCCAGGTTAACAGCATTTCTTGAAACGATAAAACATAACTTGTAAGAAAATGCACAGGTCCGTGAGAAATCTAATGCAAAGTAATAATTGTACTAAGCATCATAACGATAAATGGTAGTGAGACTACCACTGTCAAAGCAGGGGGGCTTATGCAACAGAATCTGTTAATCAGAATGGTCTAGGAAAGGACAAATTGTTTAAGAATTTAAGGAATATGGAGAGATAAGAAAGGCTCATATAAGGTAAAGACAGTGTTAAATCTTGGAAAAGGTGGCATGAAGGGTTACGTAGTTTAGAACTGAAGTGTGCGGGATGGGGACACTTGTCATTGAGAAGAAAAGTAACAACAACAAACATCATGCAATTAACATTCGTCACAAGTGACAGCGCAGCTTTTAAAGGCTAAATTGAAAAACCATTGAACTGTTAAATTAAAAGTGACAACACAACAGTCAGGTAGGACAGCACACGGGACAGAAGGAGAGATTGAAGGAGAGAGAAAAGCAACAGTAAGAGAGACATAAATATGAAATGATTGTTAGCTTTAGCCTTATCGTCTAGATTTGATCCTTTGACTAAAAATTAGCAGCTCTTATCACAAATATAAAATATTTAAAAACATTATCCTTTGTATCCAAGTGCATTGAAAGGCATACTACCGTTACCTCTGTGTCCATAAAAAAACAAGAAGAGGAAGAGAAGAGAATGACAACAGGGGGACATCAGGGTAGGTGGAATACTATAACAACATGGAGGATATTGTTATATTATTCCACCCACCTTAATGCTGAGCCTTTGGGCGTCGCCACACCGTATCCTTTCGAGTCGAGGTTCCCGCCCACTTTCATGGTGTCGCAGGGCTTCCGCTGCTCGATGTACTCGTTCATGGTGGATTCGAGGAGAAAGGCGAACTTGCCCTTTGACTTTCGTACCCGGGCTACGCCATCGGGCGTGGTCTTAACAAACACTGAGGGTTCAGCGGATTTCATGTATGACCACATCTTCTCATACACTGCTATTTTGGATCGCTGTGGGAGGAAAGGAGAAGCGGATTAGAAAAAATTGCAAGAAACATCATGCACGTTTAATGGATTTTGCAGGATTTTTGTGCTTAATGATCACTTCGTTTAAACTGGCGTCATGAAGTATTTATAGACATCTTGGAAAAGCGGCAGTGATATCTTTAAATACTTCCAGAAAATATAGCTGGTGGACTTTTGTAGGATCATGAAGTACAAAAATTTACAAAATCCATTTCTCTTCATCGGCATAGATGTATTCCTTAAATATTATGTTGCAGCTTGAGGCTCAGATTCACCAAGTGTGAATGAGGACCACTCATCACCTGTGCAGTATATAGCATCATGCAAATTGGGTTTTAGAAGACACACTGGCATTTGTAGACTCGGTTATGAGAAAAATATCTCAGATAATTAAACTCTTGTGTCAGTTAAGTGTGGATAATCATGATTTATATGCAAACTTGCTAAACTTTTAGACCAGTCTCTTGGAGAATTTGAGCCTTTATGGTCTTGATTTAACTTGCAGAACTTATTACAGTTATTCATTTCCACGATACTGTCCTTAATGTAACATCTCTGCTGTGACTCCGAGGCAATGCACATGAGAAGTAAGAGAAGTGAACAAGAAAGCGGGTTGCACAGACACAAGGCAACCCATCACAGAGTGACACAGATGAGCTTCTTCCCAGCGCCTGGGGTCAGGCTTAGCGAGCCTGTAAAATCTGTGGGAGTTGAGTGCTATCTATAATAAGCATCAATTAAATTATTCAATGCCGCTGGATTTATTTTGGCATAGGCATTTCACACTTTGAACAGATCCCGGTCCAAGCAGCGATGAGCCAGCTCCCGAGTGGCACTGTGTGTACTGCAGACTGGATCCCACATAAAAAAAAATATGCTTTCTTTTAGTAAAGGCCAGAGAAAGACGAAAGGGGGTTGGATGGTTTTCAAGAACTGTCAGAATCAAAAGATCTACTGTCAACCAAAGGGTTTGTCGATGGAACATGGACAAGCTGCTGATATACCAGCATCTGTTGGAGATACTTCCCTGCAGTGTTTTTTAACCTCACAGCAAGTCATCAGTTTACAGATACTAAAATCTGAATGATGAGTCAATATATTCATGTAGAGTGTATCTATGTGCCATTTTCATCTTAGAATGGATATTTGTTCGTAAACCAAAGTAAAGAGCAAAATAAATATTCTTCTTGATAGTTGTGCTTTGTAAGATGGTGTATTAGGGCCATTGTAGGTTGAAAATGAAGTTGTTAATACACACACACACACACACACACACACACACACACACACACACAAAATCTCCATAAAGAAGTCATACATTTGTGAAAAAATGCCTGCAGGTTTTTCTGCCAGAAAGTCAGGCGTTGTAAGAGCAACAAAGTCCATGAGCACATGACTGTCACCCAGGAGACTGAGGTTCATGTCCTTTGTTAGTCAGCGTCTTTTTAGACTTAGTTAACTTTTGTTTCCTTCAGTTTTTAGGGTGTACAAAGCCGCTGAATTCACACTGAATGTCGTATTTCAGGCTTTTCTTGTGCACTTTTCATATGCTTTCCTACGAAAAGTAAAGGAGCAATATTCATACATTTCCTACATAATCATGAGCCGGACATTTGTTTATAACCCATGTATTTTGGAAGGCTGCTGTCACGTGACCAATGCACTGACAGTGTGTAGAACAAAGAGTGATGGATGAGTCACAAAACACAGGACTTTCCCCAGGAGACCGGTGTTCAAAACTATGTGAACCTTTAGTGAATTCTGAGGGTGCTTTCAGACCTAGAGTTGTCTTGCTTTGGTCTGAATCAGAGACTAATTTTGTTACAAAGTTGCAAAATTGTCTAGAGTTGGTTCGTGTTCTCACGGCAGCATTTACAAGCGGACCAGATCAAACCATACAGTTTGAAAATGAGGCGCAGCTCCAACTAGAAAACAATGTTTTGATGCATTGGATGTGCTGAATGTGCATATTAAGGCAGTACAGGAGGAGGTGCACATTAATAATCATCCAGGACTGTAACATGCTCATGTTTAACCCAAACAATGTGTCATGTGACTGCAGTTGGTTCGGATTGAGGTCGGAAGATGTTCTCACCACAAACGAACCGCACCAGAGTTCGTTTGTAATCCGACTGAGACCACCTCTTCAAGAAGGTCTCAGTCCGGTTGTTTTGGTGCACACCTGAGTGCGATTGCTGTGTTCACACCTGCCCAAACGTACCGCACTTAGGGGGCAAATGAACTTGAGTTTGATTGACCCAAACCAAACAGGACAGGTATGAAAGCACCCTGAGTCATGTTAAGGTACATCGTCACTGTGTTTCTTTTCCATGTTTCCATGGAGTTCACAACGTTTCGTTAAGTATGTAAAGGCATTCATGGGGCACTACCTCATAGAATATTGCATGCATAATGGGTACATTGCGTATTACAACAATGTAAGGATGCTGAGGAGGGACGTTGAGCTGATGGCCCATAACATTGGTACAACTTTCATTTTGGAACTACTGTTTAGCCGTACTAACACGTCTTCACTGAGTTAAATGATCGGTCATTCAACATTTCAAAGTTTGCTGGGATTCCCTGTTTACTGGTTACCCCACTCCCCACAAACACAAACACATACACCATTTTCCTCCTTTTTTTATAACAACAATGGCCCTGATATGCCATCATACCAGCATTTTTAGCAGGCTAGCGTGGTTAAAAATGCCAAACATCTGCTGCTTCCAGCCTCTCAAATGTCTTTTATAGACAGTTTCTAGGGCAAAGTAAGTAAACTGAAAATGAATTAACTTGGCCTCTGGAAAGCTGTAATGGTCATTTCTCACTATGTTCTGACATTTACAGATTAACTGCTCCAAATAGAAAAAAATAAACTTTATGGATCAGCCAGTAATTGCTGGTTGTAGCTTGTTAATGGGTCGTACAGTCAACTAGGAATGATAGAAAAACGGTAACTATGTACTGTAGGTAGTGCAAGTTGAAGATAAAGTACAGTTAGATAACTGCACATGGACACTGAGCTCTCTGGCTCTGCATGTCCAAACATACTGATCAGCACATAGACTCATCACTGTCCTCAATTGGTAAAAGCCCCCTTAACAAGAGCATCCATCTCTAATGCATTTCTATTAATAAACAAAAGCATTAACCCTGACCCAACGAAAGTGCTTTACTGGCTTTATGTAATTGCATACAATTTGTTTGTAGGCATCTGTCATAGAGCATCAGGCCAAGGGTGAGGATGAGATGAGACAGCAACATAACACAAATTAAAAAGTCTGCATGATGAATGTCCTCTGCACAGATGAAAAAGCCTTGAAGTTGGGGTGATGGCCATTCTATTTTAATGCAGTGGACAGGGAGGGCCAGTCAGAGTCAGATGTGATGTTTTTGTTGACAATCTCGTTAAATGTGTTCAATTTGCATGTGTCAGACATCATGGAAAGGACACTAGTTTAGAGGACAATTTCCCCAAAGACCCGCGGCTCATCTGCTCGGAAGAGGGAAAGCTCCAGGCACCTCCTCAAATGAAGAGAAAAGAATGGATCTGGGCATTGATTACTGACGACAGAGTGTGCTGCCTCAGTGCTTTATGAAGTCAATTCATCAATATCAGAGCGGGGACGAAGTGCAACCAAAACCTAAATAGGCCGATTCCACTGCAACTAAAGTCACCAGAGAAAGCAGATCCTGATAGAGAGGGAAAACAAGATACAGTGAGAAAGCCCAGCAGGGAAGGAGAGATATTTGATTATTGACCGCCCGCACACGCATAAACACATACACATACAGCTCACATGTGAACGTAATGCATTGAACGTCGACTCTCATCTCCTTTTAAATGTAATCATTCACACTCCGGTCTACAGTGGTCATTTAAAATTCAATTAGGGAATAATGACGGTGAAAGTCCATCATCAATGAACAGACAATTTGTTGAGCAATTATAGACCGCCATAAATACAGCTTTGTACGTGTGGCTCTCCTTCACACCATATAATGACCCCGTTAGGACATACTGCTGTATTCAAAATGAGCTTCCAGACAATTAACAGGGAGGGGTTACATTTGATAGCTATTGTATAAAGTGAAAAAGAAACATGAGTGCATGTTAACCTGCAAACAGCATAATCTCCCACCTTTAAATGTCTTCAAATTAAACTAAAGCAATCATAACGTTGCTCTGTTCATAATGAAGTACCTAAATAGTCGATCTCAGCCAAGCCTCCTACCGAGGTGACACGGTTACATCATCTGTGTAGGTGTTCCTCCTGCAAATGTGTCTGAAGCAGCGAATTTCCTGCTGTCTTGTAATAGTCATAAAGACAAACTCTGCTCTGTTATTCCAGCCTGGTGAATTAAAATGAGGAATAAAGAGAACAGGACCTGCCTTTAAGGTTTGAGAGAAGCCAGGGGAAAACTGTGGGGTCCTCGTTATTATTCTTCCGGAGAGAAATCTTTCAGATCAACATGTCCAAATCACAAATGCAGATATGAACGCACAGGCACTCAGGCATTCTAATGCATGCACATACAAATGAAGGTTTCCTTAGAGCAGGGGTCAGCAACTGGCAATGAGCATCACTGTTATATCTAGCAATTTTAAATCAGGAACCAACATACTTTCAAAGGGCAGTTCAAACCTGCAATATCTTTTCTTTAAATATAACTTCTTAAATCTTCAATATGTGACACTTGGAGGCAGCAGAACAAGCTGCGAACACAACACTGACATTATTATCTCCATTTAAAGGTATATTACACAGGATTTTCCCAAAAGACAATGTATAGACCAAAATAATCCCTCTCAATCATCACTTATGACCCACTAGGAGTGTGTGGTGGTGTATTTATACGCAGAGACTCTGCCCTCTGCCTGAATTTTCTTATTTTCTTATTGTGTGGCTATGTTTGTGATGTTCTTGGGAGCAGCACACAGGTGAGGACAGGTAGCAACCAGGTGCCAGACTATAAGCAGCACGCATCCAAGAGGAAGCTACAAAGATCGTATACCCGGCGCTGAAAAAAACAACCTATTGGCAGGCAAAACTTCAAGCAGACAAAGCTTGCTCCAATACAAGAGTGAATCTGGGGTTCACTGGGAATATTGTTTCCAAACAGTAACCGACATTTCCTGCATAGTATACCCTTAAAAATGGAGTCTGCAATTCACGAGACAAATTGTTGATATTTGAACTCAACACCCTAACAAATACACACCTCCACTGCTCCTTCAGAAGCTCTGTAATATCTCTGATTTTATGTGCATTTTATTACTATCATGGTGTAGCTCCTCTGCTCTCGGGCGAGGACAAGAAAGAAGAAGAATAGCCGCCATGGTGTTGTGCCGCTTGGTCTGAGCCACTTTGTTTCCAAGTTACAGAGCAGTTTTTACAGAAATTTTTCAGTGCACACACAGACAGGACATCTAGCAGACCAAAATTTGCTGAATTTAAAAATTATTTTAAAGACTTAAAATAGCAGACTCCAGCTTTAAGTTCACATAGCGATATCTACAGATCCAGCAGATATGTAGTAACATTTGCACTAGATGTTCGAGTGTAGAGTTTCTGGCCACTTTATGAATGTAAGTCTAATTTTCATTGTTTCAGCTCTGTTACGCTGTGGCTCTTTAGCTGCTAAACGCTCCACTGTGCTCACCAGCTAGCAGATAATTTTGTCGGTCTGCTGTTCGGTGTTGGACCGGTAGTGTCAGTTTTAAGGGCTTATCTCGTGAAAACAGCTGCTTGAAGCAGCTGAAAACAACAATATGAGACACATTAAGCCCAGATACATAAGTGTCAATAAATGACTCAATGCTAACTGTTGTTTTGTGAAGATTTACTTGCTGGGTTATCCCACATTATAAACAGAAGCCTGAACCTGCTGCGGTTAAATGAAAGTACTGTTGTTGTTGCAGAAATATTAGAGAGGAATTTTCCAAAGTTTGAAAAAATTGGGGGAAAATCTGGGGGAAAGAGAGAGTGTGCAGCGCTGGCTGCTAAAAATGTCACTTCCTGCCACAATAAAAGAGATGAGTAGGTTACGGACATAACGTCATTTAAAAATGTATTACAGTATTTTCTGCTCACCACAGCCATCTCCTTTTTTATTTTTTAGATTTTTTTTCTATTTATTTGTATGTCCGTACTATACCAACACTACTTATATTATTGTCATATATTACTTATTTCATTAGCTATTTTATTCTATTGACTAATAGGTTTATTGTCTTTTATAATTGTAACTGTGCTTTGCTATGTCTTTTAGACAGCCAACTCTTTGTGCTTGTGAGATGCAAATCTGTAGTGCTGCCCTCTAACAGTCGACCAGAAAGGTCACTGGTCGGCAAGATTTCTTAGTTGCAGAAAACAACAACAACAACAACAACTTGAAACTCTATTAGGAGCTGCACCTTGTCAAAATAAATCAAAACCTGTAAGAATGGACCATGTGGGAATTTAATTTGAAAGGACAGACACAGGAAGTGGCCAGGCTCAGCAGTCAGACAGGAGTCACGTTACAGGGCTGGTACGTGCGGTGATTCCACAGGCTAGTTAATAACATGTCGGGCAGGAAATCCAAAATGTGGGATCATTTTGAGAAGGTGAAGGACAAACCCAAGGTGATGTGTAAACTCATCTTCATTGGTCGACTACAAACATGGCGTATCATCTGAAACATGGAAGTAGCTACGTGTCCATTAGCCACTTAGCACAATCATTACTGCTTTGCCGACAGTGTCATTAACAGGCGGCTCACTAAGTGTGTGACGTGCACTTGTAGATAAAATATAGGCCTATATTAATGAAGGTTCATCAGTACGGTTTGTATTTCTCTGTAATGTAGCACAGTGTTAACAATGTTACTGATACTATTCTTTCTCACACCTTCAACTCAAACCATTGTGTTGCCCCGCCCAAAAGATATCATTTAATGCTTGGATTAGTATCATAAATGTGAAGGCGACTAGTCGACTAATGGCCCTAAATGACGACTATTGGTCGACTAGGAAAATTCGTAGTCGGGGGCTGCCGACTAAGCCGTGTCATAAAAACTGTTTGAAGTTAAAGGTACTTGTGTCATTTACTTTAAAAAATGGTAGTTTATCCAATTTGTTTTGCACTGTTTTTATTACAAGGTCATGTTTATTGAGATTAACACTAGCTTTGTATTGACACTGTTACCCACAGCGCAGTTTTTAAATAAATCACATTCAAGCTGTGATGCAAACCCTTTTTGCTCAGCCCATATATTTTTATTGGAGGGCCAGATTTTGCCCACTACTGCCTGAGAGGATACAAGCATTACTCCGTACACTAAAACAGGATACCCTGTAGGTATTTCTTCACAGTCTAGAGGATAAATACTTATGGCCAGAAAATTCAAAGTCTCCCGTGATGCACCGAAAGACAGAAGAAAAGCCGAAGGGAAGATAGAAAGACAAGACAGATTTGTTTTTCTACATTTTTTGAAAGATCATTAATAAATCCAGAGATCGGAGATTTTGTTGTTCCAGAAACCCCCCCGAAATGTCATTAAAATGTCCGAGAAGGGACAAGTGATTAAAGTCCAAAGTCAAAGCAATTGCCCTCTCCATTCTAAATAACCACTTAATCTGTATTGATTCTCAGTTATGCAGCATTTCCAGACCTCTGTCCACTGCCCTCCGAACTGCAGCCTGTTTTTTATTCTTCCTTTGGCGTCGCAGGCTGCTTTCATTATGGCCGCTCCCACATACGCTCCACTGCTTGTGTATCTAAATACCATCGCCAAACACCCGCCACTACATTTCCTTCTACTTTTACTTCCTTTCCACTTTGTTTGTGGACATCACCACTTCTTCCCCAATATCCTGTATGCCAGGACTACCTGTATCTCAAGTACGCAGAAATGAAAGTTGAAGCTCTTGGGGTTGTACTTTGTCATTGAAGTGCCACATGCTACGCCCTGAATACCAATTGCTCATCTTTGATGCTTGTTGCTGGACTCCAAAGGCTCCTCTCGCGCCTGCTGTTGCTGCTCATCTAAAGTTCGACAAGGCCCTCTGAGGACAGTGCATTCCCTCAGAGGTTACGCCTATCTCGCACTAGTCTATCATCACTTTTGTCAGCTTTCTCTTTTATGCAAACCGGCTCTAATCTTTATAGGAGCCTCCCCTTCACTCTGCACTGTATTGAAACACAAAGTGACAAGAGCTCGGGGAATTGTGCTACAATGTGCTGCATATGATTGCGGGGCAACCTTAGGATTTTTTGTGTAAATCTCTTTGCCTGCTTCTCTTCATGCAACCCCGGCCTAACGCAGGTCTGCTCTGCACAAAAAAAAAAAAAAAAAAAAAAAAAGCCACTTATTAAATATTGTGTTGGACCATGCAGAAGCTATAGTGTCTGCGCCACGATAGCTGAGACGTGAAATTGATTTTCATGCTTAGTAAAATGCATTGGTGACTGCACTCAAGCTGTTGTTCCCATCTCCTCCACACCTGCAGATCAGTAAGATGCATGATGTTTGCCGTCGAGGCTTTGGGTGATGCATAATCTTTTGAGGGAGAACAGAAAACAATGCCGCGGTCTCATTTCTCTGCGCAATTATCATTCTTTCATTGTTACGCTGTTAAATGAGGTGCATGATGGGACAGCAGTGTGGTTGTCTTTGATGGTCTCACCCCGGTCTTTACACGTAATTAAACAGCCACATCAGCCCATTTTATCATCTCAGCCATTATTACGATTCAGCTTCTTCTTCGATGTACAATCTGAAATGTAACCGAGCCAAGCCTTTTGATGGAATAAAACCTCATCAAGAGGATAAACATGGCCTCGCTGGTACAACTCATCATTTTCTAATCATCCAAAACACAAATATCCAACTGACTGCATGAAAAGATCCATGACAGGAATTAAAATGATGAAACAAATCACAGTGGTGCAGTGGCACATGACAGCTGCTATGTTGAGGAAGGGCAGCACAAAGCTTGAAGCTATCCCGCATTGTCTCAAGGTAAAGCAACAGACAGGCTGGAGACAGAGGAGATGAGGGTGCCCAAACAAGCAGGGCAGTCTGGGGAAGAGGAGCCAAGTGCGGGTAGAGCTGCTCTGCCAAGCGCCGAGAGCCATTCGGGCTTCCATCGGGCACGTCGACGAGCTCCCAGGCCAGCTGTCCTAGTTGGTTGCGAGCAGCAGAATTCGTCTTCCTATGGGCTCCACTCAACACCTCCCTCTTTGAAAATTCCTCCGCAGCTTCTCCACATTCCCACCGCCAAATAAAGACGCATGCAGTGATGTGAATATTGTCACTGTCACATAATGAGCAAAACTGTCAGTTTCTCAGGATCTAAAAGAACAGCCTTTGAGGAGTATCTTAAAAGCGCGGAGGACGATAAGATAATTTAACAGATTTGAAAACATGAGCTATCAAAATGAGAGTTTGAATGTATTATAGCTTGTTATTACAAGCCATATCCATGCTACTGCATTTTATTTTTTGCTTTCTGCTGAGGAAGGGAGCAGAAAAAGAATATCTTACACACATGATGGTGTTTGTTCGACTTGTTAGGCAGTTTAATAAAATACACCAGGTGAAATCATCAAAAATTAACGACAGGGGGGTTCAGAGATGATGACATATGTCTTGTTTGAAACATTGGACTTGATTTAAAATTTCCAGCTGGCTGATGCCGTATGGGTCTAATTAAGCCCGAATGTATTTCCTGAAAAACATGATCTGAAATAGAACTTTAACTCCTATTAATCAGTGTGTTTTTTTTTTCCTTGTCAGCCCTCTACAGCTTTAATTAAAAGTCCCTTGGAGTAGCGGTTCACACATGTCATTTCCTATTTGAAGACTCGGGGATGTAACTAGGACACTCATTATGCAGAATTCAGCAAAACTGCGACTCCCCGACCACCTCTCTCGGATTGTTCCACCAAGCAGACCCAAGGTGGCTCCTTTGTCACCTCAACTGTAATTGGCATCTATCATGTCTTTGACACAAAGACATGCACTGGATATGCACCTGAGCAGCATCCATGATGAAAGGGAAAGTGATGACAGGCTTTGTGAGGTGTTGTATGGGGAATAGAGTGCTGCTGTCATGTGCCGCCTTTCCCACGATATATTATCTGCGCAGTATACATCCTTTTACAACTGGCTCCTAAGAAGCACAACTCTTCTAAATATCAAACTCAAGCAGATGCTATCTTGTCCTTTGTCGGAGGGGGAAAAAAACATGGATTTGATTTTGCATTTTGTTGTTCTGAGCTATTCAACCCAGGGGTAATACAAATGAATTGCTCTTTCTGCCAACAGGCTGCAGCTGTGAAACATATGAATTGTTTCTCTCCTGCTGATGAGTAATGAGGGAGCGTAGGATAAAAGACTGTCATATTGCCTTTTCGTCATCACAAGCAGAGTGTTGTTTCATTAATTCTTTTTCAACTTATTGCTCTGCAAGTGCAAAGGATTGGACTGTTGATGCAGCCGCGCCACGAGCTATGATATCTAAGAATTTCAAAGCCAAGGGTTGATCGCCTGTAAGGTATGCAGTGCCGTTTAACTCCTGCATCGCGAGCATGTGGCCGCCTTTCAGAGACTAATATAGTTTCACTTCAGATTTCACTTAATTTATGACTTAATTGCCAAGCCAGTCCCTCATGCCGACGGACATATTGCTTATTCCATCTGAACCGTCTTTCAGACTGCTCTGTTTGACCTACAGGGCTCTTCTTCATCAGGTCCAATTTGCCTGCCATGGCCAGCTAGCTAATTATATTTCATGAGCTGACCCTTCTGAGTTTGAGCCTGATGTGGGTGCTTTGATTAGCCTCCTGTTTTTTATCACCTCTGAGTCTTTCACGTTGTTATCACACTTTCTGCTGACAGCCCCAGTGCCTCAAGGTTGCACACTGCAGTTCTGCCGCATAAATTTCACGTTCATGTCATAAGAGTTCAAGAACTGCTTCTCTGTCAACATGCCTCATTTGGAGCAATCTTGCGCGGGTCAAGAGTGCTGTACTAAAGGCACAAAATGGAAAAGCTGCAAGGAGGAGTTTATCAAGGACTTTACACAAAGTCGTCTTTATGATGCAACAAGCCTGAGTGTAAAAATGTTTGGCCCGCTGCATTTTTTTTGGACATTTAATCTTAAAGCAAAGGTAATGGCAGCCTTTCACTGTCACAGAAAAATTGGAATAAAATCATGAGAGTTTGGTTAGAGTTTTGGCGTGCTCCTGTGATCTTGATTGTTTGATTTAAGGTGGTCAGCCTGAGCCATCCTTCTGGTCTTGACGAAAATCAAACATGTTTAATGCCTACTATACAGTAGAGGACTTTGAAAAGACTTTTAAGAACTAAAGTCATCTTTCCACATCTAAACACACACAAAAAAATACAAATGCAAAGACTGGGGATCTTGCAGTGTCACTATCTGCAAGACTACAACTTGATTCCTTTCCAGATTTATTTCCCATCCTGCTCCTGGTAGAAAACATATGTTGACAGCCCTATTGTCAATTAGCATCAATAAAGATAAAGATAAACTGTATTTGCGTACACATTTTACATTGTAGGTTTTGAGGCTAACAGTTTCAAAAAGTATGATTTCTCACTGAAATACAGGCTGGTGAGTGGATCACATACACGCTTAATTTAACACGGATTCTTGTCCACTTCATAACTCCACCAGTCTCTCCTCCTTTTTCAAAGTACAAGAGAACCGAGAGCTGTTTATGCTCTTGCGCCTCCCCGGAGCCCCCGCCACATTTACTGTCTACTTGGTCTTCTGCTTCTTGTTTGGTGCTTGAGAGAGTGACGCTTTTGGTTCCTTACAATCTTCATGTCATTGAACTTCAGTATTTGCATGAGCTAAGAAAAAAAATCTCAGACCATACGCATGATTGATTTTGTTGAAACATCAAGACAAGAAACAGACTGACTGACAGAGTTTTATGACCACCTTATACCAAACGTTTGAGATCACAGAACTGCACACCATTCTGGCATTGGAAATTTGTCTGTGACAGTGAAATCGCTTGAAAAGACATTTGGTGCATGGTTGGTATTATGGTCTGTAACTAAAAAGTCTGTAACTTATGACACACTGTCATTAGATGTCAGGTGTCAAAGTCTTTTAAAGCCTTTTCAGAGTGTGTGGTGGGCAGAAGGTGCTGTGTGGTGAAACTGTTTTCTGGTACTACTCACCCTAAAAAACTCCTTTGTGGAGCCTGAGTCCAGAGTGCCATATGCTATCTCTGTTTGCTTGGCTAAATCTTCGGCACTTTCTATAGGAGAGACCATCCTCTCCACTGTCAAGAAGGCAGCCAGGTTGGCTGTGTAGGAGGAGATGATGATGAGGGTGAAGAACCACCACACACCACCGACGATACGGCCCGATAGAGACCTGCGAGGGGGAGGTTGAACACGGGGAAACACAGAATGTAATTACACACTGACATGTGGCGCCCATCAGCCTGCTAAGATGCTAACAGTTGTGCTCGGTGTACCTAATTGCACTGGTAATCAAAATTTCCTTGTAACTCAACCTGGCGCTGCGTCAGCACGCTAAAGCAGCACATTTCCGAGGAAAGTAGTACACGCTGTTTGAAATGAACTCTAATCCAAGGCTGTAATTGGCTGTGAAACAATTAGGGGTCAAAGCTCAAATCATAGCCTAAAGAAAGTATTGATGAGGCCATTCTGCTGATGATAATTTCCACATACAAACTGACAAACTCAATTATACATATAATGGCTGCAATAAATGTGAAATGAGTTTAGCTTCAAATAATGAACACCTAAAGGAAGAGGGCAGGACGTGGAGATGCTTGAGTGACTGTGTATCTATTAAAAATGCATCTCATCACTTGCAGTTAAAATTTTACGTAGTATTTGTTTCTGCTTTTCTCTGCTGTCCACTTCTCGTGTGTACTGAAGCTGACCCACCTGGGGGAGATGTCACAGCCCTGCTGCATGAAGGCGCCCAGTGAGAACCAGAGAGAATTGAAGATGCCAAAGTCATTGGGAGGATCGGGGGGCGTCTGTGGGTCTTTGGTCTCGTCCTGTTCCTCGAGGTTCCACTCATAAGGACTGAACCGACTGACCAGGAACAGGACCACGCTCACCCCAATATAGGCAAACACTATACACATCCAGATCTCATAGGCCAGCGGGTCCAGGAAGGAGAAAACGCCGGGCTTGGACTTTTGCGGCTTCTTTATCATAATGGAGATGCCCAAGCTCATAAAGGGCTTGGAAAAGTCTATCACCTCCTCTCGAACCAGAGTAATGGTGAGAGGTGCAACAGCTATATCTGCTCTCTGGAAACAGGGACATGCACAGCAAGCGTTAGTCAAGACCTGCATAAAGAAACGGGTCATTTTAAATGTGTGTGTTGTGAAAGACTGGAGCTGCAGAGGAAGAATAAACCAATGTTATCACACATTTTACACAAGATTAAAAGAAATAAGCCACCGGCTGTGACACTTGAAACCCACACACACACATGCACATGAAAAGCAGAGCAGGATTTGCACAGTGCTACGACCTGGGATGTTAGCTAATAGATTCAAAGTGTAAAATTAATTAGGTTTTTTTTTTTTTTTTACAGAAATTTTGCCACATTGGGAGGTAAGGAGGAGAAAAAGCTCACAAGGGCCCTGCAAGACTTTCAGAGAGACAGCTTGGACAAAATCCACCGAGGCAGATGGGTGTTTGAGTCATGTTTGACCAAATGTTTCCTTAATCGAGACCAAAGGAGAAACTGGAGAGGAGAAGTTTTCAATTGTATGATCCCTTTGAACGAGCTGAGCTATACCTTATTCAAAAAAAAAAAAGCGTAGTAAAAGAAAGTAGTGAGTTCATCTGATGTCTTTTAAACAAGTGTAATGGCTGCAATTTGCTGAACATACAGCAAAGAGGTTGCTGTATACAAAAAAATCAGCAAGCCTTGGCTGCGTAAACTTAATCACATGCCATTCAGTAGGCTTGGATTTCCCAAACACGGCTTATTCTGGCATTAGCTTTATTTATTTATTTATTTATTTTTTTTTAAATTTTCCAAGCTGTTTCTCTTTATCTCCTTCCTTTGCTCTGCTGCTTCAATCACATTACGCTATCAAAACACATCCACGGAGGTGGTGCTGCCTTTTTAGGAATCACAATGGGTTTCTTTGTAAAAGCAGAAGAAAATAATTAATCACATTAGACAGTGTTACTGCAGCGAGTGTGCATGTGATTAATTAAATAACTGCTCCTCTTCAAAGGAGGACAATTCTTTGTATTGTGCTCGCATTGTCTTTTTATGTCGAAATTGAGAAAACATTGGATTGAAGCGGCGCGAGGCGGAAAAATGTTTCCTACAAGGTCAAACTAGGAGCAACACAAATAGACCCAATAAACATGGCTGTTTTCTTTACCCTGTCAACAGAGCGTTGTGAAGGGGCTATAACCATTTAATCCTAGCGCAGGCGTAAGCAGCACTCAATCAATGTTGAGGGAAACAAAGCAATAAAGAGCAGCCTGCGGCCTAACCTTTAAAAGACAACTAAAATCAAATTAATTTACTGGTCAAAAGGTCAGAATGTACAAAACTATTAGTCCCGGACCACCTGCTTTAAAATTACAGGTCTGGAAAGACTTGACAGCGACGTAAGCGGGATGTTTTTTCCGCCCTCCATCTGCAGGGAGTGGACTTTTCCCATTTGAAAGATAATTTGGTGGCGATAGCACATCAAACCAAGCAATCTCTCAAGCTGATAGTTGGGAAATTGAACAGATGAGGAAGCCTAACCCTCATGCATTTTGTATTTTGGCCCCTGTTCAACTACTGTGGCCTCGAAGAAAGGAGAGAAAGGAGTGTGTGTGTGTGTGTGTGTGTGTGTGTGTGTGTGTGTGTGTGTGTGTGGGGGGGGGGGGTTGCGTTTTAGAATGCCAGAGGTGTTGCGAGAGCCCGAGCGCTCTGTCAGATGTAAAACATGGCGTGACCCGTCCCTAATGTGAGAGGTTCAACCTTTACGGAGCACAACACATATGGATCTTGTTGTTTCAAACCGCAAACCGCCGTTTAGCTGTTGATTCTGCAGCAGATTTTCTCAGCTGTGAATTTACAATGTGGCATATTCATCATACACATCAAACATTGAACATAATTACACAATCACTTCAAAGGCATACAATCTTTCATTCATCAAAGTGATTACAGTGTGTTTGCCATATGGACCCATTGTTTTCATGTACCTACCTCTGTTTTTCGCCTGTAAGAGAGAGAGAGAGCTTTCTATGCTAAGCAAGAAGGATTAATTGCAGTGAACAGCACTGAGAAATGATTTCATTTTCTCCGTCTCAAGATGATCACCAACTCCCCCAGTGCTTGAGGCTGCATCTGACAAATTCACTCACAGCTGAGCTTCCTGAGACAGCATTAGACTTTGAACTGGGCAATAGCTGATGAGTTCACAACGGGTTGGTGATAACCTTAAGACAGAAAAATGAGATCTCCTCTCATGTTGAAGTTCCTTGCAAACTGTCATGTAATCAGCGAAATTGAGGCTCCCAGTACTCACCCCATAGACCAGTTCACCCACCATCCCGTTCCACGTCTTGGTCTCGGGGTCTCGGGCTCCGTACTTCCCATCCATTACTATAGACAGTTTGTACTTAATTCCAACATGTTTGGCAATCTCAGATGCTAAATCGACGCAGTAGCCTTCATATCTGTCATTCCCATCCAGATGCATATAATTTTTCTTGTACATCACATAAGGAGCTTCCTGTTGATTCAAACACACGCTGGTTTATTCACTCCCATGCCCTAGCACACATTCAGTTACACAGAAATATGCATACATGCGCCCATATGTGCCCGTGCACACACTTACACACACACCCACACACACACACCCACACACAAACACACACTTTCTCACACTCAAAGAGAGATTCAAAATATTATAAGCTGCTATAACCACATCCATGCAGTCATGCATATACAGATGATGCCCCGCGAATGCACAAATATACTCTGATAACAGCAGCGTGGTCATGTGGTCACACTGCTTTCATCAAGCCGTGGCAGCCAGCAGACACCAAGCCCAATGCACCCAACCCATTTTGAGCCCAAGGGTGCAACTCAGTGGTATAATAAAGGAGGGTTAAGGGAAGGAAGTTTTTTCATTTCTGCGGGAGAAGACAGAGGGGCCAGAATGAGTTTTAATAGGGCTGGGAGTCATTGGTAGGCAAGGTGTGGGTCAGCTCAGAGGTGGGTGGGGATGGGAATGGGGATGGGTTTCATAAGTAAATGCCAGTGACAAGAGAGGGATCAGAGAGTGCCCATAGTATCTCAACATATTCAAGCACATTGCACCAATGCGCAGTTAAAGGCTGTTTCATTCCAAAAAAAAAAAATTAAAAAATAAAAGATAAAAAAGAGCCGTTATTTGCTTTCCAGAAAAATGCAAAAAAAAAAAAAAAAAGAAAAAAGAAAAAAGAAAAGAAAAACTCCATAAATGAAATAATTACATCAGGAGAGCAGGAGCGTGCTAGTTTTCCTCTCCTTTTCAAAACACTGGTGCAGCTTCGTCTTTTCTCTTACTGAGCACATCATCATTATCAAACAATAGGACCGCTCAGGAGAGCAGGCATTGTCATTACAGCCACACACAATTAGAGTGCAAGTGGGAGAGCAATGGTTTGTTTGTTCTGTGCTGAACGTATCCCCTCACCTTGGATCCATTGAGTGTTCCCCTCGAGTTAACACGTGTTTACCTCCTGACTGTATTTCTCATCTCGAGATGTTAAATGTTTCCTCTTGCTATGGAGTGACGCCAGCTTATGCCTCCGAATACAGATGAAATCTAACTGTGCATAAATACCACAGATTCTTATCGCTTTCCAAACATTCTTTCTTTTACCATTTTAAAATGTTTGCTCGCAGCGACTGAGGTACTGCATCAGGTAATTATACAGTCGGTAAATATATTCGCAGTGGGAGCTATCCAATAAGCCTGAAACGTTTAGTTGAGTAAATACAGTTGAAAATAAATAAATGGAAGGTACTTTGATTGTTCATCATTCTTTGGGTCTGGGAAGATTCCCAGCGACATGATTCCTCCCTAAATCACTGACTGGAAGTTATACTTCAACACAGAACACATGTAGGAGCAATACAAAATAGATTGGAGAGGCGATAACGAGGACAAATACCACACCTGCTTATCCCTCCTCCAATACTGTTTATTTTGCTTTGCCCAGCTCGAGAAACCATTGCAGTATCATCCTCTAGTCATTCTCCGGCCAGTCTATCCCTAGTGTCATTGAACATTTACTTGATGAGGACAGACAGGTCTACTTACGTATGCGTTTGTATGCTTTTTTTTTTTTTTTGGTAATTGATGGAGTCAACCATTATCATTTATACCATTATTGTGATGTCACTGCTACGACAGGCCACTGAAGTATGGAAAATCAAAATGCTTTGACACCCACACGGATACAGTTGAAACACTCCCCCGTTACGGACCGACTGTTTCAACATGTAGTGAGTGGATGGAAAGCAACACAAAAAAGATGTGGTTCTACCCGCCCAGGACAGAATGTATCACTCATTGGAATCAACACCATGACCTTGAGTGGCAGAATACGTGAAACATTTAAAACTGCATGGAAAGTGTACCATAATAGTAGTGACCACAATCGTTCGGTTTTCCACTGAGGAGTCGTTGGAGACCTGCGGGTCCATAATATTTACAAATCGTGCGTACTCGTTCCAGTACCCAATCTGCAAAGAGAAAACAGCAGTTAGTGTTGCATGCCGGCGCACTGGCGATACGCAGTATATAGCAGGGACACTTCTGAGTATTACTGCCATGATGCAGGGCTCATTAAAACAGCACTGCATCTCCCAGAGGCCTGCTGCCTCTGCCCTAAAGTTCATCCAGAATAGCAGTAAATGAGCAGAATGCTAAAACGTCAGAAAGTCGTCTAAGCATGGAAAAAATTAGAGTTGATATTTCTACATCCAACATGCACTTAGTGTCGTGATCAAAGATGTAATGAAAATATACTACTGGTTTTTATGATCTGTTGAAAGAGCCAAATGTGCAGCAACTGAACTGCCTGAGCATACGGCAGACAACTTCAACCCCCCGCCCCCCCCCCCCCCACCTTCAGCTTCCCAGGTTTTATGGTAAATAATTGATATTCAGGCCTGTGAACTGCATACGCATTTAATAATTTAGCATAATATCCCAGTGCCTCCACAGTTTCTTCTGCACAGTCCTGCCATCACAGTTTCTCTGTATTCTGCTGTACAGATGCTTAAGTCAAACCAATGTCAAGTGTTTGTTTGCCCATCTGAAATAATGGCTGCTCTGGCTCACGATGAAACGTGTTGCATATGTTGCTGCCAATAATCTAACTGTTGCTGGCGAGGATTTTCCTTGTCACATCTGGTCCGCATTTTGTTGTTTTTTTTTGCCTCAGATCTTTAAAATGTTGGGGCCAGACAGGTGTACAGCAGTGCAAAGTTTTTAAACACCAAGTGGAGGCGCTAGAAAGCAGCAGACTTCTCAGACTTGAGCTCCAAACTGTGCTTACAGTTGTGGATGTATTTAGTGCACTTGCCAGACTGGAGAAAGCTCTAAATGTTTATTCCCCCTGCTCTTGTCCAACAGTGATATTTGAGAAGTGCTGCTCGGGGGACGACACTGTGGGGGAGCTGTGTCGTGGAGGGCTGCTCCAGAGGCAAAGTCCTGATTTCACCCTGAGCAGCTGGGACAGATATCAGCCCATACATCACTGGTGACAGTCCCAGCTAAGAACCTTCATCCTCTAACTGTCAGTGGGGTGACCGGGGCTCCAGGTCCTGACAAACTGCTGCCCAGCTTGTCTCATCTTCCCTCCCTTCTTCACTCTCTCCCTGTTTGGCTGTGGGGGGATGGCTGTAAGGGCCCTGTGATGCTAACTGAAGTGTGGGCATTAGAGGCCTGGGAGGCAGGCGGCATAATCACACGTCATATCAGACTGAGCCCACACTTATCCAGCTAACGAGAAATTCACAGCTGTCGCTTGGAACTGGGTGAGGTTATGAAATAAAACCAGAGGTCATCATATGGTAGCGGTTATAATGTGAATGTACCACTGGGAATTACCATTTTGAAGAGGAGCCAGAGGAATTCTTGGATCCCCTTTATAGTAATTGGTTATCTGAATGGTAATTACTGTCAGGAGAGGACCAAAAATCCTATCTGCGCCATCACACGGCACGGAAATGGTCTTATATCATTCTTTTGATAGGACAGTTTTAGCTATCAGATTGCAGGCTGTGTGTGATTTGTGTGGCTTGTGAAGCTTGGGATAGCTCATCAGTGCTGCTACCTAACAGAGGTAGAGATAGGCAATTAGCATTACTCTGCACTGTCCTGTCAGCTCTGCTGTTCCCACATGACTGCAAAAGCCCTCAGTACTTTAATAAGCGGAGGTAGAGGCTTATTTGATTTTTTTCCCCCTCTGTTTTCACACAATCATGCTCAATCATTTATCTCACGCTCTCTCTACATGTATACAGAGATTTTTGAGAACACATATTTTTCCCCTTAAAAAAATGAGTCTGTCCACACGGTCCTTATTTACGAATATCTCGGTCCACACTAGAACGCAAAAGCAACCCAGTTAGCGATGGTCAGTAGTCTGCCTTGTCACAAAGGCAGTAAAGTGCACCTACTGGAGATCACATCACTGTTGATTCCCATTCAATTTAAGCATGGAGGAGCTAACTCAAACATGTGAGTGATGCTCTGGACAAAAGTTTTCTAACAGATAACATTCCCACTCTGCAAAGTGTCCCACCATCTGCTGGTTCAACCAGGCCTGATTCAAAACCTTCGTTTCTGGCAGACGGGTGCACACCAAAACAACCGGACTGAGACCTTCTTGAAGAGGTGGTCTGGTGTGGTTTGAACTTGTTCCGACCTCAATCAGAACCAACTGTAGTCACATTACGCATTGTTTCGGTGAAACAAGCACGAGCATGTTACAGTCCTGGAGTCCTATACTGCCTTCACATGAACTATCGGTGCATCCAATGCATCAAAACATTGTTTTCTAGTTGGAGCCGTGCCTCGTTTTCAAGCTGTATGGTTTGACTAAAATGAACAATGATAGCAATATAGTCCACGATGACCAGCGCTAAAATCAACCTGTGTAGTTGTCCCTCCATTGTGACATTAGAAAGTGTTGCATTTATCTTGCAAGTGTACTCTTCTTCAACGTTTGGTTTACTTCCTGGATTTTTCCCGCATGGAAGTTCTGACCAATCAAGAGCAGCTTTCTCACGCAAGGCATTTTATGTGGCTTGTAAATGCTGCTGTGAGAACGCAAACCAACTCTCGGCAATTATGCAGCTCTGTAACAAAATCAGTCCCTGATTCAGACCAAAGCAAGACAACTCTCGATCTGGAAGCACCCTTAGTGTAAAGCACTGCTAACAGAATGTTAGCAAACTGGTAGTTCGCCAGTGTTTTTCCCATTTACCGAACATGCTGTTTAACATGTCCACAAGATAAACAATAACCGGAGTTTTGAAACATCTGCACCTTTAAAGGTCTCTTAAAAATCTCTGTTTTGGTGACCTAACACTGTGTTTGCATGTAAACATGAGGCAAAACATAGAGGAAAATATCAGTTTTCAACATATCTGTATATGTGTAGACAGGGCCTCTGATTAGTCCAGGGCAGAGTCTTGGCATGCCTAAACATGTGGCCAGCATTCACTGGGTTCAGCAGAGGTGATCAATAAACCATTTCAAATTACATGTTGGCCAAATTCCACGATTTTGACAAGTAATGAGGCAAACCTTGATGTGTGCCAGCTGTTAGTGTTTCTGCTAAAGGGTTTTTGATCAGGTCTGGATCTGACAGCTGACGGATGAAAGTTGATAGAGGTCACCGCTCTGACTCACCTTCCTCGGCCCACCTGTTTTCATCTCATAAACATCTATGGTGTAGTTGGTCCTGCGGCCGTAGTTGTCAAATTGGATGTTCCCAGTCATACCCTGCACTTGAACCTGCCACGAGGGACAGACAGATGTAAAGACAGACAGACAAAGAGAGGGACAAACAGACAGACAGACACAGGGGAATGTGTAATAGCCATCACTTTGCATATATAGCTGGTATTAAGGTGCTCGTGTCCATGGAGCTACTGGAGTGCGCGCACTCTGTTAATCAAATGATGAACTGGATACGCTTTAATAAAAGATGTAGTTTTATGGTAATGAGGGCCTGGATTTGAGTGAGCTCTGTGCAGAGATATCTGGGGGCAGAGGGAGGAGAACAGCTCTGTGCTCTCTTCCCTTCTCTCTGTCACTTTCCATCTTTATCACACTCTCACTCCCTATCTCTGCTTTACTTCTTCTAGCCTTTTCTTTAGTTATCAGCTTGCCACTCTTTCCCTCGCTCCCTCTCTTTCTCTGCCCCCCCCTACCGTTTTGAGAGCTCTCTCGATGTCGATGCCTTGGCTCCAAGGTACAGCGGGATTGGCTAGACAGTCTCCAGCGCTGCCCCGGCGAGAAACGTCCACACGCTGGCGCCGCAGGTACCTGAAGGCCTCTGCTATCACCAGGATGGCATCATGGGTCAGAGCTGAAGTGTACTGTACAAAATCAGAGAGAAAGCGGTGCACACTGTGAGACAGGAACACATGGTGAGAGGCAGGAGATGAGATAAGATTACAGTAAAGCCTTCACAGGCTCATATGATTTTATACTGTGCAAAGACTGCATAGTATGTTTCATAAGAGCAAAAGTAAATCGTTTGAAAAGACTTGTCTGGGTAAAACTTTTATATAATAAAAAATCTTGCCAGAAGAAATCTGTTTGCTGAAGTTTTTGTATTCATTTAATTGAATCCCAGTGAAAATTGGGGCAGTCTGTGTGTTACTTTCAGCCCCTGCATGTCAACGCCTGCAGGTCAGGTCAGCGTGGGTGGGGTGGGTGCCTGCTCTGACGCCATTCTAACGATAAAAATAGCTTGATTAGACAGATTTGATTAGAAAAGCCAAGTCTTGTCTGACGGTCAGGACCTCTTTCAAAACTTTTAGTGCAGAGACGGGAAGTAAATAGAGCCTTAATGTGTGATTTTATCTCCCACGCACTTCCCCTCCAACTTCGCCTGACCTTTTCACCACTGAGGGTTGAGCCACTTGTTTGTTGACCACTGCACCATGACAAAATCTAATTAAATGCCATTCAAAATCCATTTCTTTCTTGATCATTGTTTAATTAGATGTAAATTGAAGCTGCGATATAACCTTGCCTTGCACCGTCTATCAATATATTGATTGCTGGGAGGGATGCAAAGCAAAGAGGAGGAAGCCAGGGGTGGGAGGAAGACAGAGTGACAAAGACAAACAGAGGGTGAGAGGCGGAGAAGAACTGATAGAGAGCACTTCAGAGGGGATGATCGTTGTATTCTGCATGCACAATGAAAGGCCTTGCAAGCAAAGTACCTTCAGAGGAGCGTTCCGGGCTTCTGGGAATTCTCTTTCATCTAATCGCTCCCAGCGCTGCATAAACTGCTGCACAATCGGGTTCTCAGGGTTGACTATCTGAAACCCTGAGATGTTGGCTCCACCGGCGAATACTTTGTCCAAGCTCACATTAGTAAACCCCTGAGATGAGACAGAAGAGAAACGAGTGAGGAGAAGACTCATGTCACGTGTTTTTTGTGTAATATAACCTGGGGTGAAGCACCACAAAATATTAGCCGCTATTCCAACAGCATGCAAGGTGTGTTTTATAATGAACTCTGGGCTGTATGAGAAAGCAACATGTGTTCGTCATTACACCACGGCAAATGTTTTCCTTCACACTCTGCAGTGTAACATGAATTCACTCAGAGATAAACAACCTGCCAGCAGATACTTATAACTTTGTGTCAGATCATGTAGAAGACGAAATATGTTACTTGAACCAGCTGGTCTACTTTTATTCCGATTGCTTTTTCATGTTTAAAAACAAAAACAAAACATTTTCTAATGCATTTCAAAAACCTCTGCTGCTCCAGCTGCCTTTAAATTTCCCTTCTCCACCCTAGAGCTATGACATGGAGTTATTTCTTTTTATGGTCAAATTGCTGTTTTTTAAGCGCAGCATTGTGTCATGGCGTGCAAGGACATGTGTTTGACTGCTGCATAATCACATCTTCTAAAGTCGGGGAAAACAGCAGCAGGGGGATCGGCAAGTGAGAGCGGGGCCGGCCTCTACTTTCAAACTCTCATGCTAATATCAAGGCTAAATGAACATTTCCCTCCCCAGAGCAGGAGGGAAAAGATGGCTGCCCTCCAAAGATGGTTAAAAAGGTTAAATGCTGTTTATTTATTGCTGAGGACATTAATCTATACTTGTAAATATGAATATATTCATTTAGGTGAATATGCAATGTAGTGTGACTGCCAGATTGTGATTGATTGGGCACGAGCAATAAACATGACAAACTCTATATATACAAGAGAAGAAGCTGAATATATAATGCAGGGTTCCTACTGCTTAAGGCAAGTTAGATTTAAGACTTTTAAGACTTTTTAAAGCCACTCGAATTGAAATTTAAGACCTTAACCAAAACTAAAGGGGAAAAAACCATCAATTATTTAGGGATAGGGAGAATTTTGGTCAAATGTAACGTTAAACATGGCTTTTTTGGTCAAGTCAATCTACTTCAAATGCTTTATCTGTTTGGTTTGCCTTTAAAAAACTCTTAATTGGGTTTCTCTATCTTCATCTGCGTGATGTTTATGTATGCAAGAGGCATTCTGTAAATTATCTAAAAAAATAGGCTAGATATTAGCAATTATTTTGAGATTTGAGACACCACGTCAGTAAAAAAAGATTCATATTATCCTACTTCCCATGTCTTAGCATCTTAAAGACTTTTAAAAGATTGATTTAAGACATTATGAAACCAATTAAGACCTTATTTTTGGATTAATGCATTCAGTGCCTTTGAAGGCTTTTTAAAGATCCGCAGGAACCCTGTATGTATGAAGTCTGTGTTTTTCTGATTTCATACAAAAGCCTGTAATCCACTTATTGTGCATGCACATTTGCGCTCATGGCTGAGACTAAGTCCCACCACATGCAGCAAAAAGCAGGTCCCAGTCCCTCCCAGGGGAGCAGCTTGGTTATTACTCACAAGATTGGCCAGAATGTAGTGGTAACCACGGCTGTTCTTCCCCAGGGTCACAACCTGTGGGAGAAAAACATCGATACAGTAAACCACCCATGAGAAGAGGGCTAAGAGCCACGGCTTGAATAAGTGGCTCCGACAATCTCTGTAAATGCGGCGACGTCCTGCGAGCACGCGGGATGCCACTGGAGTTGAAACAAAAGCGAAGTCGGGCGCGGAATAACAAGAGGGAGAGGGAACGGTTGGAGGAAGTCTTCATTAAGGAGGAGCCGATAATGAGAGAGGAACAGGAACAATGTGGAACACCCTTAAATATTCTGCTCACTTTGAAGTCATTCACGGCGCAGAGATACGAGTCCTCAGCAACTGTTGGACAGAAGGTAGAAATAGGGAGAAAAAAACATTTCAAAGGAATTTACAGTGAGAGTAAGATGTAGATCTCGCTCCGCTTTGAAAATATCACACCTTCGGAGCACAACAGCATGTTTCAACCCACGCAGCCTGTCTGAAAATAGTAAGTGGTGTTCTAAGCCATTCCATCACTGTAGAACCAACCATATGCTGCCTTTTATTCGAGATTTTCTTCTTCCTTTTTGTACTTGGCCCACAGATAAATCAAATAGTGAGAGTCTAAATTGTCCTGGCTTTTTTTGCGCATTACATGCTGGACAGGGTTTTCAACTCGGCCTCGTGAGGGTCTCTTATTTATGAGTTTGCAGTCTGCTGTGGATGGACTTCTGAGTGGCTGCCATGCAGAAACCCGTCAACCGTGTCTCGGTTTTCATCTGCGTTCTACAAACACAGCAACACAAGTTTACAGCAAAATCAGCATGTTTGCACATGTTCTGGCTCTGGCTCTGTCACAAAAACAAACCATCAGTTTATCATCTGTTTGCCTGTGTGTGCGTGTTAGGCCAGGGACGTTGGATATTTGTTACTGTGGATCATTTACGACGTTCCCACTGAGCAGGAGAGAGCGATAAAAAGCAAGCGTGTATCTTCACATCTGAGGCTGCACAAAAGTCTTTGAAGGACGTTTTCAGTTTCCCCCATTTCAACTACAATTACAGCTTTTAATTTGGCTACGGTGAACCGAAACTGACCTGGGTGCACAGTAGTACCGAACAAGAGCACCCTCTAAACAACTTCTCTTCCTCTTTTGTGGAAATCTGAAGGTTGTCCACAAAGGAGGAAGGGAAGTCGGTGGTGTTTTTCACAAAGAATGGCGCACGAGGGAGCACAAACACACAAAGCCTTTCACTCACGTTATCAAACTGCTCGGGTGGGTCAGCTTTCTATGACAGCCTCCCCATCATTAGGGCTTTAAAACTCCACCACAGCAGGACGTCAGACAGAGGGGAACAAACCAAGAAAGTGAAATGGAAACAAAAAGGAAATAAGCTGATTATAATGCAGAAATAGCAGGAGTTGGCTTTTAGAATCCATCAATCAGCGTCTAATGAGAAGATGACAGACAGCTCCATGAAAAGAAATCTCTGCGACACTTCCACTGCGGTGATATCAGAGCTAGACGGATCACACTGTAATTGTTCACAAATCTAACTTGCAGACTTACAGCCCTGCTGTATTTTCTTGGACAAACCCGCCGCTCCGCAGTCATTCACCGTGTGCTAACCTTGACTCAGGCCGTAAGCCTCCTCACACCTGCCCCGGAGCTGGGCAGAGAAAGGCCTCACCCCCCACCTGCTGCCCGCAGCTCACAGCCAGCCTGGCAACAGCTACAAGCTGCAACCTTGGGATGAAGCACAGCGAGACACTGATGACACAGAGATACACAGAACCTCCGGCCGGATCACGCCAACCTCTCCCCCCAGCCCTCTTTAATTAGGCAGACGGCAAGACCTGACTCCAGTTGAGACGGACAGATTTCATTGTTACTTGTTGTGATGCACTGCTGATCGCCTCGTCCCTAAATCCCTCCGATCCTACAGATGGTGATAACTATCTTTTAATGGTGTTGATAAGATGCAGTTCTCCTGTATCTCCTTTTAAACCCAATATTATTTGAGCAATAACACACTATTACGGGAGACGATATTTACTCAGATAAGACATAAGAAAATAAATTCTATCTTATTTGTGTATAGTAATGAGCACAGTCAAAAGGGATGTTAAGGTAGAGACATCTGAAGGCAGAGTTTGGGGAAATATACTTGATTGCTTTCTTTTCAAGAGTGAGATGAGACGGCTGATAGATTATCTCTCGCGTCGAGCCCAGACCTGATTGTCTAATGCAGTGTTTGGACTACCAGTGAAAAGCAACAAGCCATTTTCAATAGAAGCCGGTGACATGACGAGACGAGCATGAGGCACGACCAATCAAGTCTGATCTGGCCTCAACGTTTTTTCACCGCTCCAGTGATGCAATGAGGTGAATCATATGTTTGTAGCCTGTAGTTTGTCACGGTGAGTCTAATCATCCTAACTACTTCAAGGAGCACTTGAGCAACACTTCAACGGTGGCAGCTGGTTCTGTTCATAGTTCACAAATACAACTACCAGCGACTAGAGCTCTCAAACTAACATGTGGCGTCGTGTTTGTTTAATCTGCTCACAAACAGAAAAGTCAATATAAAGGCTCATATTCCCCTTATGCTGCATTTACATGGAATCGGGCAGATGGACAGCACCTTCTGGACAGCACGGGAAACAGTCCGACAGAATGGCAGCATGATGAACCAAAACATGCATGAGGATATGCTGTGATAGTGGTGTTGTATTGTTCAGAAAGAATGGAATAAAATATACTGAATGAAAGAATTTCTGTTTATTATTTTATGCATTTCCCTAGTAATGTCCAGGAATTGTCGGAATCGCCCGTGTTTTGCGTCTCTGCTCTGACAGCCTCGCCTAATTTTACCATGCTGCTCTCATCCACTAATATGATTCTGCTTTCTACCGTTTCTCTGACTCCATGTGAACGCAGCAGTAGTGGAAGGAAAAGATGGCTGCCCTCCAATGGTGGTTTAAAAAAGGTTAAATATTATTTATTTGTCTCGGACATTCATTAAAGTAACTTATCTTTCTGGAAATTTTACACTTTTCTTTGTTTAGGTTAAAATGCTATTAATAAGCTGATGGCACGCTAAAATCTAAATGAATTCCACTAGAGATAAAAACTCACAACTGAACCATTCTCATATGGTTCTAAGAAAACTCAGACCAATTGGCCGAGCGTCCTGTCTGTCTTCCCCACTTCGAGATCTCCGACTGACGTAACTGTTCTCCATATTTTTAGTTTCTCTCTAATGTAACATAGGCTATAACATTATATATGACAACACATGACAACATACTAGTAATGTTACGCTACTATCTTACGTTAGCACTGTAACCTTATTCTAAAACTCATCACTGACTACGGTTGAGTTTTAAAACTCCGGGGTTGCGTTTGACTGTCTTGGTTGTAACGTTACACTCGCTCTCCTCTTCCGTGTATCTAACATTACCTTGCCAACGCCTATGTCTATCATAGATGTAATGAGGACGTAATGGAGGAGGGGGGAGTAGGCCTTTGGAGAGAGGTGGAGATGCAGGAGGAGGGGGATGGGACTTTGGAGGGAGGTGGGAGATGTGGATGTTCAAATTGTTTCTAAGTGCTGTGTGAAATGCAAGAAGGGTAAGAGTAGCTTTAATACTTCTAAATATATCAATTTACCTTAATATGCAATGCAGCCTGACTGCCAGATTGTGATTGATAAGACATGAGCAACAAAGATGCCAGCCTACATGTAGCTGATGTCAGGATTTGATTAGCTTAGCTTAGCATCAAGACTGGAAGCAGGGCAAACTGCTAACCAAGCTAAAAAACAAACAAACAAACAAAACAATCCACTTATACTTACGACACAAACAGTAAATACATTACAGAGCTGCCTACAGTTCCTACAGTTTAAGCATCAAAGATAATTCTTGACCTTGAAAACTGTCTTTTAATGAAACAATTCCAACTCAAGGTCAGACATTTTCATCAGCTATCTTCATCAGCAGTTGCATGATTGGATTTTCCACATGGCCACTGTCACAAGATCAGTTATAATCTCAACTCAAGCTTGCACCCCACCACAGATCTGCAATTAACTTTCACCTTTCATCAACTGCAGCCACATTCTTTCCTTAATCAGGTGTTTCAGTTGCCCAACATTTATTAACTTTATGACCCTAATTTCCAGAACCTTAACCTTAACCATATCCATACACGGATATTACAAAAAGCTAAAATGTTTAAGATTAACATATGAATGTACCACCGGTTTTGGAGAATATCTTTTTTTCTAAGTTGTTGGCCATACGGTTGTAACTCTAGAGAGCGTCTCTCAATATAATTGGATTTTACACGTTTTGGCAGATGGCTGTGATACTAATAAAACTGAACTTCTACATCTACCAAATGCATGAGTTGGATGACTTTATATTTCAAGACACCTTGGACTTTCATTGCCCTCTATTTTGTGCCTCCCATTCTCCTTACATTGATTTCTGTTGCTGTTAATCACCTTTAGAGCACATACATACAAACACAAGTCTACTAACCAATTACTCTGTTTCTCAGTGACACTGACGAGGAGGAATGTGTTTAGTGTGCTACCCCTTCAATAATGCCATTCTTCTTTTTCTTATACAGTGTACCCTGTTGCACATCGATCCAGTAGCTGGCTCCACCACCTTTTGTTCTGCTGCAGAGGGAGTTTTCTTTAAAGCCTGATGGGGACAGACAACCAGGATGACCTTGACTTCACCCTCATCCAGAGTCGGCGTGCCTCCGCCTCGCCAGACTGAGAGCCCTAAATGTAAAACTACAGCTACACATTCTCAATAAACACCAGATCGCTTTCATCCAAGTCTGACCTTTCCACTGCGGAGTTTGCCACAACACAGGAAGAAGCAGACTGAAAATGATAGGTTCCCCAGAGTTTGTAAATATCATACCATTCAGTGAGGCATAAAAAAAGGCCAGCAAATAATGATGCAATTACTTTTAGCCACTTCCTGAAATATGAAAACTCAAAGACCAGACTCCAACCCAAACTGGTACCATATACCACTGGACTGTGTATAAATAATTGATTATTTGGGCACTTAACAAATTAGTTTCTCTAAAACATCAATAAAAACCTTCACATTTTTTAAAACCTGAGGTGATGTGTTAAAAAGCTTGTTTTGTCCAACCAACACCTCAAACATATAAAAGCTACCATGATATAAAACAGGTTTCACATCGGAGAAGCTGAACAAAGCACTTGTCTTTGATAAATGACCCATTTAATCAATTATCAAATTGGTTGATGATAATTTCATGCTGATTGAATATTCCATTAGTTAGATAATCACTAATTGGAATGATATAACGATAAAGATAATCAGTGTTTAAGCCATGATTGTCTGAGCGGGGATCATAGGCCCAGTAGTACGATAGGAGGGGGTCATTGCTCCATCCATGGGGGACAATAAACAAAGAATTCTACAAAGAAGTGATTTTAATCATTATGTTAGTTTAATAACTATTTTATTTTCTAATTACTAAAGTGATGAGGTTTTTTTGTAGGAAATTGTAAAAATCATATGGATGAAAAACATGGTGGCCAGTTACGGCTCTATTGCTCACTTTTAGTGACAATGGCTGCATTATGATACCATCCTTTACTTTTTCATTATTCCAATTATTACATTCAAAAGCGGACATATTAGTGGTGACTGCTATGTCTGCTCATGGTCATAATGACAAACTTCTGCTTAGTCACATCTGACTGAAGATGTCATGTATCATCTAAAAAGACTGTCCTCCTCCAAAATACAACCACATAGGTTGTTTGTACAAGCAGCGTTAATACGGGTAGTGACCTACAGTGGCTGCAGTAATAATGAAGGGGACAAAGGAGGAAGTCAGGTGCTGTAGTATGAAGAGTGACAAAGTCTGGGTAAGATGGTGGTTGGAGTGGGTGGTGGATGGTTTAAAAAACACAGGACTTTCACGCAGGAGACCTCTGTTCATGTCCAGAGTGAGACCAAAAATCAGCGCTAAGTTCTTTTAATTGTGCAATGTAGTATGTTTGTGGCATACTGCCCGTTATGCTGCTTTAGTAACAAATGTACTTATTTTAATCCAAAACCCAATCTTTTTTCTAAACCTAACCAAGTACTTTTGGTGCAACTGTGACCATTTCACAACATTAACCACGTGTTAACGGTCCTTTATGACCTATTCTGTCATATAGGTATAAAACTGCCGGGATGCTATTTTCTAAAACGTTCATGTTGGTCATATTAGTCAACCCAGTCTCAACTCCAGCTCCCAACTCATCAAATATCAAAGCTTGGTCAGTGGCCTTTGGCATCAAGATACTGACACACCTAGGTACCCTTTGGTGGTGGTATACGATGCACCGGGAGGTAGCATTTTTTGATGCTCTGAGCAATTGCTGCAGTATAAAGAACAAGAAAGTCAAAACAGGGCGGGTGGGAGTGGAGGGGGATGGGTCAAACACACTCTGGATTTTCACTCGGGGACCTCTGTTTGTGTCCTGTGTGAAACCAAAAGTCTATCAACTTGTTTTAGAAACAACATAGTGTGCTAGTATGTGTAGCATAATACACTAGTGATGTATGTATCCTGAGGTACAGGTTACATGATGTTACATTATGTTAGTAACGGATATTTTAAGATAATCTATGACATTTTTTAAAAATGTAATTGCATGCTTTAGTTGTCTAAACTTTAAGTAAAACCTAAAGACGTTACAAGTTTATTTCGAAAAAATACTGCATGCATTTACCTAGCAGTAACTGTACATTACTGTAAAAATGGAAGTTTATTTTGAAAAGACACAATGCATGTACTAAGCGTGAATTACTATGACATCCCTGAGCACCCAAAACTGTTACTGAAGGGGTACCAGAGTGTCATAGTTTGACATGTAAGGCCACTGACCAATTTAGGAGTACGAATTTGCTGTATAAGAGGATAGAAACAGACGACTTGTGTTGTTGTAGGGGTTGGAGGACTTTCTTCACTAAATGATTCCTGTTGCAACTCTTGGTCTACCCTTTGGCTCATGAGCTAACAATACAATCTGACAGGACAAGCCACCGCTCATTCCAGATGTTCTGGTTAACGTACTTAAAACATTAATATGATGTTCCTTAGTATAACTGAGGGATTCCATAGTATTCAGTATTTATTATCCCCTAGTGTCAGCTGTGAGTCAGCACCGTCAGTGACTGCAGTCCTGCTACATCATACAGAGTGGGACAATGACCAGTATGGTTTATGCTAGCCCAACCATCTTGGGTCAAGTGGAACCCACTAAACAAATGTTGGTACAGCTTAAAAAATGTAAAAGCCTGCCTAAAGCATTGATCGTGCCCTTGCAGGGTCAAGGTTGTTGTGACAAGACATTTTATGTTTCTGGCTTAAAGCCTGAGTAACATTTAAAATTCTGTTTGCATTATTAATCAGAGTGTTAATAACAAGCTGCATGAACTGTTCCATATAATTTAGTGGCTGCAGAGATACCAAAGTGCTCCACTTCACACAGGATGGGGCAGAGGGGTGAATTCGAGCTATATGCTTTGATACAAAAGGACTTTCCTCTTCTTAAGTCTCCGTTTCTGCTTCAAGGCTCTTGGTAGAAGTGCTCTTGGTGGAGCAGTCTCTCATTAGCAGCCGGCAGTGGCTGAGGCTGAGATGCTTTTCTTGGCAGTGGCGATATATATGCCCCCGAAGATAGCAGGGGCATATAGTGTTGGCCTTCCCCCAAATGCAGAACATTTCACTAACACCTGACTCATATTCAGGTGATTATGCCTATCATTGCTCTGAGACACCAGAACAATGTGAGACTTGATACCCTGGGAGGAAGAAGCTGCAGCTGGGACGCCCCTCATGTTTGTGAGGCAATACTTGGCTCGGTAACAACGAGATGTCCTACTCCGTTTTCACTGAAAGCGATCGGGGTAATTTAGCTTGATTGATAAAGGGAAAAAAAAAAGTTTCTGGTTTACAGAGTGTATTATAATAAGACTGTACTTCTGATATGGTTATGACTACATGTGCAAATTCAAGTCGCCGCACACCGGGTCTCATCCTCTCATTCAATTGTGGAGTCAGCAGGTCACATTCTGTTTAATGATAACACTTTAATCCCATTTAATTCTATAATCGCAGTTAGTAAATGGCCTTCAACAGCCAAGGTTGGTGCCAGGGATTTAAAAAGCTCCACGTATCCCCGGCTTTACATCGAGCAGGAGGTGTATGGCTATATTTCTGTCAGCCCCTCCTCTCTGTAGCCCTGGGGACATTAAGCTGATGTTGAGATCAGGAGCACATTTCATATCAGTAGAGACATTAGCTCACTTCCCAGCCTCTCGATCTTTGAGAACAAATTGAGAGACATGCCAGGAAGTGTTACCAGAAAACAGACTCAAAGTAATCAAGGAGGTATGAATGCCTGAGAGGGTTTTATGTGGCAAATTTTGTCTTGTAACTTTGGCAAAGAGTGCCAGAGTACATTTATTCAGATTTTATTTCACTTTGTGGTACCTCCAGTTACATCTGTGTCTGCCAATATGTTACATGAGCAGACAAATGTCCCCCCCCGTGCTTTACAGAACGCTGATATTGCTGCCTTTTTCTCACCGTGTCATCCACAACACTTGATTGAGCATCATCTTTTATTGCTGACATTTTTCTATCAGCTGTTGGCAATCTATCGTCCTATTCTCTCCCTCTCCCACGACTTCTTATCTCCCGTGGTCAGATTTCTTTCCCTATTCTCGAATCTGAGATACACAAAGATTTCACATTCTAAAACACATCCAAATATGGATTTTTCTCTCAGTTCTTCATTCAAGAGCAGATACAGGGATGTGGAGGACCTCCAACTCTCCATGGGGAGGCAATATGGCCACCCTTCATGCCTCTACAGGCAGCAGAATGTTGTCCTAACAAATCCCCAGATGTACCTCTCTGTGAATCCTTTTCACTTCTTATTGTTGTGTTTTTTTCTTCCTGCATGAAAATGCAGCTTTGCGGCTGGCAGAGCGCTCACTGCCTGCCTGTCTTTGAACAGCTTGCGTGCCCTGGGCCTGTCCCAGACGCCGTTCTTTTTTTTTTTTTTTTCTTTTTCCCGCCTGCCTCTCTTTACACTAGTGATGAGCAGGTTGTTGCCTCTGAGCAGACTCCAGCACAGAAATCCCAGGAGGGACGAGGGCCAGGAAGGAGCATAAAGGCAGATATGATTCTGAATGTGCGATCTTATAGATGGATCAGATTAAACATGAGCATATGGAACAGTCAAACACACACGGGCACTCAAGGGACTGGCATACACATATTCACTCTGAAAAATCATCATTACGACTACTCATAATACAAAGATGATTATCTTATATAGTCAATCATAGTTCTTGTTTATACTGCCCCTCTTTAATGTCACCAGCATTTTTTTTTTCTCAGCATATAATATCATAAACCTAGATGGTTCAATGAAACACATTCGTTGGATATGATTCAGCGAGCAGAGCTGGCAGAGGCTCTCCCATTTTTGTCGTATGGGAAGAAATGCCATTGGGTTAATTTATCTGCAGTGCAGTGTATTGATGGAAAAGTCCTATGGGTGATAAATCCTGAGTGGTTGTTACAGCATAAAATGATAATAGCTTGGGTGTAGCATTCTCCTCAGCATCCCAAAACAAATTTGTTGGGAGACTCGCACTGCTCTTATGCGAGCAAACAAAACTGAGCCTGATGCAGCAGTATGCAAATGCTGTCCTTACCGTGTTGCTACATCATGTCAAGTGATGAATGAAGCTAATAAAAGTGACATTCAGCTGAGTGTGCTCACGACTGGAGGAGGTACAACCAGTGTTTTTGTGTGTGTATGATGAGCCCTTGTCTACTAAAAGTCAAGATGAATTAAAAAATGCCTTTCAGTTCAGACAGTTTGTGCACCCATTTGACAATAAATGCGAAAAAATAATTACAAATAATCGGTTTCTTCATATTGTTATATCAAAATCTAATCATGTTTCCTCTCTGTTAAACAAAATACAATGTGCTCACATAGTACCAACCAATTTCAAAAAACAATATAACAACATTCACCCGTCAATCAATCTGAAACCTTTAGCTGCGCAGAGCTAGTTAGCTAGCTAGCAACAGCAAGGTACATCAACGTGTATTTGTTTGCCCAAAATACTGTGCTTACAGGCCACCTTGCTAGAATGTATTCCCTTGAGGAGCGAGGTATCTGTGACAGCTTCGGAATCTGTGCAAGGTGTTTTACAGTGGACTGCTTTAACTAACGTTACATGGAGCATATGACGGACACTGCTATCCTGGCTGCTAACACAAGCGGGGCCTCGCTGTTATGGCACGCCCACTTCTTCAATGATCAAACCTTTTAATTTTAATTTCCAAACAACGTTCATTAATTCATTCATCCCTCAGCTGTCATTGTCCTGATCTAACACTGAGGAAAGTGTGTGTGGAGCCAGCAAAAGTGAAAGTGAAAGCCAAGCCCAGCTTTGTGTGTTTTGCCTTGCTGTATATTTTGGAGGGAGGGGGTCAGCACTTTGTTTGTTTTGTAGCTTCTTTTTGGATGTGTGCTGCTTATTGTCTGGCAACTGGTCACTACACTTTAATAAAGTCCCGACCTCACCTGCAAGCTGTGCCCAGGAACATCTCGAACACAGTAAAACAAGACGAAAATAAGAACATACAGACAGAGGGGAGAGTCTCCTCAGAAATATAAACTGCCACACACTTCTAGTGGATCATAAGTGATGATTGAGAGTGATTACTTATGTGCACGTCTTTAAGTTGTTTTTTAAGGAAAATTCTATTAAGTATATTTTTAAAGTAATCATTTATACATGGTTTTAACACTCAAAAAATAATCTGCTTTATCAGGACTGTGTAGGTGTGGTTTGATCACATTTGATTGACAGATCAGGCAAGACCTCATCAGATTTGGATTCAAATGTCGCTCAGCTCTGATTGGTGCATGAAAATACCTGACTTCATCTGTTCCCAGACGAGCCCAATCCACTTCAAAGCAGACAAAAACTCACAAATACAGACCTCTCACTTGTAAAAGAGCCAAAACTGTTACCAACATTGGCAGGGAGTGTGATTATGTAAGGCGCCATCACTCACAATAAGAAGCTGATTGAGAAAATACACTTTGAGGGCCTTTAAATGAGGAGGATTTGCTGCATATCTGTGTTTAATGCCATTCTAAAATGAGTATCTTTGGGTTTGGGACTGGAAACAATACCTGGGGCTCTTCAAACTTGTGACAGATATTTTGTTAATTTATGCCAAAAATAATTGGCAGAGAAATCATGAAAATAATTGTTGATTGAACCTCTAGTTGGAATACATCCAGTAAGAGAGGAAGTACTCAGATCTTTTACTTACATAAAAGTACTACTTTGTGGAAAAAAAAACAAAAAACAAAAAACAAAAACCAACTTCTATTTAATACTTTATAATAAAGAAAGTTGGCAGAACAGACCTAAAGTCTTACAATTACCTGCATTAAAGCCACAGAAAAACAAAATCCGCCCTCTCTTCCTCTCCCTGTCTTTGCTCTTTGCCCCATCATGCTTGTTTGTGCTGCTCCTGGGTGCTAATCCACCAGTGAAGACATCACGTCATTCTTTTATTTTCCAACTGCAGCAGTGGACCACGTTTTTGGTGAGCCATGTTGGAGTCATCCTGAAAAGCTCCTACAAATACAGAGCTCATTTCTCCCAAGACCAGTTCAGTACATTTGCCCAAACAGCTACATCTTGAAGCTGGAGTCTGTCTTCCTGCATTTCAACCCCTTCCTCTCAAGACATCACATGTCCCTAATGTCCCAAACATGGATATTGATAATGTTGCTTACCATAAATGAAGTAAAGCTATACGTTATATGTAGCTGACATATGAAGGAGATGTCAATCGGAACTTGATCTGCCACGCCTACACAGTGTTGAAAAATGGTCTCAAGAGCAAATTAGCTGTTTTGGAACTAGGATTTTCTAATAATCATGAATATTTTTTTTAGTTCAATTTTTGTGGATGCTTATTCAGACACTGCACTTTGACTTAAAATATGCATTTTTTTACTATTTTAAGCCAACTTCCCTGTGGCTTTAAAAAGTAAGCAGCAGTTTAATGTCATAACTCATTGTGGTGGAGCTAAATGTAACTGCTTTATATAACTATATTTGATTTTTGTTTGTTTTATTGTTCATGTTTTAAATGTAATTTTTTTAATATACAAAAAAGACGTAGCTACAGTCACAGTCAATAACTGTTGGTGAGTAAGGGGGCTTTCACAACAGAGACCAGATCTGAGTATACTTAACTCCAAAGTCCACTTGAAAAGATGGTCTCGAGTATGGTTCATGTGTACTCCAGTACTGTACGCATCAACTGTACCAAAACAGGAGAGTGGACTGCTCATTCACCCAACCACAAGCAGTTTTAAAGTGATTATGATGCATTACATACTGAATACTGAGGCCTGAATACTGAAACAGATCCGCCTTTACTGCCGCTTTTGACCTGCAGTCAAAGCTCCTGGTGGGAATTGGAGAGCTACACGCCTGAAAGCAGCAGCTCCTCCTCCAACTAGGAGCAAGACTTGAGCTTTCTGTTCCGCCGGTCCCTGCTGATGATGGTCCCCAGGGAACCAGTGTTTGTCTTTTCGATACTGTAGTACAATAACAAAAATTGACGTAGATGATGACGCAAGTGTACTCAGGTGAAATAACATAACTAATGTGAAAGCCGAGTGGCGGGGGAATACAGAAGGGGGACGTTCACACTCAGGCATGGTACAAATTTATGCACCTCATATGAAACTGCCCTGAAAAGCAAACTGTACCCAAGTACAGCACTTGAGTAAATAAACTTTTACTGGATGTCCCTTTGAATATTTAGGAACATCACTGTAATGTTGAAGAACTCTAAGAGGGCAGTGAACTACTGTCGTAGAGCAACAAAGACCCAGCAGGACCAAGGCATTAGCAGCCACTGGATCAAACACGGTGCTAATGAAGAGCAGCACTAAGGGTTTTCTTTGTGCGGCAAATTGTGAAGCTCGACACTTGCCTATTCAAGATAGCTCCACACTCCATGAACTTCATTGCCTGGTATAAAGACATTCATTCTGTGGTGGGATTACTCCGACTGAAATCATAAAACTAAGCCACTGAGCTGATTCCCATTTCCCCCAGCAATCAGCTGGCTGAATCTGTCCTGCCTCATGATCCTCTCTCAACAGCAGTGACCTTGACGGATTGAGGCGACACGTCGACACTGCGACACACAGACACTGGCCTCGGCGCACAGGTTCTGTTCAAACTCTCACTCCTGTCCTCCAGAGATGAAACTCTATCTGTCTACAATCATTGGTTAATAGAACGACAGCAGCAGGCGGAAACAGCGGGTTTCCACAATAGCTGACAGTGGGTGCCATTTTTGGTGTGAATGCCCTCATGGGAGACAGTCCATTCCTGTTTCGACGTATAATGGTATGGCCCAATGGGGGGCGGTTGCAGAGTGAAGTCCAGCAGCTTCCCTGAATGCCTATGACTCATCCATATTGGCAGAGGTTGCCAGATTATTTCAATTAGCTCAAAAAAAAAATCCCACACTGAGGCTGTCACTGAACAAGGGGCAAAATTGAGCACACTGCTGCACTGCTGCTTTGAAGGTTAGCTGTTGTACAAGCCTTATTTCCCCTTCTGTGCTAACACAAAGTTCAGAAAGAAAGAATTCTGGAGGTAAAGGAAGGGAAAGAGCTCCCTCTAGAAGAAACAGAAATAATTTATTAGTGGGAGAAAAAGACAGAAACAGGAGAACATCAAACAGATTATTGCCCTGCATCCTTATTATTGTTTGCAAGAGAGGGAAAAAAGCAATTAAAGACGCAACCATTAATATGCCTCACACGTGATTTGAAATGAATATTCTAAGCTTTTCTTAAAAGCTGATGCATATTCTTAACACAAAAAGGAAATAGTCCCTGAATAGTAAAGGGAGGAAATTTGCAGCGCAAGAATTAAATTAGACACAGCAAATTAATACTAAAAGCCATTCTGCTTTAAACTATGACTCTGGGATCAAATTAGATTCATAAAAAACAAGTGAAACTAACACTCGTTGAGGGGATATTGTGAGGCAGAGAGAAGCCAATATCTAAATGAATGTTAACGAGCAGAATCCAATTCGGGAGCTGATTGCCTTATAAGCAGGCAGCAGCTAGCAGAGGAGTGTAGGGTGGAGCGGGGCAGCCGCACAGAAGAGATGCATGGCATAATAGCCACTCATCTATTCATGGTAATTGTGTTTCCCCTACTACAAGGACTGGTGGACCTTTCATTTCCTCCTCAGGCAATGGACGTGAGAGAGGAAAGGAGGGGTTCGGGGTGGTTAGAAGAGGATTAAAAAGGATGCATCATCCAGCGGTGTCTCCAAATGGCTGCTCACGTTTGGACCTCTCAACCTCAGGCTGTCGGGCAGCCTCAACACACACTGACTTTTAAACAAGCCGGGCCTCAAACTTAGCAACCAAATGACGCCAGACTGAGCTCCTCAAACAGATAGGAGTACTGCTGCGCCTCCCAATCAACCTAACACGCTGTTAAGCCTTAATGAGTTTTTACAAACTCAACAAAATGAGGTAGCAGCTACTTGTAAAAACTCAAACAAAACAAGCAGTCGTCCAAAAATGTGCAGAAGATTTTAGTGCATTCTTAAACACTGAATTATGGACTGAACGACTCCCCAAATTAAACAGCTACTCCAGCACTTCCATACAGTCAGGGGACCCACGTGAGAAAAACTTAAACATACATGGACTGCCACTTCGGGGAAAATGTATACGCAGAAGTGGGACAGAAGAGCCAGGGTGCAACATTAGCATTTATTTGGAGTCATGTTTCAGTCAGCCAGAGTTTAATTAGGCTTGGGTGGCATCTATTTTTTTCCTATATTCCTGACATTTCACCTTATACAGTATAAATATCTCAGCCGTACTCAGCTGGGAGATGTGTTTGAGCAGTGAGTTTGCTGAGTTCCACAAGCTCTCTTAGCTTTTTCATTCTAATAAATAAAGATAATAAACTTACAGAGACTAAGAAAGATATTATTCTTACACCTGTTATCCTTATTATGCAGAAAAATACCTCTGAAATCACGTTTTTCTCCTTAACTGAGCTAAGACTAGCTTAATTACCTTGTTAACTCAACGTAAAACACACTTCATTCAAATTCCACGGGCACAAAATAAAACTGGTTTGTCTCCCTATTATTCCAAAAATTACAACACCTGGTCTTGTCAAAAACAACCGTAATGGTTAGATTGTTAGATGTTAAAACATGCCCGCTCTACATGCTGTTTCTCTCTGTTGTCTCTCTCTGCAGTTGCTTTTTATTATTCCTGTAACGTTATCCCAACCACTCTCAGCCATCTCTCTCAGCTCAACTGCCTGTTCCACCATTAGAAACTGACCTCTTGCGGCCCCCGTTGTGCACTGTGATGTATTGCATCCATATAGCATCTCTGTATCACTTTAACTGACATAAAATAAAAGATTAACATCTGTACTTTGCGTCGACATACAGCCTACGTCGTCGCTTGACTTGCACCTTCCCAGAAATCTGTTTTTGTAAGCTGAAACCATTTCCCTCAGTGGAAACAAAGCTTTTATTTACTTTAAATTCACAGAAGCAATACATTGTGAAGACAATAAAGCCCCAAGAAAATAGCATTTTAAGTCTTGTGTGTGATTTATCCTGGCTTCATATGAGCTTCTCTGCTCCTTGCTCGGCTAATCTATACAAAGTAAAATGCCATAAGCTTGTGCTAGTAACGTTAGCATGTTATTTTTGTTAGCAAACATGGTTTGTATAAGACAGTTGTTTTGTCTGTGAATCTTTTGAGTTGTAATGAAGCCGAATTTTGTAACATTACCTTTGTTAAATGTTGCTGCTGTCCCTGGTTTTATATGAGAAGAGAAAAAGTCTGCTAGCCGCTAGGCTAATTTAAACAATATAAAATGCCATAGGCTTGTGCTAAAAACATTAGCATGCTGTATTTGTGGGGAAAATGTGTCCAGCAAAAGACAGGTGCTTTCTCTGTGAATGCTGTGAGTTATAGTGAAGTGGATTTGTGTGCTTGTGTTTGAAACTGTCGCTATTAAGCCATGTTTAATGTGTGTTTTGGGTGTGTTTTAATCAAATAACTTCACAGCACTTCACAGAAACCTCAACGCTAACTTTAGAGGTGCAACTGCAGAATGACACAGACACCACCGCACAAGTATGAATGCCATATGCTTAGGGTACAGTATAGGCTCTGCATAGAGCTGACGCACGAGTATAAATCCCGCTTAATGAGAGCGGCGAGAGTGAACCAAAAAGCGGTGGGCCTTAAAACCACAGAACTGAGGGAAACTGCAGAGTTGATGATATTTCTCTGTGGGTTTGTCACTATGAGAGACACCTTTCATAGTCATTTGGTCAGTAAGTTTTCGAAAAACACTGATTAGAGCATCTTTAAAAGCTAGTTATGGATCAAGCTCCACAAATGTGCATCCTACATTTTCTATAATGCAACTCAATAGCATCTTTTGTTAGATCCTCCTTGTTTGTAAGCAGCTATCTCTTTCACACTCCTCATATTAAGGTGTTGTTATTAATATGATTCCCAGTCCACCTCAAGATCACCACGGCTACTAAACTGATATGTACAATATAGTGGGTTGCGTGGCCCCTTTAATATTTGTTTTTCTGTACATTTAATTTGCCTGCTATTTATGTGACTAAAGCAGGTGGCAACCAAAGGGCTCGATGCACAACGTAGGTGTTTGGTTATATAATCCGCAGGCACTACCACGTGTGCAGCGAGTACGAGGCTCACCTGTTCTAATATTGTGTTGATCCTGTCCACCTCGCAGTCAATCACAAAGCGCTTTTCCTGCCTCCTGTCCATCTCCTCAATGATGCGCTTGAACTCTGCTGCATCTGTTGTGCCACTAACAGAGCGAGCGGTCACCTGCCAGTTGTTCGCCACAGCTGCCTCCATGATGGCCTGCAGTATAGAAAAACCTAGACGGAGAGAAAGAGAAAGAGTGACCCAGAGGATTACACACAGAATAGACTGGCTCACAGTAACAGTTGTGGGAAAAAAAAAACGAGTGGCTAATTTATTCTAGAGAGGTTTTTTGCTTGGATCCAAAGGTTAAAGGCCATCTCATTACAATCTAAAATAGCATTCAGAAGTCTGCAGGCCCCCTAAAATATTATCAAGCGTCTAGACTTTGTGTGCAAGTGTGGTAGCAATTGTGAATTTAAATTTGCATATTGAGGAGGCAATATCCTAATGAAGTGAAAGGACAGGAATCGTATCTCCATATTATTAAAAGATCAGCGGGTGATGTTATTGCGCTCGGCATCAATTAAATTATGGCACTTAGCTCAGCCACATGTTAACTTTGACAGTGTGGTGAAACACATCGCAGCCCGTGTCTCCTTGGAGGATTGTGCCAACTCATTTAAAGATAAAGACGATGAAAGATTCATCCAGGCCAGTGGTAGAAAGAGATCATTATGCTACCAGAAGAATGGAGAATGAGCCCTTCTAATGATTAATTCACACGTGAAATATTTTCATTTAACAGAGCGCTCAGAAACACTATGGTCAAATCACATACCACAAAATGAATAATGTAGTCCTATTTCTGGAGGGGTAGATTGCACGTAGCACGCGCTGAAATAAAAATGGCTTAACTCTTCTCCAGTGTACAACGGGCGAGAATGAACATGAAGGTTATTAATGAAAATCAAGCACACTGCTGGTATTTCATTAAGCCGTGGACAATGCAATTGCAAACTGTATGTACAATAAGCTTCTTTTCCATCTCTCTCTGTTCATTTCATGTGGATAACTGATACAGAAAGGGAGGAAAAATTTGCAGTAACAGCAAATTTTGCGGCACATTTGGACATATGTAGATCTTACATGACGATTAATATCATTGCACGTGATTGGGTATTATGCAAATTGTCTGACACTCTAAAAAGCAGCGTGCAAAATCAACATTTGTCATATATTTTTTTCTCTACTGTGAGCCATTTCTCCGCACAACCTTATCTCTATGAACCGGCTGCAGACAGCCAACAAAGCCAGCGCAGAGACCAAAGACACAACAACAGCTATAACAAGAAAACCACTTTGTGACTCTCTTCATTTCTCTGCTTTTTGCATTTCCCTTCTTCCCCATTCCATCTGAATGGTCAAGCAGCCCTTTTTTTCCCGACTCGTAAATGCTCTGAGACTGCACTCCCTGTGTGCCGCTGCCTCTGCAGCACATCCCCACCAGATGATCTTTTGGCGAGCGGCACAGCGAGCAGCGGAGACCGTCGCACAGTGTGTCATCTGTCCAGTGGAGAAATGGCACACTGCCTGGAGACATCAGCCTGCCCGACCTCAAGGTTATCTGCCAACGTCAGGTTATCGGGTCACATCTCCAAGGAGATCAGCCTATAGTTTACGAATGTAACTTGTAGCACAACAGTGAGCTCAGATTATATGTTGAGGGCATGTAAAGGCTCCCGTGATGTCTCTTGGAGGTTTCTGGGTCACAGAGTCGGTTTAAAGTGGCAACACTTGTACATCTGACGTGAAACAGCACGGGACAATATGAAGCAGTCTTAAGGCATCAAATTGTCTGACGCAGGTTTTATTTTTACCTGGACAAAAGCCACAATTTCTTCAGGAAAAGAAATATAAAAGTGAAGGGAAAACATCTGAGGCTTTTCTGAAGTATCATCATTTTTACATGAGGCACGGCAGCAGCAGTCTCTCATGTAGCATACCTCCTCACATCTCCCCTACCTAAAGCAAAAGTTACAGAATGAAGGTTTGAATAACATGGATGCATTATTCATTTTCCTCAGGCATATGTTCAGAACCTCACCAACCACAAGCCAGCTGGATAGCATGGCAGTCTTCCCAGCAATAAAAGCTTCTCACATTAAGAGATGTCATGCAGATTAACTGGGTCAAAATGGTCTCTGTTGGTTTGGAAACTGCCGAGAATTCGACTGGTAAAGGCAAAGATGCCAATCAACCACATATCACACGGTAATCACGTCGGGAGAACGACGTGCAATGCACATGGGTTAAGATGATATGGTGGGTATTTGTTTCAGGGCTGCGAGTATCAGTGCAATTACTGATTCCTGTGCTGCTTGAAAGACACAATAACATGTCTCTGAAGATTTTAAATGGCAAAAGAAAACACAAATGCCCACAGGGGAACGCTCCGAGGATTACAGCTCCATATATTTAGAGTATCTGCAGTGTTCTGTCTAAATAAAACGGGCATTTCCAATTTTCATTTCCGAGGTCTGAGGTGCAAGAAAAATGCTAACTCGTCTGTGAACGAAGTCCTGTCAATCAGATTAGAATCACAGAGGGCTTTTATTTTGAAATTGGTGATTTGTGCGGCGCTCATCTCCTCCCGCCTCCAGCAAACCCTGAACTGTGTTGGAACAATTGGATTCATTTAAGATTCACAGAAGATTCCATGCCTGCCTAGTTTTACATTTGTATGGAAATTAAGAGATGGAATCTGGTGGTGGTAAATAGTCTGTCCAGAAATGGATTACTTTTGCTCCGTTTTTTTTCTTTCTTTCTACAGTCAGCAGAAAAGTTTATGTTTAGTGATGTAGACTTCAAAATCAGACATGAACAAAATCCTTTGAGCGCAACTTAATCTGACAGCAGCAACAAGACCGACAGCTCCTGTTTCATCTCCACCTGCGAGTGAAAAATAATAAATCATTTTGTTATTCCATGCTTCCCTGCATAAATTTACATCTGACAGTCACCCCTTTCTGCACCAGAGTTTCAGCTTCAGCCAATCAATAGATTCAAGCTCCCAAACAGCACAGGAGACCTCTCATAAATGCTTTTGCTGCTGATATTTATTTGGAACATGGGGGGAAGCTATAAATCCTTTTCACCTCTTCGCCTTCAGGAGCTCCACAGCTGTGTTGCATCTAAAAATGTAATACAGTCAACTACATAAATTATGGAAGACAACAACAAGATTTCCTTATCACCAGTGATAAATCCCTGCTCTACAGATGCCGCAGCAGCGAGCAATAGCTTCTGCTGATCATGCTCCTCAGAGCTAATCATGCCATCGAGACAGGGAGAGTGCTAACATGCTGGAATGCTCGCTGATGCCAGTCACACCATGTGCTGTATTCATGGAAAAGTGTAGCATAGAACAATAGCATAATTGTACAAATTAGCTGCATACATATACAAATATGTGCACTCATCATTGACCGTATTAAAACAATGGACATAGCCACCGTGACGTCACCCTCTGGTTTGTTAGCTCCTGTTTAGCAGCCTTTAATTTGGCATTTTTGCTCTCGCCATCTTGGATTTTTGAAGTCAGGAGTGACCATATTTGGACAACAGGAAGCTGTGAGGAGTGAGGGATGGATCTGACTCAGACTGTGGTGACGCCTTGCAGACAGCCTGTCACTCAAAGCAGCCAATCCCTTTGTTATGAGTATGAGCCTTAATAAAATTTAAACAGGTGAGTTATATAAAAGTTTTCCCCATGCAGCTGTCAAGAACAGGAAAAGTAGTCACAGAGAACCATTTTTTGTACCAGGCTGCAAACATGTTTATTTCTGTTGTAAAGCTGGGCATTTGAACATGGGGGTCTATGGGGATAAACTCTCCCAGGGAGCCAGCCTCAAGGGGCCATTTAAAGAACTGCAGTTTTTGGCACTGGCATTCCTTATCCCCACAGGGTGCCGCTTGGCGCTCACATTCATGTATGTTGTTTCTACTTAAGTCACAGTACATGGTAGTTACTGAGTAAAACTGAGGAAGGAAAAAGAACATGTGATGATACTGCATGAACAGTATGTTGAGACTGATTGGGACATATGCGTATTTTACATTTTTATAGACTGCACAAATTTAAAGGCGGAGTCTGTGATTCTTGACCAATACACTTTCTGTCAAAATCAGCAGATATATTGTCCTTAGGGTCAGCTAACTGTCTCTTTGTATGAGCTGAAAAAAAAATCAGTGTCCATGGCTCTGTAAAGGGTATATTAAATTAAATTGTATTTTTCAAATTCTTACTTAATTTTGATCATAATCATTATTATTCATGGTGCATTAGTGTTCTAGCATGGCCTTAGGAGTATGTCACTCTGCAATTCACTACACATACTGCTTGTAATGTGTGACAAAAAAATTGTAATCATTTAGAGTAGAGTAAGAGAGGCAATAGATTGTATATTGAGCAGTATGTGATTGAGACAGGTGGGCCAATAACTGTGTGTAGGTTATGAGTAGTGACTGCACTGGGCTTATGATTGTATAATCACAGCTGCAATGGATATTAATGTATTGTATAGAGTAACTGAACGCTGAATCCACTCTTTTGAGTGAGTAAATGATATGTACAGTTACTCTATTACACTGTCAGTTAGGGGTGTGCCATGTCATACTGTTCATGATAATACCGGTATAATTTTAAACATGATTTAATAAAATTTTCATGGTAGAAATTCATATTGTGAAAATAGCAATATCCCATCTTGTTGATGAAATGATGTCATAGTGTAATGCTAAACAACGACAAGCATGGCTGAAAGCTAAATTGAAACTAGCCCCTACATTGTTTTGCAGTACATGTATATACTAGGCATTACGGTCAGAGAGTGTCAGAACTGACTTTAAAATAAAAGCGACCTTCTGGTGAACATGTTGGGCAATTTGACATTCATTTGTTAAGTCAGTCAATAAATAAATAAATGAAATGAAATTAATAAATATCAACAAATAAATAAAATAAATGACAATTTTAAAAAACCTACAGCCTGCAAACTATATTTCAGAATAAATTAAATTTCACCTGTGTGAACGCACCGTCTCAGACTGACACTCGGATGATATTAGGACATGCTTATGAGTAATTCCAAAATTAAATTAAAAAATTAAAGCCTTCTAAAATGTGATTAACAAGCTGTGTGCTCCATCTAAACTTTGATTAGTTCAGTAGAATGATCACACTAGTATGATGATATGCATAAAAGGGTTAAATTAGTCATAATATTTTAGAGAAAATAAGTAAAAATCAAGATATTAATCATATATTGTGGCCTAGTCTAAAATGATCAAGGTATTATTTATAAGCCATACTGTCAACTGATTCCTGTCCCAGTCTGTGTTATTCATTGTAAATGTGTTTGCCTTTTTCTAGAGAAACCCAAGTAAGGCTGCTCTGCAGATCAAAAACAACTGAGAGAAACTGATGACGTTGCGTTGTTCACTCCTGAAGCACAAAGAAACATCCACCGCCCTCGCAGACTGTAAACAATACATGAGAGCAACGCTGCAGTTTATTGTCTGTAGGTGTATTATTGCGCATAAACATACAAAACGGTGCATCAGTGTTTCTATCGGCAAACGCTCTCAGGATGCAGGGCAAAGGTGAACAAATGTGAACTCAGAGGTCTGAGTCTGCTGGAGGGGACTGAAGATTGCACCTAAACACATGCTTAAACATGCTTTGCCTGCACGTAGGTGAACGTGCACGCAGGTAATTTGGAGACGTTTGAGTTTCTTTTTAAAACAGACTAGGAGTATAATGCTCATGACCTTTGTCTGCATCTTCGTGGCAGCATAATTATGGTCTCAGTAGTGCAGGCTATATTAAAGTGAGTAGAAAGCAGAGTTAATGTTAGCAGAAATAAGTGTAGGCAGTGGAAGTGCCAGTGGTTGTGGGGTCACATCGGATGCATGGCCGTGGGGGTGTGTGTTTGGGTCTGAGCGCATTATTTGAATATGTGGAGTGTTGAAGCTAAAACGGGGTATTAAATTTCTCTTTAATCTCAAACACACACTTGAAACAACTCTGTAGTTTGTGGCGCAGTGTATAAACGCCTGCGATGGCTGAAAACTCAATTATTTCTGCATTTTCCTTTAAATCTATATCAGAACATTGCAGAGTCTGCTAGCAAATCCCGACAGAGCCTAATGACGCCCCGTGTGCTTATAAATCAGAGCTGTTGCGAATGAGATGTTGTGGCAGTGTAGCATACAGCGGCTGAGTGAGAGCTGCAGTCCTCTTCTTCGTCTGTGAACCAGATCTTAACAGGATGAGTTTTGAAGCGTCACCCGTGGCGGCTCAGCGGTAATTGAATTGAGTTGCATCTAATCTCATTGCCCAGCTCCTTTGGTTCCCTGCCTCTCATTAGGGTACGGTGCGGAGTGTCACAGGCCTCCATCTCTCTCTTTCACAGCCCCCCCCCCCCTTATTTCTCACAACTGATCCAGGCTAACTAGGCAAATCAGAGAAACCATATTGCAAATTTCTCTCAGCATCCAGCTCAGCATTAGCCACAACTGGCTGTCAGCTCCAGCATCACAGCTATAAGACTTGTTTATATTACACAGCATCATCACACTGTGTCATAGTTGGTATTACACTAATCCACATCAATCCAAAATCTAATCTATTTATCTAATCAAATAATGAAATGTAAGTGAATAAGTCACCATCAGCAACACCACAGTACACAATAAGTAAAGGCAACCGCAAGCAACTTATTGTACCAGCTAACAGCCGAAAGTGAGAAATGAAGGGCACAAAAAAACTCGATCTGAACTCATTTTTGAGGGATCAAAGTCTAAAGCTCACACATGAAAAAGAGGCAGTGGTCGTTGAGCCAACAGTAAATGTGGCTGCTCTGCCCTCTAACTTGCCAATCCTCTGGTAAATGAGGGTCTCTGACTGGGCGAAACGCCCTGCTGAGCACTGTCCAGGGTCTCAGAGGGCATCAGAAACAACTGAATTGAAACCACAAAGATAATGTCTCCGACTCATAATTGTGGGGGTTGGCTTGATACCGGGTTTAGGACCGAACATTTCGAAAAACGGAAAGTGAACTTTACAGACACCAAAGCGGTTTCCTAGCTGCTGTGTGTTGCTATATAAAATTTTCCTCATTTAAGTTCACCCAAACTACAAAAAACATATTAAAGGTACACTATGCAGGATTTTCCTTAGAAAAACATTTAGATTCCTACATATAATCCCTTTTAACTATCACTTCTGACCCACTAGATGTGTGCGGTGGTGTATTTATTTACAGAGACTCTGTCCTCTGCCTGGATTTTTTTTATTTTCTCCTTATTTTCTTTGTTTGGGACGTTTATGGGCTTTATAAAAAGGTAATGACCAGGTGCCAAACTGTAAGCGGCAGGCATCTGAGAGACACTGTGCAAAAAAACCACAAATATAGTGTGACGAAATGCCAAATGACAGCGAATCTTGTTGGCTTTTACTTTCATTTTCACAGGCGAGCATGTGTACAAAAAGTAAAAGACAATCCTGCATAGTGAACTTTTAATATTCTGCTTTTTTGGTCTAGGTTTGTCCAAGTTTTTAGATATCTGTCGGTAAAATGTCACAGAAGAAATTCCATTCACTTCCACTGTTCTAGGGGTGGGAGCAGAAAGCTTACTGACAAATATCTCAAAATATCTAAAAAAAAAAAAAAAAATCTAAACTTTCTTCGTGGCTATATATGACTAAAATATTAATATGAATATGTTTTTTTGTTTGTTTGTTTGTTTTTTGCAGTTGGGGTAATCCAACTCTTTAACGCTGCAGACACTGCACAGTGCTTAACTGAAGGTCAGATACATGTTTTTAAAGATTAAATTCCTAATGGGTTTTTTTTTGTAATTATATGATACACTATATCATATACAGTTAAAGGGGAACACCACCTAAATTAAGAATTCCAATATGTTATTTCCATGGCCTTGGAGGTTCCAATCAATATTTGTGAACATGAGCTACTCTCTAAAAGCCAGAAACCAGAGAAGAAAGTCTTAAACTTGTAATGTCATCAAACATAAAGTCTGGAGCTGCTCCATAGACAATGAATGGGAGCCTGATTTTGTGGGCACACAGAATGTTTGTTTCTTTTTTTATACCCAAATGAGCTTTATTTTATTGTAATTTTCTCAGTGCTGGAACAGAAAATGTCCCCATATACTCAGAACATCTATATCTCATCTATAATATTTTTCCCAATTCACTGACTGCATCTGAAATTCCTTACTAACATGCTGTTTAGTTCACTAAAAATGTCTGAAACTTATAGTTTGTGATTTGCATACAATTTCCTTTTAAACATTACAGTATGCAAACACCGGACACCACCCACAATGCAATGTGACAGACTCCAACAGACAATAGTGGACAGGGACCAAGACAGTTCTGTAACATCAATAACCCTTCAATTTAAGTGAAAGTATAAGATTTCCCTTTGCTAGGAAAAATATATGTTTAAATTCAGCAGCGCCATCATAGATAAAGCATATAATGACAATGGTGAGTTTCTTCCTCTCCTTCTGCACAACACTGCCCTGACAGTGCATGTGTGTATCACATCTTGCAGACACATCTTGTTAATCTTTGAGGACATGCACAACCAATGTCCCAAACGGATGCAGGTAACACGAGTCAGCTATCATGTGTATGCGAATGTGTAATTAAAAGCAAGTATATCTCCAACCTCCGATCTAAGGTTGGCACAGGGTACTATGGTTACATGTCTCTAACTGGCATGGAGGCGCTCAAGAAGTTAAGTGGTCATTACAATTCAGTGCATCCAAAAAAAACCAACAAAAACACACAACTATTTATCCACACAAAAGTAAGGTGAATGATTCATAGCTTAAAATGGCCATTGGTAGGTAACTTCCGTATTTGAGTACTCGCATTAAATTATTATTAAGTACTCGAGACCTCAAAAAAAAAAAAAAATCCATTGTAAGAATAGGAATGTAAATTGTCCGACAATAGAAAATGATTGCAATTCAAAATTAATTTACTGAACAACTAGGCTTCAATTTGTCTATTAAAACAATTGAAACAGCCATCATCCTGTCTCTGCCAATAACATTACATAGGTTAGATGCAGTACACAGTTCACCATGTGCCTGGTAGCACCATTTAACACAGCAGCAGCAGCAGCAGCAGCAGCTAACATCCAGCACTGAGGAGTTTAACAGCCCCAACAAACTAACACCAACACCAAAACAGGTCAACTCGCTCAAAACCATCAGGTAATGTTAGCTGTGTGGTGCCAACAGTAAGCCTTGTCACTGTCTGTGTTCGTGTGGGCGGACTTTTACCAACTGTGTCCTGGTGCAGAGCTCACACTCCTGCAGCAGTGGTCTCATGATAAACAGAGAGAGGGGCACAGCAGGGCAAGGAGGCTCTGAGAGAAGCAATACACTGCAGTGAAATAAGATTTTACCAATTTTAATTAGTAAAAAAAAAATGTATATATAAAAGTCAAAAGGGGCAGTGGCAAGCACTCTATAAGGTGAGCGACTGGAGTATTTATGCCCATGCCTAGTGCATGGTATGTGAATTCCAACAAAGCTAATGTTAAAGGAGCAGTTCCAGTTGTGACGACATCACAAATTTGAGTTTTAGAACTCTATTTTTTAGATGTGGGAGACAGTTGTTCATACTTCCAAATATTTTTGGATCGTCTCTCTTTAAGAAGAGAGTTTAAGAGCCACTTAAACACGTATTTGTAGTGTATTTTTAATTGTAAATTTTCAGTGGACTATGCTATGGTAGTTTGTATTGTTGTTCACTTGTGTCCCAGAGGTGATAGTGCTGTGAGGTGCTTGTGGTGCACATGTGTATGAAGGTCTAGGAAAAATGTGGTACAAGTTAGTCTATGATCAAAGCAATCTTTTCACTGTGTTATATCATGTCAGTGTGTACATGGACAAGGACATCAGGTCGACAATGGACCGGTCTGAGGTGTAACTTTTGGATAGGATTCCCCTCCCCTGACGCTGTGTAAATTCACACGAATCTTGGCTTTAAGTGGATGAAGCATGTGTCAATACCGTAAATCCTTGCAATCCCGGTGGCCTTGGAATATCACAAAGCAGCCACAACAAGTAGGAAGGTCATAAAATAACAGCTGACAGCCTCCTTCATCTGCCTGTGCCGTGAACACACTACAAATGTCTACTTTAAATTCTCCAGATGTCAAACTATCACTATTCATTAACTACATCTCTATGTATGTCCTAATTTATAAATATTCCCAGAGCTGCTTCGTCTCTATTGTCTTCTGAGGGAGCTAAAATAAATACTTACAGTATTTAGGGCCTGGTGAGTGTTTGCCTCTGGGCTAAGTATGCTCACAGGGCTCTGAGGATCCCTCCAGTGTTTGTGCAGTGAAGATCAAAATCTTGGGGCCGGGAGAGGAAGACGGCTTTATATTTCCTCTCATTAGTCATCTGGCAAAGACCCACAATTTATATAAAATATAATATAATATACCAAAGCAACAGTCAGGAAGTCATTGTCTGATGGTTGGTGAAGAATGGGTTGGGAATCTCCAGGCAGCTATAAAGCTATGATAATTGTGGTGCCTTTGAGTAAAGTTTTTAATTACTGATAATTAAAAGAGGAAGAAAATATAGACTCAAACCAGGTCCACACAACTTATGTAATTTAGAAGAGGGAATATAAAGCGTACTGTATGAGCTCCTATGCTTCTCACTGCCCACGGGAAGAGGGAAGCTTTGCCTCCGTGGTAGAAACGTAGCATCCGCCGTGACGTGAATGCCAAAGTAGCCCCGAAAGTGTGTAGCCAAAGCTTTGATGTGGTGTTTACAGTAGGCCTATAACCAAAAACAGTTTCACTGCCAAGTGTTGTCCTAATCAAAAAGACAGCGTATGTCAAATCAAACAGACGCAGCATGCTGTCTGTATCTTTAGAAGTCCATACATGCAGGAGGGAGGAGAGTGGCGCTTTTCTGCTGTGAAAATCCACCCACAGACTTTTCAGAGCTTCTCCATCTCTCCCTGTCTGTCTTTGTTCCCTGGTCTCACTCTCTCTCGCACGGCTTACTGTGACGTATCAGCGCCGTGATGGGCAGCTAACACACACATACAGCTGTGTGTGTGTGTGTCTTGAGGGACTGATTGAGTGCACAAAACTCTCTGGGCAGCGTTTGGCTGATCAGCTGAAACTGAAGGACATACGACAAAAAAAAAAGAAAAAAGAAAAAAAAAAGTGACTTACCTTTATGGAAAAAGTCCATATATTATTTTACTCTTGTGTTTACCCTCAAGAATCTTGGATATTTTACGTGTTGTTTCTGCAAACAAATTTGCCCTGTGACGTAGTGTAACATCAAAGTAATCAGCATCCACTATGGCTGCATGAAGCAAAGGCCAGGACATTTTGTTATAATGAAAAAAAGAAAGAAGCTCCCAGCAGTAATTTCATGGCTGCTGAAGCTAGCAGTGGGTAGGTGGTAAAATGGCTTTATTCCAGGTTCAGTTAAAAGAGGACAGTGAGAGAGCATGGAGGTTTATTGTGTGCTTATTGTGACAGACGATGGCTCTCGTATCACTTCTTTTTAAGGCACAGGTGCTTGACTTGTAGTTTTTCAAGGGGCTACTGAATTACAGAGGTTGCTACTGCAGGTTGGTCTATCTGTATATTGGGATGTCACTTTGGAAATGATACCGCTTTATGTGTGCAAAATAAAAAAGAGAGCGAAAATGCCGGTGATGCATAGCTTCATCCATATTTCTTTAATATTATTTTTCTTGTGCATTTTATGGCTTCTCTGATGTGCCCTTTCTTGTCAGCGTGTCCAAGCTGATTTATTCTCCTGATGCATGCATAATTTAGCTGTTATGAAGCCGGCGTGAAGGAGAGGGGCCACTAAAGCACAAGAGGCATATGTGTGTGTCTATGTGTGTGTGTAAAAGTCTCAGCTGGGTGCAGCTGATGCGCCATTATAGTGGCTGTGATGAGACCACAAAGCCAGGGAAACAAGCTGCAGTCTATGATATAGACATGGTTGCAGTGGGGAGCTGGCATTCACACTTATTATCTCACATTGTGAGCAGAGAGTATAAATCAACAATTGTGGGTGACAATATTGCACTTGACTAGACATTATTTGTGTGAAATGTGTCGGAGTAGCATAAAAATGACTTGTATAACAAACTGAAAGGGAAGAAACAGCTGATGGTTTGCAGCATCACGCAGACAAATATTGCTCTGGCTTATCTGCAAAGTAATGGCAGCACACATGAAAACATGTCACCACACCTTCTGAACTGATTATGGAGAGGAAAAAGGGAATGGCCATTTCATGCCTGTCTTCATGTGTTTAATCACTGGAGTTTGGACTATCCTTTTGGTAGTGTATCACATTGCTTGATTTATTACGTTGTTTACAACAGTAAGAGCAATGCCAGACCACTACAATCAAATTAAAGCGCAGACTTGATTTGGTTTGCCATCAAAGGCATCCAGGAGAGCAGCGGGAGACATTAATTATTTGACTCTTTTAGGGAACAAAGGCAACTGTCTCTGGATGGCCAATTAGAGGGATTGTTGAAGAACAGGGAGCAAGGTTTGCTTTAGTTACAGTGTATCTGACTCTGCCTGATTGGCCCCCAAACCCCTCCATATCTGTCCTTCTATCCTTCTATCTACAGTGGCTTGGCAGGAGCTAGAAGAAATGAGGCTAACTATGTGCGGTCATCCAATCCTCCTATCCACAAGCCTCTTGGCCCTGTTGGCACATCGCTCTGCCAATTGCGCCAGGCTGGAGTTATCTTGTCTGCCTGTTTAGCAGCTGATCAACAGTGTCTGTGGTGAGTTATGAGGGTATAATACAAAGCCAGGCGGTCTTTGATTGATGCAACCAGAGTATTATTGATCAAACAGGGGGATTTTTAATGTTTTAGCATGCTTGTGAATGATTATATAATAATAATTACACGCCCACTGACATTAGCAGCCGCTACAGAGGTAATCACATGTTCTAAATTTCCATCCAGCTCCATATGATTTAAGAAATGTGCCCACAACTCCCACTTCAAGGAAATGCACAAACAATACTATGATCTGCATCCTTGAGACTTTCAAAATACTCTGAGACTTTAATCTGATCTGCACTGTTTATTAAACAAAAACAACACTTGGTGTTCACAATGCTATTTAGCATAAAAATTACAGCTCTCTCTAGACACAGACAAGATGCATGATATCAGGGCCGGTATTAAATGGTTTAACCAACAGATTGAAATTGAAATAACAAGCTACGGAGAGCCCTTCAAACACTCATAAAATGAAAATGAAATAAAACAAAAGACTGAATATTAAGACATGTTATTTCTAACACCTGATAAATATTAAGAGGCATTTAACATGCTTGTATGAGTGGGTTATGACTGTATTGAGTGGCTCATGTTAGCTGCACATTAGCCTTACAACAGTAATAAAGTGAACAGTATCTATTGCTCTGAGCACGCTGAAATACTAAGTTCTACCGTTTGACACGTTTGCTACACAGTTATCAGCCAACATGTGACTCAAATACTACACGAGCAGCACGTCAGAAGTGTGTGCATGTCCTCTGTCAGTGTCACGCCGGTTCCACTCAGTCACTTTTGTCACATGCAGTCAAGATCCTCTGACCCGCAATACACAAAAGGAGCTGAAAAATGATCCTGTTTCAATTTTACAGCCACCAAATGGCTTTTTGATTGGAATTTAACATTGGAAATTACTACAAATTAGCTGACTGCATATCATTTGTCCCTCTACCAAATGGAATGTGTCTGGTTAACATTCTTAATGGTTAAAATGTGTACTAAGCTGTTTTAAATGTAACATTACAGGAGCTCCATGCAACATTCAGAGCATTATTACAGCAGCAAACAATTTGCTATGTGAACATATAGTGGAGTGATGGCGTCCTGAGCACAGAGTAAAGTCATACCTCATCTGTGTGTGTTGTAATCCAAGCTCTCTGTTCTTTTTTGTTGTAGCCCATCCAGCCACATGCATGTATCCCACTGGCTAGCTAGTAGCCACCCCTCTGCACTGCTCTGATGTTGCAGTTACCACTAGGGATGTTCCTGGTGACTAATTTCCCTGTTGACTAAACAAAAATTTTAATTAAGACTAGTCAACTAGGGGAGTCGGTGGCTTAGTGGTAGAGCAGGCGCCCCATATACAAGGCTGTTGCCGCAGCGGCCCGGGTTCGAATCCAGCCCGTGGCCCTTTGCTGCATGTCATCCCCCCTCTCCCCCCTTCACGCTTACCTGTCCTGTCCAATAAAGGCAAAATGTCCTAAAAAATACCTTTAAAAAAGAAAAGACTAGTCTAAAAACGAGAAAACAGTTAAAATTTAGCACAATTTATTGTTAAGTATTTGAAACACTGTCCCCCCAAAAATACTGTGTGCATTAAGAGCCCTTTGAAGCCTTTAATCACAATCTTCAACAACCATGTCGGATTTTAAATGCCACTGAAGTACGAGACTCCGTAACGTGCGCCGTAACGTGACGGCAACTCAGTCAAAAGTTAACCACTAAAATAACACCTAAAATAAATACATTGCCTCTGAAATGTGGGGCACATTGAACCTTGCAGATTATCTGACAGAAATGATAGCAATTCACTTTAAAGTTAATAAAACAACATCGAAATTATAATTAAATTTCAGCTGAAATGAGAGGCATTTAGCGCTGTGCAGTATGAATGTAAACCCTGCACATTATCTGACAACAATTCACTTTAAGTTAACAAATAATTTAACATCTCAAAAAAGATTAATTGCTGCTGAATTCATTTTCTGGATCAAAGTATCGCCAAACGGTGCTGGTTTGGCGACAGGACCAGAGGACATGTCTCTTATTTCTCACCATGCTGTTTTAAAACTGCAGCCTATTCGAGCATTACTTTGGTGAGGGGGACTGCTGTCTGGCTCTGTAGCCCCTACTAGTGGCAGGCGGTTACATGACAGTTAAGCGGCATTGTCCATGAATAAAATACTAATTGGTTTAACCAACTAATATTTCTGGTGCTGACTAGCAAGGGAGCGGACGTTTAATTGGTTAAACGTCTAATCGTGCGCATCCCTAGTTACCACCACTAAAGTTATGCCTCGGTGACATTATACTATTGCAATGTGACTACATCACAGAAGCGTACATCTCAGTTGATCAGTCTCTTAATACCAGTGTCACTTTGTTACCCAGTTCTATCCCCAACCTGTGGTTTTACTGCTAAACTAGTGCTATGCTCTGTGTGCGCTGGGGCTGGGGATCTCACTTAAATTTGTATTTTTTATTTTGTAGCTTCTCTCCTCATGTGTTGCGTCTGGTTTTACTTCCTGTCTTTGTGTGTTTTCCCGCCTGTTTTCTGTCACACCTGTCCCATTAGTCCCTCCCTGTTCCCGGAGTCTTCTCTTCACACCTGTTCTGTATTAGTCTTGTCTGCTCCATCCTTGTTGTTAGCCAATCTCCATTTCCCTCCTTTTGCCCATGTCTTCCTACTCCAGCTGTGTCTCACTCTTGTGATTAAATTTCTGTGTATACATACCTGTGTGTTTCCCTTTGTCCCTTTGCCAGTTTGTCTGTGTTCCTCCTGGGTGCATTCTGTGGTCGTTCTTGCATTCATACCTGCGTTATACCTGTGCTCATCCCTGTCCATTGTGTTTTTCCCGGTTGGTTTTCAGTTTGGTTTTTGTTCTGCTTACGTCTGGACTTAGTTGCCTGCCTGTACTGGATGTTCTAAGACTGTCTACTTGGTCTGCATTTGGGTTCTCTGAGCTGACACGTGACCAAAACATTAGTACTTGATTGACCATTTTGAGTTTGGGTTAGTCAGAGTTGCTTTGGAGCACATTTCACACAAAATAAAGTAGGTATGAGGGTGATCTCTATCTCACCTGGTAGAGTGTGTGTCCAGTGTAGGCTGAGGCTGGTTCAAGTCTGGCCTGCGACGCTTTGATGCACATCATCCACCCTTTCTTTCCATTCCTGTCTATCTTAACCTGTACTATCAATAAAGCAAAAATGCCCAAAAGAAATCTTGAAAAAAAAAGAGTAATATTTGACTGTAAGAACAATTTAACCTCATATTTGCATTATTTTATTATTTTTCATCAATTTCTTTTGTTAAAAAACCACAGAAGTGTATCGTTGCTTTTACTGTGAGAAACCCAAATTAGCCTGTTTGATTTAGATTTAAGTTCAGACTGTCGTCTGGAAGACAGCTGAGTGATACGAAGGAGTAAGTCGCTTCTTTTTCCATATATATTTCTTTTGGTATAGTTCAGCTTCCTCCTGCACTATAAGGGCTTGCTCATTTTTTGCTGTAAGAAGTAACATTTTAATTCAATATTGACATTTCTGAGACCTTTAACAATAGATGTGAGTGACAAGTGACTCCTGCACACTTTGGAGGCCTTACAGTAGGTCAGAATTTGCACATATTTGCATGTTTTATAATAAGCTGTTCACTTTGTGGCAGCAAATGCTGCAGTAACCTCTAATGATCAATACTGTACATGTGGCCTATTGTTCCATGTAAGTTTGCTAAATTGACTTCACAGCAGTTGGGGTCATTGGAAATATTGACAGAGCGAATGAAAGAAGTGCCCTGGAGATATTTTTGGATTGAATGCTGGAATACAGCTTCCACCTGGCAGGTTTTTGTTCAAAGACCATTTGACTTCCTGGTGCTATAATGAGGCGATGACATCGAACACTATTTCAACTGTCAGCAGTTAAATGATAAAAGTAAATAGCTCTGTGCTTTCTGTGCCGCAGTTACGTGTTGGATCGCTTTCCTCCTAACTATATAACATTCACAATATTGATTGTTCGAGGAGATGATGGATAGCGACAACATGAGGCCCGGCATTGTTATTCATATGTCATCAACACCTTGGTGTGGCGATGGATATTCTGAGATGGGCTAAAATCCTGTCTCACAACACCATCGTGGATATATAGAGGTGCCAGCTCCAGGTCTTACCACAAAATATCACTGGCATTGCTAACTGCAGATTGGTATTCACTAAATGTCAATGGAAAATATAAGTGCTTTCCCACAGTCAGAGGACTCCATCAGTCATATTTACATCTTCATTCACATTGTTTTTTTCTTTTTTGTCTTGCTGTTCACTTCAAGGTGAACTGGATTTTCTCAAGACTGGCAAAATAAAAATAATTCAGAGAGGCAGGGGAGTGATGCAGACACTGATGGAGCAGAGTGAGATGCATTGGCAGCAATGAAGGAAGGACAGACATACAATTGACCCTTTGCTAAACTCCTCCATCACAGCAATTGTCCAATCATGGCATTGCGGCTGTAACTAGGCACAACAGGCCTGTCAAATTTAGATTTAGGGTGATACTCTGTACTCAAAGTGTTGGGATGGTGGTGTCCTTTAGTAGCCTTTCCAAAACCAAAAACACAAGAGGAAACTCGTATGGAAAGGTTTATCCATGCTAAGATGCAACCGTTAGCATGTCTAGCTAACGATCTACAGTACCAAGCATTGATCTAATGTCAGCCGAAACACTTATACTTATTCTTGCTATTCAGAGTGCATAAGTGTGTTTACACTGACAAGCACCTGGATGGTACACTCATAACAGTCAAAAAGTTGAGTGTGGAACATCGGACACTTTTCACCTTACTTGTGAAATGCTGGCCAACTACCGTGACGAACACTGAAGCACTGTACAAATATACATATGGATATTTCACTCCATACTGCTGTCAGCTTTAAGCCATCAGTTTCCATATTGAGTTAACTCTGTAATAGTTTGGTGCCACAAAGGATCATCGTCGGGCATTGACTGTTGTATGTGTTGCTGCGTAAGCCATATGATCTGTGAGCCTAGTTATGTTTGGTTTTCATGCATATTAAATTTCCATCTTCACTGTATAAGATTCTAGTATTAGATTTGTGGCCAGATGCCTGAGAATTTGTAAATATTTGAAAAATGCAGCAGCTATTATTAACTCCGTAGATCAGCTGATGATAGAGCCAGCCAGTATCAGCTAAGGACATTCATAACATGCTATAGAGGAAGTCAAGTGAGCAAACAAGCAGATATAGCAAGCATTTGGTGAGAGACAATCTTTTGTCAAGTGTTAGCAATAATTTCTCTGGCCAGTTGAAATTTGCAAAGCAGAAGAAGCAAAGCTGCCAGATCTTGCTATCGTCACTTCCACTGAGTACGCAACAGCCATGCTTGATTTGAGAGAACACTACACTGTCAAAATGTGCGTACTATGCAAGTTAGTATATAGTGCATGCAGTGTACTACATGAAAGTGTACTAATGGAAGTATTAAATTTGAGACACAGCATTAGCTTGTAGAGTTGTACATGCGTGTTTCCCTGCCAAGTGAAAGGTGGTCCTCTATGCTGTCAGAGTTTAGTGTAACACTCGTGATTCTTTCCTTGGATCTTACCTCAGATAGCATTATGCTCGCCAGACACATTGTTTGGTCCTCATCCAATAAGGCTATTTTTTTATTTTTGTAACTTTAAACATAAAAATATACTGTTTGAAAATGTAAACAAAAAAAAAAATACAATTTTTCCTGCTAACTAGCTCTACAATGGGACGTAGCTTTAGCGTCAGTCTTTTAGAACATACATAGCTATCATGTGTGTATTTTTGACAGCTACAGCTTATAATATCAGCCAGAGACAGCTGTAATTTCTCCCGGCAAAATCAACGCTTTAAACTGAGTAGTATACGTTTGTCCGACCTCTGTCTGAATTGTTTAAAAAGAAAAATAAGAATCTTCCTTTATTGTCATTGTAAACTGCACACTGCACACTTAGGATTTGTTTCGTAATTCGTCTTTTCTCGACCACTTTAAGGAATGAAAGGTTGTGACTGCTATACTAATACAGTCACAGCTAGCTTAAAAGAAGACTCACTCAGGAAGAAGGGACACAGGCCTACTGTAAGAGAAAGCTAAAACCACATAAGGACGCGGTATAGGGATGTGTGAGAGAAAGAGAGAAAGAGCGACTCATAAATCAAGTAGAGGTGAGATTGCTGAATCAGGGTTGATTGTGCCTGGGAGAGACAATAAAGCCTGTAATCATCTGTCTCTGCTGCACAGACCCGGCAATTATCTGCCCATACCTGACCGCCAGAACAGAAAAGGGCAAGGTCCCTCTACCTTCACTCTATACAGCTTGAGATTTTTAAGGGGAAATTTGTCTGCTGATGCAAACTGAAAGTACAGAAAAAGCAATATTCACTCTTAGAGAGGTAAAAAAAAAAAAAATTGGGGTAAACAGAGGATCTGGTTGAAGGAGTGTTGCGAGGGTTGTCAGTTTTTACTGGTGAGCCATATGTGATGTTTGGGAGTGATTCAAAAGAACGAGTGGTGATATGTGTTTGGACCTTTCATCTCTCTCTACCCACACACTCACACTCACACACACACACACACACACACACACACACACACACACAAAAGGTACCATGTCAATATATTACATCAGATAAAAGAAGAGTAGCCAATCATTAAGCTGGTATAACACTGCCTACGGAAGCTCCATTTGCTTCCAGTGCAGTTCCTTCATCATAACGTCTGCTTTCATACAGCTGTCTCATACTAGCATTTAAGGTACAAATTTACCTTCATTTCCTCCAATACATCTGAGCCTGAAGCATATGGACCATCACTCTCTGACTGAAAGCACTGCACTAAGGCCTAAAAGCATTTTTTTTTCTGCCAGCCCAATATAAGAGCCAAATGAACAGTGTGGTTGTAATTAATCTTTTCTATTGACTGAATAAAACCTTTCGGTGGAACTCAGCTAGTGAATGCACTGTGTTTTCTCCCTCTAATAGGAGAGTTTGGAGAATAATTGCAAAGTTGCTTCCAGTATTGTGGATGATCAATGCTTTTATCAAACACAAATTAAAAGGCAAAAAGGCACTCAAGAAAATAATACAATGCAGCAGGTGCTCCGTGTGTTATTTGTTCATTCACTGTTTATCTACAGCTAAATGGAAACCAGCTGCATACGGGGATGTATTGTTCTACGCCTTTGCTTTTTTCACTCGTGTAAAGAATATTTACATTAAGTTCAGAGATCGTTTAATGGCTTTTCTCAACCTGGCAGGTCTCTTTTTCAGACAATGCTAACACAAGAAAATCACAGCAGAACAATAACACAGTGGATTGGAGGACAATGATCTTTATTGATTCCCAATTAGATTGCCCAGAGCAGCGTCTCTGAGAGGGAACACAGATTTCAAGATATCAGTGACACCCAACCAGTTGTACTGGTACCCGAGGGTATATTTCTGTAGCCATGACTATACTGGAGTAACTCGACTAATTTGACAAGTAGATTTACTAAATTTATTGTCACAATAACCAGTAACCTACCAGCTACAATTAGCTAACTGTACGGTATACACCAATATGAGCAAGCAATAACTGTGTTCTCTGTTGAGAGCATAAAAACTAGCTAGCAAATATTCAGAGAAGTCGAAATAGTACACTGAAAATAGCATGGACAAATTGTCCTACAGAGGATCCCTACAGGATTTTGTAGGCTGTTTTGGGGATTGTTGCGGTCTGAAATGAGTTCACGGCAGCTTCTCTAATAAAACTGCGAAGTATGTTGTGATGTTTTTAGGCATTTATTACGATGAAATAGCAAGGGAAAGTGAAAATTGCAAAAAAAAAAAAAAAAATAGTTGTGATATTGCTTCAGATTCAGAGTCTATTATTATGAGCATTCAGTGTTTGGGGATGGTGATTGTCTCTGGAAACCACTCCCATCCAGCTTTCTCTGCCCGGTAAGTTAACATTGCCGCAGTGGCTAACATCTGACACCGAGCCATTTAACAGGCCCAACAATCTCACACAGCACCGAGACACCTTGACTCTGATGTTGCAGCTGTTAATAACTATTGAGCAACATTCGCTAACAGTGATGCTAACAGCCCTGCCACTGTGTGTGGGTCTTCGTCACGGAGCTCACACTTCTGCAGCAGCAGTCTCGTGATAAACAAAGAGAAAGAAAGCAATGGCTGATCCAATCAATACTCTGCAAGCAGCCCTACAATAACCCGTTAATATCCACACTAAGAAATAAGCAACGGACTGTTTTTTTCTTTGCGTATTTTATTTCCTTGAGGCAAAAATAATTAAAAAAAAAGTTTCTGGAACCCCATAGTTGTTGTTTTTTTGTTTTTGTTTTTTTTTTTAAATATAGGCCTCTACCAAACAGTGAAATTGTAATTACTTCCACAAATTTATTCTAGATAGTTACCATCACATTACTTTGAAAACATCTCAGACATGGTGAAAAATCATACTGATAGAATTTTTTCATCAAATATATAATGGAATAACATTAAATATGTGGTATTAACACCTGTGAATAGTCATCCTTTTTTAATTTCATAAAAAACTGTGAATGTATTATCTTAGCATCACTAATCCTAAAAGGACAATTCAACTGTTTGGTTGAGCATGGCTTTAGATAGTAAAAAAAATCATACTCATTAAAGTATTTCAGCATATACATATATCTATATCTAGATAGATAGATAGATAGATATGTATGTATATTGGATAACATTAAATGTATCATTTGACAACACTGAATGATTAGAAAGCTTTTGATTGTTAGCGTAGCTTCATTACCATTATCTCAAGAGGACAAATGAGGCATTTGGTAGAGCGTGTTTTAAAATAACTAATATGACCTTTATTAGACTGAAGTTACATAAATCTGCTCAGTACTACCTCTGAAACCATGACATGTCAAAAACTATGCCCACCTTTGAAAATCCCACCACACAAAGCCTTCATGTCTGGAGTGACTATTTGTTACTAGCTTCCAGAAGGACACAAATTACAAAGCTATACTATGACACAGCATAACATACCGAAACCGAATGGCAGAGATAGCTCAGTCAGGTTGAGTTAAGTTAAATACATATATCCCGAAGATACTGTGACTCAAAATGCACTTCACTATTAGGGGCTTCATCACGAAACGATATTATAACAATTTGTTTGGATGACGACACGATGTTTGCTGATATCATAAAGTCTGTCACGATACGATTTTGATTCGATTCGATTCAGGAGCCTGCGATGGTTATGACACGATATCATATGCCCATCTAACACAATCATTTACATCAACTCACAAAAACAACTAGAATATGATTTGACCATTTTATTTCTGAGCTCTGTTTGTTGTTTGAGCGGAGGCGTGCTTGCCCAGAAATGGTGACACAGACGTGCTATGTGAATTTCAAAATAAATGTGTATCTTTAAGATGACGATATGGATCGTGTTTTCATTCTGCATTGATATAATCGGATCGTTAATCAATGAATCGATGTATCGATGTGGATCGATGTATTGTTATACCCCTATTCAGTATATAGCTGAGCAGGATGTAAAAGGGATAAGATGAAATTGTACCTGTTTTAAATTGCGGTAAAGTTGCAATGACTGGGCAAATTTGCAAAGTTGTTAAGAATTCATGGGCATTGGCTTAATCTGTGGTAATTGTTGTGATTGCAACATCACAACACCCTGCGGGGACTGGCTTAAAGTCACAGATGAACACTAGAAATGCTTGGCAAAATTTAACTGACAGGCAGTTGAATTTATTAACCAAAATATTGGATGAATAGTTGGAATACTCAGGTAACAAGTAACAAAAACAAATGAATTTCTCAGCTAAAGATAAGGGATAAAGAGTTAAAGTGGTAAAGTTTTTCCAGTTTAATGATCACATTTGGAACGTGCTGGGTGTGGTCAGTGAGGAGGTGCTAGAGGCCATCTGATTGTCAGATTACGTCAGACAAAAAAGTTCGAGAACCACCAAAATAAATAAATAATCCACAGTGATAGAGACGAAAGCAGTTGTCTGTCAATTTTTCTTTTTGCCTCAGAGCCAGAGGGTAAAAAACATACACCCTTGAAGACTATTTTCCCTTGTCACTCCTCCTGGTTTAGCCAGCAGTCAGTGTCCATATTGCCTGGGGAGCTGCACTACCTGATAAGCGGAGGTAGAGGCTCTCTGACACATCTGTCTGCTTGATGAGCCAAGTGTCAAAGCCCCCCAAAGTGCTGGATGGAGTGCATCAATAAACGACTTTAATCCCCTCCTGGGGCCAATGTCCTCCCACTAATAAGGGATCGTCTTACACCACTGGCAGTGAGGAGAGAGGTAAAAGTGGCTTGGCATGGGCCTCAGCACGGGGATGTACAGTACGCAGGGAATTGTCTGTACACAGGTAACAGGCTGTAAATCACACGCGCCTGCTGTTGCCTTAATTGCTGGATTGAATAGGTGTTTTGTTTCCTCCTCCTTCTCACTTTCTCTCCCTCCTTTGCCCTCTGTCCCTCTTTCCTCCCATTGAAGTATATGTCTATTTGTCATCACTCTTTCTCTACCTAACACCTCTCCTGTTTTTATATTTCAGCCTCTTTTCCCCACCTCCGCCATGTATCTAACTCTGCCCCAGACAGTCTCACTTGCCAGACATAAGAGGAGATGCAGAGGGATGGGGACCGGGAGCTGGGCAGTATTGGTTGTGCTGAAGGACGTGTGGGTTGCTAGCATCCGCAGGGAAGATCCAATGAGTGTTCTAGTCTGAATGACCCTAATTAACCACATATTATCTGCAGGCTGTGTGGAGGATTAAGGCCCTCAGCTCTGGACCCTACAGGCCTGGAGACCCAAAGACAGAGGACTCTGCGCAGAGGCACACTTTATATACTGCCTCAAAGCAAGACACGGAGAGGTGGGGGCGTGAGCAGGCCAGCAAAGAGAACCGTACAGAGAGCAGATAGCATGCTGCAGAGAAGACTGGTTGCTCCAAGCATATCTGGACCTTTCTATAATGAGCAAATAAACAATGCAAACTGCTCTGTACAGTGCGGGAGGAGTTTGCAGCCACCCTTTCTGGCACTGTCACAGAGAGGAAGACATATTGTGTCTTTGTCTGTCATATCCTGAAAGTAACCATCCCTCCAGCCCAGGTGCTGTTTCAACAAATTGAAGTTTCTGTAGGAGGAGGGGATCATTATTCTATTGAGAGATAATGAGCTCATTTTCTTGTTTGACATTAGAACAGCCAGAAATGAGCACTTCGCCACGTTGACAGGTCGTCATACACACAGCACGTTGCTGCATTAAACCACTGTCTATTGTCAACAAAGCAACGCAATCTGGGAACTACACAAAAAGCCTCATTGATGCAACACAATAAGCAGCCCCCACAGGCAGGCAGAGACTCTGTTTTCTGTAGAAAACATTTTAGCAGCAGCTGTGACATACCTCATTTCAGATGAAAGACGAGCCAATATCAACATCATGATTAAAAAGAAGATTAACTGACACCAACCAGCCAAAATCCAAAGGTTATAGCTCATAAGATGTGCCGTTTCTTAAAGTGTAATGTGTTATTACAAGTGTTACGAGCTGCTAGTGAATATATTTCACATTTACATAACAGCAAACTACTGGACTACTGCCGTGTTAACAGTTGAAGCATTTACAGGGCTTTCATAAAGTATTACAGGGTAAATCTATCCTCTGCTAACCCCGGTGTGCAGCTGCTATTCTGAGCCACTGTAACGCTTCCTGCGGTTCCACACTGTAACTCAAGCTTACAGTCCTGACTCAAGGCCCACGCTGTCACCTACCTCGGTCGGTGTCGTAGAGGTAGACAAACTTCTGCCACTTGTAGTGAGAGAGCAGGCTGAGGACAGCACCCCGGAGGGCGGGGCGCATCTGGATGACAAACTGCACCTCGTTATCGGTGGGGTAACTGGGTGTGACAAAGGAGGTGTGCAGGGCGCCGCAGAACGAGGTCAAGGTGTTCATGGACTTCTTGTCGTAGAATCCGAAGATGGCGTAGACTCCGCGGGAGAACTGGGAGCAAACTGCAGGGACAGCAGAGGGCAAGAGGACACAAGTGTTAAGGCATTAATCAGCAAAATATGAGTATGCACAAATGTGTGCCTCATCACTTCAGGCAGTAACACATCGATTGGGTTGTTTGACCCACCACTAATAGCCGATTAAGGGTTTAAGTGACTAAATGACCCCCAAGGCACTTAACAAAGCATCTGTAATACCGCATATCCTGTTATAATATCAATAATAATACAAAACTCTACACACTAAGAACAGTAAGAATAAGTGCATAAGGCTGCTGAGATATTCTGTCTGGTCAGATTCGTAGTCTTGTTTTCTCTTTCAACAATTATTTTCATTATTGATTAATCTGACAATTATTTCTCAGATTTATACATTCATTATTTTGTTAATTAGGTGTAAGAAAAGAGTGAAAAATGACCGTAATAATTACTCACAGCCCAAGGTGATGCATGCTGATGGTTTGCTCTATGTCACTAAGACATTTATACTTGAAAAATGACTAATGCTAATAATATATCATCAAAATAATTGCTGATAATTTTGCTGTCAATTTACTAATTGATTAGTAGACTTATCATGGCTCCTGCATTATTCTTTGATCAGACAGTTCCTGGTTTAATTTTTTTTTTAAAATCCAGTGGTCATTAGCTGCTGTTACATGACCATTATTTCTTTAACCTGATTAAAATCATCCTGATTAGAAATTCAAACTAAACTGTTTCCATGGACACTAAATAAACTGATCTGATAAGGTTTGTGTTTACATGCCCCAAAGTATTTAATTTGAATATAGGTTTTTTGACTTGTGCAAAGATGTCCAGCCCACTGTGAAGCGTCTAATCTGCCAGATATATAACAGAAGAAGAAGTTATTTTTCCATCCTTATTCAAAAGAGACGAATAAAGAAAGAGAAGAAGTGGTTCAGCCTGTGGAAATACTTCAGTCGTATGTAACATAGGCCTATGTATAAACGTTGTTTTTTTCTGTAGCTTAAAATTACTAGGGCTGCCCGCTAAAAGTCGACCAGTGAGGTCATTAGTCAACAAGAATTCATTGGTTGCTTGGTTGCTTAGTTGCTTAGTTGCAGGGAAAAAAACAACAGCAACAACAACAAGAAAAAAAAAACGAACGTGAAACTCTTTTAGGAGCTGCGCCTTGTCAAAATAAATCAAAATCTATATGACTGGACCATGTGAGAATTTAATTTGAAAGGACAGACACAGGAAGTGGCCATGCTCAGCACTGATAATTAAATTAATATCATAAACATGCAGACAACTAGTGGCCCTAAATGACGACTATTGGCCGACAAGGAATAGTCTTAGTCTGGGGCAGCCCCTACAAATTACAGATGTCCCCCAAACACCTCACATGCAGACTGTTGGTAGAAGTTATAATACACCGATGTGCCCTAAACGTCTCATTTTAATGCTACTGCATGGTAGGAATAGATACTTGTTATGTCCAGCGACTTCACATTGAACCCTGTAGCTACAACGTTATATAAGGCTACTGTTACAGAGTCAAAGAATTCATCTAGTAATCAGGGCACTCATATTAGAATGAAGCACTAGTAGAGCGCTAAATGTTTTTGGAATTTATGAATGATTCTGTGTCAAAATCAGCGTAGGGAGGCGTTTATGTTGCACAGCTATGTCCCCTAATGTTACCACCACATGGGGCAAACATACAGTATGAAGAAAGAAAACATCTCTGTGTTTGCATAGTTATAAGGTGCTAATATTTTTCTATTGAATGCAATATCAATGGTCAAAACCACCCCTCCCAACATGATTGAAAACTACTTCCAATCAGGCCTGATCGGACACTATCAGAATAAGGTGGTTACGTAATGCATTTTTATTCTGATTGTGATAATCTGGTTATTAGTGGAATATCCTCCTGAGACCTGAACTTTTGCTTTGTTAACATTTTCATTTCTTCTAGCTATTTGGGAACTAATCATTGTCACTAATAATTAAGTCCCAATGTCCACAAACGAGACAACGATACAGTCTCAATGTCCTCAAATGAGATGATAATAAAATCCCAATGTCCTCAAAAAATGACTTCTTTCCGTCTTAGCTTGTTACTGCTGCTAAAATTGGTCAACTTTGTTGCCATATCTACAACAAACTACAGACATTATTAATCATATATAAACAAGTTTCAACCATAAAATGTGATCAGGTTTTGGACCTTGTCCACTTTTGTGTCTGGATTAACTACAGACTGACTTGGCAGAGATGGCTGCCATCTTGTTTTTTTTACATAGCATATTGTGCTCTTACCACCAGATGACACAAAAAAGCGTCCATGAACAAGGACAACAGGTCTAAGTTAAGTAGAATGAAGTATAAGGTCAAGAAAACCCAAGATGTAATGTCCTAATATGAGGACAGAGGGTCTCAGGAGGATACTATGGTCCATGTAAATGCACCCAAAGTCATTGTGGGTACAACTTAGCCTGTCCCAAAGTGATAAAACAACTTAAATGATGTCATCAAGGTTACCTCAACTTGGGTTTGGAGGACATGAAATTATAAGCGGAATCCTGTGTTATAAAGTGGAGGTGTGGAGTTTGAAAGGTGTCGATATTTACTGGGCAGGAAGGTTGTAATGACAGACTGAATCAAGTTGCATTATGGGAAGTGTAGGATGCAGTGTTTTTAGAGTTTGACCCACACTAAGGAGTAAGAGTCAGGATATCTCAGCGTTTAATGCTTCAACTTTAAACATCCTTTATAAAAAAAATCTGTCTTTGTTGAGTCCCTGCTTTGTGGAACTGCAATAATTAATCACTGCAGTTCCCATTTAATTAAGAAAATAATCAGTGGAGTAATCAATAATGAAAAGATTTTTTTTGTTGCAGCCCTAATTGATACTCATCCCTAGTGATCATAACACGAAATCCAGTTTCCACCTGGTTTTACCATTCATTATCTGTGTATCTGAATTAGAGAACAAAAAGACAGTATGCACTGCAGCAGGAAGCGAGTGGGTCTGATAATAGTGGACTGCAGTGTGTGACAGAACGTCTGTAAAAATCCCCGCAGCTGTAAATGCAAGCAGCACAGTGTGTTTGTTTTGATAGAAAAGTGGCAGCCAAAGGATAGAAACGTCACACCATTCACTAAAGGTCTCCAGCTCCCACCAGGAGCTCCCACCAGTTATCGCTCTGTTCCCCCATCCACAGTGAACCACTCACTGCAGCATTCATAGCAGCTGTGAGCGCCACTGCTGCCTGTCACCGCTTCTGTTGCCTCCCACGAACGAGCTGAAAAAGACAACTCTGTCTGGCGCGAGTGAAAAGCGAATGCAGCTTAGTTTCAACGACCTTAAACTCAAAACGTCTGTGTTGATGGCATGATGTCACATACTTGGTGTCTTTGCACGGTTACAAAGTATTAATACAAGATTGACCCCACTTTTGAGGGGAAAACAAGCCATTGACAAGCTGCGCGACGACTACTCTTTATATTCAGTGAAATCACCATCTGAGGCGAAGGTAGAGGAAAATAAACAGGTACGCCATAATTTGAATGTTTTTCACTTGAACAAATCTATAACAACCACTTCGGGGAATGAACACCTCAGTAATACAAGCATTTTATTTTCTATCAGCGCGTGCATCTGATGACATTTCTTGAGAGGCAAAAAAAAAAAAATCATTTGTTTGTGTATTCATCACGCACTCTAGCGGGACAGCGTAAATTGTCAGGCAGGAGCGACTTCCAATCAGTCAGAAGCCATTAATGTGTAAACTAACATTCAGAGCTACAGGTGTGTTTTGCTTTCCCACCCTATCATGAATGGCTGCTCACTTATTCTGATTGACTCTCAAGTGCTCCCGCTGGGTAATCAAGCATTCTTAACATCCGTAAACACTTTGAATATTCCAGTACAATGGTTGGATGACAGGAGGGAAGGCACTATCTGATCTTATGCAACGGCTATGTTAAATATTTGTTTTTGGATTGGCTGACGGGGTATTCATTCACGTCATATAGCGGGATGCATCAGATTTAGGCTCTAAATAAAGAGTTTTAGCATTCTCCGAGGTTACTGATGCTGAACTGGAAACGATTTATCACCAACATGGCAGTTTGTATTCGGCGCCTTCATGCTAATCGAGTGCAAGATACAATCGCACACACGTACGCAGACTCAATAACTATGTTTTTTTTTTCTGCTTCCGCCCGTGGGAATTCGTCCGTCTTTGTGTAGATCGCTGCTACAGTATGTGCGAACCATTCAGACACTCAAGAGGACAACATGACAGTGCTCACGTATTCGGCTCTTAAGCACAATTGCTGTGTGAATGAGAGATCTAGTCACTGGTGGGATTTGCCTCATCCTTTTTAATTCTATTCCCTCCCTATCTGTCCTGGTACAGACACCTCTCCCAAGGTATAAGCATCCATTCTCAGCAACACACACACACACACACACACACACACACACACACACACACACGGATGCAGACATAAACATGCACACACACGCACGCACACACACGCACACACACACACACACACACACACACACACACACACACACACACACACACACACACACACACACACTAACACTGCTTTCTGATAAGTGAATCAACAGATGGACAGCAGTATTGTGGGGAAGTGCTGCAGGGTGAGTGGTGCAATCTCCCCTCACTGAATGGGAGCCAGTAGGAGCTGCAGCCCTTGTCGAGGCCCAGTTTTCTCTGCACTCCCTCTTAATTTGGGCCAGTACTGACACAGAACCTATCCTATAGGGACCAGATCTGGCAGCCTCTTTCTTTCTGCTCAGCTGTCCTCTGCTTATTAGGTTGAGCTTTGAGCAAGACCGAGCCTCAATAACAGATATGTCCACACACCCTCATCTCGCTCCCTATAACCTCCCTCTTGCCCCCCTTTCCGTTAGATATACCGTCCTTACGCTGCACCCTTTTCAGGATCGCCACCTTATTGTAGTGGGAAGGTTTGCATGTTGCAGGGATCCCACGAGCTACGCCATCTACAGTGACCTCAGCTCCAGGTACGTTTTCTCGTAGCAATGAGGGTTAGGATGTTCTAGACAAAGAATGACCTGTTCTGTTTTGGTGGGGGGGGGGGGGGGGGGCATTCTCACTGCACCAGATCTGCCAGCATCCTGCATCTCTGCCACTTAGACACAAGGCATCCTGCCACAACGACTGCACACTCCTTTCTTCACAATAAATTCCACTCGCCACTCTGCTCTCGCAAGCATTTGTGGCACAAATTCACAGCCACATGCATGCATTGCGTGGCTGTAGCCATGGACTCAACATTGGGGGGAGGGCAAATCTGCACATTTGAAAATGAATTACCATAATATTATATCATTTAACATCAGTAAGTACAGCCATACAGTATACAAATATGAATGCAAGCTACGACTGTTTAGATAACTTCCACATGCAGCGCCACATAAATGACTGACACTTTACACAGACATTACATGAGCTTTCTGACAAATATGATGTTAGTTGAATATGCCCATGCACTATTGTTAATCTCTGTGTGAATGTGTGTCTAATTAACTGCAGGTAACTTAGCTATGAAAGCTAAGATAAGTGGTGGCTGACTGATTAGCACTTGCAAATTGGCCTGTTTTCACCAGAAGCACTTGTTTCCACTCAACGCAATCACTGACATGTTTCATCATAGTATACACTGGGTGTGGGTTGTGTTCCCCCCACTTTATATTATAACTACTGCCTTGATGCATCGCCATAAGTAGACCACAGTAACATACAATCAATGGTAATTTGCTTTCAATGAAGGGCCATAAGCCGCGCTGTGCAACAACCATGTTTTCTCACTCTTAATCACATATCTGTGTCAAGGAGGTCATAAGGTGTTTATATACCAGAGGGTGGAGCTTGCCGTGCTCTTGATCATGATTGATTAAACAAATGTGTCTCCACATCAGTGAAAATGACCCTTCCTTTGGCAAGCTACAACCATCATTTTTACAAACTGCTGTGAGAAAATAGTGGAAAACAATTTGCAGTTTTCACCCGCTGCTGCTGGAGGAAAAACAAAAGAAGTGTTTCGGGGGCTCTTATCACCAACAGCTGGGATCACCTGTGAGGAATGAGCGAGTGGCTTTTGAAACTCCTCCTTTTTTAAATCACATATTTGTTTTTGCATCGCATTGTAACTTTCTAATTAATCGTACGGTTTTTTTTTTGTTACAAGCCGCAGCAATTTGCTACCTCACTAATTTGCGGCGCATGTAAATTTCCGAGCCTTTTAAATTTTTAATAAACTCTAATTCTTTCAGTCAAGGGTGAATAACAAGACAGCAGAACAAATGAGCAGACCATACACTCGGAAGTTTATTAATAGGAGAAAAAGAAAAGAAAGAAAAAAAAAAGCAATCAGTAGAAACATATTGACCAAGAGGAATTTAAAGTTTCTTTGCAGTGAAAAGAAAAGTCAATCGTGGAGAGATTTCAGCTTAATAACTTAAATTAAAGACAAAATGCTTACAGTTAAAACACACAAAAAAAACTTTATGTACTGAGTTTCTGATTATTTGCAATTCACAAGAGCCAACGGCAGGATTTAAACTGTTTTTGAAAACTCCCTCAGACTATATAGAAAGTTATGGATCACTGTCTTGCAGCCCAAAATACATATACTCTGTATATGTATGTATTCCTACACTTGACTCACTCTCCCAGAGATGTCTCTCCATGCAGTACTCATCCCCTTCCCCACTCCTTCAACGCCTCACTGTCTCTCTCCACTCCTCACTCCTCTATCCTCACCACTCTATTTGACCTCTCCTTTTGTTGCCTGTCTTCTGCCTCAGCCATCTGGTCATCCCCCATAGCATACATCCTCTTCAAGCGTGGCAGTATCTCTCTCCACCTGAGTGCCTCTCTCTTTCCCCTCTCACATTGTTTCCCCCATAATATCGCTACGCTCCATCAGCGGAGCAGAGATTGGTGTTGGACTTTGGTAGAAAAAAAGAAAAAAGAAAAAAAAAGAAAGTGTACGGTACAGTCAGGATAGAGAGCTGCTGCGGAGAAATGCCCCGGCCTCATGCCTCTCTGTAATTAAATAAAATGAAATAAATCCTGTAGGTGGAAATAATACGCCCGATCCTGTCCCTACCTCTGAAGAAATAACACATCAGTTAACATAATTCAATGATTCTGCGAGTGTCACCTTGAATTTCAATAATGCTAATTTACTCACAAGTCCTCAGACAACCATGTGCATGTGCACAGAGTCATTAGAGGAGCTCGCATGAAGTCGTAAACAACACAAAGATAATTTTCTCTCATCTGCTCCCTCTCTTTCCCTTCTCCTCCAATCTCATTTTCCCTTTTTTTTTCTTCCTCTGCAGCTAACCGTGCCTCCTCTCCTCCTCCTCCTCCTCCACTACCTCCTCCTCCTCTCCCTTCCTGCTGCAGGGAACCATGCATCCCATCTCCAGTTCACTGGTCAAACACACACAGTGTGCCGCCCTCATTCCCTTCTATAATCAGGACACTCGGCAGTGCTACGGGGATGTTACATTTCTGATGCATCACTTGAGATGGCTGGCCTGGAATGCTAGTTCAGAGGGATATGTGGTATCCTGCAGGCACACTGAGCTAATTCATAAAAAAAAAAAAAAAACCCTTTCATGCACTCAAAGTATTTGGACTCCCATGCTCTTTCGCGGCCCATGAGCCAGAGCTTTGCACAGCCTTGGGAAGGGGGCCGGGAACAGTAAATGTCAACGATGATTGTATCTCTTTAGCTGTTTTCCTCGTCTTTTTCACTAAACCCACATTCTCTACTTTCTCTTTTCGGCTCTGTTGTTTTCTCCTCGGCCACATGTCCTCCGTTTCCTGCCCGTGCCTCCGTCTCCTCGTGCCCCTGGTCCTCGTAGCTCCTCTTACTGGTCTCCACCCCCCCTCCATCCCTCCCTCCCTCGCTTCCTCCCTCCCCTTCCCCAGTTTTCACCAGCCTACATCAGGACCAGCCTGTCCTGCTCTGAAGAAGGGATGCTGTCACTGGGAGATAGCTCGTAAGTGCCCTGGGGGATTGCATCAGCTCTTGTCATATAGAGATGTGAAGCGCTTCAAACTGTTAACTCAAATGGCAGACCTAGATTCAAGAACGACTCAACTGCAATGGTGCCGTGAAATGTTAAAAAGAAGCTGTTACTAGTCCTGCTCCATCAACATCCAGCATCTATTTACACTTCAAATTACCTGCTGGGTTAAACGACACAGATACACACACTCACACACTAACACACATGCACACACACTGTGGAAGGAGAGCAAACGAAAATGGAATACAGAAACTGTATCCAGTGTTTGACATTAGAGCGGGTGTATATTTTAATATTATTCTTAATCAGTGTTCAGTAGACAATATGTTGATCAGATGTAATGTGTAACAGCAGAACATTCATTGAAGTTCGATTATTTTGTATGTGACTTTGCTCCTACTTTTGTCATATGATATATTGATATTTAAAAAATATTCTAATTAATATTGCTGTACTTTGGGGGGCATTTTATGTCTGTATTAGACACTGGTAGTATGACGAGAAAGAGGTAAGGAAGAGAGCAACAAAAGGTCACCAGCTGAAGTTGCAGTTCATGGTCGGCTTCTTAACCTCTAAGCCACAGGAGCACCCCTTATTATCACCCAGCCATTTCTGTCATGACATAATATATTTTTCATTGTCGGTACACTTAAAAAATTAAAATAAAATTAGCACTTTTTTTATTATTATTATTTTATTATTTATTATTATTTTTTGTTTCGAAAAATGTTCCGCGTTCAGGTGACAACGTTTTGATAACAATCGTCATGCTGTAGTATACATGCCAGGCCAGTAGTTGGCGGTGTGATTCTGTAATGAAACAACACGGGCAGAGCGGTGATGTATAGACAAACAAAACGGCAACCGCAGGAACGTTTGTGTTGCTACAGTAAATCTACACTTTGCTGGAGAAGTGTTGATAAATTCAACAGGGTGAGCAGCACAAGCAGAGCTCAGGAGTCCACCATTGTTGTTGTGATGGTCGACTTTCTCACGCATGCCTAGTGACTGGAACAATAATGCACATGTGAGAATAGTCTCTATTTTCAGAGACTGCATATTGCAAGTTTACATGATAACTGAGACGGTGCTGTTTCCTTGCAATGCACTCTGCAACCCATTTTCAAAACTTTGCTTTTTTTCAGGCACATGACAAAAAGCAACTTAAGTATATCGTTTTCTGTGGAAATCGTTGTCGTATAAACAGAATCTTAGACTTACCATTAGCATGTTAACTGATTCCCTCAAACAGACCATAACATATACACATATATAATACATACACACACCCACACACATCTCTACAAATGATATAATAGATAAAACAGGCAAACACATGCTGACACACACACTCGTAAGCATACGCATACACACAAATATGCATTACATAGGAGTACGTACAGAGGTGGGTGAGTGGGCAAAATTAATTTTAATAGTAATGAAAGGAAATATTAACATAAACACGTGATACATAATTCTTCATCAGCATAATAATGTGGTCCCAATTAGGCCAAATCTGATCCACAGGGCCAGCGCCAGGATGAGGGGACAAAACAGGTCCCGCATGGACGCAGTCTGTCTATCCGACAACCCCATTTTTCCCCCCTCTATCTTTTCCCATACTTCCTCAAGGCTTAGTTGTTCCCATCCATTCAGGAATTTCAAGGTCTGTAGTCTTCTTTTGGATGTTAATATTTCTATCATCCAGTGTGTTTCAAGATAGGTTTTAAATTCTAAAATATTAAGCAGCGATATTATTTTCCGATTTATCATAAAAGCTTTGACAAACAATATTACACACACTTGGGTGCACAGTCCTGCTCATGGAATCACACTGATAACCAGTGGCAATAGTGGGCCGAGAAACACAGGAATGATTAAGTCAAATGCACAAAAGATGAAGACTGCTAGCTAGCACATGTAATTAAGGATGTAAACAAAATGTTCAAAAAGATCTGGTTTGTTTTCTAAGGTATGAAATGCCTTGAACTGTTTAAGGCTATACATTTACTTTTTGGTGAGTGGCACTGACTTTATGCTGAATTTTTGTTTGTTTACAAGAAAGCTCCTACTTTGAAACCATGAAATCAGCATTTATCCTAATTAAAGTGACTGTTATTCAGGTGATCGCATCTCAAATTCACTGAGCAGCTCAGTTTAAGCGACCTCCAAATTTCCCTCCTGCTCTGTTCTCACCTCGCCGTTTGGGAATCCCCCAAAAAAGTGCCTCATCTGCTGTTTGGGCTTAAAAAACACAACATACAAGCAACCCACTGGTGAGTTCAAATGTGTGTATGTGTCTCTTTATGCATGTGCTTGTGTGTTTGTCTGAGTGTATGATGGATGATGGGGGTGTGCCCCCTGGCCTTGCCTGGGGACTCTCTGACACCTGGGATGGTTAGCCTGGAGCTCACCCACTAAGAGATTCGCATCTCATACTGAGGACAGCTCTCTAACCTTCTCTGCTCCTGTAATTAATTCTCCTCCTATTATATACTCTATCTTTTATTATAAACTTTAAATGTGTAGGTGACTGAATAAACTCACCCTAAGACCTGTGTGTACATACGTATAAAGATTCCTATATTAAATTGCAGCCATTTACAGCTGCAAAAGAGCACACACTGATTTAATAATAGAAAATGGATGTGTACGTTTTGTTGTGTCTATCTTGTGTATACAGCTGCAGTGTGATATTTCCTTCTCTGCAAGATACATTAGTAAAAGTCACAAAAAAGGTTACTACCCAGTAACTTTAATGGCTCAAATTAGTGTGTCTCTACCAAAGAGGGAGCTGAATGGCTGCCTGTGACTCCGGCTCCACACAAAGGAGAAGACGCATATAAATGTTCTGTTCCTCCACTGCCTGGATACACGGACGACAGGTCAACTATTAGGAGAAACATGATCTTATTCCAACATGGCAGTCGCATGTGTGAGATTTTTGTCAAGTTGCTTGCTCACAGTTACAAATATAATGTGTAAAAATTATGTTTATTTTTCTAGAAATATATAGAAATGTTTTAACATTGATTTTTGACACCCCTGCTGCTCTGTTATACTAATTTCCGAGCCTTACTAAATACTAATTTTTAGTATAACACTCGAGGCCAACTACAGAGTAGAGAACTTTAAAATATGACAGGAGACATTTCTGAGAACAAACTAGCAAATGGAATAAAATGGAAATGGAAATATTATGTATAACAAAACTGCATTAGATAGGCATTTATGAGCACAGCACAGTGATAAGTTTTGATTAAACCCAATAATATTTAGAATATACTTTGTGTAAAATTGATCACAGCATATTCAAATGGGAAAACATGTTCACAGAGCTGTATAGTTACTAGGTAGCTAGTCAAATATCCTTTGAGAGGGAATTAATGGAAATTTGTGTGAAGTATAAAATTAAAATTTCTGTTTTTTTTTTCTGAGCTCGATGTAGAGTGGTGCATCCGACCGAGAAGGACATTATGGAAATCTGTGTGAAAGCATAAAATTCAAACTCTGGTGAGCATGATTTACATTCTCTTTGAAGCTTCAAGAATTGGGCCTAAAAGGCATCCATAGGAAAAACCACTTATCCTATATCAAGCTGTGCCTGCAAGGCTCATATACAACCTCCAACCCCAGTCAGTCCTAATGAGACGTGAGTGGCCCTCCACTCTGTTAGTGAGACAGAATTAGAATCGCATCTGAACTGTGTGATCTTGTGTTTGTCAAATCTTTGCCAAAGCAAGCCGAGGGAGGATTACTTATGCTAACTAGAATTGTCTGCTTTTTAAATTGACCCAATATTCCAATTAAACAGAATGTTTCTGAACAATTTTTAGATGTGACTGAATTACAATGGTTGGCCAGGAATCATGGTTTACATAATAAATCCAAGTCATTTTTAATAAGATGGTTAAAGTAGAAATATTAATAAAACTAGGACTCCATGGCAGGTGAGAGATTGTGGAGAAATGATCCTTGAAATGAAGGACTAATGGAGATATCTACTATCTATTCTACTAGTGTTGTAAAACTTTAATACTACAATATTCAATGTTAATGATGACAAAAGTGTATTTATACTTTAATAATACCTGTCCTTCCAACAGCAATCATATAATGACCAACTCACCAGAGTAAATGTTGGCATTATATTTCTCAGCAAACCACAGATATGTAAGATTTGCACATTATTATGTAGCGGATATGTTGAAAGATAATGTTTCTTTACATTTCAATAATGCTGTGGTAAATGAGTGGTTCATTTTAGGCACAAAAAACAGTCAGGAAAAGACAATGTTTTGGCTTAAAATACCCAGTGTTGGTGCCACAATCATGGCTGGAAATGCCACTGATGTCTGCCTTAAAAAACACCCACTTCTGTGGGCACAGCTGCCACTGAAAATGCCACTGATGTTTTGCTAAAAAAAGAAGAAAAAAAAAAAAAAGAAAGAAAAATGCTTTAGGTGATACAGTTGCAGCTGGAAATGCTGCGAATCCTCACTTTTCTTGGCGCATTCACTGCTGGAAATTAAGCCAATGTCCTGCGAGAACACATCTGCTTTCTGTGACACAATCGCTGCTGGAAATGCTGCTTCTGCCTTGTCTTGTTAAAACAGCCTGCTTGGAGGGCACAATCACGGCTGGAAATGCCACTGACGGCTGGCTAAAAATTATCCTATTTTGATTGCACAACTGCCATTGGAAAAACCAATGTCTTATCAAAAAAAAAAAAAAAAACAGAAAAAAAACCACTTTAAATGTCACATTTGTGCTGGAAATGAAGCCAATGTCTTCCTAAGAAACTCCCGCTTTCTGTGGTACAATCACTGCTGGAAATGCTGCTGATGTCTTGCTACAAACGCTTGCTGCTGATGCCCACTTTTGATGGCACTATTGCCATTGCAAATGCCACCAATGTCTTACTAAAACAAAAACAAACAAAAAAAAAAAACGCTTTAAGTGTCACAGTTGCTGCTGGAAATGCTGTGAATGCCTTGCTAATAAAAAGCCCATTTTTTGTGGCACATCACTGCTGAAAAAGAAGCCAATGTCTCGCTAAAAAACACATGCTTCTGGTCACACAACTGCTGCTGCAAATGTTGCAGATATCTTGCTACGGAACATCTGCTTTGGATGGCACAATGGCTGCTGTAAATACAACCCGCGTTGCGATAAATGAGAAACACCTGCTTTTGTTGTGTTTTGATCTCGAGCAGTGAGCTGCAGCAGTCTGCAGCTGGACAGCCATCTTGCCTAGATGTCACTCCATTCTCTGTCCCCTCACAATGACAAAATCAGTTCACATACTTCTGAACTACGCCACTCTAGAAATGTTAATATCATATGGAAGGTAGAAATGTAACGTTTCCGTGGTTTGCAGAAATATAAAATGCCAACATTTTCTTGGGCTGCAAATAAGGCTTGAATCCTGATGTAACAAATCAGGCAAACAGATTTTTTTTTTCTTTTGAGGGCACATCTTTTATATACATAGTTAAACATTCACAGGATTATCCCTGGCCTGCCTTCAAAACCTTTGTCTCATCATTAATAATTCCTGACACATCGATGGTTTGACTGCTGCATATTGCTGTGTATATAGTGCCCTGAAGATGAGAAACTCATCCAGATACCAGAGTCACTGAGGTCACTGTGGCCCACAAGCACCTACTTCCCATCATCGGAGTTCATCAACTATTCTCTTTCCTCTAGTTTTTCTCTGCAGCCCTTCAACCAGCAGCTCCTTCTCCTCTCCACCTGCCATCTTGATGATATAGTCCTGTATTTGTGAGAGTGGCTGGTGAGCAATCCCCAAGGGAGTCAATGACTCTCAGCTCCATCTCCTCCTGACAGATATGTTCACCTTCAAGGTCTTAACCATCATGCTCTTGTTTGAATACAGAGCAACACACAAGGCTGAAAGTACTCTGCAGGTCGAACACACCTGCAGTACATATTACTGTGTAGCTTTGTTCAGCGTTGTTAAAATGTTCAGTGTTGGTCATTACAAAAGTTCAGAGAACAGCGCTATCTTGGAGGGTTTGCTGAATAACTCAGTATGATAGGACTCAACCAATACACGCAGAAATCTCACTTCGCCCTCGTCCACTGCATGTCATTTCCTTGACATATGCAATTAAGGACTATCTATGCGAGCAGATAACAGACCTAAACCCTTGGCCCTCGCCTCACCTCGAGAGCTGTGCTCCGAGATCCCCGGCCCATCACGTTGAACAAATAACAATCCCTTCTCCGACAGGATCTTGCAGTCCACCATTTGCTGCAATGCAGAGGCGAGGAGTGCTACAGGACTTGTCTTATCCTTTCAAAGATGATCACTGCTCTCACCTTCAGGAAGATGTCACTACAGCACAGGGCAAGGACAGCCGTTGAACACTGACCCTTAGTGTGTGTCTGTGTGCATTTTTAAGGAGGATTCAGCAGAGTATGAAACATGTAAGGCTTATGATATTCTGTAATTGGATTTCCAAGAAAGCTGGTGACAAAGTCCCTCACACACCACTAATCCTCCCAATCAGCACTGCGGGCCTAAAGCGTGCTCTTCTTCACAGATGAATATGGAGGAAGAGAAGAGAATGGAGCATGAAGCGAGGAGGAACGTGGGGATCGCAGATGAAGAGTGGTGTGGATTGCGCCACGACTGCATGTGGACCGGCGGGCGTCCACTGAAGGCGTGCCAACATGTCCTGACATACTCTAATCAGCATCTCCGTGCTGGGAGTGAGACGAGTTAGAGGAGGCAGGGTGCCCGGGATGGCTGAGAAAAAGCAGGGAGACAGAGTTCAACATGTCGGACCACAACAGCAAACACTCAAACGTTTGCTGTCAGAAGTGGTCAGGGGCTGTGCCTTCACAACAAACAGGGAAGATTAGCTTTGCTGAATCACAGGAAACAGTTCACTTTAGGACTCCATGACAGATGCCTTTAAGAAAATAGGACACACGGAGGAAACTCTCATCCATATCAAAGAGATTAAAGGAATAGTTTCAGAGGATGCCTCTAAATGATTCGACTTGACTACAGCCGAGCTGGGCTAGCCTGGGTAAAGATTTGTGGTGAAATTTCAGGTATAGAGCCGCCGCTCTCGACTGACTTGTTTTGAATCCAATTGTACACAGCGGGGGAAATACCTGGCAGCTGAAAACCTCTCTGGTTCCTGTTCTTATTTGGATGATTGAGGGAAAAAAAACAAGCTGAGTAAACTTTGTGGATGTCTGGCAGGCACATATAGTTTTCCATCACTGTCAAAACGCTGGATTGTTTTTCCTGCCCCACATCAATTCTATCTGTTCTTCAGTCTCGCTTGCTAAACTAGTTTCTGTTTGTCATTTTCTCTTTTCCTAATCTGCAAGACAGAGCAGCGAGGAGTCTTGAAATTTTCTATATTCCAGTTAGAGTGCAAACCGTCTGAGTTTAATGCTTCCTGACTGGTTGTTTCTGTCCTTTAGGGAGATTTCTGATCTGTGTGTCTCGTGTGTGGTTTCCATGCACATACAAAGCCAAGAGTGTGCCGCGCAGGGCCACCAAGAGGGGATGACTATATGCCTCTCTCACGAGGTCCACTTCCTGCGCATGTAAACTAAGCCTTCGCCCCCCGGTGTCGCTAGTCAAATTACATGTCACATTTCATATCCTATGCCTATGAAACAAACCGAGCCGAGCCATTGAGGGATTTGCATTGTGAAGCTTGATTATAGGGCTGAATTTTAAAGTAGCACCTCTCCAGGACCAGTCTCTCCCAGCTCTTTGCCTTCCTACGAAGAATAATAGAATAAGTCAATGAGGACGGGAGATGAGACCAGTTGTTTAACCTTGAAGACATCACTTAAAGAATTCCCTCTCCCTCTCAGCCTCAATCCAGGCTTGGTTAAGTATGTAGAGTCCAGCACCACTTTTCATCTTATTAGTGCCCTTGCTGAGATGGCGCTCCGTCCCTGAATGATAATGCTGGAGGTTGTAGAGAGAGAGAGAGAGAGAGAGATGGAAAACAGAGAGCTTTGACAGCGAGTGAGCTGTAATCCTATATATGCCGGGGCCCTGGCATATAAAGCCCTGAATATGTCTTACTCACCTTACTTTTCTAAAGCAAATTTCCCCACAAAAACCAATAAAGATTCTCAGCAAGGGGCTTCACTTTAGAGCCATTTCATATCGTCATATTGGAGAGAGAAGAGCAAGAAGTTTTCTGGTAATAGATGAAAAGATGGATTCTCAGTGGACCCTTCATTGTCTGGATATGTGCTGGGCACTGACGCCAATAAGAAAAAAAATCAGTACAATTTGGTGCCCTTGTGATATCTTGTCTGATATGGTCACTGCACTGCAATGTAGTCATGTCAGAGTAAGTCCCAGGTTTAATGACATCAGTCTCATGACAGCATGATAAAGACACTGAAATGGATGGGATCAGGATGGTGGACTGATCGAGAGCAAAAGAATACTTTGCACATCTATTTCAAAACAGGTGTGTAGGAAAGGGACAAGTGAGACACAATTTACAGATAAACTTCTGAACACTGTCTAACGTGCAAAAGAAATTTATTGTGACTTTTCGGTAACTAGACCTTCATCAGACAAACAGCTTTGTGACAAAGTTTCTTGTCACAAAGCTGTTAGTTTGTCTACAGACTCTTCAAGAGCAGTATACTGTAAAGTAAATTAATCTCTGTTAAAGTTGCCATAAAATAATGATTGTTTATTGAACGGTCACACTAAAACTATACATTTATAACGTATTGATCACTCAGGGTAATCCATAGGCCTTGCACGGGACAGTCTCATTTGAAGTGTCTTTCAGCCAAAAAAGAGTCTCTCTAAAAATGTTTAACAGGATACAATGTCTTATCACAACTAGGGCTGCCCTCTAATAGTCGACCAAACATTAGTCGACCAGGAAGATCATTAGTCTGCGCTTGGTTGCAGAAAAAAACAACCAACAAACAAACGTGAAACTCTATTAGGAGCTGCGCCTTGTCAAAGTAAATCAGAACTTATATGACTGGACCATGTGGGAATTTAATTTGAAAGGACAGACACAGGAAGAGGCCACGCTCAGCAGTTGGACAGGAGTCACGTTACAAACCAATCACAGCTGACAGATATCTTTCCCTTCTTCTGTAAATATTCAGTCTGTGATAACTATGGAAAAGTTGATCATGTTAGTGCAGGTCTATCCAGAGCTTTACATCTGTCCCACGGACGATAGGCCTACACTTAAAAACAGCGCCTGGAGGACTTTCAGCTCTGCACTCAGGATTTCAGGTAAATAGAAAAATTAATATCATAAACATACCGGCGACTAGTCAACTGATGGCCCATTCTTAGCTGGCGGCAGCCCTAATCACAACCTAGGTCATACCCTTGAGCCGTTGGTTCAATGGGTCATAATAACATCAAGCTCACTAACGTCATTGTTAAGATCTCTGAACACAGTGTAAAAAAACCTCAAAAATATACTCGAGTAAAGAGTAGAAGCACAGTTTTAAAAAAGGAACATGAAAAGTACTCATTCCTTAAAAAGAAACGTTTTTTACAAATGTGCATAACATACCAGCCCGTGTTTGAAACTGTACATCTACCATTTAACTTCATTCTCTCTTCCAAATAAAACTGACTTAATGCCCTTTTTTAAAACCTTATGTGGATGATGTCTTCCTGTTTGTGTTTATTCCCCTGTTGAGCCTATTTTCTAGTGTTACTGCAGTGTTCTCAGTGTGACTTCAGTGAGGTCAGTGTTATTATGACAGACAGAACTGATGACCTGGAATTAGGAAACTGTTGTTTTCCCTTAACTCCAGATTAAAAAGAGCATTCCATTTACCTCCATAAATTCTATCTACATTTTGTACTAATCCCATTTTTTGGTGGATGTAAGAATACCATGGCTGCTATACAACTTCTACAATAGGAGACTCCTCCTCATTACACCTAAATATTTAATTGGGCTTCCTAGGGCTAAAAAGCTTTACTCTGAGACAAACCCCTGAAATTGGGAGTGAAATGTTCACTGACTTTTCACAAACTTCGGCCACTTGAGAGCAATTTCCAAACTTAAGCTTCTTTATGCATAAAAGACCCAAAGTCTATCCCCTTACAGCTCAGGGACGGGACTTGGTACAGTAGCAGCAGCAGCAGCAGTACAATGGGCAGGAGGAAAATACATTGCACAAAGTGTTGAGAAGAAAGCAAGGGAAATGATGAGACTTCCATGTGCCCTTGGCATACTTAAGAAAGCGACGTTATTCAGTCTCGCTGCCCATTTGCACTAGACAGAGCAAGGTGCTATTTCACTTCCACCATTCTCACATATTGTCCATTCCTTTATGGTTAGTTAATTTCAAACTGGACATCCTGCTACTTTTGGCCACTGTCCACTTTACAGCCATTGTGGGTCCGCTATTGAATGTGCTCATCCATAGCGGCATATATATAAAACCTCACAAATCCTCAGACAGCATATTCTGGACATTTAGCATGCTTTAACTCACTTTACAAGACAGGTGGAGAGAAGACGGAAGAGCTTCTGTGCTATGTACTTACAATCCAGTTCACATGCACACACAGGCATACACAAACACAGCGGTTGGTCACTTCATCTCTCCATCTTCAGCCCTGTGCCTCTCTTCCTCCACTATTCCCCTCTCTCATAAACATAGCTAAGCCACTGAACTCTCCCAAGTCCTTTTTCATCATATTCTAGCACTGTCAGGGCTGCAAAGGGCACCGGCATCTGAGAGAAGCTTTCCATTGAGGCCTTTGGAATGGATTCACTCCAAACGGCCTTTTCATTCTGCAGCTGCGATGGATTAGCTCTGCCATGGTTCCAGATGAGGTTTGCCTTCCTGATCTGCACGCCACGCCGGAAAAAATAAAGCCACGCCACCGAGATCAAGAAGGGAGGAAAAAATAAAATTAAGGGACGGGAATCGCGCCGGCGGCTACCCAATGGTCGATGATAGAACACTTCAATATTTCATCACACGGTCATGCATGGACACACAAACACGGACAGCGGCCTGGGAGCAACCGCCCACAGGTTTTATGTAGCCATGTGTGAAATGGCAAGAGCCACACAACAGCACTCTTCGAATTAACCATTGGAGGGAGAAACAGTGGAGGGTCATGGTTGAACGAGCACATCATGTTCACTTAATTCTCACTCATGGGGATAGTGAGCACTAAAGACAGGAGAACCCGCGGTAAGACGAGTGTAAAGTAAGATCACACCACTGTGTCACAATTAAGGCTTTTTCACACCTATAAAAACATCCTCTTAATCCAAGTGGGACTAAATGATGGGTAGCAATGGCCGCCACCAGATGAGCAGCAGATTAGTCGACTATGACCAAATAATCCCACTAATATTACTCATGGCCATTGGATTCTCATCCTGCTCTTTACGGCATTCACGCAGATTCCATTAAACCCGTGCATTCTGTGTGAATCAGTGAACAATCAAAAATAAATTGGCGCTCGTTATGGTGACAACACAGATAAAGAGATTTGAGTGGCTTGGGTTTGCTCCTCAGGCCAGCCAGAAGACACTTCTGTCTCGGTGTCATCAGCAGTTTATTCCAACACATCAACAGATCCCGCTCTGACATCGCTGGGGTCTTCAATCTGCGGCTGCAATCACCGCTGCAGTAATTGTCTATAAATCCCCTGTGCCCAGATGTGTTCAAGTCATTTTATTTATACAGCCCAATATCACAGTGGTCTGCATTATGTCTCTCATTGCATAAGATGTGTTTAATATTAACCACAGAGGCTATTCATGGCGCGGCATGTCTTATTTGCATCTCTGTATCACTGCAAGGAATATGCTAATATCTCCCTTTTCTTCCTCCTCTCCTTCAGCCTGTATGCTAGAGTGCCCGTACACTAGTTTCACAAGGTTATGATGCTCCAGTGGCCCGGCGACTGTGAACTGTCACAAGCAATCAGTTATGATGGAGCCCTTGTTTCTGCACAGACATGCAGCTCTGGCAGGGCTCTGCTAGCGACTGCCTCTTTTGAAACAGGCCAGAAACGTGCGGATCAATCTGCTCAGTCGGCAGACGGAGAGCTGGAAGCTGGAAGCCCTGTCGCACTGTGATCCAATATTTACTAGTTGGGAGAGTACATCGTGACACTCCCTGTTGATGTTTTGTATTCATCACAACGCCGCCCTGATGTCCTCTTCATTTTTGACTGTCTTTAGCGCAGAAATCATAGTCCGCCACTCACACACATATACACACATAGACGGGAACCCAAACAATAAACAGCTGATAACACAGTCCAAGTGGACCGACAAGATTAGACAGCACATAGGTGCCAATTAATGCTATTCTCCCGACTCTCCCGAAATAATAGAAGGCTCAAAAGTGTTTTCTTTCATAAGCTGTCTGACCTTGGTTAGGACAATGCAGTCAGCAGCTCCTATTGAGGAGGACTTCAGAGTTCTCTCTTTTTCTCTTGGACCCAGTGAAGCCAGGCCAATGCAGCAACTTCCGATGAGGCACGATGCGGATGTGCTATTCCAGTTCAAGTAGGGGATTACTGATTCAGTGATTACGGGTATTGTAGGGGAGTCTAGTGAATGGCCAATAGCTAGCTGAGTGTGACTGCAACGGCTGCAGGAACATTGCTGTTATGGGCTTTGTGGGAGAGATTAAAAATATATAAAGGGAGAAATATAGAAATGAGGAAGACAGAGAGGGGGAGTGAGAGTAAAAAATGCTGACTGCAATGTAGCAGATCTGTGCAGGAGACAAGTTTTGAAAATGCTCTTCCTTTTCTTCCTCTTTACCTCCTTCATCCCTGCCTTTTCACAACTGGTGCATAAGAGTATATGACATTTTCAAATGAAAAATAATCTCTGCCACAAACAACGTATTCCACTCTCCTTGAAAGGTTTTGCTCATTGAGAAAACAAAATGGAAAGCAGCCATCACATGGAGCTGAGCTGCTGGCAGACGTATCCCTGATGCACCTGAGATGAATAGTTCGCAATGGCAACTTGCCCCCCCTGTTCATTTTACTTAAAATGCACCACATGTGCAGGCTTTTTCTTATCAGAAACAGTTTTTCCACACACGGAGCACAGCAGCAAATGTGTCTAATGCACCACTAAGATTTTGTGTCTCCTCCTGTGCGGCCTCTCATCGTGTTTATCGTTTGCTTTTTTTTTTTATATGGTCAGCCAGCTCCTCTCGTTCATCACAACGCAGCGTCTGATATCATCTTCAATAAGGGAACACAGACTTCCCCTGTCATTGTTGACTTATAGTTCAGAAACCACCCTATTATTTGAACAGTGGTGAACAGATGTGCAGAGCATAGATGGGCTGTCATGTTGCATCATGTCTGCTGATGAAAAAGGGGGCTTGATCTGCGCCTTGCATTTGTGGGTTTGCCATAAAGCTCACATATGGGTCAGTGGTGCACAAATTATTCTTAAAGCTATTCTTGGTTGGTTGATGAATGGTAAAATGAGGTTTTTATTGCTCAGCTGTGGCGTAAATTGTTTTTATACTTGTAGAAATGTTGCTGTCAACAAAATATATTGAACTGTTAAAGCTTTATGACCAACGTATGGTCTGCGATACATGTAAAGCGTTCGTGCCAGACCCAGAACCACGGCAGTATGCATCATATAAAAAGCATCAGTTTCCATGTTAATACAGCACTTTATATACAGCAACTCTGTGTTGGCTGTTTGCTTAAATAACTGCAGGCTGAAGGCTGATGATATCTTCAAGGTGTCATGACAGTCCATTCATAATCATTTCACCTTAATCCCTAAGTTGCAATTCATCACATTTGCCCCTGAAAAGTGAGCCGATAGCTAAAGGAAATCAATAGGAAATTCAAAGATCCCACAGTCGGTCTGAGCAAACCACAAAGACTGAGGAACTGTCAGGGCTAAAAAGAAATCTTTAAAAGTGCCAATGTAAATCCACAAACTGATTTACTGATCCTTCAAATCAGAAAATCTGTCCCTACACTATATCCTTTTTTTTTATTTACATTCCAGAGCTGCTGAAGTGGCCAAATGCCCGGTGTTTGTGAAAGATATATGGAGATTTGAAGCCACCACAGCAGCGAGGGAGGAAAGCTGTTGTTTTATCAAACAACATCTGCCAGCGTCATTGATTCCAAGACAAATAACACTCCGACAGCAACACTTCTCCTCAGGTTGGGTTTAAGAGGATCTTTTGATATTCTGATTAAAAATTCATTGTGTTGAATCCGCCTCGGAGTGTGTTCTATGTTTTCTAGTCTGCATCTCATTACGGCTTCAGCTGTGTGTGTGCGCCTGACTTTAGAGTAAATAAATAAATAAAAGGAGGGCATCTCATGGCCAGAAAATTAGGTCAAAAATGTTTCATTTGAAGGTCTGGCCTTTGGAATTTTTCCAGCCTTTTATGTGTTTGCATGTGACCACAACAAACAGTACCAGTGGTTGTAGCCATGCCAGCAAGACTTCAAGAAAATAGTAAATAATGTAGAATATCAGTATTTCATCAGTACTAAATTTCAGCAACACACGCAGTTTTTGATGTAATGTAATAACTACAGTAGCACTTATAGGAAGAAGTAATATTGAACATTTTAACTATTTAGTCATAGTGCTCCTCAAAGGATAATAGCAATAACTCTGCCAGACATTTTTAAGCTTGACTCAGATTGTAACATGTGACTGTATCTGACAGTTACCCCACCCTTTCTCTGCCTCATCCTTTTTTTTTATCTGAGCTTGGCTGTCAGTCACTCCCTCCTGCTGACGTCCTGCTCCCCTCTCAGAGGCCCCCGCAGTTCCCAGAGCGTGTAACCTCATCTGGGGCCGTTACTGTACCGCTCATCCGACTGAGGCCCCAGATCCAGCCACATCGATGGGCCTCCGAGACCGCCTGGCCTGCTGGCCTCGAAATCACACCATTACGTTACCCTGCGGTGGCTCGTGTTTCTCTCAGAGGCTTTTGCACAGTCATGGTGCTGAGCAAATGAGCTCGTCTGTTCTTTGCGTTTCACAAAAACTCCTAGCATATCTCAAAAATGGTATTTTCTGAAAATTGCGCTTGCACGGAGACACACAGGGTGAGCCGGCAATATTTTTTGTCATGACCTTTACTATGGATGAATGATGGAGTGTGTCATGGGAGCTTTAGTACAAAACACTGAAGATTTACTTAGTGGGAAATGTGAAGAGGGAGACAGGATGTGTCTGTCGATGCCTGTGTGACTGCGTACGCCTACAGTGTCTGTGTGCGTGGCTCTGTGCATATGTGCGCATGCATATGCACATGCTTGTGCGTCCATAAACAAACCTCCATCTGTGCCTCCAACACAGCTGGACTGTGATGGCATGTCCCGGCACAACCCCCATAGCCTGGAGAACTCTCCCTCTCTCTCTCACTCACTCACTCACTCACACACACAGAGTCATACACTTCTGCACACACATGCTCTCTATATAAGCAACATCTACAACATCCTTTAGTCAAATTCCTCTTCCTCTTGCTTCCTCATGCTGCAGACTTCCTCTCCATCCTCCCACCACTCACTTTGCCCCACTCTTTCCCAGCTTCCCCTGCCGTGTTCCTCCGGTCACACCTTTCAAGCTGAGTTACAGCCTGCAAGGACAAGAAGTGTGGCACTACTACAATCACCTGAGGAGCTTCTCTCGACCATAGCCTGTATCTGTCAGGCCCATGTGCGGCAAAAAAAACAAAACATGCCTGCCTGTCGCTTTGTTTACCATCCGTTCACACACCACCACCACCAACAGCCCCAAAAGCTATATAGAACAATACATGAGAAGATTTGGTAAGGGCCCTTTCGTCTGTGCTTCACAACATATGCCATTTGCCACATGTGCTCAGTCATAGCGTTGGCCGCCGGTGTAAAGAGACTGTTGGTGTTTCTGGGCAACATGTGCAGAGCTAGCACTGTCTGGGTGGGCGTAAAGGTCAGTGAAGAAGATGCTTCTAAGAAAGTGTTGTGTCTAGACAAGAAAAAAACCCGAGCATGTGCACTACAGTATGTTATTGATTCCAAACACAAGCATTTGCTGGAGTTCTCTGAGCGTTAAAATTAAAAACATGAGTCTAATTAAGAGACTCCACACACTTTCTGATCCTGATAAAGTCCTTACATTGCTCACACGTCATCACCATTGATCATCCTGCATCATGTGGAACACAACATCCAGTCAGAAGTCACATGAGTCACCTGTTATTGATTTGAAGGACTGTTGAAGGAATAGTTTTGTTTAAATTTGGGAAATACACTTTCTCACACTCACACTCTCTTGCCAAAAGTTAGAACAGAGAGACTGATACCACTCCCATGTCTGTACGGTAAATAGAAAGCTACAGCCAGCAGCTGGTTAGCTTAGCTTAGCATAAAGACTGGAAACAAGGGGAAACAGCTAGCCTGGCTCTGTAGGTAGCAAAATATACCAATCGGAACCTCTAAAGCTCAACAACTGACATTTGTTAAACAAAAACGAAGTTTAAAAGCAAATATTTGATGCTTTACAGACTATTTCTTGGCAGAAACTTCCTGGAGACTCAGCTGGTTGCCCGGCAACTAAGAATTAATCCATATCACTTGTAAAATGGCTGTTTTTTATTGCCGTTTTTACACTTTACATTAAAGAAATGAGATATAATTTGTTGATAAGTGAGCTTTGTGTTTGCTAGTAGGCAGAGTTTGTTGCTTTCTAGCTGCCAGGCTAGACCTTCCCCCCTCTTCCCAGTCTTTGTGCTAGGCTAAGCTGACTGGATGAGGCTTCATAAAGCTTCATATGTGCCATGCAGACACGAGAGTATCAATCTTCTAATCTAACTTATGGCAAGGAAGCGATTGGGCCCATTTCCCAAAATGCCAACCTATTCCTTTACTCATATTTTGTCTTCATTTACAAGACACATCGCACATGATTCTGCTTTTCTCTCTCATCCCTCCTCTTTCTTTCCTTTAAATGACGAATGCAAATCACCCTGACTCTGTTATAAAACTCATGGGGCAAAACAGTTTCGCCTAACAGCGGTGGGAGATGGTGGCTGGACTGTGCAGCCAGAGCAGCATCTGCCACTGCCAGGGTTTAAGGACCTGGAGGATTCAATAAAAGAGGGGTAGGCACATGTAAAAAGGCTGGCAGAGGGGACACAGACCATTAGCTTAATGACAGAATGAGGAATAGCGAGATGAGATTCAAAAGCCAAGCATTGCAAAATTCGCCTTTAACAGGAATCAAGGCGAGTAATCTAATAAATAGCGTGGCGAGGAGAGGCGGAGGGGGGCTTGATGTTTTCTTCGCCTCAGGTAAAGGAAGACGAAGAAGAAGAAGAAGGGTAAACAGGAGAGAAAAGGACGGCGGTGTCATTAAGTTGGCTAGCCGTGACCATCAGGAACATTAATGCTGTCTACTCTGCTTTCTTCAAACTGGTACCCTTTGCTTTGAACTACTCCTGTCTTCTCTGTGAGCATACCTGACTCCTAGTTTCCACAGCTATTATGGACCCTGCACTGGTAATTACACATTTCACAATTTCTGATGTCACTTCAAAGCAACAACAGTCTTGCCACCAAAGCACACACCATGCCTCTGCAGTACAAAGCCCAGCCTTAAGGATTACTGAAGCCACACATTGTTTTGCTGCTGGCCACTAATTCAATTAATAGCGTACTGTTTTATACTGACTTGAAAGAAATTGTTCTGACACAAGACTGTGCCTTCATCACACCTAGGGATTTCCATACTTTGTTTCTGAAAAGCAAAGTAAACTCGGGCAAGTTTCATTTGAATTACTGTACGCACGTCCTCTTGTTCCTCGGCCTCTATTATTTTACTTTTAAAGGATGTACAGCAAACGAGGGGGAGTGATCTACATGATGAGTCAGAGAAGCGGGCTTTGGCAGCATCCGTCCCAGAGTAAAGACAGAGTGCACACTAAAGCAGAACATCAGCTTCAAGAAAAGTCCGAACAAGACAAAACAAATGCTGTCATTTGAACCACTCTGCAAGGCCTCAGGCAGCCAGAACTCATCTTGATCAAAGCAATGATGCTTGCCTCGAAATAGATTTACTCCCCAAACCCGCATAAATGCCACTTTTGTAAAAATCTCAGTTCAGATAGCCCGATCATAAAAAAAAGATGTGAGCTACTGCTGACAAAGGTCTGAGTCACCCACACAGGGCTATTGATGACAAAGGAAATTTGAATGTCCACTAAATAATTGTGACAGCTTGCAGAACAAACAACAGCGCTGACAAATCTAAAACGCGGAACACAGGAGGTCCTCACTCACCAGAGGCAAAGCCTCAAAGGCCTGGAAGTCAGCAGATAAGTGATATCTAATAACCGTCATCTCGATTTTGTTCACTACATCGGTAGAGACAATCTGAGGTGCTTATGGACTGTTGTGAGCTCAGCATGAGCTGTCTGCGGTTTGCGAGCTCAGCTTGACAAGAGTCTCAGGGCACTACCTTGAAAAAAGTCTCAGATCATACATTACACAAATCAGATTCTAAAGAAAACTGCAGCTAAGACTGTTTCAGGCGCCATCTTTGCTCAGAGTTTGTTGATTATTGTACAATTACTTGGATGTTTTTTACTGTGTTAAGTATAAAACTTCTTCCTGTATAATGTAGCAGGCTAAACATGCAGCACTAAAGAGAAATTTCAAGCAGAGCAGATTATTAATATGCACATCAAAGCAAGAGAGATGCTCTTACCAAACATTATAATGACATTTGACAATCGCTCTCCTATTTTTGCATCACTGAGCGATACATTTCTTTTAAGCATTGGTGTCTTTGCATCATTAAAAGCTCATAGTTTCCTTGTATGTGAAGTTCAAGGCAGTCCTGAGACAGTGCTCTTGATGGAGATGCTAAGACGTGGCAGCAAGAAACAAGAAACGGGGCCACGGCTCCCACAGGAACCCCTTCCTCTCACTAAAGCTCTGTCTGCCCCTGAATTTAATTAGATTCTGATATCAAGCCTTTTTCTCCTATGCTTGCCTTCCTCTTCAACATGCGTGAAATTGCACGGCACTATCTATTATTTATTCACTCTCATTTGCTTATTGTTTCTTATGGATGCCTTCGTTAGGGCACTTGCAGCTCTGCTGCCTGTGATATGACGCTCTGCTTTATCTCCCTCGCTGCTCAGACCCACCTCCTCTGCAGGTCTGAGCCCAACTCATTTGCTGGCGTTGGTTGGGGAGCTATGGATTTTTTTTCCCCTTTCACCCAATGACAGCACGGTGAGGTGCTATGAGGGCTGGGTGCTAATGAGCTGACTCTGCAATGCTGGGGGAGATGCTCTGTAACACAGGGGGAGTCAGAGGACAGCGCAGGAGGAGATGCTCTGGCACATGGAGAGTCAGAGGGGCCATTATGACCGTGCCACACAGGGGTTAGAGGGACTCAACTGTGCCAGTCTGACAGAGCCGTGTGTTTCCAAAGACGACCATTCAGCCAAACTGAGTTCGTTATTTAAAATGACATCAAAAAAATAACACACCCGACTCTGTTTCTTCCCCCTTTGTCCACTCTGTTTTTGCTGATTTTAATAAACTGCCGCCAGTGGGGGTGTAGGGGAAAAAAAAGGGTTATTTGTTGGATCAGCCACTGCACCAGTTGCACCATGGGATGGACCATCACCACATAATTGCACCCAATGGGGCAGAAAAAAATCAAGTATGGTATATAACACATGCCAATTTATAGCCTTTCTTCTTGAATAGCAAATCTTTTATGTGATGGAAAATAAAGAAAAATATGTCATGCCATAGAATCCACATGAACTCGTCCAGTGCTGAGTCCTTGACACAGGTTTTGTGTAATTGGCTGCATTCTCAAGGCCAGCGTGTGTACAGCATGTTTCCAGAGGAACTTGCTACACAATGTGGAATTCAATTATTTATAATATATCACTCAAGGTGGACACAAATGCAATAAATGTGTCTTCCAACCACAACTGAAATGTTATGTGTACAAATATAAATTAGAAAAAGGATGTATGCATTTTGTGCTAAAAGCCAAGAAAATGAAATACGTGAAGAACACTGTGCACATCCGATTATTAAATCTGTCTTTGTACATTCCCACTGGGACTTCCTGACCCAGAGTGAAGTGAGATGAACTTGACTGCTTCCCCTGGATTGAGATGTAGCCTCTATAAGCTCCATACTGGATGAGTTGGACATAAATAATTCTGCTCAGCTCTGCTGTGGACAGGAGTGTAGGGGGGTGAATCTGGACATGACTGAAATAGAAGCACACTTACACGCATGGGTGACTGAAAAGCTGTTGGACGACTCGAGGTTGTCGACATTGTAGTTGAGGTGGAAAGGCTTTTCAGTGGTGTTTTGGTTGGTGTTGTAGAGTTGGACAGCGAACCTGAACGCGCTGTGCTCCTGCACCGTGGAACGCATGAACAGTCCCCCTTAAAGAGATGAGAAACCAAGATCAGACAATCGCATCTGTGCCTGTTTAGTCTCCTGTCAGTTAGGACATCTTTATATTCAGTGGGGAACAACTCTACATGTCCCAGTGTGATAGAAAAAAGGGCTGATTCATATTTGAAAGGATAACTATCTTACATTTGTGACCAGTGCGCCTGTCTGTAACTCTTCAGATCGAGCCGGGGACCTGACCGTCTCCTTTATTACACACTTATCCCCAGCCCATGATTACAATGACACAGGCAACACTAGATGAAGCTTTAATCTACAGTTCTACACAATCAGCTGCTTTAACATCGCAGCATACGTACAATCAAGTTAGTCTCTGTCATTGCGCAGAGCTCCCGCGCTCCGTGCACATCTCCCCGCTATTGCAATCTCTGTCCGTACAAAGCACAATCTGCAGCCCCCCTTTATTTAAAACACACACAGCAAAGACACTCACCGATATTAATCTGATTGGGAAATCCTGCGAATGATCTGTCAAAGAGCCACAGTAGAAACAAAACCACGCGTTGTGCCATTTTCTCCGACCTATCTGTTCAACTCCTCAAAAGGGTCTGTCTGAGCAAATTCATATGTTCTGGATGGAAGCCGGGCGCGATGGAAATCCAGTGGATAGATGATGGTCGCTCACAGTGCACCAATTAGGTTCATTGAGGTGCAGCCCAGCTGCAGAGCATTTTTTGCAACTAAGAGAGAGGGGCGAGAGAGAGAGAGAGAGAGAGAGAGAGAGAGAGAGAGAGAGAGAGAGAGGAGGAGGAGGGGTGGGCTGGTGGAGGGGGGAGAAGGAGCTGATCTGAACTCCGATTGGACCCGTCGCGGCGGGCCAATGTTGGTCAAACTTGATCTGACGTTAAATTAAAAAGCCTCAGCCCGCTGGATTACGACGGCTCGGAATAAGCGCTGCACTTGTCAATATTAGCCTTGCGTCGGAGGAATCAATAGAAACGCTGCAATCTCAGGTGGCCAATGACTCTGAGCAACCCGGCCACTTCCAGCTGCTGCATATCTGGAGGAGCTGCGGTTATTCCCCCACAGCGGGAAACTTTGTGTCCGTGTTGTATCCTTTTTTCATTCATTCTGCAATTGTATTCTTCCCCAGCAGCAATGACATTGTTAAGGTTAGAAGGAGGGAAAGCAATAAGTGATTATAGGAGGAAAAGTTGCCACATAACGCGTGGACAGGGCGGAGGGATGTGGGGACACACAGCCAACAGAGCTGTCTATGGTCCTGAAAATAATCAGGAACAGCCTGAAAGGGATTCTTTTAAAGTACTCATTGAATTTTCTTTTTACCTGAAATACATCTAGCTTTCTTTGGAGATTTGACTATAATAAAATCAGTGATATCTCACAGTCTTATTTTATTTACTTTAAGTTTTGCTCTGTCTCTAATGAAACATCTATCATTCGCGATTCTGCCTAAGAGAGAACAATTAAGGGATTACTGGCCCATTTATCACCCTCAGCAAAGCGCTTTGAAAATTGAGTTTTTAATTGCATTGCAAATGGCTTCAGCTATTGATACTGCAATGCACTAATTTCCCTTAAACATATAACACTGTGTCCTGTTTCAAAGGTTTAGCAGTAAGACTGTGTCACCTGATCTTAAACTACTGTAGGAGCCATTGGTGAAGGCTGTGCAGCTGCTCAAGCACCAATTACAAATAAAAAATATAGAAACAGATGACAACAGGGATGTATATTAGCTTGTGTTGTGTCTAAGTGAACAGAAAAAGACTTAATGTTTATGATATAACAGATTAGGATGATGAGTTGGATCCAACCAGCAATCTCCGGGCATGAAAAATGAAGCCAGTGTAGAAGTGCCAAAAACTGCAGTTTCCCAAATGGCCACTTGAGGCTGACTCCAAGAGCGAGTCAATCTCCATAGACCTCCATTTTAAAATGCCAAACTTTACAGCAGAAATAAACATGTTTACAGCCTGGTACCAAAAACAAATTTTGGTCTCTTTGGCTATTCCAACCAAGCCGTACCCTCTGAGGCTGAAAAATTAAGTCAGCATGGAGGTGCCAAAAACTGCAGTTCTTTGAGTGGCCACTTGAGGCTGGCTCTGGAAGCCAGTCAATCCCCGTAGACGCCCATGTTAAAATGCCCAACTTTACAGAAGAAATAAACATGTTTACAGCCTGGTACCAATAACGGTTTTGGCCTTAATGCCCCCCTTCATGATGACTGTACAGGAGGTGAATTTTTATATAGCTCACCCATTTATATTTTATTAAGGCTTAAAGTTACGCATAATTAACAGCGGACCACTTTAAGTGACAGGCTGTGTGCCAATAGTGCAGCACATTCTCACTCAGACCTCATCACATATTGATGTTTGGGTCATGGACTTTCCACTTCCAGATACAAGGTGTGCTCTGTCTCAACAACACACTCTCGCAAGATCTGGCAACAGATATCTCCTCTCCAGTGCTGAAATCAGTGCAGTTTCATCAAAGATACTGGATTAAAAAAATATTTTTTCCAGCGGATAGCTTAGTTACAACATAATTGAGCTAGCAAAGCAGTTTTGTGTTGCTATGTGTGGTATTTATTCAGTTTTGGGAAATCACGATGTCTAGAAAGCATCAGTGGCTGCAGCTGACAGGGACAGCTAACAGCAGCAGCAAAGCTAACATCAGGACGTCATCTGTTAAAAGCCTCCCGTTGTCGGATATGACATGAAATTACTCCAGTTAGCTCAATCATGATGTAACTAAGACATCCGCTGGGAAAAATATTTTTTTCACGGACCGTTTATTTATTTAGCTTACGGCCAGTAAGGGTACACACGTTGACAGAAGCGAGGTTGGGGATACTTGTCTTTGATTGGCGGTTCTCCATCGTCTTTGATTGGGGTACGGGGGACAACGCCTACTTAGGAGACTGGAAATGTATACCATTTCATACAATGGGAGTATATTGTACGTGGGCCATCTTGTAGTAATCCCGTATCTTTGCACGTGTTTAGATTTATAACAGGGTTAGGCTTTGTAATGTTCCAGGAACGACGCTCTCACCGGTGAAAGTCAGTGTTTGTTGGACCCATCGTCCACCCCTCCCACCCACTCTACTTGGACTTTCGCCGCCTAAACTTTTGTTCTTGTCCTGCCGCACTTCCCCCTGATGCCGCCAAGCACTGTTAAACTATAACAGCAACCGGCCAGGTATCATGCCGATGTTAAAGGACGGCACTGGTCAAGCATGGGTTTCAGTGACTTCAGATTGAAACCAGGTTAGACAGTGTCCTCAACTTCTCAGTCAGATCCACCCTTTACTACTCCACAGCGCCACCCTCTCCCCCCAAAATGGCAACTTCTGGCTTTAAAAAGCAAGAGCCATAATGCCAACCTCAAGGCTTCAAAACCAGAGTCCAAAAAGCATTGGGTGACGTGACATGAGCTATGTGTATTATTTCTACAATCTGTGATTTCAACATTCATTTGTATACATCACCTGTTTAAATTCTATAAAGGCTTAAAGTTAGGCATCGTTAAGGGTGTGGCTTCTTTGAGTGACAGGCTGTCTGGCAACAGTGTCCTGGGGTTTGGTTCACTTCTCCACAGCTCCACCCTCTCATCCAAATATGGTCACTTCTGGCTCCAGAAGGATGGCAGCGTACTGTCAAAATGCTGACCTCGAGGCTTCAGAATGGGAGTGCACAGACGCCATAGAGGCAACGTCTACTGTTTTGTACAGTCAGTGGCTGGATCATTTTTCACCTTTATATGAGTAACACATGTGTAACTGGGACCATGTGTTTGAAAGTGTGGCATTAATCATCCATGCCAATCAAGTAATGATATGGTATGACCTCGCTATCAGAGAGAGATTCCCTATTTGAACGGGGTCAAAGTCTCACCGACTCTCTAGGGATGAATCTTGAATGACATCACACTGATTCTCTGGTCTCCACAGCCTCTGTGTCAGAACAGTAGGATGATTGTGGCCTGCCCTTAATAGCTGAAGTCATAATGACCAATGTCAAACTGTGACCTACTGCCGTTTGCCTAAACTCATCACATCACACCTGCAACTGAAATGTTGATGGTTGTTTTAGTGGCTAATAAGAGGCCACCTGCGATGTTGGTTTGTTAAAATGTTGTATAGGACAATTAATTGACAGCATACCAAAGGAGCCATTTAATTGGTCATTTACAGTGCATGCTGGTACTCGCTGTGAACTGAGCTAATCGTGCATAATTTCAAACAAAACACGTAAAGAAAAAGCATTATTCCCTACAAGGGGAACCCGAGTGTGTGAGATAAGGACTCGATATAATTGATATTAAATGGTGATGATTGTGCTGCGTTCTATGCAATTAGGACATTTCGGCCATGCTGCGTTATCCTCTAAAACAACCTCTGCAGGAATTCAATTTTGTCACAAGTGTAGAAATTCACAGATAGGATCTATATGAAAACAAATAATTATATGATATGTCTTTCTGGATTTGAACACACTCACAGGAGTGTTACTCGAGCAGGCGAAGTGAAAAAGACTGAAAAATAGATGAAAAGATGCTGCCTTTTATCTCATGATGATGATGATTCATGGGCTATAGCTCTGAGCACTGCAAGCCTCACCAGCAAGAATTATTCATTTGCTCCCTGCCTTCTCTTCCTAACACAACAGGATGAAATCTTCATCTTTGCCTCTTTGAGGATACGTGAGCAAATAAGTTAGAAACTATAACATTTATTTAAAAAATGACAGTCAGTCTCTATGGGAGTCTAGGGGCCACTGGTGCGATTATTTTTGGGTCTGATTTGCTCATGATTACTGCATAATTATTCTGTCATCTTGACATAACAAGCTTAAGCATTCTCGTGATCACAAAAAAATGATTTAACACAAACCGTCTTCTTGTAGTCATGCAATAAAAACAAATACACTTCTATATTTAGCAGTTGAAACAAAGCTTTGACACAGAAGAATAACAGTGATTCACAACCTATATGGCTTGTGACTGATACTGGATGTTTGCAGCCAATATGGACATCGATATCTGAGACTGTCGAATAAAAGTGAATACATAAAAAAAGAATAACTAAACAGTATTATTCTTTGCTCCAAGTATCCAGTATTTCTCAAGAAAAATAGTTGGCGAAATATTCTATGAAATGAACGGCTGGCTTTTAATGTCATTATTTGATTAAACAGATGTTATCAGTGGTTATCAGCTGCATACATATGGATTAGAAAGGGCCTGCTACACCTACTAGTAGGTTCAGAAGGCCATTATTATCAGTTGTCATCAAGACCATACGTACCAACACGTTTCTTGTCAGGTGGAAGCAAAGGAGAAAAGCTCATGATGTAGTACAAAGGGCAAAAAAATCTGCATAGGTTGGGGTTTGGGGAGGTAAGTTGGTCAAACAAACACAGGACTTTTGCCTGTGAGTAGGGCTGGATGATTCGGAGAAAAGCAAATATCACAATATTCTTGACCATATTCTTGTTTCTACCATTTTTCCCTGTTAAAGTTTTTTGGGGGAGAGTTTTTCCTTATCCACTGTGACAGAGGGATGTCGTATGCTGTAAAGCTCTCTAAGGCAAGCTGTGATTTGTGATATTGGGCATTATAAATACAACTGCATTGAATTGAACTGAATTGAACTGAATTTAACTGAATTGAATTGAATTGAACTGAATCGAACTGAATTGAACTGCATTTAACTGCATTTAACTGAACTGAATTCAAATACCTCAATATCAATACTGTCACAATATTGTAGGGTTGACTTTTGGTGCTTTCACAAAATATTCACACAATGACATTTTTGACTGATAACCATCAGTTATGTGAATTTAATGACTGAGTGGGTAAAATATAGTAAACAGAACAGCTAGAACAGTCTGGTAAGTTCAGAATATTACATCACTTATCTGCAATGCAGCCTTTAAAGCCAGTGAAAGACTATACTTAGGATATTACAATGTCTAAAATCTAAAACAATAACTAGTTGCATATCAGAATATCAATATACATATATATAGCCTAATATTGATGTATTTCCCAGCCCTACCTAGGAGCCCCTGTAAAACCAAAATTCAATATTATGTTACCAAACAAATGTACTTATTTTAATTTGAACAGCAATCTTTTTTGTAACCCCATAGCTTTAATGTCCCAACCTAAAGAAACAAATGAAGCCTAATGGTCATTTAATGACCTGATAACGGCCTTCTAGAACCCACTAGAATGTGTAGCAGGCCCCTTCTAACCCATTTGTGTAATAACCACTGATAACAGCCATTTAATGGGCTGATAACATTTGAAATGGGTGCACAAACATAATTTTGTGTAACAAACATACATATTTTTTTTTTATTCCTTATCCCATGATCTCCCAGATTTATTTTGGGAGCTCATGCTTTTCAAGCAATCAGTGTGCAAAACACACGTCTCGTCCAGGTGCTGAGTCCAAAAGCTATACAATGATTTCTAGTTTAAAAGGGCTCACTGCACTGTAGAATGCTTCCTTTGCCTCTGCCTTGTTACATTTAGAAACAGTTCTGAGCATAAATTGGCTCTTCATCGTGATGTTAAAGGACAATCATGGACAAAGAGGACCCATTAACTTTGATACTACAATGTAACCTTGCTTCTTTTCATGTTCTGTTTTACATGATAATCATTTCACCTTCACCCATGATGTCTCCTGCTGTCCTTGGTTTTGTCTGCTTTTTTTGTACAAAATATTAAAGTATAAAACACATATGGACGCATCAATCAAACAATACAATGTTGTGAGTCCAAGGGAAGCATAAAGCCAATGTTATAGCTTTAATGTATTATTGGTGGGCACCCGGGTGGGTGCAGAGTGAAAACACTCGCCCACCACTGCAGCGTTCAGCTATAATCCTTGGCTCCAGTGTTTCCAGCTCCATAAAACCCACCTGGCAGCGTTCCTTGTTGCCACACTGGTGACTCCTACTGGTTGGTGGGGACGTCTGTATGAAGCTGCATCAAGATCTGCAGGAGATTCTTTGAACCTCTGCATGCGCTGCACCCTCCTGGTGAAGCTCCTCACTGTCAGGTGAAAAGAAGCAGCTGGTGCCTCCATGTGTATCGGAGGAAGCACATTGCCGGCGTCTGCACCCTCCTTAGGAGAGCAGTGGGCGTTACCACAGCAGGTTGTGCAGTACATGGGGATTTGGCCTTTATAGATGGGGGAAAATGCCCAGAAGAAAACCAACATACATAAAAACATCAGCACATAACACTACTGGAGCTGACAGATGCCAAAAAGTGCTTGTCACATACATTAAATATTCACAACATGGAATCATTAATAGTTGGACTACAACACAGTTACCCCAGATTAAACATCTATTAACCAGATCAGAGTTTTCACCCTTTTATCTTGAGATTATTTTAGGTTATGAATCAATTATCTAAAGATCACAGGAAAACAAAGCCTGTTATGTAGCGATAACAAAACAATTCTTCTGTGATAAAGAGAAAACATGAATATAATTTATTGGCCCATCCTGCCCGTGTCATACTGCTGTGAGACAAGAACAAAACTGACTCAGTATGACACATCTGCTCAAACCCTTCTCATGTGTGATCAGAGGCTTGGCATCCAGTGACTTGCAGATACAGAAGCAGGTGTTCGGATAAATTCTTAAATCAGCTGCAGATTGCCTCAGAGCTTTAATCTAATGGGTTGCAATGCATCAAGGCCATACGTTTTAAATTTACAATGATGACTTCAATTTAGCTAGACTCATTTTCCAGCAAAAGAGGAAAAAAAAGTGTGAAAATTGCTTTTCATGTCAGAGATTTAAACACTTAATAGCTTGAACATTCAATATTTTTCTGTATGATCAGCGCTGGTCACATTTATATTTCAGCTGCTTTGCTCACATGACTTGACTCACCTCTCAATCTGTCTTTTTCTTATCATTTAGTGTGCTGCCTCACATCAATCCTACCCCGCTGAGAAACTAAATTCAGTAATCATAGAAATGGGTTCCTCTGGTGAAAGACACATAATGAGAGGGGGTGAATTAGTATTGTAGGAAGGATGCAGTTAAACAAGCATTATGCAGCTCAAACTCAATGATATTTGGAGAGCTATTCCAAGAGCCCATCAGTCTTGGCCAGATGTTGGAGGCTGATAAGAGACTCTGCACTCAAGGAGCTCTTCCTTATTCTGTCAGTGCCTCTTCCCATGAAAGAGACTCCAGGAAGGCAATGGCCTAAGGAGATAGAGAAGCACTTGCCATTGTGGTTAAGTGTCACACAGATGTAAAGAAACAGCAAACCTAGTTGAATAAAACATTCGGTGCAAACACTGTACAGTGTGGAAAACACATTTGGTTAATAAAGTGTAAAAAAACGAGAGAAAAAAAAACCAACTCCAGTGGGGTAAAACTCGCTGTATGTCAAGGGGCAGAACGTTCTGATGGAAAAGACGTTCAGGATGGAATCGCCATGAACTCCCCATGAGGAAAATGGAAATGCATCATGTCGCATAAGATAAATGATGTGACATAGTTCAGGGGATGAGGAAAAAGTGTCTACCCCAATTTCACTATTTGAATGCCACTGTGTGCTGCGTCACAAACCCATCACGCGCTTTGGCTCCCCAGCAAACACTCTTTGGCCTGAGTGTGACAGAGGCGGTGTTATCAGCTGCACAGGCTGACACACTTCACTCTCTTGCCTCTGGCTTTGCACAGTCAGAACCATGCGACCGCAGCAGTCAGCGCAGCGTGGCAGGAAGACATCTTCACCACATGAGGTTTGAGCTACAAGGAATAGGCCGTCTGCACACAGAAGGGTACCCCGCACTTAATACGCAAATTCACTGGATACTGGACAAACATGTTCCAGCCCATGTGCACAAGCCAAATCACAGAGCGCTTCTGGTTAATCATGCTGTCAGCGCAGTCCTGTGGGCGTTCAGAGGGTTGTATATGGTCTAGTGCTTAAATGATTAGATGATTACACAATAAATCAGAAAAATTAGAAACACTAATGTGATAACTGATTAGACACTGAAGTCATTAAAGAAGCACAAATGAAAAAGAAAATGCTAGTTTCAGTAGGGTTGGGATGGTGTAAAATTTTCAAACCGGTTTGATATAAAGCCAAACACTAGACCTGACTGGACTTCCAAATTTTACCACTAGGTGTCGCACTTGACTCCGCAGCCAATCCTGAGTGTAACATAGTGCAGTGTTTCCCACAAAATTTGAATCTATGTGTGGCGGCAGGTGACAGGGGTTGCTAACTTGCCTTTTTGGGGAATTTTCTTGTGGATCAGTCTGCGCTCCCTATCTAATGTCGGAGGTTTTTGCTGGTCCCTGAACGTAGCACAGGCCAAACTCTTCATGGGTCCTTCCTTTATTTTCATCTCAGCAGCAGTTTGTGAAATTTTGAGTGGATAATGTGGATAAGGATAGGGTGGATAATCAGTCAGTTGATCCACTCAAGGCTGATCAGATCAGATCAATGGATGACAGGAGTAGTTGTTTGTGGGTCAAAGCAAACTTTGACAGCAAACTGAATAATGAAAGGTCCAGTTTCTCTTTCAGTGCGCCTGGTGTTCTGCTGCTCTGTCTGTGACCAGAGTATGCTCTGCACTGCAAGAGTGTAGATGAATGAAGAACTGAACGGTACCAACAGCGCTCCTAATTAATAGACCAACTCCAAAATTAGAAAACCAAAACGTGGCGATAGATGCATGCGTGGGAATATGGCAAACAAGCATCCAACTATCATGGTGCATTTTGTAACATAGGAGCTCTCTGTCCACAATAAATCTATTAAATATGCACTTCTGTTAAATCATGTCAACAAACTATGTAGACCTACCTATTATTTGTGCACTCGACAATAGACTGGAGACATAACCACTTAAAAGATGGGTGAGAACTTGCTATCTTTCTATGTTTGTATTTTCAAGCAGCAAACACACTTGTTATACTGTGATATTTACTTTAATGATGAACAATAAACCCAACAGCAAGTAGGTTGTTATTAGCAAAAGCAGATCTCTGGCGATCTCCCTTCAGCCAGCTGCCAGTCTTTTTAGGTTTTTGTAGCGAAATAAGAAGGTATCTTGTGGATAACTCCTTATTTCAACTTCATTAATCAGCTGTTCGTCATCCATTGTGGAGCTTTCAAAACAAGCGACAGGACTAAATAGAAAAAAGGCATCCAATGAAAGTTCAGCTCAAAACTGCACTTGCAGCCAGTTAGGACATCTCTTTCATTGGCTTCAAATTCAAAACGTTGTCAAATTGGCGCAGCTTTAGTTTTCTTCGGAGACTGACTCTGCTGCTTCTTGTCAGCCAAAAAAACACATACACTTTCTAGCAAACAAACACAGTGTGCGCCGCTCATCCCCCCTCCTGCCTCTACTGATATGTAATCTCCTTCATGTTGCGTTGCTCAGCCACGGGTCTGTCAAACACCAATGACCATTTGTCACACAAACATATAATGTTAATCCCGTTGTCATATTGCTTATTACTAACACAATACAAGTTGGATTTAGCACTGGGATGCTGTCGGCACAGGTTGCTAATGTAGGCTGCTTTTTAATTTGCCTGTTTTTTAGAATGTACTTTTTTAAAATGCCAATTTGCCTAAAATCAAATCAGTTTAAGCTCGTACACCAGACCAGCAAAAACAGAAACTGACCCAACTCTTAAGTTTTAGCTTAAAAAATGCTTCTAAAAATGCTAGTTTACGCCTCTTTCTCTGCTCTAGGATATATCAGTATAAATAAATACAGTATTAGTTTGGAAAAAATTAATACAAGAACTTGGACTTTTTTGACTATTGACAAAATTACATTTTATACAATTACTTATTATTGATTAACTATAAAATAACAATTTGATTAATAGATAAAAATGTACACATATATGTGTGTATGGGTCAGTGACAAATAAGGGTTGGCAAGATGAGCAATTCAGAAATATCTTCAGAAATAGTTTTCAAGGCATGCATCAGATTTGTTAAAATGTACATTCTGTATTTTTGTTGGTTTTATGTCATTTGAAATGACATTTGCACCATTTTTTTATGAAATGTAAGACTGAATGCTCCTGAAAATGTAACCACGAAAGAATGATTAATATTAAATATTTTATCCACCTATAGTAGATTAAAGTGTACTTATAAAAAAAATCTTTATTTCAAAAGCATTGAAGTGAAATCAGATATTTTTGGAGTATTTCTATCTTTAAATTTTAATGGATTTTGGCAATACTGAGCAGGACACTTCCTAAAAACACCCCTTTTTTTCTAAATAACGTGTGACAAATTATGCCAAAATATTTTTTTTTTAAAAACACAGTGTTGCACTGCAAAAGTGGATTACATTTATTCCACATTTTACTCCACATTTATTTTCCTGTATATAATCAGATTTTTATGAAAAAATACCAGTTACACCAAATGACACTGGGTTGTGTCAATTGGTGTATTTTTCATAAAAATATGATACACTGCCTGACTATGTTCTTTCTACAGTCAAACACCACTGTTTGGTGAAGGAATTGACACTGAAAATCAAATATGACAGTCAACAAGGTTAAAGCTATAGTGCGTAACTTCTACAGGTCCGCAAATGTCCGTTTCACCCAAGCCACTACTAGAGGAGATGACACAATGCTGATTAAGCCGATCGGCTCCTCTAACATCTCGCAGTATTTTTCAATATATATCATTTTTAGTATGCGTGTAGACCGGCGACATTCCCGCGTTGGCACACAGGAAATGCTCCCTCACAACAAGAAGGGAGGGGGAGGAAGAGCGGAGAGTGTCATAGCAAGAGGTAGAGCGCAGGTAGAAAGTGAAAGCAACATGGTGGAGAAGCCGCCGAGGCATGGTTCAGAAGTGGATCCTACCACAAAGAAAAAGCCTGGACGTTCGGCTGAAGGTCTATTAGCAAAGAAGGAAAGTGACCGACGGAGAAGGCAAACAAGGATTTGTATTGGCGTCGCTTTTCCTCGGTGGAGAGCCCTGAAGGAAGAAATGGGGCTGAGGGCAGACATGGATGTTGCCTTGCTGCCGTTGGATAAGTAAGTGACTTGGTTTATAATTACATAATGAGTAGTATGTGTTGCTGTTACATGTACTGGACCTAGTACTTTATTATTTTCTTGGAAATGGTGCTATGAACGTAATGTAATGTTAGCAGCCTGGTGTTCGCCACGTTGTGTAGCATTGTGTACACGGTGTGAAGCGAGTGTTACTCTGTGCACATGGTGTGTGGCGACTGGCGAGTGTTACTCTGTGTACATGGAAGTGCCGCTGGCTTATTAGTTGTAATAACGCATTATCCGCTGGGAGGCGACAGAAGTTACGCACTATAGTTTTAAGTGAACTTGTTTTTTTCATGTTATTTCAGTTCAGAAAAAAGAACATCTGACCACAGTGAGCTAATTTCTTCTACTGTAAATTCTTTGCTGAAAAAACATTTTACAATCATGTTTCATTTTAAAATTTAACTCATGTTTTGTATCTTAAGTTCTGATAAGAAAAAAGTCACCTGACAACAACTCATAAGGGTGAACTGGTCTACTATTGTGAATACAGTTGATAAAAATTTAATGAGAGAGAGAGTTAGAGAAAGGAACAGCTGACAACAATTAACTAATTTCTTCTACTGTATATTCTTTGCTAACAACAATCATTTAATTTTAAAATTTAACTCATGTTTCATGTTTTGTGTTTTAAATTCTGATAAGGGAAAAAGTCACCCGACAACAACAACTCGTAAGGACATAATTGGCCCTTGCTGCATCATTAGCATTCATTTGCATTAGCACTATGACGAGCCACTTTTTCCTTGTTTTTTTTTTTTTTTATTTGCACACAAGAAAAAGAGTATAGGATTTCAATAAGAAGAAACAGAATACATACAGTATTGAGACATATTAAAAAAATGATGACTTAAAAGAGAAAAAAAAAAGTGCGTGGGAGGAGCCAAAAGAAAACCCTTACGGCTTGTCAGGTGGCCCTCCTTAGAAACTGGCATCTAATGGGGAAAATTGATTTCATTTATTTATTACTTTAGCTTTCTATAAATGTGTAATACATTAGTAATGAAATAGCAGAAATATAAATAATTGTATTTTACAGACAGATATTTTAATGTTTGAGTAACATTTCTACTTTAAATGAATTATTAGATTTTTAGGTATTTTAAAGCTACTGTACAAGATCAAAAGGAGTTATTTTATATTTATAATACATCTTTAATTAGCATCATAAACTACTGATATCTAACAAATTACTATCATAAACTGCTGATATTTGACATAATTGCCAATAACAGAAAGGCTCTTAATAGGAGTCAAATGCTGTAACCGGTTACACCATTTGACATTTCATTTTAAAATCAAATTTGACAGGCATTACCATGGACACCTGTGTAAGCACATGGCCTTAGTCTCAATATTTCAAACATAATTTTAAAAGTAAATATTCATTTTAATGATTTTTATGAATTATTAATGTTTTTCTAGGGTCATACCATTTGACATGTAAACTTACCAGACCTGACCTGACCTGAGTCTAAAAACGTCAATTTATTAGTAATTTTAAGAGATTCTAACATTGTCATGCAGCAGTTGTGATCATCAGAGGTCCTTCTCTGTAATACCATTTCCTGTCACATGGCCTTCTTTACAATATTAACAAAACGGCCTCTTAAAGGGCCAGTGTGCAAAATGGGTTGAAAACAGTGACATCAGTGGTCAAATTCTAGATTGCAGGGCTCACTCGCTCACCCCTCCCGTCGGGTAAATGACGGTGGCCTCGTAGGGACAAAAAGCCTTGCGCACGAGTTTTTCAGGAGTAGGTCTATCTAGCGACGAGGTGAATGTTTATTTAGAAATCTAAACCATGTTACGATATTGTAATGAATCCCTCACGAGCAGGAGACCAGAGGAGCGTTCGGGAAAAAGGCCAGTTTATTTGAGCACTCCAAAAACTCCAGTAACACTCCAGGGGGTAAAAGACTCCGTCCCAAACTCTGACTCTTGTAGCATAACACACACACTCCATACACACATACTCGTTTACCATACCAAGTGGGGACCCCCCCTCCCCTCTCTGCTCAATCTCCAGCCCGCACACTGACTGACAGCGTAGCCGGTAAACAGAGCTCAGCTGTTTATTTAGCCTAGCGATATCTCCGGACTATAGTAGCTGCAATGGACGACTTTGAACGCAATTTTGAGTTTCTTGTAGCGGACACAGACCCAGAGCCATACCTGTTTGAGCCGGAGCATACAGATGAGGAACTCCATGTGTTTGATGCGAGAAGAGAGGCTGAATGTACAGAATGGGATTTGGTGCTACTGCTACCATTGCTGGGGAGATATATCATCAGGAGGAAACGCGCCGCAGAGAGTGCGTCACAAGGAGTGAAGTTGCGTCTTCTTTTCCTCGTAGATGACGGTTCGGGTTCATTCTCTCCTGTTGCGTGATAAGTGTGGTCCATTCGCAAACTTTATAACTAAAAAACTTTTCACTACTCTCTATCGACGAACTACTAACACTCTCTGCTGTTTCCTCCTCCTTCTTCCTTCCTTCCGCTGTCTTCGTTGGTTTATTTATACATGCGAAACGCGTTCTCTGGCTGGCTGGATTGTCCGCTCGGGCTGCCTTACATACATGGCGGCGCAAGACAGCGACCTCTCTAAAGCAAGGCCCTTGCTATATTTATATATAAAAGCATAATTATAAGGCTACGAAAACCAAACGAATTTTATTTTATAGCAATTATACACTTATATAAACATATTAATGGGTAAAATATTCAGATTCAGATTCAGATTGACAATAAACCATGCCAAATATTACACACTGGCCCTTTAAATGGTGGTTACACCACTTGACACTTCATGTAGTTTACTTGACTTTCAGGATTCCCCAAATTAAATTTCATATTTAGAACAATTGTATTCCATTACCTTTATTGAATATAAAAAAGTAATAACTTAAAGATCATGCCAAACTAGTTGATATGGTGTTTTATTGAGAATTTTAGTGTTTTTAAGGAAGTTTAATAATTTGGTGCAAGTTTTTGTGGTTACACCATTTAGACATTTTTGCCATTATCCTCTAATATATTCTCTCAAAATGAATTAAAAGCAGAAATTTTATACTGGATCCACACAAAATTAAAATTTGTAAGTTAATCATACATTTATTTTCAAATTTTACCCCTTTTAAAAAGTAGCGTCACGTCATTGACCCGTGTACCTACATACATACAGTATATATGTTCACTGTAGTGGAAAACATATTAGGCCGACAGCTAATATAAAATCTGAGTCTCATATCCCTTGTGTGGTGATTAAAGACCTGCCTGATAATGAAAACATCTGACCATATTCCAAAATAGGAAGACAGCTACCTATAAAAGCCATAGCAAAGGCTTCATGTCAAATCCCACTTGGGTACCACTGGCTGAATTTCAGATGCCTTCATTACCCCAGGCTTTTTTTCCCCCTGCCTAACGTCTTCTGCACAGCACAGACAAATAAGAAAAAAACACCAGCTACATCACAGCTCTGACTTAGGTTAGGTTTCAGTGACCCAGTCATTTTAGACCTCCAAAAGGGAGTGCCAAAGGTTGAACAGTGGAGGCAAGTTACGGTGGAAAGAATAAAGAAATTAAATGCAGCCAAGAAAATGCTAAAAACAATCCCTCAGCAGCAGTAGCAGCAGTGATAACAACAACAGCAGCCTGCTATTTTCCCTTCCCCCATGGCCTCTGTTGCCATATCCCAGTAATAGGAGATGGGTGTTGCTCACTGCTTGCGTGCCTAATCGAGAGGAAAACAAACTGGTTGCTACAGATAATGGGAAAGGTGAAGCAAAATACCATTAATAGTCAGCGATCCTTTTAAATAATTAACAGTGTCCACTGTGTCACGTTAGCAGCACTGTTCCTGTGATTGATGTTCCAGCTATTATGGGGTGTTAAGATAAACCTGCTAATGTAGAGAAATCAATCTTACATATTATAATGTATGATAGATATTCTCTGTGAGTAAATACTACAGTTTAAGGTGATTTAACAGCACCGTTACATAAGGTTTTGTGTAGGCTGAAGAGCGAACATGATGAGCAGCAGTAAATGTGCATGTTCATAATTTGCGGCAAATAACCATAACTACAGGCGTATTAGCACGGCAAGGAAAATATTTATCTTTATGTAACAGACATACATGTTTTCAGGCACATTTAGAGCATGATATTAAGCTAATGTTAGTCCCCTTGTGCTTTGATTTCTAACATACAGGAGGCATGAAGGCAGCATTCAAGGTCAGGCATTTGAACAACACACTAAGCCAACAGCACATGATAAACGATAAACATTCAGTAGATAGTCTGTGCCATTCTTCTTAATAATGCACTCCTCATCTCTGCAGTTATAATGAAACATTCAGTAGCTGGGAGTATGAATATTGTATGTCATTTATGGATCAAAGAATCAAGAGGTCAGGATGCCATGTATGCTTTTTAGTTTAAGTGTATGCGTGTGGCGGTGTATGTCCGCGCTGCTGTGTTTGTGTGTCTGTCTGAATGTGTGTTCCAGTGCTGTTTGTCATGAGGGAGGCTCCTGCTGTTTGTTATTCCCTCACAGACTGTAATGCTTCAGTTATCCCATTGTTAGCCGCTTCTACTGTACCTGCAATTAAATTTCCAAAGTCAGAGGAGCTTAACTAATTACTCCCAGCAAATGCCCCCTCTTTCCATTGCAAATAACACCGCAATACGCTCTAATAGTGCAGGAAGCCATAACATGGGCTTGGTGAATCTTGCACTGTCAATCAATACGAAATTGGATTTGCAACATAATGTTATGTCAGCTATTTCTGCGCATTCATTTGACAGATAAAACTGTAATCTAGCTAATGCAATGCTCTCAACAGAATAGTTTAGCAGTGCAAGTTGAAATGAAGCCACTTTTCCCTTTTTGCCCGACTGAACAGCACCCAACAAGTCTCAACTGCAACATTTCTCATGTATGATAGTGACGAGAGCTTGACAAGGCCAAGACCAGGCGGCTTGTCTGCACGCGAATAAGAATGGAGCATTTTTCAAATACAAATCACCCTGGAAACATCACCTTGGAATATGAAGTTTAATGGAAATTTTCTCCCTTTTGACGCATATTTGCATATTCTCATGTAGCGTGCTGTCAGTGGCAGCAGCGGGTGGCGGTGGAGTGCAGAGACGCTCCAGTGTTTGTTGAGCTCTGCCGACAACTATTGCTATAATTATATCAGGACATCTGCAAGGCCACTGCCGGGCCTATAAACATCACCTGCAGACCTTCGAAACCATCTCTGCATGCTTGTGTGACTCTGTAAAACACTGTGTCAACGCTGGAGCCATCTCAGAGAGGTTTCCATCAGCGGTGACTCACAGGAGAGAGTGTGAAAGAAAAAAGAAACAGCAAACAAAGCCATAAAACACCCACATTGGCCATTTTTCTTTATCAGTGTGTTACAGCACAACTCACTTATTCTTTGTATTAAGATTCTATGTAAAGATAGATCAGCTATGGGGAATATAGGTGAGCAGTACAGCTGGTGATAATGGTGCAACTGACAAAATACGAAACAAGTTTTTTAAAGTGCAAATAAAAGTCAGCAGCAACATAGTGCAGTAGATTTAAGCAGTGTTCCCATCTCTAGTGTGAATGGCATGAGGGTTGCCTCACTACATACGTTGTGTGAATAATATATTAAGGCATGCTGTAGATGCACAGCAGTGCATTATTTACTGATGCCAGCAGAGGAGAAGACTCAGATGCTCCACTATATGTCTTGAGCGTACAGTACGCACCTGACAGCTGAGGGGTTATTCTATAAGCACTTTGATCACTTCAAGTGTTCATAAAGATTTAAGGTACTGCTTGCAGTTTAACTGATAACCACAGAGCTGTCATGGCAGACTACGATGCACGCAGTGGTTGGCGGTTTTTGTAAAACTGATCCTCTTGCAATATTGAGCTGCAATTAAAAAATAACTAAAATAAAACTAGAATCATAAACTCAACACCGACTGTGCTAAAGCAAGATTTTTTCCTGTTTTATTTTTAACACCCTGTGTCCGGGACATTTCTGTGACATCCTGTCATTTATCGCATTCTTTTTCCTGAACACCATATTCCTCTTAGAGTCATTAAATTTTCACATATTTTCTCTTTTTCTTCTTGAGGTAAAGTGCACTCGATGTGTCACCCGCGTGATCCAATTCACCCTGACAGAAAGCCTTTATTGCTCGGCCACGTTTGCTCCACATGTATATACATGTCCTTGCAAAATAACCCTTATTCATTTCCATTTATTTCGACCAGTGGTGGAGCTGCGGCAACACTGGCAATAAAACAGCTCATTTATTTGACATGAAAGCTGATGATTACTAAAGACAACCAGAGTGGTGACAACAAAGGTGGAGGAAATCCAGAGAAGATAGAGTTGGATTGATCTGCCTTAGAGCAAACAAATGGCCCTGTCACAGAGAGGAATAGTTAGACTTTATCCTCTATTGCCCATCTAGTAAACCCAGGTTTTAAAAAAATGTTTTGTAGAAATAAAACACCACATTGACCATAAATCTAATATGAAAATCTCCCTAAGTGTTAAAGAAGTCTGGACAGGTAGGTGCTATGCAAGCCAACAGACAGGTCAGTCCAGCGCAGTGGGAGCTCCGCTTTAAAAGGGGTTTCCAAGAACATATCTGAACTATAACAAATTGCTCTGAGCTGTAAGATTCATCACTGTCAGACCCTCTTTTTGCCACACGTCTATAGGTCATGATGAGCCCCCTAAAACAGGAATATTCTCAGAGTATGGCACACTTACTTTAAAACCTTTTCACCTGACATTTTAAAAGGTTAAGCTCCCTGAAAAGGTCAAGCTAATTAAATAATTTCTTCTCAAAGAGAAAAAATATCAGCTAATTACTGAGGAGACATGTCTCACAAATATTAGATCATCAGTTTGAAGCACTTTTGAGGAGGCAGAGGCAGCATGTCAGATTAAAACTACGAGAAGGAGGACGTATAAGCCACATTTTAACAGTTTAGCTATCTTTATTAGAAATCTAATTCGATCAAACCAATTGCATGTAAGTCGAAAATTGATCATGTCGATGATGATGTTGTAAAGTAACGTGGGATCATATGCAGATGAAAATCAGAAATTGTGTTTACAGACGAGGATCTGTATGACAGTTTGATTCACGTTACCTTTAGTCACATTATATAATTCTAATGAACTAGCCGGTATGTCAGTCATGCTAACTTGCTATACCATTAACATTAGACGGGTCGACTACACACACAGCTACTGTTGTGGTGTGGCGCTGTGCTGCACTGTTATCCCTGGTCAAAACAATAAAACTCAAAATAACTTCATGAGCGCATTACTGTGTGCATTCATGACCAGTCTTGTCTTCTTCTTATACCACTACTTCTCCTTCTTCTTGCAGGTGGCAACTGGCATTTAAAGTACATTACTGCCCACTCCACAGGCATATGGGTTATTTAATTGTATCAAGGATTTATTCAGCACTTATTATATCTCTTTCAAGCAAAATTATATTGAGATATAATGGTCTATGACACCACTTATCACCCACTTACAATGCAGTCTTGGGATCCCTTCCCAGATGACTTAACACCCATTCACACCTGGACCCATCTAACCCTAATGACACACAAGACGGCTGGTTGGGTCAATTACTAATGCGTGACCTCAAAGACTGTAACTGTCCACATCACACTGAGTTCAAAGCCTGCCACTACAGTCATCTTGAACTGAAGAAGGCTCTTGGACGTCTTCAAGAAACTCAAGCAAGTCCAGTTGCCTACAATATAGCACTTACAATTACCAGTACTTGGATGACTGAGAATCTTCACCAACATCTATATCGAGATAACTATAATTAGCATTTTGTCAGCCCTTAAGTGTGGTGGTTTGTTTGGTGGTTTCCTTTCAATTTACCCTATCCAAAACCAAAAGTGTAAGGCATGTGTTTTTCTGCTCTTAAACAAGCTGCACACATTAGCATGTCCACTTAATTAGCTTACTAACTTCAGAGGTAATAGTGCTAGTTCCAAGGCCAAGGTCATTTCAACTTTTTCCACTTAGTATTTTAGTATGTTGCCAACTAATGTGTTGTCTATTGTTGTCGGTTGTATCATATGTCCACACTCGCGAAGCAGCTATATGCACAAGTGCCCAAGACAGATTTCCCTGCGTGGACAGTAAAGTTTATCTTATGTTATAGTTGTGTTGTGGGGTTACAAGTAGGGCTATGAGAAAATATTGATGCACTTGAGTATTCCGACATTATGCTTTGTGTTACTATATGATACTTTTACTCTGTGTTGATTTTTAATGAATAGTTTACATACAAAGACCTGTGGGAGAGGTTCATATTGTGTTTCAACCCAAATTGCGGTAACAGCAGTGCTAGAATGTATCTGCAGCCATTTAACTCTTCCAGTCCAACATAACAATGTATCGGTAGCATGTTACTGGGACTCAGATAAGACACCACTGTTCGGATTGAATTAAAAGTAAATGTTTTTACTTATTTTTTATGCATATGGTGGTGTTTTCTTTGTGCGTTTCCAGTTTTCCTAAATTAAATTTCAAAAAGCTACAATATATTGCATTGCTTACTGTATCGCAATACATTGAATCATGGGGCTTTGGTGGCTTAGTGGATAGAGCAGGCGCCCCATGTACAAGGCTGTTGCCATTCATTCATTCACTCTCTCTCTCTCCCCGTTTCACTTTGCTATAAGTTAAAGGCAAAAATGCCCCAAAAAATATCTTTAAAAAAGAATAAATAAATAAATTGAATCATTACCAACGTATCGTGGTGCGAATCCTATCACCAAATTCTCGCCAATATCCTAGTTACAAAAAACACAATTGTTCATACTGTGCATGTGCAGCTGTGTGGGAGTAGGTTCTGGATGCTGATACCGCAGAGAATAGGCTAATGTTAGCACTGCTATCTCTATCTCTGCTCTGTTACTGTACAACAAAAGTCATTACCCAAGATAACCAAATACGTAACAGCCTTTTCTCCTGCAAGGTAAGGAGCAGTGTTTTCTTTTCAAAACAAGTCCAGTGGACACATTAAAAAGTCAGCTAAAGACAGCATCGTCAACCAGCTTTTATAGCTAAGATTAGCTTAATTAGCCAGCTAGCTACAGCTGATAGTTATATCAGTTGACAAAATCAACAACCACTGACCAACCTGCTTTTGTCTACCTTTGGGTGAAATCACGACACCACTATTTTGAAAATTATACAGAATTTAGAGTCAGCCACTGTTATCATTGTAAACTGTGTGCAACAACAATTCAACAATTCAAGCAATTCATTCCCAGGATGGTGTTTTTGAACACCAGTAGCAGTAAGCCCCTGCAGCATCAAGATACTGCGTATCATTCTACAGCTCCAGAGCATCTAAATGGAGTGAATCTTACATAATAATCACATTACCGATAAAACGCCCCCACAATGCAGTGAAGTGGCAGGTTCAAGAGGTGTGTTCAGCTGATTGCTCAGATATTAGACATTCATTCTGGACAAAATGAAAAAATCTCATCACATGTAACAGCGTGCCCTCGTGTCCTCTACACAGACACAAACAAACCCCACTAATCACAGCCTCCAAGCCCCGGGCCACACTGGAGCTTCCCCTCCACCTGCCACACATGCAGAATTATTACAGCAAATTGGTGTATTTTCAAGTTGCTTCTTTCTCGGTCAATCAGCAGGAGAGCCAGACCCCTTGCTACTGTGCTGCTTTTTAAAGATAAATTGTGATTTCCAGAACAAGGGCTCATGTTCCTGTCTGGACAGGAGCAACACTGACCAGCTGCAGATACAGTGATTTACCAGGATCCTCATGTACGAACATCATCTTGATATTTTCACCGAGACATTATGTCCTAGCCTTTGCATAAAAGAATGCATTAGCGTGATTAGGATCAGTGCAGGGGCGATAATGCTCAGTGCAGCCTATGTGATTTCAGATTTGACACAGCGGGTTATGATATAAGACTGTATCCTATCAGACAGGGTGGAATGGACGGATGAGACTGGTGGATTAATGCAGAGTGACACTCGCTCTCTCAGCGACTCCCCTAATGGCCCTCAGATAGACTGGGTGGCGTGAAGGACACAGGGTTACAGGTTTATTCAACCACTTCTCTATCTAGTCAGATGTATTCTATTATTGCAGCGCTCGCATTTAGATAGCAGTGATCAAGATCTACTACTATAATTTAAAATAAGCCCATTCTTCATGTAGCTGTGGGCGAAATTTGTATTTTTATCTTTCCTGTTTGGTGCGTGAGAATTTGATAGAAGGTTAGGGTTTATATTAGAAAGAAAAATCCCTGTCTGATATTTTGAGCATTTCACACAACAAAAAAGGCCCCACAACAAAGCAAAACACTGAACAACAGTACATAACTGTAATAAAAGTGCAAGTAGGTGTTTAGCCAAGTGACAGTACTCATTTGTCACCTTGCAGACTGCTGGTGGTTGACTATGTGGAGAACAGGAGGTTATGTGTGGTTGCTTGTGTGTGTTTTGTGTACGTTTCCAGGGAAAAAGTGCTTGTGGCAGGGATGCTACGAATAAAAACTACTCTGCAGGAGCACTCAGTGATTGGAAATAAAGAATTGGATGCTTTTAGCGGCGGCCCTGACCTGCAGTCATCTATAGTAAATGTGAGATCAGTCTGTCACTTTACACTTCATTAGAATTCTGCCACTGAATGATAAGAGTCACATATGTTTAACATAATATTACTGCCAGCACTGTAGGCATTTTCTTTTGAATGTTGTGTTTGTGTTTGTCTGGCTTTATTAGTTATCATGCTGTATCTACATCAAGGGGTAAACAGACACCATCACTGAGACTTCATCTGCCTGGCTGTACAGTATTAAGACATTATATAATCTGCCCATGCAGTGGCCCTGAGCACCATCTAGGCTGCTGTTGCAACTTCAGAGTGGGCTCCTGCCTGCAGAAAATGTCCTGAAACTGAAAGCAGACAGTTTTTGCTCAGCTTAGCCTTCTGATGTTGTCGAGAGACACTGGGAAGGCTGCGGGCTGAGTGAATGGTAGCTGTGCTCAGTGAAGACATTCATGTTTACATGTTTCGGTAACTTTTCCGGAGAAATAAACAAGGGTTTTCTCCAAAGTGTGTACTCTCTCCTCCTCAGCGTTTCAATATTTATCTTACTTTATACAATAAGTTTTCTGCTTCATCAGGAGATGGGTTTTCTGTGTATTCCCACTCTGCAGTGAAACACTCCAGCAGATCCATGCTGCTACAAAGAATACAGACTCAGGTATCACAGCACATCTCTTTCAAAAAGGTCTCTTTCAGACAGTCATACCTAACATGCTACGAGATTACAAACAAGTTCAAAGTAAATCTACACTTGATTAGTACATTTAACTGGAACTGGAAGTAATGATGCAAATATCTTTAGGGGGTAAACCCAATACAACAGTTATGACTGGTTTTCATCACAGACTGTATAAAAGAAGTGGACGTAGCCATTGTGACATCAGCTACTGGTTTGTTGACCACCATTTTGAAACCTTGAGTTTGGCATTTTGCCCATCACCATCTTGGTTTTCAAAGCCAGACGTGACCATATTTGGACAAGAAAGTGGAGGTGTGGAAGGGTAAGGGGTGGATCTGAGTGAGAACCTGAGGACACCGCCATGGTAGCAACTTCTCCTTCACAAGGTAGCAACGCCCTGAAGCATACCCTGCTATATTATCAATTTTACTCTAAATTGGACCATAATTTGCTAAATGAACATCTTGCTGTATTGACGAACACTTGAAACTAGCAATTTAAGCTAAAAACACATTGCGGTGGCAGCAGCGGCAGTGTGGCGGCGGTAATAACAAAGTAGTGGTAATTAAGTAGTTATTACTACTTTTACTGAATGATCTGCACTTTCTCCATCTTTGTATTACCTTAAAATCATGTGTAGAGAACCCCTAATTAAACTTGATTTCTACCTATAGAGCCGATCACCAGAGCTATGACTCGCCAGGCAATATCTTTTTGGCAACTGTCTTTATAATGACGGGATTGTGGGTCATTTAGCTTGGGATATTTCTTGATCTCAACAACGAGTCTCCCCTCATCCATTCTTTGTCACACATGAGACAGCACCAGCTACAGAGTTCACTTTATGCATCCATGGTGAGGAGATGGGAGTTGAGCTGCCACAGGAGCAGAGAAGATGAGCTGCTACAGGAGCTACTATGTACAAATGATAAGCCCATATTTTATGATGTGTGGTGTTTGCCACCTGTATGTCTTGGCCTTTAGACTAGTGTTGTCATGATATTGGAATTGAAATGAAAAAAATCAAAATTCAGTACCATTTTCAATACCTCGAGGGAGTCGTCTCCTGCAGGTCATAATAAAGAATGCAGATTGAAAGCATTTCTGCACTGGTTTCACTTCCCAGATCCAAAGATAACCCCTTGCCTTCCCTACCCTCAGTGATGCCCCTAGAAATTTTTCATAGAGGCAGCCAGATGGGGCACTGAAAATCTTTGGATGACACACCAAAATCAGAAGCTGTAACTACATTTAAGGAATTCTAATATGCTGTTGAAGTATATAGGCTTGTTGAAACTATGTCAATATTAGAGTTAAAGGATAACTTCGGTATTTTCAACCTGGGCCCTATTTCCCCATGTGTATGTGACCAGGGAGGGGGGTAGATTTGTTCCTACCCAACCCCAGACTACATGGACCCGACAACGCCACTCTGGGAGTTTCACCCAGGGAATATACACTCAATATATTCACACACACAAGTTCTTGGATAAGAAAGGAAGAGCAGAGACGTGCATTTCAAGGCCAATGAGCATAATTTATTTAAGATTGCAAAAGCAATTGATTTAGTCTTTGTACCCTATTTAAAAATGAAGAGACTAATTAGAAAAATATTATTTCTTTATTACAAAAATAAACTTTTAAAATCCTAAAATTGATTTCAGGGATTTCATTACCAGCATAGGGTGAAGGGTGCCAGGGGACCCACAGGTTGGGGAAGTGAGGGGAGAGGGTAAAGGGGTTCCACCACCACCACCTGTGTCATGCGACTGTTAACACACGTAGCACTGCAAGACAAAAAATGCACACAATTAGCCAAGCACGATAGGATAGCATGCAGTAAAAAAATTACATTCACGCTCACTGTTAGAGAGATAGCTTAGAGACACAAGGGAGGGCATGCAAGACAAACCAAGAAAAGGTGAACCCTCCACCCAATCACGCCCATAGGGCCTAGCAACCCGACCAGCCTGCTACTAGCAAGAAATCCAAGGATACAGGACGTTCAGACAGTTGGTTTAGCGGAGGGATAAGATAAAACACTTTGAGCACCTGCCAGTGGGATATGACTCACGCCACTGCTACAGTAACACAAAATTAACTAACAAAGTAAGATCAAAAAGAAAAGTTACTCAAACCCAAAATAAATCCACAAATGACCAAAAATAAACACTGATAATCCTAAACAAATTATACAACAAAACATTAAGGGACAAAAACAGCAGTGGCAACAGAGCTCCTCCTAGTAAAAGCAAAGAAAGACACAATATTAACTTCAGGATCTGAACCACGGTGGGCAAAATGGACTTCTTGGAGCCATACTGCATTACCTCAGACCAATACCAAGGGGCTAAATCATCCGGAAGCCATCGCCATGTTACTTTGTTCCTATTATGAGAAACGCACATCAGTACGCATAATTTGTACATGAATGATAGTTTCTGTATAAGAAGGGCGTACCTTTAAGCTCCAAGTTACACGCAATCAAGGCACATAAGCACGCCACACCTGCCAGCCTGTGTGTGCGCTGTATGTGTGTGTTGGGGGGGGGGAGCGCTAACGCTAACACCGGCCAGCTCGAGAATGCCCACAAACAGCACCTGCAGGGAGGCCAGCGACATCCTATTCAGTCAGCATGCACAGATACATCTACACAGAAGCCAGGTAAAAAAAACATACCTTAGTCCAATGTTCACCCTGCGACTGTAGTAACGAGGTCAGGAAACAGCGAGGCAGCGCTCACCTGGCTAACTACGCCTCCTTTTAAGGGACGGCTAGATTGAAAACAGCTGATGTCTGTTTACTTCCTGCCTATGATTACGGGGCGGGACCAACAGGGGAAGCGCCAATCACTACATGTATGTGTGCGTATGAGTCACAGGTACAACTCGTTTTAAAATTGGTTCAGTATTGAAGGAGGCGGATGCAGCCGGCAGCCGCGAGGTAGATATGGGGGCGAATGCGTCCCGTATAAGTTTGCGCAGTGTGTTTTTTTTCGCCACTGACCGGTTCAGATCGCCAGTGTTATCTCTGTAAATAGCATACTAAGCGTTTCAAACATTGTTTATATAACATTACCTCCACTGTGTCTGTAGCTCTCACTACTCGTGTGACAGCCATTTTCTTGAGGAAGAGGTGTTTCAGGACTTGATGTCTTCTCTTCTTCGGCTGGCAGTAGTCATCTTGGGAGAAGTGAGCACTGCAGACCCGATGGTCTGCAAGGCGCAGTGTCTGGACAGGAGTGTTAGCATCCATTTGTAGCACAACTAGCCACAACTTCAGCATCTCGCTGTCCGACAAAGGCAGCCTATGAAAGCTGTACAGGGTGTTGCGGGACATCCTGTTCTTGCAATTTGGATAAGCACAAACACGAACCATCGTTTTCAATCGATGCAGTAAAACTCTCAACTGTACTCCGGGACAACCAGAGCCACTCTGAGCAGCGCTCAGCATGGCTCCTCTGTCAGTGCTCTGTCAGCACTTTTAATGCGCAAACTTATACGGGATGCATTTGTCCCCATATCTACCTTGCGGCTGCTGGCTGCATCCGCCTCCCTCAATACTGAACCAATTTTAAAACGAGTTGTACCTATGAATCACACATAAACATGGGGAAAAAGGGCCCATGTTGAAAAATACCGAAGTTGTCCTTTAAAATCATGTACTGATACACTTTGGTTTCTTATTGTACAGCTAGTATTATTACTTACCTGTTGTAGATAGACTAATACCAGTACAGTTAACAGTTCCACAGCAATCCTGTTATAATAAAGCTTTAATTTGGAGGAGTACATTGTTTGTATGGAACAAACATTTACTGGGAGACTCGTGGGTACCCATAGAACCCATTTTCATTAAGGTATCTTGAGGTAAGAGTTCATGGGAACGCTTTGAAAATGGCCTTGCCAGTTGTTCCCAGGCCAAAATTTAGCCTTACTGTGAAGCATTATTTACCCAATCCGAAACAAGCTTTCCTAATGTGGTATCAATAGATTAAATATAAGTGTCCCACGGGCTACTAAAGACAGTAATGTCAGCCTCCAATTTTTTTTGCCTGGTGGGGCCAGTAACTGTATCGAGGGGGCCATGACCCCCTTGGCTCCCCCTTGGGGGCGCCACTGCCAACTCTGGGTCTTTTATGAGATATTTTGACATGCCATGGGAGGAAAAGCACAAATGTAAATACTAAAATTAACAATGGCTACATTTCATTTAGCTGTCCCGGTTTCAGGCTCTTGGTATCACACATGCTGACTCACTGCCATGACTCACTGGGACCCATGAACAGAACAGAGCCATCAGAAATGTTATTAGTAACGCCTGTGATTTTCCTGCTATGACCAGTCAAAGTGCTATGGGGGGTCAATTCTGCATCAGTACAGCTTTGATAAATGAAGATGAAACAACACACAGGTACCACTATGTTGGCAAAGAAAATGGCACATTGATAATAATAATACACCTATTTGCAAATTATAAAGGTAGCTGGATCACAGCATTTTACAAGAATTCATGTTGACTGCTCTGTGCAATCTCTCATTCATGAATATATCAGGGAAGAAAAAAGTATGAGCCTGTAAGCAAAGTGATACGAGAACCCTCTGCTTTCATTTCACAGATTCACAGACATCCTTTGGGGATCTCTGAATCTCTGGGTTTTCTTACCTGTCTGGGCCGAAATGAATCACTGGCACTGATGTCAACCTAGGCCGCATACTTTGTATAAAGTCTGTGATCTAGCTTTGTGGGAAAGGACTGTTAAATATGTGGATATTTTTCGTCTAGGCTTTTGCTTTTGAGTCCTGACTAAGCTCCTTTTTTTCTCTTTGCTATAAATACGCAGCTTGCCACGGAAAATCTGTCTATCTAGATGAAATCTGAAACAGGTAGAGCAGAATATACTGCACTGCCTCTCAGTGACAGACTTTCTAAAGAATTCTCAGACATGGATCACAGTGGGTATATAGTATTTACTGTATGAAAATATATGAAATTTGGCAACGGCAAGTCTGAAAGGCACAAAGGTCCACAGTATGGTCATGCTTTTGTATTAATAATAACCCATGTCAGTTTTTCCTTGCTCAGTTTGAGACACACTGACGCGTACAATACAACCTTGCTGTCATTCTGAAGGTGGATACTATGCAATGAACAGTTTTAAAGCTGCAGTTATTAGTTGGTTAATCAATGAGTCCATCAACATTTTAGTAACACAATTTTCTTCCCATTTCCCTGTTTTCTTTCCTTTTTAAAACATTTTTTGATGTTAGAAGGCATTATTGCTACGAGGAGGCAGGGGAAACTGAATGACTATAACAAAAGATGGAATAGATTAAGACCAAGTTTAGAAAAAGGATGATAATAACAAATTATTTAGTTGTTTTCGGTTTGTTTTGTTGTTAAGTTTTTTTTATTATTATTATTATTATTATTTTCCATTACTACTGTATGTCTCTGTCAGTGGTTCATGACGTGTTATAGTGTATTTGTTTTGTTCAAATTAATTAAAAGACATTTTAACGATCAACATGTCATTTTCAATGGCTGTTTCCTACCTCCTACCCCCCTACTTCCAGCTCCCTTGCTCAGACCACATCCATCTTTGAACTCTGCATTCACTCTGATCTTAACCACACACCTGTAAAGTTTCCTGACTGCATCTTGCATAGTTGTGATGCTATCATGTCAACAAAATCGGTCCAGAGGCAGACATATAAACACCTGGAAAAACACCCAAAATCGTTTTAGTGGTTGTTCCTGCTGCAATTGGTGTTGCCAGGACACGTTGCCATGGTGACACATATATACTCACATAAACTCAAGGTTAAAACAATACCACCTGACTCAACACTGTCACAGCTGATAATAATAAAGGGTAGGTTAATCTATGACAGGAGTGTGTCTAAGGAGTGGCATGGGGTGGCACAGGCCACCCCTGAAATCTGATTGGCCACCCCATTATGACTGGCTATCTGCCCAGTCAGATTGAATTGTTTGACGAGGAAACTAAATCTTTGTTTACAGGTGCAATTCAGTCTTAAACAATTCTGGCAGTAATGTGCCAGAGATCTGTCTAGCCTGCCAAAAGCCAAAGAAGAGGAAGATCTGTTTTGATTTGGAGCGGCGCCACGGAGCAAAGCTTACCAAAGGAGTGGTGAGGGGTCAGCTCGACAAGAAGTCTCCGGGGATTCTGGGCTAAGCGAAAGAGCTTTATTTTACATTTGTGTGGTGTCTCTCCCACTTCATGCCACTCCGGCATAAGTCAGTGCACCACTTAGGCCAGCACGGTAACAGAAGTAAGGACACGCCACTGATCTTTAACAAAATAATCATTATCTTTGATGCATTATCACGTAAGCAGCATATCAATGTTACAGTTGATGGAGGTGGAAGTCATTTTAACTACTTCACATGTACAGTAGTTTCATTTATAGCCTATCAGTGCATCATGTTTTATAAGCTGATCATATGTTTTGTATGTAAAGTCTTCAAGCTATAGGTATACATGTAGTGGAGTAAAAGATAAATGTTCTTTCCTCTGAAATGTATTACAGTAGAAGTGCGGTATAATGTGGCAGAAATAGTCAAGTAAAGTACCTCAAAAATGTCCTTGAGTACAGAACTGTGTGTTTTATTTGCCCCTTTACACAAAAAACTACTTGAGAACTGTCAGTGTTTGAGGGGGGCTGCATGTGACACCATCAGCTCCACACTCTCTACTCCCAACAAATCCAGCCAACACAGTGCAATCACGTATTCCCTTTGCTGTTGAAATGTTGCTGTTGTTTACGTGCTTCCTGCCTCTACAAAGCTAATAAGTCACATAATTTGTATAAATAGTTGGCCCTGCCTCTAGTTGTTGCGATGTCTTTTGTCTAAAAAATGAACCTGCATTATAATAGAGGCTTTACTCTCATGTGGTAACTTGTCAGGCAGCTACAATAATTGGTAATGGGATTTTCACTGAGCTCTAAAGGCAGAGTCAAAACACCAATGTACTATAAAATGATTTATTTCTACATGAGCCCCAACTGCGGCACCTTTGTTATTCCACAGAATGAACGCAACACAAACTGTATGATACAAACCACCCACAGCTGTGCAGTGAAATATCAGCCTACATGATTCTAAATGACCAGAATTAAGGCCATTAAATCAGTCGGTGCAAAGTTACTTTTTCAGTTTAAGAGAGGAAAAGAGACAAATTGTTGTCTTTTTAAACTAACTCCTTAATCATGTTTTAAAGCAGACCAATTAGGCTTTTCTGGATTTTGTGTCCTAGATATGTTACAACAATGGATGTTCACATAAAACTTGGCCAAAGATTCAAATAATGAGGAAAACATATGTAAAAGTAATCCGTGAGCAAAAACCTTTAGGCTTCACATCATGCTGAACACTCTGTTCCCAATTGTTTTTCTACTCTGGCTACAGTATGATGTAGTGTTGCACGGTATACTGGTACTAAAGTAGTACCGCGGTACTAGAGGTACCAAACGGTACTATACTGCATTTGGAAAATACCGGTACTTTGAAACTGATTCAATTCATTAATTTAGTTAATTTATTTTACTCATTTATGCACACAAACACCTTTCTTGTTCCTATTGGAGCACAGATTGCACAAGTGGTGTGTATGACAACACCTGTATCAACATTCGCAGCTGGCGCACGTGAGAAAAGACAAGAGAAAGTCTGCCTCGCAAAGGGAGACAACACGAGACAACACAAACTTGGTGGAACATTTGAGTTACCAAACCGTGACATCCGTACCGAGGTACTTACCGAACCATGATTTTTTTGGTACCGTTACACCCCAACTATTTATTGTTCTAAAGGTTTGTATCCAAAAGGACTTTTCCTTAGGAAAAGTACCAAAGAGTATTGAAATTCATATTGGTATTAGTACCGAAACAAAGATTTTGGTATCGTGACAACACTAGTATGATGTTATACTGTGATGTCTTTATAAGTTCATCTGCTCCTGGCACACTAATTTAAGTGTTTACATTACGTAGCCCACACTGCTACATGTAGCTACAAGCTAACGTCAGGGAAACCTGTAAACTTGGCTGCAAATTGATGTGAATTTCTCCACCATTTCGGAGCATTTTCCTGCTAAAGCACATTCAATTGTGTCTAAGCTTTTATTGGTGACTCTTCAAGGAAGACAGTGCTACTATTATCTGTTACAGTCATTCCCTAGCTGCAGTGACAGTGCAGAGATATAACAAAATCAAAAATAACAGAAGATACCCCACTACAAGCTGTACTCATGGAATGAAATGGTATAAACCTCGGGTATACACTCAATCTCTCTGCCACATCCCCCCACTTTATTTGGAAGTGTTGTAACTGTCGCGTGGATGGATGAAATCAGATTCAAAACAATACAACACTATATACAGTTAAAATGTAATGTTTGTTCCTTACTTTGCCACTGGCTAGCTTAATGTCTGATATCAACCAAGTGTAAGATCACATCAGTTTGTTGCCAGATCTTTGTTGCTAATACAGAGACATGTCTCGAACAAATTAAATTTCCTCCTAATTTGTCCGTCTGAAAAATTCCATTTCTGTGTCAGAATGTCTAGATGGGTTGGGGCTTGTGAGAATGGGTCCAATATTTACTTCAGTGACTATGGGATGAAGAGAACAGTCATAATTTCCCATTGAAATGAATGGACCCAGGGCCACTGATAGTCTCCCCTTAAGGGGCAGGGCAGTGGTGAAACCCACCTGACACAGATACAGGAAATTAATCTAAAGTGGGCCATCTTGGTTTATCAGCGGTCTCTGATGAAATAGAAGACCTGGGAATGTTGACCAATCAAAGCAGAATTGGCTTTTCTGGGAGGTGCTGGGGTTGAAGAGACAGGCACTAAAAAACTGACCGTGTCAAAAAGAGGGAAATCAAAGTCAATAAAGTCTTTTTTTCACCATTAAAGCATGTAAACATATTCTAGTAGAAACCTTAATCACAAGTATGAACCTGAAAATTAGTGTAACATGTCCTATCACCATGTGCTTCATCCTTATTTAAAAGAGACAAATGCTACCATCCAAATTTCGGAAATATAATTCTATTCCACCTCAGTGCTATACACACAGTGGGATAACACGGCAAGAAAAACACACACTGTGTCAACCCTATGGCAACAGAAAAGTGTCATAAGCATGATCTCAAAAAAGAAATATTGTAGTTTTTCTCACTACGACAGGGATGAAGTATGAATAGTCTAACATGGTGGAAACTATAGTGGCCCTAAAACAAAACCTTGATGTAATCTTAGTGAACAATTAAGTTGTGTAAACCCGATTGTAGCCCTAATTAAAGCTGTTACCTCGCCCACCATCATCATTTATTTGGCAAACGGGTGAAATTTCATTGTCTGGTCACATAATCCAATCAGCTTTGGACAAGCATGTTTATGTAAACAGCCCAATCCAAGTTTGTGCTCTTTCCATGAAAAAAGATCCATGTCTATGAATTTTACATGAACCTTTGAACGACGACTGGCAGTGCAGCACACTCACCATCAGGCCCAGCTCCCCTTTGAGGTTTCACACTGTTTAAACTGTGTCCAGTTGGGCCTTGGCGTTTTTAAGATATCACAGTTCATTGACATAAGCGTGTCTGAAGTGAACAGCATTCAGTCCCTAGGCACTGATCCTTCTTCCCGCAACACTCCTTGCTGTGTTACGCTCTGTTTGGGTTTGTCACCCAAAGCTGCTGTGAACAAGGTGAATGAGTAAAGACAAGGCAATAGTAGAGAGCCATTCCAGGCTGGAATACAGATTACACTGGGCTTTGAGTCAAGGAAATGTTGAAATCACATTTAATTTTTTTGTAATAAAGAGAGCCACATCACTATTCCTACTACTCCCCTATTATAATATGCTGTGTTACATAAACACAGTGTGACTTGGTGAGAAAAGGGGCAGTGTGTTTACAGCAGAGCTTTTGTTTTCGCAATGATTTGTGATGTTTGAAGGACCTCAGGGCAAACTTTTACATTATCATTAGCTGAGAAATGTGTGTTAAAATTGTCTTCACTTTCTGGCAGCTTTGTCCCTCTGTGTCTGGATTTTTGCCATTTTGATTTTTTTTTTTCTTCTACGACAACTCCTTCCTTTCTGATTAGGCAGAAGTAGTCATTTGGCATAGAAAGGAAAACGGTGGAGGTTATTGTTGAACTTGACTATTGTGTGTGTTTATCTTGCAGAAACAAATGTTTCTGCAAAGGTTTCTGTAAAAGTTTCTGGTCATGTTGAAGAAAACATTGCACTCAAGGCAGTCTTAAAATACTGGTGTTGCACCATTCCGCAGAATTAGAGACCTTGCAGACTTAAGCCTGCACGAGGAGAGATAAGATTGAATGATCAGAGTCTCCTCTGTGGTTTGTGTAAGTGGTCCAAACAAACAACAAAAGATGCATTTTGTTGTTTGTTGCTATTTTTTTGTTTGTTTACATTTTTCCCCTTCAAAAATCTGCACATTTATGCTGCAATTGTAATCTCACAGTCCATATAACCAGACATTTTCTATCTATTTGCTATTTGCATGCTGCTTGTCTGCACGAAAACACCCCTCAGTCTTTATATACATAGTAAGCTAAAAGGTAAATTTCCCCAGGAAAGTAAAAAGTTGGAGTTTATGGACCTCGGGAGAATTGTAACACCGCTACAGCAGTCTTGATTAAAGTGAAGAGACAGTGTGTCTTCAAACAACTCAGCATATGCTGGTTACAAGCTGGACATATGGGAGTGCCTGGGTTTGTTGTGGGTATTGTTTTACATTAGCGGCTTTAATGTTGTTATATATAGGACTTAATTAAATGTGTTGTCATGCTTAAAGAAAAAACAAGCGATGACAGCTTTATTGCCATTCATTGGAAACATAATTTGATAATGTTGCTGAATGCATAACAGTAGTTAGTTTGAAAATAGAGAAGTGAAAGAAAATGAAACATTTTCAAACTGATTGCATGTCAAACCCACTCAACAGAATAAATGTTGGCATTGTTTGTTACTACAAACCACTGATATGATACATTATACATTACTTTTGGACAAGCTTCAGGAGTGATGCAGTAGACTAAAAAAGGAACTCTGCTCCTCTGCTCTTTTCTAATCACACGTAGAGCTAATTTTCTGTCTCTGTCCGTCTGTGTGCTTGTGTGTGTGTATGTGTGTGTGTGTGTGTGTGTGTGTTTGTGCATGTGCTCATGAAACAATGACACTAGTTATTACTAAAATAATATAGTAAAGAAAAGAGACCAGACGCTAAAACTATCATGAAAGATTGGCGCTGCAGCAATTGTTTTGGCTCTAATGGAGATGGAAGCAACCCAAAGACCAGAGGCGTTTCCTGAGGCTCCACAGAGCTCCGTTATTGGCCCTTGGACCTCCATGACTGGCTTCTAGACTTCAGAGCACCTGCCGGCACTTCCTCCTCTTGTCTAAACCTGGTGTTCTCACCCGGATGGGCAGTAATGTACTGAAAATTGGCACTGGTGGATTTACTTGAATTGGTTCTTGGTAGTATCGGTATAATTCAGTCAGTACCCTTAGGCCCGGATCACACAGAGCATTTTAGCAGCTGGAGGTACCTTTTTGTAATCGTATTTACAGAGAATGAAGCTGCTTGCGTTTTTTGCGTTGTGACGCGCCTCATATTTCTGCACTCTTGGCGGCTGGAGATATTGCCAGAGCACTCTGAACTCCTTGAGTATAAAAAACTTCAGCTCAGAGCGGAAAAGCACCCCACGTCATCTCTTGATTCCTCATCTTTTCTCCCATTGTCCAATCGGATAATTGATGGGCCTTCTGTGGTGGTCATGACAACAAGTTTACAGCTGATCAACAATGGAGGAGAAACTGGTGGTAGCAGCTGCTGGATACCCAGAGCTATAGGGCCCAACGATAGACAGCAGGTTGTCAAACTGCCCCCGAGTCATCCTAAAATATGCCTGGAAACTGTCATCATCGAGGTGAAGCTCCTGGACCAACTGGCGGTACTCCCCGTGATCCACCCTCTTTTTAGGGTCTGCGTTTCCCTGTGCCCGACAAACAATTTGCTGACAGCCTCTCACCCTCAACCAGAGCTACATCAAGTACCCTATGCCTGTCCATATTAGTAACTAGATACTAATTACTGTGACAAAAAAGGCAGATTGATGACTGGAAGGCTAGTGTAAGGAGGTGATGGGGTGGTTGCCAGGCAACAAAAGCCTTTTATTCGTTTTTACCAGCAGCATTCAATTAAAAAAAAAAAAAGGCAGACCAGTGCGCCTCATGTTTTGCAACCTGCAAAACACCTTCGGTTTGATCAGGGCCTTAAAAGTACTGAGTTCAGTCTGCTAGTTACATTTGTATGTTAATATGCAATAGATATGTTAAACTTTATGTTTATGCTTCTTTATGTTTCAACAACGCTCTGGTTTATGTGTGATAATGTTTAGGCACAATACCACTTGCTATGGTCAGAATAAGATCATGTTTTGTCTTAAAATATCCAATTTCGGTTGCATGATCCCCACAAGACACACAACAACGTCTGGGGAAAAAAACAACTACTTTTTTTGGCACTATCCCCAGTGGGGATGAATTGCTAAAAACACCCACATTAGGTGGCTAAAAAACTGCTGGAACACAGCAATGACTCACTAAAAAACATCTCGCTTGTGTGTCACGCCATTCATCCTTTCTTTCAACCTCCCCATGACAAACCCAACTCATATACTATGTCACTTTAGAAACATTGATACGATAGGTAGGAAACATACGACTACGTATTGGTGGTTTGCAGAAATGTAAAATGCCAACGCTTTCTTCTGGCAACTGGACTGTACACTTCTGATTATTCTTTAGGGTGCTTTTAGACCTAGAGATTGCTTGCTCTGGTCCGAATTGGAGACTAATTTTGTTGCATAATTGCCTAGAGTTGGTTCGTGCTCTCAAGGCAGCATTTACAAGTGGACCAGATCAAATGCCTCGTGCAAGAAAGCTACTCTCGATTGGTCAGAATTTCCATGTGGGAAAAATCCAGGAAGTAAACAAAATGTTGAAGAAGAGTACACTTGCAAGATAAATGTGACACTTTCTAATGTCACAATGGAGGGACAACTACACAGGCTGATGTTAGCGCTGGTCATCGTGGACTATATTGCTGTCATTGTTCATTTTAGTCAAACCATACAGTTTGAAAACGAGGCGCGGCTCCAACTAGAAAACAATGTTCTGATGCATTGAATGCGCCTTAATATTCTGCATATAAATTAGAAATTCATACTCCCACTTTAGTAACCACTGCATTTGACGTACTTTACTTAAGTACTTCCACTCTATACTCCCATTCCACTAGATTTCAAAGGGAATATTTACCCCATCACCTTACCGTGACTGCTACTGGTTACTTTGTAGTTAAAGATTTTACATCCAAAAGGTCTTCAGTTGATTAAGTACATAAAGGAGATTTACCTAAACCCACTAAAACATCACAAGCTTCTAACATGTAAATGCAAGGGTAACAATAACCCAGTATTATAATATGACAATTATATTACAATACAGACAGGGTCCATTCTGCTGCATAATGAGCATCTTTACTTTTCCTCCACTGCAAACCCCCTGCACCACATGAGTGTGTGAACATTAAAACATTGTGCCCTTGTGTGAGTAAAACTACAGCTGGAAAATAGTGGGGGCAAACAATTATAGTACACAGTTTGATTTATAGTATTCATTATGCTTAAGTAATTGTATGGCTAAATCAATGAGCAGAGAAATGATCAAAACACAACACAAACAAGAAAACTTACCTTCATTTTATCTTGTAAACACCTATTCACTGTATATTAATGGTGAATGTGTTTCTAAAGACTACAGAGGCAGAGTTTGCTTGCATAGTATTCCTATTTTTTTTCATGTTACACATTCACTCTGTGTTTAAATAAGGCAGAATTTCTCCTCTGTAAGTGAAGGTTTTTGACAGGCACATCATCCACAGTATGTGTTTTGCAACTGATAAAATGTGCTAGGAAAAAGGTTTGTGGCATATGTGATTTTGACAATAAAGCATGACATGGGTTCTGAATGTGCCCTTTCAGAGTTAAGAACAAAACTGAGCCCTGAATCTGCTGGAATATACAAACAATCTCTGCCATTACAATGATTGCATGCTGAAAATGCATTTAGAAAAATACCAGACAGCATTTTGATCAGTGATTGAAGCAACAGCGTAAAATGATGGTGCTTCCTTTGACAAAGCTGTCTTGAACACTTGTGTTTACAGCAGAAGTAACAGCAGATTAGGGTGTTTCTATGTCAAAATCCAGCCATTAAACAGTCAGACAGTCACTTTTTTTTTTTTTTTTTTTTATCCCTGTCCGCAGCTTTTAAACCACTTACCATACTGTAAGAATTTAGACTGCTCTGTTAAAAGGATTCTCTCCCTAATTCCTGTTTGAAATGGAAAATAGCAACTCTATCAACATAGGAACCAAAATGTGTGGAGCAAATTTACATTTCCTGGATATGAAACATGAAAAAAAAAAAAAGAAACAATCAGTGCTCAGCAGCACACTGTACCTTCCTGCTGGTTACTGCAAAGAATTTTGTGACATGTTGTGTCCTTTAAGCATTAAATATTTTAGTTTCTAAGCCGCCCAAAAGCTTAAAGTAGAGAGCAGATATGTTGAACGGTGATTAAGACAAAGAGAGGCCATCTCTCATCCTGCCACTACTTGTTGTAGCACTAGTGTGACTAACAGCAGGGCTGAATGTCTTTTGTCAGTAAATGAGAGTTTAATATGTTGCACCATGGAGATGGGACGTAGAGTGTGTGGCCCCTGCTGTTTCCTTCATCAATGCCCTGCCTTGTCACAGACCACACCGCATGAATCCACTCTCATCTTCGGCAAAAGGAGTCTGAAAGAGCACAAACCTGAGACTTTGGTAACGGCCTCCTGAATTGCCTTCTGATGCTCATTCATCATGACTGCAGCACTCAAAGTTACCTAAAGGTATAAATCTCAATTAATAGTCTCACAGACGGAGAAGGTCATTTGTCTTTTTTCCATTAAAAGGAAAATGTCCTCGAAAAAAAAATTGATGACTTACAATTATTTCCAGCTGTTTTGGTGTGATGAAAGCACCGATGCACAAAGCTGTTTTGTTTTCAGAATATTTGGTGGAATGCAGATTGACTGAGGACACTTTTAGAGTTCATGATGTATGACAGCAGGGTTATAGCCATAGTGTGCTCCTGATTTGTATAAGTCATGTAAGATTCCAAGCCTGAAGGGAGGGCTGTAAGTCATAAAGACTTAAACTCATTATCTATTTAAAGTATTATACTCATCAAATTTTACAAATGTGATAGCCATAACTATATTTTTCATGCAAAGTGGGGTACAATTATTCCCTAGACCTGTTCTACAAACTGGACTGTCTAAGTCTGTGACCTATTTTGCTAATTTAAAATGCTTTTCTTTTCTTTTCTTTTTTTTTTTTACCAAATCACACAAAAAAGGTAAAAATGAAATGTATGTTGTGTCTTATTCTAGGATCACACAGTGGGGATTCTTTCACTTCTGATCATAACTGGTAAAAGGGCATGTGCCCAGTGCTCATGTTGGATGTTAGTGGCTTATCCTCAATTTGTAATAAAAGCTGAGCTAGTTAAGTGGATAACAAAAACATAGATGTCAGCTAAGTGAAAAGTCGCCACCCAAACAAACACAGTTTGGCCCTACAATGTCGCATTTGTGACATACGTTAATTACGTTGTCGCATCAAACATTACTCTTTAAAAAGTTTCTATCGGTTACAATGCAGCTATGCTTCTGCAACAACTCTACGTATGCCTGTTACGATAATTAAGTTATCAAATTATCAAATAATATATGGACATGACCTCAGTCATTTTGCTGACCTCAATACTGCCCATTGTGTTTACATGCATATTTATTTGCAAAAGGATGTCAACAACAATTTAATCGACGTGATACCAGAATAAACAGCAGGGTTTTTGCGGCCATTACTCAAATGTATAAATTCTCCCCCTTTTTATCCTCTCCACCCTGCCTACTTGCGAGACATAATTTAAACAATCCAAAGGCGACACAGCATAGCTAACTAGCAGCCAGCAGCCACACTTGTGGAGTGAAGCAGTCACAGTCCTGGTAACGGTTAGCTTGCCAACCCTTAACAACAAGCCAGAAAGTCTGAGGTTTGTAGTTTTACCCTCCAGCAACACAACCAGCAAACCACCCGACTCACAGGCCGTCCATCCCATCCCATCCCATCCAGGACCCAACTGCAACACACCGTCCTGAATATGGAGCTAATGGCGGTGTTCCCAGACGCGTCCCTTGGTTTTGTTTTTCTTATCAAAATTTTGTCTCAAACTCAGTAATTTTGGACTCCTTCTATATTTCTATATACAATGGCATGCATATACTAATAGGTGCTAATTACTTTTTAAATAATATGTTAAATATTTTTGTCTGAATATTCTTAAGAATTAAAAGTTCATTGCTGTTTGAAAGGCTTGCATTTTTATGCTTTTATATTATCATTATATCAGAGGCATAAAATGGTCTCAAAATGACAATAATACTGTTTATCACAATCACCTCTGAGACAATATGTCATCCATCAAAAGTAGTTGGTGTGACAGGCCTAACTGTCATGCTAGGGATATTGCATGCAACATCCCAGCGATATAAAGTGATGTTGACACATCTCCAAAAAGTGAAAGAAACATTGGGACAATGTACCAGTGACATTTGCAATGGCGTGCTAAAATCAACATCAAATTTTACTGGTATGTTTTAACAAAGTTCCTGCAAGGACCCTTTCTTAGGTGGTCCATATAGTAAAAAACATGTAATACCATGTAAAGTAAGTTTTCTTTCTTTTGGAAATTCAGTGTTGAATTTGAAAGTCTTGTCTTTGACAGCATTTTAAATATGCCTTTAAAATTTCTTGCAATTTAGACTGCAAGAGGCACTGTGGTGATGTTTCAAACTAAATCAAAAGGCTGTACATCACAATGATGAACTTCGACTGTGGTCAAATTTTGCCTCATTGACCTGTGTAAGCTAAAAACTGAGATACCTTGGTCTGTTGATGTACTTCTGCCAGACTTTGAGAAAAAAAGAAGAACTATACTTTGAAACTGGCTCTGACCTTTCACAAAAATGGCCAGACTTTTAGCTTTTTATTCGATTGTAAAGACAGTTACGGTGCTCGACCTGAGTCTGGCCTGTCTTGACGCCGTATCATGTCTGGACACTTTTGCTACTACTTTTTGATTTTGCTATTTTCAAATACAGAAATTCTCTCTCTTTTTAGCTGTGACTATGGTCTGCATCAGTGTGTGTCATGCAAGTGGGACATGCAATGCCCAGTAGGAAAAGAGCACCAGTCATACCTATTTAGTCACCAGCCTGATGGTGGTACACTAAAGAATAAAGCATCATAATACCAACCATGGCCTGAACTTCCGTATGTCACTTCTGTGTGTCTAATGAATGAAATAAGTGAGACTTGTGAAGGGGTTTCTTCCATGACCAAAACACATAGTACCTCTACTGTCTCTAGTAGTGGTAGGAATCTTTAGGCACCTCACGATTCAATTTGATTCCAATTCAGTAGGCCACAATGCTATCATAAAACATAAAACTATGCAAATAAAGGTCATTCATTCATTTGTCCTTCTATTATCTTCATCATTTTCAAACTTTTTTATATAATCACTACAGTAATCAGTTAAATAAATGCTTGTGTTGTTCACACTCAACTTTTTTGTTGCCCCTTGCAGCTTTAAGTTTGCGCGTACTTCACTGTCCTTGTGAAAAGAATTGTTGTGTGGTACAGTGTGTGATTTCATTTGTTTAAAACAACAGTTGTGACAGGGGACTGTGATGAGAAAAGAACCTTAAGTGAGAAGCGGTGTCATTATCACTCAAGTGAGTTTTACACAGCTTTAAAGCCTCTTACAAACGGAGCCATCAGATAAAGTGGAAGACACATCAAATGGGGCTGACATGATTTCTTTGAACTAAATGATGAAAGGTCTTAGAAGAGTCACATTTTCTTTGATGGATTATATAATGATAATTATAGATGTCAAGAGTTGATCATGAACATGCATAGTTTATAATCGCAGCTTAAACACTTTGCGCATAACAATGCCCACGAAAACCGGCCGGGGGGGGGGGGGGGGGGTGTACATGGCACTTTGTATCCTGTGTCAGAAAATGAGACTTTGATCCTCAGTAAAACTATACACCATGTTACATATGAGTATAGAGTAGGGCAGTGATTCCCCGAGGGTTCTTTCCAACAGCGGTGCTGTAGTGCATAAGTTTTACTTTGCGCTGCAAGATGATATTAAGTGTACCCGCTGACAGGAGAAGGACTTCAGACACACATTTGTACACACTTATAGATGTCAAATTATGTTAAATAAAAATGTTTTCCATATCCTATATGCTGTTACAACTGCTCCTATATGTCGGGGCAGATGTAGCACTTGACAGGTAGTGTTTCAATCAATATTGTGACTCCAACATGGCTTGTAAATAGTACACGGATAAAAGTAAGAAATGTTATCAAATATAGTTCATGAGGTTTTTGTGTAATGACATCAATGCCAAACATTGTTCCAATTGCCCTGTTCTCCCCTAACAAGTCCTGGGTTTCCTAGTCACAGAGAAAAAATGTCTCAGCTCCTGAAGAAAGAGCTGGTATACATAAAGATGCCATGGCGGTCAACTGGGCACAATACAGGACAAAACAAAGCTAAATGGAAACAACGTCTGACAACGCAAGTATTGCAGCCTCTACACAAGCGGTCAGTGTGATGTCTGTGTGTGTGGAGAGTGAGGAGAAAGACAGTGTGTCCGTACTCGGGACAGCTAGGTAAGCTGGACATCAGGTTAGCAGTAAACAGTGAATGTAACAGTGAGTTTTAACTGTGAGCTACAGTTTGTCAGAACCGCCGAACGGGTGAAGCTACTTTAGTGGCGCTTAGAGAAATCGTCTCTCATGTTTTGCATCATCTGATCGGATCTCCTGATCAGCCTTTAAACTATTTAGAACAAATATCTGGCCAATCGATCGGAGCACCCTTATCTGTGGGTGTTCTATAATCCTTCCTTGTCCCCATCTTTGCCTGCTTTAAGTGGAGATAGCGAGTTAATTTCGCATGGGGAGAATTTATATAGCAGTGAAGCTAATCATTTAGCAGCATACAGGGGAAACACTGGTGGGAGGATAAACTGAATTAAGTTTCAAACAAAACATAATTGGTCAGCTACATTATTCTATTAGATGTGAATCTGAATTTTAAAAAACACTGATGCAATTCTACGCTGCATGTAAAATATGAAACTAGCAGTAACTGCTTTTGCTTAAGTATGATGTACGGTAAAATCAACCTGCATGCACAACATATGGTGATACACCTTTTGTTACTGACAGGATGACATTTTTAATTTCAAGTATGCTTTACACCCGTTATACAAATGTATGTGCGTTCTCTGACAAATACTTGTATTACCTGTATTTCTATATTTTCTTTCTTTCTTTATCCCTGAGACGCACCATGTGTTCAACAGGCAAACCTAACTGCCTCTACATTGGACCCAAAGTGCCATGCAAGATCAGTGAAGCAGAGCTCACCTAAAATAAGGACATGCTTTACCGTGCCCAGAGAGTGACATCACATTTGAATTTGAACCAAGCTCGAGCCAGTCCAACTTCTGAAATGTATTCTTGCCATTTCCTTAGGGATGTGGAACACAAAAGGCCCCCATGAAGAAAATTAACATTTTTCACAGTTCATTGAGCTCATTTAAATGAATCAAAAGATGCAACTGACTCATTTTCATATAGTATGGCAATGCTGATGCCAAGCACCGCTCTGTATTAGGCCATACTGTATGTACATGGTTATGAGAAATGTGGTTTCAGAGGGAGTTGGGGAGGGTTTTGGTGTTAAACATCTGGCTTCAAATTCATGTTTGGTCTGCTGACTGTAAACATGATATGATACCAATAGAACATTATAAATTCCATATTGTGCTTTTAATTCTGTGACCACTACATTACTATAAAATGTAACTTGAGTGTGACAGAAAATACTTGCAGCTAGAGGTGATCACATATATTCAAGACCTCTATGATTCCTCTTTATGGAGTCTGTCTTCAGCTGTCTGCACTGTAAAATACATACATCTTCTCTGTCTTATCTGGGCCACATCCCCCTTAAATTATCAAAAGTAGTAACATCTTGCCAAGAACAACAGACATGCCAAGTTTTCCTGGACTACAACATTATGTGTATAAATCAAGTAAAATAATTGAATAATTAAATGTCTACTGCACGAGCAATAGTTGAAGCTTGTTTTGATTATTTTTGGTCATTTTGGAAATTATCTCCAGTAATCTAAAGTTCTTCAGTGCAAAAGAAGCAGCTTGTTTAATTCTCTTCGAAGGTTTATGTCGACGTTTGATTTACAGCATATTTGGGGTATTTTGCATAGTCTCGGAATATTGCCACCAAACCAATCCCATGAAAAGTTATTTCCCTTGGAGGACCATTTATTTAGTCAAGGCCGGAGTAGTTTAGCGGGATGGCTTTCATTTCACGGTTCATACTCTCAATGTGATTAATAAGTAAAATGCTGTTGAAGAGAGAGAAAAGCCGTCATTCAGTCCTATCTCTCTGGAATGGTAGGAAGACAGAATATCCTAGGGCATTAGGAGCTGCTGTCAATCACTGCTTGGAAAATCAAGCGTATTTGGATCTGGGTCTGACAAGTCCTCATCTGATTTAACACTCTCCACAGCTAGCTGGAAGAAGACAGGAAGTGTTAGTTAGAGATCAGTGTAACATCAGTGTGGCACAGTTCACTAGTGCTGCACTCAGAGTGACCACACTGGATTATTTGATGGGATTTTTTCCCTTCTATTTCAGCTTTGGTGATGAATTAATCTGATGTGTGACATTTGTTAATTGATTTTTATAATGAGACACTACTTCCTCTGAGAACTGATTTTGTTAGGACATGGTTTCAGTTTCTGATTAACCCTGTGAGCTGTAGGTCCAGGAGGTCCCTCCAAAATATCCAAATTTCTGAAAATAGGCAAATTTGACCTTACTGGATGTTTACTCAACCACACTGTAGATAAATATACATGAATACGTGCAATAAAGTCTTGTACATAATCAATACATTATTCATTGTACTATTCCTTCACTAGTGTGAGCAAGAAATATACTGATAAATGTCCAAGCAATTTATGAGGAAACGCAGGAATTTAAAAACACAGACTTAGGGCCTTATGATTTCCACAATCACGGAATCGCAGACGGAATCGCGGAATTGACCAATAAACGCGGAATTTACTATTAAACGTGGAATTGACATAATTTCACCAAAATGCTGTTTGTGGGGAAGAGGAATGGGGAAATTTACCCTGGGGGGCCACTAATGCGTTGCACACCCAGTAACGTTACGCTACAGCCCCTCCCCTTCCAAAACAATTCAGCATGTCAAAGCGGCCGTTGCAATCGCCATCTGCTAAAAAACTAAGAAACTCCACGCTAACGCCAAAATTTAGAGCTGAACAGTTTCCGAATGACTACTACGTCTCAGGCGATATGTTATTTTGTAAATTCTGTCAACATACTGCTGACTGGACCCATAAAAATATGTGCACTGACAACTTGCTGTCCAAAACTCAACAAAAAAAGTACCAGCTGGATGCTAACAAGCAGGTAACCACGAGCCTACAGACATACATCACCGGTTCTCTCAAGTCAGCGGACGCAAGCCGAGAGTGGAGAGGGAGAGGATTTTGTGGCTGTGTGTGCTGAAGCTGACATCCCATTAGAAAAGATGGCAAAACTCCATTCCACTCCATTTCCAACGAAGCACTGGAGAATCTGGAGAAAAATAAAACGGATTTCATAGGGCTCTACAGACTATGACTTGACCCAAGTTTTACTTACTTTTTACTCAATGTATCCTCAAACAATAGGTCACACAATACAATGATGTTACATATGTGGCGAAGGGAAATAAGTGGGGAAAGTAAGAAGAGTACCGACAACGCCACCCGGGGGAATGACACCCCAGGAGATACTTTTTCAAGAACTGTAAATTGAGTTGAAAATAAGGAATAGGGCACAAAGACTCCTTACTGAAACAAGGACAGAGACATGAAGTCAAAATAAACCAAATGTTTTACTGAATTTAGCAAAAATGAGCAAATAAGCAGACTGGAGCTGCTGGGAGAACAGAAAAAAACATTAGGCAAAAAAAACAATAGGCAAATCAACACAAATACCAATAAGGGGGAATCAAAAATACTTTAAATTATAATTAGCTTAAAAGATTCTTGATCCAAAATCTAAAACCACAAGTGAGATAAAATATCCAGTCCAAGACAAAACTAAACTAAGCAAAACTAGGGGAAGTGAGCAGAGGCCACTCGTGGAGAGGCAGACCACAATGAAGAGTGCCCATGGATGTCACCTATTCACCTCAGGTGCAACACAGCAATACTCACAACAAAATGGTGCAATCTACACGTGTGTCGGTGGTGCGTGGTGCTTCTAACCAGTGCTTTTACTTGCATTAAGTGCCTAGCCTCCTAACAAGGTGGCACTCTGCTTCTCTGAAAAAAGCTTCTACAAAAAGAATTACAAACAAATGAACACAGTTGGTTTGATATAACAGTGAAATGAGTACAAGGTACACAAATCAACTATAAGGCACCTCTGATATAGGGCATTAACACAGGATCATTCATAGTGAGGACAACAGGGTTTCCACATGCACTGTGCGCAGATAAGGGATCAGTGCAAAGCTGTTAACAACCAGCCACAACAGGGAAGAGGACAGGAGCCAAAAGAATGAGCCCAGCCACCAAGGGCCTCATATAATCTGGCACTAATTAGGGGTGTGGTTCAGAGAGGAGGCAGGACTGGGCTGCATTTACAAGCACTAAATGCCTGGAACACACACTGCATTAAAGGAGCACCCCACCATACATACTTCACATAAGGTTAACTTTACATACTTAACTTAAAGTTACTTAGGTTAGGTTTAGGAAAAGAAACATGGTGATGACGTACCTTAAAATAACTCAAAGTTCACTTCTTGGTTGCAGTTACAGGTAACGAACACTGGTGTCCTGGGGGAAAGTTCTGTGTATGTTTGACACATCCACCACTCTAGCCTGCCTCCTTACACAGACTTTCGCTCTTTATAGACAATTTCATTGTTATTTTGTTTCTTGGGCAACAGCTTTGGGTCCTGTTAACTTCCTGCCAGCTACTTATTTCAAAAGAAAATACAAAGGGACCCATTAAGAATGTTTCTGTTGTCAAGTTTGAAAAGGTCCATACTACTCCCATCTTTCCCGTGATAGCAGCCTTCCCAATTATGTAGGTTACATATGAATTACTGGCTCATGATTACGTGGGTTATAGTAGGCATACCTACAAAAAAGTGCAAGAGAAGAGCTTGTTTTACTCCTGGCATCAGAATAAAGACTATACAGATGGTCAAATCATTTAAATCTTGCCAAATACCGGCAGAACAATTACCAACAACTAGCAAACAACACATCTAATTACTTGTTTGCTTCAGACAATCAAAGATAAGGCATCACACACCACAACATTACCTGAGTTTGAACATGCTGAACAGGCTGTCTAAATGTTGCCCATCAATGCAAATGTGGTATATTAGTTACCACATGCAGATATTGCAGAAATAAGTAATGGCAAGATGTTGGCACTGAACATAATGCAGCGTCTTGCGAAACATCTTGGCTGGAGATGGGGTTGCTTTTTTTTTCAGCGCACTCAGCAGCAGTTACACCCACTCACACCTGGAAGCTGCCCAGTACAACCATGGCATGACTGTATGATCCCTTTGACAAATGAGCAGCTTCCCTCGATTGACTACCAAGGGATCATGTATATAAAAACATGGCTTGTTATCAAAAACCTCTCAGTGAAACAGCTAAAATTCCATCAAGCATTTGATCGCAGCTTGTTGTTACAATATAAAATACAGATGGGTGACAAATTAAAGGGAAAACCAAGATAAAGTGTGTTTGTGTAGGACTCCAGAACAGCTTCAGCGAGATTCTCCAACTCTCTGGAGCTCCGCTGGAGCAATTAAACACCATTTTCCCCAAAGTCATTCTATCATTTGGTGTTTTGATGCTGGTTGTGGAGAGCGCTGTCTAACAAGTCCGTCTAAAGTCCCCAATAGCTGCTCAGCTCAGCTAGTGACTGTCAATAGCATATGATTCATATAATTTTCACACCCATCGAAGCATTCACTGACCCTGGTGTCCTATAAGGACACTCAACTGTTCAGGTATTTCCTTTAATCTGTCTTCTGCCTGCATGCCCCCTCATTGTGATGTATGATTTAATACAAAATGGTGTGTCCTAACATAAATTTACAACAAATGTAAAGTATTACCCTCACCACCACATTCAGTAAACTAGGAAGGTCAGCTTACATTGCTATATAGAAATAAATAATAAAAAAGAGGGAAAACAGGCTACAATGTCAGCTATATTAAAGTTACTTTTACAGTTTATAGAAAAAAATGACAGAAAAATAATTACTGAGAGAACCTGTTGATATATTCCATATAATGAATCACATATTGGCCTGCTGCTGCTGCTGTTTTTATAGCTGCCTCCCTCAGCACCTCCTCTCTGCCTGTCACCGCTTTAGAGGGCACCACCATTGTAAACAATGGGTGACACTGATTACAAAGCTTCATTTATAAAACTGCACCAACCTAAGGTAGCAACAGTCAACAAAGTATGGGCATGAATATTAAAATAGTTTTATCAGTGAAAATTTCAGGTCCGCGTTAACAGTTTGAACACACTGACCACATAATTAATTTCAATGCTGAGTGCTCCACAATAACTAACTGATGAATGAGAGCCAACGTCGAACACTGCCAACATTGTCAACACTGAAGACGAGGATGTCATCACTCATTGACTCGGCGCTTGGCAGCCTCTCTCGCAATTATAAAGAAAAGAAAATAGCAGCAGCAACAGCAGTAATAACACCTATATTTATTATAATTATTATTATGGATTTTAGTTGCCTGGGAACCAGACAAATCGGCGAGTTCGTGTTTTGTTTCCTCTGGCGGATGCATCTGGTCCCTGTCTGCTTTGGACAGCAGTGATGTGTCGTACCAATCACAAGTGTTTATCTAATAGGGGGCGTATTTGAGGTGAAGACCTTAAGGCCAGAGATATACAACCCCAATTCCAAACAGTTAAGACGCTGTGTAAAACATAAATAAAAACAGAAGGCAATAATTTTCTTGAAAAGAAAGACGAGTTTGCCATACTTCGGACAGGATTTGGCAAAAGTTAATTATACCAACTCATCTCTGCATGCCAGAGTCTGTTTACAGTTTCCCATCACTCTGGCATTGTGTGGGTTGCTACAGCTTAAGGCTGATAATGTTTAAGACTTTTTAGGACCTTTTTTATGTCACTCAAAAAGAAATTTGAGAACTTTGAGAAAACAAAACATGAACTGACAACAATTTTGCCCAAATGTTTATTGTAACATATTAATACATGGTGGAGGCGAGGGAAGAACAGAAATGGGGGATACCTGGTGTTTGCTGGCAAGTTTGTGTTTCTCACTCTGCTTATGGAAATACTCTGACTTGAATTTCCAACATGTCAAGTTTGAAAAACTTTTTGCATAAAATACACCAAGCATCATATGCATTGCCTGTGCATTGCTGTGCCGCAAAATCTTGGTTAAATAGCAAGTTCTCTGAATGTGCACGTGCAGAGTACAGTGATAGTTAGCTATTAGATATTGGATCCTCTGCTCTGAGCAGTCCGTGTTCGGTTTTTGCAATTGAGGTTGCCAATTATTTTGAGATTTTACAATGCAACGTCAGAAAAAGAAACCTTCATAAAATCCTATTTCCCATGTCTGAGAATTTTCAAAACTTTTAAAGGATTGGTTTAGGACATTTCAATACCAATTAAGGCCTTAGTCTATATTTTATGAGGCCAATTTGATTCAATAGAACTTTATTTATCCCTAAGTAAATTCTTGTGCTAGAGAATACTTCTAATTCTAGTAACACTAAGTACAGTGACAACAATTTAACGTTCACAACCAGAACAACTGGTGAGTTTCTCAGGTCAGGGTCACCCACTGGGCCTAGTTTTAAAAGCAACAGCATATTAAATATCCGGCAAAATATTCAAATATACAAGATAAGGAGTGTTTTGAAGAAGCAAATGCAAAAGCCAATGCCTAATAGAGTGACAATAGAAGTAAGATCAGTACAAGATTCACTACAAATGAACTAAAATGGTGATAAAAGCAGACTGTGTCTGACAATCAATGTTATATTGTATACAACAATGAGAAGTAGTATTGAACATGATTTTGAGCAGGGCTGCCCCCTAATAGTCGACCAAACGTTAGTTGACCGGACAGGTCATTAGTCGGCAAGATTTCATTGGTTGCTTAGTCACAAAAAAGCCCCAAAACAAAACGTGAAACTCTATCAGGAGCTGCGCCTTGTCAAAATAAATCAAAACCTATATGAGTGGACCATGTTGGAATGTAATTCGAAAGGACAGACACAGGAAGAGGCCACGCTCAGCAGTCAGACAAGAGTCATGTTACAAACCAATCACAGCTGACGGATATCTTTCCCTTCTTCTGTAAAAATTCAGTCTGATAAAAATGGAAAAGTTGACCATGTTAGGTCAGTGCTACCCAGAGCTTTATATCTGTCCCACTGACTATAGGCCTACACACTTATGAACAGCACCTGGACGATCAAATTTGCACTAAGGATTTCAGTTAAATAGGCTATAGGATGCTCATCAAGGTGGATAGACTATATGTTTGTGAATGCATTTCAACCTCAGATGCAACCTGCTGCCGCTGTACCCTTGACAGCTGGCACAAAAAAGGCACAAGAGTAGCGCCCAGCGCCTGACCTTGCATTTTATAGGCAGTTAAAGATGAAACATGTGTACAGCCCCTAGTTTACAGGGCTGGTACCTGCGGTTATTACACAGGCTAGTTAATAACATGTCGGGCAGGAAATCCAAAATGTGGGATCATTTTGAGAAGATGAAGGACGAACCCAAGGTGATATGTAAACTCATCTTCATTGGTCGACTACAAACATGACATATCATCTGAAACATGTAAGTAGCTACGTGTCCATTAGCCACTTAGCACAATCATTACTGCTTTGCCGACAGTGTCATTAACAGGCGGCTCACTAAGTGCGTGACGTGCACTTGTAGATAAAATATAGGCCTGTATTAATGAAGGTTCATTAGTATGGTTTGTATTTCTCTGTAATGTAGCACAGTGTTAACAATGTTACTGATACTATTCTTTCTCACACCTTCAACTCAAACCATTGTGTTGCCCTGCCCAAAAGATATCATTTAATACTTAAATTAATATCATAAATGTGAAGGCGACTAGTCGACTAATGGCCCTAAATGACGACTACTGGTCGACTAGGAAAATTCCTAATCAGGGGCAGCCCTAATTTTGAGTAAATGACATTCCCATGCTTAAGTGTTTTGATTGGCTGGTACTGCTCTGCTGTGATTGGCTATCTACAGTGGACCTTGTCACTAGCCACTCAGCACCACATCACATATTGATAACATTGATAAGTCCACTTGAAGTTGAAAATGAGCGGCTCCATTATCACATTTAACCTTAATACATCAATTTTTAATTAGAGTCTATTCAAAGTCTTTTTTCCTCCTGCTCAAAAATAACCTTTTTTTTTCCAGTGGTGTTGTTAATAATAAAATGTATGTGATTATAGAATAACATCACCGCAGACACAATACCCTTTCTGATTATCGGATTTGTTCAATTATGCAACACAACACCACATTACAAGTATTTGCAGATGCAGGCTTGATGCTACTTGAACAACTCTGCAGCTTATGATTATTCTGAATTTCCTACATGTCGCACCTCTGGCCAAACAAACTGTTTATCAGCAGGAAGATATAGAGTTCAGCTAAAACTCCACATTCTCCCTATGGCAATGTATGCATGATTAATACGGCTTGTGTGCATACAGTACACTCACCAGCATCTAACCAGTGTCTGCAATGACTCACACAGCCCTTGGCAGGTGGGACAATATCCATCTAATTTCTGAGGAGTGTGTTGGTGCCATCCTCTGCTTTGTCGTTTTTAACGGTGTACGATCACCTGTCATTTTGATTAAGTAAGCTCTTGAATCTTCTCCGGTGTTATTAACTTCAATTTCCATTTTTCCCATACATACTCAAACACTGTGGCTAGATGGAGGAGAGGGAAAAAAAACCTGTGACCTCTTTTGAAGTCTGGTCTCTAATGACTTGTCTCTTTCTGGGTGCTCAGCAATGTTTTAAATATTGCATCAACATCACATATTTTCATGGTCGAATGATGAATGGATGTTGGAGGATATTTACTAGAAATTATCACACTGAATATGGTAATATATGTGATGCAGTTTGAAAGACCTGGTGTATCTGACCAATCCTGACCGGTATAATACTATATATTAAACCATATGTTTGTGCCAGTGTGTGTGAGACAGACAGATACTGTAGCCGCACATGGATGTTGGATTCAGGGACTTTGTGCAAATGTCAGCAGGCCTCTCAGCACCTCCCAAGCAGCCTAACTGGAAATGGCACTGAGACACTGCTGACCATATGGCTCTTGTAATTAATCGTGCCGATTAATTTTTGGCTCGCCCTCAATGTCTGCACAGTCACTTATGTAATACCAGAACCCTATGAGCAAGCACTTCCCCGAGCCTTTCATAATGAATGTTAGAATATGAACAGAAGGTCGCATGTCGGTAAGGTCAACACAACAGCAGAGAGCTTGATTTCATTCAGAAAAACACTGAGTTAATTTAGATCCATCTAATAATTTCATACTCCTTAATGCATAACATCAACAGAACGGAATAATTCAGAAATTATGAGGAAATATGCTGTCGATAGAAATTACTTCTCCTCTTTCGCATTCGAAACAAATTCAGTTTTAAAACTAATTATTTTTAATGGAGTGAGAAAACTATTTATTTAGACTATAATATTAAAACTCTGTTATTTCACTTGTTTTAATGGAGCTAAAGGACAAAATCTGCATGTTAGAAGTGTACAATGTTACATGTAGCATCTGGCTAATATGGGGAGTGCTATTGTAGGGACACTAATGGAATAATGTAACCAGTTAAATAGGGACTTCACCGATTTGAAACATCAAAGTCTGTTTACAGATCCTGAAGAGCACAACTGCATATATGAAAAAGTTGTATAAAGCCTTTTGTGCCACCAAATTAGGGTTTTAACAGTTTAAGATTTTCACAGTACGATAACCGTCTCAGAAAATATAAGGGTTTCATGGTTTCACGATGTCAGTGTTGGGCAGTTATGTGGCAGTTACTGTAATTTATTACTACTGAAATTTCAGTCATAATATTACAGTTACCCCAGAACCAGTGTTACTTGTGTTATCACATGGCTACTGTCTTGGACTCATTTTTGTAATTGTTGTGCTGCACATGCACGTTACAAAGCAGCAAGCTAGTCACAAAACGCCTTAGCGGTTGGAAATATTGCCATTACTTTGATTGTGCTGGGAGGAAAGAGGACAAGAACACTGTTCCTGCAGGTAGTCGCACTAAAACTCTTTCCAATCCAGCTGTGCCAACAGCAGGCACTGCTCTTCTGTCCAGTTTGGCTTTCTCGTTCTTTTTATCTCTATTTCGTTCGTTGTTTTGATCATTCTGCCAAATCAAACCGCTTTTTACAAGGAGGCCAGCAATCACAGTAATTGCTGACAGCTGAGTCTGCGTCCACCATTAATATCAAATAGATTAAGTAGTAAAATTACCAGCATGGCGAGTAAACATCACAATAAGCGAATCAATATAATAATCAGCATGTGAATGAAGTACGTTCAAACATTTTGAAGCTGTGTAACAATTCATTTAAATTTGCTGAGTTTCATCATCATGACATAAAAGTATTTTCACGATTACACATTTCTTAATACAGTCTAAGTTCCATGATCGGTTGATTTCACTGTCCATTCATTACTAGGAGCGCATTTGTTTTTCTCCTCACAAAGATAAAAGTTTCTTTCCCCTCCTTGCTCAGAGTTGCTCTCAGAAACGTCCTGAATCACTTTTAAGCTAAGATTCCTTGCTAGGAATTTTTAGGCTAAGTTAGGAGCTCTCTGAGAGGACCCCGCCAAAGGTGAGCCCTTCTCGGCTGCAGAGATCGGCTGTAGGGCTACACTGGCTAAACAACCAAAACTGGGTTTTAATCATGGACACCTATAGGCTACAAAGAAGTAATGAAGCTTGTGGCTGGATATGTGGTGGATGAAATGTAATATTATTACTTTTGGATATAGTAACGAGCCCAAAACTGCACGGTATACAGTATTACATTTTATCATTAATATAAGCTGTAGCAATGGCTCTTAAAGGAAACAACAAAAAACAGAAGGGTTTTTTGGTTAAACATGCGCTCTGTTATAACAAGCAGTAAAAGTGGAAAGAAGGTGCAAACAGATAAACTCCTTCCAGTTGCATTTCTTTTCAATAAAGTAGATAAACGCATGCACACAATATGATAGATAGCAATTTTTAGACCACCATATAAAGTTTCACAGTGTACTGCTGCAACCCTAGTCCAGATGAAGCTGCGTCAACTCTGATAAATTGCCTCAAGTGATGTAACATGAGTCAGCATGGTTGGGACTGAAGACTACAAGCTTGAAAATGAAAGAAGGAGGTGAGCTTACCAGACGTCTGCAGCCTACTCATCATCTCTGCTTTAGGCCAGTGACTCAACACTATATTAGTCTGTACTAACATAACAAACCTGATTCTCCGACCAACGTGACTAGTTTTGACAAGGCAGAAAAATGCATGGAATTGTTGCACTGATTTTGATTTTTTAAATATTTATTTCTCATATAAAAAATCAATAATGCAACAAATCAGTCCTGCTCATTGATTGGCAGCATTTTGGCCTTATTAAACTGCCCCATATTAAAGACATAGCTGCAACAGTACCGTATAAACCATATGCAGAATCTTGGATGGTAGACAAATGTATATCATCATCACACTAATGTTTGCACTTAGCATTTTTTTTTCCTCCCAGATGACAATGTGTGTATTTACTGATACATTGGTGTTTATTACACACACACACACACACACACACACACACACAGCCCGAGCTGAAAAGGAAGGAGCCACTGCAGCACTAAGTAAATACAGAAATACTTCACTGTCATTTCACATAGCCCGTGACGTGCAACTACTGCAAGTACACATGGCCTTGATATAGGCCAAAACACTTCACAGTACAAGAGTTATCTATTATGTATTGTTTACCGCTCTGTTAAAGTAATGTATCCACGGGAAAGGTGAAGAATTGCTCGCAGGCATTTACCAGATGTTCATTCGTAAAACAAAATATGTTCATTTTAAATGCCCCGCTCGTTTCAGCGCAGCCATACTGGATTTTTTAACAACCCACTGTGACCATGAACAATATGCAATGCTGTCTTGTATATTTGATGAAAGATAACTAAGGTGATGCTATCAGTGTCATGTGCTGGAGACACTGGTGCATGTCCGCATCTCTTTATCTATCTTTCACAGTGTTCCTCTCTGTTTATGCAGGGCATGTTTTGTTGTTTTTAATTACTTTATTCATTTTCGCCCCTGAGACTTAAGGTGACCTATAATTGAGGTGTACAGTTTGTCTACCTTGTACAGCAAAAGCCCTAATTTGTATGCACTGAGCCGTCAAAGAGTCTGCGTCACCTTCTGTGTCGTAGGGCACCATACTAATCGTCCTTGGATGACTAAAGAGCTGGGATTATGACACTGTTTTCCCCCCTTTTTCTCCTTATAGGAATGCAAAGGTCGGGCCTTCAGAATATTAGTCATACTATCTGCGCGTGGGGAGTCAGAGGGTGTCGCTGGGGGGAGCCTGGAGGGCTCATGCTAGTTGGTTTTCGAGTCTCATCCTTCTGCTGCTCTCTCACCTTAACTCAGGGTTTGATAAGACTTCTGCTCCTGCAGCTGTGCTGCTCTGGAGCGTTGCACGGTGATAACAGACCAGCGAGACGTCAAGCTGTTATCTCCTTGATGCTGACATTCACCTCATATACTTGGTAACATGTGTCCAAAAGCTACAGTGCTCTCACTGAGTAAGCTGCAGGGAACCAAGGGGGCAAAACACAGTGAGGGAAGACTGCTCACATTCTGACAACTGAACACGAAATGCATTCACAAACAGACGGTCTATATCCACTTACTGAGGCACAGATTTATGTTTCTGACTAATCCCTTTTTATATTAGCTCCACTACTTATCACCACTACTACTACTTATCATTTTTGTTAGCTGGCTTGTCAGAAAGCAGCAATGCCGGCCTAGGAAACTGTATTATTGTCGTATTTTGATGATAGCTTGCCTAAACTCATGAATGTATAGAGAACTGGATACAGCGTTTGGAGGTGGGGCCCCATACATACCTATGAAAGCTGCTCAGTGGCACATGAGGCAAAAAAAGTTTGACTTCCCAGGTATAAAATTATCTGGTCTCTCGCATCTGTGGGCCCATAGAGCAGGCACACTAAAGACTTCGTAGTTCGAGTGGCTAGTTTCCAGTTTAGCGCTCCGCTGACCAGAAGGGGGTTACAATGAGTTAATGGTGCGACTCTTGTAGAATTTTAAAATGTTATCTGACCAACCAAGAGTCATTTTGTGGGGGTTGCGAAACTCAAAAAAAAATGTATCCACTAATTCAAAGAAGTCTCTTTCCCAGTGTAAGTCTATGGGGAAAAGTCTTTTTCGGCATCATGGCATCATATGGCGGATCCGGAACTTGTAATTCCACCGTTTGGACACTATGTCAAATTGGCTTCAAAACCTGACACTGTTCCTGGGGGTTTAGCTAATCTTAGGTTCATCAGGTTACCCTTGGTCGTTTCAGGTCATATGTGATTTGTTTTTTTAGGATATTTAGATACAGCGAGTAAGATTTAGCTTTACGACAGATAAACATTTGTGTGAATTAAAGATGCAGCTGAACCTACAGTAATTCCACTGAAACAACTGCACAGAAAGTGTCCAAGTAATTCAAGAACTATCCGCAGTGGAAAAATGAGAGAAGACACAATACACGCTTTGAAGCCATCATTCCTTTTTGTTTCAAACATGACACAAGTTGGACAGAACCTGTTGTGAGACAAAGCGTTTTGAGACACTTTGTTCTTCAGGATTAAATTAAGTTTTACATTAAAAAGAGGTTTGTACTTCATAAGCGCCAGCAATAAAAGGGAAGGATGTACCTTATCTCTGCCTGTACTCTCGCTCGCTTTTATTACGGAGGTAATTTGCATTTTAATTTGGAGCTTGAACCTGTGCTTAATAGAATTAAACTGAGAGACACATTGACATGGTTTTCTGACCCCTCCAAGGCCTGCTAGTACAGGAGGGGCAGAATCTCTCAAGTTGTAGCGAGGCATGGGGTTGACCCCGGCTGAGATAAGCCTTAGAGGTAAACATTGGCTCCTTAAATGCCAATTACTACCATCATTTTCAACAAACTCCCTGCAGAGGCAGTGCATTAACCTGTAAAATGGTGCGTTATTGAGAAAACACAAATCAACGAGATATTTTGATTTTGCTCTCCCCATAAAATATTGCCTCTTTGGCGTACAAGATTGGAGGACCTTGCACAGAAAGCAAAACAGCATTGTCTTTTTCTCTTTAATGCACAGCAAGATTGCGGTTTGTTTTTCCATAATAACTCCCAGGCCTGTATCTGTGAAATTGGAAGTGGGCTTGCCAGACATTTGAATGTTTACAGCAGCTTTGAATTTCCTATTCCAGTCAATATTAGGTTAGGCTAAGGGGGAAATAGCTTGAGAGGGGGAAGTGCTATGAAGCATGAACAGCCTAGCTGTCGACCTACGAGAAAGAGAACCAGACAGAATGAAGTTTGGCATTTTATAATTAGAGATGAGGGGCTGGAGCAGCAAACAATGCATTTCAACTGGCACACGTCAATGTCTTCTACTGTACGTACAATAGCAGGAGTGAGATGTAGCATGAGATGCCTGCCTCAAATAATAACAGCACGACTCCACTAAAGTATGCAACTGTTCATTTTATTACACGATCAGTTTCTCTGCTTTCAGTGCCTCAGACTAAACTAAAAGAGGCTTTATTGTCTCTGCTTATGACGTTTTGTTGGCTTCCTATAGGCTCTGTTCCTCCCTCTGTATACAGTGTGAGTCATCGAGTCACAGACAGACAAGTCTAAACACCATGTTCTTCCAAGAGTTGTCAGCCTTGACCTTTAAGGTGGTTTTAATAAAGGTATAATTGACACTGGAAAGACTGCAGCAGAAATACAAAAAGCTAGAAAAGGTCTGAATGAAACATAATTTTGCCCCCAGGCCAAATTAGTGAGATCTGAAAAGATCATGGCCAAAGATACTGAGCACAGTCAACTGCTACTTCAGCAGCCTATTTACAGCTCTACTTAACAGTGTGGTGGTGTCTGCCCACACATCTTAAATATCTATGACACCCTTGAAACATATAAGTGCTCAACCATATCATAGCAACAAATAGGAATAATTCAGTGGTGCAGCAATATAAAAATGTGACAACTTCTTTCATGCATAGAGAAAATAAGAGGACATACTGTATGTAGAGAAACACACACACTCCAGCTTCTCTAGTGTCTTTGACTCACTACATCTCTGCAGTGTTGAGTATAGAGGATGAAGCTGCAATCAACAAAGAAGCCTGTGGAGTCCTCCTCAACCTCGAGACTGGGAGCCAATACTTGTAAGCTGTGCTCAAGGAAAGCTCAGGGCACGTCTCTTCACGTTTTGGGACTGCCCTCCTGTCGAACAATTCTGGAACAATGTCACAACCAAACTATCTAATCTGATACATGAAACAGCGCCTGTAACTATGTGTGTGTTGATGCTAAATAACCTGTAAATTCTTAACCTTTCCGAACTCAAAAAGCGTGGGATTTTAGCCGCACTGACAGCCGCCAAGAAAATGATTTCAACTTGCTGGAAGCCACCTCATTCTCCTACTATCAGAGCTTGGACCTTTTTGGATGTCATATACAGAGAGCTCTCAACAGCTCAAATTAATGGGGCTAATGAGAAAATATTAAATGCCTGGTGCAGTACTGCTGAATCTTTGAAAGACATGTTATGAAGTCAATGTATTGCCTTTAGGTGCGCTAAGATGTCTTGGTACCTCTGTCTTGTCTATTTGGTTGTGTGTTTGATGCACTTGCGTATGTGTGTATTTGTATGTATGTGTGTTTTGTATTTATGCACTTTATTTGTTTTATTTTTGCTATTACTTTGCTTTATTTCACCCTTTTTACAATTAATCATTTGATTATATTATTGTGTTGTGATCTGCAAATGAAAACATGATATTTATGGGGGATTGCCAAAGAAAAAAAACAAAACACCAAAAAACAATTACTAGTACAATACACATATAGTATGGTAATGCTATTCAGTCACTGAATATGCATTATCCAGAATACAAGCACCACTATGTATTAGTACAGGGTTTTAATCAGTATAATTGCCATCAAAGAAAACACAGCAGCTTGCTCCATGCACGCCAGTCAATCACTCACCATATGTGGGTGACTTTCTCCGAGAAATCCTAAAATAATTCTGTATTCTCCGTCCATATCTGTCAGTCTGCCACCTCAGTCAAACCTAGATTGCAGTTACTGGCACCTGCAAGTATAGCTTTGGCCTTGAACAACACACAGGTTGCTGCCAATTGCTTACCATTGAGCAAAGCACTGATACTAGAGCCAGTAGCGCAAGGTAGTTTTGATGGGCCCCCAGTGCACAGTATTATGGACATATTGCCTCGTCACGTGATCTGAGACTTGACATTGGATAACATTCACATACGTATTACCCAGCAATCATCATTGCATACCTGTATTTAACAAAAAATACCAAAGGAAATAAGAAATGAAGAAATTATTTGTCTAGTTTAACAATTTTAATAGTTTATTTATAGTTACAGAATAGCTGCTTTTTAGAATAGTTGGTTTATAGTTATAGAATACACATATCATTTTGTTATAGATGCTGTTTTATTGACTATTTTACACCGTGCAGTGGTCAGCACTGTCACAGCAAGAGGTGCTCCTGGTTCGAACCCAGGGTGGGAGAACCCCTGCATGTTCTCCCTGTGTGAGTGGGTTTCCTCTGGGTACACAGCTTCCTCCCACAGTCCAAAGACATGCATGTATGATTAACTGGTGACTCTAAATTGCCCATAGGAATGAATGTGAGCGTGAATGGTTGTCTGTCTCTATGTGTCAGCCCTGCCATAGTCTAGCGACCTATCCAGGGTGTACCATGCCTCTTGCCTGATGTCAGCTGGGATAGGCTCCAGCCCCCCTGCAACCCCCAACAAGACAAGCACTTACAGAGAATGAATGAATGGATGAATGAATGAAAGCATGACAGAGATAGGTTTGCCTTTTTCACTGGCATATATATAGCAAATGGGACTATTGTTAATTTAATGAGAGTCCTTCTTAGAACACAGGCATGTTTTCAAAGTGGCAAGCACTCATAAGGGCCCATTCTCCACCTAACACATTGTTGGAAGGCCCACTCTCTCTATGGGCCCCCATCTCACAGGGCCCAGTACAGCTGTACTGCTTGCACTATCTTTGTTTACGCCCCTGACGGGAACTGTTATAGGCTACTACTAATTTTAAGCAGCAATAAACACATAGCAGGGTGAGATATCTTACCTTAAACCAGGTGTTTATTCTTTGCCTTCCTCTGCAGAAATATCCACCACCATACAGGGCACCATAAAGACTTGGCTCATCTCATTTCAATATATCCTAGCTTGGAAAATGAAGCTCCCAGGGGTGCCGTAATTATGCTATCAGCGAGTAGCTAGCTAGCGTGCTAGCTAGCATAGCTGTCTGTTTCACCATCCTCTTCAGCGTAATTGTAGTAGTCTGCTTAGTCATTTGGTTCCTTAAGTTAAATGTTGTTTCTGTAGCCTGTTTCCACCATTACAAGTTCATACAGCTGTAATTTGTTTAGTTCACTGTCTAAAATTATGCTTACATCCGGCGAGTGTGCAACAGCGCCTCCCTGTGTTCGCCAGAGTGAACTACTGCGGATGTAGGCCACATAATGAAATAGGCTTTGCCTCTAAAGAAAAGGCTATTCAACGCTATTTATGTGTTTTGTTATCTGTCACTTTTGGGGGGTAAATTAATCATTGTCATTCAAATAACTTCAGCCTCTTTGCATTCATCCTCCACTGACTGACTGACACTTTCATTAAGTTTCCAGGGTGGCCACAGTTATTGCAAGCCACCCCCTGCTGCCACCTATTTCTGCACTATTTATAAATTTAGCAGTTATGAGCATCCCCCAGCACATTTTATTGAGGCTGTTTGTACGTCACACTGTATACTACTGCCCCTGCAAAATAATGAAAATGTGTTTGTTGTGAGAGGTTGAGTCACCCTCACTAAGTCAAGGACAAAAGTGAATATTATCATGAGAAACTTTATAGTATTTGTGTTATTTTGCAGGAGGCTTATTTTTTCCTTGCTCTGCCTGATGTAGACAAACATCTTTGCCACTAGCACATTATACAGTATGTACCATGTGGTCTTATCTTGCCATTTTCCATAGTGGCGCCATGAATTGCCAATGCATGTTGAAGCCTGAAGGCTGTTGCCACTAGAATAGAATGATTAGTCATAGCCCAAGTGTTGCAGTGGCACTGAGCTGCTGGCATCACTGGGGAGATCCACAATTTAATGCCTATTAATTCAGAGAGACAAACTGTGCACTTCATTTGATCTTCTCTTTACCCCATGAAATAAAGTGCTGTATTTAGTAATATTGTGTGCTTGACACTTCATGAAATATCTTGCAGACAAAAACCCCCGAGTCACAAATTCATGCAGCTTTACTGGAGGTATCCTTGTTGCTTTTTCCTATTTTCCAAATGGATTGCTCGAGCGCATACACTGATTTGTAATTCAATGAAAGATTTTCCCCATCTTATGATTAAAGGTGGAGGCTTAATTGAAGCAACTCTAAGTTCTTAAAACTTTCATTAATCAAGTAATGCAAACAGACACGTTCCCAGTGGGAAGGTCACCCTGGTGCTCCACTAACTGAAACATATGTTTAATGATCGCAGGCGAAATGGTAAGAATTGTCCAACTGAAAACACTACTGGCATTTGATAGAAAAATCTTTCCTTAGTATAAACCCATGTAGATAATAGATTTCTTATTGTACTCACATGGATAATGATTTACTTTTAAACATCTAAGGCAACACTGAAATGTTTTTAGCTAGGCAATAAGGCTTAAAATGTCTGCAAATAGCCTATGCCAAAAAAGAGCGGTCCTGCATGGCAAAAAGATGCAGAGCAACAAAATGAATGTTATATTCAACATATAAAGTTTTTACAAAGAAGAATATACTGTAAAACTTCAATTAAAACCCTAGTCACATTAAAATTGTCAGTCTCTTTTACTACATGTAGCCAAAATGTGGCTACACATTTTGAAAAATAGAGGCGTGGTGTGGTTGCCAAGCAGTTCGTTTTTATAGTTCTTTTGATGTATGAAACCAAATGTCATTATGACTACCCACTAGAGCTAATATTAGTCAACTGTTTATTGCACATACAGATATATATTTAACTATTGTCATTATAGAGATGCTTCACGTCATTAGCTTGGTTCATTTCATTTTACTGAATCCATGAGCACCAGAGAAGACTGCAATTCATTCAGATTTACCAGCATGAAGGAAAAGCAAAGGGTGACTCCCTTCCTCTGAAGCTGTCATGAAGTCAGAATGTGTGTCCATTCCTCAATTACTCGGTAAGCTATTCATATCCCTTTAGTCCGCAAGGGTCCACCAATCAAAAGAATCAAAAGGGTTTTTTATAGAAAAAACTTTTATAGAAGTTATGAATATTGTTTTAACAGCTTAACTACCATAACATAACATATGACAAGGTATTTAAAGCCTATTTTTTCATACAAGTATTATTCATGCTGCTTCGAATAAACAATTTGATCATGTTTCCTATCTGTTGCTGAGCAACAGTTCTGTATGAAAGGGATTAAAGGCCTGTCCCATATAGACACCTGTCCCACATATAGGCCTGTTGAGTTCAGTGATATATGAGCAAATAATACCCCAGGCTACTAATTGAAGTTTTAAGGTATGGAGCCTAGTGATGTCTGTTTTGTGTTGATATGAAGTAGCTGTGGATATCTTTGGAGTCAATCTCTGTTTATTCCTGACAACTCTGACAGCAAGAGGTAAAACAAAATCCTCCGTCAATTACAATCAAATTACCTTTTTTTTTATTTTTTTATTTTTTTACTTTTTACCTCTTTATTTGCACACATAGTAAAAAACAACATAGAATCCAGAGAAATAATAGAAAAAAAATAAGGATGTGACGAGAGAGGTCAAGAAGCTATAAGCTTATACAACGGACCTCACCTCAACTTAAGATAAAAAAACTTAAGTCGAGTCCCTACACAAATTAAGTGACACAGGAATATGTTGGCATAAGATGAACTTATAAACAGCTTAACAGCGCTAAAACACAGAAATTAGTACGTGAGCAATGTCACACACCTCTCCCATGGAGTACAACAGCAAAAGGGAAGAGATAAGGTGGGGGACACCCCTATAAAGGTGGGGTACCCCCAAAGGTGAACATAGGGGCACAGACACTGTGTATCACATACTGACTGTAGGGGCTTAAGCATGTCAGGTAATAACAACTAAAACACTTTTTGTGTAATTATAATATTTAATATTACAAATGTACATTTGACTTTGTTATGCATATTACTGCTGTATAACTGACTCTGTTACATTTGGATGTAACCTTTCTGTAATTACCAACATTTTGATCACTAACTGTAATTTAATTACTTCTCCTCAATTACTACAACTAATTACAATTGTGTATATTTTGTAATGTAATTACATGTAATTTGTTACTCTCTAACAGTGGCAATAATTAGCTAGTGTACAGTAGTTTTTAGACATGTAGGCTGTAATGCAGTCTAGGTTTGTCCACTACATTCACTTTACAAACAAGTCCTGGTACAAGAAAACTTTATTAGTGTCAGTTTTCGACATAGATTTGACTCTCGAACATCTCAGTGTGAATTTGAAAAATAAATTGTGTTGTCGCATTTCTGCGCTCAAAACACAGTCATCCAAAATCACTTCATGATGTAATGCCCACCCAAATAAAGTTAAAATATGTACTTAAACGTGTACATTAATAAAAGTAAATTTCGGATACATAAAATAGCTAAACATAATGAAATGTTAAAATATTGTGCAGAAATACTGGGGAAAGCGGAACCTCACATTGCGGGGTTTTGCTCTCTCAGGTGTTAATTAAAAACCGGAAGTAGATTCATCAGCGCATACAGTGACTAAGCTAGCTAATTTAAAAATAAAGATCAGCATTAAAACTTAGTTTAAAGTTCTGGTGACCATAGGTTTACCATAGATTGGAGTAAATGTGCTGCAGCTCCTGGGGAAACAAGTGTTTTTCGGCGAGGTGAGAGCAACAAGTGAAGAAGTCAAGTGTAACGATGCTAACATGTTAGCAGCTAGCATTGGTCAGATGCAGCAACCGCCTTCCTCCTCCGGCAGGCCCCATCTTCAGACTGTCGAACCCTACAACCAGTCCGCTGACATGAAGCTAAAGGAAATGTGTGTATGAGTACATGGCACTGGGATTAAGACTGTTTGGAATACAGCGCCGAGAAACATGCTGCATATTAATGGATGGACATCAGAAGATTTGAATATCAAGGAGCCACTCAAAGGAAAATGGCCCACAAAGTGGAGCCCGCTCTTGAGAGACACGTTTACAAGCAGAGGGATGTTTTCCCTGAAACGCCTCAACATTGACATTCACCAGCAGTCATCTGTTTTAATGGTAAGTAGATCCTTATTTTGTAAATGTGTAAACACAGTGTCTGCTTTGTGTGACTTGTCACTCAGCATGATGTCGCTGTCCATGGTGTTGATGTACTGTAACAACCCAGGGGTGCTTTGAGTAGATCATACAGGCGATATGATGAGGCGTGCTATTTGTGGTGTGTTGGTGCTTGAAGGTGATGTGTATTCAGGAGTTAGTTGTGGTTTGATCTCAATTCCCTTAGTGGTTTGGTTGTTGCTCTCGGTTCAGCAAACTCTGACGCCTATCTGCAAACCTTGATGCTGTGCAGTTGTTGCATGTTTAAGGCCCTTCATCAGATTTATTCAGATGCTGACACTTAAGGTGTGGTGCACTGAAGCAAGCTGTCATCGACATCTAATAGTCAATAACCGATCAGGCGTTTGACATAAAATGTGTCAATCATATAAAAGGCAAAAATGAAAAAGTATGTGCTGCTTCCTACAGGATTTCCTGCTTTGTTTTGCATTATGTGTCATGTGAGAGAAAACACTTAAGATAGAAAATTCAGAATATGGGAACTGGGGAATTTTCCACTATTGTCATACATTTTACCTTCGTAATAATGAGACAAATACAGAGAAAAGAAAGTAACAAACAATACAAAAAATTACTCATTGAAAGAACAAGTTAAGGCCGTTTCATAGTCGACAAACGTAACACGAGCAAGCGACGCAAGTGACACGAGCAACACACTTCCTTTCATAGTCAACACATTGAATGCAAGCGACGCGGGGACACTTGAAATGCAATACATCGCTCGCGTAATAGGGGGCAGCAGAGTCATTGGTACATTCCGGCTAGCTAGTACTGCTGTAGCTAGCCAGTGCTGCTATTTTATTAGAGTGCAGGGCACTAGAACTGTCATATAAATGGGGGTGTGCCCGTACGAGTTCCCAAAGTTTTTCCTTCTAGCCCGCCATATTTCATACCTGCTTCTTCTGTGAATAACAAAGTGGTTCATTTCAAGTATGTTGTTTGCATTATCACCCCCACTGGCAACGCATGGTACTACATGCGTCGCTGCGCATTTTGAGACACAAGCACACATCATGGTGGCCAGTGTGTCTCGATGCGTCCCAATGCGTTCGCGTCTGCGTGCCTTTGCGTCGACTATGAAACGGCCCTTATAATTAGTATTCAAGAGGGGAGATGAAGAAAACAAAATACCTTGGCAACACAGGTTTCACAAAAATAAGGATTAGATGCACCATGGACAGGCCCTAGTCACCTAAAGTCAAGCACATAAGATATGAGTCGCTTCACTTCTGCATTTGTCGAGAAACGGTTTCCAGATATTCACGAAGATGTTTTCCTTGTTGGCAAGTTTATATCGAAGGCCTTCCATATGAATCACTTTACCAAGCTCCCTCAGGAATGTGGGGCTAGACTCTGACCTCCAATGTTGTGAAATGTGATAGTGGGCCAATTAATTAAAAAGCAGTTAATTCAGTCAGTTTTAGCTCTGTTTGATGCATTGATAAATTTTGAACTATGTTCTTGTCTTTTGGGTGAATAGACCCAATATGACAATATTTGTTGTCCAGCCCTACCTGTGGGAAGTGACACCGATCTGCCATGTTTACAAACTGATTGTTCAATTAAAAAGCAGAGGAGAGGGAAGTCCCAGTAAGAACAAAACCAATTCATTTATTGCCCCAGAGAGATCTGCGCAGCATACAGTATATTTCAAATTAAATAAGCTCCTGCTGCACTGATACAGCAATGCTGTCTAACAAGGATGGATTTCTGTACAGAAAATATGCAAGTACAGAAATAAGCCACATAATAATAAAAAAAAAACAGTTATTCTGCATTTTTCTGTTATTTTGCAGTGAAGCACTGTCCAAGAATAGATCATTCAGGCAAGAGTATCTATATTTACTTTGATTTTTAAAGCATTATAAGCATGTTATCGACATCAAAGCCCACAACATCCTGCTCTTAAAATAAGCCCTTTTTTAAAGCGCAGATTTCATACTGTACGTCGGAGCAAACAGATGGTAGTTTCACACAGTTATTCACTTTGAAGCTGCATCTTCGCAGTGGGCCTCTCCCTCCTATGCCGGGGAGCTCTGGGTAAAACTATCTCCCAACTAGAACACACTGACATGATTTCAAATAGTCCCTCTCTCTTGCTCTCTCTGGCTGCTGCTGTCCTCACCGCGAGCAGTTTAGAATGTGAATGTGTTTTGTGTTTGTTTTGCTGAGGGAGAAAATGCATGCACTCCAGAGTATGATCTGAAGGAAAGAAGACTGAGACGGGCACAGCCCTGATCTATAATTGGAATCTGTTCTTGGATGTGGAGAGTTTTCAAACGCCTATCCTCCAAAACCCTTTCTCTTCCTAATAGGAAAGGAGCACATGGACACGTCTTTTCAGATTTCTGCTTGTGTTTGGGCCTCTCAATGGAAGACAGCGCTGTTCAAAAATATTAATGCCGCAGTGCAGAATTTCTCCCAGTGTTACCACAAGAAAGCTCTTGGTTTTAAGGGTGCAGATATGCATCTTCAGTAACATCACACTCATGTGCATTATTCTGTGTTCTCAAGGGTCTGTTGGATATTTACAGGGTGAAAACATAGAGCCCACTTACCGTCCGAGAGCTTTGGATGGACATCATTAATGCTTACAATTCCTTGTTTCTGTGCTTGAGTCCTGAGTCGTGTGTTCCCATTGATTGGCTCATTATTGAAGACACCAACATGGAGCAGCCTGTGGTGCTAATGGCATGCTCTCTCATTCATACGGACACTGAGCAATGGTAAACCATTACAGCATGCAGCTCCTCAGCATAGCCTGTCACTGCAGCCACTGATTCGGCATCCATCCTCACCAGTAGACCCGTAATTGTAGGCGAGGGAAAATGATAGAGCTTGTTAACATTTTTTGGAGGAGAGCCCATGTCAGGTGTAATCCGTTTTGAAAACCAATAGTAGTTGTGATAAATATCTCAAATATGGTCACACCATTACAAATGAATCTCAGGGGATGAACAGATCTGATGGAATGCCCCTTTGTAATGTTCATCATTGTCGTGGTTAAAACCAAGGCTGACATTTATCACCTCAGAGAGGATAAAAAGTTGGGTTCTCCGAGGTCCGTCTTACTCTCTAATCTGTTTGGATTTCCTGAGATCCCCAGGCTTTGACTGACTTCACTCAACACGGCAGCAGGAGGGAGCAGGAAGCAAAAGCAGAAGGGTAAGAAAAAAGAGAGTGCACAAGAAAGGAGACAAGTAAATGATTTTATCATCATTAGAGTAAGGCAGAAAGGGTTGGAGGGAAAGAGTCAAGATAAGGAAAGAGAGAAACGGCGATTTAAATCTGTTTTTTCTTTGGATGCAACTGTATTTATCAGAATTCCCCCACTTCCCTTGTCTGGAATCAAAAGTTAAGAGCAAAGTTAAATTCCACTTTCCATAGATATGTAGATGTACTTGAAACTTTCTAGTTTTATTCCATCTCATCACTTTGTCATTGACAGTTCAAAAGTCTCCTCATCACTCTAAAAATGTGTTGTTTTTTTTTATTTGCTACTTTACTTGGATGTTTGACCTTCACAGTGCAGAGTGAGGCATGTGCAGAGTTTGACACGAGAAGGCTGTTTTAAAATTCATCTGCTGAAGGAGGAAAGTGTTAACCTTAAATATTTGTTCAAGACGTGTGAGCATAATTATCCCAACTGGTATGGAGGTCATTACGGTTTAGTATGAAACTTACACAAGTGTGATGTTTAAACTTGAAGCCTGCACTGAGAATGGACTTTTCAGTGAGGTCGAGGACACTTTGTCTCCTGTAGTTTTGAAGTACATAATATTTGCATATCAATATTAACACATTTTACCGGTTACACATGTTGGTCTATAGGTTTATTTTGTGACTTTATGATTTTCTGTATTTCAGACCACATGGATCTGGTGGGAGACAGCATTAACATGCAGAAACATAGTGCCCCCTGCCCACCCTCCGGTACCCACTGGTTAGCTAGCTTCAGCTGCTCTGCACTGCACACCAGCCGGGTTGGGTGGGAGCTAGCTAGCAACAGTGCTCATTTGGTGATCATCATTAGTAACACTGTCCTGACTCAACAGCATTACTGTGGAAATATTGTGCCCACCCTCCAGCCTAAAATTGGCTCACATATTAGATTGCGATTAAGCAAAAATGCATTTTTGCCTCAGAATTTTTTTGCAGTATTTTAAATCAGCAGTCAATTGATCATCAGATGGTTGCCAATTTTTTTTGGGCTGATCAAATAATGGACTGATCTGGAATCATTACCTCCTATGCCGTATTTTTGGAAAAAGTATGTTTGAGATTAGTTAAGGATATATCTAAGTTTTGTATCCCATCTGTGGGAGGTACCGTAACATGGTGATGTATGTGAGTAACACTGACAGAACACAGATCGAACTGTCTCACAGATGAATGGTGAGCACTTCCTTGTCTCTGCGCCCATTTACTATTGTACTCTATAAACTCAGAGTGGCCAGTGACAGCGATGGAAAGGCTGTCAGAAAATAAAGGCACAACCCCTCTCCCCCAACACTATTTATAGCCGAGCACGTGCAAATGTCAATAATTTATGCTGACACATGTAAACATCGCTGTCACATTAATAATTGTGTTGCTAAAATAGTCACGGAAAAAGCACACAGAGCAAAATGTAGTCAGCGGTGAACATTGAATGCTTTTTCATAGGAATAAATCATACAGTCTTGAGAGGTGCCCGTGAAAAGCAGTCTCCAAAACCGCTTCACATTAATAAGCATGAAACTGGTGAATTCTTTTAATTGCACATAACGAATGTGGAGAAAACCAACAAGGTGCATGCTGTGTATCAATGATAAATTGTTCTAAAGAAATTTAGATACCATAGAAAATACCAAACCCATCTTTCCTATATCTACTGGGTGCTCTGCGTGTCCCGTTTTATAATGGGCACATGAAGAAAAGCACAGCAATCAATATTTCCTGCACTAATTGAAGTGCTTTTTATCTTGTTGGAGTCACAGTGCAGTGTGTGTGTGTGTGTGTGTGTGTGTGTTTGTGTGTTTGTGGGGCACTTGTATATTCATCCGCATAGCTGTCCACTTCTCTTTGTCTGGCCTGTCCTGCCTTTAAACTCTGTCAGCCTGTGGAAGCGCCAGTCTCTTTTATCAATATTTATGCCAGACAGCTATTTGGACTCAGGTCACGAGACTCTACTTACAGTCAACTGGCTGTGAATGCAACTCATGGATCACATCACATGCATGCCTTAATCCTCGGCTAGTTTAATGCCCTTTCTGAGTCATTGAATAATTTCAACTGATCATCCTTTTCTACCTCTTTGATTTCCCCTGAGAGGAATGTAAGTATTGTGCAGAGATAACCATGCCTGAAGTTGTATTCCAGGTGACTTAGAGATAGTTTGGTTTTTCTCTGTCAGAGGCACAATATGCAGCGTCTCAAAACAAAATTCAAAAATCAATACAGGGCGACGCTTCAAATGGATATTGCTGTTTGACAGTTTAATTCCCTTTATCATGGGAAAAAGCAGGCCTGAGTCTTAACAATTAATTTAACGAGCAAGGCCTCGAGAGATTTGAAACCTCAAAGGTCTGAACAAATGTCTGTGGTGAGGAAAATGACGAGGACATAAAAGGGGACAGTCTTGTTATTTTAATGTTGTTATCTGCCGATGTTTCCACTCCGCTAAATGACAAAACAAATCAGAGCATCGAGATTTAAAACTTCATCAAGCCTCTCTTTCCCTGTGTCTCGGCGAGGCGTATACTGTAGCGTGGCTGTGAATGCCCACTATGAATTCAAATAAGCCTACAGTATGCGAGTGGAGTTTCACACAAACGTCTCTGTAGATGTTCTGTACAACAATCACAACTTTCTCTGCTAAATCTTCAAAAACCTTGAAGGCAATTGCATAGCAAATATCAAGTTTGCCAACCGGGAAATTTCGTCTGAGGCTATGCTTATGTGTGGTAATCTTCTAGACTTTCAAGTGCAATCACTCTCCACTGGAAAGTCCTGCTCTTCATTTGACACGGGGTGTTACACTGGACCAGCGGCTAATTATGTTGGCCCAATGATTAACATTTAAAGGAAACACTATCTTCCACAGTGAGGGCAATAGTTGCATCACAATAGAGCATAAAGTGTTGCCAAGGTTTGTTTTTTTCCCTCAGTTATATGGTATCTCCGTTTGAATAAGTGTGTATGCATATGTGTGTGTGAGTGTATATTTCTTTTGAAACCCACTTACATGCAAGTAATGTTCGATTACCTGGAGCAAAGCTAGCCTTGGTCCATCTCCAAGAGCACGGCAGAAAATGTATACTTTATCTTAAAAGGGCTTATCTTTACGGCCATACCATTTTTTTCTGATACTTTTTAGTTCTTGGATACAGAGAAAATACACAAGTGATGTATGATTTCTCACAGAGCAGCTATGTTACTAAGTGTTTTCTGAGTAAAGGTTTTTCTGTGCTGCAAAGGTGAGAGGATTATCAGGAAAGGTTGGGCTTGTTCCTTTGTGAGTATTTATCACAGCATTAGAATGCAGCACGTTCTCCATCCGATCATATTAGACCAATCATCATGTGAATATAGGCAGATATCAATTGATAATACAACTCATATCATGTATTAGTGATTCAATTAGAAACCCAGTTTGTTTCCAAATAGATACACTTCATAATGTATAACTTGAATTAGGTAAGCGTTTGATTTTGTGTATTTATGAAGTGAACTGTATATTCAGGGCTCAGAATGCGTTTTTTGTTATTATTATGTTTAAATATTAGGAAATCATCAACGTGTTATAATATGAGCTGACTTCCTCCTTCATTTTCTTCAAATCTGTACAGTAAAATAACTTCAAATGTTACGCGGTCACAGTCAGGGTCATTCTGAACATTTCAGCAAACCTCTCAAGGAAAACATTTACCAATTGTGAGAGTTTAAAATGAAGAAATTTTCATTATGTTACAATATCATTTGAGCTGACTTTTCCTTCACAGTAATGGACTTGAACTAAAACCAAAGAGCCTTTATTTTTAATTGCATGGGAATACAACAAAATTGACCCCTAAAGCAACTCTTACCTCTCTTGCATTTCACACAGCACTTAGAAAAAATTTGAACATCCACATCTCCCGCCTCCCTCCAAAGTCCCATCCCCCTCCTCCTGCAACTCCACCTCTCTTCAAAGGCCTACTCCCCCCTCCTCCATTACGTCCTCATTACGTCTATGATAGACATAGGCGTTGGCAAGGTAACGTTAGATACATGGAAGAGGAGAGCGAGTGTAACACGCCAAGAGAAGAGTAGAAGAGAAGAGGAGTAAAACACGCTGCTGATTGCTGACGGTAGCCATTAGCAACTGGGTGCTGTGTTGTCATATAATGTTATATGTTATATTAGAAGCAAACTAAACATAACGTTACATGTCCTGCACAGTCAAACCCATCCCCGGAGTTTTGAAACTTATCCGGGGCCAGTGATGACTGATGAGTTTTATTATATAATGCAAACGCTAATGTTAGATAGTACTGTGACTGGCAACAAACAAGGAAGATAATACAGAGGATCGGGCTATGTTAGGCTACAGTAGGCTAACCATTAGCAACTGGATGAGAGATGTTACGCGAGCGGTTATGTCAGTCGGAGGTGTCTACGTGGGGAAGACAGACAGGCCGCTCGGCCAATCATTGCATTCAGTGCGAATGCAATGATTGGTTGGAATTTTCTTAGAACCATATGAGAATAGTACAATTATGAGTTTGTATCTCTGGTGGAATTCACTTACATTTTAGTGTGCCATCAGCTTATTCAAAAATAATGGCTATAGGAAAATTTTGAGCAGAAATCCTTTGCACCTCTCAGGAAACCTAATATGGAAACATTTGTGTATCATTTCTTTACTGACATCACTTACTCAACAAGACCTTTTTAATATGTGATGTGTGATGAAGTAATGCTGCCATGCGAGTCTTCCTTCATGTTTTCTGGCTGCTCCAAATAATGGTACCGTAACAGCATGAATAGATGCACATCAAAATCCAAGTGGTGGCTGGATTTATGGCAGTGGTTGACAGTGCTGCTACTCTGTCTCGTCTGTCCGTGCCCCGCCAGTGTCCTCTTTTCACACTGCGACATTATCAGTCATAATTTTGTTTTTCTCTATGTGAGGAAATGGACCTATAAGAGCCTGTAAGAGTGTCACTGTCACTGCCTAAGAGTTGGCAGCCCAGCACAACATATTTATTGTACCATGTTAAGTGCACCTGTGTATGTGTAGAGCTGAGAATTACATGCACAGCAAATATTTACCATGCATTACGGTGCATACACGTGTGGTATTTCAAACCCTGATAGCTATGCACATTTTTAGCATTATAATCATAGGCCCGGGTGTGTAGGAAACTGGAACCGATAAACCGTCAAAAATATATTTGTCTGATGTTCTCATAGTGGATTTCCCAGTTTATTTTTTGCCACCATATTAAAAGGATGCAATGACGGATGCACACGAGAAAAATACTCGGAGTTTCTCTTTGTGGATCAGGATGGAGCTAATGAGTATTGTCAAGATAAAGAACATTGTGACAATAACATAATGACCACAGTTCACAGAATAAATAACTGTATATCTACAAATTGCAACACTAGCAATTATTCTGTGCTATAAAAATATCCTTGTGTTTTCCCAAAGGCAAAAGATCAGCGTCACGTTTTTAGGCAGGCTCATATGGAGTAATGGGGACTGGACAAGACAGCATATAATTACAAGCACAAATTACAGGTCTCAACATCGTTTTATGTGTAGCTACTGTGCTGAGACCATTGTTCCTGGGGGTCCATTGTTTTCCAGAGTTATAATGGCATTCACAGTTTAAAGACAGGACTTGTAAAATGCTAATTCACATTGTCTTTGTTTCCACAATGCGCAGCACAGAGAGAATTCAGTCTCTGGCGCTGTGCTTTTACTTCATATTCCTCTTTGATACTAAATGAATAACAAGTATCTCCGTTTTCGATTGTAAACTTTAAAAAAAATTGCCAACAGGATTACACAGGGATAAGGTACATTGAGGTTACACAGGTTGAATGGCAAAGTATCAAAATATTCTATAAAAACTCAGCTCTGCAGAAGCCCCCCAAAAAATCAAGAACTGGCTGCATTAGTTTCAAGGCAGCTCAGTGATGCATGAAATGATGTCCTGTGGCATGTTGCTAAGACCCATCCCTGATGGGAACAAGCACTGAAATAGCCACTGAGCTCCAGTATTCAGGCCCCCATCAGCTCCAAGACTGGGCGAGCCAGTCGCGACTAACATCTCCATGTTTCCTCATCTCGTGCCATCACACAATGTCTTTTTCATGCCGCGCTTTTATGTTTGTTACGCAACGCATCCGTGCAATGCTTTTCACTTTACAGCAGCTCCTCACTGTCTAACATTTAGCCCCGTTCCCTTTGCTAACTACACTTCTTCTGCCACTCTGAACCCACATGCTGTCTGTTTTTAATTGCTGATGTTTGAGCAGGTTGGAAGGTTGCAGTGAGTAATAGATTCTGGGCTGTTAAGTAGCCCAGACTGTCATGAGGTGACAGGTTTTTGTTTGAAGCAGGTACAAATATTCATATTATACATGGTGTATAAATACCCACTCTCAATTGTTACATTCTGCCCTTTCATCTGCTGGTTTTTATATACTGCTGGAAGTGGTCTGTAGAGTAATAAATGCCCTTACTATGAAATCTGTGGCCTACCAGTTTCATATCAAACATGACAAAAAGCTCCAATTTTCACTGCACTGCCTGTTCGGTGTGAGACAAAGAATGGCTTCTACATTACTGTGTGAACCTCTGGCACTTTATTCAGTGGCATATACTCAGGTTCTTATCATCTTTGAGACAGTTTATGTCACTATAATTGAAAGGAACTTATTCAGCCAGTGAAAAGGAAGCCAAACCACATGCCGAGCTCACATCGAGTGTAGCTTTACAATCATTTATGGCAGTTGTGTTTGTCATTTTCTTTAGCAAAGGGCCTTTTGGGAAAACTGTAAGGATTGTAGTTTAATTGAATTACACTCAAACATCTCACAGCCACACATTTTGCAACCGCAAAGACAAATTTATGGGAGTAATGGATCATATTTGGCAGCTATGCAGTGGCACATCCTGGTTTATTCTGTTTGCTGGAATTCAGTGATAAAGATCAAACAAAGCCAGAATGTTGTGACTTTTAATATGCATTTTCTATGGTTTCTATGGAAACTAATTGGGGTTGGGGGGGGATCTGAGACCTGTCCACTGAGATCCCTTTTGATACCTCTTAGCTAGAGAGGCTGAGCCCTAGGCAGCAATTAAGCTGTAAACTTAGCTTAGCCTGGGAGGAACAAGGCTGAGCACACAGTTTGAACTCTACGCCAACAATTGACATGTGAGAGATGAGTGTGTTTAAACAAATTTAAACCCAACTGACAGTATTTCAAAACATCTCTGTCTGCGCTTTACTTCATCACCTCAGGCGTGTGCATGCTAGCTGCTGAATGGGGGTCAGTGTTTGAATTCATCTCTTCAAGCTAGTGAGACGGTGAGGCACACCAATGAGGGATCTGTCTGCTAAAAGACAAAAGGGCTCCTATACATATTAAACACAGCCCTGAAGAACACTGTGCTAATGTCAGGTGTTCCCTACGGTGCAGCAATGTCAGGAGCATCTGGCTCATTTCGGGGAAGAGGGGCAACATTTTTCTTAACATGCAGTGTGCCGCTATGGCACAAATTAAAGGGGGAACATCTGCATTTGTACCGCAGGTATGAGAGGTCATACATGCTGTGCGACAAGAACTATTGTTCATGCTGTTTACAGGTAATGTGATCAGGTTATTGCTAGGGGTGGGCCAGTGAGAACATTTTCGAACCAGTTTAATATTATGAGCTGGACTGGTATACTGTATTTTATCACTAGGTGTCGCACTTAATTCAGCAGCAGCTCCCGAATAGAGCTTAATGAATGTCCTAACAGCACATGAGCCTCTGACTATGAGCTTGAATCACGTTATATTGGAGCCCTCTTTCAACATTAAATTCCTTAAGTATGCACTTCTTTTACATCATGTAAGCAAGAAGACAGAGTAGTTGTGCACACATCCAGTCCTGTTTTTGGTCAGGTGCTGGATAATAGGGGTCCATGCAGAAAGAAGAAGAAAATCTGCACACTGAATTAGAGCTCCCAGTTTACTTTATTAACTAAAATGCAACGTTTTGACCCAAATGGTCTTCCTCAGGCAACTTCAAAAGAATGAAATGGCAGGTGGCAGATATATATATAGACTAAGAGCCAGGTCACATCCCACCCACGTCATCTGTCAATCAAACAATCAGACAGTCATTCAGGTGAGCCATATATAGGCATATAATGGCTACTTAGTATGCACGAAGGATTTGCATAACAATAAGTGCAAAGAATACAGATATACAAAATATAGAACATGTTTTAAGATTTTTTTTAGAATTTTATAGAAAAAGTTTTGCAAAAAACAAACAAACATAGGATTACAGTTTTAAAAGGAATACAGTTTTAAAAGGAACACTGCTTGGAGAATAAAAACACCAATACCAATACAAAAAGCCTGGCTTCAGACCTTTCCAACTGGTTCCTTAATAGGGGTTATAGACAGGAGTGGGTTGCTGCAGCCAGGGGGCGCTATGACCAGATGACACAAGAAGACTGCCTCAAACCTAGAAAAAAGGCACCCACCCCTAACTCTACTATGTGCTGTGTCAGATACTCCCCCCTTGGTGCTAAGTTTAGGGAGACAATCCAAAAACACTGGCATACTGTAAACTCAGACCCTAAACTCAAGCATGAATTCACTGAACCACCCAAACTAGTGTTTAAACATCCTAACAACCTCAGGGATAGCCTGGTCAGATCTGACATTAGCCCCCAAAACACACCAAAACCTCTCAGTCTACCAGATGGTAACTACAAATGAGGGGGCTGCTCCCAATGCGTCTACACGCAGAGGTGCAAAACTTTTACCCATCCACACACGGGTCGCAACATTTCTATTCGTGGGGCCATTACATGCAGTACCACACATGTGATTTACATGATCTGTTGCCCATGTGGCCTTGCGTATATTCGGAAAACATCCAGGGTACTAGAATCAGTGAACACAGGAGCAAGATCGGATCAGGCGACGAGCACAGCCCTGTTGCGGCCCACTTTTAAAAAGCAGGCCACAATGTCAGTGCTCTGCGCTATCTAGGAGTGGAGAGGGTTCAAAAACAGCATAGGGGTGGTGACATTGAAAGAAGACTCCTTCAAAGGGAGACCTACTGGATCTTCTTTCTCAATACCATGTCACCTAATGGCCATAATGACATTAAGCCCTTTTTGTGAACTGGTATGTGGTGTTTTTATTCTCCAAGCAGTGTTCTTTTAAAACTGTATTCCTTTTAAAACTGTAATCCTATGTTTGTTTGTTTTTTGCAAAACTTTTTCTATAAAATTCTAAAAAAAATCTTACAACATTTTCTAAAAAAAATCTAGTGACGTGGGTGGGATGTCACCTGACTCTTTTGTATATCTGTATTCTTTGCATTTATTGTTATGCAAATCCTTCGTGCATACTAAGTAGCCATTATATGCCTATATATGGCTCACCTGAATGACTGTCTGATTGTTTGATTGACAGATGACGTGGGTGGGATGTGACCTGGCTCTTAGTCTATATATATATATCTGCCACCTGCCATTTCATTCTTTTGAAGTTGCCTGAGGAAGACCATTTGGGTTGAAAAGTTACATTTTAGTCAATAAAGTAACCTGAGAGCTCTAATTCAGTGTGCGGATTTTCTTCTTCTTTCTACATCATGTAAACAAACCACGTAGACTTCCCTCTCAGCTGTGCACTCGAGCTCAGACTGGAGACGTAACCACTTAAAAGATGCGTCAGTAGCGTACCAGCTATCTTGCTGCATTTGTTCTTTTTAAACAGAGAGCCCACGTTTTATATTGTAATATTCATTGGAAAGTATGTAGAATATAGCCAACAGCAAGTAAGTTGTTATTGGAAAATTCATTTACCGGAAACATTAAGCTCCCTGGCAATCCCCTTCCAGCCAGCTGCCACCTCTTTTTGTTTTTTTTACCGACAGGAGGAGGCATCATGTAGATAACTTAATCATGTCATCATCATGATTTTATCCTGTCATTATCATGTCATCAAAATATCATCATGACATCATTATGACATCATCATGACATCACCATGTCAGTATCATGTCATCAAAATGTCATCATGGCATCATCATCATGCAGTCATCACCATGATGTCATAATCATGGCATCATATCATGTTGTCTTCATATCGTTGTTATGACATGATCATGGTGTCATCATTACATCATCATGCCATCATCATTGCATAGTGTACTGTCATCATGACATCATCATCATCATGATCTCATCGTGTCATTATCGTGTCATCAAAATATCATCATGACATTACCATGTCATGATGATATTTTGATAATGAAAACATGAAATCATATCATGTTGTCATCATGTCTTCATTACATCATTGTTATATCATGTCATCGCATATTGTCATCATGACATAATCATGACATTATCATGATGACATCATGGCATCATCATGACATCATGTCATCATCATCATGACATGACATCATGTCGTCATCATCATGGCATGACATCATCTTGTCATCATCATGATGTCATAGCATCATCATGTTGTCATCATCATGACATCACAGCATCATGTCACCATCATCATTATGTCACTATGTCGTCATCATATCTTCATCATGAAACATGATGACATCATCATGAAATTATCATGACATTGTATCATCATGTTGTCATGATGGCATCATCATATCGTCATCATGACATAATCATCATGTTATCATGACATCAAAATATCATCATGATGTCATCATCATGGTATTATGTTGTTGTCATATTGTCATCATTACATCATTATGTTATCATGTCATCAAAATTTCATCATCATATTGTCATCATGACATCATGATGCCATCACAGGACATCACTACAACATGTTATCATGTCATCATGCCATCATCATGACATTGTGTAATCATGTCATCATGACATCATCATGATTTCATCATGTCATTATAATAATGAAATAGCATCATCATGACATTATACCGTTGTCATCATCATATCACCATGACATCAGCATGACATAGTCATGACATCAGTTCATCATGTCGTCATCATGACATTATATCATCATCAGGACATCATAGTGTAGCCATCATGACATCTTTTTGTTATCATCATGAAATCATGTCATCGTGTTATCATCACGACGTCATGTTGTCATCACATCTTCATCATGACATCAACATGACATCATGACGTGTCATCATCATATTGTCATCATAACATCATTATGTTATCATGTCATCAAAATGTCATCATCAACATGTCATCACCTTAATGTCATTATGTTGTCATCATCATGATGTCATGTCTTCAACATGATATAATCATGACATCAACTCATCATGTTGTCATCATAGTGTCATCATAACAGAATCATGTCGTCATCATATCATGACATCATGTTGTTGACACCATCATGTTGTCGTCATATCGTCATCATTACATCATTATATTATCATCATGTCATCAAAATGTCATCATCATATTGTCATCATGACGTCATTATGATGTCATCACCATGCTGTCTTCTCTTCTGTCTTCTCTCATCTTGACATCATCATGTCATTGTGTTAATATCGTGACATTATTTTGTCACCATGATATCTTCATTTCATCATCATGATTTTATCATGTCATCAAAATATCATCATCGTGATGTCATCATGACATCATCATGTCATCATGACATATATAGTCATCATTGTGACACCATCATGTTGTCATCATGATGACAACGCCATGACGTCATCATGATGTCATTGTCACGATGTCGTCATGTAATCATGCCATCATCATGACATCATCATGTCATTGTGGCAATATTGTGACAGTATGTTGTCTTTTCCCCATCCATTGCAACACTTTTAAAGACTGCATCCAGTAATAAATAGAAACAGGGCGTGTGACAAAAGCTCAGCTTAAAACGGCAGCTCTACACTGCGTAGGCCACTCTAATCAGATTTTGCTGTTCAATACAAATTCGACAGTCCATTTTTTTTCATACAGAGTTTGATAGCTTGAATGGGGTTCAGAGGGACTTTCAGTATGACAGCAGCATTCATATAATGTAACGACGGATCGGAAATGTGTAACAGACAAATCAAACAAACACCAGAGTAGGGCTGGGCGATAAATCGATTTTATCAATTTATTTGAATTTGTAGTTAAAGATGATTTATTATTAATGAAAATAGTCTTTTTTTTTAGCTTTTTTCTTTAATTTACACCGCTGGCGCTCCCCTTGGGCTCCCATAGGTCAGAGTGCGCTGACCCCTCCCCCCGCCTCTCCACAGCTACACAGTACACAACATGGCAGCAAGCGGAGAAGAGATCGTCCCCCAAAAAAGGCCCGGTGTCGTTGGTTATTTGGAACTGGTTTTGTTTTAATGTGTCTGACATCAAACAAACCACGACCTGCTGCAAAATCTGTCTGAAAGCTGTTGCAACCAAAGGTAGCAGTACGACAAATTTATTCCAGCACCTCAAGCAGCGGCACGCAGCCGAGTGGGAGGAATGTTGCTCTCTGTGAGCTGCACAAGACAGCAGCGGCAGCCCACAAACACCCGCTAAAAAAACAGTCTAAATAAGTGGATTCATTTTCACAATGTATCCCATATGATAAGAACGGGACCCGGTGGAAAGCCATTACTGATACAGTCGCGTTGCATATTGCTAAGGACATGGTTTCCATTTACACAGTGGAAAAGCCGGGGTTTATCCATATGCTAAAAACTTTCGACTCCAGGTATGTGCTGCCAAGCTGCAAGTATTTTGCCAGAGTTGCCCTGCCTCACCTGTACAACTGCACACGGGAAAGGATTGCTAGAGAGCTGGAGGAGGTGTCGTTTTACTCCACCACAACAGACCTATGGTCCAGCCGAACAATGCAGCCCTACGTGAGCTTGACTGTGCATTTTATCAACAACAACTGGGATCTGTGAAGTGCCTGCCTCCAAATGGCTTATTTCCCCGATGACCACAAAGGTGAAATAATTGCCCAGGGGCTAAAGGATGCTCTGAGCTCCTGGAAACTTCCTGAAGAGCGACTCATCTATATGACGACAGACAGTGGCACCAACATAATTAAAGCTCTCAAAGACAATGAGTGGCCCAACCTCTAATGCTTTGGACATAGACTGCACAACACTATAGGTAAGAGTCTAATGGGCGATGATGCATTCAAGTGATGTGGAAAAAAAGGTCGACACGAAAATGTAATAAATTCCCAATGATGTAATGAGGTATTACATTATCAGTCACCTAACCTTTATATCAACAAGTTAAACATTACAGAGGTTGCCATCATTAAACAGAAAACATCAGTGTAGTAATTAAACACAATATGCAGTAGGCAGCTAGCTGTACTACCGCATATTTGACAAATGTTCAGTCCACTTCGCACTGCCTCTGGGCCCGTTACATGGGTACACACTGCCTTCTAGTGGTCAAATGCTGCTACAGACTTTAAATTACCTCCTTTTCAATTAAACAATTAAAGTCTTAAATTAGTCAAACTAGCAATGAAAACACCACACAGTATACAACTATACAGACTAATAATCATTTCTATTTTTACAGTATTTCATGCCACAGTAAAAATTGTTTCGTTTGTGTTTTCTTTCTTTATTTATTACACAGAGAATGGTGTGAAGGACCCACGGATCGAGCGTGCCGTTGGGGTTTGTAAAAAGGCTGTTACTGCCTTTTCCTATAGCTGGAAAAAAAGAAGAGAGATGGGTGAAGTACAGGCTGAGCTTGGTCTACCCCCTCATCAGCTAATAACGGAGTCCCCTACCAGATGGGGTTCACGACAAAAAATGATAGAGAGATTTCTGGAACAGGAGAAGACCATAGCCTGTGTCCTCGGTGCAGACAAGAAAAGTCGGCATCTCGTGCCCACATGGCAAGAGGTTTTAGAATCAATAAATAAAGCTGTCAAACCACTCCAAGACTTTACTGACGCCCTGTCCTGGGAGGGTTATGTTAGCGTTTCCTACATTAAGCCGGTGCTCCATTTGTTCAAAACCAGTCTCCTACAGCCAGAGGAAGAAGATACCGAGCTCACTAAAACTATTAAAAAAAACATTCTGCTGTACCTTGAGAACAAATACAGCAACCCTGTGACGGATGAACTCTTAGACATGTCCTCACTGATGGACCCCAGGTTCCGAACAACCTACATTGACCCAGGAAAGGTGGAACAAGTAAAAAACAAAAGAGCAGTCACTGAGCTGTTGTCTCTGCCTGCTGAAAAAAGTACACCACAGCAGCCTGGTCCAGCTGTGCAGGTGCGCCAAGAAGCCCAGCCTCCACCCAATAAGAAAATGACTTTAGCTTCCTTCATTAAGAAGAGTATGCCGGTGCCATCTCCCCACCAGTCAGAGGGAGGGAAAGTAGAGACTAAGCTGGCAACCTACCTGCTGACCCCTGAGGCAGATCCAGACACTGATCCACTTGAGTGGTGGAAGCGCCACGAACCAAACTTCCCAAGGCTCAGTAATCTGGCCAAAAAATACCTATCTGTCCCTGCTACAAGTGTCCCGTCAGAGAGGGTTTTTAGTGTGGGGGGTGGCATTGTTACTTGCAACAGGGCATGCCTCAAGCCAGAGGTAGTAGACAGGCTTGTTTTCCTTGCCAAAAATTTGTAAAAAGAAAAAAGAAACTAAAGACAGCATGGCAAGCACCTCATGTCCTGTATATCTTCTAAAATTTGATGTTGACTATGCGATGCATGCAGATGTTTGATGATTTTGTTTACATATTCAGGGATACAAAATAATCTTCGTATACAAGAGGCACCTTTTATTTATATGCACATGTGAACTTTAATGAAGGTTTTGTTTACCAATGAGGAAAATTATCTATTTTTGTAACGACATGTTAAATGTTAATGTTTTCAAAAAGTGTTTTATCAGAAAGGGACTTATTTTTTTCAAGAGGAAGCACTTTTATTTGTTTATTTTACGTTAGTTTGAAGGTGCGCTGTATCACAGTCAAAGAAGAAGTTTTCTTAGTTATGTTTTCAAAACTGGGAGATGGGAAGTTGGGACATTGTTTGAAGCCAGTAGAAAGCTTGCTGAAAAGTTTAATTTTCGCTGTTGTTTACAATGGCAGGGCCTGTCATCTTGTTTACAAGCTTGTTTCAAGACTTGTGTTTTGTTGCACTTTAGCCCTAATGGGAAATTTTGTTCAAATCCCAGAAGAGAAAATCAAAACAAAATAAAAGCAAAACTTGTTTTGAATAATTTCTTTGTCATTTGTAGTGTGTTTTTAAGAAGGGGGAAAAAAATCGATTAAAATCGTAAATCGGGTTTGGTGTGAAAAAAACGGAGATTTTATTTTTAAGCCATATCGCCCAGCCCTACGCCAGAGACAGTATCATATTGACTTGCTGTGAGCTCGAAATTTACCACTTCCAAGCAGGAGAGAGAAGATAATATTATTTTAGAGCCTTATGGTGCAAAGTCTCCTCTGTTCCAGGCTGCTGCATCGTGTCCGCTGCTGTCTTTACCAAAAGAGCAGCGTGAAAGTCAAGAGCTTTCAATCTGCAGCAAAATCTGGGGACCAAAATGCCCTCAGAGGTACCTCAGGGTGTGCCAATATGGGAGGCCCCTCAATCAACTGAGATCAACAGATTACAGTGTCCAGTGTAACTTTCTTGGAGTAGAAGCACTGCTGAGTCTTTGTGGTGATCACATATAGGTGCTCTTTGGATACTTCAGGTGTGCTGTGCTTATTCCATTTTGTTAAGGGCTCATTGCATGGGTGCAGCACAGTCTCAGTAAAAAATGCAAAATGCAGGCCTTCTTCAAATATAATCTGAGGCACATTGTGCAATATAAAACCTTTGTTTTACATAGTTATATGTATTTAAAAAAAAAAGAATTAGAATACTGCCATGTAGCCTAAAGTAAATGCATTTTAACTTTGCACACACCCTACAGTGTGTCTTGGATTTCTTTTGAAAGAGACTTGCATTTTGTAATAAGACCATATTCCACCTATGCAATCAACCTGTAACAAAATGAAATAAATGTAAGGTTTCTGGCATAGTGTTAATATATCTAACAACAGATTGTTTTTCCTGTGCGCGTCATGCAGAAAATTTAAGTGACATGCTGAATCTTTTAATCCGATTTTAATTTCCCAGACTGAGGTTGACATTTTCAAAATCCAAAACCCAAACATATATGATATCAAGATAGATTTACTATCATAAAGCTGGAGATACACAATATTTAGGCTGTTTGCTTGGAAAATGACTCAAACAAATAAAGATATACTGCGCAGGATTTTTCCTTAAAAAACATGTAGAGACTCTTACAGATGTAATCACTCTCACTCCTCACTTATCACCCACTAGAAGTGTGTGGCTGTGTATGTATCTGTAGAGACCCTGACCTCTGCCTGTATTTTCTTCTTTTCTTCTTATTTCGCTGTGTTTAGGACTTTTCTGGCCACAGCACACAAGTAACATTGGGACTTAATAAAAAAGTAGCGACCAGATGCCAGACCATAAGCCACACGCATCCAAGCCGTAAACTGTCAACTAATTGTTCCAGCTCAAGTTGCAGGATATGTTGTAACAAATACGCATCACATCATAACCATGTATGGTAGATTGTAATGGGTGATTTTGAAGAGATGTGAAATGGTTACGAGACATGGGCATAAAATGATGGAGGTTAAAATGGCTTTGATAAATCTATGCAAATCAAAATTTGAGGCCTTTGTCAGCCCCCATTAATAGGTTAGTAGGTTGTGAAATAATGACATCCCTGTGAAGGATGAGGACTGCAGTCGTCTTATGAAAACACACAGAAAATCCTTGGAAACCTCAAACGGTTGTCTTCAGCAGCAGACAACTCTCCCTGATTAATCAACTGATAAGAACGTGGCAAAATGACAGTGACATGATGAAATTGCTCAAGGTTTTATCAAAAAGGTTTTGAAAGAATCTTTTTTTGTCTTGATTACAGCCACAGTCAGCAATCCCCAGCTTGGAGACAAAACAAAGCGATTCTTAATTTCCAGCAGTTACAAATGCCAGAACCCAAGGCGCATGGAGGAGGCAGATAAAGTTGTTATTGGCAAATGTCCTTGGTGCAAGCAGAGTGAGCGCTCAGTAATCCTACTGTGTTATTAGTCTCCCAGGACCCCGGGACTCTGCGTTACTATCACAGGCTGGTCCCATGTAGATAACACCAGCTCCATTCACCCTCACATCTACTCATAGCTAAATTGACTGCAATTATCAGGACTAGGGAGCTTATTATTGCCCTCTTTTATTGACACACAGACTCCCACACAAGCCTTAAAGTTTTTAATGGCGGGAGATGTTGGGCATTTCCTAACATGTCTTAATTCTCCATTAAATCCTCTGGAAGAACAGCATTGATTTCATCTGCCTCCCTCTAAGCCTTAATTGACCATGAAGCAATCAGGTATATTGTATAGTTTGCATTTTCATTTCCTTGTTGACCAATCAAGAAAGTTACTTGGGCTAACTTGAGGTTAATTCACATATGGCTCAGTGTAAAACATGCAAGTATTTTCTAATGTAGATCATGTTGAGCTGATTTCCGGTGTTGCTGGTGTGATTAGGTGTAAGAGCTTAAACCGGTTTGATTTTATGCAAACTGACAATTGTCATTATCACACTTTCTGGAAAATCAAAAAGTAGCCTACATCAGCAACCTGTGCTGATGGCATTATAGCACTAAATTACGTTAGTACTAGGGATGCACAGGCTGAAATTCTGGGCCGATACCGATAAAGATGTCCACAATAACTGTTTGGCCGATAGCTGAGTCAGTGTTTTTGTGTTGTTTTGTTCAATTTGTTTTGACAACATTACACCAGTGCTAGCTTCCCTGCACTGGCTACCCTTCAAATACAGGATTGATTTCAAGGTTCTTTTAATTATTTTTTATAGCCATAAATGGGCTGGCAACCCAGTATATTGCTGAACTCCTCTGCCCCTACTCCAGCTCCCAACCTCTCAGATCCTCTGCACATTGTCTTTTAAGGGTTCCACGATCGAGGCTGGTGGGTAAGGGAGATCGTACCTCTGCGGTCGCTGCTCCAAAGCTCTGAAATAGCCTTCCCATCTCAATCAAATGCTCCCCCTCCATTGACACTTAAAAGGTTCATGTTTTCAATGGCCTTTGGTTGTCAGTAGTGATTTGAATATTTTAGTATTTTATAATCTTTTATAAAGATTATAAAATCTTATAATCATAAAATTTCAATAAAATAAAAAAGATTTTTTTTTGTTTCATAAAATCATAAAATAATAAATATAATTATTTTTCATGTTTGTAATCATTCTTACCAGTTTTAATCTGATTTATATTTGTGTACATTTTATATTGCTATATATTTGTGTGTCATTCTTTTATTCTGTACAGCACTTTGGTCAGCTGTGGTTGGTTGTAAATGTGCTATATAAATAAACTTTATTTGATTTGATTTGTTTTGTTGTTATTTATTTCCCCCTTTTGTGCAAGGGAGACAGTGTCAGCCCTTCATTACACTATCTCTGAACAAGCACAAATTCAATCATACAAATTTATATTATAAATATCTACTTTATATGGCTGGGAAAACATTCTCCTTCAAACAGCTGCATTTATTCAACTTTCTTGCCAAAAACTACATTTTACAAATGAGTCAATGTCATAATTTACCTTTGCCCAATACTCATTCTTATTGAATAGAGCTTGAACGCATCATAATGTTACTCAGTGCAACCTGTTAGCAGTTAGTTGTGGCCACCAGCTGCTTAGAGCTAATGTTACCTAGCTCTCTTCTTGTCGAAACCAGCACAGATTTGTTGTTCACTATGTAGCATTATCAGGGAAACACTAGGGTTGTTCATTAGGAAATTCATGTGTTTTTTGGGGTGACAAAACGATACACGGCAGAGCTAGTAAGAAAGAAAGAAAACAAATTGCACCAATATGGCAACATTTTGGGTTTGATGTCCTAAATGGCTGCGAGCGACGATAGATGCTCTGTTTGTATTCATTCCTGTTGCTTGCTTTGAAAGTGCTGCAATAGAAAACGAATGTCTGGTTCATGATTTTATGAGATGCAATGGAATGGTCAGATGCTCATTTGCTGGTGGGACATGGTGTCATTATGTTCCACTTGGGAGTGGTTGGTGAGTCAAGTGCAACACCTTGTGGTAAAATTTGGTCCTGTGTGTCAATATCAAACCGGTTTGAAAACCCTACCTGTAGTCACTATTTTATTAAAACTATAAATAAATCAGTACGTTTGAGTTTATGATAACATCTACTGTATGCTTTATGTTGATATTAGCTACTTATACTCATAGCATCAGCATCTACTTCTGTTTATTCAGTGGTTAAAGTTCATTTATCTCCGGCAGCTGCTTTAAAAACAAACAAGAAAGGGCCATTGGCCTCCGTATCACCTGTCATATGCACAAGACAAGAGTGTAAAAAAACTACAGTATGCTCCTGAAAAAGGCAAGCTGCCAAGTGGCAGGGCGAAGCAGGCGAGACCATGACCCTCTCTATCAAAGGGATGACCTGTGGTCATCAGCTATCGGTGAAGCCTGCAACCTTGCTCTCACTCAAACTCTAGAAATATGAAGTGGCCTGTCAGTAATCTGGAGTCTAGGAGGGCACCATGGAGCTGGATGGGAAAATATTAAAACTTATCATTTCTGACACAGCATGTGTCGAAGCACTCTCATTTGTATTCTGAGTTTCCAGAAGCTTTTCTCTCCATTCATTCAAGCATGGCAGCTGAAAGGCTAAATAAAAATTAGGCTTATCCATATGGATAAACTGACATACCCTTGGACCTAAATCGAAGTACACTGGAAAATATTTTCTTGAAGAAATGGTAAAGGGGCATATCACATATTGCACTGTAAAAAGAAAGAAATAAATTCTGTTTGTGATGAAATATTTAGTATTATGTGAACCAAAGAGGTGTAGACATACAGTCAGCAATACAGCAGTAAAGAAAAGGAAGAAAATATGCATAGGGACAGCTCAGTGAGGTGTGACAATAATATGACAAATCCACTTATAGCACACATATAACTGTAAGTCACTCTAATGGATGCAAAAGTAAGAAACAAACTGATAAAAGTTACCTAATAAAAGAAATCCGCAGAGTATCATCATCGAGTCTTGCTGACTCTCAGTAACTACAGTTAAAAGTCATCTATTATATCAAAGCAAAACAGACATATATTATGTATGAGCTTTATCATGAATTAGTGACTGTCCCAATCTTGCATGCAAGTGCATGACAAAGCACAGAATAATCATCAGTAATGCTGAAACAGCTCCGGAGTGCCATCTCGCTTTGCTAGGAGCAGGCTGACTGCGGGGTGCAATCGCTCTCAAAGCCGCCCAGCTGAAAAATGGGCACTGAATCATTGCACTCTGAATCCTGGCCAGAAAACAGTCAAAACACTGACATTTTATTTGCATAAAAGGGTTATCTCAGTAATGGGATATTCATCAAAGACATCACTGAATTGGGATCTATTTTAATGAAACAGCATGCATTCATACATTATTGAACGTGGACCCTCCTGAAACGGTGTGCCTCAAGTTTGCCTTGGGCTGTGTTATTCCAACTGACCTTTTGAAAATTTAATCTCTGATTACTTTGAATGGAAAAATATTGAAATAAGTGTATAGGTCTAATCTGCAGCTCACAATTCAACTCACAGCCTCATATGTGATGTATGGACATTTGAAATACTGTGTTTCTCATTTTCCATGTTGTTGTTTTGGCCAAATAGGCAATTTGGAAACAAGTCTAATAGACAGATCTTCTACTGACATTTGAGAGTGAATATCCATGCGTGGCCCCACTCACTGAAGCATATGCATGAGTGCTTGTCTTTGTTTGTGTTGGTTCATAATTTACAGAGAAAAACAGAGACAATGGGTCAGCTTCATTGATAGAATTTAGATAACATGAGGTGTTAATACAGGAAAAGGGCCATTGATCTGCCTTATTGGCTTTCCAATATCCAAGCTCTGCAAGAAACAGAGAAGATTGCACAAAATTGTGTGTTAAAATGAATTATTCAAGTGGGTATCTCAAAACTTGCAATCTTGCTGATACAACATGTGAAAGGACTTGCAGTAACTGTTGAAATATTCATGCAATTAAACACTACACAGGGTTGAGAGGAGGTTAAGCCTCACATTCATCAGTCAAACTCGTCCACAAAGAGCTTCCTATAGGAGGCGCAACTCACCACAGAATATATTCTGCATGACACATGTACATGTATTTTTAATAAAACTAAATGCTCAGTCATTGCCATGGGCATACAGGAGCTGTTAATTGCCCAGTATGAGCATAAATTGGACCATTCTGATATCCAAGAGATTCTCCCCATAGGTGTAATTAGATGTGCAGCTGCCAAAGCATCCCCTATAGAGAACCTGCCATGGGTAACGTTTCCTCCCTGTGGATGCCTGAAGAAAGATAATTGGTGCAATGTTCATGCCTAGTGTTGTGAGCTAATTAAAGCTAGGGGCATTGGCTATCAGATCTCACAAACTTCACAGCAGATGTCCACTAGTCTACAAAATGCTTTCTAAAGTGACTATTTTGTCTGTTTTTTAAAAATTGCATTTTAGTTTTATTTACAAACGATGACACATTCTTATCAGCTGTCTCTTGTGGGTAACTTGGTCAAGAGGGTTTGGGGATTGCAACAGTTGCAAATTGAATAATTGGATGTTGAATTCTGTTGTTGGTTTGAGGTGGAATTAGGCATTACAACACCAAAAAGCATTGTTATGTTGTCAGTGGTGGGTTTTATTTTAAGTACATTGTGTAGCTACAGCTACAGATTGAAGCCAAAAACAAGAATAAGTATCAAGATAAACAACAAACACATCAAAAAATTCAATTCGCATTAAGATAAAAAATCAACTGTGTTCCAACAACACACTTATGCAGTTCATTACCAAAGAATACTGAGTTGCCAAAACAGATAAATACGCTGTGGGATGTGCACAACCTACAGATTCATCTGCAGCAAATGGACCCAGATTGGCCACAGATCTGAAACACAGTACAGTGATATTTCACATTTTTATGAACTTGCTCAATGCATAACTGCATGTGTGAGCAATAGGCCAAATCACTGTGTTCGTTTACAGTAACTTGTGGGTAGAAAATGCCTGTGTCATGTACATAAAATCAAACAGCGATGAGCAAACGCTGCCTCATTTGGTTAGTTTGTAGCCTCCTATAAAAAAGTTCCACTCCACTCAAAAAAGTTACAGCATATTAAATGTACACTATATTTAGAATTTTTTTTCATCTTTACCTTAATCAATGACGCAGCAAACCAACACAGTACATGAAATAAGCACAGCAGGTATGTCAGATAGGTTGAACCACTGTGTTTAACCATATATCTTTAAATGTTACTGTTACAGCTGAAAATGACAACAGAAATAAACAAGTTTGGCGATTTCCCATATCTCCATAATTCAAAGCAATTGCCAGTTGTCTGCCTGTTGTGTTAGTGCAGTGTCACAGTGATTTGGTCTATAAGAAATCTGCTTTATGCTTTTCTATCCTGAATGTCAGACCAACAGATTGCTTCCCACCAGCATGCTAGCTAAAAACCAAACATATTGTGTTATATTTTGTAGTTAGGTGATCGTTGTGAATATATATAGTTTATAATAAGTACTTTATTAGACCACATTAGAGATTTTTTTTTTTTTTTTTGGAGCAATAAATTGGCCTTGAGGTGCACAATTTCTAGTTAGTACTCCTACAGTTTTCCCCTTTCTGTCCTAAGCCCCTCCCACCAGTTGCAAATGCAGGTACTTAATACAGTAACCTATTGTTTCCCCATTGATTGATTTATTTAATCTTCACTGTACAGTTACTGGTTCACTCAGCCCACCTTGCCCCACTCTCTCCCCCTCTCTGTTTATCAGACCATAGATGAGACAAGAATTAGCTAGTGCATCCTGAGGTTTCTCTGCCTCAATCCTTGCTGCTGTGGACTGCCTCCATCGGTGGAGAGCAGGCAGCAGCTCCAGAGATGGACCTTCAGTCAGTGTCTGAGGTCTGTGCTGGCTGACTTTGAGTTGCTACAGCGACAAACTGAAGATCAGTGTCGATGACATACTGTGATTTGAGGCCCTAGCTAGTGTTAGCTACATACAGGTGAACTTGAACCCGCAGCTGTAAGCCTTTAGCTCTGGTTGGCAGAAGGCTAACCTACATTAGCAACATTTTCTCACCATCTCTGAAACACTTTGCTGATAGAGCTTTGCAGCGTAGGCAGTGTAGGCTTTCTCTGCATGATTTTTCATCAGTGAATCAGGCTTTCTTCATCTGAATGGACATGCACACGCTTCTGCATTTGTAAAGCAGCTGATAGGAACGTCCTCTTTCTGATCTGAAGTCTCTTGTCATGGGATAGATCTTCTTCAGCCTGATAATAGAGCCAAGAGGAGATGCCGAAGTCTAGTGTTTCTCTCGCTTGAATTAGGCCAAGAATATGCTGAGAGGTTACTTTGGAATTTCTGCTCAATGATGCCAAAATAAAACCTCCTACCGCAACTTTAATTAGACAAAAATATTGTTGTTGAAAGGACATCCATATGACCCCCCCCCCCCCCCCTTTGGCACCAACACTGTTTTGATACTAGATGCCATCTTCTTCGATCACATAATCATGTTCTTCGGTAGTTACACTTTAGTCAGACTCTTAGGAGAGGAAATATGCCTGTTCCATTGGTGAGCTTTGTTTCTAGAGTTTGATTAAAACTTGTTAATGCCTCAGATCCCCCCATTAAGAAATGATCCACATTCCTTTCACCGCTATGACAAATAAAACCAAGAGCAAGAGGGTGGATGTCCAGTTTAACCTCCATGGTAAATTTTGGAGTCCATTGAGGAAAATGAAGTGTTAGGCTGCAATTGCGCGAGGGTGATTATAGCTTTTATTTTGAGGCTTTTCACAGAGACTGAGAACGAAACACCATTACCAAGCCATGATTGGACTCTTCTTGTCATCAGCGGGATAATTGTCCACAAGTTCATGATCTCTCTCTCTACAGTGCTGACTGAATTGATTCTGGAAATGAAAATCGCTGCACCTCCCACACAGCATTAGCCTACTGAACCACCTCAGCATTAATCCTGAGTTTGAGCTCTCCCACCCATAAAGACCTTCGCAGTCACATCTGCTTGTTATTGTAGGTGGAGTTTCTTCCAAATGCATACAGTGGTGTATATCATGGTGTGATCAAACACATATTTCTCTTGCTATATGAATGCTTGGTCTTATCATAGGTGTAGTAGAGATGGTAAATTAAGAACAGGGACAGGGGAACTTAAACGTATTTCAAGATAGAGTGTCTGTTGCTAAGTAAATCACTTTGCAATCTCTTCTCTATAATTGGACATTTTTATCTACACTATTCATAATTCTTTCTTTGAGGCAATAATATTACATTAGTGTCAGAACCCAAAATGGCTCATATATATTTCTGTTTTCACTTTTAAGGAGAAGTAAGCTCGTCTCCTCTCCCCGTTATTGAGGTGATGGTACGGGGTCAGCGGGACAGAGAAGTAGGTCTGGGTGCTATCAGATGGGGGTCAGCGCCAACAGACCAGCCTGATAGCAGGACTGATGAGGACAGCAGACTGAGTACTGCAGCAATCTGGCCTCCCCCAGACTGGCTTCATGGGCATCAGCAATGAGATCTCCATTACTCTGTTAAACTGTGTCTGAGAACGCAACCTCACTATTATGTCAATGTCAGGGGCTTAATGCTGATTCATACAGCCGCACAAATCCCAGATTAACCTCCAAGCTGGAAGACCTCTTTCAGCAGCAAACTGCATGGGCAACTTTATGTCTCGAAGGAGAGGCAATATGATTTTGTGTTGATAGCAGAGGCAGACATACATGCGTCAAGCCAGATAGCTGGATCGATGTACACAAAAAGACAAGCACACACTGATCGTTACAGAATGGTGACCATATAGCAGCATGCATCTTCTGGTATTTCTCAAAATGTGATTGTAAATACTCTCCCTAATCTAACATATGCTAAGATATGATACATGTCATGTGGTGTCAAATCATAATCATTTGATATGTTCAGTGCCACAGAGTATTATACATTATCCAATGTCAAAGGAAAAAGCCTGAAACAAAATCTTCGTCCTTCCTCAAAGATAATAAAGGGAAATCTGAGTCACTATTGTTGAAGTGAGCCTTCTGTGCTGCAGTGCACCCCCACCCTGGCCTGGCTGGTTGGGCACTAAGAGCCGCAGTGTTCCTGTAAGAATGAGTATTAAGCCATAGTGGGGTGGAGGACTGGCAGTGGGGGGGAGTTGTTCAGCTGCAAGCCCTTGTGTGCCGCCCAGTGGTATCAGTGTCCTCTTACAAAAATAAACCAAGCAAAATTGGTCAATTATTATTTTTTGTTTTTTAGGAATCAGCAGGCATAAAGCTAAAATACATTCATCAGCTCCTCTTGTAGGAGCTTTATTACCTTTCTATTTCCTTTTCCCAATCTGAAACAGAAAATGCTTTACAAATCAGACTCACTCTAAGTTGAAAATAAGCTCATGTGACATAACTTAAGGATTGTTGATACTATGGTTTGCGTTCTTAGTATTCTGCGGTGTCGTCAACATGACAGGATGGGGATGCACTGGGTGCTAGTGTAGATTTTGGCACTGCTCACAAAGTTCCAGACCTGGCAAGGCAGGTTTTGTATCTTAAAAACATGTCGAGGCACGGTCCAGGAAATTGCATCATATCTTTTGTGAATCAACAGGCTGCAATCTCGCTAGAAGAGTTTGTGTGTGTGGAAATGGGAAGGTGTTGAAAGGAGCGCAATATAATAATCAAAAACACAAAGGCGGCCGATGAAAGTTTCTCTCTGGACAATGGCTAGGAGGGTTTATTTGAAGAAATTGCAGTTTGGTGAATGAAGGGTTCTCCTTGAAAGACTTGGCCTTTTCATCACAACAGCCACTTCCTCAACCCAGGGCATGGGATAAGCATCCAACTTTGAAATGTGATTATTTATATTGATATGGATTTTGGGTGGCCCAGTTGCTGAGCAGTTGTGTATCATCAACAGCTGCCTCTGCTCCTCAGTCACTGCCCCTCTGCCCTCGGGTACTCTGAAGGGTTATTTTGTCACAATCTGGTCTGGATCAGTTTTGTTTGATGGAGATGAAAAAAAACCTGCAGGCTGTTATCTTGTTCCCATTTTTTTCTTTTATTGTGCATGAACATGACAATGTTTCAACCACAAACAGTCTTTCTCAGGTGTTTGGTTGTAGCGTTGTCATGTTCATTTAGAATAAAAGAGGAACTGAAGACGAGATTTCATTGTCTTTTTGTGCAGATTATTGTGACTCAGCACCTGCAAAGAATTTGTGGATATGTGTGTGCCTCCTGCTGATTGCCGAGTTTCAGGGAGATAATGTCCATTTTCTTTTGCAGCACCCTCTGAGTCAACTTGTTTTGAAGAGCCCAGGTCTAAACATTAATTTCCAAGTTGGAAATGATTTGACAAAAAAAAAGAATCAGCCATTATTTAGATAATGAGTTGGTCATTCTTTTAAACAAAAGTTGTTCAGATGTCAGGATTTGCTAGATATGATATTTAATTAAATTTATTGGGGTTCTGCACTGTTGGTTAGATAAAACTAAGACTTTGGAGATGTACACTTGTAATCTGGCTAAATAAGATTTTTTTTTCACTTGTGTGATATTTTACAACAAAATAATTAATCAGGGTAACAAGAAAATTATCATTAGATTAACTGATTATGAAAATCACCAGTGTGCTAGCAAAGATGGCAAATAAGAAAACATCAAGGTAAATTAATATAAACTAGAAAATATCTTGCGATCAGGTCACTTCAGCTGCAATACTTTCCTTTTTTCCAGCACCCTAGCTCCCACCAGACCCATCTTTGAACTCACTGTGATCTCAGCTACACACCCGTAAAGTTTCTTGACTGCATCTTGCATATTTGCGACACTATTGCGTTGACAAAATCTGCCCACAGAAAGACAGTCACAGAAACTCCTAGCAAATAATACTCAAAATGGCCTCTGTGTTAGTTCCCGCTACAATAGTTTCAACCAGGATTACATTTCGCCATGATCACACACACACGCAAACACATACACACATAGACTCAAAAAGTAAAAACAATACCTGCCGCTGCAACATGATTGTGGCTAGTTACATTGGTGGATTTAAAATACTTAAATAATAGGTTTAGTGAATGTTGTATTCAGAAGTAAATGCACACAACTTGTTTATTAGGCCTCAAGGACACATAAAACCCGTTTTGTTGGGTAACACTAAATATAAACATGACTTTTGTTTGTTAAAAGAAGACTCCACTTGGCACCTTATTAAAAGATGATTACACTTATTATTAACACCTTATTTTCATGGGTTTACCCATCACAGTGATTGTGTTCTGAATTGCATTTGCTTTTAGCAGCTTTAGTTTGCCAGGTGCAGTGATATTAAACACACACTGAAAGCTGAAGTAATCTTCAAAACGCTGACCCGTAAAGTAATTAAAGCATGTTCTTTGAACATAATCACTTTGGAGTTCCACAGTTTCAACTAGCTGTGACTGAACTGTTATCACATTTAAGTTGTAATGGTTTAAGTGTTGCACACCCACTTCATTGTCTACTTTGACTACCTGCTTTCTGACATGTTCACATCAAAGAAGAATGAGATTTCATTGTTTCATTTTAAAAGCATTCTTTCATCCCAGCACATCAAAAATCACTGTGTGTGTCTTAAATTAATGTGAATATAATTGTTAAGTTTGTTTTTTAATACTTTGCGTCGCTATTATCTCAAATGGTCTGTTAAAAAATATTCATTATTGGACATGAACAAGCTGGTGTTTATCATGGAACATTAAGCATTTTTGCATGCCAACATTGGCATGTTCAAATGTAATTGTAACCATTTGGAGGTTGCATTTGATGGATTTTCCCAGTCAGCCATCTACATTTATGAAAAATACGATCAGAACACGGCATACTGACTATGGATGATTTATTTTCCAATAAACACTATACAGATGTTTCATGCAGTTGCTCAACTGATAAATGCAGGCCCTGTTGCAGTATAAGCTTTGTGTTAGAAGACTATGAGTTGATGGCCTCTCAGGTTTAGCAGTTGGAGATACAGAATTGCTTTGACCCTTTCACTGGAGAGCTGCTCCCCCAGTGAACCAGAGCTGTGTTCCCATCTCTTCCAAGATGAAGCAACAGAAACCTTTTCATCTGGCTGTCCACTAATTGCTGTAGCCCTTCATCTCAACCAAGCAAGAACAAAAACTAGTGGCTAATAATAATATTGGTGATCTGTTGCTATCAGAGTGCTGTAGTTGTTTGTGGTGTTTCAGTGCCCCCCTGTTTTTAACAGTAACTGAGTATAACAGTCACTTAGAGTTCACTCCATTGATCTCAGATCTATCACTGTGTGTCTGTCAGCTACTTTGCTTCCTCTTATTCAAAAGCAGCCCCCTGGTCTCTGGACACAAAAGTCAGTTCAGACTTAATATTCATCCCTATAAATCCGGGATAAATTTAAACCAAGGTTGGCTACACTTTGGGAATATCCACTCTCACTTAGCATGACTTAATTTCAGGTAATACCGAGGGATGTAATTTCTTTGAAATGAATTTCAGATTTATTATGACACACAGTTCCTCTGATAAGAGTTCAAGAACGTGGTGTACAGTTCTTGCCTGTTGGTCTATTACTGATGTCTATCTTCAAAGCTCAGATGGCAGAATCAAAGACAATGAAAGATGGCCTCCCTCGATAGCGCAGCACGTGAGTAGCACTAATCTGCTTTGACAAAAAAGACTGGTAATATTTTCTGACATGTATGTTGGCATACACTTTTAACTACTTTGCATTTCCAAGACTGATTAATGAGAGCTAAGCCACTGTTATTTGATTTATTGGGTTGACTTTCAATTTCCACTCGAAGGAACAACCACATAGCTTTTAGAAACAGATGTGCAGCTGCAGAGAAGGATCCTCTCAGCATTGCATGCACTGCACAAGGCCAATAAGAGCATTAGCTATTCTTTTAACAGAGTGGGAAATGAACCCATAAGAAGCGACTCAGCAAGCACAATTGGTACTATGACATGGCATATCATAGGGCATATGCCGCAAGGTCATGGAGGTCTTGGTCTTGGCATAAGCAAACCAGAAAGGAACAAAGAAACATCCACACAAAAAAGGAAATTGGCAGCGATTCTAATACAGTGGAGGAAGCAGTAAGTCGTGCCAAAACAGCTTCCTAAGCTAAGCAGGGACAATGGATGAAGTGGGAAGGAGTGGAGACAAAGATGTTTATTTGGAAAATAGATGTGATTTTTGAAAAGAATGCAGGATTAAATTCATTGGTATTGCAGTTCAAGTAATGGTATGCTGAAATCCCCAGATGTACTTGCTCAACCTACCAGCACATGCAATTTTTTTCTCAAAGCAGCACAGTCTAATGGAATACAGTGCACCTCTCCTGATGCAATAGTTTTCCACTTTGTTCTGTATATTGACTTTCTATGCCTCTGAGCAGGTCACTTCATGCAAAATATTCCCCCAGCCTCAGTTAATTCTGTTTTTGAACTATGGAATGGCTGTTTTATTTCAGAATGAGCCATCTGTTCCATTAATGTGTGATTGGCAGTAAAACGCTGTTTCTGAAGTTTTGAGTTCAAGCCAGGAGGGTAGGCTGACCCATTAAACCGTGATTGCTGGTTCACTACAGTGGTGTTTTCGAAAGTGCTGAATGGAAAGTTGAAAAGCAGCATGATCAGCCATTTTTATTGGCTTTTTGGAGGTGAGACTGACATTGTGTTTGAATCACGACCCTGTGGATTGAGTACAATTCTAGCTATAGGTGAAGAAATTGCAGTTTACTGTAGGTGCTGTAAGTATCGGTTTGATTAGTGCCTGAGGTAGGTGTAGAAGATGTGGGTGTGAGATTTTAGGTGCTTCATGTTGAGCCTCCTGAACACCTCTGTCCTTGCATCTCTCAGCAAAGTCAGCTGTCTACACAAGGGATATCAACAGTCTCTCTAGTGAGTAAGCGGCTCAGATTTGAGCCACAAACCCCTTTTAGTGTTATATATATGTTATAACTATTAGCTCTGTTAGCACCATTAGCAGTGTTAGCACGGCTAGTGGTCCTGACATAGTTAACAGTGCTAAAGGGGTTTTGTGGCTTAAAATGAAGCCACCATCAGGACGGCGTTGCTGCTGGTTACCAGCAGTAACCTCTGAATGAGCAGTACTGCTAGTTAGCTCCCATTTGACTCAGGCAGAGAGCAGTGGTGATTCAGAACGGCCAAGGCTAACGTTTGCTAACCAGTGGAGGTGGGCAGAGCGCTCTATATTTCCGCATGATAACGTTAGCTAGTAAGCTGTCTGTCAGCTAACAAAAAATTGAATATTTCAGACACAAAACATTAAAATATCACCACCTTGAAATGGAAGGTGCTTTGAAATGCGCTGCTAAAGCTCACACTGACATTAAAGAACTGGACTAAAAGGAAAGGCCTGTTGTATTTCACCCTATTTTCTGTTTTCTTTTTCTTAAAAATTATCTGGTTTGGTAGCAGTTAATGGGTGTTTGGCTATCGAAAGCAAAATTAACCAAAACTGACATTCCTAGTCTACACCAGGACCCCAGGAAGTGCGCCTGGCTTTGAGGCCAATTTTTATGTTGGCCAAACAGTGTAATTACAACTGCTGGATCCCTCATTTGCTTCCCTGCAGCCCAGAAAGATTTTTTCCCACTGCCTTATAGACAAAAGAGATGTCTGTAAATCAGTGGATAAATATTTTTGACTGCAGCAATCCCCATGAAATGACTCATTTTACTATCAGGATGTGATCCATTTGGTCAAATAACAATTGGAAAGTCTAGACAAACCACACGAATTATTTTATCCCCACTCAAATTAACGGTGTGCTAAATTGGAAGTAGCTGGCCTGACCAGCAGAAGTCTCCAGTGCGCCTGTTCTATTGGCTGCTAATCAGTGCCGATCATCCAGGTAATTTTATCAGTGGCAGTTGAACCACTTTGGCTTCATGCACTGCTGAGCAACTTACATAGGAATGAACAGGGCCCCACTTTCAACGCTGTATTCAGGTCTCTTTATACATCCATGGCCTACATGGGACAAGGGATGGTTACAGCAAACTCCAAAGTGTATTTTCTACAATATCACTGTACCTCTTAAGACATTATTCACAGCCATTTACTTAAATGTTTCTTCTTGTTCATTGTTCTTTAGGGACTGTGTAGTGTAGGCGAAGAAACGCTGTAGTTACTTATTCATGTGGCTACATTTGTTTTTACATTGGTCCTTTACCATAATGGGAGACACACTGAAAAAGTTTCAGTCTATACATAGAATTCATGGATTTTATTTAACCATTTCAGCTTTCCTCACTGTGTAAATCTTGCTGCTATTCATTGTGAAGAGGACTAAACATACAATACATGCAGACTCTACTGAGTATTGTGCCAACATCAGCAGATGATAATACAAATACCTCCTCTGAAAAATAATTTCATGTGCACATTCTGCTGCTGCACCATAGCATCTTGCACTATGCTGGAAATTAAATGTTTGATATGTTGAAATTCAGTAAGGATTACAACGCTGAGGATTAGGCTTAACCAGCTAAGCTTGCCTAATCACTACATGTTGAACAGGATTGTGCTCAGGTGAGGCTGTTTATTAACACCCATTTCAGCCCTAAAAATAAAAAGAAGCTGCAGCACCTCTGCTCTGCACAAGCTTCACTTGATGTGCAGGAGAGATGATAACACTATAGGGTCCAGCAAAGTCCAGCCATTTATCACTTGCCACCTCACTACTGTGTTGTGTCACCAGCTAGATTGCTAGAAGACTTTGGAATGGATGTGCAGAGTTTGGTTGTTAGTTATTAAAAGGCAGGGGGTTACAGTAAGCACTGAAAAGCCCTTCTTGTTCTCCTGTCTCTGCCCAGTTTGTTTTGTTTGTTGTGCTGGACAGAATGATAATACAGGAGAATGGCACGTGGGGCTCCTCCAGGCTGTTTGCTGAAGCTTATCAAATGACTTGTACAGACTGCAAAACCTTGGTTAAAAACCGGCCCACAGTCCCGGGAAAGACAAGTTTACCTGCATTGTTTTACTCGACTGATATATTCTAGAGAAAAAAATATATTCTTGCAGAGTGAACATAAATGCTAAAATTACCAGTGTTGCATAACATATTGGTAAAAAGGATAATGGCCAGTGTAATTACCTGGAGTGTGTTATCAGCCTCCTGACTGCATTGGCTCATGGAATGAACAAAGCTACAGAAATGTTGATCAGATTGTTGTGTAAGATTTAATGATTACATCTCGTCAATCGTGTCTGTTTTATTTATCAGAATTAAGCTTCTAAGCCTCTTATTGTCATTTGAATGTAAAATAATGAACAGGTGCAGTGCATGGTCTGGGATATTTTGGTGGATACTGTTATGCTTGTTTGATATGAGACAGAATATTCAACTTGTTACAATCCGTTTCCATTTTCAGTCCAACATTGCATCCACTCTAAGTGATTTCTGGGGGAGAGGGTGATTGGATATTCCCTAACCGATCACGAGAGATAACATCGGGAATTTACCATAATTTCAAGTCCACACTGATACATAGCCACGCCAACATAGGTGTTTTGCTGAGGTTTTAAGAGTGGAGCGGAGCGAAGTAAAAACAAACTACGATGTCAGGTGATATTTAAAAAAACCTGCTGATTTAGAGCAGCCTTGATAGCAGCATCTGTCTCGTCTACAGAGCTCATCATTGTTACCCCTCATTGGTTCTGGCACACCATTTGATATCACTTGATAACAGTTTGACAGTGCCATCAGTCTTGCCCATGGCGCTGACTGGCTAAAAGTTAGTCCCCCCGCAGCACTGATAGATTTTTATTATTTAACTGGGAAACCACTGTTTGATGTCACAGTGCCAGACAAATCAGTCAGCTTGATGGAGTGGGCAGATTCCAAAGTCTGGACCCAGGCACAACCTAACCCTAACCCTATAACTATTACGCAACATAATACTTTAACAAGAACTACGTTTACCAGTTATGATAATGATACTGATTATACAGTTTCCATAAGATGTAGCTGTAGATGTCACAAGAACTGATACTTCGGTGATAAGTCGATGATGGAACAGTACATATGCCTACAAGTGTCCTAGTCTGCCTTTAAATGCCAAAGGAAGAGGAAGAACGCCTATCAGCAGAGAATACAGCAACACGTGGAAGATGGCAATAACTTAAGCTGCAGCAACAGCATCACCGAAAAGAAAGATGTTCTTGTGCTAGCGTATTTTGTTAATTTTTTCCAATTGGAGCACAGTGTATTTACACTTTTCTACTAATGGTAGCAGCATGACAAGTAGGGTTGGGTACTTGATCCCTTCAAGGTATCGACCAAAATAAGCCAGTACCAAGTAGTATCGAAATTTCTCCAGTCAAATAACACCTGCATTTCGTCCTTTTTGCGCCTGGAATCTGATCCCGACTATCGGCAAACTTTGTGTTGCTGCCGTCTCCAGAGCTGCTGTCCTCTCGGGAAATGGTCAGCTCAGCTTCTACCAAGTTAGCACGAGCTAAAACAGCAACAGTGGCTACCAAGCAACACCAAGCTGTTAAACAGTCCCAACAAACTCTGACACCAAACGTATGATTGTTTTCTGGTCACAAAGAGTTGAAAAATGTTCAACTTAGGGTAAAGCCAGACCTCATCGTCACTTTTTGTCTAGTTGTCTAAACATTGTGTAAGAGTGGTGGGACAAATAGCCTATCACAAAGACAGAACCTCACATCTTATATGGACGACTGAGCAACAACAATGGAGGAGAAATATGCTATTATATTGTAGTCTATATATTAAAACATCAAGGTCATGAACCCATATAGACTAGTACTTTGTATTAGAGGTGGATCATTAGGAAATAATGACAAATTTTAAATTCAATTTAATGTCAGTGTCTTTGATAAAAGAGTGTATGTTTAAGTGTGTGGGACTTTTTTAATTTATTTTTTACCGTGATATCAAACTGGGTATCAAGAATGATGGAATTTCACTGGTATTGGTACTGACTAATACATGCCTAGATGTAGCCAAGTTACTCACTCAGTTAAATAGATGCGAGTTTTGGATGGTGTGGTGCCCCAAATGTTAGATAGTGTTGATCCATTAGCTTTTACATATCGGCCTCGGTGATGGAAGGGGGCATAATGCCTTGTGACAGCTATGAAATAAAGTAAACCCAACCCTGCTGTGAGCAAGTATTTATCTATAAAGCCTTACATTTTGATGGCACAAACATTCAAAAGTGATGACAAGCGCTCTCTTTTTTCATCTTGAACAAAATATAATTTCATGCTGGATTAACTACATATTGACCAGGAGTAAGGAAGAATAATCTATGGGCACAATTGAAGCCCCCGGGCTCAAAGATCTTCATCAATTCACTATGTTTCAACACATAACACCAAAGAGAAAGAGAGAGGCACAGGGCGGAAAAAGAGGGGAGAGATAGCTGAAGGAAAGTGAGTCTGATTTTGACTTGTGACCTGAGGACTGTCGCAAGTTTAATCTAGACACATTACTTCTTACATTGCGGTACACACTGCCTCACACATCTATGATTAAATTCCACTATTTTACATTTTAATTACTTTATTACCATGATAATTCAGTGTAGGATAGACTTACAGGTCTGTGATGGAAAGACATCCCTGCATAAGCTCCATTATAAGAGCACAGAGAGCTACAACCAGGGCATGAACAGAAACCTGCAGTCATTTAGCCAGTCGATTAAAAGATCCACTGTTTTTTGTCTTTACATTTACATACGAAATAACTTAGACCTGAGCTGGAGACTTAAACTCGTCAGACTTCAGTTCCACAAATGAGCACTTGGTGGACATGCTGACTGTAACATTTGATCTGACTGCTTTGAGACTTGCCCTAACGTAAAGGCAGACAGATTTGGTAGCCCAGAGCAGTAAATATCAAAAAGTGCAGCACATACAGGTTTGCTGTTATGAACAGTGCATGAAAAACTGATATTGTAATAGGGATGGGCATGCCAATGGTTTCAAGGCCTAAAAATAAATGGTTGCACGTGCACCAGCTGGCATCAACTCTAAATTAAGATTAGAGAAATTAGCCTATCACTATAGAATTAATTACATAAAATGAGTATCTTAATAGTTTCCCCGTCTTGTATACTGCAGATGTATGTTCCTCCTTACAGCCACACAGCTGAATCTGATGCACAGATTTTTGAAACAAGCATGTCTTTCTGCAACAAATTGAATGCTTGGCACTGCTGCTTACAGGCAGCTTTCTAGAGAGGTGCTCATACAGACAACTTCACTCTCTTCACTGTGCATCTTTGGGTCCTGAGCAACACACCTGGGCCCCAACAGCTATGGCTTTATTGTGATGGTTAGATGTGAAAATATTGAATAATGTTGCTATTACAACTTTTTGCACCCTGAAATAATGCATAAAAGTCTCCCAGAGCACTTAAAAAATATGCAACTCAACAGTATACAACTTACTTACTGTGGACATTTACTTCAGAGGAAAACATACTACTACATTTATCTCACAGAAACACGTTACTGGTTACACTGCCAATTCAGATTTTACTGACAAAATATTAAAATTAAAATGTAATGCACTATTATCCATTAAACTATATTAGGATTGACAGCTCACCTTGACCAGACATTAGGTAAATGTAAGTACGTACATTTTGCTGATGATGCCTCGCTTTCACTCTTTAAGTAAAATTTCAAATGCAGGGCTTTTATGGTGCTGTAATAATACTTTAACTAATACTTTTACTTCAGAAAAAACATTTTGAGAACATCTTCTACCACTCCCAATACCAACATTTACAGTAAGAGCAAGAATGAAAAGTAAGGCAAGTCAGCGTTCACCTGGGGCCCCCATATCACTGAATCCGGCCCTTGAAAAACCTTGCCTCCCGTGCCTCGTGCCTCGCCTGCAATAACCACCGCAGTTATTAAGTAGAGCCTGGATTAAGTTAGCTGAGGTAATTTGCCAGCTGTAACATTATCAATGTTATAGGTTAGTATGGCAAAGAAAAACACACCCATGATTACAGATACATGAAACATCGGTGAAATACACTTAGCAAGACATGCTCAACCGAGTTAGCAGAGCCCTGTAGCCCCTCCCCAGCTGCTGCACACAGTTCTGTTCACTTGTTTATTCAAATTACTCAATGTTTATTAATACCAAACTTGAATCCCCAGAAATACACCAGCCAAGTGTGAATAAGATCAGACGATCGCCTCTCAAGAAAGGCCTATGCAAAGGATGTACAAACAGAGATTCCTTGCTTTGTAGTTAGATGTGGTCCCTCTGTATTTTGTTGTCTTTTGAATTATGCAATTTTACATCATTACATATATTATCGATACCTTTTCACAAGGTGGCACAGTGGTGCAGTGGTTAGCTTTGTTGCCCCACAGCCTCGACCTACCCACTACCCCTTGAACTAGAGTTTGCATATTCTTCCCTTATCAGTGTGGGTTTTCTCCAGGTACTCCGGCTTCCTCCCACAGTCCAAAGACATGCAGGTTAATTGGTGACTCTAAATTGACCATAGGTGTGAATGTGACTGTGAATGGTTGTCTGTCTCTATGTGTGAGCCCTGTGATAGTCTGGTGACCTGTCCAGGGTGTACCCCGCCTCTGACCCAATGTCAGCTGGGATAGGCTCCAGCTCCCCTGTGACATAAGTGGTTACAGAAATAAGTGGTTACAGAAAATGAATGAATGAATGTCTTTTCACTTATATTGTACTGTATATTGTACAAAACTCAGGTGAACAATATGGATACAATTTTATATCATCTGTCAACGATTATTAGTAATAATGCATATTTAGACTGGCAGTACTTTGTTATACCAACAAGTGTTGCTAAGGTTGCCAAGGCATGATACCATCAAGGCTTACAAACATTAAGATATTCGTTCTTTCTTCATGTTGCCCAGCTCTACCTGTATATTGCATTAAGCTGGAAATGAACCATGAGTTTAATACGCACACATGCGCCGTAGGCCTGGATGAGTTTGGTGCTTGTTTATTTTAAGTTTGTGCAGGCTAAACCACACGGGCATGTGCTGGGGTAGACACCCAGGAGCATAGACGCATACACACTGCTTTGTTCCAAACAGACAGAAACACACCACAGGGCTTTTTGCACCATTAAACATATTTAAACATTTGCTTTCGTTGTTCTCAGAAAATGACTTGACAGAGAAAATACATTGATTCATCACTCGTAACAAGACATTGATTGCATTATTGTTAATCTCAAAAAACAAAGTATTCTTACAATTTTGTACATTGTGTTAGAAGAAAAATTGACAAAGTTACCATTAATAGACCCATTAGACTGGCTTTTTGACTGATTATGAAGACTTGAGATGTGGAATTGTCTTGCTCGACTTTAGAGTCAAAAAGAAAAATGCTCTGATACACAGCAGAAGAAACATTTTGTGCATGTTTTTCCTCTGTGATATCCTCGAGGTACTGAGAATGAAATCTAATGGGCTTTGACTTCACTATACTGGGATTTTGGTGAGTGTATGGCAGCTGCCATGCAGGGTGGCATTGTTTGGAGCTTTCTGTCTATGTTGTGTCTAGAGAGCTCTGGCTCCCGGCCCAGAGACGCTCAGCACAACCTGAGCAGTGTTGGTTGATGCTCCGGGGGTTGACTGATTGAGCACAGATTGTATTTATACACAACCACAGCATGTACAGGAGCTGATGCTTCAGCAACTTCAGGAGATGGACAAAATTAGATCATTTTTCATTACTGAAGCTTACAGCCAGCGCCATGTTTCCATAACAAGAAATCCATTTTTATAAGAAAGATTTTTTTTTTTTTTTAAAGACGTAAAAAACTGACAGAATTGGTTCTTTGAAATGTAACATCTGTATTGTTACTTCTGCTTGAGCTGTTTTGAATTATTCATGTTTAAATTTGAGGTCATGCAAGCAGAGAGCACAGTCTGTCTGTTAGCTGACTGCAGAATGCTGCCTTTCTGATTTAGGTTGTATCTCCTAGTGCTGGGGATTTTTGTAAAAGAAAAAATGTCAGTAAGGGAAACTGAATAAATGAATTCCCCACTTGATAATAATTAAAAGAGACCTTTTATGTTGTTCCTTATTTTCTGTCGCATATACAGTTTTGTAATGTCAGATGTTTATATCAAATGTGGCTAAAGTTTCAGATAAGAAGATGAACATATGTGAAAGTAATACAGCAAATACTAAATACTCTGCTTCCAACATTTGTTTACTTTGGTTGTGAGATGACGTGAGCTTGTGACAGATTTCTTTATATGTCCGTCTGTTTCAGGCAGTCTACGTGATTAAATTACATACACTGCTGCATGAAGCTCCTAGGCACGCCAGAAATTTACTGTCAGTACCGGTACTACTGAAATTTCACAATTCTGGACACCCAATTTGATATCATACGCTCCTTTATTAAAAACTAAATTTTGAGTAATTTTGATTGATTATCCACCTTCAATGCAAGTACTAAACTGTGTGGGTTCTGGAGACTCACTGGGTGAGGAAACATACAATTATATACAGCCTACAATATATTAACATATTTCACCTCAACTGTTGTTCAGGTGGCACGGTGGTGTGGTGGTTAGTACTGTTGTCTCACAGCAAGAGGGTTGCTGGTTCGATCCCGGGTGCGGGAGCCCTTCTGTGTGGAGTTTGCATGTTCTCCCCATGTCAGCATGGGTTTTCTCCGGGTACTCCGGTATGGTTGGGTACCGTTCCTAATTGAACCGATACGGTACCGGTATCTGGAATTCGGTACGAGTACCAAACGGTAGTCTCGCTCACCAGACCTTTCTCAAGAAAAGAAAGGTCTGGCTGGGCCGACTCTCACTTTAAGATTGGAGAAAAAAACGCCCCGGCTGCTTGTATTTCTTTCAACCAATCACAATCGTTCTGGGCGGTGCCACAGCAACGGTGCGCTTGCAAAAATATTGCCGGGGGAAAAAAGTTTTGGTGTAACACACCCACAAAAATATCGCCTACAGGATGCGAACCATGGCAGAAAAATGGCTACATCCCCGCAACATCAAACACCGCAAAAGTTAGTAAAGGACGTGTTGAAAACGTTTGAAAACTGCTACACAACTGGAGGTGATACGGCAGGACTTCAGCGGGTGGCTCGTTCCGCCCAATGAGAGGCTGATCTATGCAGCGAACTTCAGCCCACTCAGACTAACCAAACGGTACCTTATTTCAGTACTCTTTAAAGTCTAAACTTCTCAGTTTCAACATTTTATTGAGAACATTTAGGAACAGTGCTGCACGTTAACTTTTGTCTGCACTTTTTTTTTTTTGTCGCCATTGTTGCTGAGTCTGAGGTGCGTGAGCAGTTGAAAATGGATGGATGTATGTTGTTGTTCAGCATTCAACATGTAAGATGTGGAAACTACATTTATACAATGTTGGTCCCTCCTCCACTGTGATTGCCCAGCCGGTTAAAAAGTGACAGTGACAAGTGCATTGTATTACCCAAAGTTTAGCATTTTTCAGCTGTTGCTGATGTAAAACAAAATAGGCTTTCTTCTTCTTCCTTTGGCATTAACAGCAGACTAAAATACTTCTACATACTAACATCAGGGAAACATAATCCTTGTTGTTGGTGTTGTTAATTTCTCCCCAATTTTGGACCACATTCCTACTGAAACATGTCCGGTTGTGTTTAAAAGTTTGCAATGGTGATTTTTTCACCGTAGAAAGTGTTGCTATTCTCCATCCCAGTCATTCATCTGGCTGTAATGACAGTGCAGAGATGCAGAAGACCCAGGAACACTGACCAGTCAGAGCAGACTGGGCTTTTTTGGGAGGGGGGCTTAAAGAGACTGGAGCTAAAAGGGAACATCTCACACAGAGGGTAAATACAGGGCAGACAGTATGAGGGAAATGAAGTGTTTTTGGAACATTTACGCATGTTAACATTTTCTAAAAGAAACCCAAAATACAAGTATTAACCTGAGAATAAGCATAATAGCTCCCCTTTAGTCAAATGTATTTATTTATGTATTTGTTTACAAGGGCAGCTCGAGGAGTTGTCTGTGTGTGGTGATGGTTCATCATGCTGAATAAAACTAATCTAAAACAAAATTACATACTTGGATTTAAAATAACATAGCTTTTTCAACCCCTGCATTTATATTGTCTTCAAACAGCTTCGCAGTAATGATAAAGTGTCTTTTAATGCAGCAAACCATCGACTCAGGACATATGTTCATTGCTAAGTGTTATGCTGCTAAAGTATAACCCAGTCCAATCATGACAGGAAACAACAGATGTCAGAGTTTGTCATCAGAAACTTAGAGGGAATGATTTCATAAAAGCAAAGCTCAAATTTCTTTTTTAAATGTCTTTAGTTAATGCAAAATAAAGCACTGGCCTCTGCTAAATAAGCGTGAGAGCCAATCAGGCTGATTGCAGGGCTACAGCGTCTGCGATGCTGTGATTCGAGCAATCTCAAGTTCGTAATTGCTTTGCTATGAAATCTGAATTCATCACTTCTTTGTTGACATGTTCAGTTATGCCTCTCTTTATTCCTCTGCATCTGTGTTCACACAAAATCATGTTGATAGCTCGAAAGCTACAGACATCATGCACAGTAACAGATCATGACTGGTGATGGCACCGCAAGAAGATGAAGAATACGGGCAATTAGCATACCTCTACCATCACACCGAACGATTTCCATGATCACCAGCTGCTGCCTGCTAGCGTGTACACCTGTCTTGCTAAAAGTCACATGCATGGTGTAAGCCACAGTGGCAGTCCATGGCTCCGTGCCCTCTGATTACTCCTAGTTATCCCCAGGTTTCTGCTGAGCTGACAGGCAAGACACACAGGCCAGATGGTCAGGGCCCCGAATCAGGACTTAGAGTTTACAAGGCCACTTCCAGAGCGACTATACAATGATAATAAAATGGATGATTTATTAGGAGCTGTCAGTATTGCATCAAATTAATGTCCAATCAGCCCCAAACACTTGAATGGCATTGTAAAATGTTCTGTCCTTAATATCATCAACACTATCTACACCTTTATTAATAGTCTTGTAAAACTATAAGGAGTCTTTTTATGGATCAGCTCATTGTTACAGGCTCGAGCACACCTAATGGAATCAGATACAGTTTTATTGATGATAGGATAAATATAGTTAGCTTTTATTAGTGTCAAGGTGAGGTATTATTCTGGTCTCTAGTCACTGCGCTGTTGTTAAGTTGTCTAATTGGTCATAATGGGAAAATATGGTTGTCTTATCAAATTTATGATAGAATTAAGTGGGGGTCAAGACTGAGTGCAAGTTATAACCAGTTCATTAAAGAGCAGTTAAAGGTTGAGTCCTGTGGTCCTGTCTCGACTCTACACCATGTCCGTCTTATTTCCTCTCTCCACAAAAACACCCCATTCAGCTCATCCCATGTGATATACCACAGAAAAAGTCCCATCATCGCAATTTAACTTTAAATATTTTAAACATGGTTAATGTCTTTCATTTGCTTTAATAACTCTTATTTCCACAGAAAATAGAAGTGAGGATATTGATGGAGCCATAAGTTATTCATTGAATTTCAAGTGGGCATAATTTGGCAAACTTCACCTCACTATACAAGCTTGAAAACAGAGTTTTCCTCTCAGATGTATTAATAATGGAAGAACCATACAGCAACTCTCCTTCCTGACTCCAGAGACTTGAGACTGCTTTCCGTGAGAAATGAGGGAAATCATTGGCATCTACCAGCCCCAGGTCAAACTCATCAACACGTCCTACATTGATGAGGGGGGATCTGAATGCTAATGAGGGTGTCCTTGACTCACTCACATCTAGTTAGGTTATCTGTCCTAAGATCATTTAAGGGGAGTTTGACAGCCCACTTGCCAATTCAATGCAGATTTCTTTTTAAAGCATTTTTAGTGGCCTGTTTTGTTCTCTTTTTTTACCCCCTCTGCAACATTTGCCCCAATTTCCACACTTTAATTCTGTGGTCAGAGCTAAAATCTTGGATTATACAGAACACTGTTCTTAAATGCTTCAGCCACAACACTGCAATGTGATATTTAATATCACACACCACCTGGTTGAAACAGATTTCTGCAGCATGTGTGTTCAGACTGAGCTGTATTTGAGCATGTAACACTGTGTTTAGTCGTGCTAGTGGAGTAGTTTGTGGATGGCAGTGTTAGTCTGCCAGTCGGTCAGTTGGTGTGAGGTTTCTTAACAACTGTATGGATTGCCACAGAATTTTGTGCAGATATGCATGGTCCCCTGAGGATGGACTGTAATAACTTTTGTGACCCTGTGACATTTTCTCTAGCGCCACTAAGACGTTGACATTCTTGGTTTCTGGTGAAATATCTCAGCAGCTACTGGGTGGATTGTCATGACATTTAGTGCAGCTATCCATGGTGCTGAGAGAATGATTTCCTAAAGACTTGGGTGATCCCATTATCTTTTCCTTTAGCACCAGAAATAGGTCAAAATATTCACTTATTCAATAAAATATCTTGACATCTTCTGCATCTAGAAACTCTGTGCAGACATTCGTGGTTCCCAGAAGACAAAGCTTACTATCTTTAGAGATCCCTGAAGTTTCTTTAAACACAACAGTAAGGTTGAGTTTTTTTGGCTTGGATGGATATATTTTAACAACTGTTTGATTGATTGCAAAAAAAAAAAAAATTGGTGCAGACATTCATGTTTACCTTGTAAGAACTTAAATGATACCCTGACTTTTCATCAAGCACCACCATCAGCTCAAAATTTCACTTTGTCCAATATTTTGCTTTTGTCCGAATTCCTGCAGAGCTAATAGTTGCTAGTTAGCAAATGTCAGCATGCTAATTTGATAAACAAAGATGCTAGCATGCTGAAGTAAGCATTTAGCTCAAAGTCCTGCTGTGTCTAAATCAAGTGGCAACCTGCGGAGCTAGAAAACGAAGCCAACGTGGAAGCGCCAAAAACTGCAGTTCCTCTAACGGCCACTAGAGGCTGGCTCCACAAGCATGTTGATCCTCATAGACCCCCATGTTAAAGTACCTAACTTTAGAGCAGAAATAAGCATGTCTCTACAACTAATTTCCTCTTTCATTACAACTGTACAGGGTGTCAAACCGTGATTAATAAGCTTGCTTGCTAGTTTCTTAGCTCGTCAACAGGCTAATGGCTGCTACCTTGCTTGTTTGGAACAGATGTATTATTTTACGTATTTCCGCCCACATGGTTGTTGTATATGGATTGAAAACATGATTACATTTTACGCTGGTGTTTGATGTGGTCATAGTGCTTCCCTGACCGGAGTTGGTTTGGCTGATCGGATCAAAATTCTTCCTCAGTGCATTTTGGGTGCATTCATATATGTACTTTCATGTGGTCAAGTACTACCCGATTGCAATCTGATCCCCCAAAATGCATATTAATGCAAAGTGTAAAGGTCGTTATAGTTAGTCTCCGTAGAATCCTCTTTATAAAGCCATTTTAGCACTTGAGCTACTACAGTAAATGTGTAAATTGTTTCTCACATCTGAAGCCCCTCCATAGGTATGTGCTAACAGTATATTCCTATAAAGCCATCTCTCACACTCGCCATAAACTCCACTCAGGCACACTCAACTCTCCACAAAGACCATATGATGCCCTTCATCTGGGCTGTGTTTCCTGTGTGTCCTTAAGGAATGCCCATCTCTGGAGAGCCACTCAGACGATTCTCAGTGCAGGAGGCCAGCAGAGCGTGTGATATCTCCCCGGGGTGCTTTGTCAGAGAGCTATTAATAGGTTCAAGGGACATCCTCCATCCCCCAACACTCCCACCAACCTACGCCCCATTCGCAACTGTCCACACATGGGCGCACTTCTTTGTCGGCGTGCCTGGTGAATAGGCAATGGGCAGTCAGCCATGATGCTGTGTTTAGACGAGAAAGGCCCAGCGTGGTGAGGCGCTGTGCTCGTTCCCTTTGGGAGACAGGGCTTTTATTTCCTCTTAAGAATTTCAAGTGGCTGTTCAACATGCAATGGAGAGATAATATAGTGTAATATATGCTAAGAATTATTGGGTCTATAATTGTAGCCATGTCGGTGATATTTACTGTCCTTTTTTTATGAAACTATAAATTACTTGTACCTCTCACACAGATTGTTAAACATTTGTGGATAAAATATTATGGGTCAGACAGATGATACAGTACATACAGTATCTTTTGAAATATGGATGTCTAATAAAACATCCCATTTGATCACTTCTGTTGCTCCAAGTTCACAAATTAGCATGCAGCCCACATCCAATGTAAAGCAGGAAATAAACTGATGACATATTCCCTTTTCTCACAGTTTGTATAGGTCCCCTCAGGCTGGTAATATAGTGTGTCAAGAGCCACTAAGGAAATCACGGTCTTCGTCCAAAATGCAGTGCAATTTTTGAATTCCCATAACTTTGAAATTGTTGTGCAATATAGCTGCGTACACATCCTACCGGACAGTTCAAACTTTTAGTTTAATGACTTTCCTTTTATTTTTGTACTTTCATACAGTGTGGACTGCTATATCTGATGCACATGTGATTTATGTCTGTGTTAGGAATACGATGTCTATATGTTTAACATCTGTTATGTGTTTTTATGTGCCACAAGTAGCCAAAGGCAAAGCTCCACATGTGTGGGTCATAAACCTTTCCAAAGTCTACTGACGCAACCATGTTATTAAGTGAGTAAGTTATTTCCATTCCACCTATTTACCCACAACAGCAGATCGACAGAGCTGGATAAGTAAATGTTTGCCTTTAATTTTCAGTTTCACTAAAACAATAGCAAATAGGGCACCTGAAATGCCTTTGACATGGCATTGAAACTGGTAAATCTGGTTAAGTGATGAAAGTTTTTTCGACACAGTTTCTCCGGGAGCTCCTTTCCCTCTAAGCAAACAAACTTGGCATTTTTTTTAAACATGGTCAAACCATGAGACAGAATGCATCCATAAGGGGAATTACTGCAAACCAGCAAAGAGGGACAAAGGCAGAAAGCAAGAGAGGAGGGAAAGATTAATCACTGTTGCCCTGCAGCCTTTTCTCCAAACTGAGCAGAGTTAACTCCCCCGCCTCTGTCCTCCTGGACCCAAGCTAAGATTGTAGTGCTCTGTTTGCATTTCACCCACCAAAACCCACGCAACATCACTAACGTCAGCGTAAAGCACTTCAAGGTCAGTCTATGTAAAGGCTTTGAGCGTCTCTTCGATGTCTGTCCATACGTAAGTAAAACAAAACTGACCTTCAGGTGAAACTATATAATGTGCCGTAAATATCAGCTGTACCATCATAACTGCTTTAGCTGGATGTTCCTGCAGTCACACAACAAATGTCACCCTCTGTCATCTTCTTACAGAGTTAATTTATTGACCGTAACATTTCTGCTCTGTAAATGTCTGTTGTGCTTTGTAAGAAAATTCTTTCATTAAACAAGAATTGATTGGATGTCGCCTCCATTACCACCTGGCCTTTTAGTTATCAGTGGGCATAAGACTGATAATCTGTGAAGTGGTATTCAACTGTGGGCTGACTCCTTCTCACATTTGTTATAGTTGGCCCAAGACTGTATCTAATTCATCAGAAATTGATTGGTAATATGATTCAGGATTTGTATCTGTTAAATGTGGTGTTTCTGCATTTCCATAATGCTGCACTGTGTTACAGTGTAAGTCTGTGTGCATTCAGACTGACATAAAGGTAAACAATACATCACTTTCCAATCAGACATGGGCAGTGTATTCCAAACTATTGTCAGGTGGGCCATTACACTGCAGATGAAGAGGGCCTGCAGGAGCTGAGGGGTTCAGTCATTACTCATGTTTTGCCAGAGTGCTGTATATTATTTTCTTTACTTTGGAAATGCATGAGCATACAGTGTGTTGAGTTACTGTGTGATTTTGTGTTGCCCTGAGGCTCTGGTAAATCTGTGCCAACTCAAGCCCTTGAACTTCACCTCAGTCCGAATTTAATTGAGCAACTTCTGGCCATGTTTTCACGTAAAATTGCGTAGCCTCATATGGAACACACCGTTGTTTATGTCAGTGCCAAAAGCAATTACCTCTGCTTTTCAAAGGCAAAGTATTCCTTCATATGGATATCATAAAATCAGTTGTGAGTCAAGCAAGAGGAAGTTATGAAGTTATATTAATATCTCTTTCCCTTGTCAATCTACACGAGTGGATATTATCTGAATACTAATAATACATTACGTTAAGCCAAGAGAGCACAATGTAAAATGTCTCCTTGGCGAGGTCAGTCCACATGATGATGAAAACCGGCGACTCACTAATTAGGTATATCATTAACACAATAAATCCAGAAATATAATTAAAATAGTCTATTGGAATACAACCATCAGTTGATCATTGCATAGGCTAAGGTTAGCCTAATTTGTCAGTGAGAGTCTGTCAGTAATGACAATCCTAACCTTGATGTGCTCTTCTTGAAGTCCAATTAAGTCTGTGTGATTGCTTATATTGTTACTGCATGTAAATCAGTCAGCACGCTCTCTGCTTCCATTTTTCATTCTCTCCTGTGTGGGTGAAGGACATTGTAATTACAATCATACTGTACTGCATCACACTCGGGTTTGATTACAAAACATTATATCTGAATGATATTTTGTGTATTGTAGACTTTGCCTCTACATATACACAGATTTCTGTATACCACAGCTCAAGTTAGGCGCTTCCTAAATTATATCATCACGTATATCAAGGGGTGGGATGCTCCTTAACCTTGCCACTTTAGTCTGTCGTCATCTGACTTGCTTTTGGTTGGGCTTGACTACTCTCTTGAATGACTCTGTTAACAGCCGTGTTGCCGTAATAAGCCACATTCCTCCTGCATATTTCCCTTCAGAGAGGGCTGGTCGCCTGGTACCTGTCTGCTCATCAATCTGTGTCCCTGTAGTTATAAATCAATCACACATCTGCGGCGCACACACCCAGAGCCCACTGGAGCTACTGCGAAGATTCGAACAAGTCAAGCAAGAAGCCTTGCCTGAGTTTAATAAAATCACCAGTTTGAAAAATCAATGTCTTCACAGGTTTTGTCACATAAAACAAGATACTGTAAACAACCGGTGTCAAACAATATAGTGTTTGATGTGATGATAAGATGCTTTCACTGCATCATGCCATCTCATGTCAAGCTGAGTTAAACAAGTGGTCCAGCAATTTAGTATTGAACTTTCATAAAGTTGGAGGACTTGTCTGAGACAGATTTTAGAATACCCTGTTAATATTGAAGCAGCGGACATCGCAGAGTAAAAACACTACACTTCCCACAATGCTACTTGATAGAATCTTTTCATTAGATCCACCCTGTTAGATAATTGCGCACATCTTATAAACATCTTTGAAAAGACACTTTGAAAACCAGAGCATCTGATTGGAATCACATTTCAAATCGCCTCCAAATGTGGTTTGAATCCCATCTGCAGAAAATGTTACATATGGTTTTACTGTCCAGACTTGATAAAATCAATCTGTATATGCCAAAAAACAGATTGGGTCATGCAGTCCGATTAATAGGGCTGTGTATGGTTTAAAATGGTATCAGTACTCTTGAAGTGATACCAATACCAATAGAGTACTTCATTTAAAACCCATAATGTGAATGAAGTGGTGTGTAGTATATCTGTATTTTCAAATGTATTGGCGGCATCTTGGCACGCTAAACTGCCATCTCTTCCAAAACACTGCTTTTGACTTCATCACACCTCAGACTGTATGTATAGCTGCTGCTGCGGGAATGTGAGCTCCGCACTGGGGGGGACAGCTATTAGAGTCCACCTAGCCATACACACAAAGTGACAGGGCTAACTGTTAGCATCATATGACTAATGTTAGCCAATAGTTATTATGAGCTGTTAACAACAAAGTTAAGTCTTTGTGATATGTGTGAAATTTGGGACTTTTTGGCAGCTTGGTGTTTGTTGTTAGCTGCTGCTGTGTTAGCTTTTTCTAACTTGGCAGACCTTGAATTAACCATTCACCACGAGGGGAGCAGCTCCCGAGATGGCAGCAACTGAAAGTTTGCTGATCAATCAGGGAGTCAGGACGGTCTGGGTTCAGACCTGCAGTGCAAACGGGATTGAATACTTGCATTCGAACCAGGTATCATTTAACTAGAGACACTTCGATACTACTTGGTACTGGGTTTCTTTGGTCTGTACCTTAAAGATATCTAGTACTGGAACACAGCCCTGCTGAACAAGGCCTTTGTCAGAGGGAGCAAAGTTTCTCCACAGCCACAGAAGAAATTACAGAACTCTTCTCATGGGTTTTTGTAGCACTGACCTAGTAAACTGGAAATTGGTCTAGCTCTCCTTTAATACAGCTCATTTGAAATAGTAGACATCTTGTGGTGGCTGATACATTCATGTGCGGGTGGTTGTCAGGACAACAAGTGCGAAAGGACATAGCTTCGTTCTTGACCATGTGGAAGGACAGTCTTATGTACTCTGCCATAATCACTTTCCTCAAGCTCAGAATAAGACAGTGGACCTGCAGCGTGTGTGTGTGTGTTTGACCTACAGTGAAGATACAGTATAGCTGACTAGCATACACCAGGATGCAGCGCTGTCACAATCTCCACGACTTTTCTTTATAATCCGATGAAAGGGAAGCACTCTATCAAGGAGAAAATGAAAGACGAATGTGAGTCAAAAATGGTGGAATTGTGGAAATGGTCTCAGGAATAAAGGGGTTGACAAAGGGGGCATCCATTTCAGAATAGTCCCTGTTATTTTCATTAGTGTCTAAGGAGGACAGATTGGTAGGTGTGAAATGGGAAGGCACAGGGCGGCTTCATGCACGTTTCCATTCCCATCACTCTGTCATGCTCGTTTCATGGCAGACTGAGGCTCAAACCCATCAGCGCATTATCATTCAAGTATAGCTTCTGTCTGAATCAAGGACATGGGCATTATCATGAGAATGAATTGCCAGCTGACATCAATGAAACACAGATATCTTTCACCACCAGCGTGCGACCTTTCTCACTTTTTCCTCTTTAAAAAGTGTGTCATGAGGTTTGGCTTGTTATACTGTGGTTTCAGCTTTGGGGATGGCAAATACTTGTCCCATATGACATGCATTTACTGTAGAACACCAAGTTATTCAATCACATGCGCAGTAATATAATGTATTCCACATTCAGATGGATGCAGCTGTCGTAATGCCAAACCTATATTCTGTCATTTTGCTGAAGAGAGGCTGTAAAAATGTGTATTGGGCACACTGGTATTCCAGCTATGTGGGTGGGAAATGCTCTTCTCCGCTTTCAAGCAGTTTCACTCTGAGAGAAGGCACCCCTGTGCTATTAGACATGTAAATGTAAATTGCAGGTAGGTGGTTATGCTTTTCCGCCCTCTCCAGAAGCCACACACACTCCAAATTAGAAGACCAGTGCCACCTAGTGGTGTGATTCAGAGCAAAAGTCCAACTTGTGTTTTGCAGCATGAGTGGTTCAGTTGATTAAAGCTCAGTTGATACATCATTATCACATTATTAAAGTCAATTTAAAACTCGGCTGTGCATCGGTTTAACACAGTATTTTACATACACAGCAGAGTGTAGTGCTGTAGGATGTACATTACAGTCATTTTAAATGGTGTGCTGTATTTTATTAATCCACAGTACAATGAAGAGCACTGTAATTCCTCAAAGATGTGTCAAACTCTAATAACGTAGCCTGTTTCCTTGGTACTGCAGTAATATGAGCATTTCATAATACAAGACAGAACAGGTTTTATAATAGGGTACACTGCAGTACAGGCAATCGTGTTTGGGGTCAATGCTTCATATCTTTCACCCCTTTTGCCTTTATCTCTGCGGAGACATGAAATAAATAGCTCAGGAGCGGGTTCATGATTCTACAGATTTGTGAATTCTGAAAACCACTCAGCCATTCAGTGTTCATCAGAGTAATTACGTTTTGTTGTGCCCACAGAAGTGACTCACAAAAGAACAGCTGCATGTGTTGTTGCAAAATTCAGGCACATAGGCGCACACAGAAACAGACGTGTGCACATCTGTGCTCCATCCAAATAATGTCAGGTCAAACAAAGTGTAAAACAATTATCAAACTGAAAGTGAAGAAGTACGGAGAAATGTGTGAGAAACTTGAAATAGCTTGATCCTCATTCATGTATGTAGAAATAAAGTTTTGGTCAAAGGTAAAATGAAAGTAAATATCAGGGCCTATAAATGAGGAAGGAACTGTCAGCAGTACATTAACAAATACAATACTTTAATACAGTCAATTATATACATAGTGTCTGAAAACAACAAACACACACAGGCATGCCAGTGTGTACAAAAACACACACAGAAATCCTTTCACACACTGAGGCAGGCACTCAAAGAAAACGAGAAGCAATACAACTTTGCAAAGACACGACTCATAAATTATACATGACAGGTTATTTCCTTTTATATTTTAACTACTCTGTTGACACTTCACAAGGTACAGTAGCAATGAGTTGGTTCAGTGGCTGGTAACAAAAATTGCTTCGGCTCTCAACTACAAATTGTCTTGGAGTGCAAATCTGTTTGATGATTACATTTCCAACTATTGAACATTGTTCAGTAAAGTGCATCTGCTCAATAGCACAAAAATATTTGTCAGCAGAATGCTTAATGGAGGCAGCGAATTAGACCCCCCTCCAAAAAAAACGGGTGCACATTTGATCTCTTATTGAGAAATTAAAGGTGCAAAAGCATCACTCAGCAGAAGAGTTTCTACTGTGAGCGAGGGCAAGGCTTGTTGCTGAAATGAATATTCTAAATGAGGAATTGATTGGCCATTATGAGAAACTAGCACTCTTAATTTGCTTGTAGAAATGTGTCAGAAAACAGATTTGCATATATATTACAAAAGCTTCAAGATATAAGTAGCTTGGGCAGAATTCAAAGCAGCGCAGCTACAAGATTGAATTACGTGCTAATTGAATCCATCAGTTATTTTCGAATACGTGAAAGATTGAATTGTGTTTCTGAGTGGCCAAAAAGTTGATCAAAGAACCAATTTTACACCCGTTCTGGCAGCGCCTTCGCTTTTGGAATTTCCAAGACATCTTTCGAATTATTGTCATATTGGTTATGGAAGTTATTGTAGTAATTTAGATTTTTTTTTTATTTTTTATTTTTATTAATGGGATTTCAAGCAGATTTGGCAAACATCTGAGATTCTTTAGTTTTGACAGAAACTACACAGTACCCCCACTCTCTCTATGACTCCTCTCTCATTCCATGTTTCTTATCATACTCTCCACCACGCACTGTATTGTTCAGCTGATGATGAATGACCATGGCGCTGGGAGCCAAAATGAGCTCTCGCCGAGACCACACGAATGCCACACTTTCAATACCTCTCCAGAAAGATTCATTACAGTAATTAAAGTTTTGTTTTCTCACATTCTTCCACAGAAGTCACTCCTCGCAGTCATTCCAGATCCTCAGCAGAAACAATGCCTGCTGTAGTTCTGTTGGCATTAGAAGTGGGTGGCTAGACTGTTTTTCTATTTTTATCGAGGTGGACATCACCATCTTGGATAATCAACTCCAACAGATTGCGCTCTGAGAAACAAATTGGTTCATTTAAGCATGAAAATGATTGAGCAAAAGGATGACAAACACAGCGGAGTGCATTTATCAAAGCTGTTTACACGAGACACAAATCACGGCTGCTGGATCCACTTGAAAAATTGCTTTGTTATAGTTACAATTTATCATTGACATGTTGTATTTACTGAAAAACAAATCTGTCAGATGGTAGTCGAGATAGATTTAATATGTCAATTATTACCGCTGAGTAGAATTACTGAGAGGTCTCGTGTGCATGCTGCTCACACTCCGACATTATAGTTAAATGCATAAGTTCTCCACACAGTTATTCATCTGAAATATGAGGAACAAAAGTTTTTAGAGAGAGCGTTGCATTGCACCCACGCCCTTATCCTTCTGGTTATAAGTTTGACATGTTCTGTATTTGCATACAGACAAGTGAAAAACCTGAATAAATGAGTGAAGAAACATAAAGTGTGAAAGGTCACTGCATGGTTGGACGAGTATGAAAAATATGTGAAGTATTTACTACACCTTCACAGTCGACAAATTTTAGTTCAGCACTTATGGTAGATTTCGGAGCAATTTGCAACACCTCTTCCTAACTGGACACACTGTGAACTAGCGAATGAGCAAAAATCAGGTGTTTCAGTTCAGTTTCTTTCAGTTTCTCAATGACAATGTCCTAACCTGCTCAATGTGTCAGTGAGCAGGCTAAGGGGCATGACACTTGTTTCAAAAAAATGCTTGCTTTTGCTTTATTTTAGCAAAGCTTTGTGCATCTCATACTTTTGTGACATTTTTTTTAAGACACTGCTTAAGTTTACTCAGGACTTGATAGGCTCTCTGAATGTTGTTGTTGCTCTAACTTTTTCACACTCCATCCGCCAGAGTTCACTCGCTTGCTGTACGTTAGTAAGAGGTGAAATGGTGAAACTTTTTCTTAGATTATGAAAATAGTACACTGAATGAGATTCTGAAAACATTTGAGGCGAGAGATAAGGGATGCAGTTGCTGATTCTGTCTTAATTTTAGATTGACTGCTAGTTTAAAAAATTTTGTGGGAGTTTCCAGAGGCACACAAGGTAACCTAGATTCAACTTAATTTAAATGAGTGGCCAATGCCCCGTCCCTTGAAATGCAACCCAGAATGCATTACACGGCCATTTACACAGACAGTAAATGGGAAGCGTGAAAATGACAGATCCTGTGGACAAGTATCATTACACAGTGCTCTTCACCACCATCATGAAAACATCAGCTAAGGGAATACATTTTGAAAGAATGTTGTTCATCCCGCTAGTAGAGGTTCAGACTTTAAGAGTCAATGGCAAAGAATATTTAAATAGTTCTAGAGGCCCATGTAGTCATCCCGTCTGCAAATATGGATGTTATCACATGATTGTATATGTAAATTAGGAGTTCTGCTCACACACAAGCTTCTGAGTTGATGTTGAAATCAAAGCTTGAGGAACTGTGTTGGCTTGCTGTAGTAGTCTGTGATACCGGTGTTACATAGTGTTCAGGCACACACCAATCACATTACTTGCCCACACACCTCACCATAATAAATACATTTAGTTCCTTTTGCACATCAACGCGATGTTCATCAAATCAAAAAAATCTGATTTGGAAAATAAGGGTATCTAGACTTAGTTGGATGACAGGCACTATAATTATAAACTGAAAATGTCTGCTCTGTATGGCAGCAGCAGCAGCAGCAGAGTTGCAGTGCAGAGCTCTGCCAGAAGCAAACTTCACTACTGGGGTGACTACGACCCAAATGTTGAGAAGACCAAGAGGATGAAGCTCTCAGCCTCGGGGTGAGCGCGCACCCTGTGAGAGAAGAGAGACACGAAAAAGAAGAGGGAGCTGCCACTGAGCCTTAGTCCCAGCCCAAAAGAAAGAAAAACTTTAGCAAGTTTGTGAAAAAGAAAAGCAGGCGCTGCCGCAGCCACACCAACCGTTCCGGTTGTTCAAAGTAAGGGGATGATCTAAAGAGCTAACGTTGAAGATCACAGCAAGTGTTCCATGGATATTCAGCGTCATCGATGAATCTCTTATTTTCGGAAGAGTCCAGTGTAATCAGGAACACCGGTTTATTAACCACTGAGAAAATCTTCTCACCATGGCATCCCTAAAATTGTGTTGCTATGAAGGTGATTGTTTTCTTTTTCTATGTAATTGTGACCAACTTTTGGGGGGTTATTTCCATCATTCAGATATCACAGCTTTCTTTTTCACTGGCCTGATAATCAGACCGAATTGATGCTTTAGTTCTTTTGGCTGACATGGTGATAGTGGTGACCTCTCAACCCTTCAGGACTGCTGACAGACAAACTGAAAGCTTGTTCTGAGGACAGAGGTTGGAGTTGGTGTGCAATGAATGGACATATTCATTTTGATGTTGATTCCCAGTGAGAGTCAGCTGTTATTCAAATGCTTTAAACCGCATGTTTGCATTTTTCTTGAAAGTTACCTTTAGTCGACAATAACTGTCCTGACCAGAAAACCAGCAACTGCGGTTCACTGACATGTGTTTACTTTCTGTAACAAAGGCAGAAGTAGCATGGCATCGGTGTACCACCACAACACTCTTGGGAAGGTGGCCAGGGATGATAGTTTGGTCAACATTGCGTGTGAATTTGGTTAGGCACTGCTTTCCATCCCATTTCCTACCAACAACGAACCTTCAACAAGGCATATTTTTAACCATGAAGATATTTTCCTAAACGTTACCACAAAGGTTTGGTTGTCTAAACTGAACTGTAGTGTTGACATATCAGAAAACTCTTTTCAGTGAGTCATGAAACAATGATCTTCTGTAAGTCATGCAGGGCACTGGCAATCTGCTTGTGTTATTTAGGGCTGAAGAGGTGGTAAATTTAAAACACAAACTTCAATTATCAAAAGACTTTTCAAAGTCACAATATACTGTCCAGTTGTGCAGCTCTTATATCATGAAAGAAGACAAACAAAGCTGGACAGATCATTGATCTACTCCCCTGCTTTGAAGGGAGGCTTAATACCATGACGAGCCCAGTGTGATAGTTTTCCCATTACGGCTGCATTAAGTGCCATTAACCACACAGCTTTCTGCTCTCACAGTATACAGTAACCATAACAATCGCTGGGGGCCATCTCAAATCAGAGATGATGGTTTAATCAGAGGAGAGTTTAGCCTGCTGCTCCCCGTTTGTCTTGGACCTGATTGTCACGCCGCACAAATTCTCTTTCCATACTCGGCACACTTGAGAGATGATTATAAAAATGTGCGAGAGGGTCTTGGTTTCTTCTACCTGCCTTTGTCCTTGAGTTTTTTCACAGGTTTAACACCAGCCCACACAGGCAGACCCCCCAGAGCCTGAATCCGTAAGAATTTACATGCCAGGTTTAGGCAGCAATAGAGACACTGAGGAAGAGAGACTGAAGGTCGAATCGAGAACTGTGCTGCAGCAAATCTGCTGTAAGGGCAGAGTTGCCGAATACTTTCAAACATTTTCACTAACAGTGAAATCTACAGTTTGCAACAGCACCAATACACATTACTGAGTCTGGTAATTGCTGTCAGACAACGGCTCTTCTGTCTGATGATTAGTTCTTCCATTGGGACACGGGATGGGGCATGGGGGGAAAGAGTATATGGCTCCAGTGCATGGGGGGAAAACTATTTAAGATCATGGGTATGGATATCTTAATGCTCCTCCCAGGACACAAATACAGGGACCCTTTGAACTGTTTTAATTATTTTCCAGATTTCAAGTTTCCTGTTCGAATTCAGTGTTTTAAACGATGCATTGCACAACATTGCACTTTTCTTATATCAAAGATAGTGCTTCAGTACAGTTATAAAACAAAAAATTCCAAGCTTTTGTAACTTCACATCTGAGCCTCATATTGCCCTGCTCTAAATTTAGCTGTTGGTGTCAAATTCCTCCAATGTTTGGATGACTGCAGGGTCCAGCAATGACGTTCACTGCCAACTCAGCATCAAAGAATAAAGTTATTTCTGTCACAATTTAGTGGGATTTCTTAATTTATATTTTTCAGTGCATTGGTGGTTTGACTATGGATATATGATAGACGGCTAGCTTGATACAGAAACATGCTTCCTCTCGACCACCGGAGAAGCACAGGAGGATTTGATCCAGCTTGGCTGACCGAGAAAAAGACTGCGGTCAAGCCAGCGTTAGCTGTCATTCGCATCTCTGTGGTCATAGCAGCTGACATTAAATTTAGAGACAGACACAGGCAGAGCCGAGCAAAGTCTCTTAGAGTAGAGCAGACAAGCCTGATCACCAAGTTTTTTTCTGTTCATTCGGCTCAGACGCTGTCAAAGAGTGCATATAATGGTAGGGAACACCCACATTTCTCAAAATTGCGCCTGTACTTTAGCAAATCCCATGATACTTTGTGTTAAATTATGTGATTTTTTTTTTCTTGGCTTTTTTGCCTTAATTGGATGAGATGGTCTGGGTGTGGTTGGGGCATGACCTCAGGCTGAGGTCAAACCCGCGGCCACTGTGGCAAGAACACCACCTTTGTATATGGTATACCTGCTCTTTCCATTAAGCCACTTTCATCTATTTTTTCCACATCCCAGAAATCATCAGGCCCTACATATAGAACTTGTAGCAATGAAACAAGTTGAATTATTACCTGTTGAAGATTGAGTTAAACACCTGAAACTTGATATCCCAGAATATATGAATTATCAAATTGAAATGGTTGGGAGCCAATATAATTGCAACACAAGAGCAAGCATTATGTTATTATGTCATGCAGTGCTCCTTGTCTTAAAGGAGAAATAGCAAGAAGCTCATTGATTTATACTGAGATCTCCTCATGGAACAGCCTGCTCCTGCATATTAAACAAATTACACAAAGGCAATTTCTAAAACATAATTGATAGCTCACCTTTGAGGCAGGAAATCTGAACCATTGGCATGGAGTTGCAAGGAGACCCACACAGATAGTCCACTTGATATCTGTGTCTTCCCTTCGGCTTCACTAGAGAGGACCATATCATGTGGTCCACTCACGACATCAGTTTGCAGTTAACTTTCTTGTTTATCAGAGCTTTCTTGAGAATTTACTACCATCTTCTGCTCGAGCGAGATTTCATATGACATTGTGTGTTTGCAAAACAAAAGCTTAGGAAATTGGCAAGGAGATCAAAGAATGAAGTCTGTGATTTGGAAAGTGGTGTGTACGCTTGAGAGATTTCCACACAAGTCTCTTCATTTCCCTGGAAGCAACATTAAATCCTATTCAGCCAGGCCAGCCATATTTTTTGGATTTTCGTCCAAACAGGAATTTGGAGGGGGCCCAGTTGTAACCCTCATCAGGATTTGTTGGCTCGCCGCCAGTCAGTTTTAAGGTGCAAGATGATAATCTCCTCATCAAAATTAGATTTGTCGTCCCAGCCGCCACAGATGGCACTAAATGCATACAGTGCTAGTTTATTACATTTGAAATGCATAGTGTTTTTTTTTTTTTTCCTACAGCTTGTTTTGCCTTATGGGGTCTGAGTCTTTTGGGCTGATTTAGGGTAAGGATTAATTATGAGATATTCATATTTAACAGCTCTCTGTTTATATTAACTTTCATGTTAAGTTTTCTTTAGCTATAGACCACAGCAGTAATTCTGACTGATAATCGCCCCTCCGCCTGTGATTTGTGAATTCTTGGTATTTAAAATGATTTTCCTAGAGAAGAGTGATTATTAGAGCTCCTGGGTGTATTGACTGTTAGAGGAATGTCTTTATCTTCAAGCGTTTGTTTACCACTGTTTGCCTGCTTTTGAGCTTCTAACAGCCTGAACTTCTTATGCAAGTGGCATGTTTTCAGCAGAGACTGTTATGGGCCTCAGGTAGAAATCTACAGGTCTGACACAGCACAATTTGTTGCCGAAAATATTTGACACTGAGCGAGACTCTGTTTCTCTCAGACCTCAGTTGGCTTAGCTATAAATTGCTTTTTGTGAGACAAGACCCAAGCACCATTACCCTCGGTGGAAAACCATCTCATGGAAGGAGTTGTCACCTTGAGGCCGATCTGTTCTCACGACTGACTGACAGCGCTCCCTCTCTCCGTCTTCCCCTCCTCTCTGTGTTTGTCTCTATTCCTCTATCTCCCTTTTCTATCACTCCAACCCCTTGCTCTGCAGTCTGTTTAGATCAAACTGCTCCTGCAAGCATCTCTGATTTTCAATCAATTTCAGGAACAGCACCTCTCACAGTTGTCTGCCTGTCTGTCAGTTTCTTCGGAGCACCCACTGCTGGAGGGAGTGGAAGCTGAATCCATCAGGGACGTAAACTGATAGCATTCACCATTTACATAAAAGTCTGAAAAATAACACTCCAGGACCACTGCCATCCCTCCTCCCCCTCAATCCTATTTTAAGTGTACTGTATATCCAACTTGGTTGAAACAACAACAACAACCTAAAAGCAAAGTAAGTAATACAAGAGTGTTCGTTTTATTAGAGGATTCATTCCAGTGTGTCTTCAAGCATGGATTCACATATCACTGCATGCGATATGAAGTTGCAGCAGTGTCCAGCTCTGTCCGCTCAGTAATCACATCTCTCCTGCAGCCTGATTAGATGCCATGTGAAGAGCACAGTGGCCCTTGATGCCTGAGACAGGCCTGCTCATGCTGACCAATTATACCAGATCGCCTGCTGGAATCACTCAGGCAGCAATGCCAAACAAGCAAACAAACAAACCCTGATGAGTCCTGAAAAACATTGAGGATTTAAAACAAAAAACACTTTGTGATGAGCAGGTTCATAGATTGCACATATGCATATTAATGATTAGTGTACAAAGAGTGAGTTCTCTCTAATTATCTATGTGTGTATTCAGTCATGCTTATGCTGAAGGATGGTTGTTAACCTTTGTTTACAGTACAATAAAATTTAGCTTGTGTGCATCAACAAAACCGTTTTCATCAGAAGACCAAGGGGCGAATTCACAGAACGAGTGCGCCGCTTTTGTGGTCGCTATACCTGCACAAATAAGACAAAAAGAATATTTGTAATTCTCAAAGCACCTGCATGTAATAAGGGTGGGAATTGCCAGAGACTCCCTGATACAATATTATCGTGATACTTAGGTCATGATACGATATTATTGCGATTTTAAATGTGCTGCGATATGCTGAGTATCCGATTTGACCCTTTTCTATGCAAATAAGCCTCACTGCAGAAACAGCTCAATTCACAAAGATAAGTGCTAATAGCCACACGCAGTTATAGTAAAATTATTAGTTTCTTTAGAGAGTTGGTGGTAACTGGAAACCAGTAAGTGCATTAAGAATGAGCATCACACCCAGATTTTCCTGGGATCACGGAAGCCATAATGGTAGCCAGGTAAAGGCATCATCATATCTCTCAGCATATGTCTCTTGATACATGGATACAAATAGGTGGCATGGTGTTGCAGTGGTTAGCATTGTTGCCTCACAGCAAGAGGGTTCCTGATTCAAACCTTGGATGGAGGGTTCAAACCCCAGGGTGGGAGAGCCCCTCTTTGCAGAGCCTGCATGTTCTTTCTGTGTCTGCATTTGTTTGTCTCTCCAATGGCCTACTCCCCCCTCCTCCATTACGTCCTCATTACATCTATGATAGACATAGGCGTTGGCAAGGTAACGTTAGATACACGGAAGAGGAGGACGAGTGTAACATTACAACCAAGACAGTCAAACGCAACCCCGGAGTTTTAAAACTCAACCGGAGTCAGTGATGACTGATGAGTTTTAGAATAAGGTTACAGTGCTAATGTTAGATAGTAGCTGTAACGTTACTAGTATGTGGAAACGCACAAGGAAGATAACGTTAATGTTTTAGAGGCAACGCTACAGTAGGCTAACCCTTAGCAACTGGATGCTGTGTTGTCATATATAAGGTTATAGCTAATGTTACATTAGAGGCAAACTAAAAATACCTGTCCAGCAGAAACTCTGCGACCATCTTGCCCCTTTTTAGCTCAGGATGAAGCTGCATCAATTTTCGTCATCGCTTGAAAGCAGAGCCGATGTTGACCAAGTTTTGGCTCTTGCAGCATCGGGTTCTCTCTTATTGTTAGCTTTTTCTGCAATATTCTTTCTAACCGAATGCAATGATTGATCGGAGTTTTCGTAGAACCATATGAGAATGTTACAACTATGAGTTTTTATCTCTGGTGGAATTCACTTACATTTTAGCGTGCCATCAGCTTATTAATAGCATTTTAACCTAAACAAAGAAAAGTGTAAAATTTTCAGAAAGGTAAGTGTTGCTTTAATTGATGACTCCTTTAACCCTTTGAAATGTGGGCAACATCACTTTTCTTGAGCTGCTTTCAGACGCCTTTCAAAACCTTTAAACCCTGAGCAAATTGTTATGATTTCTCTCAAAAACATGGGGAAAAAAGGTGCCGAGCAACTTGGTGAGAAATGTCCCACAAACTGCAAAAAATAATAAAATAAAAATTAAAAAAAACCTAGATATAAAAAGTTAATTAAAAAAGTTAATTATGTCACAGAATTATTATAATTTCAAGCACTCTTTTCAGGTCATTTCCTTTTTTGTTTGTTTTAAACATTCTTTCTTGTCCTTTTTTAAACTAATTTTCTTGTTTTTTATTTTCTCTTTTTACTAATTTCTTCCTGATTTTGAGGGTAATTTCTTCTCTCGTTGCTAATTGCCTTCTTCCCATGTTTTTAAGCCAATTTGCTCAGGTTTCAAAGGGTTAATGTGAGCCAGAATGGTTGTCTGTGTCATATATTATCGATACCTTTTCATGAAGTGGCACAGTGGTGCAGTGGTTAGCATTGTTGCCCCACAGCCTCGACCTACCCACTACCCCTTGAACCAGAGTTTGCATGTTCTTCCCTTATCAGCGTGGGTTTTCTCTGGGTACTCCGGCTTCCTCCCACAGTTCAAAGACATGCAGGTTAATTGGTGACTCTAAATTGACCGTAGGTGTGAATGTGAGTGTGAATGGTTGTCTGTCTCTATGTGTCAGCCCTGTGATAGTCTGGTGACCTGTCCAGGGTGTACCCTGCCTCTCGCCCAATGTCAGCTGGGATAGGCTGCAGCCCCCCCGCGAACCCTAACAGGATAAGCGGTTACTGAATACATGGATAATTACGATGTTCAATCATATGCAAAAAAAAAGGGCAAATTGCACTCAGGTGAAAACTTTATGGGTGATTTTGCGCTGTAATATCATTAGTGCCATATTGTTTGTGAGTACAACCTTGAGACCAGGCGATTAGTGGTTTGAAGTGATGTGACTCATGGTATCACTGTTTCTTTGTTGTGAATTCTCCCGTAAGAGTCAACAGCCATGCTAGTGGCGCTGTGTTGCAGTTAGGCACAGTGGTGCTTGGAGCTAAATTCTAACACTATCATGGCAGTGCTAACATGCTCAGGTTTATGAGGTACAATAAAATATGTGTGATGTCCCTCTTTTTAATTCAGCATGCTAACATTTGCTAATTAGCTATAAACACTAAGTGCACTTGAGGCTGATGAGAAAAAAGTTTTTTTTGTATTAAACCAAATTAATATTGGATAAAATTCAGTTTCAACTGCAGGTGGGGATTGTCAGAGTCAGTAGGATTCATTCTGTGGTGACCACAAATACCCTCACAAATAATCGTCCCTCCAAGAGTTGAGATATTTCAGCCTGAATGAAGGTGGTGGACCAGCTGACCCACAGGCAAACATGACTAAAAAAGCCTAAGCCAACATCCAGATATCGGATTAGAAAAGTGTTGAAAATGCAGATTTGAAATAGAATTTGAACAGACTTTTGCAATTTGTATTATGGATTACCCTCTCCACCTGTGTGAGAGTCTGCAAGAGCATGCATAGTGATAAGTAAATATATATCTGCTCACACAGGACAGCAACATCATGCAGTGTAAATGCATTAAATCCAACACTGGATCACACATTTAAACATCATTGTGCTCACGTATTCAAGGCCATTTTTATATGTTGCTTTTAGCTAATGTCAGAGTAGTTAGCTACTTAATCAACCAGACTCTGTGTCACATTAATAAAGCCCCAGAGAAGTAAACAAATACGTTTTCCACTCTCATTAGGACTATTTCCGCACTGGTAGAGCGGGAGGAAGCTGCTGGGTAATGACGTGTAGATCGCAAGGTAATAAATTAGACACAACCTAGAATTAACAAAGCACGATATTTCATGGACAGAATATTATGACTGAAGGGTGAATGCGTCTCCCAGTCTCATCGGGGTATTTGAGCAAAAGCACCTTGTTTGTATTAAGGAATGAGCAGAAATAATGGTGATAAGGGCTGGGAATAATAGATGAATAGTCAATAGTAAAAACATAAATGCCCTCTGAGGATGGAGAAAGCATAAATATGAAATCTAGGAAATAAAAGTTTTTTAGCAGTTGTCATCGACGTCTGATTAAGGCAGAAGAATGCACTGTAAAATCTCTGGGAAAGAAGAAGAGGAATATAAGGTCATGTCCCATCCATTTGTCAAGTTGGTGCACAGTAGCTAAAGATTTTCTGTTTTATTAGAGGCTTATAACTAGAGGAAGGGGATTATGAACTGAATCCTTTGTAATTGGGTCCGCTGGGGGAAAGTCTTAGAAACAATAAACTTCACAAGAAGCAAAAGTCAAGGTGATTGGACATAGAGGTGAGACGGGGGAAGAAAACATGTTTACATGATGAAGGGATGAGTCTGCATTGCACATGTTGCACAAACTATTTCTGTCCTTTTTACCCAGGAGTATTACAGGCTTATCTTATAGGGTTTTTAATGCAGAGGAAAGTCAGTCCTCGTCTCTACCTTCACTAACACCGTTGTCTTTATCACCCGTCTGCCATGAATGAGACGTCCTCCTCCCTGTGCGCCATCTCCGTCTACCTGAACCTTTGCGCCTCCTTTAAAGTCCTGCTCGTGGTCCCTGGCTTCGGCTTGAACATCTTCATCCTGGTCTCCCTGGTATCCTGTCTGCTCAGCCAGCGAAGCATGATAAGAAGTAACGTGGCGATGTTCATCCTTGGGAGCACCAGCTGCAACCTCGTCAGCCTGAGCTTGTGGCCCATGACCATCCACTGGAAGCAGCACGGCCGCTGGCTGCTCGGCTCTCGCTTGTGTGAAGTCATGGTGAGCGCCAGACACCTGACGAGCTCCGCTTCCTTCCAGTACGTCTCCTTCATTACCTTCTCTATTTACCTGACTGTGGTGTGTGGCTGCAGACACCTGGTAAACAGCAGGCTTTTCCTGGCCTTGCAGCTTGTGTTCCCTCTCCTTCCCATGGGGTTGACGGAGCTGACCCTTTGGTTCCTGGGCAGCCATGTGGATCACCTGGATCCCGTCAACCTCACTTGCTTCTCCTTCATTAATGATGAAGTCATGAGGGTGCTTTTGCTGGTGAAGACTGTCGTGTTTTTGCCGTTAAGCCTGTATTTCTACGCTCACATTCTACACACCATCGTCCAGAGTGCTAAGCTGATGCACAGGAGTCAGAGAGTTAATGTGCACCTGGCCAAAGTGTTCAGCCTCATATCTCTCATCACCTTCACAGCACATGTACCTGGTAGGTAAATACTACTTGCAGACTTTTGGAGAATGAATTGACTGACTAGTTTAGTTCAGTTTCTTTAGTTCTTTGCATTTTATAGCGATAGGCAAATTCATACATGATGTTCCTATGGTCCAAAACAGACCAAAATATTAGTTAAGATGGACAACTCTTTCCTTAATCCAAAAAGAAACTAGAGTGCTGAAACTCAAGTTTGTGATGTCATCGAATAGAAAGTCTGGAGCTGCTCCACAGACAATGGATTGGGACAGATGTTAAAGCTGACACTGAGAGCACCCAGGGGAACGTTCTGAGTACATGGGCACATTTTTTGCTTCAAATCTGAGAACACTACAATAAAATGAAGCTCATTTTGGTATAATAAAGAAAACAAATGTCTTGCAGGTCCACAAAATCAGGCTCTTATTAATCGTCTGTTGGGCAGCTCCAGATTTTGTACTTAATGACATCACAAGTTTGAGATTTCTCGAGTTTCTGGCTTTGAGAGAGAGTTGCTCATATTCACAAATCTTGATTAGACTTTTCTTGGGAATAGGAATAACATATTGGAATTCTTAATTCAGGTGGTGTTCCCCTTAGTAAATACTAAGCTATAACTAGGGCTTCACAATATATATATTTTTTATCATCATCGCATTGTCAACTTGAGCGATATTGCACTGAGGGATTTTTTGACTCAGATGAAAGAGAGCATGAGTAGAAAACTGCACCTTGAAATGTAATTGTCATTCTCTCATCATTCAACAACGTTATCGCACATTGCATAATTTTCTCATATCGCGCAGCCCTAGCTTCAGCGGCAGTACTTGCGGTTTTGATTGAGGGTATCACCGAAAGTTACAGACCTTTTTATTACAAAATTATCTGCACAATTCCGCCACTCTAGCTCAGCGAAGATGCAGAGTCTGTGAAAGCATAAAGAAGGAACTGTGACTTTTACTATCTCAGACTGCTGGAATCTCATATTGGCTTCAGTATATTGAGTAAATCAGTGAGGCCCCCATTACTCACATTGAAATCACTTAAGAGGGAAGACTCTTTGAAGCCAGCTGGACAAGTAGAAAGATTTCAGCAACCATTAACTCTTTCAATGTACAAATTGTGTCCATGTGAGTATAGATTTGAGCAGGGGTGTCAAACTTGTTCAAGTTCATGGGCCACATACAGTCCAATTTGATTGCAAGTGGGCTGTACCAGCGAAACCACTGCATAATAACCTATAAATATCAACCCCTTCATTTTTTCCCTTTTTTGGTGCAAATAATTACAAGTACATTCTGAAAACCTTGAATCCATTCACAAAACAAATGATGAACATCTTGCAATATCCTAAGAAAAATTATGTGCAAATTCAACAGTATGTCTCAGTTTTTTCACATTCAGTCAGTCTACTACTCACTTTCGTTACCTGTGACTTTTTCCTAATTTTCCACTAAAGTGAAAGCTGTTGAAGAAGCAGGTTACGTCATCCTTGCCTCAACAACCATTTACAGTCAGAAGTTTTGTCAGTGCCTCAGCAAGAGGTTTCCACACATATTGTTTTAAGATAGAAGTCCGATACAGATTCTTTTGTACTGAAGCTGCTGATTGACAATGTTAACTAAAACTTAACATTTGCAGTATGCATTTGCATGTACTCAACATGTACTGTACACATACAGCATCTGTTTTGTAGCAATACAGTTTCACAAATACAGCTTTTTAAATAAACTTGTTACACTGACCAGTATTGTAGAAAATGAACTCTGTCTGTGTCTAGTGATGAGATTCAGAACATTGAGTGTCATTTTTAAAGTATAGAAAGGCTATTTTCTCGGACTCAAGACTGCAGTTTTTCCTTCTAGAAATGGAGATTTTTTTAAAAATGAAAATGAATACAAAATAAATCAATGAATAAAAAAAAGCTGCCTTTGGCATTTGAACAAATTGATACTACCAAGGTCAATTTTACTCTTTCATAACACAAACGTTTGTATTACTTAGGAATGTCTCCTTCAGAACATGAAAATGGATGAGTAAAGTACATATTCATGGTTTAAAAAAAAAAAACATATTTTCTGCCTCATTTTGCAGACTGAGAGAAAAAAACTGAACTAAAACACGTGCCTTAACTTTTAAACGTTTTGCTTTGTTTTAATCATAGCGAGTCTTTCTAAATTCTAATCTATTAGCAAAGGTGATACAGACTTTTACAGTGTATTAATATACATTCAATGATAAAAAATGGTTTTAAATAATTACTGCAATAATTACTAACCATTCTTGTACCATACTTTGTTTACTACAGGTGCTGTGTTTGCGCTGATGGAGCACCTGTCTGTGTGTCATGAGATGGTCAGAGATTTGCTGCTGGACCTGCCTTTACTCTCCAGCCCCATAATCCTGCTGTGTATGAACAAGGAGCTGAGGAATCAGTGTCTGCTGCTGCTGCAACGCAACCCCGCCAACCACTATATGGGAAAGAAATCTAGCAGCAAGATGGACGAGCAGCAGAAGAACCTGAGCACGAGAGAAACTGACATGATTCAACCCTAATTCCTAAGATTCTGATTTATAAGTTTATGATGTCAGACTGTTTGTGATGCTTGGACTGTTTTTTTTAAAAAAAGAAGCCTGGTATTTTGCACACTGAGCCCCATTTCTGTGTTATTTATGATGAAATAGAGTGATGAATGCTCGTTTTCTTTCCCCTGCCTGGCTTAACACTGCTGCCTGTGGCCATGTGTGAACCTGTCCTAAAACCACCCTAAACGTTTGTTTTCAAAGCCATGAAACTCACCGAGTGGTCAGTGGTGTTTGTTGATGTTCTGACATCTGTGGTTTCCATCTGTGTTCTCGCTATTCATCTTGATTGTGGAACTATTTTTTTCAGCTGCCTCACACCCGTGTGTAAACTTCCTCTTGATTGTTGGTTTGACCCTGAAGCGCTACACTCTCCAGCCCACTTGATGGCGATAATGCTCCTTTACGTGGGTGTCGCCAACCAGCAGGAAACCATTGCGATGTAATGGGACACATAAAAGAAGCAGAAGAAGAAGGCTGGCGTTGTGCTCAAAGGCATCGTACTGCGAAGGTTGTTTACAAGCACGTAATCCATCGTGCAGTTGTTTAAACTTATTACAAAACTTTTTTTGTTCGTTCTCGTTCTTCCTCCAGGAGCGCACACAGCACCGTTGAGCCGGCCCATTCGCTGAGCTAAAAGACTACAATGACTACAACCTTGTCATAAACAACCCTCTTTACGTTTCCGGTGGCGGATTACTACCAACGGACAATGAGGCTTCTATAGAAACCAACGGATTACACAAAATGTCAAATAAATCATCACGGAAACCAGAGTTTGCTACGATTTTTATGTCAGAACATCAATGAACACCACTGACCACTCGGTGAGTTGCATGGCTTTGAAAACAAACATTAAGGGTGGTTTTAGGACAGGTTCACACATGGCCATAGACAGAACTGTTAAACAAGGCAGGGGAAAACCAAATTCTCAGAAAAGGAGCAGTCGTCAAAATTTTGGTCTTAGCCACTCTATTTCATCATAAACATCCCAGAGATGGGGCTCAAAGTGCAAAATACCGGACTTCTCCTTTAATATAGTTCACCATTAACTTTCCTTCCAGTGTGTCATTGAGGTGGATATATGTTGAAGTAGAAAAAAAAGCAAATAAACATCAAAGAACAAGTAAACACAAGATTTTGTTATGTGTCATCTTCTATGCCTCTGCATGCATGTGTGTGTGTGCACGCGTGCCCACTGTGTCAATGTAGGTCAGACTCTAAATTCCCCTCCTTTCAAGTCTCCTTGAGATAAACGTTACAGCCCACGTGTGTGGGATCAATATGTCTGAGTTGTAGTGTTTCATATGCAGCAGGACAACACTATTATTTATTCATGATTTATACCCATCAGGTTTCCAGTCACACAACTGAAACTGTACTTATGTCTGACCAGTGGTTATGCAGTGACATCTAGTGGTGATAAACTAGACTGCATTTACTTCAGCACTGGAGGGGGTTTGATCATAAATACAAGGTTATACAATTCAGAAAATCCACTTTTCAACTTTTTTTTCACTCACATTAATTCTGCATGTGTTTCTGGTAATCTACGGCAGTTGCAGCACTATTAACAGGAATCAAACCACTTTCAACCTGTGATCAGAATGAACTACTTTGAGGCTATGAAAATGATTAACTAAAGAAATGGCTGCTTAAATTAGTGTTACATCAACGGTAAAAGTGGCTTTAAACAATTCATAAAGGAACTACTATGCTAGTTAAATGTGATATTCTCCACCCAGCAGGCACACTTCTGCTGTCGAGTACCACTTGCCGTCAGTAGGTGATGCTGTCCGCTCACATATGAAACGGCTGCTTACAGTAGTCATGAATGACTGAATAATATTCATTAATCTTCATGATAGATTCAGTGAGAAGGATGCAGCACTGGATAATGAATATGCATATTTATGAGCTTCCTCACCCATGATTTAGATAATCCAGGCACATACAAGTTATGTATTTCCCTGCAGCCGCTTTGCCTTCATTTCCAGGAAGCTTCTCTAGGTCACCCACAGCATGGAGCTCCCACCACTCGACCTTTAACCCTGGTAATTTCCCAGGGGTCTCTGCAGTACGGAGAAGCATATATAAAATGATAATTACTATTGTCTCAGACTACCCACATATTATGTTAACTAGATGAACCACAATTAACATATTACTGAAATAGTCTTATGTTTTGCATGCTGGATGGCTGGTGCAGTGCAGCATTGCAGCATTCTTTTAACACAAGCAAACTAAAATGACAGAGAGTGACGGCTTGTTAGTCGGATCATTTTTAAAGTATGTAAATGGAAATGTGTAGAAGTATTGGGGGATAATAAGAAGAGCATTTTTTTAATAACAACACTTGTGTCACGATCTCACAATGCTGTGATTTTTCTCTACCCTTAAACAAAGGCGCCATCTACACATATATGAACTCATTGTCATGCATTAAGTTATATTTTAATTACTCTTACAGTTCTCACAATATTCCGTGAGTTATTATCATACAGTGTGTGTTTACTACTTTCATCCTAATTCCCATTCATAACAGCAAAAGTACTTTATGTAAAGTAATCAACTTGAAGAGGAGCACATTTCATGTAGAGACACCTCCTGCTGTTATCCAGTATGTTGTGCCAACTACTAACTACATAACATTACATTAGTTCTAATTACAAAGACAATTTTTATGCAATTATATAAAATTTCTCCCCTGTAAGGCATTATATAAGATCTTTCCTTGAATCAAAGAATCATTTCAGTCTGCAGCATGTGTCTTCAGTTGCCTAGCAACTCCAGCCCTGGTGCGGACTAATGCTGTCTGGTGTGTGGAGGTAAATCGGGGGGCAATCTGATTTCAAAATAGGTTGCATGTAGGCGGGGGTCAAACTTTGCAGATGCTCTAGGACAGTTTTCCCAATCGGTGCCGGATTCTTGTTGTGCTGTTTGTCTAAAAAAAAAAAAAATACGAGGGGGTGGGGGGGGGGGGACGTAGCTCAGTAGGGGGAAGTGTGCTGCAATTAAAATAAGATTAAGAGACTGTAGTCCAAGGACAACAAATCAGATAGCATCTAGTGATGGGAAAATAACGTTTAGCTGCTGACCATGTAGTCTAAAGCTTACAAGTTCTCCCAAATGGTGAAATTAACCATGCTTGCCACCTGAGCTGCCAAGTCCCCAGGCAAGCTGTGGCTCTGTTCAAAGCATGGAAATTTGCTTTGTGGATTGCAGCCATGTCCTTACTCAGTGGTATGTATAATTGCAGAGGTGGCTTTTACATCCACATGTGAAATGCAAATGCCTATAGCGATTGTTCTTCTTCTCCCAGGTTTCCTGCTCCTTGTCCGTTACGCTTCGCTAAAACAATTCCACATTGCCTTCAGCGAATCAGCTTCTCTTTCGCACTGCTCTCTCTATTCCACTGTTCATTAAAGTTTCATGCCAGATTTTTACTTTGATAACATATGCATATTGTATGTCATGCTGCTGAATGCAGGTAGCATCACAGGGGCTGGAAAAAAAAGTCTGAAAGAAGTCCACATCCTTTATACCCGGGCTTTGTAAACTGTCACATTCCTCTGCTGTTCCCTTCATATCTTTACAGATGTGTCACTGCAAGTTACGACACACTTTGACAGCAAGGAGATACATTTTATTGTGACGTTAAAACTCATCCATCCAACCGATCAACCGTTGTAAAGGAGCCTGCGTGCGTTGGATATGCTATTTGAATTTCCATAGGTTGTCATGCTTCCCATCCTATCTGGTGATGACAGGCTGCATTTCCAATGTACATGCAATCTGTGATGTGCCATCTCAGAGTTTTGATGAAGAGAATAAAGTATGAGGAATTCTATATTCAGACAGATGGGAAATGCAATTTTCCACACTCGACAACCATATGTTCAGCGTTTTCTGTTTTGATTTCAAATCAAAGACTCAACGGGAATTTTCTGGAGCTGGTTGCTACTCACAGATCATTTCCAGGATAGCTAGAAGAATTCATGATAGTATTTCATTCATTGTCACCCACTGCAACTCACCAGCTTTGGCTTTTTGATAGGGATGTAACGATACCAAAAAAAAAAAAATCTTGGTACGATAAAATGTGCAAGCTAGGATATTCATTACAATGTTAAGAAATGCTTTTTTTTTTATTTTTTTAAAGACTTACTCATTTTATACATCCAATGATCTGAGCCTGTCTCTTCTGGATTAGTATGATTGCGCCCTCTGCTGTTCAACTAAAAAAAGTACAATCAGGGCTTGACATTAAGCTTTTAAAAAAGAAAAATACAGTTATTGTAATCCATTACCATACAAGACATACAGTTAACAAGTAACAATTACATGGCTGGGCGATTCTAACTTAAATATCTATTTATTGCCTGTTTTAGGTAGTTGGACGATTATTTTAGCTCGATGGCTGACAACACAGTGTGTAACACAGAAAAATTGGGCAACCTCTGTGACTGAAAAATGAAGCCAATGCGGAAGTGCCGAAAACTGCAGTTCTTGGATCGGCCACTTGAGGCTGGCTCCAGAAGCACGATAATCCCTATAGACCCCCATGTTAAAATGCACAGCTTTCAGCAGAAATAAACATGTTTACAGCCTGGTACAAAAAACAGTTTTGGTCTCTATAGCTAATTTCTCCCTTCATGACAACTTTACAGTGGTGTTTTTTTTAACACTCACCAATTTAAGTTTTATTAAGGCTCAAACTTACTCATAATTACAGCTAAGGCTGCTTAGAGTGACAGACTGTCTGCCGACAGTGTCCTTGGCTTCTCAGTCAGATTCACCCCTTGCTCCTCCAAAGCTCCGGCCTCTCAAATATGGTTGCTTCTGACTCCAAAAAACCAAGATGGTGAGGGCCGAAATGCCAAACTCTCAGCTTCAAAACAGCCATCCATAAACTAATGGGTGACAACATCGTAGCTATGTCCGTTATTTTATACAGTCCATGAGAAAAATAGATGAATAATCACAGAGGACATTTAGTGTCTGATTTATCAGTATGGATTTATTTTACAAAGGCTTGATTATGAAGCTTCTGGAAGGGATACAATGGGACTGGAGCTTCTGGGCAAAAGACAGTACATTTCTGACATGCAGCACTCCAGAGATACTTGTTAGTAATGTTAAGTCATATACAATATTGTCGACCTCAGAGTTGACTTCTATAGTATCCAGTATGTCTGATATTTCTCATCAGTGCTGTTTGATGCTTGGTCGTGAGACAGCCATGCTCATGAAATAAACATGTAATATTGTGGTAGACTTTGTCACAGTCCCATGATGGTATCAAGACGGTTATTGGCGCAATATTGCGAAACTTGATACAACATTACATTGACAGGCATAGATTTCAGGAGTGGGGGAGGACAGGTGTCATGTTCCCCTCAGTATTTAGAATATGTACATATGTCCCTCCCCCCAACATGGAAGTATGAAGGACTTCTGTTTTTGTGCAGAGACCTAGAGTTTCAGTGGTGCACAGCTCTTTCCTTCCCAGAGTAAAGCCAAGTAAAAGTATAGCAGTATAGAAATGATTTATAGCACCTCGAATTTTTAACAATTAGATAAAATATATTGGTGTTTACTGGCAAAATGACAGGCTAAGTAATTTGATGCTGTTGAACTCAACAGGAAAAGTCCCAGCCTCTCTCTTCTCTCAGTCTCACTTTTTTCCCCTTCCTCTCCAAAGCTTTCTGATGCATTTGAGCTACTCTCTTCTTGCCCCGAAAAATCACTTTGTCACATAGCAACGCATCATTTCACATGCTAAATTTTTAAAAACTGGAACTGGAAATCCTTTCTCAGCATGCAATATCCATTAGGGAGAAAATTATTCATATGATTCCCCCTGCATTATTTATCGCTTAATGAAGAGAAATATGTGCCCCTCACGCTCTCACCATTGTTACCCGCCAATACTTTACCTCTCCAGATTTCTCAGGTTCGTCTTTACAGGATCCCACCGCGCCTCCGCTGGATAATCTAGAGTGAGAAACGACTTTTGATCACATAGTAATGGGATTTAAAGTGCCCTCATTCCTCCATCACCTCTGGAAGATTCACTTCATGGAGGTCCCATAAATCTCCTCTCTAGAGGTTGTTGGGGTCTGCGTTGCTGCTTTTTACTACGCATTTTGCTTTATTGTGGGATTGCGAGGAAGGTTTTTTGGTCTTTAGGGCAGACACACATGAATAACTAATACCGTACCAAAACCTACACTCACCCTCTCTCCTCTCCAGCTCTCTATGTGCTGCACCACCTCTAAGTGATGCACTGCAGACCACCAGCTTGAAGAGTTGGGATACAATACACAACACAAGCGGAATGTAATTTGAAAAGACAGAAAAAATATCTCAGAGCACCATCGGATGCATTTATTCTAGAGACAATAGTAGCCGCTGAAAATAACTGCGAAGCATCAAGCAGATATGCCTGTGTCAAATACAAACTGTCATAGGGTATTACAGTCAAGGTTGGCTTGACTGTGTATTGGGTTGTGGCGCTTTTTGTTGTTGTGTTGTGCAGCGGGAGCAGATGGAGACTTTGCAGGTGGGAGAATCAGGCTTCTGTTCTCAGTAGAAGCAGGGAGAGGAGGAGCTGCATGTCTGCTGCTTATATCCAGCCCCTCCAGGGTTCCTAATATCACAGTATTGAGGGTGATAAATGGACCTGCAAAAGTGACACTAACCAAGTTCACGGTTCAATGATATGGTCACTCCAGTCCCACCCCGCCCTGTCTCTTCTTGTACACTTTTAAAAACAGAAAAGACAATATTTCTAATAGGGATACTTATCAAAATGGAGCCTGTATGTTCTTCCACAGTGTGCGACTTTTGCATAAATAACATGTGACGTATGGAAACACAAGGCTGTATATGTTTATAACGCATTACAGTAAATGCAATCAAGTTTGACTGCTCGTGCACATGTGCTTACATGTTTGCAAATTGAGGTAAATACCAGAGACATTGTAAATGCACAGATGCTGACCTTTTACCACAAATAAACAATGCTACCAATGCTGCAGGCCTCTCTACACCCCGCAGCTTTTATGGGTCACAAAGAACACTTAAATCTGTATAAACACGTAGAGACGCTAATGCCTTTGGCGGGAGTGTGTGGTTAAACAAACAAAAGAAAGAGGAATAATTTGAACTCGGTTGCACTTGAAGTTTGATTCTGTGTCAGAATATCTAATACGTTCTATATATGTTTACAGTTCTTGCGTGTTTGTGATTGCCGGGCATTGCTTGTGAGCTGGCCTCCTTTTGCCCCGGCCTTTTTTCTGTCTCCAGCACCATCCTGCAGAACCTTACCTTTGTTTACGCATCTGCCCTTGTGGTTTTTCCTCACTTTGATAAATAATTGACATGCTCTTCTCCTTTGATATGTACTTTAATGCTTTTTTCACCAACCTTGTAAAAGTCTGCACTCATAGAGCTCCTGCTCCCGCTGAGTTTAGAGTGCACCTCTGCACAGTCACTGATTTCATGGTGACAGCCTCTTTAATTTAATATTCCACATACAGTTCAATCATTCTTTTTTTATTTTCAGAGAGAAAAAGATAAACATGAATTGTGTGCCTGCCGTGACACGAGTATTGCTAATTTACAAAAACAACGGCGGATAAGTGCCTTTCTCTTAACTTCCCTTTGTACCTGGTACGTTGCATTATTGTCGGTACAAAGGCGTTTTATGTTTTATGTGTTTCGTAGGATGTTGTTAAACTACATACTGCACATCTACAGCTCATAACATTTAGTGTATTGTTGACAAAAGTTATTGCCTGCTCACCGGAGCCTCATTTATTGCATGCTTCAGGCAAGAAACATTTCAAAGTGAGAAATTGTCTTTCAGAAAGCTTTTTCTTTTTTGGTTGCTCTGGCAAGTGTTGTATTTTTAATAGAATCACTTTGACATAAACACTGCATACACTCAAAACAGCCTTTGAAATGTTTAGATTTTCTCATTTTAAAATCACATTAAGCTTTTAAAGTCTGGGGAAGAATCTAATATTCAATTAATATCTCACTGCAGAGTAATTCAGCGTTAAACTGTGGATCCATACTGTAGACACAGGCATTAGTATATTTGCATGTTTGTTTTGCTGTTAATTACATTTAAGTGCTGAAAGGATAGTAACACCTTATTTCTTTGTCCAGAACAGACCTTTTAAAAGAGCTAACTGTTAAAATAACCAAAGTAGTTAAGAGAAGCAAAAGTGTGAGAGACCAGTGCGTTCTTCTCCACCTGTGAGACCTTGCTTGCGCTCATCTGGTGGCAGCACTGACAGGAGGAAACCTTCTAATTAGTTTCCTCTGTAAAGCTGTCATTACTACCAATGATAAAGGCGGGGGGGGGGGGGGACGCACAGGGGATACGATGCTCTAATTTGTTCTTTTATATGAGGTGAGTCAAGGATCCATTTTGAATGGTGTGAAACCTATGATTGAGTTTTACAATAATTCCTTGCACAGCACGAGGAGGCCTACGTTTAAGTCCAGAGAGCGATGAATAATGTCTATTCATCCCTGCTATCTTGTGTTTAATGAGGAATATAATGCATAATAAAAAACACGACATTGTACACTCGAGGAAATCCCTGCAAGAAACAAGAATGCCAACTCTCAGCAAAATTTTTAGGAAGTATAATCACAAAAAAAGGAGAGAGAACTGTTTTCCACTGGCATCTTTTTCTGCTTATTACAACTCAATGAAGACAATTTGACACAAAAGTGATTATGCATCCAGGCTAGGAAATGTGAAATAGGAGCACCAACGGGACGCAGATTCATAAACAGGCAGTGAAAAGTGATATTCTGTTGAAATGCAAATTCTTTGAGGGTTTTGTTCCAGAGGCATGCAGGGTGAAATTGGCCTTTAAACACATTGGCATACTAATGTCTTGAGGTGCCTCCACCTTCAGCCCGCTCAGAATAACCATGGCGCTATAATTGACTCGTAGTTCACAATGGCAATGCATATATTTGCATCAGATAGAATTAGACATTTCTATGCTCTAAGGTGTGCCTGAGAGTGCGCCCACATGTGCCTGTCTCTGCAGGTATGGAAACAAAAGAGAGACTTGATGCAGTTTTAAGGGAGGAACTAACTCTGCTGCTTACTCTGACAAGGTTCTGTTCAGGTCTGTTAGTTTGCTTTGACCCCCGACTGTTTGATTTACCACTCATGCTCTTTATTTCCTCCTTTTCTTTCTGCTCCTTTCTTTTCTTTCTTGTGAGATGAAGTTCAGTGTATTAAATGAAATCAAACACAGGAAAAAAAAAAACACATACATCATCCATAAACATACACACATTATTGACACAGAAGCAGGACGATTACATTCATCACATGTTCACCACTTCAATCAAAGACTTTATATGCCACCACGCCGGCGACAGCTCAGGTCAGAGGCATTCTTTTTTTGGGTTCCTGTCCATATGTCCATTTCTTGTGAACACGATACTTAAGGAACACTTTGAGGGAATTTGAATTTGGCACAAACGTCCACTTTGACTCCAAGATAAACTCATTAGATTTGGTCGTCAAAGGCCAAGGTCAAGGGACGTCATGTCCATCATTCTTATCATGTCCTCATGCCCATTCTCCCGGACATGGTATCTCAGGAAAACCTGGAAGGAATTTCATTACATCTGGCACAAACGTCCACTTGGACTCATGGATAACCAGCTCAGTGCCTCCCTGCTTGGCACTCAGCATCAAGGGTTGGAATTGGGGGGGTTAGATCACCACATGATTCCCGAGCGCGACACCGCTGCTGCTCACCGCATCCCTCAGGGGATGGGTCAAATGCAGAGAACAAATTTCACACACTCAGGTTGGTATATAGTTGGCTACAGTTGGTAATGTTGGAGAGCTAGTAAGATTTGAAAGTGGCACCTTCTCTAAGCTCCACCACCCTCCTCCCCCTCCCGTCAGTGCTCCCTCCAAAGCCACACCCCCACAAACTTGAACGCGCATCCTGCAGTACACCGACAGAGAAGTTAATGTTAGCACTGGGCTAATATGAGCTACAAAAGTAGCTAAGTTGGCTAACGTTACATGTTTCATAAAAATAACAAATCCCCCCGAAGCATTACCTGTCCAACAGAAAGACAGCAACCTCTGCATCACTTTTCAGGCCCTTCAGCTCCCTCAGTTGTCTCCACCGTTCAAAAGCTGCGATGTTGGTTGACTCTGGTTTGTCCTCTCGCTTTATCCAAAGCCTTTTTCGTCGCAGCCTTTTCTGCCTCTAACTTTCCTTTCTCAGCCTGTTTAGTGGGGCAGGCCATTGCAAGTAACGCTGGAAGTGGTACTTTTGGCTGCATTTTCTCTGCCATTGTTCAGCAAACTCCTGCTAACTCAGTATTTCTGCTGAGGAGTGTGCTGAATATTTCCGGCAACGGTGACACGTGATGAGTGCGCACAGGGAGGAGGGAGGGACAGGGGGGAGTGGGCAGGGCAATATATAAGGACGAGACATGAAGGCATCTGATTGGCTCTTTCTACTTGCACTGAGAGGCAGGAATTGGTCAGAGTTTTTACAGGCCTGCAGCTGCCACAGAGGTCGAATTTTTTTCGTTCCTTTTTCTGAACACATTATGTATTAACTACTCTCAGGATGGAAGGACCATTTCACCCAGTACAACAAGAAGTGTTTATGAACAGGATTACCAACTATAGCTTTAACTTTAACTTTAACTGGATAAACTGTCTAGAATTTGGTGGCACTTTTGGGCATTAAGAATTCCTACGCTAATTAAGACAAAAAGTTGAACAATAATAATTGCCCAAATATTGGGATGAATAATAGGATAAAGTAATAAAGTTATGGAATTTTATATCCAAAAGGTCAAAGGTCAGCCTCACTGAAATTCATAATGTTCTGCAAAAAACACTTTCTGGCCATAACTCAGCAACAGAAGGGGAGACAGGAGGGGAGGGGATACTGGATTGGTGATACTAATCTTGGGTGCCTACCTTGAAACTGTGGAGATTGTATAGTAGAGCTGCAATGATTAATCGATGAGTTCGCAACCATTAAATTAATCACAAACTAGTTTGCTAATTTATTAATAAGTTTGAGTAATTCATAAAGAAAAAGTCTCTGATTGCAGCTACTTAAATGTGAATATTTTTAGTTTTCTTTTGTCCTTTATGATATTAAACTTAATATCTTTGGGTTGTGGGCCAAACAAGACATTTCTGAGTGTCATCTTAAGCTTTCAGAAACACTGACGGAAATTTTTAACAATATAGTTAGTTTTTATAGAGCAAAAAACTAATCAGTTGCCAAAGAAAATAATAGACAGATTAATCAACAATGAAAATAATTGTTAGTTCCCACTTTATTTTAAAGCTCTTCTGTGCTGTAAGGTTGAAGATCTGTGTAAAGACAAAAAGACATTTGTCCCCCCACTTATTTGTGGTATAGTAACTCTATTTTCATGAACCAAGCCACACAGGCAGATCGCTGTCAGGTGCGCCCTGCCAAGTGTATGGGGAACGTGCCAAACACACTTTTGGTAATTTTGTGGCCAGACTCCCTTGGCGTACCTGTGGCACACTTGGGCATTGGGTGGGATCAGAAAGATGGCATTATTATTGATGGGTGCATAAGAGGCTGTGACAATCATGGCTTATCACATTCACCCCCTTTAATCACAGAGCTCTCCCCGTCCTGACACACTGACAGTACAGAAATCCTGTAGAGTTTTCCTCAGAGAAGAAACTTATTGTTGCCTGGGTCTTGGGTCAGAGAGAGCAGCCTCTGTCATATAATGTTGCTCATCACAGCCACACATCTACCTGTAGGGTATCATAATTAAAAATACAGAGCTCCGGGCGACATTTTGGCGAGCCGCGTTTAAAAGAAGATGACATGCTCAGCCGTTACCCTGGTTGTTTAGGATGGAGACACCAGGTGAAAGACTTGCAGGAACAAACGGTCCCAGAGGAGTTATAAATGGAACGAGAAGTTTTAAGTGATTCAAAAAGTTTTCACAGAGCTGTGTGAACTGTAGAATAATTAATCAAAACAGCACATTTAATGTGCACATAAGCACGGCAGGCTCTGAGGTTATTCTACAACAGTCCCTTGCTAGTTTCACAAAATGTGACCTGTGGCTCGACAGCATGCAACATCACTCCAGTTAGAGACTGCAGATGGCTGTAAAGAGAGTCACCAGTGTAAAGGAAAGGCCTTTGGTATGGTGCTTACAAGCTATTGGAGCAAAAACAACCAAAAAAACTACCAAAACAGCCCCCCATCCCCCAAATGTTCAACCCCAGGTTAAACATTTAGTTTGGTGTGAAGCATCCATGTTTTAGTGTGTGTAGCTTCTTTAGAGCAACATCCATATTTGAAGCATTGCCCACTGTCATGGCTACAACTCTGTGTTCTGTCAGCATCAGTTTTATTGGCCAAGCATGTCAACGCATACTGCACAAGGAGTTCAAATCTGTCTTGTGCTTGTCTAAATGTCTTCACTTCACATGCTTTAGTCTGGACAGACATGATGTAAACTGGAACTGGACTGGCTGACAGAGACTTACATTTGCGAGACAATAATTCCAGTTTTAGAGTCCTGAAGAATTATTCGGTAATCTAAAAGACAAAAGCAAAGATAAGAGGGAAGTCCAAATTAGTTTTGTGTAGCATAAATTTGTTATTTTTCTGCGCTGATGTGTCTTCTAGGTTTGCAAACACTGTTTTCTTTAACTCATGTCCTGACAAGAAATATGCCAACTGTCTGACTGATGAAATAAAACAAGAACGTTTAAATCTCTTCCTAAAACATCCTTATGTGTTTACTTTATCTTCAGCTACTGACATTTGTTTGACCTGTTTCTAATGATTTAATAATTGGTTAGTTATAATTTGCCGCCTTGTGTGAAGCATCTTTAACGTCGGTTTTGAAAAGTGCTCCATCAATAGAGGTTATTGTTGCTGTCCTGTTGGAGGAAGAACAGCAGCCGGTGGGTTTTAACCGTGTCAGTGCTGACACAGTGAGCTACTTATACTATAACATTTAGCTTGAAAAGGTAGATTTTAATCGACCAGGCATCATACAACACGGGGTCTGTGTTGTAATGTGCAGGCTGCAGATGCATATTTGTTTCAGTGAGTCAGCTCCACGATTGGCATTCAGTTGAACTCCCTGCAGGATTTCAGGCAATAAATATGGAAATCTGAGCATGAGAGCCAAGCTCTTGTCTAGCTGCTTTTTGCCTATTGCACAGTTTAGTCAAGTATCACTTCAGCATAAACAGACTGATAGCAAACAGTAAGATTGGAGCTTTCTCAACTGGCAACTATTTACTTCAACACGATCACTAGGAGAACATTTTACACATAAAAATTAAACATTTCCAATTTGCACAATCCTGGTTACTTTTAGTTTCTCAGTAATTAAACGTAGCAGATATGATCATGGGGACAGGGAAACAGTGAAATCATCTGTGCACAGGAGATTTTGCATGTTAGATTTAGCCTTTTTGAAAGACTTGTGTAAGGGAAAGACCAGCAAAGCCCTGGGCGCTTGGCACAAAAATATCCCTAAATCCCCTCTCCCACCCTGGGCAGTGACACATGCTGTGACTAACCCTTTTCCGCGATAATGGCGTTAAGATTATTGTACAGAAGAGCGTGTCCTAATAAATACAGTGTGGTAGTAAACATTAAACCAGTGAAAAGTGTGTCTGATGAAGACATTAGCATTAAAATCATGCATCAGCAGCTTGATTAAAACTCTTTGTTTCCTCAACTATCGGGGTCCTGGGGAGATCTCCTGATTTTTGTGGCTACCTGGGAAAGTGCCTGATGTGGCATGCTGTAATCAGCCTCTGCCTGAGACCCAATCACTGCGAGAAGGAGACCGTCTCAAAATACCATAAATGTGTTCTGAAAGCACAAAAAGCAGTTCAACCAAGCTGAAAATGGATGTTTACGAGGAGAAATGATGAAAGGCTATGTACAATATACAGGGGGATTAACGTGAGTTGACTGTGGCCATGAACTGTGAGTAAAACCATGAAAGTATTACAACACCATCAAGATTCCTTCAAAGTCTGAAAAGCTGAATTTTCCAACTTGCAGAGCAGACTCTGTATGCAGTGTGGAAAGGAAAAAACATCTCTGCAGCAGATTGTATCCATTTAGTCAGTGTTTCTTCCTTCTTTGACCTTGCTGTCTTAAGATAATTTGGGGTTTTTGTCACCTTGTGACCTGCTGCTGCACCACCACCATATTTTGAATTATTCACTTGACCTGGGGACAGCTAATAGATCCTTAATATTTGAAAAGTAAGTGCAGGATTTCTGTGTCTGTGGACTCTGAGCCGTCTGGCAACTACTGAGGCAAATAAACAGGATAAACAACAAACTATGGGGAAGTAATAAATTGCAAGGTCATCATCCCATCACATTTTCCGCCCTACTAAGAGGATGAGAAGATTTCCGGTTAAAGTGGAAATCTTATTTTAATAGTTGTCTGGCATAATTTCACAGCGAGATAAGAAAGTAATATGAACAGAGTTGTGTGTGTTCACATTCATCCCACGGGTACATCTGCCCCCTCTTCACCATCTATTTTTAATATTCGATCTGCAAACCAAAGGTTGAAGGGTGCTGAGTAAATTGGTCAAGCTCTGACAGAGATTACAGTGGTGATCTCTGGAGTAATGCTACAATAAGAGAAATAAACACGCCGCAAATTACTCAGAATAAAGCAGAAAGCATTTTATAGTGCTCATGTGAGAACTGTGTGATGCTCTATGCTGGACATCTGTTAACTGATGGAAGCAATCAACAGAGCAGATCAGAGCCTGCTTGATTTGTAACAGGTTTAGCTAAAATACATTCTGGCAGCTTTGAAGTATCCCAAAAATCAAATTGTGCTCTGACTTTTATTTTTGTGCAGTGCTTAATCCTGTAAAATCACATACAGTACACTGTGTACTTCTTTGAGTCTGTTAAGTTTTCAGTGTCATTTGAGTATCAAAGCATCATCTGTTTCCTAAAACTTAAGGTCTATCTGGCTTAAAGCCCTGAAGGCAAACTTCTCCCAGTAGCCATAAAACATGGATTAACAACAAGATGATTTAACAAAAGTATCACATTCAGCTCAAAAATAACTGTCGAGAATTATAGACCATACAATTGTTTTTTTAAGCATATTTACAGTGCATCAATTAGCCTGGCAGCTAGCGGACTTTTCCCCTACTCATAGCTTAAAGCAACTCTTACCTTTCTTGCATTTCACACAGCACTTAGAAAAAATCTGAACATCCACATCTCCCGCCTCCCTCCAAAGTCCCATCCCCCTCCTCCTGCAACTCCACCTCCCTCCAAAGGCCTACTCCCCCCTCCTCCATTACGTCCTCATTACGTCTATGATAGACGTAGGCATTGGCAAGGTAACGTTAGATACACGGAAGAGGAGAGCGAGTGTAGTGTTACAACTGAGACAGTCAAACGCAACCCCGGAGTTTTAAAACTCAACCGGAGTCAGTGATGACTGATGAGTTTTAGAATAAGGTTACAGTGCTGATGTTTGATAGTAGCGTTAACATTACTAGTAAGTGGAAACGCACAAGGAAGATAACGTTAATGTTTCAGAGGTAACGCTACAGTAGGCTAACGTTAGCCATTAGCAACTGGATGCTGTGTTGTCAAATAAAACGTTATGAACTGAACTGAACTTCTTTTTTTGTCATTTTTATGTACAAAAACGAACTGACATTTCACATCCCCTGAGCAAAAAGAAACAGAACATCTAAAGACAATTTGTGCAACATATCAGAAAGAACATATAGTGTAATAGTAAGATGAAAAGGGTCGACATTTCACAGTCAAAAACTCCACATCCTGAGAGCAGAACTTTGAGATCCTCTTCACATCACAGCACCATGAATTATTTGTGTATATTGCCGGACCGCCACGATGGAGCTTACTATCAGATGATGCAGCCTCCCTGTCTGCTCTGTGTAGTGTTAGCTCAACACCGGAGTCTGATATATTACCATTCATCCATGTCTCAGTGAACACAAGGACGCAGCAGTCCCTCAGTCCTCAGTGAGTGGATCTCCCAAGTCAGATGTTATCCATTTTTGTGTCCAGCGAGTGGACGTTCGCCAGAAGGACGCTGGGAATAGCTTGTTTGATGTGGTTAGCTCGTAGCCTAGAGCCCCGGTGTTAGCGAGCGGTTACGTCAGTCAGAGGCCTCCATGTGGGGAAGACAGACAGGACTGGAGAAAACGCCGACCAATCATTGCATTCGGTCCGAATGCAACATTGGTCGGAGTTTTCTTAGAACCATATGAGAATGTAATATAATTTTGAGTTTTCATCTCTGGTGGAATTCACTTACATTTTAGCGTGCCATCAGCTTATTAACAGCATTTTAACCTAAACAAAGAAAAGTGTGAAATTTCCAGAAAGGTAAGTGTTGCTTTAACAAATTACATGTCATTATTTTTCTTACTCACCGCTGGTTTAAGTCACTGCATCTCCAGACAGAACAGCTCGGTTAAATTTCAGCCTGCATGCATGTTTGTCAGCCAAACATTGTTAAAACAGAGCAGCTAATGTTGCTGTAGTAAGAAGTTAGTGGAGAGAGATGCTCGTCCAGGCAGGTAACGCTATGTCCTGCTTTATCGCATAACTGCTTTGTTTACATACGGCATGTGTTCTGTCTGTTGACCCATATTTTCTCCATAATCAAGAATATTTCCACACGGCTGACTTTGTCCTCATCGTCTTTCTCTCGGCTGCTTGCCATCTCCCTGCCACTGTTTGATGGTGACACAGAATTTCAAAATAAAGGTGTAACCTAAAGATGATGATATGGATCAATGTTTTCACTTTGCACTCTCCTGATATTGGATCGTTGCTCATTGAATTGATGTATCTTTCCAGATCAATGGATCATTACTCCTCTAATACATACAGGAGCTTAGTCTCTTCATGTTTTATTGTTTTACAACACTGAATTAAAGGACATTTAAGGTGGCATCAAAAAGACCCTTACAGTACCAAAGTACCAGTAGTCAAAGTCAAAGAGATACAGAGAGATAGACATCAGGGATCTAAATTCGTTACAAATAAATAAATAAAATGGATGTTTGTACAAGCGTACTAGGACACACCTAAATCATTGCTAACACAGTCAGTGGGTTTTAGAAGTTACATAATTACACAGTTGTAAGTAAATGTAGATCACCTGTGTGTATCTGAAAGATCCCACTTGTGGTGAGTCAGTATTGCAGCAAAACCTACACAATGATGACAAAGAAACGCTTCGAGCAACTCCACATTAAATCCTTTTTATCAATGTTGAAACATGATAAAATATGAAAACTTCAGAGGGCGGATTAAAACTTTAATTCGAGCCAGATCTATGGATTGGGTGGTGCACTATAGATATGTTTTTGAAATCCCTACTCATTTTACCCAACAGCATCTGTTTCAGAGCAGAGAAGTTAGCTGTGCCCAGTACCCCAAAAATGCTGCTGTATATTCTGAGAGTTCATGAAAACAGAGTGGAGAGCCAAAAAAGGACAAAGAGTGATGGAGATGTCTGTTTCTGACACTGTGTCTGTCTGCACTGACAATGTCTTGTCTGGTTTTTGACTCTAGTCCTATTCGCATGGGACTAACATTACATGGGGACAGGGCTGCTGCTAGGGTCTGGTACTGTTCACAGTTGAACTAATACCTGTACCAGTTCTGGTACCTGGAATACTGTACTGGTACCCTTTTTCGGCACTACTTCTGGAGCTTTCTTTGTAAAAACAAAACTTTAATTTGAAATTAAACATTTAAAAGCTGCAGAGGTGATGCAGTAGAGTAAAATGCAATTCTGCTCCTTTGCTCTTTTCTAATCAATGTATGTCTGCGCATTAGCAGTGTCACTAAGGCTAATGGTACAAAAATACATAGAAAAGAAAATAGAGGCTGAAACCATGCCGGCAGATCAGCACTGCAGTGATAGTTCTGGCTCTATGTAAGACTGATGAAGTGGTCAGCAATGGATGAGCTGCCATTCAAGTTGCCCCCTGTCTGAAGTTGGACCCAGCAGCTCCACTGAGCTCCACTGCCGAACTTGGAGCTCCTTGGCTAGCTTCAGGGTTTCGGGGTGCTTCGTGGCACATTCATATCTTGTCTAAACCCCATGTTCACACCCAGATGCCCTCTCTGGTATTGACGTTTGGCACCAATGAATTTAATGTCAGATGGTACTTCATAGTACCAACATAATTTTGTCATTACCATTAAAAGTACCAAGTTCAATACCTAACGTGAAGGGTTGGGTGATATATCTATCGACCCTTTTACTGTTAGCAAACAGTCTGATGTATTTTGGTGGGTGGGGCTTTGTTGGAAGCATAACAATTCTCCACAGACATTAGCTAGCACTAGCTAGAAAGTTCTGTTTGCTTGTTTTAGACAACCAAGGAAGATGGCGCGAGTGGTGCATTCAGAAACACTCATTTCCAGTGCCTGAACGCACTCTGGCACAACCTGGACCGTTCCTAAATTCGGAGTGCTGTCATAATGTACCATTCACTTATCCAGAGCACTACACTCTCTCAGAGTGGCAGAGCGCCCTCTCGACACTCGAGAGGTCTGAGGAGACGGAGCAGCAGAGCGCTGAGCGGAGTGAATGTGCGATAACTGTTTGCTAATTCATATAGAAATATAACACTCCATTTCTTCAACCAACAGGGCTCTCATTTTAGTGTAGAGCATCAGACTGAATTTACAAGAGCACCATGTCAGGTCACTCCCTCTCTGGGACCCTGAGTTTTACTTGAATAAGTAAACACCAGCGAGACCAGACTGGCCGACCTGTACGCTCTCACTCAGTGGATGGATGATTTGACAGGAGGGCCGGCTTTGTGCTTGATTACTATGCCAATCTCACAAAGAAGGACAACACTTGAATGGTTTTCTCCGGTTTGTTTTGCTATTGAAGCTACTGTAACGTCACCTAAGCGCTTAGAAGTTAGCATTACAGAGAAATCCAATATTCCTCGTAATACCTCCCCAATTTCTGATGAGGTGGATATGATAACACTTAATACACATAACGTTACTCATCCCGACAACAGTAAATAATTTTTCCCTGTGCACTGACCCATGACTCCTTCTATTCTGACTCCCAAAAACACAACAAGACCACATTTTAAGACTTCTGTGTAGTCTACAGCCCTGTGGTGGTGAGGCGTGTTTTGCTTCCAGCTAACAAACTGACGCCATTGCGACCTCGGCCCTAAAAGGGTCTTTTATTTCAGTTTTGTGAGATGAGACTATATATTGTCTTAGATTATGAGTACCGTAAGTGTTGCCTTTTCCTGGTTTGAAAGGCTGCATTATTTTCTAAACTTGCCAGACTGTTGTGGATGTTCTATTATTTGCCTTTTCCCACTTAGTCGTTATATCCACATTACTGATAGTTATTTATCAAAAATCTCATTGTGTATATATTTGAAATGAAAGATGAAAAATACCGTTGTGATATTTGGATTTCTCCGTATCGCTTAGCCCTGACTGGGGACCGTTAGTAATTTTTAATAATTGCAGTGGTTGTCTATGATGTTACTACTGCCATGTCCGTAATATGTCCAGTGAAAAATACACTGCAAATTACCTATTTTAATTCATTTTTTTTTATGAACATGTGACGTCACGTGATAATATTAGTCCTCTGGTTTTTGGTTTGTTTTCTCCATGCCTCTATTCTGCCTCTTTCCTACCCAAGAATTATAGAGGCTGTGTTAAATGAAAGTTTTGACAGCACTGGAGGTAAATATTCAAGTGGCTCATCTCATTACGCAGCATGGAGACCAACCCCACACAGCAATAAAAGTTAGCATCTATTAGCATGTCTACTGTCTGTTTTTACTTCTCAGCAGCCATTGCTCTTCTTGTTTAGGAAATGGGCCACACAAAACACAGACGTGGGGGTGTAATTTCTAAATCCAGTGAGGTCCCCTGGTGTTACTAGTCCCATGCAAATAGGGCTTATGTCTGTTATCTGTTCATATTTGGCTTCCATCCATGTGTGGATAAAACCAGGTGGTGTGACTGCACCCCACTGAGGAAGTATTCATTTTACTCATAAACTACAAGCTACAAAAGTGACAACAAATGGACAATACATGCAGCAATGAAGGGCCACGATCAGGTCATGATCACATGTTATAGCATTAAAGAGAAAATGAACTGTAAGCATGTCACATTCCAAAGTCCTGTCTCTCTTCAGAGCTTTCATCCACACACACAGCCTCCCTTCATCTTCAGGGATCCAAATATATTAGTGTACTTTTTAAAACCCATTTGTCCAAGTCCTTTGAGAGCACCTGACCACACAACGGCATGAGCCAGGGGCTTTATCTGTGATCACTAGCAATTTGAAGCTGCATTATCCTGCTCATTATGTAGCTAGTTATCCAAACATATTAATCGTTTCACAAGATATCGATTTTAATGATTTTATTACAAGCCGAACTAAATTACAGTGTGAGCTCCTGGGGAAAAAGGAGTTTTGTAGGATTGAAACCACACACACACACACACACACACACACACACACACACACACACACACACACTAGAGGCCACCATCCTTTTTTTTGCCATTTATTAATGTATCATTTTTCACAGTGTTACTGTAAACGCCACATTTTATAGTTCTATCAAAGCTAACGTGGCTCTATTAACAATTCAAATGAACGTGGAGCGAGGACACCAGCACAGAGACACAGAAGCCCATAGATGTTTAAAAGTTAAAGGTTTACTGAAAGCCAGAGGCGTCACAAGACCAAGGCACAAGGCAGAGCTTGAAACAAAAAAACTCTATTGCTAGATTAGCAGGCGACATTAAGATCAGTATAAACTCCCTGTGGGCCTTTGAATGCAACAAGTTACAAGTGTGGTCAAAACCCTGACAGTGATTCTACAACAGATAAAGAAACAACGCAGGTGAGTAGTCTGAAAAGAATCACTAATAACAAGGAAACAGTGTTCTAAAAAGTTAAAAGTTAAAGTTAGTTTGCCCAATTAATTTTGGGTTAAAGCCAATGGAAACCGAAATCCACAATAGCCTTTTAACTATAAATTGCGGTCTTCTGTTCATAACAGTAAGTTTTGTAAAATTTCCTGATAGTGGATGAAGATAATGTGTCATTTTATTATTATTTTTTTTTGGTTAGCCTTGGTGAAATCATCTACAGAAATTCCTGCATATGGAGCGGTGATTTCCCCCAAGACCAGTGCAGTATTTTTTCCCAGAAAGCCGTGAATTTTGCAAAACAGCTGGAGTGGAAACTTCTCTTCCCCCAATTCAGCCTCTGCCTTTCCAGAGATCACATGTCCCTGATGTCCCACACATGGAGATTGATAATGTTACTAACCACAGATAAAACTGACTTATGAGAGAGGTGTCAACCAAAACTTGATCTGCCACGCCTGCACACATCTTGAGAAACGGTTTAAACAACAATTCAAACCAGATTTTTTAATAGTTATGAACGTTTATTTTTACTCCAGTTTTTGTGGATGCTTAATGAGACGCTCAACTTCACAATTTCAAGCCAAATTTCCAGGGGCTTTAATGCCAAATTTTATTTCGGTCTCACAAAAGAAAGCTCACTTTTAAAAGTAGTTGATCTCCATGGTAACCTATGCTCCCTGGCTAACCTGCTTCCAGTCAGGTCCGGTGAGGTAAAACAGGGATCAAAATATAGGAAAAGCCTGCTTTTTAACCAATCAGCTCTGTAGAAAATCTTCATAATTCCTCCAGGACTCTTATACAGATGAATTCACTACGTTCACATTAAAGTGACAAGACGCCTGGAGCACTGGGCATTGTAAAATACAGCACTGGAATCACTACGCTTTCCATGATAATTCATCGGGGATGTAATAAATGTCAGATGAACAGGCCCACTCTTACTATAAAACATGCTTCTAACAAATAGCAGATACTTGACCACAGCCTGTGATGACTGTACTTAAAGATCCCCTCCACTTAAAAATGTGTTTTATCTCCTAGAATGTCACACCTTGTCTTAATGGACTTGTGTCTGTTTGCTCAGTTTGTCATTAGAGATGAGTTTGCACATTCCTCTACTGAAGGAGGCGATGTCTGTGCATTGCCCTAAAATCTGAGATTAAAACATACGCTGGGCAAGCAAGATTATGGAGGCTAATCAATGTCTGGGGGAAAAGACTTTGACATAACACCAGCAAAGACACAACCTCCAGCGCAGAGTGGACTTGTCAGTACAAAGAGCAGAGTTAGCATAGTGAAAGTTTTCATATATGATAGAGTGTGCAGTTTTACTGTTGGAAAATGGACCATGGAGCTTCCCTCCACTATCCACCAAAAACCTCATTGTGTAGCAGATTATATTTTAGATTTGAAAACCACTAAATCTGTGTCAGCCACTGCCAATTAACCTACAAGCTAACAAGCTAACAAACAACATAAACACATAAAACTACACCTCCTATTCTGATACGCCGGCTAGCTGCTAATTTTTGGCGCACAACAAACTCCTTATCTGAGTCTGAGTTTGACCAAGGTTCAAACATGTATGACTGAATCTCCTCTGTGTTTCCCCTGCTGCTAATGCTAACCATCTTGAAGTACACTGCTCTTTTATCTGTCAACCTTGCACTAGTCACACATAGCCAGACCCGTCTCCACACTTTGTTTTAAATTTGTGCCAGTGCTGGAGAAAACGTGAAGTGAAAGTGATACCTAGCATGGTGGGCGGAGCTTAAGGGCAGATTCAAGATTTCTCAACAAGGGAGGAAGACTTGGGGCCTGTCCCAATACTCACACTTCCCGTAGAAATACCCACTTGCACTTGGTTGTGCACGTTCACGTTTAGGCTAGTGGTGTCCCAAAACAGAATTGAGGTAGTGGAAGTGGTTTCCAACACTTAAAACCCGCCCTAGATTCCAAGGGAGCTCCAACCCACACTTTTAACTAAGTGGACAATGAAATTTCCCAGAACACCTTGTAAAGTCAGCAACTTCGGCAAGTTTTGGAAAACAATTTGTTATTGTACGATCAGAATGTAGGCTATAAACAACAGATGGTTGGACTAGCGTAAACTCATCAGCAACTCGGTTGAACACAGCGTCAAAATATTTAAACAAATTGACTTAAGCCTAGTTCACATTACACGATTTTCACCGCGATTTTGACATCGCAAAGGATCCTTAGAGCCACCTTGGATTGGAGGTGAGTCGGCAGGTAGTCTGCAACGACGAGTCCTCATGTGTGAACAAGCCTACGAGCAAGTCGCCCCCTCATCTGTGACTGGGACTGGATATCTGGCATGCTAGAAAATTGGAGAAGTCTGCCACGACTGACAAAGAGCATCAGCCAATGAGAGGCGGGATACGTCCCACGTCAGCACGCGGGAGGACGGAAGAAATGTGAGGAGGACAAGCTGCAGGGTTGCCACTTGCCAGGTCCGCTTATTAGCTGCGACTTTGGGGTTGTTTCTAAAGTACAGTTGCTTATTTGGGCTTGCTCTCTAAATGTCACCTTCCTCTATATATATCCGTCCAATAAGTTATTTAAAGCTATAGTGCGTAACTTCTGTCGCCTCCCAGCAGATAATGCATTATTACAACTAATAAGCCGGCGGCACTTCCATGTACACAGAGTAACACTCGCCACACACCGTGTACACAGAGTAACACTCACTTCACACCGTGTACACAATGCTACTAGGCTGACCAAGCGTCCTCTTTTGCCTGGACATGTCCACTTTTCACGTCCTGTCCGGGGCGTCCGGGGGTTTTTATAAACTGATGATAATGTCCGGTTTTCCTTTCCGAACCCGACAGTCATTCTGTTTTGTTATGTCTGAAACCAAACCAAGTCCGACATTATTTAATTACTAAAGCACTGAGTTTGTGTCACACAGTTGTTATAGTTACAGGCTATTTAACAGGCCGGGCGTGCACCGTGGGTGCTCTGCGGAGAGGGAGACCTCCGTGTTTGAGACTGGAGCAGGCGGCGGGAGGTCCGAGGCTTCCAGCGAGGGGAGAGGGAGAAACAAACAGCCAATGTGTGTGTGTGTTATGTTCAGGTGCTGTCACGTAAATAACAGTGCCCAAGCAAAAAAACAGGACAGACAATAGGATCTGATTTATTTTTACACTACATTTTCACTGAAAGCTGACCGAATCCGACCCAAGCCCGAATACAGTTTATACATTTTTGACCGAACCCGGCCCGACCCGTCAGGTAGGCCTACCGTTGGGACCCGTCGGGCTCGGATCAGGTAGCCACACTTTAGTGTGTGTATGTGTCCCCTATCTATAGGGGGCCTATCTGAATTTCTGTCTTTGAGAGATATTATTTTGTAATATAACTGAATTTTCTATCCATACATATAAATTTTAAATATATTAAAATTATAAGGCATCTTTGAGTAAACTGCGAGTATCATTTAAGTAGGCTATCTCGTGGCCGGGCCAAGTGTCCTCTTTTTTGGAAATCAAAATATGGTCACCCTAAATGCTACACAACGTGGCGAACACCAGGCTGCTAACATTACATTACATTCATAGCACCATTTCCAAGAAAATAATAAAGTACTAGGTCCAGTACATGTAACGGCAACACATACTACTCATAATTATAAACCTACCTCTTGCTATGAGACTCTCCGCTCTTCCTCCCCCTGCCCTTCATTTCCTGTGCGCCAGCGTGGGAATGTCGCTGGTCGACACGCAAACTAAAAATGATATATATTGAAAAATACCGCGAGATGTTAGAGGAGCTGATCGGCTTAATCAGCATTGTGTCATCTCCTCTAGTGGTGGCTTGGGTGAAACGGACATTTACGGACCTGTACAAGTTACACACTATAGCTTTAAACGCATAATAGTATGTCAGACTGCAGTCGCTTCTTTTGGTCTTGTTTCCTGGTTGCTTGTTTCTCTCCCAATATCTGGCAACACTGACAAGGCAGCCGGCAAGCAACAACAACAATGGCGGCGTCCACATGATCAAGGGGAGCGCATTGTTTGGACCCAGGATAATAAAGAATATCCACGGCTTTACGATGTGTCGTCTCCAAGTTTGGTGACGTCACTGCATTACCTGGGGCTCTGTCGGCGACTGCTCGGTGGAGAAATCTTGTGGTGTGCCCACACAGGTCGTAACGCAGTTGGTGAGACTCCCGCTGACAGAAACACGTTGCCAGGTATGAACACTCAAAAGATTACAATAGTCTCCGCGACGCAAAATAAGGGTGAAAATCGTGTAATGTGAACTAGGCTTTACCCGAACAAAATGGATCAGAACTAGAAGATGTTGTAGGCGCCTCCTGTTTTCAGCATTTCTTCTCCGTTGATTCATCAGACGGAGAAGAATAAGCATAGCACACACCACTACACAAGAGCTGGAGCTGGCATTTTCAAACCTGAGTGACTACCTGTATCTTGCGTTGAAGTGATGTCTCATTTCTTAGGGAAAGATCTCTGCCCTAATATTTCTCACTTCCCTCATCAAGGGTTATCTCGCAAACGAGGGCACTCAATACCAAGAGGAAGATTTAAGGGGTAGAAATGGGACTGGGCCTTGATCTGCTTCCAGCCCCTTTTCAGAGTTTTTTTTAAAAACAGTGTATGTTGTAAAATAATGTTAAACAAAATATTAATCAAAGCAACGTATTAAAACATGTCTAGAGGGTCTAGAAAGTTTTTCATAGTTTTCTCTACAGTGATTGGTCCACTGCAGAGGCAGCTAATGCCCCCTATGCCCTAATGATGGGCAGTAATAGAGAGTGTAACATGTTTTTGTTGATTAAATAAATCACAGAGGGTTTTGTTGTTGTTTTCGTTGTTGTTATTCTTGGCTTTTCCCACTAGGTGTCCACTTCAGTGCTGCCAGACTCACTTTTCAATCATCTGGCTTCATTGAGCCCGACATTATGATCCTAGCAGCCAGCTCTGTTGGTGTTGTCAGATACAGCTCTGAGGCCATTTACATGAAAAAGACTGGGGAGGGTAACAATCATATGCAGCATTAACGGATTGAATTATTGATCCTCTCGTGAAAAATATTGTCGTCTCAGCAGCTAGAGAAATAATATGATTCAAGATGAGCACATTAAAACAGAACAACAATAATAGTTAAAATTAATAGCATCTCTGATGCAGAAGTAGGGAGTTATTGGAGAGCTGCTACACATCGGGTAAATGTGTATTTTTTGAGTGTTTTTCTTCAGAGGACAATGGAAAGTGTTTAGAAAACACCGTCAAGGTCTTAATACTCTATTAAATAGTCTCCATTGCTTTACAGTGCAGCTGAAATGATTCTTTATTGATATACAGTCATGGTCATCAGAATCTGAGGCAGTTTATCTTCTTCACTGTTCTGCTGACTCTCCTGCCGGCCTGTCTTGTTTATTTATCTTTTCCTTCTCGCATCTCCTGCTTGACATTTTCCCTTTAATCTTGACTGTACAGTATTTGACAGATCTGAGCTTTGTCATCCACTTACAGTACTGTATGTGCTTTTCTTTCCGTCTTCTTGGTGTTCTGCTTTTCTACTACTCTGTGCATCCCGTCGCCTGTGTCGATTGTACCTTTATGTTTCACGACTAGTGTTTTTATCGTTTTTACCACACGTCATTTTAATGTACTGTTTAACATCTGGCCGGCGACAAGTGAAAAGATTTGCCATTTAGGTCTTTAGGTAACTTCGGCTCATTTACATTTTTATTGTTCATTTATGGCCATTATCCGTAACTAAGAAGATAAGAAGTTCTAATAAATCACATCCAGGTATTGAATTCTTCTGTAGCAAACAAAATGATTTTCCTGTCAGCCTATCCTTATTTTGTGGGATAAAAATACTTCAAAGTAAAGTGCAGTTTGAAATCAGTCAACCAAGACACTCAATCATTCTCAAATATCTTCACTATTGCATCCTAAAAAGTATTTTGTGTAGTCAGTTCCTCCTGTTTTAAATGTTCTACCCTCACGGGTGTTGTGTGCAGTAATATTTATTGATTGAACATTATCAGGCAGGCTGCTTTTTGTCCTCTTTTCCCTGTTCTCACTTTACACTTAATAGTTCTCTGATCCTCTCATGTGACTGCTTCCTTGATAAATGTTGTCAATTATAGTATTTTCCCACTAATTAATTTCCCCAATGCTTGCAAGTGAATTTGGGCTTCAAGTACGGCAGTTTTAAACTTCAGCAATAAACTGAATTTCAACACCATTCAGTGTTTTTAAGCCTGCATTTTGACATTGTGATTCTCACACTCACTCCTAAGGCATAAATATTATTCTCCGGCATGCTTTTGAACTAACCCATCCACCAGTCGCCTCAGGCACAACATTCATCTGTTTGCGACTGAGCTGACACTCTCCTTGAGAGAAAAAGTGTCCTTGTGAGTATGAATGACTCGCCCGTACCCACCTGTAAAACTGCAACACACCTCATGTGTTGCTTTTGTGCCCTGCAACTTTAGGCATTAAAGGGTAAGACCGCTTTTAGATGCTCGTGCAATGTTCGTTTTTGTTGTTGGTTTGTTTGTGATGTTATTGACTGTCTTGCTGCTTTCAGTCAAAGTTTGCTTTATTAAAAAAATATATATACATACACATATAGCTCGCAGGTTCATTGATCCTCGTTACAACACAAGGTGGGTTTCAGCTGCATTGTATTCTGCAGGTTTGCATCAGTGTCTCTGCTTCCTCATATTTTCTGCTGTAGTCTTAGATGTCAGTGGAAAAAAAAATGGCAGCTCCGTAGCATCAACCCTTTGCTCTTCAGTTGTGACACTTGTTAACAGTGGAGACTTTACTTTGGATAATGAAGTGGTCTCTAGTGGGCCATGAACAGTCGTATATATGCTGGTTTCCGTTCCAAACACTACATTTGACTTAATTGATTAGCAAGTTCAAAAGAGGTGTGAGTACTGAGAGAATAGTTGCAATAAATAACCTCTATTCAGACCCGGACTGGTCACCTTTTTTTTCTTTTTTCTTTTGTGTATTTTTAAATGCAATTAAAGCTAGCGTAGGCAGGTTTATTTTGCCGTCATTGGGCAAAATTCTCATAATAACCTTTCATTATATTGTAATTCAAGTGGTCCGAGAGAACACTAGACTTCTACACCTCCTCTTGACTCTGTGTTCAGGCTTTAGAAAATCACAGGTTATTTCAGAGAAATGGCTTTCCTATTTGCACATGTGTGTGCATGTTCCTTCAGATGGTGCAAGTCTGATTCAATGTCAGAGAGTCCTGCAGAGAAGTTGCTATTCCTGCATTGGTAACAACTGCCCATACTGCCAAAAAAGATGGAGTAATCAAAAAAGGAATCTAAAAGACAGTCTGACAGTAAATGAAATAAAATACATGTCACTGGGTGCGGTTACATGATGGCTTCTCATTCAGAATGAAATAAATCTGAATGAAATCATTCGGAATTAAAGTTTTTCCAGGTAGTTTACATGGGAAATACTCATTCCTAATGAGGGTTTACACAGTAGATCAGTTTAATCGCCTTTATTCGGGTCTGCGCAAGGTTTGGGGCAGGGAAGGTTTCTGATTGGATAGGGGGCGGGGCGGATGTTACATGTTTACGTTTACCGGAAGAAAACACTGCTCTGGATAACAAGATGATGGATGACGCCGTTCTTAGTGCCTTTTTCGGGCTTATTTTGCTTATATTTTTGCAGCAGCAGCAGCACAACAACCTTGTTCTGCTAATACTTTGTCTGTTGAGGAGGAGAAGGGAGGTATATATATATACGTCATCGCGCCAGAAGGGCAAGGAAACGAGCATGCACAGAAAGAATGGAATGAACTTAAAGAGGAATGAGTGTACACAAGTGCAAGAACTTCTTTCATTCGGAATTAGAAACAGAATATTCCAACCCCTTACATTGGATTGAATTTTCAATCACATTGGCCATTATCATTCCAAATTAGGTGTTTACAAGATCACTTTTAATAGGAATGAACTTTCATTCCAAATGAAAAGGGAATTAAACTGTCCATGTAAACGCACTCAGTATTAGCCTTCTGCTAACGAGAGCGACAGGCTCACGGATGTGGCTTCAAGTTCACTTGTATAACATTAGCTATAGAGCTTCAAATCACAGTGGCCCTCATTTATCAATCTAACATACAAACCAGTGCACGTCTGTGTGCAGAAGTCATCTTATTATAGGCTTCACGTGTGATTCATCCAACGTTCCTATCTCTTATCCTGCATGGGAATGATCAAGCATTGATAAATGTGGCTGCTCAAAACAATCGTTATTAACATATCCTACCCCAGAGCTGGATGCGTGAGCAAACTAAGTGGCTGCATAGGGCCCCATCTTAGGCGCCGGGCACCCAAGAGAACTTGAAATGTCCTACAGACAGAGCCAGGCGTCCCTGTGCTCACTACGCAAGTTGTGCATTCTCCATAATTTACGCAAGGCCCCGCCTCCCCCATGTCTCAAAGCAGGTGTCAGAGTTTACAAGTTCCATAAGAGCATGAAATAGAGCTATCCTTCATGTCACGAATAGAGAAATAAAATACCATGAGAGTGAGTTGCAGGAACAGCAATCAGGTAAACTGTGTTCTCTTCTCTCCAAGTTTGATGTCAGCAAAATACAGTAACGTTAACTTGATGTGTTAGTTTGCAGTGTGTCTCTTTCTAGCCCGTCAGTCAGTCTTGTTAACCGAACTGGACAGTGAATCTCTCGGTCTATCTGTATCTTGCTTGCTTGTTTGCCAGCCACTCCACACCAGGCTGCACTCTGTGACTTTGTGCCTGACAGAACCGAGAGTGAAATACTACTGTTTATTACAGTTTATAAATGCCAACGGGCAACCGTGTTCATAATCATAGGCAGATATTATTATTATAATTTGAAAAAAAAGACAATGATTATCAAGTCTCTCAGTTAAGCTTTAGTTACAACTGGACTTATGCAGGGTGAAAAGCAATGGACTGACATTAACTATTTATTAGATATTCAGTTTAATTAATTAATTTTAATTAGCTGGGCATACTGGGCAATATGGATACACATCTCGCTGTTAATAATACCATTAAGTATTCAGCCAAGCAATAGTACAAATAGTTTTATATTTGTAAATGTATTAGAGGAAACCTGGGGGAGAAATATTGTTATCTATAATTTAGAGGTGCTATGCTTAAGTTTGTCAATAGAGGAGGTGCTGGATCATCAGCCAGTACAATCTCACTACTACAGTGTTTACTGTTTTATCTGTTACTAGTGAACTAGTAAGTTTTTTTTTTAATTCATTCTTTCATTTTCCATAACTGCTTATCCTGTTGGGGGTCACAGAGGTTGGGGGTGGAGCCTATACCAGCTGACATTGGGTGAGAGGCAGGGTACACCCTGGACAGGTCGCCAGACTATCACAGGGCTGACACATAGACAGACAACCATTCACGCACACATTCACACCTACGGGCGATTTAGAGTCACCAATTAACCTGCATGTCTTTGGACTGTGGGAGGAAGGCGGGAAAAACATGCAAAGTCCACACAGAAGGGCACCGCCATCCCAGGTTTGAATCATGCACCGACAATGCTAACCACTGCCACCATGCCGCCCATCATACCTTTTAATCATTTCATAATATATACATAAGTTGGTTTTGTGCCATGTAAACTGGCAACATGTTACTCTGAGGAGGGCCCCCAAACCACATCTGCTCAGAGTCCCCAAAATTCTAGGGCCAGCCCTGTCCCGCTCCAAAATATCCTGTTAAGAGGCCTAGCCCTTGGAGTTAATGACATGGAGAGGCGTAATACAGCTTAGAAGAGAGAATTTCTCTAAGCTAGAAATGGAAACCCTGACGTCCCAGGTCAAATTTAACCAACTGGCTCTATTTGGCAGCCTGAAAAGTGTCATCAGAGGAAGTTGGAAAAACACAGTATGGAAAGAAATCACTTGCTACAGTCAACAGTGGTGCAGTAAATGACTGAACTAGAGGTTGCAATATTTCATTGATACATTCATGATATGTACCAACCCACTAGGGTTACATATATTAAGAATATTAGCCTATATATTATATAATACTGATATTGTTATAATGTTAATATACAAGCTTGTAATTGACCCAGACCAAGGAGTGCGTGGCTGCCTGTGTCAGGTCTACTTCCATTTTGGGCATATCAGGTGATGTAGGAGACCGATATATCACCTGCGTCCGAGCTGGCCAATTGTAAAAATTTTATTGTCTAGCTACTACTATTTAAATAATTACACTATTGCAGAGTGCATTTATTTAAACCATGTTTTAATGATGAATTATATAAACGTGCTTTGGCTTGTCAGTGTTTAAAAAAGGTTTCGGATGATTTAGAGTAGGGCATCATGGTGTTGGTCTGACTGGAGTCAGTCACTCCCTACCACTACAGACCACCTCACCAGGAGGGGAGTGGACAACAGCTCTGGAGGTGGACCCACTGCCAGCGACCTCAACAACAGCCAGCAGAAACCCAAGCTTTGTGGGACCGGACAGCCCAGCCTATTCTCATCAAACTTTCTGTTGCTGCTGTTACACAGGTTAGACCCAGCTCTGCTGCTGGCCACCAGCCCACTGTGACCCCTGGCTCTGGGGGGTTTGCACTGGGCCAATTCGACTGAAGGTCTGTCTCCAGAGCTGCTGCATGCTCTCTTCCTGGAGAAGCAGTCCACGACAGCAGCAAGCAAAGTGGAGGGGCTGTGCCAGTGGCAGTCCTAGCACATTTGGTGCCCTAGAGGAGCTGTCCCCTGAATAGAGCTTGCATTCCTCACAATGTAAATCATTGCAACCTCTGTGAGCTGTTCGTTATGGCCACCGGCTGCTTAGAGGTTAATGATAACTAGCTCTCTTTGTGCCATTTTCAACACAGATTTGTTGGTTTTTCATTTTCTTTCTCCCCACATACACTCCTCTCAGGAGTGTAGTGGTAGTTAAGTGGGTACCAGAGAGCTTTTGTCATTTTGACATGATAACGATACAGCGTGTTTCGGGGTTCACATGACGTTGGATAACTCGCCCATCTCCCCCAGAGAGCAGATAAAGTGTGACAAGCTGGCGAGGGGCGCCCAGAAGAAAAAGGCCTCTCTATTATTTAGTCGGCTTTGCTATGTAGTCATGTTGTTGTGGCCTTATTCAGTATTTCTAAATAACAGTAGTAATAATAATAATAGCAATTTGTGGCACACCCTGTGGATGACAGCGCCCTTAGTATTCACCTATACTGCCCATGCCACAGGCCGGCACTGAGCTGTGCTAATTCAGATACAGTACACAGAGAGAGCAAAGCAAGCGAATGCACTGTGCGCAGTTTTACGATGAAATCGGATTGCAGATTAAAAGAGCATATGGGAGACACTGGGTTACTGTAGGAAGCACGTGCAAATGTCCACAGTCATCTGGTGGGAGGGGCTTAGGGCAGAGAGGGGACTGCTGCAATAGGAGGATGTCTCTTCAATTCTGCTATGTTTTTTCCTTTTCCAAAAAACTGCCTACCCCAGCTTTAAGTGGTTGAGTTGTGTGTTTAAACCTTAAAACAATGTTGTTATTCACATTTAGACCGTCCTAAAATGCACTCACTTTGTTTTAATGCACAAAGAGCTACTTAGCTTGATCTTGATAAAGAACACTTTATAACGATAAGGGAAGCTTAAAAGTCAGCTTCTCAAATTCGCAGCAAAAGTAATGTCAACTTTATTTATAGAGGACATTTCAAAACAAATAGTGCTGACCAAAGTGCTGCACAACTTCAGGAAAACAGATAAACACATAAAGGACAATATAAACATAACGGCACAGAGACACAAGGACAATAGAGGAACGACGCAGAAAGACAAAGCACTGATGATGCGGTATTGATCTCAATTGGATTTAAAGGCCAAGGAGAAGAGATGGGTTTTCAACCAAGATTAAAAAATGTCAGCAGAGGGAGCAGACGTATGTGGAGGGATAAACTGTTCCGAGGTATCATATGGCGACTGTGGGTCATATCACAGAGATGGCTATCTCTCCAGAGCCTTTCCAGTAAACACACGGTAAATCAACATTCACAAACATTTAGGAGACATTGCATAGAGACAAATTCATTAAGGAGATTCAGCTGTGATTATGGGAACTTCTCAGAGTAATGTAATAAAGTTTATTGGTGGAGGTGTGGCTGAGCTGTTGCATAGCCTGATGGATGAAGCTCGGCACCTGTTTTAGACACTCAGAATGCACACAGGTATCTAATTACACAAGTGATATGAAAGTGTTGTTGAGTGAAAGCCACCTTTTATATAATAATTTTGTTTGCGACTTTGTTATGTTGATCTGTTCTGTACACATGGCATCTATATATCCTGAGGTTTCTACCAGTTTTTCCTCATCCGCTGTGAGGGTCTAAGGATGTTGCATGCTTTAAAGCCCTCTGAGGCAAATTGTGATTTGTGATATTGGGCTTTATATATAAAATTTAATTGAACTGAAATTGATAAAATGTTTAAAATCCATTATTATTATTATTACTTTTATTGGGGTGATCCTTATATAAGTTAACTTTTTTTTTTTCAATTAATTTGAGTCCTACTTTCTCTCACTTGTAAAATTAAGTCTGGACATTTTTAAAGAAGAGTTGATTGTTAATGACATGTCACACCAGGAATCTCCATTACATCTTTTTCCTATTACTTTATTGGCTCACAATCACCACCGTGGAAATCAAATAAAGGCTTGTGAAGTAGCTTTAATAGCCTAGAGGTAATTTACTGAGTGAGAAATGCAGGATCAACTGCATCCTGTAGCTTATTAGGCTCCTAACTAGCCTATTCAGCATTTAAGGAACTTTTGCATCGCCTCTTCATTCATTAATTTTCCCCAGCCTTATAAAAGTCCTCCTCCCTGCTCTTAACTGTTTGTCTTTGTAAATAGGTTGTCTATAGTAGAATTTAATCTTGAGTTTAAATGGGAATTTCCTAGAAAACGCAATTAAAGATTTTTTCCTATAGGACAAACAGCCTGAGGATGAATGATGCATGTTACAGGGTGATGTCTGTGGGGGACAGTGAGATGTGGTCCCTCAGTGAAACATGAAAAAAAAGAGGCTGTTTTTGATGACCTGTCAGAGACAGCAGAGCAGAAGGGCAGAGCAGAGTTGGACGGCATAAATCCTCTGCTCCTTTTCATGTATGATGCGTGTGCCCTTGGTTACCTAGTAACTCTCCTCTCCATCTCCAATCGGCGCTCCCGAATATTCAGCCTCGGGATCGCGCCGCGCGCCCCCGCGAAGCTCGTGTTGAGCCGAAGAGTCCAGGCAAAAGCATCAAAACGCACCAGGACTAGGAGGAGAGCTTTTCCCCGGCCGGAAAAAAACCCACAATAACATGGAAGAAATGCATTAAAATGAGAGCGCTGTGAGGATAATGAGAGACGGCACCGCTTCACAGGAAGGTCATTCCCGAAAAACATAAGCAGTGCGCAGACTATACGGATATTTGGAGTATACCCGACTGCAAGTGGAGAAGACCCCGAAACAGTGAAACATTGTCCCGGCTTTTTATTGTCGGAAAAGCAAGGCATGGAGGGATTTACATCTCGACAAGGCAGGTGAGTCATTTCATGATACTTGATGAGCAGCTGTGGGGGGAAACATCTCAAGGCTGTGTGTGTGCTGAGTGAGTTATGGGGGGGAATGCAGGAGAGACATCGGGCTACTTGGACTCAAATTATACCACTTGTATTTTCTCTAAAGATAAAGATTTTGGTGGTGCTACATCGACGCACCGCAGTACACCGGCACGAAGCACGTATACTTCCAAAACGCATTTGGATTTTTTTTGTGTGTGTGTGTGTGTGTGTGTGTGTGTGTGTGACTTGAACGGACTACCCCGGGTCTCATTGGAGGAGGAATTTGGATGCTGGATAACTGTGTCTTTTCACCCACCCTGACATTTCCATCACGCACCACTGCAACGCAACTGATAATGCATGACATAAATAACGTGGTAATTGTCGAGAGCACTTGTTACTTCATGGGCATAAAGACATCTTGTGTGCGTGATGGAGCAGTGACGCGCAGGCTCCCTCTCTCCCCTCTCTCTCTCTTTCATTGCTCTCCCCTTTAACGCAAATGAAATAGCCCGGTGACTTGCTTCAGGCAAATGAAATTGCATGCTCTGAAGTTTAATGGAAATTAAACAGAAGAATTACTGAATCAAATCGCCCAGGATGACATCAGATCTAAGATTTTTTTATATAAATATATATCTATAAATATAATGCCAGTGGAATCTGGCACCAGTTTGCAGCAAGCTACCTCCATCTGTTGTGTTGAGGACCAGAATGATCTGCCCAAGCATACGGGGATCCCCATTTTCTTATTCTTTTTAAAGTTTTGCACACAGATTGATTCTCTTGGAGGTTTCTGGAAGACTAGCTCAATTTGGATGCTTAATTATTATGCGTGAGGTTAAATGGGAATTTTCCTGGTTGATTTAGAGTGACAAAAACCTAAATCAATGTATTTTATGTATAATTTGGTGCTTATATATATTATTTTCATGCCTACTCATCACCGAAAGTCTCTCTGACGTAGTAGCCTCTTTTCAGCATTGATCTTTTTGACTTATTCCATGACTCTGCTAAATCCCTGTGGCAAACGACCTCACTTTCCCATCTCTATAATTCCTGTGACAAGTGTAAACCACATGCACAAACTGCTGGTGGAAGAGGAGGGTTTAAATTCAAAGCGCTATGATGAGCCTGCAGGCCCCCCATGCGTCTGCTTTCTTGCAATCTTTACATTCCCAGACACATGGCAGAAGCTTTAAGATAAATAGTCACTGTGGAGAATAATTAACTGCGAGAGTTGAATCCCCCCAAAAAAAGGGAAGAGGGAGTGAAAATGTCAAGCAAGAGTTGTCATGGTGATTGGTTGAATAAGCAATGTGTCCCTGAAACCTAAGCATTTAGGAAATGATCCAGCCTTTTATTTGGCATGCATACCCACACTATTGATGAAAGAAGCCCTTAATGGGTGATAATAACGCAGACACCATAGAATTCCGAGTTTTTGTTGCACGCATTTAAAAGCCACCCTATGAAATTTGATTAGCACTCGTTGGATTTTGATTTGCAGGCAAATTGCGTTCATTTATATTGTATGTGTGTCTTCAATATCATGTGAAGGATTATGCATGCTGCTGCTGCTGCTGCTGCTTGTGGATTCTCTCTCTGGCCCTTCAGAGTTTGTATTCCAGTCCAGCGAAAGTGCTATTTTTCGAGTTCCCTGCTGTTTTAATATCCATTCTTCATTTTTTTCCCCTGAAATTTTCGGGCTTGTGCTCGAGCTGTGTAACAATCATGGCAGCTAAAAACCGGAGCTTTTTTTTTCAGCTGTTGGAGAATAATTACAGAGAACGCTGCTTGCTGAATGTGTTCATTAGCTGGACATATTAGACTTGAAGGCTTGGCGCCACTGAGAAGTGGTCGACATGTGATCACTGACAGACACACACACACACTAACACGCAGCGTTTCAAAGTGCAGCATTGAGTCCATTGTTTACCCTGTGAGGCTCAGGACTGCTCAAGAAAAGCTCCATGAGACTCCCTGTCTGCTGCAAAGGTCAGCGAGGCTTCGTCCTGACCTAAAGTGAATACACCTGAGTACGTCTTGGCCTGACTTAACATGGATGAGCCGCTCATTGGCCCGAGAGGCCTCTTGTTCTTTAGCCTTCAGTTTCTCTTTCCATGTGCTCTCGTTATTGCTCTCACATCCAGACGTGTGGACGGAGGTGTGCGAGCGCCTGTGCTCCTCTGTGTATATGCAGGGGTGTGTTGTTGCACATATGAGAAAGGCTGCGGAAGGTTATTTGTGTTTTCTAATATTCTTCATTGTGTTTGACGTGTTGTCTTGGAGCAGCAGGAGCAGGAGCTGAAATAATTTCCCAAATGGATACCTCTGACCTTCTGAAAATATGTCCTATCACCGGGGCTGGGTATCGTTTGGGTTTTAATGATTCTAATTCTGATTCTGCTTATCATTTCCACTTCCTAGTGATTCTTGACTCAAAATTTTTTGATCAAAGGGGTCAAAACAGGTCACAGAAGAAACTTTCATTTTTAAAAAACTTTAATACAATTCATATGTGTGTCACAGTTCACTTCATACAGTTTATGGAACCTGTAAATTTATTTCATACAGTTTAATTTGGTTGCTGTTTTTTAAGTCACTGTTCTGTAACTACACTGAAACCTGCCAAAGTGATGCAGACTCCAACATATGTCGGGCCAGGAAATACAATCAGCAAGTTGCCCGATTGGGCTAGTGCTTGGATATTCAAATAATAATACTGGTTTCAGCCAGTATTCGCCATGTTGACTGCCTTCGGCCTATATGCAAAAAAAGATTGCTTACACTGATGCCAGTAGCTGATGTTTGCTATTGTGTTGCATCGATTTTGCGCTGGCTAAGAACCGAGGTCGAGACAAACGGCACTGGGACAGACAGACATCATCCCTGGGACACTGTCAGGACAAAAGGACGCATTAAACTTACTATTTAAGTCACTATTTCCACTGACAGTGCTGAACTGTGAAAAATAAATCTGCATTGACATCATCAAGAGAACTCGTTAGCGTTAGCTGTTAGCTGTTAGCAGCTGTTGGCCGGAACTAACAGCCGACGGAGGTTGCATTGAGTTACATTATGATGCGTCAAGCTCACATTGGTAAAAACGAGTGCTGGGCAAAGGTAAAACTCTCAAATGTAATATTATAACATTTAGTTTTTGGCGAGAAACTTGAATAGACACAGCTGTTCGAAAGACAAATTTGTTAATGTTTTCACAGCAGTATAAAAGAGATATCAGAGGTGGAATGATGATATAGGAAATAGTAAAAAGGCTTTTGAAGCAAGTATTTAAAAAACGTTTCTTGATGTGAAGGAAGGTTATTTTACAGGTTGTGTCATAAATGTGTGGGATGGATTTTGTGCTCATCCAAAGGTAGCATAACGAATGGCTGAATGACTTTAGAGCAGTTCAAGGATTTTTTTTATCATTTATATTCATCTGTACCTGACTCGGCCCAGAATTTCACAATCGTTGCATCCCAACAAACATTATCCAGACATTGCTTCGCAAGTGATTCTACTACGTCTGCTTTACTCTGTCTGTGTCTTACTCTGCTGCTCAGTCCCGGAAATATGAGTAGAGCGCAGTGCACAAAGACAGACACAAACAAGGTAACTTCCTTTAGATTAAATGTCCTTCAATGTAAAAAACATATAAGTTGAAACACAAAAGAACATTCTCTGCTTCTTAGAGAAAAACATGACCGGTGTTAGAAGAATAGCATAGCTGCTTGAAGGAATAGCTCCGTAGTGAGATGGAGAGAGAGAAGGTGGCTGTGCTGAGAGAAAACAGGTGTTGGCGATCAGAGCAGAGAAGACAACCTACAGCCAATGGTGCACGGCCTTAGCCATACTCGTGTGCTCGCAGCTCTCATTGATCTTCCCATAACCCCCAGACAAAACAAAAGCTAAATGTATCGCTTTGACTCGGTCGTCCAATCTAGAAAGAGTGCCGGTGTGTAGTTGTTAAAATTTTGGAACTGGTTCTTGATGCCCAACACTGCCTATCACTGCCTATCCCACGTCTAAAGAAAAGCCTGACATTGTTTTCACTTCCTCTCAATGTCATACACACAAAGAGAAAAAGGCAGTTGTGGAATATTTGGCTTTAATGCACATCATATTTTACTATATTACCAAGCAAACAAGATACAAGATTGCATCGGCCTTGATGACTGATGCTTTTAAAGACACACTGTGCGGCAATGTCTTACAAAGCAGACCTATATCAGCCTAACTCTCTTCATGTTGGTGCTAGACATTAGTGAAAGAATTCAGTCTCTATTTAATATCACTTAAAATGTAAATGATTCAAAGTCCTTCAGGTTTTTAATCGGCCTTAACAATAGCGCGTAGAGAGCTCTGCAAACTGACGGGGCTATGTTTTTAACCCGAGTCAAATGACGTGTCAGCTGAGTTCTTTCATAATCTGGCTGTCCTCAGACATGGATGTACAGTGACTAATGAAGGAGGATAAACTTGTCTCTTCATGTTTGCACAGGAGGATGCGCTTTCATCATCATTAAATCACACCTTTTGTGACAGAATTGCCGAAAAACAGCCTGATTGTTTTTTTAAAATATCACTCGAAAGGAGCGACAATTCACCAGACACACTCGTGTCACATTCATTTTTAATAATGAATAAGACGTATTTGTTAAATCTGTGAAAAGATGAAAGAGTCTTTGTTTGACTAACAAAATGGTTTTGGCCTGAGGCACAAAGATAGGCCTCAAGTCTACTGCACATAACATATTTAACAGAGATTTTACATTGTTCATGGCCCAAAAACATCTCCCCTGACTAACAGGTTTCCCTGCCAAAGACCAATGTCTGCTTAGTAAACAAGATTCTTTTGGACATCGCCATTCTAACTACAAAGCAGATGTCACACAGTATGTCTCTGCTCACTGTCTGCCAGAAGTTATCTATTATTTATTTATTTATTAATTAGAAAATTTACACTCAATAATACACAGGCAGAGGATGAAGCCTGCTGATTTAAAATCAGGGATGTAACTGCATATGCGGCAGCAGTGAGGAGCTATTTTCGATTGTTTTCCTTTTTTAAAGGAGACTTTTTAAAAATGCATCACATTGAGAGAGACAGCGAGAGGTGGGGGCGGGAGGCTGCCATGATAGGGAGAGCAAAGCTGCACTTTAGACTTACACAAGCTTAGTTTGGGGATGAAGCTCAGCTCATTTCATTCATGTGGAACACACAAACGACATGAATGACCTTTTTAACTCTGGCGTGCGGGAATCAATCCACCGGAGCAGCGTATGCAAGTTTGTTTACATTCCATTGATTTGACTTTGCGGAAGTGTCACACTTATTTGCAGACTATTTGACTAGGATTTGCATAGACTTGCACATGCAGTATGACGCGGCGAACAACTAACCCTCAAATTTATGTATAGATTTCTGTGGTCCTGCACTTACTGTCCTCTAAAAGTCCACACACGCAGCGTGCCAGCTCATTTGAATTTTAAATTGTCTGTCAAAAAGAATTTAAGGTAAGTCTGAAACGAACAAAGTCCTTACTTTGTGGCTGACAGGGGTGAAGCCCTGCCTGTTTGTTTTCTGGAAAGTTCACCTTAATCCATATGATTCAAATTGCATTCTATTCCGCTTAATCCACCCGGAGAATAGACAGACAAGTGACAGGGAATCAACACTTTTAAATCCCGGGGATGAACGTTACTGTTCAGGTAAAGTTGATGTGGCAGAGTGTGCCTTTCCCCCGTCAATTCCCCAGCTTCTTATCCAACTAAGCAATCGCTAAGCCCCTTTCTCTCCTCATTTTCCTAACATGGAGTGAGTATTGTGTGGGTCTGGCAGGACACAGAAGCAAAGGGCCCGCCTAATTCATGGGGTAAATTAGTGAAGATAAGGCCTGAGTCAGTACCTCCAGCCTACCACAGATCCCCTGGGGCAGGCTCTTAAGGAGCTTAGTAAAAGCCTGTCGTATGAAGACATGACATGGAGCTGGCTAAATGGGCTACGTTGGAGTGTCTTCCATCAACCTAATATTCATATATGGGTCACTGTCGTTCAAGCATTAATCCCATTCAATTTATTCATTCTTGGTTATTAATTCAGAGTTTTAGGAAAATAAGGCACTATGTGTGAGAAAGGTGAAAGAGGGTGTATTAGCGAGGCTCTAATGCAACTGCACACCAAACTGGCGAAACACTTAGGCCGCACTCATAAGACCGTGTTGTGTAAGAGTCTGTGCCACCAAATCAATAATGAATGCTGGTTTACCCGTAGTAAAAGAACAAGGCAGAACTCCTCTAGAGTCACTGGGTCACATACACTGGGGAAACAATTAGAGGCTTCCTCGCGCTTCGCAGTGCCGCAGCTTGTTTTTTTTTTTGTTTTTTTTTTTCCCTCCGTTCTTTTTCCTTTTTTCAGCTGCACACATTTCCTCCTAATTTTTCTCTGGGGTCCAGCAGCATGTCTGTACCGCTGTTGAGAAATTACAGACACCGGTCGCAAAGTCTTTTCCAGCCAGAGCTACAAAAGGCCGTGTCAGGTCCTTGTGATGTATGTGGGGGCCACGTGAAGTGGAAAGCATGGTGACGGATAGGACACCAGTCTTGCGGGTGTGTGTGTTAACCTCATAATGCTGACAGATTACAGATTTAAATATTTTAAACCTCACAGAGCACATGCTGCTGGTGATGAAGAGAGTGGAAATGACTGCAGTAATGCAAGAGATTAATAGCGATCCTTCCTCACTCACCCACACACACACACGCATACACACTCACACTCCTCTGAAACTGGCTGGCCATCGTATAACCCTAGACCTCTGCACCACCACTGGACTCTTGAAACACAGTTGCTTTACACTCTGTTGTATCACCTTCTTCTTTCCTGTTTTGCTCGCACACACACACTCACGCCATTATCGAAGAGTTTTGATTATATTTCCGATTTAGCTAAATCAGTGCTGACACTGAGTAAGTGTCACGCTGCTTTATCTTCCTTCGTTTCTCAAGGCGAGTTGTAAATAATGTAGAAGTGTTTTTTTATATCCTTCTTTTATACCTGTTTTCAGGCAGACTCTCCGCCACACTTTTCACCTGTATTTCTGACAGTACACAGAGAAGGCATTAGGCACAGATGTGACTTGCTCAAAGCTCTGGCTGACTGAGGTATTGCTTCCACCAGGCTATTTATTTTTTCATCTCACTATCTTGGCTACTGAGGAACCTGGAGACCAAATAAAATATTATGTGCATCATAAATGTAAAGCGCAGGATTGTGATGGGGACCTTTGCTTTGTCCTTGTGCAGGCTATATTGGTTTTTTTTTTTTTACTCAGGACTGGAGCAAGGAATTTTAGAAATACTAAGGTAATGAGTACAAATTTTCCCACTGCAGCCCCATCCTTTTAGAAAGTTTTGACGAGCCCCTTAAAAAGCGAATAATGACTTAGATTCTGCTTTCTGTATTCACATGAGTGTTTATAGATTTTATTCCTTTAAATGTTTTAAAACCTTCCCCCAATGCCTTGGATACAATTCTGATGGAGGAATACAGAATCCTTTCATTTTTTGGTCTTAGGATTTCCATGAAAAACAGCGTATGAACCCATACAGAAGTCTCAATCATCACTAATGACCCGCTCTCAGTATGTGGCAGCATATTTATCTGCAGAGACTCTGCCCTCTGCCTGCATTTTTGTATTTTCCTCTAATTTTCTGTGTTCAGGACGTTTATGGTTGTGTACCCCCACAGCGCTCATGTGAGGTCAGGGCTTTATAAAAAGGAAGTAACGAGGCGCCAGACCATAAGCAGCAGGCATCCGAGAGACACGGCCAAAAAAAACGCAAATATAGCGAGGCAAAATGCCAATCGTGACTGAATCTGGGGTTGGCTTTTACTTTGACTTTCGCTGGTGAGCGTGTTGACAAACAGTAACTGACAACCCTGCATAGTATACGTCTAAACAGGACATTTTTAGAACATAAACTCGAAAGAAAAATACCAAAATCAGCCTTAAAAACTATAGAATACAAACTAAGGTTTTAATGAACTCCCAAATTCCCCAAAACACTAGTGAGGACGTGTCCTTGGCGTCTTCAGCAGCAGCTACGTCTCTGTCTTTACTGATGCTCACATTTCCTCCCACATTCCACATACATGCAAATCAGGCTGACTGGAGAGTCTGAATCGCCTGCAGGTATTAATGTGTGAGTGGATGTCTGTGTGTGAGCCCTTTGATGGATGTCCACTGCGTCCTGCTGTAGTCTCCAGTAACCTTAAAAGGGCTACGTGAGTAAAACAATACATGGATCAGTAAATAGTAAGCAACCAAATCTCATCAGAGTCTCTTAACAGTACAGTGTATTACAGTGTGGAAGCTTTTTAAATGTGCCTTGATGACATTGTAAACCCTCTGCCTCTAATAGGATAGTACCTGCGTTGGGATTGGTTTATTTTGGTGCTTACATGTAGACCTGCTCCCGACTGTAGTCTATTTATATCTCTTGCCAGCTTGGCAATGCTTCCTGATAGCCTTTGAGGACAGAGAAATTCCTCCATCAAACTCAGGGCCCATCTGTGCCCATATTCCTCCCAAAAGGAGCCATCCTCCACAATTATAGCGTTCTTCCAATGATACCATCATCATGCCATCACTCTGTGTAAGAACAGGCTCCAGGAAATTGACTTGATATTAATCTGACAAAATTACCAAGAAAGGAAATTAGACTGGGGAATTTTCTCTGGCAGTAGTTGTGTTTTTAAGGCGAGATGCACTCGTTGCATGACTCTGGGAGCTTAAATAACAGCACATTAAGCTATTTTACTATTTGAAATATTGTGCGATATATGATAGATATATGTCGAGCTTTAAAATCCTTGCTAAATAGAGTTTATTTGACCTAATATGTTCTCTTTGACTTGCTGCAGCTCATTACATTGATACAGATCCAGATTCACCTGAAAATCTGGGTCATTACAGAAATAGCCTTGTGGCTTACTCTCCCAAGACGGCAGCACTGATGAATTGGTGGCTGTAGGTCACTATGACAATAGTTTGAGTGGAAAAAGTGAGGATGAGGGCAGGAGCTGGAGATTTTTTGATGAGTTTCTCGCTGGTTTTTTAATCTAGAAAAAAGTTTTGTTTCTAAAGAGTTTGGTGATGTGGGCGAATACATAAGACTAGAGGGATCCTCTAGGCGCTTTTCTGAGCCTTTAAGTAGCACAGATTTGAGGGTTTTTGCTAAAACTGCCCAAGTTATGCGCTGCAAAATCCATAATCGCATATTATTTGTAGAATGCTGTAACTATGTGGGATGCAATTTGAACCGTGATTATTAATATACTGTATTCCCATGGGCTAAAAGTGCTCGTGTGTATTTCTAGATACAACTTGCTGTGTGTGTTCTGGAATCATGGAAAGTGACACCTGTGTTTTGTCTCTTGAGTCGCCACAACAGGAAGGTAGATTTGAGACAAGAGACTCCAGAGTTGTAGTTTCTCTTGTAGGTCCTTTCAGCTTGCGCCCACTGTGAATTTCAGCCGGGTTTAAGTACAGGTGTTGAATGACATAATAGTGGTTTGCAGTGCAGTCCTGAAGCTGAAGAGTGAAATGATACTGTTAGATAGAAATGGTACTCTGAGAGTAGCAGGAATGGAGCGGGGATCAGAGAGGATAAGAGCAAGGACAGAAGGAAGAGTTGAGATTGAAAGGAAACAAGAGGAAAATGGTTAGGTTGGAGAAAGGTAAGCCTGGATAAGCCTTTTGACAAGTGAGCTCTGGGCTGGAGAAAGCCAGTCAAACAAAAATCCACCAAGTTTGTTTTATTCATGCTGTGGACAACTACGGCTTCACCATCTATTTTTTACAGCGATACACAAACAACAAGCAGAATACAAATGCTACCGAATTGTATCCCGCGCTCCCGCTTTTATGTGAAGATTTCTGATTGAGGCAGATTTCCCTGCCATGTTGAAAATTACTAAATGATTCAAGGTTTTCTGACACCCCAGAATTTACTGGCATCCTCATCTCTTATTCCCTTTAATCACATCCTCTTTCAATCCGAACCTGCTTCACACACATTTCGTGCATTTAAAATTCTACAGAAGCCACAGCTCCAAAGCAAACAGCAACAATAAGCATTTATTGTTGAAGCTTTTTTGGTCGCCTGGCACCCAGTAATATGTTAACTAATGGGATGTCGAATAGAGTTATTTGCTATTGCCGCTGAAGAATAACAATTCACCAAACAGGATATTGAATTTACATTCTTTGAGCCTCTTCTTGGTTTGTATGACCAAGATATCTCCCAAGTCTACATCTGAAATAAATTATTGAAAGGAAGAAGTATTGTGTATTTTATAGTGCCGCGAACGGCGTCAGAACTGTAAAGTGTATTTCAGCAAGGCTGCTGAACTGCTACACATCGTTTTCCTTGATTGGCTGTTGAAAAAATACCTAAAGGAAAGTCATTATCCAGCGTACACACACACTTGCACGCTGCACCCGAAGACTCCTCAGGGTTGATTCTAATGATACCCATGTGATTTATCCAGCAGATCCATGATCGGTGTGTAAAAAGGAATCCAGAACTGACCTAATAAGCCATATCTTTGCCTTTGTTTCCCGCTGTGCTTTTTTGAAAGGAGACATTAGGAAGCACGAATGAGGAAACCTTATCACAAAAGATGTTGGAAATGTGACATATTTCCTCGGGGATAATTGTGCTTTGTGTCTCGGTGGCCCACTTTTCCTCCGTATTGATGCTTTGCTGCACATGAATGACAAACAGCTGCATCACATGTAAAGGTCTTTTTTAGTCAAATCCATTAGCAAAGGTTCAGAGCAGAGGACTTGAGAGGGGAACAACCTCCATTGAGGAAATGTTTACTCTTTGGGTTTTAATTGTTCAGCACAGTGTGAAAGGACTTGTCAAATTGGGTTAAAGGAAGATCCTCAGTTTCCCTTTTAATCTGAGACGTGCACCCCATACCCACGCAACAAAAAACAAAAAAACGCTCCGAAAGATAAAAAGCAACCAAAACAGTAGAGCATGGATATAGTGGTGAATGGCTCATAGAGGATATTTATGTAATCTTGGGGCACCAGGGCTGACTCAAACCCGACTCAGAGCCGCTGTTGCAGAGAGAGGCCCAAGGACAGTAGCAAATTTTCTAAATCCCTGGTAGACACAGAAAGTTAAGACAAGCAGTGTTGCAATAAAACAAAGCCCAACCCATTTATCTGAGCATCCCACACAACCCCTGGCCCAGATTTACAGCCCTGAGCATCCACAGCAACCAAATCTTCTGGCAGCCACCGCCGCAGATATTGATAGGAAGAGTGAGAATCCCACCAAGGAATTCTGGAGCTGGAGGGGCTAACTTCCCAAAACATGAGCTGTCCCTTAATGGTTTCGGAGTCAAACGCCGAAAGTGTATGATATAAACCGTTATGTACTATAATCACATTGTAAATTGGGATAAATTGTCTCTCATTGATTTTTTGCTCTTTTTCTGAACTTGTCTAAGTATCTCGTGCTATGTGGCATTAAGAGTTTATGGATTGTTTGACAAAGCCAGGTCTTTGATGAGCATTTGTACCCTCCGGAGACAGAAACCAGCAGCCATTCCATCAAGAGCAAAATGCCTGTTTGAAAACAAATAAAAACAGGCCCTCTCGCATCATTAGATCTAAAGCACTTAATCCTGCACAGAGGCGGCTCTCCTCTTCCACTGAAAACCTTGTCTTTGTATCGCATATGGATTGCCTTCGCCGAGTATGTCTGCATACCAAGTCGCTAATGCTAACCTCTGGAATTCCAGGGCAGTCTTAGTCATCATGCGCCTCTTTAGGTTATCCTGAGGGTGTGTATACAGATGCTTTTCAAATTATTCACAAGACAAGGAAAGCTAGAAGTCTAGCTCTGAGATACGAAAAAGAATTTGTCGTATTAACAAATGCTTTTGTTCCTGAAAACTTAAAGCGTTGCTGTTTGCTTCTGTCAAACATGCACAGCGAAAAAATAAATACAAGCATAAAAAGCCAGATTTTACTCCTGCTGAGTGAAAATTTCCTCCTGATTTAGCTCACCGTTTTTTCACTGCCAACTCATAAAGCATGAAAAGCACAATACAGATCACCCCTGCACACTGAGACACACCCACACAGGCATGTATTTATGCTAGCCAGGCTTTCTGCTCACCACAGGGGTAAATATTGGTAACAGGTGACGTGCCATTGTGGCTTTAGAGGCTTTGCTTTTAGTGGTTATGAAAATTGCGAGAAGGCCTTGTAGTCACATGAAATTTTACAGCAGGCATGGAGGCACTCTCATTGTTGTGTTTGCTCCTCGCAGAAGCTCCAAGGCTCTTCAGCTAGAAAACAACAATGGCCCCGTTGTTCCGTCTCATCTGCCTTCATGCCTGGTAAAAGGAGCATAAAACTCTCTTCCCCCCTGCGAGCCCCTGCTCGTATCTGCACAGTTCAGACACAGAGGAATAGTTTTTCAAAGTGTCACCGTTTAGGGCATGGTTTGGATGTCAGCAGCTAAATGAATAAATAATGTGCCCTCAAGTTGCATTTGATGTAGCGGGATCTGATCTGATATGACTTTTCACTCAAGGTAACTAACATCCAGATGTTAGAGGAAAACCCTTTTTTCCCCCGCAGGTTGCTAATGAAACATGGAACAGGGAGGATGTTTATCCTCATTTCACCGACAAAAACATTAGGAGGAACGCTGGAAAGCAGCAGATGCGAGAAGTTGTTTCATTAGAGCAAAATTGTTTCAGAAATGTTGTGTAAGTCGGGCTACATGATCGGGGAGGGGTGCATACACACAACCTACAGTATATGTTGTCATTGCTCTGGGCTCCTTTGCTGCAAAGTAGGCACAGGATAGGAAGAGCGATACAGTAGTAGCTCACAGTGCGTGCTGTGTGCAGTTTTTGAGGAAGTGCAGACAACCCGAGGCCAAATTTGCCTGCAGTGTTTGGACATGGCCTACTTCTAAGCGTGCAGTCATTAATGTGGTTTTCTACTCTGTTTAAAGTACACAAATGGGATTTTAATTCATACCCAGAGTTCCTTATGCAGAGTGTCTGCACCGAGTCTTTTCATCCCACTAAATTCAGCGCTGTAGTTCGCCATACGTATGGGTAAAACAGCATGGGTTTTTTCAGAAAGCGGTGACATCCTGTACGTGTGGCGCCTTGCTGTATGACCTTGAGTACCCTCAGTAAGCCGCAGTGTCTGAGGATGTGTGTGCTAGGTACCGTAGTGGCCTACTCTTGTCTCATGGACTTTGTAGTGCCTGTGTGTGTTTGAATAATGTCCTGCAGGAGACACTCTAAGTGCAACGTCTAGGACTCAGGCGTCAGCAGTAATATCAGGGCAACCTCTCCTCTCCTCTCTCCTCTGTGTGCAATGGCATGGGGGATATTACAGCATTAGAACTCATGAATTATAGCCATATTGTTAGCTCAATGTCACGGGACAGAGACGTGTTCCTTGATACCACCATGGCTTCAGTCAAGAGCTAGAAAAGAGGAAATGGGGATTATGAAATGTGTTCTTTAATATATCCCTGTGCACACTGGGGTTTTTTTTTACTCTTGGTGATAAATTTAAGCCAATTTCACTGAATAATGCTGTATTGAATTAGGATGCCACATTTGTCACAAACTGTTGTGAGCTTAAGGCTGCTCCCCTGTTTGATCTGAAGGCAGCTGTGCTATCGCAGAGCCAGGTACGACTCAGTATTCTGTATCATAGCAAATGGATCTGTGCGTTTCCCAAAGACAAGGGGTGGTGGGGAGTGGAGGGGAAGCCAGTGCAATAACAAAAGATGCATTACCTAATAGATTTGGCAGAAATACAGAGTTCAGGGCAGTCTGATAAAGCTGGGTTACAGTACTTTAATCAATCACTAAGAACACGAGCCAATTTAGGAAGAAGCCTGACATTCAAGATAGGCTTTCAGACAGGATTAGAAATAGTGAATGGAGAGTCGACATATCTGCCAGGGCGAGCCAAAAGGACTGTTGTCAGGGGACAGTGTTCCCTCCTCCATGTGTGATATTGAGGCATGTGTCTCACAACCAATCCCACCCCCCTCTTTATATTTGAAAAGTCACATCCTGTCTTCCTGGCCTTGCCCCTCAGTTACACAAATGCAGATGAGTATTAGTAACAAGACAGCGTTGGTCGCCTCTGTTGTTTACTCTCCCCGCTCAAGAAAGGGCACTGTCATTTAAGATGTCCCTCGGAGCTCATCATCATCTGGAGTCTCCGGCCTTACTAATAATATCTAGAATATCAATGTGAGCATGCAATGAGCAGTGTAAGGCGGCGGCTGCTTTTCCAAACAGATGACAGGGAGAGTCACTGGAGGAAAAACAGCTGCTTTCTTTGCCCCTAGGACATAGCTCTGGTGGGGTTTTTTACCAATGCAGCCTGTCTATCTAATCTCTGACACTCAAAAATCTGGACACCTCAGTCGAAGTCAAAATTTAAAGGAGTATTTCACAGCTGGATAGGTTGTCTTCTCATAAACTAGGCTGTCTATGCAGTAGAAAGACACAAATACTTTTGAACTCCTTGCTACATGACAAGAGAAACCAGAGGAGAAAGGTTGGGGCATTTGCATTTGCTCAAGAGGTAGAAAACCTACAGCTACCAGAATGCACTGCTCCGCATGGACGAAATGCTCCTGCTGGTGGGTGTTTTGACACAGCAAACAACATAGCGGCAGGCTGGTATTTATCTCATATTACAGCCAAACAGTACACTAAAATATATTTCTGAAGACATTTAAGAAAAGAAATAGGCAACACAGGAACATAATCTTGGTTTATATTTGATCAGCACTGCCTAGTTATACAGTTAGATTGAAGATTAGTTTGAGGTCCCGAGAGAGAAGGGGGCAGGTCTCTCTCTCAATCCGCTTCTATACTCTTTGGGTCCATGATGGCGAGCCTACGAAAATGCAGAAGCACAATCTGCAGTTCGAGCAACCGCCCCAGAGCCAGCGAAAATCCACTGGATGCTGTGAAACTAACAGAGATGAGCAGGGAGATCTGGGCACTCATAAGATGAAGAGACCATAGTTCATTTACTGACACCACCCACATTGTTGTGTTTCAGAGCTGGTTGAAAATTGACAAAGTATCCCTTTAAGCAGGAGTGTGACTCTATCCGCATATTTTGAACTGAATTTAGCTTTTTTCCAAAGCTTTAGGATTCCCTGAAGGGAAAACCTCGCCTTTAGCTCCAGCTCTATAGAGCCTGGGATCAATGGGGAAAACAGCCAGGGGCTGTGATGCTGCTGGATAAAGGGGTGGTTCAACTGTGGTGATTGATATCACCTCACTAATCCCTCCACATCTCTCTAAATCCACCTGGCTGTAGCTCTGAATGAGCCTGTAATGTGATGAATTAAGATGTAAATACTCAAGCCACATTTAGATTTTCCATTGTCACATTTTTTTTTTTTTTTTTTTACATGTAGAGTATTTATTATTTAAACGAAAGCAGTCCGGATTATACTTTTATGATATTTTGTTGCATTTTTTTTAAATTCATAGATCTGTATTCAGGCATTCCTGACACTATGAATGCAGTACAATACGTCTCACATTCAAGATCAGAATACATTTCACAGCAAACCTTTCTCTGAAATGTCAAAGATGGCGCGCTATGTAGTCCTTCTGGATATTAAAGTGCTATTAATTTCTTAAACACCTCTTATTAATGGCTGATAGAGGCCATGTGGCGCGGCATGTGTTTGTTTGGTCTTTGTTTACGCTGAAGATGAAGGTCACCCCCTCATTAGTGCGGCAGCATCTTTTTTGATGTTGTGATATACATAGTAATCAAGTGTGGCTCACATCGCTGTTTACTGTTGACCTTTAGTTAAAAGCACATCACTGTCGGGTCGGTTTGAAACTTAATTATGCTCCCATAAAACTCCAGGCATCATGTGCAGTGGACAGACCTCATTTAATCTGTTGTCATTAGGCTACAGTAACCCTGTGCTCTCTCTGTAAATAGGGCCCACACCATAATGCCCATGAATCCATTATGGCTTTTTATATAAGAAAACAGACGCTGAGGGTTTTGCTGTGTCAAACGCACTCGTGTACATCTCGGCTTTCAGCTATGTATTCAGAAATCCTGCTTGTCACACAACAATACACTTTGGCACCTCTCACTTCTCTGCAACTACCAGGCATTTGCATGTCAATAGCATCAGTCTACCACTGTGCTTTTGGCATTTGTGAGTACTCTGAAAGGAAGCCAGGTAGCGGAGGACTCTGAAAGGAAACATCAGAATAATGTGTGGCTTTCATTAACACGTTATTTTCTCAAAAAATCATCTTGGCTCATTTGCTCATCAATCACAATTAAGGACCGTTAGACGTACGGCTCAGGACAGTTTTAAAAGTACATGCAACATTTTAAAGCACATGCCTCAAGGGAGAAGGTGAAGCTGCGAAACTGCTGCATATGATGCAACACACTGTGATACTTTTAGATCAGATTAATTAATTCCCCTCCTACATTAAGTCTAGCAGTCCAACACCATATTTTACCTAAATGTGGAATATCTCTGTGTTTGCACATTACTGTAACTGCAGCAAACGCTAAGGCACCTAATGCATTATTAGCTCATTAATTTTACAGGCGGCATCTAGGTCACGTCTCTGCTTGGTATATGTATGTATTATTCTGTGGGAGCCCTTTCACGTCGAATGATGAAGCTGATCTTTCAATTTTCCCCGAGAACTGCAGCCTACTTACCTTAAATTAAAGCTGTTATTTAGCTTATTAGGCCATGGAAAGATTCATTTTCTTAGCATACTTACAGTACACATTGTACACACACGCACACACATGCACACACAAACGCACAAGGCTATTACATTCCACAGTGAAGGCCCAACAGCTTTCATTTTAGTGTAAAAAATGAAATTAATTCCACATTCTTCTGGACAAGTTGATCTGAATTTTTAATCTTTGTCTGCAGAAAACATAATTCAAAATGCAGTGGATGAAAGTGGTGAATTACATGCACTCAGTGCAGGGCTTCACTGCTTTTTGAAATGGTGCATAGCTAAGTGTTGTCCTCAGGATGATCAGCTCTTCAAAGGCCTGGCTTTGTGTGGTTTATGGGGATACTGTGTTTGTGTTTTACTTTCTGTAATGGTGGGGTGGGGGTGGCAGGGACATTACAACCGCAAGAATGAATTTTCTTTGTTCCTGCCAGGAAATGTCCACTAAATTATAGACATTACTGCATCATAAATCACCCACATAATCCCAGTTTTAGATGTATATTCTATGCTACTCACTGCAGAGACAATCTAAATCACGTTATCATGAGAGCCATTCTTCTGGCCTGGAGGAACTGTTTTGTTCTGTTTAAATAATTGCTCTCTAATGTGGGTTACTCTTAGTTGCATTTCTGCATTTGATACTGGCTCTGCAAATGATTATTCAGGCCAAGGACAACTGCATGGTCTCTTTAACCCAGAGCGGAAGGGTCAGTACTAGCCATAGGAGCTGATCCATCTAAGATTTTGTAATGCAGTGCCAATGAACTTGGAGCCCTGATTGTGAGAGATCAACTCCCTGTTGTAATTACCATCCAGACCTCAATTAACTCACAGCAAACCTTTAGTTCAACTCTATATGTTTGTGAAATGTTAATGGCTGCTTTAAGAGAAATGTTTCCCTCCACTACCATCCCTGTCTATTCTTTGGTACATCTGATCCACTTGGATCAATGCTCAGTGCGGCGCATATTGTTAGATTAAAATGACACACTTTAAGCATTCAATACAGAGTTTAAATGGGAAATAAGCCATTTATCCCAAATGATAGCCTCATTAATCGCAAAGCATAATCAATGTAAATGTTATGTGAGTTTTCTTCTCGGGCGGTAACTCTTGGTAACTAGCAGCGAGCTCTATGGCAAGTGGCATTTCGACCAACGAGTACAGCAGGAGTAATACACAGCAGTTCACATTTGAAGTGATTGTCATATACTTTGATTTGCTTTATATACGTAGCGCCATGCCAGCGCTGTTCAGGTTCCTTGCACTTGCCTGAATTTTATTAGGGATGCATCCCAGAAGGCTAAAAATCCATCCTCCTTTCAACTGTAAGCCAGAAATTGATGTTAGTGCTGCCATGTTATACGTGCTGTCTTCACAGTGGAGGAGATGAGAGGAGCTGCTTGAAATATCTGCTGAATTCTCCTTGGTATGCTCGAGTGTATCCTCTCTAGGAATTCAATCATGTTTCACATGTGCTCACCAAGTCCAATCAAACGTGTTGCCACTTCGCAGATGTGGGATGATTTGACCAACAACCAGGAGACAACACTCAGAGAGGTGTTTGTGCAAGTAATTAGCGGTGCAAATCACTGGTTTCCTCACTGTACGGTATTATATTGATTCCTTGGACAATGATATGATATTTGCTGATATTGCAAAGTCTGCCATGATACAATTTTGATTCAATTCAGGGTCCTGCGATCGATATGAGACGATATCATATGCCCATTTAGAACAATTGGTTACAAAATAAGCTACCACTACTTTCTTTTTGTTTTTGCTTTTTGCCATGAAAGAAAAAAAAAGGAACATAAATAATTGGAAAAAAATGTAACTGGTTAAGTACAGAAAAGTTTCATTTTAATTGACTCCTTTAACATACATAAAACCTGGCTTTTTGGCAAGTCACCATTATTAGCTGAAACACTTTTACAGTACTTAAATTAGCCTAGCAGCTAGCGGACTTTTCCTCTACTCATAGCTTAACAAATACAGGGAACTGCGCATTGGTTCGACAGCCCATTGGTTTGACATCCCATTGTTCCGACCATATTAAACTCATTGTTCCGAAGTCCGTTCTGAAATCATCATGATGCCCTGTGGTTAAGGTCTGGTCAGGTTTAGGCACAAAAACCACTTGGTTAGGGTCAGGAAAAGATCATGATGTGGGTTAAAATGAAAAAGAAAGTGACAAACACATAAGCCGTGGGCCTGCTCCGCCTCAAGCCGATCGCGGCGCACCATACGCCCGCCGCGAGCCGTTCAGCACTGTGGACAGTCAGACTAATGGGATGTCGAACCAATGGGCTGTCGAACCAATGACATGGACCCCAAATACATGTATTATTTATACTTTTTCTTATTCAGTGTTGGTTTAAGTCTCTGCATCTCCCAAAAGGACAGCTCGGTTGAGTTTCAGCCTGCCTGCACATTTTTGCAGCCAAACATTGTTGAAACAGAGCAGCTAATATTGCTGTAGCAAGAGCAACAAGTTTTCGTAGCGAGATGCCCGGCCAGGCTTGTCCTGTTTCCTGAGTGTTTAATCTCATAATGGCATTGTTTACATATGGCATACGCTCTATCTGTTGACCTGTCTTTTCTCCGAAATCCAAAATATTTCCACACTACTGATTTATTCCCGAGAGGGGAGTAAATATCCTCATCATCTTTTTTCTTGGCTGCTTGCCATTATCTGCCTGGCGCTGTTTGACGGTGACACAGACGCGCAATGGGAATTTCAATTTAAAGGCGTATCCATGGTTTACTAAGATGTACTATGCATTGTCAGTTACTGTTTGTAAACATGCCCGCCAGCGAAAGTCAGAGTTGAAGCCAACCCCAGATTTATTCTCGTTTGGTATTTCGCCTGGTTATATTTGTGTTTTTTGGGCATTGTGTCTCTTGGATGCCTGCTGCTTACGGTCTGGCACCTGGTTGCTACCTTTTTATAAAGTCCCAACCTCACCTGAGCCCTGCAGTGCTACACGCCCATTGATATTCCGAACACAGAAAATACGAAGAAAAGAAGAAAATCCAGGCAGAGGGCAGAGTGACTGCAGAGACATGCACCGCTACACACTTCAGTAATGATTGAGAGGCATTAGTTTTGTATGAGTCTGTACATTGGTTTTCAGGAAGATCGTGCATACTATATATACCTTTAAAAATGGTGATGTTTTCACTTTTCATCATAATATTGGATCATTGATTGATCATTGAATCGAGAAGTTGCTCCAGATCAAGTGATTGTTACACCCCTATTAGTAATACATACATTGAATATCTGATTCAGCTGATCACTGACACTTGTGTGATAATATGCTTGATGAAAATGCTCGTTTAGATATTTACCCAGTCATAATGCTCAGTATTAAACACAAAGAAGCTACAGAAATTTTGGTTTACTACTCCTCTACTCTTTAACTGTTTTCCCGCTAGTTTCTTATGAGCAATATTTTTATAAAAGTGGTGTCAAAGATGAAAGGGACAAGAAAGCAAAACAAAGCTAAGAGTGTGCAGCCATGATAGCAGCTCTGTGAGTCTGTGCTGAGGCAAAGCAGCTAAATCAGCAGCTAACAGTAACACTGAGTTTTTAGATGGTAAAATGTTTGCCGTTTTTTTAGGATTTTCATGAGTTTTGCAGGTATTTCCACATAAATCACAAGGACACACCAGTTAGATTAAAATAATTCATAAGATAAGCAACTTTTTCCAAAGCTGTTGTACCAAGTGCAATAAGCTTTTTTACCTTATCATTTAAGATATAATTTTTTGAATGAGTCACAATTCCATAATTACCCATCTAGACAGCCTAAGAATCTTTATCTTCCTTTGTATAAAACATCACATGGTCAGTTTTTTATGGAATGAAAATGCACATTTGAATGGTCCAGTGGATTCCTCAATGTCATTATCTATGAAGAAAAAGAGACTTAGAAATGCCATCCTGTGAAACACTTCAAAGAAGCTTAGAGACTGTTGTTCATACTGTAAAAATGACTATTACTCCTGTTCCAAGATGTTTTTTCTCATTTTTTTTAACTGCATATCTGCTTTTATTTTTTGTGAAATTTTTGAAACCTAGAATATACTGGTGATTTTTTTATGTATGCATGTATTTTACCTTTTGTATATCCTTTGGGTTTGGTTTTCATTCAAGCCATTATAGGCAGAGATGTACCAATACCACTTTTTCCTTCCCGATACCGATCCCTGAACCTTAGGTATCTGCCAATACTGAGTACCGATCCGATACCAGTGTGTAAAATAAAAATGGATGGGATATGAATTGTTGTATGTCTCAACTCCTAAAACTCTATGTAAAATATTAAGAAATAAATACATAATAGTAGAATGAATGCCATAAAACTTTTTTTTTTTTTATTATTATCCAGTGTTGACACAGATCAAGACAAGGGTTAAAGTGCAGCCACACAATTTGGTAAAAAAAGACATTTTAAAGGCTACAGTAGAATGCTTTTTAAACTCCGCTCCATTTTTCCGTTTCGTTTGCCTGTAGCGTGCGTATGCGTAATGACGTGAGGCATTACGTGGTATTGGATTGGTCATAGGCTGTACTCGCCGATACTCGATACCGCATTTTAGGCAGTATCAGAGGCATTTCCGATACTGGTATCGGTATCGGAACAACTCTAATCATAGGTTTCTACCACACCCTCACATGTACTTATTGATTTGTGGAATTTGTATTAATGTGTGTGAAACAAATAAACTAAACTAAACTAAATATTGGACAAATCAGAGTTTTGACCTGATGATGGTGCTTGAAAAAAGTCAGGGATCTTCAAAGTTAATACAGTTCATACTGTGGGGAACATAAATATCTGTACCAAATTAAGATATTTCACCAAAAAAGCTCATGGTGGTGCTACATGAGAAGTCAAGAGACAACCAAAGTCACTAGTATTTATCCTCTGGGGATATAATTTCTAGGGTTGTACCCGACTCAGAATGACGCCAGTTGAATCAGAGTTGGCTGTTCAATATGAATATTTGGAAGACAGTGGGATGTTCATGTGACAGCAACATTTACGTAATATAGTAAACAAGCTAACTGCGCTCACGGTGGATTGGAACAACAGTGCAACAGTTTTTGCTTAGACAAGATATCAAACAAAAGCAGGAGACTACATTGTATGAACTTGCTGTGAGCTGTCAGTTCACCACGTCTAAACAGGTGGGAGAAGAATGTTATCTCAGGGCCTTACGGTGCAAAGCCTCTCCTCCTTCAGGCCACTGTATTGTGTCTGCAGCTGCCTGTGCCAAATAGCAACATAAAAGCAAAGAGCGCTGACTCGGCAGCAAAATCTAGGGACCAAAACGTCTTCAGAAGTACACTGCACAGGACAGTGATTACCCCCCAAAAAAACAAAAAACTGCAGTCTCTGTTGACTGATTATTCGAATCTCTGACTTTTCAGCCCTAATAATTTCATTGTAGACCTTGAGCAAAATTTCACTAGTATATATACGGGCCAGATTGATATAACCACCATTAGAGCACTACTAATGTGTCTAAAAGAATCTGCAACATTCATTGTATATGTATTTGTAATACTAATACTGAGAACTCATATAATTCGACAGCACTGATATCTAATGGGAAACAGTCAGTACTGGATAATGTCTGATGTGCAGAATAAACAAAATTGCTATTTTAATTAGACTCTCCTTGTCAATGATTTGGTTATTTCTGAAAACATGACAGAGGCCCTCCTCATCTTGTGCTCTTTCGTTAGCAGCATTTTGGAGCTGTGTTGGCAGGGTGATAGAAGTTGCACACAAAACACTTCGTCAAGAGAACAGATCCCACCCTGCAAACGACATCTGTGGGAGGGTGGATAATGAGTATGCCATGTGTAAAGCCTTAATGTGTTTACATACGGCTAGATTAGAGACGGACCCAATACTTGCCCCTGCGGTTTCTCAAAGAATCCCTGTGGGCTACTTGAGTGATTAGCTACGTACTTTGAGTTTTTTTTCAGTAGGAGTGTCTAGTGGGACTCTGCAGTGGATCAATAGGAGTTAGGATGATGAACTGTTGGGGAAATTTCTTTATTTATGATTTTTTTTTTAAATGTAAGCTCAGTCCTTTCCCATCTAATTGAGTCAGTTTGCTTTGATTAATATCCCCATACCCCCACATATTGTTTCACATATCATATTACTGCCTAAAGTGTATCTGACACTCAGAGACTCGCACACCCAGTCAAGAGAAAAAGAGGCAATATAGATGTAGGAGTGGGCCCAGGACTTCTAGATCAAATCTGTCCCTATCATTTTAGTCACAAAGAGCAAACAGTTGTTTCAAGCACCGTCAGCAGTTAACCGAATGGCCATTATTTATTTGCTGTGCAGCCACAGAATTCATCTCAACATGTACTCACCTGGAATCTGTCTCTATTTGGCCTGCCAAGCTCACCTCTCCATGTTTCCTTGGCCATTTGGCTGGTAATGATACTCACGGCAGCATTTATCCAGCAGCCAGGAGAAGGGGTGGAGACACACGGCTTAGCAGGCGGCCACAGCAGCAGCGCCGTCATTCCTCACCATCTCCCTTTCCGCTTCTTTAGAAATATGTCAGCATCACTGTGGTGATTAGCAGTCAGAATGTGCTGCGTCTTTGTCCTTGATTTAATGCCAAATCTCCTAAGTAATAATGACTGCACAGGCTCTGTGTCTGACGAAAAAAGCAAAGCAAAGGAAGAGTGGGCCCTCATCCCTCACTGTTATAGTGGCACCGGTTCCCAGCAGGAGCCTTATGAAGCCGCAGTTCGGTTTTGACATTTTGCGAACGTTGTTTCTGAAACATGCCAATCTCCTTGATTTAATATGGCGGGCTGTTGTTCGTCAAGCCCAGGAGCTTATATACGGAGCGTGCCTGTGAGAGGAGACGTGCACTATGTGTGTACATTCATTATTGATTTTGCTGTGTTGGAATCCATGTTTGCCTATTTGAAGTAAACACGTGTAAGCAGACAATTTACAGATATATTTTCTACATTATTGACACACAGAGGCCAGAGAGCAATCCTATCATAAGCCGAGCTTGCCTCAAAATGGAGCCTTCGCACTGATGTAGATTGGTGTCTTTCTGGAGCACAAATAGAAGGTGAGGACACTAAATTAAGTTTTTCCCGTTGCCTCTCACATTTTAATGAGTTCAGCTGAGGTAACTGCTAGGATATGCAGGTTTCTGCCTTGTGCTTCCTGTCTTGTTGCCTGTCTCTTATCGTTTCTATAATGGCACTTTCAGCCTTTGTTATAATGTAACAGCACCAGAAGCATTTGTAATCAGTGATTACACTCTCTCAGGTCAGGACGGCTCACTTCATTTGAAGTTAGATGTTCCAGAGGACTAATGCAGCTTTGTGAATGCCTTTGTTGCAGTCTAGCTACTATAATAACAGAGAAGGGAGAGTCAGAAATTCCATCTACTCAGAACTCTTATTGGTTCCTTTTTTAACAGAGTCCATTCAGCCTCTCTCTAAGGGATGTCGGGGCGTAGGAGTACATTTGGCTCTGTGCTCAGACTTTTATTGCGATGCAGAGATCTCTCCGCTCTAGGAGAACAAAGGGTCTTCTACAGTGAGCATACACGGCTGTGGGCTCGGACCAAAATAAAGAGGAATAAAGTCTATGTATTTTCTTCTAAATATGGGATCTGTATGGGGACAACTCACGTGTTGTACCGTTGAGGTGCTTTTGAATATTGATGAATAGGAATTGAACTGGCAGAATTTAACATGTCCTATTAATCAGGGATCGGAGAATTGGGGAGGATGGTGTTTAACGGCTTGTACTTGGTGGAGTGCTGTCTTGCATTAAGGGCTAATAACCTCCCTTAGACTCAGCACAGCATCCCCCACTCCTCCTCTCCTCCCCCCGCCTCCATCACCCCAGTTGTATTTATTATGGGCTGCAAGGCCACGGTGATGAGACGATCAATATTTCTGGGATGATGAGGGAGAACTCATGCAATCTCTCCCTCTCTCTCTGTTCCTCCCTTGGCAGTGCTTCAGCAGGTAGAGAGATCAAAGCAGAGAGGACCTCTGAGATGCTGTTGGAGGGGAGACTGATGAAGTCCTCTGTGCTGTGTGTCCTCTAAACACACACACTCCATCACACTGTCCTATGTCCTTGCTATGTCCTGATTAAAAAGTTTGACCTAATGTATTTTATCTCAACAAGAATTAGTGTTATCACACTTATTCTGCTGCTGTGTGTGCAGATCTAAACACAAATGGCCTCGGTTAAACTTGAAATTGAAAATCTTGTATCAATGGGGAATAATGACGTGTCCTTTTGAAGACTTCCTTTGGGCAGACATCTTTCTTTGTTCAGGGGATCAATATGTGGAACTCTTTACCCAAAGAGCACATAAAGGACCACAAATGTGATCAATTTAAATTCAAGTTCAAGCAGTTTTTGAAGAGGGATCAGACATGTAGTCATAGATCCTCAGTGGTGTTTATTTTATTGATAGTTTTTATAACACGTCTTGGTTCCAGATGTGTTTTCCATCTATTCTGTGTTCCCATTTAATTTTTTCCTTAAACAACATTCTCAGTGTTACTGAAAATACAAAACAGGATGATGTTACGATCTCAAAGGTTTATGTTATGGTCATTTTTATTTCAACTTTGTTCCTGAGTCATGTTTTGTCCTGAATTTTGGCATTTGAAGACAAATCTAAATACTACAATACCCAAGAGCCTTGGTTGCCATTGTCATGGAGAAGAGGCCGGTCTGAGGCACGAATCAGAGCAGTGGCAAATTCAAAATGCATCATCATTACAGTTGAGAGCAAGACACGATGCCATGAAGTGCTTTTCCATCCACCTCCTTTTATGTACATTTTTAATTTGCACATTAAAAAAACTGTGTGGAGACGCCAAGAATTTGAGAAAATCTCAAAACACTGGAGAAAAAAAACTGTTAGGGTTAGGGAGATGGAAAGGTTGATGTGTCAATAAAAGGTTAATGCGACTTAACAGATTCTGTGAATAAATAATTTTTGATTATTAAAAAATATGTCCATAGAATTGTCTTTTGTAGCTTGCTTACAAAATATCTACAGCCTTAGACAACAGGAAAATTTCTCTTTGCATATTCTTTAGACTCGTCAAAGGTGTTGTGGCAGTCGATCACAACATCCTCATGGCAAAATTACAAAAATATGGCTTTCATGCTGTTGCTTTAAAATAGCTGCTTGATTGTTCAACGGACAGAGAACAGAGCTAATAAGAGCTAAGCAACTTTCTGGAGTACCTCAGGGCTCCAACCTTGGACTTCTCTTGTTTTTAATTTTCATGAATGACCTACCTTGGGTCTGCCAAAATGTACTTTCTGTTATATTTGCTGATGACGCACGTCTGGTAGTTTCACATGAACATTTTAGTACACTGATTCACGAAGCAAATGAAAAGCCATTATCTGTTTTTGAATGGCCGATCTCAGTTTTTAAAAAAATTGAATTTTGTGATATTTTGTGACATTTTGTTTTGGGGCGGCAGTAGCTCAGTCCATAGAGACTGCAAAGGTGCCCTTGAGCAAGGCACTGAACCCCCAACTGCTCCCTTACTCTGACATCTATCCATTTAATGCATAGGTCCTGTTTGTGCATGTGTGTGTATTTCAGACCTGTGTGTATATGACAGCAGATTGAAAAAGTTGAATTTCCCCTCAGGGATTAATAAAGTATATCTTCTTCTTCTTCTTTTTCTTCTTCAAAAGTAAATAACGTTCAAAGAAAAACCTTAAATATGCATAGGCAACATTGAAATAATTCATATTCCTTACATTAAATTCCAGAGGAAGTAGTCATAGTAGGCAAAAAATAACATGAAATACCATATTGAACTTGTCTGCAGAAAGATTATGCAGCTAATTGGGATTTTCAATAGAGTACATCCATTGGTTTTTCATTCCTGTATTTTATCTTTTTATAATAGCTTAATTTATCCACATGTATTGTAATACTGCTTGGGCCGACACATGTTCCACTTATCTAAATAAGATTTCTTAATTCAAAAGAAATCTTTGAGTTATTAGCTTTGCTAAAAGATACTACTCATCTGCTCCTCTCCTCTTTAGAAAATATCAGCTTCTATAAATTTTTAATGTGAACATATACCAGACTTGTGTATTCATGTATAAATATGTACCCCTAAGTCACGACTTGCCTAGTGTTTTCCACATCTTTTATAAGTCTTCCTCAGACATTCACTCATATTTCACAAGACACTGTAAGGACTTTTATCTTCCGTTTTGTCGGGCTTCCCTCGCTCAACATTCACTGAAATACAGTGGACCATATTTTTGGAGCAACCTACTTCCATCGCTACAATCAACATCCACGTTATCGTTATTTAAAAAACATCTGAAAAGAACTCTAATTTGCAAAGACTCTTAACACTTCATTGATTCACTTGTAATGAATTTTAGTTAGAAAAACATTTTTTTGTATTTTGCACATTTCTATTAATTTGTAATACTGCTTAATCTTGAAACTTTGATCAATTATGCAGTGTAAGTTTTTATTTCTTTTTTATGTGTCATTGTTGCTATTTAATAGGGGCGGTATCTTCATAAGCCATTTTTTGGGCTCTAATCTCTCCTGTGCAGTGTTCAAACTGTTTAAATTCTTACTGTCTTATCTGTACACATGTATGTACAAATAAATATATTAAACTAAAGGATGACGTACAGTCACAACGTGCCATGGGCCAATTCATTTCGCGGCTCACGCAACCTCTGGGTGGACCACCATGCATAAATCTATATCAGTATAACAAAATATGGAAACTACACATGATGTCTGGAAGCCAGTCATACTGTATCTTGCGCAAATGTTTTCTCATGTGACACAGTTGTAGCTTTTGAAAACATCTGGACTGCGAACCAATAGTCAGTAAAATAATGTCCTATCCTTTAGGGGTTGGGGGGAAAATCGATACTGTATAGTATCGTGATTTTTTTGTGTGGCAGTATTGTATCGTCACACAGTGCCAAGTATCAATCTTTTTTTTATTGGATACATTATCAATATTATGAATACAAATTAAACTAGAGTAGAATAATTAACTGCTTTTTCAGTTCACTAGATACATTTTGCTACTGCAAAAAATGGGAACATATAAGGGGAACATAATTTACTGTTGAAAAAAGGTAATAAAGGTAATAAGGTAATAAACTGCAATGCTCAGCACATCACAACATATTTAAAATCGCAGATATATTGTATTGTGACTTAAGTATCTTGATGATATCATATCGTGGATCCTCTGGTGATTCCCAGCCACACTTTCCTATGTCTTTCCCTAAAGACTTTTCCTTGACCTCGATGGAAAACATCTTGAGGTGAGGTGTGTGTGTGTCTGTGTGTGTGTGTGTGTGTCTGAGAGAGAGAGAGAGAGAGAGAGAGAGAGAGAGAGAGAGAGAGAGAGAGGGGGGGATATTGGTACAGAGAAATAGTGTGTGCTATACTACTATTAGGTACTATTATTGCCATATGTTATGGTTCTGTGCATGTACAGCAGAATTTATAGCCTTTTGATAGCTGTTTTAAAATTCTGTTTCTACACTTTGTGATGTGGCCCGCTTTGTGATGTGCTTTTTTTCTACATTCATTTCTCATTTCATTATTCATTCATTTAATTTTTTCTACATTAAAGTTTGTCATTAAAAATAAAGGTTTCTGAATAGGCTGCTGAAAATGTCCGGCCCACCTACATTTCCTGATTTTAAAATCTGGCCCAATTGAATTTGTGATTGAACAGCCTTGACGTGCCATCATTGCATAGGCGACTGTGAGCTCTCTTCGTCGTCTCTGGATGGCTTTTAACATGTTTATGCACACAGGGCTGTTACCAGAAGTCCTTCAAGAGCACAGAGCTGTTGTACTAGTTGTTCAAAGCTCTCTATTTTCCTTTTCAGTTTGTTCTCTGTTATTATACGTCCATTGTTTTCTTTTGTTTTGAGTTGTGACTTGTGCTGTTTTAGTTATGTCATCTCATTGCACCTTTTTCTGTAGTTGCACCTGACCCACTGCTCATCTCTGAACCAACTCCCAAAATGCCATTAATACAAATTTCCCCTGCTGATTCTGTGAAAATTTCATCAAAATTTGCCCTACATTTGGAAGCACAATTGAACCAGAAGTTAAAAGCGATGAATTAATTTAAGCCTCAGATTGTGTTGTCAGTTTTCCCAGCACCATAACCTTTAGCTTCCACCTCCTGTTAGCTGCTTACACAACAAAATTTTAGGCTGAACGATTGGCTGTTTATTGCTGAGATGAGTCACAATTAGCATCTACCTTGAAGTTTTTATGCACACAGGTGTTTGCCCTTAAAGAATCAGATATTTTCTGAGGGAGTTTTCAATCTTTACTACTGATGATTTAACTGAGAGTTTCATGCTGATCCGAGTTATAGAAGAGCTCCAACTGTGAGTCACATAACAATGTCTATGGGAAAAATGAATGGTACTATAATTTCCGGAACTAGGGTTGCCTGAAATAGCTTCTCCCACTTTGCAAATTAAAATTTTCAGTGTTTGTTTTAACTGTTTTAGAGGTGTTTATTCAACCTAACGATCATTTTGAAGGCTGAGGTGCGTGATGATATTTAATTGTATTGCATTAAACTGAAAGGTGTCTCCAATATTTTGTCGCTGATGTACTGGAAATAGGCATTTCTAATGATAGAAATTGAGTTGATATAATGGGATTGACAAAATATTAGTAACCTCTCTCAGTTTGATGCAATATAATTCAACAGCATGACAAACCACAGCCTCTAAAATGACCGTGAAGTTTAATCAACACCTCTGCAGAAGAGTTTCAACCAAAGCTGAACATTATAAGCATGTAGGAGGGATTTATTGCAATACTGTCATATTGAACCAGAATTACTTTGAGCTAGGTGTAGCTTATAAACTGGCAACTGAGTGTATCATATAGTTTATATATTACTGGTTGTGTTTTGTGGTGTTTGTAGGGTTTTTTCTTGTTGAGCGGTGTGTATTCTTTAAAAGATCCATCAAGGTTCAAGTGTTTCACTTTAGCTGAGGCTATAAATGCTGTGCTATGTGGCACTGGTCGATGCCATATACTTGTCGTGTATAAAAACAGGAATGAAATACTTTTAACAATCTGGTTCATATAGTCTCTGAACGAGGGGATATGGCAGTAATGTCTGCTAGATTTTCAGCTCCTGCTACAGGGATCCTAGTGTGCAGGGAAGGGACTTTGTCAGTGTGACTTTTTGCATTTCCAAGCCTTTGCCAGCCCTTGGCCCCCAGCAATGCATGCCTTTTAGTCCCCAGATTGGATGTGGATGGCTTTTCATGTATTATCACTTAGCAGGTGCTCGGTGTGCCGGGTTCGCTGAGCAGAATTGTCCGCCACACACATTTCATTTGCACAAGTATCAGTGAAGGTGGGCTCATCTGCAGTATTTACAAAATGCACTGTATATGTGAGGGCTCCCATGTACAACTTCCACGGGCAGGCTTTTCCGTTGATCCACGTCTGCAGCAAATGGGAAAGCTGCCTAGCGATAACAGCACCTCCAGGAACGTCAGGATTGCTTTCTCTCAGTGGTTAGTGGCCCTCCAACGGCTGCTGATACATTATAAATCATTTACACAGTCATTTTGGAATGCAATATCCTCCTCTAAATGCTGGCTTTTCTTCTCCATTGTTATTAGAGCGAATGCTGCAGTAGGCACACACAGCTGAGGGGGACCCTAAGCCACAGAAATTGAAAATTGATCAGGCAGTGTGGGAAGGTGTTGTCACTGGCACCACTGGTTCACCGTGGGATTGTTGATTAGCATTTACAGCACTGTCACACTGGAGGTACCTCTGCTGCCTGTAGCTACATCGTCCTCTGGCCCTTCTCCTGCTCATCCCAAAAAGAGATCTCTTGTAAGAGCAAACAAGGGAGATGAAATTTAAATTCTGCCTTGTTCGTATCCGTACCAAAGGGAGATGGAGGGAAAATGCTGCATGACATTAAGCAAGGCATGAAATTTTTATCATGTTATTATGTGCCTGTGTATGGCTCCTGCTGTTGGGTTTTAGCAGTGCTGCTGCTGTAGATGGCTTTTCCTTAAAGTATAGGGTCACAGTTTGTCTTTAAATGGCAGTACCATGTCCATATATACATTGAAACAGACGTTGGTTGCTGCCATCAGCCCTCCTGTTCATACTGGCCTTTTATAAATGTTGTTTTCAATGGAAATGATAGAGGACAGAATCTACAGTTATCTGAAGTTATGATAAGGCTTCACGGTTTGTTGAGTCATGTTGGTTTCTGCCAAAGTCACTGTTGTTTTTGTTCAAAATCCCCCCTTTTGTTAATGTACTTTAGAGCTGCACAATATGGGAAAAAAATGACATTGCAATTTTTCTACAAAATGAAAAAAATACAGGAATTTTCCCCAGATGACTTGAGCGGCTCTATTTGGAAATAATTAACCACGCTGGAATTAATGGGGGTATTTTTTTAGGGAAGTGCATCTGCATAGGAAATAAAAATAATATTAAAAGCTAAAACATGATTCTGAAGATTTAATTTCTGTTTGCCATTCTTTCTTGAGCTTTAGTGCTATACATCTGGTTTCAGTGCACCAAATACAACAACATATGTGACCACACTTCTAAGGGATTCTGTAGGGGGAAATTGGGCAGTTTAATTCACTGGTTGACCCATCATGACACCATTGTATTCATATAATGCTCTTCCATCGCTCCAGGGTGAAGTCTGTGATCAAACGTGTCTTGTGATTGGTGGTTTGCTGTGCATGCAGAGCCCGTGTGTCACTCAGTAGCAACACACTCTGTGTATCCAAGAGCCATTAAAGGTCCAATGTGTAGGCTGTGGCTCAGAGATAGAGTGGGTTGTCCACTTACCGGAAGATCAGTGGTTTGATCTGCAGCTCCTCCAGTCCACAAGTCAAAATATCCTTGGGCAAGATTATGAACCCCAAATTGCTCCTGATGGCTGCTCCACTGATGTGTGAGTGCATGTGACTAGTTACTGAGTAGCAGGTGGCACCTTGTATGATAGCCCCGGTCATCAGTGTGTGAATGTGTGTGTGAATGGGTCAATGTGACATGTTGTGTAAAAGCGTTTTGAGTGGTCGGAAGACTAGAAAAGTGCTATACAAGTGCAGTCCATTTACCATGTAGGAGGATATATTGGCAGAAATATAATATAATATAATAGGTATGTTTTTGTTTTTTGTTTTTTGGTGTATTACAACCTGAAATTAAGAATCTTTGTGGTTTCTTTACCTTAGAATGAGCTGTTTATATCTACACAGGGTACAGGTCCTTATCTGCGGAGTCCATGTTGCACTGCCATGTTTCTACAGTAGCAGAGAAGGGACAAACCAGACACTGGCTCTACATTGGGCCATTTGTTCTTGAGAGGATGAGACTTCTGTGGATAATTCAGCTCCCAGTAAAAACCTCCTCAACAATGAAAACTGAAGGAATTCTAACTGAGAGAAGTTTTAACTGGTTGCAATATACAATCCTCACCAGTAGATGTCACTAAATCCCACACACTGCTCCTTTAATTTGTGGTAAATTATGTAATATCAGACAGACTTATTTATAGATTAGTGTTGCCCTTCCAGCTTTGCAGCTGTTAACTGTAGCTGGGAGACTTCTGGTTTCTTCAGGCTAACTCAGTTAGCTTTAGCCTGGCTCGTAGCTGTTTACTAGCTTTACAGTCAGGCAACTCTGCGGTGCAAAATAGTCGGGAGACATGACAACACTGCATTAAACACATGCTTTATTTCTTCTGTTTAGCACATGCATATCTGAGCATATCTAGACACTTTCTGCTGACTAATGTAGCACTACCTATACCTATATAAGCACACACTTCAATATGTCTGTGGCACCTGCCGGTTTTTCTGCATGCACACACAAGAGAGTCTCACTTCCTATAACGAACCCTGCCAGACTACTTCACATACAAATGTTACCCACAAGGCAGGGCTGGAAATACTTTTCTGTGTATATGCACTTTTAAAATTACATGCACCAACATTTGTTTTTACCTGGGACATTTTTTTTTACTTCACCATTTGGTGTGAGGACATTTTCAGTGTTTCTGTGCAGGAATCTTCAGTGACTCTTCTGGTCCGAGGAGCATTTTGAGCAGCTTCTCAGAAAAACCTAATATGGAAACTTATAGAAATAATAATTATAATAGGATTTCTTTGGTGATGCCACATATTCAGCATGACTTAATTAATATATGATGTCTAATGAAGTATTGCTGTAATGCGAATTTTTCTTTGTCCTTTTTGGGCACATCAAGTACCAGTACCTTACTAGCATGATTGGACACACATCAAAATCCAAATGGCGCAAGCTTCAGTGTCCCTTTTTTCACTTATAAATTTGTTTTTAATTGCGTGAGAACGTGGACGTGTGGCATGACAGCATGTGAAAAGTGTTAATAGCTTGAGTTTTACAGTTGATGCGTCAGAGTTGACAGGCCTGCATAACATGCAGTATGTTCTGTACCAAGTTACGTGCACCAGCTACGGACACTACCATGCATATTCTTGTGGTGTTTTAAGCCCTGCTCACAAGGCTACCTGTGTTAAAGGGGAAGGCTTGGCTAGTAACATTAGTCATGGAGAATGGGAGCTGTGTGAGTTTTGCTTTTGGTCCAGGCAGCAATAAAGTTCAACATCACACTTCCTGCAATGTGACTATTGTGCCAGTGCACATCAGGTAGATGCTGAAATGCCATATTGTGCGGCCCTGCCATCTTTTCACTGCGACTCAACAAGGAAACACTGTTAAAGAAATTGTCTTTAAACACTACCTTCTTCAGTCTAATTCAGACTTCAAAAGCCTCATACTAGCCTCAGATAAGCTAAAAGAAAAAAACATTTTAAAAAGATTTAGATTTTGTCCCCCGTCGCTGACATTGGAGGCATGTAAGGGAGGGATCTTTTAATGGCCAGTATGAGCAGAAGGAATTATTATAGCCAGCAAAAGCTGTTTTAATGTTCATATGGACCCCTGAGGTTTGTTTTAAGACAGAGTTGTCAACCTACCGTTTAACTATTAATGTAAACCATGGCCTTTGCAGTAGAAAATAATTACCTGCTGACAGTTGATACCTTTCACGTTTCACTTGTCCTATTACCATTATTAGGTACATCTTGACAAGTTGCCCAGCACTTAATTGCAGTATCCAATTCAAAGGCAGGTTCTTGATTATGTGGATTGATGATAGCACTGAGAGCTCTGTCATGTTTATGTGAGCTGTTTTATGTCATACCAGAAAAGGCCTCCACAAGTCAATAAAAATGACTGACTAAAAATGGGAGCAAACTGGTGGGCTGTCGCGGAAATGTCATTAATTTTCCTGTCCTCTTCTCTTGCAGCACGGGATAGAAGATCTGACGAGCGGAGAGAGGACAGTGAATAAGGACCGCGCTGCGGAGAGGAGCTGCGTCACTGTGACTGTTTTCTCCTCGCCTGTACGCCGGCGGGCTCCAGTAACACAGCTGATGACTGTCCCTCAGGTGGCTGGATTGCAGGGCTGAGCGGGAAGCCTGTGTGTTTGCCGAGGGGGGTGCCCCGGCTTGTATGTTGGTCACTTGCAGTCGCACTCGCTCACAAGGACCATGTGGTTTTCTCCAAGGAGAAGTCGTGTCCCCTCGCAGAACTGGCACGCTGCCCACAGCTGCACCAATTTCAGCGTGCCCTTGTGGGTGTTGAGTTTTTGTTGGTGCTTTGCGGCCATGAGAGGTCAGAACTACCACCCCACTGTGAACACGCAGTACGGGAAACTCCGGGGGGTGCGGGTGCCCCTGCCTAGTGAGATTCTGGGGCCGGTGGACCAGTACCTGGGGGTTCCATACGCCGCCTCCCCAGTGGGAGAAAAGCGCTTCATGCCCCCAGAGCCTCCTTCCTCCTGGTCAGGGATCAAGAACGCCACTCACTTTGCTCCCGTCTGCCCCCAAAATATTCACAATGCTGTGCCAGAGATCATGATGCCTATATGGTTCACCTTCAACCTGGATATAGTTACCACATACATACAGGATCAACACGAGGATTGTCTTTATCTAAACATCTATGTTCCAACTGAGGATGGTGAGTGCGTCGAGTAAACAGGATGAAACCTCTCCTCCTACTGTTCTGTCTCTGCCTCCTTCTCGCTCTGTCTCTCCTCTTAAATTTTGTGTCACCTCTGTATTTTGCGCGGAGCATGACCTGTTGTCTGGCGCATGCTGTGTCTGTGTCCCATCATCTCAACTTTCCATCTTGACTTGATCTTTCATTTAGTCTTTTCATCAACTCTCCCCTTCCATGCCACTGTTAGAGGTTCCTCTTTTGATGACTAAATGACTTATTAATATGACTGAATAAAAAAAAAGAAAAAAAAATCTAATCATACAAGGAGCAGATTGGAAATACTTGGCGCACCTTCCTACCCTCACTGTCTTGACTGTTCTGGGGATATTAGCCATTAGTGATTAGTAGCCTGCCTCATAAGTGAATGATCTAATACTGTAGGGTTGGTGAAATATTCTGTCTGGTACACGAGAGGCCTGTGGCATCAGCCTGACCTATGTAAGACCCTTTACTCTCCTTGCTTTATCCAGTTTGTCCTTGCACAAAGCAAAAAAGGCAAGAGCAGGTTTTGTGCAAAAGGCAAACATAGATTGGGCTCCACTGTGACTAAAAGTTTCAGATTTGTAGATGTTGACTCTTTTTTAATGGCCCCCCATTATTTCGCCACTTGAAGGAGACCCACACTGGAAAAAAAAAAAGTGGGCTTGAAATGTTAAGTGCTCTGAGAATCAAATGGGCAATGTCAAATAACACTCTCACTTATCAGATTACAATGTGAACTGGAAAACGTTTGCAAGTCCAGCCTCTCTGCCTGCTGTGTGGCTGTAATGGGTCTTAAATAGAAGTGCATGTGAATATGGGCTTCCTGTGTCCCAGGATGCAGCAAATTCATTCCACCATTTTGGAATATTTCTGCAGCAACACCCCAGTTACTTTCTTAACAGGTCCTCTGTTGTTCTTGTTGTTCATGATGACTGGGAGGGTGGTGGGAGGAGGAAGAGGAGGAGGAGGAGGAGGAGGTGGTGGTGGTGGGAAAGAGGGTGAAGAGGGGAGGGGTCTGACTCAGTCTGAGTTGTTGCATGTCACATGCGATCTTTTTCCAGAGCTCTCTGTTATTTTGTAGTTTTTCCATTCATTTTACAGTCAAAAGAATATCCAAGGAATGTGCCAGGAAACCCAACAAGAAAATGTGTAGAAAAGGAGGTATGTAAAAAGAAAAAAAAAAAAGCCAACACCGAACGAAAGAGAGGATTTGAAAGAGTGAAAGAGAGAGGAGGAGAGTGATGGGTGCATCCTTCCAAAGCCGCCAATATCACCACCTATCAACTCCCAAATCAGAGTGCTAATTGGGATGAACGTGGGACTTGTGACTCAGATCAACCTTGACATGAGTGCGAGAGATGAGTGAGCGGTTGTGTGGTGTTATGTTGTTGCGTGTGTGTGAGTTTGTGCATGCTGAAGTGTGGTTTTACTATGAGAGTGTGTCAAGGAGTGAAAATGCAGGTCCCTAAATAAATAATGACGCTTTGTCAAGCACTACATCATGATGACTAAGAATAACATGTATTTCATTTCCTTTTTTTGTTTTACACGGTTGTATGGCTTATGTTTAAAGTGTAATACTCTTTAATTTAAACTCAACTGTTGATTAAATCAGAGGCACGAGTGCTGCTTTGAAAAGCAAGAAGATAAAATCTGAGTTGGTATGCAAAGAACTTTAGTCATGTTTCAGACGGCTCTGACAGCACTTAAGACACCAGCTTATTGGAAGTATTTGTCAAACATGACACCTGAAAGCGTCGGAGCCTCAGCCGTTGATTAAATTTACACTAAAAAGTGGAGGGCCACCTCTCTCTTAAATTTATGATTCACAATTGTTCAAATAGGCAGTGGTGGGGGATTTTATTGGCATGACAGCTTTCATCCATCCATGTGGCAAATGCTAAAACACACAGCCACAGGGAAACGCAGTCCAATTTCATTAGCAACAGCTAAAATCTCACTGTTGGTAACAACAGAGGGCTAATTTTCCAAGCATGCCTGAAGGCACTAGAGGACCTTACGAATAGCCCTAAGACTGTGATCCTGTGCATATCTCGCTCCACAGTAAAGATTCAGTTTCAGCAGCGAGACCTCTGCTGTTGATTTCCATGGAGGCAGGAGGCAGCTATTTGGCCTCACTCCGTGGCTCGTACATTCTGCTTTGGTAAACCAATTTTGTTAGAGACAGACTGGCCCTCCAGGCACTTCTGCTTCTGAATTAGTCCCAGTTGTGGAATATACACAGAAATATCTCTTTAATATTCCCCTTCCACTTGGAATTTTTCAATTATCTTCCCCGTGTTTGGTAATGAGAAAATGGTTTATCATAAGTTTCATATGTTGGTTTTGTGACACATTATTGTGCAGAAAGATGATTGTTGCATAGCTCCTCTATTGCTATAAACACATAACACAAAGGTTGTAATTTTCAGTCTGGCTGGAAACTGTCTTTATTTCAATGGCACCGTTTTTTTTTAAACTGCTTCTACTAATCTTGGCTTATGTTGAATTAGCAGTGCAAATGAAGCATAATTTATCCTTCTTAGGAAATGTAGAAAGCGAGCTCTGAAGCATACTTTGGTTTTGGTTAAATGTTTTCAACAAAGAAGTTAAAGTCTTGTTTGGCAAATTCAAAGTGAACTGGGAAACAGTTTAACAGTTCATCACTTCCTTCATTAAATATTTTAATTAGTGTCATTTCAACGGTTTCATCAAATCTTTAACAAAAACAGGGTTATGTGTTTTCTTTTTTTGGCAGTGCTTTCAATAGAGACCTGTATAATACAGCAGAGTCATACACACTGTGCATATTCAGTACTAATAACGCCTCCACTACCAATTTTACAATCTGTATCTCTATAAATGTGCTTCCTCTGGAGGGAAGAGTGATTAATTTTCAGAAAGAAGTATGGTGTTTGACTCTTGATGAAATGGTTGTGTGATTGTTGCCAAGCAACAGTATGCAGTTGTGACAGGAGCAGAGTAAATGGCCCTCTTACCTAGCATGAAGCACCTTTGTTGCAATGGTGATGCCCATCAAGTGAGAAATATACGTCACCCACGAACCCTGATAAATGCATGGCATGTGATCTTAGTTAGATTTTTCTGTTTTATGAGACAAGAAGCCAGTACATGGTGATTTGTACAGTGTGCAGAGCTCGTGTAAATCTTGCACACAGTCCTCAGTATGAGTTAGAGGAGTGCTGGTGAGAATATATATGTAGAATTTGGTTTTTGAAGAAATGATTTTCATCTTACAAGAGATTGAGAATTGTTGAGCAAGTCTGCCTTATACATCCTGTGCCATTAGCATCCTACTGGGCATTGTGCAGGGAAACCACTTAATGCGCTGATATCAAAGATGTGGCTCATTTTCTTCCATTAAACTGGAGGAAAGCCCTTAAACCACGCAGTAGTGCCCTGACAAAAGATCAAAGACAGACTCATTCAAAAAAATAATGGAAGGCTCAAGACAAAATTATAGCAGATGTATTATAGCAGTATGGTCGGTTGGTATTCAGAGCTAGGGTTGTTGTGTGGCTAATTTTGGATGTGCAAAACCAACAGAGCATCGGTCTTTGCTCAGAAACAAATTGATGTTTACACTGACTAAAATACAATTTGGAGAATGGCTCTTGCAAGACTGGTGCAGCACGGCATGGCCAAGACATCCGAGCAGGTAGTCTAATGTGCAAGATCAGCACCGTAGGCCACTGCTCTCTCTGAAGTGGCCTTATAGTGTGTGCACACAGGGCACAGAGCAGCAGACATTGGAGCCATGGTTATATCACTCAGTCATTTTCTCTTCTCTGAGTCAGAGTGAATGGAGTGAAGAGAGGGGTAATGATGTGCGGGGACACAGCTAAGCACTATTCAGCCTCCGAGTGCTAGATTGGCTCGAGATGGGTCAATTTTGTGAGGACGAAACCCTGATGAGGTCAATCTTTATCTTTAAAAGAGGTTTACATTGTTAAATTGATTGACAAACTTTAAAAGAGATCTGTAAAATCACACCCTTTTGATGAGATCCTCTTTGAGGCAGACTTCTGGTGATAAGGCGCTCTCACTGTGCTGCCTGCTGCCTGTTTATACAATATGCACATTATTTTCCACAGGGTTTTACAGCACGTCTTTTTTACTGTTTGTAAAAAATGTCCTTCACGTGGGTCTTTCTGAATAACGCAGCTTCTGAGAGACACTCTGAGATCAACCTCCCTGACTCCTAAATTCATCCCTCATCATGAGTCTATTTGAGATAAGTGCAGCAAAATCTGTTGTACGTTTTGGCTTGATTTGGACCACTCAACTATCATTCTTATGCAGCCCTCACAGGCAGCAGGCTGCCATGTGTTACGCAGCCCGGTGCCAGTACTGAACAGCCAGTCAGTTGCCAAACCTGTAGATTAACTACCCCAGCAGAAACACTGGACATTTTTTTCCTCTTACCAGATGACCTCCAGATGCTAGAGAGCTGTGAAAACTGTGAAAGAGCCCCAATCCTGGTTAGACTGCGTCTGGGCCATGGCAGACAGTAACAGACCATGGTAATCCCGTTGGTTGGCCGACTCAACCCTGCCTGGGGGAAGGAGGGGCTGCTCCCTGAGTGCTGCCGAGGAAATCTGTACGCCAAGCAGACAGCACAAAAACTTTCCAAGAAGACAAGAACAAATATTGGCTTGTGTGATTTGAAAACAGAGCAGATGTCCGCTTTTGTTTGACGGAAAATTACTTCCATGATCTTCTGTGATCATCTATCTGGGACAGTTTATGACCTCAGTGAGTGAAGGCTGTAGCCAGCCAGCCGCACATCCAGTCGCACTGACTTGAGATGCAAGACGCGACCTAAGCAGGAAGTCCCTATTCAGAAGCCTCCTGCTGCTGTGCTGTCCAGCTTCCACAGTCAAACCAAGGCTCAATATCTCTGTTCTGTTCTTTGTTTATCCCAAACTAAAACAGAATAGAGGACACAGCCTGTGGAGTCTTAAAGCTCTGTTAAAGGGGAAAACACAATTTATTTGTTGCTTCTGGTATCTCTGTTTGCTTAGACCCAGACTCTTGGGCCCTGGTGTCCTCTTAAATGTCTCTTTAAGTGGATTTCATCTGTCAAACTTGTGTTTTATGGTTGTGACAACATGCATCATTTTAACCACATTGTCTTGCAATACAGGCTGATAACCAGCAAACACTGAGACCTTAAATAACCTTAGTTTGAACGTTCAATCATGGTGTCTAGTTACGGTTAAAAAATAGCTCCAAACTTAAAGTTGCGACAATGACTGGGATGTTACTTGGGTGTTATAACATCGAAATGTGACATGAACAGAAACAAATAGTAACCCAAAGTTGACTCACATGTGACACAAACCCCAGTCTCCTGGCTAAAAGTCCTGTGCTTGAACCATGTATCCATCACAGCCAACTTTTTTTTGTGGATTTTGTTGGGTTTTATACTGCATCATCTGGCACAAAGCCCTGAAGGCTACTACCCTCATGTGATATCAGAGACAGCTTGGATAACGACTTTTAGCTCTTACAAACACCACAGGCTTACAACAGTGAGGCAGAAATCTAATTTACTCATCTTTTACATCTTTTTTCTACTTCAAAAAAGTAGTTTACGTAGTTTAATAGTAGTCTTTGGACATGAATTGGACATCACAATGTGGCCGTCTCAACCATTTGACAAACAAGTTACGCGTCAGTAATATGCTGTATAATAAAAAGAATACAGAGACACACATATTTGCCTTTTTCTTAGCAGTAATATGATGTTTCCTCGTTTGCAAGAAGGTCTGACTGGACCATTTCCCTTTAATTAAATAAACGTTATGTATGCATTTACCCTGCATTTAATAATCATAAAAATTAATTCCTGACTGGGAAAATTCTCGAAAATGCCCCCTCAGGTTGGAAAAACAACACAGAAAGTAGGCAAAAATGTTGACTAACTAATTGCCAATTAACCCCCATATATGCAGAAATGTGGTAGACGAAAGTAAATGTGTAGTTGATGGTAAGGGTATTTTGGTATTAGGCTGTATCCGTTAGTCCATGCTGTCCACGCACAATAGATTAGATTAGTTTAGATTAGTTAGAAAATATATTTATTAGCATTAGTCAGGTAAGGCAATATGTTAGTGGTTTTAGTGGATGTGCTGGTGTAGCAGCATGTCTGGGACAAATTCACTTTGTAATATAATGCGTCAAACTGTTATCAACGTGTTGTTTTAATGCCCTAGGCAATAAAATACAACACATATCTCCTTTGTAGCTCCCGTGTTGTTACCACATCACAAGCTCATGAACACATTAAAGTCGGAATGACTTCACAACTCGGGAAACTCATCTGTAGAGCATGTGAATGCAGCATTAATGTATTTCACCAAAACGTAGCGCTTGTATCCCTGATGCGTTTATGTGCTTTTTCCCCACATTTTAAATCTAGCACAATACATCAGTGTTTTCTTACAGTTTTCTTCACTGCCATTGGTGGTGTTCTGCCGCATGTCTTGGTGAGTTACTGCCAGCAATGTGTTGAAGGCTACTTACCTGCATTGTTCTTTTAAAGGCTTTGAATCAATCTGAAATTAGTAATGACTCATATTCAACTGTGGCGCAGCAGTTACTGGAATAACCGCTGTGTCTTTCAGAAGATTAAGAAGCCTTAAAGCGGGTGCATCTTGATTGTTTTGTAAGATTTTTGTGCAGCATAGTCTTTTTTTCTGCTAATATGGGGAATAAATGGTTCATTATAGGGATCTAGAACAGAGGTAAGAGACCCCAGTGTGTGAGGCTGCCACCACACTCAGAAGCCTGTGGTCTCTGTTAAACATGTCTCTTTTCATTACCGAGCTGTAGACAGGCAGAAAGACAACTTGGCTGCCTTTTATTTGTTTTTTTATTATTTTGGGAACAGCTGAAGCGCAGTGTGAGTTTTGGCTGTCCTTTACTGCAGGATTACAGCCTCCTTAACCTTTTAGCTGCATTCTCCATCATTCTCTCTTATGTGTCCCTCCCAAGCTGTTCCTTAACCTCTACACTGGGAGAAGGATTGAGAGAGATGGAGAGAGAGAGAGAGAGAGAGAGAGAGAGAGAGAAAGACACAGAGAGCAGAAAGACAGGAGGGGAGACGGATACGGGCACTCTAAAAGAGAAAAATGGCCACCTGAGGATTAGAGACTGAATATAACTGCTCTAAATTGTCAAGGCTGCAACATTTCACATTTCACTAAGTCCCTTTCCACATTCTGACCTTTCTGATATTTAACTCTAAGGCCCATCTATTGTCAGCGAACCTTTTTCCAGCAAAGGAAAGGCAGTTAACATTCAGACCTTCCACGATGTATTGAGTGAATTTTGGATTCAGTCAAGAAGTCCCTAGAGTCTGAGAGCACTCTATATCTGTTTGTATGTTTGTGTGTGTGTGTGTGCATGCTTGGGTTTATTCATGTAGAACTCTACAGCCAACTACTAGAGTGTCTTTTCTTTGCATTTCCATCCTGCTGAAATGTTAAATTTCAATAGCCTTTATGTAACAAGTAAGCCCATCAAACGCTGTTCCTTTGAACCTGATTTGATAAATGCGACAGGTTTCTATTTTGCTTGTCAAGGAACATGAATAAAAGCTGTTATTCTAGATGCCGCCTGTTTTGAAGAGATGCAAATGTCGACGCTTGGAGGCCGGCTATGCAAAGAAACTCATCAGTTCATTGAAGTTATATTTTAATGCCACACTCTTTCAGCGCGGCATCACTTGAAAAAGATTCAAGGTCAAATATAGGCTCGCTTTGCTGAGTCACTGCAGATGCCACATGTTTGCAGTTCCTATTATAGATCCAGCATTTGACACACACGGGCTCAGAGACAACACGATTCAAAGTGACAGAGCTTTCCTGTCGACACCTGCCATCCAATCTACGCCTGTCTGAAGCACTATCACTCAATAACATCACTGTTTTAGCATGTCAGCAGCACAGGGAACGCTAGATTAAGCGTAATTGCGAGCAAGCCATAACGGAGGCTGTATTAGCAGGTGAAGTGGCTTTGTTTAGGTGCTGGCTGTTATTCTGTTTCTTCTAAAGCCAACATGAGAACGACGTGACATCTGATAGATTAATAGAGGTCACTTCCTAAACAAGGGACTGACCTGGCGCTGCTATGAAATTTGTTGAGCTTTTAAGTTCTATACCTGCCAAACTCTGAGACTAAGGCCATTTTTAGACTGACATTAACACTTTGTGAGACAACGCAGACCCCTTTTTCATTTCAGTGAGATCACTGTGTTAGCATAGCCATGGTGCGAACACGAAGCTCTTCAGTAGTATACAGGGTCTGAAAAAGTTGAATCTGGCTAACCTTTTGCTGCAGCATTTTCCGGTTAGGTGTGCATTGGCCAATCTAATACGTGCAAGCGCATGTATCAGTTAGATAACGTAGTACAGGTGGTTTTCATTCACTGTTTGTACTTATACTTATGAAGAGTAAGGCACTATTTGTATAAGGAATGTTGCGATACACCAGTTTTGATGAAAACCGTGATATTTAAAAATGATATATTGATATCATGTTAACAATACACAAATAATAACATTGTGTAAATATTCCAGTGCCTCTTAAGTCATTTCCATTTCTTTCTGTTCTGGCTTTGTTTCTCTCCCCCAACGCCATCTGGTTGCCTTTTCATTATCCATAAAGTGTAATTGCTCTTTTTGTACAATTAAGTGCAGTTGTAGTTACAGACTCTCTTTCCACCTCCCTGCACTTTTATTTTGAGTGCCAGAAAAGAAGTAAAATGCACAGTAAAGAAAATTAAAATGAATTCAACTGATAGCATTATTATTATTTTTATTATTATTATTCAAATTTTCTACAGACACGATCATATCGTTATTGTGAACTCTTTTGGCCACAGTAATCGTTTAGTCAAAATTTGATATCGTGCTAGCCTTAATTCAGATATGACCCACATTATCGTGAGCCAGGATTATGTGAGCGATATTTATTACGTATTAGAAAACGATTTACATAACAGCCTCAGAAATGAGCTTCAGATCATTTTTTATCTCAAGCGCAATAGATTAAAGGTGCGGTATGTAAGAATGTGGCCAAAACGGTCACTGCACTCAAATTCAAAATACTGTCTCGAGTCATGTCCACCCCCCTCCCCTACAGATTCGAGGTTGCTAGACAGCGGCACGCTGGAGACTGATTTGTTTGCCCACGGGCGGCTGCCGTGGCAGGGCCGTGTCGTATCCTTGATCTCCGGTTTTCTAGCGGAACGTTAGAGCAAGTCCGGCTTCTCTGCTGCTAACACTGCTGCCGAGATACAGCTGAGGAGACTGCTAATGCTATGTACTGGGACACTGCTAATGCTGTTTGCCGTGCTGCTGTAGCTCAGTCGTAACTGTAACTGATGCTGAGACTCTACTGACTGTGTGACTTGTAGACGGCGGTGGGTGGCGCAACAGGCCAAAACACAAACTCAAAACATAAACATGATTTGCGGATTTTTTTTTTTTTTTTAAATGCGAATATTCTGGCTGTACTATTGTTGTCCATGAGATCAGTATGTTATGTTATGAACATAATTCCTTAGTCTCTGTGACATATTAGGAGGATTTTACAACTATTTGCTTTAGATTTCTTACATATAGCTCCTTTAAACAAAGCTACCCAAATGAGGATTTTCCTTTATCATGAGTATAAATAATGACACATTTTACCTGTATGATACTCGTACTGGTAACAAGTACATTATCTGTAGTGGGTACTTGTTTTCAGGTATTCGGCTGAACCCTAATAAAGAGCACAAAGTCCCCCTAAGTACCCAGAGGGAGATTGTCGGGGTAGTGGACGGGTCAAACAAACACAGGACTTTGACTCAGGAGATTGGGTTTTGTGTCTCGCGTGAAACCAAAAGTCATTGTTGAGTTAACTGGCAGGGCCGCTATTTTGAAAGATGTAATACTAACTGTGTATGTATCTTTTCAGAAGATATCTTATGAACCGTTGCATGAGGATACATTGCCTTGTAATGAAAATGCAATATATCTGCATTCTCTTCGGTGATTGGGACAACAAAGGATTAAATTATTACCATCATAATAACAGTTGTACAACATAATAAACTGCTTTGCTGTGTTTCGGCGCCTGATAACCCTTCAAACTCATGACTGTAATACTCAGCCTTTTTGGATTGTAATTGGTGGTCTCAGCAGTACCTGGAACAACATGCTGCAATCAGTGCAGCACTTTTGCGTTTTATTAAGCTGGATAGAAGTGGACATGCTATAAAACTCAAAGCAATTTAACCACAATTATCCTCATGATGGATTTTTACAGATTTTTTTTCTTTAACCATTGATTTTTGATACAGTTACTTTAGAAAATGATTTCACAAGAGGCCTACCACACCTGGCAAGCCATTCATCTTACCCTTTCCAATGACTATTATAACTTAAAAGCCCACTTTCCCACAACCTTCCATAACAGCTTCCACAACTTCCTGTAGAAGCATCAGACCATAACCTGATACTACCTAACAGGGTGATACAAAAGTTATGTATAAAAGCGTGAAGTTGTTGAAGTCAGATGATTATGTTTGCCTGCCTAAACCTCATATAGCAGCCCATACAGAGTGCATTATTCATTAGATGGAACAAGGTCATTGCACAGACTGTAGAATTAACAAATTCAAAGGGCTTCTCCTATTCTGGAGCTTACTCAGTAAATGTCATAACACCGAGCCTGTTACATTATGCAATATATTGCATCTATCAATTAACAATGGATGAGGTATTCAAACAAGGTGGTGCACTCATTCAAATAAAAGCTGTTAACTAGTGTGTCTATGCCAAAGAGGTTTATATTGCTTCTGACTCCACCTGACTGACTGGCGTGCCCACATGAATGACAGAAATTATATTTTAAAGACTCGTAGTGACTTTTAAGGAAATTCTAAACCTGCAGTGCGGAACTGTTGGCGCCTGCTTATGACGTAAGCCTGCAGGTGAGCTTGCTGTATCCTCCTTGCCCCAGGAGTGCTCTCTTCAAGTCTTTTTTTTAACCCTCCTCTGGAGCCAGAGTTCTTTTTTTTTTTGGAGCATCCACTCCAGAAACCTTTCTTGGATGCATTTTCTGCCAAAGCTTCCACCATATTCCTTCTAGCTGTTCCATCACTTTGATCTTACTGCGCTTCTTGCCCCCTTAAATTCGTCTGGTTGATGTAAAAGCATCACTTCAGGTGCACCGGCACAGCAATGTCACCACAGACACCACAGCTCTGGTATACTGTGAAATAGAGGGAGCTTTACTTGGCGGTGATAGGCTTAATCAGCACTGTGTGAACTTGGTTTGCAAGAGCTAGAATGTAATAGACATACATTTATGAGTAGCGCTGTAGCTTTAAATGAAGTGGTTGACACTACGATCATTAAGTACTCCATGGGCCTGAGTGCATCGTGTGATTTGCAATTGAATTCGTCCACCACAGCATAATTATTCCACTGAAAAGCCATTTGTTAGATATCCTCTAGGGACCATGAATATCCACAGCAGATCTAATGGTATGCAGGGTATTAGTTTTCTTGAAGAAAAGGTTAATAATTTGGTCTAAGGATGGTAAGAGAGGAAAGATCTTGTAATGAGTTAAGTGGACTGAGACCAGGGTTTACTCCAGGGTGTTGTTTAGCCATGGAGGCACCCACATCCTGACGGCTCTTGTCTCGTAAACAGCGTAGTTAGTAGGCTAGTTGATGACTTAAACAACAGCCACACGGTGCACGATTTTGTTTCAACACTGTGGAGAGAATTAGACATCTTTTGGAAATCATGAATGCTTCAGTAAATTCCATGACAGTCAGCCCGTGAGATTTTGATATTAATTTGTATTCATAGAGGCCTAGTGATTGCACCAGAGGAAAAGTCCAAGGTCATGAAAATATTAGGATTTACTGTGTCAAGCATTGTTCAGCAGGAAAATCTGAACTGACAGTGGTGCTAGACGAAAGGTCAGGGTATCGCCGAAATTTTAAAATTCTCCCAAAATACTACATTTTTCAAAAGTTCCTGTCAGAGGATGATAGGGTTATTGAACGGATGTACTGATTGAATTGACCAACTGAATAACCAGAATTGATATCCTTAGGCCGCATTAAAAATGATAATACATGGATATCAAACTCTAACCAGTTAAGAATACCACTGTGTAAGCTGTAGGTCAAGATAGGGCTTGCTCACTATATTTGCACATGGTGTGAGACGCCCTAGGGGGCTGGATTTTCATACTAACATGTAGCACAAGGGCAACAGCATATTACCTACTGTTTAGGGCAAAGAGACGAGCTGGAGTAACTGCACACATCACCGAGTACACATGATACACATGATCTTGTGATTTATTTAAATCTCTACCACCTCCAGGGAAGTTGTATTCCGGCACGTGCTTTTGCTTGTGGTTTAAATGCTCTTCTTTAAATAGTTTTCTGCATCCGTTTTTTTTTTGTATTCTTTAACTTGCCAGTAACCACATTTTCTATTAATATTAATTTGCCTTTTTATAGTCTGTTAAATCGGATGCTCAACTTAAGAACTGATGTTAAGTTTGTATTACAGAGAGAGTAGAAAGTCACTAAAGTCTTGTTTAAACACACCGAAGCCCTGCTCAAGAAGCCATTTCCAAGATGCAATTATGACCAATCAGAATTACATGTTGTAGCTTTTCATTTTGGCAACAATCCTTTAAGCTAATGGTGCTACCCAGCCTTACAGGATTGGATTCAGAGGGTTTTTTCTGATAAATCTAAAAAAGTATTTTTTCTGAAACTGCCAGTGGTGTATGACTCTGCTCCAAATATTCCACTATAACTGTTGTGTTTTATTTTGGTTCCTTTCTGCAAGCTGTGTTTTCATTTTATTATTTTTATATGGTCTAGCCTTTTTTTAAGTTTGTATACTATACAAAATGTTTCTTTTTCTCTTACTGTGTATGAATTAAGAAGAAATGCCCTTGACAAATATTTAATGGGAATTATGTATTTAAATTAACATTGTTATTATTAACATGTGCTCAAATCCTGCCTTTATTGAACTGCCCTTTTTCCCATCTGTGTATTGCCAAACATGCTATTTTGAATTTCCCTGTGCCTCTCTATGTCTCTCCCTGCTTCAATAACAGGGGCCCATGCAAAAAAACAGGGCGAGGATTTATCGGATAACGACGGTGATGAAGATGAAGGTATTTTCCATGGTGAACAAAGATGGTGCATGATCTTTTTTTTTTTTTCTTAAAATGTCCCTGTTTTCTGATCATTTGTTTTCTTTTTTTTTTGTTTGATTTATTTTTGTTTTCTAATTGCAAATGCACTCATCGAGCACCCCTGTCACATTACAATCTGTAGAACAATGTTGTCTTTGATCAAGTGTTGGCGTGTGTGGGAGTGAATGTGAGGTCTCTTGTTCCTGAGCATCAAAATTCAGCCGATGAGTCGAGTGTTTGGCTTTGGAGTCAGATGGGATCTAGTAGCTGTCTAGATAACCGAGCCCGGGTTGAGTCATTTTAATATCTCGCATAGTGACTGGAGCAACTGTTATTACAAGGGCAGAGGCAGTGGTGAGAGCCCCCTCTTAAGGTGTGACCAGCAGCTGTATTTGTGGCGATAATGGCAGAGGGAAAGTGAAGCAGCAGTGTAATATCAGACTGTTCACCAGGTCTGCCAGCAGATTTAGATGAGGAGCGGCAGTTCAGGAGTGCTGCTGGAGAGGATTAGAGGCGAGAGGTGTAGAAAATGGGAAGTTGCTGCTCAGCAATCGCATTGTTCACTTTCCATATTTATCTTGGGATATTCCTGGCTCAGGGTGGATCTCTGGCGAGATTAGAATGAGAGACGATTCTTGTGCTGCAACAGAAACGGCTTAAGTCTTTGAATCTAAATCAAACCCTTGATATCGCCCCGCCCTTGTCTTCCATTGCCACAGTAAGGCAGGTGATGCAAGCATGATGTAGGGTATCAAGGTTAAGACCTTAATTTATTCTCTGCTTGTTTGTTATGGACAGACTGGATTCTTGCACATTATGTGTATATTTGGCGAGTGATATTGTGTGTCTGGAGTGAAGCTGTTTGGGACCTCAGCACATGTTTAGGGCATATGGACCTTCTCTCTGGCAGGAGATGTCACACCAAGTGGCCATATCCTTTCACTTATTTGTCTTGAATGTTGGCACAATGAATGCTGGCATTGCTGTGGGTCCTGCTTAGGGTTTTAAACCCACCGGAGGCCGGCTATCCAGGGTTCTTTCCAGATGTTTAAGGGGTTTGTAGTGAGGCTCCTTCCTCTTTGCCAGTGGGCTCTTCTTTCAAAAAGAAGCCTCACGCTGGCCTTGATCACAGAACAGGAAGCGTTGCCATGGCACCACTTTGACACACAGGTGTTTCTTCATTCAAGCCCAGGGCGAGCTGTTGCAAGTGAAGCCAAATTGCCCTCGGTTTCCAGCTTGACTGTGTGTGTATGCGTGCGCGCATGTGTATGTTTGTTTTCCCTCAAGCAAGCCCACATGCGTCAGTGTATGTAGCCCTGAGTCCGTTCAAAATTGCTGACAAGTGCCGATCCCTTTGTCTGGCAAGTCTTTGCATGCGCGCACAGTGGCTTGGTCTCCAAGCTGTTGTGCAAGACTAGCCTCACTGAAAATGTGACAAGTCTATTCTTTACTGAGCGCAACTAATGCTATTTACAGAGCATCACCGAAGCAGCACAATACGGTCCCAGCAGAATCTCTGCCACAGCACTGTAACTAATGCATGTGTGACAGAGTTGGCCATCAGTCCCTCAACATGATCCAGAAGATTTTCATTGTTCTGGTGAATGTGTCTGTTTTGAAGTGTCATGGCCCGACACATGAAACCAGTGTTCAGAGGCACCGCTCAGTAATTCCCCCCATAAAAGAGCACTGTTACCTCTGTGAGAACAGGACTTAACTTGACTCCTCACTGAAGGATGGTCGACTGCACCGCACAAACTACAAAGTCCTTGTAAGCTGTCTTACATACTACCGCTCTCACGAGTGGCTGTGCTATTATTGCGGGTAATAGCAATCTCCTTGTCTACAGTAAATGTACTGCGAGCATTACCAATGAAAATCAAACATTTGTATTCAAGTTAAAAGGCCAAGTAGAATAAGAGCACAAGCAGAACTCCCACTCTCTCGCTCTTTAGCTGATGCACCTCTCATCCACATATTCTCATTCAGTCCAGAGAGCTGCTGTCTTGTCTGGTTTCTCTGTCTAACCCCCTCCATCTCTCAGTCTGTTCATCCCAACATTACCATGCTGTCTCAGTTGGCAGTCTGTCTATCCTGGGCTAATTCCCTCCCTCCCTCCCTTCACCATATTTGAGCCGCCCTCCTGCCTGTTATAACCTTCCAGGCACGCTCTTAAATTCAAATAAGTTTTATTGGAACAATAAAGGATTTCTCACATTGCCAAGGAAATGTAAGTAACATATGTAATGGAATAGTAATGTATAAATTTATTGTAAAAAAGGCAGTGGAATGACCAACAAAAACATTCAGCTGAGACGAGGAGATAAGCAAAATGAAATATGAAGTGAGGAATATAATGACCTTTTTTAAACTTTCTGTCACTCTCTGTCCGCTGGCTGTCCCCGAGGCTCTCCCTCTTAGCCATTCTGTCTGTCTGTCTCTTCCTGTGTTTTTCTATCTGTCCCTTTGTGTGTCTGCCTGTCTGTCTGAGCAGCAGTCAACCCCCTGGCACCCCCAAAGTGCATTCAAATTCTACGCAACACTCCCTCCAGCACCACGAGCGTGTGGGCCAAGTTGCGAGTTGTGATTTACATCGGCCCACAATCAGGACTCAATTTTACAGAGGCTGTTATTGCACTGTAAAAAAAAAAATAAAAAAATAAAAAAAAGGAGCGCAAGCTTTCAATCACCTACCTGCTGTCGTTAGATAAAGGTGGGCATGTAAATAGAGGAAGTCAGGCTGTGTAGGAGCTAAATCTCCCAGGTGGAACATGGCAGCGTTGCCGAGGTACCGTGCCCAGTGTTAGGCAGAGAGAGGCAGCCGTCCCTACTCCACCTCCAGAGTGTCTCGCGCCACTGCTGCCTCGGCCCTCTCCCACTGATGAAAAATAGATGTGTGTGTGTGTGTGTCTGCCTGTCATTTGGCACTTTGAGACTCCAGCTCTAATCAGGAGGAATGCTTCCACCCAGCGTGAGTGTGCACACACTCAGACATGTACACCCGCATCCATTAAACCAGTGAGGCATGCACACACGCACGCACTTGTACACGTAAACAATGCTTGCTTCCAAGCCTCCAGAAGCAAGCACCGAATAGACAACACACACTCACATACACACACACATATACCCCCACCCCCAGAGAAGCTCTCCATCGTTGCTGTGCCAGGGAGCAGAGCTGAGCTCCACCTGCCTGGGTATTACCATTAATTCCATTGCACAGGCCTGACTGGATCCCCATCCAGCAAAGCCCTCAGCTCAGCTCAGGCAGGCTGGAGACTGGTGAATCGACAGTGGGGGCGATTCACACACCATTCTCCCCATTCTGCCACTATCCTATTCTCTGTGATGTGGCAGGGCTAAAGAATCGTGCCCCTTGAAGCCCATTTATGCAGAGATATTTGGAATGCTGCTGCTCAGCTCCTTTCCAAGATAAGCATTGTTGCTAATGGCTGATCCACAAGGGCATCATTTAAACCGTTTCAAAGGATGGGAGACCCAGACAGTTGCTGTCATCTATTTTTTTTTCTCCTTGTCCTTTACTCTTGAGTGGCACGAAATAATTGGCAAGGCAAAAACATGTAAAAACGCATTGCTTTTGAAAAATATAGAGAATGGAACAAGAGTGCAGCAAGGCTTTGAATTACTTCACTGAGGCACTTTCCTTATGCAGTGCCACAGCACGTCTGAGGGGGTTTGTGCTGTGTGCGCTTCTGTAATGCGTTTATTGGTGTTCTCTCCGCAACCCTTCAGTGGGTTTGTACAGTATAATGTCAGCTTTTGTGGCTCGCACCAAGGACAGCAGGTTTCCCTGAAAGACTAAAGGGTTAGCCTTCGTTCAGTCAAGGAGTAAACAGCTGTCTGTGAGTCTTACAGATGACAGCACCTCTATGGCCTCCTCCTCTCATCTAGATCCAGGCCAGCTGTAGGGGGCTTTGGCTAATAGCCTTGTAGGCTTCTCACCGTGTCTTCCCTTTTATTTTACTCAGCCAGCGTCTCTCCCCGCCTCTCTTTTCTCCCTGTCCTCATACACAGTGCTCGCTGTCTGCTCTGTTGCCAACATCATATTTAACACACAAACACGCCAGCGAGGGAGCAGGAAGTCACCTTCACACAAAGGTCATTCCTCCCATTACTTTTGCTGTTGTCAAGATTCATAGAGGCACACGCTCTCACACACATCGCCTCTTTCATATACCCAGTGCCATGTGGAGATTTTCTTTATATACATAAGTTATACTTCAGTTGCTCTCAGAAATGTCAAGTGTTGTGGAGAACGCAGCGCCGTCTGACATACTCCAACCATAAGGTGCTCTTTTCTTGCCCATACCGTCACTCGTGAAGATGTGCAGGCTCTGAGAGTCCACTGGCTTAAAATAGCAACAGCCATGCAACAGTGATTTTTTTTTCATCATGGTCTCCTTCCACTGTCTTCTGTGACTCCAAAATAGAAAATTTGTTACTGCGCATTCCTTCACTTCAGCCTCTTTTCCCCCTCCGAGGCCTAGTCACACACAGTGCGAGCTCATTTGATTCAGTATAAAGGGAATATTAAGCAGACATTCGGTGACATTCAGAATACTGTCAGTGACTTGTACAACGGCACAAGCTGCTGTATAATTCGATGTAATTACACTGCCTGTTTTGCGAGGAGCTCCCCAGTTAAACTAAATGCACTTCTTAAATGTGAACATGGCCAGTAATGGACTTGTCATGAGTGAAGCGTGAAGCTTGGCCTGACAAGAGCACTACAGTAGGGTGCATGTCATGTTCTGCCACATCAGGACATTGTCACCCGTACCCCCCCCCCACCACCACCACCACCACCTCAGACCTCACTGATAGCCGCTGACAGCCACCATGTTTCACCAAGTGTTGACACAGTGAATGCCACCGACACTTATCTCCACTCGCCTTTGTCCTGTCCCACTCTGGAGTGTCAAGGCCGGTTCTGGGGGCGCTTAGCGTCAGATATATGACTGACTGTTTTCAATGGAGTGAGAAGCAAAGGACAAAAAGGTGAGGGAAAGAAAATAAGATAGAGGAGGAAGGAACGAGTGCTCCCGGCCCTCCTGGTGGGTTTCACTTGCAGCAGCAACACTTAGAGGCTCAGCTCAGGCCTGAGTTATGCCTCCCACTGACACTCCAATCAGTCCTGAGCCGCTGTGATGCACCTATGAAAGGTTGTGCTCCTCAGGTCCTTCTAAAATTCATGCGCTATGATGTATTTGCAGGTGTGACTGTCGCCAGCCCTTCTGTTGAAGCTGCTGCAATGAGCGGAAAACTTTTTATTTTCTGGCGATTGTTAATTTATTTCCTCTACTGTGATATAATTATCTGCTGTTTGTATATGTGCTGGGAGTGTATGTTACTTCATAGTAGTTGCTGCATGATCTGATTGAAAGAAATGTGTGAGAAAATGATGTGTGATATAATTTATTCTCTGTTCAGCTCACTCTTCATTGCACATCAGCTTTCATCTACATTTCCATCACGCACCGATTTCTTTGTTCATCACCAAAACATGAGTTTATTTGTCTTTCTTTTTATGTTCAACTTGTTGTGCATGTGAAGTTATTGCAAATGTACCAGTCTGTTGCATTAATGAACCTATCTCTGTTTCTTTTCTAGCACAGAGCTCTGTGCTACGTTTTGATGCTGTGAATATATGTGTTGATGTAATTTTCTTTTTGCCTCTGAGAAGTTAGTGAATCAGGAGGCAGCTTTTTTTTTTTTTTTTTCTCCGAGGTAGCCACTTAGTCACCTGTTACACCAAATTAGGCCGACCGCAGCGACCGATAGAGCTTTGATCTGATTGGTTAAGAAGAGCTGCTCACCTCATTACCGCCACGTCATGCCGTGCTGCAGCCCACATGTGGATGTATCTAGAGAAGGATTATTATTTCTCACTTTAAGTCCAATTGGGATCTGTTGCATGTATATTTTCCTCTGACACATTATCTGTGTCAGTGAGAACTGTATGTCACAGTGACGCCTCCCACATCAGATCAAGTCAATAAATAGATTAGAACAAGTGGAGCTTCAATGTCTTGTATCGCTCTCCCAAAGGGATTTAACTGTTGTCATGGAGACCCGATGTGAATCAACAAAAGAGGTGACTGATAACATTGACATGACTAATCTCTTTTTCTTATTTCTGCCCCCTGTTCCGTCTCCCTCTATACCATTCTCCTTGTATCTGTGGCCCATTTGTTTGAGTAGCTTGTGTAGGATATGCTGTTTTTCCTCCCTTTCTCCCCCCCCCCCTTTCCCCTCTCTGACTGTACCTTTCATGCTTCCTCACCCCATGCATCCCCTCCTCCTCCTCTTGTCTAAGATAAGTGTGTGCATAGAGAAGTGTCAGCTATAAATCACATTTCACTGTGTAAGCCTTCTCAGATACCAGCAAGATAGAGAAAGCCATAAATAAGGCCACATCATATACAAGTTATTGCTTTGCTTTTAAACGTAACGGGGCCATGAATAACCAAGGGAATACCGAGAAGAGAAAAAAAAGAAGCCCTGAGAATCAAGGCTGAGCTCTGCTATAGGGGTTACAGAAAAACCGTGTCTTTACAAAATGCATTTAAGTAGTTGTCCTCGGTGTTAGGCATGCTAATGTGATGGGGTGCATAACGACGAGCAGTGCCTGCAGATGGATGCAGATTGGTCTGTGCAGGATGTGGTCTGCGATTAGCTGTTCTTGAGGATTTTGAATTTTGGCTCTCAGTCACCATAGCAACCAGAATACAATACCACCCTTTTAAATCTGAGCCCTTTGCGCTCTCTTTTTTCTTCCATTTTTCTCTTTCTTATTTATATCTTTATTCCTTTCTCTCCTTTTCTTTTTCTTCCTCTCTATCTTCCTTCCTTCCGGTCTGTCTTTGTGTCTCTCTCTTTCTCTCTGCCTCTCTGTCTTCCTTACTCTTTGCCCTCCCACCCGCTCTCATTCTCACCACTCTCAGGGCTTTGGGGGGGGGGGGGGCAGGGAGTTGGACAGAGATGGAGGGAAGGCGGGAGAGAAACAGGGAGAGACAGGGGAGAGTCTGTGAGTGAAAGCGATACAAAGTGAGGGAGGGGAAGGCGAGAAGCTACACAGAACGCGGGGGGAGCAGGAGTGAAAATGAGAGAGAGTTTCTTGTCTTGTCTCCCAGCTCTAGCTAGCCAGCCAGTAATTCAGTCTATTCCTCAAACAGAGGCTTTTTTCTTCCCTCTACCTCTGGATGTGCTTTATCTGGCTGGAGTGTCGCTCCAGCTGGGTATCAAGCCCTGGTTCGGGAATAGAATAAACAACATTTTACCAAAACTGAAGCACAAATTTAACTGCCTGCAATGCCAAGCAAGGACCGTGCAAATAAATTGTTGCACAGAGATAGGCCTGTGTAAAAAGGAGGCGCACGGTAGCATTGTGTAATTAGCCGGTGCGTTTTCCCTATCACTGTCAAGCCAGATTAGCCTTCTCCCTGGTTGGGAGATGTGTCAGAGTACCTCTCTCTTTATTCTCCCTAATGGCTTCCTGCGTGTCTATATTGGAGAGTGGGTCTGCCTCCTGGAAGGCAACACAAATACAACCCTAATAGTTGGTTTATATGATAAATATTTTATACGGTAAATGACGAGTGATATTTTCAGCTGAGATGGCCAATTACTATAATAGAGTTGAACTCAGACGTAATGAGTGGACATTAATTTGTTTCTCATAGAGCAGATATGAAGGAATATTGCCTCCATTTCCATTAGTAGGCCAGCAGACTGTATCCCTACAGCTGGTATCTGAGAGGTGACCGTCAGCTTGTATGTTTGTGGCCACCATGCGCTGTATCTGCTGTATCTGAATCTGAGCTGACCCTTGATTGGAGTGGGCGGACGACAATGTGAATGTGTTAATGATGGCCGCTCTTGCAGACATACGAGATACTGGGGCCAAGCCTGTGATGGTCTACATCCACGGAGGATCCTACATGGAGGGGACGGGCAACATGATCGATGGGAGCGTCCTGGCCAGCTACGGAAATGTCATCGTTATCACTCTCAACTACCGCGTCGGAGTCCTCGGTAAGCATCTTTCCCTTTCTTTTTTTTTCTTCACTTCATCTCCTCCTTCAAGGACATTTTTCTGGGCCATCTTAATAGGGCAGCTAGGTGTAATGAGCACTGCTGATTGCCACATACACTCCAAATAAGGCCGCGGGAAAAAAAAAAAAACACAGCAGTGTAAATACATGGACTGGTTCCTGTGCTTCTTGTTGATGTGGTGCTCGTGTATCAAAATCACAGTAATTGAGTGTGCTGAATGTGGGTTTGTTGTTGTGACTGGGGTTTAGAATAAATTAAGAAATTATTGTAATGAGGTTGAAAAAAAATGATGAGATGGGCGTGATGCTGGAGAGATAGAGGAGAGGAGAGGAGTCTGTTCCAGAGAGCGAGGGGTTCTCTCTCCGAGTTGCAGTTGGTTGCAGATTGACTCACACAGCTGAATCCTCTTTCAGACACTTGTGTGTGCGCGCATGTGTGTGTGTGTGTGTGTGTGTGTGTGTGTGTGTGTGTGTGAGAAAAAGAGAGAGAGAGGGTGGAGAGGCAGAGAAGGAGAGAGAGAGCGAAAGAGAGGGAGAGAGAGCTCCATGGAAACAGCTGCAGCAACACAAAATGGAGTTTGTTAGCACACTACCCAAGCTTTGTACCTTTTCCATCCATCTCTCTGACACAGTTGATTTCCCTCCTCTCACATTTTTTTTTTTACATTTAGAGTGGTTGTGTACTGACTACAAACACTTTGAATATAAAATAAAATTTCCCTGATGTTTGCATTTGTTGGGAATATTGCCCCAGGTCTGGACTATCGTTGGCTGCTGTTAACATAAAGGATACGGCAAAGCGTTATTCTATATGTCTCATTTGGTCAGCAGACCCCATGAAAACACTGAAACCAATAATTCATAAATCTGTCTCTCAGCACTGTCAGACTTCTCCCTACTGTCTGCACCTCACCAAGCTTGTGGATGTAAATCATTAAAGCTTCACAAGTCGCAAATACATAATTCCATTTTTAGCTCTGAGTTCAAGTAATTTCCTAAAACAGATGGGCGCTATTTGGCAGATGTTGCTCAAAGACAGGTAAATATTGCATTTGTTGGGGACAGTTTTCAGCTGCAGATCAAATGGAATATTTGCTAAACAGCAGTAAAAGCCAAAATGTGGTGTAACACCAGCAGAGAGGAGAGGAGAGGAGTAGCAGTGAACTGACTGTGCTTCCTACATGGCAGTATCTGTCTTAAGTTTGCCAACAATAGCTAGCATGACCCAGTGTACGCTACTGCTAACACCAGACCATGTAAGACTCTTGCAGCAAAACCCTTGAGTGGAGTGAATTGAAAAAGTGTGTGCTTTATTACTTATAAATATTTCATATGTAGGAGAATGAATGTGCTATTTCTTTGTCGGTCTTCAAAAGTTACATGGTATCACTTTAGTATTCACTGCTGCTTTGTGGGGTCATTCATAGGTTCCTAGGGTCCCATGTTCCCCACCTCTTTTTAGCATATAATAGGAACCTGAAAAAGATGTTCACCAGCTCTGTATTCCCTTAATATGACATGGGTTAGGTTAGGGGACTATAATTATGACTCTGAGAGTCATGAGATCGCACCAGGCACAAGTCTTAGTCTAGATAATTGTTACTCTTTTTGTATGGAGAAAAATCCCAAACACATTTCAGCCATAGATTTAAAACAATAATAATTAGTCAACCAATTAATTACCTAATTAAAAGAGAGTAAAAAGAGAAACACAAGATAAAAAAAGGAGAAAGATCATTCTGAAAAATTTTAGACTGCTTCCCTCTCCACACAGGTTAGATCAGGGTGAGTCAGAGAGCTCCAACAATCAACTATTGTCATCTCCAAAGGTCAGGGTTAACTGGATAATATTTGTGAAGTATTTTACCCTGAAACAGGTAAATTTGACCCGAACACAATTTGAGTGCGTTAATGTGTGTTAACAAAATATTGAGCTAGGTAACATAGATACACTCACCTGCTGTGTTAGTGAGTGTTTACAGCAGCAGGATGGTGAATGCAGCATTAACTCAGATACACTACAGTGTCCATAGTCAACACATTCTCACTCTGACCTCGTCACATATTGACGTTTGGTCATGGAATTCCCACGTCCACATACGACATGCAAGGTACCCTGGGTGCGTTGGCTGTTGATGTTCTGGGACACTGTGTCAAGTTCTGCCTGTTGCATGCATTGTCTTCTTTCAAGATACACTTCTCTTTTCACAGGAAATGTAACATTTGCATGCTGTTGGTACAACACCGCAAATTGATGTTTTTACCTTTAACAACACATGGTTGGGTTTAGGCAACAAAAGCATGTGGTTAGGTTTAGGAAGAAAGAACAGTTTGGCTTGGGAATCTTATGGGGTGGGCTCATCCGTCACCCCTCACGCCCACCTTAGTCAGGCTTTTGTTGCCTTAACTTTCCTCCTTGGCCCACCACGTTTCCCCCTGACGCCGCTAGACACCATTAAACTATAACGGCAACCGACTGCGTATAATGCCGACATTAAAGGATGCCTTTTTCGTTGGTTTCTGATGCTGCAAGTCACTGCCCAAGCGCTGGATTTTGACTTCAAAGTGAGACCTGCCTCCCATAATCATTGTGATGTCATTGTAATGTCATCCAGTGCAACAGTGATGGGTTTTTAATCTTTAAAAAAATGTAAAAAAAAAAAAAAAAAAAAAAGCACTGAATGTCTTTGGCATGCACAAATAAGCTGTATCAGTGGCCTCAAACCAGGGGGGCGGGGACCTGATCACAAGATGATTAACAAGATAGGAAGGAAGAGGAGAAAATATTTGCTCCATGAGAAATTGGGTCAATTTATTCCACTCTTTTATTTTTGCTTGACATACATTGAATAGTTTTGCCTTTTCAGGCCTCTAAAATGCAATAAATATGCAATCTGTGTACATGGCTTTGTTTTGAAGGAGGTGACGTTCAGAGCAATAATATAGCAGCAAACAACTATTTGCTATGTAAAGATACAGTGGAGTAATGGCATCCTGAGCAGAGAATGAAGTCACACTCCCTCTGTGTGTTGTAATCTGAGCATCTCTGTTCTTTGTTGTGGTTAACGGTCCGGCTGTGTGTGCATGTTAGCCCCTGTGTGTGCCCCACTGGCTCATCTCTGCCATTATGCAGTGCACTTATGTGGCAGTTACTCCTGATAACACTGTCCTGACCTACGGTGGCAGGACCACATAGTTGCAGAAGTGTCGCACTCAGCCACTGGTCCCTTGCCCCCCTGGTTAACACCATTAGAGCTGATAGGACTTGTTGTTGTTAGCACTCCTCACGCTGTTAGCCCCATTAGCTACTAGCTGCCAGCTCTGCGACCTTCATGTTGACAGCCATGTGCAGACAAACCCAGCTCAGTTTCTTAATCACTGAAATGCTCTGAATGCTGTGTACAGGTCCTTTAATATGTCAAAAGGCAAAAACGTTGATGACCGCCGCCGCTGAGCTAAATCAGGCATATGGCTAAACATGCCTGGTAGTGTAATCAGCTCATTGTTGATGTTGGTCTTTTCATGACATGTGTTGACAACAAGATAAATAGGGAATATGAGCAGGAAGGAAGGAGCAGTCGGCCTCACCTTGCTGCTCAGAGAGCTCCACATGTCGAGGGTGGGAGGGTGACTGAGGAGTGGGTGCCGCTTTATCCTCTAGGACATTGAGATGACTGGTGTGGTTGATTCACACAGGCACAACTACATTCATCGTGTGACTCTCTTTTTGATGGAGATGAGAGCGCTACGGCCTATCGATTTTGTCATCAGGATTGCTTGCCTTGAATGCGCTGTGTTTTCCTCTGTCATTTTTGTGGAGTATCATTTTGAGCGTTGTAATCAGCCTTCAGGGTGGTAAGGTAGTCGGAGTACTGAGCTGAGTGTGCTGCCTCGTGACGCCGCCGTCGCTGGTTTAAAGCTGAGCACGTAAGCCTAATACAGATTCATGATCATATTTCTTTCATGGCACTTCAATTATGAGTCAGATGTTTCTTCTCTTGCTGCCACATTTCGCTAAATGTCATTCTACATGCATGCACACACACCCTCCAACGCCACATACGAGAAATCAGAGCACGTGCATGCTCATGCACATGCTTGTATTCGCACAAACAAACGCGCAGTGAGACACAAGCAAAAACAATCCCCGCTCACACACATACAGATGCAGTTCTGTGCACACACTCGGGAAACATGCACGGACGTACACACACGTACAGTTCACAAAGCAGCTCTCTTGGTGAGCTCCCCAGCAGCCATTCTGAGAAATGAGCAGAGAAGAAGTGATGCATGTAGTTGAGCGATAATGTCCATCGCTGTAGCATGGTCTGATAATCTCCCCATGGTACGGCTTTAAACTGTTATTACAGACACACTCATATAAACCAAATAAAACCAGGGCCAGAGAGAAATCAGACCATGATGGGCCAATTAACACTAAGCTGTCTGAAGATTTTCAGTCATAAAGTGTGAATTGCAATACTCACAACATGAGAAATCATAATTACATGTCTTCATTTTATTTTTGTTTGCAGTTTGTTTTTTTATTGAATATGGGTGTCGCTAACAGTTTCAGCGCTAATCTAGTCTAGACAGCATTAAGTGGAGTAGATTAGCTGTTTGTATTGGACACTGTACATGAGCCGCTGCACACACATTTGAAAGCTTTACACTCGCAGTGTAACATCAGGTCATCTGACAGCCAGATGAGAGCAAATACTCCAGTTTTTACTTCTTCTCTGGCTTCTTCAACTACTGTGCAGCAGGACTCCCTTAGTAATGAAAAAAAAAAGATCAGTAATTTAGATTCCACGCTGGGTGACGCAGTTTCATGTAGAAATTCAGAATAAATAAATAAATATTAATGAAAAAATGAAAGCTCTTTTAATTAGGCTGCTTAAAGGGATGAGGGAATAATGGAGGCAGAGAGAATTAGACAAGATAATGAGTTTAAAGTGAAAGCAGACAAGGCAACAAACTACGCTTTCTGACACTAATATATCTCTCCCACTGTCCCTGGGCAATCTGAATATGGCATTAATAATGCAGTAAACACCTTTGAAATACACACAACAATCTGAACAGTAACTCATTTCACAGAAACAATAGGCCCCAACTATTAGGCAACAACAGCCCTTACTAACAGATCTGTGCTGAAAGCATGTTTAATGTGAGGAGCAAAAACAAACATTTTCACCCAGCAAATTTCAACAAATTGGACAGCAGCGAAAGCTTGGTAAATGTCAGCGATGCATGTTTTATTTATGTTTTGCATTAATTTAGTGTTTCGTTCCGCAATTTTTTTTTTTTTTTGTAGCAACACTAATTCCAGCCTTACAGGGCTTCTCAACGTTTCACTCAAATGGGGCAAAGTTATTGAAAGACGGAGCTCGGTGCGTTATGAAATATAGATTCAGCATTTGTTTGGTGTTTTCCAAAAGACAGGCCGCCGCAGTGGATTTAGTCTATATTTCAGTGTGGTTTTATAATGTGTGTGTGGCAGCTGCAGATTCCACAGTGAAACACAAACACTCAAAGAGAGAAAAAAAAAGGAGAGAAAAGAGAAAGGAGAAATACTGAAGGAAGAGGTAACATGGAGGAGAGATGTACAAATTCTATCCGGAGACTGTGATGTGTCGAGTCGCTGCCACTCCTGTTCCAATTAAAGAGGAGTCCACTAAGTTTCCAGTGCCGTTCTATCATCCGCCTGCAGCTCTTAGCCCTACGCTGCTGTAATGGTAATTATTGCTTCAAAGGGTGGACCACAATTCTCCTGAGGCCCCATTTGGAAACTTTCATATCTGAACCTTTCAGTGTTTAGATGAATGAGAATTCATTTTTTAATCTTTAATTAGTTATTGACCCACCACAGTATGATTATCACCAGATGAGATGTGGAGAATAGAGTTTTTTAGTCTGTCCGGACCGTCCTGTGGGGACTTGTCACACTCTGCTCGGGTCAGGGGGACCTGAAGAGTTTGTTTACCAAAGAGAAACAGTGTTTGGATTTCTGCTCATTGATCTGTGTGTGAGTGTGTGTGTGTGTGTGTGAGTGTGAGAGAAAGAGACATTGTGTGTGTGTGTGTCTCAAAGTGTGTGACTTGTCTGCCCACATGCATTTGTGTGTGTGTGTGTGTGTGTGGTCTGTGCACGTGGTACGCGTGCGTGTGCCTAGTTGCCGCGCCTCTCTAATGATGTGTAATGAGTCCCAGTCAGAGGGGAGTATCTTGTATCACTGCTCTTTACAAATATAATTACTCACTGGCTCTCCAGAGCATGTCAATTTCCCAGTCCATTGGGGGGGGGGGACTTAATTACTAGTTTCCAAATGCATTAAAAATTAACAAAGGCTGCCTCTCTTGCCAAAACTCAAGGTGAGGCTCTTCCTGGCTCTAAAAAGGAGAATGGTCAAGTGCGGTCTGTACTTGTGGAGAGTTTTCACCTTCGACAGGGTTTATTTGTGACCTTTGATGTCTATCTCCCATATCTCTCTGATCGCAGCCATTTTATGGTGCGGCCGTCACAGCTACATCACCTCAGTCCACCCAAGTTATTCAGGCCTTCGAAAGAATGGTTTTAGATCCAATCAAAATAACCTCAGCCTACTGTATGAGCGTACGTGAAAGCGGTGCTGAAGCAGCAGCGCAGGTGATGTGGCATTGATTTGTTCAGTTGGCAGAGTTTTTCTGTGTGTGGTAAGTGACTCTGCCTTTCTCTCTCACGTCCCCATCCCAAACTAAAGATGGTGACTGTTGGTGATTCAGCCAGGGATTTGGGGAGTGGAGGAAATGTGTGTCTGTGCACGAACAATATTGCAGAGCAAAAGTTTGCGTGGTTGTTTTTCAATTTCTGAAGATGCTGCTGAGCTCCGCTGAGAGTTGAGCAGCCACAGTGTGCTTATGGTCTCCTGACCCCAGACACTGTAGTCTGCTGGATGCTGGTGAAGTAGTCATACTATAGGATGTCATCTGGATGTTTCTTGGTCTGAGGTTTAAAACCACTGGCTCCATTTACACACCTCATTTCAAGTGTCTTATATCCAGATTAAGGCCAGATGTCTTTTAATACACTTTCATTCACATTTAACCACATACAGTATACGCATCTAGGTTGGCCAGATCACAAATCTGACTGCAATCCTTCGTTTTTCTGGGCATAAGGCAAATCAGGGTTGGCTCTCCTTCACTCCAGAAGGAGGTGGTAATGCACCTGAAGCTGTTTGGTAAAAAATAAAGAATAATTTGTGCACTTTAGCAGCTCAACCCGTTCCCTCCCGACTGCATCTTGGATGATTTTACACTTAAGCTACGTTCAGATTACAGGGCTCATCGCTCAGTTCTGATTTTTTTTTTTTTCTCCCAGATCTGATCTTTTTGCCTTGACTGTTCACATTCATGTTTGAAGTGACCCGTATCTGACATCAGTGTGAGTGAATCTCTGCCCTGAAACGCCTCATGTGCAATAAAGTCACACACATGCACCTTGAAAGAACAAATAGCATCACATTTACAAGGCAGGCGTTTCGGGGAAAAAATCATGACATAGTAGGATTTGCTGTGGTGGTCAGATGACAGTTTGTCATATGTTTTGGAGGGGACTGCCCACATGGCTCATTAGTATGCAGAATGACATCATCAGGCCTTTGTCATTCTGCATAATCATTAGCCATGTGCTTCTTGGGAGAGTGTGTGGCTATATTCGGAGAAATGTTTGTCTGTAACATAATAGGATGTGGTAAAATGGGCTTCGGCCCAATGGGACATTTTCCAGACTAGTAAGACTTCAGGATTATGAGCTGTTGGACCAAAACTTTAGGATGCCCAGGCCTTTTTTCCGATATCTCTGTCGGCACCTTGCAACAAGGCTGTCAAAGGCAGGACTCAAAATGTAGGCAAGCTATCCCCGCCATTAAGTGTCTGGCAGAGGAGCAATGGTACGGCAATGGCAGCCATCTGTAGTTTCAACGGACCACTCTGTGGTTAGTGATTTGCATCTGTGCAGTGAAATATGACGTTTAAAAAAACATGTATGTATGGGAAAAACACATATGAACCCAAATCTGTTAGTATTCACAGCGGCTGCTTGGCCAGTGATCGGATATGTTTTGGATTTAAGACCACACATAAAAGCGGCCCAGATCTGATTGCGAAAAATTCAGATTTCTGTGTCCACACTTTTGTGAAAAAATCAATACTGTGTCACATGAGAGCAACATGCCTGTGCTTAACCTTTAAGTCCAGAACATGAGGTGTCCAGGCGTAAATGTATTCCTCTTTGATGCAAAATATTCTGCTCCTGCTTCCATGATTTTATTGTATCCTTGCACCGCTTTGATAAAATGGGTATGGAAATTACTTTTTTTTTCTGTTTTACTACATGTTCATATGCAGGATATAATCTGTCTGGGTGCGTCTCATTTGTCACATCGGATGTCTGGGATCACAAAAATCGCTCTGTGAGTTACTGGGGAATAAAATTCGGCATGACAACCTCCTGTGTGGTGAGGGTGAATCGACTTAAAATAAAGAGCCTTCCCTCAGTAAGTGTTCCCAGTCTCAGTCATTTCGGTTATCATCTGATATATGAGCTTGGCGCCGAGCAGAGGAATTCTCAAACAGTAGGTGGAAGAAAAAGCGAAGGCAGAGTGAGTTCTCTTTGTCTTCTATTATCAGGAGGAGAGCTGAGATGGATATTTACTTGTTTTCATTGCCATTTGGATGAATTCATCCAAATTAAGCAGAGAACAAAAACATTTATTCATCCTATTAATGTCAGGGAGTGAGGGATTGAAGTAATGGTTTTCATGCTCCAGTCTGCAGCAGCTTGTTGATGCTGCTCTCCTACAAATCACTGCCAGGAAATTAACTCTTAAGCCGCTCTTGCCAGACAGACTGCAACAAACGTCTGGCTCTGCAAGACAGGGCCGAGATGGGGCCTATTGTTTCCCAGTGCTTGGCTTTTCAGCGTCCCCCAAGAAGATGCTTCCTCTCTTGCTTAAAACTCTTGAAAAGTATTGATTAAAACTGAAGGGGAACAACGCTGAGGAGGACTTGGTCCCCAGAAATAAGGGAGCAATTAATATCAGACAGCACTTAAACAGCAGGACCTCGAATCTTCTTCATGTATGATTGTTAAACACGGCACTGCTCAAAGATTTATAGCTTGTGTGTTATTAACTTGTCATGAAATTGTTTTTGATTATGTTGTTTCTGAAAAAAGCTCTTTATCATAATTATTCCTGTATTAAATCCTAAGTAAGTAAGTTCTCAGTTGCAGTGCTTTGATTGGCTCACAGCGCAATCTGCACCACATCCAGAGAGTGTGTCTTTTCATATGCTGGAGACCTCCTTGATTGAAAGAATTTTCTCGGTTGTTGAGGGAGGGGAACCAATCAAGTCTAATTGTGTTTTCACACACTGATGGGAACGTCCAAAATCTGGAACCTCCAACTGGGTTTTCTCGCAGCGTTGCCTTCATGCAAGTCTTTGTAAACCCACACATGAAACAATATAAATAGACTGACACTTCTCATCTAAACAGGCTGTAAGACAGTTAAAGTTGTAATCCACTATTTTCAGTAAGTCAAACCCTGTTTTTGACACCACTTATGGCTGGTGTTTTTACAGCAATTGACATTCAGTGTATTTACATTCCATAATTACCTCACTATATTGTGGTTTTAATTGTTAGTGGCAGGGTCCGCCACTCAGATGACCTATCCATGTTTCATAGGAAAAGATGCATGCATGCAAGTAATCCTTTTCTTGCATCAGAGGCAAGGGCATAGGTTTTTATTTCATCATTGGTGGGACACATTAAGCATTGGGTCTGGGGGTTGCACTGCATTACATTTTGGGCATCAAACACTTAATTCCCTGCATTCTCATGAATTTTTCTGTATCAATTTATTGAGGTAATATCCTGATTTATGTAGAGAAATACACAAAATTCAGGCGGCAGGTGACAAAATATAAAAATAAAATGAAATATAATGCAGAAAGGCTTTCAAATATGTGTTCTTGTGTGTACATATGTGTACAATTTTTCTCATTTAATGTTATCCCTGTTGAGTCAGCACACATGTAGGCATGATTTAGGGCCTGTCCCAATACCCCCCTTAGCCCTACCTCTTGGCCCTTCCCCTAGATATGCGCATTCCCGCGAGGGGTAGGGATGTCCCAATTCCTTTTTGTGTGTAGGGGTAGGGGGCATAACGAGGGGTAGTGGGTATGAAACTAGCCCTTCGGAGAGAGGGATTTCAGATGCTGACTTGCCAGCGAGGGGTAGACGTCACCATGGCTACCACCGAGCAAGAGACGGGGAAAAAAGTTCATACATAGCTAACGTTACCGTCGTCAGGTTGCTTGTTAGCTAGCTAGCTAGGTCGCACTATCTGGCGTCTGTCATCTGTCCTGTTGTGCAAAATTGTCGGACTTTTCACATTATGATAGTATGACTATGCTGCCTCGTAATGTTAGCTGGTTAGCTAGCTAGCTAGAAGAAGTCCCCTGTCGTCTGTCGTTCATCAAACGAAGCATGATGAATGCAGCAAACGTGATCGGTAGGATGAATGGGACTCCATTGTAGATGCCAGTTGTAAATGTAGATGGCTCACCGCTTCCTGTTTAAAATAGTTACGTATGCGTGAACGTAACCGACGCGGTGACGTAGTGAGTGGTGTCCCAATTCCTAGGGAAAGATTTCAACCCCTACCCCTTGTTGCTTCATTTTGAGGGCCAAGGGGTAGTGGGCAAGGGGGGGTTTGGGATTGGGCCCCACTCTTCCCTCCTCTTTTTTATCTGCATGTGGCACACTGGCACTTATTCACATAAATAATAAATTAATTTATTTTGATTAATTTTATAAACTCCAAGGACTGGTTGCACAAAACACCTTAGGTTTTCTCCTGAAGTGTAACACTCAAGGCTTAATTTCCTTCTAGCTGAGAGACTTACACAGTTGCACAGAATCCCCTTAATAGGTTTCCTTAGTTAAAGAAAAACGATAACTCATTTACTGCGTTGAAAGAGATTTTACAGCAGTAAAAATGTCCACGGAGATTGTTTGTTTGCTCGGGCTCATGCTTGTGATGCCTGTTTTCATCTCACATAATTGGCTTATTGTGAGATAGTGAAAAAAATGGCAGAAGAAAAGAAGACAAGAAAAGCATACTGGTCCGAGGAGGAAAAAAAGACAATACTTCAGGACTAATGCAATCATAGAAAGCACATACTACAAAGTAAATTTGATCCCCAAATACCAGAAAACGATTGTAGGAGGAAATTGCAGTGAAAATTAATTCAGTCAAATCTATAGTGTAAAATCAAAAGCATATCCACAGGGCTCTCCTAGACGCAGAACACTCTTCTAGGGGTGTGTTATTTTTATTTTTATGGGTTTGCCTTGTTTTGGTTGCTAAGATCTTTTGTGCAACAGTCTAGGGATTCCTTAAGTCTAAGACCGAGACAAGGAGAAAACCATAAATACTAAAGTGGACATTTTAAAGAAACCTTAAGGATTAACTGAACTGAATTTATTCAGAGGAAGCCTTCACTTTAAGGCTTTAAGGAAAATCTTAACTCAAGATATTTTGTGCAACCGGCCTCTGGACTTAAATAGCTGGTATGGGTTTCAGCAGGACTTCTGCTCAACTCTGCACATTCAAAACATATCCCACGTGTGTCCTCTGAGATGTTGTCAATAAAGTCATAATACTTCAAGAAAAGAAATCTATCTGTCCAATAGTCTGCTGTGCATTCAATTATTAATGCCGTCAGACAGACACGTAACCTAGCATCATGTTTCTGGGGGACACAGAGACACTGACACAGACCTAGCAGTCAGAGAAAGGATGCAAAATTGCAGTCCGGACTTTTTACAGCTCCAAATAACTGGAGTCGATTGTAGCCTATGGGCTGCTTGGACATGCTAAAACATGCACATGACTCTATGATCTTATTCTCTTACTTATTTGTGGCTGTCTTCTGCTGTCAGTCCCTCCCTAGGACTTGTCCTGCAGCAGCACCTCCTGTACTGGAGGCATAGTGTTGCATTTGTGAGTGGTGTCCCAGTGGCCCTTCCATATAAAAGGCCTTGGTTACTCACATGTTTTTAGTGGGGTGGACAAATGCACATGTTTAAAATATTGAGGGGGGCATGCCTCCTGCACCCACCCCAAAGTCTACACCTATGATCAGAGGTGTTTTAAGTTACTGCTAATGCAAACCATTTACTACTGCATTTACTACAACCACAAGCTCACATTAAAAGCAACCAACTGGCAAAAACCTGCGGTGACATGTATGTGAGGCAGACACAGGAAATGCAATATCTTTGCCGTTAGCACTGACAGCAAAAAAAAAAAAAAAAGTGACACAAGACACTGTCATTTCTGGCATTTAAGATATTGTTAGAAAACACAATGATCTGCCTATCAGGATATTGTGCGTTTGTTTTCCCAAAAACAATTACCGCCTGATCGTTTTAGCTCACGGCTGTGGAGAATTCATTTCTTTTCATTTAGTCTCATTGCATCCGCTTAAAAATCACAGTTGCTAAAGTAGAAAGTGAAATATGGACACAATGAGGCAGCTGAATGAAAGCAGTCTTTTACTTAACTTATTTTTTTTTTCACCTTTGATCATTCAGAAACAAGTTTCCAGGCTGATTTTATGGATGCTGACTCAATTCCAGCTTTGAAAGGCCCAACCAACAATGCTTAATTATCTTTCAGTTTTCCCTTGCTATGAAGCGTACACAGTCGTGCTATGTTGAGCGGCTGGTGTCTGAAATACCTTCAACATGTTTGGAGGCACTGTTTCTTTAAGTCTAACCACCTGCTCGGAGTCATCATCGCAGCGTTGTGTAAAGATGTTCTACACTGAATGAACAACAAATTCCCCCCTCACTGTTGTGACTCGAACTCAGATTGCTGATGTATTTTTAATGAGAATTTGTCCTTCTTTTTCATCTTACAACAAATGGAAACAGGAACAAAGCTCATTATATTTCATAAGCATGACATTTCAGAAAACTGTGACATTAAGAAATCAATTTCTACGGTACAGTAGTGACTTTCACTATGCAAAACAAGCTTTGCTGTAGCACTGCCCTGAGATGAAAACACGTTAAGATGATCGCAGTACTTCCACCAAAACAGTAAATATGCATTACAAAGACATCAAAGAGCAAACCCGACAATTGCTTTCATCTGGTCAAGGGGTCCTCTGCAGCGTCTCGTGTAAAAATGGAACACTTCACCCAAAGATGGCAAAATGAAGTGCACAGATGGAGCGGCGGTTCACTGAAGGAAAATGTCAACCTTGTGTCAGTGTTTGTGGTTGAGATGCTTTATTGATGGATGTTTGACCTTTACCGTTAGTGATGGAAGATGTGCTTCTTGTGAAGCTTTCATTTGCATCCTAATCATTAGTAAACATTATTCTTACTCGGTCTAGTGGCACGCAGAAAAATTAGGGTTTTGCAGATGGAGATTTGAGTGGCTCCTCAAAGACAGAAGACTAATATTTACTGAGCTGCTATCTCGCTGGCACTGACATGGCATTGTAGAGCAACAAGAGATGGCATTTCCATTCCCACCTCAGCACAATCTGACCTAGAACTGAATCAGGGGGTTGAGCTGCAATTTCTAGGTATGCCACTCGCTGCCAAAAACTTTTTTCATATTTTCAAGTGGTCCTTAAATTGAGTGTATTTGAGTGTTAGACTCAAATAAAGTACCCAACAGGCAATTCATAATGCGATGCATGCACAGTGGCAGGTGTTGCCAATGCAGTGATTAAGCTATTCTTTCACCTTTGGTTTCTTGTGGCAGAGGCTATTAGCTCTCACAAATAGACATTTCAGAGTTTTGTGTGAATCCCTGGCTGGCCTTCGCCTTTGCTTTCAGAGCCAGATGCCCTTTTAATAGCCACACCAGTAAATTCCAAAATATATTCACACCAACAGGGGCTTTTGTGTGACCTGCCATACTTAGTCGTGTTTGGACTGTTTTATTGCCCAGAGATTGCGGGATGACCTTGGTTTCTCAAGGATATAAATTGAAGGTCCCCTCAACCTTTAATGTGTCATCGCATAACATATCAGCCATATAACATCACGACTGTGGAATGTGAAGCTGTAATAATTGATGTATTATCCTGCTCCCCGGGGTCATGCTTAACTCCATAAATACTGAGCTGAGATTACTGAACATGTCTGAAAAGTTCTGGACTCTTAATAAAACAGTATCAGATTGCAGCACTAAATAATGCAAAATCATTGGCATTACCAAACTGAAGTACATCGAGGGGCACAAAATGCCACAGAAAAAAACCCCCACTGCAGTCTGGGTAATGGGAACTGCAAATTACTGTTTTGTTTCTCCACTGAGATATTGACTCCAGGACTGAAAATCAATTAAATGAAAACAGTACATATCATTGTATGAAGTCTTTGAGCAAATATCACTCTGTCAGAAGATGGCACAAGCAAGATATATTGTATACCCAAAGGTGAATATTTGTATTTCTGAGACTTTTATAACTTTAGTCTATTCCCAACTCGTATTGGGCTTCTTGTTTATGGCGCCTGAAAGATCTATCTGTGGTGATTCATTGCTTGAATGCTTTGTTTTGCTTTATACTCTGCTCTAGGAGGGAGTGTGGGGCTCCTAATGGCAGCACTGCTTTTCTTCTTAGTGCATTTGTCCTTGAGGGATTTTTAACTTCACAACCAAAAAAAAACACAAGCGCTTCTTCTTCCTCAGGGCAAAATGCGTACAGGTAACAGCCTTATCGAACGGAAGCCAGCATGTACACCTTCCAGATGAGCCCAGTGCGGCATGTTTGATCATTCAGAGATGAAGAAAAAAAAAGTGTGTGAATCTAAAACTCCCTCCTTTTCAGTTTCTTACTCCTTGGAAGCAGCGTTGTGAGCGGTAGGAAAGGGGGAGGATTAGAGAGCAGGTACAGCAAGAGGAAAGACGGAGGTTAAGATTTGTCCATCATCAGGTGTGTCCTGAGACAGGAATGATGTGTGTAAGAAGATATATATTGGCCAGGCAGGTAGAGGTACTTGCTTCTTGTCTTGTAGAGGCATTAATCATAGCAGCGGCCAAGCCTAACCGCCAAGGTCAGCAGTCCTCGCATGTGTGGGAGGCACTCTCCACAGCTGCCACCACAAAGCACCGCTGCAGAGGGGCTAACAGAGGCGGGAGGCAGGAGTCTGAAGAGGGTGAGGAGCAGGGTGTTGAATTGACAAGGTGAAAGTAGGAGGGGAAGAACTGGAGATGAGAACAAGGTTGGATTAGTGACGACCCCGGGGGGCGTGGCTGGTAAAGAGTGCCACTTGAGGTGGTAGTGAAGGAGATTGCTAAGCAAAGGTAGGTGGACATTTTGGGATAATGGATTAAAGTGGGCAGCACAGCTGGGGAGGGGGAGCAAAAATAACAGCGTGTGGTGCACTTATACAGTGGGTGGAACTGCACCAATCAGAAGGAGGAAGGTCGGGAGGGACAGCGTGTGAACAAGGTCTGATCACAATGCTTTTAATCACACCTCTCGAGTAGGAGTTTGGTATTATTAGAATAGGACAGAGGTGAGAAGTATGCCCATTTAGGGAGAATCGTGACTGCTTGGAGCTTTGTAAAAGATGCCAGATGATGAAGGGGCTGCTAATGTAGCGGAATACAGAGCGCGATATCCACTGTAGTACTTAGACGTAAAACAAAGTATCCACAGAAGGACCATAGTAAGCAAATAGGTGGCAATATATATCCACGGCAGGTTATATTACACATCAGGCTAGTACCATCCTTCTCCTAAGAGAGTTAATTTTATGGGGCTATATGATGTCTTGAATGTGTCATAACCCCAAGGAGGTCCATCAAACATGTGGGAGGGCATTCCCGCTCAAATGCTGTCAAGAAAATACAATCGTTTTCTCTGCAGTGTGAAACAGAGGTGCAATATATCCTTACATTCTGTAGAGAACGGAGCCGTGGCTGCAGTCCAACTTAGTCCAACTTCATCTCCCTCACTATTTAGGAGCCTTGATTGGTATAAAATTGATCCAAGTGGGATTTTCCACCATCTACTTTGCCCGTCCATTCTTTTCAACCCCACGAACAGCGGGGAGATACTCTGGAGGGAAATGTAGAGAATTAGAACACACTGGAAGGGCTTTGTTTTAGTAAGCCAGTGTACAAGGAATTTTGCGGGCACTGCCTTTGCCTGACTGCCTTCTGCTTATATAACTTTCACAGTCATTTCAGGTGGGGGGGGGGGGGTCTTTACTCTGTGCATGTCTGACTGTAGGCATCATTATATGGGCCTGATTAGTTGTTTTGTTTTGTGGAAATGTAGATGGAAACACAGAGTCTGGCTTCATGATAAATCCTTGTACCTGAATAACAAAACAGATAGTTTGTCAGTTCAAAAATGGCCCATATGAGCTGTTAAAGGAGCTAAGTCTATTACTAGCTACTGAGGTATTTGACCAGGGTTGACGCGCCTGTTGCTGGACATGCTACGCTACCTTCATTATCCAAATGTTGAATCAGAGTCCATGAAGCTTCTTGCATTGCATCACAGTAACATTTATTCCACGTGTGCATGGCAAAGTCCATCTGTTACATCCACATTTGACGCTCAGTACAAAACACACAAGCAAAACTGTAGCGGTCCGCGCCATTGCGGTCAAAAACCATTTGCCCTTCCGGGCCAAACACCTGATGACCATAGTGAGGTCACATCCTAACATACCTGAACTCACCAGGTGATATATGAGCATTTTAATGACCAGGGGTCTCATTTATAAACATTGTGTACGCAGAAAACAAGGCCTGAAAGAGGCGTACACCAGTTGCCATGCAAAAGTTGTGATCTATAAAAACAGACTTGATGGGTGAAAATTTGACCCATGGTTACCAACATTTAGGAGACGGGAAATTTGTGTTGCAGACAGTGGAAGCCTGACTGTAGAAATTGTAGAATATTTTTTGGCGCACATGACATTTATAGTATGGATCCTACTTCTTATTTTGTAAATGACACCCCTGGGTCCTCTATTGGCAGGACAAAGCCCCCTAAACTGTTAAGCTAAGGTTTGCGGAAACTACCAGATTGTGGTTATGGCTGATACGTTATGGCCAAGGCATGGTTATCTTTGGGCAGCTTAAACTACTGGTTAATTTTGAGGAAAGATAGTAAAATTGGTTAAAAGAGACCATGTTATTTTGAAAATTTTGATAAGAATTACTAGATTTTTTTTTCTTCTTCTTTTTTTAAGGTTAGGACTGGCTGTATTAGAAATCAGCCTGCAGTCAAGGGCTAATGTGTAAAGTGGCGACGAAGGCCAGCTGCTGCATTGCCTCATGTTGCCTGTGTGTTGGCCAAAATCTTTAACTTAAACACACCACAAAGACAACATCTAGCAACCAACTAGCACATGTTCTGCACATGTATGAGAGAAGATAACTCCATACCAGCAGGCGGCAGTAGTCTGCATTCATCATTCAAAAAGAGAAACCAGAAGACGGTCAGGATGGATTCAAGATAGCCAGTTAGCACACTGACAACACAATCTGATGTTGAGAGAACAAAGGATATTTACAGTGTGCTAGTGAGCTATAACACAAACAATTCCAAACTGTTTCTGCTAAGGAGCTCAGTGGCTGGAAGAATAATCTTTCCTTATATCATATGTCAGTCTCAAACGTTCGTAACTTTAGTTGATTGTTTACGTTCCTCACTTTCTTCTCTTCTTGAGAACTAAGCTGAACAATCAGTGTAATTTCATTTACATTTGGGTTCTGCCATCTCCAACACCAATTTAACTCGCTGAATCTGCTAAAAAAATAGGCGACAAGGGCCAACTAATGCCACCTGTGCAGGACACACCACAAAATCAAGGGCGACAGATGCTCACTGACGGCCCACCATTGACCTACAGCTGACTGTCCTCTTGGTGTGTCAGGGCCCTTAAAGTAAGACCAAAGAAAACAAACATATTATGAACAGTGACACAACACATCTTCAGAACGACCACGTAAAATACAGTAAGTTTTCATACTATTCTTCCTTTTTTCTCACTTTTTTTTCCCACTTTATAAATAACCATGTAAATAAAGCTCCTGCCACATCAGTGAGGTTTTAAATGTCAGATTCATTTTGTTTGTACAAGTCATACATTTACATAATGTCAGTTTAACAATAGCATGCTGTATGTTTTTAGTGCAGTCTTTCCCAGCTGGACCTGAATGCAGAGAACACACCACATGCATAATTCCTGACTTCAAACAAACTTAATGTTTCCTTTCTTTGTTCAAGAAAACAAAAACAAGAAAATCTGCTGCCAGAATGGGCAGGCTGAATTATCTGAAGTGGCCACAGACAAAAGGCAGTGAAATTACTGAAAAAAATAACACTTTTAATGAGGCAAAACTTACCTACTGACTGGAGAGAGCTTGGCGTTGGCGTCTCCAAGACTCAGCGACTAGGATCTGGAACAGCAAGGTAAATATAATGAGCCTGGTAGGTTAAGCAAATAATGAGTCTGATCAGTCAAAGCAAACCATCACTCATCAGTCTCAGCCAGTGGGTACCCTGCCCATCAGAGCAAGTGTCGATCAACACTCAGGTCAGCCTCAGATTCAGCACCTTGGACAGCGGTCATGACCGTCCTTCAAGTATTTCAGTGTTTGAAATATACAGTTTTAAATGTGAAATAATCATACATGAAAGCCAGACTGTAATTTAGTTAATCTCAAAGGATTTGAAAAAAAGATTTATGTAAAAAACATTGCACTACTGTCCATTTTCCAGCACAGGTAGAATTTCCTGAGAACCTGAATCTCATTCTAACGGAGTGACCTGCCTGTGGTGCTTCATGACCAGAATTCAAAATGTCTCATCAGCGTATTGCTGAGGATTGATTTGTTTTGATTCTAATAAAAGCAAACAACAACAACAAAAGAAAGTTATGTATAAACAGCAGCCTGAAGGGGGAAATAAACTTACATCGTGAAAAAGCAGCTTACAGAGGAAGGACGAAGTGGAGATGGTTGACAATCTAACAATTTATTTGAAAATTACGTATTTACAGAGTAAGTCTGACATGACTGTAGATAACCTGGGAAAAAATAAAGAAACAAATTAAGATGCCATCAAAGCATGCAACAGAAATCAGGTTCATCTAATGAAGCTTTCTGTATGCACATGGTTTCAGTGTGTGCATGTGTGTGTGCAAGTGCATGCAGGGCAAGTCGATTCTTTAATGAAATAGAAATTCTCCCCTTTTATTGCCAACATTAAGTATTGATACTGCACACATGTTACACAGCTTGTTAAGCTTTTATCACTTAATTTGGTTTGTTATGTTTATCAGAGGATTAAACATGTTTTTCAAGGGTTTGGTTCTCCAGCAGAGGAGCTTAAAGCTGGGGTAGGCAGTTTAATTTGGGCTACATTGGGCAAAAATCCCAGTATAAACTTTGAGCATATTGTAATTCAAGTGGACTGAGAGAAAACAAGACTTCTTCACCTCCTCTTGGCTCTGTTTGCAGGCTTTAGAAAATCTATCCTGTGACGGGAGACTTTCACTGGCTGCTGTACAAATACAAGTGTGCATGCACATCCCTTCAGCAAGAGTCTGATTTAAGTGTGGAAGATTCTGCAGAGAAAGTTGCTTGAATTGGCAGCAACTGTTCACACTGCAAAGCAACCCAAAGAGAAAGAGAGTCTGACAATAAAAGAGTTAAACGTGTCACTATCAGTTTAGCATTTCAGAGATGGAAAGAAAATGTTGCTAATAGCTTAGCCTTCTCCTAACAGGATCCAAAAGCTCAGCTTCAACTTCACATTTATGTAGCTAACTTTAGTTCATTCATTTCATTTTCTGTAGCCGCTTATACTGTTGGGGGTTGCGGGGCGGGTTGGAGCCTATCCCAGCTGACATTGGGCGAAAGGTGGTGTACACCCTGGACAGGTCACCAGACTATCACAGGGCTGACACATAGAGACAGACAACCATTCACACTCACATTCAAACCTGCGGGCAATTTCAAGTCACCAAACTAACTAACCTGCATGTCTTTGGACTGTGGGAGGAAGCCGGAGTACCCTGAGAAAATCCACGCTGACACAGGGAGAATGCAAACTCCCCCACATCTGGGTTTGAACCAGTAACCCTCTTGCTGTGAGGCAACTATGCTAAACCCTGCACAACCATGCCGCTTAACTGTAGTGAGAGCCTCAAATCACAGCGTGTCCTCCACAGCTCCAACAGACCACCTCACAGGGACGGACAAACCCTGAGTCAGTGGCCGCAGCAACACAAATCCAGTCAGCGCAAACCCAAAACTCTAAGGGCCCTGACAGCCCCCCTCCCTACCAGATCAGCAAACTTTCTGCGACTGCTGTTACATGGTTAAACCTGGCGCTGCGGCTGGCCACCAGCCCGCTGTGGAACCCGACACTGGGAAGTTTCCACAGGACGAATTTGAGCTGTTACAACCACTGACCAAAGGTCCTTCTCCTAAGTTAGTGCTTCCACTTTTTTCCTAGCAAAGCAGTCCCCAGTGGCAGGGATCAAGGTGGAGGGACCAGGGGGTGGCTAGCTTGTCTCATTTGTGGTCTGATAACCAGAGAGAAAGAAAGTGAGGCAAGAAGGGGCTGAACAAATACACTGTGTGCAACTGTACAATGAAATAGGATTAAATGAATCAGTGTATGGGAAACACTGGGTTACTGTATGAAATGATGCACATATGTGTGCTAGTCTGGTGGGAGGGGCTTAGAATAGAAATAGAAGAGACAAATTTGTTGTCATTATGTATTAAATTTGAGTTTATGGGTGCCATTTTATTTGTGCTTTTAAAACAGATGAAAGAGGACACCAAGCTAAACAAGAGCAGAGCTATATAAGATGATAAAAATGATAATCTGGTCCATCTGAGGCAGAAGGTCTAGATCTAGGACAGCAATGGGAGAAGGTGGAGCTGCAAGAGGGTGTCTTATCAAATTCTGTCTCTTTTGTTTTGCCCCCCCAGATTTCTGCCTTCCCCAGCTTTAAAGGCCTCTTCATCACAGATACAGCTTGTAGTTGTGTAGATCACAGTATCAAAATAAAAGAGTGTGATGATGGGCGATGAAATGGTAAACGATGAAACAAGTAATTCCATTTTAGATAAAGATAAAATGCACAAAGCCATTTTAGAATTCAATTTTAAAAAAGAAAGAAAGAAACTTGTCAGACCTAATGTTGTGGGATTTGGCTTTTTCTTTTTCTTACAGTGTCCATTCTGTACTGGTTTTTTAAAAAAAACTGCACAAGGTACCTAATCAACAGCAGGGCTTAATTGAGATTAGTCCATAAAACAGGAGGAGGCTTTGTTCCTCACAGGCAAAAGAAGTTCAAGGGATTCTTGTAAATATCATGCAGGACTGATGTGAGCGTCAGGTGCTGCCGAATGCCAGTTTTCTCATGAATAATAGCAGCGAAATGTGTTGATAAATCCTGAATGTGTTGTTGGAGTTGCGTGGCTTCAGGTGTTGGCTGACATTCTCTCTGTAGAGCTGCCTGTCAAACCGACGCTGGGCCTCTGGAGCGCCGCCGCTGTCTCTTTCCCTGATATTTTTCAATAGCTGCACTTGAATATCCTGCCTCTCTTCAGCAATATGAGTGCAATACAGAAAAACCACAAACTCACTAGCAAATTGTACCAAGACCCCCCCCCCCTTCCCCCCTCCCGTTATATTCTGAGGTCTCATCTGTTCCTGTTTTGTTTACACAGATATGAGCCTTGCTGTGTTCTCCCATATCAAACTGTATTAGTTTCTGTCATCGCTAACACGACATAGCAGGCTAATAAAAGCATCAGTGAAGTGTGCGGCACATGGCAGCCGCTCAGGGAACGGTCACCACAGAGTAGCAGCCTTCCTGTGGTTCTGGAGAATTGTGGGTCCTGCTCCCATATATTGGCCAGGAGCCCATGTGAGTTGTGACCCCATGCCACTTGTCCTTTACACTCACTGGCTGCACGCTGGCAAGTTGACCTTTATCATTAACCCTGCTGCGTGCTTGTCATTTGAAGTCTTTATTATTCACGCTTCCCTTTGGGTATATTGTATACCGGGGAGCTCAGAGGAGGGCTGCAGAGCTAGTTAGCACATTTACACTCAGCAATTATAGCACTTAGCTGCTGCTGAGAGAAACCAAGATGCACACAAAAACACGATATACAAAAGCGGTGTGTTCTCTACCCAGTTATAACCATCCTCTCGTACATGCAACAGCACACAGCAGAAAAAAAAAACATTCTCACTTTATCTTACAGGCACACATATCCCTCTTTACCACTAAACACGCCCACATGCATTGGCTCCAGCACAATATTGTACCATGCTTTGCAAAGAACACAAAAATGCAAACAAGCTGAAACATCAACTGCACATTTTTTGTATATTATTGATTAGTCTCATCTCTTCACTATAGCCACAGTTTCTTTCATACAACAGCATTTGTTCCATTTTTTGACTTTGATGTTTTAAAGCCCAGTCAGACGGGAGGCGCGCACACTGTGGCTGAGGCACTGTTGATATTCTTTGGACACTCGTCTTTATCCGCGGCAGTGTTAATCAGCAGCCATTCTAATTAAACTCAGTTTGCACTTGAAATGCTTTAAAACATGTTCAAACACTTCTGAACGACAACTGTTTGATAGGACACATTGCTGCTTCCGTCCTGTTCGCAGGTGATAAGAGCAGCGTGTGCAAAAAAACGAGTTGGCAGGGACGTATTTTAAAGTGCAGATTGTCTGCGTGTTATCAAACCGAGTCAATCCGCGTCACACACTTTCCCTATGATATTATTCATGAATGTTTTTTTTTCTTCTTTTCTTCTTTTTTTCGTACCCAGGATCCCACATCCATTACATCTTTATCACAACTATTTTCATTATCATCCGGCTCTGCCACTTGCCTTCACTCAACCTCATTCTGCTGCGTGCCAAGTCAGCAGTCTTCCACAAAAAGTAATCCACTGCCTTTACTGATGGGCTGTGATATAGCTCTCATCGTTTCAGCGCCGCGGCGACGGCTGCAGAATGTGGCAAACAGGCAGTTGACACCCCACTTCTGCTTTGTCAACTATTCAATTTGAACAGAACAGTATCAGCGAGGATCCTTACATGTTACCTGATTATATTATGCATCCAATTGTAGTGACTATGTTTACATTTTTGCCTTTATTCCAAAAAAGACAGCATTTCTACTTAAGCTGTTTACATTGCTAATGAAAGTGAATATCCCACTTATATTCTTGTCTACATTCAGCCATGCATATACTGATGGCCGTGTCCTAACATGATGTTTATTGTGTCAAAATAACGCTTCTGCCATGTTGCTTCTTTGAATCAAAAAAGGATTTCTTTCACAGTTTTTCACCAGTGGTGGTCTTGTTCAGCTGTGCAAACACAGCGTCCCTCTGTCATCCCTTCGACCATATCCTTGAAAATGTCTGTGTTGTGATATTTGTGCATTTATCCAAAAACCTGTTTACATCCAAGTCTTTCATACAGTTTAAAAGTAGGTGTGTTTCTCCTTCAGACAAAAAATGTAAGCTTTTCTTTTGGCCTTGCATCTCTACCTCACAGCACTGTAAACTGTCGGTTTGTCTACTACGCATCCATGACAATGCACAGAGCTCAGTTTCAATCCAATTGTATTTATAAAGCACAATATCACAAATCACAATTTGCCTCAGAGGGCTTTACAGCATACAACATCCCTCTGTCCTGGGACTGAGATGCATATTCTGGGTGCGCTGTGTACATGTCCAAAGAATGCTCCTAAAACCAGAATAATATCAGCATCTTTCTCATGTCTTAAAATATAAAATAAAATATAAAATATAAAATATAAAATATCAAATATAATATGCTGTTTTTTTGACAACTGAATAATAGTGGAATATCAGTGTGCATGTAAACATAGTCAGTGCTGTGGTGCAGCTATCATCAAGGCATTTCCATTCGTTTTTAGGGAGGTGGTGGAATATCAACTTTGTACTTGGAGCCAAATGATACAGCTTAGTTGTGCATACTGTTTGCATTGTGTACTTGTTTGTAGTCCTGTCAAAGCCCTAACAGCCCCGCATACCATGTTACATAAAAGTTAGCCAAAGGACAAATTACAAAATGCTTTTGCCTCGCAGAATTTCCCATTATCAAAAACAGAGAGGAGGAATGCTATTCAGATTACAAATGGAAAAATTGCAAATGCATGTTTTTTTTTTTCCCTTCCTTTACCCTGTCTGAATCAATTGAACAAACCGGCATGATATTTGATGGCCTGTGAGCTCCAATTATTAGAACAATATTATGGCTGGGGTAAGTCAGGGGCACTCCACTGGAATTCCAATAGTGTTTGGAAGCTATTTGTATTGGCGTTAGTCCTTCAGGGGCTGGAGAAGGGCATACAGCTCAATAACTCAATTCTTAACAATTAGCCCCTGACATGTCCCCCAGAAAACAGATAGAGAGGACTCTGGTGGATAATATTTTCCAAAGTATAGAGATTATTGTTTCAAAGCCCCAAACAGCATCGGAAAAGAAGTTGAGTCTCTGTTTTCAAACCATACTTGCCGGCTGATAAGATCGTACTTGATAAGTGCGTAATTCTCCATCGCTCAGCTGTTTAGGTGGCTTTTATTTTTGTCGGCATCAGCATGGATCTCATCACAAGCACCAACCGCTTCTCGCTGTACTGTGAAAAAACAGGCTGTTCTCCAGGGTCACTAATTATCAACAGCACACTTGCAACATTTCAAATGGCACAGACCTTATCGCTCTCAATTATAAATGTATTATACTGTAATCAGAAGGGCTCTTGGATCTGGGATCAGATCAGATCTAACTGGCCGTGTGCCTGCCCGCTCCCCTCCCCTCCTCGGTGCGCACCTCCTCAGCCGTGGACCCAGCCGAGAGTGACCTTGGACCAGGGCCGACCTTGCTGCATCACCGCGGTCCGATGTTATTAGATTGTCCAGGAAGGAGAAAGGTTGAAAAAGCATACGCAGTCCATCTCACCTTCGTCTGGTCTTCGGTGCACTTTCAAGGGGATAGTGAGAACAAATAGAGCTGTCTGAGGGTGTTTGACTTCTGTGTGTGTGGGTGCAAATGTGTTTGTGCGTTTGATGTGTACAAGCACTTGTGTGTGTGCGGGCAGCCACAGAAAACATGACTTGCAGACAGATATGGAGGTGGCATTTGGAGCTGCCTGCTCAGGGTAGAGCTCTAATGCCTGAGGGGATCGTACTCACTCAGGCTCTCCTTTGGGTCCTGGTGGGCCGCGCGCTGTGGTCCGATTGTAAAGAGGTCATAGCTTTGTGAAGGAAGCCCCAGAGGCCAGCTAGAACAATTAGAAATATGTGTTTCTGGGTCACTGGAGCACAGTTACAAGTCTGGTTATGCTATTCTACTTCCTAACAGTGGAGGCAGAGGAAGTGGCTTTGCTCTGGCTTTTGTCTGATTTGCGATGTGATATCGCCGTGCTGGAAACACCATGCATGCTGCTTTGTTTGAACTGTTTTACACTCGCAACAATGCCATAGATTTTCAGGCTTTTACTTTATACTGTATATTCTAATCTTGCTCTCCCCAACTCAGCAGTCCTTAAATCTGTGCTGCAAACAGAGCCCTGACAATACAAATGCACGGGCAGTAGCCCAGCTAAAAGGAAGTGAAGCCTAACCTAAACATGGCCATCATTTCATATATGCACCATGCAGCATGCACCAGTGTGAGTAATACGTCCACAGTAATAGACCTGTGTATTCCATAAATATTTGATGACATCAAAAATACAGGGTCTACACTATACTACACTACACAAGAACACATGTGTAATTTAATTCATTGTTGCTGTAACACCGCTGTGAGCCTAATGCTTTCATTGGAAGCAAATTGCCACGGGCTATATACCGCTCTCTGAGGCAGCATATCTGGTGCTTAATATAGCAGTAAACAAGTTAACAATGCTTGACAGGGATTAAAATGGATATGGATTCCTGAGTGGCAGAAACTCAATGACACAGATCATATTAGTTGAACTGTTAAGGTGTCAGACCATGTAAGCTGAATTCAGATATTTTGAAACTGGGTGTCACTGTTGCTCCTGATTCAACGCAGGAGCCGTGGAAATTCTTTGACTTCCTTGAAACGTGGAGATCACCAGAATGGGATTTACGAGGTTTTCACCCGACACCAACGATACACGGAGAATGCATCACCTTTATATTTTTCTTTGTGAAATATGAAAGGGCATAGGCAGGATGAGTCACACTGTGCCTGTGATCAGTGGATCCAGCTGTTATGTATGAGTAAGAATATATGGAACGATATGAATTATCATAAGTGGTATAAGGGCTGCATCAAAACAGATTATCTCCTGACTCAATAATTTTGCAGGGTTGTATCACACCAGTCTAACTTGATCATCCACCCCCATCATTTTAGACATGAATTGTGTATCAATTATCTCCCCAGCTAGCGCAGCCTGGGTTCTAAGTACAGCCCGGCATGATTTGGTATCCTGGTTGTGGCATCTAAATGCATTCCCGTCCTAAGGTAGCATTTTTCATGCAGGATTATAAAATGCTGACTGCCTGCTTTTACGTGCTGTATTTGCATTTTAATGTAAACCCCCATTTACATTTACTAACAATACCGCGGTGGTCAAAATTATAATGGTAATACCAGCAATTGGGTGAGAATAAATAGTTTAGAGGGGAAAAAGGCTGTAAGGCTTTTAAGAACAGGGAAAGTCCCAGCCTTTTTTTTCTAGATAGAAAGCTAACACATTTTTCTGTGCAAACAAGTCAGGGTCCAGTGCCATTTGCTGGTGGCACCACTGCTCTAATGCCCATTTTCCCCCCATGTTGCAAAGGGCTAAATTAGCCTCCTCTGGAGCCAATTTAGCTGAATTAAGGAGCTTAGAAAGGTCATACTTACATTTCATTTGAACTTAATAGACATTGCAATAAGAGCGGTGTGTTTGCCTACACCACCAGCAGACACTTTCAAAGTTAATAAGACCAAATATTCAGTCATTATTCCTGATCCCTCATCATCCTGGAGCTTTACAGGTGGCTGGGGCCAAAAAATCTCAGGTATTCAATATCTTTGTGGCAATTTCCCAAATTAGGCCTTCCGATCCACTGTATGTTTGGCCACAGAGCCACCTCGTTAAGATAAATAATGAATGAATTGCACAGGTAATTATGAAAACTCTCACACTGCTCACAAGCGGGACTAATGCTGCTGCTGGTTTAATTAGAGCAGGAGCCTGCCACTCAAGGCTGTTCCCCACGCCAATCCCGAGGACAGAAAGGTGGATTCTCAGGCTGGGGGAGATAAGGCTCCACTCAATAGCTTGGTAAGAAACAAACCTGCCTCCGTTGCGACTACAGGTAGCAGGGCTGCAGGATTTTCAGCCACAGGTAGGGATGCTACTGACAGTGAGCCACAGCTCACAGACAGGAGGAGCAGTTAACCACCTGTCTCCCAACATGGGAGCTATTGCAGCATAGTTAACCTATCAAAGACAAGGGGGAAGTATTGTCATTAGCATATGCCTTGGTAGCACCACAGAGAGCATTAATAGACATTATAGAGCATTATCCATAGCACAGCCAGTCAGTGGACACTCAAGTGAAGGAATAGATGTGGGGTGGCAGAACGGGGGATGATTCGATCAAGACAATTGGCTTTATTTCTGCTCTGCACCTGCTAGCTGTTTGCTGCTGATGCTATCATATAGCCAGGGGGGGCTGCTGGAGCACTGACTGAAACAAGATGTCTCACTAATAAGATTCACAGTCCTTTCTTCCATTAGAACATGTCTGTTTCCCTCCCATTATTGGCATTGTTGTTGGGTCAGTAATCCACCCTCGTAACCTCTAGGCAAACTGACTCGAAAGGATGTGGAGTTAACAGCAAAGTGTGTCAGCTCGGAGATGGCGAGCTGGAGGCCCACGATCCGGGCAGCAATGCTCGCTCAAGCCGTGGCCAGACTGAGGAGAGGTGACATTGGCCTTGACTACCCAGAAACACCACAAAGCAATCTGTATAATGAGCGGTTTCCCCTCTGACTGAGATGGCTTGTCATTCCATTCATACGTCGTGGCTCGATACGTCCTTCCCAGCTCGACTCAGCCCTCTGAAGCCGGAGGGGAGAGGAGAAGACAGTGGGGATGACATCAACGCAGAAAGAGATGGAGTGTTCACCGGGGGGGAAATGGAACATATACTGCATTTTAAATACATTATCACATTGATTCAGTTGCTTTGATAATAATATTGCAATTACAGAGTAACTGTGTTAACTAAAATATGAGAATTTAGCGTTTGATTTTTTCTCTTTTTTTTTTTTTCTAAAACGCTAATACAATTCCCTCAGCACATTTAGCAGAAATTGGTTACATTTATTTACGTCCTTGGTGTATAACAAATGTTTGAGCTCATGTTGTTTTTTTTACACCACGTCTCTTTTGAAAAGTCTGAGCATGTGCCCTAGATAAGCCCATAGGCTTATGCGCCATGCAGCTTCGGTTCAAACACACAAACTCATAAACGTCTGCTATCAAATAAAGCATAAGCAACTCAATTAAGGGAAAAGATCTGGTGGGGGTGGCATCAAATCAGGTGACTGACAAGCCCGGTAATCTGGAGCACATAGCATTTTTCATCTATAACACTGGAGAGGTGTCCTTGGAGAGTGGGGTATGTGGGGATGCTCAGCTGAGAAGGAGGTGAGCGTAGCTGCCGGGGCCGGGGGTCATGTACGAGTACAGTGACAATTTCTTCCGACAATGTCCCGTCTTATTTTTGCTTCGTCAGCACGCTCTTTAAAGCAGGGATGTCGTATTTAATCAAATTACCTGCGAGAGCTGCTCCTTCCTTTATTAATTTATTGAGGCGGGGTGAGGGGAGTCGGGGTGGGTGAAGGAGCAACGGATGAGCTCCTTTGGGATGAGTGTGTTTGTGCTCTCTGAAACGTGAACCAGAGAGGGCTGAGCTAACAGGAACTGACAGTGGCAACCGCCCTGGTGCTTGGCAGTGAGAGGACCAGTCGGCTTTTTCGCTCGAGCCTCGTTAGGGAAACAGTGAGAAGAGTCATTTGAGGCTCAGAGACAGGAGCTGGGTCTGGTGCTGCCGCCGTTCAGAGAGAAATGGTTCAGGTTTGACTGTAGATGTCAAGGGTTTGAGTCTCGGGAGCTGTTATGTTAAGCGATGGTGAGCATAGCGGGCTATTATCCAATCACATCTCCCTACTACGAGGAAAGTTGCATTAGTGCTGTCAATGAACCATTTATGGTTTATTTGTGGTTTAATCATGTTCCTCTAAGGTTAAAACCCCTAACCTTGTGCTGTGTTCACACCTTATACAAAGCTAATTTTCACCTCATGTTACTTGCCCACCGTAGTGTTTTCTGGAGTATTTCGCAACTGCCGAATATTCACCCTTAACAGATGTGCTAAAGGTTGTGCTGACTAAGTGGGGAAGGCAGCTAACAGCTAAAGTGGCTGGCAGTTAAGTACAACTGCTTGAATCAAGTGATGTGAACATTGTAAACAAGGAGGCTCTGTGCTCTGGAGTAGTGTGAACCAAGACAGCAACATTGTTATTACACTTTAAATTTTTCATATTATTACAGCTGCACATTACCGCTTCACTCCTTCTGTTATTTACTTTGCCCAATAATTACTCAAAGCATTTTGCTAAGAAGCAACATAATAGCTTACACAAGTCACAAATTCATATTTTTAGAACTTACCCTTAGTCCTATAGTGCCCCTTCATGCAATTGAAAAGACGGAAAACCAATCAGAGTAAATGAAACGTGTGACGTAGGCTAGCACACTGTAACGCCACTGTAAACAGACCAGCAAGCAAGAGCAGCGTGCAGCAGAGATGAGCTGTGATGATGTCTGGGAAAGAGTGTTGCCGTCTTTGCGGATTTCCTCCTCACTGTGGACTCCGAGTTGCATGGCTGTGATTCCCAGCTTGGTCGCTTCCCTGACCTGCTCCTCCATGAAAGCAACTCACGGAGAAACAACAATAGCCATTGGGTTTTCACTTAGTCCCATCTTTTTCCCGATCAATGGAGCCAGTTGGTAAACTAAACTTTTACCAAACCCCGTAGGAAGGACGGCAAACACATCATTTTTTTCAATAAAAGCTTTCAGTGCAGCCGTTTGTTCTGTTTTTAAAGAAAATGTACATTCCAGTTCGTTCAACACTTTTACCATAGCAGGTTGTTGGTTGTTTACGAAATACATTCACTCCACTCCTTGTTCCTCCTATTCTGATGACTTAATAAACCGTTGTGATTGGCCCGGTAAGCTTTAACCGATGCCAGAATGCGCCTTTATGATTGCATGGCCAGACTGATCTGTGGAGCGAAATAGAATATGAGCTCGCGAGATTAAGATGGTTTCACCAGGCTATTAGTCCTATGGCCCTGCTCACTCTCCTTCATTCTGTTTGTTATCAGCACTGACATTGAGGGTTGAGATGTGGGTATGAAGTCGTGCGTGTCTATTTGCATCTTTGCTTTGAAAATGTATGTAATCTTGCAGCGCAAAACCTTTGCTTTGCAGTCAGTGTGAACACACCATAACGCCACATTCCCGTCAAAATCAAGTTCAGAATTTTCCAGTTGAAATTTCCAGCTTCGGACCTTCAGGCTTTCCAGGTGTACGATGCCAAACACAAGCAAAAAACATGGCTGACTGACTTAATCGTATCCACCAGCTATTAACATTTGCATATGTGTAGAACATTATTTATTATTTTAACTAAATACAGTAAAATATACTTTACATGGCCTTTAACTGATGGTTTACCATCTTCATTGTGAGCTTACAGGAGTGTTGATGATGTTGTGTGATGTCAGACCAGACAACTGCTTTTTCATGAAGTCCAGGTTGGATGGATTTGCCCTGAGTTTACAACTACAACCTCCGAATTTGAGTGGTGCTCCATTGAAGCTATTTTTTCTAGTATGAGGTCAGACATTTTCGAGTTCCAGGTTGTCTGGAATGCTGCGTAGTTGTCCATCAAACCTGATGTCAGTGAGGATTAAATGCAGGCAGTTAATAAAACCTGGCCATGATGACACATGCAGCAAAATGAACAAGACTGGGTGCTGTTCTGTCTCCTCTTCCACCACACTCTCGCTCTGTGCTTTGGCCTTCAGGCTCTCAGGTGTACAGTGCATCTGGCCAGCCTATAGGGCGCGTGGAACAAAGCCACAGTGACATTTTATCTGACGGTAGCTCCTGTGGGGCCTGAGCCATGCTGCCGAACTGTCAGGCAGATTTCAGCACGTTGAGGAGGGGGGGAAGAAAGCCAAACAAACAGAGCCCTGGCACAATCTCCCATCGCCAAGCAGTGCAGACGAGCACAGAGAGACGTCCCTGGGGATCGCAGGAGGCCGAGATGAAACAGAAAGCGAGATCTAACCTTTTTGTTGTTGCTGGAACCTAGTTCTTTAGTGCTGCTAGATTAAAAGGAAGAACGGCGGAGTGAAATGAAAAAGGGAATAACTTCAGCTGTTCGAATGTGGAGACCCTAACTGGAAACAGGACTTCAATATCAACTGAAAGAGAAGAGTGTAAGGCAAATATTGTCCTCTTTTGTAGGACATGGGTACAAGTGTCTTTGTATAGTGCATGCCCCTTGTGTTATATGCAACAATACATGACAGGCACACTCCCTCTATTGTAGAAGTGTTATGGTAATCATACACACTATTTCAAAAGCTTTTCATCCATTTTTCATTTCCCACTGTTCTCGGGGTGAGAGAACAGGCATGTTTCATCAACAAAGGAATACGTGAAGCCAAGCAAGCCAAGCACCCTCTCAAGGTAGAAGGTAATAAATTCTGCATATGTACAAACCTGGTGGTTTCAGTTTCTGTGAGACAGGAAGTCATCCAACCACTAATATCGACATATCAAATATGTTCACTGTTTTTCTGAACATTGTTAACAAACCACATAACCACAGACTCATATTCCCGAGTCACTCGCTTTGATTGCTTTTCTTAGTAGGTGGCACTCCAGTTATATATCTTCTTTTGATTGCATGAGTTCACAGAAGGGCAGCTGCATTGATACGCGGCTGTCGGATCTGCAATTATGGAGCTCTTAAACGTGCTATGTTGTCTTCCTCCAGCTTCAGATTTGGAGGAACCTTTAATGTGCTGAATGCAGATGTGTAGGGGTCTAATTAGATCTGTGGCACAATGAAGTTCCTCCCCCCGTCTTACTCCTCTATATAGGGTTGGTATTAACCTCCTGACGCTTTCACTGGCAGATGAAGAGATACCCACCACTGATGTTAAGCTGGAAATGAAGCTGGAGCCCCAAGAGGCTCTGATCAAATCCCCAACTTAGTGCTCCACTGTGCACTGCATAGCCCAGTTCAGCCTCACATGGCCCAGTCTGCCCTAGCTTACACCAAAGTGATCCTCTTGCGCCGTCCTCCTGGTGTGAAGGAGAGGAGGGTTGCAGCAAAGAGAAGCAGAGATCAGATGGAGAAGGGAGAGGGAGGAAGCTGAAAGCGAGACGGTACTGGAGAGGAAAGATGGTGATTGAGAGGTAGTTTAACATGGAGGGCTAAGTGGAAAGTCCACAGTATAGTGAAGCCCTCCGATGTCAAAGTTCACGCAAGACAGAAAGGAGTTTGAAACGAAGCTTCTGCTTAGTGGCGTCAGACCTTTGAAAACAGGACTTAGCACATCTTGTATGGGTGACAGACACTTCAAAATCAGCCCTGGCTCCATTCGTTAGCGGTGTCAGGCTTTTAAGAATGAGGCTATAAACAGCTAGTGAGAGGTGAGACCTTTTATACCTGAACTCAGTTTGTCAGCACGGCTGCTCACTGTGATGGCTGGTACAGATCTTATACCTCTTTCCGCATCAGAGAGTAAATGCACGCCATTACCATTGGCCCAAGCAGCTGCTCGCGTTGCCATCGTTCCGGCACTTCATCAAATTGATATTGTGGGAAAACACACGGGCAGTGCCCAATCTTTAGTTCGTAAACACACCCAGACCCTCTGCCAGCTCCCACTGGCTAGTGCTGGCCGTAGACCTAGTCAGTGCGCTTGGCTGATAATATGAATGGTAATGAGTAACTGGCTGCTGGGATTGAAAGCAAAAGTGCTGTCATAATTGAGTTAGATTAATTAAGGGAGCTCCACTGTATTCTTACAGATCAGTGCATCTTGTTAGAGGGCTGTGCTATGTGTTGGGGCACTGGTGGGGGTGTGTTTGTGGCCAAAGTGTATGTGTTTGTGCGTGTGTAACCTGCAGATTGTAGGTGAGGTGGGTTGCTGTGTGAGGAACTAATTGAAATGAGAGGCGATGTGCGAGTCTCAGCCAACATGGCCGGTCCATTTGTCAGGGTGACATCACTGCACTCACACCCCATCCATCTCCGCCCGGCGCCACAGAACCATGCTCCTCCTGGTGATTAATATCCATACCTCCCTCACCGCGCTGCATACACTCCCCCCCTGCGAGCACTCGCACTCTACTGCCGCTGCTCCACACATGCACACCCACAAACAAACAAATACTCACACACACTCTGTTGGAAGCCCTCCTCTTCGCTTATGCACACTGTGGCTGAGTACTCACCCACACACCCACACTCCCATTTACTCTCTCGTACACACATGGCTGGAGCCCAGGGCGCAACCTGTCTCACACATAAACTTCCTAATTGTTCCAAACACAAACGGCCCTTGCTCTTTAGTGGCACAAACATTTTATTGATTCTGTTTCCAGTTTTTATTGAATCCTGGTTCAAATTCTTTTTATATATATATATTTTTTTGGTTTATTTATATTTATGTTGCCATAAATGGTCATGTCATACCTAATTAGGCACTTTTGGATTTTTTTAAAAAGGTACATTTTAGGCTATTGCTAATATCGTACCTGATTTGCACTTTATCACAAACTGGCTCAATGAATGTGTCAAGAGTCCTCACGAAAGATTTACTTGAAACAAAAATCATTTATCAAACTTATATTAATTCAAATGAAAACTGGAGTGAAATAAAAGCCATGTATGGATGTGTGTCAGGTGCTGTGTCAGGTGCTGTGGAGGTGCTGAGAGCGCAAAACCAAAAGGCAATGATGCAGGGTGGATGTCTGCTGTAGGACAGAAGAGAATGACTTAACACATGGGTTAGCTTTCAAAGCCTGAAGGCTCAGGTGAGCTCAGTCAAGCAAACAACCCTCCCACGTCAGCCAACCGCCCGATGAGGTTAGCCAAGTCATCCTCCAAGACAATGGGAGGGGCATCGCAACATGCTGCTGGCATTAGTGGGTAGGGCTGGGCATTATATCAATATTATATTGACATTGTGATATGAGACATCATCTTAGATTTGGGATATAGTAATATTGTAAAGTGATGTAATTTTCTGAACTTATATGAGACTTTTTTAGCTGTTGTATTATTTGCCTTTGCTCACTTAGTCATTATATACACATTACCGATGATTATTTCTCAGCAATCTCATTATGTGAATATTTCTAAAAGCACCAATGGTCAACCCCCCAAAATCGTTGCAATATCGATATTGAGGTATCTGGCCAAAAATATTGTGACATCTGATTTTCTCCATATCGCCCAGACCTAGATGGGGACATGAAAACACCCTGTTCTTATATCACGTGGCAGGAAATACTACTGTTATATTTAATATTTAATATAATTTTCATACAGTGATTTGTAGCTGCAGCTAACAATTTTTTTCATTAAAGATGTATCTGCAGATTATTTTCCTAGATAATCACTTAGGGCCCGTCCCAGTTGCCCCCCCAATTGAATGGGTGAATGTGACTTGTAGTGTAAAAAGCGCTTTGAGTGGTCAGATGACTAGAAAGGCGCTATACAAATGCAGGTCCATCCATTTACCATTTTATGGCTGTTTCCTTCAGGGCTTTAAACGAGATATTCCTGAAGTTTTATGAAAAAGATCATGGTTTGGGTTAAAATGAAAAGGTCTCTCTGACAAAAAGCCCTGCTGAGGTTAACTTATCCCATGTGCAGTTTTATGTGTTGGTGGAGTCAGTTTAAAGTAAACTTTACTGCACTTAAGCCGTTACAATTTTCAATTTTATCTTTCATGGCCAAAAGTGTAAAAGAAAGAGGTGGCAGCTTCTTCTGTAAGTGATTGTGTTAAATTGGCAGATAATATCGTCTCATATGGATCGCAGGCCTCTTAATTGCATCAAATTGAAATTGTATTGTGGCAGACTTTGTAGTATCAGTATGTTGTATCGTGTTATTATCCAAAGAATTGATATAACATCGTATCGTGATGGAACTGGTGATTTAAACCCCTATTGCATGTTGTTTTTCTGTTGATCGTGTAATTGTTTCTGCTCTGCAACAATTACATACTTTTGTAACATTATTTTGAGAACTTTAAAGGCTCGAGCGGACAATATTCCATGTTTTTGCGGCTGTCAACAAATCCCACAAAAAGGCCAGAGCCAACAATGTGTTTGTGGTGTCTCTGAATACTGACTTCACTGTCTGTGGCACGAACACCGAGCCCGTTTGTCACTAATGAAGATGTAAATCTTTTAAAACAGGTCATGAATACAGTATGCACCCAGAATTTTTAAAAGGCCAAATCATTTCTCATGGTATCTGGGAACTGTAGCTTTTAGTAAATCTTTCACAGGGGTAAAAAGTGTATATGTTTGGGACTTTTTGGTGTGCTGCTGTTGATGGCAGCAGGACAGTTTATGTGAGATTGGCTCAAAATAAATGACAGTGTCAGTTTTCATCATAATGAATCATCCAGTGCAACATTGTGGCTGATTTATGTGTTTTTAATAGTTTTTTAGACGACAGTGGAGCTCTATGGCACAGAGGAATAAGATATATTAGACTTTAGCTGCACAGCCTATACTTCAGTTTGATCATTTCTTGCTGGTTTCAGTCTCTCTTGACATGAGAAAAATATAGAGTATCATCAGACCTTTCCTTTACAGGTGGTTTTTTAGTGCTTGTGTTGCTGTGGCATACTGTAAACACTGCACACGATAATTGACATGAGCGTAACCGACGATCTGGTTAAAAGCGTAGCAGGTCCAAACTTTGCTTTCGGTATGTGATAAGCAGAATCAAAAAGCCTGTTTCCTAACAAATCCTTGCCTCTTGTAAAATCGGAGCCAGTTCTAAATCTGAACACAACCCCACTGGCAGCGGCACCACTTTTTGTAGCCAAAAATATTATACCCTTCCGAAGACAAATAAAACATCACTCACACAGTACACACCACCGTGCTAAACCTCAAGAAAACAGATGTTCATTTAAATTGCTGTCGTTGATTTACAACTAAACTTGGCAGGGTTTTACAAATGAACAAATATAAGAAGACAGGATTTACAGTATCAGGAATAAAAGCTGTAGAATGAGCTGCCTGGGCTTATTTCACACGTTCCTGTGAGGAAGGGTCAACCAAAACTAAACTCATTATGGCCAGCTATCACTGCTACTCTAACCTGAGGAGTTGGGCTTTGAAGATCCTCTAAATGATGACCTTTCTGTCCTCCTCTGCTCCGCTGATGTGCTTTGATAAGCCAGGCTGTGATCTCCTCTGTGGTATCATAGCGCATCGCTGCACAACTGTCCTCCCGGAGTTAGGTGGTACTAAACTTTCTCACCACGCCCTCAAATTACATCATCCAGGCTTGCTGTCATGTTTCACACACCATGCCTTTGAACTTGTGCAGCCACGGGCCAAAAGTCAGACAGAGCACCTTGCACACGGTGTTGTTTTGCTCGAACAAAGGATGGCGCGTATACTGTAAGAATGTATTTTTTTTCAAGTAGCAGACCCAAGTAAAAGCAAATTATTGTTTATGAAACATCTCCCCACGATGCATGTTCTTCCAAGTGGAACCAAAGCACTGCTTAACCTCACAGTTGTGACTCTCCAACACCAGCCTTTCCCTCTCCCTCTGTGGGAGCATGCAGGCCCGCCTCCGCACCAGCTGTGAGATGCAAAGCTCCCCTTAATGTAAAAGCATTTCACTGTCTTTGAGAATCCACTGTCTGTGCTATTCACTGAAAGGAAAGATGTGGAGAGATACGGAGAAGAGAGAAGGTGATAAGTAGCGGGGGGGTAAAAAAAAGATGGAGGTAGAGACGGAGAACAGAGAGAGACACTGAGAGCCGAGGAAGACAGCGAACATGACAGGGAGCTCAGGCAAAGGAAGAGATGGTGAGGGGAGGGAGGGAGGGAGGGAGGGAGGGAGGATTAAAAAAAAATTGAAAAAAACCCTGAAAGCCGACACCCGCTATAGCCGATGTGTGATTGATTGAGTGGCGTTCAGGTGCCAGGGGTCATACATATGCAAACTGCTCATTTGTAGTTGCTGCCAGGGCTGCTGTTCACCAGAGCCCTTGAATAGTGTCGCCTGACCACCGGGACACATCACACAATCAGATTAAGCAGCCCCGAAGTCACATGCAGGACGACCAACAGCTGCCACGTGCAGCACCAGCGCTAACTTACTGTATCTGTTTTTCATCCATGTCTGCTGTAACAGGCCCTTGTCTGTCTGTAAGAGATCTGGGTTTTAGGGGCTCAGATATGTGTCAGATGAGCTTTGGTGTTTGTGCGGCACAGATTTTCCCTCTTGACATTTTGTCATTGTTTTTTTGTTTTTTTTTTTCCCAGTGCTTTGTTGCACACAAACCACATTTTCCATCTGAGTGGCTCAGTCTGTACACAGCAGCACAGTATGCTGTATCTTCAGCATCATGCATCCGAGTATCCAACCACCTTTTCAGCGTGCGGAGCAGTCACAGTGTTGGTTCACGCTGCATGCACCGCATCTATCTGTGTCATTGTGTGCAACTGAGATGAATATTCAAGCTGAACCATTTAGGTCTCTGTTAGTCATCGGTCTGTTCGCATTTTCAGCAAAGACCTGCAGTTTAGCGAGCGCGTTACCATGCAGTTTGAACTCGCCAAGTGTCGAGGGGCAGGCCCTGGAAACATTGGATGACTTTGTTGCCATTCAAGGCGGTCTGATATTTTCTTTAATTATTGATTCGTGATGAGGCCAGCAGGAATCACGGGCTCATGCATAAATTCTTTTTCACCATTTTCTCGTTTGATTCCACTATCATGCCAGATTCATTCATATGGAACTAGTAATTTGTAGAGGTGACAATCAAAAAGTATGCTTTTTTTTCTTCCCTCAAGTCTTTATTTTCTCTTGCACCAGAAACAAGGATGTGGTGTTGGGTAAATGGCCTTCAGTGTTCAGGCTACCATAAAGAGGCTTTCTTGTGCTTGCCTGCCCTTCTCTCTCTTTCTCTCCCTCTGTTTCTCTATCTCTCCCACTCTCCTGCTCTCAGATCAGACTTTGCTCCAGCCATGCTATTGGGCAGCGAGCTGTAAACAGGAGCTGTACACTGATCCAAGTGGCAATCACCTTCATTCAGCCCCACGCCCCCCTCCTGCCCCCTTCCCTTCACCCTGCTCCTTTTTTTTCCAAGTCTTGTCGGCGTGCTGAAATCTTCACCCCCCCCCTCAAAAAAAAAGAGGATGAAAAATCTTGTGGGAATGACTCCCTGTGTGGAGGATGGACCACTGGGTATGTCCCTTGCTCATCGCGAGCTCGACACACAGGCCCTTTATGTGGTTGTGTGGAGGGTGGCCCCCTTCCCTCCTCTGCTTCTCATCCACACCCCAGAGGCTCCCATTCAGCCCGGGCCTGGCTGGGGGGAAGTTGGAGCTCTTTTGTAGTGGGGGATTCTTAGGGGAGGCTGTCAAGGCTGCGACTGTGTGGGCCTTTATTTCCCCAGAGAAGAGAAGGGGGGAGAAACGATAGAGGGAGAGGGCAAGAGGGAGACAGGAGTGGGGTGGGAGGGTGGGTGAGTACCAAAGGAGAGTTTGGACACAGACGGCCTTGTTAGCCGGCACCCCCAAAGAGGGAGAGGATGAGAGGGAGAAAGAAACAGGGGAGAAGGCGAAGTAAAAGCGAGAATGAATTCAGCAGAAAGCCAAAAAACTTTCCCTCAGTTACGTCACCACTGTTATTCCCATCCTCCTCCTCTCTTTCCTTCTACTCCTCCCTATCCGTTCCCTCCATCTGTCCCCGTGTAAGCTCACTCTTCAGCTCAATAACAAGCTTTTGCCCTCCCCCTCACCCTTCCTCGCCCCCTTCTCACCCTCCGCCATTACTTTACACACATTCCATTATCTGGGAGACCGGGCTAAGAGAGATGTCTGGGGTCAGAGCGATCATTATCATCACCTCTTTCCGCTACACTCTGAGTTATAGCCCACCGTATAGGAAACAGACATTTAAATCATAATCAATAGAGTAATATCAATACTGAGAGGCATGGCTAAAGGAAATCACTGCCACGGCTCAGGAGGAAAAGGAGACGCTCAGTGTCGACTGAGATAGTGGCGCACGCTTATTGATAAAATCCGATCAGGCTGGAAAAATGCATTATGTGGCATCATGCTCGGCACTGGCGCTTTTTTTTTTTTTTTTTTTTGAAAAATAAACTCTCTGTCATTGGTATTCAGGTGATGCAATGATTGTCGCTGGTGTGCGAAAGTGTGTGGAATTGGAAAGGTGTTGGATTTGAGCGGTGATCTCCTGGTCTCTGCTGCTCAGGTATTGCTTCCGGCACGTTGGCTGAAGCTCAAACACTGCAGAGAGGGACGCTGTCATGCTGTATACATTAACTGACCCTCTGGCCATGTTCAGGTGACAAGGAGCAGCTCAGCTCCTCGTAAGGGAGAGCCGCGCTACACACACACACACACACACACAATGTTTTGTTCGGAATGGACGATGCAAGGTGACAGGTGTGACCTGACCCGGCCACGGGCCGGACCGCGGTCGCCGCTGCCACTCCGGCTGAGATCAGGACTGAATCTCTGACTCTGTGCTGCCACAATGAGAAAAATACCAGGTCTTCATACCGCAGAAGTGCACCACATCACTGTCAAGGGAGAGCGGCTTTGAGACACGATACAAAAACACATCATGTAATCAGTCAGGACAAATTACAGTTCTAACATGTAGAGAAAGAGCGCAGAATCACTGTTATTATCTCATACAGTTTGTTTGTGGTGAATAAGGAAGTCTCATGCAAATTCCGTGTCTATTTCAGCTGACATGTTGACAGGTTGGATTCCATTTTTGAGTGTCTTTGTTTCAAGCGCTGAGACAATAAGAGGTGTTATTTGTTGGCATGACCTTTGGTGACTTATGTAACCAGGTTTCTCAAAAGACGTTATGAAATTCATCTTGTGTTTGACATGCATGATTCAAGAAGGGTTGACTTAAATAAAGATCAGTTGTATGAATTCTTTTCCTCCAGAGTAGTTCAACTTCAGGGCATTTTTCCTTCTCTTGATGTGCCCGTTTCCTTTGTCTAAACGAAATGTTTGAGCTTATACAAAACAATGTCTTGTTTTTTAAGAGGAAAAAGCAAACCATACACCACATTTTGTTCAGCCTGGAGGTGTACGGCTTGGGCTTCGCCTCAGTTATTGAAACTGAGTCGGAGAAAAAAAAAAATCCCACTTTTAATCTACAGTTTGTTCTAGAAGTCACAACAGGCACGATTAATAATGTCACAGAGAAAATTAAATTAGTACAAATTGATTTGTGTGCACTTTACTTCCAAAGTATCAGATCAACTGGAACTACTTACTATTTAATGATTATTTTATGTTTGTGGAATTAACTTGACGGGGACACTGTAATTGTGTATACTGTTTGTGCCCAAGCTAATTGGTCAGATCATTTAAAAGAGAATTTGCATATCGATTTGAATTCAGGCAGCTAACAAAGATGGATATGATGTGATTACTGTTTATAATTAAATGCTTATTGTAAAGCGGCACCTAGTGTGTATTAAAAATCTCAGTTGAATGTCAGGTTGAGTAGCGCAGTCAAGCACATAACCAGCCTGACCAAATAGTTCAGAAGCACTGAGCTGCAGCCCAGAATCCCAAGGTCCTGTGTAGGAGTGAGCTGTGAACAGATAGTGCACTGCACATCACGGTTCATGTGCAGCCAGAGCCCACGCAGTGCTGATGAGACGGGGATCATCTGCTAGATCTGGAAATCTATAACCCAATCCCCTGTGAGTACAGAGGTTCGGAAATTTAGATCGCTCATATGAGAAACAAAGGGAACGTGCTTTGTGTCATTCTTTAAAGAGTCAGTTCCCGTACCTCGTTCTGGCAAAGCAGACTGAAAGTCCAGAGGTCGTGTATAGATGATGGATGTAAAGAAAAAGCCTGAACACTAAACACGTCCAGAGCACAAGCATAAAGTCAACGGTCTGCTATAAATGTAAAAATAGAAATAACCATGCATAAAAACAATTACTTTGCTATCTTAATTGCTTTCCAAAGAAAATACTTTTTGTCACCTTTCCAATTAAAACATAACCAGCAGCTATATTAGATGTATTTTTAAACGGTGCCTGCAGCATGTCTTGTTGTCTAAGATATTGGATTCCACCTCCACATTTTAATGACCAGCTTCATTTATAGATGCAGAAGAATCAACACGGCTAAACACAACAAAAAAAAAATCACCAAAAAGACTAGAGGATTGAGCGGTGCTTTATTGTGCCAGCTGGGGATACAACTCTAATGATTTGCATTTTGTCATTTAGTAATGCCTCATATTACAATTCCAAATGGATAATGTTTGCTACATCTTTTCAATTAGACCAGCAGTTGCACAGAGTCCCTTTTTTACATGCCAGTCTCCTGACATTTCTGAACCCATCTGACGTACACTTTGGTGTAGTGTGAGCCACTTCGCAAATGAGGGTTATTCTGGGAGATTCACGTCTCCTTTTTCTCTCCACAGCACCCGGGAGAGGGTTGTAAAAGCTGTTGTCCTTTAGTTATGACGGAACGAGAGGAGGAGTCGCAAGAGGAAAAGAAAAGGAAAAGCTCTTCAACCGGAGTCCTCCTTTCTCCTCTCCCTCGCTCTCTCTGTGTCTCTGTCGTCTGTGTCCGTCTCTGTTCCTCTGCCTGTCTCTTTCACTCTCTCTCTGCATGTGCCCTGCTGCTCTGTCATCCTCAGGGATGCGTCTGAAGGAGACCATCTGTTGATCCATTTGTCTCCTGCTTTGCTTCCTGTGCCACCGCCTCTCTCCTATCGATGATCAGGCCTGGCCTTTCCCCTGCCCACCCTCTTTGTTGCTGCCAACAGGCACTCCGGGCGAGGCGGGTGTGTGCTGTTGGGGGTGGGGCAGGAGGCTGTGCCCTCTGTAGTCTCTGTTTCACACAAAGAGAGAAAATTGGGGTTGGCGGACATGCATGCTTTTTGTACATACATGAACCCGGACCAGCTGCTTTCTAATCAGCCTTTATCTAAAGTTGGCCTCGCTGTGCTGACCCGAGTCAAAAAAACACAGATATTTTTATTTATTTTCCGAATTGTTGATATCAAAACTATTCCCTTCCTCCCCCTTAGGACTTAAACACAGAGCTCATCATTATATGGAGGCATAGACCATGAAATAGATGTTAGAAACAACGCTGTGATGCTGAAGGACCATCACTGGAGGCACCACCAACACATTTATCGCTTGTGAAGTGTTGCCACTAAAGAGAGGGGGGGTCTCGGTTTCCACGCACGTCTCCCAGCTGTCACCTCGCATGCATGTTCAGGGGTTTGATGGACACTGAGTCCACCGTGGGGACTTCAGGGATTGCTTGCCTTTGATCTTCTCCCACGACTCTCGATTACCCATCATTCAGCAGGGCTTAGGCCCTGGAGAGCAGCTGGGAGAGGGTGGTGTGTTAACACGAGCTCTGATGTACCCAGGAGAGACTCCCTGTCCGACTCAAGACATCATATAGCAGATTACACAGACACGGAGGGAAATGTGCACGGATAGTGCCTGTTGTGAGTGTTTAGAGTGAAAGTATGTGGGACTTGGGAGTGAGAGAGAGGGAGAATCGAAATATGTCAGAGGAAGGTGGTAACTCTGATAGGATATATAATGAGGTTGCAGTCCATATGGAGGGTTTTGCAGCATCAAAATGATTGTAAATCTTGTTATCATGTCTTTCTCTCTCCGTCTGTGGAGCTTTCGTAGATTCCTAAGGATTTCATCAGGACTGCTCAGTATATCCGATGATAGGTGCTCACCCGGGGAGACATGCCATTGATTTCCCATAAGGTGCAGATGACATGTGGTCACACGCACTCCTATTTTACCAACAGCCGTGTCATCCAATAAGTCATGATTTCAACGCTGCTGTCACCCGGCGTGCTGGTTTCTCTGACATAATCAGGGTGGGGTTAGTCACTGCGGGTAACCTTTTATACTGCAGGTGCACACGGAAAATAAATATCTGCGGCATATTGCATGTACAAGTTACAAAGAAGCTGCTTTTTCAATTTGTTCAAGTGCAAATGTGATTAGCTGTTGCTGGGTGACTTCTTAATCTCTTAATATGTGTGTGTGTTACAGGCTTCCTCAGTACCGGTGACCAGGCTGCTAAAGGGAACTACGGGCTCCTGGACCAGATCCAGGCTTTACGGTGGATCAGCGAGAACATCGGCTTCTTCGGAGGGGACTCAAACCGCATCACTGTGTTCGGTTCTGGGATCGGAGCTTCCTGCGTCAGTCTGCTCACCCTCTCCCACCACTCTGAAGGTACAGTACAGCAGAGAGGAGGGGGGTGGCGAGGGGGATGGGTGATACAGCTGTGGAGCTCATGCCTGCTGGTGTGTAGGCTGCTTGATATTAGAAACTGGCGATGCGAGTAGAGAGTTATTGACTAATGCATTTCTACTGTACTGCACAGCCGTAACGAATGCTTTAAGAAGCAGGTGTTTGCATTTAAATGATTGTGATGTTCATTAGCATCCGGAAATTGCAACTCTACGGCGGATTTGGAGCCACATGTGACGTCCTCTGCTGGTCTGCTAGAACCCCTCTCTGTGTCAGAAATAAACATGTCGGTATAATGTGTCTTTGTACGCAAGATAAAAAGGGACATGTTGTACCAGGGAGAGCTTTTTAGTGGCATGCTAAATGACACACACACACACACACACACACACACACACACACTGTTTGTAAGCAATGTTGTTTATCTGCTGGCTACCTTAATGCTACCTCATGATGATTTACTGCCAGTGCTGGCCATGTCTTTAATACTAAATGCAGCATGCGCGCTGAACCTGGACACACGATAAACATCCCTCATACTCATGCTCCTCTAATGCATCATTGAATTAAGATGGAGCCTTACTGCTTACAGGTAAGTTCTTGCAGGAGGTGCTTTGGCTCATGCGAATGAACTGATCCTTTGAGCTCTGTCCATGAAATGCACCCTGCAGAGGACACAGTATCATCCTTAACCTGGAGTTATTACAGTCAGTCACATATTCGTCCATGCGTTTTAAAGAGCTGGCTGTTTGTTTTTGCATTTAATTGATGGCGGTGTTGTGTACATGACAGGCTATTAGGATATTGAGGTGTAGCAATGTTTATGTTGTTGTTTTTTTACATTGTTTATGTGGTGTTAATACACCAAATGAGAGATCTTTAAAATCAGCCACGCTCACGCAGCCTGCTTGTGAACATGTTAACAAGCTGCAAACGTGCTGCTTTGGACACGCGTGGTTGGAAATGCAACATGGGGCTTTTTACTGTACATTACATCCAAGTGAATTACATTAAAGAAATCACTCTTGCATGAGAGAAAGGATTGTTCTAAGGCAATATTGTGGTCAGGAAACTATGAAGTGGCACACGCCCAACCACCACACGCACACATTTCTTTTTCTTGTCACTAGGCAGAGTAGAATCTCTGTTCCTGGATTTTTGATTAGTAGACCGACGTGCATTTGAAAGAGGTCATTTTTGCTGCTCTTCTTTGGTCGCTATTACAGTGCCAGGGATTTGTGATGTGTTTTGCGTTCTCCAATTTGCATTAAAGTGTTACTAATTGCCTTGATTTCCTCCGATGAATGATGACTGCTTTTGGATTGAATTTTTACCATAAATGCCTTTTTTTATTCATACTCCATAATGTTACGCTCCATGTAGCATGTTATTATACTGCCAGTGAAACCATCTCCTCTGCCTCCCAGTAAATTGGATATTACCGGGTCTGTTTTTTCCCCTGAATGGAAATGTATGCCCCACTGATGGGATGAAAAAAAAAGAGCCAGTAAAACTTGAGGGATCCTAGGAAATTGAAACAGGAAGCCTTCTATCACGCCAGGACTCTTGCTGCGAATGTTACCAATGGCAATCAGATTTCACACAGTCTCTCTCGGAGCACAGATTGTTGTAATTATATAAAGTTTAGGACTGGAGTGGGCTGCTGGATGTGACAGGAAATCCAAGTGAAGAAATGTCTTTTTGCACCTGCTTTCTCTACCTCTGCTGTACTCAACCCCTCCTCCCCATCATCATCCTCCTCCTCTCGTATAGTCTCAACTGTTGTGGTGAAAAATGCTAGGATACTCTTGTTGCCAAGACAACGCGGTAAACAAGAAAGGAATCAAAAGTGTCTGGATCTGCATGGCAGCAAAAATTGATGTAAAAATCTATAATCAAATGAATTATACACTGTGGCATGAGCACACCTGGTTTCAGGTGGCTTCTGGTAATGGGTTTGTGTAATCATTTCCCATCCATGTTAGTAGACCCAGGACGAGCGCCTTATATTGAGTTTCCTACTTTGCACTCTGAGTGGAAATTAAGTCGGGAAACAAGATTGTAAACAATGCATGTGGTTCCACCTTCATCTCCTGATTTGGCTTTTTATTTGCAAATAAAAATTCATACTCTCCGGCCTCCAAATAAAGGCAGCGGCGTCACGTTAAATGCAGCGTGCTTGGATTTAGGAGGAGCACACAGCAGGATACGATAACATAGCATAGAATTCACATGTGTCTCACACACAAACATTTTCCTTCACCTGCTGCTCAGATGCAAGATAACGAGGCCCAGGTACAAAAAGAAAAAGTAAATCAGCGATGACACACTGTTCTGGAGCTCCCTGGTGTGTCGCTGTATTTAATGACAGTATTCCCACTCTTACTGTACACAGTCTGTCATCACTGCCTACAGTGCATAGACTTTCCATCTAACAGAGACTCCTTTTATGCCTGTTGGTGGCAGAGTGACAACTTACTTCAGATGCTCCATGCTCCTCCTGAAGCCTATTTAATAAGCTGGATCCTCCTATATCATCCTAGCCCTCCGGCCTCTCTCTTTGATTGCCTGCTCCTCTGGCCTGGCCTTGGTGGCGTCTTCATGTGGGCGTGCCGAGGGCTCTAGTCACAGGGTACATCCATCACCTCCCCCCTTCTGGCCGGCGTTGAGGCTGGCCCGGCCGTCCTCTCGTGAGGGCTGGATTTTTTAGACCCCGGTCCCTGCCCTGCCTCCTCCATCTAATCTCCTCCTCACTGCACCCATCTGTCTCCCTGCCTTCACAGACAGTAAAAGCATGCAAGGGGACACACGCTTTCTCTCTATGTGCCAGCGTGTGTCTCTCTCCCTTTCTCCCTCTCTGGGTTTCTGCTCCCTAGTCTGCAGCATGTGTGGTGTGTTGCTATTAATAAGATGGCTGCCTTGTCTGCTATGTGGCAAGCAATCTAGCCGCACATCTGAGACTTTGGAAGCAGAATGGTCATTAAAAGCGCAGTCCCTCTCGGCAGGAGAGTGTTTTTGACCAGCTTATTAAATGTAGCTCAACAGTTGTGTTCCCACAGAGGGAAATCTCTGTCCCCATCTTCTTTTTCTCCGGCTTCAAACAGAAAACGGCTGAAGAAGTTCAGAAGCAAGGACATTAGCCAGTCCCATGTATTATCTATCTGGCATCGCACAGGCACTAATTGAACATGCAGATTTGGCTTTTTCCCTATCTCCTAATAATCATTACGATATAAAAAGCGAGATGGCTTCTCTGCACATGAACAGAATACCAAGTAGCCAATGACTCAGACGTGTGTATCTGTACATATATCTCTTAGTGCAGTCGATGTTTCTGTTTCTTCCTCTACAACCTACTGAAGACATACTGTACATCTAAGCACATATGTCTGCATCAGTGTGCGCGTCCCAGCTGTCCACGTATGTGCACGCGGGCACGTCTCTACACGGAGCACACATGAGGGAAGGGCTAGTCGTAGAGTCGCTGAAGGTCGTTTGGTTTCTTTTTTTCCCTTCTCTTCCTGTAAGCAATCAGGATAAAAGCTCCGCTTCTGAGGAAGTGCTCCCCTTTTAATGGAACGTCTTGGACATTAAAGACAGCTAGTGTGGAGGATCCTTCATGCCAATGTCAGCTTTCATTTTTATTAAGACTTCTGGGTTATTGAGGACCATAAATGTGCATGTTAAATGCTTGGGTTTTATTACAGCAGTGCAATGAGTACCAAGGTTTTTTAATGCAAGACACCACCTGGCAAACACTGAAACCCCTTGAACCATGAGTATTAAGAGGGCAGTGTGACAGGTACTCGGTTTTCAGCTAAGGGTAACAAGTTTTTGAATCCATTTAGTGTGAAGTATAGCATAGAAGGTCATTAAGTGAAGGAATGTGTCGTGGGATGTGTAGAAATCGTGGATCAGAGAGAGTGAAAAAAATCAAATGGTGTGGCAGGACATTTCTCTCAAATCAAATCTGAAATATTAACTTTATTAATGGCGGCTCTTCATAGTGAACTACTTGCTGTGGATTTTTGGACTGAAATTTATGATTCATGCAGTCTTGGAAAGGATGTGACTTGGAAGTCGTAGGAATTGATGTATTACTGCACAATTTCCTTCAGCTGATTGGCCGAGAAACTCGAGCTTCTGTTTGAGTGACTTGAGTGTGATGTTATGATTACAGTGAGGCACAAACTGCCGTGTCCTTCATGATCAAGTGTGGTCAAGTACGTGCAGTCGGTGAATCATCAGAAGGCAAAATGGCTGCCAGAGAAAAGCTTTAATAACTGAAACTAAAAATGACCCATCAATACTCCTGCTGCACTTTTTAGAGGATCAGTAGGTTTAATCTTAATTTTAGATTGATAGAGACTTAATTTAATAAATACTGAATATTTAGCTTGATTTGTTTTATCACAAATGCAGCAACATTTATCACTGAGTTTGTGCTGGTCTGACTTTTTTTTTTAAACATCTGTAGTGGTCAGTGTTTCAAACACCCAGCAACACTCATCACAGTTTTGTTATTTCTTTTAACACACCTTTTTCTCTTTACCACCACTGTCATCCCTGTGGAGGAACAAGACTTCTTCCCCTGTGGTGCAAACAAAACAAATACCTCATATAGAAAGGCTACTGATACAGAGGTAACAAATAAATTGAAGTAATAAAAATATAATAATAATGGATTTAGGACCCCTAATGAAATCATGCTTTCAATAGAGTCTTTTTCTCCTGTTAATTATATCAATTGCTTCATTAATTCAACAGATGCCTCATCATCACATTGACTTGTTTTACACGTCTGTGTAAAAATGCCACACAAACAGTATCGAGATAGAGCTGATTCAGGAGGTGACAACTTTAGTCTCCTTACTAAGTTATGTCCTCTCCGCTTTACTTTCATTCATTCTTTATCCTGTTAGGGGTCGCGGGGGGGCTGGAGCCTATCCCAGTTGACATTGGGCAAGAGGCGGGGTACACCCTGGAGAGGTCGCCAGACTATCACAGGGCTGACACATAGAGACAGACAACCATTCATACTTACATTCTCACCTACCCTCCTGAGACCCGAACCTTTGTTTGGTATGCATTTTCAATTTTTCCTAGCTGTTTGAGATTAGTCGGACCTGATTAGTATAAAAAACTAAAGATTGTCTGCGATAATAAATCCATCCAGCAATTTTTGTGCAAGAGGCAAGGTATACTCTGGACAGGTCACCATACTATCACAGGGCTGACACATAGAGACAGACAACCTTTCACATTCACACCTACAGCTGATTTAGAGTCACCAATTAACCTGCATGTCTTTGGACTGTGGGAGGAAGCCGGAGAAAACCCACGCTGACATGGGGAGAACATGCAAACCCCGCACAGAAGGACTCCCTTCTGGGATTGAACCAGGAACCCTCTTGCTGTGAGGCGACAGTGCTAACCACCACACCACCGTGCTGCCCTGTGATAATAAATAAATTAGTAAAGTCCCAATATCCTCAAATAAGACAACAATAAAGCCATAATAACCTCAAAGGAGACAATAATAAAGTCCTAATGTCCTTCAGTGAGCTGATGGAAAAATTCCCAATGTCTGCAAATGAGTACTTTCTAATTAACAGCGTCTCAGCTTGTTAGTGTTGCTAAAATTGGTCAAATTTGTGTGGCATATCAAACTAGAAATGTCATGAAGCATAAATAAACAAGTCTCAACCATAGAATTTAATCAGGATTTATACCTTGCCCAATTTTGTGTCGGAATCAGCTGCAGACTGACTTGGCAGAGATGGCTGCCATCTTGTTTTTCATGGATTAGTGCATTGTGGTCTTACTACCATTACATGGCACAAATGTGTCCATGAACAAGGACGAGAGGCCTAAGTTAAGCAGAATAACATATAAGGTCCAGTAAACCCAAAATATAATGTCCTTATATGAGGACACAGGGTCTCAGGAGGCTACAGGCAATTTAAGGTCACCCAATAACCTAACTGACACAGGGAGAACATGCAAACTCCACACAGAAGGGCTCCCCACCCCCAGGGTTTGAACCAGAGACCCTAGTGCTGTGAAGCGACAATGGTAACCACTGCACCACCATGCCGCCCAAGTTCTGTATATGTTAGTTTTATTAGTAGCATATTAGTGCTACTTTTGATGTTTACAGTAAATGCGTTGAGCTGACATGTCCAAATATGCACAATTAGTCAATAAATCACTTAGTCAACTAATAAAATGCCAACGTTTCAAAGGTTCCAGAGCAACAAATGTGAATATTTACTGTTTTTCTTCTACAATAGTAAATCTAATATCTTGCTGTCTGTTGGTCTGTCAAAACATGCAATATGAATTTGTCATCTTTGGCTTTGGGAAACTGTGCGGGTGTCTTTTTAAGTAAGTTTCATTTTCTGCTATTTGATGGATCAAATGATTTATTTATTAACCAAGGAAATAATTGACACATTAATCTATGATTAAAATAATAATCAGTTGCAGCCCTAAATATGTGCCACACGTTATTATACACTACATCTGACATGGATTGCTGCATTACTCTTCACTATTTTGATCATTATATTTAACTAGTCCATAACCACTGAGTGCACAGTTGCCCATGTACAGTTTCACATTTCAAATTCAGTCAGTTGCTATAGCGCCCCCTTTGGCCATTTGATGTAATATTGCTTCATTCGTATCCTCCCATGACCCTCTACCACTGTGCCAAATTTCACATGGATTGACCAAGTCAGTGAGGAGAAAAATGTGGAACAGAGACACAGACACACAGACAGACAGAGTTTTTGTCATTATATAGTAAGATAAGATACTTAAGTTGCAAAATGACCATTTGTATATCAGTATATCAATTACTCATTGTGTTACCTTGAATTTGTGAAGAAGACTTTTTTTTTTTTTTGCATGCCTCCATGGTAAATGGAGGATAGAGAAAGGCGAACATTCTTCGTGAGTCAAAGTAAATGGGGCCCACATTTAACAACGGCAAAACCATATCAAAACACCGATTTACAAACTCTCACACAACTCATGCAGTATAATCCAAGACTCATTTGTCCAATTGTGTGCTCAGTACTTCCCTAACATATGTGTCTTTGCAAAAACATTCTGATTAAAAACACATCGGTACAAACAATCTCACGCATGGCCGAGTTGTGAAAATGCATGTGTTTGAAAAGTACTGAGCATATGACTGGATAAATGAGACTTGGATTACGCTGCTGGAGTTGTGTGAGAATTTGTAAACTGAAGTTTTGATGTAGTTTTGCTGTTGTTAAATGTGGTCCCCAATGACGTCTTTGGATTCTCCGTTCACCATAGAGTCGTGTGGGGAAATACACAGTTTCCTCCACAAAGTCAGCGCAGTTAGTAATTGATACACACATTCACATTTTGCAGAATGAAGTATTCTTTTAATATTTAGGGGTTTATTGGCATAGTGAGTGACTGCTCCTATCACATAGAAGGTTAGGGAACAGAGTGAACAAATCAGTGTAAATGACTGCTGTTTCTGGCATGTATTTACCTCGTGGACCTATACAGGAAGGAAATAAGACTGACAACGATGTTTATTGAACCTGGAATCAATCTGCCTCTGTCAATCTTGCTGATACAGTGCTACCGTTGTGGGATTCAAAGCCTGCGTTGCCATGAGCACCTAACCTCTGCTCTGACAATCATTCACCATGTACATGCCGACTCGTAGTCGTCCTCGGAGGGAACAATACAAACACTGTTGCAGCGAGGCTGCTGGGAATCGTCAGGATGTGTTGAGCTTTGAGAACTTGTGTACTCATTCAGCGCTGTATCTTGAAATATCGACAGGTAATCTAAGGCTAAACGCTGCTCCAAATTACCCCATCTTACAGAGTGGGGAATGAGGCCAGCAGCCCATATAGATGAAGAGTGTGTGTGTGTTACACTACATCACTGCTTTAACTGTAATGTTACATCTGGCTATGACCTTTGGAAATAACGTGGTTTTCCTATCTGAAACGAGACCCATGGGAGGTTCTTCTTGTGGAAAGGCTTACACACCCCCACGCCATAATGCCCCAGTGCTGCGCTCTCCCACTGTACACATCTGGAGGTGCGATCCATCGGTGTCGACTTCATTTCTGTGGGCACAGGCATCCTGTAGCAGCCATCCATCTCCTGTGGAGTTTAAGCATCAAATAAAAGCACCCTGCAAGAGCCGGGATGTGAATAGGAGTCACCGGGAAAGATAGCTGCGTAACCGCATCCCTGGGATGTTATTCATACACGATTCAGCACCATTGTTGTGCAAATGCCTCGTGCTTGAGAAAAACCAGGGACAATTGTCGAAGTTGAATAGACCCTATTTCTGAGATGTCAAAGGCATTCAGCGACTCGACACTGTAAAGTTACCTGGGTGTTTGGGGCAACAGAATGCCTCCATCTCGAGGTTTGATTTGGCTGTTTGCTGAGGAGTGTCTGTGCATCTCAGGGTGTGAAAAAGGCCTATGCGAGATGAGAGAATGGGGACGCGCCTTGTCAGGTGCCGTATTCTTCCACCTCGATTGACAAGAGCGATAATTAAACCAGGGGGATGCCATCTCTGCGGAGCAAGAATGCTTGTATTTATTTACGCTGACTACTCGGCTTTGTTGTCTGCCATATAGTGTGGCCGTCATTGTGTGGAAAAAGCAAACTGCTTTTAACAAGTGGCCTATGTGGCATTTTTCAGTCACTCTGTGAACGACTGTGTTTTTGACTTTGCGTGGCAGAGGAAAAAATTGCTTTATTTTTACAAAACAAAGATGGAGGATTACTCACCAACTAAAAGGTATTACTCTCTTTTGGACTCGTGAGAAATTGGAAATGGCCTAATTCAGGCAGCAAATAGGTTTTTTCTCTTCACTACTCACTGTTGTAAAGAGAGAATAAAGCCAAGGCTGTGATGAGTAGAAGAAAAAAACAAAAAAAACAGAAGCCCTTTGAAGTAATGTGAGGTGGGAGGGGTGTTATCGGGGTAAAGATGACTCCGCTGAGGTCAGATGGCCAGTGTGAGGTAACACACTAGAAAATAATATCCAGTTGGGCTGTCCATCAGAGTGAGGCAGCTTTACCTATCCCCAGCCAGACGAGAGCAGAGGAATGAAGAATTGACAAATGGCCCGAAAACGGTGAAGGCAGTTCATTCAGGTAGTCCAGCCATCAGTCTGTCTCTGCTTGCAGCAGGTAGTTGAGCCTATAAAGCATGGAGTTATAGGTGTTAAAGAGGCGAGCAGCAGGTCAGAGAAAGAAGCAGGGGATAATTGAGTACTTCAGTAAATCCATGCCTCCATCAACCACGGTAATAGCTCAGAGCATTGCATATACCTGTAGCCGCAGATCCACCACCGTACAAATGGGCCGCGGCAGCTTGAGCGACATGTGGCACACATGGGCTGTCTCAGCAATATTCTCCAAGACAATACAACGAGACCCATCTGGTGATGTATCGCCGAGATTGCTTTTGGAATCTAATCGCAGCTGATGAACGAGGTGACTACAGAATATGTCATCTGTTGATGACCTGCAATCCCCAGTGAAGACGCTGGCGAGTCATTAGTTCAGGTAGATGCCATCTATGAATCATTTTTGATAAATCATTGTCAAGGGCGCATTCATACACCTCCTAATGGACAGTGACAGCACAATGTTGGGGTGGGGGGGGGGTGGCTGCGGCTCCAGGCTGTGCCCCGGCCTTCTTTGATCCTGTTAGGCTTTAGATCAATTAAACCAATAGCCGCATCATATTGCTCCCAGACTGTCTCGTCTGTTTCCTCTCTTGATTGGTCTAATGACTTGATGGAGGTTTCCGTCTCTCTGTCTGTCTTTCCATTTCCCTGCTACCTCGACTCCACTGCCTTAATCTCTGAGGCTTTTTCTTCAGCTCCTTTTCCCTGTTCCTCATAGCAGTTCCTTTCTTTTTTTCCAGTACCCACCCTCCCCCATGTCTCTCTTTCGTCTTCTCACCATGTCTCCCTCTCTCTGCCTCAGTCTTTCTCTCTCTGGCACCAGTGTAAAGCATCCATTATAGAGTGATGCATGGGTGTCTGTGTGAGTGGGAGAGAGGGACTTGGCACTCCTCCTGCCCCACCTGCAGAGGAAGCACTGACAGCTGAACACTGGGGGCTCATCGCTCCCCCTCCTCCTCCGCCCATCTCCACATCTCTACTGACCTCCCTCCTCCTCTCACACCTTCTCCATCTCCCTTTCTCTCTCACCCTCCCTTTATTCCCTGTTGTTCCACACATATTGGCCCAATTTCTGCCACCGCTCACTAGTTTCCCTTTCGCTATTTTCACATTTCATTATGTCTCTCCATCTTTTCTTTTGCACTGTCAGTTCTCTCTTTTTGTCTTCTTCGCTGCACATTGTTATTTGTTTCTTTTTTTACCCGTAAGTGTTTATTCATTAGGCGCTCGGCAATAGGCGACACGGCTGCCTAGATGTGTTGTTAAATAAACTGTTGTTCCCCTGTTTGTCTGCCAGATGAACATCTATGGTGTAATTAGCTCAACTTTGGCCTTTAGTGATGACCACAAGCACTCTGTGTTTGCTTGTTGTTGCTGACAGCTCACCTCTGCGGCCAGCTAGGTCAGTCGTTCAGTTTCCGTACATCTGTTTATCCCTGCTGAGAGAAGAGCGCTCAATGCCTCTGCATGATCAACATACTGATGCTGTGGAGCTGCTATAAAGCCAAGCCGCACCGTCTCATTCTTCATCAGTTCCATGGGTTTGCATAACATGTGATTTATATACATTCTCTGCAGCGGGAAAGGGAACATTATCGGGTGTTTCCGGTGATGTTTTCTGAAACTTGTGAATTATTTTTGAAATAGGAAATGCATGACTTTGTGCTCACTTAATTCTGGTATAACCGCTTCATCTGCACAGAGAGGGAAAATACTTACTGCATGATTATAGGCATCCAGGAATATATCATTCTGTTTACACAGAGCCTGCTTGCTACAGTCTGTGCTTACAGACAGAGTGATTTGGAAGGAAAATTGTTTTTTCAATGTGTGATAAGAAGTGTCGCATAGGAAAAACATCAGTCCAATTACTTTGCTGTTGGACTAAGCTGGTGTGATTCGCCTATAACAATGTGATATAGAGAACAGTCTTCATGTATGCCATCTGGATCCCTATCACTGACTTAATGTGCTCTAAGTGCACACTTTAGCTGTCCACTGTGTGTGTGAGAGTAGGAGCATGTGCATGTGCAGTCACAGGCTGTAGCCTGCCTACCAAGACGTTCAATTCTGGGCAGTGCAAATGCATTAGCCTTAGCTGTGAAATTTGCATAGTCTGAGCACAATGAAATCCCCAATGAGAGGAACTTCGGCAAACATGCTGACGAGCAGAAACCTCTACTATAAAGGGCCAACATTGTGCAACCTGACAAAAAGACTAAATCTTTAGCTCTCAGGCCCGCGAGGCTGTAATAGATTTTTAGCTTAGAGAGGTAACATACACTATAGATCCTTTTCAGTGGTAAAAGAGAGTGACTTGCCAAATGGAATGCAACTGTCAGAGAACAATATTGCAGATGTGCTATTTCACAACTTGAAGACAATTTCCTTCTTCTGGATTGGAAATTGTGTGTCAACTTACAGTGTTGATATTTGCTTTATACCTGGACGGAGAGGCTACATGTCCAGACTGAGGACATAAATGCAGTTTGACACTTTGGAAATAGCATCTGCATGTTACAAATGAAGTATTATCCCAGGTGCAAGGGTTTCTGCATGCTTTTAACAAACTAGCTTGCACAACACATCATCCAACGGCGTGTGACAGCGAATCATTCACACCTTTTTCAAAGTAGCTAAATCGAAGGTGGGGGGAGAAGCTGTCTGACACAGAGAGGCGTTGCATTATAAGCAGGAAAAATAATGAACCTATGCAGCTCTGGGGTTACTGCTGGAGATCTGTGTGCTGTTTTTCCTAGTTAGATAGAAATCTCACCATCTCCTGCGCACAAAGAAATGTCCCTCAGCTGTTACTGCATTAACCATATTAGCCCTCAGTGGCTGACCTGGTGCAACTGCTTGACAGGAAAAAAAAGCCTTCAAGGGCACCTTAAAGCCCTTGTGTGTAGGATTTGAACATATCTGATGTTGGTGACTGCAGAATCCGATCTGGGGACACGAAAGCCGCGGCAGCCTCTCAGAGCACTGAGGTCATGTATCCGTATTTTCCCTGTGAATGTTGGTGTTTTGATGATCTGATGTGGGTTCTTTCTACAGTAAAAAAAAATCTCTCTAGCAAAAATTGTATTTCTTGCAGCAAGGAGAGGGCTTTGAGACGACATTTAGATCTTGGAAGCTAAAACAGGTTTATTTTTTGGGTCCATCATCTCTTAGGAAGTTTCCTGAAAAGTAATTTGGTACTAATTACAGGGACGTTAGAGAATGCAGTTTTAGTGTGTTTTGTTAGCTGAGTTTTTAAGAGACTGTTTATTTACAAAGTAATGCCAAAGAACTTCTCTGTTTTAATAATTAACGTGCAACAATTTTATTTTTCATCCCCAATTGTTGCCAGGGAGTGGGCCTTTATTTTATAGGACAGATAGCATAAAAGAGGGGTTAGAGAGGTAGGAGAAATGGACTTAAACCCAAGCAGCTTAAATGGGATGCATGCTCTACCAGGGGTCAGATACACGACAATGTTTACGCACAAAATCCATACATATGCCTTTCCCCGTACATTAACTGGTATTTACAGAAGAACAGAAGAATGTGCGCCAGGCGTGCACACGGTTTTAGCTGAGATAGCTGTGAACGATATGATAAAGATGAGATTAAATCTAAGCTAATAGACAGATGACAGTGTTTTAAAGTTGTTTGCCATTTTCACTTATTGTGTTACTATTTTTGCAGGCTACACATCACTCTATTAATGTCATTTAGAGGTGCATTTATAAATTAATTTTAAATATCTATGAGTCATTAATTTCATCATTTATATTTACATTCCGGTTAGTGATCGTTTCATTTAATTGTTGTAAAGCACTTTGTGAAGTCGGTTTCAGCACGAGCGCCCTATGACTAATTTAGCGACGTCTAATAATGTTGATAATTGAGATTTTACTGCAATAATGATTTGCAGAAGCATGATGCATTAGTGCGGACGCTACAAAAGCCACAGCTGTGTGTAATGATCACTGCGCTGGCACTGTTAAATAATCACCTTGAGATTTATAACACATAATCATACACACTGCCTTATTAATCTAACTGAAACAATGAGTATGCTTTTTTTTTTTTTAACAGTTTTAGTCGTGAATCTACACAAAGTTTTATGCATCTGGCCCCTGGTGAGTTACCAGGCTGCCAACAATTGTCTCATTTGTCAACAAACAAAAACATATACCATCAAAATACATTTTTAAGATGCTGTAATCACATAATACATCTACACCACAGGTTTTAATGTTTCAAACCTTTCAGGCAGGTTTCATCAAGATGCTTTGGTCCCATAGGGTTTCAGTGGAGACAGAATAATGGTAGGCATAAGTATACAGCATTCAAGCAACGAGAAAAACAGTGTTGCCCACAAAATTGATTATTCAGCCCGAAGGCTTTTATTGTGAAGCAGCTGCAGGAAGTGCTGAGGAAGTATTTGCTGACAAAGCGCAGCAATGAAGTGGATCAGAAACCAGTGAGGCTCCTATCTGTTAGATGAAAGGTAAGAATAGGAATGTAGGAGTAAAACAAAACTCCCAGTGCGACTCCAGCGATATCCATGAGCTAACAAATGCAGATTAAAGCAAACACTAAAAAGAAAGCTTTTCCTCAAAGCCGCCCGTGATGAGCAGTTTGGTATTCAACACAGTGGCAGACGTAGCTGTGTGAAAAAATTAACAAAGGAAGAAATTGCAGTGTACTCGAAACTCTTGCCTATTTTCATACCTAGGCGCACCTGGCTAATTGCTGCAAAATGTAAGTGTAGATTTCAGAATCGGAAGCTCTGACGCAGTCCCACGTTCAGAGCAGCCCTTCATTTAAAGCATGCAGCAGCTTCGACAGCTAAAGTGACTGCTCAACAAAGGCAAAGAGAATACCTGCAAAGTAAATGTTAATGCATGTCTCATTTGAAGGTGACCTGGGCCCCTGTCAGACAGTCGCTCCTCTGACAGACTCGACATTAAACTAAAACAAATGCTGCTTTTTGCTAGCCAAACTTAATGCTGTATCAAGTTTTTTCTTCTATCAGATAAAAAATAGGCATCGCTCCTGAAACATTTCTCCTTGTTTAAGTGAAGGCTGTTTGGAGAGCGCGCATCCTCCGCAGTATTTCAGATGTTGACATACCCATATGGCATGCCACTAATCTTGATCGATGCCCACCACTGCGAACACTACTCACACTGTGGAGGATAATGAAATGTAGCAATGCAACATTTCACAAAAATCATCACAGTGATCTGTTTATTATCCATTATGAAAGGCATCATGGCTTCTGCCGCTTTCCTCTCGGAAAAACAATGCAAAGGAGTGTTTACTTTCCAAACACAGAGCAGCGCAGAGTGCTCATAAAAATGTCTGCACTTGCCCATTGTGCTATTCTTAGGGTTCCCCTTAGAGCCACTATCTAATTGGAGTCTTGGTTGTCCTATCGGTGAAGCTTTCCTCCGCACAGACTATTTTTTATGAGGCCTGTGAGTGACTGAGATTCCCTGTCTGGGTGTCTGTGGCTGTTCTCAGGCATGTCCCGGGACTTCTGCTCATCGGTGAGGGCTTCATTAGCCGGGGATGGGAGGTGGCAGCAGAGAGAGAACAGCTGTTTAGCTAACCACTTGCATTGTTAGCCAGCCTTCTCCGTATGCCTAACTGCCTAAATCCGTCCCCTAGCTGCTAATAGAATGCTCATTAGGAGAGGGGAGGCAGACTCGATGGGAAACAGCGTCACTGTGCTACAGCCCTACCAGCTTCCACTACTCCTCCTCTCCCTCTGGTCTCCATTAAAGCGCTGTATGGGATAAACCTTCCCTCTGTGGATCAACTACCTTAAGTATCCAGCCTACCTTGACCTCTCACCTTAAACTCCTGGGAAAGACAGGGGGTGTGTGGGTACCTGAGTTCTCCTTTGAGACAGCCACCAGCCTCTGTGATACCAAAACATGCCCGTCACTTGCAGAGATACCGAAAGATACAAGATTACAAAGTCCCAGAGGACAGACAGATGATACCTTCTGCTTCAACCCCTGAAGAGAGAAGGGGTTAGTTTGGAGTGTGGGTTTTCTTTTTTCTTTTTTTTTTTGCGAATTTCCCCCAAGTGGCACGGTGTTAAATTATTCAAAGACTGTAGATTGTGCTGCCGTAATTTGTCAGTAACCCAAAAGCACCAGTCTATTTCTCTGTGTCAAAACTGATAAAGCTGGCGAGGAGGAGAGAAAGCTGCGACATCAGAGATGGCACTGTGAATATCTGATGGTGTTCATGGGAACAGCTACAGATCAGAGCCAAAAACACTGCAACCCCTGTCACGGCCAAAACACATCCCTGGCTGAAAAAGGGTGGCCCATGTTTGATTAAAATTCAAACAGGAAAACATGTTACCATGGAAGTACTTCATCGAATTAACACAGGGCAGCCGCTGACATTCCCCATGCAGAAACGCAGGCAAGCGAGGTGCACGGCGACACGGTGGGAGACAATGTGTGGTAGGACTGATATGCTCCAAGCTATTTACGGTAAATGACAGCAACTGTAGATTCTGCTGGCATGTGGAAATGTACTCAGGGGAATAGTGTACACAGAATACGTAATACTCTCACCGGTGAATAATAATACTGCCTTGTTGGCCAAATATAAGAGACCTTGATAATGTAACAATCCTCCCTTTTGGCTGTGTGTTGATAAATACTTTTTTAAAGATAAGAATATTAAATCTTGTGAATAAAGGTCAGGAAACATAATGAGGAACTTTCTGAGATTCCACACAGTTAATCGACCATTGTGGGCAGTGCTGAAAATCAGCAAGCAGGAATGTCTTCTGTCAAATTGGATTTTTTATATAACTTATTTGCATCAATGTGATGATGTGCCTTAACTTGTCAGGTATGATTCTGCTACCTTTTCCAAAAACAGACATTCCTGTCCAGCTATTTTGCTTCTTAACAGTTTCTTAAATGATTTTGTCACTGCAGTACATCACAATGAATATCAATATGACTGTATATAATTACATCAAGCCTTAATACTGGATTTTATCCATGCTGGCCACTCAAATGAGATTTCACTTGAATAAAAAAATACAGCGTATCAATAAAAATGCATTGAAATAAAACGATTACATTTTTAAATCAAGTTATTTAAAGGGACAGTTCAGCCCAAAATCAAAAATACATATTTCTCATCTTATCTGTATTGCCATTTATCAATTTAGATTGTTTTTGGTCTGAGTTGCCGAGTATTGGAGACATCAGGGTGGAAATGGCTGTCTTCTCTCAAATGTTATTGAACTAGATGGCACTCGGCTTGTGGTGCCCAAAGCACCACAGTATGCATTTATAAAAACTCAACAGCAATGTCTCTTTCCAGAAATCATGACCTGGTTACTGAAGATAATCCACAGACCTTATTGTGAGCAGTTTCATGTAGGAACTATTTTCTTTCTGCACCACGCAGAGGGAAGCATGCATCTACTGCTAGCTCACCTAGCACCAATGAGCTCGCTAACGTTATAGCGGAGCCGAGGAGGATGCCATTAATGTTTACATCCTGTGCTGTCAGCATGAGCTTCTTGTCCTTGAGTAGATGCAGTCAGGTGCCATCTAGTTCCATTATGTTAGAGAAAAGCCGATATCTCCAACACTCAGCAACTCACACTAAAGCAATTCAGATTGATAAACAGCTCTACAGGTAAGAGGAAGAATATGTACTTTTTGATTTCTCCTTACATCAGTTTGCTCAGTTTTCATGGAGATGGCTCTGTTGACATGCGAGTTTGGTAGCTGTGAACATATTAGCACTTTAAAGACTTAGACTTAGACCCCATAATTTGAATAAAGGCCTTGAAAAAGGTAGTAAACAAACCTCGAGTTGGGATTATTTTGTCAGAGTACTTTTTCCGAAGTCAAGAATGAACTTTGATGCTTATAGATTAAATGATATCCTTAACTAAAATTTACCAGTCAGCATTAACCAGTGTAGTTGTGTATTAACCATCATTAACATTTCAGGTATTTTTCCCCCTGACTCCTGCTGTTCACCAATAAGAGGGTGAGAGAGACGCAGATAGCACAGTCAGAGAGATTTAAAGACATCGAGGGAGGGGGGAGTCTTACATTAAGGCCAGCAAATCAACATTATACCACCACAGCTGACTGTACATTACTTAGTTTGCTTTTATCCATTTTTAAAATTCATTTAGGAGAGATTTAAAACAAAGATTTGCCACTCATTAAACAGCCTTGTACATTTAAAGCTGAAACAAAATGTGCACACATCTCTATCGTAGATCTTTGTTATATGAAAATTATCAAGCCACAACAGGCTTTTTTCCACAGCAGTCATCCTAACAAAAGCACAGGTGTTGCTAAATAACATTAACGATGACTCTGTTCTATTTAAGAGTCCCATTAAGTCATGACATCGAGCCAACATGCACAATGCAAGGGCCCTGAAACTGAAGCAGCTAAATGGAATTCAGTCGCCATTTATTTTTGTATTTACACTTGTTTTTCCTCCTGTTTATGTCAGAGTCTCCTCTATTAAAAAAAGCCTGTTGCAAAAAATTGTCAAAACAAGTACAGACTATTTCTGTTCTATGTGCTGCATATAACTGAAAAGAAAGAATATAATCATAGCAATCAGACGATGAAAATGTAAAAGTTATGTAAATTAATAAAATTCATGTAAAAAAAGAAGCAATGTTTGACCTTTAACGCCTAAAGTGAGTTGCTGCTGTTTGATGTATAGATACATATTTCCCACACACTGAGGAGCTAATCTGTGTGTTACAGACCAGACCTATGTGTCATTTCTCGGTGCGGTGATGCAGGCTGACAATGACACATTCTATAGTAATGGCAATAGGCTTACCGATGCCACTCTGAATGTGTGCTGGAAAAGAATGTCTGTGGGTGAGATATGTGTCAAGGTTGTGACGTTAGTTGCTGTTGAATATGTGTTAGCTTGACATTGAGAAAGTGGAGCGTGCCAGCATGCAGCCTAACTGATAGACGAGCGCACACACACACGCGCGCGTCCGTACGCGCACATAACTCATCTCCACAGCCTCACATCAATACTGCACAAACATGTACGTTCTTGCACAAACACTGCTGCATACACTGTGAACACACACACACACACACACACACACAGGGCTCTGGCTATGGCAGGTCCAGGCCCGTGGGATTGAGTGCCGTTAAAGGTTGGCCCGCGTAAATATTCCCCCCACATGCTCTGCTCACTTCGGCTCAGCACCGCACACAGGCAAACATATACACACACACAGACACACAGAGTCCATGTGTACATGTAAGTCCACATACTCTCCCACTCCAGGGGATTTCATGTGGCTACAGCTGTGTGCCTACTGGCACTGGCAGCAAGAGACACAACAGAGAGGAGAGAATATAGGGGGAGATATGGAAACGGACAGATTGCAGTGAAAGGCATGTTACCATGGAAAAGAGGACAAAAACATGAGAAAGGAACTTGTGCACTCTCTCACACTACTGTTACATTTTTTTCTTCTTCTCTCTTTTCTCTCCTCCGCTGCCTACAGCCTGGTATGAATGTAAAAGACTGATAATCTGAAGTGTGACCGCTGAGGCAGAAAGGCAACTATTGAATGCCTTTCTTACCTCAGTGAGGCAGTCGCACAGCTCCACACGCAGCACAGAAAGTTCACCAGAATGCGGACGTGTGTGTGCGTGTGTGAACGCTACACCAAAAACGTAAGCAAACAGAGTGACGCTAGCTAGCATGGGCAGTATGCTCACATACAGATACACAAATAAATAGTGAATGAGGCTGCCGGGGCGGGGACGCACTGCTCCTCACCACGCTCAGCTCACAGCTCTCTGCCCTCGTGCCGGGACCTCGTCCTGTCACTCTTCGTTTTACTCCCTGCACCAGCACTCTTCTATAAGCAGCCAACACAATTTTGGGTATTGAGGTGGTGAAGAAACTGTCCACCACTACCCATTTGGCCTTTTCAGAGCTTGACAGAAAGGACCGGAGGTAAAAATACACTGCATTCTGTCCTGCCAAAATTGAAGCCGGCTGGAGTGCTGCTGTGAAAAGGGAATGTATATAGTCCTTGTTATTAGGCCGGCTGGGCCGAAATGAGCTTGACACGGCGCCAGACATTGAGATGTTTTCTGTCACTCCGTTTTTTTGTTTCATCTGAAATTCAATATGATGCATTAGGGTCCCAAATGGAGTCTGTGCAATAGATATTAATTACTTGTCCATTACGGTTTGTGACACTATCAATCTGTTATCAGCTGGCTACCCCAATGACTGAAATTAACTGTCACTTCTCAATATCAGCCAAGTCATCACTGTGCTTTATTGCCTTCATTACAATATTCATTTCTTAAATGGTATCCTCATGAGATCGGGCAGTAACCAAGACGGTGCCAAACGTTAATGCAAAATATAGATGTCACGGCATGTTTATCTGCACATAGTTGGTAAATAACAAAGTAAATGTCAATGTGGGTATCAAACGCCTTACATGGAAACAAGAATGTGCTGTGGACTTGTGGAAATAATGGGAAGGCAGCCATATCATGAGCTCCTGGGGTCCATGTATATTTGATAGGGCCTGCCAGATGTGGCCTTGGATATGTGGATGTGTATCAGCAAGCAATCTCTCTCACTGAGCTCGCAGAAATTAGATTTCATCTCAGACCCCAAATCTAATACACAGGCTTATATTTACTCACAGTTGCAGAGCATCATAAGCCAATATGACCCTATAGAGGGGCGGCAGAGCTGCTCAAAATACACTTAAATGAAAATGCTTTGAGCAAACTGTTCCGAAAGCTATCGGAGCTTCTTAGCAATGGACCAGCTCAGAATAGCTGTTTCTCCACTGCATGGGCTTAAACGGTTATAAAGAATAAAACTGCCAAAAGCCCTTTGACAAATAGAATAACATTTTAGGTTCTCTCATTGTCTTAGATCCAATAGAAATGAAGTTGTTGTAGAATAGGTCTGACAAATCTACTCCAGGAGGAAAATAGTTGTCTTCAACCGCGGTGATATATGTGTGGTATATATTTCAGAGCCATATATAGAAGCATTGTGGTGTTAAGAGATTTAATTCAACCAAATCACACTCTGAAATCATTTCAGAGCCTTTGTGTTGAGCTGCAGAACGGCGTATATCGGAGATGAAATGGTTGCATGAGTCACCCAATGCATTGAGATGCCTGTGTCTTCCTCACAATGAATGCAAAGTCACAGTTAGCATGCGGAATGCCATTTTCTTATGCAGAGAGCCTTTGCCTGCCTTGAATACTCTCCAGGGACAATAGCACCCACTGAGGAATTTTGAGAGTCTTCTCGCTTTTTTCTTTTTTCATCCTCTTCTTTCCCCTCCTCTCTTATCCTTCCATGACCTCCCCTTTTTTCCTCCCTCCCCTCCCCGTCTGTGGCACAATGAGAATAGATGTCGACAGCTTAGTTCATCCATATGTCTGTCTGTTTGTCTTGCTAAGATGTATTTTCTAGTTTGTAGCACAGATAAATGTGAAGTCAGCACGCTTTTGTTCAGAGGAGGCAGAAATGAAAGATCCGAAAGCTGATGAACACTCCGGTCAACACATTTTTAATCTCTATTACTAAAGTCAACATCTCAGCAACTCAGTGTATTTCCTAATCAAAATAAAAACATTTGAATGGATTGATCTGGATTAGTTTCGCAGCAGATCGATGCTCAGTGGCCGAATGCTGAGTTCAGATAGGCTGCACAAATAGCTCTTAATTGTTGGGATTTCCAGTTGACTTGATTTGTTGGGGGAGATTTTCACGGAGCCGCTGCTGCCAGTGGACATACAGTAGGACATGTCATAACCCAATTGTCTCACCGTCCACTTACAGTAAGTGGCTACGGTGGCTAAAGAGTCTGCCACTGTAATTGACTCAATGGGAGTTTACAGTATAAGGCAGGAAAGGCAGACATAGTGCTCTCCAGGGATGGGCTGTTGTGACAGTGCTGCTATCTCTCCACTGTGTTTCTCTCAGCACACAGTATACAGGCCACACACACAAGCAGAAGCACACACACACACACACTCAATAAATGCACAAACACAGCAGCCCTCCTCTGAGCAGGTAATTCCACAGTCAGGTGCTGGGATCACATTCGGAGCGTTCCCAGCCCGGGCCCAGGGTTTCGCTCTCAATCTTTAATGTGCGCACCAAGAATGAGGGCGAGGCGAGGGCGACGCATATCCATCCTATTTTTGTCCGCTGTTTGCATGGTGTGCCGCCTTGAATTAGACCGTGCTTGTGTGGCTTCTGGCTGCAGGGCTACTGGCACAATGGGCAGAGCGGGGAACAGTGGTGTCAGACGCTGTGAGAGAGGAACACACAGAGTGACATAGGCACAGCTAGAAGAATATGTTTACACTGCTGGAGCCCGTGCCCAGCCTTGGCACATTCATGCCTCGCACAATAGTTAATCAGCTCGGACGCCGCTGCTGGTGTGACCACTGACCCTAAAAGGCATCGGTAACAGGGGGACTCTCTCTAATAGGAAGAGCACTATAATTTGGAGTAGGGCGCAGGAATTACAGCGCATCCAGGGGAGTATTTTTTTCTAATGTCTCCTCTGGTTCTGCTTCATTAATGGGGGTTTAGATTAAAAGAGTTGCTGATGTTCTTGGTCAGAGAAAAAAGGTTGCTGCCTACTAGGTGCTCTGTGTGTGGCGCCTAATGAGCTTCCTGAATTATATAAGCGTGTGCATGTGTGTCTGTGCAGGTGTGTTTCTGCGTGCATGTGTGCACATTGGCAACATTAATGTGGGTGGTATACATATACTACATGTTGCCTGTAGGTATTTTCTGCATAGCTGGAGAAGGATTGGACTTCCCTGGAGACACAGTTGATATTTAGAGGATGCACATTTTATTTAGAGGAGGAAAAGCATGCACATTGTTTGCCTTTGTATGTGAGCTACAATCAGATGTAATCAGGGACATATCCTCTTATGAACCACGCTCAAAGGCTTGTAAGCTAGTGATCTGCTGTATTGGAAGACTGTGAAAAGGGCCAGAGTAAGCAGTAAGCTTCCACCCACCTCCTGCTTTTGGCCAGGATGTGCGTATCCATCTCAGTTTCACCTCCCGTACCCCTACAGCTCGCAGCTAATTTGTTTCTGCAAGACTTAGGCACTTAGACCAAGGTCTCTCTCTCTCTCTCTCTCTCTCTCTCTCTCTCTCTCTCTCTCTCTCTCTCTCTCTCTCACTCGCTCTCTCTCTCTCTCCCTCTCCCTCTGTCACTCTTTCTTTCCTTCTTTGCTCTGAATCCCTCTGATTCCCCCCAGGGGGGTGTACACCCCTTGCGATAATTTGTCTGTCACAAATGCAACTGCGCCCTCTCCGTGGCTTTGCTTGGCCCAAAAATGAGTTTCAGCCATCCCCATCTGGCTGTCACAGGCAAGATGTCGCCAAGAATAGAAGCTTCCCATCCTTCCACATTTCATGGCTGAATTGTCATATTTGTGTATGACTTATAACTTTGACCCTCCCATGCTAGACATATTTTACATCTGATTTGTACTTATGGAGCTTTGCTTCCTTGGAGCGAGCGCGCTCTTTGTCTCTGGCTGTCACTGCTTGCTGCATATATAAAAATGAACCAAGCTTTGGGGCTGCTATACAATGCAGATGGGGTGTAAAACATGGTGCATATATTTAGAAACAACAGGAGTCAGATGTTTGCACTGTTACTACACGGCAGCCACTTGCACAATTCTCCTATGAAAACCAGTTTCTCTGGGAGCTAAAGGCACTTATCATTTCCTCTCAGCACACTGATCTGAAATCTATTTGTGGACGCAGTAGGAGAAGAGAGAGGAAATCAGAAAACATCTTTAACAACTTGTCCCATCTAATGAGATTAGCAGAGCCGCTTACACAGTCATGACATGGAGATACACACAGATAACCCTGTAATAACTCATTATTCTTCCCATTTCCACATCGACGCCTAGTCAAGGCTCGCTGACGGTGCGTGTTGTTGTTGTGCGCACACAGCTATCAGGCCAATCTAGGCACTGCAGCAGTGTGGAGTGAGCTCGGTGAATACCGCTTCGAATGCCACAGCACAAAGAGAGCTAGCAGTAGAAGGACACGGAGATAGCATTCTCTGCCTTTCAGAGGCTGCAGCATTAGTGACACATGCATGAGTGCAAATGGAAAAATTCACCGTGCAGGCTCTCTGTGTCTCTTGGTTTGGCAGGAAGGCTGTGAGAGGAGAGGAGGACAGAAATCGTTTCATTGTGTATGCGCGCATGCATGTGTAGTCATGAGAATGCACAGATAACATCCCCCGAAAATACAGGAAACAGCTGAATAATAAATGTGTTAAAGGCCATTTCTTGCCGTGGTTTAAACGCATTATATGATCAGTAATGACAGATTATTGTTAAGTGATCTCCTTCCTTTGTATAAACTTTCTTATCTTGGACAAGTTTTCCTTGATAACAATGTCTCTTTTCACAGATTTTGCATGAATTGTGTGTCTTTTGTAATAAACTGAACATACTGTATGGCTTTGTCAGTCATTAGATGTCAGCTAAAGAAAAGAGAGCCTACTTGCGCCCTGTGATTGTCCATCAAACTCATTTCAACGGCAACTACAGCAAAGTACTTAAAAGCTGCCCTGATGTTCAATTAAGTGTCATAACAGGTTTTTTAGCCAGGAGTAAGTGAGTGGGCTTATGCCTATTTATGCTTCTGCTTCTGTCTGTGGGCACTGTAACTGGATCACATAGGATTTTCAAATAAATAGCAGCATTATCTTACTAAGAGTGCCAGATCCAATTTGCACTTTTGGACAATACAACACAGAGGCACCAAAAAGTTCAGACAATCACAGAGAAGTATTTGAAATTTCAATTTAATCTGCTTACAGCCAACGACAACATGCGCTAATCTGAAATGTCCCGACGTGGTAAACCCCCCGCGCCCACGCAAGTTTCTAGGCTGAATTAAATTCTGAGAATTAGTCGACAGATACTGTTCGACTCAGGTGTGCTGTGCATGCCTGTGATTAGCAGCCAGATTGATGAGTTGGAGGGGGAGCGGTAGCCCTGTTGTGCTGGTGCGTGCAGACGGAGGGAGGCCAGCGTGCGCGTGATGATGAGGCCTGGAGTGTGTGGTATTGACCAGTGGATGTCACGTCGTGATTAGTAGGAGATATCACACTCGCCGGGCTCAGATGCACATCGATCCTGGAACCTGGGTACAGCCTGTCAATGGGGTCATTTTTATCCTCCCCTCCTCTGTTTTTGCCTCCTGCTATTTCCTCTCCTCCCCTACACTCGTACTGTCATCTCTCCTTTCCTTTTTCTCTCCTCTCACATCCCATCCTTTTTTTGTCTTGTTTCCCCTCTCTTCTGTCTCTCCTCTGTTCTGCTTTCCCATTCCCACCCTCCTCCCTCCATCCACCCCCATGGATCAAACTCTTTATCTGGCCTAAGCCACAGCCTGCAGGCAAGCAGGCAGTCTCTACAGAGGCTGGAGCAGAAGACCAACAGCTTCAAACAACATTATATAGGGCTGGCATGAAGCATGTCTCACACTGATGGATGAAAACACTGGCCCCTCAGACACTGTCTCTATATGGACATGATGAAACACAAGCAGGGCAGTCCTACTTCTGTTTCAAAGCCCCACGCTCTTCACTTGAATGTTGCTACAACACCTCCCGGGATGTTAGACAGACTTAAGTTTTGTAGGAATTCGGCAACGGTTCACTTTTGTGTTCTGATCCGTGCAAAACAAAACATTTTCTGGGAGGAGGAAGCGTCTTCTTTGGCAGCTATCCTGCTGGATCATCTGTTATGAAATCAGTCCAGAGTAATCTGGTTTAGAGGAAACATGTGAAGCCAGGTAACAAGAATAGTTGCAGCCACAAAAGAGCAAGGAAATAAATCACGCATGCAGTGATTCATAAGTAGTAAGTCCTATTTGGGCCGTTTTGTGTCATGTTTCATTTTTAATGTTTAAGCAAACAAGTGCGGCAAATAGCAGGCTTGCTTGGATTAACACTCACGCACACATACACACACACACACACACACACACACACACACACTGCCTGGATGCTTCTGTGCTTTAGTTTACAGTATATCCCTGTAGCCTGAGGGAATCCAGGAAGTCTATTCAATGACACTACTGTCTCAGAAAGCAGCGCGTTGCCCTTTTCCTGATTCCATCAGCTCAGCTGTTCGTTTTGAAGGCGACAAGTTCCCGATGATGGGCGGAAATTTTAATGGAACAGAAAAACAATGTAGGTGTTGTTTCAAGGCTGCCAGACCAATGTGAAATTATCCATGGACTAATGCATGATCAGACCAGAGGCACTTGTGTTTAAGTGGATGCAGCCTGTGGTACTGTAGGCTGTAGCCATGGAGACAGCAGCTTTAACCCTGTGTTATGAGACTGCAAGTGGCCAAGGATGTACAATTAGGCAAATTTTATAAGTAGTCCTCTCCCAGCTGGCTGTAAATATTTCAGGTGAGATTAAAGCGCTTCATATATCTTTATAATTTAAAAAACAATAACACTGTGAGTTCCTGAAAGGAGTTAAGAAAGGGTAGGGGGGGGGAAATACAGCACGGAGAAAGAGAAAGAAAAGAAGAGCCTGAGTGGAAATGCAGCAACAGAGGCAGAGCAACATTTATTGAGTGTGTCCAACTGAGTGGTAGCCTAGTTTGACTGTAGACGGAGAGAAGTGTTTGCAACAGAGGGAGCTCTGCATAGTCCACGGGTCTGTGGAGATTTGCTTACTGTGAAGTGATGGTGGAGGTAAGATGGCTCAGAGGATTCAGGCTCTGCTGAACGCGGGCTTATGTCTAATAATCAGCAGGGAGGGACTCAGCATGGTCCCTGAGAAAAAGAGACAGGAAGATGGGGAGAGATGGAAAAACAGAGCAGAGGAGAGATTGAAAGGCGAGGAAAAGGCATGTGCAAGATCTAGTGAAGGAGCTGTGGGAGAAGGGTAAAACGGAGTGAGAGAAAGACACATCCCTGTGGCCACGTTATTCCTCTCTCACGATGGCTTTTATGTGTCTGAGAAGAATTTTGATAAGATTTTTGCTGCTTTACATATTTTCTCCCCTATTAGTTCTTAAAGTCATGAGGAATGTTGTTAAGAAAATGAATCACTGACCTATAAAATGAGACTTGGCAATCCAAACTTTCAAGGTCATCTGATAGACGTCTTTGTGAAGCTGAGGACATCGTTGAGGTTGTAGTGGTTTGGCAGAATGCATTTTACAGTCGCATTCATCTCAGGGCCAGATTGATAAAACTCACCACTGATGCTCCAGTGATTTTTGCCAGCTGTTCCAGATTACAAAGTACAGTCATTTATGGCGCTTACTGGCATCATCACCAACAGAACATCCTTGTCCATTAACACGGACTGAACACTCACACATGCCCATAGTTGCCACGTAATACATTAGCAGTGATCCAAAGCACAGCCACGTCACGTTACTCTCCCTCTCTCCAGCGATGTGGCATCGGCTCATTAATATGAGCATGCCATCCATATTGATGTTGTCAAAACATGGCCTGAAACTTGTGTGTGTTTGTTTGAGCCCGTGGGTGTGTTTGTGTGGATTGTGGCTCTCGAACCTATGCAGTGGTCGTCACCCCCAAGGTCAAGCTTGTTTTTTTTTTTCCCCCATCAGCGGTGAATTATCTCCACAAGCAACCCAGCCAATCCTGGGCCTGAACCGCATGCCCATTTAACGGGTGTCTAGCGAGGGGGCAGCGCGGTCGAGGTCGGCAAACCGCAGCGCAGAGGCGGCTGCAGAGCGACGCGACAGCATTTTAGCAGGGACCCAATGAGTGATTACCTCGGAGCTCCAGTCATAATTCAGCGTGACCTCAATCTGCCAGCAACACTGTGGTTTGATGGATCTGCTCACAGTTTGGGTGTCGGGTCCGCATGTCAAACACAGGCAGATAATGATAGGGCTATCTGTTGCTTTTACAGAGTAAAACATGCAAGATATGAATGTGACACACATGTTGATGGAGTTGCATCATGCTTCCCGCTTAATTTTTCGAGATGCAGGGTGAGGAGTTGTTTTCTGCGCAGATGTCAAAGTAGATACTGGAGACAAAACGATGTCACAAATGCTTAACCCCTATCACGATGATGCCTGTCGTCTGTTGGCCTATTCATCATCTCTGTCTTATCAATCAAAGTCAGCATAAATACACATGCACGCACACACATGTACACCTCCCAGTGTGGATAATTAGTGGATTCCCTCAGTGGGTGATAGAGACTGTGCTCTTCTCTCCTCTCTCTCTGACCTTCCCCATGTGGGCTTCCTACCACAGTGGGGCTCATCACACACGGCTCTAATGCATATTTATCGGTCCGGTGACAGCTCATGTGCGCTGGATTTATACGTTTCTCGACAAACAATAGTAAAGCCTCAGTCACTCTTCCTCCCTTTCATCAACCAAAGCTGGAGATAAATCTAGTAATGTCAACCTGGCTGCAGCCTCCTCAGTGGTTGGCCATCTGTAGCTTCAGACACACACAGGACCTCGTTGCATTCAAGCCGCTCTCCTCAATTACGGCAAACGGATTTGATATACGTATGTCTGTCAAAATCGCCTTGGCAATCACAGGAGCTGCTCTGCTGGCAAACGTTTTCCTACAGCAACTTTCTGATCAAAGACGTTCAGAAAGTGGCTGTGGCATGGCTGTCGGCATTGGGATTCAGGACAGACTCCCTGCACCATGACTGGCTCTGTTTGCACAGCGCAATCTGAGTTGAGATGTGAAGAGAGGCAATACCACTAAAGAGCGAGGGGAGGGGAAGGGAGGGGAGGAGAGGAGGAGAGGGGAGGGATGGCAGGATTAAGCCCCAGCCCCCCTCTCTGCCTCCGAGCGGCCATCTTTCATCTTGCGGCTGCCCCTCTTAATGCTTTCAAGTGGGTGAAACCCTCGACATCTGCTTCCGCTCCCTGGGACACGGCGCGGGCCGCTGTCCTGCAGAGATGCACAACCACAGGACGGCTCCAAGGGCAGTGTCCTGGCGAGGCCGCAGAAAGCTGATAGACTCATCCCCCTAGAATGAAGCAGAAGCAGAGAAACAAACACTGAGGTTAAATCAAAAAAACGTATATTCAGACATGGTGAAATCTTTGCTGCCAGCAGCCACATTCAGATCCAAAATCACTGTTCAAATATACAAATTGTGGCTTATACTAGTAAACACACTCACCACAGAAACATTTCACAGTTCACTCACCCAGACACATTAATTCTACTTACTACTTGCGAACAAATAAATGTAAATAGCTCTGTAAATAAACACTTCATCTTCGCCAAGAAGAAATAAGCCCCCCGCCGCCTCTGATTAAGACTACCAAAGTGATATATCTGGCACTTAAGTCTGCTGTTTACCTCATAAACACAAAGACTTCAACACAGCCACCCACACTGACGCTGAAACTGAGTCTGCGTGCCTGTATATATCTCTACTCGTCTTTGTGGCTTCAATGTGGAATCATATAATGGCTTTTTTTTATGCGTGCCATTTCTGGAGGGTTTCATCCACTGTGGCTTTCAATATTATGAGTTCAGCTGTATTCCATGACTCCGGCAGTGAAACTGCCATGGACAATAAAGCAGTGTGGTGAAGTGGTGGGAGCCACGTCTCTGATTTTCTCTGAGATTGGTAAAACAGCTCTAGTGATTTCGAAAATCGTATCAGGAGGACAGATGAGTGGTGCTGTCAAGACGGAGCCTGCGAGGCATCAGCGACGATGTGAGGGAGGCCTACCCGAGACAGAGAGGATGTCATGTCACCTTCACTCTCCTGTCTGTAAGGAGACTTTTTTCAAAGGGGACGCAATTCAATTATTCTCGAGGAAATGATGTTTGTTATTTGGGATCTGTTCCTTGTGGTGAAAAGTCATTGTAGATTTTCTTTCATACCGCACTGCAACTAAAATGTAATTTAATTTGTGAGAGCTCCCCACGAGACTGTAGATTTATTCGCCTTCGTCTCTGAACCCCCTCCACCCCCGTTAAAGCCCACCCACGCACAGACACCAAACTTCTAAGTGGATTCACATAATAGATGGTCTGTTGACTCTTGGTGCAACATGTGTCTATTTCTGTGCATTAGAGGCAGAAGACCGTGGTGTTCTGTTCAGCTTCTTTCATTGTGTGCCACCGTGTTGCATTGTATTGCCGGGTGAATGTGTGCTGCTCCATTCCTTGTGCAAACGTAGGGAGTAGGAGTCTGGTTTTATTTATAGCAATCCACCCACAAACTGTAGAATTTAGTGATCTTTCAGGTAAAAAGATGACTTTTAACTTGCGCAAGGCATAACTGATGCAGAGGTACTGTGTGTGTGTAATGACTGCAAAGAGGAGCATCAGTGTCTATAATTGCAGTGTTTGAGGTTCATCCAATTCAAGCTACCTTGAAAAGTACATTAATGGGGAAATGGCGTGTGTGCACGGTTCATATATTCAAGAACACTTAAATCTGACTGCATTTCATACAAGTAAAGGAATTAATTTTTTGGTTCTATGATATAGTCAGTTCTCTATTTGCAACAAAACCTATCGAGCCATAGTGGCAGCATCTGCTCCTGACCAACGTACAGAGATTATTATCGAGAATATATAGAGATGGATGGAGGAAGAGAGGATGACAGACAGAGGGCTGATTCCCTCCTCTGTCTGCGAGCTGTCTGAGACCAGGCCATCTGCACATTCATTATCACAGCCATGATTCCATTATTGTTCAGTGTGGCAACAAGGACTCGTTCTGTCTGGCCTTTGTTATGCTTAAAAACTGTGTAGCTGACAGCCCCCTTTTGATCATGGCAGCAGCAAAATTAACAACTATCATGTGGTATGGCACATAACTGAGTTATCCTCACTAACAGTGACCCGCTAAACATCATCCTGTCTCTTCTTCCTGTGTCCTTGTCCAGGTCTGTTCCACAGAGCCATCATTCAGAGCGGGTCAGCCCTCTCCAGCTGGGCGGTGAACTACCAGCCGGTTAAGTATACACGTCTCCTGGCGGAGAAGGTGGGCTGTAACGTCCTGGACACTTTAGACATGGTGGACTGTCTGAGGAAGAAGAGCTCCAGGGAGCTGGTGGAGCAGGACATACAACCAGCGAGGTACCACGTGGCCTTTGGACCTGTAATCGATGGGGATGTTATCCCCGATGACCCCGAGATCCTCATGGAGCAGGGCGAGTTTCTCAACTACGACATCATGCTGGGGGTCAACCAGGGCGAGGGGCTGCGGTTCGTGGAGAACGTGGTGGATTCGGAAGACGGCGTGTCCGGAAACGACTTTGACTTCTCTGTGTCAGACTTTGTGGACAGTCTGTACGGGTACCCGGAGGGCAAGGACACATTGAGGGAGACCATTAAGTTCATGTACACAGACTGGGCAGACAGGGACAATCCAGAGACCAGGCGCAAGACACTGGTGGCTCTGTTCACAGACCACCAGTGGGTGGAGCCATCGGTGGTGACGGCTGATCTCCACGCTCGCTACGGCTCACCCACCTACTTCTACGCCTTCTACCACCACTGCCAGAGCCTGATGAAGCCAGCCTGGTCAGACGCCGCCCACGGGGACGAGGTGCCCTATGTTTTTGGAATTCCTATGATTGGCCCCACTGACCTTTTCCCCTGTAACTTCTCAAAGAACGATGTCATGCTCAGCGCTGTGGTCATGACCTACTGGACCAACTTTGCCAAGACTGGGTGAGTAGAATGACTGTATCCAACTTTTCATCACTTCTCTTGATCAGGAATGGGTATTGTTGGATTTTATTGGTACTGATATTTCCAAGAATCCATTGCATGTTAAAAAACAGCCAATCAGATCAGTCAGTGATGTCCAGTCAGTGAGGAGTCTCTAACGCAGCTGTCAATCACTGCTGGTGAATTGTGGACAAACTGTCAAACTAGGTTATGCTGATCAAATACGAACCAAGATTCTGTGACGTGCATTGTTTATTTCTCACCTTAAGTGTTTTCAGAAACATACTTTAGTGTACTGTTTAGCTGTAAAATGAGAATGTTTGTGACCCAGCCGCCATGTTGGATACACTCAAGCTGAAAACTCAGCATTGCCCCCCTGGCCGGAACAATTTTCTCATTTAACAGCTAAACGGTACACTAAAATATGTTTCTGAAAATATTTGAGGCGAGACATTAGCAATGCAGTGACAAAATCTGAATTTTTTTTTTGATTAGCACTGCCTTGTCTGACAGCCTGGCTGCAGTTCAAGAGCTGTCATTACGTAATTGACAGCTCTGAATGGTAGTTTCCTTTCAGCCGCGATTGATTTTAGCGAATGCCATTAGAGGCGCTACAAGGAGGAGAACACACAATATCTGTCTCATGTACTACTGTGTGGATGCAGTGACAGTTTCAGCAACTATGACAAAAAGTTACTCTCACAGAAGTTACCAACTGTCGCCTTAAACTGGCAGTAGCACTTTCTAAAGTTAATAATTGTGTAGTTGTTTCACCTGACCTGAGGTTGACTGGCTATGTTTGTCTGGGCATTGAAGCCAGTTGCTAATTCAGGCCGGGAGGAGTGAACTGGCTGCAGTGATGGCGGAGCAGCAGGCACTTTGGTCAGAAGGTCTTGCGCTGTAAATATATGGCGTTTCATCCCATGGGGTCAGCGATGTTGACCTTGTTACACAACAGCTGTTATACAGGTGGTGTTAGCTGTGTTTTCTGTCTCTTTGCTACAGTTAGCCTACTCTTAAAATGCCCAGTTTGAGCATTTTCACCTGTGTGTTTCACAGTCATCAGGCTGTAAGCACAACTACTATGTAGACGCACAACACTTCATCATTAGCAGACATGCCAGGAACAAGTATTTGAATATATTGAATGTTAAACAAATTAACGAATGCCTGAGCTGTTAATAGGAGTGCTGACTTCTGCAGGATCGTTTCAGTATCATGATTCCGACCAATCGGGAACCCATCAGTACCAATTAAACCAGTATCCATCTCTTATCCCAGTTTAGATTACACAGCTGTTTGGTTTTTATTGTGAGTTTAAAAATAGCAGCAACAAAACACCCATATTACTTGTTTGTCTTTTAAATGACTTTTAACAACAGTACTTGCAAATTAGTAAAACCAGTGATCACACAATCACACACTCTTTAAAAATAGAAAGTCACAGTAAGAAATTCTATCTCAGCCCCTATTAAAAGGACTTCAGAGCTACAGAAAAGAAGCTGCAGGGAAAAAGGAAGCTCGACAATGGATAGTATAGGACAGAAAAGGCATTTTTCAACACAGACATTTTTTTCCGAGGTGTTTTTTGCCCAGACTTCTTGGGTTCTAGTCTGAAAACCTGAGACATATTGAATCTGAGGAAGATTAAATGTTCCTCCAGAATGTGTGCTGTGCTATTTGTGCTTGGCTGCCTGTTTGGGTTGAGAGTGTGTGCATGGCTGCCTGCCTTTCTGTATACTTTCTGTGTGCTTGTGTGTGTGTGTTTGGCTGGAAATACTATCTATGCTCTATTACACCGAGGCCCAAAAGACACAGAGACTTATCAGGGAGACATATCAAACTCTTGCCCTCGGTGGTATCGATTCCCTCAGCGTGGACCCAGTCGATCACTCGTGCCCCGGGTGAGTCCCACTCCCCGCAATGCTCAATTTCACCCCCGCCCATCAGAGAGCCTGGCCATTTTGTATGACTACTAGTAATCATTTCTAACAACTGAAATTTAATTTGACAGTCCTGCTAGCAGAGAGGTATTGATCCCATCCTGAATGGGACGCAGTCTGAAATCTTGTTCTGTTTTTTATCTGTCTCTATATCATCTGCTGTCCAATCAGGTGGCATTTACATCCAGTCATCTGGCTGATAGGCTGCGCCCCGTGCCGCCGGCTCTGCTAGATCCTTGAGCTGCTAATGGCAGACTAGTGCAGATGGACTGATGTCGGCTCCTCAAGGAAAGCACTGAGGTCCATCAGTGATGCTCGGACTAAACAGCTGTCTCCCCTGCCTGGCAGCCATCTTGCGTCAACACATACAAGGCTGCAATTTGTAGATACAGATGGAATTTTACTTACTTGTCCTTTCAAGAATATTATCTGCTGTTAAAAGAAGAGCGAGCGTGTTTAATTTTAATGAGAAAAGTTTGAGGCCTCCAGGTAACAATGCACGGTGCTTATGTACTGAATCACTCTGAGCCCGGATCCTGCAATGTCAGTGAAATTAATTGTAATGGATGATGACAGCCTGCCCATCTTACCCACATCCACTCAGATTCAACACAATGCCACGGGCAGGAAGTCTGCCCTAACCCTGACCTGGCCTTCACCCTGGCAAGCAGCAGAAGCTGAAAAACAAATTGCACTTTTACTCCTGACCCCATGTCAGTTTTGTAGATTTCCGCGCCACTGATTGATTGAGGAGCAGAGCGGTGGGAGGATAAACTGGTTCTGGATCCGTGCTCGCCATGTTACGGGTAGTATAGTGTGTCGCCTTGGCGTAACTCCAGACTGGGGGATTACATGCAGACCACAATTAGGCACTCAGATGGTAAAGAGCCTCGGATTAGATGCCAGGATAATAGAAAACTCAGCATGCTGATCCAAAGGGTAATTTTACCCCAGCCCAAGTGAAGGACTCTACCATCAACACCTCAGGGGGGGGGTCGAGGGTGTGAGATATTTCTCATAGATTCTGAAGTTCATCCTCCTCATTTAGACCACACTAGGGGATATAGATCTCTCCTCCAACACCACCCAACCCAATCTGGCTCTAGAGGGCATCCTTTTAATTAAGACACAGTTGAATTCCCTTTGCCTTCGCTGCTCGTCCAACAACCATCTTCCCTATATCTGCAAAGCAGCTCCCACTCCCCTTCCAGATGTTCCTAATGAACTGACCCAGATTGCACTTCCTGCCCTCTCTCTAAATCGGCTGTAGAAACATGTGTGACACGATGTTGAGACACTTGTGCTGCATGTCAACAGTGTGTATCATAGCAGCGTTCCCCCCAAAGCTCTTCCTGTCCCTGGCTCTCATGTGTCATCTTTACAGGGCAAATCCCTGCCCATGCGCTTTTTTTTTTTTTTTTTTTTTCCTCCATCAGTGTCAGTGAAGCATAAAAGCATACAGAGAGTGCACGCTGTCAAATCTTCTTAGTGTGGTTGTGCGCATGTGTGTGAGTGCGATTGTGAGAGTGTGTGTGTTTACACTATGAGGCTGTTCTTTCCTGAGAGTTAGGGACGTTTCAGAAGCCGGGGATTTACTCAGCTCAGAGTTATTTTTCTGGCTGCAACATTTGTTTTACTATTGACAGGCAAAAATGGCCTGCGCTTTATTGCCACGAAAAACTTCTCCGTCTGAACAGTTTCTCCCAAAACTTTTGCAACAAGTCCACAAACTGTGACATCCACACCTTCTTGAACACAAATGCAAGCACAGCAACGCGGCCGTGCACGAAAAAACACTGGCGGAACACTTCAGAAAAGACAGGATGATGAAAAGCCTGAGAAAAGATCAATCATTATATATCATTAGTGCTATAAATACATTGGTCCATCTTCCCACCACTTGTTTTTTTTCCTGCTGGCTGGTGCTCATTTCCCCTGTTCTGTGTGTGAGCTGTGCCACATGCTGCGCCGGGCCTTGCTAGGCAGTTAAAGAGCAGAGCGCTGTCATGTGTTGAATATCTTTCCTCATTCTCCTCCATCCCACTCTCTCTCATTAATCTATACAAAAAAAAGAAAGTCTACTCGTGTTTTACGTTCACAACAGGAGCTAAAATATGCAGTATTGATTGCTTTGTCTTTAGTGACATCGGCTGCCGACCAAACAAATGTAGATAGAAGTAACTACAGTGTGTCTGTAGTGCAGTTAAACAGCCAGCGCTTTGATTTACAGCCCTGCTGGTTGATTTTTTTTGTTTCCCTCCTGCTTGTCAATCGAACAACCCTTCTCTGTAGGGTTAACAACGTGTATTCATCAACTGTTTCTCCTGACCTCATTCACACACTCCTTCAGCCTCTTCTGTATTTTTTTTTTTACCCCAGCTGTCTAGTAGTTACATCACTCATCCCTGATCCCCCTTCCTTGTCCTTTCTCTGGATTATCCCCCCGTTCCCTTCAGTTTCCTTCGTTAAGGCCAGCTCAACCTGTACCAGGAGCCTGTGAATGCTCGGCATTGTGGAACAGCACAGCCACCTAGCTACTCCATTAAATAGGCACTCACTTGATAGGAGATTTGTAGCCAATATCCTGATTTGCATTAGAGAAGGTAAGGAAGTGGTGTGGCTTGTTAAGGAGCCTGGATGCCATTGATCGGTGTCCATGCTGTGTGCTGAATGTAATGAGAGCAGAGCAGCGGGGTAGGAGGAGAAAAGGAAGCAGATCTGCATGTGTACATTCATATGTAAGTGGTTGTCAAATTTAAGTGGTAAGGCGTACTAAAATTGTGTTAAGATATATTGCACTTTAGAAGAGAGAGGTAGAAAGGTGCTAATTGGTTAAAAGAGGGAGAGAGAGTGAAGGGAAGGTGCTGGGGGAGGTGTTTTGTTTGCTGCCACTCATCTAATCAAACAAATCAATAGCATCCATAATAAGGAGTGGCCTGAGAGCTGTGTCCTCCAACACTTCTGCACGCCCCAAAGTCACAGCGCCTTGCCCTGCATCACTTAGCCTGCTGAACCGGAGGCTGCCATTAAATATGAACCACGCATCACTCAGCCCTCTGCCCCAGCATGCAACCACATGAAGGGTAAAAGAGCACAGCCTGATAATTTGCCCGCTCAGTGCTGAAGTTGCCCCCTACACCGAGCCGAGACAAAGTCTACAAAGAGACTTAGATTGAGCGTATTTATTAAAAATTTACACAGAATGCAGCGAGAGGTGTTGGGAACCTTCTGCTGGAGTTCAAAAATTACAATTAGCTGCTTACTTTGTGTTACCTGGTAAGTAGATAAACAACTGCAGGGGATGAATTTGTTACACAAAGGTAACAATAACTAAAGGATGGAGGGGGGGGCTTCAACTTTGCATATTTTAGCAGCTTAGCAAAATGAGCATCAGTGCCACCGAATTAATGCGTGTTCCTTGTTTTATATTGAGAAGCTATACTCAGCTCCAGATCCAGAGACCCTGAGTGTAGTGAAAATAGATTCTTGTCTTCTGCCTTAGGGCACCTAAACGTGTCTTTTCAGATTTGGTGATGGCTAGGTCTATGATCATTCAAGCGCTTCAAATTACATCAGGATGAAAAGGGGAAGGAGGTACATGGGAAATGAAAAAAAGAAAGAAAATGATATTCATTCTTCCCCCTTATCTACCTTTTACATCAGTGCGTGCAGATCAGGCTTGGAATAGGTAATGAGCTCAGGCCCCCGTTCTGCCACATGTGTAGGTGGAGCTGGGAGTCGTGTCTGTCATCCAGGTGCCGCAGCATCTTATAGAAGAGCAGTTTAACACTTAGAGAAGCCTTTATGTTTTCTCTCATATCAGTCTGGAGAGGCTCCTCATCATCACTTCACAACATGTACTGCTTTGTGAAATGTGACATGTCTTGTGTTCTAGTGCCACGCTTGTGTGGCCCCAGAGGTCGTCTCACCATGATGTGTCACGAATACAAACACACACACGCAGGTACACAAGCTGACGGAGCGCAGGTGAAGCTTACACACACACAAACTCCCAGTCAATCACAGATACAAACACGTGGGAGCACTTAAACACGCATGGCAGGCCAAGGTTAGCAGGGGTCAGCAGGTCATCATGAGGGGAGAAGGAGGGCGGGGGGGGGGGGGGGGCTGAGGAGGAGATGAAGGCAATGGTTTATAGTACCGCAGCCATATGAACACATCACAGGAAATCTGAAAGGCCATTAAAACGCCCGCTTTTATGGGTGTAATAATCCCTCTCCTCTGCCTGGGAGTCCAGCCACAGCTCCAATGACCATCCGGATTAAGTGGGAGGTCTGACAGGAGGCAGGCTATCAGCTAATGCAGGGGAGCTCTGAGAGCCCAACAGGACCACAAACATCACATCATGCCAGGACTGTTCATACGAGTCACACAGAGGCATTTGCTACGGAGCTGAACACACGCAGCGAGCTCGGGTAGTGTTTTGACAACGACGCAGCGTTTTATCACCCAACTGTTAGAATATGTGAATGTGAAATTATACGATGACCAAGAGGTTGGAGTGTCAGCTGTAATTTGAGGCTGTTCAGGCACATCAAATGAACAGGCAAGGCATACAGCCTCTTTTTTTTTTTTTTTCACTTGTACCCCCCTGACACACCTCCTCATTTCAGCTTGCCAGAAGTTTTTTGACAGCTTAAGATAATGTTCAATAAGTGTTTTCATTTTTTATCTCAAATGAAAATTCTTTACAGCGCGGTGACTTCTAAAAGTCTTCGGCCCATCAAGATCAGCAGACTGTTGATATGTTATCGTCAAGCTTCTCTTTCCGGGCTATTAAATTCTATTTTGTTCTGTCTCTATCTCTGAGTATTCAGCTGTGACAAGTCTCGGTTGACGTCATAGTCATTACATTGTTTTAAAGTAATCAGAGCACAGAGTCCAAACTAAATGTCTCTTTTCACAGACTCATGGAGCTCGCCGTGGAGATTAAGACACCGCTCGGTTTAGGTAGAACTTCAAACCGCCTTTATTTATTTATTATCTACAAAGGGTGAACACAGTAATATCCTGTGAAGCTTTTATTTTTTTGTGTCATATTTTGACTGCAAAGAAAGACTTTGCTTTGCTGTTGTTTGTGCAGAGTTATATATTAAAGTGGAAAAGACAAGTTTTTTGCTTTATAGGGACAGCTTACCCCAAAATCAAAAACACATGTTTCTTCCTCTTACCTGTAGTGCTGTTTATCAATCGAGATTGTTTTTGTGTGAGTTGCAGAGTGTTGGAGATATCAGCCTTCTCTCCAATATAATGGAACTAGATGGCATTCAGCTTGTGGTGCTCAAAGCATCAAAAACACATTTGCAAAACTCAACAGCAATGTCTCTTTCCAGCAATCTTGACCTGGTTACTCAAGATAGTCCACAGACCTTGATGTGAGCATGTAGGAACTATTTTCTTTCTACCAAACTACACCCACCAACTGTATCACCGTGCTCATGCTCATGATGGCACAAGATGTAAACAATAATGGCGTCCTCCTCTGCTGAGCTGTAACAGTAGCTAGTTCAGTGGTGCTACGTGAGCTAGCAGTAGATGCACATTTCCTTTTGTGCGGTGATATGGTTGGTGGGTATAGTTCAGTAGAAAGAAAATAGTTCCTACAAGGTCTGTGAATTATCTTGAGTAACCAGGTCATGATTTCTGGAAAGAGACATTGCTGTTGAGTTTTTCAAAATTATTTTTGGCACTTTGAGCACCACAAGCTGAGTGCCATCTAGTTCCATTACATTCTAGAGAAGGTAGATGTCCCCATGGCCAATATCTCCAACACTCTGCAACTCACACCAGAAAAAAATAGATAAACTGCATTACAGGTTAGCGGAAAATATGTCTTTCTGATTCTGGGTGAACCGTCCCTTTATCATTATGAAGTTGATTGCACAATGTAGTGGCTATCGAATAATGACAACATCACTGTTTAGATTGGTTCCCTACAAGCCTTGCTTTCACTGTGCAATTCTGTCTGCCACCAGGTACGATACCCTAGGACAACAGCGGTTTGATTTACAGCACAAAAGTAGTGCCAAACATTGTGCAACCAAAACAGGAAGAGGGTAGCGCTATTTTTCCCCAATAGCTATCAATAACTATCCCCAGTTACCACAGAGTATCAGTGTAGTACAATCTTTGCAGTTACTATTCCCAGTAGTGGAGCTAGCCGAACAACAACAACAACAACAACAACAAGGAGCAAAAAAAGAGCTCCGTTGCTAGGTTCTGAGGAAAATGCAAAGTAATCTGACTGTCTTTGCAACAGAGGTGCCGACAATAATAGCTAGCTAGAGTTAAAGAGTTGTCTGTGGTCAGATTTTCAACAAAAAGATGTATATCGATAGCTTCTGGTTTTATTAATTATGAGTTTTGGGAGTAACGCGTTAAAAAGTAATGAATTTATAATTGTACTACTGCCATCTTGAACATGGCAGACAAACATAGCCTTTCTCCAAATTTTGTCTTGGTTATGATCTAATGTCGACTTTACTGCAGCACAATGAATGACGTAAATTAATCAGTGTTATGCTGCATTCACATATGGATTCAGGCAGATGTTAGATGGCAGACAAACAACAGCTTCTGAAAGGGAAAAACAATCAGTGAGAAGGAACGGCAGGATGGCAAAAGAAAACTTGTTTTGTACATAGTCACTCCAGAGCGCACTCTGACACAAACTGGACTGTTTGTAAATTTGGAGCACTGAAGGACTGTACGGTTCGGTTATTCAGAGCACCACACTCTTGGAGCAACTCTGGGTAGAGTGTAATCTGGGCTAAATTATTTCCTCTCTATTATTTTATACACAAAGTATATATATATATAGATTTTTTTTTTTTTTTTTCTCACACAAAGTATATTTAAAAAAAGACTATTCAAACTGACTTTTGTTGCTTTACATTACAGCCTGTTGAGACTAGAGCCAATATGGGCCAATCAAAGATATATTAGGTGGATATATGCGCCAATATGAGAGCATTTTGTACAGAATATATACTTAGGAAACTAAGCTTTGGGTGATTTAATAATGGGGTAATTAAGTAGTTTGTCAAGCAGAGTGCGCTCTGACTCCATTCTTTACACGCAGAGCTGTGCAGCCAGCTCATGTAACCTTAGTGCAGCACGCTCACAGCTGATCAGACACCAGTGGTGCGGAGTCTAGCAGTCTCCCCATGACAAGTTGTCAGTTAGTTTGTGAAATACATATTGGGAAGTTAATACACAATGACCCCATCATTTTCCCCTTTCAATATAACTAAGACAACATTATCACTGACAACCGCTGTGTCACTCATACTTACCAGCTATCATATGATATGTTAGCGAGGTAGCTAACGTTAGCCAGCTGTACTTTGCTGTACAGTCTGTAGCAGATTGAAAGGTAAACATTGGAGCATCTTTCTGCAGCTCAGCAGCTGACAGTGTAGTGGTGGTTTGAGTCTGCTGAGTGTTGACTTCATGCTACATTGTTATCAAGTTGAGACGCAGTACTGGAAAGGAAATAAACTTCCTCATCTTTTTCTCAACGTGACATCAAGGTTAGCATAACATAACTTGTTTATTATTTAAGCTAACTAGCTAGCCATGTAGCTCCTTTGTCAGCAGAGTGGATGCTAATGTGTGAGCATGTATTCACACCACACTTTTGTTTTGTACAGGGCTCGCAGAACAAACAAACAATCCCAGGTGTTGCATTTACAAAAGTTTAAATTTAAAGTCTGGTTTTCACTGCTGAAAGATGCTTAAGCAGAATGTTTAAAGCAGAACATGGTCACTGTATTAAAACATTGCTGCCATGTTCAACTCCTGACTGGGCAACAGCAAAACACGAGTTACTGTGTGTGGCCATTAATGTTTTACTTTAAACAGTGAAATACGCTGAAGAGGACTTGATTGATAAGCAAGAAAAAAAAACATGTTTCTGATTAGAGTTCAGTTCATTGAAGAAAAAAAATGTTTAAACTAGGACCAGAGCTGTGGCATCATAATGGTTTAGGAAGTTACATTCACTCAAATACTGTTGTACAATTAAAAGATACGTGTACTTTATTCAAGTATTTCCATTGTCTGCTACTTTATACTTGTAGTCCACTATTTCAGGTGGAAGTATTGTGCTTTAAACTCCACTACATTTATGTCACAGCGATAGTTGCAGATCAATTTTATATGTAAAATATATGATCAGTTAAAATCAATAGATATCTCTACATCTTAAAAATGCCCTGCTTAAATAAAATGTTTTTTTCTCTGTCACCTACAGAGGGCTGAAAAGCTATATGATCAGGCAGTATGGGATTACTTCTCCAAAGCAAAGATAGGCCCCAGTTGTAGTAAATCCAGTCATGTATTTATTTGTAGAATTTGTTGACAGTGTATAATCATTTTTAATATTATTCAATAAAGTTATTTGTTTAAGAGAGCAACCTTCTGAGCACCTTTGCAAGGACATATCGGTGCAAAACTGGTGCACAATTCACATAGAAAAGGTCTATTTTCGTTCCAGCTCAAAAATTCATTAAACAATATCATTAATCTGTGAATTTTCCCCTCTAAAGTCAGTGTGAGTTTCAAAGATCCCATGTTGGTCGGTCACAAGTCGAGACTGAAATAAAATGAAAATAAAAATACATATCTATTGTGTTTCATTGTTTCACGTCTTACTTTTTATTCAATTGTCTTGCCTCACGCTGTGCCACAGCAACACTAAAATAGCTATGTGTGCATAATAAGAGAACTGAAGCAGATATTTAAAATAACTCTGCCGTACTGCATATCAGTAACTCGGCCTCTTCTCCAGAGCCTTTGTGTTCCACTGTCTTGCAGGTTAACTTCTATCACAGCGGTGCCTGGATAGTGTGACGTGTGTGGTTGTGTTGCTGCTGTGGTGTCAAATGCCTCCTGCTGATTCTGTTATCATTAGTCATTAGTCAAACTGAGCTTGAAGTGCCTGTGCTGTCACCTAAATACATGGTCATTAATTAGCATAACAATGGCTTCACTCTGACAGACACAAGCCTGTGTGTGTGTGTGTGTGTGTGTGTGTGTGTGTGTGTGTCTGTGTGGCAAAGTGTGATTTGTGATATTGATTGAGTGATTGATTGATTGATTGTGGGCTGGGAGACGACGGCGTGGGGCCGAGGTCCCTCCCAACGCTGCTTTGCAGCTTTAATTAAAAGTAATGCTGAAGTTTCTTTCCGCACCTACTAATTACTTTAAATATGCAGTAATTGTTAAAGTAATTCAGTTACTTTTGGGAGAACTAATTGGTAACCGTATCTAATTACAAATTTTAGTTACATGTCTTGCACAACACTATTCATTATAGAGCTATTGTATTGTACAGGTGTTATAAGGTGAACCACCTACAATTTTCAAACAGAATTCAGGCAGGTTGCCACCCACAAAAAACATCTGTAATGATTACAGCGCTACTCCAGATTGAAAACATAGCAGCACAGCACTCAGGAAACATTATAAACTGGATCTGACTACATTGCATCACACAGTGCCCAGTAAGCCTCAGTACAAACAGAGCAGGGTAACCTTGTAGCCCTCACCACATTGAGCAGCAGAAACGAAGCTCAGATCACTCCCTCCGACTCCACAGCTCAGGGCAAGACTTCAAAGCCAGCATGCAGCCCAAAGTTGAGCAGCAGTGGTAGAAATTGTTCAAAGGAATGTAGCCTGTTTACTATTGACTTTGCAACAATTACCCAAGCATATGTGTGTGTAATTAGATAAGGCAGCCAGTTGTTCTCTAATGCGGCAAATCAAATTAACTAAAGATGCCACATTGATTTCTTTGTGTTCCCTAAATTATTCATCTTCACTTGCACTGAACCAGCCAGCCAGCCACCAAAGAGCTTTTCTAACTCCTCCACGCCACCCGCTCCCTTGCTCCCTGCACACGCCGATTGCTTTGTGAGATCTATGCAAGTACCTTTTCAATATTTTTTTTTGCCGTAACAATTCAGCAAATTGACCCTCCTGAAAAGAGAGCATTTTCAGTGTTATGGAAATGCCCGGAATTCCCATTAACGGAGATTGCTCTGACCGCCATCATTGTTGTCATGTGCGTGCATGTATATGTGTGTGAGAAAGAGATGGGGGGGAGAAAATTTGCTTGCACGATTGTGTGTGTGTGTGTGTGTGTGTGTGTGTGTATGACAGCATACACAAGAGCGCTGTGAGAATTCATGAAGCACGCAGGCTGCAGACAACCACGTCTCAGGCTGCTCCATTGACGTCCTGTTCTCTGGCATGTTGCACACAGGGAGATCAATATGACCTTACCTCCACCACCCACTCCTTTGAAACTTAATTACTGATATTCAGCTACAAAGTCATCATAGTCTGGCTGTCAATATTCATTGGGGATCATTACGGGCCTAATAAAAGAGGTTATTTACGGGCTGCTCTGCTGACACCGGCCCAGGTCCAGGGATTCAGCTCCAGCCATCTCAATTTGCTTTACCTCTCTCTCCCTCTCCCTCTCCCTCACCTCTCCCAGGAGCACTGACCTGAAAAAGAAAAATTGACAGCAGAGAAACGAACAGGAGAGAGGATGGAGGGTGAATTCTTCTGGCATGGCTTTTAATTCTCTTGGCCGTGTTTGGAGGTTTTTCAGCCCATGCCAGAAAAACACTGTAGGCGCCATATCCCTAAATCCCGAACTAAATTTGAACTTTGCTTGCCACTGACATCGCGAGCGGACCACAAAGGGATATTTCATGACATTTAGAGAAATGTCGCGCAGATCCTTTCCTCCTCAGAACAACAACACAGTTTTAACTTCATGGCTCCGACATCAATTACACTGTGTTTTTTTTTTTTTTTTTTACAAGGCCACAGTGCTATTCTTCAGGTTCTTTCACGGAAAGTCATTTCATCAGTACCAAAAGCAATAGCAATGGGCTGCAGAACTCCCACTCCTGACATTGTGTGGCAACGAGGCAACATGGAGTTGTGTGATTGTGGGAGATTGCTATATGTTAATTCATTCAATAAATCAATAGCTTCACTGTAATTGAAATGGTTGGCCATCCGGTGTTGAGGGAACGTGTCAAAAACCTGAAAAGTGGAACAGTGAACTCTGTAGATCGAAAGAGGTACTGCACCCGGAAAATCTCCCCCTCTCCCTCTCCCTCTCCCTATCTTTCTCTCTGTCTTTGTCTCACCCAGTCTCACACACTCTCTCACATATTTTTTGTCTCTCACTTTCAGTTTCACACACACACACACACACACACACACACACAAACATCCTTATATCCAAGCGCACACACGCGCCTCTGCAGTTCCCTCTTAGTGTCTTGATTAATATGGTCCACTTTACATCAGTACACTGGATGCCAATGCACACTGTGCTGCCTTCCCTGAGCAATTAGCGGAGGGGCTCCACCAGCGTTGGATTATCAACAACAAGATGCCTCCTGACGCGAGCCCTAAAGCCTGCTGACTTATTCATATGTGTTTACTTTAAAAGCCTCTGCCCTGGTTTTTGTGTGGTGGGCTGCATCAGAACTGAATTAAGAACAACATCTGGGGTGAGAGGATGGTGGTGGGGAGGGGGGGGGGACAGACAGACAGACAGACACATTATGCCCACAGAGAGGTGGCTGAAAGAGGAGAGGGACAGAGAGACAGGGCCGCGCTGCATGGAGATCTTTTTGTGCAAGTAAAGATGTGAGTGGACTGGGAAAATAAATTGAAAAGGAGATAGCAATGTCAATTGATGCAGCTGCAAAAAGAGTAATACATACCACACCACACACACCTTGATCAATTATTAACTGCAGCCTGTTAGTCATTGTTGTTAGTTTGTGCTTTCACTGTTGTGGGTTTCACCAAAGCAAGATCAATAAATTCTCCAGTGGTGGCTGAACCCCTTTCACACCAAAATATAAGCTGTGACTGTTGTGTTTTCTTTTTAGTATTTTTATGTGCTTCATATTCCCACATGAATGTGAGCGCATGAATAATTAAATGCACTGTCAGAATCTCATTTAACACTCTGTCACGTCTGTCTCTTCTCTTTCCGCAGGGATCCCAACAAACCGGTTCCCCAAGACACCAAGTTCATCCACACCAAGGCCAACCGCTTCGAAGAGGTGGCCTGGTCCAAGTATAACCCCCAGGACCAGCTGTACCTGCATATCGGCCTGAAGCCACGAGTGCGCGACCACTACCGCGCCACCAAAGTGGCCTTCTGGAAACACCTAGTGCCCCACCTGTACAACCTCCACGACATGTTCCACTACACCTCCACCACCACCAAAGTGCCCCCGCCAGAGACCACCCAGAACACCTTGTCCACCAAGAGGCCCAACGGGAAGACCTCCTGGCCGTTCAACACCAAGCGGCCTCCCATGTCCCCGGCGTACAACAGCGAGGACAAAGACTCTTGGAGCGAAGATGAGGAGCCGGGGCCACTGGTGGTGGAGAACCCGCGGGATTACTCCACAGAGCTCAGTGTCACTATCGCTGTGGGGGCCTCGCTGCTGTTCCTCAATGTGCTAGCTTTCGCAGCCCTCTACTACCGCAAGGACAAGCGGAGGCAGGACTCTGGCCATGGGCAGCCCAGCCCGCAACGCCAGACCACCTCCAACGACATTGGCCACCATGCGCCCGAGGAGGAGATCATGTCGCTGCAGATGAACCAGACGCACCATGAGTGCGAGGCGGGGAACAGCAACGAGGGGGCACTACGCTTGGCCTCGTTGCCTGATTACACACTCACTCTGCGGCGCTCTCCGGACGACATTCCCCTCATGACCCCCAACACCATCACCATGATCCCCAATTCCCTGGTGGGCATGCCCAACCTGCACCCCTACAACACCTTCACAACTGGCTTCAACTCCACCGGCCTGCCGCACTCCCACTCAACCACCCGCGTATAGCTTTAAGGAGGCCAGGGGCAGCCGGCGCAGGCGGGGGAGGAGGAGGCGGCGGTGGCGTTGGTGGAGGAGGAGCGGGAGGATGAACGAACGGAGGAGAGGATTGTGTTTTATAAATATCACAGGGAGGGGGAGGGCTGCGAGGGGGAGGGGAGGGGAAGGGCATGAGTCGGATTAAAACGTGAAGAGATTTAACTAGACTTTTACTACGAGGAGAGTTGCTGAGAGCTCTCTGTGGATGTCAAGTTGTGCAGAGCTGCCAAAATCAAACTGCTTCCCTTCTCCCGATCGGGGGAGGGGGTCTTTCTGCAGTGTTTTTTTCTAAAATAATCATTTTAAAAGCCTTTTTAAGCAGACTGAGGAGATATCAACACTTATCTTGAATTCATAACAAAAACAAAGAGAAGTGCTTTTTATTTCCCATCCCTTCCTCCTGCGGGAGACACATCTCGAACAATGGCCTCTACGTCAGTATTCGCGAAATGTTTTTAATTGCTTCTTTGTTTTGTTTTACGTTTCAATGCCTTACAAAGCTTGTTCTTTTTTTGTCATTATTTTTATTCCCTGAGACTATTCCACGTGGAGTGTGTTACAAGGCAATGAGACTCAAAGATGAGAGACTGAATCCAGGATGGGAACCTAGAGGATATGCAGATGTAGAGATTTTTAAAAACCCATTTTGGGCAACTCATTTTTTTTCTTTCTGTTGCATACCAACACAACAGCCACACAAATGGTGTTATCTTTTTTTTTTTTCTTTTTTTTTTATCGTATAGAAATGATTTGTCTGGGACAGCTCTTGCCGGGAGACGAGAAAGGCAGAGATAAATACTATGTTACTGTGATTGTTTTGTTAAGAAAAAAAGTGCATCTTTTACAGCCAATTTATCTGTTAAGCTATCTGATATTATCTCCACAAAGTGTGCACGTACACATGCTGCTTAGAGCACCTGTGTGTTTGTGTGCATGTGAAAACGATTTCTCGTTCCCTGCGCGCAAGCGTGGTTAAGAGGCTGAGATAAAGGAAGAGACACATTGTCGCAACTTGCAAAAGCAAGAGTGGCAAGCGAGTGGGTCTGTATGTGTGTGATTGAGAGTGTGTGAGAGGATGTGTGTGTGCGAGTGTGTGTGTGTGTGTGTGTGTGTGTGTGTGTGTGTGTGTGTGTCCGTGCACCTGTTTTTTTGTTTGTAGGTTGTATAATGTGTTTTTTTGGGGGGGGTGGGGGCTGAGTACTTTCTCATGTTGTTGATTTTGGTTCACCACCAGTAGTGTTTCTGCTGCGTCTCTGGGTGTCTGTCTTTGCGAAATAGCACTTTTGTTATTTTCAAAGTTATATATGTCTAATTTTGCTTAAAGATTACAAAATAAATCTATTATTTTACGTGTAAGAGAAAAAAAAATAGCTAAAGATTCAACTGAACTAACTGACATGATTCCATTGACTTTGTAAGAGTTCCTCTTCAAAAGCAGACAGTGGCCTGTTTGCACTGAATAAACCTACATCAGTGCACACTTGTATTTCTTTGAATATATATATAAATATGGGCATACATACATATATGTATAGGGCTTCTATGGAGATATCGCTCCCACTTACAAAACAATTTAAAACAATGTTCAGACTGCAAAAGCACCAACACGAATAATTTCCATGTATTGTTGTTGTCATTTGAAACATCCTAAGCCAAGACTTCTCTAGGTGTCTTTGTAAGAGCTCTATATGTATATTTATGTATAAAATATTTAATATTTATTTATGTATACCAGATGCATACATGCTGATTGTGCCATGTGCCAAATTAAAACTGTAAAAAAATGAAGAATATAAAGTTTCACAAAACTTTTTTTCTCTCTTGATCAAAGTTCTTTTCCTCCCTTTTATGACTTTTTATTATTTCCATTTTGAATGAGTTAAAAAAGAAACATTCTTGCAGCAAGTGCAAGTCTCCCCCCCAGGACTTCCTCTCTACCTCCCTCTTCCTCTCTCCTCCTCCTCCTCCCTCTCTCCTTTTCTCTCGCTGAAACCTTTGAGAAAAACAGGCTAACAGCTTGGGGCCTATCTGCGTGCATAACTCCAGATTTTACTGTAATTCATGCAAAGTAGTGCTGCAGCAATGGGAGATTGTGAAAAGATTGCCTTGATGTACTCACATTGCATCCTATTATATGTTATTCTCGGGGAGAAAACTGGAGTTATTGATTCTGCGAGTAAAACTGACAATTTTCATTAAGTATCTTGGCGTCGCACACATTGTCTCCTGCACTATACAGCCAAGCGCCGTGATGCGACCTGACCAGTGATCCTGGATCAGTGTCGCAATTCTTAGATAGTTCATGCACATATTTTTATGAAGTATTCCATTACAACTTCCCCTGGTATTTAATGATTGGAGACGCAGCAGAGCGAGAAGCACAGTCTGGTCAGCTCATCACCGATCCTGCCAGTAGCAGAAAGAGAGAAGGGGTTATTTGAGGGAAATTGCTCCGAGTCTGATCTATATGAGTCATCTTGTTTTTGCTCATCCTGCCTTATATGGGGCTCACCTCCTAATCAGCCACCGTCTTCATCCGAGCTGCTGCCACTAAGAGAGAAATGTGGAGCTGTCTCACACATACAGAAACATTTAATAATGTCTCTGTGCTTATGTAAGGAGCAGGCTATGCAAATAGTCAAACGGTTTCAGTAGCAATAATATCAGAGGCAGCTTGTTGTCTGGCATGAGATGAACAAACATTATGGCATTATGATGAGCCAGAAAATGTTTAAAATGCTCCTGACTGCGAAATGGATGCGAACCTGTCTTATTAGAGTGTGTCCTTAAAGATTTGAGTCACCCAAATTACTCTAAAACATGTTTTTTTATGTGGAATCGAGCAATGCAGAAAGGTTTGGTTTTTATTTTGGAAGATTTTTAGAAACTAGGCACTTTCTGCAGCCACCTTAACACAGTGAAAGGAGATGGAGTTTCATTTGTGGTGCTCACAGCATTGAAATATGACATTTAGAAACATGTTACATCTATTTCCTGGAAAAAAAGGTCCTTTCTAAAACACATTCCTCTATGAGCAAGTTCAACTGGTTTTAGGGACTTTTTCTTTGGTAGAAAGTTTCAATAAAAACTATTCACAGCGAGGTCTGTGGATTATTCAGAGTCACAGGAACAGATTCAGAGAAGACAGATTGTTGAATTCTTTAAAGATACACTATGTAGGATTTTTCTAAAAACAATGTATAGACTCAGAAATAATCCCTCTAAATCGTCACTTATGACCCGAAGTGTTTGGTGTTGTATTTATCTGCAGTGTCTGCCATCTGCCTGTATTTTCGTCTTGTCTTGTTTTCTGTGTTTGGGACGTTTGTGGGCGTGTACCCCCACAGTGCTCAGGTGAGGTCAAGGTACCTAGGTACCGTAAGCAGCAGGCATCTAAGGGACACAGCGCTGGAAAAATTCAAATATAGCGAGGCGAAACGCCAAATAAAAGTGAATCTGAGACTCTTACTTTCACTGTTTTCACACAGTAGCCAACAATTCTGCATAGCATACCTTTAAAGCTGTTATTAAGTAATATAAGTATGCTAGCAATGGTTGAAATGACTCATCATATGTGTCATAGGGGCAAACCTACCTCCGATTCTGCAGTCCCTCTCAGTTCTTAAGAGCATTTTAGCATCTTTTAGCTCTTTGTTTTGGTGTACGGCCTCCAACTTCAACCTTTTTGGTTCCTTTCACTGCTCTCAGTGTCATTTTGAGATGCAGCAGACAGTTGGTTTAAGCAAAAAAAACCGCCACTAATTCACTATGCGCTACCTGTCCAACAGCAAACAGCAGACAGACAGAATTAGCGAGCAGCTGGTGAGCATAGTGCAGCATTTAGCAGCTAAGAGACAGATATTTCCCTCAGGAGTTAGGGCAGAGCAAAGTAAAGCTAAAATGAGAGGGAAAATTGGACTTACATTCATCAGGTGGCCAGAAACACGACTGAAAATGAAAGGTGCTTGTGGGGATGTAAATAAGCAACTGTTCACCAACAAGTTCACCTTATCAAGTTAAGTTGATGTCAGTGTTGTGTGGCCAAAATCAGTCAGGTTTAAATGTTTTTTTTAATGCTGTTAGCACCACAAATATCTCATGCATCATTCCATTTATTATCTATTCATTATTTAGTAGAAGCAAGGCCTTCAGATGCGGCTGCTTATTTTTTTATTTTTATTTTTTTCAAAATATATTTTGCCTTTTATTTATTGTGTTTTGTTTTGTTTTTTTGTCTTTTGCTATTTGGGTGACCCATACCTTTAAGAGAGGATATGAATCAAATGAAAGTAGTCCCCTGGTCTGATCCGTCTGCAGTGTTGGGAGGTCAGTTTCCATTGGCTCCAACACACACACACGCAGTGGCACAGGGCTAAAATTGAGTGGAGGAGTTGAGAGTGAAGTATCAAAGGGAAGAAATGTCATGGGAGGGCAACTTGTTTTTTGCCATGTAATTTTCCCATATGCTGTTAAAGCAGAGCAGATGTCACTGAGTATTGGCAGGGGTAGACCTGGCAGCCTTGGGGACACGGTTTGGGATACATGGCCCTGTGAAGAGTCACATAATTAAGTGGCGGACCAAAGGGGAAGACCATGGAAAGTGCAGTGGTGAGAGAAAACGGGGTCAGACTCCTTCAGCAATCAGACACCTGAAGGCTGGATGAAAATTAGTCCAAACTTCCTATGACGAGAATCACCACCAGTAGAGAAATGGGACAGTTACGAGCGAGACACTTTTCCACAGTCGAGATTTGTTTGCAGTTCAGCGAGTGTGTTTCCAAAGTGACATCATTCAAGGATTGGCTGGAATACCCCGATGGGGTTTGTGACTGCCTCGACAGCACGGAAGACAAACCCAGCCTAGGAAATGGATGTGCCAAATTACACAGTGCCACCCGCTGGGAGAGAGCTGCAGGTGTGAGTGTGTGTGTGTGTGTGTGTGTGTGTGCAGAAATTGAGGATTTTATTTCTACCGCAGTGAACGTGTTGTTACCTATATTTCCTCTCACCCTCTCCCTCACCCTCATCTCTCTCTTCCTGTGTCTCATTCGTCTTTGCTCTCTCCTTCCTCTTTCATGCAGGGCTTTTTTTTTTTTCATGCTGCCTCACACAAAATGCAATCTGAGCGGCTCTACCTCTGTCTCACACGGACACGACTTGCCCATTTTCTCTCTCTTCTACTTTGTAAGTGCCATAATGGTGACTGCTCGTTCATTTCCCATCATTTAAGGTGTAATTTTCTTGAGTTACTATGTTTCTCTGCTGACTAAGACGCTAATTGACATTACTTATTGGGAAGCAGAGTAGAAACCAGTCACTGAAGCAAAACTCTTGTAGCTTAAATTGAAATGGCCTGTTTTTCTCCAAGGGGAAATCATTCTGCATTCTGTCAAAACATCAATAATCTATTATTTCCATGTGAAAAACACACTCTTGACAATTTTCTTTTGTACCCACAGAGCATAGAGAAATCACTGGCATATTTTCAGGTTTTCCCCAGCAAGGACCACCATGCACTGGAGTTTTTTCTTTTTTTTTCAGGGTGGCATCCAACCCAGATATTGTAACACATTTTTCACTAGAAACTAGGACTGAAATCAACAAAAACCAACGGTGTTTGAGCCCAAATACATCATGAAAAATCTCTGTCATCTCAGTGTCATTGTACAGATTACTAAAGATGCCCTGTTACTTCTATGTTTATGTCCATAGAATGTATTTATAATCTCGCAAACTGGAGTAATCAAAAATAAAATATCTATTCTTTCTGTATCTTATTGTGGTTCTCATGAATATAGAACATAACATTCATTTTCAGTGGGCGTGAGACCAGGGACTTGGTGCTGATAGTAGTGTTTTGTATATTTTTCATTCCACAAAATGATTAATGAGAGAGCATCGCAATCCAAGAGAGCATCTCTGTAAATGCTGTATTTGAGTGCTCTGTTCCTCCCAAAAAAAAAAAAAAAAAGCATCACACAGTTTTTGCATTAAAGGATAAGGCCGGCATATTTAATCTTTTATTGTATTATCAACAAATCCCACCAACAGGCCTAAACCAACAATGAATTTATCCTGCTAACAACTACTGACTTCACAGCCAGATGTAGCGTATGCCTCTGCGCCATTGAACTCATTGCCGTCCAAAAACTATTAAAAAAGACAGAGAAAAGAGCCAAACAAGAGCCAGACTGGTGCACTGGGTGACATATTCTTTAATTACAACGAGCACAGACAGTAGCGCTTTCCTCACGGCTCGTCAAACCAGCAAAGCAAGGAGCCACAGCACGGCCCCAGCATGCTCTGTGACGCCTGCCCAACATGGAGCTACTGTCCAGAGAAAACGCTGCTGCAGATTCGTGTCAAAACAAACTAGAGTATCGCCCAACGGTGTGGCTGTTTTATGTGTTTTTAATGGTTCTTGGATGGCGATGGAGTTCTGCGGCACAGAGGCATAAGCTACAAGCTGTGGCTGCACAGACAGCACTTGTTAGCAGGATAAATTCATTGCGGTTTTTCGGTCTTTTTTTAATGGGATTTGTTGTTAAAATAAAAAATGATGATGTAACACCAACATGAGCCTTTAAATGCAGCTTTGGGTGCAACAAATTTTAGCAGCGTCACAAGAAACGAACAAGCTCAAGTGTAATGTACTATTCAATAGTAAAAGGGGCTGGTTTGGTTTTTATGGAGGTCCAGTGAAGAACAGTAGCAGCCTATAGTTCATCTAGTACAAGCAGTCCCATCTGCCCCCGGCCTAAAGCTGCCTGTCGACTACATAATGATCTGCCCTCTGTAAGATGGATGGCCTGGAGATACCACTGAGGCTGCTGGGAGTAAAGCCTGCACCCTCCCAGTGTGTGTGAGGGAAGTAACAACAGCAGGCAACAAGCACATTTTAAGCCTCTGCACGGTATCTATTCTAGTTTCCTGTCCAGAAAACCCTGTTACCACGAGATGCTCTTTGACGGCTAATTTTTTCCCCTCCTGTTGGTCCAGCTCTGATGGTGGGATCAGAGAAGAAGTTTCATGGCATGATTCACAACTTCTAGGATGTTTCATTCCTTTCCTAACTGCCCTCATTATTCACAGCATTATCTTGCAGATTCAGAGCTATTTTGCAAAGTCGTTCCTCGCCAGCTGAGGCCAGGCCCAGGCCCCGCTATCTCTCAGTTGCATCAGCTGGAGTTCACCATCAGATGGCAGTCCACTAATGCCTTTCTTAGATGTGGGTTACTGGTGGCAGGGGAAGGTTGCGTCAGTGGACCTTACGTGTCTGAACTCACTGGCCTGTGTGCTCCAGCACAGAGTACAGAGGAGTCCCAGATGACTTCCCGAAAGTATCTTATCACTTAGATCACATTACAATGACTTTCAGTGGCACCAATTTGATCTTAAGTGCTAATCCAGGCTACCAGGCTTTTCACAGATCTCTCAGATCAAATACACAGTGAGTTTGACTTCAATATCTGAGCTTACTCCCTAAAAAAATCTGCACCATTTTTTTTCTGTGAAAACTACTGGAAACATCCTTTGAAGTTAAGCCTATTTTTGCCCCGAGAGGCAGAGACATTCATTCGGCAGTGATGCCTAAATGTTAGTCCTGTGAAGTGAATTCTCCAATTTCTCTGACAAATTGAATAGATGTTTGCATGGTAGTTTTTTTTTTAACCCAAATAGACCCAGACATTGTTAATACTTAATCAGAAAGTTTAATAAACGCCTGACCTTATAAAACTTTAACAAATTTCTTTTTAAAGATGCAATAGTTTTTGCTGATGGATATCTAACTTAAATCCCACCGTATCTCAAAATGCAGGTCCATTGGCATTCAGTGCTCACACACATAATACAGACTGGAAAGAAATGCATTGTCACACGCCCTGCTTTAAAAGAGATTTAAAATTCTTGTTGTGTTATTACTAGTTGTGGCAGAAAGATGTCAGCTAATCGATTAGAAAGAAGTATCATCTCAGCCACAAAAGAATGTTTCACACCACTGAAGAACATCGAAAATTCAGCAGCGAGGCAGTCTGGGTACCACAGGCAACTCTCAAGTCAACTCTTGGATCTTAAAAATTGTACATGTTTGTTTCTGTTCACTCTCCTGAAACTCCTAACACACTGGAAACATTTTCACAGCTGTAAAGATGCACTGAGATCTCCTTGTGTGACTGACAGCTTACCAGCTTGGTACATTACAATAAAGAATAGTTTTCCTGCCCACTAGGTACCCCATGGCATTTGCTAAAACTATGTTCACTGTCACTTCCATTCACACATCCGCATCCTCTCACAGCTTGTTTTTGCTCCCTATTCTCACCAGTGTTCAATATATAACTAGCACTTAAATTGGACATTATTTAAAATACAGAGGCTCTCCATAATCCAGGAGCGGAGTCATGACTATATTCGAGCTCTTTGATTCACTGTAGGTTGTTTGCTTGGGTTTCAGTAATGATTTCAAGTAAATTGCCTGTCTGAGTTGAAAGAGGAAGGGTGAAGTGGCGTCAAGAAATTCCCAGTCAGCAGTGATGTAATAGCTCATTTGAAGTCCAGGGAAGGCGGGATGAGTCACATTCTTTGGGAGTGAATTCCTCTGAAAGTAATTATACCGGTTTCCTGTCCATACAATGAAGTCTGGAGAGTCAGAGACCAAAACAGGAAATGACATGGGGTATAGGTAGAGACTTATATTTACGTGGCAGCAACCACAAATTCCAAATAAGACAATGTTTCCATGGCACTGACGACTGTAAAAAGAGGGAGCAGTGATTTTTTTCTCCTGAATGAGTCGAGTATTGCATAGTCAGTCTATTTCACTTTAAGATTCACAGAGAACCTGAAGGTATTAATGTTTTCTGATGCTGTGAAAGTAATTGTTGTAAACAAAGCAGAAAAACTGGCCAATGTGCTAAAGTATGATAAATTAACAAGCACACAAAATGCTAATGTTGGATCATTAAAATAAACTCTTTAATTAGTATACAAATATCACAAAAAACTTAGCATGCCCAAAACTGCTGTGTCTTCTGCCATGCTGGAGCGGCTCTGTGAGGTTAGCTAAATGCTAACATTAACATTATTATGAATTTTTGATCCATGGAGGCTTCCTATTTGTAAAACTGTCCTTGTGCCAAGAAAAGTGTTTTTAAAACTCATGACTTCATTATAATGTAAAGTCTATGAGTGGGAACTCACAGGCAGGGACAGCGAGGGAAACACTGCTATGCATATTCAGTGGGCCACATACAATAGAAGTAAACCTGGAAGCTAGAAACTTTTTTGACATAAACACAGGCGGGCAGTTCCACTGGACTGAATAGGTGCCATCTTAGGATTCAGTATCTAGCTACCATACACCCATTACTTCTCCTGTAAATTTTAACATGAGGGGCTGTGGCGATTGAGTCACTCTTTGAGTGGGCCTCAAGTGGCCATTAGAGGAACTGCAGTTTTTGCCACTTTCTGTTGGCTTTTTTTTTTCAGCCCCATAGGTTGTCGCTTGCTCTGGACATATCTAAGGCCATTACAATTCATATGTTAAGAACATGAATTTCTGTAGAAAATTTCTTGACAATCCATTCAACAGTTCTTGAGACATTTCACTCAAAACCACAAAATGTAAACCTCATGGTGGTGCTAGAGGAAATATCATGAGATCACCAAAGTCACAAGGATACTATGAATGTCTGTACATGGATTTCCAGGCAAACCATCTCATAGTTGTAAAGAAAGTAAAATGGTTTCAGTGCAACAAACAAAAGAAGTGGACCGACCTACTAAACACCCATCCAACAGACTGACATTTGCATCCTAGAGACACGCTGCTAGAGTGGCTAAAAAATAAGCAATAGACTGTTACAGTCCTGTTGTTGTCATGATATAAAAATAACTGAAAGTGGTTTTACTGTATTCATGGCTTACATGAATATCTCACATGACTTTGAAGTGGTGTCACATGAGAGATATTATTTCACATCATCAAGTCCTTTTATGGTTCAAGCTCCCTGTTTTGCCTTTTGTGAGTTTGTGCAGAATAACAAAGCAGTGATCCGAGTCCTTGATCCAGGCTCAAGGACTGGCCTCAGTTACGTAAGACCCAGTCAGAATCTGACAATTCGGTGTGTGTGTGTGTGTGTGTTGGAGGGTTAGTCGGGTGTGTGTGTTGGGCGGTTGAGCCAGCTAATTCCTTGGGAGAGCGTTGTTAGCCTGGACCATTTGGGGAGCTCTCAGGGGAGAGGCGTTGCTCTGGTCTCTCATCAGGCAGATGACAGAAGACTGCGTGCTCTGCATGCTGCACTCATCTCGGCCATGATAGCTTCACTGCACAAGCCATATCTCTGCTTCATTTACTCATTGTCTGATAATAACAAGTGTCTCCTTTCTGCTATACTCAATTACATCTTCATTAGCTTGCTAACTAGCTTAAAACAAATCAGCATTGTGTGTAGAGATTTTAAGTCTATGTGACATTTATTACCAAGATGCCTGAGTCTATAGGTGAGGGGCCGAAAAGAGGCGCAACATGATATTTATTATGTCTTCATCTCTCAAGACCATTCACTGTCTCATCATAGCATCAATTCATTTTAATTTATCGGTTAATGAACTCAGTTCATTCATCATTTACTCTGTTATCTAAACAAGGCGACTGGCTGACACATTGGCCTCTCACTTTGGTGCGCTGCCAATCAAATACTGGTCCCACAGTAATTAGCTAAACAATAGAGAGTTGTTCCCATAAGACAAACTGAGGTATTACATCAGATCCCACCGTATCAATCTAATGAAAATCATACAGCATAATTAGTTGCCGGCGACTTTTTGTGTACAATGAAATGACAGTGTGGATTAGAGCAGGTAAGTGTGCCAGCAATGTCAAGTACCAGACCAGATGCAGAGCTGCAGATCTGAGACACGCTGTTACAAAACCCCTGTGGGACACACAAAGTGAGAATTCAAATCAAATGCCTTTTTAGTTTCATCTGTACGACACCATCACGTTTTCCTGCATTCTTGCAGTTACTTGCCTCCGGCCTCTGAAAACAGGATGTGCCCTTAGATTGTGAGGGAAGTTCCATCATGTCAAAGCAAACTTTGTTTGTTACCGTGCTGAACAGCTGTGGCCTCAATCAGTCATCCTCGCCTTTCTCTAAGTGGAACAGACAACACAGGAGGAGCAGGTTACTTTATACCACCCCTGTGTATTTCCCCATTGTTTGAACAATCTCATTTTCCCTTTCGGTCCCTCTCTGTTCCCATTATTTATCTTTGCTTTACAGTAATGTCAAATCTTAGGCTCATTTGCTCTCTCCACGATACGTCTGTCCCCAAACCAGGGCCAACCCTTGTTCCAGTCAGCAGGGTTAAATAGTTGGCTGGAGTTCAGAGCTGTGAACTTTCTGAACAAAGTGTCTCTTAATGAGACATAAACAGACAAGGGACAGTATCTTAAATGTCCAGCCTTCCTTCCTGCGGCCACTGCCACTGACATGATGTCAAAAAGCTGGTCCACCCAAGCAGTCTAACTATAATACATCACCAGGACTGGTGGCATAGATGACGGGCCGTATCAACCGGCTGCCTGGGGATTTTTAAGGAGAAAACAATGACAGTTCAATAAACTGCTGGTCCATGGCATCTCTGTTTCTGAGAGGGCAAAACTTTTCCTTGGCTTTCATCACCCTCAAACCAGAGTCTCATGTGTGATTACAATAAGCCGTGCAGCTAAATACTTCTTGTTTGCTGACTGCTGGTTGTAGTTCCTCATTCAGCCGACTCCTCACCTCAAATCTGGCAGCCACTCAGCAGACTAAAAATAATTTTGCATACTTCAGCTGGATTATACAGCTGATGTCACTCAATGTAAAATCACAAGACACATGAAAAATCACTCCTTACAACCACAACATTCACCTCGACCTTGTCTGCTTCTCTAAGCGCTGTTGCTTTGACAACAGGGAAGAGACACCTGTAAATGGATGAGACTCAGTACAGTGAAATGACAGCAGAATATGAACACAGCCGTGCTGGAAAAGTCCCAGTGAGGAAACAGCTAAGACGCTCTTTTACAGGAGACTCAAACAAAGCAGGACAATTTCCTTCCTTCAGTTCAAAGCACGGATTTGTGGTAATAAGTTATAGCGGAGTCAAAGCCCACGCAAAAACGAATTCCAGCACAAAGTCTAAATGAGCATTGTTTCTCATAGCGCAACTGACGCACTTCCTTTTTAGGCTGTCTTCACATGTTGTCTGAGCTCAGTTTGTGGGTTTCCTGATTTGGCGGCAGAAGTGAAACTCAAAGCATAATCAGAACAGACATACAGGAAGCATAGGTACAAACTAAGGAGAATGGGTGAAGGGCTCCTGAGACATGTGGCATGACAGTAGCAACAGTCAATTTAGGGGACAGTGAAGGTGTAGGCACACTGAATACAATTTGTTGTCAGTACTGTCAGGAGTGTTTTTTAGAGAAGTGACAGGCTTTCAACATTGTGTGTGTGTTTAGAATCAGATGTGGCCAACAAGGTCAGCAGCGTCTCTGCACTGAATCTGGAGCTAGATTAAATTTAGTTTCTCATATATCAAGAGAAAAATGAAATATACGCAAAATCCCATCAAAAGGTAGCTTTATTTATATGTGCATTCATCTGTACAACAGCTTATATATACAAAATGAATATTAACAGGAACTGTACATTAGAAATATCAGCACAAAATGACATTTGATATTACACAGCAGATCTGAACCCCTTGGATTTTAAATTACTTTAAAACTAAAGTGCCATCTGTAATTTGTAATGGCCTCCTTTAAAAAAAATATGGCACCGAGGATTTAGGGCCCTTTACTGGCATAGCACTTACGGGAATTTTAAAATGTGGCTCGAACATGCTTTCTATACTCTGGGCTGCATTTTCTCTCACGCCCGCACAGATGGAAGCTTTGTCTAGTTTTGGGAATATGTCACACATCTCGGATCTGTTGCTGCGGGGACGTCGTCTTGCCGGCTGGACGCGGCACCGCCAGGGGTCTGAGGGTGTTCTTGCATTTTGGAATGGAGTGCCCTTTTAATTTCTGATGTTAACCTTTTCCACTGGAGCAGCCAGGGGAGCGTTTGCTCCCTCAGATCTGCTCTGGTGTAGATCTGCCTGTCTGCTCGGCGGTAGCCAGCCATGTCGCCCCCCGCCCATTTCTCCCCGCTCTGCGTGGCTCGCTTTCTCTCTGTGTTCACATCTCTGCAAAAGAGAGAGGAAGAGAAAACTACTAAAGCTCAGGAGCCAGAATACGAGAACACACACACAAACATACACTGACTAATAGGTGAGTCTTGTAAGGATACAGGGGGAGTCACGATTAATTTGTAACATTAATTCTCTCTGCGTCAAGACCACTGATAGCAGCAGATGTATGTTGTGTTCTTTGTGGCTTGTGTGCGTGCACAGGGCCACGCATGTGCTCACGGCCCTCTGAAACACTACTGCTTTAGTGCTGATAGCAGGAACACGATGCTCATGTAGTCAAGTATGCCATTATCACTAAAGGTCGTGTAGGTAGTCCACCTGAGTCCCCAGACACGGCATTTACACACAAGAGGTGCTCAGAGATAAATGGAAGCGGGGGGAGTGGTAGTACAGTCTCTTTTTTTTTCAATGTGTAATATAACATGCACTCTATCTGGGTCTCCGCCACCATTATACACCACAGCCTGCTGTCTTGTCAGCTTAAGTGCAAAAGGAATAAAGAAAAGATTGAGTGACAGGGGGTGTAATTCTCTTAAATACCCACCTGCAAGCTCCCGGTCCAACATGTCGATAAAACTCTCAAGTTCCCGTGTGTCTCCCAGCTTGGCTGCAGAGGACAGAAAGAAAAGGAATTTGAAACTATGGAAAAAAAAACAGCAGTGGAACATTTTTGTGGAGAAATGCGGCCCAGTTCAATGGCATTTCCTTTTGGGCCAGAAGCTGAAAACTAATCTAAATCCCAGAATTACATATGAAGCAAACTGCGATGGGAGAATTATTTTCAGCTTCTTTTCTACAAACCGAAGCAGATTTTAAGCGGCTGCAAAAAACCCAGACAGCTTGATGGATCCTGCCAGGGTCTCTGTTGTAAACATCTTCAGGTATTCGGCGTAAACAGAGTTAATGACACCGTCTTGTTTTCATCCATTGAGATTTAACAGTAGTCGTCTGTGCATCTGCATGCGACAAGATGCAGCAGATCTCATTCATTTACACACACCTGAGCCACACTCACCGCTACATAACAGCACAAATAACCCCTGCAGGAGACTTGGGAAAAGGGGTGGTTGGGTAGGGGGTGGCGGCTGAGACGTCACAGTCACAGCGGCGGGAGCTTTGTTGTGTAAAAACAAAAGAGCTCCCAGCCTGATGTAGAGGGGTTTTTTTTCTGTGGCTGTGATAGTGATCTGAGCTAAAGTGATAGTGATCTCTGTAAGAACCAGGGCTATCTGGATGGAGATGGGCTGATGGGATTGTGTAGTACCTTTCGGTGCCAGCGTTATGCCTGCTGTGTGAAGCTCCTCCTCGCTGGTGTTCAAACTGTTTCCCAAAGAAGCCTCGCTGCCTGAGGGGAGAGGGAGGCGAGGAGGGGGGTGAGCAGAGATAATAAACAGAAGACAGCCGCTGAGGCCAGCCCATGCAAATGATCAACAACAACAATGACAACAATTCGAACACAATGCAGGAGTTGCACATAATGATAATAGCATAAAGCAAAATGAAGGTAAACGCGTGTTCACTGTTAAGCGACTCCCGAGTGTCAGCTTTTGAAACGTCGGGGGGCCGAGATACTTTCAATAATGACGACGCATGGGAGCAAGAAAACACACTTTCTTCTTTTATCTCATAACCATCGACAAACGCACAACAGCAGCAGCAAGAGGGAAAAAAAACAGACAATTACAGAAGATAGGTTATCCGTAATTGCGGTTCATTGTAGTACACAGCTATTGTCATGAGCAAAACAGCCACTCTAATAGAAGTGTACAGGGATGTGTCCTCTTGTACCACTAATTTCATGCAAATTAAAAGTGTCAAGCTGCAGTTGTTTGGGCTGATAAAAAGGGGCTCAACCGGCACCCACGGGGCCTACATACAACTTTGCTCAACAGTAAACGATGCACTAAGCAATGTCCTTCCTTCCTCACACCCTGCACAATAAGCAAACATAATCACAGGAACACTGCTCTGGTGTGTTCCTCACTCACCGTAGTCCGAGTCCTCGACCCCGCTGTCGTCCGCCAGCCCCGTGCGACTTTTGGCCTCCTGCAGGACGCGCTGGTAGGCGTGAGGTTTGCTTTGAGAGGGGGCCTTCAGCTCCTCCACCACATCCTGGAACTCCTGCAGCAGCTCGCCGAGCTCTAGCTCCAAGTCTGTGGAAAATGTGACAGCACATGGAGGGAAACCACATAACTCCACTGAAAGGAAATGTTCAGATCATCTCAAGTTTTCTTCGGCAAGCAAAACATACATTCACACACAACACAACCAAAAACATTGATTATAAGAACTAACCTACAACACCAGCACCTTCTGGGTGACAATGAAGTTAAATAAAAGGCAAACCTGCAGCTGACGTTGATGTCAGTGGGTTGTATCTGACAACTTGAGGTGTGAAAATAAACCCAACATCCCACAAGGCATATAAAACATCTAACAGCCTGTAAAGCACCTGGCCTGCTTACTGTGATACATAAATATTACATTTTTAAATCTAAGTTCAATGCTTTAGGCTGCAATAAAACAACGCTTTTGGCCGTTTCTTGAATAAATGTACAGTCATTAAATAACAGATGACCACAGCTCGGTTTACCCACCGTTTTATGAATATGATAAAGCTTTTACAGTTCCCTATGGGATATAGGAGAAGCGAGAGTAGTAAAAGAGGATGCAGCGGGCAAATATATATAAGTACACAAACATTCAGAAATGTTAAAGTTTGGTAAGTTAAAGAATACAGCCTTCAGGAAATAGTTTGTGTGTAAATATATATAAAAAATACAGAAATGCATAGCACATAAACAACTAGGACAGCATGGGGTCAAAAATGTGTTAAAAAAAAAAAAGTGGTGCCCATTCTCTCAGTCTAGCTTTAATTCACATCAGCATGATGTGGTGTATAAAAAGGAGGCAAGTGTGGAATTTGAAGAGGTTAAACTATAATTTACAGTGCCATATTCTTGCTTGTGCTGGGAGGAGGAACATTTTATCGCAGTGGATTAATGAAAAAGTACCAACTATTAAAGCCTGGCAGAGAGTGCTGTTTGATTTAGTGCCATTAGAATAACTTATATCTCAAAAACAGACCATTTCTATATAAACTGGGAGCCATAGCTGAGCTACTTATAGCCTGATTGTCTAGGCTGGAGTTACATGTATGAACCTGAGCTGGTGTTTTTGATTTCTGGTCAGTGTTTTGTGCTTTTTCCTCTCTCCAATGTATCCACCTAACACTCAAGCATACTGTCACAAAGTATAGGTTACAGCCCCTCTGAAAGGATTAGGCAGGCGTTAGCGGTTTGTCACAGGCCTATGATCACCATCACTGTATCACCATTTAAAACTAATGGCTCAAGGAGTCGTTAAACTCACCTGTGGTAATGTCTGAGGTCATGCTGGAGCAGGGAAATTAAACACCACCGGGCTGCTGCTGTGTGTCTGGGTTCAGAGCGGTTTGAAGCGAACAAGCAGGGCTGAAGTTATATTATAGAGCCCTCCACACACACACACACACACACACACACACACACACACACACACACACACACACACACACATACACACACACTCATCCGCTCTGCTACCAGACCGAACCAGCCAATCATGTCGCAGAAAACCCGCAGACATCTACAGTAACTGGAAAATGTGGGCGTAAAGTTAAAAGAAAAACCAAATGAGACTGAGCCGTTACGCAACACAGGTTGAGCCGTATGAGTCGTTTTCCCACTCGTGCTCCGAAATGAAGAAGAAACTGGGTTTAGACTTTAAAAGTTAATGTTCTCGTTTAGTGTTCATGAAGGATTCATCATATTTTGGCACAAGCAGCTTGCTGCAATAGGATTTTACATTGAAGAGTTTGAGTGACGCTTCTCTGAACAATAAAAACTGTGATGACGATGAGCAATCCTCCTAAACACTGTACAGTTTAAAAAAAAAAAAAAAAAAAATCGGGCTATTTTTATTCAGCAGTATTGGCTGTTTGGATTTGTTCCAGATTCCTGACTCATGGTGGACTTAGTTACTTGAATAAAGAGCACTCAAGTAGAAACAATGTGGTTTCTCCATGTGTCAACAAAACTTTAAATTAGCCTTGGCTTATTATAATCCTGCTGCGAGCGGTGCAGTACTCGACTCTGCCGACAGAGGCCCCCCAAGTGCAGTTTCTTTTCAAACCCCTACAGGCCAGAACACCTGTACAGGCCCATGCGCCCTGTCAGTGAAGAATCCTTATTAACCAGAGCCAAAAGTGGTACTCTGATCATTTACTTAAATAGAAGTACTACCCTACTACAGAGGACAATACTCCATTACAGCTAAATTTACTTAAAGGTCCAGTGTGTAAGATTTAGGGAGATTTAGTGGTATCGACCAGCTGAAACTTCTCCCGATTAGAATTCCTTTAGTGTTCATTGTTCAGGAGGTTTTTACCAGGAGCCAAACTGTCCGCAGAGGTCTCCTCATCTTCATAACAAACAAACCTGTTGATTTAAACTGCTAAAAACACACAATAAAGCAGTGTTATGTCATCAGTGTTTCTCAGAAGCTGTCTGGCATGTCGGAGACAGGCTGTAAGCTTAGCGCCTGCTAATGTGTGCTCACCTTTTTCCTCTGATAACTTAAGATCAAGATGTTGAGGAGGTTTTTACCCCAGCTGAATTATCCACAGAGGTCTTCCCCTTTCCAAAATGTCAGTAAAAACACTGGGGGGGAAAAAAAGCAGTTTCATAATAAAAATCTGTTTTTCCAGCACTGCTCATCACGAAGGGTCTTCTAACCACGGATGCCGACAAGAAAAGGCAAATGGCCCTATCTGCAGTGGGTGTTTGGTTTGTATGTTCAAGGCTACTGCAGAAACATTGCTATAAACATGGCAATCTCTGGACAAGGACTGGCTCCAAATGTAGATATAGACGGTTCATTCTGAGGTAACGAAAACACAGTTCTTATTTTCAGGTGATAACACATTAAAGAAAACTTACTTACTGTGTTTCTGCTGATATATCCCCCTGAATCCTACACACTGGACCTTTTAAAGAAGCCTACTCATCAAATAAACCTGTACTGTATCAGTGGTACAATTCATTCATTATTGTGTGTGTTATATTGTGTAACATTTTAATATTGAAGCTAATTTCATTGTGTAGGATTTGGAATGGAATGGAATATAATATTTATCACTATGTTTTCATTTGTTTAAAATCATCTTTATGTTTTTATTACCTCAGAATGAGCTGTTTATCTTTACACGCAGAGCGGGTCCTCTTCCATTAGAGGACAAACCAAACACTGGCTCTACATTGGGCCATTCGCGTTTTCGCAGTGGCCACCATAGTTCTTGTACACACTTGGTCCACGGGAGAAGTTTCAGTTGGTTGCAATCTGCAACCTTACCACTAGATGCCACTAAATCCCACACACTAAACCTTAAATATAGAACATATAACAATGCTTATTTACAATAACTTAAAAAAATAAGTAAACAAAACAAAAAGCGCTGAGCAAATGCAGCTGTAATTGATTCGTTTTTAGCCACCTAAATAAAAAGATCAGTTTAAGTGTAGAATATTTTCACCGCTCTACCTTGCCATCAGAAAGTCCTCTCGTACGGGGAATTGAAGCTGTTAAATCAAAGAAATCCACTGACAAAGACAGTAATTCTGCTTAGCAGAACACTGGAGTTGCTGGTCTACAGTGGCCTTGAAACTGAGCAAATATTTAAATATAGCATACACTTACAAAGGTGACACAAAGCAACAAACAATCTAAAGTAAGCACAGCAGAAACGTCTGACCACCATGTTTAACTATCTTTAAATGTTAAAGCAGCTGAAAATGACAACAGAAATAAGCAAGTTTGCCAGATTCACATATCTCACAGCGATCCAGTCTATGCTGTTTGGGTCTATGTCTATAAAATGCATGATATTTTACCATGTTTTAAATCTAAACCTACAAAGTAACCAGTAACTAAAGCTGTCAGATAAATGTAGTTCACTAAAAGTACAATAATACCCTGTGAAATGTAGTTCAGAATTGTACTTGAGTCACTTTTTACCACTGATGTTCACCTGTAGACGAAACTACTAGTTAACATGTTCTCATGTGAATGCAGTTAGAAACATTAAGTATTGTTACCCTGTTATTAGTGTCAGTAATAAAGACTTGATCTCTGGGTTGTAATGGCTTCTGGAAATGTGGACAGAGGAAAACAGTGCCAGCACATAAATCTGAGAGAGAAGAAAGGATTCAGAGATAGGCAAAAGATTACGCTGATGTTGAAACAACAAGCAGGTGGCAGGTGTGCAAATAAAAACAGGTGTGTTCACACATTTGGTTATAGCACATTAATCCTGCCCGTATAGTTTAGAGGTAATGTAAATAAGCCTCATGCTTACTCATTGCTTTATTTTTTGCATGGGTGGCAACAAAAGCATGTGTTCAATTCATGCAGCTGAACCTGTTGTTCCTCTGACTTCTCCTGTGTCAGTCTGACACGCAAGGTAAGTGTTGTAGGAGGGGCCTGTAATGAATTCTGCCTTCAGCTGTACAGGTTTAGGTTGCTGTCTCTGTCCTTAACGTTCATTTGCTGCCGGGGGAACTTGGGTAACATGTGCGAGGGCGATGGGCCATGGGACTCCTGATAATATGAACTGGGCTGGACTACTGCAGGTCAGTGAGTCAAACGCAATGTGAGGATCATCCATTCTGCTGGTGTCTGTGTCAGTGTTTCTGAGTGAGAGAAAAGGGTGTAACTGGAATGTTATTCTACAGTGTGTGGTTTTGAAAAATATAAATGCACTGAACGTGTGAAAGAGAAGCTGGAGAGGAGCTGAAGAGCTTTTGAGTTACATGTAAAATGGTGCCTGTTCAGGGGAAAGCTGATAAAAAAATATTTGTGAAAATGCTGAAATATGCAAATGCTGCTTTCATTTTTGCAAAGCCAAACATGCTTTGCTATTTGCTTTTTGTTTTTTTGTGCGTGCTGTTTGTGTGTGAGAGTAATTGGTTGGAGATAAGTGGGGGGCATCACATTACCTTCATTGTACAGTTGCCTGCTTTTAAAAGAGCTCACTGAGGCATGAAGTTTAAGCCTTATCACCACTAGGGAAAACTTCTATACTCTGTCAGTTTTAAGTGCAACTAAATCATAACCCAAATCAAAACTACTGGCTCTTTAAAAAAAAACAAAGAATTACTGCTCACAGTTTGTTTCTTCTCCTGCCAGAATCTGCTGGTTGTGGTCCATCTGCAGCAGATCATATGCGGTTCTGTCCGGTTTTCCATCCCAGAGGAACAGGAGCCTGGTACTCTGGCGGGGTCACTTAGTAAACACTTTCCACCTCCGTACCAGCTCCTGACCCAGGAGTACCTGTGGATGGACAAAAACACAGGGAATTTCTACACCACTGAGCAAAAGATGGATCGCGAGGCCCTCTGCCCCGAGGAGACAAAAGCTGAGGAATGCATTATTTTACACAATGCTGTCGTGGGGCCCTCTGGAGACCTTATACAGTTCCCTGTGATCATAGAGGACATCAATGACAATGCACCTCATTTTGAAAACAGTGAAATACACTTGAGGGTGTCTGAGGACGTGACTGTGGGGACCAGTTTCTTATTGGATGACCAGGCTCAGGACAGCGATGCCAGACGTAACAGCGAGCTGCATTACCACCTAGAAGATTCAAATGGAGTTTTCAGTTTGAAAGTGGACGGAGACGAGCCTGTCATCATGCTGGTTGTGCAAACAGCTCTAGACAGGGAGACTCGGGACCTGTATCAGATGGCGCTGGTGGCCACCGACAGTGGCGCCGACCCTTTAAGTGCTACAGCAACTTTAATAGTCACAGTGACAGATGTTAATGACAACTGTCCAAGCTTCAGCGCCGACAGCCCCCGCAGTGTCACCATCCCTGGTGACTCCAAGAAGAACATGTTGGTTGCTCAGGTCAGAGCCACAGACCCAGATTCAGGCCCAAATGCTGTCATCGTATATTCCCTCAGTCCCAAAGTCTCTGAGCGGGCCAAGAAGCTCTTTAGCCTCGACAGCCTCACTGGGTCCATCAGACTAACACAGGACCTCCAGAGTGACAACTCCGAGGAGCTGCTGTTGAAAGTGTTAGCTATCGGCCATCACTGCCCCCCAGCAGACATTCAGGTAACCGTATCCGTGGTCCCCAAGGCGAACCAAGAGCTGGCGATCAAGATCGGGTTCATAGCCGAGCATCAAAACCAGACTATGGTGATACCAGAGAACCAGCCCCCCACCGTCTTAGCTGTTTTAGAGCTTGAGGGTGACAGCGGCTTTAAAGGCTCATCTCTTGCCATTGAGAGCGAGGTGCCTTTCACTTTGAGCCCACAGAATGGCAAATATCTGCTTTCCACATCAAAGCCTCTAGACTATGAGATGAAAAGCGAACATCATATTTCTGTGGTAGTGCACGGGAGATCAGCCGAAGGATCTGTGATCGCTCCTTCCAGGCGTGTGATCAGGGTGTTGGTGGCAGATGTCAATGATAATGCTCCACATTTCCTCCAGTCTCACTACCAGCTGGAGGTGGAGGAAAACAACCAGCCAGGGATGTCCCTGCTGCGGGTCTCAGCGTCAGACGCAGACAGCGGATACAATGGCAGAGTGACCCACAGGCTGGACAAGCACACATCTACCATCTTTAACATTGACCCCGTGACAGGTCAACTGTCCGTGTCAGCCTCTCTGGATAGGGAACAGCAGGGCGTACACAAACTCACTGTGTTTGCACGAGATAGCGGCTCTCCTCCTTTGGAGTCAGTGGCCACAGTATCCATTCGTGTTCTGGACCAGAATGACAATGCGCCTGTTTTTCTAACCCCTCACTTCATCTTTTTTATCCCTGAGAATGTACCACCGCTCGCCCCAGTGGGGAGGGTGGGGGTGACAGACCCAGACGAAGGAGAGAATGGGAACACAGAGCTGCATGTTGTAAACAGCAGTGGACCTTTTGTTGTGGATAATACCCAGGGGACGCTGCGCACCACCACAAACTTGGACCGCGAGACAGACGACCGCTATGAACTCTACCTGCTGGCCAGTGATCACGGGCGCCCACTCGCTTTAACTTCCCTTGCCAGGGTAACTGTCTTTGTGGAGGACATCAATGACAACCAGCCAAAAGTGATACTTCCCAGCAGCAACTCCTCATGCCAGACTGTCTCTCCAGGAACTATCGCAGGCACCATAGTAACAAAGATCTATGCCATCGATGAGGACTCAGGGCTGAACTCAGAGATTACATACACCGTTGTTGCGCCAGAGCCATCACAAAACAGCAGCCCCTTCCAGGTGGATTCAAGGTCGGGGAACATCACCGTGGCTCAGCAACTTCTACGAAAAGACCTAGGAATGCATCACCTGTTCATTGTGGTCAGGGATGGGGGGAAACCAGCTCCGCTTTATACAACTGTGTGGGTTAATCTGTTGGTCAACGAGAGCATGGGGCCCTGCCTCTTAGACAGGGCCCCCACGTGGACAGGGACATCTGATTTGGTTCAAACCCCCTCAAAGGCCTCCATCTGTGAGGTGGAGGACACCAGATCTGCCCGACTGACTCTGTTAGTAGGCCTGGGCATGATGCTGGCGTCCACATGTTTCCTTGTGGCGGCAGCTGTTTTATACCTGAAACAGAGGAGGAGAAGTCTACAGCAGAACAAGAGGGGGCACATCGAAGAGAACGAGATTCCACTCAGGCTCAAAGACAAATATTACTCTGACAACTAACAGAATAAAGCAAGCAGTGTGCGTAATCCTCGCTCACACTTTGTCAAGGATGAAATCAGCCTGTGAATTAAACACATTCTGAATGTTTGTCAAAGGCTTCTTGCATTTTGATAATCAAATTCGCCGAATTATCCTGATACACAGTGTATTCAAACATTGCGAAGACTGTGACATTCTGTGGAAATAAAGTTGATCCATTTTCTGATAAGCTGCCAGGAAAGCATATAAAAGGTGATCTGATAAGTGAAGCATTTGAGGTTACCGGCAGAGACTTGTAGAAAAATGTAACTCTGTAATTTAACACAGGTGATGTGTACAGTATTAGCCACCACATGATAGAGCATATCACAGCAAGGCATTGCTAAAATACCAGCATTACAGTCATTATCTTTAGGGATTATTCTCCATGACCCCTGCAGTGAGAAGAAGACTGAGGTAATGGTCCGCTAAGTTGATTGGGCCTTTCTCAGATTTCCGACTCAGAGTGATGGGGAGTCTAAAGTATTTAGACACACAAAAGGGGTTTAATGTTCCTCCAGTGGGGAGGTGATGAAAGTCTCTCAAGAAGCAGCTCCGAGACGACGACGGGGGGGTTGGAGCGCAGCTGTGGACAGGTGAGAGGCGGCAGAAGGGGAAGGCACACCGCCATCTCAAGTCACCGCCTCACACCTGTTACCCGATAGTGCTGTTTCTCACCCACAGCGCTGGATCGCACCCAGAAGGCAGGGAAAAACCTACTGTACTGCACCCAGTAACACCAACAGGCTCTTTGTTTTGATGGCAGATGTTTGGAGTGAAATCACACTGTGTTCAAAGAAATCTTTACAAAAGCCAGTTGCTCTCATGTGTTACTGATACATTTGTATGCTGGGGAACAGTTGAGATATCAAAACCAGGTTAAGTGATGCATAAAGTATGAATGAGTCAGGCTAAAAGTGTGTTTACAAATCTGCGAGCACACAATTACACAAAGAGGGCAGGCTAATTGTTTTGAGCTTTTACAAAAGAAAATGTTTTTTATCTTTGCCGTATCATAAACTATTGAGCGATCCTTTCGACATACACCTGTGTTGGAGGAGAGGAGGAACGCCACGAGTCAGAGGCTGTAAAACACAATGTACAACAACCTGGTTAGTGGAGAACAAGGCTTGTATAACATGAGGGGTGTTTCTCTGAGGAATTCTGAGCAAGCAGCTCAAAAATAAATAATCTAATAAGGCTGTACTGCGACACTAACTACATTAACTGAGAGGAAATAAAAGGCCGCATAACAAGACTGCAAATCAAAGAAGCATTTTAACATAAGGAAGTAGGGATTCCATTAGATTAAAACATGTACAAATGAATATTAAATATAGCGTGGTTCAAATGAGACATTACTGACCTGGTTGATTAAACATCTAACATCCTCACAGACTGGTTTTTGGAGCATCATGTTTAAATATGCTTTCTGACTAAACTGATTCTCAAAAAAAAAAAAAAGAAAAGAAAAAAAAGGTATAGTATTGTAGGATAAAACTTCTCATGTGTCTGCTACTGCAGAAATACTTTGGCAGGAGAAAGCCTGCCATCTACTGGGCACAGCTGAAGCCAAAATCTGACTCTTTATTTCTGGTATTTTGCCAGAGGGTGTAGATGAATCAGAGGACAGTCTCTCACTCTGCCACAGTCAGGTCACCTGAGATCAGTGATGCTTCCCTGCTGCATGCTGCTCAGCTCCACTCACAGCACATCTCATCTTAATCAAATTCATTTTTTTCCCCCTACTTTTACCAAAGCTGAGCATTTTGATAGTGAGTTACAGGGTTGCATGAGCTGACATGGACAAAGAAACCAGCTGGCTCCGACCCAAATACCCACTGGATTATTTCTGAGATACACATCAGGGGTTTTATGATCACGAATGACATAACAATCCAGTCTAATTAAAAAGAGCACTGATGCTTTTCTTATCAATGAAAGTCACTGTAGTGATGCAGAGAAAATACCCCTCATTGCCCCCCAACTATCCGGCTTAAAAAGGCACTATCTGACTTGAGTAATCCACATATTCATGGTCTGTGAATGCCACTTTAGGCTTGCTTTTTAAAAAGGAACATTCCAGGACTAAAGAGGCCCATTTCAGAGATAAATGCTATCAGTTTTGCCAGCTGGGATCTTTCATGTTCAGCACTGTATCTCAAACGCTGCAGTCAAACAGATAGTATCTGACAATTTCCTAAGTCTGATGAGCATCACCTGACCGTCCACAGGCTCATATTGATGGTGTGACTTCAGACAGATCACCTTCACTGTCCACGGACATACAGCCACTCATCACTCCCATAGACCATCTGTATGATCCATGAGCTGCTTCTCATTTGGTTTTATTTATCAGCCTTGGAGAACCAAGGACTGTGTGCCCTAGAGTTGTGGTGGCAAACGCAGAAAAAGAGGAGTGTGTTTTTGAATAGAGAAAAAAGGAATCTCTCCTTTGTATTTGCATATGAAGTTGCAAGTTGCTCTCTCTATATGCAAATGTGCACCAACAATGAACTAAGGAAATTTTCTGCAAGCGTAAGAACCTTGACCTCCTCATTATTCCCCGCCTTGAAGTTCATTGAAAAGCGACATTGTTTCTTTAAGATTGCACTTGCAGTCATCAGCGGGTCTGTCCATTGTTGGGGGAACAGAAAGCGAGTTGAGGTTGATATACGGGGGCCGGAGACCAGTTGCGCATATCATCAGCGGACCAGCTGCAGTGCAGGCAGGCAGCAGTAGCCAACGAGTCCTGAACGCATCCTTCCAGACATGGGTAAGAAACTCTCCGGACACTTATTAGCGTTTTCTAGCAGATACAATACGTCACATTATCAAATCAGCATTTTATCTCGTGTGATTGCACGCGGATATGAATGGGACTGTGAAAGGGCATCACAAGTTATTAAGTTTTTTTTGTCAGTGTAGAGGGCGGCTACTCACCGGCTGATGCTCCACTGATATTATGAGATTTATTTCATGCTTCAGATGGCAGGGCTACTTTCAGAGGAGGCTTGTCGCATTTGCTTTCGGTCACAATCTTTCTCAATTTTTAAAGAGGCGAACTTGGCCTCAGCTTTGCATTTTGTAGCAGAACTAGGCCTGTATTTTCATTTGAGTCACAATGGAGAGACTGGGCAGAGATGGCTGCAGCCCTCTGTTTGGGCTGGTGATGTCATTAATTAGTTAATTGGTGCAAGGTGCATCTGAGTTGTGGTTTATGTGGATGCTGCTTGCAACCAGTGATGACCAGATTCCTCTGTGCACACAGAAATATGTGTAATTGACCTACTTTAATTTACTTATTTACTTCCCTCCTCACAATAGTTGTCTGTTGTTTGCTTGTTTTCTCACAGTTTATCTTTTAAAACTCGCTCTTCCGTGCCACATTAAAGTAATGCCATCTGAATGACAGTGATCACAGTTTGCCTGTCTCTCACTCTCCCATACACAATGCCATGTAGAAGTGTTCAATTAAAGAGCTATCTATTTGCCCCTCCTGCCATCTGTGTTTACTGTAATGGTACCAACCACAGTCTGTCTGCTTCCATTGTGCGTGTCTGTGTGGATGCACGCATGCAAGCGTGTAATGGCACACATGCACACAGTTGCATTGTTTGTTTATGGATTTGCTTTTTTCCCCCCGTCCTCTTCCAGCACAGACAGCTCCCCCACTATCACTTTCTTGTTCCCGTGTCTCCCCAGAAGGAAGTCTATGAGTGCGCGCATGTGTGTGTCCGTGTGTGTCAAGCATAGAGGTGCCTCTGGCCTTTGTTTGCTTGACATTGGTGGCCCTTGTACCCCCATGATGCTGCGGGACAAAGACTGTTGTCTCTGCAGTCACAAAAGCAGCCTCTCTCTCGCTTTCACTTTGTCTCTCCTCTCCGTCCTCCCCCTTTTCTCACACTCTCCATGCTCGGTGGTGAATGGAGTCAGGGTGCGAGCTGGGGTCAGAGCAGACACATCCCCATGCCCTTGGCCCTTTGGCATCCATTCAAACAGCACATGACTATTAGGGAGAATGCACAGCTTTACCAAGGGAATGAAAGTGTTAACAGCTGCAGCTCGGTCCACACTGCCAAAGTTAAATGAACACATTTTCTTTAAAGGTTGGTCCAGATTTTAAAATAAACCTAACTTACCTCTGGTTGTTATCTTGGTATGTAGATAGCTTCAGCTTTATGTGCCCAAGTTTTGAGATATCCATCTCTAAGATTTCTGCCTCCACCCCGATTCAGTGGAATATCGTGTGGTGCTCATACCATTAAAAATGACAGAGTTCTTTCTCTGGATAATCCAACTCATTGTACTCTTTCATGGGAATTACTTTCTACCAAAGAAGCAGTCACTATGGAAACTGTTGACACAGAGTTTTGTGACTTATCCAGCATGACAGAAAAATTGATTGAGTTGAATTGATCTGGGGACAGACAGAAAATTAATCACTGCAAATTTTGATTAATCATACATTTTCAACCAGCTCTTTGGCTGTTGGTCGGACAAAACAAAGATGCTGACTTGGGCTCTGAGAACTATAGCAGACATCTAACCAGTGAAAACAATTGGAGGTCGATAGCACTGTGTGAAAAAGGCTGTGGCACACTCTTTTTAGTGGTATCTGAAACTATATAACCTAAGACATCCATTGGTACCAACTATTTCGGCATAGTTTGTCAGAAATTGGGCTAAATAACAATAATAATTTAGGCCAAGAAACAACTGGCATCGACATTTTCAAAGAGGTCCCTTGAACACTCACCTCAAGATATCTGAATAAAAATGGTTTCTGTGGGTACCCACAAGTCTCCCCTAAACTTGAGAAGGCTCAGTCAATGTACTCTTTCAATTTGAAACATATACAGATACATGACATGGTAAAACAGGATTGTGGAACTCAAAATGTTAACGGCACCGATATTAATCTATGCACATCAGATAATTAGTGATATTAGCTGCAAAATAAAACACCAAAGTATATCAGTATGTGATTCATCAACTCTCCATATTGATTTAGTTAGATTTTTAATTAGCTTAAATACTTCAACAGTATGAGTTAATCCCTGGAATTTAGTTATGGTTCTGGTGCGCCACCCAAGACTTTCAATGGCGCCATCTGGCCTCCCGTATGAAAAATTTCAGAGTGTACCGCTGCATTTAACCCGTATTTTTGGACCAAATTAATAAAAGATTCATGCAGCAGAAACAAAATTTCCATTCACCTTCACGGTATTGGGGTGGAGGCAAATATCTCATTGACGGACATTTCAAAACCAGGGCAAATGCAACCAAAACTATAGCCATCACCAGAGCTAGGTGAGTCATTTTAATTACTTGGATGAGCTGACCGTTTTACAGATTGCAGCACATGTTCATAATTACCCTAACTGAGTGGAAAGAGTTTTAAAAAAAGAGATATTCCTCCTTTACAAGAAAGCACCAACCCTGCATTCTAATTTGTGCATTGGAACGGAGTCTGTCTGTCATATTGCATCAGCTAATTATGTGCCCTGACTTTCATGGTGCTGTGTCCTGACGAACAGGTTGCTATGACTGCTGTATGCGCTGTTTGGGTGGGGTGCCGTACTGCTCCCTGGTCGCCACACTGCTGTGTTTCTCTGGCATTGCCCTCTTCTGCGGTTGTGGGCACCAGGCACTCACAGAGACAGAGAGACTCATCGAGACGTACTTTGCCCGTAACCTTCAGGACTACATCACCCTCGCCTACATGTGAGTGGTAAATTTAAGCATCATTAGAGAGACATTTTTATAACCTTGTCATGGGATTTCTCAGGATGTAGTCTATTTAGAAGGTTTAGGTTTTTTGTAACCCTGAGTTTTCTTTTTCCTTTTTCTTCTCAGCATCCAGTATTTCCAGTATGTCATCTATGGTTTGGCCTCCTTTTTCTTCCTCTACTGCATCGTGTTGTTGGCTGAGGGCTTCTACACCACAAGCGCTGCCAAGCAAACCTTTGGAGAGTTCAGGAGCACCATGTGTGGCCGCTGCCTCAGCTCCTCGGTGAGAGGGCCCAGAGTGGGACAAGTAAAGGGGATTGGAGAGATTGGATGGGATTAATACACATATCACTCCCTGGTGGGTGCTGAGCCGAAAATCTTAAGGCTGCTGAAAAACCTTTGGGGACATGCAAAGATAAGCATACAGTGTGCGTTTGAGTGGTTGGGGAAAAAAGGCTGAGTGGTTGGAAGAAGAGGAGGAGAACAGAGAGTGAGATAATAAGTACAGCTAATCAGGAAAAAGTAAATGTGGTCACTAAGTGAGTCACTGCTCATAAAAACACTCTCTTAGATTATGTGAGTTTATTATGATGATGAGCCCTAATGTTTATTCTGCTCCCTCTTGTACAGTTTATAGTGATGACATACGCACTAGCTGTGCTGTGGCTGTTGGTGTTTGCCTTCTCGGCCCTGCCTGTGTACTTCTTCTACAACATGGACGCCACCTGCCACACCATTGATGTTCTGACTGAGACCCCAGCGAGCATCAACCAGCTCTGTGTTGATGCGAGGCAATACGGTAATGAGACATCTTTTAATGGCAACGTATAAGAGTTGTACCAACACATCCCATTAAAAGACCAATACCAATAATGAGCTGTTCCTATTAACAGCCTGTACAGCCAAAGTACACTGGATATTGTTGTCCAGACACTATTAACAAGACAAAGAGTCTACAGCATACAGCTTACTCTGCCTTACTCTATCTCTGATTGGCTTACCCTAACATCTTTACCCTAACTCTAACCAGTCCCATTCCTCTTGCCTAAACCTAACTCATCCAACCAATAAAGGCAACAAGCACTAGCCAATCATAGGGAGAGTAGGGCAGGTCATTCCTTTGCTATCCTACAATTTGTGAATTTGCGTACATGGGCGCAGATGCTAACATGCAGGTATAATGTTAGCCATGTTTGCCATCTTGATGTAGTGCGACCTTCTCTATCTTGGTCTGCTCGCTATCCCCAAACATGACACAGGGGTCGGGATGGATGGAGCATTCAGAGTAACGTTAGTTTATTGTGCAACAATGGGACATACCGGTACACAACCACAGTTGCTCAGGATGAATGGAAAGCTGGTCAGATGTTTGCCCCTACTCAAAATAATGAGCAAGACTCCATATTAGTAGACTAGTTGATCTTTTATGTCTCCGAGCTTGTTAGCAGCTAACCAAAATGCTGACGTTACTTGTTCCCATGCAGACCCTTAAGGCCCATTTATGCTCAACGTTAAATATGGATCCGGATATGGACAGAGCCTTCTGTCTGTGCTCCGCGTTCATTTTGTCCGTATTTCTACACGTTTCCATAAAACATACGGATACGGGCCAAACAGAGCAGTACCACTGGAAACTATGGGGGCAGTGTTGCTGTCACTACCAGATACGTAGCTCTAGTGAGACATGAAGAACAATGGTGGAATTTTTTCGCCTTAAATGCTGAAAATAAAATGAAAGAGGGAGACAGGTTTTTTTTATCTTATTTTGTTATATTTCTCCCTCTCTCCTCGCTGGAAGCCTCTGACCTCCCGCCACCTGCCTCCGCCTTGATTAAACATTCATCTTCTAACCGCTTCATCCTCTTGAGGGTCGCGAGCCTATCTCAGCTGACATCGGGCGAGAGGCAGGGTACACCCTGGACAGGTCGCCAGACTATCGCAGGGCTGACACATAGAGACAAACAACCATTCACGCTCACATTCACACCTACGGACAATTTAGAGTTATCAATTAACCTAGTCCCCAATCTGCATGTCTTTGGACTGTGGGAGGAAGCCGGAGTGCCCGGAGAAAACCCACGCTGACACAGGGAGAACATGCAAACTCCGCACAGAAGGGCTCCCACGCCCGGGATCGAACCAGCAACCCTCTTGCTATGAGGCGAGAGTGTTAGCCACCACACCACCGTGCCACCCGACTTGCTTAAACACTGAAAATAAAATAAAAGAGGGAGACAGGTTTTTCCTATTTCATCTTATTTTGTTATATTTCTTCCTCTCCCCTCTCTGGGAGCGTCCGACCTCCCACCGTCCGCTCCCGTCTCAAACACGGAGGCCTCCCTCTCCGTGGAGCCCGCACTCCCGGCCCCGCACGTACCCCCGAAGCTCGGGTCTCCCTCTCGGCGGAGCCTCCACCCCCCCGCCCTCCCGGCTCCGCTCCGCTCCCAGGGCCGACCCTCGTGCCGTCCGACTGGGGTCCCTCCGTTTTTGTCTTTTATGCAAGAGGTACATTATCAATATCTCCTCCACAGTCGCCATGTTTGTTTTTTAGTTTGTTGCTGTCATAAACGTTTGACTCTGGGCTGCCTCCTGGTGGATATTTGGTTAACATCCATGCCAACATAAAGGGCGCATGGAAGTATGTGGGCAGTGACCGTAACATCGTTTGAAATGGACGTATATATTTTCGTACGTAAAGGGAGCACAAAATTAGAAATTAATCATACACCAAAGTTGCTTATTTACACTGTTACATTAGCATGCTGACATTTGCTAAAAATTACCAAGAAGCATAAATGAGACCTGAGGCGGATGGCCATGTCATTAGTTTTGCAGGTATTTGGTTCAAACTTGGGCAAAAATATTGTTTCGTGTGCCAGATGTCATGGCAGTCCATCCAATCCAAGTCCAGACGTTTCACCAAAATGCTAACCTCATGATGAAGGGATCACCAAAGTAAATTGGGATTCATTTTCTGTGCTCCACAAATGTCTATACAAAGCAAAGCAATCTGCCCAATAGTTATTTATCTAATACAGCATGTCTACTGTGCTCCCATACTCAACTCGCTCTTCTTTGGTTTTCCATCTGCAAAAGTTGTGGATAGTACCTGGTACTTTTTCTGGTACCACCTTGGTCGAGGTTCCAAGCAAGCTGAGCCGATGCTAGAAGTTGGAGTTGAAACACTGTAGACCACCAATTGGTTAGAGAGAATTATCACTAGAATCGTCACCTGGGCAACAAGGGAAAGCCTGCCGAAATATGTCATTTTTAAATAGCCAAGCTTCCGTCAATAGCCACCAAAGTTTTTCGTTCACTCAACCCAGATGAAAGGATTCAGCGAATGTTGCACTGAAGATGATCTCATCACAGTTTAATATAGCGTCCCTATGGCAAACAGCTAAGAATTCCGCCTATGCTAGGGTAGTGGAAAACTGAGCATGGAAAAGGACCTGGCACCAAAAATGAGTTGAGTCAAGTCGAAGCAACCCGAACCATGCAGTGGAATTAGGCATTTCAGTGTGTACTAAAGTGCTGGGTCGACCCACAGATCAACGTTGCCATCCCTTGAGCACTAGACTGAGGTTAATAACAGATTTGCCACACAATGAGCCACTCTGTTGCTCTGGGTGACATGTTCATTCAGTACCATGAATATGGGCACAGTACTTTTTGAGACATTCCCACACACAATGTCATGATGGCACAAATATTCCCTTACTTATGGAATGTGTATTAATCCGCAGCTAAAAACAGTCCCCAATAAATTAACTATTTACTCATGTTTCGTAACATTGGTAAAACATACTGTTCCCACGTGTTTAAGGAAATGATTTAACCTTTTTTTTTTTTTTTTAGTAAAATGAACCTATGTATTTGTACCCGTTTTCAAAGATTTACAAAGTAAGTGCCACAGACAAGGTAGGGAAATCAGAAAGTGCTAAAAACAAACTAAATCACTGTGGGTTTTGGTCTTTTCATGTGATTTGTGAATAAGAATAGGAATACTGCCATCTTTATCTTTTTGTTGTCTCTGTGATTCAGAGAAAGAACTGAGTAGAGAAATCTGATTTCAACAGGACTCCTGCCATGGAATGCAGTGCCCGGGAAAGCATGTGGTATGACACTCTCCGCTATTTGCAAGACCAGAGAGGTAAGAAGCAGAAAATACCTAACGCTCTGCAGTCATGTTCTACAATTTTCCTGACATGAAATGAAGACGCATGTCACCACCACTAATGCAAATCTCCTATATCCTATCAGTACCGAATGACCTATGACCTCTACATTGCTGCCTTCGCCGGTGCGGGCATCACTCTCTTGGCTCTGGTGAGTGATTATGCTTCAGCTGGGGCCAATTTGGCTGCGCTTCCACAGTGGGGTACAATAGTGTTATGGCTCATGTGACTCAGTGACGCTTAAAGTGTAGGCGGCGAGGCATCTCAGGCCTCCATGACTGATGACTTCTGTACTATTGCTCTCTGTTCCTCTTTCTCAGCTGACACAAACATCATAATAGTGCCGTAATGTCTGGTGGTTTTTCAGCCAGGCAAATGGTGCACCCATTATACTGGCATGCTCCATTACAGAAGCTGTTATACGGATGGTATCTGCTATCAAATTAATGTCATTAGCAGTTAATCATATTTTTTTTCTTATTTCTAGAATTTATGGATGTTGTGGATTTTTTTTCTTCACTTCTGCTCTGACACTTCCTGTATCTGCTTGTCCTTCCATAGCTGACCTATACTGTGTCAACCACCTATAACTTTGCGGTGCTTCGGTATCTTGGGAGAAAGGGCATGGGTGCACGGTGTTAGGCTCAGCAGCTTCCTGTCTGCACTATCACTACTTCACCATCCACATGGGGATCAGAAGGGACAGCAACAATTCTCTCCTTCCACATCATCAGCACAGAACCACCTGTGATCACGGACTCTTAAAAATGTTGTCTTTTATATTTTTACTTTTTTTTGTTGGGAAGAATGTTATTTTTTTCTTTTCCTTTTTGTTATTTTTTACGTGTGAGGTTTGTCTGCTACTTTTAAATGTAGTCTTTTTTTCAGTATTTCCAATGCCATGTCACCAAAATATCTGTAAGTTATTGCTCTTGTTGCTTGCTGAGGTTAGTTTCTAAAATTCATTTCTGCTTTCCATTGGTTGCACTCAAGACACAAATAACATACCACTAATAAATTAACACATGTAAGAATATAACCACCAATTTGCAACACACGTGCTGCTAAAAATGCAGCTGTTGCAGAGTATAGGGATTACAGGTTACCATGGCGACCATCCTTCACATCTGGTTGCCATGGTGGCAGACAAGCACGCACTTGCAGTCTCACGCTGACCTCAGGACTTTTCTCACGGGCTGGAGAAAAGCCTCAACAATGGAGTCGTGCCTGTTTTTAAAAGCTAGCCAATAAGGAGCCAGTTGCGGGGGGCCACCTGCGCTACGAGCCTCTGCCCAAGGGTTAGATTACATGTCAAGGGAGAGGGTCCTCCGGACAAAGAGAGGGTTAGACCCCTCTAAAGCCTCAATGCAGCTCTTCTGGGACAGCAACCCCACACACAACAGCGTCCACATGCTGCTGCGTGACCCCCCCGCCCCTGCCTCCACCCGAATAATTGAAGCGATGGATTCAGAGTGAAGGAATTTTAGATGATTTTTGAATAGTTTCTTTCTGACAAAGGGACATGCTTGTTTAGTTTTGATCTAGAAAGGTCTGAAATTGTTTCTCATAATTGTGAGATGGCAAAAGCACTAGGTGCTAACTTATTGAGCGACCTCATATTATTAGACACATTACAAAACATTGTTGAGGTGTGACTCCCCCCTGCTGTTAATGCATGACTGAGGTACTTTTATAGAGATAGGACAGCTTTGTTTTGTCTCTAATTCTTTAGGAATTTTGTTGTAGTTATTGTATAACACATTTTTTTACTTACTGTAGCTGAACTTACTACTTCTTTTACACTTTGGGTATTACTAACTAAACCCTTTGCAGCATAATAAGTAGATTATTCCATTTGGTGTAAGCTTTACCCAGCTGTGAGTGGTGGATTTGTCAAATGGCAGCTGGCTGTTTGATGATTATTTTTTGTGTTGGTAAAGTTTGATAATAAAAAGAATATTCTTTTGAAGTATTTGTGCAGAGTGCCTCTGAAAAACATTTTTGTATGTAGTCTGTGTGTGAAAGTGCGGTGTCACAGCGCTTAACTGGCGCCCCATTCTTGGCTTTCTGCCATATCTAGGGGCCAAGGTATTTTGTAAGGTGTTTTGTATTCTCTCCTCTTGTGTCCACAGGTGCACTGTTCCCTGCACTTGGCTGTGAACCAGGTGTACCTGAGGAAGCTGAGGCACAGGGCTAAAGAGGAGAAGAGAGGCTATGACCTGTTTGGGAGGTTGCAGAGGGACAGAGGGGGGCCACTGTGCTCTCCGTACCCTGCGAATGCATCTGACATCTCCTGACAGCGCCTCTGGTTTTGCTGCAGGAGCTTTTCATGACAGCCATCACAGTTGAGCTGGTCGTCAAAATTGTGCCGTTTTGTGAAGTGATAGCATCAGTTCAGCTGATTTGCGTCATTATATTTGTTTAAATTAAGCTATAGGCTGTTTTATGTTCACATCTAAAGCACTATAACATATGCATTTGACAAATGTCTATAGAATCTATAATTTCTGTTTATTTCCGAAAGTCAGAGATTTAGTTTGAAAGGCAGACATGATGATTTTTTTTTATTTCACAGTATGCGGTGCATGCCTGATATCCTTTTTAATGAAAAGGAAATAAACAGTGTTCACTGTCTCTCGGGTTCTCACACATACTTGGCCATTCAATGACATTCAAGGTCTTGTGTGTTGAAATTCAAACAAGGTGTGTTTTGAGATCAAAATTCAAGACCTGTGTTTTACTCATGATTTTGCTGAGAAATACATGGTAATGCTTCATTTTAACTCTGCTGTTTATTAGTGCAAATATTGGGGCTTTTTCCTGAGTGTGAAATGACTTACAGGTGCATAATTAATCTATGAGTTTGCCTGCTATGAAATTAATTGCCAATTTATTAATTAATCTAGTGTTTTAAATGTGAATATTTTCAGGGTTTTTTTACTGCTCTGTGACAGTTAACTGAATTAACTTTAGGTTGCGGAGAAAACAAGACATTTGAGGACGTCCTCTTGGGCTTTGGGAAACACTGATCAACATTGCTCACCATTTTCTGACATTTCATACACCACAACTAATGATTTAAATGAGAACCGGATCAACATATTAATCAACAATGAAAATAATCATTAGTTGCAGCCTTAAAATTTGCTGAAAGGTAGAAAGCTGAGGTGTACTGATTAATTTGAGTGACCTATTTTAGTTTTAAAAAATAGTTTTTGTTTCCAAACTTTAAAGTCATTTTTAAAACCAACATCCTTTCATGGATTTTCAAGGCACAAGCGCACAAACAACAGACAAGATAGTGTCTCCGTTTGGTATGTTGCATGTTTTATTCGTAGCCAAGCACTGGAGAGTATTCGCCGCTTTGCCAGCATGTTGGCACAACCAAGTCTTATCCTCCGTAGTGCAAAAAGGGGAGTCAGGGAAGTTGTCCATTAAAATCAACACATAATCAAGATGAACAGTCTGACTTTCACACAGCTTAAATCACACTCACGGGCTGAGCACTGAGGGTGAGACAGACGTTCAGTGTCATTTCGTACATTATTATAAAATGAATGCCCTTTGCGATTTACATAAGCCATTAATATGGACAGCCCAAAGAAATAAGTTTTTACATTCATAAATATTACAGGAACATTAAAAAAATACTGACATAAGACAGGGTTGCAGTGAAATAGGACGTGAGATAAACATATTGTAGGGTTTTGCTACCAGCTTATAAGTACCCACTGACTCTCAGGTAAGTTAGAATTCAGGTAAACACTGTGGTAGGCTACATTATCTGAACGTGATAAAACTAAATGGTAAAGAGACAAAGTATTAACACTGGCAAATGATAAGCTAACAGCCCTCATTTTTTGCTTTGAATTAATGTAGGCTACAAGCTTGATTTCATTAAAATGCCCCACCCAGTTCACAGTTAATAAAGTTCCTCTCGTACTGCTGTGAGTATTAGTACTCGACGCACCTTTACAGTAATCATATGTACACTCTGTTTATCATAAGCCTACATTAAACCAAAGAGCCATGTAAGTAAATATGACTGTACCTGACTGGATTCGGCTCACTTTCACAGTGAAGCTCCTCACCATTAGTCTGCATACACATGGAAATATGATGCAATGCACGACTTGAAAGGCAAATCTCAAGCTGAGAGAATACACAAGACCTTCAACATAACAGAAAAAGGTATGAAAACATGCACTATAATAAGAACAACCGTGGTGACTTGATGAAAACATATGCAACATAAAATGCTATTCCAGCAGCAATCAAAAACAGCGCTGAGAACGAATTCAGACCGTGTTAAACTAAGTTTGTAGCATTGCCCTCTCGTCGACAGCAGTAAAACCAAAGGAAGTCTGTATGTGAGAACATTAACATAAAAGTACCACCAAGCTGAAAACAAGTTGTCTGAATACTCAGTCGCGTGTTTCACTCAATACTGTATAAGTGGACAGGAGAGGTGATGCACAATGCACACAGCTATGGCCTTATCCTTGTGCTCAGGCTATTTCACATTCAGCTAGAATGACCGGACAGACAGCACAGGGTGAATGTGTCAGTAAAGCACAGGAGACTGTCAGAATAGGCAAAGCTTGAGGACAGGAATGTTACAGCCTGCCTCGCAATCAACACAACAGGCACACGATTTACAAACATGCCGAAATTGTGAAAATCATTATTAATTCTGATAACTATAACCTCTATACATCAAGAAAACAGACGCAAATCAGCCCTTGATCGAACAGAATATCACACAATGTCTGTTAAAAAAAAAGTCAGAGGATGGAAATGTGCTTCACAGAAAAATAAACAGCAGTTTATCAACAACAGCAGCAAAAGCGGTATTATTTTCAACTTTGAGAAACTCTGAATCTTAGTAAACAGGCCCATGTGCATAAATCATGGGAAATAAAAAATGATCTGATAGTGACTAACTCGTACACCTGACACCTCCAGCTACACACTCGCAGTGGTAAAACACATAGCACTGAAATGAATAAGGGCACCACGATAGCTCATACCCGATGCTTACAGTCAGAGCTGCAAAATTAAAGCTTACAGTTCCCTTCCCGGTGAAGACTAACAAGGTCATCTTCCTTTTGAGTGCAGCAATCATTTAAGGTCCCCGTACCTCATATCACATTGGTCATTATACTGATGTTGGGAGTTCTCATGCATAAAATCTGCCTGGATTGGGAACACTGTCACTCACAGACATTGTCTGTGTCCGGAAAATACATTAGCTCCCCACTTCTGCTGAGAGATCTGATAATGAGAAAATGGGATGTTGTATTTCAAAGTCCCTCTCAAACCCAGGAAAGTCAGCTCGTGGACAGGCTGTTGATAAGTCACAAGACTGACTGGATGTTGCTGTGCCAAAGGTAGAGTGTGCTCTTCAAGAGAGGACTGGTGTATTCTCTCGTCGACTGTGGTAACTAACATTTTAATCACTTTAATTAAAATAAATGCTCTGAAAGCACTATCTGATGTGACTCCTGCATAGGCAGACAAAGCTGAAGCTGGATAAAAACGTTTTTGTGCAACACTACTGAAAGCAGACAGAGTACAAAGGATGAGTGTGCCTGTTACAGTGTGCCTGTACCTTGGTTAGAGCAATAATTCAACAATCTAGACACCAGCTGAATCCCTGACAGGGCACTCCTCAGAGCAGCTGTATCTTATCCATACTATCTTTAGGGGGTACTGTACTCAGTACCTTGTACCTACAGTATGTGTACTATAAACAGTATCTCACTGGCTCTTAAACTGCAATAGGTGAGTTTCAGCCAGAGAGATTAAGACAAGGTGGATGTACACCTGACCGATCAGCAGCAAGACGCACGAGAGGTTTTGCGGTTGCCGTGGAGATCGATAGTACTACTCAGTAGTGCATGGTCAATCTGGTCCTCAGCAGCAAGAACCTCTCTGACAGCTGCCTCGAATGCAGCCGTGACATTAGTGTCATCCTTCGCGCTGGTTTCGAAGTAAGGGCAGCAGCCGTTCTCTTCACACCAGGCCCGCGCTTCGTCCTCCCCAACCTCCCTCTGCTCCATGTCTACCTTATTGCCGAGCACCACAAAAGGGAACCGCTCAGGGTCTTTAACGTCTGAGTAATACATGAACTCCTTCTTCCAGCAGCCGAGGTTTTGGAAGCTCTGCAGGTCGTTCACAGCAAATGTGAGCAGGCAGCAGTCGGCGCCTCGGTAGAAAGGTGTGCGCAGGGATTTGAAGCGCTCCTGGCCTGCTGTGTCCCAGATCTGAAGGGTTACCAGACGCCCGTCCACCTCCAGGTCCCGGTTGAGGAACTCCACGCCAATGGTGTGGAAGGACTGGGAGTCGAAGCGGTCTGTGACATAGCGGTTCATTAGGGAGGACTTGCCCACTCCACCGTCCCCCAGCAGGATCACCTTCAGGAGCAGGCTCTTCCCGCTCATCATGTTTTCCTCCCACCCAGCAAGGCCCCCACACCAGGTGGAAGACCAGGGTCAATTTAACCTAGAAAGAGGAAGAAACACAAAGACAGATGGTACACAATCAAAGGGAGAAGCAAATCACTTTTGGCCAGTGTTGGGGAAACTAAATTAAAACTGTAGTTTCACAAACAACTTGTTACTTCACAATGAGAAGTACTTAAACTACATCTTGACTACTCTCAAAACATTTTAGCTTTTTAAAAGTAAAACTAGTCTGAAAAAGTAGTTAACTTCATTCAAACTACATCATGGGAAATGAACACAATCTTAGTTTGGGCTCTCATATCGTTAGACAGAAGTACAACTGAACAGACACTGAGTAAAGTGTTGGTGTGTTTGATTTTGGGACGAGGACAGGCCCTTTTTCACCTAGGCAGCCCAATGATGTTTTAAGGAGAGGAAAGGGAACAACTGTTGGGGTGAAATAAGGCATATGCCAGACAAAAATCATAGCACTCCACTGAAGACACCTTGGTTCGAAACTGGAGGTTATTTTAGTCCAGTTGCGAGTGATTGTCATCAAATTACAGCTGTGGCACTGTGCCTCATTGTATGCCAAAACAGTGTCAGGAGAATACTATGAATATGTAGTTTTTAAGTAACAACATAAACTACAAAACCCAAATTGGTTAGCTTCTGAAAAAGCTACTAAGATTTAAATGTTTGCCATCCAACTACTGCAAAATGTATTTAAACTAGTAACTGAACTACATGTAGATAACTAGTTACTAACACTGCTCTTGAGAAATAGGAAATGACACATACTGGATTCTCCGAAAACATTTAAAGGGAAGGAACTATGCCTATTTTCAAAATTAATTCATTATTCCTATGATCTAAGACAGTCCAAAAGCATTAAAGAACATGCACATCTTTCTCCCAAACCCAAAACTAGAGTGCTACAACTCAAGTCTGTGATGTTGTAAGGTGTAAAGTCTGGAGCTGCTTCATAGACAGTGACTGGTGATAGATGTTATAGATCAGTGGTTTCCAACTGGCCCAGCCCCGGGGTTCAAATTTCACCTTAGTCATTAGTTCATTCAGCATCATACGTGCGTTTGGCTATGTTGTCGAGATACTTTGTGTCTCTCTGTATAGCAGGAAACAGCACTTCAAAATAAAAGCTCTGCACAAGAAATTCACTGCACTTAAAAATAAATTGTGATTTTTACAAACTTAACACGTTTCAGAGTCAGTTGCAGTCCATTCAGAGATGTGGACCCACTTTTAGACCACAACACTCCAGTTGGGAACCACTGTTACAGATGACACAGAGTACTCAGGGGAATGGAGACATTTTCTGTTTCAGATCTGAGAACACTAGAATAGCATGACGCTCATTTTGGTTTGAAATAGAAAACAAACAGTCTGTGGCTCCCATGCATTGTCGATGGAGAAGGTCCAGACTTTATACCCATCACAAGTTTGAGACTGACTTCTCTGGTTTCTGGCTTTGAGAGAGAGTAGCTCATGATCACAAATATTGATTAAACTTTCCTTGGCCATGGAAACAACATATTCTGAACAAGCAACCAGACTGTGGGCTTGACTTAGTTGATGATTCAGTGTAGATAACTAGGGGAGAAGACTGCTGTCCCAGCAATTTGTATTCAACCTCAAGTAAACCTTGCTGACAACAAATGGAAGAGAGATGTGTAATGGTTGACTAGTGTCAGGGACACAGTGACAGGGGTGAAGGACCGAGAGGTCTGCCAAAGGTCTCAGGTTGAAGCTGGATGACCACAGCCTTGTTCACTGCACAATACTAACATGTACTGTACTTGCCGGCCATAGCACAGGACACGAGCCGTATCCTGCAGAATTAAACACATTACTCTTATAACATATGTAGGAGCCTTAGGCCACAGCAAGAGGGGCGAGTCAGGATCATGAGCTGACACCGGAGACGACCACTGCACCTGCGCAGACCACAAACATGAACCACCAGCTTGTTGTCAACAGTGACTGGAGGCTACAACTCTGATGAAACTGTCTGGTCGATGGTCTCTGCGAAACTGTGCACCAGGTGTTTCCGAGCAGAAGTGAAGTAGGAACCGAAACAGGTAACAGACCTTTAAAACCATGAGGCAACAAACAATAACACAGTCATCCTGTGCAGCGGCTTACAAGCTTAGCAGCCTCCCAGCCAACTAACAAGCTAGCCGGCTAGTGTAGCGGCTTGTTGACATCCTACCAGGCTAACCGTTAGCCTCCGCGCGCAGGCCACTCAAACTGTTTATAAAAGCAAACAAACAACACCTGTTGCAGCGAGGTCACGTGCCTGTAATTTAATGCATCTAATGTAAATATAACAAACATGTATTTTCACTCACCCTGCTCCTATTAGCTGATATTGCGTGCTCTGCCCTCCTCCCCTACATCTGACTGAGATTGAGTGTCGTGACGTGCGCGCGCCCATGTAGCGGTTGCACGTGCACACCGGTCAGACAAACAGAGGTCCTAAAGCCTGTGAGGTTCACTGTCCATAACAAAGTCTCACTGTGTCATCATGGTACACATGTGATTCTGATTCTGTGGTACTTTATACTTTTATTGTGTCAAAGGGAAATATTACACCTTTTAGTTCTTTACATACATTTAAGTGACAGCTTTTAAACCTACTTTGCAGATAAAGATTTCATGTACAAAATATCCCTTGAATTTATAAATGATGTATTGATAGATTAAACGAACAGTACATAAAGTAGATCAGTTCTACCTATACTTTGATGCAGTTGTATGAACAATCCAGTGATATAATACATCATATAAGGTATAACACACACAGAGGCTCACAGTGTTGGGGAAGCTATGAGAGCATAGCTTTGCAAGCAACAAGCGCTACTTTAAAAATGCTACTTTAAAAAATGCTTCTCAGTTGAGCTTACTGGGGGGAAAGGTGCTATACTCTCTTACCACACTTCATGTCAAAGGGAATTATTGTACTTTTTACTCCATTACAGACATTTAACTGACAGCTAGTAGACCTACACTTACTTAGCACCATTGCAGCAAGCAGGAATATTCAAGTAACTTCTATATAGCATGCATCAACTTCTCTAAACATTTGTTTAAAAATAGCCATAATCAATACTTATGATTTCTTGTGGCAAAACGGGGTGCAATTACGGTAAAGAAGCAATGGCAAAATAAAAATAATTCCTTTTTTAGGGCCCCAAATTGTTTGTAGTTACCACCTGTGTTTAAAGCATATATTGATCGACTGTCTCTTTTAGAGCAATGTAGATTTGAAAAAAAAACAAAGGCACAAGTATTAGTAGTATTTAGTAGTTAGTATTCCACCTGTAATACAACATTTTTTAGTTTTTATTTTAAGCAACATAGCAGAACAGCTATCATTCATTTGAAAAGCAATACCATTTGCATTATTTGGTTGAAACATAATCAGAATAAGGTTTATTACCAAGTAAATTTTCACAAACAAGGATTTTGCTTTGGTCTTTGAGGCATGCATTAAACATACAATACACTTATTAAGAGGAAATAAACCTAAAGGCAAAGAACAGAAATATAGAATAGAGACATTACAATAAAAATATTAAAACGATACTTTAGAAATTCATTAAAACCACAAATATATACAATAGAGCTGGTTTAAAATGAGAACGCTGTACAGTTTTGTGCAGAATGTGCAAAGTATTTATCACTATATAGCAAATCTGTGCAATGAACAGAGATAATAGTCAAAACTGTGAGTTAATGGAGTTAATATAAAAAGCAAATGTAGGAATGAGATGGATAATGTTTTTGTAAGAGGCTTTATTTATTTACTTCTGCTGATATGACTTGAATAGTAGTATAGTGTAGAGACAGTTGATGACAGGTTACTCTCCTTTATATTCTATTCTGTATCCTATATTGGATGTCGTGTGTGATTTGTAATATGGGCTTTATGAATAAAACTGAATTGAAGTGAATATATTCCAGTGCCTTTTTGGTTGATATGTGGGGACACTGTAAACAACCAGAAAAATGTGAGGGTATACTCTGTATACCTGTGTATACCTTCCACTACACCAATTAGTATACTGTTACTGTTTTGAATTGGTATAGGAGACAATATTTCAATTATTTTTTCTGTATGAAATATTTGTCATCATGTCATTACACTCAGTTTTTGCAGTATTTTGCGACAAAATAAATACTGTTGCAGTAGTCACAGACGTCTAATGGCGCAGTATACCCTCCGGAGCTGTAGGTGGCGGTGTGCAGCCTGTGTTAGTGTGAGACTCAGAGAAGAAGAACAGCAGAACCGTAGAAGAAGAATCCAGCTGTTTTTATTCCCTCTGCTCTGTCCCGCTGGCAGTGTGTTAACAGACTGCATCACCGCTCATTTAAAACAACTAAACGAAGAATAGCTAGAGTAATTTTGCTTCGAAGAATCGAGATAAACGCCTCTTCATGTGTTTGCTGCAGTGGTGAAGGTAGGAAACTGTAAATGTGTCGGTGTTAGTGCATGCTCACAAACCTCTGACACGTAACGGTATGACTGAAATGTTAGAGGTAATTGCTAATGTTTGTTCAGCAAAGTTAGCTGTGAGGAGAAGTTACTGCATCTACAATACTCTCACTTGGGTTATTAGGTCCAGAACAGGCTGAGGAGTCAGACATTAGACAGATAAGAAAGTGCACTGATTTGTTCCTTTGAATGGTGACCTACTTGTATCCGAGTTTTGCAAGTCTCTGAAATGTCTTTCCTGTTCTACTCAACCTTGCAGATGGCGGGTAGGGGCAGGCTGGTGCCCTGTGCGTGTCTGGGGCTGTTTGGTGTCCTGTGCTGGGTCTGGGTCTCCTTTGCTTCCTTTCCAGATGACCAACTTCCCCTGGAGGCCCTGGATGCAGTGGACCGAGGAGCCTTTCTGCCCCAGAGTGCTCTGTCAGAGATGGAGTTTGCCTCCATCAGTTCATACAGAGGACCTGGCAACAGAGACCGCCGCAGCAACAAGGAGCTGCCCATCCTCCTCTGGTGGAGCGCAGGACTGTTCCCACATTTCCCCGGTGACACCGAGCGCATCGACTGTGCCACATCCTCCTGCCTGGTCACAAGCAATCGCAAGGTACCAGAGATATGTAACCTCATAAAGCCTTTTAATGACAGTCTTGGCTTAGACAGAGAGAAGACACATGCACACATTAATAATAATCATCACCTGAAGTTGTTCTGCCAGTAATCTTGAGTTTGATCTTGAAAGGTGCAGCTGTACAAGCGGACAGCATCCATCATCTTTTATGGAACAGACTTTCGGGCATATGAGGCTCCGCTCCCTCGTCTCCGCCACCAGACCTGGGCACTGTTCCATGAAGAGTCACCCATGAATAACTACGTCCTCTCCCATGGACCGGGAATCAGGCTGTTCAACTACACAGCCACGTTTCGCAGGGAGTCAGACTATCCCCTGACCCTGCAGTGGCTGCCCTCTCTGGATTACTTGCTGAGGCCTGTGGGCGTGTCCCTGGAGGAGAAGAACCGGCTCAGGAGAGAGGGCCTGGCTCCTGTGCTGTACATGCAGTCTCACTGTGATGTACCGTCAGACAGAAACAGATATGTCCAGGAGCTCATGAAGTACATTCAGGTACAATTCATCGATTTTCTTTTTTGGGCCATGATTACAGAGATGCATCCAGTTTACTACCTGCAGCCTGTCTCACCAGCTGTGTGTAAGTTCAAACTTGGCCTAGTCATAATGTAAATTATTACTACGTTGTGATTTATGCATTACTTAAAATAAAAGCAGTGTCACCACGGAGATAAGTTACAGCATAACTTTAAGTAACAACTAAAACAGCAGCTTTTCTGCCACACAGCATCATTTTTAAAATATTACATGCCCTTTTGCAACACAGTTATCCAGACTTGATTGGTATGATATTGCAACATTAATCTAGGTTACTACGATGTGCTAGGATGACAAGTAGATCAGTTGTTTGGTCTAAAAAATGGTGAAAATGTCTTTTCTAAAGCCCAAGATGACATCCTCACATGTCTTGTTTTGTTTACAACCCAAAGATATTCAGTTCACTGTAGTAGAAAAAACAAACTAGAAAAAAATTCACATTTAAGAAGCTGGAATCAGATTTTTTTTTCTTAAAAAGTTAATCAAACTGACTGTTTGATTATCAAATTAGTTGGCACTTAATTGGATAGTTAACAACTCATCAGTTAATGGATTAATCGTTTAAATGTTGCAGCTGACGATGGAACTCTATCTTTGATCCTTGATTGGCTGCTTGCCTTAGTTATGATGTCACATCCAGACTAGTAAGGTTATGTTGCAGGTGGTGAAATAGTAGTTATTATGCCTCTCGTGTCAACTTAACACTCTAACTAAGAAGAGAACTTACACATAGCTGGTGCAACCCGGTGTGGTTTAAAAAGACTCCAATATACAAGTCATGTGCATAGTGAGCTGCAATTTTCCAGTTATTGCAACTGAGGAAGAATCATAGTTCTACAATCCACTTACTGTAGCAGTGCTGTATATAGAATGAACTGAAGATATTGGTAGGCACATCTCCTAGTTTTGACGATATTCCTTTTGTGCCTCTGAGGCGTTATGTTCTCGGGTTGTTCGTCCGTCCATACATTCAACCATCCCATTCTCGTTAACACGATATCTTAAGGATGTCTTGAGGGAATTTCTTCCAATTTGGCACAAACATCCACACGGACTCAAGGATGAACTGATTAGAAACTGGTGGTCAAAGGTCACTGCAACCTCACAAACATATTTCTGGGCATAAAGTCAAGAATTTGTACACTAATTATGACAAAGTTTCACACAAATGTCAAACCGGATAAAATGATGAAGTGATGACATTTATGTCCAAAAGGTCAAACGTCATCTTCACTGTGACATCATGTTTTGCAAAAGAAAACCCACTTCTCTGGCCATTATTCAGGTGAGGCTTTTGGTCAGATACCAAATTTGTGACACTGATCTTGGGTGTCTATCTCGAAACTGTGCTGGTTGTGCAGATCTTCTGTGCTGCCGGGGTGAAGATGTGTGTGATTTGATTTGATTTGATTTTTATTTGTCTCAAACAAGCACAAGCATAAAAACAGGCAGTGTATGTCATAGCAAAAAATGGCACACTGTGATAATGTGATAATGTCTTCTGTCATGGCTACATATGAGTCTGGACAGACATGAATGTTAGCTGTACGTGTGACTTGACTTGTTTGCGGAGGCATACAACTGCAAGGTGGTAATTCTAATTTTCATTTTCAAAAGAAGGAATAGTACTAAGAGTAATGTGTTGATGTGTTATTCATTTCTCTCCGGTCCTGTGACATTTGTTCTCCTTTTTAAATTTGCCTTGACTCCTTTTCTGAACAAGTAACAGAATGCTTTCCTGCAGGGTTTTGAATAGTTGTCAGTCGTCTCCTCCATTTTAAACCCCACTATATCCATTCTTTATGATAAACATCGTTTGACTCTCATGCACAGAAATTCTGTGGCTTGGAGTCCTCCTCATTTCCACTTGCACATACTTATACACACAGGTCATTAGGTCGAAGTCATTCATCTTTAGGCATGCAACAGCAGTATCACCTCTGTAAATGTTTGGTAAATCTAGCCCACAGTGTGATGTTTGTGAATCCCCATCGGGAAATGAAATGTGAGAGTTCAATTAGAAATGTCTAATCAGGGTTTTATGAAAAATGTAGACCATTAAACATGTGCCAGAGTCACATTAATAATCCTCCAAATGTTTCCTGAGTAAGGCCCCATCTCTCTCTCTCATTATTTTCCTCTCTGTAGGTGGACTCTTATGGGAAATGCTTGAAGAATAAACCTCTACCTGAACATCTGGAGGACACATCCACAGCCACCGGGGAAGAGGCCAACTTTATGAATTTTGTTGCCCGCTACAAGTTTCACCTGGCACTGGAGAATGGCCTGTGTCCAGATTACATGACAGAGAAGCTGTGGCGGCCTCTCCATCAGGGCTGCGTGCCCGTCTATCGAGGCTCCTCTGTGGTCGCAGACTGGATGCCCAACGACCACTCTGTAATCATCATAGATAACTTCCCCTCACCGAAAGCTCTCGGCGAGTTCCTCAAACGCCTCGATGAGAACGATGATGAATATGCAAAATATTTAGAGTTCAAGAACCCCACGCGCATCACTAACGCTCGTTTGCTGGTGGCCCTGGAGACGCGCGAGTGGGGGGTTAATGACATGAGTAAACCCAACTACCTGAATGGATTTGAATGTTACGTGTGTGACCGGGAGAATGCACGACTGGCAGCAGAACGTGCACACAGGAAAGCCCCTGCAAAGAACCCCCCTCCTCAGCCTAGAATGGCCAACAACTCTCACATGGGGTGCCCCCTGCCCAGCCCGGGGTACGGAGATGTCCAAGACGTACCGGCAGATGATGGGTGAGTTTGTCTTAAATTATTCACAGTGCCAGGTGTGAAATCCTTCTACTTCCTGTACTTTAATGTGAAGAACAACGTCCCCAAGGGGCGAGACACAAGTCTATTTTAACAGTCTAATTAAAATAGCCTCTGTGATGAGCCTAATCTGTTTGTATATCTGTCCGCAGATGGTTACAAACATGGCCTCAGGATTACTGGCAGAGCCTGGACCAAGCAGAGGGGCTGGAATCTCTGATAAGACATAACGAGTCAGACCCTTCACTGCTGTGGAAGCACATCCAAAACATTGCTGTGAGCAGAGCCAGAGGAAAACACTGACACAGGCCTTGAAACAAACAGAGGATGGAGCACGTCCAGGATTACAGAGGTGTCCCACATTATGCATCCCCTCTGTTTAAACGAGGGAATGAAGCAGAAATTAGTAATATTTTTTGCACCTGAGCCAAACCTCCTTTTACCCTTATGAGCAGTATAGTTATCCTATAACAGAGTTTGATATTGTATTCAGCTGACATGATACTTTTGTCCTTTATCCCTGGTTCACTAATGGGAAAATAATGTTTTAGAGTGCTATATGCTAATATTTTCAAGTCGCTTTATTACTCTAACCGAGGTGCCATCATTGCCCTTACTCCGCCTTGCATTGTTAACATTAACTGCGTGCGGTGCAGTTGTTCCACTGAGGCACATTCTCATGAGAGGCAGCTTTTCATTGGACTGGGGCAGAGCCAAAGACTTGTCCTCTGCACCAAGAGAGCTCTGCCTAACTGTGTGTGAAGACCATCAAGGCACTAGCCAGTGATCTGCATTAGCTCCTTTACAGTCGCTCAGCAGGTAGCTGATGGTTATTAGCTGAAGTCACATTTATGTACACAGCTATTTTTAAGTGACTATGCAAGGAAAATATTATTTCACTGAGGAGCAGGAGGAAGGCAAATGTTAAGTTAAGTACAACTCCCCTGTGGGAAATCACTACTGTATTTGCAAGGTAGTCCTCAGGAACGGCTCATCTAATGAATCTCTGTGGCAGATACTTCACCCTAACTGTTGTCTGTTACATGATGCTAAGATCATGGTTATGTGCAATAATTTTTTTAATCATGCTTTTCTTAAATAAGTAACCGCTCGAGACTCCATGACAGTATTGTGTGTCTACTTGTGCACACTCTTTGCATCTCATATTTATACCAGGATTATCTAGATCATTTTATTTTTTTAACAAAGCATCATACATGTGAACACACTATTTTGTAACAAGAAGAGCAAAAAGAAGTTAACATTTTGTAATAAAGTCATTTTCCTGTGAAAGTATTGTTGCGAAATTATATAATATTGTACCCCACTTGCCAGTATTAGTCTGCTCACAGTCATATGTAGCACAACATGTTGCACAGGCACATCCTTCATAGTTCACTGAGGCAGATACAGATTTCACCACCAGGAAAAAAAAAACAACAACACAAGCTTGTATAACATGAGAAATTAGAAATTTAAAGTAAGAATCAACATGTACTGGTCGTATTGTTCACTATAACGTCCTCTTTGATCACCCTAAACCACATCACTCCTGAGTTCAGACCCAACACGGGCCAAACTTTGTGAAAGAGCAGTTCTCACTTTATATGCAAATGAACATGAAGGGAAGGGGACGAGGATAAGAGGCTGCTGAAGAGCTTCGATAATCAGTCCAAGGCTCTGGAGTAGCAGGTCTCGCAGTGGACTTTCCCACCGTGTAGGAACATGCTGTCGAGAAGATCTCCCATTGGCTTACGACACATCTCGCACTGAAAAAATGGAGAGTATGTTATAAGGAAATGTAATTATGAGACAATACAGTGAAGAGCTTTGTTTTTTATCCTTGAAATTCTCTCATAGTAACGTCCTGCTCCGTAACAGACAGTATACAAAACTGCTGCAGCCTTAAAAACCCAATTGACTGATCCTTGATTCATATACTGGCAACATGCAGTAGCTAAATATAATTTGTATCTGAACACTTAGTTATTACGCATCTTAAATGAGTAGTTTGACATTTTGGAAATGCACTTATTTGCTGTTTTTCCAAGGCTTGACATTACAGCTCGTTAGTTTAGCTTAGCATAAAGACATGAAAAAGAGAAACACTGTTCTGTTTATTCTCTTTTTTTTGTGAAGACTGAACAACCAGGATCTAATGTAATATCAAAGCTTTTTTTAAGCATTAGATGATAATCAGATTCTCAAACATGGACATTTCCAATCTTAACGCTGAGTGTCTACAAGTATTGTACGCTTAAATTTAATGCTTTTTAATGCTTTTTTCAATATGATTTTTAATCAAATTTAAATCTGATTTCTGGACAAATGTTTTCTTATCCAAGAACTGCAGATAAGTATAAAGGTAAGTAGTAATATGTGGTCCCATGCAGAGGTAGGTTTGATGTAGGAATATGGTTATTAGAGTGAGTTAGGTTCAACAGGTAGGTGCAAGTATAAGGTAAAAAGACAGTATGAAGTTTAGGGTTAGAAATGTGGACTTTGACTCAAAAGAGTTTGACTCATTTTGATCTGAAGAAATTAAAAGATGGATATATGAAATTAGCTAAAACGTTTGTGACAATTAAATTCAAAATTAAGACCATTTAATGACTTAAGGCCCGATATTTTGAGAGTTTTTAAGAACCTGCAGACACCCTGAACTAGCTACTGGCTTTAATGTCGTATTTACCGTGCAGACATGAGAGAGGTATCGATCTTTTCATGTAACCCTCTCCAAAAAGCAAATGTTTGCCAAAATGTCAAACTATTTTTCAGGGAAACAAAAGCTCACTTCCTCCAGGTCAGCCCTGTCAAGGACTATTTATCGTCCAATAAATACCAAATTGTATCTTCAGCTGAAATGTATCTGAGCAGACGGATGGAGTACCTTGAAGCAGGTGGGGTGGCAGTTGATATTGAGGTGCTCGATGGAGATCTTGGCATCATTGCCCACCAGCTCCCCGCAGTATGTACAGGTGGATGACAGCGACCTGCTGGGGAGACACAGCGATTGAGACAAGTTAGTTTGGCCACTGACTCGAGCAGCTCTCATGCAACTGCAGCTCTGTCTGGTAAAATAACCTCCCTGTCCTGTGCGAGGGAACTTAATAAGTGTAAATAATCCTTTGATGTCCCCGCTTAGCCTCCTAATGAGCAGGCTTGGTGGAATTTCTGCCCTGCTGCTTACACATATCTAGTTTCGTAAGAACTGGAAATAACACGGCAGGGGAAGAAAAGGCTTATGCTTATAGCTGGTTTTAAAACAGGTTTAGGGAATTGTGTTGTTAATGGGAGTAAGTGGAGGGGCTGCTGTGAGAGAAACTGACAGAGCTCGCTGTCAAATAATCTGACCCACAACAGAAACCAGAGCAACAAGAGAAGGAAAAAATTTGCGAAGAAGATTTACATGTGCTCACTGCTGAAAATTTGCAGTTGAATCAAGGGCGTAAATACAGACAGTGCAGATGGCATTGGGGTCTGTTGGGTGGGGAGCGGGCCCTCCAATGGTGTTGGGCAGAGGATGGGCCCTTGCCAGTGATTCAGATTGCAATCTCTAAAATACATCTGTTCAAAAAGGAACTTGTGCTAAATTAAAAACAGTGCCATTTGCTAGATATGCCCTTGGAAAGGTAAACCTTTATTTTTTCTATTGATAAAATAGTCCAACACCAAAATTATTTGCTTATTTTATTTAAATTATAAAAACAATGAACTAACTAAAACCTATTCAAAGACCTATTCTGGTATTTTTGTTATATACAGATATGCAGTGATAAAAGCTGGGTGATATGCATGTTGATGTCAAGTATCAATTAATCATGTAACGAGACGACACAATAACCAGTATCTAGCGTCCACCAGGGCCCATCATAACTTCCTTATGCCACCAAGTTGAATCATTTGAAATAGCTAAATTAAAGTTGCAACACAAATAGTAAAAGTAATTGAAATGACAATTAAAATTGAAGTGCTAAAAGAGTTTGAAGTTTCAGCTGAAGTGAAAGTTTTTGGGTTGAAGCGAATATGCTGAAAGGAGCTGAAATGTCACTCTCATGGGCTGTGTCCACCGAGGCATTTTTTCCTGAGGGCAGCATTTTCTAAAAAGATTTGCAATGGGAGTGCCGCATAAGTACAGTATGCTACAAATGCCAGCAGCATGACAAGTCACTGAGCGGCTATTTTACACTGAGCACTGCATGTTTGACATTTTTTTTCTGAGAGCCAAGAGTTGAAAAATGTTAAGCTTCTGGTAATATGTTGCACTAGTCACTGTCACTTTTTACCCAGACATCCAGTCACAATGGAGGAGGCGTGGGACAAAACCACAAAGACCAACCATCACAGGGGTGGATGTAGCTCAGAGGTAGAGCAGGTAGAGCAGGTCGTCCTAATTGGAATATTAGAAGTTCAATCCCCGACTCCTCCAGTCCACATGTTGAAGCATCCATGGGCAAGATACTGAACCCAGAAGTGCTCCCGGTTGCTGCTCAATCGGTGTGTGAGTGCATGTGAATGGTGACTAAGTAGCTGGTGGCACCTGTGTGTGTGTGTGTGTGTGTGTGTGTGTGTGTGTGTGTGTGTACTTGCAGGTTCGTTCCCTCTCCTTACTTGCTTCAGCCTCCCCTTTAGAGAGAGTTCTCTACCTTGTGTCGACATTTTTACTTCTGCTGATATTCCATATCATAGCAACCAGACACAATCAAATCGTCTCCGCTGAAAAAAACGCTGCGCCTCCACGGAGCTCTAAAACGCTCCCAGCAGGGTGTTTACCAAGGAGCGCCTGGTGTTTCCAGCTGGGGAAAAAAACACTTTTGTGGACACGGGGCCTAAGTGTCAGTGATAAATTGAGCTGGAAGTGTCAGAAGTGGAGGTCCTGAAAGACCTCAGTGCCGGTGCAAGTATAAGCCTGAAAAATCTCGGTTGAAGGGTCTTGTGGGACTGTAGAGAGGTGAAAATTTCAAACGTTAAGACCTCAGGACCTGAAGGATTTGAGGTGTTACGTCTCATGAGCACCAAAAGTCAGTTGAAGGGAAAACAGATAATTGCAGTTGAACTGTCAGCTGATGTGTAATTGGTGAAAGCAGTTGAAATGTCATGTAAAGTGAAGGGAGAAAGGTTTATAGTTGGTTTAATAGTAATGTAGGGAGTTGTGTTATTACCTGGAGTAAGGGGAGGGGATGCTGTAAGAGTAACTGGCGTAGCTTGATGTCAAATAATCTGAGCCACTGTGGAAAAAAGAGCACACCTCATAAGAGCAGTGTTTTCTTTTCATCAATATTATTTGATTGTGTAAATAATATATTGGTCCCACCTGTCAAAATTGTCTTTGGCATTATGTAAGGCCAGCTCTGATGCACTGACATACTCCTTCAGATACACAAACCCCCTAGAGCAGAGGCAGATGAAAGCACGATTAAGTTAAGATGCATAGTTAAAATATTAGCTGTCACTTTAATTTAAACAGCTAGTTTGTAAAAATTAAAAAAAAAAACACTCACTTTTTGGCCTCAGGTTCTGGTGTGTGGACACGCTGGTCTTCTACAGTCACAGGCCTGGAATAGGTTTCATAACTGGAGACAGAGTGAGGCAGCGTTAGTCTCATCGTTCACTTACTGACGACAGTAGTGTGATGGGTTATACACAAGGACTCCACATCTGTCAAATGTAACTCAGGAGGTAATCATTTTCTGCCATTGCTTGTTAATGGCATGCTGTTTAACGGGCTGTGATTTGACAAAAGGACATCTCTAATACACATCATTAATCTGACATCTGGAGACTGATAATTAGAGGGAAGGAAATGAGGGCAAATTGAAAGACAATGGGAGAGCAGATCTTGTCATTTAACTGCAGTAATAGAGTTGAGGCAGGAGTCTGTCTACACGGGGACCGCGCAGGAGTTGCAGGTAACATTCGATCCAGGATGCGGCATTAAGCGGATACAGCTGCATTCCCACGGGGTTTGGCCTAAATCTCTCACCCCTAACTAAGACGGCTGTGTTACAAACACAGAGACAGGAGCAGGTCCAGTGGGTGAATGTGTAAAACAAGATGGGGTGTGTTTGTTTTTAACACGTATCCTTAAATTAAACATTTATTCCACTCACAGAACGACAGGTACATTTAAAGGAATATTATTGGGTTGAATTCCTGGAGAAAAATTTTTCACACATGCCTCCACAGGGAACAGAGAACCCAAAAAAGGTGAACATTCTTCATGACTGGAAGTAAACTGGGACCACAACAGCAAAACTATATAAAGACATCTGTTACACTCTAACACAGCTTGTGCAGTATAATCCAAGTCTCATTTATCCAGTTGTATGCTCAGCACTGGATAAACGAGACTTGGATTTTACTGCATGATTTGTGTGAGAGTTTTTTGGTTGATAAATGTCCGTGTTTCCTAAAATTCATGAAGAATATTCGCCTTTTTTGGATCCTCTGTTCACCATGTAAGCATGTGAGAAAAACCTTTACAAATTCAAGGTTACACGGTGAGTAATTCATACACTAATGGCTATTTTGCAAGTCAAGCATTCTTGAAATTTCCATCCAGTGCCACATCCTATCTTAAAATAAAAGACAAAATGCTCCGGTTTAAGGAGAGTGTCTTTGCAAAAGTAAGAAAACCAACAGACCACATAGTAGAAAATAACACTCTGGAGAAAGTATTCCTGCATTATGCTGTGGCTGACGTAAAGATCATAAACTTACCGATCCATAGCAGGCTGTGGCTCACTGTGTATCTCTCTGGAAAGTCAAGAAAAGTGTATTAGACTTTGAGTGTAGGCTGTAGCAGTCAATAAGCTGGACTCTATCCAGTGAGCAAGAACTCTGCAGTTATTATAAGTGTATGAGGCTGATCTCTCTGACTCGCAGCTCCAGAGGGGTCGAGATCTATTGACCAGGTGTGGTCTCTTTTTCCATTGTACTGCAGCATCGCCTCACTCTGAGGCCTCCTCCCCATGCATTGCAATCTTAAACATCGCCTACATGCCTCTCACGCTCCCAGCTCCTTGTAATCTCCCTAGTTTTTGATCATAAGAGGCGAGTTTTAAGAATTTCAAACCTGATAGTGGTGATGGTGGTGACTGTCTCTGTCTGTGTATCCCTGGGGCTACAAAACAAGAGGACAGTCCTGCATTATAATAAGTCTGGCAGTACAGGTGAAGAAGTGACAGTGCGAGAGTGAAAAAATAACAAGTTGAGAAGGAGTTGATTATTCTCAGACTGAGCCGTGAGGAAGTTTCAACTTGTATTTAGCTTGCTTTCAATTAAATGGTTGACAGGCACTGAATTTTAAGATGCTATAATGACATCCCGCTGAAATTGTGAAAAATAAAGTGGTTTAATATGCATTTAATGAGCCCAGCCACAGTGGAAATACCTTTCCTCCTCCTCTTCCTCCTCCTCCTCTTCCTCTCCTCTGGTAGTAGTGATAGTATAGACTGTGGGTGATGTCCACCTGTCCCACGGGGAGTCATTCTCAGTGGACCTTGAGCACAAACAAAGGCATGACATTGCAGCATGGCAGATGACAAATTCACACTCTTCATATTGTAAAAAGAAAAAGGCCAAAAGGGGATCCGTTTATGGCCACTGCGAGGAGAAGTTGTAATAAATGTACAGTATATCTGACCTATTTTCATCAGCACCAGTGCACAATATTTTCTGGCTCAATGAGTAGATGCTGCAAAAGCCTTCACCGTAGTGAAAGGGAAGGAGGTTATGGGAATAAAAGGAGCAGATACGCACACAGGGCTTTTAATAAAAAGATGACTTACTTTCTCTCAAACATGACCAGCGTCTCTTGATCTACAGTTTGGCCTCCCGGTGCAGCTTCTTGGCTGAGAGGGGACATACATTGAAAGGCTTTTAGCAATAATGGACATGGACGGGTGCATGTAGATGAATGAAACATAGTGGGCCGCGTTGTGTGGAAGTGTAAGAGTAAATCAAAGTGTGTCATCACCTCTCTTCTGTGTTCGCCTGCTGAGGTGTGCTGGTTTCCCATGTGCGTGCCCATGACCGCTGAGAGATGAGACTGGAGAGAGAGAGACGATGTAGATGTTATGACAGATCAAGCATATCAGACGCTAATGTGTGTGGTTTGAGAGAGTCATTTCTGCAGGTCCACAGTCTTCCTTTGCCATCTTCTCTCTTTCATACATCCATAACACAATTATGCACTAAACTCAGTTTAATACCTTGTAGTGTCAGAGCTGATAGGGTTGACATTGTCTGCGAGGGATTCCAAGGCATTACTGCTGCTGCTACTGTCAAATAAACGCACACACAAAAGGGGAAGAAAACATTAAAGTAAAACATTAAAATTGAATCAAATGGGCCTGGAGGCTTAAAGCACTGACGGTGAACTATGTCCCCAGTTCAAGCCTGTCAACTCTCTAATAAAACCATAATATCCCCAAGACATACTTTAAAGGAATACTTCACCCACAAAGTGATCATTTGTATATCAATTATACACCTTATGCTGTGTTGAATTTGTGAAAAAAACATTGTTTTTCTTGCATGCCTCCACGTGGAAAGAAGAATCCCAAAACGGAGAAAATTCTAAATGAATTAAAGTAAATGGGGGCCACGTTTAAACACAGCAAAACTATATCAAAACATCTGTTTACAAACTCTCACACAACACGCACAGTATAATCCAAGTCTCATTTATCCAGTCGTACACTCGGTACTTCCCAAACACATGCATTTTTACTAAAAGCTTGCTATTTAAAAAAAATGCATGTACTGAGCATACAACTGAATAAATGAGACTTGAATTCTACTGCACAAGTTGTTTGAGAGTTTGTCAAGTGATGTTTTTATATAGTTTGCTGCTGTTAAACAGGATTGGATTCAATGTTCACGGGAGGCATGTGAAAAAAAGTTTTCTTCTGGAATTCAGCATAACATGGGGTGAGCAAATTATCATTATGTGGGTGAAGTAGCTAAAGGTGCACCCAGGAAACATGTCACTGTCACACTGAATATAAAGAAAGTTTATTTAGTTGAAAGTTTAGTTTCAAGATTGGTTGATTAATCAGTAAGTTGATCAGAACAGAAAAGAAAAAGTAGCCATTTTGTTGAACAATTAATACTTTCAGTCATTTATCAGGCAAAAAAAACTTATTTTTTTTTGTTTTACTCAATTTCATAGACTAAAAGAGTGATAAATTAATTAAAGATAAATAAATAAATAAAAAGTAAAATGATAAAGAAAATTATTGTTAGGTGCACCCCAATTTACTTAGAAAGTCAGCCTGATCACAGAGAAGGTGTTGGATGAATGCAACTTACTTGGTCTCTGGACTTGGATCTTTGCTCTCCAGGAAAGTAGGTGGCGCACTGGAAAAAAAAAAAAAAAAAAAAAAAGAATTAAAAAAAAAAATTAAATCATCATTGGTGTATGAATATGGTGTAGCCACAGTGCTCACTCTGGTGTGATAGCTGCTGCTGATTGTGTTTTAATTATTGCAATAACTGACAAAACCGAAGCAGCTTAGCAACTGTGATATTATGTAGTAACATGTTAGTGTTGGTGCTACAAACAGGTTACGATATAGAAAAGGGGGTATTTGCATTGTCACTGCCGTACCTGTTGATGGAAGTATCAGAGAGGGGCTGCAGCAGGTCAGAGGAGCTGCAATAGAGGAAAGTGGCTCATAATCAGAAACTGCTGCATTATGCATGCCGAGATGCTATCTGGCTGGCTGGAAAACAGTCACAGCTCCAAACCAATATGATTACCTGTTAGAGGATGTGGTCCCTAACGGATATGGATCAAACGGATCAGCCGAGCTGAAAAACAATTTCACACTGATTTCACTCTCAATTGTCAGCATGGCCCATCTTGTGTCGGAGGAATTCTGATCACATTGACTCATAATGGAAAGATTTAATGCAGTTTGAATGGTAAACAGAAACACAGTGGAACCCGGGGCCAAACTCAATCAAAATCAGAATCTGGATGTCTTTGACAAATGGAAAGACTATTCTTCTGCTGAATGGCAAAATCAGTATATTTCTGTTTTTCCTTACCTAAAATGAACTCTGAATCCAGTCTATACCAACTTCTAAAGACTAAACACATCATTATTATGATCAAACCTGTTGTTAGTTTTTTTCCCCAACCAGAAATTCTTTCAAAAACAACTGATTTTAGCATTAAAATTAATTTGCCGACTTTATAATTGGATCTTTTAAGCCGATGTTTTCCCTGAGTGTTATTTTTTTAAAACTCATTTACATACATATTGCGTACACTTCAAAACAGACATCTTAAAGGTATACCATGCAGGATTGTCTCTCGACAGCTAAAGTGAGAGTAAAAGCAAACCCCAGATTCACTCTAATTTGACGTGTCACCTTGCTATATTTACGTTTTGTCTCCTGGATGCTTGCTGCTTACAATTTGGCACCCGACCTCAACTGATCGCTGTGGGGTTACACACCCATAAAGATCCCAAACACAGACAATAAAGAGAAAAATACACCGCCAAACACTTCTAGTGATGAAAAAGAGGGATTGCTTCTGTATGAGTCTATACATTCAGTCCTGCATAGTATATCTTTAAAGCACCAGCCCACATGTGACACAGCAGTAAATAAACCACTACCTTGATTCAGTGACTGTGGTTGTCACACGTGAGCTCCACGGGGCTGCACTGTCCTCTTGGCTGCATGAGGAGGGTGGTACGGATGAATAGCATGATGGGAAGGAAAAAGAGGTCAAGTAAAGGTAAGCGTGGCTCCCCTCATACACTATTTACATTGCCAGTCCATTAGAAAACCTTGAAACCCACTGAGCTATTTAACGAGCATGAAAACCATCTGAATATAGTACAGAACTGAGTTTTTTTTTCTGTGTGTGTGCGTTCCTCGTACCGTTTGTCAGTAATGATCACAGTTTTGGTGGTTATAGTGACTGTCTCTGTGGGGCTGGCGGGCAGAGAGACACAGCACAGTTGCAGGCAGAGTTAGTATAAATCATTACAAGGCATATCTGGATAGAATGCATTTCTTAGCGGGAACAGCTCTGCATAGATAGATAATTGTTTAAGAGAAGCCTGTCATCTCCTTCTACCTTTGTGTTCCTTCGGCTGTCTCATCTGTCTGTTTCTCCTCCTCTCGCTGGGTGCTGAGGCTGGCGGAGACAAAACAAAGCCGCAATACTAATCAGTACAGAACATTCTCTTCTATTTCCAGTCGCGCCGCAGATAAGACGTGGCTTTCCGTTTCAAAGTATTACTCAGTCGCTTCAGGAATCTGTGACTTTGTTTCTATCTTACATGGAGCAGGGGTTAAAATAGAACGCTGGAAGTGGAGGAGCCCTGATTTACGGATCAAACTTGAAGCGGATGGGGTTTATTAAAAATCTTACACCTTAGGGAGCTGGGACGCTTGGCCCCCTTCATCTGCAGGGATAAGAATGAATGGTACACAAGAAGGGAGGGATGGGGAGCACAGGCCATCACACATCTGTCTCTGTCTTACCTGCGTGCCTCTGTGTTGATTGGAATGATATCATCAGCCAGGAGATTCAGGGTGCCACTGGTCTTTTCTGGGTCTGACTCACTAAAGACATCAAACACAGAAGTCAAATACAGAGCAGAGTTTGTGCGCAAGCTCCCTTGAAACTGTGTATCCAACTCTGGCAAGGTAAGTTAAGGTAATGCCTCTGCTTGCTACTGACAAGGGAGCTATCGATTTTCTACTGATGAAAGGATAATTGTGCGCATAACTTCTGTATTTGGGGCTTGGGTGGGAAAGAGCTCTTCCTATTACCCGTCTAGTCCGCTAAGCAGAAACTGACTCCAGCGTCCTGGGCTGGCGGGAACAGGCTCTGCTGACTCCTCTGGACTGCGGAGGCGGAAGGATAAGAAGAAGAGGAAGTGGAGAAGGTGATGAACAAATGGGGATTTAGGATTCAGAGGAGATTTCAGACAGGTTAGGGAGAGGAGGAGGGGGGGGGGATCATTAGAAGTCCAACAGTGCCACCTTGTGGGTAAACTTTCCAATGTGATGTGCGCTTAATTGCACAAACAGCAAACATGTAATATTTGAACAAACCCATTAGTTAAATCCAGGAGATCGTCTATTTCTCCTGTACAGCTGCTGATTTCTGGAGTTGGCTCCTCTTCATCACTGCAGACAGTCAGAGAAAACAAGCATCAGTGCACCTGCTCTGGCACGTACACACACATCTCTATATTACATGTCTAAGTACCACATTTAATCAAGTTTAATTTGGGACACCCTCTTGTGTGAGGCAGTTTCAGGCACCTGAAACTGGGATGTGGGTTTTTTTATGATTGCTCTGAAGTGAACATAGTGGCAGTTAGCCTTTTTTTGTTGTTGCCAACCCTGCTATGACATGAATGAGGAAGTTGTTTTTTGTTTTTTTTTACCTGTCCTCTGTGGCATTAACGTCCGCTGAGCCTCCTTCTTCCTTTGCCAGCACTGGCTCATCATCCTTAAAGCTGGAGAGGAAATAAACTGTTATTATCAGATGGCTGTTGAGGCTGGAGGCACTAACATGAGAATCTATTTTTTTTTTTCATATTGCTTTCTGCCGCTTTCATCTTTTTCTTTTTCCAGTACCTGGTTGAACTTGTGTCGAAAGAAATGAGAGTGTCGGACAAGGTGGTGAGCGTGTCAACACCGGAGCTGTGGAAATAGATGGAGAGCAAACACATGACATTCCAGGGCTGCCTTCAGTCACATAAATAAGAAGAATTAGAGCAAACACGACACGGACATACACAAAGAACAGCACCTGAGAGCACATTCAAGGATTTCCCTAAGAATTAAAATATTCATTTATGCTATTATTAAACATAGCTGGGCAGATGTTTGAGGCTCATTATCACAGTGATGGGATTATGTCATACTGATGTTAACACACTGCAGTAGTGGATGTGTTCAGATCCTTTACTTAAGGAAATGTAGCTGTACCTGAAATTTAATTACCAAAAAAAAAACAGACTGCATTGGTCATATTTGGTCGAGGCGAAGCAAAGTTTAGCTGCTAATAAAATGTTTGGTAGTTTAATCTATAACAACGCACAAAATATTTTTAATATTTTAAGTTCCAGTGTGAAGAATTTAGGGGCATCTATTCTCAGAAATGGTGTATAATATTCATAACCATGTTTTAATTAGTTTATAATCACCTGAAAATAAGAGTCCTGTTTACGTTACATTAAAACGAGCTGTTTATATCTGCATACAGAGCGGGTTCTGCAACCTCCCTGTAGATGCCACTATATCCTACACACTGGACCTTTAAGTTGATCGGTTCAGCTGATCTTTGTATCCAGTATCTTAATTAAAATATGAAGGTATCAGTAACTCAAGCTGTAAAATAAGTATAAGTATAAAATAGTTTTTGGTTAGAGGGAATCTCACCGTGGCTGTGGAAACGGATTTGATGCTGGTTCTGGTTCAGATTCAGATTCAGGTTCAGGTTCAGGTTCAGGTTCTGGTTCAGGTTCAGGTTCAGGTTCAGTCTTCACTGTGATCTCTGTTACAGCAGACATTTGGACAGGTGACACAGGCGCAAGAGACACAGGAAACAGTGGGGCAGGGGATTCTGGGACGGCTGGGACTGGGGGTGGGGTTGCTGGAGTGGGTGATAGTGGGGTTGGTGACACTGGGGTGAGATCAACCAGAGGCATGTCAGCTTGCCCAGGAATGTTTGAATCCTCCGGTTCTGGCTCTGTATAGACTGTTTGAACTAACTCAGGCTTGAGTTCGGGGAGAGGAGTGGCCACCTTGGTGCACCCTGGTACCATGTCTTCAAACGGATCTTTAACAGTAACAGACACTGGAGGGGGGTCTTCCTTCACAGGCTCTGGGGCGACCTCCTCCACCTTTGGTGCCACCGGCTCATTAACGGCAACATCCACAGCTGTCTTAACACTGGTGTCAGCTCTGCGAACCACAAGGTAATGAATGAAACTGACAGAAATGGGAAGCACTTGTTGCGCTGGAAGGAGAAACATGGCACAGGGCTTACATTTTCTGTGGTCTGGGCTCAGGCGCTGAGGCAACAGATGTGACTGGGACGACCGGGGAGGGGGGCAGAGTGCTGGCAGGTGCTGGAGTCGGAGCACTCTCATCATCATCAGAAATCTCCACCCTGCATATTTGTAGCCAAGCACATGTGCATATACACATGAATGCATATGTGCAGTTGGGCATGCACACACATAGAAACAGGCGGAGTAACGTTTGATCGCATACTCTGACTCACGGGTTTTTCTTTCGGCTCGGATGAATATTAAGGGAGTGTTTACCTTTTAGCCACGAATGATACGCTGTTGTTGACCAATGAAGTGTCAGGTTCTTTAGACCTGAAAGACAGTTTTCATAAAATGCTCAATATTTTTAATCCCATGTGAGTGAAAAGCACAATTTCTCAACGTGTAGTAAGTTTTTAAAATGTGTAACACTTCTTTTATGATTTAAGAATTCCAGAGGCAGGTTCAGTGTTAAGATTAGCACTGGCAGAGTGACATAAGACATACATACTCATATTTCTTAGCTGCAGAAAGCACATAAGACCGTTGCCTGACTGCAGATTTCTTCAGAACACTGCTGGCTGCCTCCGTCCTGCGAAATGAGTCATTATTGTGTTAATGTAATCTCTTTTCCGGGGGCATATGAGTTCAAATTGGATGGCGTTCTTTTAGCGTGAGCAGAGTCTTACCGTCTCTCCTGCTCCTCGTTGCTAAGCTGGCTGTCCTGGTTCTCTGAAGTGGGCCTCACAGTGTAGGGGGCTCTGAGGAACAGAAGCGCAAACACACACCTCATGAAAATACATTCTCACTCAGCTGCCAGACATCTACTGGGAATGTGATTTGTGTGCGCTCACAATTTCTTGTAGCTCTCTGAAGGTTTTTTGGTGAATTGTGTTGTTGTTGTTCCACTGAAGAAAAAAAACCAGATCATCTTAATGTGGTAACATCTTGTCACACTATTAACTCGGCTTATTCCAGTATGAGACGCCCTTACCTAATGCCATTAGTTGTTGTGGGAGATGCAGGCTTGTCCATTTTAGTAAAAACACCTCTGAAAAAGAAACAAAAAACATTGTCAATATAACTTATTAGTTCAATGACAAAAAGCCCCATGTGGCGTGTTTTACAGTGTTCAGACATCTTTATATCTACTTTGATTTAGGTCCCAAGTGAAGACTGACAGGTTCTAATTCAAGTCCTAAACTTTGAGTTTTGAGTCCTAAACAAGTCATAGTACGCTCTTCACCAAATGTAATGCCATTTTAACAACAGAGACAAATTTTTGGATGTTCTCTGGGTACTCTGTCTTCCTCCCAAAGTCCAAGGACATGAAGGTTTGGGATAGGTTAATGGGTGACTCTAAATTGGCCGTAAGTGTGAGTGGTTGTCTGTCTCTGTGTGTCAGCCCTGCGATAGTCTGGCAACCTGTCCAGGGTGTACCCTGCCTCTCGCCCAATGTCAGCTGAGATAGGCTCCAGCCCCCCCGCGACCCCCAAGGGGATGATGGGTTACGGAAAATGAATGAATGAATGAATGATTAAAACCAGATTGTTGAAAGTTGTTGCGTCTCCATCTCTAATTTTTGACCTGCACATTTTGTATACCACATTACAGTTTGTTGACCACACTTTTTGTACGCAAATGAAATTATCTTTGGTTTCATTTTTTTCCTACTGGCGCCCAGTATTGTGGCATCAGCTTCTCATGGTTCTCTCCTGCAACTTCCCTGGATGCTTGAATTGGGGGAAAAAAGTGGATCTGGGGGATTAAGTTTCGACTTTATGTTAGCTGATTCAGGAAATGAAGGGAAATTAATTCATTCATGGCACTCTTTATATAACGTACTTTTAAATCTTTGGGTTTGGAGGGAGGTATCAAGTGTTTTCAAGCCAAAAGGCTCAGGCCCAGGTGAAGTAACAAGTCACTGGTGTTAAAGTTCAAGCCCAGTTTCAAGTCTTTTTTTTGCCAAGTCGAGTCTAAAGTCATCAAATGTGTGCGACAGGAGTCCAAGTGATGTGACTCAAGTCCTCACTTCTGCTACTTTCAAAATGGACATTTAAATGTGCAAGTAGTCTTACCTGATCAAGTATCCTGATGATGGTGCTCTAAATTCAAAACAGAGAGGTGTTATCAGCACAATCATGTTTTCTGGAAGCTCTCCAAGTGCTCAGTAGATAACTCCAACATAAGAAACCTGTGTTTACCTTTCAGGGACAGGCTTGGTGGGTGGCGGAGTGGATTTTGTAGGTGACGACACCGGACTGGTCTCAATGGGGGCTCCGTTCTCTCGGCCAGCCCTCACTTCTGCTAGCCTGCATGGGTTCACAGGAACTCAGTTTTGTCTGTTCAAGTGACTGAGTAATGGATATTAGACAGAACATGATTTAAACATTTTGCTTACCATGGCTTCTCCTCGCTGGTTTTAGCATTCTCATCACTGCTACGCCGCTGCAACCAGCTGCCATCATCCCTCAGCCTGGTCCTCACTTTGGTGGTACGAAACACACTTTCTTTGTCCCCCTCTGAGACACAAACACGTGCATGTCACATACCCACACACCATCTGAGATATTATACACACTGTGGGCTGCATCATAATGACATCTTAATCACCGCCTGCTTGATGGCATGCAAGATACTCAGTCCCCTTTGGGCCGACACATAATCAACCACTTGTGTTTTGCATTAAATCAGGGCAATAACAAGAAGATCAGAATTTACAGAGTCATCAGCCGGGCGCACAGACACGCCCTTGGATGCACTCTGCTTTTATTGGAGGAAACAAGTCATCTCACATTCAGATCACATCAGTCAGCCTGCTCACCTTTCGACATGCTTGTTCTCGAGGATTTTCTGTCTTCCTTGTTCTGTTATCTTTACAGACCACCTGAAAAACACATTGGAGCCACATCGAGACGGAGATTGTGTTAAAAGTAAGCGTGCAATTTCCAGCAAATTGCAATTTATTATGACAGTGGTAGCCAACCTTTTTCCTGAGGGGAGCCATTTTCTGTCACTGAGTGAACTGACGACCCCTGACTAAGCGACACATGTTTTGGATGCTTCATATTATATTCAGTGCATGACAATAACAGCAACTAATAAACCATGCGATTAAGCCAAAGAGTGAACGCAATAACTGCAGGAAGTTTGTGTAAAACAAGCAATTTGGATGAGTTTTAGGCACATAATTACTCTGAACACTGCAGCAGAGATGACTTTTCTTATACACTTCTTTGTAATATGTATTTTTTACTTTTATTCTTATCAATCATGCACACTTAACAGGTTTTTTTTTTGACAAATTTTGTTCTTTCTTGTCATCGATGCTTAGACATTGTTCTATTATCTATTTGGTTGTTTTAACTTGGTGCTTTTCTGATGAAGGACACGGCTTTTTAGCAGAGACGGAAGGCTGTGTGATTAAAACTTGGGGTCAGGTCTTCACTGCGCCCTTATCCTGTAAGATTCTATGAGAATTTTTTATCTTGAATAACAATCTAAACTTTAAAAACAACAATTTCATTTGAGGTGTTAGTTTCTTTTGCTTTACTTCCTTTTTACTAGTCTCTTTTTTGTGTAATTTGTGTTTTCTCTGTGTAACTATGTGCTTTGTTTGCCGTATGTCTTGGCGAGATCTCCCTTGAAAAAGAGGTTCTTAGATCAATGGGATTCTCGTGGTTAAATGAGGTTAAGGAAAACGGAAATGAACAAAATGAAAAGTTTTTATTCTGTATTTTTATAAGAGATTTTTTAACAACATTTAAAATCAAGAAGGCCTCACATGACCCCATGAAGCTCGGGTTGGGAGCCCCAGCTTGGGAACCAGTGTAATGCGACACAGTCCAGTTTCAAAATGGTCCTTCCCACGCCATGTTCCCTCCCACTGAAGAACATGTGCTCTGTTAAGCATTCCTCGGGCTCATCCTTTAGACATGCAGCTGATCCTGTCCTGCCACTTTCCCAAAAAAAAATACTGCTGTTGCCTAAATATGAATGGACTCCCACACATTTATGTATCTGATCCTTTGTGTTTAGACACAAACTAAACTCGCACGGAATGATTGGTGTGATTGGGTAAATATTGCTTCCTTTCACACATATCCAAATAAGTTGACCTCTGAGTTATTTACAGTCAAAAATGACCTGCTCAGAGGCACACCCACCTCCCCGGGGCGCTAAGGAAGAAAAGGAAAATACTAATAAAACATCAACGAGCGTTCCCTTATCAACACAGACACAGAGTGCTGCTTATGCAAAATGTTAAAGCCAAATTCAGAATGCAAATAGAACTTGTGAAACTCCCGAGGCTCTGAATGAACTCCACAATATCTCTTGAGGATATTATCCTCAGCGTTGGTGACAGAACAAACACACCGAGGGCTCAGAAAGCATATTTATCCTGGGTTTAGCGCATCCGTCCACACTGGATAAATGATTGATGAAGAGCAATAGCGTATAAGACAAGCAAGGAGCGGGAGAGACAACTCCACTGACAGGTAATCATGACAGGGAAACACCCAGAAAATATGAGAGAGCAAACACTGATAATCACCTGCTGAATATTTCAACAAACAGTTTATGTAACGTAACGTACTGCTTTTACAGTTTTGGCTTCTTACAGCTGCTGATTATTGAACACTCTACATTCAGAATCTACACAGATACTTTGAATCATGTTAATTATACACCTGCCAGTCAGAGTACTTACCTGCTTTCACTGTATATCCAGCAGAGAGACGTTCACCCGGCTGAGTGGAGTCTGTGACCAGTGTGTGCAGAGGGAAAGTTTGTCTCTGTCTGACAGGTGTCTCGCTCCCTGTGCTAGTGAACAGGTACGGGCGTGAGCACTGACAAGCCCAGCCAGTCAAGGAAGGTAGGTGTGGGGTGGAGCAGTGTGTTTGTCTATCCTTTTGTGTGTGTGTGTGTGTGTGTGTGTGTGTGTGTGTGTGTGTGCGTGTGCGTAGCAGAGGTTGCTAAGAACTCAATTTTGTTTACTTCATCTCGCGCTTTGTTCATGGGAGTCGGCAAGCACATACCTGTCGTACAGGTGGCTGACAATCAATTCCAGGGACGAGCGAGGCAAAGGGAAGAGGGCGACGACAACAAGGTGCACAGCATGGCAAACATAAAAGAAGTGAATCGCAGCAACATCTCCTGTGGGAACGCTCCTCTCATGCTCAGTGGGTAGGAAAACCCAGGAAGCACACACATCATTATAATGAGATCAAGAACAACACACACGACTGAACTGAGATAACAAACAGAAACAGTGGCCCACACGTCAATTAAAATAACATAAAAAGCTAATCTTATTTGGTATGTATTGAATTCTAATTTTATATTTGAAACAAAAACAGCACTTTCTTTTGTGTATGTACAAAGAAAACACTTTGAAAGCACTTTGAAAATCTAATTTCTTTCATAATCAGTCCTGTAAAAGTCAATTATGACTTAGAGAAACATTGTTCAGTGTATGTTGTAGGTAGGAAGGCAGGAAAATCCACCAGTTGTCAAACAAAATGTTTGATCAATGTGAGTGACTGTGTCTATGTTTGTATAAGTGAACGACAAAAAAAATGATGAGTCTATGCTCCTGCAATTGTCCAACAATTTCTTGAACAAATTGCAACAAAAAGCACTTTCTGAACGACTGGCCACAGTATGCTCTCACACACACAACACGGAGATCAGCCGACCATTGTTTCAGCACAAAAAGCAATCTCACACATGCTGTGCATACATTTACGAAGTCTTTTCAAATCAGAAAAAGGGTGTGAATAGATTTCGCAACTATCAGAGGGAGGGGGTGGAAGAGGAAATTAGCAAGTCTGAGAGCCAAAGTTTCACTCTGGTGAGCACACTGGCGAGTGTAAACGCTTGAGTCTATTATCTACCTGCTGGATCCTTCTCCCTCTTTCCCCTGAACAAGAAACCAGTCAGACGGCCTCGCTCGGTGACGCTGACTCAAGCATTGAATCATTAAGGTGCTGCTAGCGCAGAATTAAAACGAGAATGCAAAGTATCTCAACTTAACCCCCACCTTGTAGTCACCACACCAAGACACGGAATGACAAAAATGCTTCACCTAGAAAAGGCCCAATCTTTGTGACAGCTGATTTATACATTCGACATGAATACTGTGAAAAAGAGACAATCTGCTGTTTACAAGCTCGTCAGTTTTACAATTTTGTCATCAACAAAATGACAGACAGCATGTGGAACTAGAAGGGTAATTATATTTCATGATGCATTTTCATAGCCCATCCCATTATTGTATTTGATGACAGTCCATGAATAGTATTTTAACAGTTTGCGCAACTCGTAGAAACTCATGCCATCCTGATGATATATAGTATCTAATTCCAGAGATACCTCAGTATCAGAAAGAAGGTAAAACCGGAACATCTGCAAACTGTGTGTGAATTATGCACATACGGAAATACATTATATGGCCATAAGTATGTGGACCCACACTACTCCGACGTACACACTGAAATGATATTGATCGCTGTAATCACCCCCCTTTGGATATTATAGATCGTTCATGTTGTGTTGAAAATGCCTTCTTTAGTTTAGCCTAAGCTAACAGGAGACATCAGTGATCTGATTTTGTCATATCAAGTGGGTATCATTCAGTGTTTTTAGGAGTGTTTCCTTGTTTTAGCTATGACAGAGGGACAGTTTCACAGCTAGGGAATTGTGTGCATGTACACATTAAGTTTGGAAGATACCTGTTGGTCTCATTCTGCTAAAGCCCAGGTATTAGCCTTGGATGAACTTTGAAATGCTTTTTTCACATATCAAAGACTGTGGTTTGTGCCCCATTTCTGCATTGGAATCTCATAAAGAAGCGACCCTTTCATGGCCAGTATGGACAGGAGAAACAAGTACAGCAGTCAAAAACTGTTTCCATGTACATATTGTAATGTTTTAGGTCAGACTTGAAAAAAATGTGAACATTCACTCTAAACCTTGGGCAGTAATATACTGCTATGTGTTGCAGTCTCCACTGGTGAAAAGGCCTGCCTCGTAGTCGCTATTCTTATTCACCCGAAAGCTGTTGGATGTGGATGAGGTCAGGGCTTTGTACAGGGCAGGAAATTTCTTCCACACAAAGCCCAGAAAACAATTTCTTTACGCATGTGGCGTTGTGCACATGGGTATTATTCTGTTGTAACACGAAAAGGCCAATCCTAAACTGTTGCTATAAGTTGGAAGCACATTATTGTCTACAGTGTCAGCGTATGTAGCTTAATTCAAACCAAGAAGCGTATCCCAAACTTAATAAAACCTCTCCAGACCAAAAACCACATCCCTGTCCACATACTTTTGACCATATGATGTCACTTTATACAGTTATTTTCACATCAGTAATGTCATGAGAATCATAGTTTAGTGGAATGTATTTATGCGTTTTGACATAAACAGCAGCATCTCAGTGTTTGCACAGCACACTGGTGAAACACATGAAAATGGAACAAGTATATCTGTAAGTCTTTGCAAGTTTCACAGTGTAAGATCAGTATATTTATGTTGTCATAAACATGGGGTTTCACTGTTTATCAAGTGCTTTAAAGCTTAAGACAAGACCAGACTGCAGTGTGTTGACCAAAACCAGAACCGTTTGCTGCCATCTGCTGGTGAGAGTGGCACATAAGTGTTAAAAAAAAAAGCACAAAAATGCTACAAGGTTTGAATAAAGATATGTCTCTTCCCTCGTTTTGAATTGTCCATTCAGGATGACCTGACCACTTTAATCTCAGTGAGTGTACCTGTACAGTCTTCACCTTCAGTTCTATCATCAAGCCCCTTGTCTGAGGTGAGGGTAGCTCTGCACTGTGCGTGCTATCCCATCCTTCAGACTGACCAGCGGTTTGTAGCCCAGGTCCTGCTTGGCCCGGTCACAGCTGTAGTAGTGGTGGGTTCCAGCCAGAGCCACTCTCATTGGTGTAAAGGTGGGTTTAAAGGACACCAGAGGGCGCAGGATCAGGGCCAGCAGCCAGAGGAGCAGAGCCAGCCCGTACACAAGAGTGTAGGGGAGGTGGTAGCGAGGAGCAGCGTATCCTAGACCCACCAACACCTCAGACATGAAGTCCCAGAATCTAACCGGCTCGTCATTGGTGATGTGATACGGCTGATTGGGAAGCAGAGGATACAAGACATATTAACTTGAAATTCAGTTTGCAACGCATTCACAAATGAAAACTCAGATCTCAGATAACTAGGTGTGTGACTGGCAACATGATTTCACAGACAGAATAAATTAAACCAGCTCTGTTTTAGATTTTATTCTCACTCACTTTTCCACATATGGGGGAGTCTGGCCTCAGGCGCTCAGCAGCCAGGATGTGACCATGAACTACATTCTCCACAAAGGTGAAATCCACCAGATTGGTCCCGTCACTGCAGCAAAGAAAGACAGAGTATTAACTACAGAAATATACCAATAAGCACTAAAAAAACCTGAGAATTAAAGCACTTAATCATTTAGCACACCGGTACAGCAATCTATGGGCTCAGCCACTGCCTCCATACTAATTTCAACTTTTCAAGTGGCAGGGGAGTCGTGGGTGAGCCAGTGAGTGAGTGAGAGTGGATAAGTAGTTTTTACAGATAATTAAATTCCAGAATCTAATATTTTTGACTAAAGTGTAAGAACATGAAAACATGTACATCTGATGAAAAGTGTAGTCAGGTCAAACAAGTCAGCAGCAGTTGCAGCAACCTTTGAAAACTGATGCTGTTGTTGCTTCCCAGGTGGTTGATAAATTATGTCAGCTTTGCAAGTTTACACACTGCACCTTGTGTGACGCTGTGTATTTATATTTAGAAAGCCAAATCGAGCCCCTACATTACAGTTCAGGTTTGGAAGAGCACTAACACTCTCTTTGTCATTCTTAAATATGAAATGCAGATTAAACTAGTTTCATTGGCACCGACTGTTAAAGCCCTATGACCTACCCGATGATGAACTTCATCTTGCCCCTGCGAGCTGTGTCCACCAGGATGGGTACCAGCTGTGGATCCCGAGGGCCAAAGATGCCATGAGGCCGGATGGCAACTGTGAGGAAACCCTTTGCCTTGTTACAAGCCTGGAGGACCAGCTGAAACACAAAGACATGATGAAATATTCAATTCTGCATGCTGTAAAACAGAGTGATCATCTGCCTTCTTCTCTCTCGTGGGCGAAACTAATTGTGAAGGGCACAGAGCAGATGGCATGCGAAGAACAGAAAAAGTCCTGGAAAGCTGTACTCACTACTGCTGGAGATGATGTTGTTGCATGATGATAATAAAAATAAATAAGTGTAGAAAATTAAATTTTCTACTGATCTCATCTTGAGGAAGGAGGATTTCCAAAAACTATTAGTTTGAAGGATTTAGGATGATATACTGGCAGAAATGGAATACAATATAATAAATACATTTTTAAGATTAAGAATCGTGTTTTTATTTCCTTAGAAGGAGCCATTTATATCTACAGAGGGAGTGGGCCCTCGTATATTGAAATTGCTTTGTTGCACCACTATGTTTCTACAGTAGCCCAGAATGAGAATGTTGGAAAAACACAGATTTTAGAACATGAAACTGATTTATTTGGTGTTTTTGCTGGTTTAAATCACCGGGCCCATTTTTTTTTTGGAGAGAAAGAGACCTCTGTGGATCATTCGGCTAACAGTCAAAAACCTCCTGAACACCTGAGGCCGTATTCACAAACAGAAAAGTTCTCACAGCAACTCTGAGCAAGAAAGGGACAGAAACTTTGACCTTAGTGAGGAGGTGCAGTTGACCCCAATGCTAGGTATGATGCATTCTTTTAACAGGTGTGATTGGTTGTCAGAGACACAACCCTTTGTGAGCCTGCAAGGTGGAAATTAAATGAACTGCTGACTGTGAAAGTGTTGTCATTGTTAGTGTGATCACTCTGCTGATTGAAGGTTTAGATAGACCCAAGTCATCACTGGTGCACTGTTGCATTTTTCCAGTTTTTTTAAATGTTTTACTATTTAAATAATTTTGTGTCTGATGTTACAGTATTGGGTGGGAAATGTGTGCGTATCCCTAATGAGGTCAACCACAAATATTATTCCTGCACAATCTAATCTGTAGCATTTCATTTACTCACTGTCATCCAGCATTTGAAGAGTATTTCTCCAACTCATTTGTGTTTCCACCTTTTTTTCCCCTCTGCTTAAGAAACTCTTAAACCTCTCAAAAGTCCTCTTCCCTGCTCCTAACAGTTTTTCCCCTTAGGAGCTCTTTTAGGGTCTAAATTGCTTTGTGAAAAACTTTTACCTTCACAAGGACCTACTCTTAACTTTAAGGAGACGTTGTGAGAAAATGTCACAATTCTAATAATTTTCTTAGAATTTTATCATAACTCTTAGCGCTAAGAAGCTTTGTGAAAACGGCTCCTGGATCTTAAGTTATCAGAGGAACTAGACGAGCACACATCAGCAGGTGACCATCTCCGTCGAGCTGAACAGCATCAGAGAAACACTGATTTGTAACGTGTGTAAGAGCCACTTAAGCACATATTCATATTTGGTAAAGACTTCTGTTTGACATGACAAATCATATAGGTTCTACTGTTATTAAGTTTGGAAACTGTTTCTGTATATTTTAAACAGTTTATGGTAGTGGACTATACTAAGGTTATGGTTATATTTACATTGTGTGTGTGTTAGAATATAGGCACAAGTTATTTACGCCAGGTATGGTGCCGTAAGGCAGTTTAGTGCGCATGACAAAAGGAGAATGTGTACGACGTTATGTGTAAAAGACGACATGAAGTCTGTGTTGGTTTGGATCACAATACGTTTTTGACCCTGTTATGCAGTGTTGAAGTATAATAACGGGTGATACGTGAGAATATATAGAAATAGGACATCGCATCAGTGGTAGACCATACAGGATGTAATTCTGGAAGGAGTTGGCCTGTCATTTTGTTTCTTTTCTGTAGTCTTAATAAACCTCGTTCAACTTTTTCCCTCCCTGAGTACTGTGGATCTCATAAAAACGAGACATCTCACAGACTAATTGGCCTAGGAATTTTGGTATATTGAATCGGCCACTACAACGTGAAACTGCTTTATTCAGTGTTTTTGCCAGTTTAAAATCACTGGTCCCTTTGTTTGGGAGAAGAGGACACCTCTGCAGATAATTTGGCTCTCAGTAAAAAAGCTCCTGAACCATGAACACTGAAGGAATTCTAACCAGGAGAAGTTTCAGCTGGTTGCAATCTGCAATCCTCACCTCTAGATGGCACTAGATCCCCGTAAATCTTACACGCTGTCCCTTTAAACCACTGATTCACTAAAATAACCTTTTCACTACCTATTTAAATCAAGAGAAGCTTAACTTTTGCTAGTATCACAGAGCTAACACAGACACTCAAAACTATAGCTATGTGCCATTTAGAGCCTCCATTTCAAACCGGGCTACACTGATGAAAGCAATTTTAAACATACCACTTTCCTACCTTTTCTTGCTCAATTTTGGTCTCTGTGTAATAGTCGATGGGCTTCTTGGCATATGGTAGATCTTCTCTCCCATTCTTAACGTCTGTCCCTTCAAACACCACACTGGCACTGCTTGTCAGGACCAGTTTCTGCCAAAAAAGGACCAGTTTAATCACTTCACTGGCATCTTTCATCCTTAAACAATAAACCATAGGCATAAACAAAAAGAAAAGCCCAGCTTACATTCCCTCTCACCACTGCCTCACCTGTACTCCAGCCTCCATGCAGGCCTCGATGACTGTGCGTGTGCCCTGAATGTTGACCCTCTCAAACAGCCCGCGATCATCGCTGGCAGGGGCTGGGGAGGCACAGTGGAAGACCAGGGACACATCCTTCATAGCTGGCAGCAGAGCCTGGAGCAGAATGTGACAGACACATCTCTCAGCTATTGACAAGTGGTCCAGGTCAGAGGACCTCTAGGGCAAGTCTCATGTGCTGAGTGGCAAAGTGCAAGTCAACTGCGAGTGCTTCAGGTCTCATAGCATCTCATCTCATAACATATATTTGAACAGTTTCCTGGTCAGGCAGGCCTGGTCATTCAGCATCAAGGTGTTTGGTCGTGACGGTCCAGACTGAGAGGAGTAGTCTCACCTGTTTGTCGCAGAGGTCTCCCTGGTGGAAGGTGACACCAGGCAGTTCGTAGCTCTGACGGATGTCAAACACACACACAGTGTATCCTCGCTCCAGCAGCTTCTCCACCAAGTGTCTGCCCAGGAAACCAGAGCCCCCGACAACTGCACACCGTTTACTACTCTGTGACACACGCAGAAAGCTTATACTTATACATTTCAAGCTAACAAATAGCATTAGCATCGTGTTTAAGCACCATGAAAATGTCTCAACTCACCGGTCGCACGCGCGTGGCCATTATGAGTGATAGGTGACCAACAGGTGAGCGAAAGTATCAGGCTGAAAATATTTCTCCTTACAGCTGAAATACAACGTAACGAAGAGTTTTTCTGGTTGTAAAATGCGCCGGACATCAAAGAGTCAACTTTCTACATAAGCTGCACGCGACACTCATCTATCTACCTGCAGTCCGCGCGTGCAACTAAACTCCGCGCACGAACCACGACTTGAATCAGCTGAGTGACAAGTGCTTTGTGATTGGTCGAGCACAGGCTCAGCACAAAGGTGACGTTTAAGATTAGCCAATGGTGTTGAAGATACGTCAAAGAACGCCATACCTTAAACCAATCATGGAGCACAAAGTGATTACATCCGCCTCCGAGCTCAGAGACCACGCCCCTTTGTTTGCGTCAGACCAACGACTCAGAAAGGAAGTGGGACAGATGTGAATTTGATCTACAGATTGTATCCAATAAAACATTTCTTTAAAAAGTTAAAGAGTGACGTAGATGCAAGATGAAAATCTCTTCCTGTGAATTACATCCTGAAACTTGCTCCCATTTATTTTGGTCTTGTGATTTTAAATATGTGCTGTGGAAAGATATTAGATTTATAGTTGACAACATTCATTTTACTATTTACTAGCTATAGAATATTTTTAGGCACTACGTTAACTGTGACAAAGATACTCATTTAGTTTTCCTTTTTAATCTAATTTTTACGTCTTGCCAAATTTCACATTCACAAATTTACAGACACAAAACCCTCAATCCATTGTATTTGTGAAGAAAAATGGAACAATACTTCACAATTTTTCTTCCTTAAAAAACAAAAAGGCTATCATAAAAATTAATGTATGCACTATCTTCAAAATCAAGTGAATCTTTTGTCACAAGTCACTCAAGTCTTTCTTTTTTACTGTCATTTATGTTAGATTTGCTTTTGTTGTCTTGTTCTGTTTGGTACTGTTTTTAGTTTTGTTTTCTCAGTGCTTCATTTGTAGGCCTATGCGTGTGTGTGATTCTGTTTACGCTATGTATCTGCTCACATTGCATGTTAAAAGTTCAATATGAAGATCATGTATTTATTTATTTATTTACTTATCATTTATTACCTTCCCTTCCATACAGATATTTTTCGAGAATGCTTTTCTCTTTTGTTCTAACATTTGTTTGTTTTGCCTCAAGTATTATTGAATAAATAACAAAAGTAAAAACATAGAGACACATTAAATTGATGTCCATATAGCTGCCAAATGCTGGTTGATTTCTGTCTAATACACAGTTCCTTCAATTAGCAAAATACCGCACTGTTAAAGTATTCTGTTAAAAGAAAAAGTCCTGCATGGAAAATGTTAGACTACTTTGGTAAAGTAGCCTATGGCCCAGCTAAAATCAGGAAAATGTACTTAAATTAGCCTATTAAAAGTAAATGCAGAAAACGTCCCTTGTGACTGTTTTATACTATATGATAGCATTAGTATTACTCATGCAATAGTTAACTGAGGTGGAGCTCAATTTGAACTATTTGTATCAGACTGCAGCCAGTGATTGCTTTCAGTATGGATTAATCTGCTGATTATTTTGTCAGTTTATCGATTGACTTTTTTGATTTGAAAAATAGTGAGGAATGTCAATCACAAGTTTTGAGATATCTTAATGTTGATAGTGATGAGTCACTGTAGCTGCCAAATAAATAAAAAGTCAAAAGTACAATATGTCCCTCTGAAGTATAGTGCAGCATAAAGTAGCATAAGACAAAAACTGTAGCAAAGTATAAGTACCTCACGTGTCTGCTTAAATAAGTAATTATAATGACAGTAAAGTAGTCTACTTAATAAAATTTCACCACTGCTGATAGAATAGTTGAAATTATAGAGCTACTCAGAATCAGAATCTAAATCAGAAATACTTTATTGATCTTTGAGGGAAAACTGTGAATCGTTACAGTTGCTACGATGTAAAGAATAGAGAAATATAAGAAGTAAGAATAAGAGTATGAAATATAGAGTATGTAAATACAGAACAATAAAATAAAATAATTTATAATAAAATTGCAAGAAAATGCACATTAAATTAAAAAAGTGCATTAATACTAGTACTTAAAATATAAGAATATTAAAACTAAAATATATACATATATAGTCATTGTCGTGAGGCTGTAGGAAGGAGAAACGTACACTAAAGTGAAAAAATAATAGCAAAAGTAAAAGACTGCTAACATATTTGAGATAGACATATTTATACGTAATGCTGTTTTGTAGACCCTTACAGCAGTAATATGCTTTCTTCAGAGGTGACAATCTGCCCCTCTAGTCATATAGAGACCTGTTGGCTGCACACAGGCAATATCTGGGGCCTGTAATATCTCCATGACATAATTATTATCTTATTATAATTATAATTCTCCCTTTATTGTTTTTTTATAATTGGATATTCCCCATTATCTCATTATTCTCTACATTATTGTAGTCTTCTTTACTATAGAAAGAAGCTCTGGTCTGAGGTCTGCTGACACTAGAGGGTGTATTGAGGCAATTTCACAGAGGAGCACAAACAAATGCACCATTTGAATTATGCAGTATGTAATATGATATACTTTGCATGTAAATATAAACAGAAAATCTCAAGTCTTCATTTACTGTTCCAGTGTTTTATATTTCTATGGGAAATCAAAGGAGTCGTCACTGCAGTCTGAATGTTCAGATCGTGCCTTGTACCACGTGATCTTCAGCCACCAATCAGCTTTTTGCCCGACTGGTGCGTTTGATGTTGACTCCCTCTCGTGCCTGTCTGTTACCTGCTTTAACTCCTCAATGGCTATTACAGAAGTGGCTTGTCTGCGGGCACAGAAGGTGTAGAAACCAAACGCCTGGGCTCCATGACGGCAGCTCCTGGACAGCAGAATCTGTGCATGTTCCTCACCTGAAACGTTATTTTTCTGCCCATTGTAGCAGCTGTTCCTGCGGAATAAATACAAGGTTTTAAGGAATAGGAGACCATCTTACATTCAGGGTAATTAAACAGCTAATGCGAGCAACTGATGTAAAGTATAAACCGTTTTATCATCTCCTCCTCCCTAAATGACAGGGAGGCTTCACAGCCCAGAGGAAGACGTAGATTGGCTCATAGATCTGCAGCTCGTTTGTGTCAGTCAAATAAGCAGCAACTGATGGTGAGTAAATATGTTTCATAATCATCTAAATATGTGTTAAGTGTATTGCATTTTAATCACAAGTGATGGATGTGTATTATTCCTGTATAGGTCTGGGGTTTGCCAATTTGACCCCAGAAACCTGTGATGCTTGTAATCATAGATGTTATGGCTCTTGTGCCTGAGATTTATTCCCGTGTGTCCCCATCAGGCGACCAGTGCCAAGAGACCATCCCTGCAGGGTCCTATCCCCCCTCCCCGCAAGAAGACGAGCCCCAAACCAGAGCTGACCGAGGAGCAGAAGCAGGAGATCCGGGAGGCGTTTGAGCTGTTTGACACTGATGGATCCGGATTCATAGATGTCAAGGAGCTTAAGGTAAAAGGGCCTACATGCTGATCACACATGTAACAGGGAGGGACGATTGTTTTCTGTGTGTGCTTCACTCTCACACCTTTCTCACACTTGCAGGTTGCCATGAGAGCTCTGGGGTTTGAACCAAAGAAGGAGGAGATCAAGAAGATGATTGGTGACGTGGATAAGGATGGCACAGGGAAGATCTCCTTTGCTGACTTTCTCGCTGTCATGACACAGAAAATGGTAGATATCCATTTTAAACACATTCAGTGCATTATATATGCATTCCCATTAGCAACTGGTTTTGTCCTACAGATTACAGTATATTGATTAGAGAGCCCACAACCTTAAAGGGACAGTTCATCCCAAAATCAGAATACATGTTTCTTCCTCTTTCCTGTAGTGCTCTTTATTAATGTAGATTGCTTTGGTGTGAGCTGCAGAGTGTTGGAGATATCAGCTGTAGAGATGTCTGCCTTCTCTTGAATATAATGGAACTAGATGGCACTCGGCTTGTGGTGCTCAGAGCGCCAAAAAGTACATTTGAAGAACTTGACAGCAATGTCTCTTTCCTGAAATCACTACCTGGTTACTCAAGATAATCCACAGACCTTGTTGTGCCCAGTTTCATGTATTTTCTTTTGACTGAACTACACCTGCCAACTGTATCACCATGCTGAAGGAAGCGTGCATCTACTCATGGACAAGAGGTGTGGGCTTACAGCTTGAGATGTAAAAAAAAAAAATGGTGCCCTCCTCAGCTGAGCTGCAACGTTAGCTAGCTATGTGGTGCGAGGTAAGCTAGCAGTAGATGCACACTTCCTTCTGTGCAGTGAAATGATTGGCAGATGTAGTACAGTAGGAGGAAAATAGTTCATCATCTCTTCAGCAGATATCTCTAATGCTTGGCAACTCACACCAAAACAATCTAGACAGTGGCATAAGGAAGTGACGACGGGCCCCAGTGCAGGCTATCATGTATGTATTGTCTTCTTGACACAAATAGAGACTTGACAGCAACATCAACATACAAACCATCATGGCATATCTGACAAAAATGTCAAAGATAATTAATCATTTAACTGAATAGTTTTTATAGTTTATTTCTAGATATTCTAACGTATGTAGAAAAGCATATAATTTTGTTTTGGATAGCTACTGAATAAAATAAGTAATCCATGATGGAGATAGGTTTGCCTTTTTGAAAACATATATAGCAAATGGCACTGTTGTTAAATTAGGAACATTCTTTTTTTTTTATCATTCCTCTTTGAACACAGGTGGCACATTCAAGGTGGCAATCTGAATCACTTGCAAGAGCCCACTCTCGGGCCCTTCCACCCGCTTGGGCCCCAGTGCAGTTGCAAGGGGGGCAAATCTAGATTGATAAATAGCACTACAGGGTGAACTGTCTCTTTTCTCCACCCTATCGGTCTTGTGTAGATCTCCCATTGACTGTACTAGTACGGCTTTTCATTTGCACTCTCAATTTTTGGAGTTTATGATGTGGATGCCTTCTGCAGAATGGCAGTGTGTGGTACTCTCCATTGTCTCTGATTTCAGGCTGAGAAGGACTCTAAAGAGGAGATCCTGAAAGCTTTCCGCCTATTCGATGACGATGAGACGGGCAGGATCTCATTCAAGAATCTTAAGAGAGTAGCCAAAGAGCTGGGAGAGAACCTCACAGATGAAGAGCTGCAGGTAAAGCACATCATCTCATAATAAAACAATACTTAGATATACGCACACTCATACTCAACTCTGTAACTAACAGGCCGGTCGTATTTACGAGCCAAAGGTCATGACTGCAGTTTTGAATCATGCAAATGCAACATTTGCTCACCAATGCTATCAAACTAGCTTGATTTACATCCTCTATTCTTCTTTTCATCGACATTTCTATTGTGTGTGTGTCTGAAGGAGATGATAGATGAAGCAGACAGGGATGGAGATGGAGAGGTGAACCAGCAGGAGTTCCTGCGCATCATGAAGAAAACCTGCCTGTACTGAGGGCAGTGCATGACACTAGGGTTGATGGCGTCGAGGGGACCAGCGGTGGTTTCACATGTAATGCTGCTCATACATCTAATTTCCCTTTCCTTATTATTGTGTCGTGCCATACATTTCCAATTATAATGAGTCAATCAAAAGGTTTAACTGTCACTGAGAGGAAGGTGTTGTGGTCAAATGCCAAATTATCCTCCTTTGATTTACATGATACTCGACATTACATTTGCCAAAAACAGCAAGAGAATACTCTCTCTCTCTCTCTCTTTTGGAATGCTGCATACTTTTATGAAGGATACATTGATGATATTAACGATTATATGTAGGTTATATTTTATGTCAAGAAATTCTCAGTGCCTACGTCAATATGGTGACAAAAACAGTACATTCCAATGCTTTGATCGATGATACAGTGTGTGCGTTAAGTTTCTTCCATCTGTAGATTGTTTGGTTTATACTGGTAACAGCAGTGTTTCATGTTATGGCTCCTGTAACCGCTGACGACTGGGGAGCTCTGTCTCATCTCAGTGGATCTGTGCCTGTGCCTCTTAAAAAAGGGGCGATCCCACTATCTTTAACATATGATTGTGTATGTATTTTTCTCGTAGCATTGAGTATTTATTCCTCTGTTGTGTTTGACTTCTCTGTATTATTGAATGTTTTGTATGATATGTAGTTACTTAAATTAGTAGATATACAGCATATATGTGTTTAAGGTACAAATTAAATATCTTGAAGCAGTCCGTCCTGTCTCTCGACCAATCAGATTGCAGGGCCGGAACTAACTGTTGTATAATTGTCATTATCATAAGCACCCCTTATCTTTCCAGTAGTTACCAGTGAACTGTTTAGATCTCTTTTTACTCACATTATAAAATCTACTGCTGCTAATCAAACACGTTGTTTTCCTCTGAACTGCAAATGGATTGCAAGAAGATATACATATATCTATATAACACCACAAACATAAAATCAAATTCAAGACACTACAAAACACACAGGCTGTGCAGAAGCGAACAACACTGATCCTCTCATTCAGGCAGCACAGGTAAAACTGTTATGTTTCAGGGCCCTGATACACCAAGCAGACAGTACTGCAATCAGTAAGCATCTGTCACCTTAGTCTTTGCAGTGTGTCCATTGGCCCTTGACAGCTTTTTTTGGGGGGCTGATTCAGCATGTTGAATCGGCTCCAGAGACGGCAGAATCCGTCTGTGAATGAACTCACTTTAATTAGCAGTTCAACGAAAGTGAGGAAAGTAAACAAAAAGTAAAATTAGTTTTTTGCCATTAAGCTCTTGAGCAGAAACCATTCGTAACTGGTATTGTTCACTAGAGCATGGTAAGTATCATTTGTTCCTTAAACATCAGGTTGTGTTGTTAATGTGCTAACTGGCTAACTAGCATCATGACAGTCAAGTTTCCTGTTTTGGATGATGAATGTAGACACTGTCTGCAGGTATGGAGAGTTAGTTCTTCTCATGCAGCCGCAAAACATACGTCCAGGTTGTCTGTAGTCTTTGTGGTGTGTTGCTGTGCAACTTTTCGACAGAGACATGAAGCAACGCAACAGTCGGCTTTTGTCACCACTAGTTCCTTAGTATGGGTTTGGTGTGCCCAGCCCTTTAGAAATGGCAGACCTTACACTCTTAGAAATAAAGGTGCTAACTAGACCCATATAGGGTCCTTCCTCAGCTTGGTGGAGACCAATGATCCAGACAGCGGAGGTTTCATGAACTCATTACTACTACAGCCTTTACAATTTCAGTGGTGCAGAGGAGTTGGGGCCCAAAACTCAGCTCCAAATTAGAACCAGATACAAAATGCCAAGTGATGGGTAACTGTCGAAAAAAAAAAGGTGGACCACATGGTATTGTATGTCATGAAATGAACACATACAGTAAAATGAATGGATTAAGGGGTTTCCAGATACAATTAAAACATTTGATTATTTGAGGGTGAAGATCTTGTAATGCCCGTTCTTTCAACAATACTTGAAGAACTTTCTCCCAAAAAGGGCTCTTTGGATGAAAATGGAACCCTCAGTCTTACAAAGAACCCTTGTGGAACCCTTTCCTCAAAAAAGAGGGGTCTTTATCAGCAAATGTTTCTGGGTACAACCTCAGCCTTTCAGTAGGAACCCATTTGGAGCCCTTATTTCCAAGACTGTAACCTAATTTTGGTCCTGGACTTTGTTCCTGTGCGCAGCCTGTCGTATCCTTTGCTGCAGCTCCCGCGAGCGATAGCCATAAACCAGAGGGATGAGTGACACCCCCAGACTGAAGATGATGGTGGCTGCTATATCAAGAGCATCACTGTGCAGGTATCCAGGAATCAGGTAACTGTCCATCACCAAAGGAACAGAGAAGAGTATGGTCTGAGCCGCCTGGAGGGTCAGGGTCACACAAGCTCTCTTGGTGCAGAGCAGTCCCCTGCGCATGTCCCAGCAGAGCAGGCAGAAGCACGCAAGGATGGTCAGAGCGCAGAGAAGCACCACAACAGCAGTTCCCACGGTGCAGTAAAGAACCAGAGCTGATGTCCCTGACAGGCAGGGTGTAATGATAAGAGGTCGACAGCGGGGAATAGTAAAATTGACCTGGATGGTGTTGAGGCTGATACCCAGAGCCACACTGCTGAGCACAGCTGATAAGGTCCATATGGCTGCAATAGTTGCCCTCTTCCTTTGAGGACACATCAAGAATTCATAGTGCAGGGGCCACTTGACAGCTACAAATCGGTCCACGGACAGAGCGGTGCTAAGGAAGAGGTCCACCTGTGCAAAAAAAAAGGAAGACATAAAATAGATGCAGTTTTAGCTGTTACTTGGCACATCAAAATTTTAGAAGTCCAGTTTTTTTTTAACAGGTTAGTCAGAGCAGCTGGGCTGTCAGCAGAAAGCAGGGTAAGAATTTAGGTCACATTTATGTCGACAGCAGCACTTTTAAGAGGTCTCCAGGTAAACTGAGTCTTGTTTCTACTACAAATTGCTGTGTTGCCCTTTGGTCTCATCCCCTCTCTCCCCTGAATGATTCACATGGATTATCCTGCTTAGTAATGATCCAACTCCACATTGGATACATCTTCCATTAATAATATGGTGGTAATATGTGTGTCATATTGGACATCACAGACAGAGATGAAAACAGTAGAAAGCAGCATGGAGCACAGTTAAAGTATCTCAGTGGTTACATCCCTCCTGGATTTCGTGATGTTGCGATTGCAACAATTAACACAAATTAATCACAATAACATTACTGCAAATTTAACTATTTAAAACAGGTCAAATCTCATTTTATTGTGGAGCCGCATGCAGTGTATTGATTCACTCAGCCCCTCTCTCTCTGTTCATCATGAGACTACAGCTGTGGGACTGGAGATCGGCGCCTGGGAAAGAGTCATACACACATTAACACGCATTAACTGTTAGCATCACAAAGCTCACGTTACCCAAAACTTATTAACAGGTTTAACAACAGCCGTCTGGTCATTTCGGTGTGAGATTAAAGGGTTCGGAGTCGGATATTAACCACTGCTGCAGGGCTTCATGCAGTGCTGTGTTAGCTCATGCTACACAAACAGAGACAGTCTTTCAAATGGCATCAACTGAAAAAAAGCCTATGATCGTCACAACATTCATCACACTTTTTTGGAAAAGCTTTCAGGTTGCAACAATCCCAAAAATAGCCTGCAAAATCTGGAGGGAGTGTCCTACTTATTCAGTCTCTCTCTCAAACTCGGTGCTGACTAATTTGGAATGATATTGGACCACTGTTTAGACACAGACGGACAGTATTTTGTGGCTGCCAAATTAGCGTGTCCAGCCGTCATATTTCTATCTCTGCTGGAGCTGATCAGACTTGGAGATGATAAATGATTTATTTTTAAACAGAATGAGAGTTCTATGAATTTTGTCCCACATCACTTACAGTACACTGAAATCACACTGGGAGGGGATCTCTTCTTAGCCAAAATGGACAGGAGGGAACAATTACAGCAACCTGTACCTCTTTCAATGTACTTATGGGCACGTGAATGCTGTTTCGAGACAGACTTGTAAAAATGTGACATATCCTTTAAACCTGATAAATGCTAAACCAAGTCCGACTGAACAGGAAGTTGCCTTTTCTAAGTGGTCTTCAGTCAGAATGAGTTGTAACTTCGACTGTGCCTGATGGTGCAGACTGATGTATAACTCATAGCACAAATATGGATCACATAAATATAATCAATGCTTTACAGACCAATGAGCAGGCCTGGTTAGCAGCACAGAAGATCAGACAGTGGGTCACAGGTATACCCCCTCTGGATTTTAGGACAACTGCTTTGGCTGTCCAGATGAGCTGCTGAAATGATAATGATGGTGATCATTTAGCTCAGGGGGGCATACTATCATCATCTCAGCTGTTTAGAAACAGTATATTGGAACAGCTCATAGCCAAACAGTGTAAACCTACCTGGAGGTTGTCACACAAGAGGAGGTGTGTGAGGAGCAGGAAGCGAGTGTGTCTGAGGAGGGACGGGGAGCGCATGAGGACCAGGAGCAAAGGAACATTGAGTACAGTGTTCAAGGTGCAGCTCACACACATGGTGACCATCTTCACCAGCTGGTAGATGGTGGTGTTAATCTGTGTCTGGGCCTCCAGTGAGGTCACATTGCAGTAAACACCCATGACATAAAGCTCCCTCTGATCTGCCTTCCACATAGTTTCGTTACCTTATTAAAAACAAGTACAAGTCATTGGCACCTGGGGAGCTTAAAAAGCAAATAAAAAGTCACCTCATCAAATGGGAAAACAAGATGCAATACACTCACCCTCACATCTGGTTCAAAGATGCTCTTCTCTCCTGAGCATTTTCAGCATTACATGGCGCAGCAGGCACATGGTCAGTTTCACTCTGATGGCTGGTTGCGACTGAATGTGCGACCAGCATTACAGGCTGCCCATTTACTTAGCTTCACCATGTCAACGCTTCAGACCTCCGGCCTAAAACCTCATCCCTGCCGACAGTGATGTGTCAACAGCTAGTGTTTGTTATCAGGATTACATTTGCTTATTTATACAAAAGTCAGGGAGAATATTAATACATCTGTACAGAATTGTATTCTACCTGTCAATATTTGCCTGAGAGCAGAGGCACAGTCATGGAAAACCTAATGCCAACCTGACTCACCCACACACATTATCATATTTCTGTAGCATATACAGAGAGATGCGTCACACCTGGACTAAAACAAAATCACCATACCTTGTTTTAAAGTCATTTTTAACCCAAACAATCTCCTGGTGTGGAAAGAGCGTAGCAGAAAATGTTAAGGGATAAATGTATAAGAGTTAAGAAGTATAACTTAGGCATATCAGTTAATAAAAGTATGTATTAAATGTAAAACTAACTTCCAAGACATGTTTTCTTCATAAACAAAGTGTCACATGTCATAAAGATGTCAAGTGACCATTTAGAGTACAGTCAAACATTTAAACTTTATTTATAGAGTTCATAACAGGAAGATAAATCAAGTCAAATATTTAAAAAAATACAGATCTAATCAATGCCAATCCCTTAAGAAATGTTTCCTCAGTATCTTAATAGATAACAGGGAAACAGGTGGTGTGAAAATTATTGTTTGACAATGCCTCATCTACACACACAGACAGACTCAGGAGTGTGAACTCCATGTTTAGGCTCAGTTTTTTCAGTTCCAGCAGTTCCAGTCTATAATCACAGGCTGATTATAACAGAAATGATATGACAAACATAAAAATAGATTCACATAGCTGCTCACTAAGACTAGTTGACTGAGGTATATTAGCATTTGAACAGGTTTCCTGAAGTTGTCCAGCTCAGTCTCTGGCTGTAAGTACAGCGAGCATCAAAGTTTCAGCTTTGACTTAGTTTCGTCTTGGAGGCAAAGTCTGCACTAAGTTTACGCATCACTTCTGCATGGCTTTGTCCTGAAAGCTCCTGCCGTACAGTCCCGTAATTTTCTTTAACAAAGTTGGCAAACGGTGTGGGAGCACGCGGCTTTCCAGGTGTCAGTAAGACGAGCTGTCCTGTGCAGAGGGCGCACACGAACCTCTGTGTGTCCAGTGACTTGGAGTGGCGTCCAATCCTATGAAGAATCATGGTAAAGTATTAGGAATGTTACCCAGCAAAAATAAACACACATCTCTTAAAAAACGATATCAGGTTAATCTGAATCAATCTGAAAATCAGACGTACGTATTCTGGCAGCGGGTGCACTGGTACTGGAATTTGTACTTGATGTCATAGCTGTGGCAGCGAGTCACCATGGGCAGCTCAGGATGTGCCACTGTGGACTTGCGAGCATACAGCTTCCAGAAGTTTCCGTGCCCATCCCTCACGCCATTAATCAGCCAGGTTGCGGCGTGACACATCTCATGAATCAGTGTGTCCCTGAGACGATCTAGGAGGGTGGAACAATGAGAAACCATTGAAGGGATTCAATCAAATTTCAAGCAGACAGAGTTACGACTTTAACCTGTCTGTCTCACTAAAGCATTACCTGCAGAATCACAGACTTTCTCCGACAGCTCAATGCGGGCGTAGCGGCTCCCTCCACCTCGCTCCTGCCCCGTAACACAGTAACCGGCTGTTTTCCGCATCTTCTTATTCCAAGTCACTGACATATCGACAGGGAGCTAGAAGTCATGTGAGACAAGGGAAAAAAAATGTTAACAAAGCAATTAAATAATGTAAAATATTTATACATTGAAAATCAAATGACGTTTCGAAAATATTTAATTGAAAGAGAGGAAAAGGATCGTTCATCACCTTACTGTCAAACACACTGGTATTGTACAGCTGGTAAAGTCTACTGGTGAGTTCTTCCTTGTTCTGCTTAAAATTGCGACCATAGTTGGAGCCAGGGTTTGATAAGGACTGCAGGAAGCACCCTGGGGTCTTACACAATGATACCCTAGAAGGGAAAGACGAGGGTAAGCTAAAGACAAATGTCTGCATGTGAAAGACAAACTGAGTGAGCAACATTCATGTCTGTACATAAAAACTGGTCAATATGTGTACCTGCTGATGGGGCCGTGTCTGGGCTCTGTCTGGCTGACTGTGGATTTCAAAATGGTGGATCGTCCTTGTGTTTTCACATGAAGAGGTGTGTCCCTGAATGATTTAGAGGCTGGTGTTGTGAGTCCCTTCACAGGAGGAGCTGGTGCAGGAGGCTCCTTATTGCATTCTGTACTTAAAAACAGAATCAACATCAGCTTCGCAATTAGAATAAAAACCAAAGCTAGACTGTTAGAAGGCAACAATCCAAGTAAAACTGTTACCGTGGGTGCTCCTAGGTGAGAATGAAGTGCCAGTGAACTTGTTTTTCTTTTTCAGTCTCTCCAGCAGGGATGTGAACTCTTCCTCAGAGCTGGCTGACTCATCCAGCTTAGAAGGCGCTGAAAGAGTTCGTCTTGGAGAGGCCAGTGATTTTTGAGTTTTGTGGGGAAGCAGAGAAAAAGGAGAGGGGGCGGGAGGCAGCGGCAGCAATGGTGAGCTTTCTTCTTCATCACACCGCAGAGCAGTCTTTGTGTTGGCTTTTTGAGGGGACTTAGGTTTCAAGTGACGAGTCCTCCAAGTGCTCTTAACCACAATATTATCATCATCATCGCTGTCACTTATAAAGACTGGGGAGTCACACTGAGACAGAGGTCTCCTCAGTGGATGCTTGGCTGCTGGAGTATTGCCCTTCTTGGGCACTACAACACAAAACACCATTGTACACATATACATCTATGTTGCTTTCCATGGAAATATAATAGAGCATCAGTACTGATGAGGTTCAAAGTTACCTTTAAAAGATGATTTTGAATCGATAAAGTCATCATCTGATGAGCAGTCATCCACTATGAAGTTTTTGAGGCTTTAGAATAAACAAAAAAGTAAAACATATTGTAACAACAAAAACTTCCAGGTAACAAAAATGAATTTGAAGGAATAAAATACACCATAAACGTACCTATCTTCACTCCCACTCTCTGATTTTTTATGCTTGACATTCGGGGTTTTCACTCGTTGCAGGACTTGAATAAAATGAAAATGTATGTGAGAAAATTGAAGCCGACAATATCAAAATGATTCCATCACCTCACTGATGTTAGAAGTTGGCTCATTTTTGTCAGTAGTTACAGATAGACAAGTGCATCCAGCAGAAAAAAAGGCTACTTACATGTCTCAAAACCATCATCATCGTCTGAACTCACAAGAACATTTGATCTGAAAAAACAAAACAAAACAAAACAAACAAAAATGATTTAAAACTTATGTGAACTATCATTACCAAAACTTTGACGACAAAAATAAGAGGTAAAATTGAAACCAGAAACAACACTGAGATGTTGCTCCATTAAACATTCTCAGTGCACTCCATTTCCATACCTGTCTTTCTTTGCAGCACTGCATGGTTTCAGCGTGGTAGGTTTAGCTTTCGGTGTAGCTCTGCCCACAAGAACTAAAGAACAAAATGGTAAAAATGAACTCAGTATCTGTGAACGGAGTCATACGATTCAACAATGTCAAATTCACTCAATGTAGCTCACTCACATTGGTCAAAGTCATCATCGCTGGACTCAATCAAAGATTTGTTTCTGTAGTCGTTGCCTTTGGAGCACTTGTTCTCCTTCTCTGGATCATCTTCACTGTCGGAGAGGGCAAGCTGGACAAGAGGGGCTGACTGATCCACAGAATGATGACTGCTTGTGGCACCATGACGAGTTTTGCCAATCGAGCTTATCAGCTACAAACGATGAAGACAGACAGATTAGCATCATGACTACAACATGTCAGGCATTTAAATAGGGCTATAACTAACAATTTTTTTGAAAATAATTATCAATCAACTAATTAGTCTCTTGATTGATTTTAATTGATATTTTGTAGATGAAATGTCAGTAAATACTTGTTTACATTTAATGTCTATTCATTCAAAGTAGTCCAAATTCCAAATATATTCAGTTTATTAAAATATATGACAAGAAAAGCGTAAAATAATCACATTTAAGAAGCCTTGGTCTTTTTGCGTAAAAATACAAAAGACAAATGACCAATCCATTTTTAAATTTAAACTGCAGGTGTATTAGCTGTCTTCTAATTGATATATCAACTAATTGATGCCACTGACATTCAAATATATGACTGTAAAGTGATATTTCTCTCAGTAACCCAGCCACATTTTAATAGTGTAACATTGGTTTCTAAGTTAACTGTATATCGTCGTCAGGTGCTATTGTTTGCTGGTTTATGAGGTGTGCAACAAACCTTTTTCTCTGCTGTGTCCAGTCCTCCCTCATCATCCCATCCCATCTTTTTAGCGATTCTTTCAAATAAGTTGCGGGTTTCTTTGTTCATTGTGTCCTCTGCTCTGTGAAATGGTGCACAAGCCAGCATGACAGTCATTTAACATTTAAAGCCCAAGGCTAACGGTAAGCCTACGATTTAAAGTATAATAAACTGCCAATACAACCATAAGACCAGCTGATGGTTAAGATAACGCTATTAGTATTTTAATTTAGCTACTTTAATTTTTCAGTTAATGAAAACAAGAGTCTACAGCTACACACACGCACATACTGTAGCTGGAAACATTAGCGTTACCGTTAGCAACATGCTAGCTAGCAGTTTGGTCTCAAGCTAGCTTAACTTTGTGGTTAGCTTAGTGCTAATTGGTCTATTGTTTATCGTTAATGTGCGGTACATGAACTCATAGCATATTAATTACATTGCGAAAAGTATATATATATTTTTTTACTTGAGATAATTACCAAATGTGCTTCCGTTGTTGTAAATAATAGACAGTGGCAGCAGACGCTTAGCAAATTCAAATCTTGTGCTCCATTAGACCGGAAGTTGTCTTGTAGACGTTCCACCAATCGGAGCGGGCTTCAAGTGACACGTAACGTTCTGTCCACGCCCACCACCAATCACCACATGCAGTGACTCAGAACTGCATTGTTGATCCGTTTAGTTACTTGCACCTTTGTACTGGGTATTTCTATTTAATTCTACATTATAATTATAATTATACTAACATATATATGCATACATCCTCCATTAGTGGACGTTTGTATCACACCTAGATTGAGTACGAGAAAGTCAAAGAGCAGCTGAATACCTTGTCATCATGGAGAATGACTGGATTATATTCCCTATGATTTATTATACAGTGCTGCCATGTAATCAGTGATCCTATACTACCTACCTGAAGTAAAAGGCTGGTGTCTTTTCATTCTATCTACCAAAAAGGTCAATCATGTGAGCCCCAAAGGCAGTGCAGTTTTGCCATCTTTTTATTTTTTATTATACTCATAGCCTGTGGCATCAATGACAGCATACAGTTAACGGACAATACAAAAACAAAAACTGCTTAGAAAATACTTACCTATGCCGTTCCTGGTTTGAGTGATTAAAAAACAAGAACAATTTGTCAACAGCTCTGACACCTAATGAATCCCAAGTTCCTTTGTCCAGCTTTGTCCAATCAACTTCACAAGCAAAGTGTGACATCGAACAGGAAAACAGCCACAACATATTCCTTGGTTGACAACAAAAATTGGTAAAAGTTGGCATTTAGCGAGGGGAAGAAGTCTCCACTTTAAACCTTATTCTTTAAAACTTGCACATCTACTCATTGCAGTAATTTTGTGACAGCTTAAGACAAAGTAAAGAGCAGCTGCAATCTAGGTTTTACAATTGTATGTTAAAGCTGATGGAACCGGAGTCAGGTACAATGCTCGGCATGATGACTTGAGACCTGCCTCCTATTTTTAATCTCTACTCTAGATCCAGCTTTTATAAAATTGTGACTTTTGCTTTGATAAGACATTTGGACGTTTTGAAAACTGTTGCTAAATTTGGTGTACCGAGCTTTGGTCTATTCAGATGCTTTCAGTTGTGTGACTTTGCAAAAATTCACTTCACATCTTTTCCTTAACTGCTTGGAAAACTTCAAGAAAATAATGTCTCCCCCAGGATAAAATAATATTTGATCAGTTTTAACATGTTCTCTTTTCTGACTAAATGATACATGGGAAAAGGAGCTGGGGCTCAAGCTTGGCATAAAAAAAAAATCAACTCGCTTGTACATGTGCTCAAGTGGTATAGACTGTACTAAGGGCAGACTGAAGAAATAGTTTCTTTGCAAGGACGATTCTTGTTTAAAGATTTTTCTCTTTTCTCCACTTAGAAAAAAAATAATGTAACAGATTTCAGAGCTTGAAACTCCTTTCACTCCTACATTAACTCTTAACTTCAATAGACATTTAATCCAATCAATACCGCTCTATCATTGTTTCTTTTTCCTTTTCTCATCTGTCACTCGAGGAAGTGTATTTTGTACCCCCTTAGATGTGTGACACAATGGACAGGTGATGAATGGAAGGTGATGGGTGCGTTTTGTGCTGTCTGTTTCTGTTTGTTTATGGGTGGAAAGCAATTTAACATGTCAGAAAACTGTCAGACTTCTTATTTGCAGTTAGTATCTGTACTGTCTGTAGCATGCTTTGAAGTTCATTTAATAAACACATAAAAAAAAAGTTACAATTGTCAGGGTTCAACAATGTCCTCTTAAAACACACGACACTCTTAATCCATTTATAAATAGATCGACAAGTAATGACGGCTGGGCATTCTCTCCACAAGCTGCAGTTCGTCCTGTATGCACACTGACAGGAGAAAAATAAAATCCACTGATCAAGGTACTGAAGGGAAGCAGGGCATTCACAATCCTCTCATGCTCACCAAATATACTGTGTTTTAGCACAAGAGTCTCAGATAGGGTGCCTGAAAGTCTCAGGCTGCATCTGGCTCAGGAAATGCAGATGTGTGACGCAACAACGGATGTGATGGGGGTGAAAAAATGTGTACATCTGTTGGCTCCTTCACAAATAAGAGTCCAATTAATAGTAAATGACAGCGATGGAGACAATCACTGAGGAAGAGGGCTGGAGTGGACACTGGCCATTCCAAGCAAGGGTGCTGATATGGTTAAAAAACAAACAAACAAACAAAAAAGACAGTGAGGAAATGGTTGGGGTACAAGGGGAAAAGAAATCAGCAATTTCCAGTTCAGGCATTCTCACTGGTCTCTACTGAGTGGATTTTGACCAGGTGTTCAGGCTTGTTGCCATTGCTATGGTGATCCCACATCTGCAGGTAAAGCCTCTCCAGGTCCATTGTGTACTGCTTGGTGTTGAAAAGGGGGCTGCAGATCCGCTGCTTCCAGACGCGCGCTCTGACCATCTTCAGGCTGAAGCAGACAAAGAAAATGGTCAGACTTCAGAGTTTATTAACAGTTTTTTTAAGATGTCAGATTAAATTGTACTTACTATTCCATGTCAGAGCCCAGTTTGACTGCTATGTCCTCATAGTCCTGACGACTGTGGGCTATTAGCTCAGGGCAGCCCAGACAGCTGAGTTGTGAGGCAGCCACACGGGAAGCGAGGGTTTCACCTTTACAAAGAGATCTTACAATTAAAAAGCAGCCTTCATTTGAATTGTTTCAACATATACATCTTATTTTGTTATAAGAAATGAGACATTTTTAAATGTGTGTATTGACTAACACATTTGTATTCCATTAGCAACCAATGCTTCTGAGTCTGCTTTGTCACCCTAATTTACTAACCTGGCATGGTGACCATGGGTGTTCCAGCCCAGAGAACATCCATGCCTGTGGTGTGACCGTTGCACAGAGGAGTGTCCAGGCACACATCGGCCAGCTGGCCCCTTCTCACATGCTCCTCCTTGGGGGCCACCGGAGAAAAGATGATGCGGGAGCCAGGCAGACCCATGTTCTGAGCGTACTGCTGGATGTTGGGCTCACCGACAGCTGGGAAGCGAAGAAGCCACAACACACTGTTGGGCACACGCTTTAGGATCTGCAGAGAGAGAGAGACGGGAGTTTTACAGCTGATTATCTACATGAGGGAACACACAAAGCTGTTTTAACCACGGCTGTCCAACTTACATTGGCCCACATCTGAAGAGTAGGGGGATCAATCTTGTAGAGCTGGTTGAAGTTGCAGTAGACGATTGAGTCCTCTGGGAGACCATACTGGGAGCGGGTTGTCACGACGATTGTGCGTGGCACCTCTTCACCAGTGGCAGCTTTGTTGTTGATCTAAAATGAAGGATAAAACAGTATTTCTTAGAGGTAGAGTGGTCTCAAGTCTACAGTGCCCACTGGTGATAAGAATTCTGTTCGAAGAGCCTAGATAGTATCATTCATTTTACAGCCGATCCATAGTGCCACCACTTCCCTCACCAACAAATCTGTGCTTCCACCTCACATAGACATCGTACCTGTAAGGACACAGTCTCAGAGACTACAACTGCATCTGCTGAAAAGATCTGGGAAGGTAGTAGGCTACATTAAACTGCTGCTCTTGCTTTGTTTCTGCATTTCTACCCATGCTATACCCCTTAAGATTTACATTTACATGGACAGGTGTGTCCAAGTTACACCTACCTGTGTGGTGGCCAGGCCATTGCTGACAGTGAAGCCATTGATTGTGACCTGGATTTGGCCTTGGTTGATCATGTTGATGATTGCTTCAGCTGCTGTGTTCATGGGGATTACGGGCATGGACAGAGCTCCATTTGTGTCCCCAGCAGATTCCTGGTTGTTGTCACACTTCATCTGGTCACAGAAGACAGTTTCAACTTAAATACCAAATCATTCAACAATAATTTTGACTGCATAGTTCGTATTCACAAGTTTTAATGCTTTTGACACCGAAAATCTTTTATCTAAATGAGCAGACATTGGCCAAGATTTTCTTATTAGCAAATGCTAAGGAAAGAAATGTCAGATTTTTTTTTTTTTTAAGATGATTCTTGGTCAACAATAAAACATGAACAGTCAACCACTGCCACCTAGAGGTCCAAAAACTAACTATAGTGCACCACTTAAACTAAATGAAGTGATTTTCCAATAACACACTTAAACGATTTGCTTCTTGGGGAAATTCTCTAAACTCACCATTATCACTTTAACATCTGGCAGACTGTCCAAGAAGGCCTTCAGATCAATACCATTAAGAACGATGCGGTTGTCAAAGATGTGTCCATTAGATTTGAAATCAATCACAGCCTTTTTCTGTGGGTCAAAAATAGAAAACGTGTCACAAACACCCTGATTAGATTTTGTTTTCTTTTGGTTTTGTTTCTTCAAATAAGACACAGAAACAGCAGAAATGGGAGGATGGACAAACCTTGAGGTGAGGGAACATGTTGGCGTGGTCACCGATGAAGAAAGTATGGGGCATGTAGGCCAGTTTCTCAGAATACTGCTCAGCTACTTCCAAAGGTGACGTCTCCTTGTCAGAGATGATGTAGTCCATGAAAGGAGCCCCACTGGTTCCAGGGTAACCCAGCCACATAGTCTGTTGACATCAGATTAATATGACTGTGGAGATGCAGTAATTGTTTTGCACAGTTGATGGCCATCCATAAACTATAACTGTGTCAATCATAAATCGCACGCAGCGCTCACCTGAATGGGGGCAGGACGAAGGGCAAACAGCTCATTTCGGGCTCCCTTGGTGTATCCGTTCATGTTGACCAGAATGTGGATTCCATCCTGGTGAATACGATCGGCTGCCTTGCCATTGCAAGGAATCTGCAGGAAAGAGGAAGCAGTATCAGTGAAAATTTTCTTGTTAAAATGCCCAGCCAGTAAAAAATCCACATCCTTAAGATTAATAAACACTATGTAAATATGGAAACAGTTACCTGCGAGAGGTCTGTGAAATGATGAGCCTCTGCAACCACTTTCACACGGAAGTTGGTACTATCATCAGGGCTGAGTGCATAGCAGAACACCTTGAGGAAACAAAAAACAAGTATAGACTCGTACATTAACATCACAGTATATACATAAAACTTATCAACCATTTTAGTCAACCCTTGTATCACTGACTGGCAAGACCATACATTGTCATGAGAGTTATACACACTTGGCCTGTCAAGTTTGTCATTCCTTGAATTAAAATGACAATACAGATCCCATACCTCAAATTTCTCAGGATTGTGCATTCCAGGAATGGACTGCATCAGGTGAGAAGTTGGGTGGTTGCCAAAGTCAGAGCTGACATAGCCAATGCGCAGACGTCCACTGCTGGATTTCAGATCCTTTGGATGCTCAAAGGCAGGTTTGTGCAGTGCGTTAATCTGTAAAAAAAAAAATGCAACAGTGTGAGAATACAACATCAGCAGGATAACTAATTGTAGTTTGACTGAGTTACATACACTTAAGCAATAGTAGACTAACACCAACCCGTGAACAACAACGTATTTATCTAAAATTACGTCCAACCTTAAACCACTTCCTCATTTCTGCAAGCAACCCATTCACCACCACCTTCCACCTCTTCATCTTCAAAGTTAAATACATCCAGTATCTTGCCCATCCCTTACCTTCCCCATATCCCTGCAGAAAGCCACTGCCATCACCAGCCACCTTCCATCCCCCCCAAAAATGAATTGAAGTTTACTTGCTTTGATCAGTGCGTGTACCTTGTCCAGGCAAAGGTTTCCGTGGCGCTCGGCAATGGCCTTGCGGAAGCCGTGAGAGAGTGGATACAGCATGCTGTGGTGTGGGTGCACTGAGGGCAAGCGGTTCTTGTCCAGCTGGTCAGCCACGATGCTCACAAGCTTCTTCATCCGCTCATCATAATCTGTCCAGTCACACACAATCTGGGAGAGTAGCAGGAATAAGAGAAGTTAGAAAATTAACTGCCAAGTACAAGGGAGAAAAAAAAGACTATTATATGTATTGGAAATATTTGACAAAAATGGCATATACAAACCTGCAGGCAATGTGCCAGGTTGCAGTACGCATCAGGGAAGTCTGGCTTGAGTTTCAAGGCTGTGCGGTAAGATGCAATGGCCTCTGGGATGTTTCCAGAATCCTAATGGTCAAGGGAAACATAAGAATACAAATCAAAATGCATGAAGGCACATAAACAGGAAGTTAAGTGCCACCCTACATATAGAATTTTACCGAGCATGGAGACATCTCTCAGTACATTGTCACTGACTAATTCCTTTGGTGATGTGACACAACTCTGAACACATCCAGTCATCATTACTTCAAACATGAAGGGAATGACTATTAAAATTAAGAATCATTCCTACCTTGTGGATGGAGGCCAAATTGCTGTGAGCATCAGCAAAGGCAGGGTTGATCTGGATGGCACGGGTGTAGCATTGCAGCGCTCCCTGTACATCCTGCATTTCCTTCAGTGTATTGCCCATGTTGGAGTAGGCATCAGCAAATGTGGGGCTGATTCTAAAACCAAACAGGAACACTGTTTTAACACTTGAGTAACGACACCACTCAACTGTAATATGTCTTGTAAAATATTCTACCTAGCCTCAGCTGACTTATGACAGTATACTTTATAGGAGTATCAGGTGTTTTTGCTTTAACCATTGTAGAATAATATTAAATTTATCCAAGTCAGCAGGTAACTGTAACATAGATTTACAAACCTGATGGCCTCTTTGTAGTGCATGAGGGCCTCCTGGAGTTTGCCCTGCTGCTGCAGGACGCTGGCAAGGTTAGAATGAGCTGCTGCAAACTCTGGGAACACCTGAAGAAAAACAAAAAGGGTTAGCAAGAAGAACAGTATAGAAATGCCATGCTCACATTTACAGCGATCTTTTTGAACAGACCAGATAATATCAGGTGACTCTTAACTCACCTCTAGTGCTTTTCTGTAGAGCTGAACTGCCTCCTCAATGTTGCCCTGCTCACGCTTGATATTGGCCAAGTTGTTGAGAGAGTCTGCATGGGTTGGACACAAACGCAAGGCTGTGTTGTAGCACTCCTCTGCTTCAGACACCTGGGGAAAGACATTGGCATTTTAAAAGTTAAATTCAGTAGATGCTCACTGACTAAAAGAGACCTAACAACTATTTAAGATTGTCTTTACAGGGGACACACACAAAAAGTACTGCCTTACATTGCCTTTCTCCTTCAGGGCGTTTGCCAGATTACAGTAGGCATCAGGAAAGTGGGGCTGCAGTTCAATAGCCCGACGGTAGGTGTCAATAGCCAGGTCAATGAGGCCTTGCTCATAGTAGACACAGGCCAGGTTTCCATGGACAACTGCATGGTTGGGGCTGAGACTCAGGGCTCTCAGGTATCCAGCCACCGCTCTGGAAACATGACACAAGGTGTGGATACAAGGTAACATGAATCTTTTACTGAAAATTTGAAATTGTAGTTATCTTCTTTTTAACTAACTTGTCACAGGCTATTAAAAAACATAGTCTAACATTACTGACACATTTTAGGTGCAATAACTCTGCCCTGCCTAAACAATGGTATGCAAAAAAAAAAACAAAAAAAAAAACAGCTACAGGATCAACACAGACAAGAATGTAATGGAAAACAGGGTGTGGCAGCGTGGTGCTTTTAAAAGACAAAAGATTGAGTATGAGTTCACAAAGCGAGTATTATATGGTCTACTGTGTCATGATTTGGACTCACCTGTCAAAGATGCGGGCTTCCTTCAGAACATTTCCTAAATTGATGTATGCATCAAGGAAATTTGGGTCCAGAGTCACAGCCTAAAATGGAAACCAAGCTTTAAAACATGGAACAACACAAGAATATACCAAGACAGAGAGCAGTCAGATTGACAAATGTTAGAAAGAATTATGCAACTGACCTTTTCAAAATGGTGTATGGCCAACCATATCTCTCCTTGGGCATTAAACACACAGCCCAGGTTGCTCCAAGCCACTGCAAAGTTGGGCTGAGTCTCAATGGCTTTCAGGTAACAAGCCTTCAGTGGGTTTACAATGAAAAACCACAGGAAAGGAGTAGAAGAGGTAGAAAAGGGGGAGGTATAGTGTGTAGAGGGGGAGGATAGGGGATTGTAAAATAAAAACAAATAGAAGATTGAGAATAAAAGTAAGAAAAAACAAAAAGGGCAGAGAAAGCAAAATTAGTGACTATTCTCCATCATGGCAAAAAGTGAGTCTACAGCATGGGCTTGCGTGCGCACAATTCTGCCGCGCTAAGCTGCATTGCTTTTTCCTACGCTGCGCGGATCCAACCAACACCCTCACATATGCCCTCATCCTTCAGTTATGACCACATTCTCGCCAAAAGTCGTGGTCCCCACATCAGGTACAGTTTGCTGCACTCTAATAATATCAACACTGATTAGTTAAGTATAATTAGTTTTTAATATTATAAATGTCATAAATGTTGTATGTTTCATGTGGGATAATATCTCACAACCTGGGATGCTGGGCAGTTCGTGAAAGTGATGGTCCCTGTAATGCATGCGCAACAAACGCAGGCGCGAGGTGTGAGTCTATTGCCAACATCACCACCACAATGCACCATATAATGCTGTTTGCGCGACCTTGCTCCTGGCAAAGGTCGTTACTTTGCTGCTGCGCTCGCTGTATGGCCAGGTAGGACAGCTGCAGACCAACAACCCCTGGTAGAACACCTGAAACACCAGACTGGCACACACTCAGCATCCATACAGTATCTCAGAAGGGGGAGGGGTCAACCAGTGGCTACACTGTAATGTTAAGACGGGGCATTTGGAGATTAACAGCCAATCAACAATATGCCTTTTTACACTGAATTCGTAAAAAGGTTTTACTGCGCATGACAAAGTAAATGTTTAGAGGCCAATTATATCTGAGATTTGGGGCATTTGGGAGCGAGGCTGGTTGTGGGTGGGGAGAGGTCCGCAACCAACAGGCCAAAGGGAGTAAGGGGGTGTGGGTCGCATGCTTGCGCTTTCCGCCTTTTTGGTCGCTTGGAGGATATCGCTGCGCAGCCCCTGCGCTACTGCAGACTCACAGCGCACTATCTGCATCATCATCAGAACGCTGCAACTCCAAATAAAGAAGGAAAAACAAAACAAAATAGGAAAAATAAACAACATGTAAGAGTTAGAGGGTTCTTACTTGTTTTTCACGATTATTGCTTCCAAATCCTAGTTTCTTTTTACTTCTACAGAATTGGGTAATTAGTATAGCGTACTGTAAGAAATGCTTACTGTAATTTATTTTGCTTTTTTTTTTTTCTTTTGCTCTTCAAAGGAAGCCACAAGACAGAGGAGCATGAAGTGAGGTGGTTTTTCTTTTGTTGTCAGTTACAAACCCGTTACCATATTTTTGGACTTTGTCAGAGTGGTGGCCGCAGCTGGCTGGAAGAAGAGGAGAGGACTGAGGCTGCCCTAGTGTTCCTTTCCGCCAGGCACCTACGCAGGAATAGTGTCACCCACCTGAAACCTTCTAAATAACAATATCAGTTGTGGAAAAACCAAAAGAGACAAAATCAGAAAACAAGATCGTTAGTAAAAGTCTTCAAACAATACATTCTTTTTTTAAATATGGAAATAAAACAGGTTCTTCCAAATCACAACAAACATAAAACAGACTATTCTTAGTTTTCATTCATGCAATGAATGTTTCATTTCAAAGAAAACAAAAGAAATGCTTTATGGGTAACTGGGAGGGAAGAAAGGCTTTGATATGTTCCACATGTTAACAGTAAAATATAGATTTAGATCAAGTTGGCTGGCTGTCCATCAATTCAGTTTTCATATCAAACTACAGGAGGGCAGTTACTGGCTTGATCTTGCCCAAATGAACTGATCCCATTTCTTTGGGAATAATATTACATATTTGAAGGAAAAGGGAAGAAGTATTAATCATTGCTTTTCTTTCATTCTTTTAGCATTTTCATAGAAGATTTTCAAATCTTTGATTTCTTTATCCTGGCCTGCTTTCTTGAATCCTGGCCAATGGGGTAGGGAGAAAAGTCTGTGGTGTAATTATTGGTATCTAGAAGCCTCCAAAGCTCTGAAATAAAGAAGTCATCGCTGTTGCTGCGCGTGCCTGTCTTTCTAACCCAGCATCTGACGCAGGAGGTGGAGTACAGATTGTGAGCTGTCTGCCTGACGACACTTGAACCATTTTAAGGCACTTGAGAATGTGCTCTGTCAAACCAACAGATTTACATGCTATTCAATCACAGTGGATATCAGCATAGATAGCCAGCTGGGTGCAATTTTCATTATCAACCATAGTCAAAGACAAAATTAATGCATGTGTGCATGAAAAGCACAGTTGGGGTGTGCTTGAGCACTGACTGGGGATCAGAAGGGTCAGGAAGGCAGCTCTTAGCGCGCACACTCCACCAATCCTTAGCAAGCGCGCGGGGGGTGGAGCGACAGAGCAGGGGAGCTTGTGACTCCCTGATGCTCCTCCCCACTCCTTTACCCCCCTCTAGCACGAAATAAGATGGCCTGTAACCACTGAGACAACTCCACATCCTCACATTTGACCCAACCCAGGGAGCCCAGTTACAGTAGTGGACAGAAGCCTTAAAATGACAAAAGGAAGTGTAACCCACACTGGCAGCAACTGTACTGACAGCAAGAAACAAAGAGCAAGACCAAAAGCGTGTCATGGGGCACTCAAATAACCATACTGGAGTGTAGTGGTTAGGTTAGAAACCATCTTATCTTTTGCACTGCAAAGATAAACTAGCTTCTCATCAGTTCATATATTCTTCAAAGACCGAGCCAGCATTTTCCCTCCAAAATCTATATGAAAATGCATGGGCTGAGGTTCAATGATGACAATATAGATCAAATGTTTCAATTCAAAAACTCCAGCCTTTCTTCCTGAAAGGGGAGGAGCTGGCCTCTGATAAAAAGTTGGGGTAAAGCAAAAGACATTGGGACTAAAAGTGATACAGGGTGGGGACAAATGTGATACATGTACTATACTGAAAAACAAAACAGATGAAGCTGTCTAAAAAGTAATCAACAAAAAATCTGTATACTATGATTATATATTTGAAAAAATACAAAAAAAAAGGTTGCCTCTCATGGGTGTTAACTCATTGCCGTCCAATACCTCCAAAGGTTGTTTTCAAGTCAAATAGGGGTGAAAAGCTTACTGTAACTGAAATGAGAAAAAAGGTACCACGTCCTGTCCTTCGCTTGGCCGAGGATGTTGAAAGGAAAGGACCCAATTTGGCTCAAAAATGTCAAAAGGGAGAGAGGAACAATGTCTATGGCCTTAGTGGGGGGACACTAGAAACAAAAAAAATGTGTATTTGGAAAAAGAAAAGAAAAGAAAAAACAAAACTACAACAAAAATACAAACAACACATATATAAAACTGCCAACGCGCTGTAACATACCTTGGCCTCCTCCAAACGTCCAAGGGCTTTAAGCAAGTTGCCCAAGTCACTGCGCACACAATACAGATCCTAGGTGGGGCAAAAATAAATAAATAAATAAATTTAGTTTTACTGCTACAATAAACCACAGATCACGATCACAGATCATGTTTGCTTTACGACCAGATATGAGTTTGCTGTGAATTTAAAGAGTAACTTAACACCCCCGTCTTTGCTATCCTCCAGCGGTTTAATGTTTCACCTTACTGCAGTGAAAAACAGGTGTAGTCCCGGACCTTGGGACATCCCTGTTGACTGTGGTTACAGGTGCAACGGGGCCTATTTCTGACCACACAAAACCATGCCTACCAGTGATGAAAACACTGCTTTACAGCCTAGTGTTGAGTTACTCTTTAAGGATTTCAACAGATGGCATGTCACTTACAGGGTTGTACTGTAATGCAGACACATAAGCCTGCACTGCTCCCTCCATGTCCCCCGCAGCCACCAGAGCTGCTGCCAGGTTGATGTATCCGTCAATAAAATCTGGCTTCAGTCTCAGGGCATGGCGATAATGTTCTATGGCCTCCTGCAGTTGCCCACGCTCCTTGTACACGTTTCCCAGGTTGGAGTAGGCCTCGGCCAACAGTGGGTTCTGTTTGATGGCCAAGGTGCTGAAATGAGCAGACCTGTAGGGCCAGAATGGGCACAGAATGGTCACAAACCTGAAGAGAGTGGCTGGTAGCGTTGGCTCAGTGCCTTGTGCAGAAGCAGCAGCAGCAGCGATGTGCAAGTGGTGAAAAAGAGAAAGATGTTTCAAGGCAAATATCCTTAAAACGTTGAAAACATTAATACATGACACACTATAACACATATTTCATAAAAATTGTTTCAGTGTCCATGATGCAAAGTAATTAACATGCTGGCAGTATACTCCAAATAAAGATGTGTTTGCACAGACAAATGTTTCATCTACAATGAAGAATATGCTCCATATTTCGCTTCAACTGTCACAGTGTACATGCTTCACTACCTACTGCTAATTATTTTTACAACAATGAAAGATCACTCACCGAACTTAGATTTGTATGTCCATTTTTTTTTGCCATATTCGTTTTAGGGCTTTATTTGACAGTAACACAACAACAAACTTCACTGAAATTACTTCGGAGTATACTGTCAGCACTGGGTACATTGAAGGAATTGAAAAGAACAAACAAGATTGAACATTTAAACCTGTAACTCGCAAGACCCGAAACCTTCACCAGGACACCTGCAAAGCAAGGGTATGGCCACCACCAGTGTTAGAGACATTGAGGGGACAGAGCAAGGCCACATTAAACCAAGCAAGAGGATTTCCAGAAGAACTCTGTTGTTGCATCTGACTCCCCAGAACAACTGTGCGCACTGAAAGCCACAGAGGACCCATTATTCACTTCCACGACACATTCTCAGTGTGCGTAGAGTCAGCCCCCCCACACCTCACCTGTCGAGTCTTCGGCATTGGAAGTGGATGGAGGACAGGAGCAGCAGCACGCCTGTGTTATCAGGCTCCTGTCTCCATAGCTGCATGCAGTGGCGCTCAGCTGCTTCAAAGTCCCCTGACTGATACTCCCGATGCGCCAGCTCGGCCAACCCTTGGAAGGAAAGCATACGTTTTGTCGGTTCTGGAGCACCAACACAACCCAAGGAAGGGGGGAAACAACATGTTAGAGGTGATGGAAGAAATTAAAGCAGACAAATGAAAACAAAAAATAAAGAGATGACACTAATGCTGTCAAGGACAAATAATGGCTAAAATTTTGAACTCAACAGAAAACAAGGCAACGGGGAACATGAAGGGAGCTTTGAGAACAAGTGTTGAAATTTAAACAAATCTATAAGAATTTTACATTATGATTTCAATTCTTGGGGTCACAATTTGATTTTAAAAAATTAATTTCTTGTTCAACAAACACTTGCCTCTTTTTTCTGTATGACAAACTGTAAGACTTAGAAATAAGTGCTGATCACTTCTGGCAACATTTTTAAATTGACTGCGTGTTCTTTAAAGAAATGAAACTACATATGTACTAACATTATGTTTCACTTGTAAATTCTAAAGTGAAAATAATTTCAAAGGAGACCACTAAGCCAAAAGACCTTTTTTTTTTTTCTTAAATAAAAAAGCATGAGATTTCATATAAACCCCAGTAATCAGGGTTTCCATCCACAAAAAAGTAAAAAGTAATACAAAGTTTGGCGACAAATTTCATGCATGAGATGGAAAAACAAACAGGGACAGGGATGTTACACTGGGAGAAATTTTCAAGTTCTGGCAACACTTTGGATTTCACATGTAATAAGATGACTCAAAAGCTTGACAGGTCAGCTGTCAAGTCACATTTCAAGAACATACACCCTTAAAATAACAGATATGTGGGGTTATGAATATTGTTAAGTTTTCCTTTTGAATGAATATCATCATTTAACATCTTTATCTAAGCGTTTCTGGTTTTCACTACCATTCTTGCTGTGTTATGATATTTACCAGATTTTTTCAAGTTATTTCTATATTACCAACAGGCTCTGTGCCAAAACTGAAACAGCCAATTTGAGACGGACCTACAGGGTCACTTGAGGTCAAAGTATTAAGGGTGTGGCATTAACAACATGCAATAAACACATCATGCATGGTGTAAGTGTACACAAGGGTGGAGAAGGTCTAATGGAAACATCCAGCTGGGTTGCAGTGGATTCACATACCTGCAAACTGACACCATGATGTCTGAGCATACACTGACATCGCACTACATCAGGTTCATCCACTCATGACCATTACGTAATATTGCTTGTGAGTAACAAGGATGGATGATTTCAAGTACATAACGTCCCCAATCACAATGCGGCAATCACGCAAAATGCCAGTGAGGACCACACTGAGATGTATTGCCCACTGATCAGCTTCAGGGTGGGTGCAGACAAAAACACATTCATTAACCTTGGGCACCTGCGCCAAGCGGTTTTGTCTTCACGGCCAGTTTTACAAGCAGGACGCTGCAGGGCCCGCGTGATGTCGGTGGTAGTAACGTTAACGAGAAACGTTAACTAATAACGTTAGATTTTATCAGTTATCAGTTCTGAAGATGGTGACGTTTTTAATATAGGAAGCCATTTTCTCTGGCCACTCGGTGAGCAAACAAATTACAATGGCATCTTGATGTAACTCGAGCTAGCATACATGTCAGCTAACTAGCTACAATGCCGACCGTTGCTAAGCTAGGGCCTTTACTAAACGTTAACGTTATACACACACACACCTGTCAAAGCTTCACGTGTAACGTTAAACGTTAGTGCAACGTTTAACGTTATACACTTACGCGTGGTCGTAAAATTGACACTCGTTAACTGTTTAAAAGATTCATTAGCTACAGTTACAACCTGCTACCTGTCAACATTAGCTATGCTAACTTTCGCTAACATACCAATACAGTTAGCGTCAGACCGAAGCTACAATATGAACATCGATAAACTGGGCCCACGTTGTAAATACCATCATATTCAGTTATGTGTTGCGAAAGGTTGAATGTACAGTAAACCTAGCACATTTATTATATTATTTTTAATAAACATTGGCTACTTGCCAGCCTCCAGCTCAATCGCTCGTTAGCTAACGTTAACGAAGCAACACAAGATAAGATTGCCTTGACAGCTTGCTACGCTACTTTCCATTTAACGTCTGCTACATTAAAATAAACCAACCTGTGCTGTCAGCCACGTTTCCCACTGAGGTCGCCATCTCCTCAGTCTTCGTGTCTTGCACGGTGGTCGTCAATGTGTCTTCTGGTGGGTTACAGTTTCAGAGAAAAGTGTGCGACGAGCAGTCGTCTTTGTCGGCTGCGACCATCAAACACGTTGCCAGGCGAGCTAAGCTAACCTAATTTTTGATTTACCGCTCCCTGTATAGCGCTTAATAAATATACTGCAGTGGTCAGTGTAAATGCTGTAAATATTAACCAACCTCGCTACAATAATTAATAATTAAATTTTTACTAGCATTAAATATACGGTAGGTTCGCGCTTCAAGCTGGTTTCCTCCTCACAACAAAGCTGCTGTAGAACATAAAATGGCGAAATGGGTGGAACTCATTTTTTAAGAGGAACTAGATCCCCGCATCGCCATTACGAATAAACGTCCGTATAGATTTATAATAAAGGTCATATTAGTAGAATAATAATTAATCGGATGTGTGCTTGAAGTATGGTTTTCTTACCGTGCGTTATAACTACGGTTTATGACGTAAATAAACGATTACAAGTGATATAGCGCGGAAGAACACATTGGCACAGTGAGAGAGTGCAAGGATTTTCTGGAAAAAGGCATCATCATCATCATCATCAGTCATTCAAAGATTCATGATGGCGTGATTTCCATGTTGATTACATCATGGCATCACATCTAAATATGTCTGACATGCAAAAGTCTGCTGCAGTCTATAAGGTAACAGACCAAAGGAATATTTACAGGATAGTCATATGATTCAATAATGAATTGAATCACAGTGCTCTAATATGCAGGCTAGACATGCATGTAGTGAGCTGTGGATTCACATTGGAAAATGTAGGTTACCTTTACACATCTATGTGCATAAGCTGTGGAATATAGGTTACACCATATTTTGCCTGTTTTGACATGAGTAGGTCCAGACAAATGCAGAGAGGTAGCTTTGTGGTAGTGCTCTGGCATTTAGAAACAGCACAAGCAGTGCAAGACTACCAAAAGTAAAGGAGGCAAACATACTGTAGTGTGCACCGTTTTGTGTGGGTAACATGCACAGCCATGCAGTTCTATACCACATTAATTAAACAGCACATAACTCCATATATGCATTGGCAACCATGCAAGTTAATGTAATTGCTTTATTTCACTGTGCTGTTTGGTGTTAAATATTCTAGTGTCTAGGGGCATGCAGCACTGCCCTAGGTGCAGTTTGAGCCTCATGCAGAACCTTGCCTTTGTGTAACAATTTTGTCAATCTGTTTTTGAATCTGTGGCTCAGCCAAACTGTATTAGGATAGGCATACTACTCAGCTGTAAAAGTATTGTAGCCTGTGTGGGCCTCTGTGCAGATGGTATGCAAGATTCATAATCACCAACAGAGGGCAACCTTTGTAAAGCTATTGTAAAGAAAGATTTCTGGGCTCTGCAAAGTGACTTTGGACATGAGTTTACCTCAGATTTTGTCATTTCTGCAGATCCAACATATGTGATATACCTGCCTGTAGTCAACAAGAAGATTCCCTGGGTTGTGATATGGTGTTTGTTTTCAACTGTTAAATAGTTGGTGAACATTTCACACCACTGATAGAGTTTTATTTCAAACATCAGTAAATAAACCTTAATTATAGGCAACACAGACCCTCATTATTCACATTATCTCTTTAGTTTATTCATGTTTGACACACGTCAGTTTTAGGGATGTGGCCTGTAAAGTGATAGTCATTAACATGCCATTCTGCCCTGAAGATGTTGAAAAGGGGGCTACTGCTTGCTGCACCTCAGTTTTTTTCCCATAGTCCCTCTATGGGAAAGTAGTTGACATCATTGCCCATGTTGGCTTTGCTCTGTGTGCTCAAAGCATGCATAGGGCGCAGGGTTTGTGTACTCTTCCATGCGTTCCTCTCCTTTGCTCTCGCTCTTCACACTGCTTAGCGGTCACTTGTGCACAGAATGATGTCATGGTCACTGTGTGTCTATGGCAATTGCATCTGACATGCTTTATCTTTGTGCAGGCTACAGTCACTAGGAAGGCGGTCAGGGTGAACGCATCTTCTCCTGCCTAAAGGGTCGGTGACAGCTCTCCACAACAGACCCTGCTTTCACACAAGCTATTTTAGGAAGCACGTGAGAGCAAGAGGTTCATTCACTCACAGGTCAATTTAGACCGGGCTGTTGTTAAAATCTCAGCATAGTCTGGAGATATTGGGAGTTTGTTGTGCTGTTTAATTGCCAGGCCAGAATATTCTGCCACTAAATGACTGGCCTAAATTATTTCAGCCCATTTATTTTAGAAGAAGATCCAATGAAAGCTGATGACCCACATTGTTAGCAGTGTTTTGGAATGCTCTCCTAGATACTTGAATGGGGTTGCTTTGGGATACAGAGGGAGTTATTTGTTCATTAGTTAGTTATTTTTTGCTCCATTCAGTGACTCATAACTAAAAACTGTTCATGTCTTACAGTGCGTGAGCTCAGAAAAATTTCACTGTGTGAGGGAATTTTCTTTTGCTCGCACACATCTGGAACAGTCATCATGGACGCCAGCAATACCCATCCATAGTTGCAGGCTTACTGATCAATGAGTCCTCTTGATTTTATGGCTGTGGTATTGGTGTTTTCCAGAGGTCCTAGAATTCAGAATGGATGCTCCAGCATCACAGGGATGCAAAAAAAAAAAAACATTCATGTCCTGGATAAAATTAGATATAACTATCAAGTTAAAAATCAACTGCGCCAAGTGCATCTTTTTAAATAAACATCCTGAAAGACGGAATAGTTACAAGCAATCCTGCAGCTGCTAGACTTGCCCTTAGGATTATAACTTGCATGGGAAAAAAGAGCCAGTAGATGGACTATGTGCTTCCTATATTTGTCAGCTGTCTTTACATAGAAGTCAGTGAAGGGGAAAAACATAAATGGCTACACTTAAAAGATTGCTAATAAATGATAAACAACAAGCAGGTTCCGAGTAAATCAGTGGCAAAAAACTAGACAACCGTCATGTCTGCATGAGCACAACACTTCATTGCTTTGCCAGATGGTCGGCAGCCTCGCAGCATTTATCACTCCAAGCTTTCCCTCTGTCCGACAGACAGAAAAAACAGAACAAAGACATTTCTTCAGTAGCATCTTCGCTGCTGCAGCACAGGTCAGCATACCTACTGTGACTGTCGAGTCACTTTTGAACATGCAATACTTCAAAAACATTGTGATTTAGGATATTGCAGTTTCCATTTTGCCAGAGTTTTTAAATAACTGACGTGTGCTAAGAATAACTGCACTTTGTGGAAAACATACAAGCAGATATTGGACATCTAGCTGCCAGCCAAGTTAATTATCAGGTACCTGCAGTTTGATTCATCCTCCTGGCCTTTATTTAAGACATTTGTCGGGTGATGTTTTATAGCTACACATTTTGCGGTTGGAAGTTGTGTCTGAACAACACAGCTATGTAGAAAAATGCACTGCTGTAAAATGTTTGTTTCTGTTTGAAGTTGTACTCACCTCTCTGGAGTTATGTGTTAAACTTTATTTAGCACAGGTGGGGAAATACAGATAGTGCCTGTTTTAAGTTACTTTGACACTTACCTCTGACAGTGGTATTAATTTGAAACAATTGAGTGCAGATGGGGAAAAATACAAATGGCAGATCATCATCATATGTCATCAATAAAGTCACGCAACAAGGTTTAAAGGGACAGTTCACCTCAGAATCGAAAATGCATATTTATCTTTTTACCTGTAGTGCTGTTTATTAATCTAGATTGTTTTGGTGTGAGTTTTTGAATATTGGAGATATCGGCAGTAGAGATGTCCCTTGAATATAATGGAACTAAGTGGAACTCGGCTTCTGGCGATCAAAGCGCCAAAAAAGTTCATTTGAAAAACTCAACAGCAGTGTCTAAATGTTTTTAATGACAGCAGGAGATGTGAATATTAATGGCATCCTCCTTGACTGAGCTGTAATGTTATGCTGTAACGTCAGCCAAGCTAAGGAGACGATAGTCTTACTTAAGGACTTAAGAAGGAAGCAAGGAAGGAACTACACCCCCCATAATGTCTATGATTTCTGGGTGGAGAGGAGGACAGCTCAAAGTACTTTGGTGTCCACATCACAGAGGGCCTGCATGCTTCCTTCTGCATGGTAATACAGTTCGCAAGTGTAGTTCGGTAGTGAGTGTTATATAGGAGTATCTCACACCAAAACAATGTAGATTGATAAATAGTACTGCAGATAAGAGGAAAAAATATTTGATTTTGGGGTGAACTGCCCCTTTAACCCTGTCTGATCCTGTGTCCATTGATATCAGTGTGCAGGTCCAGGACAGGTCAGGGCTGATGTTCGCAGTGAAGGTGTCAGGGCCTGCCTGGTGCCGCCCTTAAACCTCTGCATTCATCACCTGTCGTTCCTCTGACTCCCTGACCTCTCTCATATCGGCCTGCCCGCTCCTCTTCTCCTGTGTCCCCCCCCTTCCACCCCGTCTCTGCGAGGAGGAGAGCACCAACCCGGAGGACCTGGTGACACCTCTCATGACAGCAGCTGTCAGTCTCTGCTATTAATTACACCATGTGACTGACACCCTCCCAAACCCTTCCCTGGCTTTTATTCACCCTCTGGGAATCTCTACTAGTTACAACAGCAACCACCTCTGGCCCAGACACCACTCTAATCCCCATCATCCACCCACTGCTTCAAGAGAACAGTGCATTGTAAGTCAAACGCATTCTGAGGTAATGTTTTCGGGATATCGCTGTATATGTTGCACATTGTGATGCGTTTTAATGGTGAAAGTGTGACTTTTCCAAGGGTTCAGACTAAATCTCCCATGTAAGAAGTCTCCTCGGATGGAAAACTCCATTGATCCCAGCTTTGCCAGATCTCATTTAGATCCACCTGAGGGGGCATCCTGTGACGTGCAATCACAGAGACGGGATGTCTGGGGTGGGGAAGGATTAGAGGAGGCTCCCCCTGGCAGGCTGGGGTTCTGAACTATCTAAGAGGCTCTGCTGTTTGCATATGTGGGTATGCGTTGTGCAGCTGACTGTCTGATGTTGTTCTACCCTCCATGAACCAGTGTGCAGCTTTAGATCAGACGGAGACGAGCAGAATCAGTCGCACTTTTAAATTAATTGTCTTTCATGTTTTTTTTAGTTCCTTTTACTGTTTAACACGCTTTGTATCTTTTTTCTCCCGCAGCTTTTTTACTTCATACTTGTTTTAATTAATTTTATGAGTGTGATGCTTGCTTTCACTTGCTTGTTAAAACACTTTGAGTCTGCATTTAAAAAAAAAAGTCTTATCTTCAGTTGGTTTAATAGTGTTATTAACTCATTCTTTTAGATATTCATCATTTATTTTATACCCTTTTAGTTTTTTATTGCTCTTTTTAATCCAAAATGACTTTGCACCGACCAGGCGTCTCCCTCTACACAACACTGGGAGCATGCTCGCTGCTCCTCCGTGACTTCTCTCCTCTTTTCCACTGTAAACAAAGTACTTGTTGTGGCCCATCCCATTGTTTGTCTAAGATCAAATGGAGGTGGAAACGTACATGAAAAACACAAATAAGCCGCCAGAGGTTAACCTATAATTACCTGCTGTACATGCATTATAAACACTGTGATTTCAGGTAGATTGCTGTGTGGGCCTTAAGCACTCACACACCCTGATTCCACTAAATAAAACAACCATGTGGCTATAGCGTGGTCCTCTCTTTAGAGTAATGGGGTGGTCATTCACCTGGCAGTTTCTGCCTCTTTTAGTTTCACTCTGCATCATTCAAATGGCTTTCCTCAACAGTGACAGTTACAGCATAATTGACCTGTGGCCAGCCTTGAGCAAATAGGGCTCGTGTTGTGTCCCGTTCTCACGCAGAAGTCATCCACTTTGTGAAACCTTTTATCCAGAAAAATGGATCATCCATCACTAACCCCACTCCCCTGTTCTAGCCCCTTTTCCTCACACTGGTTGCGTAATAGGCCGTACCTTGTGAGTCAGCCATGGCGGGGGGAACATTTTGTTCGGAAAGAGGGTCACCGCCGGAGAGTAGAAATCAGCCTCTCACTAGGATCAGGGCACAATACACCACTGTTCACCCTAAAACCAAAGGTCTCCACTTGCTGCCCTCATATAAGCTGCTTAATAGGTAGCTCGTGTGTTTGAATTGTACTTACTCCACCTGTTCACATTGTAAATTGACAGTTCATACGTCATGACCAACTTACTATGGTCCTCCGCTGTGTGTGAGAACTTTTCCCCCGCTGTCTTACTGATGCTGTTCCAAGTTATGTAACTGCACACTATGCCACAATAAAGGATTAGACCAACTTTGAAGAGATAAGCTTCATAATAATAATAAGCAGTAGCAGGCAAGAGCTGGTTTTCTGAACTCTGAGGTGTTTATGTCTAATCTATAATCTCATTCACCATCACCAGTCACAGTGCCAAGCCACAATTCATAGGTAACGCAGTTTAGTCTGGAATCTTCCTCTCATTTGGATCAGTTTATTTGCCCTTCCTCCCACGAGGTGAGTTCCTCTCACAGTAATTGTACAATTTTTTTTTCATGCAGTTGTTTGAACAGTTTACCTCCAATCTCAGCCTGTCTTTTCCCACCCTGTTCTTTTCCTCTCTATGTATCCTGTTTATATGACACACACAGTTGTAGAAATATTGCGGAAACTGGGACTCATTTCAAGATACAATACACACTTGATCTGAGTGTGTGTACAGAGGAAAAGTTCTGACAACATTTTGTAAATATTGTAACTTTGCTCAGGGTTGCGTCTTTCCATGTGCCAGCTCACATCTTGAAGAGATGGCCAGGATGCTCCAGTGTTTTTTTACTGTTTGTTACTTCATGCATGTGCAAGAGTGTACATGTGCAATCATGCCTGGCCAGTTTGTGTGTTTATTCTGCGTGTGTGTCTGTATCTGTGTGTACTCAGCATAGGTCGGAAACGGGTTGGACCACAGCGGCTGTGGAAGGAACAGGGAAAGAGTCCGGAGGAAAAGGCGTAGCTGCTGCCTGTCGACCACCAAATCCACTGCCCCTTACCGCAGGGTGCAATAAAACACCCTCCAGACAACTTCACGCTCGCACACACACTTATGCACACATATAAACAGGGAGACCATAATAACAAGGCACAAAGCTGACCATTATTGTAGGTGTTCTGACCTCCTCTTGTAAACTGTCATGTTGCAGCAAAAATGATGAGAAGAATTTTAGGCTGAATCCTGAGGGATGGCTGTGGTTTTACTGTAGATATGAAAACTGGGGAAGTGAAGCAGATAATTGGAGTAAAACTTCTAATCAGTGTGGGACTGGGCTGCTATGGTTCAAACACTTTTACCTTGGTCACTTTGAATTTGCACTGATCTCACCCTGTTCTGACTTCAAATACAGCTGTTAGGTAAGTACAGACAGTGATTATATCATTATCTACTCACAGTTACACACCCTAAATCGAATTATACATGATGTAACAGGCCAAAGTAGTGCCCCATAACAACAAAATAAATGAACAGTCGACCTTATGCAATTAGGAGTTTAGGAAAAGTCTGTGTTCTTTTTTGCACTAGTCCTCAAGGTTAAGAGAGACAGTGTTGGGTGGCATTCAGACGCAGCTGTGGTGGTGAAGCTGCAAGGGTCAAAGGCCACCGAAAGAGCAGAGAGTAGTGAAATTTACTGTCTAATATTATTTACAGGCAAGGCGGACTTTTCCCATTGTCAGAGAGATAGTTATTTTCTCAAATGCCACAATATAAATGAGTTATTTCTCTATTTATCTGCAAGCTGTGCAGATTCAGAGGATTACATCCTCTGGTTTTCCTGTGTTATCTCCCGCAAAACAATTGCAGGAATCGTGTGAACCTTTGTCTGAATGAAAAGTGAAAACAATAAGAATGTAAAACTGGGTGCAAGGTCGGGCCCTCTTATGCGTACATAAGATTTATATGAAGCAGTGTAACTGATGATCTACACGTCCACTCCATAGCGAACATACTCCTGTGTGGTGCTGAGAAGTGCTCTTCTTTGTAATGTTACAGGTGTTGTGCTAAAATCTTACATCCCTTATAAGGAGCTCTGTACACTTGAATGATCTTTAACCTTTTCTCCACAACTCTGGGTCCCTCCTTGCACACAGGCCCGAGGAAACAGGACCAACTAGGGGGAAACACGGGGGTTAAAGGTCAGGGGTTGCTGGTGCAGAAACAAGGGTCAGTGCGGGAGTAGATGAGGTGGTGACCTTTGACATCATCACAGCAGAAGAGTTGCAGAGGTCTTTAACCACCACTGTTAAAATTACTCACTCTATGTTTGCATTATGTGCTTATTACATAATAATATAACTAGTTTACAATCAATCAATGAATCTCTGGGGGCCTAGTTTGTCATGTCCACTGCGCTCTGTCCACTGCACTGGATCTATCATCGACAACGATGTCTGCATGTGGTTAATTGTATAGCGTAGTGTACGTAGTGTGTGTCATAGTTTTGCACGCTGCCATTTTTCATTACCTTAGAATAAGCTGTAGCCTAATCTGCACTGGGAGGGGGTCCTTATCCAGAATGAACAAACCAGACAGTGGCGATAGTGCCATTTGCATTTAGGCTGCTGTTATTAGGAGCCCCTATGCGACAAGCAGCATCAGAAAAACATTGAGTTTTCAAATGTGAAACTGCTTTATTCAGTGTTTTTACTGATTTAAACCACCATGTCTGTTTGTTTTGGAGAGGAAAAGACCCTTTGTGGATAATTTGGCCCTCGATAAAAGTCTCGTGAACGTCTGACTCTTCAGTCATCAGAGGGACAATCCAGGGCAGGTAGCGAACATCCTGGCTAATGTAGCTGGCCAGCAACTGACAGCTAGTCAGCATAGCCAGGCAATCTTCACTACCCTGTGTGTGAGGTGGGTTTATCTATCTACCTGTGTGAATCCAAATTGTGAGATTTGGGCAGCAAGTCAGAGGCTAATTTTCACGAGCCTGCCCTCATATTGTTTTTGGACCAGCAGGCTGTTGGGAGAGGCTTTGAAGGCCGCGTTGGGAGAGCTGAGGAGGGGAAGTGCTCGCACATTAAGAAATGGATATTGGCTCGGACCGAAGCACTGACTCAAGTACAAGTGAGAATGTTAGTTCCAGATAAGGGCCATTATTTTTCTGCTGAAAATAAGAGAAAAACACAACCATATGACGGATCTGAAGGATGTTGGCTGTTCCAGCAGCTCCAAATGAGAACATAATATATCAGCAACAGCTTGGAAAGGACAGATAACAAATGTTGACCCAAATGTTTAGTCACTTTGAAGTGTGGCAATTTTCAGGCAAAAACAAAATAGAAAAACACTTAGCTGAAGGACAATGGCAGCCTTGCTGTCATGTTTGTTACAGTCTGGTTGAGTGACTTTCTTTCTCTCTCCAGGGCTCGGTGCCTGGTCACAGAAACAGGAATGAATCATTAATTCCCAGCTAAGGTTGGCAATGATCAGTTTTGCACATTTTCATAGACATCACTGTTAAATCTATAGGCTAATATTTTCATTGTGTACATGTGTTACTTATGTAATACTATTGGGCTGTTGTCTAATTTCTGATTCTTGCTTTACTACTTGTAAAGCAGTGTTATTATTGGGCCAGCTGTTGCTGTTGTTGTCATGTTTCTGTTATTATTATTTTAAATGGAGGGACAAAAAAAATGATGTAGTGACATAACCAGTTATTCAGACTTCCCGGCTTATATGCAGTGGGTGCAGGCCTGTTTTTTGGCATGGCCTTGGTTTGGAGCAAATCCCTTTTGTGTGACACACAATGCTGAAACCAACCAGCTCATAATTAGCATTGCTTGGCAAAGACCTGCCCAGTGCACCTGGGGAAATGGGAGTGGAAGAGGGACAACTGGATGGATGGTTATATAGGAGTCATATAAACGTGTAGGACATTGCAATTAGCCTGAATGTAACCATCTCACTATATGTTTGTGGTCTTTTGCATACTGATGATAAAAAATTCAGCGGCTTGTCCAGTCGCAAATGGTCGTGTTCGGTTATTTATAATTTACTCTGACAGACCAGGACCAGATAACACTGCTCTGCGCAGTAGACTTTATCATTGCTGTCAGCTGTAATAAGTACCCTGAGCTTATCTGCTATTTTTATGGGAGCACTATGTTATTATGGCCTGTGAAGCACTGCGGCTGCACAGTTTGTGGCCCTCCCCTGTTTTTATACCCATATCAAGCACCTGGTGGGGAATAGGCTAAGAATTAACACTGAGACTCAAACATGTCATTACAATTCCTCATATATGCCTCTTCTCTATACATTTCACTTTGATCAGTAAAAAGCAAACATGGCACAACAACTGAGAGAGGGTGGGGGTGGTGGGGTGCCCTCCATGTTTCTCCATATGTGAGATCTGTGAACACAGAGTGAGAACACAAAGGATCCATTTCAACATGTTAAACCAGCTTTGGAGTTTAGGCCTCACCACGCAGCACTTCAAAGGAATGTCCATGTCAGTCAGGGTTCAAAGGGTCTTCATGTGAAAGACCTGCTTTGTGCCCAGATCTGTGCCCCTGGACCCTGCAGCTCTGATGTGCCACATAGTGGCACCCTTCTCTACTTTGGTGCCCACATTGTCATTGAGTCCTATGGATGTAATCAGGCGTGCTCTGTTTATGCCTGATCACAGCACCAGCAAGAACTGGGCATTACGACTGCCGTGTTTCATATGCGACTCCTCTGCGGGTCACTGGATGTGACTGAGATCGGCCTGAGATACACAGAATTCACCGTGGGGTCTCCTGTGCAACAAGAACCAAAACAATGATGACGCCAAGGCGAAGCTGAAGGGGATGTCTTACATGGATGCTGCTGCTGTGCGGGTGTGTGTAGTGACTGCAGCTGCTGTCTACAAACAAGCGTTGGTGTGCGTAAAAAGACAGAAAACAAGCTTTCTCACATTCAGTATCTGAACAAGCAACTTTGATTCACGATAAAAACAAAGACAATAAACAAGCTAACTCATAAAATATTCAGTCTTGGAATTCAGCCAGGACATAAAGTTGAGCCAAAGCTTTTTGTTTTTAAAAACATTGCCTCCTACGTCTTCTCCCTCCCTCTCCCTCCTCCGCACCTCTTGCTCAGGTCACAGTCTAAAGACCATTAAGAATGCACTGTAGTACATCCCCCAGCATGCTGAATGAAGGGGCGTTAAATAAGAGCCCTGCCATTATCATTCACATAAGTGTGTGTTTGTGTACATTGGTGTGTGTGTAAACCAGGGGGGTGATTGTTGTGTCTGTTGTAGCCTGTGTGTACTCCGTGAAGCCCTTGGGTCAGTTGAAAATGAGTTATTTCCATGTCCTATTTGGGTATAATTAAGTGGTTCCCCTCTGCCGAATTTCATCGGTCTCAATACACAAACACTCTTCACACTCTCTGGGAACAACAGGCAGGTGTGATCAGTAACAACAGGATGACAGGGTTCAACACCTCTGCTCCCCACTGACTTCCTCTCACACCCCAGCTCCACATTCAACCACACCCAGATCAACAAGTGATACGATCTCCAGTGTCTGCCAGTGTACAGTATACGTGCACTAAAATGTGTGTATGCTCCGTGTTTGTGCGGACGTGGGCTTGCACTCTGGTTTTAACCCCTGAATACCTTCACTGAGTTAATCCATTTAACTGCCGAAGCGCCAGTCTTCTTGGACAATTGTAGTTATCCCCAAACAGTTGCTGATAACCCCTGAGCCTAACCTGTGACCTCTGACCGTAACCTCGGGGCTTTTCAAACAAGACATTGGCCTCTAGGGATCCAACACACATAACTTTAACTGGTGTCTTTTTTCTTTCTGTTTTGCTTTCTCCTTCTATGGTTCCCTCTCTACTCCTCTATCTTGTTCTCCCGTCTCTCTCTGGTTTCTGTTTAAGGCCGGCCCGAGATAATCTTTTGAGTCTGTTTCCTTTAGAGCCCATCCTGAGTTTTCACAACACAGAGCCAGAGGCTGCAGTGGTGTACACGTGAGGAGTAAACAGCAATACATAGATTCGTTTATCTAAGCTTCTCTGTGTTGAGTGATACCTCTCCTGTGTACACAGCAGTGATTTACAACCAGCACCTAAGAACTTGATTCTCCCCATATTTTTTTACTGAACACTACATCAGTTATTGATGAAAATAGATTCAGCTGTTTGCGTAACTTTTCCACATTGTCAACAATGAAACTAAATATGTTTGAAACACTTCAAGGATAACAGTGCTGGTGTTTATTTTTCTGAGCCAAAAAGTGCCAGGTCCCGTTTATACGACAATGATTTCAACTGAAAACGGGAAATTTTAGTTGTGTTTTGGCCAGTCGTTTACACGACAGCAGCGTTTTGGGTGCCTGAAAATGCAACATTTTGAAAACGGGTTCCAGAGTGCAATTTTTTGGAAACTGCACTGTCTCCGTTGTCATGTAAACTTGCAACATGTAGTTCCTCTGAAAACGGAGACTTTTCGCACATGTGCATCACGGTTCCAGTCACTAGGCATGCGTGAGAAAGTCGACCATCACAACAACAATGGCGGACTCCCGTGCTCTGCTTGTGCTGCTCACCCTGTTGAATTTATCAATGCTTCCCCATCATAATGTAGATTTACTGTAGCAACTCCACCTCGGCTCATCGTCCATCCGCACAAATATTCGTGCGATTGCCATAGAGCCATTAGAGGTGCCATATGGCACTATATTGTTTTTAAAGTTATGAGCCTGGGGGCACTTGGACGATGCCAGGTAATGTTATAACCCTCTTTCCTTGATTGTTGGTGTTCCCCAGTTCTTCCAGGCTACAACATTTGTTTCTTCCTCTTCATTTAATTTTTACCAACAGGGCCAGACAGTAACGCATTCCAACTTAAGGCTAGTTCACATTACATGATTTTCACCCCAATTTTGCATCGTGGAGACTTGTAATCTTTCGCGTGTTCGTACCTGCCGACGTGTATATCTGTCAGCGGGAGTCTCGCCAACTGTGTTACGACCTGTCTGTGCACACCACAAGATTTCTCCACCGAGCCCTCGCCGACAGAGCCCCAGAAAACGCGGTGACGTCACCAAACTATGTTTTTTGACTTGAAGACAACACATCGTAAAGGCATGGATTTTCTTCCCAGTGTTGAATCAGCTTTGCCTCCAGGGCCTGGGTCCAAACACAACGTGTTCCCTGTGATCCTGTGGACGCCGCCATTGTTGTTGTTGCTTGCCAGCTTGTCAGTGTTGCCAGATCTTGGGAGAGAAACAAGCAACCGGGGCTATGGAAACAAGCCCAAAAGAAGCGACGGATATATAAAGAGAAAGGCGACGTTTAGAGAGCAAGCCTAAATAAGCCACTCCACTTTAGAATCAAGCCCAAAAAAATACACAACCCGCGACTACCAATATTTGTAAGCAACTACAAAAAAAACAAGCCCAAAGTCGCAGCTAATAAGCAGACCTGGCAACCCTGCGGCTTGTCCTCCTTGTTCCGTCCTCCTGCATGCTGACGTGGGACGTATCCCGCCTCTCATTGGCTGATGCTCTTTGTCAGTCGTGGCAGACTTCTCCAGTTTCCTAGCATGCCAGATATCCAGTCCCAGTCACAGACGAGGGGGCGACTTGCTCGTAGGCTTGTTCACACGTTGTGGCAGACTATCTGCCGACTCACCTCCGACCCAAGGTGGCTCTCAAGATCCTTTGCAACGTCAAAATCGTGGTGAAAATCGTGTAATATGAACTAGGCTTTAGGGGTACAGCAACTCTCTTCACTCTCAAGTATGAGGCGCTCACTCTCTCTCTTGTATCACTCATACCTGTCCCCACAAAACAAGGGCAGGTAGGAACCAATTAGCTCATAACCAAGGGAACACAGTGACTCCACTTAAAACTGCACATGACAATACAAATGAAACATTAAACAAAGTACTATAAATGATAATGATATAATAATTTACCAGTAACTCAATGATGCTGAATCTATTACTACTTAAATATAAATAATGTATCCATTACTAAATAACACAGTAACTTAAGTAATAAAAATAACCCAAAATATAAAGTATGCAGTAATTGTGGTTACAATGCCATGGACAAGTCAATATGTGTCTAAATGAAACTTGTACTTAAAACATGAATGATTACTATTCATTTCTCAAAAGATATAAAATCCTGTATCAAATGCTCACTGAGAAACACAGTACGATACATTTTCAAACCTGCAATATTTCAGTGCATATGGGGCCAAAAAGAGGTTGAGAGCCACTGCTTTAATATGTTAGCCTCTGGAAATATACTGCTTGTGGGCTGCTTTAATGTAGTGTTTTTATTGAATTATTTTGAAGAACCAGAAGAGAACCTCTAAAGAACAATACAATACTGGTTCTTTAACTCAGTTTAGTTTGCTGGGGAAAGAACCAGCAGGGAACCTCTACAGAACCTTAAAAGTTCTTTATATAGCAACTTAACCCATGCCAAAGAACTGCAGAAGAGCAAACATTTCTCTGTGTGTAGTGTTGCACTTGGTTGTTCATGTGAGGTGACAGAAATTGTTGAGTAACAAATGAAAAATTAGAGCTTGAGAGCTCATTCATCACCTCTGCACATGGTGGCTGGGAATCAGAAAATTACTGGGAGGGTTGGACACAGTCAGCTCCTCTACTTTGTATTATGTATTTCCATCACTAGATAAATCTAATGGGTCAAAGATGACTGCTCTGGTTGTAATTAGAAAAAAGCCCAACGTCTTTCTTTGCAAAATACTGTCAGAATCACAACCAAAAACATGCAGGGAATAACTGGTGTACTTTCCAAATGGTACTCATGAAATCCTTTAGACTAACAATATAAAAGTGTTGTAATTGCACCTGTAGTCATGTCATCAGTCCTCAGGTCCTGCTGTATCTGATTACAAGTTCCTTTTTATGGGGTTTTGCCATTGTGACCATTTATGTTTACAATCCACCGCAGTCCGAATTATGCAAGGAATAAACAAGGGTGTGATTTGAGTTGTGTGTGTTTTGGTGTGTTTTGCTTTGGTTGTCAAGGACAGAGAGAGAGAAAGAGAAAGCCATTATAGTGACACCCTGCTTTGACCTTTGATTTATTGTCACGAAAATCACAGCCACTTTCACATTTACGCAAACAGATCTATGGAAGGTCAAAGCCATGTCATTAGTGTAAGTGGAAAATTAGGCGTAGGTTGAATAATGTGTAATTTTTGATGAGTTACATGTAACAATGTGAGTAATGCAAATAACTTTACACAGCTTTTACACTAGCTGTGTAGTAAATTTCCATGTGCATTGTTTATTTCCAACTGTCACTCACTACTATTTAGGCTCTCTCTCAGTCTCTTGGTGAGTCTTTTAGATCCTGTTCAACAGGTTGAGTGGTTAATGAAGGCTCAAAGACGGTGATAGGAGGTAATAGTGGGTAATAGTACTAATTGGTGGGGATTGCAGTGCTTCTAAAGTGGTATATCTGTGTGAGTAAACAGAGGCCTGGTTCTTTTCAATGAGCTCACCAAGAGTGCTCTCTCTTTCTCACAGCACAGCCTAGCAACAGCCCGTCCTTCCATTTTACTGGGTTTTGACCAAATAACTCAGCTGGCCATCGCAACTCTGCATTGGTCTCTCATCCCTTTGTTCCCCCTCTTTTCTGCCTCTGCCAAACATGCCACATCTCCATGTGTCGGACAGAGAGGAAGGAAGGGAGAGAGGGTTTGCACGTGATTTCCAGAGAGCAGAATAAACCCCATGCTGTCTTCCCATTTATCTGACCCACATTAAGTCATTTCTCTCTTATTCTGCCCCTCAGCATTAACGGCTTTGAGATCATCTGGTCGTTTCAAATGTGACGATAACCACTGTTTCAGCTGACAGTGTTATTGTCATGTTTTAGGTGACTGTCGACCCTTGTGTTAAAAAACACTTCATACTTAGCAATACTTAAAGGAAGACATTTATGGGATATATGCTCATTCCTTTTCAGAGTTGGATGAGAAAATCAATTCAACTCTTATTTGTTTGTGCTGAAGAGTAATTACAGCCAGCTGGTTTGGTTAGTTTATCTTAGCTTGGCGTAAAGACTGGGAAAACTATAAAACAGCTAACCTGGCTCTGTCTGAAGGAAGCAAAATCCGCCCACCAGCTCCTCTAAGGGCTGACACACCAAACCGATTGGTCAGTCGTTGGTCAATGTCAGGCTGTCGGTGAGCATCTGTCACCCTACTTTTAGCGGTGTGTCCCAAATTGTTGGCACTAGCGGACTATTGTCGGCTCTTGAGTGGCTAGTTCAACAATTTGAATTGCAGTTGGAGATGGTGGAGCCTGCCGGTGAGTGAAATCACTCTGGTTTGCATTTTAGCTCAGTGCACAATTAGAGAAACGGCACTGAGGAAAGCATCTACGTCCCAACCCTCACCTATGGTCATAAGCTTTGGGTAATGACGGAAAGAATGAGATCATGGATACAAGCTGCTGAAATGAGTTTCCTCCGCTGGGTGGCTGGGCTCAGCCTTAGAGATAGGGTAAAGAGCTCGGAGTAGAGCCGCGGCTCCTTCGCGTCGAAAGGGGTCAGTTGAGGTGGTTCGGGCATCTGATCAGGATGCCTGGGTACCTCCTCTCGAAGATGTTACAGGCACGTCCAACTGGTAGGAGGCCTCAGGGCAGACCGGGAGGGATTACATATCTCATCTGGCCTGCGAACACCTTGGGGTCCCTAGGAGCTGGAAAGGGTTGCTGGGAAGAGGGATGTCTGGGGTGCTTTGCCCGGCCCTGGATAAGCAGATGAAAATGGATGGATGGATGGAAATGGCTAAGTCAAGAGGGCGTGAAATCAAAACAAAGTTGCCATATTAGGTTAGATTATTTCTTTGTTTGTGTTATTGTTTGCTAGCCCGTTGTGTTTTTAATGTGCTAACTGGCTAACTAGCATCTTGAATCTGTCCTGTCAGTCTTCTGGTTTCCCTTTTTGAATGACAAATGGAGACTCCTGCTTTGCTGCTATGGGGCATTATTTCCTCTCAAGCGCAGAGCATATGTGCTAGTCGGCCATTGGTTGTAGTCTTTGCAGTGTGTTGTCCAGGACACAGGCGACGTGAGGTGGTGCAGCAGTCGGCTTTTGTCGCCACTAGTTCTTTGATGTTGGTTTGGTGTGTCTGGGCCTTTAAGCTCACTAATTAACACGTTAGATCAGCTTTGTTTCATATGTACAAAAACAATGTTTAAATCTGTTGTTTTACGGGGGGATTATGTGCCAGTCATTTTCTTGGCCTGCCTCCAGTCCTTACGTCAAACTAAGATAATCTGCTGACGGCTGTTCATATTAAACACTCCTTCTCATATCTGTCTATTCAGTAAATGGAGAGATATGAGAGTAGTATTAGTCTAAGCCTGTTTACCAAAATGTTGGTATTCTTTAAACTGTCACACAGCTTACATGCAACTCATTAATTCCGGCCTCTACTATGACGTGTGCCCCAAATGTCCAGTCGCTCACACAGCTCCAGCCTCCAACGCTCCCCCCACAACAACACAAGAAACTGGGCCTTGGGCTCAGGGGTTCTGGGGGCCCAAGGGTGCCTTGTTTTACCAACAGCTCCAGTGCTACTGCAAAAGGCAGGCTGCATTGTTATGCAACAGTTTAGTGGGAATGAATGGGTTCCAGCACAGGCCCAGTGAATGCCAGTGGAAAGGATGGGAAGAGAGTAGCAGCTAGGTTAATCCCAGAGGGAGTCCCCTTGGGACCTGGCCCTCATAATTCCTCCGTGTTTTCCTTTCAGCCTTAAAGGTGTTGGTTGAATGTCTGTCGGAGCCACTGAGGGAGCAGAAAGGAGGAGGTTGGGTTCTGTAGGTCCAGCAGCAGAGCAGGCTGGTTAATCCCTGCAGCCCCAACACAAGGGCCAGCCAAAACTCCGGGGGTCCCCCCTCATTTTTCCTACTTTGCTAACCTCTCAAGTGCTAATCTTCTCTTAACTTCCTCCTCTCCTCTCCTCTCCTCTCCTCTCCTCTCCTCTCCTCTGCCAGCATAGCCGCCCTCAGGCACTGAGCCAACACTCCCACTGTCTCTCTGTGGGTGACATCACTAGTTGGCAAAGACAAGCAGGGGGAGAATAATTAGGTTTAGATGGTTGAAGAAACTGTGTGTGTACGTGCATGTTGAGCGTGTGTGTGGTGATGTAGAAGGGAATTTGCAAGGCTTTACTCAATATGAAGCACGTAGATGTTAAAATCAATACCCAAATACAACCCAGGGGAAATTATGCAGCTTATATGAATGTTGTAATTGCAAGCAATACAGGTGAAATAAATAATGCAGTTCATATTTAATGAGAAAAATCTGATTTGAAGCGACACCATGCAATAAATCTGGCTGTCTCATACAGCTAAATCTATAGGCCTGTGACAAAATTAAAAAATGCATTAGAGCCAGCAGAGAGACATAAAATGAAGACTGTGTGGAGCTGACTGTGATGGTGGGGGAGGAAGAGCAGGAGGCCCTGCTTTAATAACTCACTATAGACTCCATACATGACCACCCCAGCAAAGCCCATCCGTTCACTGCCCTTCGAGCTATATACACAGCCTACTTAGGAAGAAGCCTTTGTTTGTACGACGCGCTTTGTCAACCTCTATTTAGTGGCTTCTTTACAACAGACCCGGCCCTTTGAATATTAACTGTGTGATCACTCTTGCCACACAAGCAGCCGCTCAGGACCCCCTATCAGCACAGCCCAGCTCCCCTGCACTCTGCTCCAGGGCTTTGTGCCCAACCACAGCTTGGTATACAGACTCTTGTGGTCTCTCATCAGCCAGCTGGGGAGAAATTTAGTTTCCATTACTTTGCGGACATCATTTATGGAGCGCTTGATCCATTTCACATATGAGGAGACTCTGAAACGGGGATCAAATATGAGAGGAGTCTTTCATTTTTAACAACAAAAAAAGAGACAAAGAGGTGCAAGAAAAGGAGGGGAAGAAAGGGGCTTATTTGTCTATGTCGCTGTATGTCACTGTGTCATTGTGAGCCTCTAGTGGAGTGCGACTGTAGTTCTGGCTGGTGTAATGACCGTAGCAGCTGGGGCAGGAAGGCGACTGAGGGTGGGAGAGTCTGGCCTAGTGTTTTTGCAGGCCAATAATCCCCTTTATTGAGTCTCAGGAAATCCTAATTGGAGTCGGAAGTGGCTCTAGTGGCCAGATGTGCAAAGACAAACATTGTCGACCCAACCCCCAAGGACGACTGACCACAAGCACCTCAGCCTGCATGCCACCCTGCTGAGATCAATTATAACACAGCACACACACGCACACACACACAATACCTGTCGACAACTGACCACATCTCTTCTAGCTTCCCCTCCATCCATCCAGGGTGAATTTAACTTTATCTCAACACAACAGACACACAAGTGCACACATGCATCCACTGCTAAAAATGTTGTGACAGTAGACAGCTTGGTAAACACAGCAAAGCATCAGCTGTGCACTTACAACAGACTACAAAAACAAAGCAAGGTACAGGGGTCAGTTATGCCTCATTCTCAATCGATAATAAAGCAGGAACTGCAGCCAGTACTGTTACAAAGGCACATAGTGCAAACACTTTACCAATCAATGTACAGAAAGACTAAAAATGGAAAGGATGAAAAAACTTGTAAGCATGCCTGCACTGACAGAGAGATGAAAACCAGAGTAGGTGAAAGCATCCACAGATAGCTCTCCATAGTGTGGTTTCATTTCTCCTCAAGTTTGACTCACAGCCCTCTCATCTTTCTGTCTCCGTAATGTTTGTATCAGTGTCTAATGGCCTGTCTGTGAACCCCTAAAGTCACATAGTGCAGCACCAGTGCGGGGAAGCCTCAGTGTCATTTACTATCATGTATAACATATATGTATGTGTGGGAGTTTCTCATAAATGGAGCAGTCGTATGTGAGTGCATATGTGTGTGTTTGTGTGCGAAAGAATTTGGAAAAAATAGGGCAAGTGGCTGAGTATCTGTGTTGTCTGTCTCTTGCTGTCTCTCCTTATCATGCCGGCGGTCTGACCAAAGCCAGAGATCCTTGTCAGGCTGTTCTGGATAACTGCACGTGATCTGAGTGCAGCTGGAAAACCAAGAGAGATCTGAGGAAGCTGGGTTTGATTAGGAATACCTCCCCAGACCTACTGTCCCAGTCTGGGATCAGACCCAGGTGCGTGCATGTTTTTTTGTTTTTTTCCATGCACGCACACACACACTGTGTGTCTAATACCCCCGCAGAGCTGCAGTCGCATTGACCTATTTACTTCAACATGGAAATGGCCAATACCCAAAAGGCCGACCAGACTGACAGAATAACACTACGCCCCTCCCATATGGTTTTATCAATAGTTTCACATGGAATAGTTTTACAGCGACTTTTTCACGCTGTATAAATGGGACATCTGGGCAAAAAATCTATTGTATTGATTTCTTTACATCCGGATTCATTTTCTGCAGTGTGAAAACCGGATTGCAGCAGAGGTCACTGCATGGAATTTGATCACCGTAGCAAAAGCACTGTGTCAAACAAATGTCATTTACATTGTGTTTTTGTCAGTGCATGTGTGTCCAACTATGACTGTGTGTGTTAGTGGAGGAGGGAGCTAATAGCCTTCACCTTTACGTAACCCCTCTTGGACTTCAAAGCGAGATTAAGAAGGGCTAACACTTGATGCATGACTGCAACAACCCCACCAAAGCAAGAAGTGAGCTCCTACAAAGTTGCTGCTGTTGGAGTCTCATGTGTTCAATCTTATGTCGCCACTGAGAGGAAAAGAGACATCAGAGTAATGGCTTGCTTATTTAGAAATTTTGAGACATTTTCTCGAATTCTTGATCAAGAAAACCCTTTTCTCACCATTGTATGTTGATGCAGCGTGATTTCACTTGAATGCATGGATTCCCACTCACACTCACACAGATTTACACACACATCTTACACATGAGCACCCTCATGCACATTCATTCACTAAAGAATGGGCCGACTGAAGCACAGGCTCTGGAGCTCTCTGTTATGCAAAGGGGGGTATGGGCTGGGAGTGGGCCTGTAAACACATCACAGACTGTTTTGTCTCCTTGCAATTTAACTGTCTTGGTGAAACAAGTTAGGGATGCCAAGTTAACTCCTTCCTATTCATTAATCAATGTTGCAGCTTCCGCGTTGCATGAATGCTGGCGTAACATGTGGAATTGTGCAGAGTTGTTCGGGAACTTTATGGACTATAAAGCTGCCGTCTCTCACCAGTGGCATTTCCTTGTATTCTGAGAAGTGCACTGTACTCTGAGAAGTGAGTGACTGAATAGAAAGTGAAGTTTCCTGAGAGAGGTTTATTCTGGCACGGGTACACTATAACATGCCCTGCTGCACCGGCACAACAATAGCCAGATCTTTGGGGTCGTAGCCCCCTAATTACTGCAGAGCCCAGAAGTGATGATGACTGCCTGTCAGCGTGGCCTGTGAAAGGGGCAACCTGAGCCGGACTCGGGAGCACCAGGTGACATGGGCCGGGAGCGCTCCAGCACCTCAGATGAAAGGTCAGTGTTATGGGTTTACATCCTAGCACCTGGGGTATTTCAGCACCCCAGAGGGACTTCTGGTCTCTTGGCTTTCACCTATGGCCCGTTCATGGTTCAGGGAGGAGATGTGGACACCATTTCCCATGTGTGATAGCCATCTGCCCCCTCTCTCAGGTTCTCAGTAACATACTCTTCTTAGTCTGATCAAGGCCTTCTGCACCAATTACAGATCAGAGTCCTGCCCACTATGATGATTACCCTGAAACAGAGGTTGGACAGGTTGTCAGTGCAGCTCCTGTCACAAGCTTTCATGTACAATCTTATCTGGACAAACATTTTTGCACAGGCACAATATAAGGTATCAAGGCCAATAAAGGGCCTGTATGTAACTTTTTGCCAGTAATAATTACGGCCAGTGGGTGAACAGGTCATAACATAACTTAAAAACTGCAACTCCCCCTCACTTTCTTGGTTTCCTCTGGCAGCCTGTGCACTAACTTTTAGATAAGAGACTTGGGATGAATTTTTCTTGGAAAATCCAAAGGACGTGATGTTGTGCACGTTCCCAAGTGCCTTGTCTCCCTTCAGCTCCACTGCAGCGCTAACATTGTGCAACAGCAGCTAACATTAACCAAGAAATGGAGTCTGCTAACGTCAACAAATGACCACAACCCACCACAAAACAGTGTCCACACATGCTGTTTCCGTTATACACATTTTAAAGCAACGGCCTGGCAGAGGCAGACCTTCACTTAGCGCCCTGTGGTGACTTGAATTCAGCCAGAGCAAGACCAACCAGCCGAGCGCCGGGGGTCTGAAATTTATAATCCAGCCTTCTGTCAGCATAATGATGGTCTATCACTGTTTTGGCCGATGCCCAGGTGCTTGCTCACTGCTACAGAATACAAGCACTGGAGCCTGAGCAACAGGATACTGACTGCAGTTGACTCAAAGGAAAACTTCACCGACAAAATGACCATTTGTATATGAATTAGTCATGCTGTGTCTCTGTGAAATCCTGATGGAAACTTTGTTTTTCTTGCATGCTTCTATGGGAAAACGATGAACATGTTGATTTGCTGACTGATTGGGGATCACGCAGTGAAACTATAGAAAAACTTACATAAAACTTCTGACTGGACAAATGAGAGTTGGATTATACTGCAGGAGTTGTGTGAGAGTTTGTAAAATGATGTTTTGATTCTTAAATGTGGTCCCCAATCAATCATTAAAACAATAAAAACCACTTTGCACTGCTATCAGGACAGCATCATTGCTGAAGCATGGCGTCCTCCCTCCAGTCCCCCCCCCCGTGGTTAACACCGTTAGCTCTGACAGCATTGTTGCCGTTGTTCCGCTTTGTTTACAGAGTTAGCACCACTGGCTGCTCGCTGCCAGCTTAGCAGCCTCCATGTTGAGAACCATACAGTGAAATGGTGTAATTTTCTGAATTTGTCAGACTGTCCTAGCTGTTCCGTTTTACCCACTGAGTCGTCATATCTCCGTTACTGATAACTATTAAAACAATCTTATTGGATAAATATTGTCCTAACTCACAAATGATCAATCTTATAAAATCATCGCAATGTGAAACTATATAAAACTTCAGATTGGACAGATAAAGTTGGATTATGCTGCTGGTTTGTAAAATGATGTTTTATATATAGTTTTGCTGTTAAACATGGTCCCCAATCAATCGATAAATCCATATGTTTGCCGTTTTCTGTGGAGGCATGCACGAGAAACAAAGTTTTCTTCATGAATTCAAGGTAACATGGAGCGGCTAACTAAGTTATTTCGAGGGTGAAGTGTACCTTTAATGGCCTAAGGAAGCTGTGTCACTGATTACAAGGATTTTCTACAAGTTAAACACAGAACCTGTAACGCAATTCCTCTGAAAGATTAAATCAATACAAGAATTTACTGATTGTGCTGAGGATCTTAAAACTTCTATGCAGGCTTTTTTTTTTTACACAAGGTAAACACACCAGGCATCACAACATCTCATCTAAAAGCGGAGTAAAGTAGAGCTAAGATTGAGTGTCCTCCCACCTGAAATCCCAAAATCCGCCCATGGGAAAACTGGGAGGATACCAGGCATATCAGGGAGCGGGCGCGCGCATCCGCGCGTTCCTGATGAACTGTGTGGAAGTTTCCCTGCAAGTAGGGAAAGACAAGAGGACTGCAGCGAGTGGAGCGGCTCAAGTCACCGGGATAAAGAAGATACAGGAAACCAAAAACTGGAGTTGAAGCGTCTGTTTTTTAAAGTCAATTAAACCTCGAGCTGGTGTCGGTGTGTGTGGGGTTACGTCATTGAAGTGCAGCCGTTAACGGCAGGTAAGAGAAATAACTTGAATGGGTTGTCCTGAATCAGATATGAGAGTTCATTGAACAATGTTATGTCAACTTTTAAATGAAGCTTTTAGCATTGAAGACTTTTAATATGTGGTAAACCTAAAATTCACAGGAATGAACTGCAAGTTTATCAGAACCAGTGTCTTTTGGAGTAAACCAAATGTCAACATGAAAAATGGCGTTAAATTCCTTAAATTAAAAGTTATCGTAGAAAAGTTGATGTTTTTTTGTATTTTTATTTGTTTGACAACTTTCCCCGTAACTTCTAATCTTTTCTGGAAACTCTTGAGCAGTAAGATTTATTAAATAATTTCTCGCTTGTCAAGATACAGATCTCATTTACTGATGGAGGGTGAGATCACCGTCGGAGGTTTTTTGCAGCGCGCTCGTGCGGCGCTCGGTGGAACAGCCTGGCCATCACGTGCATCCCTCAACTTTCCCAAAAGTTGTGATTCATGTCAGGAGCGCGAAAGACTAGAGGATGTGTGTTTGGCCAGATGCTAAGCCATGTCATGATTAAAGAGTTTTCCTTGCACCAGACACCTGAAACCTCTGAGTCACTCCTAATTGCATCACTAATCCTGTATAAAACCTGCTGGTGCATGTGTGCAGCCAGCTTTCAGATGTTAACCTCCCATAACGAGGGAAGGTTACTCAAAGTCATGATTTCTTCAAGTTGCAATCCTTTATTTCTCATCCTTGTAGTTATCTGTGCATCTCACCTTGCCTGTGGTGTCTCCGTGTATTCTAATTAGAAGGGAGGTGTGTGTGTGTGTGTGTGTGTGTGTGTGTGAGCAGGCGGTGAGGTGAAACTGAACAGGATGGGACAAGCTGCTCAAACAGCCCGCAGAGGGTACAGGGGGTGGAGAGCTCATCTTGTTCAGCTAGTACTTTCCCCAATATGCCTTGAACTTCCACTAAAGGTTGAACCAGGGGTTACATTTTTTTAGGTCCAACTACTTGTTGTGTCAGTCACATTGGAGTCATGCTAATGAAAGGAGAAGTAAGGCCAGGTGTTGGACACACTTAGGTGAGGTCATTGGCCTCGGTTAAAGTCGATGACATGCTGTAACAACACTCCGGGATACTGAGTCCTTGTCTCTCTTTGTGTTCAATAACATCTGAGATAAGACTTTTGTTGTCTCATTTTCTAGGCTGGAACTATCGATGGACCTTTGAACTAGAGTTCACTGGAAACTGGAAAAGACGTCACTGAGACTCCTGACCCACCGTCTCCCCTCCCTCTGAAACCCAGACAGCCTCTATGCTCATCAACCTGACCGTGGCCATCAAGGAATCTCGTGCCTTTCATGGAACACAGCCTGCCCTTCCCGCTGTCGCCCCTGACACTGTGGAAGTGACAGCCATGGAGTCGCGTCCGGTGCTGGTCGCCCCTCCGCCGCCTCCCCTAGCACCTCCACCACCGCCTCCTCCCCCTCCTCCTCCACCTCCACCTCCACCTGCGCCTTCCTCGCCCTTTAGCCGGGCGGACAGTGCCCGCCGGAGCCGGCTGAGGAAGCTGAACTGGGAGCGCATCCCCAAAGAGAGGGTGGAGGGGAAGAAGAGCGTGTGGACCGGGGCGTCCCCGGGAGAGGACGAGTTCCCCATTGACCTCCACTCTCTTGATGAGCTGTTTGGTCAGAAGGACAGTAAGCCTCAGGACAGAACCAGCACCCTGAGACGCCGGTCTGCTTTGCTGCGATGCAGATCTCCCCAGGACAGCCCGGAGGAGGTGAGATCATGAGGATGACAGTTGTAGTTTCAGCCCTTTGTAAAAACAGTGACATTTCTTGCTCTTTTCCTCCCCTTAATTGTGTCCTTTGCCTCTTTACAGATCTCCCTGTTGGACTCCAAACGTAGTATGAACATTGGGATATTTCTACGCCAGTTTAAGTTGTAAGCCTCTTTTTTACTTACTAGAGCCAAAAGAATAAGAAATGCCAACATTTGTAGGTTCTGGCTTTTGAAATGCCAGAATCTGCTGCTTTTTCTGTTTTTTTATCATTACAAAATATAAATATTTGGGCTTGAGCTGTTGGTCAAACATTTAGTAGTAGGGCTGGACGATACTGAGAAAATCAAATATAGTATTTTTGACCAAATACCTCTATCGATGATATTGTAAGGTTGACTCTTGGTGCTTTCACTCAATATTTACACAGTGAGATGATTGGGCGAGTTAAAACAGAACAGCTAGAAAAGTATGGAAAGTCCGGAAAATTACATCACTTTACCGTAATGCAGCCTTTAAAGGGGCTTTATGTAAAATTTTGATTGTATGAGTTGTCTGGACATGGAGGCGGTTGAGCTGGCAGCTAGCAGCTAATGGTTCTAACTCCGTAAACAAAGCTAAACAACAGCAACAGTGCTGTCAGAGCTAATGGTAATGGTCTAAACCAGGGGGGAACTGGAATGATGCTGCCCCAATACCAGCGCTAACTGCCATGTGATCAGAGTGTAAAGTGGTGGCGCTGAGCTAGCTACTGGGTAGTCTGAGTGGGCGGAAGTTTGCTGCAGAGATCAGCCTCTCATTGGGCGGAACGAGCCACCCGCTGAAGTCCTGCCCTACCACCTCCAGTTGTGTAGCAGTTTTCAACCGTTTTCAACACGTCCTTTACTAACTTTTGCGGTGTTTGATCTTGCGGGGATGTAGCCATTTTTCTGCCATGGTTCGCGTCCTGTAGGTGATATTTTTGTGGGCGTGTTACACCAAAACCTGTTTCACCCCAGCCAGACCTTTCTTTTCTTGAGAAAGGTCTGGTGAGTGAGACTAGCTACTGGGCTACACTCATGCACCAACATGCACACAAGGCCTCAAGTCTACCACAGCAAACCACAGAGAAGCTCGGATTACAACACACACAAAAGGAGGGTGACTTAATTCTCTGCTCAGGATGCCATCACTTCACTGTATCTTGTCCCACATCATGAATGATGTATTGCCCAGCCCTATTTACTGGGCTAAACAATTTATTGATTAATCAAGATAATAATTGGCAGACTAATCAATCGCAGCCCAAATCCTAACAACACAATGCACTTGAACAGTTTCAGCTGTCTGCCTTTTTGTCTCCATTTGCTGTGAGGTCACTACATGTCAAAACTCAAAGTAGTTTGAAGAGCAGGAAACAGAAGTGTGTACAACTGTGCCCTGGGGAGCAGTACTTCACTTGAGCTGAACTGTGAGTGTGTGGCCGTATATCAAAGTTGGAAGGGTGTCTGAGTGTGTGTCAGGAGTGTGAAGTCTCATCAGGGGAGAGGATGTCTGGTGTCAGGGAGCAGACACGACTATATGGCAGGGGACAGGTGCAGGGAAGGCTGCAGGACTGGGGATCTTGTAGGAGGGTGGTGGGCAAGTGGCCGGGTATAGCCTGAGGAGTCAGAGTTGACACCTGCTGACGCCCTTAAAGAGTGTCTAATGTTAAAGCTACCCCCTACAGAGAGAGACCCCGCTGGTGGCTTGTCATATTCATCCATCCCCTGAGGCCTGTTTAGCATGCTTGCCTGGCTCAAACAAAGCTTCACTTCTTGGGATGAATGGGGCTGTTTTAATAATCGTTAAAGCTAGGTTCCCAAATGGTGGGTCGTGGTCCAAAAGTAGGTCATGGGTTCATTCTGAATGGACCACAAGTGACTCGCACTTGTGTCAAGCTTGTAAAAAACACACTTTGTTTGGAAGTATAGCAAATTTCTGGCACAGAGATTTTATTTTGAAGTGCCATTTCCTGCTGTAAAATGTGTGACTAATGGACAGCTACTGGGCAGAGACAGCAAACTAGCTGGACAACATGGCCATGACGCGTAATGTGTCACTGTGTGGACCTTGAACTAATGACTAAGGAGAGATGTGGACCCTTTTGTTGGGCTTGTTGGAAACCTCTGGCACACTTACACACAGTTTAATGTCTGAAACACTCTGATCAGTATTTTAATGTTGAAAAAAATCGCAGAATTTGCACATAGAAGCAATGATACAAAGACATGGAAAAGAAGTGCTGAGTTGCTTTATTGTCATGCCTCCACGTGTGTGTAAAATGTTCAGAGACTAAAGAGCGGTTCTTTTGTAAACCAGATTTGTCAAGACTTGTAGGGAAAGCCATTATGCCTCTTGTGCATACAAACATTTGTCTTGTTGGGAGCTTATTTGCCTGCTCTCTTAACACAGACAGAGCTACTGTTGAACCATGGGTGTAGTTTAAACCAAATATGGGTTTGTATTGTCACTGTCTTAGTAGTCACTTCCATATCCCTTTATTCTGTAATAGTTCGGTTCAAAGGCTATTTCACTCAGCACTGTGTTTTTAATTGAACTAGTTGGGACAGATAACAAAAAATCACAATAAGAGTTTTAAACCATGTTTCCGTTTTGAAAGGGAGCTCTTCTGAAAATATTTTATCTTCAGTGTCTCCTTAGGTAAACCCTGAAGTGTTGCTGTCAAAGACTTTAATATGGATGTGAATGTTGAGTTATGAATGAAGAGAGTATGTTGGAGAAGAAAAGCCGCACACAGTAGCGTGCACATAATGGAGTACGAGCATGTGTGATGGGCTGTAACATAAAGGGGGAGGAGTGGGGATAATGGAAAACTGCTGGACAGATGTGTCACTCAGAGGAAGTAAGCCAGAGGTCAAACAGTCAGATTGGTTTCTCTTCTTTCACCTTGACATCCCAAGGCCTCTCAGACAGTTTCTCTGCATGTCTGCCTTTTATTTGCCCAGTGGATATGCCACTCTGTGTCGCCGGCGTGGCGTCAACCAACCCTCTCTCCTCGACACTTTGACTGATAAGAACAGGATAAGCCTAAACATTGTTTGATAGAAGCAAAACAAAGAGCTGCTCTTGGGTTTTCTTGGGAGGGGGTGTCAAGCTGAAAACCCCATCGCATGTTAATGATGTCATACCAAAAACATGTGTGCTGTCATTTTTCCGCAGGCCCGCGAAGGAGATAGTTGAGGATATCAGGCACGGTGCTGGGGACCGTTACGGAGCGGAGAAGCTCGCAGAGCTCTGCAAATTGCTGCCTGACAGAGAGGAGGTAAAGTGCCTTCTTTTTTTGTTGGCATACAACAGTGACAACCCCCTTCCATTCCCCTCCCTCTTCTCTTACTCATCATCTGGCTCTGATTAGGATGATCAAAAGTTTGCCATTACACCATGTCGTATGATGTGGTCTGTTTCCGGAGAAGGATCGCACTGAAAGATACTGGAATTGACTGTTAACGGCATGTAGGGGTTTTTCAATCGAATCTGCGTCCCAGATTTCACGTAGCATCTGTTCTCTCTCAGGAGTCCCGCCTGAGGAGGTTCAGTGGGGAGCGGAGCTGGCTTGGAGAGCCTGATCTTTTCCTGCTGCTGTTGGTGGAAGTCCCCAGGTACACTCTTAGTCCCAGATTGGATAATATGACCATGAACATCCCCAGTACTTTCCAACTGTTTTTTTAACACCATAACTTCTTTCACTTTTGTTTTAACGCCACACTTGTCCTGCTGACATGTTTCACCGTGTTATGACATGTGCTTGTTTAACTGGTGATTGATCAGAAGTGCTTTTTGTGTCCACCATCACTCACTCCTGTCCAATCATCCACCCTTTTTTCGTCTTTCATTTAGCTTTCGGCTTCGTCTGGATGCCATGATCCTGCAACAAGAGTTTGACCCTGCGGTGACCTCTCTGTGTGTGGCAGCCAGATGTCTGAGGGAGGCGGCCAGAGGTAAACTTAACAGCAGGGAGTTACGTACACCAGTACAATAAAGGTCCCTTTTAAATGCTCCTATTTAAGTCTACCCAGGATGCAAATGTGTTTAGCATTCAGTTAACTGATTAAGGAGGAACTTTTTGTTTTGTATAAAAGTTAAGTTCACCGGTCAGTTTTGAGTGTCAGTTCTCCAAAACAAAGTTGCTGACTCACTGTAAGGCCTTGATGTCAGCTGCATACACATTCATCCTCATTATTCTCCTGCCTTGAGGCACTATATTGAATCTCCATCTCCTCTCCTAGAACTGCTGAGCTGTCCTGAATTACACTCCATCCTTCGTTTGGTGCTGAAAGCGGGGAACTACATGAACGCTGTAAGTGCTTCTTTATTTTATTTGTTTTACTCTCTTTTCTTCAGCCCGACAAAGAGGAATCACTCCTTTTATCTGCGTACAATACACCAGCGGCAAGGGGTCTGGGTGTGTGTTCAGGGGCATCACTCTGGCTGTGCACCTGGGTTTTGTATCACTGTTTGTTTAAAGTTGTCACATGTTGTGTGTTATTCTGACCTTGTATGTGGTCTTTCAGGGTGGATATGCTGGGAATGCCGCAGGTTTTCGCATTTCATCGCTGCTCAAACTGGCTGACACCAAAGCCAACAAGCCGGGCATGAATCTGCTACATTTTGTTGCTATGGTAAGATCTGAAAAAATTAAAAAAGAACATCCTGCAATATCCAATTAGTAAGGGAAAACAGTTGTTTATGTGTCAGGCATCTCCCTTTTTAAAATGTGAACACTATTCTTTATGAAGAGGATGTACATTGTGTGGAAAAGGAGTATTAATATTGTTGATTCAAAACATTTTGGGGAAGATACTTACAGAGCAAGAAACAATTGTTTCTGACCACAAAAGTGTTTAGAGAGAACAGTAGCCTCTCTAGCCAGACTGCTCCGCCGAGCATATGATTTTGTCAACATTCGCAAATGACGTGTTGCTTCTTTTGAAACAATAGCTGGATAATCATTTGTGTTTGTCTCCGCAGGAAGCTGTGAAAAAGGACCAGAGTTTACTGTCGTTTCCCAGCCAAATAGGCCATGTTGGCCCCGCCTCCAGGTCAGTCTCTTCCCGAAACTCACATCCTACAGCGACTGTGTCTGAGGGAGTGTACAAGCCCTGCTTAATAACATCAGTGCACCCCGACAGACTACTAAAACAAACAAACTGTAATATAAATCTATTGCATTCTTGTATTACAACAAGGCGCCCAGCTGTTAGCAATAGCTAGCTGCATCAGTGAAAGTGGGTCATGACAACACTGATACTCCGAGCTCTGCAGGAAAGTTTATCTGCCAAGTGCTAAGAAATGACAACCCTTATTCTGCTTCTAAAAGTAAAGAATACCCTGCAATGTTTTTTTTTTTGTTTTGTTTTGGTGCATAGACATGCTTCACAGCTATTTCTGCACACTTCCATATATAATTGTGTTCTCTCCTTCTCTGCAGGTTAAGTGAGGAGTCCGTGCTGGAGGACTTATCCAAGTTAAAAAGCAGAGTGGTGGCCCTCAAGGCAAACATCCAGACTGAGACAGAGATTCAGCAGCATACACAACCTTTCCTAGAGGTATGAACTGTAGTCCGTAATATATAGAGAGTGCTGCAGGAATGAGTCCTAAAACACGGAAATGAGTTAGCATTTTTGTAATTTCGGTTCCCTCGTCTTAAAATCTCAAGGTCTGTGCTTAACACAAGCTTAAGACACTTTCATGTTTTGTTCTTTGATGTACTAAAATATGTCTGTAAATACCACACTTGTGAACTTTAAAGCTTCTATGTGTCCTATAAAAGGCAGTTGCTAACAAGTGGCTTCATGAGATTACAGAATGTCATCATGCCAAACATCGTTTTGCAGCCTCGTTTTAGAAGTCAAGTGATCATGGTGTAGATCATCTATAGTTTGCTTTTTACTTCTGGCAATTGCGTTTACGCTTCAAAAATCATGAAAGTGGCATTCATTTGTGAAGATTATATTGCTGAACCAAATGTGAAAGTATAAACCTTGGTTTGCCACAAAGCCTATTAGCTATCTGCAATTATCCAAAATCCCATTAGCGGTTTGTTGAGGGAACAGGAGCGACGCTAACTTCCGGATCGGCCTACAAAAAAACCATCATCCCTGCAGCACTCTATTAAAACATTATCTAATGGCTTGTTTTGAAAGATGACTGTGTAAACTATGCCTGTGTGTAGGTGGCTGAGGAGCGTCTGAAGGAGGCAGAGGATGAGGTGGAAGGCATGAGGATGTCTAGTCAGGCTCTGGTGGAGTTCTTCTGTGAAGATGACAGCACATTCAAACTTGAGGAGGCTTGTCGGGTCTTCCATTCGTTTTGCTACCGCTTCCAAAAAGCTGTCCAGGTTAGACTTGAAAAGTGATTGATATATCTTCAATACAAACATGCATATTGTCAGAAATAGTTTGAGTTAACTTTGAGAGTCACAGGCAAGTCATTTATTCTCACCTTTCTTACAGGAGAATGCAGAGCGGGAGTTGAAGGAGCAGAAACGTCTAGAGCGTCAACGTGAGATAGGGGAAAAGCGTCGCTCTCTGGCCATTTGTACGGGGCTGGACCTGGGCCTCAGCCTCGCCAGAGAGCCTCACAGTCAGGACAACCAAGATGAGCTGGAGAAACTCCTGGAGAAGAACTTGAGCTACACTTGGAGTCGACGTAGCCTGAGAAGCTCAGAGTCCCGCAGACACTCCCATCACCATAACTCACCTGGGCTCAAGAGCTTCCCTGAGCTGGGCAGCAGCCCAACGTCCTCCAGTTATCACTCCAACAGCTCCTCTGATCATGAGACTACGGCTGTGCTTTGCAGCTCCCCAGAGACTGACGGCACATGTTCCCCCATCGACCAAGACCCCGTTTTGGGCAGAGGGAGCAGGTCTCATCACACCCAGGCAACTAACCGGAGCATGGAGGCAGTTCAGGACCCGCACATTGCTACATTTGGTCACTCTCAGCATGGACCTGGCTTCACGGTCAAGCAGCACAGACGTGAGAGTATTTCTTATGTGCTGCAAGACCAATCAAAGACAACAGGACTTGAAAAAGAAGCTGAGATTTCGCATGAACATGTGGTTTCGATGACCACTGAATCTTCACCCAGTTCCTGCACAAACGCCGTTTTTGTACCAACCACTGACAAATCTGCCCTTTGTGTTAAAAACCAGACCCCAGGTCACAGACATAGGTTTGGCCAGCCGGTGACAGACAATACTTGCCCTGTTCAGAGTAAATCTAATGGCTCTTGTGTGGATGAGTCTGTACCTCACCCTCTTCATACAAGTGGAATACTTTCCCACAGTGACACCAGGACTGGATCATTAAGGTACCAGAGATCTGAGAGCCAATCACAATCATCTGTAAAAACTCCAGACAGGGTCCAGGCACAGCCACAGACGAGAGAGACGCCCACTGTCACAACAAGTGCTGTGGTGCCTTTGCCTGATGCAGGTTTAACAAAGCACTCAAACACAGAAGTGGCGTCCACACCTGCGGAGGAGAACTGGATGCCCTCCAGTCTACCAGAGTTCAGCCAGTCGCAGCCAGAGGAATACTCAGACTTGCCAAGTCCTGAGAGGGAGACAGCAAGGCCTTTCTCCCGCGTGGGTGAAACATTAGAGTGCCACACTCTGGTAAAAGGCCTCCGATCCTATGATGCCTTGTCACCCCCAACCTCCCCACTCCCACGACCCGCACCAAGCCTTTGCTCCAAGTGGAGGAAAGAGAGGGAGGGTGACCTTCTGGCGGGGACACCTCCAGGGTCTCCAACATCAAAGGAGGAGACTCGAACCGTGAAGATCCCTGTGCGTAGTGGAATAGGGGCCAAAAGGGGACTCGTGTCACGTGTGGGAACTTCCAATACTACGGGCATTCCCAGGGTGCGCTCCAAAACTGAGCCTTCAAATGGAGCCCCGAGCCCTGCTAACCCACTCACTCCCAGCCGGCTGTCTAGTCCCCGCAGCATATCCATGCGCTCATCTCCTGCCACACGGCCTGCTGCCATTCAGGCAGAGGTGAAACGCAGTAATAGCACCCGGGAGAGGACTGTTAGTGTGCCACAGACTCCGGGGAAGCCCACCTTGACCCGCAGGACCTCTGACAGATCCATACCAGAGAAAGTCTCAGGCAGCACCCAGCAGGCCTTCGTCAGAGGAAGCCCTCTCCGTGTGTCAAAACGACTTGCCCCGAACTCTGAGACTCAGGCGTCATCTCAGCCTCGCACCACCCACAGCCCGTCCTCTGCCACGGCCAAGACCATACGCACAGCTGTCATATCTGCTGCCCGAAATAAAACTGCCAAGACGACAAGCACAAGCTCCTCTCCTGTTAGCTCTAAAATACCTACAGCTTCACGGATACCTGGTCCCAAAATGCCTCGAGCTACTGCTGCTCCGCCACTGTGGAAGTGATGGGAGGGAATAAGTGCTTGTACTGCACACTTTTTTTCCCCACACTTGTCATGTCTGAATGGATTCCAGTCTAATAGAAATAGTGTGGGTGAAGAGTGCGAGTCATCAGTCAGACTTCTGGTCTTAATCAGCTCTAGGATGTCTAAATTCAACTTTTATGAAATTTGTAGGTAGTTCTGAGTGCTTAGGTTCTGTATATGTGAGAGGGAGCTGCACAGGGAGCTTAGGGGACAATGTATCTCATGTGCTTCACCCAATAGCAGAATAAATCCTACCTCTTTTTACACCCATTTGTGTCCTTTGCAGGCAGTAGGACACAACAAGACCACCTTTCCTAGAGTTCACATATAGAAGTAAAACAGTAAAACACAACCAAGTGACTTTACTCTGTGCCTAGTCCGTATAAGTATGCTTTGGAAAACTGTTTCAATCTCTAGCGTGGAAAAAAAAAAGAAGTTTTGTCCAAATGTTTTGAATGCTGTGACCCCACCGCTAAGCGATTATTGTGTTCTCACACTTGGCTGTCCCACAGTCCAAACTGAACTCGGTACAATATGAACTGTTTATCCTCTTGTTGAGAGGCCTCATTGTTCTGATGCACTTTACAAACTGAAAAAGAGGCCGCGAGGAGGTGATTACTGTAATTTTTGTCATTTTTATTTTGTATCAAAAAGATTCTATAACTTTATTGAATAGCATTGGTTGTTATTCGCTGTATTATGTGGATTTATAAAAAAGAAGATGAATAAAGGTGGTGTTCTGAATAGAAGTGTGTTTTTCTGAGATTGGGTCTCATCAGTCAAATTAAAAAGTACCTGTGTGTCCTGTTCATACACTTGCTTTCGCTTTCAAGGTCTCCACTCTTCCCCATCAACTGCTGCTCTTGCATCTTGATGTCCTCTGTCTTCTTGTCACCCTCATTTTTCTCCGTCCCTCTCGTCTGAACTCCCTCTTGCTGCATCTCTTGACACAGTCTCCCCCATCTCTGTCAGTGGCTGTCGTCATGGAAATGCTACAGACGTCCCGGGGAATCTCTTGGCAGAATAGCGGGGTGCTAGGGGTTGGGGTGGAGGGTGACTGTGGGTGTAGGGTCCCAGTGGGAATTCTCTTTTTATAGGCCGCAGTGACGCCAGAACCTCTTGGGAAAGGCAATAAACCGGTGCCTCTTTGTGTTCTCGAGTGTCCGGTTGTCGGTCAGCGCTGGCCTCTTAACCTGCCTCAGTGTATAGAGGTGACATCATCAACGGGTCTCCAGGGGTGCAGGACAGAGGAGTCTGAAGTGGTGCTGCTTTTAGCTGCCTTCGTGTATTCTGCATTGATCTGAAAGCACTGGCTTAGTGAGAATAATGACTTGTCCCGAGGTGAATAAGTGATATATGGGTTTTAGGACCACAGCTAACCAAAGAGAGGATGCGGTCCAGGAGACAGGGTTGTTTCAGGGCCTTTTGCATGTGGGGTATGTATACATACACAGTGACACACTGGCATTTAATTGCAAGAATGTGGCAAGTTCAAGATAAAGGGTGAAGACAGAGCAGTTCAGCCTCTTGGCATCCATACATTTGGAGTCATTTTGAAATGTTTACAGGCTGGTAAAATTCAACAGCGGTCTCCCTCACTTGCAGTGAGATTGACTGGAGTTTAAGTGTTTGATGGGAAGTCAGTGCGGGTTAGAGACATCTGTTTCAACAGCTCTCACTTTTGAGCAACATGTCTATACTTTTTGCAAGGTGTAATACAAGTATTATAGGTAAGTGCTAATTATTATGGTCAAGGAGTCTCATTCATTCAATATAAAGTTGTCTGAAAACATCTTTGCATTTATATAAATAAATGGTGTTTGATGCGGAAAATATCATGCTAGACTCCATTCACAAATCTAACTGTTAAATATGACCTTGTGTGCATGACTGGGGACTTTTTATGCACTGATAGGAGCAGTGGTGGAAAGTACCAAAATAAATCAGACAAATACTCCACTTAACTACAGTTTGAGGTGCATGAGTATTCCAGTTTCCAGCTACTCTGTACTTGTACATCAGGATTATTTTAATATGATTTCACTTTTCACCCCACATTTATTTGACAGCTGTGTATTTGCAGATTAAGGGTTTAAATACAAAATGTAAAATGTAAATATGAATCTGTGTTACAGATACCGAATGGTGTATGCTGTACATGTTGATGCATGTTAAAGAACACACTGAAAGAGGCCAACCTGCATTACTTTTACTTTTGTTTCAAATTACATTTTGGCTCTAATGTTTTTACTTCAGTACAAGGACCTTTACTTGTAATTGAGTTTTTCTGTGCTCAAGTATTGCCTTTTTTTACTTGAATGAAAGCTCCATACTTCCACACACCTAGGTAGCAATCACTATTTAAGATAGCAGAAGTGATACAACCTGTCCAGTTATTCTCATACTATTTTCTGGCACCAGTTACAGACATTGTTAAAGCTGAAATTCGTATTACAGTGGTATTAACTTTGACTATTTCCATGCTTGTTGTATGTTTCGTACCGTATGTTTTCAACACAGGCCACAAGGGAGTTGGAAAAAAATCACAGTAAAGCAAAACAGCTTAACAACGCCATCTAGTGTCAAGGGAACGACCATCACAAAATAAAACTGCAACTACCAGTTTGCACTGCTTCCGTACGTCGATTTTTACGTAATGGACAGCTCCCCGGATGCGGCTGTGATTGACTATACCAGGCAAAAAGAGATCGAAAGCCAAGTGGCGGTAAGTCACAAAATCCTTTAATTTTTGCTGTTATCGCTATTTGCTACCTTTGAGACACATATTAGAACAGAAGAGAATTTTTAGAGTAACTTGTAGGTGGTTATCGAGCCACGATAAGAACTTTTTGAGAAGTGGCTGGCAAATAAACTTTCAACTTGTTTGCTAACTAGCTAGCATGTTAGCTACCAAGTGCGCTAGTTCCTTAGCTTGATGCTAGCCACCGGGGGAACGCCTAGTATCATAAGTGAACAGTGCGAAATAAATAACGCTGAAATTTAGCGGCTCACTTTTGATTCACTCGTTGTCCTTTGTTCGAGGACCATTAGTTAGTTAACGTAGCTCTTTGAACTCTTCAGACTTTGGCTAGTTTTGGACGGCAGAAACTGTAGCTAACCCATGTACGTTAACATTAATTACGTCGTTGAGCTAACGTTGGCGGCGGTTAGCTCTTCGGCTAATTGGGTGGAAAAAAAAGTTGTAGTACTGTGAAAATAACTGTCACAAAGTTACTGATCGCCAACTTAACCATTGTCAGTTCAAGATTTAGAATCACACCCCTTTCACTGGGTCTGAAAATCTTAGATTAGCCTCTCAAGACACGGAGTATTGTAATTATAAGTTACCCAGGTGCTGTTTTTTCTGTTGTCAGGTGCTGCAGCCCCAGTGGTCGTAGGCAGGATGCAGACCATAAAGTGTGTGGTGGTGGGTGACGGGGCAGTCGGTAAAACCTGCCTACTTATCTCTTATACCACCAATGCCTTCCCCGAAGAGTACATTCCCACAGTGTTTGACAACTACAGCGCTCAGATGAGCGTGGATGGCCGCACTGTCAGCCTCAACTTGTGGGACACAGCAGGCCAGGAGGAGTATGACCGCCTGCGCACACTCTCCTATCCCCAGACCAACGTTTTCATCATCTGCTTTTCCATTGGCAGCCCTTCCTCCCATGCCAATGTCAGGCACAAGTGGCACCCCGAGGTGTCTCACCACTGCCCTAACGTGCCCATCCTGCTGGTGGGCACCAAGAGGGACCTGAGGGGCGATGCAGAAACAGTGAAGAAGCTGAAGGAGCAGGGCCTGGCTCCTACCACCCAGCAGCAGGGCAACGCCCTGGCCAAGCAGATTGGGGCTGTTAAATACATGGAGTGTTCTGCTTTGCTGCAGGATGGTGTAAGGGAGGTGTTTGCTGAAGCTGTGAGGGCAGTGTTGTATCCAGTCACGAAAAAGAACCCCAAGAAGTGTGTGCTGTTGTAATAAATGGTTCCCAGATTTGGACTGTGGAGAGAGATGATGGAGATCCACAGATGCAAAGGAAGGCTGAGGAACGAACGTCGTCATCTGGCTGCCTCCACACCACCTTCAGCAGTATAGACTTTGTTTTCAGCTCCTCTGTTACTCCTCTCTTCCTTATTCATCTCCTGGAGGATTTCACTCCGTTGCCATCATCACCAAAGTGACTATGCCAAAATGGGGGCAACAGACTGAATCTCCTTTATTTTTCTTACATTTTAACTTTTGATATTTACACTTTTCTCCAATTTTACATCTGTTCTAGATTTATAGCTTCTCTGCTTTGCCTTATAAAATGCTGATCATGGTTGTCACAAGCCATAATAACATCAAAACCAACCAACCAAGCTACCCTGTTTGACTGGAGAGAAGAGATCTGCCTTTGTTCAGGTGGAGAAATAATGACTACCTCATACTCTCACCTAGGTTGCATCTCATAAGTCTCAAGCAACGTCACCATCCAAATGCTTTGACTTGTCTTTTTAGATGTAATAAACAGCCAAGTAGAGGGTGAACAAGTTTTAATTTCAAGCAGCTTGAGTCCAGACATGGTGTGATGACTCCCGGACAAATGCCAGTACCCCTTAACCAATATGCACAGATTAGAGGTTAAACTCTCGAGCTGCAGCTCCCCTTGTGCTCAGTCTGGCATGTTAGAGCTGTCTGGCAGGCTGCCCTTCCAGCCTCTTGCACTGCTCTCTCACTGCCACGCATGGAAGAGCCAGTAGGCCTTTGAAGATAAGCCGGACCCATTGAAAGCAGTCGACCGTTTGCCCTCTTCAGTAATAGAGGAGCAGGTGTCATAAGGCCCTTGCCAAATTAACCCACACTGGTACAGGATTTCTTGAGCTGGCATATCAGGAAGATGAGATGTAGTACAGCTCTCCTCTGTCTACATCTTAACTCTTGAGGCTCATACCGAGTGCCATTAAAACATGCCTAAGAATTACTTTTTGACAGGGTGGGCGTCAAAGAGACTGTATTTTGTCTAATTATGTTGAATTTACTCTGTAAATGATCTTTTTTTTTTTTTTTCTCAAATGTTTTTAACCTACGAGTGCGGTTATGGCCAAAGTTGAATATATTTTTTGTAATAGCTTATGTTTATTTGATCAGTAAGATGTTTGTGTGTAATAGTTAATACTCATATTTGATAAACCAGAACTCTGTAATGCTCCCTTTGTCATTTACATTATTGCCTTACATTTAAGGTCAACAGACTATGACCACTGCCTAATTGATTCTGTTTAGCATATAATACCAGAATATGTTTTAACTGGCTTGTGCTAGGCTATATGCACCTCTTTTCCTATATTGTCTTGGTTAGTAGAATATTGTTTCATCTTGGAAGAAGCACCATGTCGTTAGCTGCCTTGTTAATTTTTCTACCATGTACCAGCAGTTTATCTACAATATGCAAGGAGCCGTTTATTTGGTCAGGTGCCTTATCTAAACCAAAGACCATAGCAGCGCTCCTTTTGTCAAACCCAAAGGTTCTCGTTTAAGTGATGCAAGTGCCACAAGACCTTTCGAATGCAGGTCAGACCATCTCTGGGTTTCACTTTTGTAATTTTTCAGAAGCTTTCTGCCTTAGTTCCTGCCAGTAAACACACTCCTTTCGCAGCCCCCTTTTTGTAAGACACAGGTGCTAAACTGACATCTTCTTTGTGCATTTGTGAATTGGAGCGCTTGTGGCCCCGCAGCTCTTAACAGATTGTGGTTTACATCCCTGCATTGCATGGTGCAGTGAAGACACGGCACTAGCACAACTTGCACATATGGTTAGCAAGAGCTGCGTTGGTGGAACGTGCCTTGTCACATCTGAAGATTTTTTTTTATACATTTTTATAAAATATTTTTTTAGTAATGACTGGTTGCTCATTTGTGCTTTCAGCTGCCAGTAATAACAGCAACCCTTTGACTATAGTTATTTTCATTTACTCACTCAAGCGGGGTGTATTATAAAGTCAACCTAGATTGTGGCCTGTGTAAAGTCTAGAAAAACCGAAGCGCAACACGAGCGGGAGAATTTGACTAACAGCAGCAATGCGGTTTGAGATCTGCCAAAGGATGTGTGAGAATTTCCCAGATCGGTGTGTGGAGGGTTGAATGTAAGTGCATAATATGTCAAACTGTCAACTGTGGTGAGCTTGTTTTTTTGCCATGTCCTGATTTCACTCAGATAATGCTGTTGAAGTGGAACATACACCTGTGGGCTCTCTTGTCTGTGTCCCGGAGCTGTATGCTACCGTGTGCGTGGTACTACGCTTTTACACTGGGAACTTGATTTGTAGAAATCTGTTTGTAATTGTTTTATATATAACAAAAGCATATTTGTATAAATGAACTAACAGTGAGATGATTTTAAATTATGCCAAATAAAATGGTGGTTAAAACCATATGCTTTTTTTTTTTTTGTGATAGATTTTTTTTCCCTTGCTGTTTGTGACTTGATAAAAGACTCTGGTGTTAGACAAAATCAGCACATTACTGCACAGCTGCACGGTAACAATGGAAGAAAAAAAGGTATGCTACTGAGAACTGAGTCACACATATACACACACACACCCCAACTCGTATTTTCAGCTCAGGAAACCGCATGACGTTCCTGTAACACATACTGTTACATGGTTCACTTTCATGTTAATGGTATTTCAATTCCCATGTCCGAACACTAGATGGACACAGCCCTCTATCTCAGCTACTTGTTAACCAGAGTGAGTGCCATTCTCCTTTTTTTTCTCTTCTGTACATTTGGAGTTAATGGTCTATACCCATCCTGCTTTCAGGGCCATCATTCAACTTTGCAGACACCCACAAGTTCAATCAGTTGCAGGAGCTTAAAAAGCCAGCGTGCTGCATACTCTGAAAAATTCCCTTGACCTTTATGGGTGGTGGCTCTGACAAATGACAGATGTGTTGAACTCCGCCAAAGGCTCATTACAACATCACTGCAGCAGCGTTTAGAGCCCATTTCCTCTGCGGTTTGTATAAATGTTTTACAACCAAGACAATGCTGGATGTATGTTTACAGCGTGTAAAAGTTTTGTCACTGCCTGTGTTAAGGCTTGATATACTGTTTCAGTGAGCTCTGCCAAAAATGAATTGTAAAAATGTTCAGGAGGCACAACCGAGGAGTGTGATGGTTAAATAAGATGAGGGAGGATGAGAGACTGTTGCTGTCTGCAATGCGCTTAACTAAGGCAGGTGGATTAATGTGACTTGGGCTGGTTAAGGTGATCCGTCTTTAGGTGTGTGTACTGCAAAAGGAGTTTACTGGACATATTCCTGCTTCCTCCCTCCTCTTCACTTACAGTGGTTGAATTAGACCTCAGCCTCATTCTTTGCGCATGGATTATTTGTACTGAGCTTGATTTGATTGTTAATAATTTGGCACAAGCCTGGATTTTCCAGTTCTTCAAAGCGAGATTTAAATTATCTGAGGCTGTTGTCACAGCAACAAGACCATAATCCCAGACCTTACTCACAGTCAGTTGCATCACAACTGAGACTTTTTAGGGTGAAACCCAGACATGAAACCCATTTTCAGACTTACATACACAAGAGAGAACACAACAACTTAGTTTGAGATATTCTGACTCAACAAACTCACTATTAAAAGAAGGAACGAGAACGAAATGGCTTGTATGCATTGCATTATGATGGGAATTAATGAATATACTTTCACATGCAGGCTGCATACTGTTAGACAAAAACAATCAATTCATTATTATTTAATTATGATTATAAATTAAGGTAGAACTCTCAGGGAGGGAGTACTCAGGCTATACCGCTACCACAAGGCTTATTAGCTAAACTAGACTTTATAATCAATAATGCTGCTTAATTATTACATTGGGGGAAACCTCACCATCCAGCATAACAACATTTGCTCATAATAAATATTTGGATAACAGTAATGAAACTGTGGAAACATTAGGGGCACATTGTAAAGCACAATAGCAGCATTAGCATTGGGAACACACACAACATTAGACTCAAATTTCCCCCCAGACACATGTTAAAGGTCCTGTATGCGACATTCAGAGCATTAATATGGCAGCAAATCACTATTTGCTGCGTACAGATTTTGTGGAGTAACGGCGTCCTGAGCTGAGAGTGAAGTCACATTACCTCTGTGTGTGTTGTAACCTGAGCTTCTCTGTGGTTTGCAGAGGTGGATGAGGCACCTGAAAGGTACGCTTGAGTAAAAGTACAGAAATCTTGCCAGAAAATGACTTTGGTAGAAGTTTAAGTCACCTATTAGAATATTTCTTTTAAGTCTTTAAGTATCTGATATTTCCTGTGCTTAAAAGTTAATAGGAATTCAATAATATTCAATGTACTCAAGTACTGAAAATAAAAGTAAAAGCTGTTAATAAAAAAGCAAGAGGTCAGAATTATGTTTGTTTCTTCGTAACATGTACACCACCTTAAAAATAGAGCTTACATTACACTGGAAGAAAAACAAGGTTGTTTTTTTTTACAACTCAAAGTACAGGAAAAAAAATACGTATGTACTGCAACTAAGTATCATTACTTTGTTTAATTAGGCCACTGATGGTTTGTTGTGGTTAGCCCGTCCAGCTGTGGGTGCATGTTTGTGCATGTGTGCATCCCACTGACTGGCTTATCGCTGCTGCTTTGGCTGAGCTCATGCGGCGGTTAATGCTGATATCAGTATGGTGTCACTGCAGAAGCATAGCACCCACTCTCCAGTCCCCCCCTTGTTAACACTGTCAGTGTAGTGTCTATCTTTAGTCTGAATTATTTTCATTTTCACCTATAAATAGCGCTTTACGCATTGAGCCGGCTCGGTAACAACACCATTATATATTTTCTCAAATGGCACATTTCACAATAAAGGCTTCACTTCCTGTTCATTTGTCACGTATGTACGGTAGCCACACGGGACCAATATAAAGATTTGCAGAGGTCAGTTATACAGGAACAACGTAACCTCACATATTTAACAACTTCTTCATCATTACACTGGAACATATTTCTCTCTGTATTGTAGCAAGTCATACCATCTAACAGTATAACAAACATATCACTGATAAATGGCACTTAAGTTAGCTCTGTCAGCATTGTTGCTGTTTAGCACTGTTTATGGAGTTAGCACCATTAGCTCTTAGCCACTAGCTCATGTTGAGAACCGTGTCCAGACAACTTATACACTCTGAATTTTGCATAGAGCCCCTTTAAAATGAGTAAAAAAAACCTCTGCCATGAGTAATACTTTGTTAAACATGGTAAAAAAATGGGCGTCGCTTAGTGGATAGTGCCGGCACCCCATGCATAGAGGCAATGCCTCGCTGCAGTGGTCGCAAGCTCAACTCTGGCTTGCAACCGTTTGCTGCATGTCATCCCCCCACTCTCTCTCTCTCCCTATTTCACACTGTCCTATCCATTAAAGGCAAAAAGTCCCCCCAAAAAATCTTAAAAAAAAAAAACTCTGAAGAGGGGCTGGAAGTACATCCACTTTTTCTCCCCTCACCACTTACGTTAGGTTGACCTGTGACAAAGCAATGCTCATCAAGATAGCTAGCCTTAGAGGAATGATCGCAGAGGTTAAGCCATACGTGTCTGAGCCTCAGTCATACACAGACTCAGATGATGAGTCTGTTGTGCACCAAAATCGGTGACTAGCAGATGTATGAGATGTATCACACTAGTATGTGCAGTTAGAATCTTTTATTTGTTTATGTTGTTTACTAGCTTGCTAGATTGTAACTGGCTAATATCTTCTACGATGTTAGTCTGTGTTCTCATTGGTCTGGTTTCCTTTCCAAACCTCGCACTCTACCATGTTTGCTGTCAAAACTTTGACTAAATGTAAACTCTGTTCTGGGGTGACCTCTCGCTCACCTGGCAGATTGTGTGCCCCATATAGGCTGAGGCCTTTGCAGTGGCAGTGGTTTGATTCTGATTCATTCTCCCCCTCTCTCCCACCTTTACTGTCTATCTTAAGCTCTACTATCAGTAAAAAGGAGAATGCCCCCAAAATAATCTTAAAATAAAGCAAACTCTGCTCTGACAAGTCAGCTCTGCCCTGAAGGTATCAGGTTTATTTGCTGGCATTAGCATATTAGACAATGATTTGCTTTTGTAATAGTGACACACCTAATTTAGCTTCCCCCAGGTACGTTTAAATCTTACACTTAGGGAAAGTGCACAGGCGTCTTCCTCTTCAGTAGAGGAATGTAAATACACCTGTCTGGTGACAAACTTTGCACAGATACAAGTCACTATAGTCAAGGTCAGATATTTTCGGGGACACCAACATAAGAAAAACACATTTTTTGGGCAGAGGGGATCTCTAAGTCTCTGAGTTTTTTTGCCCTGGTGCAATGTTTGAGGCTTCCCTACACACCACCCTCATATAAATGCTGGGCATGGTTTTAAGTTTCTACCCTTATTTGCCTTTATATTGTTAAGACTGCATTGTTCGAGATGAAGTCGTCTAAGATTAACAAGTCAAACAGAACCCAGGACTCTACCTTTGAATTTGTGTTTGTGACGGACATCAAACTGAATGGGCGTTTAGTTTACGATGTGCTGTATGTGATGTGAATGTAGATGTCTTCCATGCTGCATAGTCACGCAGTGGACCTTGTGTTTGAACGTATCATTGATCGTGTAGAGCTGAGGGTAAGACAACCAGCAGATATCCTTTCTGTGAGTCATCAGCGTGGAGTGAGTGGGAGTGCTGAAGTCCGCCGGGACCTTGATCTCAGCTCTGTCTATCGCTCCTCAATCTCCCTTGTTCCTTTCCTCCCTCTCACTGCCCGTTTGATGATGTGCTGGGTAAAGCCAAAAGGCCGGGCAGCTCTCGGCACTGTTCAGTCAAGGAACCGGGGAGATTCCTCCTCTTCTTCTTGTCTAAAGATGAAAAAGCAAAAGGCCTTGATCTAAAAGACGGCCCGCAGCTAGACCGAGACTGAGAAAGCTGCAGCTCTGCATTCAAATCAAACTGTTCAAGCAGCAGGAGAGAGAAAATGAGATTGCAAAAGAACACAGAGGGGAGTGAAGGCCGTTAGCTGTGTTCGCAACAAAATAGGACTCGGAGCAGAGGAGAAAGAGTGGAGCTGAGACAGTAATAAAAAGACTGCAAATGGGCTAATAATGATTGAGTGGAATGGACTCTGAAGGAAGGAGGGAGGGCGAGGAAAGAAAAGACTGATACATAATGAAAGAATGAGAAAGGTGACCTGACCCTTACATCCAGAGGTCACATGTACTGAGTGGTTGTTTGATGACATTTTCGGAAATACCAATCCCCAGGAAACAGCGCCGGGGTCAAAAGCCAATTTGAAATAGTGACCAAATCATGTAATCACAGCTTCTGGGTCCGTCATGTGGTGCGATGGGGCCCAAAATCACTTTTCCACATAGACTGACATCGTGATAGAGATGTCTGTAAATCAAATTTTCCGAGGTATGTCAACTTCTCAGTATGAACTAGCCCTTATCTAAATCATTATGTCCTATAAGTTGTAAAATTCTTGAGGCTAATAGTTGAATCCAGGGTTATTTTTCTATACAGTCATTCATATGAGTGAGACGCAGGGTTAAAAAAAATGCTTCATGCACTTGTTCCCTGGGCCCTTAGATGCAGAGGATCCAGGTAATATTATATAAGCAAACCAAACTAATTAGTGGCTTCATGCACCATGGAGCAACTTCCATAAGAAAGAACACGGGGCTCCTCCAAAGCTTTATCCAGTTCTCTTTCTACATTCATGCTGCTGGCTGTAGCTGGTTAGCTTAGCTTTGCATAAAGACTGGAAACACATGGAAACAGCCTGACTCTGGCCAAAGGTAACAAAATACCAGCACCTCTGAAGCTGTTCAACCCAGGCCCCCTGGATGTGTATTGACTTTGAAGCCAATTTCCTTGTTGGCCAAACAGTTAAATTATAAACTCCATGTTTGTCACATGGCGCTATTGACCCACATTAATCCTATAGAAAGAGACGTCATGAAATAAGTGGATACATTTTTATGAGCGTCACAACCCCTGCAAAATGACTTGTTTCACTGTTGGGATTTGATTCATTTGGCCACTTGAAAAGTCTTGAGGAGCAGCGTGATCAAATCATTTTATCACCCTTCAAGTTAGCGGAGCGCTAAACCAGAAGTTAGCCGCTCTATTGCTCTATTGGCCCAGTGATGCAGAAGATCCAGTTAATTTTAAACCCGAGAAGTCGAACCCTTTATGGCTTCATGTGCCATTGAGCAACTTTCATAAGAATGAACGCTCAACCTTTGTCCCCTTTAAGCGTGGTGGCCTTGTGGGTAACCTTTGGGGGTGTGAAGTGTGCTTCATTGTGTACATGCAGAGAAGCAGCTCTCTTGGGGTGTCATGGTGAAGACGCCAGGCAGCAAAGAGTGATGACAGTCAGCAGAATTAAGTGTCTCAATGAGCTCAGGGCTACTGCTAAACCTCATGAGAAGGCCATGTTTGTTGTTTTGTGGTGAAGACTGCAAAAAAGCCATTGTGGGTGAACGGCACCTGAACGCCTCGCCATCCTTCCTTCTGCGGAGTGGTTTGGACTGCTACAAGCTAGTTACCAGCTAATAACGAGCCAAGCTAAAATTAATGTTAATACGCCAGTGTGTTCCCGGCTACAGTTCAGAGCCGACAAGCTGTCACTGAGAGAAAAGTCTCCAACGCCACATCCAGTTCTCTTTATACATTCGTGGTTCGGCTGAGAAAAAGCATATAACCCCCTACAACAGTACAAGCGGTCGATTTTACTCCTCAGTTCTTGTGCAAATTAAACAAGATTTAACATGTTAATTAGTGAGCTTTAGATGTGCTTTTAGGCATATTTGTTACAGAGCTGTTTCCCCCTCATGCTAAGCTAAGCTAACCAGCTGCTGCCTACAGCTTTATATTGAGCACATGGAGAAGTATTGATGTTCTCATCTAACTCTCAGCAAGAGGAGCAGATTAGCGTATTTCCTAAAATGTCAAGCTATTTCTTTAATTGAGCAGTTTATGTTTGTGTTTTCATCAATATTGCCCACAGCTCCCAGGACGGAGCGGAACATCAGGGCCTGTAGGCACTGAACTATTATGAGAGTGTAAAGAAAGGAAATGAACAGAGGAGCAGAACAGAGAGAAGAAAGGAACAGACACCCAGGTCTACTTGAGTATTAATTATGTTGGTTTGGTTTGGTTGTTTGAAACTGCTGCCTGTGAGGGAGAAGCGTTGGGAACAGAAAGTCCTCAAATGCCTTCTTCACATTCTTGCTGCTAGAACCCGTCTTCAGAGAAATCGTCCGCAGAATGAAACTGGACTGATTAGATGTCCTGTGTTATGTGGCCGTTGTTGATGCGCAATCCTTCTAAATCCACAAGAGGCTGTTCACACGCTGTCATTCACTGATGCCTGTATCACCACAGCAGGGCGAGGCCAGATGGCACGGGGTGCCAGAGCAAGTCAACTCTGACACTTCTCAGAAGCACGCTCACACCACCACGGGTTGGAGTGATGATGTGAGAAAAGGGAAGAGACACAAAAGGAGAGATGTTTGTGGGACAAGCTGTGGTTAGATGCAAGTGAAAGCAATCAATGAGCTGAGTTAGAGCCTATATAGCGGTTCTTCATTAAGATTGGATGGGACGTATGATGGACCACATGGAGAGCCTTTTGCCCTTCCCAATTACCAGCTATAACTTTGGTTTTATGCTCTGTCTGAGCTGTCATAACTCTAAAGTGACAAGACAGCGTGAAACCAAACACTGTTAAGTCTAAACAAGCCACACTTCCACAGTCCTCTCCTTTCCTTTCGTCCTCTCTCTGCCTTTGTTTTGCTTTCTGGTGCGCGTCAGTGTCAGCTATCCCTGGGATCTGTCAGCAAGAGAGCAGAACCTTTTCAAAAACTTGTCAATTCAGGCGAGCAGAGCTAAAGGTCACTCAGCAATTTAGGCTGCCCCGGTACTGAACCGACACCGAACGCTTGCCAACTCTGAATATATCTGCAAACCTCAGCCAAGATGAGCATGTGACCCGAGGGACGGATGGAGCAGTCAGACACTGTTCCACTCTAGAGTCTCGATGTTCCATTGCAACAACACATACTTTAACCATTAAGAGAGAGAGTTGGTGTTTCTGGGACTGTGGCCTCTGTGTGTGTGTCGAGACAGAACATCCTGTGCTGCCTTGGTTACTGCTCTCCTGCAGAGCTGCGCCTGCTTTGATCTCGCCTGTCTCGTCTTTGAGGAGCAGATTTTACCGTTCTGCTCACATCGAAGTAGATTGTGTGGTTTAACCAGGTGGAAAATGCTTTCCAGAGGAGAAGGGGGGTATTTTTCTTACTATCTGGGCTTGGGGTTTTTCCGTGGTCAACGGCAATCTCTTTTCACTACGGATCTCTGCTCTTTGAAATGCACATTCATTTCTCTCATAGGTTCAGTTTCATTTGTCAGGGTTTTGTTGCCAGAGAGGATGACACTGTTACGGCACTTTCAGGTGCTATAAGCTGTGAAGGAAAGAGTCCTCACAGTCCAAGAGTTAATCCAATTGTCTTTAGTCCCATGTGAGGAAAAGGGGATTGGTCTCTCTGTGTGCATGTGAGTGTGTGTGTGTTTGTGTCTGAAATGTTTATGGATTACTGAGAGGTCAGCCTCTGCAGTTGAGCCTCTTCTGGACGGAGAACACGACATTGTATTTGGCTCTCAATACATAAACTGCACCGCCTGCTCTTGGTGCAGCATGGAAGCTGCATTTCAAGGAGAAAGAAAAGAAGAAATGAAAAATGATATGCTGATTTAAAAAAAAAAGAAGAGCTATTTCCCCTCAAGGACTAATATCTGATGCTGGTCTCATTGTTTTGAGAAACAGCAGTTGGTGCTTCTATCATTAGTGTCTGCTTAAGCTGCAATTAGGTAGCCAGTGAGGACTAATTCAGATAAAAGAAAAATACAACTTTCCCAGGGGCGGCAGCTTCTCTCAAAGTAAGCAATGAGAAGTTGTTTTTTTCCACTCCCATACTTATCTCTTTGTTTCTGTCTCCAATGGATCCGCCAAGAAATGTATGCATTTACTGCTGGCTCTGTTCATTGTGTTTGTCTCCTGTCCTGATTTTAACTTGGAAACCCAAAGGATCCAGACATGAATGGATGGATATTTTTATCCCCCTCCGTAGAAGCGGGATTCATATTCTGAGAAGTTTTGGGGGGATACAAACTATTGATGGGCCAAAAATGAGTCAGAGAAACAACTTACAGAAAGATCGGGAATGAACTTTGAAACTCAACTTTTAAGTCAACATGGAGTCCCTAAAGTGCTCTGAACAAAAATAGAAATGAACGTCTTCAACTGGGCAAATTCCAACTGCTTATGAAGATCATGTGACATTATCAAAAGCTCCAGAACAACTATTAAATGGACCCCTGAGGTGAGCTTTTGTCTTCAATAAAGTTACACAAAGCTGGGGACTTGAGAGTCAAATCTTGGATTTGAAGTGACAGATTAGCCCAAAATCAAATACACATATTTTTCCTTTTACACGTAGTGCTATTTATCCATCAAGATGTGAGTTAGAGAGATGTCTGCCTTCTCTCCAATATAATGGAACTAGATGGCACTCACTGGCACCAAAAAAGCACATTTAAAAAACTCAACATTAATGTCTCTTTCCGGACATCATGACCTGGTTACTCAAGATAATCCACAGACTTTGATGTGAGTAGTTTCATGTAGGAACTATTTCCTTTCTGACAAACTTCATTCGCAAACCGTTTCACCAGTTCGGTGCTTTGAGCACCACAGGCCGAGTGCCATCTTATTCCTTTATACTCAAGCAACCCACACCAGAACAATCTAGACTGATCGATAGCACTATAGGTAAGAGGAAACATAAGTATTTTTGATTTTTGAGTGTACTGTCTCTTTAAGACTTGATTTTTATGGGGTGCCATTTGTAAAGCGTCTCACGCTGAAAATAACATCAACATTTTGCCACATTTAGCTTCAAACAATGTTTAAAAAAGTATTGTGAATTTTTTAACGTCACCTTTTACCACATTTACAGCAATATTTGTTAACTTAGAAATATATTAAATAGTTAAATCTAAATATTAATGTGGCAGGGACACTAACAACTCAAAGTACACATCAAATAAAATTTCTCCAAACATGTTTCTTGTTATTTTAGATAGTTATTATCACGCTAACGTTTGTTCAAGTGTTAAATATTTAGTTTCACCCAGAACATTTAGATTTAACATTTAACATTTAGATTTAGATTTAATATTTAGATTTAACATTTAGATTTCTATTTATATTTAGCATTTAGATTTAACATTTATATTTATATTTATATTTATATTTAATATTTAGATTTAACATTTATATTTATATTTATATTTATATTTAGTATTTAGATTTAGATTTAGCATTTAGATTTAACATTTGACATTTAGGTGCCACATTTAATATTTAGATTTAACTATTTAATATATTTCTAAGTTAACAAATATTGCTGTAAATGTGGTAAAAGGTGACGTTAAATAATTCACAACACTTTTTTAAACATTGTTTGAAGCTAAATGTGGCAAAATGTTGATGTTATTTTCAGCGTGAGCCACTTTACAAACAGCACCCCACAGATTTTCGACTTAAATGATTCACGTTCTGACCTTCCGTGATGCCTGAACAGATCAAAACTTAAAACTTTAAAGCTGAAAGTCAAGTCTTAAAGGGACAGTTCACCCCAAAATCAAAATGTACAATGCCTGAATGTGGGCAGCACGGGGGAGCATCACAGCAAGAGGGTTTCGGTTTCAAACCCACCAGCCACTTGTGTGGAGTTTGCATGTTCTCCCCAAGTTCCAAAGACATGCAGGTCAGGTTAACTGATGACTTCAAATTTCCTATAGGTGTGAATGTGAGCATGAATGGTTTCCTGTCTCTATGTGTCAGCCCTGTGAAAGTCTGGTGAGCTGTCTAGTGTCTAGTGTGTACCTCGCCTTTCGCCCAGTGACAGCTTAGACAGGCTTCAGCCCCCCTGTGACGCTGAATCAGAATAAGCAGAGATATTGAATAAATAATGCCTGAACAATGAATCATAAATAAGATGTCTACATATTTATAATATTCAGTTATCAGGCCTAATCACTGACGAAATGTTGCCACAGTTAACAACTATATTAATAGTTTAAACAGCTTTTGCAAATGAAGCTCTGTAAAAAGTTCAGTGAGGAAGACAGTACTTTTCATGCTCAGGCTGTCAGTTTCTTTCTCACCCTGCCATTCACTCTTTGCTCGTCTGCTCACTCACTATCTCAAGGTGTCATCGTCTGGGTCTGTCAGTTGAGTCATCAGCTGATTCAGAATCAACCAATAGCACAGCGACACACCTTCTCTGTCAGCCTATCATCTTACTGCTCCTCATTTTAAATCTGGTTCTCTCCCTGCTGTAGTTCTTTCTTGCTGCCGTCGTGTGCGCCCTCCACCTCCCCATCACCACCTAGTCTTTACAGATTGATCAGTCTCATCTGCCTCAGCAGCCATCAGCCTCAGAGTCAGCAGCCACCACCATCACCAGTGTCTGGACTCCATGGGGGGATTTATCCTGCTGCTGCTCACATGTCTCTTGCTCACTGGTGTCCGAGTATCAGAGACTTCTGTTAAATCTAAATCAGCACAAATCATCTGTTAATATGTACACTCATATTCTGTATTAAATATTATCTGTACTTCATTCTTCTGTCTCTCCTGATTGATGTACAGTATATGCCTCATGTCAAACAATCAATCAAGTTCATCAATCACAAAATCACAAACTGGCTGCAGGGATTCGCTCCTATTAGCCATAAGAGCACTAGCAATGTTGGTCACTAATGCTTTCTGAGGTCAGGGCTCTGTGCAGGCCAGTCAATTTCTAACCCACCACACTCACAACGCCATTTCTTTAAGGGCTGTGTGAACTTTGCCACATGGTGTAAGAATAAATGGACTCACTAGAGCTGATGCACATTAGCACATATATGACACTGGAAATGAAAAGTGAAATATTACACTAATATCCTAAAACACCCTGCCTCATATCTTTGGCAAATTTGTTTTCATGTTTTATTGTACACATATACTACAATATCATGTGTAACATCATGCTTTCTGTGCATGTTTTTGAAGATGATGTACAACATGGGTATTGCACGCACACATTAGGAGCCGGAGGCTGAAAAATAAATCCAATATATGTTCACAGCATTTGACAAAAGGCACATCTGTTAAAACACTGACTCGAAATAAACTACGTCAACAGGAAATATCATGGGGCCCAACTTCTCCAGCGCTGTAATCCCTGCACAGAATTGGCTGAGATGAGCTCGACGTGTGTGCCTTTTGTGTTTTTTTCTGTGTTGATGTTTGCGCGTGAAGCCGTGTGTAGACGGTGCATGTTTGATTGCTCTAATAGATGGTTTGCTTTTATAACATCTGACATACTGAGACTGGCAGCTTTTTCTGTGACCATGGAAACGGCAAATTAGCCCGTTCACAGGCTTCGGTAATCTGCAGGCTGACACTTAGACACTCGCATCCTGAAGAGCGTAACCGAAGAGGTGAAAGCAGGGGAAAGGAGAGGGGGAGAAAAACACAAAGGTGTGAGATACCACTTCACGTGTTGACATTTCACTGTGCATATCTCACTTTCCACCTGGAAACAAGTTGTATCTTTACCCTCGGTTTGAATCTCAGCTCCATTCCTGATTGAGCTCTTCCTCCACTCCACTGAAGTCTACCAGAGGTCTGATTGGCTCGATGAGAGAGAGATGTCTCCTCCAGATGTGGTATCTGCAGCTTAGTAGTGTGTGGTTAGGCTCCCTCGATGGCTTGGGAAGCAAGCTGTGTGCAGTAATTGAAGCTGGCTCCCCTTGGGGCTCTGCACTAATCGCTAATAAAGTCAACCTCCTCCCCACCACTGCCACTACTGCCCGGCAGAGTGTGTTTGACCCCTGCTGGCCTTCTCTGTGTGGTCCCATTATGAAGGTCAGGATGACTGTATAAACTGAATCACACACTAAGACAAGAGGCCTCACTAAAACAAATACACAGTGCCACAGCACGTACTGTACACTGTAATTACAGTATAGAGTCATCATGCATTAAACATTGGTCAGACACAGACATGCTGTTTGTGCATGCGTCACTGCACACAGATGTACATGCACACATAAGGTCAGCCACTCATTTTCCCCTCAAAGCAATCTGCGACGCCCTCCAGGTTTTTTTTTCCCACAGTTTTAATTTCACAGCTGAAGAGAGGAGACAACTCTGTCTACTTGGCACAAAGCACATTGGTAAATGAACAAGATTTGTACTGAATAAAACATCTAGCGAGAATCCCTAATGCCCACAGTGCTGAGCTGAATGTAAGCTTTAGAAGTAAAAAGAGGATCAAGAGAGGAATCTATTAGGACTGTTTAAGTCGGTTTCATACCCTTTAAGACATGGGCACTATGACCTCTGCTCTCGTGTGCTTTAAAAGGTGTTATCACTTTATGTGTAAGTGCAGGATTTTTTAAATTTCAGAAATAATATTTCATAGATGTTCTGCTGATTTTTATTCTAGTTTTGTGCAGTTTTTAAACAGCAGTGAGATGACAGGAAATGAGGGAAGAGGGAGGAGGGGTAACGTGCCACAAAAGTCCCCGGTTGACTCGAAACAAGGATGTTGCTGTGACATTGTCAGACTCTGAACAGGGACGCTCGCCCTGGTTCCAACAACCCTTATTAATATAACACCACACAAAACAGCACATTAAAAATGCATAATATAGCAACAGCTACCCCAACCCTGATAGTCTGTCAACACATCACGTTGTTACAGTAAACAGCCGCGCTAGAGGCTCTGTGAGACTGTACTCTGAGAAAGTGGTGCTGACTCGGTAATTTCAGACATTTCAGCTTGGACCGCAGAGCTGTGTGAGATTTGGACTTGAGTCAAACTCAGATTATGAAAATGTGGATTCGGGACTCAACTTGCTTGAAACACAGCTGCCTGAAGACTTGACTTGACTTGATACTTGACGGCAAAATGCTGAGGACACTTGACCAGGAGACCCATAAATACTAAAAAAATTAATATTGTTTTGTTGTGGGATGTGACCTGTATGTGTGCAACGTCACCTGATACACACTTTCAATTGCAGGTGCTGGCACCAAAATGGAAAAAAATAGAAAATTTAGATGAAAGAAACAAGCTTTTTATTATAGATTAAGATAAATCAAAATATTTTAATTAGTCTACTGGTCCAATCAACTGACAGACAATGCCACTCCTCGAATCAGGCTGCTTGCATGAAAAAAATCCTCACTTCTATATGTCCTGTGGTCAGGGAGTACTCTGTCAGCTGGTAAGCAACTAACATATTGGAATCAGAACAAGTGGAAACTAGTGCACCAAAATGCAGAACAACATTTGGTCAATCATCCTTTTCAGTAACAGGGATACAACTGTGGAATGCATTACCATCTGAAATTAAAAAACTGGCAGAACTCAAAGCAATGCCTCGAACTGAAGTAAACCTGTGAACATGAATGTGCAGGCCAGTCTTTGATCACACATTTAAATGCAAGCACACAGATGTGTGTTAAGCATGGGCATACATGTGTGGACATGTACGCATAGCGACAAACACACACAGACCTTAAACTTAAATAACATACTCATTGTTCATTGTTTTTTGTCTCTGTTTTTATTGTGTTCTCTTTGACTTAGTTTACTGTATATGTAGTGTTGTAATATTGTATTGAATCACTCCATGATCAGTAGTGTTACACTTTCTCTACACGTTTTAATTCTAAAAGTTGAACCAGGGACAGGGGTTGCAAATTAGCCATGGCTAGAAACCTGTATGCATTGCATCAGCTTTGTATTTTACATATAAAACAAAGCCTTATGCATTTGTCCTTGTCAAATAAAGTGAATAAATAAATAAACCAGTCATAAACAATCAGATTCAAAGCTGAAACTATACATTATTTATCATAAAGCGCCTGGTGGTTCACCCCTTGAAAGAGCACTGACAGCTCGGCTTAACACACACACACACACACACACACACACACACACAATTGTATTTTTTTAAAACGATGCATTTTGGCCTTTTGTCCACATACAAACTGTGTTTTTGGTGACTGAAAACAGACCTTTTGTGAAACTCCTTTAGGGTGAAGATGTTCAAGATGTTTTTGGCTTGTAACGGCAGATTGTGCGTCATTATCTCCTTTGTGAGGCGTCACAAATGAGGTGACATTTTGTACAATAGCAGATGGGGCCATGTTTACACATAAAGGTACAGTTACTCTTCCACTACACTGAGGAACAGAGACGTCAAAGTGCGCTACGGTGTTTTTTTCAGGCAGACCAACATGCTGATCATGTGATTTTACTGTTATGGTTATATTGCCACCTGTTGGTTCTGGCATGCTTCTGACAGCGCTTGAATTGTACTTTTGTGTTTTGATTTGGACGGAGATTTTTTAAAACAGTGCTTGAGTGGATGGGATTTCTTTGAAGAGTGAAGGAGGTAAAATCCTGTTTTTAAAGATACCCACGTAAGTGTGAATTAGGCCCTAGAAGCAAGGTTTTTAAGGTTAATAGTCTTGAAAAAGTGGCCACACCTTCCAAAACAACCTTTCATTTGTATTCACAATAGCCCGTATTCTTTAACCCTTGTGTTCCCCTTCAAAAAAGTTACATCCATGACCCTTCAAGTGGACAAAAATGTCCACTTTCTAGAAACTTTTGTAGTGTCCTAGAAAAGGTCACAGGGGGGTGATTTTTTGCATGGGGGTGTCATTCTGGGTGAAATTTCAAAATCCCAACTTTCAGCATGAAAATCCATTATTTGACCCTGTAATGCATTTTTATCCCATCCATGACCCTTCAAGTGGACAAAAATGTCCATTTTCTAGAAAGTGTCCAACAAAAGGTCACAAGGGGGGTGATTTTTGTCAAGGGGGTGTAATTTTGGGTTAAATTTGAAAATCCCAACTATCAGCATGAAAATCCATTATTTGACCCTGTAATGCATTTTTATCCCATCCATGACCCTTCAAGTGGACAAAAATGTCCATTTTCTGGAAACAGTCCAACAAAAGGTCACAAGGGGGGTGATTTTTGTCAAGGGGGTGTAATTTTGGGTTAAATCTGAAAATCCCAACTTTCAGCATGAAAATCCATTATTTGACCCTGTAATGCATTTTTATCCCATCCATGACCCTTCAAGTGGACAAAAATGTCCACCTGTCATTTAGCCATTTGTATTGTTGCCGGGATAAAAATGCGTTACAGGCTCAAATAATGGATTTTCACGCTGAAAGTTGGGATTTTGAAATTTAACCCAGAATGACACCCCCATGCAAAAAATCACCCCCCTGTGACCTTTTGTTGGACACTTCCTAGAAAGTGGACATTTTTGTCCACTTGAAGGGTCATGGATAGGATAAAAATGCATTACAGGGTCAAATAATGGATTTTCATGCTGAAAGTTGAGAATTTGAAATTTCACCCAGAATGACACCCCCATGCAAAAAATCACCCCCCTGTGACCTTTAATCTCTCTGTGAGGGAGTTTTGAATTTTGGAAATGGACAAAAATGTCCAGGGGTCACACGAGGGTTAATGAGGGAGTGTACTCATGATCTATCTTCATCAAAGAGTTATACTGGGCAACTTTGATCCAGTTGTGCAAAATGCACTTGGAACAACGAGGAGGAATTTACTAAGAAGCTTCTGGTGTGATGAGGGGAGACGTGGCTCCCTGGAGGGCAAACCTCGAAGGACAAGCCGGGATCTTGTTTAATTTTCACCTCAGATATCCCGCTGGATTCCCTGGAAACAGAGTCTTGAAATTAGTTTGCTCTCCCAGAGTCTTACTCAGTATGTTAGTGTACACTTGTAGGCCTGCCTGTGTTAAAGTGCAAATTTAAGTAATTGCACAGTGTTATTTTCCGTGAGTGTTTCAGTCAACCTGCAGGGCCCATCAAGTCCTGGTCTCCATCAGACTTCCCGTCACTGACAGAGATGACTGTAATTATATGCTCAGCGTTGCTTCTTTCCAATACCAAAATAGATTTATGATTCACCAGCCCACGCAGTGTCCACACATGCACTCACAAATGCACACACACAGTCAACGTGCAGCCCCACAAACAAACATGTGCACACCTCCCTAGTAATCAACTCTGATGGAACACAATTAATATCCAATTCCACCAGCCTTTGTTTTCGGCTGTGGATTTAAAAGAAATGAGGAGCCCCGAGGGGAATTGACTCATGAAAACCAATATTTAGTGTGGAGACACTGTCTGCTTGAGGTCAGGGATAAAGGACTAGACAGCCCAGGTCTGAATTGTCTTTCTGAGGGAAAACAATGACAGGATGTCAGGGGGTAAAATAAAGAGTGTAAGAGAGCTTGCACAAAATACCCTCCTTGGTTCTTATTAGGATGTGAGAGGTCTTTAGTATGCCGGAGGCCTCAGGTGTTGGGGGACACTGAAGATTCCAATCTTACGCTTCCCGTCTGGCTCTCGGTGACACACCAATGGATAGCCAGCCGATTCACTCCCCCTGCTAGTCTTCAATCAATAGCGGGAGCAGCAGGGGAGGGAGAGGTTTCTTGGCTTCTCTCCGTTTCCCCTTTAAATCAGACTTACTATGCAGGGAAGGAAGACAACCCCTTCATCCTTTATCTTGCTGTAAAGACAAGCCCAAGGAATGCCTCAAGGCAAACTGTGTGCTCTGCACTCTCCTGCCTGGCTGCCTCAGTGATAAACAGTGTCTTTGTAGCCTGCGGTGAAGTTATGTGCATGTCAGTATATCTGGCCACTGTGGTTAGACGTCTAGATAGACTGGTTTGAGGGTGAAGGACGAGGAGATAGGGGAGGTTTGAGTGGCCCTTGTGGCTGTTGTAATCCTGCGGAGAAACCAGGTGGTTTGAGCTTGAGGGTCCTCTGACAGTGAGACAGTTGTTGAGGTGTAATTTCATTTTTTTCTTTAATAAGAGCACTATCATGCTTCCTGCAGATGAATAACAAATTTCTATGACAGCTGAAAAACACTGGATTTTAATCTGCAACATTTTTAGCCAAGCTAGCAGAATGGCTGTCGTGGCAGTCGATCCACTGTTGAGGGTTATACTAAAACATGTCAACAGCCACAGGATGGATTGCCATGAAATTTTGTTCAGACACTCATGTTTCCCACAGGATGATCAACCAATCACAGTGGGGACTCACCAGTGTTCCAACGGCTCATTACTCCGAAACCCCAGTAGTCCAAAAAATGTCCCACTGGGCCAAAAGCTCATTTGTCTGACAGCCTATTATCCTGAAAACAAACGCTCATTGCTCAGAAAATACACACTCCCCTAAGTAAATCATTGGATCTTCCAGTTTCTTTTTCTGCTATGGCGCAGGCATGACCCGCCCCACTCTGCCTCTCATTGGTCGCATTGGTTCGGTAAAGGCACGAGACGTGAAATTGGTCAGGGTTGGAGTAAGAATGTGAGGGTAATCCAATCAAAAGCAGAGGAAAAATCACAGCAGGCCCGACTCATTACAGGCCTTGGGACATTTTTCAGGATTGGAGCTTTGGAGTAATGGGCCATCAGAAAAGTAGCATGGTACCTAACGCATTACAAACACATCAACCATTAAGCCATTCTTTGTGTGTAGTATTAAGTAGCACCTGTTAGCACGCCCACACACTAAACTAAAATGTTGAACATGGTAAACATTACACCTGCTTTACATCAGCATGTTAGCATTGTCACTGTGAGCATGTTAGCATGCTGACATTTAGCTCAAAGCGACGCCGTGCTTAAGCACAACCTCACAGAGCCGCCAGCATTGCTGTTATCTTGTTTAACAATCGTGAATATGCAGACATTTTAATGATGCATATTCTAAAGCAAAGACCTAATGTAGACAGAACAGAGAAGCTGCAACACAGACTTTTACTGTTTGCAGCTTGCAGGCATTACATTCTGGATGGAATTTTTTGGTGTTTCAGCACCCGCAAGGGAAATATTATAGGCACCACATAAATAGTTTTTTTACAGGATAAAAGCACAGATACTCCACTCCACCATCCACTCTACAAGACTGATCTAACGAGACTTTGTCCAGCTTTAAAGCCAACACTTGAGCTCTCCTTCAACAGATCTGTCTGCCTTAACACCCACTTTTTTACTTTATTGTCCTTCCTCTCCCTCTTGCCAGAGAGATGGATGGCCACAGATCAGGATGTAGGCGGCTGCCTCGGACAGACTGATGGGGAACGTGAGTGAGCCATCACTCTTGTAATGAGGTGTTTGGACACAAACTAGGATGAGTGGGTAGTAAGAGGGAGGAGGGGGTGGGGGGGGGTAGATCAGCCTATCAGAGGTCAACCTGGAGGTCACAACGGAGAGGTGGGACGCGACGAGGAGGAGCGTAAACACTGCGGTATTAGTGAGAGACAGAAATAGCTACTACAGGGGGCACGGTAACAGATTGAGGTCAGGGTATGTGAGTGTGCATCTGTGTGTGTTTAACACAAGCAGAAGCAACAGTTGAGGCGGGGACCCCTCCCAGGTGAGCAGTTAAGGGCGAAAGCGTTGTGTTATTGTGTGGATATGTCAGAGTCTTCAGGACCTGCTGCGGGGAGAAGGGTAATGAGAGCAGTTCCAGTGTGGAGATGTTTGTTTAGGGGGCACCAGGAAGTATCTAATTAATGCCATCCCAGAGGCCCTGGTGAGGCCTGACCTTCTGTTCAAAGCCCCAAGCTGCCTCCACCGCCTCACCCTGCCTGGGCTGCCATGAGTGAGGCTTGAATTATTGATAAGAGTGAGAGGAGAAGTAGGAGAAAACTGGGGGCACGAATCAGGAGTTCTCCATTGCATGCGCATGTGTGTGTGGGTTTGCATGTGTGAAATGAGCTCACAGGAAGTTGAACAATCTATAAAGAGAAGGTTAAAGGAGACTAGCCCCAAGGGCAGGCGTCTCTGGGGCCTTCATGGAGTGGAGCATCCTAAATAACATGCAGCCTTGAGAGGGGGTAAGGTGATGGGAGTGAGGAGGATGGAGGTGGAGAAGAGCAACAGGAGTGTAATGAGTGAGGTTAGAGGATGAAACACGCATCCTAGATGAAAGGAGGAAGTCACAGGAAGAAACAAACAGAGAAAATTAGGTGAAATTTATCTAAACATTTAAGACTGTGCTTGCGTGAAACGGAGTGCAGGGAGCCTTAGCACGATAGAGATCGGAAAGGGGGACGGCGAAGGGAGTGCAGCGACTCCTAAATCAGGCTGCTGCTTTTCCCAAATGCACCGCTGTTATTTTGCCACAGCTGGGGTTGGCTCACAGGAAACAGATGGAGGTAATAAAGCAGGGAGCTGGGTGGACGCTGCGATCCCAATGGGCTGACTGCGAGCAGGCACACTCCATCCCAGCCCTGACACACATAAAGCCCACTGAGGATTGAGTAGGGCACGAATGGCTGGCGGGCAAGGTGACCAGCGGGGCAGGGATTCAATCTGGGGGAAACAGGCCGTGTTTAAGGCTTAAGGTTTGAGAATGATTGGTGAATAGACTCCAGAAGTAATACAAGGCCTGGGTCTTAAATATCAGCTGTGAAGTCACAGAGAACAGGAGCCTGAAATGTGGCTCAGAGTGGGTTTTAAGTTGCAAATATATTAATAAATCAATATACAGCACATGATGAATGTTGACATGTAGAGGTGTAGTTTGACATTTTGGGAAATGCACTCACTGGCTTTCTTGTCGAGAGTTAAATGAAAAGGCTATTTGCCAGACTCCAGGAAGAAATTGTCTGGTATATAACTCCTTTGTAAAATGGTATATTTTCCTTCTTGCATTTCACTTTCTGTATTAAACAAATGAGCAGATGTATAAATATTTGATACTTTCCCAAACACAAAGATTAAAAGGTATGTTATTTGAAAAGTTTGTCACAAATCAATTAATTTCCCTTCATTTCCTGATTCAACTAATGTCAACATAATCATTTTATTTCCTTTAGATTTAAAATATGCAAATAAACATTTTCTCAAATATGTAAGGTTACAAAACAGGACAGAAAAATAGAATTAGTTCTGTTGTCGTTTTGGTTAATATTGCTGTATGCTATGAGTGTGCAATGTCAGCACCACTTTTTTTTGTCTAATTAAATAATTAAGCTGAGTCACACTTGTTCTAACAAATAACTACAAGTTTTAAAAAGCATTTAGGATTCTTAAATTCTGTAAATTTAAAATGTTTTTTTTTTTTTTTGCAGAACTGAGCATTATGACTTGTTAAGGACTCGAAAGACTTGTCAGTCTTGACTTGGAATTTGACCATGATTGGCACGGTGGTGCAGAGGTCAGCAGTGTCGCCTCACAGTAAGTCCTGGCTCGAATCCAGACATGCCCTTCTGTGCATAGTTGCATGTTCTCCCCGTGTCCTCTGGGTACTCCGGCTTCCTCCCACAGTCCAAAGACATGCAGGTTAACTGGTGACTCTAAATTGGCCGTAGGTGTGAATGTGAGTGTGAATGGATGTCTGTCTCTATGTGTCAGCCCTGTGATAGTCTGGTGACCTGTCCAGGGTGTACCCTGCCTCTCGCCCAATGTCAGCGAGGATAGGCTCCAGCCCCCCTGCGACCCCTAACAGGATAAGCAGTTATGGAAAATGAATGAATGAATAATGACTTGGTCCCTCCTCTGCACATGACCACTAACGTGTTAATCAACCGCTTTAAAGTTGCTGGTAGGTGGATTTTGTTGCCGTTTCCAGTCTTTATGCGAAGCAAAGCTAACCCGCTGCTGAGCTCCAGCTTCATATAGTATTTAATAGAAAAATATGAGCGTGGTATCGATCTTCTCAACCAACTCTCGTCAAGAAAGCAAATTAGTTCATTTCCCCCAATTCCTTTAATTAATTAACTTAAGCCTGAAGCGCAAGACTATTTCACACATTAAGATTCATCATCTGGTCTTGAGAAGTCAGATGCAACATTAATTTGACAGTAATAAACAACACTGCCATTGCCCGAGTTACCTTGAAATCACACAGATTGCATGAAACCTCTCCAGACTACAAACCTGAACACTTCTGCATAAATTTGAAAGACTAATTAGCCTTTGGTGATTAGCTCCAGCTCCTCCTTTTATTCCCTTCTCCTCTAATCCCAACCCACCTCAACACCTACGCTCTTTCTCTGCTAAGTCATTAACGGCAAACCTCCCGTGGGAGCTGAAGCTACCTGCGTCGAACAAAAACAAATACTAGCTTGTTTCATGCATCAGCCGTCGGAGCCCTTGGGATTGGCAGAGTATGAAGTCAGGAGACGGCTGCTCCCACTAATGTATTTTTAATCACTTGTGTACACTTTTTATTCTCTTCATCCAGACAGGAGACAGATGCAGTCAGTCCACGTGTCACCTTCCTATTATCTAACATTTTTAAAAAAGTATTTTTGGACATAGTTTAGCCAGGAAATAAGCCGTGCCGAGTTTTTTTTCCTGGCTTTGCTATGTTCTGTATAAACATTTTATGCAGAAACTGAGAAGAGGAGGAATGCATGTTGCTGCCAAAGTGCTGTTATATGTTTTTACAAACCTAAAAAAAACTGGTCCCTTGGAGTCATCGAACGTGGCCTCAGGAAGAAAAAAGGGGAAGGACAGTTGTCAGCTGTTCATCCACACGCACTATGTACTGAATAAAGAAACATTAACTTGGCTTGAAGGGAGAAACTCCGCCACCTCAGTGAGATCGGGAGCAATCAGATCCCATTAGTATTACACGCCACTTACCCCCTGCACGCACGCACACATGCACATCACAGTGCCACCAGGACGCAGGCTTTCTTATAATTCAATAAACAGAGCACTTGTGTTTACATACAGAAGCTTTTACTCCGTCCAAAGCAATTCTTTTCTATCTCAGCCGACCTCTGGCCTTATTTTGTTTGGCAAGGCAAAGGCAATTTCAGTATATATCCACAACCCTGAATATGTAAACACTCACAAACACGAGGCACTGACATCCTGTTTTTCAACTCACCTTCTCTCTCCCAGTGGGCCTTACAATCACTAATGTGCTCTGATCTCTGATTCAAGGTTCACCCCGCAGCTCCTGGTAAAGGAAAGAAAAAGACATAGAGGTGCTGGGAGCGAAGCAGAGAAGAACATAAAGGACATAATGTGATGACAGAGATAACAAAGATGTCGGAGGCGGGTTTGAGCTTTTGCAGAAGCAGCAGCAGCAGCAGCAGCCAGCGAGCCAGATGTGACAGTCTGCATTTTGTCTTCCCAGACAGAGCGAGAGTGATGGCTGCTTTGATCCAGCACAGGATCTGACATATTCTCTCAGTTCCTATCTGAGCACTCAACACATCCCCACCGGCACGCGAAAGCCCCGAAACACACTGGTGTTCCTAAGCAAAGATAGAACCGCAGAGCGCTTGAAACACCAAGTCCCACAAAGCCACCTGTCACGGGCTGGATGTGATGTGATGTGATTACAAATTGTTCCATTAACTCTCATCTTCTCGGAGATGGATGCAGCGTGGTTTCTCGATTCAAGGCAGAGCTGCACGAGGAAAAATAGTTTCCATCCATCCGTATGGGAAATTTACTGCGGCGCGTTGACATCAGTCAGTGTTTTGCTAACACCCCACCTGCAGCAAAGTAAATGTTATCATTGTTGAAAATGGGCTGGGATGCATGTACGTACGGAGGAGAGCTCCCAAGCGGAAATCCTCAGTTAAACAGTGAAAAGGCCCTCTGAGTCTCTGTAAACAGTGGATAGGTGATTCAGCCTGTGGTTAGATTTGAGCGCTGCTTTCACCTTCTGTTTGTCTCCTGGTCGACAGGCAGTATAAACTCTTCCAGCCTATAAGAAAAACAAGAATTAGTCCACTTTCTACAGCACAAAAAAAGACACTGCACCTTCATGACAGGCTCTGTAATCCCCAATCTATAATAATACAGAGTTAAGAGGGGATGAACATGGGCTCTGAGGGATTTACCCTCGGACACTCTACTGTGTATCCACATAATAATGTGCATGTCTGTGCATACATATTAAAATTCCTGTGAGGCTTCTCTGGTGCACAGATTACCTACAACACACAGTGGTAAGAAGTAAAGTACATTTACTCCACTTACTGGCCCTCATTAACGGAACAAATACAACAAAACACTGGGCGTACGGTCACCTCCATGCAAAGCTCGGCATTTATCAATGTGGACGTGAGATGAGGCCATGATCGAATCTCACGTCAGGTCTCAGCTTGTGTACCCAAGTTGGAGCCAAAGTGGATTTGGGGTGCAGCATAGTAAGTCTGGCTGAGCTAGAGAATTGTTATAAGGCCATGTTTTGACTGGCATCTACGAATTTGCAGCCACATATTGATCACTTAAAATGTATAGCCGCCACACACAGCTCACAGTTTCCTGGCTCTGTCGGACTGACTCAAGGCTGACTGAAGGCTGAACACCACTGGTGCCCGGCTATGATGTATATAAAACTTTTCTTTTCTTTTTTAAACTTGACCAAAGCATGTTTAGATCATTAATCATTAAGACATCATTAAACAAACCCTGCAGCAGTGTAAATATTTAAATACTAGTAGCCTATGGGCCTATTTTCAGACACAGGTGGTGCGTCTGTGTCTCCTCTGCCACCAGTTAGGCCTGAAATGGAAGCAGGCGCCTCAATGTACGCTTTTGGTTGGTACATATCATGGAAGTATGACTTAAATATTCCAGCCTGGATTTTGATTGTCCACTGCGACACTGTTGACTGTAGCAGTGTTTTTCTGACTTCCTTTGATGACACTTTTCAGACTCAAATAGAACCAGTTGGTTTAATTTGACCTTGGACGTCATCCATCCATCCATCCATTTTCATACCCGCTTATCCTCTTGAGGGTCGCGGGGGGGCTGGAGCCTATCCCATTGGGCGAGAGGCAGGGTACGCCCTGGACAGGTCACCAGACTATCACAGGGCTGACACATAGAGTCAGACCACCATTCACACTCACATTCACACCTATGGCCAATTTAGAGTCACCAATTAACCTGCATGTCTTTGAACTGTGGGAGGAAGCCAGAGTACCGGGAGAAAACCCACGCTGACACGGGGAGAACATACAAACTCTGCACAGAAGGTCTCCTCTGGATTCGAACCAGAAACCCTCTTGCTGTGAGGCGACAGTGCTAACCACCACACCCCTGTGCCGCCCCCCTGGGACGTCAGCGTTTCCATTTCTAGCTCAGAGAATTTTTTTCTCCTTATTGTATTACTCCTCTTCATGTCATAACTTCTAGAGGTGAGGCCTCTATACTGAGAATATACTTGAGTGGGATATAAAAATTCCGATTGTTTTCAGGTGGCACATTTATCAACACTTGAATGTTTCATGAATCACATGGGAACCCCTTTTGTAAGATGATTTCTGTCATATGAGGACATTTAGTTAGCAGCTGTAGCTATTCATTTATTTCAGACAGCAGAAACGCCAGTGCCAGAGGTTTGAACCCAGGCCGCCCTGACTCCCCACCACATCAGCAAACCTTCTACTGCTGACATTACACAGGTTAGACCTTGCCGGCCTTCAGCCCGCTGCAACCCCTGGCACTGGGGTTGCTGAGCAGGGTGAGGAGGGGCTGAACAAATCAATGCACTGTACACAGCTCTACAGTGAAATAAGATTTTAACCATCTTAATTAGTAAAAATGCAGAACATCATTATGTGGCAGGTGGCCATAAATAAATCAATGTATGGGAAACATTGGCAGGGATGTAGCCGACACTCTGTTAGCAGTGAGGCAGCTCACTACAGCTTTTATCAGGTCAGATTTGACCACATTGTTTATTAAATAGCTGACCTGGCCCTTCTAATCATAGTGCATAACCTTTGTCAGCAGATGGAGTTTGTTCAGTTGTCAACGTGGATGAAAAGTCCTCTGAAAAACATCTATAATTCCATATCATCTGTGTTAACTCAATCTCCAGATGGCAATGATGTGATAAGACTGAAAGAACCAGAACAGCCACTAAACGGAGAGTCTGAAGTGAACATTTGAGAACATTATTATGTTGATCATCTGCTATTTTATTTCAGTACATGTTTGAATGCAGGAAATTGTGACGCTGCTGCTTTCACTTGAGTAAAAGATCTGAAAGCTTCTTCCATCACTTGCATCTATTGTCGTTAAATTGGTCTGTGGGTTGATGTTGCTGCACCATTAGTCTGATTAATCTGATCTTGAATCTTTTTCTGTCGTTCCAGGAACTGAAGGTACATTCTGCTCAGGTAGATGCACTTAATCATAACGGCATCATCTTCATTTTAACAGCAGCCCAGAGTCTCGTTTTATGTCCAAACATTAGAGTCGAAGTTGTTTTGACTCTAAAAGTCCCTCGTTTATAACAAACTAGCTCTTCTATTAATTTCCCTGCGTCCTGGACTGTGATACTGAGACATACAACCTGTGGGCATCTTAAGTGCCTCTTATCTGCAGCATCTGCCTCATAAAGAATCAAATTGGGCTGCTGATGCACGCACAGCTGATCCCTTACCCTTGGGGCCTGAACCAAAGAAAATGTTGCAATCGTGAGCCATGGATTTAGTCTGGGTAGTGTTTATCCTCCAATCTGTTTGGATTACTGAATAGCACGGAGGCTATTGTTCGGATACGCTTCCCTGTTGTGCAGAACAGAGCTCAGAATAAGATGTGTTTGTCTGCATGCTTAGTCTCATGTCTGCCATACAGAAGAAGACGGGGGATCCAGATGTAATCCACCCACACAGGAAGCAGCGAGGAGACAGTTTCATCATGGAGTCACTGTGTCTGGGGGCATGAAGTTATCGAACAGGAAGAACATGTTTTGAAGTGGGGAAAGCGGTACAAGATGAGATTTGTGCCACCTGGCAGCTGAATTTAAATGATGTGATCTAAATTCATGAGAAATCAAGTGTTGGCATCTTAATTTCAATCTCAAGAAATAAAACAAGAGTAAACTTTTTGCACATTTTTTAGCGTTTTTGTTGTCAATCACCAAAATTGTTGTAATGTAGCAATTTAAAAAAAATCAATTAAAAGAATAATTCGCCTACAAAATGATAATTGGTATATCAGTGACTCACCTCGTGTTTTGTTCAGTCTGTGAAGAAAATTGTTTTTCTTTCATATCTCCACGGTGAACAAAGAATCCAAATACAGAGAAAATACTTGATGCATTTAATGACAGCAAAACTACACCAAGAACATCTGTTTACAGACTCTTACACAACTCCTGCAGAATAATCTAAGTCTCATTTATACAGTCATATCCTCAGCGCTTCCCAAACACATGCATTTTCCCTAAAACCTCCTATTTAAAACACTCCCTGATGCAAGTAGTGCACACGGGGCGACTCAGTGGAATGCACAAGCAGATTTCATATTATCTTAGTGAGTGTGGAGGTTTAGGATTGAAAAGTCTTGCCTACAAAATGAGTCTCAAAACTTTATTATGTGATGAAACATGTTTGAATGTCCTAACTGGAGTCTGAGGAAAATGCCTGAGTCCTTCAGAGCCCATGAATAACAGAATATTATTGATGTAATTGAAGCAGTAACAGTGGGTCATTATTATGTACATACTGTGTTTACCCTTGTAAGAATAAAGCCAGAGGGGAAAAAAACACAAGGGCATCATTTTTTTATAACATAATATCTTTTTTTTAGCTATTTATTTGTTTTTAACATTTTACAAACACCCCCGAACACGTACACAGACAGATAAAGATACAATCATGATAGTAATAACTAATGTGGATATACTACCACTACTACTCCTACTCCTACTAATAATAATAACAACTAGTCCATATCCATTATGTACAGCATATCATACCATGACTTAATATCAAAATCATCGTCATATCAAAAATTAGAAAAAAAAACCCAACAACATTCAGCCACAGGGGGAGCCACAGCGATCAGTTGCATTTTAGCCATTTTTAAGCATTTTTCTGTTGTTATAGCGCCACCCAGTTGCCAGTTAGAGTTAAATTTCTCCAGTCACCTTGAGGCGTCCTGTTCTACATATCTACCAAGTTTAGTAAAAATCGATATGGCGGTTAGGCCTAGATAAGAAATTAGCTCTCTAGCGCCCCCATTTTGTTTGATGGGGTCAATAATGGAGGGGTCCCCTCAGATTATGTGTGGTCATATGCCTACAAAGTTGTGTGGTGATCGGTGAAACCCTTGAGATGCTATACACCTTTATGTTACCTTTTAGTTATAGATGCTCGGTTTTAGTAAGTTTTCCAACTTTTGCCAAGAGGGAACTTTAGATATTGGTCCCTAGATTATGTTCACCGAGTTTCATGCAGATCGCTCAAACTTCCTGGCAAGAGATCGATTTTAAGTGTTTTTCAAAAAATTCAAAATAGCGGAAAATCTATATAACCGGAAGTTATGGATTCTTGTGGCAGATTTGTTCCTCATGAGGAGAGGCATCTCTGTGCAAAGTTTCATGTCTCTACGACATACGGGGCATGAGATATGCCCACTCAAAGTTTGCAATTTCAATCAGTTGCTATAGCGCCCCCTTTGGCCAATTGATGTAATATTGCTTCATTCGCATCCTCCCATGACCCTCTACCGCTGTGCCAAATTTCACATGGATTGACCAAGTCAGTGAGGAGAAAAACGTGGAACAGAGACACAGACAGACAGAGTTTTTGTCATTATATAGTAAGATATATTTTTAAAAAGGGAAAGAAATCATATCAAAATCTAGAAGAAGTGCATCTCTCCTGCACCTCTGCATCAGACAGAGTAGACATGAATTTTTAATTTGTATGTGATCTGTGATGCTGAATGTTCACAGTTAAATTCAAGTTTGTATTATTTGAAATTTAATTTGTAAATATCCACCCTTAAATGACCATTTTTATATCAATTACTCACCCCATGTTACCTTGAATTGGTAAAGTAACCTTGTTTTCGCCACATACCTCAGTGAGCAAAGGATCCAAAAACAGTGACCATTCTTGATGAATTAAAGTGAAAGAAGATTGTAATTAACATCAGGAAAACTATTACGAAACATCTGTTTACAAACTCTCACACAACTCATGCAGTGTTATGTAAGCCTCATAAATTCAGTCGTGTGCTAAGGGTTTTAAACAGTAAGTCTTCAGGAAGTTATGAGCATACTACTGGAATAATGAGACTTGGAGTTGTTTGAGAGTTTGTAAACAGATGTTTCGACATACAGAAGGCCTAGTTTTGCTGCTGTTAAACGCAGTAGCGCCCCTTTTGGACTCTTTGTTCACCGCTGAGGCACGCCAAAAAAACAAAGTTTTCTTCACAGATTCAATGTAACACAGGGTGAATAATTGATGCATAATGGCCAGTTTGTGGGTGAGTGGATTTTCACAAGTTGAATTTCAAGCAGTACAAACTCTGTGAATTCAATTGTCGACGTTTGATCGATCGCATACAAATCAAAAATTCATGTCCAATCTCTCTGATGCAGCAGTGAAGGAGGGATGCACTTCTGATACTTAAACTAGGGTGGTGTGAAAAATGATATTGCAGTGATAGACGTGATAGATAGATGATTTTAAGATGTTATGTCATTAAAAATGAAGCCCTCGTGTTTTTTCTTGTTTTATTCTTACAGGTATAATAATGACCCACTGTTACTGCTTTATAAATACACAGTATATGTTGTAGTAATCACAGTCAGATGTAAGACTCAGCATCGCACACTTTATGACTGAGCTTTTCACAGATTATAGCTGCTCGTTGTTCAGGAGCTCCAAAGGATTCAGTTTTTTTTAGTCAGATTCCAGTGAGAAAATTCAGACATGTTTCATATAATCACATAATAAAGGTTTAAGGCTCATTCAGCAGGCAGGAAATTTTAATCCTAAACCTCCACACTGGCTAAGATAATGTATTGTGCAGAGCAGCACAGACTCCCCACTGTTCTGAACCACATTTACCATGACCAAAACTGGTTTTTAATCCACTTTAATAATTTGTGTAGTATTTAAATATGCAGTCCCAGTTGGCTTTGTGGTGTTTTTCAAAATCTAATTTGAATGGATTTGTTTTTTTGTCTCAAACAAACAGTCATTCCTAAGTTAAAGCAAAGCACCGTCGCTGGTACATAAATAACCCAGCTCAGATAATGTTGTGACAGCAGAAAAGGAAATGTCCCGTTCCCACCCTTCTGTCCTGTTCCCAAAGCCAGCAGCGCTCCTCTCTGCACCCCCCTGCTTATTTCTCCCAGAATGTACCAGGCCCGTGAGATGTGGAAGCACACAGATCTTTTCCTGTTTTGACTTTTCCTGTCTGCGCTCCTTCCTGTTGAGCACTGCTCAGAGGCTGTGCGTTTGTCTAAACCGTCTGGATATGAGATGTTACATTTGCAGGAGCTGGCAGGTGTCGCCCGGAGACACAAACAGGTGATTTGCTATTGATTTTCTCCATGAGCTGGCGCACGTGCATAGAGGAGAGATTTAGGGAGAGAGCGAAAAAGGCACTATGGCCAGATGTGTTCATTGCAGCTCATTGGAGCAGAAGCTCTCGTCCTGGAGTTCATCAGTTTCTCTGAGGCTGCTGCCGCTCTAACTTCATACCCCATCCAATCAGGCAGAGGCCATCCTCTTTAATTCTCTTCATCTCATGAAGACTTTTGTCCTCTTGAATTTTGCTCTGCAGTGGCAGCCACACTCAAATTGTTTTCTCGTCTTTTTGAGTACAATTTTCTGATTATAGTGGAATTTAAATGACATTTGTTTGCAACTATTTAGGCACTGATTTGGCGCCCTTGGCAAGTGCCGCACTTCCCTGACAAAAGAAAATTACTATTATTATTACTATCTTTTAGATTTCAGCTAATGAGAAATCAGCACAAAAAAACAGTTTAACAAGCAAACAAAAATAATAAAAAACAAAGAGTTTTCCTGTGCTGCCTTTGCCACCAATATGAAGATCCACCACTGAATATAGGGTGCCAAAATATGTCAGATAACAAACTCTCCAGGATTGTAAATGTGATTGATGGAAACTTGGACAGCCGCTTCACCAAGATTTTTTGCTACTGTTGGCAGCTTGTGTTTGTGGGTCTGTGGGTTTGCTGGTGTGAGATACAGTACAGCACTTGTGAATGCCTCCATTCTTGCTGCTAATGTGTTAATTGCTGGCTAAAATTGTGCTTTCTCTTTTTTAAGACCAGGCATCAAGGTCTCAGCAACCTCTCTGCACCAGGATACAGAGAGCTACTTAGCAGCCACTATAGCAGCAACAGCAACATGAAGGTGCGTGCCTGTGTCTGTGTCTGTACAGTATGTGTGAATAGATTTAGCATTGCTGGCAGTGCAGTGCGGTGATGAATCACTGTAATTTGCACAGCCTGCAGAGGAGGCGATACCACAGACTATTAAAGACAGCAGCCCTGCATTGATTACCATAGCAGGTAATTGCTTGGTGAAGATAAAATCAGTGCTAATCCTGGGATGTTGTCAGGTTTTGAAACAAGGAAAAACTTTTGATCTTCCCAGCGGGTATGTAAAAATCCTGGCCACGCCAAAAGAGATAAGCTGGAGTGGACCAAATCAATTCCTGCAGTGGGTTAATTGCTTTTCTATGCATGTCTAGCACATTTTAAGAGTGAAGGGGGGGATTGTTTTTATATTGATTCACTGCACAGGGAAGATTTTAATTTCCCCAATCCTCTCTGGCAGTGCCAACAGTCTGAGGTTAGAAAATCCAATTATTTGGGCTCGCCCCAAAACGCCACTAAAACCACAGGAGAACCATGATATTGAAATGACAGACATGAGTCAATGGGCCTTTTGAAAATCTGAATGACTCGAGATAAGGATCAACAGATCAAGGTCACATTTGCTGAGATAATAAACAGGTTGAGGAGGGCTTGTGTCCTCTGGAGAAGTCTTTGTCCTGGGAAACATGTGGCGTGAAAAGCCTGGAACACGCTGCGACTCACTGCACGGGCGCTGAGCGGAGACATTCGGAATTAAAGCAGTGTTGCATGAATATAGTTTCGGGCATTTTCTGAATTATGTTGACACTGGAAGAACAAAATGAAAAATGATTAAAAATGTAAGAATGCATGTTAAAATCGCTCAGTTTCTGAGTGTCGCGTCGACGGACATTTTACTTACAAAGCAATGTAAAATAGATGCTGCGGAGAGGAGCTGCTCAACGAGGAAGTGGAATGTGAATTGGACAGGAGTGTGATGGCTCAGGCAACAGCTCAATATCTTGTCCCTGATGCATCTGCATAAGAAATACTGAATGTGCAAGTATTTCTTCCTACTCAGCAACAAATAAATCAGGTATTTTAAAAACTTTTTTTTTCTAATTTGAAATTGTAATGTTCCAGCATCACAGTTTGACTGAGGTATGTTGGGGGAATGTCCATCAACAGTTACAGCTTCACGTACATTCTGCACCTGCGTGAGAGGAAATGACTCTCCACTCCAGCAACACAGCAGCTGTCAATAATCCTAATTCAAAAAGGGAAACTGGAAGACCGTCTTGATGATAGTTAGCCACTTAGCACATTAACATCACAATCCAATGTTGAAAGAGCAGAGCGTATTTACTGTGCGCCACTGAACAATAACACAAACCATCAGGAAACGTTTCTGCCAAAGAGCTCCTGGCTAAAGAAAAACAATCTTACCTTATGAAACAAGTTTGTTTTGCTCTCACTCCCTCTCAACTTTAGCTCTTTGTTTACTTTGCTCTGTTTCTGTCCATGTGTGCTGAGCTGAACTGCCAATCAGAGTCATTTTTATTCACCGATGAGCCAACGGCTGACTGTCAGCTTGATGTCTCAGGGCTTTTAATTTGAGTGACATTTTGCAGGTGGAGACCAGTGGGGACTCTGACGCTTTAGGCCCCTGGGCCTGTGCCCAGTAGGCTGCTTCAGTAATCTATCCACCATCACAAGCCTTGCAATCAACTATAAAACTCCATTATATCACTGTATAAGTCGACAGTAAAAATGATGGTTAAAAATTCAGTGAGGTGGCATCATTGTCATATCTTGGAAAAGACAATATGTTTAGCTGTGGAAGCTTCATAAGCTGCTCTAACTTAAAGCTTATTTTTAAATGACTCCTCTGCTTAATGAATTTGTTACATGACACCAGCATGTCAGGAGAGTGGACACGCTGGCCTCAACAAACAGTAACTGTCACATTGCATTACCCCAAACCTCATTTGGACACCACCAAATGTTTAAATGTTTTTAATAGAGGTACATCATAGCTAAAAGATAAATTTTGTGTGGATGTATTTCTCTGTGTGTATTTGTGGGTGTATCTTTGATGATGCATTTATGAATTTGCGGATGTATTTTGTGTGCGTATTTGTGGGTGTATTTTCTTTTCTTTCTTCACTGTTTTAAATTTTTAAAAAGCCTCCTGTGAACTGGTTTTGCAAATTAGGATTTTACTGCTTAACACAGAGCGTCTGGTTCTGCTGCATATCAAACAAAATAAAAACTATTTTGTATTATAGTATGTAAGTGGGACAAAACACTGAGAGAGTAAAAAGGAATAATGAAATAAATAAAACTCTCTGTGCTTTCAATATTTAGCTTGTTACCTCTTTATTTTCTATCTGCCAGCATGAATCTATAGTGTGAAACAACATACAGCAGAAATCACTTGTAATCAAGGCTGAATTATGGAGCTCCAGGGGCCCCGTGATAAACAAAAAAACAAATAAGCAAGACACAAATGGCACACAGTGAACCTGGAGTGCAAAAAAACAACTGAAACCCAGTTTTTGTTTTAAAAAAAAGGCAGCTCACTTGTTACCATAATCTGGTGTGAACCCTCAAATGTGGACCGTTCTTGGGTTCATTATCTTGAGTAAACTCGGGATTTGCGGGTTAAAGTGCGTGGCTGAATGTGGGCTAAAAGAGCTGAAAAGCTAAATCTCAAATGCATTCCCATTTAGAGGTTTACAGCAATGCAAAAGCTCTAAATGCAGTTCTGAGAATATGTGGGGGGGTAACAGGCAGGAATTAGCATTTTGCTCTTTCAGCCCTCCATTAATCCATTAATTCTGCCTTCCATTAATTGGTTGCATTCAGCTAGAGTGTTTCTGTGCGACAGACTGATTAAATCTCAATAACTCCAATGTGTTCTGTTAGTGGTGTTTTTTAATTGAATTCCGTCTGTACATTGTAATAGCCGTGGCTGCAGGGGAGAGCGCTCTCTCTGCTCACCTTGATGTGTCGGAGACAGAGACACACAGCCACGGGCCATAATAGAGACTTCACAAAACTCTGGGAGAAGAATACAGCAGTGTGATGATCACTTCAAAGCCGTCAGAGGGCCTATACATAATGGATGACACAAGAGCAGTCCGCTCTGAAGTGCATTGTTCTTCCCTCCCAATTAATTTAGAGGTAATTATTCCTTAGGCACCTTAATAAGATGAGAGGCCACCTCAGAGAGGATGTTGCTACTGCTGGAATTAGGAAAGACATTCACAAGCAAAGCTGTGATCACATGCCAGTCACTGTGGCCCGCTCTGCAACACTGTCACTCTTACTTCCTGCCTACACTGCAGCCATGCACATAAATATCTGGCGGACTGCTCAGAGGAAAAATTACAATTACTAAAAGCGGTGATCCAGCCTTTGCATTTGCAGGCACGTCAAATAAATTGGAGGACTTACTGGACCTATCAAATGCATTCTGACATCAGATTAGACCAGATCATTTTTTAAAATATAGATTCCTAATATAGGCCTGAGATATTACCGACTCCACCCAGGGCCTGTCTGAGAGAAGAGAGGGTGCTAAAAGTGTTAATTTTCATATCCATCTTACTCTATATAATGTTTAATAATGTCTTAAATGTCTTTATTTTACTGTAATGTCACTTATTTTGTTGTTGTTGTGATTTGATTTGATTTGATTTGATCTGATGTGTAATGCCTTAATTTCCCAGGTTCAAGGATAAATAAAGTATCTGCGTTTACCGTCTCCTTCTCTGATTCCCCACCGCACATCCTTCCTCCCTCAGCTCCGCCTCCAACATGCTGGTGCTGCTGCTCAACGTTTTTATCACCTTAAATTCGCCCTTGTAAATTAGGTCAGCCTATAATCACCATGCAAGTCACCCACACGGTGCTTAAGCGTTTCTCTTGGGATCAGCGCCAATCACAGGTCTTCTTGGACTCACTCAGGTATTACACATATTGATAAACACACTGAGTACCTGCGGTAATAGAATGGGACCCGACTTGGACCTGATTGACCATAATAAAACCGGGACCTGAACCTGCACGCATTAGGATCTGGGTAGACCGGTGAGGATCTCCACGCTGGATCCCACATTTCCCATACTACAACTCAATAGCATGTCTTGGGCACCATGGTTCACAACACAGGCTGATAAAATTCTCATGCCCAATCCGAGATAGCCTAACCCCTGTGATGTGAGCAAACAGTCGTTTATTTACACATTCAGCAGAGAAATACTAGCATATATTTGGAGTCATGTTTCTGGCCTCCTGCTGAAGGTAAGTGCAATATTCACTCTCCTTGTAGCTCTGGTTTTGTAGCTCTTCCCCAGCTCCTGAGGGAAATATCTGGTTTGTTAGCAATTAATGCTAAACTATAATCATCAGCTTGCTGCCAGTTTTGTAAGTGTGCCTTTTGGTGCTGGGCAAGAAAAATATAGTGGATTTATTTGATCTTTTTTGCTGAAAACAAAAAAAAAAACAGCTGGAAAGAACACCAATGAGAGCAGTGCCAGTGAACCAAACCAGTAAAGTTGTGCCAGAAAATCAAGACAGTTCGCTAAAAGATGCTAAAATGCGTGCAAAAGAACTGACTTGATCCGTTGTTGGTATATATTAATCATAGCCACTGTAGCATTTCACCAAAGCACTCAGTACAGTCTATTTTTGCGAGTGAGAGTCTTAGTTTTTTCCAGGACATGTTCCGAGGTGTGAATTTGTGCTGTAGTAGTGTGTATGACTGGCAGCTTGCCAGTGAATGAGTAGCATCACTAATGCATACGGCCCATTTGGATGCAAAGAGGAAGGAAGCCAACGATGTTCCTGGTTTATTTGGGAACAGTGGGAAACTCGAGCAGGCTCTGTTGTTGCTGTAGTGTTTGTTTGTTGCTCTGGAGTTTGTGTGGTCTCTCAAGAGACTCGCAGACAAGACATATACACCCACACGCACACGCACACACACACACTAACAGTGTGCAGGGACTGATGATGATGTACAGCCTCGGTGTGTTGCGGAGCCTCCTCAGCAGTACACAATGCCAGGAGAGTGCAGTGACTCAGGCTGACACAGCGGGAGCGTAGGGCCAAGGAAACTACTATCTGCTCCCAATGCACCACGACGCCTCCTCAGCCAGAAACAGTGCCGCTTTGCAGCTTTTGGAGGCCAGTATCCAAACACTCCCTGGCCCCATTGTTAATGGTAATGTTGTTTGTTGTTTAATGTTGTCTGTCTGCTTCGCAAGTCCCTGAATGTTGAACATTTGCAATTCTGAGTTTTCATTTTATCTTCTCCTCGTTTCCCCGAGAGGCTAATAATCCCCTCACTTTTTTCCACACTGTGCTAAATAAGTTAAAAAGCACACTTGGTCCTGCAGAAATTTCTGGTGAAATAATGATTCAATAAAAAATAATCCCAAAACAGTCTCAATTCCCCCGCCTTCCCCATGACATCAGGTAATGACAGCTCCATCAGTCCCTGCAGTGCAAGTAACAAAGCTTCAAAGTCTCTGACATTTCAATGGGAATTCTTTTAATATAGTTTTAATAATGTCAGTGTTGCACGTTTGGGATTTTCACACAATAAGGTCAGTATCCACGAGGCTCCTGCTGCTATAGGCAATGTTTTCTATCTTTCGCTTTTGCAGTTGTTTGTCTCCAAAATATTTGGGCTGGGCTGTCCACTGCCACATAAAGAATGCATGAATTCTGCATTTGGGTAGACTTCATGCTCACTTTTAAACAATAGCAAATAAAATGTACAGCATTTCCATATTTTTATTCTTCTCTCTTTCATTTTTATCCTCAAGAAACATCTCATAGCCTTGGAACGAGCTGTAAATGAAGAAAAGGATGATTATGGATTCATGTGGGATGCTACGGTGCACTCACAGGTGACAGCACAGTGTTTGATGTTTGTAGATGGAACTAGTTGGCGAGGATCAGAAGGAAACACTTGTCATTTGAAGTCAGTTCAGTTTGATGCTGCAAATGAAAATTTCTGATGACAATTTAGTTTTCAACAAACTCATTAAAATTTCCTTTTCAAAATCGTCTTCAAGTTAGTGTTTTGTAATGTATTTTGCAAGCAAGTGAAACAACATGAGGAAAATCTACTCATTACGCAGGATTGTTTGTGTTGTCGCTAAATGGCAGATAAGACCCCAGCTAACGAGAGACCTGACGGTGAGGTTTAACAGTCTTAAAAATGCCATTAAAGGTGAAGACATGTCAAATAGGATTAAGGGCTAATTGGTGTTTAAAAGGCAGCGTTCTCCCTGGATGTCAAGAGTCTCCCCTGCTGGTACTGTCTGCTTTAGAGGTGTTTTAAAGGGGCAATAAGCGAAATCGTTCACTGCTAGGTTCGTTGTTGTGCACTGCCTGTAGAGCAAAACAAAGTGTGGCATGAGCCACTCCTCCCTCTGTCTCTGCTCTCTGGAGCCTGAGGAGGAAGCAACGGTTAGCCCCCACTTTCACTGTAGGCAGATTCACTCACCACAGGGGCGAGGAAATAAAACCTAAACAGCCAACTTAGTTTAGCAGTTAGCAATGTCTTTCACTCACTCTCGGTCTCTGCTGTGTTAGCTATTTCCCTGCTTTCCTGTTAGCATTAGCACTTACTCGGCTGCCACGCTAATGCTCCAACTGAGCCGGGAGCCAGGCTCACGCTTCTCCGCCAGGCTCAGTGAGTCGGAGCCGAGAAGCGTGGAGACGTTAGCGTTAGCCGGCTGCTATGCTAACGTTCCGGGAGCCTGCTTCTCGGCTCCGGCGAGCTCTGGCGTGGGGACATTAGCCTTGGCACTAGTCGGCTGCTATGCTAACGTTCCAACTCTTCACCGTGAGCCCGTGAGCCTGGCGGGCTCCCGGCTCCCAGAGAAGAGAGAAATGTTAGCTTTAGCTCCCACAGTTAGCACTAGAGCTACTACGGCTACTGAACTAGCTTGCAGCTATGGAGCGCTTCTACCGGCTCTTCTAGTCACTGAGCCTCGCCTCCATTTCAGCAAATATATTGCATTTATTACAGGTACCATCATCATTGAAGTAGGCAGGGGAATAGCTAAACACAGCCGCCAGACTGCCCGCCGGGCTACATTTTACAATGCTAATTGCAAATTAGCTGGGCTGCCGGGCTACTCACCTAACACAACCGAAACACGACCCATTGCTGGGACCAAAGTTCCGGACATTAACCCATGCTACGATTGTAACATTAAAATTTAATTCAATTGACATAGCGACATGTGCCTAACGTTACTGTAACACTAATTAAAACAGACATTTGACTTCATGTTGTTACTTAGCCTACCTGTCCAGGAGAAGAGCTAGCTCCGAGTCAGACTGTAGCCCCTTTAGCTCTCGCAGTGCTCTCCACCTCGGAAATGCAAGGCCAATGTTAATCTGAGTTCTGTCCCTTTTCTTCGCCAACAACCGTTGTTTCTTTAGAGGTAATGTCAGATCCTGGTCGTCTTCAGGTGGACGTTCCGCTCTCTGCCATTTGATTTCAAAAATAACCGCTGCCATTGCTCACTGGCTGTAGCCTTTTATAGGGAGGGAGGGCCAAGGGCTCCAAAAGGAGGAGGAGGAGGAGGGGGGATTCACATGAACGTACATGAACGCGCAGCAACAATGGGCTGGAGATCAACACAGAGAGAGGGTGTGTGAGGTCATGCTATACTCCAGATGAAATTACACCTCTAGTTCTTCACATAGCAATTTTTTAATTCCTTCAATCTAGAAATGATGAATTTCGCTTATTGCCCCTTTAAGCGCAATTAACAACTTTAAAGTGGCGTCCCCAGACATTTTTCGTAGGGGTGGCTGGATGGGGCCGCTGGAAATCTTGGGGTGTCGCTCCAAAACCAAAGGACATTACTGAATTTCAGGAATTCTATTATGGTGGTGAAATATACAGGCTTGTTGAAAACTATGTCAGTAGGAGAGTTAAAGGGAAATTTCGGTTTATTTCAACCTGTTTCAAGTGACTAGTGACATAAAAATAATAGGTAGCGTGTTAGCCGTTAGCCTAGATACAGCTGGGGCGCATAGTAGCGTCAGACCTGTTAAAACGTAAGTCAAAGGGCATACTTCAAGTGCAAAGTTAGTCCACTAAACAAGCTTTTTTTCCACAAAGACCGCCTCATATCGGTGTGGTGCCATGTTTGTTTACCATTTAGCTCTGCTTTCCAAAGCACGGCCGAAATATCGCGAGAACAAGCAGCGATCTCATACCATGCCTGAAATCTTGCGAGCTCTAGATAACGTGAAGAGTCTGGTTTCTATTCACTCTGAATTTTGTCTGGATTCTGGTTCCGGTCTAGAGAGTGGATCCGGAATTCACCAAATTCACCAAAGTAAAAGTGTTCACCAAAGTAAAACTTTAAATTCTGGCGCACCATTGATTTGGGGTGATGAGGGGTGTAAGAAAATCGATTAACTTAATGGCTTGGGGCTTTTCTTGTAAATTATATTCTTTAAATTAAAAAGTTTCACCACATTTTTATTATCTTGGTGCTTTTATTTTGATGGAAAGGTGCATCCATCGAATTCCGGACCCTGTCTCACTCGCCCTGGTTCCAGTTCCTTACCAAAACGGCCACTAACGGCCCTAGACTAGGTGGAGGTGTCTCGTCCTCGGTCACATCCAGACCTTGAAAATAAGGCTGCAACCCTCATTCCTTGCAACAGAGGCATTCCTCTTCTGTGGGCACTGGGGCACAGCATTCACAGGTAACGTTACACCACCAATCTCCAGAGCTACGCAGCCTTGCAGCAGCCATTCCTCCTCTCTCGTCCTCTACCTGTTGTGCCTCTCTCTCTCCTCCTCCATTCTTCAATTTCACGAAGCTCTTCGTCAGTGTATTCTGGCTCAAATAAATAAGGGCGGCCATCAAACTCTGCAAAATCAAATTCCTCCTCCACAAAGTCGAAGTCAGGCAAAAAGTCAGCCATTATTCTATAAATCTTTAATAAAATAAATGAATGAAATTTTCACTTACAAAACCCCCACCACGATTATTAGATAGACTAGTATGGATTTAATTACACACACTTGGCCACTTTTACAATTCTTCTTGCAACTTGCTGCTCAGAGTTATCTCTTTTTCCCCCTCCCTTTCCTCTCTATCTTGCAGCTTTCTCAAGGACCATATCCAAACAACTTAACACTTGACACCGTCCTTTCTTGGGTCCAGGAACAAAAGCATTCATACCGATAGTTACATTGCTGATGTGTGAAAAGTCTGAGTTTGCTACAATGTCAACTCATTCTCACTCCGGCCTCGTCACATATTGGTGTTTGGCCATAGACCCTCCACTTCCAGATACAACGTCAAAGGTACAGGAACAAGGTTTGGCTTTTTAATCTTATGGGACGCGAACATTGCTCTCCAGGGTGACAGTGAAAGTGCTTGTTGGACCCATCCACCAACCCTCCCAACTACCCTACTTGGACTTTCACCGCCTTAACTTTGGTTCTTGTTCCGCCTTGTTTCCCCCTGACACTCACCCTTCCCACTTTTTCATAAGTGTCTGAAACTGCAAGTCACTGCCCAAGTGCCGGGTTTTGACGACCCTCGGAGTGAGACGGGGGTTGACAATGTAACATCTCCGAACTCTCTTAGTTCATCTGTTGCGAAGACATGCTTCACCCTCTGCAGAGGCCTGAAGCCCCACTACCGCTGCTGCACAGAGCCACAGAGCGCTGTTCCCTGGTTTATTCAAAGTTTAAAAGTGTGAAATATGTCACACATTTAAATTGCACCAAATTTGACAATGCACATCCTTGGGTTCCCAGCAATGCACTCAGCCAAGTGTGAAGTAGACCGGATAAACAGTTCCCGAGATATATGAAGGACATATACATACATATGTGAATACAAAAAGAGATTCCTTGCTTTATAGTTGGATATTACTAATTATCTGATACTGTTACAGCTAATATTTTGAGTTCCACAACAATCCTGTTTTAATGTGCTATGTATCTATACCTGTTAGGCAAGCTATTGTTCTTCGAATCTACTGGTTGTCCATTTTCTTAAAAAGACAAATATACAGTACATTGATCGTACAGAAGAAAATATTATTTGTAACAACCCTTCTCAAGTTTAGGGGAGACTTGTAAGTACCCATAGAGCAAGGGATGCCTATGAAAATCACCATGCCAGTTGTTCGCTTGCCAAAATTTAGCTTCCCTTTGAAGCATTTTAACGCCTTTTCCGAGAAGCTAGCATGACATGATTGGTACAAATAAAAACTTTAGGTTATCTAGCTATCCTCGCATAGATCAGCAATTGTGGGTGTCACTGTAAGGCCCATATGTGAGATCACACAGTCACTGTTATTTTTTGTATAACAAAATACACTTTGGCCAGTATGGGAAACATTGTGCATCTTGTTTTTACAGACATTTCCTACTGATGCCTTTGTGCATCGACATCATTATCATCAGCTGAATTCCTGCTGCTCACAACATCTTCAGTGAGGCATGCCTCTTTCTCCTACAGTCAGATGTACTGTATATTTTTAATACCACTTCATATTCACCTCAAAAAAACATCAAGAAGCGCTCCAGTAGCAGGCTGCCTCGCCTCATTTGTGCGCACACAGTGCAGTGAAATCTCTACAGCTCACCACGATTCCACTGAATTACCATCCCATAGTTCATAAAACACAGAGACAGGACCAGTCAGAGGACAGCACAAACCAGACGGCTCTGATCCTGTAGATTAAACTCATGTCAAGCTGCATTCTCTGCCCCGCTCCTCTCCACGTTGACAGCAGATGGCCCGCAGGGTATCGTGTCAGCAGGGCACCCACTGCTATGAATAAAAAATGCAACTATCTGCAAAAGGCAGAGAATAATATGGAACACAGAGCATTGGTTTGCAAAGAAAGAAACTTGGGACAGCATTTGAAATGAAATGTGGCTGAATTTAAATCAATTCGAATGATGTGTAAGGGCTATAACACCTCAGCCTTGTGGTTACACCATTATTACAACTTCTCATAAATATACTACTCTCCTGCAGGAGGCTTAGCCTGTTTGATATTTGTGTCTATATTTGGTACGTTATAATTCCCATGTAGAGCATGAGAGGCTGCTCCAATCACGCAGCACTCTCGCAAAACAGCAACAAGGCAATGTGCCTCACATTCAGACAGGCCGTGTCATATTTTCCACAGAGAAATGTCGTGGGCCAGGCACTTGGCTCACAGATCAGACTATCGGGCCATCTGCTGCGCCATCCCACATATTCACTCTTTTATGTGATGCTTGGTAATCAAGTCATCTAATGTTTCCATTTACTTCATACTACTGCTCATCTCCACATGTCTGCTTGCCTACCATTATTCAGCTCTACCCATGATGCTGCTGTATATCCTCTTACATGCCATTAATCACGTTCAGGGGTTGACAAGGATCATGGAGACGGGAGAAATGAGCATTGAAACCTCTCCATGCACACTTATCACACAGAGGCAAATTCATGCAAAGGATTTAAAAGCAAGTAAAGTGACCCTGCTGAAATAGTGGAAGTGTGTGTGTGTGTGTGTGTGTGTGTGTGTGTGTGTGCGTGTGCGTGTGTGGTGGAGGGGCGCTGAAAGCTTTTGCTCTGAATCTTTGGAAATGCATGATTTTAAATCAGTGAGGGAGGCAGGGAGAGAGAGAGAGAATGGAATAGGAGTGTATGCAGAGAGAAAAGGGTGCAGAATTAGGAGATTAAAGTAGCTGCAGGATTAGGCCCCAGGTTTTAATGATGGAAATGGAAAAGCTGTGAACAGAGTCTGACACATTCTCTCTGGCCCTCCTCTCCTCCTCACTGCCTCTCTCCAAAGCATGTGTCTCCTGCTGATTGCGTGGACGGCCTCCGGGGAGAGCCAGCACTGCTCTCCAATAAATAGCATACATTTGTTTAAAGAACATTTATGTGCAAACACGTTTCCCACAGCATTGCAGCCACTCTGGTTAACAATTAATATATGTGGACTGCCCTGCACTTTTACCATGTGCAAGATGCTTTTTGCCACTGCACATACACACATTCTGGGTCATACACACATTTCACGTTTACATTCACAGGCATAGCTCAAACACTATAAATAAAAGGATTAAGGTAATAGTTTGGTTAAAGCACTTCCATGATCCACAGTAATCAGACGTCCACAATAAGCTGAGTTTACATAATCAGTTTAACGTCTGGAAGGATGTTTAGTCGCTCACTGGAAACATCTCATTAACGCCACAAAATGAAAATGCAACAGCTGATGTTTTATTTTTATTTTTATGAATTTACAGAACACTTTAACATGATTTATGTGGCTTGTGAGCTGTAAGGGGAAAGATGTTTTACTGTCAGCCAAAGAAATCTTCCAATGATTCTCGCCACGCTACTAATGAAAAAAGAAAGGTTATGCATCACTGCATTACATTTGAGGAGCATCCACAGAATCAAATCAGGCTGTGCATACTGATATATAATTCATGTATGTGAATTAGTTTAGTTCGTCTTACTTGGATTTAAAGCTACAATTGGTAACTTTTATGGAAACAGCTTCGTGTTATGTTTGCTGAAACTGCCACTATATTCTGAGAGAAGTACGAGACAGATCATCTGTGAAAAAAAAACGTCTCTCCTCCTCTTCCTACTGCTTCTGCTAGAATCTACTGTGGAGCACCAAAAACAACAGAGCCGAGGAGTCTCGAATACAGCTGTCAATCATGTCAATCCCTGCTGGTGAACTGTCAAACTAGGCAGCTTGATCAAATATGAATCAAGATTCATATTTCATATTTCATATTCAGCTAAACAGTACACTAAAATATGTTTCTGAAAACATCTGAGGTGAGAAACAGGCAATGCAGTAACAGAATCTTGATTGACGTGATTGACAGCTACGTTAGAGACTCCTCGGCTCTTATTGGCTATTTTTGGTCATGTGCAGTCAGGCTGCTAGAAGAGATACAAGGCAATACAATAGGCAGAGGAGTCTGATTTTTTCACAGATTATCTGTCTCATTTAGTGCTGTGTAAAAATAGTGACAGTTTAGACCACAGCTTTTAAATTACAAATTCAATTGAGTCAGATTTTAAAACCAGAAAATGTTGATGGGCCAGACGTTTTCAGCAGCAGGCAACCTACTGAAAGCTTTTTTTTAGCTTTTGGTAATGACAAATTTCTAAACAAGTGCAAATCATTGTTGTAAAAGTTGTGTCACATTTGAAAAGAAAAATCTTTAGTCACATATCTGACTGAGGAACATCACATAATGCAGAAACACAATGAAAAAAAGAGCTTTCAACGCACAGATGCATAACAATTAAGTGGCATTAATGGTATCTAATAACACACTCTTTCTCTACCATAATCTCCCTCTCCCTTCTCTCACCCAAACACACACACACATGCACACACCTCACTTCCTTACGTTTTGCTATAAGGTCAAGTGTGTAGGAGAATACACAGGATATAGATTTATACAGTCCATGGCAGCAACAGTCATGTTTACAACAGCATGTCAATAAAATAAATATTCCTCCTGATTTCACAATACTGAATTATGTTATACTAGTCCATACCCATTGGTAGCTTTGTCACCTTCTACCTATGCCAATCCTTAATGCCTATGTGCAGTTTCACATAGATTGACCACGTCAGTGAGTAAAAAAACGTCGAACAGACAGAATGACTGACTGACAGAATGACACACTGACAGTTTCCGTGATTATGTACAGCATACCATACCATGGCTTAGTCATATCAAAAATTAGAAAAAAAACCCCAACAACATTTGGCCACAGGGGGAGCCACAGCAATCGGTCGCATTTTAGTCATTTTTAAGCATTTTTGTGTTGTTATAGCACCACCCAGTTGCCAATTAGAGTTAAATTTCTCCAGTCACCTTGAGGCGTCCTGTTCTACATATCTACCAAGTTTAGTCAAAATCGATATGGCGGTTAGGCTTAGATAAGAAATTAGCTCTCTAGCGCCCCCATCTTGTTTGATGGGGTCAATAATGGAGGGGTCCCCTCAGATTATGTGTGGTCATATGCCTACAAAGTTGCGTGGTGATTGGTGAAACCCTTGAGATGTTATACACCTTTATGTGATGAGCCACACCCTCTGCAATATTCATTGCCTTATAGAAGCTCAGTTTTAGTAAGTTTTCCAACTTTTGCCAAGAGGGAACTTTAGATATTGGTCCCTAGATTATGTTCACCGAGTTTCATGCAGATCGGTCAAACTTCCTGGCAAGAGATCAATTTTAAGTGTTTTCCGAAAAAACAATCAAAATGGCGGAAAATCTATATAACCGGAAGTTATGGGTTCTTGAGGTAAATTTGTTCCTCATGAGGAGAGGCATCTCTGTGCAAAGTTTCATGTCTCTACGACATACGGGGCATGAGATATGCCCATTCAAAGTTTGCAATTTCAATCGGTTGCTATAGCGCCCCCCCCTTTGGCCAATTGATGTAATATTGCTTCATTCGCATCCTCCCATGACCCTCTACCACTGTGCCAAATTTCACATGGATTGACCAAGTCAGTAAGGAGAAAAATGTGGAACAAAGACACAGACAGAGTTTTCGTCATTATATAGTAAGATAAGCATGAAGAACAGACATCAGTATCAGTCATTCACCCTGCTCTCTGTCCCACCTCTGGCTGAGGACACTCACTGTCTGCAAGGGTTTCGGTTCCAATGCCTAGGCAGGCCACTCACAGGTTGCTTCTGGGCAGCATGTGGCCCGCAGGTTGCCAATTGAATAGGCCTAACAGTTGCAGTAATGGGAGCATTGCATCAGCTGGTTGCAGTAAAATGACGAGTGCGTGATTACTCTGTTTCTACTGTTCAGCAGTGGATCACTGCAAATAATTACGACAAAGCAACTGGTCAAACAAAACCACTTATAATGGGAGAACTGCTTGCTGCTAAATCTTTACACCAGTATGAACCTGTGAGTGTGTTAGACAGCTCGACTGCCCGCTCTGAACTCCCGTTTCAGGCGTAATAATTAGGCCTCAGTTCTCTTATCTCTCCTAAAGCCACATTCCATTAGCACATACGTACTGCTTGCATACAAAGTTATCTTAAAGTGTGAAACTCTTCCTGACTGCTCTAAGACTAAAATATCCCAGGACCCTCACTGCAGCACTGTTTTTCACAAGGATCACTTTCAGCTGAGCCTTAATTGTCAGGAGGGCCGACAGTAGTGGAGATAACTCATGCCCCGAAGAAATGAGATGCTAATGTATTGCTGGCCATTCGAAATAAATCTGCAAGGTGCTCTTTCATGCAAATGCGAGGCGCCCTGTGTGTCAGCAAAAAGGCTTAAACGGATACATTTGAGGAAGGAAGATGGAAGACTGTGCTCGGGATGTTTGTGGCAGGTTTCCTTTGACATTCTGTTCTTGCTGAAGGCTACTGTGGTCATTAGGGCGTTACCTGGAAACAAAGGAGGAGTTGCGCTGTCAGTCCTCCCTTTTTCTCCTCAGTTAATCAGATGCAGTTTAATGGGTGACACTGAGAAAGATTCAGTCAAAGTCTCGGCCTTGGATCCAGCACTGCTCGTTCACAGGGGAAGAGCTTGATTTAGACTTCATCCTCTGTGCCCCTGGGTGCAAATCCGGTGAAAACTTCAGGAAGTGACTTTAAAGACTGTTCCCATGTTAGCTCCACCTCTGTCCAGTGATAATCACCACTGCTACAATTCGTAGGTTTGATCTCTCATGCTTAGATATTCTGTCAAAGAATGTTTTTCTGTCAGTCATGTTCCCACTAGACTGCTTTACCTCTTCATTTCAAAGCAGAAGTATTCCCTTTGTTGAGGGGCTGAGCCTATCAACTTCAGAGATCAACCCCTCATAGTGCATCCATAATAAGTCAAAAGGCCAGCTTCAGAGGGCTGTACCAAAAAAAAGACAAAGGGTGAAAGAGAATTGAGAAGTGAATGGATTCTTATGGAGAGGCCCAAATGCTAATCAAGGACTGGTTTTGGACAGGGATGTCTGTTTTGTCTAACAGGACTCCAACACAGCAGACTGCGCAGCTTCTGCCACAGTAAACAGGAATTGTAAGTCGGGAGGACTTGTTGTTTCAATCCTCTGCATGCATCCTGACTCAGGCGCGCGCGCTGACGACATTCCTCCGAGCCTGGGAGCCAGGCCAGCGTGCTGTCGCTGTCCAAGCCAATGCTGAAAGATGAGAAATACGAGAAAAGGAGCTGATGAGGCAATACTCTCTAATGAGCTGCAAAGTAGAATCTTTTCTATGGATTTTTTCAGCCAGTTGGAGACGGCCTCGGTGTTGATGACGGTGTGAAATGTTTCAGCAAAGACTGACTGGTATAAATTGTCGCTATCGTGTAGTTTGTGCGAGGAATAGTCTGCTGTTTAGAGACTCTTTAGGACTGTGACAAACCCTAATCTGGTGTTAATCCTCTTCTCAGAGCAAGCGGATATCTCTATTGCTCCTCAGTGGTTACCAGTGTGTGTGTGATAAAACTATTCTATTTGTCTGATGTGTAACGAGATAAAACTTCCCTCTCAGCCACCACTTGGGGATTAATGTCTTAACCTCAATATTAACTAGCACAGAGCTGAACTTCATCAGGCCGCAGGCATGGCGCTGATAGAAAGCTTTGGGAAAAGACAACATCATTAGGACGTCTAAGCAGAGATGCTACAAACAGCCACCAGGGTCATTAGGATCAAAGACAGAGGGGCAGGTCAGACTTTAGTTCGGCTCTGGTCAAATGAGACAGATAGAGAAAATAAACTGACCAAATCAGAGAAAATGAGACAACAAAACATCTTCAAGGCTGCATTCAAAATAAGTCAGCACTCTATTCATCCACGGATGTGGTGGAGGGTCTGTGTAATATTTGTTGCTCTCGGAATATTCAATATGAAGCCAAAATTACACATGTTTGTTTAAATCATAAGGGAACAGCAATTTGATAGCCTCTTGCTTCAGTTATTATTTTTAGTGGAAACAGGATGCCAGTGGAAAATGATCAAAAGGGTTCAAAAGTTCAAAACTACTCTGTGTTGTCTCTTGATTTGTTTGTTGATGCACCCATTAAAGAAAAGTGATTAGGAAAGATTCACTGAGGATATGGTTGATGCAGTTTTTTGGGGAGGGCATGTCACTGGAATCCTGCACTTGTAGGCTACTACATAAGCACTGAAAACACTAACTGAATATACTTTCTTGAAGAGACTTGAATGAGAACATTGGTAGAACTATGGGCCTTGGTCCATATGGTGTTTTTCTCTCTGGCAGAGAAGTGCTAGCAGGGCACTGAGGAGTACTTCATCTCAGCGTTTTATATCTCACTGACATTTGGGGTTGACTATAAAGCTAACAACAAGCTTACATGTACGGTGATAAAAGCACAACACTGACCAACAACAATCAGTGTCTGGCCGATCGGCTCCCACAAAGGGCTTTTCTATCTTTGTTGTGCAGCTCGGGATATACAGACACGGCCAGAACAAGCTTCTCCCCTTTGGTTACCAGGGTGACGAGTCCCACCCCATTGAAGGGACTGGTTGCCTGAAAAGGAGTAACACTGACAACACCAGTGCCTTTCTGAGAAGTTAAGAGATTTTGAACTAGAAGCACTCAGAGCAGCGGTGCAAAAAGTTGGACCACTCTGAAAAATGACGGTGGGTGCAGCACCCTTTCTCTAGGTGGCCACATGAGGTTGCATACTCTCCTTCCTCATTGGGAACAACTGGAAAAAAAGATGCTGGCACTCCAAAAAACAAGCTAGAACCAGGAGACAATGAACTTACATTACCATTAATGCCTCATCTCCACTTATGTATGTGATTGGTGTCTGTAGATCCATAAGTATACAGATGATGCCTTCAGTGTCCAACGCAAGGAAGTGCATTTCTTGGATAGAAACCAGTTAGCATCTACGTGAAGCAATGGCTTAATTTTGCCTGTTTTTTTTCGCTATCAAGTAGTTTGAAATATGCGCTTGGAACATTACCGCGACAACAACCAATATTCCATGGTTACAAATAAATGAATATATTGACCTGCCAGGTATGTGGCATGTTTTGTGAAATATTTCATTAAAAAGACAAACGGTTGAACGAGTCATAAATGACATAACCATATTTTAGCAGAATAACATTACTTAGATTCACCATGTGTTAAAACTAGATAAACAAGTTCTTTTTAATCATACAAACTCACTTAACAATCAACACAGGCAACTGATTTGAAGTAAATAACCTTTTAACCAGTTAGCAGCCTGTTAGCTAAGCTAGCACACTGTCATACGGGTCTCTCCAAAATCCACTGTTTTTTTTTAAAGCAGTCGAGGCAAATTCCGTACCTAAATATTATGGTGGGGAGGAGTTTTACAGGCATGTCGGATATCACAGAAATTCCCATAGGAAAGAATAGACTTCCAGCTGCCTTGTCTCCGAACACTTGTCTGCACCAGCTAACCAGGCTATCCCCATAGTTCACACATACACCTACCAGCACCTCTAAAGCTCACAAATTACTAATTAACATCATGACTACTCTGCACACAAACAGAAATGTGGAATCAACAAGTTTGGTTGTTGAAAGAGTTAAGTTATACAGTAAGTCACTGCGGCTGGCGGCTATATGCCAATAAACAGTTATAGAACGTAACTTTGTCTACAAACGCAACAGTTGTTTTCACAATTTGGAATTTTGTGAGAACAAATGAGATATAACATGTTGGTGAGCTTTAGAGGTGCAGTTATTTTGTTTACGTTAGACACGGCCAGGTTAGCTGTTTGCAGTTTTTATGCTAGGCTAATCTTAGCTGCCCCTGCATCTAGCAGCGTCACCAGGGGCCGGTTGCACCAACTGGTCTTAAGCCTGGTCTTAAGCTAAGTTGGTCGTAACTTGGCGTTCTAAGTCCGACCTTATAGTTACGACAGTTGCACCAACAGGGCGTAAGCCTTCTTCTCACTAAGACTGGGCGTAAATCTTACGCCTAGTCAAGAGCAGGCGTAAGGTCATTATCAAGCTGCTCTCATGCGCTCTAGAGCGCAGAGAGTGCAACTTGGTTATGGCACGTCTCATCCACCGTCTGTATACGAGCGGGCATTTAGACGGGAGAGGGTAATTAGGGACAGAAGCAATTGGACAAAGCCTATATAATGACGAGGAGCTGATTGAGAGGTTTCAGAGAGATCAGTTTGAACTTATTGAAGAGCTGTCACCGGATTTACAGTTTGTGTTGGGCTGCAACACAGCACTACCACCAGCCTTCCCACCAGGCAGGGGAATCCTCCCCAAATACGTCAACAATGATGTCACTGTAAATTGAGGTTTTTGGGGAGGACCCCCGCCAGTTGGATGATTTGTTTTTGGAGGAGATGTATTTTTTGCCTTGCTGAGAAGATCTTTCCACTTCTTCCTCATGTCAGCCTCTGTATGAAGGCAGCCAGAGTCTGAACACATATTGATGTGCCCTGTTATCTCTGCCCATACCGACTGTTTTTTCTTAATTGTGATACGTCTCTGTGCTGGCTGTACAGCTTGATTAATTTTCTAATTTCAGTATCGGTAAAGTTTTTCGTTGATCCTTCATGTTTTCTTCAAATCTTAAACTGTAAATAAACTGTCAACACAGATGAGAGGGGCTGTCAACTGTCAATTGTCATCTGTCAAGCACACGGGGTGATTCAGCGGCGCATCATTTAACGTCACCGTGCTCCTCCAGGCAGACCGCGTGGGGCATTCTGGGGGCATTCACATGGACGCACACAGCTAAAACCAGCGTAGCTAAGACCAGGCGTAAGCCCTGTTGGTGCAACTGGTGTAAGTCCACTCCTTAAGACTGGTCTTAACAAAGACCATCTTAGGAGTTACGACCAGGCTTAGTAAAGACCAGTTGGTGCAACCGGCCCCTGGGGTATAAACTAACATTGTAAGACACTGGTAGGGACTAGCTTAGTAGTTCAAATAACATAAGAGCAAAGGGATATGGACGCTCCACTCTAGAGGTATCAATGGCTAAAATCAGGAAACTGTCTTGCCCACATATTTGAGGGTATATCAGTATTTAGTGGTGCAGGATTCCTGCAGCAGGAATGATCCTAAAACCTGGACATAAGTTAGCATTTTAGCACTCTTGGTTCCCTCGTCTTGAAGTCAGTGGGTTTTTTGAATGCGTCCTTGGTTAGAGGCCTAAAATAAGATCCATGGTTAACAGAAGCTTAGGAGACTTATGACTGACTTAAAAGACACCAGTAAATACCCCGCAGCCTTGTTTTGGTGGTGAAGTCTAATTTCTGCAAGCGTAGTGTAGTTCATTTATAGCCTAACAAATTTATTTATTTTATTTATTTTTTTTGTTTTTTACTTCTGACGATTGCAATTATGCTTCGAAAATCATAAAAGTGGTGTTAATTGTGTTAATTATCTGGCTGAACAAAACATGTCAGTAACTTTGTTTGCCACAGAGCTTACGTATTTTTGGCAAAATTTCAAAATCCAATGGAAAACTCCCAAAGGCTTTTTTTTTTAAGGGGAACCAGGGCAACGCTAACTTCCACTTCGGCCTATAAGGAAACCTCATCCCTGCAGCACTCTAGGCTATAAGCTGCGGGTGGGTGATTTCAACATATTGACTTAGGGAATGATACACTGAATATTTTACTTAGGGAAAAACATCTCTGAGAACATAAAACCCTTTGAAAGATCACTTTAAAGAGTCAAAATAAGCGGATGTTGAGCTTGGGAACATAGGTCACTCCCTTTCTAGCTTCGTACACAATGCACAAATATGAGTGTGGTGGAGATCCTTGTATCTCACTCTTGATAAGAAAAACATTTATAAAAACTTTTGCAATCTTTTAAAGTGGTTGAACACTGTGATGTGGCGAATCATTTCACAAGGTGACTGAAAAGATAAATGACCAGCAATTTTTCATTTTATTGTGACTTATCCTATGTATCCCATAATGAGGACTGCACATACACACACACACACACACACACACACACACACACACACACACACATAAACCTGGTGATTCATTAGTGAAGCTGGGTGAACATTTTATGCAGAGCAGATAGAGGAACAAATGGCACTGTGCACTGGTTCATGTAGTCATTATTGTCATTATTATTCCACATGCTGGCCGTCTGTAATTACCCACTGCGCTTCCCGGTGCAACGCATTCTCTCTCTGAATTCTTTCCATTGCCGGCTTGAAGATAATGTAATCACAAAATGAACCAAACTGCAGCGCTTTTGATTCACAGGCAGCGAGGAGAAGAAAGACTTTGAAGTCGTACGGTTAATATTGATGAGGTGAGATATTTTAGATGATTAGCACCAGAGATTTCACTTCTTTCTTTTATTTTGCATCAGCAAGGTCAAAATGCCCAGAATGTCACACTTAGCATACATTTTCCAGTTGCTTGATCAGTGGATACAGTACAGAGAGCAGGGCAGGAAGCTCCAATTAACAACATTACATATTATCCTTTGACTGAGTCAAAATAAAATGATTTCAATATTCTTTTAATTTCTCCACAGAGATATGTGGAACGAAGAAGTGTCACTAACAATCTCTAGAGGGATGTTGTTTTCTATGATGGGAAAAGATTCATCTCAGTGTTTTAATCGTGTGATTGCTAGACGAGCTAAGCGCTATACATAATCAAACAATTTAGTTCTGTTGACATGCAAAAGCTACTACATTAGAGGTTTAAGTCAACTTGCTGACTCAGAGGAATGTGAATATAAAGCTGGAGTCCACTGTCCACAACATTGTTATAAAATCCTTGTTAAGTCGTTAAGCACAGCGAAGTGCTCTACGCATTGTACTTCTTGAGCAAGTCATTTTGCCAGTGCCGCTTACGATCCGGAAACTCTCTGGGCAAGCGGATCTTTTTGAAGTCCTCAATACATTTCTTCAGATCCTCCTCCAGCATCTTCTTCTCCTCCTCTTCCTCGTTCAACCCCGGTGGGGGGCCGCCATTCTCCCTAATGGTAGGCCGTGGCAGCGTCTTTAGGTTGAGGGTGGTGGGACGCTGCGGGCTCTCAGCAGGAGGTGGTGTCGAGGGAGAAGGACTGGAGGTAGAAAAAGGTTTGGCTGGCAGAGGTGGAGGCAGGACTGAAGGTGACAGAGGTGGGAGGTCGGGGCTGAGTGCAGCAGGAGGAGGTGGGGGAGGAAGAGGAGGTGTTAGAGGTGGAGGAGAGTCTATGGGCAGCGGGTGTCGAATGTCCAGTGTTGGGATGCTGTTGGTTTCCGGAAGGCTTTGTGTTCGGCCGGTGATGCTGGGCTCGGCTGTGGCTGGTTCAGTATGAGCAGTATCAGGATATGATGTCACCACTTCAGTGAGAGCTGGGGTGTCAGAGGTCATCGCCTTGGAAATTGCTGATAAACCACCTGCAATCGGAAGAAAGAATTAGAAATTAAAGTGTGTGAAATTTAAGGAATGGTTTGTAGTAATAGTTTGTCATTTGGGAAATATGCTTATTTGTTTTCTTGATAAGATTTTCTCTGGGGTAGTCCTCCTGCACCCTCCCCCTGCTGCTCGCCTCTCTCCCATAGATATATAATGATAACTAGATACTGGATGTCAAGATGGTGCCTTCTCATTCCAATGGAATTGCTCGCCTGGCGCATACGCCAAAAAAGTTTGCAAGGTTTACTTCTGCGGTATGCGGCACATTTTTCCTGCTCGACTCATGAACTTAACATTTTGATGATGTCATGGATTTTAAATCGCTTTTCTCAGCTCTAGGAAAGTTTTACATATTAAACCACCATGGATCAAAAATTCGTAATAGAAAGAGTTGACCTTGACCTTGTGTAACAGGGTCCATGGGAAAGGTAAGTGACATTGCTCTTGTTGTAATATCCGTGTTTTAGCACTGTTAAGCTGTTTATATGTTCATTTTATGCTAACATATCCTGTGTCACTTAATTTGTGTAGAGGTTTGAGTTTGTGTGGTTGTGTTTGATGGAGGATTTTGTTTTCCCCATTTGCTGTCAGGATTAAACTGAGATCCCCTCCAAAGATATCCACGGTCTGGGCCTCTTCATATCAACACAACACAGACATCACAAGAGTTCACCGGTTACAATTGTTTGCAGTTGTTACAGATGTGTCATTTACAGTGGAGGTCTATGGGTAAATTGCTTTTTGGGTCGCAGGTGATTTTTTTCCCCGCAATACCGTAAGTGGCCACTGGGAAAAATTGGCTACAGGGCTGAGTGGCTTTCCTGGGTGTCTGCCCTCTCCCCTCTCTGTCCTATGCCCATCCCTCCCACCAGATGGGCACACACATATGCAAGCGCTTCACACAGTAATCCAGTATTTCCCATACAATGATTTATTTAATCTTATTTCACTGCACAGTTGCCCACAGCACATTTGCTCAGCCCTCCTTGCCCGCTCTTTCTCTCTGTTTATCAGACCACAAATAAGACAAGAATGAGCTAGCTTTCATTAGCCACCCCATCGTCCTTTTGCCTCACTCCCCACCAGGAGGAGAGCAGGTAGCAGCTCAGGAGACAGACCTTTGGACCGAGTCAGGGCTGTCTGGTCCTCTGGAGCTGGGGTTTGCACTGGCTGGAATCGTATTGCTGAGGCAGCTGACTGGGGGGCTCAGTGTCTGCCGCTGCTGCTTGCTCTCATCCAAGTGTTGTGGTCTGTAGCAGCTGGGAGTGAGGCGGAGGACATGCTCTGGTTCAAGACTCTAGCTAACCTTAGCTACGTAAACATGAACTTGAAGCAGCCCTCAAGGCTAAACATTTTTCTCCATCTTCAAAACACTTTCCAGAAGACGTTGTCAGACTCTTTTTGATACGTTCATTTTTTGGTTGCTTTGCAGCATGGGCAGTTGTTGTGTATGCTGGAATAATAACTTTCTCTGCAGGATTCTCTGCTATTGAATCATGCTTTCACTGAAGGAACATGCACACGCATGTGGATTTGTAGACCAGCCAATAGGAACGCCCTCTCACTCTGAAATGACCTGTGATTGGCAAAAGTCTCCAGACATGGCCTAGATTTTCTAAAGCCTGGAAACAGAGCCAAGAGGAGATGTAGAAGTCTAGCTTTCTCTCAAAACAGTTGAATGACAATATGCTCAAAGCTTATTATGGGATTTTTGCCCAATGACACCAGAATAAAACTGCCTATCTGAGCTTTAAAAGGGAAGACTGACACAACTCCTATGAGAGTGGTAATACTCTCCTCATCTAACTCAGCATGATAGCCAATAAGCATTTCCCAAAATGTTAAATTATTCCTTTAAAAATTGATAAGCGAGCAGCTGAATATTATATTCACACACAGGTGTCTGGTCTGTTTGAGCTGAGGTCTACGAGTGGAGCTTCACACAGAAATTTGATTACATTTCAATTTTTTTTTCTGTTTTCCTTATCAAAGTGAGTCAGTAGTGTGTGGCTGGCACAGGAACAAGCACCTCAGCTTTGAGCTTTGCAGTTTTTGTCTCCAAGAGTTACAAAAGTAAACACATGCTGGCACGAGAGCGTGCAGGAGCATTATGGAAACAGAAATTAGCAGAGAAAGGAGCTCGGCAGGAGAGGACAGGAAATGAGAGATAAGGGGAGTGGAGGACAGTTTCATTTAATTTCAAAGTTCCCTTTTACCTCTGCCTGTGTGTGCATTATCCTAGAAGGAATACTGTGACTGAACGGATGGCGTGAAACCTCCTGACTGAAGCTTGACAAGCAATTTTTCACGGTATGTTGATTTTTCATCTCATCTCTGTGTGAGGACAGAAGAGGTTGCTGCGGTGCGACTTCTCAGAATAGTTGGAGCGGCACATGCACATTCTGCACCTCTCGGTATTTGAAAACCCATCAACCATTTTGAATCGTCCCCTCTTTCTTTACGAACGGCCTATTTTTTTGTTCCCAGCAACCAGCGAGTGGGTAATCAGCCTCTCTTTTACTTATGATTTTCACTGTCTACATGATGGTGCACAGCCTCGGATTCACTGTGCAAATCACAGCAATTGTCGCCCATGTCCACACTAAAGCAGATAAATTTCAAAATGCATCTTTTGTCTGTTTTTTTTTTTGGCCTTTCATTTCACACTAATCCTGGTTTTCTGACCATGGAGGACACACCACAGCAGGGAGAACTGGGAGAACACAGCCAATCCAGAATTTTACTGTCACATATGATTGGTAGTTATTCTCATGCTCTCAAGTCATGTGATCCATACTGGACACTTCCTCTGGTCTTCATGCCTGCCCTATAAACAATAAACAACGTTGCAAAAAACCTCTGGAGGAAATAGTGCAAAGCTTTATGACTGCAAATGTTAAACAGAGGAGATGTGAGCCTTGTTTTTGTTGTATTTCAATGTGGGCGCTGAACAGAAAACAATCATAAAATGCTCTGTGGACCGAAAAAAACTCCAATACATAAACATTTTTTTTATTATCCACATGACTTTGGACATGTCCTGAGACCAAGTTAATGACAGTCTGTGTGCGCACTGCTCATGCACTGCATCTCCCAACAGTAACACACTTTTAAACTCTCACTGGGAAGCTGGCAGCTGCATACAGCACATGCTGCGACAGTATATGGAAAAACATATGAACTGCTAAGCTCTCTCACAGTCTCTCACGCATGCTCATGCTGAGATGTGCAGGTACAGTATGCCACACGCAGCCCAAATACACATATGTGTACAGACATACAAAGGCCCTGTACTCTTTCCTTCAACGGGGCTCATCGTCACGGTAACTCGTCTTATATAACAGGAAAAGCTGCTTGTGTCAAACGGAGGCGGCACAGAATTTTCTCCCACTGCCTTGGCTTTCTGAATACCTGAATACGAGTGTGTGTTTGTGTGTGAATGTGTGACAGAAAGTGCACGGGCTTGTGTGTTGTCTTGTGTGTTTGTGCGTGCATGCGTAAGCACGCGTGTGTGTTTACTGTATGTGTAGGTGTGGGTGTTTGCATGTGTGTATGCGGGCAGATGTGTATGTGCGCATGTGTGGTTATATTCTAGGCATGTGCTGGCATTTGAAAGGAGGACAAATAAAGACAGAGAGAAAGAAAGAAGATGTAGGGGAAGGAGGGGTTGACACAAACATGTTCACCACTGTCTGTGTTTGTGTGTTGGGCGCATTCAGTGACTCTCATAATGAATACATGTGTTTTAAAGGGCCGCCTGGACGTGGGAGTATGGGGGCTTAACAGTGTCGAAGGAATAATCCACTGGGGGATGGGCTCCATGCTTTCCTCCACCACTAAGCCTTATGGAGGAGAACAGCGAAAGAGAGCACTCAACCCTTTTCCCCGGGCCACTTCTCCAGGGATATATGCAAAAGCCAAAGCACTTTCTCACACATCCTCTCCTCTCTGGCTCAGTCTCTCCCATCTGTTCAGTGTGACACATCTCTCCGTTGCCATCATTACTGCTATTAGCAACTCTAATGTAGCCTCTTGCCAGGGTTTAGCACCTCTCAGTCACTAAATGTCTCCTCTACGGTGTGTAATGTTGTTTCACCCCACCTGAATCTTAATATTTTACTCAAATCATAGCACGCTGTGTATTATACACATTGACTCGGTGAAACCATGGCGAGGTTTTTTAAATAAACTGTGGATGACTGAGATAGTATTATCATCCAGACTTAATGTAAACATATAGGAGATGCTTGGTCAAAATTGTTATTATCAAGAAGAAGAAAATTAAGATCTTATTTTGGTCTCCAATAACAATGTTGCCTGGCAGTTTGACTGGTGCAGTATCTGTGTGGAAGGGCAGTAAAAAAGTTCCTCCCTGTGTTAAGGCCTGTGCACACTAAGTCTATATATTTTGCCTGTTCTCCTCACTTGTGTCAATCACCTTCCCACACTGGTTTCAAAACTTTATGACTCAATAAAGTTTTTGGAACAGGTTTGTTTTTGTGCATCCGTCAAAAGCCTTAAGAGAGTTGTTAGACCAAGAAGCAGCGAAGAAAATATGGCGTAACCTGCGGGACAGATACATCCACAACAAGAGGAAGGAACAGGGCAAAAAGTGGACAGCAAGAAGAAGAAGAAGAAGAAGAAGAAGAAGAAGAAGAAGTGGAAATGCCCTTCTTGAATTCTTTCACAACAAAGAGAGGGTAAAGTCAGCATATCCAGAAAAGCACAACAGTGGTGATGATGCTGACAGCAGAGGGCAATTTAAAAGCCATACTGTACTGTATAACTCTGGTAGCACATGCCAAATGCATGACGAAGGCAGAGAGTAGCGACAGCCAGGGAGGTACTTGCCGAACCGTAAGCAACCAGTCAGGGACTGTGTTGTAAATTATGACATAAAATGCAGGTTGTAGCCTGAAGAACAGTGCACTGGGCAGGTGGAGTCTGCACACCTTTTGATAGTTATTGGAGCTGGTAGATACGCCAGATCTGCCACTAAATTTCATTTTCAAGAGTGATGAATCTATCACCATGACAACATGATACATACAATATAAACAAGTCAAGGGAGATGGATAAGACAGTGAACTGATGGATGTCATTCAGGCTTACATAAAATCATATTATAAACATTATTGTCCATGCACTAGAAGAGCTACCATGGCTTTTGACCTGCAGGATGGCATTGCTGTTTGTTTTGTCAGCTGACAGTTACATGGTTGACAGAATACACTCCATTTAAACAGCTTTCATGGTGCTTGCCGTTGCTATGAAGCGGTGCACAGGTGCACTGAAATAAAGCAGACGCAGTAATGGCTGCTCCTGCTCCCCAGCAGAGTAAACACAGCAATAAGTGAAGTTATTGCAGAAATAGAGTCAATAACAACAATTAAAGCAGAACAAGAGTATGCACTCATGGCGTTTCTCAGAGGAAAAGACCGACTGGAGTTGGCAAAAGCTTGATTTATCAACTGGCTCTGTTGCTGATGAAGTTGTTCCCCTGTGTTTTGTTTCGCTGATTGGCTAAAGGAGTTTGTTTGTCAAGGTGAGTACTCCCACCCACTGAGAGTGTTTTGGGTGGCAGCGGGGCCAGACTGATGCATCATCAGGATGGTCTTAACCAGGCTAGGGAGGTACCTCCACTGGAGAGAGGCAAGGGAGTATATGTGTCTTTCAATTTTGTCTTGTATTGTGAAATTTTCTCAATGAATCGGACAATAAATCTTACTGGACTCAGCGTGTAAGGTTTCTGTGCATATCGAATGACTGATTTACTAAAGCATATGAAAAATACAGACTTGATGTGCAAGGATTTTTACTGTGTGACTCCACACCTTGGATACTCTTTGGTGAGATCTGAATCCTGTGGGATGTCGTACAGGTTAACATTAACTGCAGCCATGCGCATCACTTTTTCATGTCCCCTAGAAGCAGTGTCCATTGTTGTTGGAATTATTTGCAGCGTGCTTTTGTATTTTCTCGCTCTGCAGTGTTTTTACTGTGTTGTCAGATTGGTAAAGATTATTTTTTAATTTGCTTGAGTCTTGTCTATTTGCAAGTGTTTCCTTCTTGATAGCGCATCGAGCTCTCAGGGTCACTGTAGATATGTACCGGACTATTTCTTGATAAGTTCAGTATCTTTCTGGAGTCTCCGCTGGTCGCCAAGCAACTGCGACCACAGATCCACAATCAGGCTAGTTGTTTTCCTGTTTCCAGTCGCTGTTAGGCAACTGCTGGCCACAGCTTCATAGCATAGAGATATGAGTGGTAACAATCTTCTCATCTAACTCTCAGAAAAACAGTGGAAACGTGTATGTCCTCAAATATTGAACTTGTTCTTTTCCTCCCAAATGATCAGTGTTATATGACATACGTCTTAAATTGCTAAATATAATCATCAAATCTATGCAGGCTTGTTGAAAAAAGGGGAAAACTGGATCAATGTATACAGGCGCTATAGGATGATGCTTATACACTGACTGTTTCCACAAACATGCCCAACAATGGTTTAATCCTCTTTTGAAAAATAGCTGCAGTGTCATTGTAGTACACAAATATTGTATGGGAAACTGTGATTTCAGTTCTACTTTAATACCGAACACTGTATGAATGCAGAATAAAGCTGTTTAAAAATGAATGTATCAGCTGCTTCTGTGTTACCTTGAATATGACGAGGTCATTCAGCTGGCGGGTACTTTTTAAAATTCACTGTGGCCACTGACAGGTGTTGTGACCTGGGGATGGTGAGACTGGCAAACAAGAGGACAGCATCATCTCCATGGTAACGCCACAATGACGTGCAGGAGCCAGAGCTACACAAATGCATAGTAATTTCTCTCAGACTGAGAGCAGCCTTTCGTCGAGAGTGTGAAGTTGTACATATGGCTCTATCCTGCTGTTCTAAAGGGAGCTCACGCTACATATTCTTGGCAATTACAACATGTTTTATATCTAATGACCTGGTATTCAGCTCAGATATGCAACATCTGCTTTGTGAAATGATCAGTATGGTGCCTAATGACAGAGTGGGCCTCACCACCTACTGTCTTCTCATTCATTGTCTTTTCTCACTGATTGCCGTCAGAGAAAATACATGAGGGGGGCGTAATCAGACATGGTAACACTATATTCTTCTGACTAACTTTACACGGCGCAGCATAGGCACAGTCGCCCGTATCAAAATCACCGGAGTGTACTCACAAGTCTCTGAGCAATTACAGATCTGTCAATCTACATAATGTAGAGGAAATGCGTGACGTAAACAGCTGGAGACCGAGGAGCTGCTGCCAAGTAAGAAAAGCAAAAAGGTTAGAGGACAGAGGGGGGGAAAGAGAAGAAAGAAACCCATGAGCCTGCCATCAATAACTAACAAGCAGATTTTTCAGTTCTTTTGGCTGTGGAGAAGTCTATTATGTGATTTTATTTTTGCAGACTTGCACAAAATGCATTGGAGCCAAGCGTCGTGCTGATTCACCTGCTCCACGTGCCTCCTCTTTATCTCCCCCTGCTTAAAACACCCTGAGCTGCTGCCTGGCTACCACAGCCCGTCCCAAACTAGCCTGTCTAAGCACCCTAAAGCCCATCCTGGCACCCCTCAGCCCTTGCAGAGTCTGCAGCCCCCCTGCCACCTGCTTCTCCTCTCCTGCTGGGTTTTCAGCCAGGGTCCAACCATCCCCAGGACTGCAGCACCAAGGACAAGCCAGGCTGTCCAGATTACTGATAATTAGCGGGGCAGATTAGAGCCCAAGTGTCCAGATGGCCGAGGTGAATCCCTTAGTGCTGACAGACACATTTACAACTCGCTGCTTAAAGCAAGATACATTCGATCAGTAGAGACACAGTGACTACTCAGGGGCCTTTCACATTGTTTTCACTATGTTGATACCTCTTACAACATTATCATAAATAACTACATTATCAAAAACATAAAGTGGAATTCTTTGTTGCCTCGTTAAAACCAGTACATGCTCAACTTTCCCTTCCAAAATGATATCAGCATAAAGAAATATGACTGTTCCCCCCTCAGTCAGTGATTGATGACATGCAATTAAAACTCATCAGACTGAAGTAATTTGCCATCTTGAGGCATTCATTTGCAAAGACAGAAATGTTAGCATCAACAGTTATGAACAGATGATGAGACAATGGGTCTCTGGGCGCGAATGCATAAAAGCACCGGGGTCTAAGGTTTAATGTATTTATACATAAAAACATACAGTGTACCCAGTGAGCCGACGCTGATCAACAAAACACAGGAAATGTGTATCCATTAAATAAAACCACACATAAAAACAACATAAAACTATACGCCATAACAAAAACAGTTAAAATAACAACCCTTGAACAACAACAAAAAATGAAAAAATCCTGGTTTGGAAGTGATTAATCATTTATAACCCCCCCTTACAAAGGATTCAAATTTGTTATTTTTTTTTTGGAAGGAAATTTTGACTTGGCGTGCTGTGCAAATGTATTCTTTAGAAATAAAGTAAACAAAGCAAAAGAAAATCATCCCTACTTTAAAACAAGCCCCTTAATGCTGGGGCTTGCAGTTTAATTTTGGCTTCAAGAGGCAAAAATCCCAATTTAAACTTTGAGCACATTGTAATTCAAGTGGACTGGGAGAAAACTAGACTTTTACACCCCCTCTTGGCTCTGTTAAAAGGCTTTAGAAAAGCCATGATGGGAGACTTTGGCCAATCACAGGTCAGTTCAGAGACATGGCGTTCTTGTTGGCTGGTCTACAAATGCTTATGCGTGCGAACGTCCCTTCAGTAAAAGCCTGATTCAATGGCAGAGAATCCTGCAGAGAAATATGCTATTCCTGCATTGGTGACAACCATCTACACTGCAAAGCAACCCAAAAAGAGTCTGACAATAAACAAAATAAAACACGTGTCAATTTTGGCGAAGCACTTCAGAAATGCACAGAAAATGTTGCTTATAGTTTAGCCTTCTGCTAACAGGAGCTAAAGGCTCAGGGTTGCAAGTTCACATTTATGTAGCTCACGTTAGCTAGAGCCTCAAACTGTATTGCTTAGCCTCACTCCCAGCTGTTACAGAACACCTCGCCACCTCTGTGGGCAACAAGTCCGGAGACGATCCCACAGTCAGCGGCTGCAGCAACCAAAACTCAGCTGTGCAAACCCCAGCCCTGGGGGATCGGACGGCTATGACTCTCTGCCAGATCAGCAAACTTTCTGTTGCTGCAGTTACCTAGATTAAGCACGGCGCTCACCAGCCGGCTGTGACACCTAACACTGGGGGTTTGCACTGGACAGATTGGAGCTGCTACAGCTGCCGACAGAGGGTCCATCTCCTGAACTGCCGCCCGCTCTCCTCCTGGGTAAGCAGTGGCAGGGAGTGAGGCGGAGGGAGGGTGGAGTAGCTAACGTTAGCTTGCAAATTCTTGTCTCATTTGTGATGTGATATACAGAGAAAAACACAGAGTAGGGCAAGAAGGGGCTGAGTGATTCAGCTGAGTTACTGTATGATGCATGCATATGCCCGTGGATGTCTGGTGGAAAGGGTTTAGGACAGCAGGGTTTAACTTTTAATGTGTTATTTAATATGGAGGCTATGGCTAAAGGGGCCCCGCAATCTGTTGGGCTCCTGGGCCAATGATGGAAAGTTGCAAAATTAATATTTTGCATTGTTAATGAAACAATTTAAATCTTTCAGATGCCAGTTACAGCTCACTGTAGCAGGGGAAGTTCAGCTGTCTTCCAACTGTTTCCTCAGTCAGTTATTGCCACAGCTTCCACCTCACTTTGCCCAATCTGGCATTTCTCTTTTTTGTTCCTCTCCTTTTCCTTTCAAACGGCTCCTGCCTCACTCCTCATGCTCTTCTTCACATATTCGCCGTCTCTATGGTACTGTCAGTGAGGAACTTTGCCACTTGAGTTCTCCTTTTTGTTGCCTTCCTTTTTAATCCTACAACTTGCCTCTGAAACTCTGACTCACTGCCTTTAACTAATTTCATGCTCCCTCATTCCCATCCTACTGTTTCTTTGTATTTCTGCACATCCCTCATGCGTTCCTCTGTCAGTTATTCTTTTTTGTGTCTTGGAGCTTAAAAGAGAAACGAAAAAATTGCGAAGTCAAGGAGAATAATAAAGAGATGGCGTGGAGAGAGAGAGATAGAGTTACTGTTACAGAGATGCAGTACTGTACTATCACTAGTGACCTAATCTGCTCCTTTTCAACTGCTGGATCTTTTCTCTTGTTAACTCCCCCATCTGTCTGCCCTCTTAGGTACCCCCATGACCTTACACGATGAAGTTCACGGGCTAATATGTTTTGCGATAGCTTCACTCTGCAGGAGTCATGTGTGAAGAGGAGGTGGTTGAGGAGGAAGAGGAGGAGGGCATGTGGAGCATGTGTACCCATGCTGGAGGATAGAGCAGTGCAGTGACGGTACACATCTGACTCCATGCCTGGCTCACTATAAATAACCCAACACACAATGAGATAAAGATGCCCCGAGCCAGCGCTACTGTACTCTGTGTATGTAGGCTTACACAGCAGCGTGGGTGAGCCATGTTGTCGTCGAGGACAAACACAAACACAGCAGGGCTCGAGCTCACATATATGTACATGTGCAAATGGACAAAAGGCATGCAGAGCTCTCTGTTTATGTTCCCATGTAGCATGCACACACACACACACACACATATGTCACATATTGATGGAGAAAGCAGCGGTAGGCCTCAGGCAGCTCTCCACCTCCCCATTACATGCTCCTATTGGCCGACGCTACTCCCAGGTAATTAGCAGCAATGATGCTTTTCTATACTAGCATGGACTTCTCCTGTTTATTGCTGTCAAGAGTGCACGGGGGAGGCAAATGGCCTGCTAATGCCTTTTTAACTGATCACAAAGAAGAGTGAAAAGAAGGCAGCCAATTAGATCTAAAACCTCACAGCTCCGAGTCATTAGCCTTGCACGGGAGGGTTGTTGCACATCTTCTCCTAGCAACTTCCCTCCCTCTGCGCATCTGTGTGTTTAGAGAGGCCATACTGCCTGTTCAGCATATTTGCGAGACAGGAAGTGCACCTAGTTCATTGCCCCCGCCTGGCTCCCCCCCCATACCAACCCAGCAGTGACCCATCCAACGCAGACGCCCAAACACTCATCCTGTCTGTCCGCCAAACTTCCACGTAAGCACAAACACCAGGGTGAAAACAAAACAGAGCCAAAAAGTATGCCGGCACACAGAGCTGAAAGCAGACAAGGCATCTAGACAGAGAAGACATAAACAAGCGCAGAGCCACAGATGGTTGCAGCTGAATGAACAGAAACAGCAGCATGCACACAACATCTGATAGTACACCCAGGGTAAGATGTTGGGAAAATGACTCACTGAGGCACTCTGTGTTGTCACTCTAACTCGTGGTTTGTCTATTCATAAAAGAGGATGCAAAACTGGGAACCTGGGCTAGTTATAGTCAATTTGATTTAAATGCACAGCTCATGATTCAAGAAAATACTTTTACCCTGCTGGAAATACCAATGCTGCCCTTTCTTTTGATGAGTTAATGTTTATCCCGACCATACAGAGTAATCCCAGGGTCTATATCTGTCTGGTGTAACTGAATCTTTGTGTGAGCGTTGACGGAGCAGACAGGTCACAGACGAGCACATTACAGCACGGCCCAGTGAGGGCTTTGTTTGCCTGGACGGCCCCGCACCTCTCCCAATAACAGGGCATTTCATGCTGCTCAGGAAGAGAGATAAGATGGGAACACCACATTCTTCCCTGGTTAAACACTCTCCCACTCTCGTCTCGTTTCCACCAGGTTATCTGTCTCCCTGTCTCGCCGCTTCCTTGCCCCATTTTCCAATCTCTATTTTTCCCTTCACGTACATCCGTTCCTGTCCTCCCCTGCTCTCTTCCTTTCTTTTTCCAAACAGGGGAAGCGATGACCCAGCTGGCTACGAGACAAGGGGATCATTCTGAGAGAGAGAAACGCAGACAGAGCCAAGGCATGTTGCCATGTAGAGCCGCCTACAGTGACAATAGCACCACAGGAACACGACATGGGTCAAATCACTGCCTCAAGGCAGAGAGAACAGCCTTGTGCTCTCTGGGTGCATTTCTTTTTGCCTTGTGCTTTCATGGCAAGGGTTTAATAATGAATTGCACAAGCTCACTGAGACATTGTGTTACCCTCAAACCTTGTGCATATAGATATAAATAAAACGGAATAAAGGAGCTGATTAAATTGTGTGCTGTGTGGAGGGTAAGTAATGCAATCTGCTGTTTGGATTTTTCCAAAAGACAGAGAAGCAGTAATTCATGGTAAAATATCTTTATTGTAACACTCTGGATAGAACAGGCATACCACTATGGTGACACAGCTAGAGCCTGCCTCTTGTTTGGCAGGCAAGACAGGCGTGCTACACTTTTCAGCCACAAGTTTCACAACAGAGCTTTAAAAAAAAAAAAAAAAAAAAAATCAAAGCAGCATTTCATCACAGCCTGGCCTGTGGACCTCGCTGCTGCTGTTCACTGTCGGAGTGTCAACATTTCTCACACATATACTGTTGAATGTTGAGTCTCAGGGCGACTCATGGAGGTAAAGAGCGAGAGAGGCTCAGGACGCTGACGCCTGAAATTTCACACATGAGGCGTGTGTCTCTCCATGCTTGTGCTAATGACTGACCTTGGCGCTCCCGAGTTGCATTGGTGTGCTGGAGGACTGTGACTGAGGAACGTTGCCTGTGACTGGGTTTGTTTGGGCTGAAGAGACACTGCAGGCGCATTATTGTCCCAGTCTCTGAGGATTCGTCATGCATTTCAGACCCGCAACAAAAATCATCTGTTTCCAGGAAAGCCTCCACATAAATGTTTAAACAGTGCGAAGCTCATTAGCTATGCTTTTATCTAGGCCAGACTGAGATCAGGTTTAGAGGTCTTATACTAAGGTAATTAGCATGTGATAATCTCTGAGTCATTAAACTACCTCACCTACTTAAACACGGCTGTGGTTGTTGTTCAAGTGTAAATTATGCCCACTTCTGTTTGTGGATTGCTCGATAAAAACGCTGATTTATTACTGAGCAGGCGCTGTCTGTAATCTTGTAAAGCCTGTTCAGCTACAGTATTTCACTGTCCTGGATTCTGCTTCAAGATTTATACTGTAAGTAGTAATTAGGTCAATTATTGGCAACAAAATAAGGGTTTTGTACGCTGCTTTAAAAGAGGCTGTTATCCATGCATGTCCTCATTTCTATCCTGGCGCTGTTCTTTGGTCAACTGCTCAATAAAAGCCTGGGCTGAGAGAAAAAAGTGGAGAAAAAGTGTAAAGGCAGATGGGTGGAGAAGTTGCCTAAGGGTAGAGTGTTGAGCATTTAATATGAAGCAGAGTATATGTCCAAGGACATTTCCTTTAATGGGAAAATGGTGGGATGGAAATTGAAATTGGTTTACGTGTGATTGAGTTGTATTGTCAGTGGAAATTAAACATTTAAACTGCTGTAAAATGAGGGCATGTACCACTTTCCTCATGGTTTGTACAGAATGTCACTCAGTGCTGGGAAAACATTTTGGTTATGAATGGAAAATACAACCCGAATAGAAAGAAAACATCTTTTTATTTGACAAATCCATTTTGCTTTTTTTTTTTTTTTTTTTTTTTTTGCTGAACACTTTTAATTTCAGTGTTGTCTGCGCCTGCAGCGACACACCGCAGCAGGTCTAACATATTGACTCAGATGTCAACAGCACTTCATCACACTGAAACACAACATTGCGGTTTCTAGACATTTCAGAATACATTTATTGTCACTGTCAGACGTTCTGCCTAAACTACAACCTGACACCCTCGTGCTCAGGAGAAATCCTGCACTGTGCAGCCTCGTTGGCTGTTTCTCAACTTCACATTCAACCTCTTAGTCACAGTCTTGTTACGGCATCTCCATAACTTCGTCTGCAATTTCACGTCATTAGCTGGATCTTAAGTGCCTTCAGTTTGTGTTTAAGTCTGAGGTATATGATGTGCAGACCTGTCCTGAGGCTGTATCTGGAAACGACCCTCTTTCTTAGCTCGCTCCTTTACGACTTTAGATATACCCGCTCAATTTAAACTGCCCTCACAATGCCCTTGCTACAGTAGTGAGAGGACATCGGGCTTTGGCTGGCTACAGCGTCATCCCACCCTTTCTTGTGGGCATTCTCTTACAGCAAGTGAGAGCTATCATCAAATATGCAACAGCTTAAACTAATACCGAACTGAGTATTAAGAATAACATTATTGTATACAGAACACTCAAAACGTGATCCGCTAAGGTGACTACCACATTTTTTTCTTTTTTTTTTAAATATGGGAAACAACATGTAGTCATGGTGTAAGCCTGTCCCAAGAAACGCTTCACTTTAAAGATGCTCTTAAATATGTAATTGAGCAAAGACATGTCAAAGAAGCACAATGAGCGAAAAAATAGAGCAGTGGGCTGCGAGTGATGTAACACCTTCTATTTCCTCTGCCCTCCCAGCGTGGGTGATTAAAATACTGAAGGCTCCATTGCACAATCAATACACACATCTCATCTGGAAACCTTTTTTTTTTTTTTCTTTCTGTCTACGAGATCTCTTGATATTTGAGCTTTCATCGTTGTTTATTAAAAGCCTGCTGCTTGTTCATTTGCCACACAATCTGCATCTCTTTGAAAAGGAAACTCCACACACCTACAATCTACTTCTCCATTTCAAAATAAAAAAAAGCAGGGTTTTTTCCTCTCCCTGTCCATGTGGCTGCATTATCGTAACCCTCGTTCATTCATAACAACTGAACAGATACTGTATGGCACATTCCCAACCACATGGTACTGGACACATTTAATAAAAACTGAAGGAAATTAGATTTTTGTGTTACACTTCTTTCTTGTGCTGGGGCTGCTCGCGTCCCTCAAGGCTGATCAGATGTCCAATTATTTGGTAATTTAGTTCAGAGGAGCAGGAGAAAGTCCGATCTGCTCGAGTAAGCAGGCAAAGTATTGTACTGTACATCATGGCCACTCTTTGAAGCCCTTTCCCTTATGCCCTTATGACTGCTGTAAAAGTATTACAGACACACCGGGGCGCTTATTTAACAAAATTAGCTCTTGGATACAGTATTGTGCTTCACCAAGGCAGATGCAATATATAGAGTACAAAAGGGAAATAGTACATAGAAGGTATCAGTCTCTGCAAGGAAGGCTGTGGGGGTTGTTGTGGTTGAGGACCGGGGACTACAACTAGATGGAGCGGCGGTTTAAGCAAGGGCAAAAGCTGGACCTGAGGATGAGGGGGATGGATTGAGGGGGGAGGGCTGCAGATTCGACCTGCAGAGAAGGTATGAAGAGTCGGAGCAGCAGCTGCTCATGGGGTAAAAGCTGGAGGCTGCAGAGAGAGATGGAGGGGCACAACATCTACGGTACATCTACTGGTGCAGAAGCCATCAGAGAGAGAAGGACAGGACGGCTGGAGGCTGGAGGGGGGGCACTTGGAGACAGGGTGGGGGACCGGGGGGAACAAAGTCTCACTCACGGTAGAACACATATTCAGTGTAGCTGGTCCAGATCTTGTCGTCCGTCTGCTCGTGGGCAAAGGCGCAGGTTCCTGTGGAATTACAGGCCACCATGTGGAAGCCTGCGTCCGCCAGCTTGTCAAAAGCCTGCTCCAGAAAGGTGAACTTGAGATAGTAGCGAGATGTGTAGCGCTCAGGGGGGCGGTCGGGGTCACGGCTCTCGTTCAGCGTCTCCCCAAACACCTCTTTGGCCAGAGAGGTCTTCCCACACACCATGATCCGTGCCACCCGGCGGAATTTGGCATCGGTGTGGCTGTCACGGCCCAGGGTGTATGAGCCCCGATAGCCAATAGTGATGAACCCCGAACGTTTGCCATCCATGGCACCAGGCACCAGGCTGGCACAGGCAGCTGCAGCAGCACCCAGGGAGCTGAGGTTGCGGGCTGTGTCAATCCCAGGAGACGTGTCCTCTGGGTCGCTCTGACATCCCTCGTCGCCTAGGGAGTTCTGCTTGCTGATTTTGGGCGCCAGCAGCTTCACAAGCTCTGGCAGGTTGAAGAACTCGGCCTCCCTCTGCAGACGCCCGCGCTCTGGGAAGTGATCTGGAAGAACCAGCTGCTGGTCCCGCATGTAGTCCAGGATGTAACGGAACAGGAAACCATCACGGTCCACAAAGAAGCGCCCCTTGGTGTCTCTGGCCAGTCCTTTGGCTGACTTCTGACTGAACATCTCCCATAGCAGGGAGTCTGGCACACTTGTGAGGGTAGAATAGCGGGTTATGTACACCTGCCCACCAACATTGAGCTCTATAATCTCTGGGAAGGGTACTTCCTCCCCAGATATGCCACTATCTGGTAGAGCCATGGCTTACTCCTGCTTCACAGGTGCTCTTAGATGCAGCTTTAAAAAACTCTCTTGGTTGTGGTGAAAGTTCAAATGCCAAGAGTTGAAAAAGGATTGTTAGTGGTACCTGTCACAGTGGTTGGTGAGGCCTGTTGCCTGTCAAAGATTGCAGGTCCTGCTGCGGTGGATCGCCTGTGGTAACGGAGCGGCTAATCTGCAGCAGCGCACAATTGGTATGCGCGCAATAAAAGCTGGCCGCCACTCTCGCATCAAAGCCGGCTGGGGCAAAACAGTCTCACAAACACACCCTCTATCCTAACTACAGCTTTCTCCCATAACTGCTAAAACATAGCGCGGAGTATTTCAGGCTGCGTTTAAGAGCGCCGTGATGTCCGCGTCCTTTACGCGCAGATAGATGTGATATCCTGAGATTGTAATTCTGCTTTTGACACCAAGTCTCTGAGCAGGAAATGCACGATTTGCACAACTGTCCATAACGACTTCCCTTGCTCTAATTTTGGTTGGTTGTCCTGGCGCAAAGAGGATCAGGTGGCCCAACTTCAACAAATAAACAATCCATAGTTGGTGAGCTCTGTGGGTACCCCGTACACGAAAAGCCACGCGATGAATAAGATGGTGCCGAAGTAGTGAGAGGTGAGGAAGGTGCATAAAAAGATCTCCGAGGGTTCCATCACTTTGCGCTTCAAATGTGCGCGAGGTGGTCAGCTGTTCCGCTCCCTCTGCTCCCCTCTCTCGTGTCAGACGGTAACTCTGCTGCAACGTAACGGAGGATACAGCGTTATTCAGCCGGTTGGCCACGCCCACCCGCGGTGACGCGCCGTGATCCAGGTCAAATTATCCTGTCTTCAGAGAGCTGGTCCTTTACTGTATCTGCTTTAAAGATGCACAGCTGATAAAGTCTGACAGTTTTCCTTTTAAAAGTTCACTTATATAGCTGCCCCATGTAAAAACATCAATTTAAAGGAGCCTCATTTTTTTTTTTAGTTTCCCCTATCATGTATTCATTCATACATTCCATAAATAAACCTGCCATAAATGGAAGATAACAGCAACCAAACTTGTGCTCTAAAAATGTATCCATGCATGTATCCTCAGTGTGCTCTCTTGTTCCACGGACTAAATAAACAATGGACACCGAGGGCAAAATAATTATACTGCCCAATTCTTATTTTCCCAGAGTCTCATTTAAACCCCACCACTGCTGTGCATTTAATTTTGATGCATTTATTTTTGGCAACACTCTCGGTAATCAGTGCAGTCAGTGTCTCTCAGTACGATGGGATAACAGTGACATCTAGTGAATACTCAGGAGGAGATGTTTTCTCCACCAGAACATTAGTAACTACTGATTCTGATCATGTATCGAGAGAGTTTGTTGGTATTCTGCAATAGTTTTTATCCTACTTAAAGCCCCCTTCCTGTCAAAATGTGTCTGCTACTTTACTTCAGTGTTTGACCTTCACTGTGCAGAATGCTGTATGTGCAGAGATTGACACCAGGAGGCTGTTTTCGCACTCAGTTTCTCTGCGCTCAAATCTGAGTTTGAGACGTGCATGTAAGAGCATGATTTGTGATGTCACAACTGGTTTGGAAGACAGACCAATATTCAGCTTAGACGAGTGTGATGTGTAAGTGAAACCTCCGGTGCACATGCACCAAGACAGTCGTGGAACATAACTAATTTGCTCAAGTGCTGTACTTAACCCGCAAAATGACCATTTGTAATTCAGTAAGTCATACCGTGTTACCTTGCCTCCACAGCAAATGGCCAACATATTGATTTACTGAATGATTGGGGATGTTTAACAACAGCAAAACTATATCAAAAACACCCGTTTATGAACTCTCACACAACTCGTGCAATATAATCCAAGTCTCATTTCCCCAGTTGTATGTTCAGTACTCCCCTAACACATGCATTTTCACTAGAAACATCAGTGTTGGAGTCTGGCTTTGACAAGAGCAAAGATAATCAGTTTTTAATAGTATGGTTTCAGCATAAATGCATGCGTTCAGGAAGTACAGATAAATGGATAAATGAGAGTTGGATTATAGTGCAAGAGTTGTATGGGACTTTGTAAAGAAATGTTTTGATGTGGTTTTGCTGTTGTTAAAAGCAGTCCACAGTCAGTCAGTAAATCAATATGTTTGGTGTTTGCCGTGGAGGCATGCAAAGAAAACAAAGTTTTGCTTCAAATTGAAGGTAACACAGCATGACTGAGTTATAAATGGTCATTTTGTGGGTGAAGTGTTCCTTTAAGTACAAATTTGGGGTACTTGTAGGCTACTTTACGTGACTATTTCTATTTTCTGTCACTATGTACTTTATTATTCTACCTTTTTACTTCTTTATTCTTTACCTTCTATACTTTTTACTTGTTTTCTTTATATATATGTGTATCTGTGTTTTTGAATGCAGTGTAAAACGCTGCTGGGAGCCTTAGTTTCCCTCAGGATTAATAAAGTATCTATCTATCTATCTATCTATCTATCTATCTATCTATCTATCTATCTATCTTAAATTATTTAGACAAAATATAAATCAAGTTATAAAGTATCTTACTATATCTTACTATATGTATAATGACAAAAACTCTTGTCTGTGTGTCTGTGTCTGTTCCACGTTTTTCTCCTCACTGACTTGGTCAATCCATGTGAAATTTGGCACAGTGGTAGAGGATCATGGGAGGATGCGAATGCAGCAATATTACATCAATTGGCCAAAGGGGGGCGCTATAGCAAACGATTGAAATTGCAAACTTTGAATGGGCATATCTCATGTCCCGTATGTCGTAGAGACATGAAACTTTGCACAGAGATGCCTCTCCTCACGAGGAACAAATTTGCCTCAAGAACCCATAACTTCCGGTTATATAGATTTTTCGCCATTTTAAATTTTTGGACAAACACTTAAAATCGATCTCTTCCTAGGAAGTTTGAGCGATCTGCTTGAAACTCGGTGAACATAATCTAGGGACCAATATCTAAAGTTCCCTCTTGGCAAAAGTTGGAAAACTTACTAAAACTGAGCTTCTATAAGGCAATGAATATTGTGGAGGGCGTGGCTCATCACATAAAGGTGTATAACATCTCAAGGGTTTCACCGATCACCACACAACTTTGTAGGCATATGACCACACATAATCTGAGGGGACCCCTCCATTATTGACCCCATCAAACAAGATGGGGGCGCTAGAGAGCTAATTTCTTATCTAGGCCTAACCGCCATATCGATTTTTACTAAACTTGGTAGATATGTAGAACTTTAAGTGTATTTTACTTAAGTAAAACTTTGAACACGTGATTTTTGCTTGTAATAGAGTATTCCTACACTGTGGTACTGGTACTTTTACTAAGGTATAGGTCTGAGTATTTCCTCTACCTGTGTACTAATAATTTATTGTGTTCAGCAGTTTTATAATTTGAAATAAATAATATTTGCATGTTCAGAGATTCTGGATTTTTTAAAAAATGTTAAAATGTTAATATGAAATATGTTTTCATCTGTGTTTACTTTTTGCAGCACCAGTCCAGTGGCATCAACAACTACTGAATTCAAGAATCTGAAGAAACAACGTCTGAAAAAAATAATTCCCACTCAAGGCCCACTTACTGACTTTCCTTAGCTTTCACTCATATCACACAGTCTTCATGGGTGGATCCTTTTGGCTCAGGTGTCATGGAGATGGGTCTGTGTGTGAACTCAGTTGCTCTTTGATTCCAACGATACGCATGAAAGTTCATTGTTGACCTTTGTAATAACACTGTGACAAAACTATGCAAAGTCAAGGTCCAGTCACTTAGTGGCTTTTGGCAGTAATTTCTCAGACTGAGGTACATCAGATCAGATGACACATCCTGTAGTCTCAGTATAAACACAACAAAAGGGGCATGGGTGAGTCAGAGAGACCTGCACAGTCAACAGGCCGCCTGCTATTTATGCTCCACGTGTCTCTCTTTTTCCCTCTCTTGTCATGTGTAGTCCGCCACACAGTCCTTTCTCTGACTAATCAGCAGGCCAATTTTGCCCGTCTCCAAGCATTCTGGCACTGATTTCCCTGAAGGCCCCGCACTCTCCAGCTGGCTTGCAGCACTTACAGCCTTGTCGTTGACAATCTGGCTCGGACCACTCTGGTTATGTGGGCCACCGCAGGATCTGGAGGTAATATGGCAGTGCTGTCTGCCAATGAGATGAGTTGATGACACAGTCCCCAGCTCCATTTGCCATTCCCTCCATTGAAATATGCACGAGCAATATGCCCAGAATGCTGTACGGTCCAAAACAAAACATCCAAAATAATATGCTCTGATGCAGAACCATACTTATAATTCAGGATTATTGTCAAATATTAACCCATCCCAGTGATTTCAAATGATTAAGTGACTGAAATATTTGTGTGCAAGTGCACCTTGTCACCTACTGACTCTAAAATCAGTAAAAAAAAATCCTTGCTCATCAGTATGTGACCCTGGCTTTTTACTGGCAGTTTCATCATTCTAATCACATCTGGACAATAGCTCATTGATCTTCAGAAAAATGGGCGAAACGACTACATCAAATAAATTAGTTTGACCTTCTGCAACGGCTGGATTAACTGTGTACGTCTGTCAATTCTCATCACAGTGATGGCCTTCTGAGGCCGGTAGGTGTGTGTGTGTGTGTGTGTGTGTGTGTGTGTGTTTGATGCTCTGCTGATTCAAAATAGGCAGAGAAGAGGCTCGGGAGAGAGATAGTGGTTCAGCATACTCACACAGGAAATGGGAAAATGTACTTACTGCCACTGCTGTTGCTTAATCGTGTGTATTCAGAGAAAAACAACCTGACAAAGTCGTGCTGAATTCTGGGATAATGCAGAGAGAAAGACGGGTTACTTAGGGAGGATTTTGTGGATATGTCTGCATATTGATCTCCGCGTTCTCAGCGCTTTCTGCTGACAGCTGCACCAGTAAGTGATTTATGAGATATTCTGGGGGATCAACAAAAAATGAACAGGCTGTTGCATCTATCAGGTGTTAGCGGTGCCCGTGTGGACCCGTCTGCACAGCCTCATTTCCCTCAGCACGAGGCATCATACATCTTTCAAGACGGGCGACGTGGAAGTGAAAAAGACACGACTGCAACGCATCTCAGCTACACACAGAGTTTCAGTGCGCTGAAGGAGTCAAATCCCCTGTGAGTCTAAGTGGAGAGGAAAAAGACGCAGTTGTTTATTTAATCATGAGAGGGAGTCTGAATTGACAGCATCTGTCTGACAGATGAACAACACATTAATGAAATTAAAGTGGATATTCAACCAGGAAGGCCATCTCGTCCCAGCAGCCCCCACACACCCACAGTATCGCTCCTGAAAACTTTTTAATCAAATCACTTTGCTCCACTTTCTTTCTGACTCAGTCTGTGCCTTTCCTCTCTTGACGGTTACACCCAAGTCATTTAATCATCCTTTTGTTTGTTTCCTTCCTTTCTAAGGCCACGCCCAAACCAATCACATCCTCCCTATAAACTATTTAACGACTGACAAATGTGTCTCCACATTCATTACCACCACTCTTACTGATCTCTCCCTTTTTCCTTAAGTTATCTGTCTGAATTTGAAGTAAGCACATGACTGAAACTGATCAGGTCACATGCAGATGCTGAGGTACTGGAAGAAACAGCATTACTGAGAAAAGTAATGCTTGCAAGCCAAAGCAAAAATTAATTCAAATAGACAACATTTTGACCTCTGATGAAACTCTGACTGGGATCAAAATTTTGTCTATTTAAATACACTCACCAGCCACTTTGTCTGATGAGTCTGGATTTCTGCTGCGACATTCAGATGGTAGGGTCAGAATTTGGCTTAAACAACATGAAAGCATGGATCCATCCTGCCTTGTATCAGCGGTTCAGGCTGCTGGTGGTGGTGTAATGGTGTGGGGGATATTTTCCTGCCACACTCTGGGCCCCTTAGTACCAACTGAGCATGGTTTAAACACCACAGCCTACCTGAGTATTGTTGCTGACCGTGTCCATCCCTTTATGACCACAGTGTACCCATCTTCTGATGGCTACTTCCAGCAGGATAACGCACCATGTCACAAAGCTCAAATCATCTCAAACTGGTTTCTTGAACATGACAATGAGTTCACTGTACTCCAATGGCCTCCACAGTCACCAGATCTCAATCCAATAGAGCACCTTTGGGATGTGGTGGAACGGGTGATTCACATCATGGATGTGCAGCTGACAAATCTGCAGCAACTGTATGATGCTATCATGTCAATATGGACCAAAATCTCTGAGGAATGTTTCCAGCACCTTGTTGAATCTGGGCTACAAAGAATTAAGGTAGCTCTGAAGGCAAAAGGGGTCCAACCAAATTATTGCTCGCCAATATAAGTTTTAATATAAGTCGTTGTAATTAGAATGTCTTAAAATGTACATTAAAATGAATCCAATGCACGGATGAAAGAGTAACTGTTACCCATGAATCCTTGTGCAATCATGTTAGCTAGTTAATGCTTATTCCCTGTGTGGCACCTGCAACAGGCTCTGAAATACTGTCCACCTCAGAAACAAACATGATGTATAAAATTATGAATCTGCTGATAGTTATGATTTTAACAGCTCCGTACTGTATGCACCATGCAGGTGATTTATACATGGCACTTCAGGCCGCCGTCTATATTTGGCTCAAATTAATGCAATATATGTAGTAGGGGGTCCCTGCTCTGTCTCTCTTTCAGCTAAGCGGTCCTACGTCTGAAAAACATTGAAGACCCCTGATTTGGACTCAGTATGCCAGCCTATTTTGTGTGTGTATAATATACTTTTTCACAGAGGACATATTTGACATTTCACACTAGAAAAAGCATGGGTGTAAATTATAAAGTTGATGATGGCAAAATTTCTATTAGCTGCTTCAGTTTCAGGGTCCTGATACTGTGCCTGCTGGCTCACTGTCACAATGTCATGGTTACTGGGACACTCGAATAAAAAGGAGCCATTGTTTATGTTATAAGTAACGTCTGTTATTTTCTTACATTATGTCTGATTCAATGGGCAAAAAATGACCACGCTGTTATGCAGAGCCACTATGTTTCCTAAAATGGCTGAAACTGACTTATGTACCTGTAAGTTAGCTGAGTAAACTAATTCACGTTCAGTGCCGGCTTAAGAATGGTGCAACTGCTGGTTCTCTGTTCTTCCTGACCTAGAAGATTATGGCCGTTATTCAACCCATACTGTTGTCTCAGCTTTCTGCAAAGCCAGTGAGGCTCTGAACTTTCTTTGAAGCACTTGAAAGACCTCTGCTTATATGTGATGATCTACTTGTTGAGTTGGAGATGCTCTTGATGCTGCAGGATTGCATCATTGCAATTGGTGAAATAGAAATTAATATTAAAGTAAAACTTTGGAAAGCTTTACAGTGTTTTGAGCCTGAAGCTTTAAGATTGAATCAATTTCACTCTGTCACCTTAAGTGGAGGACTACACTGTCTTGGGGATAGTATCCAGATTGGGCAGTACAGCTCAGCCTCCTCATAAACAGATGTGTCGGACGATGAGCTGGTGATCAAATGAAATTCTGAATTCCCTTTTACAAACAGATCAATGGCTTGTCGACTGCTGGAATTGCAGTTACTGAGGCTTACTGGCATATTACATCACTTCTCAATGTTTGACCACAGTAGTACAATCACAACAAATGTGTGGGCACGGTGATGAACCGACTGCTACAACTACAAACACAGACACTCACAAAAAACAGACCTAGTGAAGCAGGTTGTGGATTAAGCATGTGTTAAGTTCCCAGACAGGAAGATAGAGAGTGATGGGTGCTTCATTTTCATCTGCCCTGAACTATTTCACTATTTCACTGATCTACAGAGGTGGTTAGGGGCATGAAAGTCACTCAAGGTAGAAATACTGTTCTGAGGAACAAACAGAATCCAAATTAAATGGTTCCGTACATCCTTACCTTATTTGCATTGCTTGCAGGGAAACCTTTGGTCCTGGCATTCATGTGGATGCCACTTTGACATGTACAACGCATCCACATACCATTATAAACGAAGCACATCCCCTCATAGTAACAGCACTCCTTAAGGCAGTGGTCCCCTCAGCAGAACGTGTTGTTTCACACCACAAAAACTGCTCAGAGGTGGTCTGAGGCACGTGTCAAAGACCTGAAGGCGTCGACTTGGCTTTCAAATTACCCAGATCCCAATCCAATCGAGCATCTGTGGGATGTGCTGCTACCCCCGAGTTAAGTCTGATCCACAGTGGGGCCTCCTTGCTTCACATTTGGCTTTGACCTGCTGAGGCACTGACACAGGACTTTTCAGGGTCCAGTGGTGTCTGGCACCAGGCGCTGGCGGTGGATTCTTTGACTCCTGCAGGTTGTGAGCTGGGGTACCATGGATGCTTGATTGGATTGGGATCTGGGGAATATGGAGGCCAGGTTGACGCCTTGAGCTCACATTACTTGGGCCATTCCTGAGCAGTTTGGCACTGTGCATTGTCCTGCTGGGGGGGCACTGCAAGTGGGGAGTGCTGTTGCCATGAGTGGGTGTACTTGGTCTGTTACCGTGTTTGGGTGGGTGGTATGTGTCAAGTGGCATCCACATGGATGCTGGGACCCAGGGTTTCCCAGCAGTACATTGCACTGTAATTACATGATCACTGTTAGTCACTTCAGCTGTCAGCGGTTTTAATGTTGTGGCTGATCGGTGTGTCAGAACTAGTCCTGCATGATGCCCTTTGAAGTCAGGCCTATAAACCGACCGAATGAAATGATGATGAGTGGAACTATTTAATTTTAATTCTGTCTGTTCCTCTGAATGCTTCAACAAAACAGATTTGCTGCAACTAACCCTCTATTTAAATTATGTATGTGCATAAACCTGTGTTATATGATAATAAAACTGCATCTTTGAAGACGTCATGTCAAGACGATTCCTGTTTTGCGGGACAGAAAGGACAAAAAGCGTAAAAAGATAATTGTTTATTTTGGTTCTTCCCCACCAGTAGTTTATCCACAATCAGACTGAAAGAAAATATAGACTAAGGTACACGAAATGCAGGGATTTTTAATATATACCACAATTAATTTCATGGAGACAGCATATGTGCATACTTTAAAGACTAATGCCAATATGATGACCACTGACTTGAAGGGGATAATCCCGTGTATGGGATTGGGTGGAGTTATTTAGGACTGTAGGACGAGGGTCTGGGAAACTTGTTAGTGAGCACAAACAAAACACAAAACCCAATCACTTATCCATAGAACAAAACAATAAATGGTTTCACCCACCACTTTCGATGACAATTCAGTTTTGATGCAGTGATGGATCGTGCCCACTTGCTAGAACACTCAAAACAATCTTTACCTTTACCAACTCACAAAGCTCTGTAATTGTTTATCATCTAGGGTTTATATATAGATATATATACAGATATATGTATATATCTATATATATGTACACACACGTAATTAAAATACAAAAAAAAAGTTATTAAAGTGCTTTCCACGGACTCAAACACACAATCTCTGAGAGAATGGTATTGATACAGCATGTTTGAGAGTTAAAAATCACTTATTTTCTGATTAGCTGTGTTCATCAGTGCTTAAGGGATAAAGACCAACAGATGTAAGGCATGATTGCAAATGGTTAGCTGAGAGCACATCTGTGTCATAGGTAACGTCACATACGCAACTTACAGTGGCCGTCAGATGTAACCAATACAGGGAGAATCAAATGGGAAGCCAACCATCTGTTGAGTTCTCGTGACATGTGAACAATCGGCACCATCATAGCAGATATAATAGCAGATTTCTGTGTCAAACGTGTTGTGTACACTAAAGGGATATTCTACTAAAATACCAACTGCACCGCTTCTCCTCGTTGTTAGACACTGCTGATCAGACCAGACTGATTCAACTTTTAAGACATATTTAACAGAATATAGCCTATATTATACATGATTAATTTAATGTAACACCAAGTGTTCAGACTTGGTAGAAAAATCCAAAGTGATGGAAAGGTCAAGTGTTAGATTTACTGAAATAAGTTTTTAAGGTGCGTAATGCGTGTCAACATTGCTCAAAACCATTTATGATCTCATGAATGGCCCTGCCCCTTTAAGACCAGATGACATTGAAAACAAATGTCAGGGTAAAAGCTGGTTAAGAAGGAAAAGAGATACTAGTTGGTACTATGAGGGCAAAACTTCTCTGGTACTCATTCCACCTCATCTGAAGAACTGGCATGACGTTCACAAAGCACCACTTTCTGTTTTACAGGACACAGTCATCATCTTGCAGCATTTCAGCTGAGTGGGTATAAAAATATAGACATTTGAGACCCTGAATATATGTTCATATGTGATTCTGCAACAAAACAAAACACAATTTACAGCTGTCCCACTCAGTGTACACACCGTCTTTTTTAGACTTCACCCCCATCTAAAATGTGTTCTTGCATTACCCCTGGGGGAGGAGGTTTACACCCATTACGACACAGAACACAGAACGGCAATTATAATGTTGTCGTCTTCATCAACACCATACATCCGTCATTTCTTTGTTAATACACTAAAATTACCTCTGGGTGTGTGACACAGATTTACTCGGGAAAGAGGAGTGTGTTTGTGTGTGCGATGGCGTTACATCAACATGTCTTTGTGATGCCTGGCTATGTGCTGGCTCTTCTCCGAAGGCCTTCTAAAGCCCTTGGTGCAGTAGTCGCAGCGGTGGGGGTAGTCCTTGGTGTGAATGGAGATGACGTGGCGCTTGAAGCCAGAAGCGTCCGTACTGTTATACTCACAATACTGGCACTGATAAACCTTTCTACCACTGTGCGTCTTCATGTGCTTCTTCAGCTCAGCGGGCTGCCGGAAGCCTCGCCGGCAGCGCTTGCACTTAAAGGGGAGGTCCTTCGTATGCAAGGACAGGATATGGCGACTCAAAGTGAAGGTGTCGGGAGCGTTGAAGTTACAATGCCGGCACTGGTGCACCTTGTTGCCTTTGTGCGTCTCCGCGTGTTTCTTCAACTCTGAGGGCCTGTGAAAGCCTTTCTCACACACGTCACACTGATGAGGGAAGTCCTTGGTGTGAACAGAGATAATGTGTCGTTTCAGGTCACTGGAGTTGGTGCTCTTGTGCTCACAGTGTGGGCACTGGTGGGTCTTGTGGCCTTGCACCATCTCTATATGACGCTGGAGTTCCCGTGCATCCGCGTAGGCTTGGGGACAGTGGCTGCACTTGAAAGGCAGATCTGCACCGTGCTTGCTCTTGATGTGAGTCTTTAGGTTGGACTGATCTGCACAGCGGAACTCGCAGTGCGGGCAGTGGTACGGCTTCTCGCCTGTGTGGGTCCGCATGTGTTTCTTCAGCTCTGACGGGTGTCGGAAGCCTTTGGCGCACTCCACACACACATGTGCAAAGTTCTTACTGTGCACAGCCAGGAGGTGACGGTTGAGCAGGCCCTGTTCAGCTGTCTCGTAATCGCAGTACTTGCAGTGATGCAGTTTGGGTTCCCGGTCCTTGACGATGAGCTTGTCAGAGCCCAGGGGGCTGGACTCGTGGTAGCGCCGTGTGTACTCAGTGTACTCTGGAGAGCGCTCATTGTTGTGACTCAGCAGCTTGTGACTCTCCAAGTGGTTGTGGAAACTGACCTTTTTGTTGGTGGTAAAGTCGCAGTCTGTACACTGGTACTTCTTCTTAAGCAGGTGGTCCGGGTGGTTTTTCATGTGACATTTGAGGAAGCCTCTTGAACGAAATTTCTTCCCACATATGTGGCAGGGGTAGACAGTCAAAGGCATGCCATCTGGTCCAATGATAACAGCTGGAAGAGATGATGGATAAATAAATAAATACTGTTAACAGCCTTTTAAAGGTGTTAAATGCTTATTATCAAACCACACAAATCTCATCATAACAGAATTTTATGCTGTTTATACCAGTCTGACACTGTCGTGTGTCTCCTTTTTTCTTTTTCTTAGTTTTAGGTTTGAGGACACGGTTGGCGCCCAGGCCCTCTCGGATTTGCAGAAATTGTGTAGCCGCTCCATTCTTCACCTGATCAATGGTATTACCTGCACAGACAGTTCAGATTCCATTATCGACAGGATAGAAGAAACTTTTCATTGGAAGAAAATGGCACTGTCATGTCATAAACATGTTGTGTATCTAAGTGTTGACATTTGCTGTGCATACTGCACAGACAGGCAAAAAAAAGAGTCAACAAGTGAAGGTTTGACACCTACTTAATGACAGCCACACGACCTGTCTGACAAAATAGACTAGAAGCTGTTTCACAAAGCAACATACCGATGTCATCATCGTCATCATCATCGCTGTCATCGTCATCATCCTCTTCTTCTTTTGGATGGTTCTTGACTGCCATGTAGACCATCTTGTCACGGCCAACTCCCAGTCTGCCTGATGATGCCGCTTCCAGGTCAGGATGGCCATTCTGGTAATCATCCTCTGTTATAACCTCCGTTCCGCCTGGAACAGAGACAAATTACAGTTTAATCAAAGCCATGATGTAAATTTGATTTAACCGTGAACAATCTACTTGTACTGTTGAAATCATTATTCTTAAAGTCACTTGCCTAAATCGTCATCTGCTTCAGCTTTGAAAATGTAGACTTTGATGACTTCAGAGCCGTCCTCTTCTTTAGATTCCTTGTCTTCCATCACCTCAGTGCTGATCTCCAGGGGAGTGTCTCCTATGTCTAGTTTTTCTCCCACCTCATCCACTACAGTGACACAAATAGCTTTAGTTATGAAAAATCAGCAATAATTAAACACGGCACTGCATAAGAACAATATTTATTAATATAAGTTGTCATATGGCAAGCTGTCTTACAGGAGATCATGAGGTAATCCTCAGAGCTGCTTCTTGCATCATCGTCCTCATCTGTCTGCAGGGGAACAGCCTCAGCTGGCAGCTGTTCGTGGATTATAGTCTCAGAGTTGGCCTCTGTCACCATCAAGCCCTCTGACACAAGTTGGTGGTCCAGAGTGTTGTCCTGGTGCTCAGACAGTAGTTCTGCCACAAACACCTGGTCCGGCATGTCATCATGGTGGTGGTTTGAGTCCTGGATGAGGTCTGAAGTCAGGACATGATGATGATGATGACGGTGGTCCAGAGCCTCCTCTATTGCAACCTCTGAGCCCAGAATGTTCTCAGGCATGATCACGCTGTGTTCTGAGGACACCATGTCTTCGGTGGTAATTTCATGGGCCTCAACCCCTTGAGACTGCAGACTTTCCACATCTACCTCCAGGCCTTCAACAACCTCAGCTTCTAAACCCTCCACTTCCACCTCTTCCTCAAGACCCTCAACAACATGAGCTTCCAGGTCCTCAACATCTACCTCAGTTTCCAGGCCCTCCACCACGTGCGCCTCCAGACCCTCCACTTCCACCTCACCCTCTAGGCCCTCGACAACCTGAGCCTCCAGCTCTACCACCTGTGTCTGTAGCCCTTCAACCACTTCTGCCTCCAAGCCTTCAACATCTGCATGCAAGCTCTCCACCACTTCTGTCTCCAGGCCTTCAACCACCTCCGTCTCTAGGCCTTGGACCACCTGAGTCTCTAGGCCTTCCACCTCAAGCTCATGCTCCAGGAGGATGCCCTCGTCCGTCATCACATCAGAAAGAAGCATACCCTCGGGCACAGACACCACAATGTGCTCCCCGTCAATGTGAGCCAGACCCCCCATTCCTGCAACTGTAAAGACAAGACACAGAAAGGGGAACATGAAAATAAAAGTTTTAAATGGTAAGATGACAATGACAGCTTCAACCCATTTTTTTCAGAATCTAGCTACAGCAAAGATAGAGCAGCTTATTGTGTGTTTGTGAAGACTCCCTACCTTTGTGTTAATTGTATGCTGTGCCAGACTGATTATGTATTGTTACTGTGGCTTAATTTTTAAAAGTGGCATTTGTCAATAAGGAAGTGTATGAAAAGGGTCTCTTATCATGGTCAACAGTAATTAACATGGTTTTCAGAAATGACAGATTTTATCTTCAAGATCTGTTCACTTCAGCCTTATTTTTGCTTGTGTGAAAATGTGTCTTGGACAACATGTTGCATGCTGAAATTACTAGTTGTCACCATGTCTAACTTGGCCACCTACCAAAGTCTTGCATGATCATAGCGTGGGGCATCTTCAGCTCCTGAGTGTGTAGCTCCAACACCCCTCCTCCTTGATCCATGTCTTTACTCAGAAAAAAGACTGAAAATTGCGGCGTAGACTGTGTTAACTGCTTTACTGCACTTTGTTGGTGTGCATTACAAAAAAGAAAGTGAAAGCACCACCTATAAACATCACAATGACTATTATTCAATACATACCTTCACATTTGATGACAAAACCCCTAGAATACAACCAATAGGATATCTGACGTGCTTCCTTCCATCAAGGTAATCAAGCCCTCTGACAAAGAAAAACAAAAACAATTGGTACTACCAAGAAATGCACTGATAATGGAAGAGAAACGAAAAGGGGTAGTGAGTTACTTAAGTGTAGTCTCCAGTGTTGTAAAGACATTACAACACACAGCATTTCTACATGGACTCGTGGTTGTAATAAAAAGGCACTGGTGCCGCCATAAATATGATATCTGTATGAGTAAAATATATAATAGTAAAAACTATGCTGCCACTGAGGAAGAGGGCAGTTGTGTTGTTGACCACGGGCTCCATCCATTGCTTATCAAGAGTACTACAAGCAGCTTCAACCTAAGGACATATAGCTGTACACCTGGAGCTGGTCGAGCCTGATGGCTGCAGCCCAGCTGAGACAAAAGGCTGTCCCGCTCAGTGTGCAGGAGGACAAGCTCACGGGTAGCGGCTCTGATTTCTCCTGAAAGAAGAGTCCTGCTTGTTTTTGTGGGAGGAAAAGCATTTCCGTCACATGACGGCTCGAAATAAGCCCAGTATGTCATGTCTGCAACGGGCTGTAACGTTAGTGACGTGACGGGTCCCTGATTTACAAGGATATATCACTTTGGGGTAAATCGAGCACGGTACTGCCGCAGTTGTCGTTTTTAAAAAAAAATACTGTGGTCTGGACTCTTTGCACAAAACTACACATGCTCCGAGTTTATGGCCGCCAATGAAAGTACCGCAGACGTTATGCAATGCATACTAGGGCGGCTACCGCCCTCCACCCACCAGAGCTAACTAGCAAGCAAGCTAGGGCTGTTCCGCCGAGCGCCATTTTGTTTTAGCATAATGGCTAATTCAAGGAACGTAACAACCGCTTTTATTTGACCATTTGCGCTAAAAAATAACACAACGTTACAATGGTAATAAAGTCATTAGCATAAGCAACAAACCCATCTGCCTCATAATATTGTTGTTTTGAATATCGCTGTAATCTGCTTGACGACAGCGGTCCGATCGGCTAGCTAGCTTGCTAAGCTAAGTGAAGCAGCTTGTGCCGCATTATCTTCCATGTTGTTTTTCGAAAAGGCTGAAAGAGGCCCGCTACGGCCGACTGGGCCCTTGCGTCTTATTCCACATGCCTTTCTAACCGATTCAAAATAAATTTACCTGATAGCGTCGTCTTCTGACTCTATCGGTGTTTCTCCCCCTTCTCAGTTTTGTCTGTTATTGTTTTGGTTTATTTTTGACGGTAAGCTAAGTGCGGCCTGCAGTTTTGGATCCCCGGGCACCCTTTGCTAGGCCTCGGCCAATCAGCTTGCTTCCTGACAAGCAGAGGGAGGGCGGGGGGCAGACAATGCGTGGCCTCGTTTACCGCTGATCCCTTACTATTTGCGTCATGCATAAGAGAGCAGAGTTACATTAACACAGACATTCTCACAATGGGAACATATTTACGCCCGGTTCCGAGACACAAAATTGAAACGTTATCACACCAGGAAATAAAAATTTTAATGTGGTTGCAGACTGCGCTCAGACTTTGTATGCGCAAGCGAGGCCTGTGGGCCATTTTGTCATGCGGGGTGGGGAGCGTCGAGCACTCATTTGTGAGGCGGTTTGGTCATGCACCCAGGAAATATCCGGGAGATGCTGACGGTACTGCTGCTGCTACTGCTCATGCTGTGGATGGATTAGATACTGTGACTAATTAGCCTGTGATGCAAACAGACACTTGAATTATATATATATTTTAAAAAATAACAAAAGAAATGCTTCAATTGTAGTTTCAGTTTCAGGGTAGACTTTATTTTTCATTTTCATTACAGCTCCTAACTGTCAGAGGCACTCTGCAGGAGGGTGCATAGCTGTCTAAGGCACAAGGCCTTCGTGCATAAACATTGTCTTTTTTACAGTGGTATCCAAAAGCACACTTAAAACCACCTTTTAGATATGCAGTAAAAACGCCTGCAAAATGCAGTACCGTTACAGTACCTTAATGAATCAAGATTCTTCCGGAATTAAAAAGAGTGTTGCAGCTGAAATGCACCTTGGCACAAACTATATTTTTCCGTTTTTGTATTATTTATAAGGGCAGTGTGGTTTACAGGAGTTGCATTGCTGTGTAAGCAAAGAGCAAAACACAAATACAACACAAATCTAAAGATAATCTTACAATGAACCAATCAAACATTCATAAATTCACACAGATCATTGTGGGAAAACATGGAAGATTTGTCATATTGCAGTTACACGCTGATGAGGGAGAAAAAAAACAAAACAAAACCCAGCATGCAACACTCAGCACCTTCATCTAGTAGGAAGTCACACAGAAAATGAACAAACCACCATTATATTCATTTAAATCGTCTTCATATCAATTACATCAACAGAACAGTAATACGACCCTTAATATTCCAGCAGTTTCTCACAATTACCATAGAAAAATAAGTAAAATTGACACAAACAAGTCTTCTGGAAGCTCAGAGTTGGTCCATATCACAAGTGGAGTGTTCATGTGTGCCTTCTTGTCTATTTGTATGGGTTGACAATGTTTCATGCGAGGGGAAAGAGATGAGTCTTGACTACGAATCCAGTGCAGCCCAGCGCTCCAGTCTGAAATGGGGGGGACCGAGAGGTTGTACGACACATGTGTGGACACAGTGGCTGTGTTCTTTGTACTATGATGGGCGACGGGGAGAGGTCGGGTGAGGGTTGCAGCAGTGAACATCCTTCATCACCAGTCAGACTCAGTAACAGCCATCCTTCCAGGATTCATCTGACATTTTAGTCATGCCCAAAGACCTGACGATAAAACAGAAAGTTAGTCTTCATTCACACAAGATCCCCCTTTTTTTTTTTTTTTTTTTTTTTTTTAAATTCCTCCATTTATAACTGTTTTTCATTGACACTCACCTCCTGGGGGGCTGTGAAAGTTTCCCCCTCGTAGATGCCTGTCCTCGGCCCATAGCACCCCTCCCTGCACCGGTGGAGGCTCTTCCAGGTATGTAGCCTCCGCCGTTGGCAGAGCCTGGGGACTGGACCCTGCGGCCCCCTCCTGCAGGTGGTCCTTGGACAACAGGCAGACCTCTGGGCAGCTGACGACCAGCTGCCATGGTGCCCACAGGAGTGACAGCTTTAACTGGAGTCCGCAGCGAGAGAGGCGACTGGCCATTGTTACGCAGCCGACTGCAAGCCATACCTTGAGTGGAAGAAAGGCACAGAGGCATAACAGAATCTCAGCCTGCTATTTCATCCAGATGGACGTTGGGAAATCAAATCAATATTACAAAGGATAAATATGCTGTAATTGAAATTCAAACCCCATTGATGGCATGTAGGAGTTGTAGGAAAGCCTGGGGGGGGGAAAGTACTGGAGTTTGGAGGAAAGTAGTGGAATAATCACAGAGCAGGTGAGTAAATGGAGGGTTACCTGGACATTACTCAAAGTATGTCAGGGAAGGTGAGTGTCCAGAGAAGGAGTAGGGTGTAGGTAGGAGTGTGACCCATATATAATATTAGTTTGTGATAGGTAATGACTTATTAGGGGTTTGAGTATCAAGGTTAGATCAATACATCCATTTGGATGTATTAGACCGATATTCGATTTGTGGCGGGATAATATCAGTTTGTCATTTCCTTCAAAGACATACAAGCTGAATTTTTCCCAATATTTATTTTTGTTTATGAATTTATTACATGTGAAAAACACAAGAGCTGAGCAAGTTTGCATTTGTTTGTATATGTATTTAATATTGCTGCCTTGTTTTGTTTTTCCTTATGTTCGTTACTGGACGAGATTTGTTTGTGAGAAGTAGAAAGTGCACATAAATGCGATCTGTTGGTCCACATGACAGTTTTTCGTTGACAGTAGCTTTCAGAGCACTTTTAATTTTTTGTACATCTACATTTATTCAAACAATATTTGAATATATCTTTGAATACATATACATTCAAACATCAGCAAAATAGTGCCCATTGAAAGGTTCAGTTAACAACTAATCCCTCTCAGTCATATCTTATGACCCACAAAAAGTCAGTGGCTGTGAACGTTTCTGCAGAGACTCTTCCCTCTGGCCTGTATTTCCTTTTTTGTTAATTATTTACTGTGTTTCAGATGTTTATGGACGTGAACCCCCACAGCACTCACGTGAGGTCGGGGTTTTAGAAAAAGGTAGCGACCAGGTGTAAGGCCATATGCAGCACGGATCCAAAGGACACTGTGCTGAAAAAACACAAATATAGTGAGGCAAAACGCCGAATGAGAGTGAATCTGGGGTTGGTTTTTACTTTCGGTTTCGCTGGCATGCGTGTTTACGAACAGCAACCGACAATCCTGCACAGTATACCTTTAAGCTCTACCAAGCATGTTGACTAGATGTCCTTCTTCATAAAGCATTTGGAAAAAGGCCAATTTTTTGAGAACTTCGAAACCTACATTACATCCGTTTGTTTACTCGCAGTGTTCTTTGTCGTCACTGCCTTTTTTTTTTTTGGCAAATTACTACCATCTGCAGATCAGTGAATAACCCCATAATGATAACAACATATGTGTGTCCTTATACTAGACATAAGTGAAATAAGAATCTACTAAAAAAAAAAAATATCTTCCCGAATATCGATCAAACCCTGCCTGTGGTCATGCAGAGGTTCGAGAAGGCAAGGTGGGAGGGTATAAGTGACACTATGATGCAAGGAAAATGCAGGTGCTATTATATTAGAGGAGTGGTATTGAGCAGGTGAAGAGGGGAGGGTTACCTGTGGAGGGGGAGTGAGTCAGGTGGGACATGCGGTTGCCAGAGCTCTGGAGGTTAGCCTCCATGCTGCGGCTGTTTCTGACTGCTTCCAGGGAACGTAGGCTGGTGCGGGGGGCCAGATTAGGCATGCTGTGCCTCAACTCTTCTGGAACCACACATACATTACACATTTAATAACAACAGTATGTGTAGCATCACAGCTTTGGTACAAAGGAGTCTCTGTGACGATCACACAGATCTTCTTGACCTAGGGTATAAATGCTGAGTTATTACTGGTTTCAGCCTACCCTCACTCTTGGCAAACTTCAGCAGCTCTGCACTGGGGCCCTGGAGAGACCGTCTGGGCGTTCTTGTGCGTGGGGCCCCGAGTCGGCTGCTGTATTCCTGACCGTGGTTGGAGGTGGAGGGGGACAGGCACCGGGGCGAGCCTAAGGGCGAGGGCGTGAAGCGATGTCGTCGCTGGGGCATTGAGCAGAACTCATCCTCTTCGTCCTCCAGGCTGTAGCTGTCAAATTCCTGATCGCTGTAGGTGCAGCCCCGGCGCAGGGACTGCAGAGAGGCTGTGGAGCTGCGGCGTGATGCAGATGCGGAGCTGGAGGCATAATCCTGCCTCAGACCTGACAACAAAATTATAAAGTTAGAAAGGAAAGTGCGTATACAGAGAGCCATGCAGATACACTCACATGCACATACAGACGCATCTTCTGCTTTCATAAACAAAGGTCACCTCTTTAGAATTTGGAAACACAATGATGTGATGTCCAGCGCACTATGTGCACAACACCTCTACTCACTCTCTTCCTGGAGGCGAGCCATGATCTGGACATCGGTGAGATCCTGCAGCTTGTAGCCCATGGAGATGGAGTCATCTGATGTGCTGAGCTCACTGTCTATGGAGGACTGCGAGCTCAGGGCTGAGTGCATGCTTGTGACACCTGTAAAAACACAGCAGGATACCTGTCACAACAAGCTGCATCTCACACGTAAATGGTTACAACATTAATCACAGTTGTTTGCACTAATGTTGGGAAGAATTAAATTTTCAGTGAAAAGCAGATACTGAAATAATGACCACATGAGTTGTTTCAACAAATTAAGGCCAGGGAAATAAATTGGGAATTTTTTAAACCAGGACCTGTATTGTAAAGGCTACAGGGCTCTCCAGACAGAAGGGAACAATGGCAACGCACCCCAATAATCATACTATTTCAGTTTGATATTTTCAAAAACAAAACTTTTGCACAGACATTCCCTACATACAAAAAGTTACATGTTTTGCCTGACTCTGCACAGCCACAGGACAATCATATCACGGGATGATAACTAGCTTTCCAACCAAGACTGCCTCACAGAGTAAGAACCCAAAAGACAAATTTTATCTGACGCTTAAGAAAGGTGCGTTCTTGATTAATGGCCCCTTTCACACCATAAAGTGAGTATGATAAATGTTACACCATCAGCTATGTGGTAACTGAATTGATCAAAAAAGATTTGATGCCAGCAGGATCTGCCAGACTCTCTCAGGAGATGACAGGGACTGATTGATCAGGTTCATACAATTGTACTAACACCTCCAGGTAATTAAGGAGAGCAGTACATCAAAGTGTTGATGAAAAAAGTTGAAGTTTTTTTAAATGGGAAAATAATGGAGAAAAGCAGCTCAATCTGTCACAATCAGCTAAAGGTGTCGAAGTATAACTCACCCCGCCTTGGCTAATACTAAGGTTGGATACCTCTCACATATAACACGACACCGGTACCTTTATTCAGAGCTTTATTTTCTCTTTAATAACACCAATTTAATTTCCGAACAAGCTGCAGGAGTGATGATGTAGACTAAAAAGAAATTCTGCTTCTCTGCTCTTTTCTCATCACACATAGAGCTAATGTTCTGTCTCTGTCTGCTTGTGAATGACTCTGTGTGTGTGTGTGTGTGTCTGCTCATCTAGCAGTGATACTACGCTATTACTAAAATAATATAGAAAAGAAAATAGACCAGACACCAAAATTATTGTGGCAGATCAGTGGTGCAAGAAATTTTAGGTTTGCTGGGAAGACGAGAGAGCTGCCGCAGAGCTACGCGACATTGTCACCGACTCATTTGGTCAGTACCCTCAAAATGATCTATTTCAGCATCCAACCCTTCCCACTGCCTGTACCGGGACAAATTTAGATTTAGGTTTTATATTCATGAGACAGACCTGGCCAATATTCAAGAATTTAAGGTGTGAATGTAGACAAATCTGTGTTTGACAATCACATTTGGATTGTCTCTCGACACCGACTTCACTTGTCCAGCCGTGTTAATCTAGAGGTGACTGTCTGCTGATGATGCCCAGAAAAGCTGTATGCAAAGTTCCCCTGCCAGGCGTGTCTGTCTGACACAGGCCTTACTCTGACACCAAGACAAATGGGAAATGACATCATCATCCAAGGGGCATTTGGTTATGTAAAAAGTCTGGGATTAGATTGGATCACCACCCACAAGCCAAGCATTAAGTTCATGCAAAGATGTGTTATTTACAGGGTATTCATAACAACATCAGCATTTTGTTGGTCTGTGCACGGTGAAGTGCCAGATACTGTGAGACGAGAATGCAAAGTAACTGTAACAGTCACCACAAAGTCAAGATCACCAGCATTATACATTTCACACAAGTTAGCATTGCTCAGACACCTCCAATATGTTTTTATCCCCTGAAGTGCAAACTACGTACTTCATGTAATCAGTGCCCACCTTCCAAAGTGTTACATGTGTGTTTTCCTATCTGCCAAGCGCACACTGTTTTCCATTCATTTCAATACAACAGCTCAGGAGAAGCTAACATGCTTGATAATGACAATTAATCACAGAGAAGATTATGTTTGTTTTTATTTTGAATAACAATGACATAATGATAATAATGTGGTCACTGTAGAGCTGCAATGATTATTCAATTACATGATCAGTCAATTAAAAGAAAAATTATCAGCAAGTATTTTGTTCATTGTAATAATTTTAGTCATTTTCTTAAGCAAAAAAGTCAAATATTTGTTGGTTTCGTGCTTCTTAAATGTGAGAATATGATGATTTTCTTTGTCATGTATGACAATAAACTGAAAAGCTTTAGATTTTTTGACTACTGGTCGAGTAAAACATACCATTTAAAGGCGTCACTGTGGGCTCCACGAAATTATGCTGCGATCCATTTACCTCGAAGTCTGAAGTCGCAGTTTGGAATGGTGTCACACCCAAGTTGGAAAACCAAGGTGTTGTCAAGCCAGGTTAGCCTTTGTTAGCAATACCAGTAGGTAACGACACCTTGCCCTATATTTTGTGCGTACAAACACCAGAGCAACATCTCCACAAATAGAGGTTGGACAACACTGTGTATGCGACTGTTTTAATGGGACACAAAAAGGACAGAAGTGCAAATAAACACTGCAGTTTTCACTACTGTTGATGCACGGAGCAGTCATATTTGATTTTTAGGTTGGCTTTGGTGAGGTTTCTCCAACGTTCCAAGTCGGAAATCTGATTTCGGGGGCATTCCAGTTGATATTTTGAAATGTCCAACTTCCTATTGCTAATGGAATGCACCATTAGACATGGCATGTTTCACTATTGTCTGACATTTATTGACAAAATGATTCATCAGTTAAACAAGACCATAACTGGCAGATTAATTGATGATGAAAATAATTGTTGGTTGCAGCCCTAGTTGGCTGACTAACAGCACGAAACTTCAAAATACATGTTTGCCTTTTATAACGTCTGTATTCTCTTTATTTAGACAGGTAGTTCTGAATTCACTGCTGTTCAACAGAGAACAACTAAGTCTGTGATATTAGACCTTTTCACAATGACACCTTACGTAACATTCAATGTGGTGGACTGTCTTTCTAAAAAAGTTTGACTTCTTTGTTAAATTTGATACAGTAATAAAATGAATAGTAAACAATGGTCGCCTGGTGGAGGTAGAAAATCAATCTGGAAAACTTGAGGCATGTTCTTATAAATGGTTAACAGAAATGTGCAGTATATGTGACACATAGTAAAACATGCAAAAATGCAAGAATAGTCTTTAAAAATTACCACTCAGATCCCGAGGGGACAGACTGTTGATGCATTAGTGCACACGCATATCAACTGACCTACATCCTTACAATAAGTGACGTCAATCCCCACTGATGTGTTGAGCAGAAAATGAGGAGCACGGTGTGTTAATGTCATGCCATACCTGAGCTGCCACAGGTTAGTAGGGATTTGTTAGTTGATTTGTGGTACCCAGGAGAGATCAGGCCTGAGCCTGCCGAGCCTGCCTCTGCTGATGGGCTACTGTACATGTTCCTCCATCGAGACGCTGCGAAGGAACAGGAGAAGAGGGATTAGACACTCTCAGAGAGGAATACACTCACTTTAAGGGGCTGACATAAAGAAAATGTGACAGCATTTGCTTTGTAGTGCATTCAAAAAATAAAACATGAACCTAAAAGATAAAGATATAGAAAGGAGGCTGTGATGCACAGAATTAATGAGCTTGGGTAATCCAGTGTCTCCTGCATAAACAGAAAGAATATGACTAGTCTATGTGTGCAAAATGGCTCCGTGCTGTGGTGCCAAACACCTACGATAAGAGGCTGCAGATTTATATGTTGATCAGGAGGCTGCAGGGATTTAACGAACTGAAGGAGACGCTTTTCATGCAGTGTGAAGCTGCTGTGGAAAACAGATATTGTAAGCATTACTCGTATTAATTTATTGATAAATGCAGACTGATTTTATGGCGTCCTGCTTTAACCAGAGTGATAAACACAGTGTAGACAGTTTGATGGTCATGTGTAGGTGTAAATAATTTCACACAAGAGCTCTGAGAACAAACCGTTGCAATATTTGCATACATACTGCAATTAATAAAAACAGTGTTCAGTTTTAATGGCATCTATTTTTAAACTCATTCAAACCAAACTTCACTGCCAACCCTATCCTCTCTACACCAACAGGCACTTTCATGGCCCAGTGCTGCCATTTTAAAAGGAGAGCTGACCCGGGGGGGGAAGGTAATCCAACCTAGCCCATGACTTCATGTAGTCATTCAACCCTGGTGTGAATAGCTCTGTTGTTCAGGTTCTGCGGTGTGCAGGAAGCAGGAGCTGCGAGCGGGGTAAATAATACATGGGATCTGTTGGATCAGACACAAACTTCTGTCCACACGTACACACCATGTACACATTGACTGTGAGTGCTCGGGCTTTGTCATACGACTAAAACGCACATGCACAATTGAGGTGAGCAGTAAATAAGAGAGCAGCACATTCAGAGGGAGGTAAGACTGTCTTCAAGTGCTGAATTACTGTACGTGCCTTAATCTTGATTTAGGCCAACCACCTCAAAGGCAGCAACATGTGACTCAAAGACCTTCAGATACAAAAATGTGTTTCTTATTTATAATGGAAGCTGTTGTTTCTTAGTGTTTGTGATGAACTGAAATACTGTTAATCTTGAGACTTACATACAGAATTATTAAAATACAGTTTGGTTCAAATATTTCAAAGGGTTTAATGCAAAAAATATATGTACGTGTTGGCATACTCTGATCCAAGCGGCTGATCAGGGTCCGACAAGCAATCTCTGTCTCTGGGCTGCGGTGGTCAAGAGCCTGCCGACACCACTTCAACGGAGACTCTGGGCCTTGATCTGCTACTTGCTTTTTCGGAGACACGTACAACCTGTAGAGAAGAGGCAGACAAGATGAAAACAAAGTGTTATCAAGGGAAATTTGAGCAACGACATGAAACAAAGAGGAGTGGGAGAATAGAGATGTGGAATAGAAGGTAGGGATGAGGCAGTTCAGGGCTGGAAAGTAAGCCTACATTAAACACACTTGTCAAAAGTGCCTGTAACTACCGAGCAACAGATTTGAATAAAAACAAGCTGGAGATTAGTGTGAACTGCTGGGCTGTGAGATACGCACTTAATAGCGTTGAGCATGCCACGCACAGTAAGAATGTTTTTCACACTGTACTAAACAGGCGCGACTGAGCACAGGTAGAATTAACGCCCAACCACTGGATCATTTTCTGGCAACAGGACACTATGAAGCAGCATCACATTAAACTGGGAGTGAGCAAATACTTGATCATCCAGCTCCAGCCTGGTTCTCAAACATGAGTGCTGAGATAAATACACATTCAACATCTGCCTAATATGTCGAACTCAAGACTACATCCGCAGTCAGGAGGACACATCTGAAATCACATTTCAAATTTAGTATTATATCTAGAAACAGCTATATATGACTTCCAATGGCAGAAACTATCACATCTATGAACGAATGGCCGGCCATGGCAGTTTTTATACAGCCACATGTCAATATCTGAAAGCAACACTCAACTCGGTTTGTTTCCGATGCCTCCTCTGAGATGTGTCCAGTGTTGCCCCAGTGGGAGCAAACAGCCATTAGTTCACCACAGGCTTTGAACCGACGGTCACATGGGCCAATCCTTTGAGTTGGATACACAAAAGACCCGGACTGACTGGTTCTGGACCAATCAACTACAAATCATCTTCCCATTGGGCAAACACAAAAGGACTCATTTCCCAGTGGAATGAGCAACAATACAGAGAGCAATATTCAGGTCACACATCCTGCCAGAGAGCACAGCTCCTCTCTCAGTGTGTGTGTGGGGGGTGGGAGCTACTTCTATCACACACAATCCTTGCGTTTGATGTGGAATAATGACGCATGTTCTGCCTGCTTTTGATCCTGAGTTTTGGTCTCAGGTTGACACCTGGTTGTTGCCATTCGTGCAAGATAGAGGTCAGCAAATGCAGTTTCATAAGCAAAACTGCTGAACCAAAAAACAACACAGAGCAGAATTGGTGTAACCCTCTAGCCGCTACAATATTTAAGTAAATCTGAGCTAAGGAGAGCAGCATCTGTGTACTTCGGTAGTAATTCTATAATTATTTTAAAGGAAACATTTGGTAATGTTATAGCTATTTTAAAAACACGTGCTCTTTCCTTCATCACAGACACAGGTTGGATAACTTCTGTCGACACACAAACATCCACTGCAAAAGAAGGTTTATTCTGCTCGAGTGTGTCAGTGTGAAGAGCGTAAATTAGAAGGTTTGACGTTTAGGTCTGTGTGAACTCTTATAGGCTGGAGACACCATTTTGCTCAGCTTAAGAGTTTACAAAGAAATTATCCATAAGTAATAGGGTTGTATTGAATGTCAATTTTTACATTTAGGTTTCTATTGAGATTTTCGAATGAAGCTTCAAAATCCCTTTGTCATGTTTTAGATATCATAGCCCTTTAAAAAATCATTTTCTACTCATTTGAGTAAAGTGATTCATTGGGTTCAATGAGAAGTTCTTTCAAATCAAATCTACTTTCTTTAATAAATGTAATTTATAGTGCTGTTAGTTTGCTGCTAGGCCGCTCTGTTAATAAAGGTGTGTGACAGCAAATAGTTTTTTTAACCACAGTGTTGTTCTTTAAAGACTGAACACCAACAAATATGAACTGATACAGAATATTTCATTGGATAAAAACGTGATGAATTTTGGAATAAAGAAATCTTAATTTTGACTTAACAACGCTCTGGTTATTGGAAATGTTTGGATCACATGCATCAGAAACAATCCTGCGCAGCCACCACTAGAATCTAGTTCTGCAATTAGTATAATAATATTAGTGCAGTCTAATCTTAATCTGCAACCATGCAGAAATACTGGGTTTTAACAGAATGAGCAGACATGCAAAAAAATTTTTTTTAGCCGAGCAGCATTTGCATGTTGGTTTAGAATTTGAATGTCAATGTAATAAATACAGCTTTAAAGCTGGCCTTAAAAATCCTTGAGGTAGATGACCACAATTTAAGGACAACAGTGACACTCACATGGCCATGTTGAATTGACCTGATGGGGTTGAAACATTGCCTGTCCAGTCTAATCAAGTCTGGGAAGTACTATTTACAGTGTACTGTGAATACTGTGGCCACTGGCAATCTATTTGTGCAGGTTTGAGCCTATGAATCAAAAACTCACAACAAGCGATCCTGCCGTTGCTCTCAGCGTCAGTGTTTGTGTCCGTGTTGCGCTCTGGTCACACAGGGGGGCCCTCAGATCACATGCTGTGCAATCCCACCCAAAGCAGTTTAGCCGTGTGGCAGCATCCAGCCCAGAGCAGATCAGATTATGTCGCCGTTAGGATTACTGGATGTTTTGGCTATGATAACCTCACAAAGCACATATGGTATGGCTAATGATGTGAAACTGAAAATAAGTCGTGAATGGTCTGGCTGTTAAGCTGCTCAAGTAGCCATCGGGAATACAATATGGTATCTGTTTTAGGCAATGCAGCGTGCACCGCATAAACAAACACGTCTAGACTAAACTCTGGCATGAAATGAACATGGATTATCACTAATTAACCGTCTATTACTGGTTGTTTTGAGTAATTACATTCTGCCAGTTAAATTAGAGGAAATGAGCAAAGTTCATCCTGTCTAAAATACAAACTGGATTTTTCTGAGCTCCAGCCTGACCTGCATTCAGGAATTAACTAATGCAGACATAGCTGAGTTGATCTTCAGTACATTGTATAACATGGCTTAGTGAATGCAGATTTGAAGAAAAAAAAAATCATTATTGAAACAGCTTCTGTCCTTGAAAGAGTTTAACAGGAACACTTCTGGCACATGTAGCATTTTCATTCATGTTTAATTTAGATGGGCACAAACAAACCTATGCTTTGTGCTCATCATAACCTGTCAAACAGGTTGCAAACGCCTGCTGTTTACCTTGGTCAGAGAGCTAGGAGTCAAGTTTAAAAGACAATAAACAGCCTCTCGCTTTTGTGTTCATGTTAACTGTGTCCGAATGCATTCAATCCAGCTGGCTGCCCTTTCTTTTACCGCCTTGTTGTCTCTCCTTCTCCATCACTACACCTTATCATTTCCCTCTAATTACAATAAAAAAAATCTGAGTTGATGATAATTTTTTTTGCCACATATAACAAGACTCATCTGGACTTTGTGGATGAGCAAAATAAAAATGCAGTTTCTGTCTTGGCAAAGCATTAAGTCTAATTTTAAATCCATAAAATCTAACGCTACAGTACAGCGCACAGTCACTTCCTGTGGGGGAGTAACACACTTTAAAATCAGAGGTCAAAATAAAAACAGCACAAGTGACTCATCTGGCTGAAGGGGCTACTCTACCTATACACAGGCAAACACAACATGCAAACTCAAAGTGTAGCATCGCTGTGGCCTGTGCTGCCAGAACTCAACATCCCCTGAAGGCAACTTTTATGCACTGCGACATATTACTTGTTATCCCTCTCACATCTGCAAATGTAGGTTGAATAACCCCGACTTGTGGGATAAGTGGATGCTATCAAAGCATAACTGAAAACCAGAGACAAGCAGTGCAGATAATAAAACATACCAACTGTCCTCGTCCTCTACTTCTGCACACTCATCCTCCAAATCTAGGACATCCACCTCATCCAGTGCAGTTTGGTCCACCCCTGAGTCGCTCTCTGCAAGTGTCTCTGACTCATAACTTCCCTGAGAGGGGCTCTCTGGCGTCTGGGACTGTCCCGCTCCGTTGCTGCAGGTCAAGGTGAGAAAGCCCCCACAAGGGCCCTGGTCCTCCTCTTCTATCTCCTCCTCTTCTTCATCCTCTTCCTCCAACCTGTTGGCCACGGGCAGAGGGGACATGTCTTCGCCGCTGCTGCTGTCCTGAGGGGGTGACAGCTCAAAGTCTGTGCTGCCCAGCTTGCCACTGTGCTCCAATCTGAGGTGGGAGATGTTCACCTCCTCACAAGTCAGCCTCTCGTTGATATTGTCAGCGGCTGTGAGGTTGCTGTTGCTGCTGGCTCCTCTGTGGATGATAGTCTTGCTGCCTCTGTTGCGCAGGGTCTCATTCTGGACCTCCAACCTACGGACAAGCTCCTGCAGCTTTCGGACCTCCTCCAGCTCCACCCCTGCCAGGTCCTGACCCCCTTCTTCCTCCTTCTTGCACCCGGACTTGGAGCTCTCCATGAGGCCTGCGGGACTGCCATTGTCAGCCTGGGGGACCACGCTGGCACTGTCCGGGACCACCATGCTCCTGCTCTATTGGGAAGAAGAGTAATATCATAACTTACATAATGACAACACACAGCAGGGTACACATCAACGCACTAGCTCTACATGTAAGCCCACGTTATGTTGCTGACTACAACACAAGCGAATGGGCATTGTCTTGCAGCAATACAACAGTAACTTAACACATGGTAACTAAAACAAAACATATATTTGAGCAGTAAAAATAACCTCTAGCTACTTCAAACTCACAAAACCTGTGGTCGTAGTCACATGAAGTAGCTCTGGTAGCAATGGGCTGCTAGCACATTACCTAGCTAGGTTAACATCACTTGTATTTACATGACGCCGACCACTTTTTCCCCGTCGTAACGTTGCTAACTCAGCAACTGCAATTACCGTTGCAATGAGCTCGCGACGACACGTTGATGTACACAATTACATCCACCTTTAAGCTACGAAACCACAGCAGTTTTAATGAAATACACCTATTCATACGTGTATATTTGAGCACTCTAGTCAACGTTTGCTCGGCTAGCATGCTAACAGCAAAACAACCGTACCGGTGAGAGAGCCGTGTTGCCCCAGTTGTCCCAGCGAGCTGATGACTGAGCTTGCCCGCCACTCGGAGCTCAAACTCCTCTGTGCACCAGCGACCGCATGAATGAAGCCGCTAATTACAACCACCTCAAATGGTCCTCAGCGAAGGTAGTGATTGTCTTAACACCGGGATAAATATCACTGAGCTAGTCCATGTTTTGTTGTTGCTAAAGGTTCACCGATAGCGTTCATCATATCGCTGACTGCTAACTAGCTTGTTGATGGACTTTAGTTAGCCCCAGTGAACAGACCTGCAGCAGCGCTAGCCCCTCCCCCTTTGGGGTTTCTCAGTTATTTGGTGCCCCCAATGGGCCAGATGTGGTACTGCACCACCATCCCTTTGCAATCTTTATTGTGGCCATGGGGTGTCGCTCTTTACACAATAGTGTCACACACAGCTGTTTTAAAAGTTCCCCCTTGTTAAAATTTACTGTCAAAAAAGGCACGTCATATGACATTTAAACACAGATTACAGTATTGATATAACTGCAAGATAGAAATAAATAATAATGACAGACAAAAAAAGTGGTCATTCAGGAATTAAGCTGCACAAATATTTATAAACACATAGGGCCTTTCCAATTTTACAGCATTTTACATGTTTAGAGTATAGAATTATCTAGTTAGTTAGTTTTTTTATTGACATTTGTCAATAAAATACATGGGGACATCCCAAACTCTGCTTTTTTTGTCTTCCAGTTGGACACCAACCTTTATATTTTCATATTTTAGAATCATAATATTTCTATCATTGTAAGTACAGCTGTATTTAAAGGAAGAAAGTCAATAACTATGTTTCTGCAATGACTGAAAATGGGGAATGGCTGTTATTCCTCATTCTTTAATAGATTTGCCTTGATACAGTATACAAAAAGAAAGAATTAGGGCCAAGGGTTTGGTGTCTCAAGGGAAAAAGCAGTTGTTTTTTAAATCATTCAGATATTTTCAATGTTTTTTAGAACAACCAAGTAACAAGAAACATGGAGCATATACACTCTGAACACACAACATCCGGAAAAAAATAGTTGAAATGAAACTTTGCCATGCTTTCAGTATCACAATTACTATTTTAGTGATGCCATTGTACTGGAATAGAGACAGAAGAGGTTGGCAAATAAAACTGAAAATAGATCCTAGATACAACTTAAGGTGGCTGAGAAAGTGTTATGATTTAGTTAACCCTTTAACTCCCACAAAGAAAGAGGAAATGAAATCACAAACTATACAATTTGTGTTATAACCAGGAGCATAGCACTGTACTCTGGGCCCTATGCAGAAGGAGCCTCTGTGGGCCCCTCCCTTTCTTTCTTGATCCATGGCTCTCTCACAAAGTCAGTTTGCTTTCTTTCCCTTTGCTTTCTTTTCTTTTTTGGAACCCTGATTTTGCTTTCTTAGGGGACAACATGACAGCTCCAGCAACATAAGCAGTCACATACTCGGCTCTAGCTGTGTTTAGAGATCAGAGAGCTTCCACTATTTTTTCTACAAAGTGCAGTCTTTGAACCAATATATTCAGCCAATTTTGATTTACTAGTACTGGCACTAATTACTCAAAAATAAAGCCTTGCAAACAAAACCAAACTTTTCATTCCAGGCCTTTCCAGGATACCCCTCCCACCGGGGCCTTAGGTGATCACTCCCACTTTTGTCCACCCACTCTGAAAACCCTGGTTATAACACCAGGAAACACACTGAACAAGCGCTGCAGAACATGTAGAGAAACTCTCTCGCATTTCCTCATTCCCATCCCACTGAGCACAGAGCGTACTGTGTATGAGTAAGTGAGTGATTTACACTCAGAGTACACAGCTGTTGGCGTTTAGAGGAGAGAGAAAATTAGCAGTTAAGTTCTCAGGTAGTGGTAAGTGTAGAGTGGAGGTTTCAGGTTGTCCATGAATAGATATTGCTGCTCCTAAAGACCCACATTATGTCCATGTGTCTTGTTTTTCAACTGCTGGGTCGAGTGAAGCTGATTGGCATTAACCACGGCCCTGGAGACAAAACAGGAAGTGGCGCCCACACAAGTTTTGCATAGAGGTGGCCACATGGGGCCAGTGAAAGTCTTGTGGTGACACATGAAAACTGAAAGCCGTAACTCAGTTTCAGGAATTCTGTTATGCTTTTGTAGTAGCCTCTGTACCCTAGCTGAAAACTATGTTGATATGAGTGTTAGGAAATGGCATACTGATATAGCCTACTGGTTGTTAGGGCGCTGACACACCAAGCCAACAGCTGGCTGTTGGGGCATCATTGAGCATCTGTCCCGCACCATTGGCACTAACTTTTCTGGGTTCGATTCAGCATGTTAAATCGGTGTTTGCGTTGGTGGAGCCCATTGGTGAATGAAATCACTCTGACTTGCAGTTAAGCCTGGTGCACGAGAAGGGAAACAGAAGTGTAGGAAGCAAAGAAACAGCTAAAGCAAGAGGGCGTGAGATGGTGCAAACTTGCAATATTAAGTACAATTTGTTTTAGGCATTGAGCTCTTTAGCAGAAACATTTCGGGGTGGTTTGTGCTACTGTTTGCTGGTGCACGGTAAAAATCCTTTGCTCTTTCAACACTGGGTTGTGTTGTTAATGTCCTAGCTGTCTTATCAGTCTTACCCACATTGTAAAGCCAGTTGAAAGTATCCCTTGAATTTTACCAGTTATCTGCTGTGCACAGACAAATGCCAGTACAGTTAACTTTTGAGTCACAAAGAAGTGTGTTATGTATCTGTATGTTCACATATTAGGTGATAGGCATGTGTCCTTTTCCTTAAAAAGACAAATGTACAGCTTTGATTTGAAAGAGTACATTGATTTCGAGGAGCAAATCATTTACTGGAAACAAGCCTACTGTAGTTTAAAAACACCACCCAGAGGCTTTCAATCATTTTTGAATATTTTTTGTGAGGGGAGGGCAGCGATTGTATCAGGGTGGTTGTTGTCACCACCCCTTAGAAATCACACTATACCCATTACAATAAATTAGAGTACACCACTGCTGCAAATTCAAAACTGACAAATGATATCAAGTCCTTTCACAGTGCAGTTTGTGTACTGGTCATTTTGCAATAGTCGAATTTGTCTTCCTTGTCTTTGTGCTGTAGCGTAGGTGGAGAGACACTGGCAGGTTATTTTGTCTACTTTGTCAGGCAAAGAAAGGAAGTAGTGATGCTGCTAAAAGTACCTGTCTAACTTGTTTTCCACAAGACAATATTCGTGTGCATGTCATGGTGTTGATGCAAGGATAATGTCCGGACTAAAAACCACAGGAAATATAAATAGAGGTGGGGCTGTTAAAAAGCAATGCCCTGCTGCAGCATAAATCACATATGGTTTTTCAGTTTGGCTCAAGAATGGTTTTAAGGACACTGACTATGATCATAATCCATTTTCTTCCTCCTATCATGTGGTCGTCTTCATGTACTCTTTCTCCTCTTGTCCTGTAATCTTTGGCTTATCATCAGACTGCACAGACACGCCTGATCCTCAAAGATCATTGTGAAAGAAAACAGCCTGCTGCCATCACTTGCAGATTCATGAAAGCTATCATTTATTTGAAAAGTAATTTAATTTTCATGATCTCCGACAGGCTACCTTAAAACAGAAGGGAAGTTGTAAATCCGCAAAAGTCTTACAGATTTTTCCACGACTAAATTCCAACAAAAGACAATTAGATGGTTTGAAGGTCTTTGCATTCGAGTACCTGCACGTTGTTGTGTGAGCATGTTTCAACAGGCATGTTGTGGAAAAACACAGCCAGCGCTACAGGGTATGAGAAAACTCCATGTGATGCATTTCTCCTTCCTCAATGTGTTACTCATGAAGCACATTTATACAGCAAAGACACAAGATTCATGTGAGCACTTTGCTATACGTTAACATGCATTTTAAAAAAGTAGCAAATGTGGCAGCCCTGCGTAAGCAAACTAAAGTAAAACTCACTTTTCTAACCATATGTCATGTTGGCATTGTGGAATGTGTAACACATACAGCAGATCCACTCCCTTCTCTTGAACAGGCTTAGACCTGTTGTAACTTTAGGAGGAGGTTTTAACTGGGTGAATAGGATTCACTCAACCACTCAGAACTGAAGGCAAACAGGCTATATGCAAATATGCATGTTCATGAGCAAAGATCAGAGTTTTATTTTTATAAGAGGAACCTGGACATTGCAACAGGCTTCGATTTGAGACCTTTCTCTCCTCAGCCAAACATTATCAAGCAACAGGAGAGCTGACAACAATAAGCTGACTTTTGCTTATGACAGTGAAGCACATTGAAAGGGTTTAAAATCTAATACTACCCACTGTATTTTATTGCCTGTTGTACCTTTATGTACAGGTTTGTCTTCTTATTGTGAAGACTGGAGCATCATATTGTTCACTTGCACACTGAGTACTGTATGTGACATTTAAGTCAACCTTTACCCTTAGTGACTCCTGATACTTAAAACCCTAAGTTAACACTTCACATTTATGCAAATGATTTAATCTCTTTTCTTAAGTATTCATACTTCTGGCATAATGGAGAGCTGTATAAACAGCCATTCATTTTCTGTAACTGCTTATCCTCTTGAGGGTTGTGGGGGGACTGGAGTCCATCCCAGCTGACACTGGGCGAGAGGCAGGGTACACCCTGGGGGCACTGCGAGATTATCAGTCATTCACACTCACAATGAAAAGTCTTTCATCTTTGGTTTGTGGGAGTAACCCAGAGCTGACAACATGCAAACTCCCTAGGGTTCAAATCCCCCACCCTAGGATTGAACCAGGAACTCCCTTGCTGTGAGGCGACTATGCTAGCCATTGCATCGCTGTCTCGCCCTTGTGATTTCTGACACTTAAAAACCCAAAGGTAAATCAATGCCACGCACTACTTCACAAATCATTTGTTTAAATAATTTAATCTCTTTTCTTGTGCTCTTCAGTTTTATGTTGGAGTACAGTTTCATATTTCTGCCATAAGACTGATAATAATGGAGAGCTATACAAACCACTGGCACAGCTTAAATTTCAGGCCAGCCCTTGTACTCCTATTACCATTACTTCCTTTCTGATTGCATAAGCAGCAATGTAACACCTGACCTGAGGTCTGGAGAGGACAAATGGGAGACATGTTGCGATAACTGAGCTTGAGAGTAGCTTTAAATAGAACTATTTTCATTTTTGTGGTTGAAAATTACTTAATCAGCTTACATTAGACACAACTTTGCCCTTATGAGATCTGTTCAAATATGCTTTAAAAAACAAGATGGTTTATAAGACGGTTTGACAAAACATACAAATGAAAAGCAAACTTTTGATACATCCATTTTTATTTAAAAAAAAAAAAAAATCTTATGTGTTCTGTTATTTATCAGAATACTTCCTGAATGGCAACATTTACAGGGATACTTATGGCATTGTTAAAGCAATATATGGATTTCCATTAATACAATATTTAATGATTTTTTTTTTCTTCTCAGTTTTAAAGAAAAACAGACCCTGTCAAATCATTATCTTGCTCTGTTCACCCCTTTCTAAACAGCATGGAAAAACTGTAAGAAAATACATCCAATGCATTATTTAACGTGGGATTACAGGCAGATCTTTCCCCGTAGCATCAGCCCAAACACCATTTTATAATCAAACATGGCGGCAAAGAAAACAGGCAGAGGCAGAGATGATGGACAGGAATCCAAATTGGAGGAAGAGCAGGTAACAGGGTGGGACTCAAAGAGGAGGATCATGGCAGGTACGTTTCAGTTACTTCCCCTCTTTCATGGCTTTCTTCTCTTGTTCAATTTCTGTGGGATCACAGACAGAGACAGAGGTGAGGTGATCAATGTGTAACTGAGGCTGGAGATCAAAGACGAGTCCTGTATTGTTGTCAGGACAAGAAAACAAAGTGATATAGCACTGTGTTTAAACATCATCATCCTATCAATACAAACCCCAACTCTGATATACACACACACCACAGAACAATTCTAATCTAAAAGCAGCTGTGTTACATGTTCTACATGTCACCATCTTGGTTTTTTGGAGAGGTTGGAGCTGTGGAGGAGCAGGGGATGAATCTGACTCACACAGTGGTGAGGCTTTGCAGACAGCCTGTCACTCAAAGTGGCCACACCCTTAGTTACATGTAGCCTTAAGCTGTAATTAACAAGGATAAGTTATATTAAAAATTCATCCTCGTAAAGTTGTCACGATTGAGGAAATTAGCTATAGAGACGAATACCCTTTTTTGGTACCAGGTTAAACATGTTTTCTTATGCTGTAAAGTTAGGCATTTTAACATGGAGGTCATGGGGATCGACTTGCTTCTTGAGCCAGCCTCAAGTGGCCATTCGAGGAACTGCAGTTTTGGCACTTGTGCGTCGACTTCTTTTCTCAGCCATGGAGGTTGCCACTTGGTATTTAATGATTCAATAGTGTGTTAGCATGAGGCAGAACATGGAGGAGCTCTCTGGTAGTTGGGTGAGTTCTGGCAGCAGTTGCCTTTCATAATGATTGCCAGGAAGGAGGTGAACTACACAGAACAACGACCTGAAGAAACCTGGATCAGGGCAGACTTCTCTTCAACAGGCACTGTGTAGGAATTTCTCCCATCTAGTGTTGAGATCGTATATTGCATTCAAACGGATAGCGCACTCTAGCGCCTCACTGTTTCAAACACATATTGCAACAGCTGTAGCTGCTGTGTACCAAAAAGCTATGATAACATTGATGAAACCATGTCATCCGATACTTCATGGAGTATTCATTCAGGCTCCTGCACAGACACACGCGACGCAAGTTGACAAACCCCCTCCTCACCATGCTGGCTGTGTTTACAATGTAGGACTGTTGGGGTGGGTGTAAATTGAAACAAACCAATCACGTCTTGTCTTCTGACAACTGACAAGTGGCTCAACCTCACACACCTCATCCCTCTCCTCCCAACACTGCATCGCTAACAGCACTAACAGCGGCTAACAGCTGTTAGTTGCTGTTAGCTGTGATTCTCCTTCGGCAGCTCTCTCCACCTGGGAAAGGCTACCTCAGTGTTGTGCCTTGTTTTTTGAATTAGCTGGTCACGTTGCCTTTTTGCCTTTTTTCAAATGCACCGGCACTTGTGACTAGCCTGCTTGCTGCTGCTTTTAGTCACTCTACCTACAGGCGGAAACCGGAAACCGACAAGTGAAAACACGAAAGGCGATTCCATATTTCTAAAGTTATTTGTCTCAAAGAACTGAAATTGTTACACATAGTGCCTTTAAACACCTACCCGCCTGAGTTGGAACATGGTTATGCTCTTTCGTGCAAGTCTTCTTGAGCTTGTCCTTGCTGCAGTGCTCCACCTCCTGATTGAGTGAGTCTCTGCACGCTTTCTAATGGATAAAAAAGTGGAAGACAGGAGAAATTATGATTCAAATCAAAACAGATTTTGACTTTTAACAGGGCACGAGAAAATGTTAAAAAGAATAAAACAAGAAAGCATGAATGCATGATCCCATTATCATAACAGACATAACAGTGTTCAATAAGACTCTGCATGGTTTCTGTTTGTAACACTACAGTGTTGGAGAAATCTATAAAAAACCGAGGCAGAGATGATGGACAGAATTCCTAACTGGAGGAAGAGCAGGTACCAGGGCAGGACTGAAAGAGAGGAATCATGACTGGCGTGTTTCAGGTACTTGCCTCTTCAATGGCTTTCTTCTCTTCTTCAATGACTGTGATCACAAGACAGACAAGACAGATGCAGAGATTATTAATATATGACTGAGTCTGGGGATTAAAGATTAGTCCTACATTGTTGTCAGGACAGGAAAATAAAGTGATAGAACAGTGTTTAAACATAATCATACTATCAATACAAACCCCAACTCTGATGTACACACCACAGAACAATTCTAATCTAAAGCAGCAGTGAAACCCAATATGCATTTATAATGGATGAAGCCACCAAAAAGTTACTCAGTGGTTTGTGAACTCCCATTCTGAAGCCTTGAATTTGACATTTTGGCCGTTACCATCTAAGCTTTTTGGAGAGGTTTGAGCTGTGGACAGCCTGTCACTCAAAGCAGCCATGCACGTAATTATGCAGAATTTTAAGCCTTAATAGAATATAAATGGGTGAGTTATATAAAAATACAGCCTCGTAAAGTTGTCATGAGGAAATTAGCTGTACAGACCAACACCTTTTTTTTGGTACCAGGCTGTAAACATGTTTGCTCATGCTCTAAAGTTAGGCATTTTAATATGGAGGTCTATGGGGATCGAGTTGTTTCTTGAGCCAGCCTCAAGTGGCCATTCGAGGAACTGCAGGGTTGGCACTTTTCAATAGTGTGTTAGCATGAGGCAGAACACGGAGGAGCTCTCTGATAGTTGGATGAGTTCTGGCAGCAGTTACCTTTCATAATGATTGGCAGGGAGGTGCTGAACTACACAGAACCATAAGCTGAAGAAACCTGGATCAGGGCAGATTTTTGAAAGCACACTTCTCTTAAACACCTACCCGCCTGAGTTGGAACTATGTTTTTCTCTTGCGTGGTGGTCTTCTTTAGCTTTTTCTGGGAACACTTCTCCACCTCCTGATTGAGTGAGTCTCTGCATGCTTTCTAATGGAGAATAGTGGAAGAGAGAGCAGAAATGATGGTTCAAATCAAAACACAGATTTTGACTTTCAACAGGGCATGAGAAAATGATAAAAGAATCAATAAGAAAGCATGAATGCATGATCCCATTATCATTTCATTACTCAAGATGTCTGCAGTAAAAACCCAAGCCCAGCCTCAGTTAAAAAAAAAGGACAGTACTGGGCTTAACTCTGGAGTTCTGTAAGCCAGTCAACAAGTACCTACTTCATGACCTGCCTGCTCACAATGAACAAACAGCTCCAAAGTGGTGTCATGTTACACTGTTATTTACAGGGGTTTCAGTTCCACAAGAGTGCATACAGGGATCAGAAAGGAAACATGCTGTACTTGAGAACTGATCTGCATTTATGTGTGGTCATTGGATAGACTAGGAAAATATGAAATGCACACAAGGGCCAAAGAAGCAAGCAACAGGGAAGTGTATGGAAAATACTCCAGTTTTGTGGGGAATGCTTGTGCATGGGGAAAAAGTTTGATAAGGATGTAACATTTCTCCAGTAGATGTAAGATCTAAGCAAGACTATGTTTTCTGAACGGTTTCTGCTTGTAACACTATAGCTGTGGAGAAATTTATGGAAAACAGAGGCAGAGATGATTGACAGAATACCTAACTGGAGGATAAACGGGTAAGAGGGCAGGGCTGAAAGGGAAGAATAATGGCAGTAGTGTTTCAGGTACTTACCTCTTCAATGGCTTTCTTCTCTTCTTGTATTACTGTTGATCACAAGAGAGACAGACAAAGACAAAGATGAGGTGATCGATCTATAAGTTGAGGAAGATTCATCAACAGTCATCAAAGATTAGTCCTGAATTGTTGTCAGGACAAGAAAACAATACTAATAAAGCACTATCATCCTTTAGAAATCAATCAAAACCCCAACTCTGATGTACACACCACATAACAATTACACTCTGAAGCAGCTGTGTCACATCTGCAAGGCAGCGAGTAAGATTTGACTATGTAGCAGCTGGTGTGACAGATGGTTCCACCTGTGATTTTGGCTTTGTTACTAATAACATGCCAGAACTGCCAGTCGACGGACAGGTTTCTCTTCTCTCAGTTTCTCTCTATGTCATCATCATCATCATTATCATCATAATAAAGGTGTGCAATGATGGGAGTGCAAATAATTTTAGAGGTATAGGGCCCTACTCTGGTAGGGCTGTACGCAAATTGGTTTCACTATAAATCGCAGAACTGACAAACACTTGTCTTTATCTGGATACATTTCCCCCACCAATACAACATGCTAACATTATTAGCACAAGTCTATGGCATTTTACATTGTATAAATTAGCCTAGTGTCTAGCAATCTTTTCCTCTTCTCATATGAAACCAGGGACAACAGCAACATTTAACAAAGGTAACGGCACTCAGTGTGGCTCCATTACAACTCACAAGATTCACAGACAAAACAACTGTCTTATACTAAACACGTTTTCCAAGCAAATACAACATGCTAACGTTATGAGCGCCAGCCATATGGCATTTTACATTGTATAAATTAGTCTAGCGACGAGCGGAGATTTCCTCTGCTCATATGTAGACAGGATAAATCCCAAAGTATAAGTCCCTGAAGGATAGATCACACACAAGACTTAAAATGCTATTTTTGGGGAGGTTTTACTGTCTTCACAATTTATTGTTTCTTGTGTGAGAAATACAAGTAAATACAAACTTGCAAGAGACACATGAAAATACTGTCAAATTAAATGTGACAAAGGCTGACCTGATTCTATAGTGGAAAAAGATATTGGTCAACCCCTACTACTGTAATATACTATGTAATGTTTATTATCATTACATTTCAACTCATACTTTATCTTATATTCTGTACTATACTGCACTGTACTACAGACCTACCTAAGTGGCGGCCCATGATTAAAAAAAAATATAGTTGTTTTTACAAATAAAGGATTATATATTTAAAAAAAAAAAAAAAAAAAAAATCATGCAAATAATGGTGAGTTTGCCACAATAAACCTTTGGAACTTATGCCATAATAAATTCTGATAACCGCAGAGTGCTTCTGTGCGCTTGGCCTATTTAAATTTATGGTCTTGTTTTTGTTCATGATTAGACTTCTTTTGCAATGTAGCAAAATATGAGCTCTGAAAATGAGGTGAAATGTTGTGTCAAGTGTACATACATTATGAGAATAATGAACAATAGAGTTGTGCTATCATACTGTAGTGTTAATATGTTAAATACTCAAGAATATTGCTATTATGTTGCTTTATTTGAACAGACAAGGCTAAGTATCTTTACTGAATCACAATATTATTCTGGTGTATGCCGTTTACATACATACATACTAGACTTTATTATATTATTCTTGAACACCTACCCTCAACAGTTGGAAGAGTGTTTTTTTCCCTTGTGTCAACCTTGTGTAGGGTTTCCTCTTTAAAAGTTGCCACCCCTTGATTGATCTGATCCTTGCAACATTTCTAATGGTATTAAGTAGGAGAGAGAGCAGAAGTTATTATTTAAATCAAAACACAGATTTTGAGTATCAACAGTACATTCGAAAATGTTCAAAGAATGCAGGCAAAATCATGAAGGCATGATCCCATTATCATTTTATACCTCAAGATGTTGTCTGCAGTACAATCCCATACAGAAAAACAAATCAAGCAAACTGCAGGGAAGTTAAGAGCATAGCTGGAAAAGGAAATACTTCAGTTATGAGGGGAAAGAGGGTCTGCATGTGAAAAAGGTTTGATAAGCACGTAAGTTTCCCAGAAGATATGAGATTGAATCAAGATGACCATGTTTTCTGCACAGGTTCACAGAAGGAAGAGGCTGAGGCTGAGGTGATAGGCAGGATTCCTAATAGGAGGAAGAGCAGGACTAAAAGAAAGCAGTTATGACAGATGTTTTGTCGGTACTTTCCTCCACTATGGCTCTCTTCTCTTCTTTAATTGCTGTGTGATCACAAGAGAGACAGAGACAAAGATGAGGTGATGAATGTATAACTGAGACTGGCAATCAAAGATTAGTCCTATATTGTTGTCAGGACTGTGTTTAAACATCATCCTCTTTATTAATCAGTTTGAAACCCCAACTCTGATGTACACACCCTAAAATAATTATAATCTTAATCTGGAGTGCAAATAATTTAAGAGGTGCTCTAGTAATTCAGCGATGCACTTCCACAACATTGGGAATGTTACGACAGACACAGTAAAAAAAATGAACTGTCAAGATCAAAGCTACAGTGGCTCCAAAAGCTCCAAAAACACGACACCCTACATTCCCCATAATGCAACTCAGTGGCATATATTATAAGTTAAATGTCTGTTTGATAAACACCCACATCATTTAAACTCCACATTCCCAGTTTGTGACACAGGCCTTCTGTGAAAATGTGTAGTCTTCAAGTGTAACCTGATAACTGTGATGACATCACTCTGACATCATCAGATTAGGACACCTCCCTTCGGAGCCACAGTAGACACTACAGAGTGGTTTTCACAGGCTGTATACTCGTTACGACAAGTCAGCTTTATGTGTAAAACCGTGCCCATTAACTACTACTACTACTACTACTACTACTACTACTACTACTACTACATGAAGCCATGAAAGTAACTGTAGCCTTGAATTTGTCAGGGTGTGGCACAGAAGAAAATAAACTTTGAAAAGAACAAAGATATGAGATCAGTAAAATGATTACACTTTAGTAGGAACTTTATTTAGTTAAAGAAATAGTTCAACGCTAGTAAGATGGTCTTCTCATAAAGCTGGGCTGTCTATGCAGTAAAAACATGCAAGTACTTTTAACACTGGAGCTACATGATCAGAGAAAACAAAGGAAAGGGGCTGTGGCATGTCCGTTTGCTCAAGAGTTAGCTAACCTACTACTACTGGAACGCACTGTGGTGCACCGGACCAATAAATCCTCCCGCTGGTGGGTGATGTAATGCAAGCTTGTCTGTTATAACTTTTACAGAATAGTGATATTTACAGGACAAAGTTAAATGCTAAAACATAGTTTAACAGTATCTCAAGTAGAGTAATGCAGCATTGTGTATCCTAAGTTATATCTGGCTTTTGTCTTTAGTGGAAAAGGTTACAATCAGTATCCACGCCCAGGTCAAAAGACTCTGCAGTGTTTACGGATATAAAATATCATCAACATCCTGAGAGAGATGGAGTGGATATGCTCATTTTAGCCCCTTTGCTGGCACAATGCAATTCATTGTGCTATCCAAAATACAGCCCTCCATCCAGCAGCGCTACAACATTGTTTCAAAAGCATAAAGCTTAATAAAAAAAAGAGATGTTAAAAACAGTGGTCTGACAGTGCTAAATATGTCAGGGAATCCAAACATAAATTCACCCAGTATAAAATAATACACAGATACTATTGGACACCAGCCAGGCTGCATAGGATGGGTTTATCTTCTAATAATTTATGTTGGGAATACCAGGAAGAAACTGGCACTTTTTTCTTTCCACACTGTATTTGGGATTGTCCACATATTCTGCCCTTTTGGAGTAAAATTCTTAGACACATGAGTAAATGGCTAGGGAAGACACTGCCAGTGTCTCCCAGACTGTGTTTACTGGGGGACAGATCACAAGTGCATAATGTGTCAAGGGATGAATTCACTACAGCTGCTAGAACTATACTCAGATACTGGAAGTCAACCAAGCTTCCAGAGATAAAAGAATGTGTCAACTACTTGATAAAAACAGCCTCTTATGAATCAGCGTTGACTAGGATGACTAACTGTGCTAAAGGACCAATCTGAAGAGTTTATGTATAGCTATTATTTTCAGTCAGTTTAAATGTGTTTATTTATTCAAATTTGATTGTATTACTTTGTTTTCTGTTGGATTGAAACTGGTGCTGTACCCCCTCTTGTATTGATCTCTATTATCCTGTTTGTATTATTTTTATTAGTCACGATTGATGTCTCATTTGACAGCTAGAACAATCATGTTCCACCCTAACCAATACAATAACAAATTGAATTATGTATAAAGAATAAAAATAAACAGACAGAGGTCTTTTATTACACAAAAGGGGGTGGGGTTATGTCTTCCCACTCAACAGGTTGGCATAAAGCAGAACAAGTATGAGCTCTCAGGTAGCTGGGTGTGTACAGGTGGTTAATCAGTAACACAGTGTTTGCAATTGCCTTTCTTAATGACAGGCAGGGAGCAGTTGAACTATGCCGCGCAAGGAGCTGGATCAAGGGCACATGGTGCATAGATTTTGGACCGAGTGCATACTCAAACACTTACTTTCAACACCTGGAAGAGGGTTTTTTTCTTGGGTTTCAGTCTTCTTCAGCTTTCCCTTGTCAAAGTCCACCACCCCCTTGACTGCTGCCTTGTCGCACATTTTGGGAGATTTCTAATGGAGTAAAGTGGGAGAGGGTGAGCAAAAAAAAAAAAAAGATTCACATACAAACACTTTTTTTTTTTTTTTTTTTTTTTAACCCATCAACAGGGCATGAAAAAATAGTAAAAAAAAAGGACGACAAAGTACACACACACAATCCAAAAAGCATCCATTAACATGACATCACTCAGTATGTTGTCTGCAGGTATACAAACCAAGCCCCACCTCAGCCAGGAAAAAGCTTGAACTGGGTTGAACTCTGGAGTTATGTAAGAGTCACATGAACTACACACAAACATACAGGACAGAGGAATACAGCGCTTTTAGACAGCCCATCTCTACACACCACATAACATAAAGTGTAATCAACCCAACAGTGGTCGGACTTAAGTGGAAAGTTCATGGCCTAGACCAGAAACGTCGAATAACGCCCACACGCATTTTTTTTTAGACATAAAAACAATCACTCAACACTGATGATGTTTGCATTATATTCCAATAATAAGTCGTCTTTTTCAAGGCACAAACTGTTAAAGAGCGGAGTTGAGAATAAGTTTTACCTGGTGCAGAGGTGCGTTGTGTCCTTCACAGGTAAAATGCGTTCGTGTAAAACGTTCAAAGCAAACAACGGTTTAAGTAGAGACAACACGCCCTTGTGCTCTGGCTCTCATTGGCTCCCAAAGTTCATGGGAAAGAATTTTGATTGGACACACTTGATTCCTGACTTCCCTGAAATATTACACGCTGCTCCGTTTGGCACAGCTGCACCCCCTCCCAGTGGAAGAATGCACATAGAGGATGTGGATGATTTCACCTTTTAAGTTTTACCACAGTGCCATCTGGTGGGCTAGTTATGGTATGACAACAATTCAAACCATAGGGAAACAGCAGACACATCATAGAAACCACTTGAATTCATGACCAATAATATCAATTTATTAATGCACTTTGAGGGAAATAAGCCTGTATTCAGCAATATTTATTACATAGTGTTATTCTGTGTTATTTCACAGGCATATGTTGAGGTTACAGACAGTCACCTGACATTTTTCTTTCACAGTCAAACAGTTACAGTTTCATTTAATGGGCTACATTGTGAATTTAACAAACTTATCTATTCCATCTACTGACTTACTCATCCTGGACGGGTAGTACAGTGCTACATAGCATATTAGTTTCTGGCTAATGTATCCTGCATATCTACGCAGACATGGGGAGAACATGCAAGCTCCACACAGAAAGGTCCCACCTGGCAGACAGATGCTTGCCCAGGACCACTGTGATGTGTCTTACTTGTTCTAGACCTTTGCTTCATGTGAAATATCTATATCATCCAATAATAAAATAATGTCTTGACAATTCCCCTTGAACATGCATCCATCTCCCTTATGTATCTGAAAGGAAATTCCACTGCACTTTCGTGAAGTTGGGGGACCTCCAAAAGTCAGATCAAGATCAAGTAGAGGCTGACCTTTAATCCCTCATATGGGTCCAACCCTAAAATTATGGATATTTTTTTTCATATTGACACCAGTTTTGTTAGATCCTGTCTGGCTGGTTAAAATCAACACCCCCAATTTTAACACGGGGTTTCTGTTACAAGTTATAATCTCCAAACTGAGATAACCCAGACAGGAACATCAGAGTTTAGAGAACTTCCTAATGGCTGAGGGATCTAAGGTGCTGATCACATTATCCAACTTCCCTTGTTTGAGTCCGGCTGGTGACCTTTGTTGGAGGTCATCATGGCCCATTTCTTTGCTTTCATTTCCTCTTTCTACATGTACATAAAAGCAGAAATGCCCTAACATACTTGAAAAAAAAAGCAAAGCTACTCCAGAGCTACAGAGGACATTATACTGTTTTCATAGCATAAGTAGTGTGTCTTATGATAAGTAAACTGATTTTGATGAGTTAAAATGGAGAAGTTCTCCTTCAAGACAGTAAAAATACAAGGCACCTGTGATTCAGCACCATATTTCTATTATTGTTATATTTAACTTTGGTTCATGATAAATACTCGCCCACCACTGCAGAGATGGAAGTTCAAGTCCTTGCAGTGGTGCCTTCAACTTCCTTGTGCACTGTGACGCACATGATTGGCTGTTAACTCACCAGGAAAACAGTGAGAGTTAGCTGTGATAAGGAGTAGGCTACAACACAAGTGGGAAAAATAAACTTACACAAAAATCAGTGTAAAATAGTTGCACGGCTTTCTGGATGATAGATAATACATACAATCAAACCAACATTTTTTTAACCGCGTCCCTTCACCCTGAACGTTTCTGCTGCCTGTCATAGATAGCTGTGGCGATACCCCATGTAATGCAGGATCTCAGAATAACCAGAGAACCTCCTCTGTACAACAGAGCCACACTCCGCTGCCGAGATTCCCACAGCATCCTCCAACAAGCCATTACCCCCTTCGCCTCCCCTCCCACCTGCGCCTGCATGTTTGCCACTAGCACAGACAGAGGGTAAAGAGTCAAGCTGATTGCCATGGAGGTCAGCGTCCCTGAGATGAAGGAGGAAACCACCGGAGAGAGGCCCTGTCCCTCCACGACAGCACACACCGGCCCCTTCAGGCCAAAGTAAAGGGAGCTGCCAAGAGCATTGCGGGCTGTGATGGGCAGCAGGGCTCTGTAGAAACCCAGGGCTGGGGTCTGGGCCTTCAGCCTGACAAGAACACTCTTCAGGGTGGGTAGATGGCGGTCGTTTTGACCGTTTTGCAACACATTCTGGACACGCTCGAAGGGGGTGAAAACCACAGCTTCTACCATACCTGCACCGAACCCAGCCAGAGCAGGCAGGGCAGAGGTGGAGAGGACATTTTGGGTCGACAGGGAGAGCTGGTGGAGGAGGGTATCCTGAAGGCCAAAGAGCAGCGTGCCGTTGAGGGTCCTCATCAGTAACGGTGGTGCCACGCCCCTGTACAGCTTTACAGGTCCCTCTTTATAGAGTTGTCCCACTGCCTGGTGGACTGGGGTATTGTGGATTTGTTGACGGAACACAATTTTGTACACAGGGAAGACGATGAGGGTGGGGAGGGTGGATAGCAAGCTGGAGGTCCCTCCATGCAAGTAGCTGTGAAAATGCACCACTGTGTCCCTGAGGCCCTCTTCATCTTGTTTATGGTCAGGACTTCCTGCCATCCTTGAGCTGAGTAAAAATTGAATCACAAATCACTTCAGTGTAGTTCTGATGCAAGGCAGTCATACTGATACTGACAGTTAGGACAGAAAACCACAGCAAAGCATATTGCACTTAATAATTCACGAATAAAATGTATGAATTATAGTTTGTAATCAGAAATACAATGCAAAATCAGATTAATTTTACATACCTAGTCAGCTGTCACTAGAAAAAAGACACAACAAGAGATATATAACCCGTAGTGTCTACTTTGATTTTCCTCCGTTCATTGTTGGAAGTTAAAGGCAGCACAGGCGTCTATTGTCCATCTCCAACGCTGCACGTGCAGACAGCTACTTACCGGAAATTGGTCCTGTAACGATGGCAACACGTTTCTCTCGTTTCCACCCGAATAAAATGCCAAAACCGGTCCGACAATGTGTAACGGTACCAAGATGACACGGCGCACTAGGCATTAATCTGCCGGTGTCCGTAATAGGCCCGCCTCTTCTAGAATAACTATTGGTCAAGATGCTCTTACGTCACGAGGTCGGTGATTGGTTGTTTTGCCTATCAATCAATGTGTTTACTTGAACAGGGGTGCATTCAACGTGGGCAAAGGAAGACAAAAAGAAGACGTATCAGGCATTTTTCAGAATATACTACTGCAATTTTTATTCTAATGACATGCAGGAATTTTTAGTTTCTTTGCGTTTTGAGCTACTGACGTCACAGGTCTGATAAATACATGAATATATTTTGATTTTTCATACTTTAAATTTCACTGATGTATTGTAATGCCTGTAATTTTTTTTTTAAGTCTAAATGCAGTTATGAAGGCTTGTCCACACTCCCAGGAATTAAATTCTGGTATGGAAACACTGAATAAAATATAGACTTGTAGTTGTAGCATGTATGTCATGTATACATATATATGTAGGACATTACTGTATGTCATTGGCATTCTCCAAGGGCCAAGAGACTACAAATGAAAATGTGGCTTTACACACAATATATGTACTGTGCATTGTCCTTGTTAATTAATTAATTGATAGAAATGGTTAAATGTTCACAAAGTACCTGGCAAATCTTGAAATAATGGGAATTTGAATTAAATACTACAACTGAAGATAATGTATGGGAAGATCTGTGAGCAAAGTGTCATCAAGGAATCAGTAGTCAATTATGGAAAGAGCTGACTGGAAAATAAAAATCAGATATTTTAATACTCCCCTCATCATCTCGTCATATATGAAAGAAACTTCATTGGCAGTGTGTCGGAGAAATTGGGGAAAAAATTGGGATCATGCGCATATCTTTTGGGACTGCCCAATAATTCATGGCTTCTGGGGAGGCATTAAAAATGAAATTGACAATATCATGAAGGTAGATATCCCGCTAGACCCATTCATATTTTTATTACAAGTTATACCTAAAGACAGATATAGCACAGATCAGAGGTATACACTGAGGATACTCTTATTGATTGCCAAGAAAATGATAACGTTGAAATTGATGGTATGATGCATGAATACCAATAAAACAAACCCGAACTGCCAGGTTTAAGATTTTACGCATATTTAATTTTATTAAGAACACATCCTCAGATAACTAGTGCATTCACTCTACTGAGTAAACACACAGGTTTGGAATATGCACATAAATGACAAATCCTTCCTCCAGACATACAAAATAAAAGAGCAAAATGAAAAACAATAAAATTGCAGGTGAACATTTCTGAAGGAAGCTCCAGCCTGCAGAGACCCCAAACTAAAAACCCCACAGCTTCTCTATAGAAACACCTTCATCTCTGAACCTCAAAGGGTAAACCCTGGACACTGGGCAAACCCCACTCAATGGAGGGCACCTCAAGAGTTGAAAGAAACAATCCAGAACATCTTTCACAACCTGATAAGACACGTCAAAGTTCTTCATCCAGCGAGGAAATAAACGCAGCTAGATAACAGCGGGGCGGGAAAGGAGAAGACTGGAGGAAGAAGTCATTCCATTTCAGACTGTTGAGGCACTCTTGGTTGAGTGGAGCTTCAGTGGCACTGTAAACTAGTTCAATACACATTCACTTCATTAATTATAATAATCTTTCAAACAGCAGAGGACACAGGAGCAACATGAAATACTACACTCGTTCATTGTAACAAAAAGCACTGTAACAGCTTCATATGGCAGATGCTTCTCCTGACCACTGGAACCTGCCAGGGATATTTATATAAGCTCTTTGACACCAGATTTCAACGACTCCTGCGGAGGTGGAATGGTCAGGAGAAACTCTGTACCGACATGGTATGTAAGGGGAGACAAGTTCACAGTGGATAAACACTTATTTATCCAGTACAATAAATACGCTGGCCTAAATTGGTAGCTTGCGATTGCTTTGGTGCCCAGACATGACGGGACACTGCTCGAGGAGGAAGGGAGTCAAGTGAGTGGGGTCAGCATTAGTAACAGACATGACAGTTCATTCTTCTTTTTTGTTTTTTTTTCACGGTTAGTTAGCAGAACATCTTTGCTAATGGTTGTGTTTGGATGGGGGATTTCCCTCTTCTCTTATTTGGTGTAACAGCACACAGGAGATGGTAAACACCTTTTGTTACAAGGGGACGTGGCTGAACAGGTATGACACAGACTCGCCATTGTGAGTTCTACGGATGGCCTCTGCGAGGATCATGGAGATGTCAATAACCTGGAGGGACAGAGGATGGGATGTAGTAAATATAACTAGACTGGATGATGACTATTTGCAAGTAATTTATCAAGCAAAAATACCTTTTTTTTTTAAAGAAATGAGTTGTTGCATATTACTTTAAATACAGATAGTTTTTATTTAGTCTTATGTTTTACTACTCACTTTGGGCTCTGAAGAAGTGCCTTTTTTGACATTGAAAAGACATGGATAATGAAAAATATTAGTTGTAGTCTTCCTTTAAATGCTGTATTCTGACCTGTATTTTGGGACAATGCTTCATCTTCTCCTCCTGAGGGATTGTATTGGTGACCACCACAGCTTCAAAGCAGGCATTGTTGATGCGCGAGATGGCTGGGCCAGAGAAGATGCCATGGGTTAGGATGGCGTACACCTTGGTGGCACCTGCAGAAATGAGTCTAGGGGGAGAGACACAGTATAATCCATTACAAATCACTATGACTGGATACATCCTGGAACACAGGTCTCTAAATGAAATTCAATAGGGATCTCTTTCTAAGTTAGTTTGACATCAGAACCACAGAGAGCCGGGGCGACTGCCTGTGGTCAAGCCTTATGTTTACTCGAAAGTTGTCTACCACTATAGGGGAATAAAGGGGCTTACTTGTCAGCGGCATGACAGATTGTGCCACATGTGTCAGCCATGTCATCCACTAGAATGGCGACCCGATCCGTCACATCGCCGACAAGCACCATGCGGTCCACCTCGTTTGCCTTTTTCCTCTCCTTGTGAATAAGGGCAAAGTCCACATTCAACCTGTCTGCTATTGAAGTGACCCTGCAAAGGGAAAGAGTAATGTTCACGAGTTAGAGCTGGTGTGCATGCCAAAGCGTATAAAGCTGTACATGCACACGTCAAATCAAGGCCTTGTGAGAGATAAGGAAAGCAAACAAAATTTAATCTTAAGTAAATTCCAGAGGAAATGTTCAAGGGTAGATCACAAACAGTATGGCAAGTGGCACTGGCATACCTCTTAGCTCCTCCTGCGTCAGGTGAGACAATAGTACAGTTTTTCCACTCAGGGATGTTCTCCTTGATCCATTTCAGCACAGCTGGCTCTGCATACAAGTTATCGACAGGGATATCAAAGAAACCCTGGGAAAAGATAAAATATATTTGGACTGGGGTTACAGGAGCATAACATGTACTGCCTACTAGAAAAAACAAATACAAGGCTCATATTTCTCTCTGTCCTTCGTTGACCTTTGTCCTCTGTTGTCGATACAAACTTAAGTCTATGAAAATCAGGTTTGTAATGTAGGTAAAAGTACAACCCACAGGGCAGATTAATGACAGGGTAGTGAATAAGATGCACTACTGTTCAGGTCTGATTTTGTGTTGCTCACCTGTATCTGAGAGGCATGCAAGTCCATAGTGATGATATGGTCAGCGCCTGACACCGACAACATGTTGGCCACCAACTTGGCAGAGATAGGAGCGCGGCTCTGCAGTGAAAATAGATCTCTTCAGTCACATGGAATAAGTGAACTGGCAAGCATGGCTTGTTGCTAAAAATATCTCTCAACTGAGATCTTAGCTATTAGGTAAAATTATACCACACAAATGTTAGAATATTTTAGACTCTAGACCTCAAAGTTAATAATACAAATATATTTCAGCTTGACAATTGATACTGTAAATATTTTAAGTATACTACAATGGGTGATGTCCATAAAGCACCAGTATGTACATAGGATGACTAAGCATATAGAAGCGTTCAGATCTCATTTTGCTCAGCTACAACAGTCAAATTAGCTCAGAGTGAACATGTTAGGCTCCACTGCAATATGGGTTTTAATATAGGAAAAATACAATGATCACTATATAACTAACTTAACAACTTAACAAAACACTGGCTATCTAGTCTTACATTACAATAATTCAAGCTCAGATTCAGTAGTAAAAATTGTAAAACATTCCACTCATGCAAATGATGCAATGTCACTAAAATGTTTAATGAGAGTAAATAAAAGGTACATACCAAATAGCTATGAGCTAAAAACAAAGGAGTTGGGAAGTGCAGTTGGTTCAGCAAAGCATACAGAACAAGGGAAAGGAAAACAAACCAAAGAAAAGAAAGGAAAGCAAATATGCCTTGTTGAGTGGTTACTGATGGACATGGCTGCAGGCTTCTTGTCATGATGTTGGGACTGAAAATGGCATGACAGAAGTAATTAGACAGATATCCCTCACCCCCACCTTGTCCTTCTTGTCCTGCCGGGCGTAGGGGAAGCAGGGGATGACAGCCGTGACCCTGGAGGCAGAGGCAATCTTGCAGGCGTTGATCATGATCAGCAGCTCCATCAAATTGTCATTGATCTCCCCACAGCCACTCTGCACGATGTAGACATCTTCCCCACGTACGCTCTCCCCTATCTCCACACTGGCAGGGGACAGAGGTGACAGGACAAACAGCACTTAGTGCCATTTAAAACACCATGGTGACACATGAGACAGAGTAAACAATGGCGTGTGATGTGGACACGGGTTAAACTGGAGAAACAAGCAGCATGTCGAGTCAGAAACTGCAGTCTCAATACGATATGTGACGTTATATGTGTACAGTTGGGGCAGCTGAGGTGGCCTTGCTGCTCAGGGTGACCAGCCAGGTTGTTAGTTAGCATGAGTTCTCAGCCATGCGTGGACTACAAGTTCCTAACAACACTGCGTGGCAAATTTCACCGTGACACCACGTTTCCAATTAAATAACGTAATATGTCTCTTGGCTATAATATTTGCCGAATCAGGTACACCTCTGACCACGACCTCATTTAAAGTCGTCACAACAGCAAACTCACCATGTTTCTTGGTTGCTAAATTTCTTCGTAACAACCTTCCCCAGCTCGAGACCCAGGCGGTCAGCTATTTTCTGAGACAGGTCCGGATGTGAGCTACCGCTGAATATTTTGATATTCGGCATTTTGTTGTGGTCCAGGGCGTCGTTTATTCCGAGGTGGCAGCGGCAGCGAGCTGCTGACGAGTCAGGAGAGTCGAAATGTCCACGACAACCACTGGGAATTGGTCAACAGTTGATGAGCAACTCTTCTCTAGCTATACTGTGTTCCCTACCTATCCACCATTATGTCCCACACAGCACGCGTGCGACTCTTCCTCCCGTGACGGCGCGCACGTATTCACTTACGTTTCGCCGCGTGACGTCATTCCGGGAAGCGGCGCTCAGAAAAGGGCACGTGGACGAGAAATATTAGTAATCCTCTATGCAAATATTTCCTTACAAATAATTAAGGGAAGTTTCCTTTTAAATCATTCCTAGATATTATCCCGGAAGCCATTTTCTTCTTAGATATAAAAGGGACATTTTGTGAAATGTATCCAGAAACAATGCTGCATCTTCCTTTCTTTCTTTCTTTTCTTTTTTTTGGTAATTTTCATACACTAACAAATTCTGGAAAGATGTGTCCCAGCATATTGTTGATAACACTGACTCTTAATTTCCTCTTAAGTGGGAAAATATAGGCTACTTAGAATACCAAAAAAAAAAAATATTATTATTTACAGTAACAATAACACAAAACTTATTAATTATTAGAATTATATTTAATCAATTTGACTATAATCATCCCAAAGTATCATATTCATAAATCCAACTAGTTTTAGTATTTGAATATCAAACTAAACAGTACATTAAGACCATTTTTACTTACTTTTTTAAAAATTATTTGTGCTTCTTGTTTAATATTTTCATTTAAAATGAAAATGATGTTCTCTAATATTGTTTCGTCTGATTTTAATTACTTTTTTTTTTGGTTTGTATTTGTTGGATTGTCAATAAAGATTTGGTTTTTAAAGAAAAAAAGGGGGCACGTGAACGAGCGAGGTAGGCTACATCCCTGGATAGTGTTAACTACTTTGAGCTTATGTCAATGCAATTAAAAGCGTGAGGTGAGTTAAAGGTAATACACACCTGAACAGATACATGGAGTTTTAACTGTCATTTGTGCTTGAGTTGTGCATGTTTTGCCTCAAAAAATAGTATAATTTCCGAATTGTTTTATTATATAAAACACGAAAAAACAAAACAGAGATATTAGTAGTTAATGTTTGTAAACCGTCGAGGTGTTTCCTTCAGCTTAAACTTCATTGTGGGTCCGCAGGAAACGAGGCCTCCTAGAATATTCACCTTCTTTGTTGGCACGTTGAGGGCACTGCAGTAGTAATGTAGGCCAAGACACTGTCTATATGAGCTCTAACAGCTGTGGTGTTAGGTAGGATTTATATAAAGTAGTAATTGGCCTGTCTATACTCTGCTCAGAGGTGACAAAACTGCTCATTCCCCTTGTGTTGTCATTAAAGCTAAATCTAACTTTCTCTCAGCCAGAGACACCTGGCATGTGCCTGCTGGCACTCCTCTCAGGACCTCAGAGACATCAGGGCGAATTCTGGGCTAAAACGCAGTCTGTGGTAAGTGGTAAGTATAAGCATTTTTCACAGCAGGCATTTTGACTTGTCGTAGTAGGAAAAGCAGGTGTTACCACTAACATTGCTGGCTGTGCAGTATGCAGGTGTTCCAGTTAGTCAAGATAGTGTGACAGTGACACAGCATGCACAATAACAGGACCCTGAAGCTGAAGCAGCTAAATGGAATTCAGTTATCATGTATTTTATTATTTTTTTTCACCCGTGCTTTTCTCACTTTGATGTGTCATAATGTCTATAATTAAGACTATTAAAGGTCCAGTGTGTAGGATTTAGGGTACATATTGGCAGAAATGGAATATATAATATAATAAGTGTTTTCTTCAGTGTAGAGTTACCTGAAAATAAGAATTGTTGCATTCTTGTTACCTTAGAATGGGCCTTATATATTTAGGGAGTAGACATAAGAAGTGGGTCCTTGTCAGTCTTTAAAGAGATCGCTATGTTGCACTGCAGTGTTTCTACAGTAGCCCAGAACAGATAAACCAAAAGCTGGCTGTAGATGGGGCGATGCGCGGTTTAGTAATTAGCAGCCAATACTTGAAAGTGAAACGGCTTTATTCAGTGTTTTTAACAGTTTAAATCACTGGTCTCTTTGTTTTGGAGAGGAGGATGCGGCTCCTGGTTAAAACCTCTTGAATGTCTGGATTAGAAATAAGGTGAGCACAAATTAACTTATCAGAGAAAATAGTTGAGCACACATTTGCAGGTGCTGGGCAATGGGCTGTCTGCGATGTGCCAAACAAGGAAGGACTTTATTCAGTGTTTTTATCACCTGGTCCATTTGTCTTGGAGAGGAGGAGACCTCTGCGGATAATTCAGCTCCCCGTACAAACCTCCTGATCAATGACCACTAAAGGAGTTCTAGCTGGGAGAAGTTTCATCTGGTCACAACCTGCAATCCTCACCACTGGATTCCGTTAAATCTCCCTAAATCTTACACACTGGACCTTTAACTGTGGCAATGGCATATTACTTGTTTAGGTTTTGCTGGTGTGTAGTATTCTGGGTGTTAAAGATCTCTAACATCCACACACAGTCGAATTTTTACTGGATTATCCGTCTTGTTGCCAGTTTTACAAAAGAGCACAACTTTATTGGGATGTTTTTGACAAAGAGTCTCCCCTGGCTGGTGTTTGGCTCAGCTTCAATCTGCTTTTCAAATGCTGAGCAAAAATACGAGTAACACAGAAAATCCCATTTTAAGTAAACCCATCTAAAATGTCAACAACACAAAACCATTTTACTGTCAGTTGTTGGTGTTGTGTCAAGATTTGAACTGTTGAGTCAACATTGTTTTTTTGCCAGAGGTAAATGAATGACGCAACCGCAGCTGTAAGAACCTTCTGGCAGCGGCAAGAGAGACGATTATCTTTGAAATGACGTCATTTGTTTGGAGTCATTGTAACTGTCACTACTGCAAGTTTTCCGCATGCAATGTCATCTCCAACTTCTCTGACAGAGTTTATATAATATACTTTATTGCTTGTAAAACATGAGTTAACTTTGTACACAGACAGAAGACCACAGTGACGACAAGATCATTGACAGTAAATAAAGACAGGAATGAATAGGTGCACATAAAGAAACAATGGATTAAGCCATGACGGGCTCATCGTGTGAATGAAACACAGACAGATCCACACAGTTTAGCAAAGCAACTGAACAATGACAACCACAGAAAATGTTTATCAGAATGTTAAAATGTTCAAGTGCTGATGAGAGAACATAGTCTGATATCTTGTTTATAAAAATAAACATGTCCCATGCCTTATACGCGTTATATACTCATTAAAATATATGTTTTGCTATTAGTCTCTATGTTACATTACTACTATAAATAAATTACCTTACAGACATGTTTTTATCTTTTCCTTTTTACAAAATAGTGAAGAGTTTGGATAAATCTTAATGTTACAGGTAATGTTTTTAAAAGTGTTTCATATTCTCTCAAATATGTTATCGTACTATTTACATTTACAGTGTAGAATAATACATTTCCATACTGAATATCATTTGCAAAACATTAACATATTGCCACAGTGGCCTTTCATTTTTGCCTGCACTTAGAACTGTAAAATTGTCTGTACAAACAGTATTCATCACCTTCAATGGTCAAAGTATCTGCCCCTGAAAGTCTATTACGTAAAAGTAGACATGCAGTACAGTGAAAGAGAAAACACTGCATATGGTTATGGAAAATGCCACATCAACAGCAAAGGACAAACTGTTAAAAGAGAGTGCCTGCAGACGGCACAAATGTGTTCGGAAACCAAGAAAAGAAGTGCAACTGGGCTGATATCCTGATTAATACTGATGGTCAAACTCTCAGTGTAAAATGAAAAGTATTATAGTGTGGGGGGGTCACATTGCTAAATTGATGAAAAATCACATTGCCTCACACAGACATGCTAATAAATAATCATCAAAGCTGAAAATATTAATAAAATTAACAAAAAGTGGCTAAAATTTACAGCAGTACTAAGTTAAAATTAGAATAGAAAATATCAGATTTTTTTTTTAATGTAACTTTGAAAACATAGAAAGAAGGCAGTGAGCAATGAAAGAAGAAATTACCCAAAAAATGAGAGAATATTAAAAACAAGAAAATGAGTTTTAAAAACAAGAAAAAAGAAAGAAAGAAAGAAAAACAAACACAAGGAAATGACTTTGAAAGAGTGCTTAAAAATGATTAAATTATTATTATTATTATTAATTTAAAACCCTTTAAAAACTGAGAAATTTGCCTTGATTCCTTTTAAAAACATGGGAAGAAGGCAATGAGGAACAAAAAAAGAAATGACCCCAAAAATAGCAAGACATTAGTAAAAAGAGAAAATTAAAAACAAGAAAATTAGTAGAGAAAAAAGAGACATTTTAATTTTTAATTCATTATTTATTTATTTATTATTAATAATTCTGTGACATAATTTTAAAATGCAATAATAATAATAACAAATACAGTTTTTTCTTTTTTCCCCCTGTTTTTTTTAAAAATAATTTTCTAAATCTATTTTTATTTATTTATTTATTTTTACAATTTGTGTGACATTTCTCACCAAGTTGCTCAGTGCCTTTTTTCCCATGTGTTCGAAAGAAATGGCAACAATTTGCTCAGGCTTCAAAGGTTTAAATACTTGTGAAAGGTGTCTGAAAGCAGCACAACAAAAGTGATGTCGCTCCAGGTTTCAAAAGGTTAATTGATTTACAGTGTGTGACACCAAGAATCCTCAAATAAGTTTCTTACCACCAAGCAGTTGAATAGCTTGACTCAGGCTGGATGTTTACATCATACACAGTATTTTATAAACCTTTGAGTTGGTTTATTTGAGTACCATGCCACATCCCGGAGGACTAACCAATACCTTCTGTGCAAGACACAGCAATATCACATTTCTTGTCTTTAGTATTTTGGCAACCCAGTTGTCCCTTTTAACTTGGCTTCACTGCACTGTCTTTCAACAGTATGTCTGGTATACATGTTAGGCCAGGACAACTGTAAAGCCTCTCACCAAAAAGAGGATGAGACACAAAGAAGATTTCAGACAGGAAACAGATGTGTTAGTTTTATTAAAATACATAGAAAACTACTTTGTGTGTTTCTTATATATTTGCTAGATTGCACAATGTATAACAGCACATAGAAAGCAAATTTGTTTATACTGTATTTGAAAACCTGAATAAAAACCAAGGATCCTTTGAAACGGGTAAGCGTTAGCTTTGAGGTGATGGATAATGTCAAACTGGTGGTGTGGACTCAAGTGAGGTTTTCAGCAGCAGAGTGAATAAAAAACACTTAATCAAACATTAAAAGATACATTTCAACTTCAGAGCTAATTTCAGAGGTTGTGCAAAATTCTAGTGATAAGCTTACTCACTTGCAAGTGGATGGCTATATTTAAAACTATGATTCACGACGAGTGAGATGCGTGTGAGCCATGGATCAGTGATGGTGTAAAATACACTCTGTGCGTTATTAAGTACAGTGTGGGTATTCCTTCTCTACAGCTGAGTGAGGTAACGACACTCATGACTGTATAGTGGATTAGACTGTGACTTGGGTCTCTGCTACATTGTCAGCCCTGAGCAGGTGTGTCTCATACCTGCACTGTTAGAGAGAGAGAACGGGCCTCTGTCAGTCAATATAGTTTAAAATGTCATAACTCGTCTTTCAGCGGTGTTCATTTTCCAACACTGTCACTTACATTTTGACTCTTGTATCACTACGCCAGACATTGTCAACATAGCCAACAGAGATCTCCATTTTGCATTACAACAGTTAGAAAATTAAACAAACAAAGCACATCACCATCTAACCAACCAACGCTTTGGACTACGCAATTTACAGAAGTCGCTACTTGACGAGATCTCTGAAGTATTTTTGTCCAGAGCATACATTTATTTCTGATGATTTATTATAATCTTTATAGTTCTCTTATACATTTCAAATATATTCTTCACTTTTTTCTTCACAAAACTTTATATTATTTGCTAAGTAGACACAACTCAAATATACATTACATATAAAATATTATACTATAATGACATATGTATATTGTGAATATTGATATGAGGTGATTAGCCCTGTATCACCCAGTCTGTTATAGGGTTCTTATTCCATTGTGCATTAGTTTGGTGTATCTTTATATTTCAAAACAAGATCCACAAGGCTACCTCAGGGCCTGTAAACATGGGATGGAACAGCTGCATTGCAATTTTTACTGAGGATGAGTCATTGCATGTCTTGTAAAAAATGTAAACAATAAACAAATAATGAATTTGGATAGAGTAGCCACCCACATTCTGGACTGTTTTGATTACATCCCTGCCAGATGTATTCTTACTGGGCAGGCAGAGTTTTGATGGGTCGAGTGAGTGAGCTCATGTTATTGGTGTTGGAGGAAACTTGAGGGCTCATTGTCTTAGTCGGCAAGCTGCTTGAGTGTCCCATTGATTCCTCTGCTGCACGCAGAAGCAAAGTGTAGTTGATCGCTACCTCCTCAACCTTTCTCAACAGCTGCAGCCTTTGGGTTTCTGAACGAACCCCTCTGACCAATTTGATGAAGGTCTGAGTTAGTTCACACAACACTTGAAAGCTGGCTGTGACGACAGCCAGCATACGCGTTGGGCTTTTTTCAACACTTGCCACTCGTCGACAAGATGCTCTGAATTCTTTGAAGCGCACCGCCAGCTCCTGTTTGTACTCTGCAATCTGTGAGGGCTGAAGACGAGCCTCGCCCTCAGCCTGTGGGCTGTTAGCACACTGACGCAGAATAGCTAGCAGCTCATTAGCATCCAACTGGGCATTTAGGAAACCATCAGGCAAGCTGAAACTTTTCCCCTGTAGAGCCTGTACTCGTGATAGGCTCCCCTCCAGTGTACCACAGGCTCGTAGATCAATCTCCTGTGTCTGTGGCTCTTCTTCTTCTTCGTCCTCTTCCTCCCCACTGCAGTCCTCTGCATTGAGAACCTGGAGCGTTTTGCTTACGACTGGAAAGGTACGTGAGTCCAGCTCCATGCCTGGAAGGACCTGAAGGGGTATGGAGTATGAAAGCTCATCCTTCTCACTGCTTTCATCTGCTGCCTCACACTTCCTGTAGCAAAAACAAAATGAGCAGCATTTATCCTTGTCATCGCTGTCTTCACTGGGCAGGGTCAGCAGCACCTCACTTGTCCCTTCTTTACTGTCGCGCAGTAGCTCTTCTCCCTGAATGAAAAACACACCCTTTTTCCCTTTCCCCTCTGCCTGATGAGACTGAGTGTGGATTGGCTCTACTGGGGTGGGGAGCCTCAGCCCTGTGGCCCTCACTCTCTCCATCTCCTTCTCCAGACTCTTGGCTTTGGGCTTCACCTCTGCATACACAGGTGTGCTAGAGCTGTTATCCAGTTCCCCAATACTGTATCGCCTCTGGAGCTTCTTGTATTGTGGACCTCCCATGCAATCTGTTTGAGAAGTACAGGTGGGCAAGCAGGAACCCTGCTCTCCCCTTGGCTCTCTTGACTCCAGACTAGTAGAGCGTATTCGTGTTGTCTTGATCTCTAAGGTCTGAGGTCTCCTTGTAGCACCTTGTGCGTGAGGTGCTTTGGAGACTGCAGGAGGGGTCTTCGAGATAGTTCTCTCTCTCCCTCTGTGTTGTGTCTCTGTTGTGGAGCCAACTGGTGTGTCAGGTAGTCGCATGCCCCTACACATTCGCTTACAGTCACAGCTGCGCCGCTGCTCCCTGGAGATACCTGGTGCCTTTAAGACAGGGCTGGTGCGGAGCTGGCAGGCACAAGGAGTGCCTGAGGGCACAGGTGAGGATCCCTGGGGCAAAAACTCTCCCTGGGATGACTTGGGTTTCAGCAGCTCCTCTAAGAACTCTAGTTCATACTGGCGGACTTTCTGCAACTGAGCCCTTCGCTCGTCTGTTTCTCTTCTCATTCTTGCTGGGAACGTAGCGGAAAGAAGGTTTCTAAAGCTCAAGAAAGGGGCACTGCGCTGGGACTTCCCCTTGCCAGTGCCTTGCTTCTTTGAGTCCCTTGTTGGGAGAGTGGATACCTTATCTACAGAAGGGCTAGGTGTTGTTAGATCATCTAAAATAGGTAAGGATTTTATGGGGCATTTCTGTGGCTCAGGGTGGGCTTTGCCCTGGGCACTCTCAGCCTTGCTTTCAGCTGCCTCTTTTCTCTCTGCTTTTACAGGCAGACGAGGGGAATACTTGGTTTGTATTTGAGGGCTGGGTTTTGCCAAACTCGGATCTGCTCCAACTCTCACTGCATTCTCTTTGCTGTTAGCAAGCTGGAGGCCTTTGGCCCGAAGACGCTCATCATCTGTCGGGGAGGAGGATTGAAACACCACTATCTTCTGAACCTGTGGGTCTTTTAGTCTTAGCTGAGGCCCAGGCTCCTGTTGCACTGGGCATGTGCAGAAAAGGTCGTCAACTGGCAGAAGTTCTGTGGAGCTTGAAGGCTTCATGGTCTCACTAGAGGCAGTCTTGGCATCTTGGCACGTATTAGTGGGAGAAATCTTGGCAGAGGCAGTTCTGTCCACAGGTAGGATTATAGGTAAGGCTTTGTTGCTAGGGTCTGTGTTAAGAGGTGTTGTTGTCGTCCCTTTTACACCCTCAGAAACATTGTGTGTCTCTCCAGAAGAATTTGTTAACTTTTGATCTTTACTGACTCGACCTGTCAGTGAAGCACCGGACACTTTAAGTTCTTCAGGTGACTTAGAAGGGGGATCAGGAGTGTTTGCTTTGGTGGATTCAGAGTTTGCTTTTATTTCTCCTTTCTGTTCAGTCAGAGTAGTGTCTTGATTGCCCCCCTGCTCTGTCACAACACTGAGTACTGCAGAGTCTTGACTGGGACTGACTTTAAAGGGAACCGTCTTGCTGAGGATTACTTGCTTGGGTGGACAGCCAGCACGAATCTGACCCACAGAGAAAGCCCCAGTCCCTATGGTCTTTGCTGTGCAGCCAGGGATAGCCAGGGGGAAGTCACGGCGGCAGAGGATACGTTCTTTGTTGATATGGTGAGCCAACAGGTAGGCCTGGTTCTGGTTCTGCTTCATAGCCGACACCATCTCAGAAACATCTGTCAATTCAGAGGAGTTGGTCTCATGGCCTGAGTCCAGTGATGACTCAGGTGTAATGGCGGCTAAGACAATCAGCCCTGAGGAGGAAGGCAACACAGTACACTGTTAGGAAAATCATGACGCAACAAATATTAATCAAACACATATCTTAAAATTCCAAATTAGTGTTTTACTGTGGTCCTTCAGTTATCAAACCAGACATTTGCGCTTGAGTGGATTTTCTTGATCACAAAACAGCAGATATAATTTTGAGATAGATTTAATTTGTTCCCCCAAAACAGGCCTTCAAGATCATATTTATAACCACCTTTACAACTGATCTATGTGCCAGTGGGCTTACCTCACCCAACCTTAAAGAACTGCAGCTTTTCTGTGCAGATGCATGTGTGTGCTTAACAAATGTGCAAAGACTAGCACATTTCAATTATATGTCCATGAAATCTAAAAAAATCAATGTAGTGGGCTTGTTCTTTTTACCTTTTAAAGACACTTGACATTGTGTTATCATCAGCTATTGCTGTTGCTTCCATTTTTCATAAAATTTTAGTTTTAGACTTAAATTTTATTCTAGTTTAGGTTATTTGTCACTTTGTTCAGCATCCTATAGGAGGTTATCTTGAACTTTGTACCTTAGGTCTATGTTGTTTTTTGCAGTTATTACACATGCATTCCTACCACAAAATGAAGAGACTACAGGATTGTCACAAGATAATAAAAACTGATGTATAGCCAATGTACTGTGTAGTATTAATAAATATTGATAAAGTAAAACTTTATGGGATCAGTACTACTGTTAATTTTGTGTGTGAGATGTGGGCCGTGGCAAGACTGAGGCTGTTGACCTGCAGTCTGTGTTGGCTGTTGAGGGTGATGGGGGTAGTCCTCAGAGGCTGCCAAAGCCTCTAGTGCCTGTAAGGTGGACACCAGAGCATCATCAAGCTCCTGGGCATGATCTCGAACTGTTCTCGTGGCCACATTATCAATTAATGTCACAGGCACGTCTTCCTTGGCTTGGGCCAGCTTCCCAGAGGTGACCCCTGGGGTGGCACTTGTTCGAGCCTTTCTGCCTCTCTTTGGGTCATCCTCATCTGAACTGTTGTCCCTAAAGCCAGGTGGTGGAGCAGCAATCGCAGGTGGTGGTGGTTGCAGTTTCTCTCCACCACCATCTGCCTCATCCTCCTCTTCATTCCCTGGGGGTGGCAGGGCCATGAGGTCAACAGCGCCTCCATCTCGTGAGGCACAAGCACTGGAGCAGTGTTTCCCCGAGCTCCCACTACTGTTCCCCACTGCTGACAGACCCTCTGCTCTATGCCTGGCTTTGCAGGAGTCACAGAAGTACCGTGAGTTTTTCTGAGACTGACCCATTGTCTGGGCTCGGATTCTGAATCCTGCATTCTCCACTGCTGGGGTCTCTAAAACCCCAGCTATTTCCTCTGTACTCTGTTGTGTAGGGTCTGACTTGGTGCGGGGTCGCCCAGGGGGCTCATGGGAAATAAAGTTTTCGTTGATGTCGAGTTCAGCTTCGGCGTGTGTTTGGAGCTCTTGAAATTGTTGTTGTTCTCGAAGGTGGACATGGCACAGGCCCAGATGCTGAGGCTCTGCTGGAACTAGGGCCCTCGAAGAGCCTGACTCCCTGTGTGAGCTTTCCCTCTCGTCCCCTCGCCGGCCTCCACTTGGCAAGCTGGTTGCCCCAGAACGTGGGTGAGCATGGTGGGAGCTTCTGTAATCTGAGGATAGAATTGTCAGAGCAGTGGAGAGTTTGAGGTGTTAAAAACTAGTGGGGATAGAGAAGATCCAGATGGGAAAGCAGAGGCGACAGCTGGTGGTCACATGGGGATTATTTGTTATTTCAGAGATGGATGTTGAAAGTTGAAGTTTGTTTGAGGTTGGAGGGTTAGATTCTGGTGGAATGTGATGGTATGATGATCCTTCGTTTATGTGGACTACAGGTTGAGACAGCAGATGGCAGAGGGGATCTGTTCATGTTTGAACAGTACATATTCATGATTGCTGTTAAAAAATAACTAATAATCCATATTACTCTATCTTGGGGAAAAGAAATATGAAGTATCCCATTCCAATGGGTTAAGGTTGAGATGAGAGGAGAGACAGCAGAGGGCGCCATGGGATGGTAGTGTCAGAACCTGGTTACTACAGGTAATGGATTCAGCCAATGAAGAAGCGGATCAATGTCCATGTAGAGAGAACGTGTGATGAAGATTACCAAAGATTGCCTTACATGCAGTGTTTAAAATGATGCTGAAAGTAAGACACTCATACAACTTTAAATGAATGATGTGAATGTTTCATGTCAAACTTTCATGTAAACAATAGAGTTTTCTGTAAAATCTTTGACATCTTATGTATAATGTCTAATGAGAGCATGTGTTCCAGTTGGACCCCAACAGATCAAAAAGCCCTCTAACATACCTGCCTTGGTCAGCTGAGACTGACCAGGGGTCCGAAAGTAGATGGTCCGTTTAGGATCCACAAACAGCTTGTAGTAGCCAGAGATGAGGCATGCAAAGTTACTGGCATCAGGCCACTCCATGAGTAGGACCAGGGGCTGCAGGGGGTGGGAGGGAGGGGAATTAGGAGACTATTTAGAGGACAGGCAATAAGCATTGCCTGCTCATTTTGTAATGACCTGTTAAACAAATTCTTGAAACGTGTAAACACTTTTGTACTCATGAATTTTATTGTTTGTTAAGTTAAAGAGATGGCATGCAAGATGCACATTTTCCCTGCTGCAAAATGGTGTCTTGCCATATTAGATGTAATTGCAGAGTACTACTCTTGGAGACTGTGTTGTAATACCTTGGCCTCATGGATTGTCATCTCCACACGAGCCACTCCCTGGCTCTCTCGGTACAGCTGGATCTTGGCAACCCGACTGAACTCGGCTAGAACTGTTGTAAGGTTGTTTTTCAGGTCAATCACATGACTGATGCCATGTCGTGGGCCCACCAGTAGTGTTGTAGCTGATTGTTTCTCATCCTGTAGAAGAAGACAAGAGGTTCACAGTTACTTAGTATAGTATATTGGAATGTCACATACCTCTCAAAACCTTTAAATATCCACCGTTTAGACAATTCCTTAACATGTTAGATTAGTGCATTTAAGTAACATGATCCTTGTGCAACTACACAGCTTTAAATACACATACACATCCATGAGGAATTCAGTAAAAGTGATGCATAAAGACTAAAAAATGTATTACCAGTCCAACAGTGTGGAACAGTATTCCACCAAAAGGCGGGAGGTCATTGAGTACACGCATGTACTGCAGCTTCCCTTGGAGAGGAGGGACCTGTCGACAGAATGATAAACAAGAAACTCTCATCTTTGAGAGAGGAGTCCTTCTCCAGCTCTTCCTACATCCTCCTGGGGGCACTGTTGAGCCACAGATGTGGATCATAAAGTCTTATGCAACAGTTCCATCTATAGAGATGAAGGACTTGTCCTAATAAAAACGACTAGTTATCAAGCAGACATTACCATAGAACACAATAAATTAAAATCTCCTCTAAAGAAACAGCAAACTGTTGAGATTTAAATGTTAATAGTCTTCAAGAGTATGGCAATTTGGCAGGAGGTCTGTATATATGTTATATTGGCAGTATAACAAAGTGCAGTACAATCATCCACAAAGAACTGCCTAGATATTTTAATCATGGAAGTCGTTACAATGAACTGTTAGTGCTGAATTGTTTGAGATGGAGAAACCTTGTTGCCCGATGGTGGCGGATGCTGGTAGGTCTTCAGCAGCTGAGACAGACTCTTGCACACATTCTTCTCCTTGACTGTTGGAAGCAAAGTGAGGGGAAGGAAGGGCTCTAGTCCCCACTCCTTTCTGTGATCGAGAGCAAAGGGAAAGATGGAGGATTACACACACAAGGGAAGGACAACAGTGGAGGGTTTAATCAGAGTCCAGGGAAGATGTCGCAACAGAGAAGACACAGAAGTGTTTCTCGTCCCACTGGAGGACACAATGAGCCTAACTTACATCCTCTTTGACTCCTGGCTTGACATGGCCACCCTGAGTCTATTACAGGCGCAGTGGATCTGTTCTGCTTCCCCGGTTGTGATGGCAGAAGCTAATTTCTTGCTAGGTTGAGGTTTTGAAGAGTAAATGAGCAAATTGAGGGAGAGATGTAATTTCACAATGCAATGGATTTCTTTCTCTCATAACGACCTCGGGAAAATGATCCTTGAGTAATTTGAGTTTTTAATACTATTGGGATTAATTATTAATCAATTAGACATTATTGAATGAACAAACTTCACTCTGGGACCGGCTGATATGGTATACAGAATTGTTAATGAGGCAAAAAATGCAAAACACCAGTTCTTGTGTGTAATTTCTCACAAGTTCATTCGAAGGCTAATTTAGTTTGCGGACTTACTCGACATGCTTGAGAGAGATCTTCTGATTGGGCCGTGCGGAGGACACAGTGATGTAGATATGGAGCGCAGCCAGTCGTAACGTGATGTCAGATTTCCAGTCCATGCCAAAGCGCTCCTTGATGACGTCATTGCGACTCTGTTGGGACATGTTAAAATGTGGTTTTGTACACAGCTCATCGCAAGCAATCCTTTTATAAGTCGTATCATTAGTTTAATTGCAGGGACGGCTTCCAAAATTCATAAGGCTGTTGGATATCAGTTAATGTGAAAGCTTTTTTGGAGACATTGCAACAGGGTCATTGTGCCTAAAGCCTGACTTTGGTGTATGCAACCTTTCAAACTGTAAAATCAGTCCAAGAAGGCAAAAGCCCTCGCTCTCTGAGGAGACAGCTCTCCAACAGTGTCATAAGATTGAATGACATCCTTTTAAACCCTCTTTAATCCAGTACCTGTATATAGAGGTACTCAAATGCAGCGGGGTCCCTCCTCAGCAGGTCTGCAGGGTCCTTGGGGAAGAAGCAGATGCGGAACAGACACTTCATCCCTTGGAAATAGGTTCTGTGCACCACCTGAGGGAATACGACAATATCAGATAGATAGCCAGCGACATTTTTGGCATGAATCACACATATCATGGTGTAATTTTACAGAAGTGAACGGGTTAGTCTGCTTTCTGAATATCAAAATATAAGAACAAAATAAGATAGAGCTGAAAAAGATGAAACTGCAAGGAATGTGATTTGGATCCCCAAAATACAGCTTCACTGATAAGAATCATCTGCCTTCTTTTGGAAATTGTTTTCATTTTTTCTTTTATGTTATTGATTGGATCCTCATAGTATCAGAGCTCTCTGCTGACTTTCCAGTTTCCTGACAATTGAACCAATAGTATATACTGTGTGTAAATATATCCTGCAAACACATCCATCAATTGAAACTGCTTTTTTACACACAGCTTACACTCATTTCCCTGTTTTTTTTGGTTTCTTACATGTGTCAGAGGCTGGTTCTCCTGCAGCAGGTGCAACTTCTGATTCTGGTCCAGACCACCTGCCTCCAGCACCAAGGCAAAGTGCTCAATGTAGCGCAGTGAGAGGCGGTCCTGCAGGGAGGAGATCACATCCTGGAAGAAGAGACACGAAAAACGATGAGAGATTGAAATACATTTCCACAGTAAGAGTGTTCTACTGCAACAAAAAATATATATATTTGATGTATGGAGGCTATTTTCCACCCCGAGTCCACTCTGTGTTTGTATAGGGTTATTTGTCGAATTGATATCCTTGTGATCTGTTTTGGCTCTTTACTGTGATATCATATTTGTCATTTTGTGCTGTGGATAGATCCACAGATATTCTTTATCCTGCACAGTGAGTGCATCCTGTTCAAGGAAAAAAAAAGCATGTCTACATGTTGGGGTGTGCAGGGCAATCGTTTGCTCTTGTGCAGATCGGTATCTATGAAGGACGTGGAGCTTTCTCATTTCCTCTTTCTAAAATGCACAGAGACAGAGGAAAAATTCACAATTTATCACATGGTACCCTTGGCTATGCCTGAGGATAAGGTTTCATTATTCTTTGCCCTCTTAATGCATTAGAGGCATGGACATTGAAAGGGATTCTAGTGTAGTGATTTGTTACCACAGTTTGTCTCGAAGTCTCAGTGTGGAGGCTCATTAAGAGCTGTAGAATATGTATAGTAATGGTTTGCTTTCCATAAACAATTTAATTGGCTTTCCTTGATGTAACCTAAGCAACAGCTGTCTCTGAAAAACAGGGCTAAGCAATTTTAACACTATTGACCTGTGCGGTTTGCATTAAATGACGCCTGGGGAAGCCACAGAATGCAATAGACTGTAGCCTAAGATACTGCAGGAGAGCTTCTTTAGTTGACAGACAGTCTAATGGGCACACAACAAGGCATTCTATTGTGGAATTGATTTAATCTGTGGCATTGTTTTATTGATCTGGGCCTTCTTATTATGCTGAAATTCCATTTAATTAGGCTGACAGGAGTTAGCTTCCTCCATCCCTCCTTTAAAGTGCTGCCGTGGTTCTCCTTTTCTCCCTCGCTCTTCCTCCAAGAGCAGAGGAGAGATTTGTGAAATCTAATAGAGCCTGTTTAATGAGTCTGCTCAGAGATGTCAGACTCATCTTAGAGACTGACATAGAGACATAAATGACCTCTGTCTGACTGAATTCATTCGTTGCTGTATGGCCTTAATCGCATTACTTTTAGATTGTACATCCTAAAGACTGATGGCGAAGTTTCACAAAATAAAAGCTGTTTGCTTCGATTTATTTTCTCAAAACAATCACTTACTAGATATAAACTTGAAAGTAAGGACACTTAGCTCAAGCCATTTCTGGTTAATTTAGGTGTAACGGACCTTGATGATGTGTCGGAAATCATATACGCCTGGGTGGAATCACTCCACATGAAGCTTCACCTCAGTCCTTGCATTGAACCATGTTAAAAATCCATAGAATTCAATACCATATCATGACAAAAATCATCAGTAGTAAGCTCATGGTTTGTGTGTATCTAATAGGCTAAATATTAAACCTATAGTAGTTAATTGTTTGGCCAATTCAAGCTGTAAGCACAACCTTAACATTATCACCTTATTAAGTATGTGTTAGAAAACATTTCTTAATACACTACCATTCATTTGGAGTCATTCTTGTCTAGCTCTGATTTGGTCTTAACCAGCTTCTGAGGAATTTTACCTCTTTAGCTGCTAAATGCTCCACTGTGTTCACCAGGTAGTCACAAACTTTGTCTGGCTGCCATTAGGTGCTGGGCTGGTACTATACAGTTAGTCTTTAGAGAAGGGGGGGCAATAACAGTAACTCAGTGTGAGATTCAGATTCTGTATGAAATATTCATAGTTACACAAAATAAACAAATTTAAACAGCTCCCAAATACAAAAAATGTACCCTGGGATCTATATATATATATATATATATACATATATATATATAAATCAACAGGTGATTTCCCTCTGTTTTAGCAAAATTCTAAATGATTGAGTTGGGGTTTTTTCCCACCTGGACCTTTATGCTCTGCCATTTCTCCTCTAATCATCACGCTGTAACCTGTGACAGGCTGTTATGCAACAATAACTATCACACATTCACATATATGTAGTTTTTGTTGAGACGCGAGCGGCAAGTTTAGATTACCAAAGGTTTATGACAAAATCACTTGAAGACACCGACTCTTGTGTGCGCACGTCGAGAAAGCAGAGGGAGAGATGCTATGCTGCTGCCAGAGGAGCTGCTGAATAAGTTCAGTCTGAGTGTTAACCTCGCTAAAAGAGTCTGAGAAGCCCGAGGCTGTTCATAAAACGTTCAGGACGCCGCAGTTAATTCCACACTACCGAAGCTACACCTCTTTTTGGGACCACCGCAGAGTCGGTAATACTTTAGCTTTCAGCCATGCTTGTTGCTGTGGGTAACAGTATGACGTCAGTATGTCAACAAGTTGAAATATCGCGAGTATCACGATATTAAAATATACCAGTATTATCGTGAAGGAGATGATATGGCACACCTCTACGTTAGACTTTATTTTGCTGAAAAATGCCACTGATGAGAGCGGTAAGACAGAGTGAACAAACACAGCAAAGTGGGCACTAAAACCCTCCACTGACCTGAAGGGAACTGCCAAGTTGGGTGATAATTACCTGTGAGTTCATCACTAAAGGTTGGTCTATAGCTGCTTTATGTGACAGGCTTAAATTCGCAATAGCTGCAACCATGTAGGTGCATGCATCCACATGCTGCACCTTTTTGTCATTTGGCATGAACAGTTTATCAGACGATATCTCATCTTTGGGATGACCAATCTTTCCACCAAATCCTGGGCAAGTGAATCCATTTGGAAATTATACACCTTTTTACAATAGGCCATTCCCATTGCCACTAGGGTGTAAATCCCAAGTTCCATCACAATGGATCCATCAGGAGCCTGTGATCGATATGAGACAATATCAGTAAATTTCCTCAGTGTCTTTTTCTTGGCTACTTACCATTATCTGCCTGGTGCTAACACTGTTTCAATATTTAGGAAGGAGGTGTGCTTGGATGAAAATGGTGACGCAGACGTGCCATAGGAATTTCAAAATAAAGGCATGTCTCAAGAACATTATATTATAATTTATCTACATTTTTATCTTGCATTGGTGATATTGGATCTTTCAACATTGAATCGATGTATTGATCCAATGCTTTGCTACACCTCTAACTGCCACAGCCCCTTTTAGCCAATTGGCATGAACACACACACACACACACACACACACACACACACTGACTTCCATGCCAAAACTGGCAAAAACTGTCACCACCAAAGGGTGGAGAAAGAGCTGCTTGTTGTAGCTAAAACATTGCAGTAAAACTGTAGTAAATACATACCCTAACAGTGGTACGGCTATCGAACGTAAAGGACTTAATCTGTCCATTCTCCAAGAACACCTTCAGCACATTTGGTATGAGTAGCAAGGATTCGTCCTTGAGCATTGTCTGAAAGAGAGTGAGAGAGAAAACAGCTTTGGTTTAGTGAAGAAACGTGATGGTATGTGTGAGAATGTCCCGAAAGTATTTATTCAAATAATACAAACACAACTGTAATTGCAGGTCTGTGCTTTTGCTATTGAAGCAAAACAAATGAAAAAGGAGGAGGCGCTTTAGAAGGAGTGTTAAGGAACAAAGATGCCTTATGTGAGCAATGGAGAGATACTTGAACTGAACTCTGAACAGTTTGAGTGGGAGCAAAACTCTGCCTCAGGATGCCCACCCTATGCATTGTATCAGGATCAAAGAAGGGCTTATTCAGTTTCTGCTTTCTACCCATTCAGTATGTATACCATGCAAAGGAAATTGGATGGTGGGATTGAAAGCATTCACTACAGGCTTTCGTAAGTGGAAGGGAGGCCTGATTCAAGGTTACTGCTTTTACTCAAAGCACTTGTTATGAAAGTTATGATATGCAGTTCAGCTCATTCTTCCTAGGATGTGATGAGATATGACGGGTACTCTCTCCCTTTTAACAAAAAAAATCTTGTTACAGGGTTTTTAAGCAAATGATTTAGTTCCCATTATGCTGCTTCAAAGAACCACAGTTGTGATCAGAGGGGAAGAAGGTTTCTTAATTAGATAAGATAGACCTAAAGGGTTTAATGTGACATGTAGCCAGGATGCAGCCCAAATGAAATACACCATACTTTGGGCCAAAACAAAATCAATCCTTATCTCTTTCCTTTTCCTTTTATTATCTGATAGTGGGATTTGTAAGAACAGTAGGCAGGCATTACTCATGACAGTAAGGGGATGTGGATTTATTGCAACAATATATCTCAGAAAATGCATTTAGTTGAAATGGAGAGCTGTGTCCACAGCAGATGCCTGGCAGTCTGTTTTTGGAGAACTTAAGTATTCAGAAGGCCCAACAAGCTGTTCTTTTGTGCAGATTGGAAGCGACTAAAGCCTGAGTTATGAGTCAACAGATCTTTCTCCATACTGCAGCATTAAAGCGAGGGTGAACCAGTGAAGAGATGCCACAAACGGGTCTATCACTTCCCATTACAAGCCACTACCTTTGTTCTTGTTAGTGAGGGTGAGCTTGAGCCGATTTGTCACATGCAGGGAAAGTGTTAGGAGAGGCCTGTCACGGCTCAGCCATCGCCATGGCCTCATCTCTTCCCCCTTTTCTGTTTCTCACTAAACACCAGGCTAGGTGGCCAACACTGATAAATCTTCAGATGATCAGTAGCAGCCTGTGGCTCCTGATTAGAAATGTCTTGCTGTGCCTCGGGGGCATAGTGGCAGAAACATCTAATCTTTGCCAGTCATGTCTAAATGGATTCACATTTCTAAGGGGGAAACGGGGAAAGTTGAGTAAGGTCTTGTGTCCACCAAAGCATTTTTTCCAGCTCAGACTCACCTTAGCAAGCGCACAGCTGGGAGCGCTTGAGAGTACTTTGGAGGTGCAGTGTTTTTTTTTTTTTAGCTGAGGCGCTTTGGTCGTGTCTGGTTGACTTGATATATTCGTGGAAGCAAAGTTGTCAGCACAAAGTAGAGTAGGGCCGTACCTGCCTCAGAATTTTGTCAGTAGAATCAGCTTTGACTGTTTGATACAAATATTTTACTATTTGTTACTTTTTTCCATCTAGAGTATCGAGCTATACTATGTTAAACTGCCATGTAATATGCTAAGTTAGCCCTCGAGGTAATAAGTGCTAACTTCGCTAACATTGGGTTGAAAACGTGTAACCATTTTTTGCCGACACCAGATATCAAACAAAAGCCAGATGACGTTATCTCACAGCCTGACTGGACTAAGCTTCTCTACCTCCGTGCAGCTGTCTCCTTCTCACTCAACCTCACCCTGGGTCTGGGTCTGCAGCTGCCTGTACCCAACACGGACATCTTCTCTGAGCTGATGGGACAACTCCACTTGGTGGAATGATTTAAGCCCAGAGAGCTGGGTGAAAATAAAGAGCACTGACTCTACAGCTACTTCTGAGGACCAAATTGTCCCTCGAAGTACACTGAGTCTCCGACTCATGACTTGAATCCTCAATTGTCAGAGGGCAATCCTAAAGAATGCTCTTGCCCATTCGCTGGATGAAGGGAAGGCTGAAGCACACAGGGGGTTAGGACAGTACCAGCGTGGGTCCATATGAGGAAACATATATTGCTATATATATATATATAATATGTTAACATATTTCTCCTCCATTGTTGTTATTTTTGTTGTTCAACACTTGTACCTGTAAGATATGACAGTTGGTCTTTATAGTATTTGTTCCACCCCTGCACCACTGTGATTGGGCAGCTGGGTAAAAAGTGACAGTGACTAGCAAAGCATTTTACACAAAGTCGAGCATTTTTCAGCTCTGGGCGCTCATAAAAAGAAATGCTAAATGTGTAGTGCTCAGTGTAGAATAGATGATCTGCACTTGGTTATGCTGCTGGTGTTTGTAGCTTAGCAGAAATATGTTGTGCTCCCATTGCAAATAAAAAAAATACGCTAGCCTCAGGAAAAAAAGCCTCGGTGGACACGGCCCCCAAGAGACAAGACCCAGCTCAGCTCCTCGACAGTATAGCTCAAGCCGTAAATAGAGCTGATGGCCTTTGCTGGTTTGGGAGAACACCTTAATTTAGATCTCATAAAGGAAACCTCAGGGTCCACATGATGTTGATCACCAGCACTGCCAGGGTAGAGTGGATGGTTAAATCAGTTGTAATGAAAAGCGAGTTCAAAGCTGTCTGCCTAACACTCCGCGTTGGCTTCGTCCAAAGGTTATCAGAGACCTGGTGGTCCATGTGATGAGCAATCCTGTTCTCTACCTCCTTCCATTGAGTTCAGGGTAAATAGAAAATAGAATGATGAAATGTCCTGCGCTCCAACTTCTGATTTTTTATTGATTGTCCGTTCTTTGTGCTCCCACTTTATTTGCAGTGTAAACCCCCCACCCAACCCTAATCTCCCTAGATCCTTGATTAACCACAGGAAATTAGGGACAGTACTGAAATAATTGTCAGAAGGGGTGCTGAATTATTATATATTTCATTTTATAAAACAATGGAAGGCCCAGTGAAATTAAAGACATACTGTGCAGGAATTGTCAGCTACTGATTGTAGTGATTGCTACAGTATCACCAGTAGAAGTGAAAGCTTTGTCCGCTTGGCATTTTGCCTTCCTACATTTGCATTTTTTCTGCACTGTGTCGCTCTAATTTTTGTATCTTCCCTTAGCCAGTCCCTGACTTTTTAAAAAGTCCCAATTTCACTTGCATGCTGTGCCCAGATACATCCTGAGCACAACAAAATACGAAGGAAACAAGAAAATACAGGCAGGGGACAGCGTCTCCACTACATACTTCTTGTAGGTCATAAGTGATGATTGAGAGGGATTACTTTCCTATAGTTTTGTTTGTATGTAGGAAAATCCTTCATAGCATACTGTTAATGTTTTCTTTGGAGCTTTCTCTTCACTTAGGAAAAAAACTACAATACCCTCTGTCCCCAATATCTCAAACTAATATATTCTGAATAAAAAGCTGTGAAATAAACTGCTAATATAGCTACCAAACGCGTGGGAACAGGTGACAACTCCGATGAAGGGCTTGTGCATGACAGTATTTTCATCCCACCCCATATCCTCTACATATGGCACGACGCGAAAACCTCCCCATCTTCTTGATGTAACTATCTGATCTCTCTTTTATGATATAAATCACATATAAAATATGAAATAAAGAGAAATATGGGGTACAGTAGCTTCTCCTTTCTCTGACCTTCTTTGCCCCCTAGCAATTAATTTGTGTACAGTCCCGTGCCTTGTACATGTGCCAGAGAGCCAGTCTTTGTTGCACAATGTGAAATAATGTAACCCAAGCCACATCAGATATATCAGTGGCCTGCTGATGTTTAGTCAAGTAAGAAAATTGGGAACATGATAGCCCTGCCATGTGTTACCAGGTAAGAACTGACATTTACATCCCCAAAACATTTCAACATGTCTAAGAGACATTGTAGCTGTTTTCAAAATGTGGGAATCCCTTTGAAAAGAGGTTCAGGTTGCTCCTTGGAGAATTCACATCATTCAGGAAAGCAATTTATTCCAGGCCAAACCAGTGGACCAGAGGCTCAGACACACACATACACACAGTAAAGAAGCTCAGACTGAAATAGTAGGACACAAGAGAGGATACTTGAGACTTTTACCATTGCTGATCAAACAAAAGAAATGCACAGTGGGAGAGAGGGGCACAGAGTAACACCATGTGTTTGCATGCATATGCCACATAGAGACACGACTAGTTGAACTTACTGAGTCTGGGTCGCTGATGGACACTTGCTCTGAAAAGCGCACTTTAGGCGGATTGGTTCGCAGGCGGGCCTTTTTGGCTGCACTTATGAAGGCAGACTTAGGTGACTGAGGATGAGAAGAGAGGGAGAGGAACCCTTGAATCAGCTTGAAAGAAAAAACGGAAATGAAAGAAAAACCCCTGTGACTGACAGTGCTAAAGAGACGCGTGTTGGAGAGCCGGCTAACGCTGCTGCAATGCGTCAGCTGCACACCTGCTTTCAACATGAAATTCACCCGCTAAAAGTTTTACTACTTTTTAAATTGTTGTGCTCGGTGGTCTGAGCGCAATAAAGATGTCGGAGCTGACACATAGGCAAATCCCTGCAGAACTGCTGCATAAATCATACGAATATAGGAGGTTCCAAAGTATGAGAAAGAAAAATAAATCAGGTTTGAATCCATTTGCATTTTCAGAGCAGTATTTCATTTTCTAAAAATATCCAGCTCAGTTAGTCGGCTAAATAAATGTCTGTTTCCTCTATATGGATGAATGCACACATGATTTTTATTTAATAAAGTCTCATGCATGTGTTTATGGGCCTATATGAGCTGTTGTGAGAGGGGTTACCAGAGAAAGACTCTACCTTAATGTGTAGGCATGGCTATGAATACTAATGTATGTCTGCGCTGCATTAGTGTGCACTGTTGGAGCAGAATACTGTACAGTGTTTCTGTATGATTCAGAGTGACAGTGAAAGTGTTGAGACTGATAAAGAGTAAGAGGAATCCAGAGGGAGAGAAACATGAAAGAGAGTGAGTGTCCTATTATACTACCTGATGGGGCTGCAGCACAGTGAGAACTATAGTGTCTTTGCAGCGTCTGTGGAAAGACAACAGAGAGTGGAGTGGGTTAGATAACGCCACGGACAGCATGGTATTTGGAGATCCTCTCCGCTTTATATCTGCCATATCCTCACTGTCCTTCAGCTGCAAAAGGACTGTCTGATCCCCAGGTTTGTGTTGATGTAACGCATCACTGCCAACAATAAACAGTTTGTTCCTTTTGATCCATCCTCTTCACCCATGTCCTCTTTACTTCCACTTGCCCGTGTTGCTGGTCCCCTGGCCCGCCCCCCTCCCCCTCCCTCCCTCCTGGGACAGTAAAGGATGTTACCTTACAAGGTCTATGACTCTCTCTCGGGGCGCGTCGCTCACCGTCTCCTCGTTAATAGCCAAGATCTGGTCTCCGGGGAGAAGCTTGCCAAAGGAGGGGCCGTCTGCGGATCAGATGGGACACACAGACACAGGAATACAAAGTCATATACGTGCAGTGAAAAAAGAAAAGGAGACTTTAATTTGAATCATCATGGGATCTCCGTCTCACTTACACACACGCGCACCCACCCACACACACACTAACCAGCAGAGACGGAGCGTACAATGACAGGCCTCTGGCTGCCTGCAATGAAGCCGAAGCCTTGAGTTGGGTGGCGTTGGATGGTGACCTGTCGAGCTGAGGCAGGACTTAGGGTACCACTGTCCATACCATCTTGGCTCTCCTCTAACATTTCAGAGCTGCAGATTACACACACACACATTCATAAATAATAAGGCAAGTAAATATCAGCATGCATTTTTATGCCTCTGCACTGGCAATAGCTGTGGCTCGAGGCCTTTTCAGGGTGTCCGTTCATCCTATTTTTGTGAATGCAATGTCTCAAAAACGTCTCGAGGGAATTTTTTCAAATTTGGCACAAATGTTCTCTTGGACTCAGCGATGAACTGATTAGATTTTGGTGGTTAAAGGTCAAGGACACCGTGACCTTGCGGCTGGCCATCACACAACGTCATAACTCAGGAACAGAAGGGGAGACGTGGTCAGACACTGAATTGGGACACTCATTTTGAAACTGGGGGTGCTTTCACACCTGCCCTGTTTGGTTGTTCAGTCGAGCTCAAGTTCGTTTGACCCTGAAGTGAGGTTCGTTTGGGCAGGTGTGAACACAGCAATTGCACTCAGGTGCGCACCAAAACAACCAGACCGAGACCTTCTTGAAGAGGTGGTCTCTGTCCGGTTACAAACGAACTCTGGTGCGACCTCGATCGGACCTCGATCCGAACCAACTGCAGTCACATTACGCATTGTTTGAGTTAAACATGAGCATGTTACAGTCCTGGAGGATTATTAATGTGCACCTCCTCCTGTACTGCCTTAATATGCACATTCGGCGCACTAATGTATCAAAACATTGTTTTCTAGTTGGAGCCGCGCCTCGTTTTCAAACTGTATGTTTTGCCTAAAATGAACAATGACAGCAATATAGTACATGATGACCAGCGCTAAAATCAGCCTGTGTAGTTGTGAAAGATGTGTGTGAAGTATGTTTTCACAGACATGATTGTACACTGTAACTAAAACCTGACTGGTTCATGGAGACATACAACTGCAAAGCTTGAATATTCAGTGATGAGGAATATTTTCTCTTTGCAGAGCTAAGCAAGTGTCAAGCTCATGTGTTGCACAGCGTACCTGTCACATGCGTTCGTGTGTCCATCCTGGACCTTGGCCATCCCCTGAGAGGAGGGAGCAGCATGGGACAGGGTCGCACTGCAAAGGCCGTTCTCTGTTTCGCAATCATTCACCTGCACAATAAAAAGGAGGAGACAAGGGGGGTGCAAGCACAGAGGTAAGATACCCTGCTTTCCCTGCAGTATGCCAGAATACTCTTTTATAGCATTTTCTGTGTTGAAACCACAACTTATCAAAGCACAACTTGGAACATTGCTGCACAGAAAAATAAAATCATAGATGTGAAGGTGGAAAATGTAACATTTAAGATTACAATCTCAGACGCCTTCCAGTGTCAACAAGTTGCATTTCACTCTTCATAAGGTTCTGTGTCGTAGTGGAAAAAAAAAATGCACAAGATAGAGAAAAAAAATGTAGACATTTGCGTTGCTAAAAGCATCTGACATTTGAGGCCTGCATTTAGAAAAACTCCAATTATCAACGCCCTATGTAAGACATTAAGGTCTCTGAGTCTGCCAGCCTTTCCCAGTGTGGACCAAGCTACTGCTGTTAACCACACATGCTCTTTTACAGATGCCTGTGTGGGAGGCAGTGAAAGCAAGATTACTGAAAGACTGAGTGCGAGTGTGTATGCGGCACGTGGGTTTCTGTGTTTGTGGCAGAAAAATGACTGAACAACAAAAATGGATGAAAATGACTGTATGAGGGGAAAGAGAGCCAGATATTTAGGCTAATATCTGTGATCTGGGACTCGCGTGATTGCTGACTAAAGATGAGACACTGATTGTGATGTTAATGTTGCAGATGGGCTAAAACAGAGAGAGACGCAGAGAATGAGCACGGCAGCACTGTTGATTATTATGCAGGGATACACTCTTGAGAGCAAATACCTTTCTGAGTGCCACAGGCAGAGAACAAACTGTCAGAAACAGGAGGCTGAGTCATATTCGTCAGTAGTTCAGATTCATATTCTTGTCACTTGTTGTTTCTGATAACAGTGGCTTATGGGGGGGCATGGCTCATTTACAATTCCAGCGATGCATTACTGATCTCTACCTTGTATCATGGTATCAGATGAGGCTTGATGCATTGTAGATAGGCTTCATATTGAGCCCAGTCCATGACTTAAAATCCATTATGTGACGTGTGCTTTGAATTTCAATTATGCTAATCATTTAAAAAGATTAGATTTGAATAAAAATCTCTGTATTCAACATTCAGCTGACTTACAAAGGATCATCTGTCTGTATCAAAGGTGCACAGCAGTGACAAACGGCGCTGCACCAGCTGGTTCTGCCTCCAAAAAGGATTAGATGTTTTTGATTGAGGATGATTATTTTCTCCTTTGATTCTCCCAATGGATTCTGACAGTGCACTTTCTCTCCCCATTTATTCTCCGTCTTTCTGTCCCTCTAATGTCTTCCTCTTTCCGCCATCTGTCTCTCTCTCCAGTTGCTGGAAGGACGCTCATTCTGTTGGATCTTCAAGGAGGCGCCAGTGAATAGCCGTTCATCAGGTGTGTGTCATTTATGAATGTCAGTAACTCCTCAGTGCCTCTTCTCAAGTGCAGACGAGCCAAGATTTGACCTCACCAAGGAGGCTGTATAAATATCCCCATTGTCAATAGCCTGCACTTTCACTTCGTCCATTAGTCACAGAGCCTGTGTTGTATTCCGAGTCTTATTGTACACATCAAGATCAAAAATCAAAAAGCTGAAATATAGCTCAAAATTGTGCAGTGCCACCAACGTCATTGTTACACAAGGAAACATAACTGTTACTGAATCAGAAACAGAGGAACGCGTCCTCGTCTGTCTGTTTTCACCCTGTGGCGTGTGGATTTACAGCTTTAAATTCTTCACTTAATTTAGAGTTTTGACATTCAAAATAAGTGGTGAGGAAGAACTGAACAGAAGGGAGAGCGATGAAGGTAGCCGGGGGACACTGAAGCTTACACGTCTGCAAAGATAAACAGCCATTCAGCGGAGGGGCAGACCTTTTACTGAGAGAGGACGCCGAGGAATTCTGTCAAGAAATGATCCCCAAGGGCATCGGCAGGCCTGCCCGTTGCTATGGCTACGGCTCGCGGTAGCTTGTTGAGGCTCGGGTGGACAGAGGGATAGTGGGTGGATGAGAATAGTGATGTGGCCGCTCTCCGATCACCCCGCAGCCACTGTGGCCAGATGCCAACATTTCCTCGGGCACCAGAGGTCAGAGCATCACATACCTGCGCTCCTCCAGTGTCCCAGCATGCAGCAGCTCACCAGGCCTCAGGGTCCGCGCGCGAAGAATGACCTTTCACTTATTATCCTCCCAGGCCTGAATTATATCAGTGCTATCCTTAGCTCAGAGGGATGCTGCATTTCATACATCAACATCACTGAATAGTTTCAATTCCAGAGACAGTGAGGGTGTTCAGAAGTGACGGACAATGGTTGATCTATTGTTAAATCGCTTGACCAACTGAGTAACTAGTCTGTCAGCCAGTCAGTCAAGCAATTACTCAGTCTTTACACACCATTACTGTATAGCCAGCTTCTAGTTCTATTGGTACAGCTACACCAAGAGCTTAGTATCGGTACTCAATACCTTTTAAGGTATTGACCGAAACGAGCTAGTACCAAGTAGTATTGAAACTTCTCCAGTCAAACGATACCCGCACTCGATCCTTTTTGTGCCTACACATAGAAAAAACAACTGTTTGAATGGTTTGCTTGCAGCCAGTCACTGCAGGCATTGTTCAGTTCAGTTCAATGCGTTATTGGCCCACTTTTACAGCAGCTACAACCCATACAGTCTGCTGTGGTGATGCTGAGTGCAGTTCAGCATGCCAAGATGCCACCAAAATGTTGGAAAGTATGGCAGTAGGCATACTACAGTGTCTGGTGGCATTTTACGTAACCAAACGCTTCCATTCACGTAATGGGTATCGAATGAAGTAGAAAACAAGGTAACAAATGAAGTATTCTGTTGGTATCAGTATTATTTTAAGAGTACTGGAAGCGTAGTTTTTTCAACAATACCCAGCCCTAGCTACATTAGATACAACCCAATAAATCTTGAGAGAAATAAGGTTCATCATGTACTCCAAGAGATGCTGATGATACTCTGTGGTAATGCTGGAGGCTGTAGTTTGTGCTTTTACGATGTTTCTCATATTTTCAAAAAGAAATAAGTATGTCCACTTGTGGGAGTTTGATCTTCTAAACAGTATCAGATATTTTTAAAATGAGATCAGATCCTTTGACAGCCATCTTTGGCATAGTAGGAGAGGAAAATAAGAATCTTTCGAGATCTAAACTCAAAGTAACAAAATTTGGCACTTTATTAGCACGGAGGTTAATCCTTCCTCACTGGAAAAACTCACATCTACCGAGCTGCACTCAGTGGTTGAGGGAGGTGATGCAACAGCTCAAACTTAAGAAACTAATATTCACATTAGATTATCACTCCTGATAACTTTATGAGAATCTGGATTTTTGTAATATATAAAAGCTAGACCCCCCCCCCCCCCACACACACACACTTTATTGATAACTCCACATGAAGTAAGTCACATCCACAAATTTATTTTTTTTTTTTACACCTTGTAACCGATCATAATAGGATAGGCCCTGATTAGGCCTTCATCTTCTGCAACTGCCTGTTCTTTTAAAGCTTCTATGTGTATGTAGGTGTCTGTATATGTGTATACTTGTGCATATGTATACTTTTTTTTCTTTTGTAATGCTGTATAACAGTTAATATGTTGTTAAAATACCAATAAAAAATGTTAAACAAAGAGAAATAAGTATGATAAGCTGCATAAGTAATGTTTGCATATGAATCACTTTTCACTGATGTAGCTATGATGTGTACCTAATAATCTGGCAGCATAGTGTGTAATATAACCATAACCTTTAAACATGTCTACTGCAAAACCAGATAAGTCAAGAATAAGATCACATCAGGTAAAAACTCAGCTAAACAAATGGCAGACTTAAATACTTCTGTCTTGTTTCTCCTCTGTCTTACTCCTTCTCCTTTCCTCTCATGGGCAGATTGTCAGATTTAATAGAGAAATAAGTCTGAGATGAAATCCAGATTCCTTATGGCTAAAAAAGAGAAAAAAAAACCCTAATGGCCAAATGTTCTTTGTTTAATGTAATTACATAACTGAAGCGCATTCAGAAATGTTTTAAATGTTTCTGTGGGATTGAATTGCATTTTTTCTGACGAGCGTAACAGCCCACAGCTGCTGTAGCTACTGTGGAAACCGGATGGTCTCTGCAGGAAATTTGCCGTGAAAGACGGCAAATTAGTTTAGTCTGAGAGCAAAGATGAAGGACATCTTAGCCATTGTGAATACAAATAGTAAAGCCTGAAAGCTGCAGTCCTGTTCAGGAAAATTAGACATACCACTGAGAACCCTTGAGGAGAGGGTAAATAAGTTGCCTCTTCTGGAGCTGTCCTACATTATACTACACTTACAGTTCCTGCTGTCAGCCAACACATTTTGCTCAGCTGTTTTTCACTCGTGGCTTAATTTTCAATTCAATTTATTATCTGAATTGCACTTAAGTTGTTCTGTGGGAGTTTTTAAACCTTGTGGAAATAATTAGCACGATCCTTGGCTAGTAGTGGATGCTGCAGATGCTGAAGAGTGGTATATTTTATTGTGCATCTATCTCAGACCATATCAACCATGGAAAATATTATCTATTCAGAATTAATACAATACAATAATACAAAAAAGCCTCTATAAATCTCGCTGAGACCTTGAAGATGCTTAAAGAGGGTAGAGTTGGTTAACATTGTTAGCGTTTGATTATGTCTTACTCTCCACAACACATAGACACAAAACGTTGAGTGTGAATGTCACGGTCAGTGAACTAAGCATTTATAAATTTCATTAAATGCATTTACAGGGAATATCGTAGGAACATTTGAAGAAGCGTATGTAGCCTTTTATTGAAACGGCTAACTCATATGGAGGACACTCAGTCTGATAACACTGATTTATGCATTGAGGGTAAATAAATGCAACATTATTTCTGCTCATGCAACATAATTCAGACTCAATTAGTTTAGCCTATTCCCACATGCAGGGGCTGCGGCTTAGCCTTTTGGATGCTGCTTCTCGAATGTAAATTCTTAATTATGGTTTAATAGGAATTGAAGAGTCCATCCCAGTGACAATTAGCATAGCACTTCCACATGGCACTCTGAATTATGTGGCTATTTAGCCGGTTGATGCTTGAGGAATTTTCACTTATTTTACTGTTGCACTAATTGTTAATCTCTCTGATTAGATGCGTCGGGTAAATGCCTGAATTATAAATTGTAATTTGAATCAGAGATGGAATCAACTGCAGAAACTTGGGAGTTGCGCAGTGCTAATTGGAAATTGAGCGGAGTCATGAGTGAGTGTATGTTATTGGATCATTGCCTTGAGAAGCCAGACAATAGGTGAGTACTATTTCAGTAATTATTTATGATTATGTATTTATGCGTCTTATATCCTCAGACTGAAATAATTCACGACTAAATGATTCATGAACACAGGAATACATCAGCGTTGGCGCTGGCATTTTGTCAATTCAATCCCATCTTGCTTCTCCCTTGTGGAGTCTGCACTACTGAAGGTGTAAACTGCTCTGTTACTCAGTTTGTGGTGCTACCATACTAGAAAACTGCTCTTGGTTTTATTTGTTAGTAACAGCTGAAATTTCTCGACAACTAGTGGATAAACTTTTGTACAGACGTTCATAATCCTAAATCCTAAACACATTGGTGACTCCTTGACTTGACCAAAAGCATCATCTGTTCAAGATTTTATTTTTTCCAAATACTTTGATTCATGACCACATCCCAGTGAAATAATAACATTCACGTCAGCCTCAGCTACACTATATGATTATTGTTAATTAGCCGAGGTGTGCGGTTGAGTCATGTGACCTTGCCTGGAGTCAGACTTGAGTTACAAACTTAATGACTTTAGACTCCACTTGACAAAATCAAAAAAGACTTGAAACTAGACTTCGACTGTGACTTCACCTGGACTTGACCCTTTTGACTAAATAATACTCGATATTTTCACCCATTAAGTAAAAAGTGTGCCATAAGTCAATTAATTTCACTTCATTTTCTGAATCAACCAGCGGTAACGCTTCATTACCAGCAAAGTGACTCTTAATTCCCCAGATCCACTTTGTTTGAACCAACTCAACAGCATTTAATCAAGTTGCAGCAGAGAACAATGAAGAACAAATGTTATGTTAATGAGCCCTAGTTAAACAAAATGATACCGCGTATAAAAAGTATGTAGTGAACAACAAAAAACAAATTGCAGTATGCTAAACAAACAGAGTGGCAACAACATTTGAAGTTGCACAAATGCAATATAGCTAATGCTAAGCTAACATAAGCTTAATAGCCATCTAACCTTTTGACAAACGTGTTTTAACAACAACTAAAAAAATATTTATCTGTTGCTAAATGTCGTTACATTTGGTGAAGAACCAATTTTTGACACTTTTAGGACACAAAGCTGAAGTTTAGGACTTGGGACTTGATAGTGTTGACTTAGGACTTGATTGCAAAGACTTTAGACTTGTGACTTGCACAATAATGGCTTGGTCACACCTCTGCTAAGTGACAAATTTTAGCATGCTACCATAGTAAACATGTTAAACTTTATACCTGCAAAACATCAGCATGTTGGCATTGAACATGTGAGCATGGTAACGTTAGTATAACATTGCTCTGTGTAAGCACAGCCTTACAGAGCTGCTTGTGTGCATGTGCACTCTTGACATCCATTTTTATACATAAAGTATTTGACAGTGGTTAGTGTTTCATCCTGGTCAGATACACACAAACAAATAGTCAAACACAGTCACAAATGGTCTGTAGCTGTTCATAGAAGAAATATAACCCACATTGAAAATAAGTTTTTTTTGTGCCAATTAATTTATATCTAAAAACAAGTACAGTCAAAGTCACTATAGGGTAATGTGTTTCAGATGCAATTAGGAACTACAATCAATCAGAGCAATAGCATTTTCTTTGAGGCTTGACCAGGGTGAAGGGCTCAGTGATTAATTACCGCGACTGGAATACAGCCAGACAGTAAAAGAGGACAGTATCATTGGTGGGTGTCATGAAGACACAAGCAGTGGTGACTTTGCACAGTCAGACACACGTTGCACCCATGTACAAATCATTGTAGTCATCCTGAATTAAACACGTTCCCTCCCAGGAGTGCTTTATTGAACTGTGGTTCAAATGAGAAACAAAAAGTGAAGTGTGTTTTATCAGTGGTGACAAAGGTAACAGACATACTATATGTGGAAATTCACAGAATCACGATTAGGGTTGCGGCAGTATACCGATTTTAAGGTGTACTGTGATATGAAAATTGTCAGTTATCATAGAGTGTACATTTGCTTTTCTGTGGTATCTATCTACGGTATTTATCTACACTAAAAATGCAACTGCATGGAGAATCTCAACTTTATTGTAATTATTTTCCAAAGGGGGACTTGTTACACATACTTATATTAAAAAAATGGTTTCAAGATATATTTCTAGTAATAAAACATTTGTTCAACCAGAAATAACCCTTGTCTTTTCTTTCTTCTCTTTTTTAAATCCCTTTATTCACCAATTTGTGCATGCAAAAAAAGCAAAATAAGAATATGATCAAGCCAGCAGCAGTGTTGATTAGCTGATGTGTCAGTCAGACAGATTTACTCTATTGCTGAGGAGGAGGAGGTTATGGGAGAAAACTACAATGTAAGCAACTTGTTAATGCTTTAATCTGCGTCATGAGTCATGACAAGATGCATCCTCACCATGTCTGTAAATATTTGGGACCACAAACACTAGAAAAGATAACGCAGCATTGAGATGGTTGATCTTTCCGTTTCAGTAACTGCTATATCTAATTTTATATGCATATGTATATGAAGTCATGATGCATACTCATATTTCCCATTCAGTCGCTGAGAAATCCTCTGTCAAGCTAGACAACAGGCTGCCAACATTTCGTATCAAATGTAGCAAATCCTTGAATCTGCAAAAATCCTGTTAGGATTATGAAAGAGGCGACACAGTAATCTCCCAAGTGTACTGTGAAATGAGCCTTCCTGGACAAAGATACTCTGCCTGTCACATGTCTGGCCTCTAGGAAGCTGCAGACATGAAAGTCAATCTGGCAGCATGGTCACCACTGTCTTCAATCTGTTCTCAGTTGCTGGCTGTGATAAAAACCAAAATATTCGTGCTGTGCTTTTGAAAGGATTTGTGGTTTGTGACTCGTAGTGACAGACAGGCCTTTGCACTGAGAGAGCCAATCAAATGAAGCCATCGGCACCGGGCTTAATCCTCTCTGTCACTGCAGGCTGCCCCGGCCGGTCCCGCAGAAATCCTGCAGGACAACACAACCAATTTATTCTGTGGGGAAAGTGAGAGCTGATATATGAAAGTCAATCCTGAACATCCGTACTGATAAACTTCTCATTGTGTTTTTTATCTGCAGGATTGGATCATTTAAAACCTTAGGCAGTGCTTTGACTAAAATTGGAAGTGGCTGGCATTGCTTTTCCGTCTTTTTTCTTCTTCTGTCCTTCACCGTTACTATGCAGTTTTATTCAAATTCAGTCATATACTGTGCGATGCACCCTTTGACACTCGTGCATACACAGGCACATTTTTAGAAATTCACATTAACGATGATTCCTCATTGTATCTCACATCTAACCCCAGTTTTTCTCTCTCTTGCAGGTACACTCTTCAGCCAGCGCCTCTTATCCCTGCTACCAGGTAAACAATAAAAACTCTATCTCTATAAGCCTCACTTGACATGCTGGCTGCTTGCTTGTTCCACACAATTGTCATTCCTGTCATATGAAATACAGATACAGACACAAAGATTTGTGCAGCTGCAGGACCCATCCCTCTGTCTGTATCTGACTGTGTTCACCTGCTGGCCTGCCTGCCAGCGTGGCTGCATCCTCTCCTCTCTTCACACAAATAACCTCCCTGGTCGGGCCAGATGGCTTCCATTTAGAGTGCGCTCCTGACTGGTTTCTCACTTTCACTTTCTGAGCTTGTTGCCTACCTATACTGTGTCTCTCTGTTTAATCTTCCCGTCCCCCCCCTTCTCTGTCGCTGTCTGCCTATCCGTCTGTCACCACCTAGCCTCTCTACTTTAACAGCCAAAGCTGACTGGTTATTTGAAAATGGATTGTGGCTGTGGGCAAAAGCAACAGCTTGAGTGGTGATTGATGCGGAGAGGAGAGAGGGCATTGGCTCCATAGGCTGTAATTTGTGTGGAAAATGTCCGCTGAATGTTTACAGACAATTGAGTCAGTTGTTGAGCTCTCTACCTGTCTTGTTGTTTGTCAAACAATTAGCCACTTTCTTTATTTGCACTGCACTGTTCAGTGTTGGGCCAGCAGGCCTACAGGGATGGAATAGTTAACGAGGTTGTCACTCAGTGGAAAAAAAAAAAGGTTGTTAATGTCAGATGTTTACCAGCCTCACTAAAATGTGATTTTACAACCTCATGGGTGTGTACGCATGGCCACGCCTTCTTACAGTATCTGCTTATGTGTGTGTGGAGTTGCACAGTTGTGAGCATATGTTGATATGTAGATATGTAGATGTTGCCTTTTATATGCCCTGATGTAGGTCGAATAGATCGAAAGCTCGGCAATAAAGTGAGACACTGCATAGATGTAGGCGAGAGCTAGGTGATATGGCTAAAAAATGTTGTCATAATTAGAAAATGTTCATATCAGTCAGTACTGGAAATTATAATTGTGAAATCATCATTTCTTTCAACTTTAAAGGCTGATTTTTGCGCCTGAGGGGAAGATGAAAAAACTGTGTGATTAATTCTGGTTTTATTTATTCTTTATTGCCACAACATGACAAACACCTGTCAAACAGTGTAACATCTCACAAACCTGGGGTAGATATAAAACAATTACAATAAAATAATGTCAATAAATGAAACAATGAATAAACATTGAGTAAAGAAATCTTAATTCTGCAGGCAGTTTAAAACAGATAAAAAGAAAAATGTCAACTATGGCCATTATTTTCTGTACAAGTTTTAAACCCACTGTATGTAATGTCTGCCATTTTTCTCTCAAAACAATAACAAAAGACAGAATTTGACGATGTCGTAAACTAGTGAGGGATCATTCATTGCCAATTAAAGTTTATCTGACGTGATGACAGGCGTCTGCTGTGGCAGGAAGTTTGTTCACGGACGAGGAGATGTTTTAAAGTTTAATTCACGTTAAGTTTAGCAACACTCATTCATGTTATGTCATATCATTCTGATGTAATATCTCAGTCACGGTAACTTGCTAACTTACCAGTAGATGAGTTTCAACTCATCAGTTCAACTGTGGGGTAGCGTGGTGCTCTTATCCATGACCAAAACAATCATACTAAAAGTAACTTTATGAGTGTGTTGAAAGGTAACCTTACAGTGTTAACTGGTCTCATCCTCTTCTTCTTTTACTGTAACTTCTTCCTTTTCTTTCCTCTGGTTAATGGTGGGTGACAGCCAGTGTTTAGGGTGCATTACCACCTCCCTATATGGCTAAATTGGTGGTTTAATTAAATCAGAGGTTTATCGAGCAAAGATTATGATGTCTATCAAGGAAAATTATTTAGAGATAATTATCGTTATTGTTTTATTGCCAGGCCCTGATTGTATCTAGTGTATTTATTGTCACAATGACCAGTTAACTACCAGCTACGATACGTCCAGTTGCGTAAATGCTACCATATTTATATCGCCCAATTATCGCAAATTTGCCTCAAGAGGTTGTCTTTGCATCAGTTCTTAACCTTAATTAATTAATTATCATACTGTGATGGAAATAACATGAAAACGAGCAAGAGAGCAAAAAAAAAAAAAATCAAAAATGAAAAACTGGATGAATAGTTAAAATCTCCAGTTTCTGCTCCTCCAAGTATATGGACTGCAATTGTGTAGCGTTTTTCTTGTCTTCCACCCACTCAAAGCACTTTTACACAACATGTCACATTCACCCAGTCACACACCGGTGCCCGAGGCTACATACATAGTGCCACCTGCTACTCAGTAACCATTCACATACACTGACACACCGATGGAACAACCACTGGGAGCAATTTGGGGTACCGTATAGTGCCCAAGGAAACTTCGACGTGCGGACTGGAGGAGGCAGGGATCAAACTGCCAATCTTCTGATTGGTGGATGACCCACTCTAAATCAAAGCCACGGTCGCCCCAAGTTGTAGTAATACGAATGCAAACTTGAGCTAATGAAACATGGCTGGTGGTGTTGATAAAGGGTTGTTTGAGGGCAGGGCAGTGAAAATACATCAGACAAAGTTTTGGGCCAATGTTTTATAGGATCTGAGAAATGGGTTTGATACAATAAACTTACAACACACTGCTGCATCAGCACAACTGGCTTGGTTGGGTTCCTCAGAACTCCCACTCAACAAGTGTTGAAACAAAGAAGACTTCCAGATGTACCAATCCAGACCTTCTGAGAGCAAACTTAGAAAAAAGGAAATGAAATCACAAAAGAGTGATGTATCCTATGCCAGCATGTTTTGTTTATTGTGTGTCTCTACATGGTGAGATGGTGAGAGCCAAGGTTAAGTAGGATCTGAAAAACTTGATAGGATTTGGAGTGGATGTGACTACTTCACAATGGAGTTCACAACCTTGAGAAGGATACAGCACATAATTTCACTTTCCTCTCCACATTCTATTAAGCAACAAATGCAAACATGGAAAACAAACCCTCCTCCAGAAATGGATTTCAGTGGAAGCTGTAGCTTTGTTAACACACCGATCGTTCTTACCTGGACTGAACTCCCTCCACATCTCTCTCTCCTCCTCACTGAGTCACTCTGTTTTCGTTAGCACCTCGACCAAGACAAATGAAGATGAATGATGGCAGACAGGTTTTATTATGCTACGTCCTACAGTTTTATCTGAACAGTATAAACAGGTGTATCTACGCATGTCACACGTCAGTGATTTATTCACATGTACCAACGGAGAGTGCTTAACATGGCCTTTATTGTGATAAAGGCAGGACATCTTTCTTTTGTCTTTTCTCATACAACATTTTTATGCCGTGAATGATGAAACTTTTCTGTCTGAGCTTCAGGTGGATCTGCAAGCACCGATTAAGCCTAAAAACATGATCAGACAATAAAGGCAGTGGATAAAACTCAGGCACTGGCACCCTGTCATTCCCCCATGATGGAAAAATATTATCCGTCAGGCACTTCCTGATATAAAAACATGATGAAAAGCAACATCTGCTCGGCCACATGTTCGAAGACTTCCTAGTTCAGCTTGACTAAACTTGGCCGACCTATTGGTCTTGAGCTTAGCTGCTCCTCTGAGTCACTTTTACAGCATTTATGTGATCACTGCACCTCATGATCTTCTTGACAACATGGAAATTAATACCCTACCGTCCAGAGTGCACAGTCTGCAGACCCTCTTAACCTCACAACCTCTCTGCTGAAGAGCAGCAATAAGCTGGCGCCTGGCACTCTGACAGGACCAAAGGTTATAGCAGCACCACCCTGCTCTGTATGTCAGTGTCCTGTCTGAGTCTCTTATGACTTCTACCGACTATGCACCTACTCTTTCTTATTGTGATCACAAAATAACCATCATTCGATTTTGACTTACATTGTTTTGTTTTGGGCCACACAGGGCTGTTAGTTGACTTATCAGTGTAAATCTACTGGTAACTATTTTAATAACCTTTAACTGGTTTAGTCCTTTTTCAACACCGAATATTCTCAGATTCCAGCTTTTCCTCACACATATAGTAGTAAAGTGAATGCCGCTGGGTTTTAGACTGTTTGGCTGAAGCAATTAATTAGAATATGTCACCTGGGCTCTGGGGATTTATTATGTCTTTTTTTGGCCATTTTCTGACATTTAGGAGGAAAAAAAAATGCTGTCTTCACATTGATCTGTGACCATAAGGAAGTCTCTAGAGTTTGCTTTATGTCGACTCTCGGATGAGGGTATATGTTGTCAACAGAGCTAAAACAATTAGGCGAATAATCAATAAGCTGGTTGGCAGGAAATTTATTTTAATTCATATTAATTTAATACATGTTGATAAATCATCAATATTTAAGTCATTTTATATGCAAAACACAAAATCTGGTTTATTCTGTTTTGTATTATGACAGATCAATTCAGAGTTGTGCAACGTCTACTAAGTTTGTGTATGACGATGGCCGCAGTGAAACATCTCGATGGACGATGACAATATTGTTAAAAATGACATGACCCATGAACTGCCAACTTTATGCATATTGTAGCACACTTGTCAAGACTGAGGACAGGGACAAATAGGACTGAATGCCGCAGCACTCTCCAACTCGTGTGTGTTTGAGAGAGAGAGGCAAAGAAAGGGTGAAAGGTGGACTATTGCACGCAGTGTTTCTGGAACTTGTAATATTTATATAACATTAGCAGTAAACTGAAAAAACAAACAAAAAAACAGGTGATGAATGCAAATCTGTGTGATGGCGGCAACAAACTTAAACTAAAAAAGGTAACGCTTTGCCTCTCTGGCAGCCTACACTTCTGGTAGATTACCAGAATTGTTACTTTTTATAGGGAAACACCTCCTAAATTAGGAATTCCAATTTGTTATTTCTATGGCCGAGAGAAGTTCAATCAATATTTGTTAACACGAGGTACTCTCTCTCTTGTGATGTCACAGAGTACAAAGTCTGGAGCTGCTCCATAGACAATAAATGGGAGCCTGATTTTGTGGACCCACAGAATGTTTTCTTTTCTATTGCCAAATGGTGATGGCATTTCTGAAACAAAAAATGTACCCATATACTCCAGACTTTATACCCTATGACATCACAAATTCAACTTTAGCACTCCAGTTTTTGGATTTAGGAGAGAGTTGTTCATGATCATTAATATTTTTTGGACTGTCTTAGATTATAGGAATAGCATCTGTGAAGTTTGAAAATGGGTGTAGTTCCCCTTTAAGCATGCAATGAATGAATATCATTAGTGCCACTGTAAACCCGCATCCTGGTGTTGGTGTTAATGGAGGGCGGGGCTTTTAAATCACGATGTCAAGGTCAGAGGTTGGTGACTGACAGCTATCGGTGATGGATGGCGGCATTGTCCATCGGCTCAACTCTAAACTTCTTGCATTGTATAGACCACATGATTAATTCGTTACTCAAGAAAATAATTGGCTGATTAATTAGTAATGAAAATAATTACATCCCTCTAAGCTGTTTGACTCCCTCCGGCACACAGAGACACTATTAGTCCCTATAGTAATACAATGCCTTGTGGCTAATTTGGTCACTGTAGGCTTCTGTAAGCCAGCTGTTGTTGATCATGAGCACAGCCCCTGAGTAAAATTAATGGGAGTTTGTGTGTGTGTGTGTGTGTGTGTGTGTGTGTGTGTGTGTGTGTGTGTGTGTGTGAATACTTTACATTCAGTTTACATTCAGAACGTAATTCCATTTTACCAAGCTGCACCATTAACATTGACGGTGGGCTCCCAAAGCTCCGCACAGACCTTGTCTCACTGTGACAAAACTTTGTCTGACAGCGGGTTTCTCCTTCAGCCGGAGTTGGTTAAAACATAGCTTTGCTGTAAAGACCTTGAGCCTGCTTCATTGAGTTGAGATCAATAGCCCGGCCTTCTCTCTGGCATACAGACGAACAGACAGACAGATATGGAGAGAAGGGACAGTGAGCTGTGATGGGTCAGCACGGCGGTTAAGAGCCGACCTGTCACTGAAGGAAGATGGGTGGAGGAGGTTAGCCAAACAGATGTTCGGCTCTGACGGTCTCTGCAGGTCACTGAGCAGGATCTTGGTTGATAAAAGGCGGAGGAGGTTAAGAAATGCAGCTCATCCATGTAATAGCTTGTTACGACTTTTCCCTCCTTTTCCTGGCCATAAAGAAAATATTTATAGAGGGCAAGGGGCAGACTTTAATACTGTCCAGAGACTGCAGTATCCCTGTAGAGGTCATAAATACTAAGGCAAACATAACGGAGCTGTCTAATGAAAGCCAAAATGGTGTCAGCATTCTTCATGTTTTTGTTCCTCTGTCTTGCCCTCATAACTATACAATTGTCAGAGTCACCTTCATAGCTCCTGAATACAACATTTAAATCTGAGCCACTATAAAACGGTCTGACGAACTAGAGACTTTGCACTTTATTCCTCCATATTCAGGTGTTTCAGAGGTCATTCATTTCACTAATTCACCAGTGATTCGAGACTGTTGTGCATACCTGTGATGGATTACATAATGCAGTAATCCTTGTCCACTATGAGCCGCATCTAACTTCCAGCATAGAGAATAGGCTTTTAAACTGAGGGGGAAGCAGCCAAGTGTAGAGCTATGTCTCCATAGCACTGGGGTTTGGCGAATACCACAGAGGCAGTCTTCTTAACCATCCATTTTGGTCCAATATACCCATCCATGAAACAGCACACTCACTAGTCTGCTGAAGTTAAGCACATACAGTATAAATGAGAGGCAGACACTGAGAGCCATTTCCCCAATCACCCTGTGGGATATGCTGAGTCAGATGTTTGCCTGTTGAACGTGAATTAAAATGAAACGAAAAGGAAAGGCAACGGACAAATAATGCTGAATTATTAAATGAAACTTAATTAAATAATATGCTTACATGCATTAACCCTGTATGTGGTATATATCTTAACACCAGCACTTCTGTGTGTGTGTGTGTATGCATCTACTTGAGTCTGTTTGCTTACTTTTAAATTAGTGTGGCGATGGTGTGGGGAAAAAAAAAAGAGCAGCGATAGAAAATTAGTTTAAGAACTAAATAGAGCCGCAGGGCAGTAAAACAGAAATATGTAAAATGAAATATGGTGCAGAGAAATAAGCGATGTGGAATATTTCCTAAGTGATAAAGCAGTGCAGAGTGAGAGAAAAAAAAGCAGCCGTCATAGTTCAATAATCCTTCTTAGATAGCAAGGAGAGGCAGTTTCCCTGGCTGGTTATTTTGAATCTATGTTCTCAGGCTGGGGAGGTTCCACTTGACTACATTTGATTCATCAGTCAGGAGCTGAAAGGAGAAAGTCAGGCCTGCGTAGCATTATTCTCTCCCCAAAGTCTACCAACCAGCCTGCTCTCTGACGGGACTCTGCACAGCACGGATTGTGTTTAATTCAACTTTCATTCTTGATCTATTTCTTGTTATTTACCCGGCCTAACCTTTCAAGTTACTGTAAATAAGACAGAAGTTTTAAATGTTGTTGGCAGTGTGGTCAAGCTACCACCACAGGCTAATGCACCTGACCTTTGCTAAATTAACTCGAGACTCCTCTTTATTTTTTGTGTGCAAAGGCTTGTGTAAATGAGACCATTAGCCAACAGTTGGCTTAAGCTTTCACTTACATAGTGAAAATGACACGATAAACCACTCCGGTCCAGCAGCCTGCAGCCGGTTCCACCAGCCAGCTGCCCACAGCTGAAAACTAAGAGGCAGAGTGGCCGTGACAGCAGCAGTGCGGCTCTGTCTCTTTGCTGTCACCCTTCAGTGAAGCACACAGCTCTCAGCAGCTCGCCTGACAGCGGAACGACACAGAGTGACACTCATTCTCTACCAAATACAGCATGGCTGCCCCCCTCCCCCCCTCCTCCTCCTATTGCTGCCACCCATGAGATATCACCCACATGCCCCTCCCAGCTCCGCCCTTTTGTGACTACCAATAAAGTGCTCTTCACCCGCAGTGCTCCTTCCCCGCACCCTCCCCGTTTTCTATATTTGTGCTTCAGACTGACGTTCAGCTATGCATATCACATAGTGTAAACAAATATTCTGACTCAGACGCGTTTCCACAAACTCGCTCCCTGTAATATTAATTCATGCATTGTGCTTAACGGCGCACAGAGTGATGTTCCTCTATATTCCACGACAACATAAGGAGCTGAAGAGGGAATATTAAATAAGCTTTGCCGTTACAGCGTTTAGTACAACAGCTCGGCCCATATCTCTCATTTACATGTAATAATGACAAGGTGTGGATTCACCAGTGCAACACTTCATTAACCACAATATCCAGTCTGACCTCTGTGCTCTTCCCCACTATCACATTACCCACTGAGGTGCATCTTCTTTCTTTGTCATTACTGCTTTATCCCAGGAGAGTGCTCATGTCTGTTGACATGACAAGGCGACTGCACTCATTCTGAAGATTATAGATTGCCAGGTAAAATGTAAGATTTAACTATTATTTACACACCATTTAGCATAGTTAGTTGTTTTTTTCTGTGGTTCAGACCACAGCACACAGTTGATTTGTAACCCAGCCTCCCTGCTGTGTTGGTCTGGCTGGTCTGGGAGTTTCTGCAGCAGCTCTCTCTCCCTTCCTCTCTCTCTGTCTCACTCTCTTACCACTGACTTATCTATTGCTGGTATGTTTTAGTGGATGTGCAGAGAATACCAAGTGGCCGCTCCATCAGGGTGTGTAATTATCTGGCCTGCTGAGCGACCATGCCCCTGCTGCCTTGCCTGCTTGTGTTCAGCCAGGCCGCACTCCTCCCCTGCCTCAGCTGGGACCAAAGTCCACCAGTGTGCAGCAACTGTGTGGCTTTTGTTCTCTTTGAGGTTTGCTAACATGTTGCCGTAGTTGTTTTCAAAACCACATCTTTGCATCTATCTGCAAATTGAAATGTTTTTTTTATTATTATTATTAATTATGTAATCAACAAACTGTATTGGTGCCTCTTTCCTGTATTATTTAGAGTTCATCGTGGCTGCAGGGCTTTTTGGAGCAGTGGTGCTGCATTATCTCTTCTCCAGTACCATCATTTGACTTTATGTTAAATAGATATTGTAATTAATTTGTTGTCCTTACGATATCCGCTCCTAGTCAATAAAACATAAACAGTTTTATGGTTGGGGTTGCTCAAAGCACTTATTGTCAGTGAGAGGATTGTGGTCTTGGTTCAGTTTCAGAGACAGGATGTTTTCAATATTTAACCAACATCTCTGCCTGACCTTAACCAAGTGTTTTAGGAGCTTAATGTGGATTTCAAAAGGTTGCTGGAGGCTGTTACTTTCAATGCAGCTATCAGCTTTGATCTCTCAGCAGCTGCCTGAGTAATGGTAGCTCGCATTATGTTTATTTTACAACACGTTTTGCTAAAAGTATCATTGACTCCAAATACACCGAGCTCCACAATGGCCATCCAGTCAGATCTTGGCATTGACAGGAAGCAGAGGTGGCAAAAAAATTGACTTAAGGGGAGGATGGTGGAAAAGTTGATCGTGTCCATTTCTGAAATCGCTGAGTTGTATAACTCTACTCTCTGAAATTACCAACACTTGACAGGAAAATCTCAAGCATAGCAGTATACTGCAGCTTTGTGTGCTGCCCTTCAGTTTGCATTGTACCTCATGCAAACTATTCACTGTTGTGCGCTTGATCTGAAACTGCCCCAACATCAATCACACATATGGGATATGGGACACAAATCCAAATCTCTGTTGTTAAGAGTTATGAGCTTTGTATGCCAAATCATCTGCAGGGACCTTCTCTTTATTACTTTTTGCTGAGTATAAAAGCCAGTGAACACAATCAAGGCATAAACCAGGTGGCACTTAGAGAGTTGAGTGATTAGAAGAAATTCTGTGTTGTTAGCATTGTGTAATCAGCACTCAGGGGACTATATACAACTGTGACTATATTTAAAGATATTTCAAATCCTGTGTTGTTCATACAGAGATACAAGGTTTTTCAAATTTAATGCAGTCAATTGTGCAGAAAAATACTCAGCCAATCTACTGTATACACAACTTAGGCCTGCTTTTATGCTCAAGGCCAAGACACAACAAACCAACATCAAAAAACCAGTGGTGAATTCAAATTAAAAAGCTATTTCAGAGAGAAGCAGACAGAGGGCTCTACAGTCTGTGTTTGAAGGATATATCCAGGACGTCAAACTGACTCAGCAGCAACAACAGGTTAAAAAGACAAAGATAGTTAGAAGCTAAAGCCGAACTATAGGCTACAGATCACAGTGTAAAAGTGAACCACCACATCACTGCTGATCACCACAGAACACAATGAATATAAAGGGAAACTTTGCTGATAATGAACCAGCTGTGTGGCATCGCAGTGTGTGCAGATGAAGAGTGTTTGGCTTCGCCCTCGTGCTGCTGTCAGCACCTGAACCTCCGCCGCCAGACAGGCAGGGATCTCTGGGGGAAGCCAAACAATGTTTATCTGCGCACAATGCGATGACACAGAGCTGGTTGAATATCAGCAAAGTTTCCCAGCTTCCCTTCACTGGTTCCTGTACAGCAGGGTCGGCCTTTATTCACTGCTATAATCATTAAAAAGCAAAAGCAGCATGTGTATACATTCAGTAGGCTATAACTTCAGTAGCTAGCTAGCTAACCCTACACTTTTCAGGGTTGGATTTTGGTTTTGGAACAGGGAAGACACGTAAATCTTCTTCTAACCTCTCCAGGTAACGAGTATCATTAATACACAGGCACCCTTGTCTGAGCTAGCTATGATTGGCCTGTCTGAGTTCGAGGGGTGAGACTTGGCGAAGGGTCACTTGCCTGTGAAAAAGCTGACAAAGGCTGACTAGTGGCAACAGTGCGGGTCACATGGCTACACTAGGGTGACAGATGCTCACCGACAGCCCGACATTGACCGATGGCCGAGCGTTGGCTTGGTGTGTCAAGGACCTTAACTTCAATTTATGCCATGTAACCGAAACCAGAAGCTTCTAAGAGATATATAATCTTTTTGCTTATAATACATTTTTTAGGTCGTTATATTTGAATACATTGTTACTCGTATCTTTTCTCCCATATGAGTGTGCTTACTCCTGCTTGTGTTGGATAAAAAGCAAACAAACACGGCTGCGTCAAAGCTGCTTAATGAAGAAGATTGTATCTTCTCTAAAGATTTTAATCTCCCATCTTTGATCTGGCGAGATGGTCCAGGGACTTTGTGACACTCCATAATATGCTGTCTGCTGTCTGCCGCTCTCGCTCTCAGTGTGGAGGAAATGAATATATGCTTGGCTGCTCTTACTGCTTTAATCCATTTAATGCACCCTGGCAAAGGAGAGGAGAGAGGAATACGTAGCCGGCTGTGGTCCACATATCTAAAAGAGCTTGACTACTACGTTGAAGCAGAACCGCTGACTGCTTGCAATTGTGGCTGCGGTTGTCATTGTCATGTGTAATTCGTTTGCTAGCATTTGTCAGGGTGTTCAATATTTGAAAAAACGGCTCCTTGATATCCTACAAAGAGTAAATAAGTATGCTCAATGAATTTCTCTTAGTGCAGAGCCACTGCTTTCGATCAATGACACTGTCCCTCTGCAGCCATGCTTTATTGACCATTTCAACACCAATTGTTTATTTGTTGTTTCAGCTGGTGGGGCACAATGGCACATATGCTTTTGTTAATATTTCTATAGGCGTTCAACCAGCACAACTAATGGAGAAAGCAGAGGAAAAAGATTTTCAGAAGATGGCATCTCATATCAATTTCTTTTTTGCTGTTTTTGTTTTGCTTTTGACAAAAATTGTACACCCTCCATCACCCTTCAGCTCTGTTTGGGAAGAATCCAGCGGTGTTTACGCTCTTTTATGCTCTAATAAACTCTGAGAACTCATTTTATCGAAGGCGCCCGGTGTAAAGTGTACCTGTGGATGGATGTTTATTCCAGGTGCGAGTGTAGGTGGCCCACTGAGTGATGGCTCCCCCATGAGTTGTGATGAATCAGGCTGCAACTGTGCACTTTTATCCCTGTTAATGGGCTGCGATCAATAATGTAGCTCCATATCAGCAACCACAGAGTGATAACTGAGTATGAAGGGGGAGGGAACCACGTGATAATCGATGCGAATGTGGAGATAATCAGCAAGATTGCAGGCAATGCTCTGGGTGGTCTGTCATATCGAACCTTTTGCGGGACTATTTGAAGAGTACAACCAGTGAAATTGTCTGCATTGCATAAGGATTGGTGCACTGAGCCCACAGTATACTGGGGAACATTTGTGCCAAGACGATGAGGGCAAGGAAAGGAGAAATATGAGTCTAATTGAGTCACAGATAATAAGCACAGGTCTTTTGTGTAAGCTCGCCACTTTGTAGTAATTTCATCTGTTCTTTGACTCAGGAATATCATTTTGTCCTTCTTTACCTCTTTGATGACACTCTAAAGTGTACCCATCTCATACAATTAGGGGCAAAGGCTGTCATGAAATGATGGAAGATGCCACTAATGACTCATCTAACATTTAATGTTAAATTTCACATTTGTTATAATAACTTGTGAATGTCCCTAAGGTGTTAAGTGGCTCCTTGCTTCTCTCCTCGCGTCTCTCCTCGCTTCTCTCCTCGAGGCCCCGGCCCTGTCAAAGCTCGTCTCCTCTCCTACTCAGCAGCGCTGTGTGATAGCGTGTGCTCAGCCATGTGTGTGAAGTTTGAGAAAGCAAAGTTGATTGCAAAGTGGTGGTGTTGTGACAGGGGCACTGAAAGGTTACAATACAGCACTGTGTGTTTGGATGTGGGGGAAAGAAGGAAGGAAGGAAGGAAGGGATCGGGTGGGTAAATTAGATGACCTCGTTTACGGTTTGCATCTCTTCACATCAGGAAGTTATGCATGGAATACAGTTTAAAGCTAATACAATTAGACACTGTGCTTGGTGTTCGTGCACTGATAGCAATGTCTGGAGCCAGAAGATGTTTGCAGGCATGCCAGCGTACACTCCCCTGAACCTATGACAAACAAATGTCTGACTGCATTAAGATAATTAACAGCCGTGCATTGTGATACTGTGTACTAAATGACATTTATCGCCTTCTCTCTGCTGCTCCACTGAGCTGCAGACACAAACCAAACCAAACAGAGCACAAGGTGTCTGGAAAGACGGATTATGTGCTTACGAACCATTCAAGGTAATAGGTCAGGTGCTACAGAAAAGACACAAGATATTTACTATGTCCCAGTAAAAAGAGCTGTATGCACTGGGAATACACATTCAGCATTGGCAGGGCCATAACAACACAGGTAAAACAAGCTGAAAGGCGTCCAGCAGTACTCACAGGCGCTAACTTGTCAGCAAAATTACTGCAGCTTTTTTGTTGCACAGTGACAAATGTACTCGGCTCGCAGGGTTCAGACAGAATTGTTTATTTTTGAGGCTAGGGGCTGCTTCATCTTCAAAGCCACAACTTCACCACACACATCTCTCCTCAGGATTGATCTCGTGTCGAAGTCAGAACAACAAATGATGAAAATTCTGTTTCAACTAAATTTTGTTTGATGTGGTTAATTTTTTGGCGGCACGCGGGGAGGAAAATGCACTCACTGGCAAAACGGAGTCTTAAAGTCTCTCACTTTATTTCGTCATCACAGTTAGGGATTTTGTCGCTGTGACAATGAGAGCGGACTCCACATGCAATCTGCTTGTGTAGTCAGTCAGTCAGGAGGCAGGCAGGCAGGAAGGCAGGTGCTGAACACTGATATGTTTCTTATCGCCGAGCTGCCTCCTCTCGGCTCATCACAGTCCAGAGCACATCACGCACGTGTGCACACACACACTCATCACTCACAACAACATCACACATCCTTGAGTGTGATATAGAGGCAGAGGAAGGGAGAAAAGAGAATCTATTTACATGTTTGGAAGAGAAACACTTTGGGGAAAATGTTGACAGTTGATACACTGCTTTTCCCCACTGTGGCATTATGAAGAAAATAACATTCTTGAGTTTATTGTTGGGATTACAAAATAATGAATGACCCGCTGTAGCTACAGAGCCCTTCACCCGGAGTGTCTTATTAAGAGTATGGCCAAGTGCTGCTGCATCACTCGGGCTGCGCCAGCATTTTACTTAAGAGCCATAACCAAGAGGAAGGACTGGAACGGTAGCCAGAAGCTTTGAGGTGACATTTACGATTTTTAAGATGAGAGTTGCGTGTACTTAATTAAGAAATAGCAAGGGACATCAGCCCCCCTCGTCTTCACTGTTCCCTTGGAAAGCTTATTTCATGCTCCAGAAAGCTTTTACATCACACACGTGCACAAGCATGTGCGTGTGTGTGTCTATGTGAGAGGAGAAGCACAAAGACAAACAGAATAATGAATCTAAGAAAAGCACCTAGATGTAAAATGGTAAATTGGTGAATGAACCTGTACTTGCAGCACCTTTCTAGTCATCTGACCACTCAGAGCGCTTTTTACACTACAAGTCACATTCACACACTGGTGGCCAAGGCTACCGTACAAGGTGCCACCTGCTACTCAGGTTTTAACACACTCACACAGCGATGGAACAGCCATCAGGAGTAATTTGGGGTTCAGTATCTTGCTCAAGGGATCCATCGACATGCAGACTGGAGAAGCCGGGGACTGAACAGAGATCTGCAGGCAACCTGCTACAGTTGTAAAATGACCCCCATCTTATCTGCCTTGCTGCCAAGCTTGCAAAACATTGAGCAATACATATAGTTGGAGTTTCGGTCACATCCTCCAACGACACTCGACTAACTCCTGTTTCCAAGATAACTAAAATGCTTGCATGCACTCCAGCTCACAAACCTTGTCTTTACTTGCATTTCCCACGAGTGTCCAATTGATACTACACATGGACAACTCTCAACAGAGATGAGAAGGAAACACAATGGCTCAATCCTTAGCTACTTCTATTACCAGCTCTGGAAAAAACAATGTGTTTAATTGATTTATTTTTTTACCACTTGCACAATGAGGCAAGAGAATTGCTACTGTAGATTTACTAGCCCGATGTGGTGTTTTACTTTCCCCAAGCAATCGTTATTGTTGAGCCCTGGATTGTGTGCAGATACATCAGGCCCCTCAATGCTATTGGGTGTGCTTAGGACATTGCACTGAAATTATAAATTGCTTCATTACTTTAACCCTCATTATTGTTCTGGTGGAAACACACACACACATACTCTCTCCATGACATCTACTTGTAATTGCTATGTAGGTCTCAAGCAGAGCCTTGATACGGTCTATATATTTTGGGAGAACACATATCTGCAGATAGTTTTCCTGGTTAATTCAAGGTAATTAAAAAAAATAGTTTGCCCAAGTTTGCATTTTAAGATTGCTTGTTTGGTCCCAAACCAAACAATATGTTGCACATCTATTTCTGAACAGGTGCGTAGGAGGGGGACGAGTAGAACACAACCTGCTCCTCCCCTTATGGAAAAATTGCTCAGCCCCCTCAAATACTCCCAGGGTGTGGGATGTCATTTCTGAATCTGGAAAAGATAAAATTTTCTGTCTGTGGCTCAGTTGAGAAATTTTACAAAGACTGGCAGCCTCCCACTTTGAGACAATGCAATGTATCCCATTAGATAAGAGTATGGGAAATATGACTGGAGAAAGAGGGTTGATATATCTGTTTAAAAAGAACATGAAACTGTACTACTGTCATATATGCAAATTGTTGAATAGACTTTGATCATAAAAAAAGAAACATTATAATGCAAGTAATGCAACATTTTGGTAACTATACCTTCATCAGGCGTCCAACCAACAGTGCAAAACCCAAAGATAATCAGGGTCATTAACATTTAATATGAAGTACAGTGAATTTCTGAGTCATAGCTTTTATTTTGAAGGACCATTTCCTGCTGTTGAGTGAATGACTAACGGACAGCTACTTGACAGAAACAGCAAACTAGATCGACGTCATGACCAAAAGCAAGTATGACGCTGGACGATGAATATACTAAACTGTGTGGACCTTGAACTAATGACAAAGGAGAAATCTGGACCCTGTGGCTGCAACATTTGGGAACTGCTGCTCTAAAAAGTAGCAAATATTCCCATTTGGGAATTTGCAAACATTGATAATCTTATAGAATAATTTTTTGCTCGAAAAAAAATTACAATTAATCTCTTATCAAAATTGTTGCCGCTGCAATCAGTTGAGTAAACTCATCACTCTTGATGGCGCAGGCTACCACACACACACACACCACACACACAGTGTTCACACCCTGATGTTTCAAAGGACTATCAGGGTGTTTATTAGATCCCTTCCATCATTATTTTACAAAACATAATGACATCTCACTTTTTTTCCTTTTCTTTCTCAAATACCGGTAGACTCAGTAGGTTATGATTTCCATATTTCTCAGGTCAGTGATCACCATAGCAACCTGTAGAGCAAGGAGCAAAGTATCGTCTCTACAGTGCAGCAGCTGTAAGCCTCAGGGCTGAGGAACGAGAGGTTATGAGTAAGACGATACGCTATGCGAACCCTCGAGACTACATCTACATGTAGCTCCACACCAACCTCATCCTCTTACTATGCTGGTTGTTAATAGAGTCTCTCTCTTTCTCTTTCTGTCTCTCTGTCTTCCGTTCATCCTTCATCTTATGCAAAAATGAGCCGTATCAAGACATGTCCCTTTAACTGCACATACCCGAAGGCTTACATCAGTTAATTTATTGCATGTCACTGACTTCACTGTTTAACATAGAAATGCTAATGCAGTTTATTGTAGTGATTTAGTATCTGTACAAAGCTTGGTTTATTTATTCAGCTGTTTCAGCACACATATAAACATACTGATGTGCACATGTATGCATATGTAAAATACGGCGTGATGCAGATAGTGTGTGTAAGGCTATTACTGCTTTGCTTGTCCTATGTCACATGGTATCACTCAAGAAATAATGAGATTGAGGAAGAAGGAGGCATCAGTGTGTGTGTGTGTGTGTGTGTGTGTGTGTGTGTGTGTGTGTGTGTGTGTGTGTGTGTGTGTGTCTCAGTCAGTTTGGCATCTCAGTATGTAGTTCTATCCATAATCTTTATCTCCTTTGTATTCTGCTACAAACGATCTGTCTAGGATTCATATTTTGTTTGTTTCTTCACTCCTCTTCTCTCTCTCTGTCTTTCTCTTGCCGTGTCTTTGTAAATGTGCAGGCACATGCATATGAATGTGTGTGTATGTGTAGGTGTCCCTGGATGCTGTCGAGCTGCCGATTTCAGAGGAGTTAAATAATATGTTGCCACGAATAGCATTTGGCAGGTCCGAGCGACATGGGATCAACTCGGCGGAGTAGTGGTTTATATTGGCTGGCTGTTGCTGCATTTTGCATCATTTTACAGAACTGCCTAAGATTTTGAATTAAGAAAAGTATTATGGAGCGATGAGTATTGATTAGCAAAATGGCATTTACATTGGAAAACTCTGGAAATTCAGCATGCCAAGGCAGGATTACAAGTCATGACCAGTTGTGTCAAGTGTTTTGAAGATTGAACTTAGCTTCCAAAAGTTCAGGCTCATTTTGTTTTACCCACAGCAGCTAAACGATTAGGATTGCCAACAGTCTTTTAATAACTTTAAGTCTTGAGTTTCCAAAGACGCTGCGTGCCAAATTCAGAGATTATTGGATCAACTTCTTAGAGAAGTTAGTAGACAGGACAGAAGTGTATTTCATTCTAGTGTTCATGCATTCAGCCCGTTCTGTGCATTACAGCATCTTCTGTTTGTTTAAGTCTTGGAAACCTACATCCCATTGGACCAACTTAAGAAGCGCCTGCTTTGGGAATACAGCATGTTTTACTTTAGCTCAGAAACAAAAAATACTATTATTGCACCACAGAGATCATTTACAGTGATTAGAGTTGATTGTATTTTAATTACTGTTATTCAGTCAGGAATACTGTTTATTTCTTCATTTTATATTCACAGATGTTTCTCAACTCTGATCTTTATCTTAATACCGCTGTGTAATATCCATACAGCTTCTCAGTTAATCTATCATCAAATTATATAATCCAGTCCAGTCCAATTTCTAATTAAGGGTGCGGTCAGACCTGGAGTTCGCTTGCTTTGGTCTAAATCGGGGACTGATTTTGGTACAAAGTTGCATAATTGCCTAGAGCTGGTTTGTGTTCTCACGGCAGCATTTACAAGCGGCCTTGTGTGAGAAAGCTGCTCTTGATTGGTCAGAATTTCCATGTGGGGAAAAATCCAGGAAGTAAACAAAATGTTGAAGAAGAGTACACTTGCAAGATAAATGCGACACTTTCTAATGTCACAATGGAGGGACAACTACGCAGGTTGATTTTAGCGCTGGTCATCGTGGACTATATTGCTGTCATTGTTCATTTTAGTCAAACCATACAGTTTGAAAATGAGGCGCAGCTCCAACTAGAAAACAATGTTTTGATGCATTGGATGTGCTGAATGTGCATATTAAGGCAGTACAGGAGGAGGTGCACATTAATAATCCTCCAGGACTGTAACATGCTCATGTTTAACCCAAACAGTGTGTCATGTGACTGCAGTTGGTTCAGATTGAGTTTGTTTGTAACCGGACCGAGACCACCTCTTCAAGAAGGTCTCGGTCCGGTTGTTTTGGTGTGCACCCGAATGCGATTGCTGTGTTCACACCTGCCCAAACAAACCTCACTTAGGGGGCGAATGAACTTGAGTTTGATTGAACCAAACCAAACAGGTCAGGTGTGAAAGCACCCTGAATCAGTGCTCAAGATGAGGGGACCTTTTGGGATATTTTTCACTGTTTGTACTGCCAAAGCACTCAAACTTTTTAGACTTATGCTGCATTCATGAACTCATGGATGTTCCCATTACCAAAGTTGGGAACTCGTTCTTACAACTTTGGTGTATTTTTGTGTGTCCCAGATTTGCTGCTGCACTATACCTCCCCTAAAACTACTAAAATATTGCTTTATCTGACTGTTAATGAATAACTTTTCTTACAAATGTAGGTCACTCTAAGTGGACAGCAACGCTTACAACCTAATTCCATGTTACAGATTAGTTATGAGCAAAACAATGACATGCAATATGTGAATATTTAAAAAGTTTATTACCAATCAACCAAACATTTACTTTTGACATGTTTCTGCAAACATCATGCACCAAACTTTTTGCAGACTTTCCGAGTTGAGGTGAAAGTGGTACTCCAGCACTCTGTACTTAAACCCATTAAAGTAAAAGGCAAGAAAATCTTAACTGATATTTGAAAGGTTGAGCCCAGACTTATCAACACTGGTAGCAAAAGAAGGAAAATTAAACACTTGTAGAGATGGAGTAATACTTCGCATCCAGCACGTCCCGTTCAGAGCTATATTTCACTTGTCAAACTCCTTCTTTTTTTTTTGCAAATCCATTACCACGGTGCCCCTAAGTCTTTTACGTGTATTTCTGTATCAGTCATTTCTTCAGTGGGAAAAGTGGTTGTCAAGATGAAACTCTCAGAATACATCATGACTTCATTAGTGGTCCTTCTCTGTGATTAATTGGAGTGCTGTGTCACCCAGTGTGACAGAGCCGCTCATTGCCAGACAGTGTTGTGACAGGAGACGAGCACCATGTTGATGAGTCTGGAGATGATCACACACACTGGTGTACACTTGTAAGACACACACACACACACATGCACACACGGGTAAGCAGCATCCTCACACACATCCTGCCTTATCTGAGCGTGGAGATCCCACTGAGATCAAGAAAAGGATTACAGAAGAAGACCTGGCCTAAATTCAGTTGGCTTTTCAAAAAAAAAGGAGACCGTCATACCTGTGATCGACTGATTGCAATTTCACAGTTTTGCCAGCGGTGATTAGCAACAGCAATCTCTGCCTCAATATTTACCGCAGTTCTTGATATCAACATGTTGGCACGAGCTCAGCTGTGTTAGCGCCCCCAAAGTAGCTGGCATCGCTCTATCTGAACAGGAGAAGAAAGACATGCAAGGGGCCTCAGAGCCTCTCCACTCAAGGGGCCAGAGATAAGAAAATCCTCCATGTTTGATGGCTGCTGTAAGCTCACCGTCACAGAATATTCAGCTACAAGGAGCGTGAGAAAGAAAAACAAGTTGTATCCACTGTATACCAGAAACTGAGGGAGGGAGAAGTAGAGGTGGAGTAGTTGAAGAATAAGTAAATGGTGAGTGCGGGAGAGGTGCAGAGGGTCAGGGATGAAGCGAGACAAGGGGTCACGGTGTCTAGATAAGAGGAATCTAGCAGAGGTTGAGGATCAGCCTGCTGGTATTGAACTGGTAAATGCTCCCCACTAGGATACCCAGACAAGCCTTTGATGGGGCTGTCTGACTGATGTCGGCTCTAACAACTTTGAACAGGGTGTCTGTAGTCGGTGCAGCAGGGAAATGCATTGGGGTCCTGCAGCAGAGCTCGGCTCCTCAGATAGTGAGATCTCGGCGGTATAAAGTCGAACGCCAGACTGTTATTTAATCAATTTGATCAATACAGCCATTGAATCAGGTCAGCTCCCGTATCAGTAACAAAGCAAAAGAGACCTCTTAACCGGAGGGGATTGCTGTTTGAGACTGTGACTCAATGTTCCTCGCCAGCTTCAATGTATTAAAGTGCATCTATCTTTGGAAAATGTACAGCCTCTGAGCTGGTCTCTAGCTCGTCTCTAGGTGATTCAAATAATTCAATGTCTCTATGGAGTCCTGTTTAGTGTCTGCGTATCCATTTGTCCCAGGAGCAGTATCAGACTATGAATCGTTTAAGAAGAAAATAGATGCAGAAAGTGTAAGGTAAGAGTCCAATAAATTCCAGCTTAGCCACATTTGCATATGATTAGGTGTCTGTGAAGTGTTTCTGATGATGTAACAGTGGCTTATCTGTACCTCAGTCTTAATCACTACCTGATCTGTCAGTCTGAGCTATCCTTTATCACCAGGGTGCATTCACACGCATACAGAGATCATTAAATCACATAGACATTTTTAGAAGCATCACCTGCATACTACTCGGGTAGAACGCAGGTGAAAAACAAACTCCCCTCTCCCTGCCTGTGATAGCAACGCCTTCCATATGCTTGAGTAGCTGTTTATATTCCCCCTGGCAGATCACAGAGGACTTCTTTTTTCTTTTACAGCATCTATGTTGTCTATCCCCGGTACACCCCGTCCGCTGTGGCCTCCTCCACTCAGCACAGTTTGCTCAAATCTCTGTGAAATGGTAAAGAATGCTGCCCTCTCTCCTCCAGCGGCGCTGAGATATTTAGGAATGGCACTTTCTTTGTGGGATGCAACAATATGCAGCTATGGAGCTGGAGGGAAAAGTCTCTGTGTTTGTTTCTTATGTAAAGGGGCAGTTCACCCCCAAATCAAAAATACGTATTTTTCCTTCAACCTGTAGTGCTGTTTATCAGTCTAGATTGTTTTGCTGTGAGTTGCTGGGTGCTGGAGGCATTGGCCACTGAGAAGTCTGCCTTCTGTTGAATATATTGGAACTAGATGGCACTCAGCTTGTGGTGCTCAAAGTGCCCAAAAAATACACTTTAAAAAACTCAACAGCAATGTCCCTCTCCAGAAATCATGACCTGGTTACTCAAGATAATCCATAGACATTGTTGTGAGCAGTGTCATATAGGAGCTATTTACCAAACTCACCACGCAGAAGGAAGCGTGCATCTACTGCTAGCTCACCTAGCGCCACAGAGCTAGCTAACGTGAAAGCTCAGCGGAGGAGGATGCCATTAATGTTTACATCACAAAACTGAAGGAAGCGTGCATCTACTCATGGATGTTAGGCTCATGGTTGTGAGAGCGGCGTCCTCCTTGGCTGAGCTGTAACATTAGCTAGCTCAGTGGTGCTAGGTGAGCTAGAGGTAGATGCATGCTTCCTTTGTTTGGTTGAAAGAAAATAGTCCCCACTTAAAACGGCTCACAACAAGGTCTATGGATTATCTTGAGTAACCAGGTCATGATTTCTGGAAAGAGACATTACTGTTGAGTTTTTCAAATGTATTTTTTAGGCAATTAAAGCATCCCAAGCCGAGTTCCATCTAGTTCCATTATATTAGAGAGACGGCCGATATCTCTACAGTCGATATCTCCAACACTCTGCAACTCACACTAAAACAATCTAGACTGATACACAGCACTACGGGTAAGAGGAAAAATACAGATTTCTGATTTTGGGGTGAGCTATCCCTTTAAATTAAATGTTGAAGCCATTCTAGGGGCACATTGGTCTGTTAGCCAGTCTATTGGTCCACACCTTTGGTCCAGCTCAATAGATATTGGATGGATTGTCATAGAGTACCTGCAAAACCAATGCCAGTCAGCCATATTTTATGTTTATTGCTAATTATCAAATTAAACTAAGATGGTTAACATGGTAAACGTTACACCTGCTAAACATCAGCATGTCAGTGTTGTCATGTGAACGTGCCGACGTGAGCAGTCAACTGAAAGCACTGCTGTGTCTGAGCACAGCCTCACAGGGCTGTTAGTGTGGCTGTAAACTGTTAGTCATGTTGTGAAGTAATTATTAAAATTAGCAGTTTGGAATGCTTGAAAGCTACAGTCTATGTAGGACGTATAACTAATTCAGCAACCGAAATAAAATGACACATTTTCACAGAAATCCAGCCACTGGGAATCTGAATGCTCTGTCCTGATAGCACGTTTACAATGTTAACATCTCCCAAAGATGTTGTAAATACCAGCTCAGCATGTTTCCCACTCTCAGCTCAAATACAGGAAGCACAGCAGACTTTTTTAATTTTAGTTTTACCCGGTTACTGACCCATGTTGATAAGTTGAAAAGCAAGGTGATGAAATATGCGGCAGAGATTCGGCATAGAGGGGGTCCTAACAAGCATAAGTGGCCAACTCTGAGAATAAGTGGGCCCGTGAGTTGATTGTAATCCCAAAACGCTGTGGGGATAAACAACATGTTTTTGATGTTTGTGAACAATGTCTTTCATATGCTAATTAAGGAAAGCATCCAATTGTTGACTAGTATTTCCTTTTTACTAAATAGTGTTTAGCACCCGGTGTTTAATACATTGAAGAAACAATGCTCAATTATACCTAATTCTACAACAAAGAAAGAAAATTATAAAAGCATATTAATTACATATAAACAGCACATTTCCACACAATTGCTTGTGACTGCAGCAGATTTGATTGCTGTATTGACTGCAGTCATTTACTCTGCAGCATTATTAAACTCCCTCTCACACATCCTGTTATGGCAATAGCCATTGGCTGATGTACCTGGCTATAACAGAGAGCCCACCACTCTGCATCAGCTCTCTGCTCACTGGCATGGAATCAATGCAGAATTGCAGATGTGAGCAAAAGCTGCAGAGGGCACACACACACATACACATACACACGCGCACATGCACAAACCGCTGCTGCGTGTGAGCACACCTTCACTGCAATATCATGACAACAGGAGCTTCCCACCAAGAGTTCGTAACCTCTAACTGGATGTAAGTTATGTTTCTTGAGAAAGGGAGAGTGAGTGAGAAGGTTAGGGGGTAAAGTGCTGGGAATAATTATGCGTGACTTATTTTAAATGGCCCATTAAAGCAGAATGATCAGTCAGCGAGAAAGAGGTTATGCATTTAAGCACAATTTAAGTGTATAGCTTTTGCCTATGGCTTCCATTGATAAAGGATTTATCATTTAATCCTTGTAAGATTAGGTTTTATATCCTTTTGTTAGATCAGACTGAAATGGAAGGAGTTTGAAATCTTCATTGGTATGATTCATGTCCTGTCTAATCGTCCTTATGGCTTTGAATTGGGTTTAGCTTTTTTTTTTTTTTTTACCATATAAATGATCTCACAGTGTGATAATGTGGGGATCCTTTGGGGACCATGTGCAGCCTTGGCTTTGTGAAAACCTCGGAGAAAATGGAAGGTAAAAAGTGTACTTACGATCTCTGAATGCTGACTGGTCGACAGGAGGTTCTTTGTTTAAGCAGGGGTCTCCCACATGCACTCACACACACACACAAGCGTCTGGTCGGTGGTGTGTGTCCCTGTTGAGAGACACAAAGAGTTGAAGTTGAATGGTGGTCACAGTGGATGCTAAATAATAACGAGTAGATGCTCAGCCTCAGTGTTGTGTGACAGATAAAAAACAATATTAAGCAAAAATGGAAAATAATATACACGGTTTGTCTCGAATAATATATTTATATGTTAAAACTGTGAGACATATTTAAATACTGTTAAGACTGATAGTGTGTGGGTGAGTGAAGTGGGCACAAGGGTGTTATTTAGTTTAGATATTCATTAATTTATAAGACTCATTCTTAAATCCATTAGTTACCAAAGTTTTCCCAGTGGTATCATTGTTCTTTGCATCCATGTCCTGCAGAGCTATACACGATTTATCCACCACACACCTCTACAGTTAAAAATCTTAAGGTCATATCTGCATAAGACAGCTGTTTTGCTAAAATTCAGTTTCACAGGTGGATGTTTGAGCTACGTCTGTTCATATTGCGGCACCTCGATAATGTAATATCAGCATTTTAAACTCCACCTTGTTTCACGCTCTTTTAATTTGATTGCTAACAATGCAAAAACCCAGTGCTGTAGTTTATAGCGCATTAAAACGAGAGTGTAAATGACTATGCATGAAGTCTGTTTTGCATGGAATGGTAATAAACTAATAAACAAATTATATATGTGCACCCTGAGCAGTCAAACTCGCGGATTTTTACGAGGCAGAATGCTGAGTTTTCTATTCGGCGCAGCTGCAGTCTGTAGTGATGGCTCTCTCTTGCTAACGACTTCATATTTTTTAACATATAAGATTGCTCTAATTAGAAATGAGATCACAAGCAAACTTTGAGATGAGGGAGCTGACCCTCACTTGGATAACTCACTTGATGTTTATCAGCCTGTTTGCATACTTTCATGGTTCAAAGTCGTTGTTTTTTCAAACACTCTTCTACATTATTAAAGGACATGAAAAACCAGAACCTTTGTGCTTGACCCTTTAAATGTTCACAACGATTTTTACACTGCGGGCACAGATTGGTGTCAGGACATTAGTGCATTACATTATTGATCTCTCATTTGTTTTGGCACAGTGTCTGCCTGCTATTATATCTTTAATGCAACTGTAACCACACTGAACTGAGTTTCTTTGAAACTCTTTTATGTGCCTCCTATTTTCACTGTTGCACAGGTGACTTTGACTCAGCAGAACATACTCAGTCAGCTGAATTAACAACTTCAATAACCAGACTGCATTCATTCCATCAGTCTGATGTCAGTCCACACATTTGTTGCATTATCACTTGATTACTATACTGTCCAGGAGGGATGCTGTGTGTGCGTTTACAGGTAAAGCACATCAACAATTGGTGGTGGAATGCACTAACAAAAGGTAGCAATATGCTACAATTGAACCATTTGCATTTATTTGGACAACCTTAAAGGTTCCCTGAGGAGCTCCATTGTTGTTTAGATTCTGCATTACTTACCGTTCCATAATACATATGTTGAATACATTTACTTCCCCATAAAACATTTGCAGAGCCAGTTTTGTGTTTACAGCAGGGTTCCCGAGGATCCTTAAAAAATCTTAAAAGGCTACGCTGATCTCATTATTTCCCAAAGTGGATCCTTCATGTGACAACTGTGGGCCTGCACCAGCATCATTGGCTCATGATATTTTGGAGCTGCCTGAGGATATCAAACTACTGGAGCAATATTTCTCAGACCGTATCAAGAATGATACAAAGACCTACTGACTGGCAGTTTTAGGAATCATAGACTCTAACACTGTAAAGAACAGTGTGGAGCACCTCATGGTGTTATTCGTCAGCCTTCTGGTACGCAGATTGAGCCTACTTAACTGGAAACAGAGAACTGCACCAGCACATTCAAATCTAATGAACGATGTGATGAAGCACCTGGAACGAGAGAAAATTAAATGTCCTCTGATAAAACAAGAGGATAGATTTTACAAAATTTGGCAACCTTTTATAAACCATTTCTACTATATGACATCCTATGACAAGGGTTAATTAAGACTGCAGCCATCACCCCTCTTTTTTTTTAGTTTTCCTTTATAGATTTTAATTTAATCACCTTCCTTTTGCTTTTTCCTAATTTTATTCTATACATCAATATCATTTTATTTTGTACGTCTGCGTATGTGTGTGTGTGTGTGTGTTTGAAAAAGAAAGCCCTAAAAGGCATTAAATTCATGCATCTAAAAAGAAGGCCTTACTTGCTATGAAAATGTCTTACAGCTATATTTGAAAGTCTTAAAGATGCTAAGTCATTGAAAGTAATATTTCACAATTAGTTATTTTTTTCTTATTTCTGATTCCCATTAATGTCACTCAGTTGAAGATAGCAGAACCAACAACACTCATGTTTTATATGCGGCTGTAATGCTTTCAGCAAAGGATCCACTGTCTGCTAGTTAGCTGTCATGGTGAACTGGGTGACATGAGGAAGTGCAAATTTAGTGAAAATTGGCCATTTAACTAAGATTTCGCAGCATGGCAGAGACCATTTCAAGGCAATGCGTGCAAGCCGTGGTGCTTTATGCAAAAAACAAATTTGCCAAGAAAAATCGCCAACAACCACCATGTATTTCCCAGTTCTGCTCCACCCTTGCCTCTGCCATGCCTCCACCACCATTTGCAATACCAGCACCAGGATCAGCAGCAACAGTTCTTAGAACAACACTCACATATATATGCCTGTATAGTATATGGAGATACTGTGGTGTCTGAACAAGGTGGTGAAAAACCAATCATTCAAGTCAAATGAGGAAGTCTAAGAGCTGTGCCGTGCAGTGTTCCCAGACTCCAAAATGTGTCAGTTAATGTTTTTTTCCCTTCAATTTCAGCTATTGTATAATTGGTTTTAAGTTTAATTCCAAGCAGTATTAAAAAAAGTCTTTTAAAGTCTATCTAACTTGCCTTAAGCTGCAGGAGCGCCTGTTCACTCTCTGCCTTTGTTGGCACATTACTCCCACCCTGACAGGTGAAATAATGTTAAACCTCTGGCAGGAATGTGCACCGTGTTAAGTGTGTTCTTACATGTGACCCGTGCATGCATGTGAGCAACAAAACGACAGCCCACTCATAAAAACACCGCACCATAGTGTTACTAGCTATCTTTCAAGCTATGCCCAGTTACTGTAGGTGAGTCATTCTCATCATGAAGTAATGTTTAACTCCCGTGTTATCATTATTTCACAAGTTCAGATTCTTGCAGATCAATTTTAGCTTTGGTTTCCTGCGTTCGTGGTCTGTGTGACCCTGTTCATTCATGTTGCTGCATGTCTGTTTCTGTGAGTAGGAGTAAGATAATAAGTTAGTCTGCGGTGTGTGGGCCTTCTTCTCGACTCTCTTCAGGTTGTAGCTGCAGCCTGGAAGTAATGGTGTCCTTTTTAAGGGTTGAAATTGCTTGTTTTTTTATGCTGAAGATGAAAGCTGGTGTCCATAGTGACAGAAACATTGTGTCCCTGCACTAGTGGTAGTACATCTATTTTTGTTTACCCACCTTTAGCACTCATTGCATGTTTCAGGAATCCCTCTCTATGATGCTGTTTTGTTATTTGATATATTTCCTCTTGTTCTTAATTATGTGTCTGTTGCAGAAGTGTGTGTTGTAAAGTGTACATCTCATGATATGATATTGAGCTAACTAATGACACTCTAATCACTGAAGCATGCCCTAATTTAATATTTCATCACACTTTTCTAAATACAGACAGACTGAAATACTCTGCTCCTGTTGAGCACAGTGTTCCAGTTTTAATGGGCTCAAAAACATCCACATTCATTTCATAATTGCACAAATGGTACGTTTCAAAGGCAGACTGCCTGCAGCTCTGGTCGCGGGAGGCACAATGAGACGGGAGCCTCGCTGAAACCTGAAGAACTCGTACATAACAGTCTCCCACTGCTTCTTACAACTGACCCAGGAGGATTCCTTTTACACGTTGAATGTAGAATCCAAGATAAGAATCAGATCTGACATAAAAGTAGGAGGATATTAATTAGCACCAACAAAGCCCAGTGGTGCTTCCTGTTATAGTATGTCTAAATGTTTCATTAGCTTGCACATAGCAGGGACTGACTTCTTATAACGTAGTACCAAGCTAGACTCTCTAACCGCTGCGAACACCAGAGAGGATGTGTTTGTTCGGAGACACTGAGGCTTTTTTTAGCTGCAGGTGTCAAAAGAGCACTTACACAACAGAGAGCTGGACAAAAGAGTGGACAGAACATGTACAAATGCTGTGCGCAAGGGGTAACAATTCACACATCTGTGGAAATTTTAATACATCATTGACATCTCACCATTTATGTATTTACACCAAGAGACATTTACTAATCCGCAGATAGTGATTCAAGGTGCGAATGGAAGACAGAGTGAGTCAGAGAAAAAATATCAAGAATAAAAATTACTATGTAAAAATACGGGACAGTCGTTTCAAAGTAAGATTTGCATTTGGAATAGTTTAAAAGTCTTAAAAATATAGAAAGGCTGCTTTTTTATTTTGTATTTTTATGGAACCATATTGACGCTGGAAAGGAAAGAGTCAGACACTCTGACACACAGAACACTCCTGACTACTGAACTATAACTTTGCTGCAACACTGAGCTGAAACATTTAAAGCTTGATTGCATCATATGGAAATTCTGACACACAGGTTTCAGTATCGACGTGCCCCTTTATATTTTCTTTCGTTTTAGCTCATCGGTCATCATTATAATGTCATCGCCACAGTTTTTACCTGCCTCACATTCATCAGTCATTCCGGTTGCATCATGAATGGCATTACTGGCGTTGTCTAGAAAAGTCTATTACATTGTATTTGCCGAAGGCTGTGGCTGAAAAGAACACATGTTCATTATTGGAAAACAGGCGACCACTCCATCGCTCAAGCATACAAGCTGCTGACTTTTATTGACAAGTAATTACTTAAATAATCCCCTATGCTGTGGGTTGCAGCACATGTGCTTAGATACACACGTCAACAAGAAGTTTAATTGTAACATTTGAAGTGGTATTGGCCTTGTTAGAGGTGTTCAAGTTAAGGGTTAAGCTCTGGGATCAGGGGCCATCGCATAGATTTTAATACTTTAAGATGAACTCCTGCATAGATGGTCTTGACTTTCCTACCCAATGTGTTTGTTTGATCCTGAAGACATCACATTTTCAGAGCAAATGCAAAGCCAGATGTGAGAAAAACTATAAAAGGAGAGGGAATGAATCCAGCTTGAAGAAGTAAACAACTTCCACAGGATGTTGACCTAAGAGAAGAGTCTTTATTATGAGCGTGTTTGCACACTCCACACAATCTCCAAAGCCACATACGTTTTAACTTTATTGTTTGGGCCTTTTCTTTGACGGCCCCGATGGATCTCTTTGTTGCTGTGATGTTTTTGTCTTCTAAAACGACATTTGCTTTGACTTAAGTGAACTGTAATTAGTTTCAGGTTCATCTAAATAATCCAGGTTAGCTTGTGCTTTGCTGTGCTGAATTCTGATAGTCAGAGGGTGTTTTCATGCTTTCCAGCCCTCTAAACGGACTCTGAAGCGAACCGTACTCCATGGTTCGCTTCAAGTCTGCGGTGTGGTTCACTTAACCTGTGCCTTGTGAACACAAAGTGCTCCAGGTTCACTTGGCTCTTTGCCTTTGTATTTAGCCCTCTAGATCACATGCTGCTGCACTGGGATGTTTAAAAAAACAGGCAAAACCATGTCGGCTTGTAACACTTGCAAGGACGCAGGACGAGGAGTAGTTTGGTCCATGGAAGATACTGCATGTCTCCAGATGTGGAATGTAGAACGCATCCAATGGCAACAGTCTACAGCACACCGACACACTAAGGTTGCCTCCAATTTTAAGTTGATCTGAAAGCAAGGGGCTTCATAACTACACTGCAGTGCCACGTCAAAGTAAAAGCAAAAGTAAGTCAATATATATTATATACAGGCTACAGTGTGACCAGAAAGAAAACTGAGTCCTCTTTTAAATGAACTGACAATGTGAACACAAAAAGTCCTTTTTCTGTTGGTCCACTTTTTGGTGCACTTTAAGAGGACTGAGTTCGGTTTGTTTTAACACCCAGACAGTCAGAACCTGTCACCAACTGGTGACATGAATTTATCCATATACTAATGTTCTGAAGGCTCCTCATCTTTCTATCCCTTCATCCCATCCCCCTTTCCGCAATTTCTTCCACTAAAGTAAATGATGCTAATCCTCTCTTTTTTCCCCAGTCACTCATCTCCCCTTACTTTAAACTGAATCTCCTTTCTCATTCATCCATCACCCAACATATATTTTCAGTAAACAGAGCCTGACCCTTTGTCCATTTCATCCAGATTATTCTCTGGCAGAAGCCTCTCTGCATTCTTTACCCTCTCAGCCTCCCCCCCACCCCTCTCCTGGGACACACATTGTAACGCCTCTTATTTGTCCTGTGCAAACAGTGTCTGTCTGCACTTCCTCTTCCCTGCCTTCTCCTTCACACCTGTCCGCTGAGGTTATTTCTGTGGCCATGGCAAACACAGCTTGGACTCTGCGCTCTCTTAGAAGTCTGATCATATCACACACACCTGATGCTTACTGTATCTACAAAAATACCCCGCTGTCCGTTTTAACCTTTACACTCAAACAAAGTCAACTCAGGGTTTGGGCAACATGGAAAAGCCCAAAGCCAGGAACCTACTGTTATCTCTGAACATTTGCAGCTTTGTCATTTTTAATTAATGGATAGCATATTGCACACAACATCCATATATCAACACTACACCCACAAGGCTAACACCCACTGTGTTACTATGGTAACATCATGAGATGTCTCATGGCATATAGAATTAGCCGTCATCAGTAATTAGAGCTCATTAGCTCATCGGCCTGGGCCTTAATTTGTAACCAAAAAGAGGAAAATAAGAAAAAACTCAGTCTGCTAAATGAGCCCTGGGATGGATTGTTAAGGTCAGACCAAAATGTTTAGTCATTGTTTGACATTAGACAGACACAGTGGACAATAGAGGCACACACAAAAACAAACCCCAGGTGCACAGCACTGTCGACAGCAAACCGTCTGGTTGATGTGTTTCAGCACCATGGACAGCATCTCTCTGATAAATGTGTTTCAGCACATGGACAGCAACTGTCTGGTGGAGATGTTTCGGCATCATGAGCATGTCTGAACCGCACCACTGAGTGTTTTTCAGTGGAAGCCATCCGGAGAGTTAGGCTACACTGTTATCTCTACGACACCCAGATGGGTGAGCACCACGCTCCAGGAACAAGCCTTCTACACGCAAGCTTTAAAGTGTAGTGCATTTCTGAATTTTCTATATATATCAAAGGCAGACACTTTGAGTGCAACTTGAGGACGTGCAATCACCCATGAGGGGCACTCTGAGGTGAAGAAAGGCACACTCATTTAAAAGGGTTTCCTCATTAAACCTAAACATTTATAGTCAAACATTAAAAAGCACCATTTGAGTTTTTATTTAATCAAGAAAAGCAGTACATTAGCTGTCAATTAGTACGGCCTGCTGCTGAAACTAGCCCCTCTGGAATTTTGGCCCTCTGTATGCGCAGGAATTTTTCCTGCCACAAAGAGATAAATAAATCAATCAGTGACTAACTAAAAGTGTTATATTTGCTATTGATGTATTTTCACACACTGGAAGAAGAGTCCAATTTATTTCTAGTAATTGTCATATGCTTAAAATAATTTCAACAACCTCCATCCTCACTGCTTTCCTTCAGAAGTTTGTGCATTACATATTCCTCCTCCTCTGCATCCCCTCAAGTCCTTTCTTCAATTGTCATTCACTGCATCCACTCACTAATGGAAGCTTTAAAAGGACTATCAAGAAGGAAAATTATGGTTAAACAATTCTGATATATTTAACAAACCTCTTAGCCATTTCATTTTCTGCATTAGCAGTGATGATTCAATGGAGAAGGCTGAGGTAAGGTGTCAGCTAAAAGCCCATAATGAAGCGGACTGTTTGTCAGGCAGGAAGATAAGGCCCATAATTGCCTGGGGTCCTGTATTGTCAATATGCATCCTAATGCCGTCAAAGGCTCTGTGGTTATAAGAGCAGGTGCTTTGGGTTTTTCTTTTGCTATAGATAACACATGGCTGTGGTCGATGGAACTGTTGGATGCATGTGAAGGGGAGAGAAGTGAAAGCTATTTGAATTTGGATATCCATAATAAACCTGCTGAAGTGTCCAGACTCAGTGATATCTCAGTGGCCCAGCTGTTTTTCAAGCATAAATGGTTTCAATTTAATACAAGCCTGTGCGTTCGGACTGTATGTGTATGTGCCTGTGCACACCAGCACACACATTCGTACAGTATGCGTGCGCTCTCACGTGTACAATACACATTGATTTGTGTGTTATGTCTCTGATCACCCCGCTGTTTGATGTTCTCGCTGGCTCCTAACCCGGTTAAGCTTTTAATGGAAAGCTGCGGGTTGGCCTTTTCTCACGGTGCCCTCTGCTGTGGCATGCTTCACTTTGGAAAAAGGAATACTTGCTAATTAAGATAGTTAGTCCCCAGGGGTTGTTCTTTGCAGCCAGTTTTCACTCGCTGTGGGAGTGAGAGGTTGACAGGTCTGCAGGCACCACAAGTGTCTTTGGAAATTGGATGTAAGAGAGGGAGAGAGACAGAGAGAGAGACAGAGAGACAGAGAGAGAGAGAGAGAGAGAGAGAGAGAGAGAGAGAGAGAGAGAGAGAGAGAGAGTGGACTTCATTTGTGAATATGCATGCAATAGAGCAGCAGTCGCCGGTGGAAAGTACTGCGTTAGCAGTGTGACACATAAATAATGGTGGAGTAATGAGCAGAACGTAAAGCAGCTCATATCACTGAAATTTATTTAGTTGTTTTAGCGTGACAGTATAGTAATTGCTGAACCATTTTAGAGTCTGCACATGGCACAACTTCCTGAATATGTTGTTCTCATTTTAAATGTAGTGCATAAAATTAATTTGTGGATCCTTGTTTTAAATGTTTTCATTGTAAAGCATCTTTATATTAGTGACATGAAACACCAATTACCTCAGATAATTACCATGAAGCACATTTTAACAAAGACATGGTCATGCATACAGAAAACTACAACAAATTAGAAAGTACTTTGGGCGCTGATAGTTCAATCCTACAATCCTCTTGATTTGTTATTCTTGTAGTAACCCTGTTTTGAAAGGTTTAATCTGAATCTAAATTTAGACTGTCATCATAATACGCACTGTGTAAGACAGTTATGCTGATTGGCAGATGGTAGCTGTGCGTTTTGTAAGACTTTTAAAGTCCTGGGACTTTTAGGACTTTAAACATTTTCAAATTGTATAAAACTCAGAGCTGCACTAATCAATATTTTTATGATTATGTTTAATGTGTGGTGCTTGCAGTGATGAACCCAAACAGAATTATTAAGTGACTTTGCATTCCTTATTAGCATTTTAGCATCTTTAAGCTGATTGTTTTGGTTTTATGCCTCACACCTTAACTGTTGATTCACTCTCACTTTTTTTTTTTAAGCAGCAGACATTTTATTTTCAGCAAACACTCTACACTACCTGCCTAGCACCAAACTATAAACAGAGGTTAGTGACTAGCTGATGACTGATGGACTGTTCACGGGTCACAAACTTGGGGTCTTTTTGAGCCTCTTAAGTTTTCCTATGTGTCTGGCAGCAGGTTGTATGAGTCCTGTGTGCTGCCAGGTGGGGCCTCCATGGATTGAACTTGTTCCACAAGGACACGTCCTACAGAAGGGATTGGGATATGGGGAATTTGAAGGCCAGGTTGATGCTTTGAGCTCTTAGTCATGATTTGCTGGCCATTCCTGAGAACTTTTTGCAGTGCAGTATAGTGGATCATCCTGCTGAGGGGGCCACTGTCACCAGAGAGTGCCATTACCACGAGGGGGGTACTTGATCTGTAATGATTTTTTGGCGGGTGGTGTGTGTCAAGTACTATGCACATGGATGCCAGGACCCAGGGTTTTCCAGCAAAACATTGCATTGTGAAGGAGTGGCAACCTCCAGGGCTGAAAAATGAAGCCAACACAAATGGGCCAAAAACTGCAGTTCTTTGAATGGCCACTTGAGGCCGGCTCCAGAGGGCAGTTGATTCTCATAGACATCTATGTTGAAATGCCTAACTTTACAGCAGAAATAAACATGTTTACAGCAGACTGGTACAAAAAAAAGATTATGATTTATAAAGCTAATGTCACCCTTCATGACAAGTGTACAGGGTGTGAATTTTTATATAACTCACCAGTTTACATTTGATTAAGGCTTAAAGTTACGTATGATTAAGAGCGTGGCCACTTTGAGTGACAGGCTGTCTGCAAATCATGTCCCCGGCTTCTCAGTCAGATCCACCCCTTGCTTCTCCACAGCTTCAGCATCTCGCCCAAAAATGGTCACTACTGGCTCCAAAAAAACAAGATGGTGATGGCTGAATCCACAAACTAATGGGTGATGTCACGGTAGCTACGTCCACTGTTTTTAGAGTCAATAATGTAAAGAGATGATCAGTGTTATATACTTCAGCTGTCAGTGGTTTTAATGTGGTGGCTGATTGGTGTATATGTCATCTAAATTTGGTTGCATTTGTTCTGCCTGTTAAAAGCTGTATGGTAGTTTTTGTCAGATGGGCCACACCCACAGGATTTGGCAACTGTTTGCTGTCAAATGTTATGTTATTTTTGGGTCTCCTCTCAATAATTTACCCAATTTATTTGGTGTTAGATTGGCTGTAAAATTATTTAAGAATAAAGCTCTACATTAGTATGTTCAATTATATTTAAGCAAAGACTACAGGAGTGCATGGCTCACAATTTAGGAGCTTTAAGCCAAAACATAAAGTGGTTTACACATGGACAAATGCTGCATGTTTCTTGGCTAATGTCCTAGTCTTTCATCAAATTTGATTGAAATCTGTTAACATGGTTATTAGATATCCTGCTCAGCAACACACAGACAAGATAAGGTCAAACATATAACGTCCTTGGCATCCCCCTCCCTTCCAGTGCCACATGTTACTCCTCTGGGACCACCGGTGCTCTACACAAGCCTCACAATGTCAAAACAACATCAAAAACTGTTCCAGCGACACCCCCTTTCTCTGGATGTAAATCCCATTTACTCCTCATACCATGTGCTCCAGTAGCCTTTTAAATGCCTTTTAATAAGGAATAACTTTGATAGTGTTTGCTGGTAACCTACAGAAGCTATACAGACTCTTTCCCCCTGAGGGCCAATTGCACAGATCTTACCAGGCTCATTATGATGATTTACTTTGCAGCTTGGTGTTTACACCTCAGGACAATCATACATGATTACCTAATGAATACAGAGGGAGATGAGGGCCGAAAGGAGAACATTGAAGAGGAAGGTTGGTAACTAATTAATGTCGTCTTTCCTCAGAATAATGTGTGTGTGTGTGTGTATGAGAGCCTGTGTGTGATGCTGATGGGAGGTTGTTGGATGATTACCAATTTCTAATTCCTCGCACATCTCAGAGATAAGGTAAAATTGGCTGCTGTCTTGGGACACCTGATATTCGCTTGTCAGTGGAATTATCCAAATTACCAAGATAATTGCTGGCTCCGGCTGGGCCCTCAGTGTACCTAACTTCATAATAACATCATGGAGTAAGTTAACAACAAGCTAACAACGTGTGGGGGTCCAAATAAACATGCTTGCAAAGGAAAGTAAATGACGTGTTATAAATCAGTGCGTTGTTTCACTGGCTAATCAGCAGGATGTTCTTTGCACACTTAAGATTGCACAGCCAACAGCAGCTTGTTTATTTGATTTTAAGAAATAAAAGTTAGGCTCAGTTGAAGTGGGGAGAATTAATAATGTATTTCTCGTTGTCCCCTGCAGGCCTTGGGATTTAGAGCCTCTCTTGTGCTTGTTTGTGTCCAAACACAACCCAGCCAAAAAAAACAAAAAAAGAAAAGCTTGAGGTTTAAGCTCTGGCTTTTTAAATTGTAGATCTGGAAGAAAATATCAGATCTCGCATCCACTTTTAGTATCCTGAGACATATTTTGAATTCCAAACAAAATGATATTGTGAGACAAAGCACTGCAGTTTAATCCATCTCAACCTCCTTGCATTAAGATTTGAAATAAATAACCAGTGTGCTAACATTTTTGGCATTCATAATCAGTGTTGGGCAGGTTTATAATATATTAAATTACTAGTTATCTTCATTTGAAGGTAATAGATTACATCACCATATTACTCTCTGTGTAGGGGAATCGGTTTCTTATTACATTACTTTTGCATTACTTTCACCAAAATGATGTCTAACAGGCATTTTAAATGGATGAAGGTCATGTTGTTTCACAGCAGGTAATCAAAGCACAGAAGCTCCAGTTTATCACAGTTAAATCACATCCAGTGCTGCAGGTCTGACCCATTCATGCATTCACACACAGTGGTTAACACTTTGTATTAAAATCCCCCGCTTATATTAATAACAGTATGATGATATAGAACAATTAAACAGCCTTGGACATAGGGAGGGTCTGGCAGAGGATCAAAGTCTGATAATTATGAGATACAGACAATTATTTGTAGGCCTATGATATGAAACACAGTAGACAAACAGAATGGTGTGCGAGTAAGTCACTATGACAGGCACAAAGTAATACACCGTAGCTGGAAGACGAAGAAGAGTTAATATGCATAAGAACTGAACAGTGTGCCAGCGTTGCTCTGCAGCTGTATGGAATGTGAATGGAAACATCCAACATATAGAAACCGAACCATGAAAAAAACAAACTGGAGGCCAGCTCCTTATCCCTGCTGCTCTCAGGCAGCCTTAGGACGCAAAAGCAGAATGGAATATGGTGTATGTAGGCTATATGAATGGAAACACACAGGACATGATAATGCACACAATCACTGGGTCCCTTCTATAAGGTAGTGTATAATGAATGACATGACAACACACAACAACCTTCAGGGAGGTTTTTTCCTGCTGGCGCACTGGTGGAAGCGGAGTGGTGTGAATCGGTGTGGATAAATGAAAAATGAAAACAAACGGTTTACTTGGGGTAGTAACAAGTTCCGTGACACTGTCAGTGTCATAATAATATTACCCAAAATCCTGCTCGTCATGTCTTATATTACTTTGTTACTGCTAAAAGGTAATCTATTATCGTAACATGTTACCACCAACACTGTTTGGAATGTCTTCTGACCCAAAGAAACTCTGTGCATTTACTTAAGTACACATTTTACATTACTGTAGTTGAATACTTCCATTTCAGGCTACTTTACACTTCAGAGGAAAATATTGTACTCTTTACTCCACTACATTGATTTAACAGCTACAGTTACTTGTTACTCAAGATGATACATAAAAAACATATGATCATCTTCTAAAATATGACACATTGTTATGTTGTCAAAAATATTGATTTATCGATACATATTGATTCTGAAAATTTGAAATGCTTTCACTACTCAATTTCCGCATCATTGATAGACCGGCTTCGTTTTCTCGTTCTCTCGTCATGCTAATGTTTACTTCAGTCATTCTGCTGTTGACCAAGACAAGAAAAGTTGTCAGTGTCATGTTATAGCCTTGTTATAGTTATCTTTTAATCAAATTTTGGACTCCTATGCCCCTGATGTCATTTTTTCCCCCCGATATGATGATATTGATATTGACTATCAGTGTTTTTCATGGCATATTATTAAAGTTAGACATTCCAGTGTCATGACTCATGACCACGCTACATTGTTAATAAACTACCCATTGGTTTGTAAAATAGTTCAAATAGTCCACCTCCACCTCAATGAGCTGTAACAGCAAAATGCTGCTTACACACTGATCCATCAATAATAATAATCCATTGATATAATAATATAGTAGCATAACCGTTACTTTAGGAACACTTTTTCCACTATGGCATACAGCACAGGAGCACAGTCCATCAGGAATTAATGTAAACCATTTATAACTTATGTATATTACACTATTGATGCCATGTAATGATTATACTGTGTGATATTTATTATATAAGATACAAGAATAATGTGGGTGTTTTTCTGTTAGATCTCTGTGAGCGTTCCCAACAATTCAGATCATCATTCAATGGAATTTTATTTATTTGACAAACATAAATCATTGGACACCTCATCACACTGAATAATAAAGTGCATGAAGGCCAGATTAAAGAGGCTCTGATTTTACTGAGTCCAGGTTACACATTATGAGGAGCACTACTCAGCCTGGAGCTGTGCCTTTTGTGGCTGGAGAAGCCTTCTAAAGTCTGAAAAAGAAAACACCCCAATGATGTCTTTAGGGTTATCTCAGCTCAGGCTTAAGACTTAAAGATTTTTAACTGAAAGCCTGAGTTGTGGGTTTGAAGGTATGCAGTTTGACAGAAGTTGAGTATTTAGCCGGTGGGGAGGGTCTAATGAAAGACACTATTGAGTTGGGGGTTTTAGGATCTAGCGTATTTTGAGCTTGACCCACACTCGGCATTAAAAGTCAGGAACTGCTGCTTCGATTTTGACCATTCTTTTTTAATCTGTCTCTTGTGGCTCCTCCACCTTTATTGAAGTGATATACTAAATTGCTCGAGTACTCCTTTAAATCTTGAGACGGAAAGACTCTGCACACTAAGGTCCATGCATTTATTTAATGAAAAAGCCAAGCTATTGGACTTTTAACCTTCATCAGGGAAAATACTTGACAAAATTGAAATCTCAGAGCTTATAACGACATCAAACAGAGCACACGAAACTGCTTAAAGATGCACTTCGAAGAGAATATTGCCATTTTACAGCCTAATCCCACAAATAAACCATTAAAACAATAAACCAGACACATAATTAAACCGCAACAATGCTCCCCACTCCCGCTGTCACAAAACCAAACTGTGAACAAATGCATCGCTTTCTAAAACATTACATCTCAAGTAAAATTAATATACACTGCAGTGGTATTGTTTGCTGTATTGCTCCTCATTACTTGTTCACAGTGAGCGAATGGTAGCTGTTCGCTTAGAAAAGCCAACTTTATTAAATGGGTTTACTTTTAGGAAAGTCCATTATCAATCAAGGTCCAATAAAAACAATTGCAATGGTATTGCTTTTATTGATTTTTAGAAACAAGATACTCTGGCTTTGCTTTGCTTTTATAAGTTGTTTTTGTGCAGCTGGCACGGTTCTTTCACACTCAGCTGTAATGATGTTTCATACAGAGCACACACTTCAACCGTTAAATATAGAGGAGAAAGTCATTCTCCACGTTTATGAACGCCAATGAAAAGTCCAGAGGCACTTTCTACGAAATATTTAATCCAGACATAACTGCTAGAAGTGCATACATGATAGTATCTTTGCAGCCCACTCCTCTCAGCTGTCGAACATGTCCTATTTTACATGAACGCACCCGGCGACCAGCATAACGAGTTTACGTCAGCAGCCAGAACACCTGTGACTAATCATGTCTTTCGCTGCACTCTCCCCTTTTCTCTTATAATGTCAAACACTGCCCAAAATACACCCCCGCACCACCACCACTTAGATACTCTGTGCTGAGAAAAAGGCTATTATTCATGCTGTACTTTGCTGTGGCTTACAACAAAGCACCGCGGTGTACAAGACAGAAACATCCAAATGCTGGTGATTTGCAATTATAATTTGGAGCGATCAAAAAACACTTTTGATTACAAATAATCGACTTAACCTTTGCCTGATTTTCAAAATAGAGTTACTCACTCATTCGCTGACACTGAGTGCTGCCAACAATAAAGTTTAGTTTGGCTGATATTGAGCTGCAGGCTATTTACACAGTACATATCAGTTAACACACAGCTTTACATCCTTCGGTAACTCTTATTGGTATATAGATTTAACAAGAGATATGTTAGAAATAGCAGTTTTTCGTTGACTTTACCTCATCAGTTAATTTTCTGAAAACAGCAAACATACCTAATATTGTATATGTATGGTATATATAATACCTAGTTTGCACAGAAAGCTTTGTTTGTTAATGTTCTAGCCACCCCTGAAATAATTTTTCTGCTGAACAATATGCACTAGATGTCAAAACAATGGAAACATGATGTGTTTTGCTCTCACAACAGAGTGACTGAAGTGACAAGAGCTCGTCATGATTTTGGTACGCTTCACATTTCAAGTCACACCCACACATATCCAAATAAGAGTGCTGAAGATCTGATGTCCTGGTGCTACAGAGGTGAGAAGAAGTCAATTGCAGAGTATTTATAGAGTATGATGGCACATAAACAGGCAAAGGAGTAGGATGAGATAAACTTTACAAGTCTGCACTGAAGCAACAACATGGTGTACGTGTGGGGGTGAGAGTTTGTATACGTAGGTGTATTTTTTGTGTTGATTCCTCTGTGTCATGGATCAGCTAGAGCCTGTTTGTTGTATCTCTGAACTAATAATTGATGGTGATTGAACCCATGAACGTCTAGACCCCTACTGTATTCGAATCAGTGCTAATTTTGACACTGAAAACTATGACTGAATATGTTCGCAACAGCCTTTTTTTTTTTTACCAAGACTAAGATGAGGCGATGACGAGACGGCACTAACGTCATTCAACAAAAATTATGACTATATCAACAAGCAATGTTTTTGGCGAAAAAGACCAGACTAAAATGTACTTTGAAAATAAAATCTTTACTAACACCTCACTTTAGACAAAATATAGACTTCTTTTGATGCAGCAGCCGTCCCGTGTCCTGAGCTGCATCTCTATATCAGTACTGCACCGACAGCACACAATGAGCACAGTCAGGAGGACTCAGGGTAACTTAAAGGGTAACACCAACTAAAATCAGAATTCCAATATGTTATTTCCTCAGCCTTGGAAAGTTCAATCAATATTTTTGAACATGAGCTACTCTCTCTCAAAGCCAGAAACCAGAGAAGTAAGTCTCAAACTTGTGATGTCATAGGGTACAAAGTCTGGAGCTGCTCCATAGACAATGAATGGGAGACTGATTTTGTGGACCCGCAGAATGTCTGAACTTTACTCTATTGTAGTTTTTTCAGCTCTGAAACAGAAAATGTAGCCACTGCTCGGGTGGTATCGTGGTAATTAGTCATACTGTCCTGACAATGGGCTGTACAGTATATGACAATACAAATATGCGGCGACCCCCTGCCCCCATCCTCCTGACCGACGACTTTCCTGCCATCCACAAGCTCTATTAGCTTTTTTAAACTAATAAATATACAATAGGAACTCTCAAAATGTAAAGAAAAGTAATATTCTCACATCTATTTTCCTTATTCACCAGGGAAATAAACTGCGCACCTTTGAATTCTCGTTTCTCTCAGTCACAGAACTAAGACTGGTTTAATTGCCTCATTAACTCACACTTCATTAAAAATCGACAGAAACAAAACAAAACTCACCAAAACCATCTTGGTTACTCATGTTAGTCGTCCAGTTAGTTACTCCACTGTTCAAACAATCACAGACTCCAGTTTGGTTGAAATAAACCCACTGTAGGAAACATGTTGTTTTTCCACATGGTCCCTCTCTGTTGTTGCTGGCCGGCTGTTTACAGTCCTGTGTGCCAAATTGCTGCCAAAAAACCCCAAGAGAATCTGTGAGGCACATGCACCGGTCACACAGCCAGTGTGGCCTGGGCGTTAACTCTCCACCACTGGGTGTCGTGGTGTCTTTCAGCTCAGCTGCCTGTTACATCAATAGAGACTGGAGACTGACTTCTGAAATTGAAAGAGGAGCACCTGTGTATTTATGACGTATTGAAAATCACACCGTCTGGATTTCTATAAACTCTGGTATACTATAATACCGTGACACCACCCGAGCCTAGTCACCATATACTCAGAACATAAGCCTGGGTGCTCTCAGTGTCATCTAGAATACCTTTCCCAATTCATTATCCATGGAGCAGCTCCAGACTTTATACCCTATGACATCACAAACTTTAATTTCAGCACTCTAGGTTTTGGATTTGGGAGAGTTGCTCATGTTCACTAATATTTTTTTGACTTTAAAAAAAGAGGCACAGCTTTTTAAAGATAGATAAAATGCCCAGACTTTTAGTCGACTTAAACTGGACAAGAAAACAGGATGAGTATGGATTAAATATAATAAAAAACTAACAAGGACATCTGACACAGGACTAAGACTGACCTGACTGTGCTCCCATATATTTATAAATTATGCATTCAGGTGGCCCTCCGCATGCTGGCAACATGACTCCACTGACATACTGTACAGCACTACAGTGTAATCTTGAGTAGCTCTGTAACATAAACTAGAACTTAATACTTTACACTTCAAAGGGCACTGCTTTGAACTCTTTAAAAGTCAAGTCTCAAGGGAGAGTGGTAAAAGCATTGCATCATAACAGATTTGGCCCACTGAAGAGCTAGAGGCCATCTAGCCTACTAGTCATCCAGAGAAAGCTATTACACAGAGAGGGTCACACAAACACAATCTGAGGACCTTTTTAAATGTTGAGCACACTGAATATGCACAGAAAGGATTCTGGTATACTGGAACCTGTTCTGATGGTGTCATTACGAAACATGCTTTTTGATTGAGCCTATCTGCTTGGTCAGTCTACACGGACAATGTGACCACCATGACTGATCTTTAAGATTCACAGAAAACTGCGCTCATGCAGGAAAACAAAGTCACTGCACAAAAATAGGCTTGTCTAACATGATGACGCACTTACTGGGTTACTCATTGTGTAAGAGTGTGTTGTTTTTGATGCCATCAGTCAGTGTCAAGAGGGACAGTACAAAAATATTTTGGGGGCAAAGAAAGGTCAGAAAATTAGGGATTTTTAGTTTGTGTTAAATAGAGGTTAGAAGGGGAGGGTCTTTTATTTTTTCACATAACAGATTTAATTTCAGCCTTCCTTAAGAGAATAATTGTTTTGATGGCTTTAATGGCTTTATTTTTTGCAGTGGGTCATAAAGTTGGTCTTTGCCATATGCAGAAGATATATGAAATATCAAATGTAGCCATGGCTGTCCACCTCAGTAACTCTGGTGCAGTCTGTAATGTCCCCAGAATCAGCTCATCATATTTTATTTTCTTCTTTTAGCCAAAAGTATTTACAAAATGTATTATTATCTATTTTCAGTAGCCTAACTGCTGAAAATAAGAGTTTTTGTTTACATATTTTACCTTGCTGACACAGGTAGTGTGCCACAAAACAGAATCACTCACACAGACCTGGAAACAAAGTCAGAGTCAGACTAAAAATAAAATCCCAACAATAAGGTGACACGACGAAGTCTCTTTACAATATTTACATATCCCTGGTCACCTTTATTTTGAAGCAGATGAAATAAACTAGAGTACAGCAAGTAAATGTAGAGAGAGTTATGTAAATGAGGTATGATACAAGGACCGTCACTACTCTGTAATGAGAACGAGAAGCCTTCGCTTTCCATTTCAGGAAATTGTTCTCAATTCAACAAGATGATGTATCCTCACTGATAACTCTGAAGAGATCTTCATGTGCTGACGCACTGAGAGGACTTAATGACTCAAAGAGTGCAGCTCTCCATCTGAAATGAAACGGTTTGTACTGAGAGAGCCCGGCCATTAGGATAAGTGAAGAAAGGAGCCTGTCGCTGGAGCTACAGGATAACTTCTAATCCTTCCTCTGCTGTGGCTGTTTTTGTCTGCAGCGGTGGCGTAGGTTAAGAGTCAGTCAATGTAACAGAGGTTTAATTAGAAGATTAGCTCTGTTTGTTTATGTTTAATGACTGGCTGTTACCATGCACAAGTTTCTTCTCATCAGGTGCACTGTGTGTCCATGCCCTTGACTACAAATAACACTTAGTTGGAAAGCTTGATTTAATATTCAAGTGAACAGTAGAGTGGTCTAACACTAAGAAGGAACGCTTTTAAACTAGTGCAGCATGGTGAAAATTATGTTTTTGTAATAATAAGGAACCCAAACTTTAATCCTTGAGTTGTAAAGTTTTAATTTAAAATCCATTTACCCTTCTCTGTTGGTTTCCCGATAAACTGAGGCCTGAATTTGCATCGTCTTTTTTTGTTTTTACCTTTATCGTTCATTTAGTTTCAAACCATTGAACAGATCTATGATATATAGCAGTGTCCCCTGTTGATGGCTAATATGCAAAACAGCCCGCATTCAGCAGAAACCATAAATGTGCAGCAAGGAACTGGGAGGAGCTCATGAGGTTTTGTGATTGGGGGAGGCGTTGGCTGTGCACCATATCCTTTTGCCTCCTCAGCATTCTTGTCACGCATCTGTAACGTCATGCTTTACGTAGCACCGTAAAACCAAGATCATTAAAAGCCCCTGCATTGGCCCACTGAAGCTCACCTCTGGTTCTAACACAAGAGAGCACAGTCACAAATTTCCAATCTTGACACACACACAGTGAGAGTGGAAAGGCAGTCAGATTGCGTTGGCACACAGGGGATGCTTCTCTGCAGGAAATGTTGAAGGTTGAGGTGAACATTGATTAGTGACAGCAGAACAGGTCATGCCCCCACTCTGCATCAATACGTCAAAGTTGCCCTTTTCCTCTGTATGGTCCCAGTTGCGACTGCAAATCTCTGTCTGTCAGATATGTGTTTTCTGGGCTGAAATGCTCGACTTTAACATATGAGACCACTGGCTAAAATAAAGACATCATGAAATCTCCTGAAGAACATAAATCCTCCATCCTCTTTTCGAGGGGGTCCAATGTAAATAAATGTGATTTTTACACAGCAAATAACATGGAGTAGTGGGTTTATGTGATTATTTTTGCATTTGAAATGCATGTGGATTAAACTCAATAGAAAAGAACTATTATTTGACCTGATTAGAGGACAGTGATGAGATGAATCAGTGGTGGAAGAAGTACAATGTACTGTAAAAATACTGCATTAAGAATAAAGATCCTGCTTTACTTTACTTGATCTGACGTCTTAATTTAGATAAAAGAAAATATTTATGTATTTATGTATTTTTAGGTTTTTACATCATTCTTTAGCTTTCTATTGATATTCCTGATATATTTAAATCTGAAAATTAGAATTTTGGTGGAAATATTTACGTTTTCCCAAGCTCTTCTAAAACAAATTTTTCATGACGTAGGCGTCTGCACAGTGTCGTTGCTGCATATAAACCCACATACTGCTGTGGACGCCATGTTACCTCAGTAACGAAAGTCACGCTATAACAAGCAAATGAAATGATTGAGTCGATGGTAGACCAGCAACTCCCGTGTGCTCTGAGGTAAAATTATGGTTTCTATCAATGGAGCCTGGTAGGTTTAAAGAGAGCATAGATAACAGCTTCAGTTCCTCATTGGAAAAAGGCTGTCTGACGGCAAAGTAAAGCAGTAAAATAATCTTAATATAGCGCACACTTAAATTGATTTTTTTTTTTCGATGGTCTCTTTATTATGAGGCTAAAATACATTTTACGGCTACTCCCATCAACAGCACCCAGACTACTTTGACAGAAACAGTAGTTGGACTTTGCAGAATGCAAGGAGTTACTAGTTACGCTGCTAAGCACTCAGTTTGTGTGTGTTATGTTGTGACTTTCAGAACCAAACCAATGTGGAGTGAGGAGGCATCAGTGCTGTAAACAATGCTGCAGTATTTGATTACGGCTGAGTGGGAGTTTCCCATTTAGATAACCCTGCCAGTAAAATAAAAGTACAGAAGTATTGTCAGCAAAATGAGAACCGATACACTGTAATTGCTCAACGTACAGTCCATGGGCCAAATCTGGCCCCTGATAGGGTGCCAGGTAGCCCCCCAATCATTTTCCAATTCACAATGCAAACAAATTGATTCACACAGGGAATTTTTTGTACTTTTAATATAAGACAGTGCCAGGGTGCACAAACACCTCCTGTCATTTTGCAAAAGTGGCCACCTGGCAAACAATGTTTCCTTAGTGTGACCCTGCTGTAATACATTACAATATTGATACTGAAGCATCAGTGTGTAAGCGGCATTTTACTGTTGCAGCTGGCTGAGGGGGAGCTATCTTTAAGTACTTCATACAGTTAGCTAGTTTAGTCCACTGTTGCTGAACATGGAGGTTGGGCCCCTTTAGATGGTCACAAGCAACCAAGTCTCACTCCCAACTCGTCATATATAACACTTGGTCAGTGGCGCTCAGCATTAGATACCAGCGAACTGAGGCACTCTTTAACGTTAAAGTTGCACTGGGCTGCAGCATTTTTTGACACTCTGACCCACTGCCGTTGTATAAGGGGCAAGAAAGTCTGCATTGGGGTTGCAGTGATATACCGCTTTCAAGGTATACTGTAATATAAAAGTTGATGGTTATCATAAATTTGCTTATCTGTGATAATGAAAAAAAAATGCAACTACATGTTGAAACTCCCCTTTATTTTAGGTAAGGGGAGACATACTTCCATTAACAAAATAGTTTCGAGATTCAGTCATATTAAAAAAACATTTGTTTAACCAACAATAACCCTTCCGTTTTAATTCATTTAAGGGTCATGCTGACTGATAATGATGATTCTGTAAAATTGTGATACCGTGATATTTTCTGTGACGGTTATCATACTCAAAATCTCATACCACTGCAACCCGAGTCGACATAGGGCGGGTAGGAATGGCCTAAACGTTAAAAATTTTTTACCATCATTGTAAGTTTATTTTGGAAAGAGACAGTATGCATTTAACAAGCAGAAAGTGTACATTTTCTTTGAAAATTACAGTTTATTTCGAAAAAACACAATGCAAGTATTGGATGTGAATTGACAAACCACCCGGTGCGTCTCATTCTGCTGCTAAAGGGTGCCTCTGCATCTGATGCCAAGGGCCACTGACCAAGCGTCAGTATTTGACAACTTGGGAGTGAGAATGTGTTCTCACAAGATAAATCTGAAGGGACTGTGAGATGATTAATGAGGAAGGACAGAAGGAAAAGCAAAGTTCTGGTCCACTGATCTGTTTTCATTTTTCAGGCTTTTCTCCAATCTTTGATTTTTTTATGTCGTAATTGAAATGAAACCATCAGAGAAGTTTAGAGGGGGGTCTTTTAAAGTCATTTGACACTCGTCCCTTTTACACTGCCAGATTTTCCGCAAATGTTGGGCCGTTTTGCCGGCAAGCTGCGAACGTTTAGACACACAGAGCTGGATTGGCAAGTCGATCTGAGGCACCCAATTTTCTGCCTCGTAGGGTAGTCATGTTGGCGGAACCTTTTTAGTTTAAACAGACTGAGGCGGCCTTCTGCCACAGGAGGGGCTGTTGATGACGCCGCACGTGCGACCCACTGGCAGTGGATAAACAGGAAACAGCTGATGGCAGGAAGTAGCGAGCAGCTAGTAGCAAGAGGGAAACTCAAACCTGACAGACACTGTAAAGATGAGCAACTGAGGAGACAAGGAATTGTGCGCCCTCCTTGTCCTCACAAATGAAGAGGCCATTAACCGTCAGATGACGGAGACGGTGAAGAACAGGCAGACTTACGAGAGAATCACCACCTGACCAGCCGCGACTTCCCTCCCACGTCACTGTTTACGTCACACGTTTAGCTACACGTGTTAGTTGCTCACGCCCCCCATTGCCTTGAAAAGGTGCATTCTGTATAAACAAAAGTAGGTAGGTGGCAATTTGTTGCACTCCCCGCTTTTGTCTTTATACTGCCAATGCTGAAAAAAGACTGATTGGGCTTTCCTGCAAATTTGCACAGTTCCTATTTAAAAAGGGCTTAAGTGACCCAACTACACACAGTCTTTATCTGAAAAGTAACTAGTAACTTAAGCTGTCAGGTAAATGTATTGGAGTTACAAAGTACTCTTTAATGAAGTGAAGTAGATGTATGATTATTAGTAATTATACTTAGTTACTTTCTATCACTGGACTAAAACCCCTTTCGCAAAACTTGATTTTGGATAGGGAGTTTTGAAAATAATAAAAAAATAATAAAAAAGAAAAGACAGCTAACCCAGAAAATATATGAAATCATTTATTCATAGTGAATCAGTGCTCTGTAAAAAACATATTTCTTTTTGTTCTGTTCTCTTTACAAACTGCACTAATGATTGCTAAAAGTTTGGAGGATTCATTTTGCCAAAAAACTTGCTAGTGCAATCCATCTAACTATGTATCCCAGGCAGGGCTGCATGTCCGACACTGCCCAAAGTAAATTAAATTTTTATTAAAAAAAATCCCTATTTTCAATTTATCTTCAGATATCAGCATTATTTCCTTTTTTTCCTTTTTTAATCTCGACCAACATTATTGTATGTCATCAAGCACTGCTTGTGGTTTAAAAAGTAAACTGTGTGATGTATTTTCTGTGGGAGGATGGTTTAGTTTTGGGGCATACTAACACTCACAGGTAAATAGGTTTTCTCCCCACAATAAGATTTTCTGTTCTCCCTGCATTTCCGTCACAGCCTAGCCTTGCGGCCACCTCTGAGAGCCAAAACCTTTGGCGCTTAGTCACATTAAGGCTACCTCCTTCATTCATCACTGTGTGCATGGCAGCCGGCTCTTCAGCTGGAGCAGGAAAAAAGTTGAAACCCTCACCTTTTTCCCCTCAAGTTATCAGAAAGGGAGCTCTCACTCACAGAAGCCCTGAAGCTGTCAGTCAACAAATGATGAATAGTCAACTCTCTCTGTGTGTCTGTGTGTGTGTGTGCTCACCCTTTTGAAACTGGTGTCACTTCAGTTAGATTTGAGGACAACTGGGCCGTGTCTCTTTTGTGGGCTGCAGTCACATCCTTGCCCTTGCCTTTGGTAATCACCTGCTCGGGTCCTCCTCTCCCAGCTGCTGGGGATGATTTAGGTAAGAAGGTGGAGATTAAATGTGGCTCTGAAGTTTCTGCTTTTCAAAAACAGCCTTTACTCTGCCAGCTGCCATATCCCCCACTCTCTTATCTCAGTGGGTTTTGAAACTCACAGCAAAAAACAGGGTAAATAAGTTGGTTAGTCGGCACCGGCTTTTTTCCCCACCAACTTCAAACAGTGGTAGATATAAAAATAGAAACTGTCACAAACGCGTTAATCATTTATCTCTGTGTGACTCCAATCAACTGGGTCTCGACTGTACCGCGCACAAAGTATTCCCCAGGTCCGGGCTGTAGAGGGAGCATAATCACAGGAGATGGCTTTGTTCTCACAGCCGTGTTCTATGCTGAGATCGATATCTGAAGAGGAACATCTGTCTGTTTGAAGCCGTAAGCTTTTGTCATACCAGGCTATTGCATCCGGCTCACAGAGCACTTAACACACACAAACACACACCACACACATAAGGACTTGCACACGCGGTTAACAAATGCACATCAGAATCCAGCACCAGCAGAAACACAGGGAATGTATGTCAGTTTCTCCCCGATGCTCTGACAAAAGACTACCAGAGGAGCTGCATTCAAAGTCATCACGCAGCCTTTTCAGAAAGAGCTCAAAGCGTTCCCTCTGGATGGAAGGTGTGCTTGTTATCTGCTCCTGCATCATAAATGATCAAAATGACGTTTTGGACTTTTTGCAACCCTGCTGCGAAAAAAAAAATTAGTATTTTGAGAATATACCCAAGTCTTCATCCACATACTCATGTTCACAAAGCAAGCAAATTTTCGACAGAGGGGCAAGCCTGCAGGAAGGTATTAGGTATAAATTGCTGTCTGTGACGTGCAGCCCAGCTCCAGGGCTCCTGCAGGGACCCGGCTGATTTACTGTCTGCCAGGCTGATGAGCCTGAGAGGCAAGCAGTTATTGGCCTCGGCCACACTAGCCAGGTGTGAGACAGATTACAGCCTTTAGCTGGGAGCAGCACCTTTGCCCAGTGAGACGTTTGGCAAAAGAAAGGCCGGCCACATGTTCTGTCGGAGCCTCAAATTGCCAGAAAGATATATGAAGTCATCAACTGCCGCCAAGCAGTCTGGATAGAGAGGCGTGTTTATACATCTGAGTATTCTGAAAGCATAATGTGAATGCATGTAGTGACTGATGGGAATGCGGCATAATGGCTGGCATTCGGTAGATTGCATGCCTAAACTGCCAGCATTATGCAGTTAACAAGATATGCCAGTTTCACATTTTGGACCAGAAATTATTATATTCTATCACGCTTCATCATCAGCCTTCATCGTGAAGCAAGGGAACATCACTTGCTTCACGACTGCCTCTGAACTGAGACAATGAAATGTGCCTGTTTAAATCCCAGCCATTTTCGATAAGTATCCATTATAACAACAGCAGATGGACAGTCGGAGCTATATTTAGGCAGTGGCCATTCACCGAGCTGCCCTCTCACCATTACACCAAGCTCTGAGAGAACTGTCTGGATGTTTTTCTCTAAATTAGAAATTATGGTTCAGATTCCAAATCTCCCAAAACACCGTCCGCCAACCAGTGTAACATCTTCAGCTTTAAATCTCCCCGAGGGGAAAAAATCGCCATGCAACCAAAACAGTTGGTTGGAGCAAAACTTAAAGTACATCCAGCCATCATTATCCAGCTTAGTCACCAATGCTCAAAACAACATCACCATCATCACTCACTGACTTAAGACCCCTCGTGAGCTGACTCATCCTGTGCCTTGATAGGTTGATGGAATGAGAGACGCGAGGGAACTGTGGTCGTTCTTCGAAATATTCCTCAGAGGTTTCTTGCACATTCATCCATACTGTGTTGAAGCAGACAGACGGGATTGGCTGAAATCATAACTCATATGTACAGTAACTGTGTTGGATAGATTTAACACTTTTGGTTGAATTTTTCAAAACCACATGAGCTCCCCTAATGGTCAATTATGATTTATGGTTGGTTGGCAAAGTAGTCTCACCACAAGCTGTGTAGTAGCTGCTGTGGAGCTTCCAATTATATCACACATGATCCTTATCTGCAGAATTTTTCACAGTTGTCATGGAAATGTTACAACTGAACTGATGTGAATCGAAAGCAACTCAATAGACGGTAGCACTGTGATGGTGTGCTTTCAACAGCAGTCACTTACAGGTACACAACTGGCAGTGGATTGCAATGGCAGAGATATGTGAAATTGGCAAACTTGTTTCAGCCATAACTACATTGTTCAGTATATATTGTTAAATACTGTGGCCCCGACCTCTCTGATGTTTGTGCTGTGCTTATGTATTTGTGTTGCTTTGCTAGCATCTCTGATACCAAATCTACTGGCATGGAAGCTATGCAATGTCCTGCCATGGACGGGAGCTGCAGCAGCTAGCAAGTGTATGCTGTATTTGGAATATTTTCACCACTGTACTTAAACCATTATCAAATGGAGGCAGCAGTCAACCAGCAACTCCCATGTTCTGTGAAGTAAAATTACTGTTTTGTCAACAGAGTCTAGTGGCTTTGAGGTAACGGCTTCAGTTTCCTGTCGCAAAGGGCTTTCTGACAACAAGGTAAAGCAGTTGAAATATTCTAAATATAGCATACATTTAAAATGATTATACATTTTTTTTTAGGTGACTAAAAAACCTAAACAATTGAGGCAGCGTTTGCTCAGTGCCATTTCATTTTATGTACGTGACGCTGGGATTTTCTACCTGCAAGTTGTTGTAAACCAACAGTGTGATTCAGTCTATGGACCTTGTTGTGAGAGCACTGCTGTTTTCAAGGTCAAGAATACATTTGTCCTTAAAATGTTCTGTACATCTACAATTCCATGACAACTGGGCATGAGGATTGAAATAGCATACTGTGCACTACATACCCAATATGTTATTTAATTTGTTCAATGTTTATTTAACCAGGAATTCCCATTGAGAGTTACAGAAAAGACCTGGCCAAGGTAGCAGCCATTTAAAACACATTAAAATGCAACAAATACAACATATAATACAAAAATCTACAACTATTCAAACATCTCTCAAGAAAAACAAGCACATGTCTCTGTCACCACATTCTTTGTGATGCCTTTAAATTCATCAATGGATATGTGTTTCTAAGTTTAGATCTTTTTGAAGATTGTTCCATGTCCAAGGTGCAGAGCAGGAGAATGCAGTTTTCCCGAGATCTGTTAAAACCCAGGGTACATTAAAAAGCAACCACCTGGAGGAGCGTAGCTGGTAACAAGAGCTAACACACAGACGGGAGCACAGGTAGGGTGGAAGTTCCCCTAATTATGCTTGATAGATAAAAACTGTAGATGTGCGCTTTAGTTCGGCATACGCTTGTGTGAATAATCAGTAGTGTGTATCTTTTCAGACACACTGACCTGTTATTAACACATCATTTCCTGCGAGCCTACTTGCCTGTTGGAAATGCGTAACCAAGGTAACCCCTGCCAACATCAGCTCTGCCGACAATTTGAAAATGATTTAAAAATATGTTATATCTAGCAAAGTTATTATACTTATACTGAAATCAAAGTGTTATTGACTTTTCAGAGCTGTCTTGGTTGCTGCCTGCCATTGTCTGTAATAAACATTGTCGTCTACTACATCGCATGGTGGGATATTTATGCTGGCATACTGTAGCATTTCACCTGAAATTGTATGCAGTTCACATACTGTTGGTTTCAGACATACTAAAAATATCTCACATTCTTTTTTTAATGTACTAAATAGCTTCTTTGTATAGGTTATAGAGGCACATATATGATTGAAAGATCCAGAACAACCACTAAATAGAGCTTGTGTTAAGATTGAGAGGCATGGTAAAGTAAATGACAAAGATGGGATTTTGAGAAATGAATGAAAAAAATGAATCATCAATATCTGCTTGGCTGATCCTTTGGAGAAGGGGTATCTGCTCATGAAATTTCATCCAAATTCTACCAGTCAGATTTTTAACAGATCCTGCCAACAGACGCAGAGCAACTCACAGACAAACTGGGGTGAAATTAACATATTCTCCTTCTAAGTTAGCCGGCGGAGGCGATAAACACATGAAAACAATATAGTCAGATGTTGACTGAACCCCAGACTGTGACAAAGATGACAAACTTAAGCTGACACAACACTTTATATGTCAGGAAGCCTTACTATATTTATCAGACTGCAGCGTGGAGAAGCTTACTGTTACGAACGCTAGGCCAAAGGCATTTTTCACCTTCAGTAGCCTGGATTGAAGGCATATTCATGAATAATTTCCATTTGTAATCCTTTTTTAAAAAGGGGCTCTATAGCAACACAGTATGGTATGCTCCTGACACAGACTCTTTTTGGCTTCATTCCCTGGCAAAATTCATAATTAATCTCATTGTGTTTCCTGGAAAAAAGACAAAAACCTGCAGATCAGCAGCTGTGATTGTACACCACTGCTGGATGAAAGTGCTTTAGCCAAAATTAGACGGAGCATCCTTCTGTGCGTTGCTGCAGCGAACTCTGAAAACTGATTACAGTTTACTCATTCAAATCGAGCCTTGATATGCACATATCCCATCAGGCTTTTGCATGAATATTGTCTTATTTTGACTTCTCCCTTTCATTAGTAAGTGCATTATTCATGCTCTATATTTGTTGTGCTGTGTGTTGTCAGCATATTTGTCAGGAAGACGTGCACTCTGAAATATAATTTACAGAGCCAGTGTTTACTGTATTCCCAAGAGGAATGACAGGCCATTAGCAAAGGATTTGTCTGAAACCAGACTTTTCACCTTAGAGACAGTCGCTGAATGAGAATATGCTGGGCAAAGCACAATTTATCACTGTTGCTCCTCACAGAAAGATACTTCATCATCAACACTGCGATTATGAGCAAACATGTCCTTTACTGCATTCCTGCCGTTCCTTCTGTTTGCACTCTGTCTGAATACAGATTAGACCTGTAGGTTTACAGCAGCGCAACATTCAGCAACACATCTGCGATGCAGTCCGTTTCAGTCGGAGGAAACTCATGGTGACTTTTAATCACGGCTGCAGTCTCCAGGCAGGTGGTCTAAGTGCGCTTCATTACAGGTCGATCCTTCTCCAGAGGACGTACTCCGCTGGTGCTGGAGACGGGGTCGCCCACATTACCTGCAGACCATTAATTAACTAGACAAGAGCTTCATCTCAGCAGTGGCCCTCGGCTGCGCAAACCACTATGAGTTAGAGGCCGTAAAATTTCTGGACAAGATCAATGGTGATTCTGTTTTTGCATATCAACCTAAAAGATATCCAGCTAGGCAGGTGTCATTAGGTAATGTCAGGAGGGAGAGGATATCAAAGGAGGATGACCCTAATTCCTGTATGACTCACACTGTGTCTCGGTGTGTGTGTGTGTGTGTGTGTGTGTGTGTGTGTGTTGCAGGTCCATTTACTGTATGGTATGTGAGGCCAAATGTTCTCTCAACAATTGCTAGATAAGGAAAAAGCTATAAAGATGCAATAGTTGTGTTGGATGCCTTCACTTATTTTTGGGACATTTCTGGGCTTGTGGTGAGGTTTAGGGCTGGGATTACAGATGAGGTCAACACTACACATTACCATAAATTTTGTCTGGCACAGTGAAAACCGATTATAGTGATCATGGTTACAGAGATCAACTGCTTACATGGATCAAAAAGCTTGGGACAGAATCAAGTTAATACAAATGCATAATCACCTTGGGTCTTCTTCATGACAACATATGAAAAACTATTTTAAACTACGGTAGTTCTATACATATATTCTTAAAATTAATTCCCATGATATTTTACCTCAGGGTAACTTGTCTGCACCCAGCTGGCTATCTGAGGCTGGTGGTGTGTGCACGTTGAAATCATGACAGGAAAAAGAAAGTCATTTTCTCTCAATGAAAAACACATTCTTGTTGAAGCTTTTTTGACAAACTGCCAAAAACATGAGCCACTGAGATGCAGCAGAAAAACTTTGTGTTCTTTTGGCTACCTTGTGTTGTCTACTCAAACGAGATACAGAGTCATGGCTGGCAGTGATGGAAAACAAATGTGTGCTGAGAAAGTACCTGTGGTTGAAGCCGCTCTTGTTAAATGAATTAATAAAGCAGCTCTACTGTATTTTAAAACTCTCAATAAAATTCAGCAAATACTGTAGCTCTTCGTTTCATTAGTTAATTTTCTTGTGATAAATACACAAATGCCAGTTAGATGGTAATCTGTATGAGAAATAGAGGTTTTCACTTCATTAACATTAGACATTGTATGAAAGGTATTTGTCCTCTAATAGCACTATGGAACAGTGCACCAGAAAAGGCATGAGGGAACACTTCTAGAGGATGTAACATGGATTTAAAGGATAGGTTAAAAATTATGAAGGAATCCCTTCCTAATGTGGTTTCAGTGTAAGTGATAAGGGACAAATTCACAGTCTTCTCTCAGCACAAAAATATCCTCCTCAGTCTGTTTGAGAGTACCTTCACACATCCACTTCACACATGTTATCAGCCCATTAAATAGCTGTTATCAGGTGTAATCAGCTTTACTTTCTATATTTTTATTGTTAGGCATTAGTGGCTGAAGTAATTATGATGGGGGCAAAGGTGGGCGTTAAATGACGTAGTATAAAGAGCAGCAAAGTCCGAGCAGTGGAGAGGTTGGGGTGGATGGATGAATCAAACAAACACAGGACTTTCACCCAGTGAGGCCGCTGTTCATGTCCAGTGTGAAACCAAAAATCAACATTGAGTTATTTTAACTGATGTTCAAAAGTCAGTGTAGTCACATATGTAACATACTTATGTACATGTAACTTAAGTAGCATAATAAACATACTTAACATTAAAACTTTCACACCAAACCGTGATCTTGTCCTAAACATAACCAAGTAGTTTTGACACCTAAACCTAATGAAACTGTCACCATTTCACAACAGCATCTTCTGGCCTAGTCCTGTCCCCTAGAAACATTTCCATACAAACAATTTGAAACAGCAAATACATTGTTCAGAGAGATGTAATGCAGAGCAAATTCTATTAACATAATGAGGAAGTGTTGCTTAAGGTACCTGGCAAGTCACAAAAATGTTGGTACTGAATGTATCAGCAAAATGTTTACTGACAACATGTATCATTTGTTTTCCACCAAAACAGGCAGTCTTGCAATGAAGTATCCACTTGTCGTGACTGCAGAATTATTTTTTCATCATCACCTTTTCTATTAAATTAAACACAAAGCACAATCTTTGCTTGACCTTGACCAATGTGTTTTATTGCCTAAAGCTAATCACAGACAGGAGTCTGGATGTAAATCTGGGACTCTGGTGTCAAAGTCCTGCACTTTGTACGTCTACCATCTGCCCCCACCTCCTCCCTGCAAAACCAGTGCAGTAAATAAATATAGTGTTTAATTATTTTAAGGAAACCTTGACTCTGAACGTAATCTATTATGTTCTCATCCAACGTAATAATGAAAGCAATTTAGTGATATACCACTGTAATTTTTAGGAGACAAGGTTTATTGGCACACTGGTAGGTGCAGTTTACCCTGTCTGAAGCATTCTAATGGTAGTGATAATTAAATAATATCACACGAGAGGGAGTGATGTTGTACTGTGATATTGTCACGGCTGTGATTCGGTCGTAGGCAGTTCAACAGTTAAATAAGCAAGTCTGATTAAGAAATGTTGAAAAATGAGGACAAAATAGATAATTTAAGCATTTTATTTGTCTTCCGCCAACAAAAACAGTTCCCTCAGGACTCCGCTGTCACTGTTGCTATGTAACGCAGACATGGTGCGCCAGGCACTTACTCTTTACACACATTTATCTGCACGTTTCCATTAATTGTGCAGCCGGTGAAATAAGTCTCTGGTGACTGCATGGTGGACTGTGGCTTCACAGGCACAGCCGACTCTGCCTTCTGATCTGACAATATGTTGCTTTTCTCCAAGTCATTGAGCTCCGCTGATGAAGCACTGACAAACCTGGATGTGTGCTCAGATGGATTCAGCTTCTCCTCTCCCTCATCTTCCTCTGATGACCATTCATAGTTCAATTCAAAACTTATTTTAGGAAATAAATCCATATTTTTGGCTGTTTGACAGTGGATGAATTAATTAGCCTACAACGCAACTGCTGACCTAACTGACACTAACCGTCAGTTTTGATTTGATTGTTGATTGTAATCAGCTGTGAGGCGGAGTGATACATACACAGTGAAATAACCGTGATGTTGTACTCCAATATCATCACGGTTTTACTGTCTCTCGACCAATCAGATTGCAGGGCTGGAACTAACTGTTGTATAACAACTGATAACAGCCATTTAATGTGCTGGTAACATTTGAATGGTGGGCTTAACTTCCTGTCCATTCTTAAAAATACATTAGGAAGGGATATCTTAATGGCCAGTTTAAATAGGAGGAATGATTACCTCAAGCAAAAACTGTTTCAGTGTTCATATGGGTATTTGGCTGTTGTAACCCTTGAAAATTATGAAAATATCCTTCAATAATTTAGGTGTCAAATATGCAAAAAAGACATTATGGAAAGTAGCTTGAAATCCATTTTCAGTCCACAACAATATAGAAGAATAAAATTGGTCGCTTTATGTTTTAGTAAAATACTCACAGGCATATGTGAAATTAGATTTAGAGCAATTGCCTTGGTTGCTCACATTTTTCTCACATTACATTTTTTATGCACTCCTAAAGTATTACATTCCAAATTGGACAAAAATAGTAATTGTCATTGTTAATCAATTTGTTCCATATTCACAGTAAATCCCTGCGACTCCATATAGATAATACTCGCTGCATTAAGCTTCTCCCGACAGGTTATCGCTTTGCATTAATATTGCATTGCACACAAAAATTTGCTCGTTATACTCTGTTCGGTTGGTTATGATTCATATCGATTTTTCTACAGCTTCTCACTCTGCTGTGCAACTTACAGTAATAATCACTACAATCAAACAAATACGTGAGCCATGCCTCACCTGTTTATAGGCACCTAACTGTATCAGATTGTTTTATGTAGTACCCGAGGGAACTTGCAGCGATCAATAGTGTATCCTGTTCCAGCAATTTTGTGTGATATATGCAAAGCATTTAGAGTTTTCACAAAATCACAGGATGACAATCAAATCAAAGTCTTCTCTGCATACATTAAATGTGTATTATTATTTTATAGTTTCACGCAAGTTACTCTATATGCAGGGCAGTTGCTGAGGCACCCTTGCTTGAGTGTGGTGCTGTATATGATACAGTGCTCAAAGTTTTAGAGAAGAAATAAATAGAACACTTCAAACTAAATCAGTCATTCATGCATGGCAGAGTGCTATTTACGTGAGGACATGTTCTGCATAATACCACATTTAGCGTGTCCAATTACATTAAATGTTCATATTGGGCTGCATCCTTCCCTCAGGGTTGTAGAAATTTAGAGGTGGGAAGGGTGGAGGGTTATAAGCATTCAGTGAAGCCACTTCTCTATTTTCCTCAAAGAGTCTGAATCCATTAAAAATTTAAATTAGGCTTCTCCAAAGAGAATGAATGTACCCCCACACAATCAATTTGTGTGGAAGTCCGTGTGTTTGTGTGTGCGAGTGCATGTGTAAGTGCACGAGAGGGGTTGGGAAGAATCTGTCTTACAGTAATAACTCCTCGTGGGCTGCTTTAGTTGTGCGTACTCATGCACTCACACAGACACAGCATGTGGTGTGCATGCTAACAGACCTGTGGGCTGAAAGCTACAACCCCCAAAACAGTCTGCGGATGAATCTAAAACCCTGTCTGTGTGGTTTTCAAAACAATTCAGTTACACAAGCAATCGGTCTGATTCAAACAGAATGTGACATCGTTGCATTCGGCTGCAAATCTGAGCTTTTTGTTGGAAGTCTTAGCTCATGTTTGTACATAGATATGTTGTGTTGACAGCAGAATCCAGCAGGGCTTTATGAAAGAAAGCATCTATATCTGCAGGGAAATCACGCCGTCTGTCTTGACTAAGTAAGCAGAATATTGAATCCACACTCTCAGCTGCTCTGCACCTTAATGTTAAGCCATATGAATGTACAGTTTTGCATGTGGCGAAGTAGTCAGATAATAATATTTGTGAGGTTATTGGGTCTTGTTTTTATCAAACAGCTGACAGAAACAAACAGAAATATGGAAAGAAGGGGAATGATGGGTGATAAAATTACCTGCCAGAGTGAAATAGGAAACTTTGCAATACATGATATATGATGAAGACTGCAAGGCTCACAAGATACACTATAATCTGTAAAAAGTCCAGTTAATTATTAAACATGTTTGAAAATACTTGCTGACAACATGTAAAAAGATTAAACTATAATGCACTGTGCTGTTTTTCACCATTTTTGTGTACAGGATTTTTTTGGTGGGCCTGAAATCATGACTCAAAGATGCACCGGAGCCATCCCTAACAGGACCCCTCCCCTACTATATAAAAATTAACGTTAGAGTGCATAGCATCAGTGTCATTTCGTTGACCCTCTGTATGTAAGCAGCAATTTTGTTAAATCCCTCAAGCTCTTTTAGGTCTATAATGATATGAATTCAGTGGACAAACCCCCAGCATTTTAGTTTAGAGTGTGAGAGAATACTGTTTCTTTTTTGTTTTGTTTTTTTTTTTACAATTTTGAAACCTAGTTTTATATACTTGGCTATGTTTTTTAGTCATTTAACTTTGGCTCAGTGGTTAGTAACCCTTTTTTGTGATGTGATTTACATTTGCTTTGTCCTGACTTTAAATGACTGTACATGCTGTACATTGCCATGAGACCATGAGACCATATTTACAGTAGATTAACAACGTTAAGCCCAATTACAGAAATATTTCCTGTGAAATAACCAAAACTGTTCAAACTTTGAAAGACAATTTTCCGGGCCTTTAACCTGAAAACCCTCAGTGTCCTAGTTGTCCCAACTTCTCAAGTCAGTATAGATTACACAACATTAAGCATTAAACACTTTTAGTTTATAAATTATGTTTATGTAAATAAAAACACAGAAAATTGTAGGTGTCTGTGGGTATAAAACATGAATGACATTCATGCCATCATACATGTCAATCTAACCTCATAAATATATGATTCTGGCAGGCCTATAGCACACGTATAGTCATATATGACTTTTGGTTTTAGCATTAACGTACGTGTGTGCTTGTATGTGTGAATGCAACTTTTGTAACCTAACACAACCCTAACTATCTCTAATTAAATAGAAGGACAGTAGAAAGGACCATTAACGGTTTGCTATAGTCATTTGACTAGTACAAAACAAAATGGCAATTGTTGTTAGCTGTTAGGGCGACCACACATGTCAGTGGGGCTGTAAAGTACAGTATGTCACAGTCACTAGTTTGAAAACTTCATTTTGGCCTATTCTTACACATATTTTCCTTATTGGATAGACAACTACAACCCATATGCCAATCCAGATTTCTTTCTTTTGCCAAACTAACGTTAACTTAATTGCTTTGTTAATTAATCTTATAAAACACCCAAGTTAGTGTCATCAGTCATCTAGTTAGTCCACTGTTTCAGCAATCAATATATCCTTAATTCCCTGAGTTAGATGTAAAAAATATGCTGGCTGTACATGCTGTTTAATTATCCCTGCAGTCTCTCTATGCCTTTTGGCTGCCGGCTTAGCAGCTGTCCATTGAGCAGCAGCTCTCACTCCTTCTTCAGAGGCAGCTACAGTACATCATGTTTCAACCGACATGAAATAAATGGCAACAAAAGAAACAGGGAAATCGGTTTTGGTAATATTTTAAAGGGGAGCACTAGCTAAATTCAAAATTCCAGTGTGTTATTTCCTTGGCCTTGGAAAGTTCAGTCAGTATTTGCGAACATGAGCTACTCTCTTTTAAAGCAAGAAACCAGAGGAGTAAGTCTCAAACTTGTGATGTCATTGGGTTTAAAGTCTGGAGATGCTCCACAGACAATGAATGGGAGCCTGATTTTACCCACAACCTTCCCCTGGTTGCTCTCAGTGTTGTCTATAGCATCATTCATTGTTCACTGTCTATGGAGCAGCTCAAGACTTTATACCCTATGACATCACAAATTTGAGTATTATCACTCTAGCTGTTGGATTTGGGGGAGAAATTTTCATGTTTACTATTATTTTTTTGCACTGTCTTAAGCCCTATTCGGATGGGATTAGATTAACGTGGAGACGTGGGGTAAAGTAATTATAACCAGGGGTTTTAGTCCCGTCCGAACGGGCCATGTCTGTAATCATTACGGATAATGTCAGTAAAAATAACAGCGACTTTTACCTTCTGTAAAAGTGTCCAGAGAAAATACCTCAGGTAATATTAATCCTGTGCAAACGTGATCCTCTATAAAAATATATGTAAATATTTCGTCACGTCCTGTTTACAACCATTTTTCCAGGTTCACATCTAGTTTTCCATGTTTTTTCAATAGCCATGTTTCCATCAGCCTGTTTAGATGCGCATCTCGAAGTATCGCATCGGAAAATTATGATAGAAACGCCAAAATTCGAATTAAAATCCCCTGATTTGCACAAACTAAAATATGCTCGCTTTAGCTGGGTTTTTGTTGATTCACAAAACGGGGGATGGAAACAGTTACGTTCGAAATAAGTCTGACGTAGCGCACCTCTCTCCATGGTGATATCCACACTCCGGGTCGGGAAGGCGGTAATGCATTTACAAGCTGGTTGCCAACCGCCAGAAAATGTAGAAGAAGAATGCGAGACTTGTTTTGTTTCTGGTTTTGCGGAAAACTCGGGCAAGTTCGTACTTTTCACCAAAGTCCGTACATTTAATGGAAACACACAGGATTCAAATTTTTTTAAATGTGCATTTCCCAATGATTCGAATCACTTTTGGATGGAAACATAGCTAATGATGAAGGCGCATGAAGAAGCATTCAGTGTTGTTGGCGGTCATGAGACCAATCAAAAAGGTTGAGAAGAAAGCACTTTTTAGAGCCAGGAGACTTCTGGTTGTGTTAGGTAGGCCTAATATACATATTGCGAATCATTGTGTACACACAATCTTGATCATGGACAATATTTCATATTGGGCTGATCATTAATTATTATTATCCTTCAGCTGATGCTAACAGGAAGCAACGCAGCACGCACATGCCGACAGGGAGGTAACGTCAGGGCGCAAACAGAGTTACCATTCCCATCTCTGGTAGAATTATGGAGATTTCTTGTCCTGTGCGAATCTGACATTTGTATTACAGACATCCTGTGGTAAACTGACATTAGTCCACATCCCTATGTAAAACTGACCCCGTCTGAATAGTACTTTAGACCATAGGAATAACGTATGGATTTTGAAAATGGGTGCAGTTTCCCTTTTTGTTCGAAAACGTATCCTTAGTACTCACCTCGGTGAGTTCACCACTTACCCCAAGTTGGTTTGTACAGAAGTTAGCCGGCTACACCAGTTGCGTTGTCAACAGTACTCCTAAAATGGCTGCCGCTTTGACCATCCTGCTGTGTTGATTTGAATGACAGTATCTGTTGTACTCTCATTCATTCATTTTGATGCCTAACAGGGGGTTGAATGTTTCAGGTCACATAGAATGGCTAATTTTATAATGTTGCACTTTTTAAAACTGTAAATGATGTACCATACTGGGTTGTAATGGGGATCATCTGTATAGTGTACATTTTTTTTAGCTGTTACATACACATGTCCGTCAGTTTTGTGGTGCTGTACTAGTTTTACAGCCAGAACTTTGCCAATGCTCTGGTGCTTGACCCCCAGACCCGACTGGTTTGAGGCTCAAACCCCATCTGTGTGTTGTTTTCATAAGTAACATTTTTAAATAACTGAGTTAAAGGCAAAGTCGATTTACAAACGCTTTTTTTTTGGGCAGCAACGTTACAAACACACACACACACACACACACACACACACACACACACACACACACACACACACACACAGACACACACAGACACACACATGCCTGTAAACACTGACAAAATGTCAAAGTGTTTCATTCTTCTCACACCTTTGAAGTGAAGCCCTGCATTATAAGGGAAGGTTTTATCTTTGGTTTGCACTGCTTCGGGGAGGGAGCAGCACGCACATCAAAGGACATCAGATCCCTTCCCAAATCTCCACACAAAGACAATAGCAGATGATTGAATCCTCAGACTTATTTACTCCAACAAATCATCTGCACCAGGAGAGATTTCCTCACTTTTCCCTCTCATTAGCTGCTTTCTTTAGAAACAACGGTGTTCTCTGACGGCTGTAGACAGAATGTTTTCGGAGCAGTGTTCAGTTTACAGTGATCGTCTTTGGTTTTATGATTTTTTTTTCTTTCAAGTTTTGAATGAATATTTAGTCTAATGCACTAGAAATGCTGAAGGCACACATTTTAATGAATCTTTCCCGACTTATTGTATGGCTTTTACAATTGATTATAATTGTTTCAGTTAGCAAAAATGTAGACAGACCTCAGTGAGGCAGGTACTGAATGAATCCCATTTTAATTATCTCACTCTAAAACTAATTATAGAGATAGAGAAAATCTAACTATTGTAGAAACTGTTTTGTTTTATTTCAGACATTTTATTAAAGCGGGAAAGTCAAAGTGGGGAGGGCTGAGTGAAACAATACAGCATTTAATCTATATCATTAAAACCAACACAGATGTCTATGTTGGTGTTTCTCTGCTACATCACCCACCTGTTGTTCAATCCAGGCTTAATGTTATATCTATTAATGCACCCCACAGTGCTGTTTAAGAACTCACAAGAAAGTCAGTCTACTTTGTGTGTGATTCGAGCACACTGGTGTTGGATCCAACATGAGTAGTTTTCAGTGTAAAACTATTACCATAAAGAACACAGAAACCAATTCATCTTGAAGCACCAAATGTGCAGTCTGGCCGCAGCGTCGTTGAATAATACTCGTACCTCCCATTAATCAAATGCAGTTTTTCAATATAATGCAAAATCATGTGCTAACTTCCTTTAAGCTATTTAGAAAATTGATTTTCCTCCTTTAATTTATTTATTTTTCCATATCCGCCTGTGGGCAGCCCACCTGAATACTGAAAGCTAATGTGGTACATTTTGTTTCTTTCTCTTTCTGTTCTTTCTGCTTCTTGACTTGACTGATTGCCACGCACTCATATGGTAATCATGATGGAGAATTTGCATCGCTGTATAGAATATAGGACTCTAATCATTTCTGCGTGGTAACTGCAAGTAGTATAGGTCCTCCGTCAACCCAGTTGCCAGAATAAATGTTGGAATTGTGCGTTACTGCGAACCATGGATATGTTAAATTTGTACATTTCATATGTTGTGAATATGTTGAAACATTATGTTTCCTTACGTTTTTCCTTACGTCGTTAATGTGACAATGTTGATTTAAGTCTCTGTGAAATGGAAGTTAGAGCGTCCGGTTACACTTTACTTGAAGGTATCGACATAAGAGTGACATGACACGGTCATGAACCTGTCATGAACATTATGTACATGTTATAGTGTCATTCGGTTTTTGTAATGACATGTTGACATTCTTTGGGTTGTCTTGATTATGACAACTTGACATTACCAGAAGTTGTCTTTGTCATGACAAGTTGACATTAAATTTGTTTGGGATGTTTTTAAAATGACAACTTGACATTAACAGGAAATACACCTCTTTTTGTGTTTATGACAAGTTGACATAATGATTATTATTATCATGACAAACACATCTTCTGGTAATGTCATCCTGGTTAACGTCAAGTTGTCATTATAAGCACATCCCAAACAAATTTAATGTCAACTTTACATGCCAAAGACGACTTCTGGTAATGTCACTTTAATTAATGTCAAGTTGTCATAATCAAGACAACCCAAACAATGTCAACCTGTCATTACAAATACCAAATGACACTTGATGACAGCAGTTATAAACATTTATGAAATGTACATAACGTTTATGACAAGTTCATGACAGTGTCATGTCACCCTTATGTCGATACCTTCAAGTAAAGTGTTACCGAGCATCTTTAGCTTCTGTTCTGTGACATATTTCTCAGTGAAATAAAACATTTGAGCAGTGTCAGTTACATTCATTTACATATATCTGGCATATAACAAGAGATAAATGATCAGTTAACACTGGGACGCAGGATTAAATCTGATAAAATGTATTCTTCATTTCATGGAGACTTTGATGTGTGGTTAGGTTTAAGCACCAACATCCTTGGCTGGTTTTGGCTTAAATTACCCGGAATTGTCACCACAACCACAGCTGGAAATGTGCCGACCACAACTTATCACCGCAGCTGAAAATGTCATGAAATGTCGTTAAAAATCACGGCTGGTGCGGAACAGCGGTCTGCTGCTTGGCTGCTTAGCTGCTTGGCCACTGTTTCACCTAGGTGTCATGCCATCCATCAACCCCTCCTCCTCCTCCTCCTCCTGAGGGAGACACACAGCTAATAAACATCTAATCTGAACTGCATCACTTAAGAAATGTTGATATGATAAGTATGAAAAAAATGTAATGTTTCCATAGTATGAAGAAACTTACAAAGCCAACATTATGTTCTGCTGACTGGGCTCCCTCTGCTCACACATCTACATAGTAACCGCACCATCCATTTTGCAGCACCACCATTACATTAAGCTTGTTATTGCTGTACAAGCATGATACCTTGCTCAATTGTTCTGCACTACAATGAAATGCTATCATAGGATGAAAAATAAGATGGAGCTGTTTGTACACAATATCAGATATTTCTGTACAGAAATGGTTCAATTTAGTGCATAAGCAATACATTGTATTGTTACATTCAGAAAGCGATCTGATGAAACTGTGCTCCTCATCTTCCTGCTTGTTGCTGTTTATATAACAGATGCTGTATCTGTTTGATCTTGAGTACATAGCTCCATGTTATGAACAGCTCAAAGAGTTGCAGACTTGAGCAGCAAAACCAGACAGAAAATCTTTTGTTTTCTCTCAGACTTTCCAAAAATTTATTAAAAGTGATGCCTTGCAAGTCGAGCAGCAGGGCCACTGAAGGCTGTGATGTAGAGAAAACTGGAAGAGCGGCACTCACTGCTGATGTGGTGGTTCCACTTCACAGAGCTATATCTGGTTTAAGAGCGAAGCAATTCACTTTCTGACAGCTTGTTAGCAAATGCCCCACATTCACTGGTGATCATTATTAGTGATTGTGTCCTCCAAGCTGCCACCTGTGAGATAATTAAAATATTTATCGGGAGGAGCTTCTTAAATCTTGAGCTATGTGAGGCAGGATTGTTACTGTTTGTGTGTGTTATGCACGACAGAAAAAAGCTTTTCATGCATTCATATCATTTTTTAAACCTCATCTCAAAATACTTGAAATGTGCTGTCAAAATCTACTTTCTAACACTTCCAGGAGATTGTTTTCTCCTGCACAGGAGGAAAAAAATAAAGATCATCAATCATCTTCAACTCAGCATCCTTATGTGCATCTTTTTTCTTGTCTCCGTCTGTTTCTCTGACTTGCATCAGACTCGAGGAATATATTGCCTCTTTTTAATCTTGATCAGACTCTGTTTCATTTTCTGCATATTATCTGAGGACAGATGGTTCGGTCCTCTGTCCAAATTGTACTGGATACGTAATGGACATCGGATAATGGAAAAGATGTTGATGGCGACAAAGGTAGAAGTGGAAAAAGATTACACTTTTTGTAGTTAACGCTCACGGTTTAGATAAGATCTTGGATGTGCTGATGCTTTTGGATAATAACCTTGTGTCTTCAAAATGTAATGTTCACACAAACTAATGATTTGAAATTGTATCCATGTGATTTTATGGGCAGTGGGACCCCTAAAGTTTTTCATATAGGTGGCCAGATGAGGTACTGAAAATCTTGGGGTGACACACCAAAACTAAAAACTATGACTCAAATTCAGGAATTCTATTATGCTGTTGTAGGCTAGTTGAAAACTATGTCAATATGAGAGTAAAGGACATACTGATATACTTTGGTGTCTTATTTTACAGGTAATATACTAATTAGCAGATCGTCTTTGACTAATACTGGTGCAGCAGGGTATGGGCACCCATGGAACCCATTTTTATTCAGATATGTGAGGTGAGAGTTCAAGGGACCCCTTTGAAAATTCCCATGCCAGTTTTAATCTCAACAAAATTTAGCCAAAATTAGGAGCATAAGCCCCGTTTCCACCGAGCAGTACGTGGGTTTAGTTCAGTTGGGTATGCTTTTTTTTCCCCCATTTCCACTGTGAAAAGTTGTGGATGGTACCAATGGGACCGTTCTGTACAGTCCCCATTTTTGGTCCCCCCTCTGTTGGGGTACTTAGTATGCAGATCTGGTACTAAAAGGTGGAGCTGTGAACACTGCAGTCTGTTGATTGGTCAATAGCAGACGGTCACTCTGCTCAGGGCTGAGCTGTGGCTGGTTTCATGTAACCTCTGCTATACCATGGCAAGTTTTACATTAGTAAACTTTAGATATAAAAGTAAAGGATGTTTTTCTGCCTCTTGCATCAGCTGTAGTCTGAGAAAACTTTTAAAATTTAGATCTGACTAATGATTCGCAATGAAATGAAAACCTCTTTAGAACATTGCACAGAAAAGTGGCAGTGGTGTGACGTGACCGTCTGAGCTCGACTCGAGCCGGCTGATGGTGTCACCTGCAACTCAACTGGTCAAATCGCTGGCGGCTGGTTTTTAAACATAAAGCACATCACCTTTTTCAGCAGCCACTTGGGTTGTAGTGAAGTCCGCCGGTCAAGTCAAAATGACTGCAGACAGTGTGTTCGCTTGCTGCAGCGGGTGTTCCATCCTTGCCAAGCCCTCTATTTCCGTCCTCATGGTGTGCCAGTGTCGGTGGGTGGGTCATTGCTGCTGACTGTATGTGCTTATGCCCCCTCACACACACACACATTCTCACTGACTGACTGACTGGCACTGGTTATTTATCGTGGGATATTTATTATGAGTACAGTCCATCTGATGATCATTTTGCTTATGTTTCTCGCCATTTCTGCACTACTACAAATGCAACTGTAGCCAGTATCTCAATATCACTATCCTCATTCATATTTTAAAAAGCTACAAATTATATTCAGCCACAAAATGAGCCTGAAAAGCTGTAAATCAGAACGGAAGTATAGAGAGTTGTTGCATAGAGATGATACACCATCTCATCTAGTTGCATTGGTGTGAACCGACAGGTTTTTTGGAACATTGCAAACATTTTTGAACGTTTAGAATGCCGCAAGTCGTTTGTCTACACTGGGCTTGATGTTATTCAATGCATGAATCCATTAGCACACCTTAAATTTCTATATGGCAACTTTGACTTTAGTTTTTATTGTCTCTCTTGGATGACATGGACTTTTAGTAATGAGTGGATCTTTAAATGTTTAAAAATATATCTGTTAATTCATTAATTATCTGTTAATTTCGACCGGATTATGTGAACTGCATATATTCTACTCCTCACTTAGAGGAAAAAAAACATTGTGGAGCATTGTTCCAGGTCAAAAGGAACAAAATCTTTGAATATCCTATCGAGGGAGACTCTCACTACAGCCTGTTCTATTTTGTTCTGAAAATGCCAGCGTGCAACCTCGTTCCTCGGACGACAAACAAGGTGCAGACGTTCCATCTATGAGGAATACAGTGAATGCTGGATGGAGCAGTGAGTGACAACAACCCCGGCCACAGTACTGTTTGCAGTGAAAACGCTAGAGTCTTGGTACCATGTCTGAATGGTTACTGTTAGTTCCAAAGATACCATACTGAACGTGTTTGGTGGAAATGGGGCTTTAGCCCTTATTTATGAAAAGCTATGCCGACATGTTTGGCACCAACGGATACCTTTGGTTATCTAGTTTCACAAGATATCAGTGTTCTTTGCATTAGCTTAAAAAATGAGTGTGCCTCAGCCTCTTTAAGACAGTAGTGTCAGCATAAACTTTGTTTTGCTTGGGGAGGGGTGCCTTTGGGGCGATACTGTTTTATGGGTCAAAGAACCAGATATTATTCTCAATTTAAAAAATAAAAAATAAAAATTGCAAACATTTTCAACATGGCAACAGTTAAGTAAAAAAAAAAAAATACACAAATGTAAAAGCCCCACGCTTGAATTGTGTAGACCAGCTCCATTTAATACTTTAAAAGATAAGACAGTGTAACTATTTAAGCCGCTAACATTGTTGTGCCATGTGTATGAGCTATTTCAAAACTGCATGTGTATGTCATGTGAACCAGATTTCAAGAGGATGACAAAGAGAAGGACACAACACAACAGGACCAGAGAAGGAGAGAGGTGGAGGATCAGGGTGATAGAGAGTAAAAGAGAGACAGAGAGTAAGAGAAATCCATTAAATTCTTTTGAAATATTAAGTAAATATATCTATCTGTTTTCAAATACGTTTCCCCTTCCTTTGGTGTACTGAAAGATTTAGTTCATTCTAGATTTCCACATGTGTGGACATGGAGTGTGGACTACGAGAGAGGCTCTTCAGTTTAGTCTACCTCACTGATCTCCTCGCTGCTCCTGCAGTGGCACCATCTCTGCCCACCACTTCTCCCTCTGTGTACAGCTTCCCCCCCCGGCTATTTTTCTAAAAACTGTCCTCACCTGCAAAATTGAGTTTTTGTTACAGCACCCAAATCTATAGCACATTTAAAATCCTTGTGTTTTTGCTGTTGACAAATGTAAAGTGCCGAAAAGCAAACCTAATGGGATAATATTCTCTGAAGAAAGAGAGTTTGGGTGCTGGCTGAACCCGCAGAAAGCACTGCAGTCATCTGTTTTGTACTTGGCTGCAGAAAGACTTGTACAGGCACATGCACTCAGGTAGACTAGATGGGAGTTTTATGATGCCCAACCATGAAATGATATGGATATTTCGGAGCAGCCTTTGGAGCGCCACTGTGACAGAGAAGGGAACATGGAACCACAGTTAATAATGTAATTAGCTTTATGGCCCTGGGCTATGGTTGTACCCTGTGAAACAACAAAAAAAATCATCAACATGATCCTAGTGGTAAGGACTGTACTTTTACTTTGAGCATGTGTGTGTTTGTGTGTAAATATTTCTGTGCAAAATTATAATTGTGTGTGTGTGTGTGTGTGTGTGTGTGTGAGAGAGAGAGAGAGAGAGAATGCAATTATTCTCCCTAAAGACTGCACACATCTCGCTAATGCTGCATAACCCCGAGAACATTTTCAAGTATGGCTGTTGTTTCACTGGGGTCATGAAGTCTCTGTTTTTGGCCTGAGAGCTTTTAAAGTTGGGTGTTAATGTTAACCCCAAGAGACCCATTGGATCGCCAGTAAACTTGGCCTACATTACTGTTTAAAGGAGGCTGTGGTGTGCTCATTTCTTTTAATTATTTTTTCATGCCATGTCATGCTAGCTTGTTGGGAAGGACAGTAAATATCGCTCTAAAATTAGGATACATTTTTACGAGGCAAAAACTGGCATGGCCATTTTCAAAAGGGTCGCATGACATCTGACCTCAAGATATCTGTATGGAAATGAGTCCTATGGGTGCTCCTTTTCAGACATGTCCACTTCATGCTAGTCTTGTGCAGATCTGGGCAAAAACTATGCAGTTTTTAGCATGCTGCATAAATGTTATTTTCGCCAATTCTAAAAATGGTGTATTTTAATATTTCTGCACACTGGGGTCCCGAAACAGTCTTAGAATTGCATGAATAGGGTATGACTGGAAAGCTGACACTCTTGTGGATTCAGTAAGCCCAATATTATTCATGAATGATGATGTAAGTCCCCATAGTAGCCTTTTCATTGTAGTGAGACCATTTTTTGATACTTGACATCACTGTATAAAATGACCTGTTGTGACCTCTAGCATAATCACAACCTCATGAGACTCTGCAGTTACAAACTAGAGAGCTCGGCATGCAGAGGATGTGTGGCATTTTATAGGTATATTGACAATAAGGGGGTTTCAGAGAAATTTATAGAACAGAAGTGCCGGCCATTCAATAGCCAAAACGTTCTTACAGTATTCTCCATGTGTCAAATGTTTTGATGCTGAATCACAGCATGGATGTTTCTGTGGTGTTCCTCAAGGTCTTGGTGTCTTAATGTGGTATTTTGAAGGAGAAACTGTGCAACTAATGGTATCAACCCAGAAACTGCTGCAACAACTGGAGACATAACTAAGCATGTGAATTGCCATCATATACTTCCATCATAAAAGTCTTAGCCCTTAGCAACCCAAGCAACCTAACCGAAACAAGATTTTTATGACAGAGTTCTGACTAGAAAACCTTGACACAGTGATGAGAAACATTTCAACTTTAGGTTGCCAGCTTTCAGATGAATGAAACCATTTCTATGTGGCATATCCTTTTGATCTGCTGTCTCCTCATAAAGATGCAGTGGCGGAACCAGAAAATTTTCTGTGGGGTGGCCAGGATGGTTATGTGATCATTTTGGGGTGGCAATGTCTCACTAGAAAATATAAGGGTATTTAGGGCACCTAAACCACACACCTCCACAATATTTGGAATGCAGGTAATGGTGGAAAAGATCAAATAATATTCAGTGTATCTAACTTTTTTTCTTATTCCTGCAAGTGAAGTAACAAAGATGCTTACACTATTCAAATGTAGCACAATATACAGGCTAGAGGGTGACACGGGAGTGGATTTTCAGTCCTGTCCCATCTCACGCCCACAAAAATAATCCCATCCCGTCCCAATCCCATGAAAACAAACAAACAAAAAATCCTGTCCCAATCCCACAAGAATGACTCCTGTCCCATCCTGCTCCCGTGCTGTTTCAGTTACAGTAAAAATAATAATAAAAAAACAGCACATGGATCACACAATGCCTACCTTAGTTGAATATAAACCCAAATATGACATCTAATGTTGTGTTTTGATGTTTATTGCTGATGATTTTTACATTCACTCCACCTGTTCAGAATGATAAACACATTTGATTTCCTATGTGGTCAGACAACACATCATAAGAACCAGTTCTAAGAGAGAAAAATGTAATTAAAGTATTGCAGTAAAAGTAGTGACTGATATTATTATATATGGCATCATTAGATTATTAATACTGAAGCATCAGTGTTAGAGCAGCATGTTACTGTTGTAGTTGCTGGAGGTGGAGCTAGTTTCAGCTACTTTATTAAACACTTGACTATTGTTATTATGCTAGGCCTGTCATGATAACAAATTTTGCTGGGCGATTATTTGCATCAGAAATTAAGCGATAATATTGCGTAATATTGTGCTTTTAAGACCATTTTTATTGTTGTAATTTTGCTGTTTTTAGACCATTTTTTAAACTTATATAATGATAATAAAGGCGTCATGATGCAAGTACACCCTTTTAAAGAGAAACATTTATTTAACAAGAATATTTACGAAAATTGAAATATCTGAAATAACACGTACAAATATCGGAATAAAGAAATAAATACAAAAAAAATAGACTCTCAGTCTCTCACTCTCAGGTGTGCAGTTAAGTTGGTCGTATTCGCTCTTTATGTTGAGATGGTTTTAGAACAAAACCCGGCACACCGACTCGTCCAAATTACTGGGCTCCCCTCTGTCGTTTGGTTTAAATCCAAAATACTCCCACACAGGGGCCGTGGCGTTTGGTTTAGGAACAAGTTCCCTGTCTTTCTCTTACGCTCAACTCCGTGCTCTGCTGCCTCGTCTCCCCCTCACGAAGATCACACTGTGTGTGTGTGTGTAGCCCATGGCCCCGCCTCCCCCACAGAGACAAAGACACTCGATGACAAGAGCTTTCCCTCCGTTCATTACGCTAATGAATCAACTCACCTGGCTGCCAGATGATGCACGGCAGTGAACGCTCTTGTCGTCCAGTCTCTTTGGTGGAGAGAGACGAGGAAAACAAGCACGCATGAATATGGCAATTAATCCCATGTTATCCACCGTCTTTATCTTCTCTTCTTTTTGTTTAACGGCGGTACCGTCTTTGTCTGGTCGCGCTTTCGTGCCAAATATCCAAAACACAGGATGTGCGCGCATCTAAAGTGTCCGGTAGTGCCGTCGCAGTGCAGGAAAGGTTCCGCACGCTGGAAACTAGCAACGGCTGTGATGCAGTGGTTGGGGTCAGGCCAGGGTGGCCAATAGGGTGGCCAGGATTCAGCGTGAGGTGGCCACGGCCCCATACCTCCGCCATTTTAAAGATGCCCTGTTCCCCCCTAAAAAGACAACAATGCATCTATGGTGCGTCAGGGTTTTGCCAGAAGAACGCTAGATTTCAAATGTTCCCTCACAAATGTGACTTGTGAAAGATGTGAAATATTAATAAAACATTTAATATCTTTGAGTTGAAAAATGCTTTCTCAGAATATTATAAACCACTGTGGGTTTGGGTTTTGGTGTCTGATGAGCCATCACACTCATGGATCTGTTACTCAAACTGGACTTCATCATATTTATGTCTCACCACTACCTGAACATGGACAAAGAGTCCACAGTCACGCTAGCAGCGGTGTGAGGCTGTCCTTAAAATCAGCGTTGTTTGGAGCTAAATGCTAATGTCAGCATGCTAACATATTTACCATGTTCGCCACCTTAGTTTAGTGTATTAGTAATGCTAACATTAGCTAATTAGCACTAAACACAAAGTACAGCTGAGGTTCATTATAGATTGCAGGTATCTGGTCATAAACCAAAATACTGACCTTGTGGTGTTCCTAATAAAAAGACAGGGGGTCAAGTTATTACAGCTCATCCTTATGAGGACATAAATTTGTGTTCCAAATGTTGATGGCAGTCTGTCTATTAGTCATACTGACCTACTGACCGACCAACACTGCCATGTAGAATAGCTAAACAGTGTACACTCATTTCTGGAAATGATTCGGGATACACTCTCACCCCATCGTTAAAGCAGAAAGCTGATCCTCGTATGCACATATCTTACAATCCATTCTTCAAAGTGTGGTTTTATTTTTGCATTTGCTGCAAGTGTTTTCTTCTCCCCAGTTGATAGTTTGGGATCCTGGCCAAGTTAAGTAATGACTTCACACTGCATTGCTCTTCTGCGGAGCACTAGCGTGATTCTCAGATATGTGCTGGCACAAAAGACCAATTAATATGCATGTTGTTACTCAGATATTTATCGCCCCAGTAACACTGCCAGTTTATTACTCTGGTTGTTTTTTTGTTTTTGTTTTTTTCCTCCTGAGCGTCTGAGGCCAGGCCTCCAGCCTTGTTGTATTGGTCCTTGGATACAGCAGCAGAAACAGCTGGTTGTCAGGGGTGACCAGCGAGCGAGAGAGAGAGAGAGAGAGAGATTTACTCCACAGTTTTCTGAGTGGCTACTCTTTGTGCTCATGGTATGTGCTGTCCTCTCTATCTGTCTACTCATCTAATGCCTGCTTTTTCTGTCTTTTCTCTAGAAATTCAAAAGGTTTCCATGGAAACCAAATAGAATTGTTGGATCAGTGTTAGGACTCCGCCCTCGGTTGTCAGAGTTGACAAAAAGTGATCCTCTCTGTTATCACCACATTTCTGCATCACTGAAAACATAGTTTCTCGTGTCATGTGGGAGTGTTGGAGTCCTACTGTATACTCCTGTGTTGTTAAAAGGACTCCTTCAGATCATCCTCTGTCCTAGTCAGGTGTTCACAATTTTAAAATATCTCACTGCCAGGGAGAAAAATGGGTTTACTAGAGGGGCCCACACTGGTTTAATACAGCACAACCAGAGATATTACAATGCTATGAACAGTATAGACTGAGTCACCATGACATCACGCTAACAGCAACAATCACTTCTGAGTACACACCTGGAAATTGATTTCAACTGCGGAGACATGCAGAATAGGCAAACGTGTTTATGTCTGTTGTCCTGTGACAAAATATCCGGCTGAAAAAACGTGCATGCAGGCTGAAATTCAACCGAGCTGTTCTGCCGGGAGATGCAGTGACTTAAACCAACTGTGAGTGAGGAAAATAATAACGTTAAATATAATCTGCGAAACTATAAGTAGAGGAAAAAAAGTCGCTAGCTGCTAGGCTAAATTATTCAGTGTAAACATGCGTAAGCTAATTATGGGTCACTAGCAAAAGACAGTTGTTTTGTCTCTGAACCTTGACAGTTATTACTGAGCTGAACTTGATACTTGTGTTAAACAATGTTGTTGTTAATCCGTGTTTTATGGCTGTTGGGAGAAGTTTGCCTTCAGAGCTTTAAAGGGAAATTTCGGTTTATTTCAACCCGTCTCCTATCATCCTAAATTTGTTTCAAGTCACTAGTGACATAGAAATAATAGTTAGCATGTTAGTCGTTAGCCTAGATACAGCCGTAGCGTCAGACCTGTTAAAACGTAATTGAACAGGCATCCTTTCAAGTGCAAAGTTAGTCCACTAAACAAGCTTTTTCTCCACAAAGACCGCCTCATATCATTAGGATAAATGTCAGAGAACATATAGAAAACGACATGTAAATGTGTTGTCTTACCTTACCGGTGTGGTGCCATGTTTGTTGTTTACCATTTAGCTAAGGCTGCAACCAGTCCCATTCCTAGCAACAGAGGCATTCCTCTTCTGTGGGCACTGGGGCACAGCATTCAAAGGTAACGTTACACCACCAATCTCCAGAGCTAAAGCCTTCCGGCAGCCATTCCTCCTCTGTCGTCCTCTACCTGTTGTGCCTCTCTCTCTCTCCTCCTCCGTTCTTCAATTTCACGAAGCTCTTCGTCAGTGTATTCTGGCTCAAATAAATAAGGGCGGCCATCGACTCTTGATGTGGAAAGCCTATACACTAACATTCCACATTTAGGTGGTCTTCAGAGTTGTTGTCTTACCTTACGGTGTGTTTACCATTTACCTCTGCTTCCCAAAGCGCGGCTGAAATATCGCGAGAACAAGCAGCGATCTCATACCGTGCCTGAAATCTCGCGAGAACAAGCAGCAGCAGCTGGAAGGCAGAACCAGACAATAGCCTGAAAAGTTCATTCATTTATTTTATGAAAGATTTATAGAATAATGGTTGACTTTTTGCCAGACTTCAACTTTGTGGAGGAGGAATTTGATTTTGCAGAGTTTTATGGCCGCCCTTATTTATTTGTGCCAGAATACACTGACGAAGAGCTTCGTGAAATTGAAGGATGGAGGAGGAGAGAGAGAGAGAATGGGACCAGTTGCAGCCTTAGCTAAATGGTAAACAACAAACATGGAACCACACCGGTAAGGTAAGACAACACGTTTACATGTCGTTTTCTATATGTTCTCTGACATTTATCCTAACGATATGAGGCGGTCTTTGTGGAGAAAAAGCTTGTTTAGTGGACTAACTTTGCACTCGAAAGGATGCCCGTTCAATTACGTTTTAACAGGTCTGACGCTACGGCTGTATCTAGGCTAACGGCTAACATGCTAACTATTATTTCTATGTCACTAGTGACTTGAAACAAATTTAGGACGATAGGAGACGGGTTGAAATAAACCGAAATTTCCCTTTAAGCCAGATACACCTGAGGTTTAAGGAAACAGATGATGGTTTGGGATAAAATGAAAAGATTTCTTCCAGAAAGGACTCTCTGTCAGAATGCCCTGAGGGCTAACTTATCCCATGTGCTGTAGTGGAGTCAGTTTAAAACAAACTTTACTGCACTTAAGCGTATTGTGGCTGACTTTGTAATATCGGAAAATATCAAGTCGTTGCCCAGAGAATCAATATAATATCATATTGTGATGAAACTCATGATTTACACTCCTACTGTGTTGCTGTACTATCATCTTTCATAAACCAAATCTACCAGCATGGAAGCTGAGCAATTTATGGCTGTGAGGGGAGCATGACAAGACATGTTTTAGCCACCCACTGTACAAGACCTACCTAAAAAAATCAATATCAGTTCAAGTGTATGCCATATTTGTAATAATTTCACAGTTTCAGTTACTAGCTGACTGATGGGGCAGAGGTAGACCAGCAACTCCCATGTTCTGCAAAGTCAAATTGCTGTTTTTGTCAGTGGAGTCTGTTTTCTTTCAGATAACAGCTTCAATCATCCGTCAGAAATGGATTCCTGATGGCAAGGTGAGGCAGTTTAAATATCCTAACTATAGCACACACCTGAAGTGATACTGCTTTTTTCAGGTGGACCTTTTTTTCAGATGGCTAAAAACAAAACTAAGTAGCATTTGCTCAGCACCCTTTTATTTTCTGTACATGAGCTACCTGGAAGTTAATGTAAACAAGCACTGTGTTTAGGTTTATTCAAAAGTCTCTCATGGTTTACACATCTTACATGTTTACTCATTGAAAGGATAATTCAGAAGACAATAAAACCAATACATTCACTAGGAAGTCAGTTCTACTAACAATTATTGTCAGTGTAGCCGCAGCTCTGTTGCTGCATGCCACTGATCTCCATCAGAAACTCATGAGAGATACCGTTGCATTGATTGACACATTCCTTCATCATGATGAACATAACCAGTGTAGTTCATCCTGACATCACATCGCAGGATGGATGCAGTTCCATTTTACACTACTGAAAGGAATGAACAACACTTCCTACGCTCATTGTAATTACAGTAAACATGTCGCAGCAATGATCAATGTAAAGAGGCAATATCTACATCAAACTGCGGTTGCACAGGATCAGTATTTTGGTGATTTGATTTGCTTATGATAATAAAAATACAGGAAAAAAGGCCTCATTCTTCAACTCCATATCATGTTTTAGATCCTGCAGAGATTTCAAACCTGGACAGAAACCATTTAGCCAAACAAGACTGAAGATGGAGATCAGTGCTTAGATTTAAAATCAACTCCAGCAGGGGAAAGCAGTTGGTGTGAGCGTGAGCATTCATGCGTATCTCCGAGAGTGTTCACGTGTCTTCCAACAGCGCTCTCCACTCATTCCTAACCACCAGCATAAAGTGTTTGGGAGACTGAAATAATGGGTGATGGTTCCCCTCATTTAAATGCCCTCCAATTGTAATTTGTGTGATCTGTAGGTTTTATCGAGTGCCAAGTCTGTTTTTATATTGTGCTTTTATGTGCCTCTGCAGACTTGCCAGCTTGTGCCAACTGCCTCTCCTTACATGTGCATCAGACCTCACCACTTTGATACTGATTGGATTTTTAAAGCATGTCCAGGTGTGGTATTTCTCTGTGGTCCTTCTGTTATTCAGAATGTCTCAATGAGCCATATATTGAGAGTTTGGTATGTGTTTATGTGCGTGGACAAAGGCTGCACCACTAGTTGTATTAATTTGCTCTATCCTGCAACCTTGGGGCTGTTCTGCTCTCTCTAATGACTAAGCAGAAGTTGACAGAGAAGATAAAATAGCAGCTGCGTGTGAGAGCACAATGTACAGCAAGATCACAGGCATGATTTCAGGGCTGTAATGTGCCTTTGATCATATTTTATACATTTAGAAAACTCGGAATATCAATAACTATGTAATTTATGAAGCAAAAGTTGTCTGGTAACTTTTCCTTTTGTCAAATGAGGCCTGTGTGTATATTTACTGCCATAAAAAAAACTCCCACAATCAACCTCCACATTGCATTTTCTGCACAAGAACACCTAATCAACCTCAGACATCCACTCCATCAAATACCAGCCTCACCAGTGTCGGGCTGAGTGGCATCTAGATAGATGTTGCCGAACGGCTTTTAAAATCAACCTCTAAATCAGCCACCATCTACTCTGAAACACACCGTATAATGGAAAATATTGATATTTTTTGGCATATGCTGAATGTATCGCCTCTAGAATTAATCATGGCATTGAAGAGAGTGCTCTCTCCTCATCTGACTGCCGGTCTGCCTCTGCGCTCTACCTGTCTCGTTCCCTCCATTTGCCCCCGTCCGGTGTCTCTATAACTTGCCCAGCCATATGATGAGATCAGAGAAGCCTAGTCATCTAAGTAATGGCTTTCCTTCTGTTGATTTCTCCTGGGTCCACAGCCGTGCGTTCAGTGATGTATGCTCCATGCAACGGCACTGGACAGCTCATCTCTCTCAGCCACAGGCACCTCTGAATAAGCACACCCACCCAGGGCCAATCTGTGAAATGCACTTTGGGGCTGCTGCTGCCCCTGTCATTGACATCCACAGAAGAAGAAAAGCACTATAACCATTTTAGAGTCATGTAACAAGGCTTGAGAGTATTAGTGAAGGATTGAAGCAAGAAATCTTCTGTTGGCAGAGGTTGTAAATTGACCTTTTCCCTGTTCTGCAGGGGCAGCCAAAGGAGAGTCTCAAGGCTGCAACAGCAACATTAGTAATATGGTTGTCAACGTTCATTTTCATGAACCTCTATTAGCGCCAACATGTGTTTCCTCAGTGTGCAACTGTTAGGCTAATTATGCAGCAAATCACAGCTTCCCTCTCTGTCCACAGGCTTCTGCCCCAACTTCCACCCTGCTTGTCTTGGTGTAGCACCACTCTCACACTCAGGGGGTCTTCGTATTCTCCAGCTACAGTGAGCACCTCTTTTTCAAACTCCTCTGTGGCATTTCTTCAACCCTCAGCTACTCTGACACACCGTGAAACACAGCCTTTAGACTTTAATTGAAAAACTGGCCAAATGTGGAGCGTGACATGAATATATGAATTACAAATGAAGCACTAAGGAAAAGCAAAGCCAAATGGTTTACCCCCAAAAAAAAACAAAAAAAACAGCAGAAGCCCACAGGATATGGCACTCAAATAAATAATATGAACGCAATGGACTTTCACCCAATCTCTCTGTCTGTTTCTCTTCTCTTTTTCCTCCCTTCTGCTACCTCCCTGTTGTACCCTCTTCATTCCCACTGACATTCCCCAGACGTCTGATGGATATCGGACCATGTCCTCCAGGAGACATATTCCATTATCATGCTGCCACAGCGCTCATCCACAGACCCATCTCCCTTCTAATCAATGACCATGCACCACAGCAGCGCAGCAGGCATGACCAAACAAGACACACACATCAGAAACATTTGTAAATTATCAAACCAATGGATCAACACAGATGATAATCAAAAGAGCGAAGTAATCTATGTCTCACATGGCACATAGCTGATACCCTCACATCTGCGCAAATCAATATAGATGGAAATCCAGCTAAACAGCCCCAGCTGTATTGCCTCTTACCTGCGTGTCTCTGTGGTGGTCCTCCTCACTGTGGCTGGGCTTGATGGAGACCCTCGGTCTACACAGCCATGCCCTCCTATATGGGCATGCATCTGTGGGGCAGATCAGAGGTCTGCCTCGTATCTGTCAGCCTGGAGAAGAGGAGGGATCAAGGATCAGAGAGTCCTCCCAGCCGGCAGCCCCGTCTAGCGCATCTCCTTGTGTCTCCCGCTCTCCCGGGTCATTCCAGCCAGCCCCTCAGCAACCGCAGAGCCAGGGAGCGAGCGTTCGGGGAGGGGGGGGGGGATGGGAGGTGCTTAGAAGACTGAAGCGGACATGGAACGGCGAGCAGAGCACCTCCTCTTCCTACATGTCTGACTGCAGCCAGTGGACATGCTACAGCTGGAGCCTCTGTCCACCTCTCCGTTTCTCCCTGTGCATGTGTGCGTGTGGAAGAGTGTGTGTGTGTGTGTGTGTGTGTGTGTGTTTGTGTGTTTGCGCGTCAGTGCTGGCTCCACTCTGTGTGCTGTGTGTGAATACAGAGTCTCTTCCCTAACTGTTAATGCTGCCGGTGGCTCTGAGATGCTGAGGCAGAGAGAGAGAGAGCAAGAGAGAGAGAGATGGAGAAAGAGAGGAACGGAGAGAGAGAGAAAGAGGGAGGTGTGTGTGTGTGTGTGTGTGTGTGTGTGTGTGGGAGCGGGGGAGGGAGGATGGCAAGGGAGAGTATAGGAAAGGTTGTTTTCCCTCCTGCTCCATCTATCGGTATCAATTCAATCAGGGATGCATGGCCATGGCTAAGATAATGAGTCATCCATACCTATATGCATGCCTCTGAGTGTGTGATGGACAAAAAGAGACGAGCAGAGATGTACATAAGCGATTTACATGAGTGTGCATGTTACCTACTTCTGCTTTGCATGGCTTGCATGTGAACATTGTGCAAATACATCCCTGCAAGTCATTTGAATGCTAAATAGTATGTTTTAAATTGGTAAATTATAACTTGACAGCCTGCTATGTATGCACATGCACACACAGTTTAAATGCACACACAGAAGAGAGGAGCACCTAAATAGCAGCAGAGGATCTCCTCAGGCTATCAGTATATCAACAGCCCTCAGAACCTACAGCCTTAACAGGCTACCTGCCTCCCTGAATGCCCAGGGGAATGATAGATCACACCTCGACACTGCAGAGGATCCTCAGGAGAGGAGAGGAGAGGAGAGGAGAGGAGAGGAGAGGAGCAATAAATAAATAAATAAGAAAGACCCTACGGTGAGACACCCCCTCCAAAAAGAATCCAAAAGTTGGGTGGGCCGTATGATTAGACAGAGAAGCCGAGTGGGGAAGGGAAGAAAATAAGAAAGGCAAGAGGTGAAATGTGGAGGCTCAGTTTCACTGACAGTGCGCTCTGTTTTGTTCTCTGAGCATGCTGTCTGTTCTGCTTTGACTGCCTCAAGAATTAAAGAGAGAGGCAGAAAGGGATGAAATGGAGAAGAGTGAAGATCTGGAGATAGGAAGAAAGGCTTTTTGAAATTGACAGAGAGGGAAGGAGAGAGAGAAATGTATGCACTAAGACATTTTAACATCTGATAAAAAAGCAGGGACATTTACAAAGCACAGCAGGAGCATACTAAACAACCTCAATCTTTTCTTCTTATTTTCTTTCTTACATAAGTCTTTCCCTGTCTTTGCATCCTCTTTAGTTATGTCTTTGTCTTCAGCAGAATCCCTTCTTACCTCTGTGTGTCTGACTTTGAATAAAGCAAGTCTCAGTACATGTTGGAACAGTCGGGAAAAGCAGTGGTTACCCCTGTCAACGTGACAGAAAAGGCTATCGACAATCTCTCAGCATCACTGCAAACTGAGAATGTCTAGACAGACCGACATATGCGTTTTAAGCAGTGGAAAGGCTCTCTCCTCGCAGGATGTACGGGGCCTGCAGACAGCCATGTTTTCAGCATTAATCGACTGGACTGACAGGGAGTCAAAAGAAATTATAACCCTGCAACACAGCAATCCATTCCACACCACTTCCTGTCTATGCTTTCTTGATAATCAACAGCCCTCTGTGTAACAGAAACACTGATTCTCCCAGATATGAGTGCATGACCAATCATGCCCAAAAAGAGTGAATTTTGTACCTGCTATAGCAAATTCAAATTATGGAAAGGACTTAAAACATGAAAAGGAAGTCATGGATATGAAGGAACTGATTAACAACAGTTTAAAATTAAGTCACAATGTGCCCATTGTAATTTATCCCACAGCAGAGCTTTGTGTAGCCTGAATCCAGACCCGATCCTTCAGGGGAAACCGTTCTGCACCGACCTGGGGTCTGCTTTTGAAGCAATTCCTGACGCTCGGCTGTGTTAATCTAACTCTGTAATCTGCTGCTAAATCGGGCTTTAGGAGTGAGCCGAGACAGCGACTGAGGCAATCTCGTGGAGAAAGAATCAACCTCGTGGAGTGTGTGTGGGGGTAATTATGCGTGAGGAAGACGGTTAGTACTGCGTTGGATGTTGGCAGAGGACTAACAGATGGTAATTCCCTCTCGCTCCTGCACTTCTGGCAGACCTCTGGATTACAAATGCACTGGTACCTACAGTCAGAAGCACATATCACCTGCTCTCACACATACAGATGTGCCACAACAGTCACAGAGGCACGGTTTTAATGTGCATTTTGCGCTGATGCTACACGCCTGAAACCGGAAAATCCAGCAACATAAGCAGGATCATGCTCGATAGAGCAAGAGATTTTTTTGAGTCCTCCAAATTGCCCTTTAAAGGGTTTATAAAGTGTAACTAGTGGCTTTTTTATGGTTAATAAAACCATTTACTCATGCTTTAACTATTAGTAATTAGCCATTAATAACCACTTTTGGGATGCTTTACAATGGTGATGCGTCTAACTTTATTATGTGGCAGTTCTGCAGCTCAAGGGTTTCTCACTTTTTAACAAGTCACAAGCAAAAGTTGGTTTGCAATTGTATTTGTTATTAAGTCAATAATAAGAGGCTCTGTCAGTAATCCAAATCTGTACTTTCCAAGTTTGTGATGTTGGTTAATAGGACCTACGTGCAGTGAACACATTGTGCACATGATTTCAGACAAAACTTTACATAGATAGAATCAAATACAGACGTCAAGCAGCCAAACTAATTATGTAATTCTTTTAAATGAGGCAGAGTTGACTGGTGCAAATGTACTTTGCCACTGACTTCTCCAAGAACATTGAGATCCTGGAACAAAAGTATTTAGTAGCTTCAGTTATTGACATGCCACGAATGAAAGTTCAATTTGGAGAATTGGACCACTGACACTAATGTGACATAAAAACTAAAAAAATCACTCTGTTGGAGTTGTTTGAACTCCAGCAGCTGTAATCAGTTCAAATTCAAAGAGGTCCAACTAATAAAATGTCCTAAAGGCCTAAACAATGTGCATTTTCACATCATTTCAACAATATTGTCAATGTACGATAATTTAAACATACACACAGACATTATACTTGTATTGCCCTTGTATGGAAAACAAATAGCTATCTTTACCATACATGAAATAATATCCTAGCACAATAAACCCAAGGCCTACATTTCAAGTCAAGGAGAACAAGATAAAATCTTATGAATAAAATCAATAAAAAGTGCCTCTTTTGGAAAAAGTAGCAGAGCCTTTTCTCTTTATTTAGTTATGTATTTCTACTTCCTTTGCTAGAGAGAGAAATGCACCTTTGACTGCCCTGCCAGTAGTGTGAATCTTGGCTTGTAGTTGGAGCCATTCTCATGCACATGTGTAGGTGCTCATGATGAGCCTGGAACAATACTTGGTTTTGATAATGCTCATGTTGGAGAAAGCTGACTCACAGCTGTAAGATGACCCAAATATAATCCAAAGCGCTATATCGTAGGCAACTGGACTTGCTTCAGTTTCTTGAAGATGTTTCACCTCTCATCCAAGAGGCTTCTTAGGTTCACTGAAGAAGCCTCTTGGATGAGAGGTGAAACGTCCTCAAGAAAGTCCAGTTGTCTATGATATAGCACTTAGAATTTCTATGACCTGGTGTGTAGTGCTACTTTGGTTACACTAGAGAAAATAGTCCTAGACACAGTCTGTAGCCAGTAACCAGCAGAGTCAGTTGGTTCATGCTCCATATTGTCATCTCTCTCACATCTTTCTTATGCTGTTGTTCTTTTGTGAAATGTCTACGCACGGTAAACAATTGATTTGATTGGCTCAGTTGAGTGAAGCTATTGCTGTGTTAACTGGAGTAACTGTGCCAGCAGTCTGTAGCAGCAACTGTCAGAACAAAAAGTAACACCCTGTGAGGATTTTTGGTCATGGGTTCGGATTGAACCATCTCTTGGTCTAGACCCAGATCGCGGTCCACCATTTGGTGATGCCTGGACTTCTGAGACATTCAGTTGACACAGAATGGAGATTCTTCCTTCACAAAGGAAAGAGCACTTTAACCCAACAACAGACAAATTTAATTTTGAAATGTTTAAATACCATGAGAGATAAGGGATAAAGTCCAGATTGACTGATAGAAGGAATATTTCATTTGAATTATGTGTTGTATATGAATCTGTGTGTATACTGTATATAAACAGGCAGCAAATACAGGATGTGTTTAATAGCCACTGCACCCTATCAATCCGCATTTCCCTTTGAGCAATGACAGATCATAACTTCGGAATGAAACACACCTCTGTGGAGCTTTCTGACAAAGCTCCACCCGTGACCTGACTCACCCGAGAAAAACCACAAAACAGAGTCGGTTGCCTGTGTGCCACTAAAGAGTGACACACAGGCAAAAAAGATTCATCCTCACACCAAACTCACACATCGTCAGAGTGAGTGCAACTACAGAAGAGAAAAACCGGAGAACACTGCTAACAGACCACACGCTGAATGTGAGTTGTTTTTTTCAAACGTTACTTAAAGTGAAAGTAGATTTTAGTGAAATTGCAAGAGGAGGGAGTGGCGCCATGACTGGCTGTACTTTTTGTCTGCAGTGTTTTTAGCTTCACACAGAGAGAACATGGGCTTCCCTGTCGGTGAAGAATCTCTGCTGTCCTGTCTGCTGTGAAATCTTTGAGAATCCAGTCCTCTTGTCATGTAGCCACAGCTTCTGTAAGGACTGTCTGGAGAGCTGGTGGAGGGAGAAACAAGCACGTGAGTGTCCGCTCTGTAAGAGACGATTTTCAAGGGAAGCACCGCCTAATTTAAACTTGGCATTAAAGACTGTGTGTGAGGACTTCTTGCGGAGCAAAGATCAGAGGGCTTCAGAGACTCTCTGCAGTCTGCACTCCGAGAAACTTAAACTCTTTTGTCTGGATCATCAACAGCCGGTGTGTCACATCTGCAAAGATTCAATAACACACACCGACCACAGTTTCAGACCCATCGTGGAAGCTGCACAGGATCACAGAGAGGAGCTCCAGAAATCCTTGAAGTCCTTACAGGACAAACTGAGCCTTGTTAAGAAAGTTAAATTGAAGTTTGATCAAACAGCAGAACACATTAAAATCCAGGCCCTACGCACAGAGAGGCAGATTAATGAACAGTTTACAAAGCTTCACCAGTTTCTGGAAGAGGAAGAGAGGGCCAGGGTGTCTGCCCTGAGAGAGGAAGAGCAGCAGAAGAGTCAGATGATGAAGGAGAAGATTGATGCTGTGATCCGAGAGATGGAAGCTCTTTCAGACACAATCAGAGCCACAGAGGAGGAGCTGAGAGCTGAAGATGTCTCATTCCTGCACAACTACAAGGCTGCAGTGCAAAGAGTCCAGCAGGGCCCCCAGCAGGGTGACCCAGAGCCGCGGTCAGGAGCTCTGATAGATGTGGCCAAACACCTTGGCAACCTGACCTTCAACATCTGGGACAAGATGAAGGAGATGGCCTCCTACACTCCTGTGATTCTTGACCCAAACACCGCAGGTTCATGCCTCGTTCTGTCTGAAGACCTGACCAGTGTGAGATGTGGGGAGAGACTTAAGCTTCCTGATAACCCAGAGAGGGTTGGAGATTGCTTTTGTGTCTTGGGCTCCGAGGGCTTTAACTCAGGGACTCACAGCTGGGATGTCGAGATTGGAGACAATGCAAGCTGGGCACTGGGTGTGTTAGCAGAGTCCGTCCACAGGAAGGGACTCATGCAGTCTGGATTATGGAGAATACGGTTTTATAAAGGTGAGCACTCTGCGTGGTCACTACCGGCTCGACCAGCTATTCTCCCTGTGAAGCAGAAGCTCCAGAAAGTCAGAGTGAATCTGGACTGGAACAAAGGAGAGCTGTCATTCTCTGATCCAGACACTAAGACACACATATACACCTTCACACACACTTTCACTGACAGGCTGTTTCCATTCATTAATATTGGGGGTGAACTCCCACTGAAGATACTGCCAGTGAAGGTCTCTGTCGCAGTGGAAGAGAGCAGGTAGATGTGGTTAGTTAAGAGTCCAACTAACTAACTGTATCTGCTCTGTTCCACTGTTACAGAGAAAAACAACCTTTTTGTACCTTTTGATATGTACTGAGACATGCCAGGTTATTTCAGGCACTGATGCAGTTGTTGAAATGTGTTGGCACTGAGGGAATATTGTGTGATATTGCCAGTAGGGGTAAGGGACTAAAGATGTAATAGCAAATAAGATAACAGCCCCTCCAGGATGTTGAGTCACAACAATTAATGTAAATTCAACCAATCCCCGTGAGTTCTGCACGAACTTGCAATTTTGTCCAATCATTGTCATTTCCCACGAGTTTCACTAATCATAGCAGGCCCCCCGCACAGTGCCACCAAAATCACCTCCTTGTTTCTGGTTGTGGGGATGCAGACGTGCATTTACCAACTACAATTACTGCTAAAGGTTGTGCACAGCAATTTCCTTTTCTTATACTCAAAAGTAGGGGTAAAGCGTTTTGCACCATGTGAAACATTGCGGCTAAAAACAAAACAAAAAATCATCAACTGACGAACATTTTTTGACTGCAAAACACACCGGGAGAATGGCTAAAATACAGTGGCAACAGTCAGGGCAAACCACCACGACTGAGGCTGCTGCATCCAGATTTATTGCAAATGCTGAAAGACTCAAGAAGAGTTAGATTTAGGCTCAATCCCAATTCTCATTTTTACCCCTTCCCCTTCGTCTAGCCCTTGCCCCTCAAAACGGAGTGCCAAGGGCTGGGGGTGAAGATATTCCCCTAAGAAATGGGACAGCACTCGATTACCGCTACGTCATCAAACATTGTCGCTAGCTGGCTGCTATGTCAGCAGAGGCGACAAGTGTTTATCACAAACATTCAAAATGCCGTCTGCAAACGTTGTAATGTCCATTGCTTGGGTTTTAGTGTTATTTCTGCGGCTGTCCACAAGTCGCAGAAATCAAAGGAGGAGAAGATATCTCCGACGCATACAAGTGCTGATGGACCAGTTTTTGGTATGTATGGATTGGCTGTAAATAGACGTTTTGTTGTATTTAACGTTAACCGAGCTAATCAATGCTAACGTGAGCTAACGGGCTTACCTAAACATGTGTAAACATTCGTGTATACATTTATAGCTCGCTTTGGCTGCTCATTGCACCATTTTGCTGGTGTTCGCACTTAATTGTGGGAAAATTCCATGTACCCCTTGGTTGCTAGTGTGGTCCGGGAAAATCTTCGTCTTAAGGGCTATTTGGCCCTAGCCCTCGGCACTCGCCCTCGATTCACAGGAGAATTGGGATACCCCTTCCCCTCACATGAACACACAAAACTAAGGGGTAGGGCTAAGGGGTGGAATTGGAATTAAGCCTTAATATGTTCCTTAGTGGTAATGTTAGTGCTTGTGGTAACAGAACAGTGTGATTTTAATCTCACTGCAGTCTTCAATTTTTAATGAATTTTACAGAAAAAACCTGCCTTTTTTTTTGTTGCAATTTTCTCTTGCTTCTGCAACCTTAAAGGAAAAAAGGCCTAGAAACATTGTAACATGCATTTTAATTGTTTTTGTTTTAGAAAAGCTGCCGTGAAATCAATCCCAAAAGAAGCCTCCAAAGTCCTTTTTTGTTATAATTTTGAGGTATAAGAGTTTGAGCTCAGAGTACACAGGTCCAAGAAACTGTATACATTTGGTGAATAGAGTGGAGCTTCCTCTGATAACTTGTTGCTTTCAAAAGTAACAAAAAAATAAAGTCAAACTTGGTGTAAAATCATATATTGTCAGGAGTATTTTGACATTGTAACGTCAGCACTTGTCTTGGAAAATGTTCACGCAGGGTCTTTCTGCAGCTGAGACATCACCTGTTATACTGTAGAACGTAGAACGTATTCTGTCGTCCATCTCGGCAGCGTCCGGTCAATTTGACCGCCTCCCATTTTAGTCATGGACCACTCTGCTTCAGGGAGACATTTTTTGTTGCTTTTTTTTTTCTTTTTTACTTCCTGTCAAACCTGTCCTTCTTTATTTCTGTCACAGTGTGGCTCTTTGATGGCACACTGTTGACAGCTCTAGTAGTATTTTCAGGTCCACTACTGACACTGCTAAATGTGTTCTGTTTTCATCTACTGATTTCCAACAATAGGGACAAGCTCCCCACTGTGAAGCTTTTCTCTTTACTCTGGAGTTTTCTTTATTTTTGTAAATGAAATTTGCTCACAAAGGGAGCACAATGGGTGGCCTTATATCGCAATTCCATGGTGTTGATCATGCTAATGTCTGCCTTTGTGAATCTCACAAAGGCACACCTGCACATGTACAGGTGGTATTTGCCAAGCTGAAATATGTTTGGAGGTTAAGAGTGTTTTTACTGACTCACACTTGGAACAGTTTCACAAGCAAACCTGAAAAAAAGTAAAAGCAGAAGAGACCTGTGACAACCTGCAAATTACACAGTCATTTCAAGTCCATATGTGGCATCAAAAATCTTACTGTGACAAATATATAGGTACAAAGGAAGAAGATAAGAGGTTAAAAGTGCTGTAATCGCGAGAAAGACAGTTGATTGTAGAGTCTCATTTCCAGGTCATCGTACTGACACTTTGGGTCGGTGGTTCGGTCTGACTATAAACCCAAATGAGAGTCTACAATCAACTGTCTTTCTCCAGAGTTACATGCAGGACCTTTAAAGGATAATGGGATAACAACTTGGTGTTCAAGAGATACATTACAATAACACTGTAGGCTTTTTAATAATCACAGGATAATATTTTTACTAAGTAATAAGACAGGAAAATGGGGAAATGATTGATATTGCAATAACATCAATCATGGGGTCATTCATTTTAATATTAGAATGAAAACATGACATTACAGTGTAAATTACCGATTTTAATCATGTAGTAATATTAAATGTTCATACAGTGTACATTATTGTTGTAGCGGGAACAATACACTTGACTAAATCAGAGAGAGGGGTGCATCTTTACAGCCAGAGCTATAAAACAGTAACGTGCACATTTTTGTAATTACAGTGAAACATTGTGGAAGAGAAATGTAGTTTTGTGATCCAATGGAAGATCCATCTTAGATCACCACTGATGTTGGAGATGTACCTAAAGCTTTTATGTCCTGTCTCATCATTAGATTTAAAGCATTTAAAGAGGCAGATATATAAAGCCTTCACTCACAGACTTTATTGAACTTTATTGGACTAAATGCAGTATAAAGAATTGTGTGGTTACAAAGATTACTAACAAATGGCATGTTGATTTCACTGATGTTTCTAAAGTATTAGGAATGCTCACTGTCATATAACATGACTTATTCCAGTGTAATTCAACAGTACAGTCTACGTCCACAGTAAATGCTACTCTGCGGAAAACAGATGATGTTTATATCGCTTTTTAAACAGAAATTGAAGTGTAAACAGTAAGTAGGAGATCTGTGGCTCTGACAAACAGTGCACAACGATGGTATTTGAACAACCCCGGCAGATAACACTTTATTCATATAGTCCGCCTACAGATAGTTTACACAGTATTTGTAACATTTCAACAGCTTATTAGTTCAGATTCAGTAATTCAACTGTTTAACTTTGTAGATAATTAGCAGATTATCTTAAGAGGCTTGAACTATTCACTCAAACTGTGCTGCATAGGTTGAGTGAATACTTCAAGATAAGCTAAATTAGTCTGAGAATATTTAGGTATGTTCATGAATTGTCATATATACCCTGTACGTAATCTTTTAAACATTTACAGCCAACGGGAAGCTGCTGAATTGTGGAATTGGTCCTATTTTGCTCTGATACAAATATGCTATAACCTATATGTATCTGTAGGTGGACTATCCAAAAAGTGTTAATCACTGGTTTTATTGAGGGACAAACTATTTTTGTAGCTCATATAGTTTGACTCCTTCTACGTGTGTACACAATGAAAATGAATCATATTATATGTCAATATTAATTTTATTTTGGCTATTTCTGATAACTCTTTCTCCCTGGAAACTATTGTGAAAGGACATACAGGTTCAGCCTGGTGCCCTGTTTGTGCTTTAAGATCCCCTCCAGTCAAAAAATGTGTATTTTCTTCTGTTTATGTCACCTAAAATGTCTGACCTTGACTACACAGACTTGTATCTGTGCAAAGTTTGTTACCAGAGACGTGTCTTCACATTCAGCGACACTGGGAGGAGCAGGTACATCACTAATACAGAAGCCAGTTGTTGTCTAATGCTGGAAGCATATCAAGGAGGAAACAGACCCCAACACAAAACCAGAAAAGAAACTTGAAACCTAGAGCTTGTCAGTACAGAGAGCAGTGAAGGTTTTGACAGCAAACATGGTAGAGTGGCCAATGTGAACACACTAACATCGTAACAGATATTATTTCCCAACCACTAATGCTGTGTCAGCCACTGCCAGTTAGCCTACAAGCTGACAGGCTAACAAGCAACATAAACAAAAAAAATGCTAACTACATCTCCCATCCTGATAAGTCTGTCAGTCTTTGATTTTGATGCACAGCAGACTCCTCATCTGAGTCTGGGTCTGACTGAGGCTCAAACATGTATGGCTGAATCTGTCTGATGTTTCCCTGAACACTAGCCATCTTGATGCACACTGCTCTTTCAACTGTCAGCCTAATAGGCTACCGCTGTGCCGGCCCTGGAGAAAGCAAAAAGCAAAACCATAGATTGTATTAAATATTGAACATAGCCACTGTGACGTAACCCATTGTTTTATGGACTCCAGTTCTGAAGCCTCAAGTTTGGGATTTTGGCTGTTGCCATCTTGTATTTTTAGGAGGCAGAAGTGATATTTGGACGAGAGGGTGAAGCCCGGTCATAGCCTGTGGTGACACCCTGCAGACAGCATTTTCACATAGGGGTCTATGGGGATTGACCTGCCTTTGGAGCCAGCCTCCAGTGGCCATTAGAGGAACTGCAGGTTTTGGCACTTCTGCCCTGGAGGATTGCTGCTTGAAGGAAACCTACCACCAGCAGTGGTGGTGCGTTAGGCCAGAAAGAGAATTTCTCAATGAGGGAGAAAGAGTAGTTGTTGTTTTTTTTCACTTTTAATGTGGGAAAAACCATGTTCAACAAAATATTAATCATAGCAGAGTGTTTTTACATACTTTAAAATGTGTCTGGAAGGGGGCTTTAATTATTTAATATGTATGCATCATTTAAAAAGTATTTATGGTGTAATTTATTTCTAGGTCTTTCATTAACACATTGCCTGCTCCTTTGTAGGCTATCTACCAGGTTACCCAGTAGAGACATTTACTGTATACAGTACAGGCCAAAAGTTTGGACACACCTTCTCATTCAATGCGTTTTCTTTATTTTCATGACTATTTACATTGTAGATTCTCACTGAAGGCATCAAAACGATGAATGAACACATGTGGAGTTATGTACTTAACAAAAAAAGGTGAAATAACTGAAAACATGTTTTATATTCTAGTTTCTTCAAAATAGCCACCCTTTGCTCTGATTACTGCTTTGCACACTCTTGGCATTCTCTCGATGAGCTTCAAGAGGTAGTCACCTGAAATGGTTTTCCAACAGTCTTGAAGGAGTTCCCAGAGGTGTTTAGCACTTGTTAGCCCCTTTGCCTTCACTCTGCGGTCCAGCTCACCCCAAACCATCTCCATTGGGTTCAGGTCCGGTGACTGTGGAGGCCAGGTCACCTGCCGCAGCACTCCATCACTCTCCTTCTTGGTCAAATAGCCCTTACACAGCCTGGAGGTGTGTTTGGGGTCATTGTCCTGTTGAAAAATAAACGATCGTCCAACTAAACGCAAACCGGATGGGATGGCATGTCGCTGCAGGATGCTGTGGTAGCCATGCTGGTTCAGTGTGCCTTCAAGTTTGAATAAATCCCCAACAGTGTCACCAGCAAAACACCCCCACACCATCACACCTCCTCCTCCATGCTTCACAGTGGGAACCAGGCATGTGGAATCCATCCGTTCACCTTTTCTGCGTCTCACAAAGACACGGCGGTTGGAACCAAAGATCTCAAATTTGGACTCATCAGACCAAAGCACAAATTTCCACTGGTCTAATGTCCATTCCTTGTGTTTCTTGGCCCAAACAAATCTCTTCTGCTTGTTGCCTCTCCTTAGCAGTGGTTTCCTAGCAGCTATTTGACCATGAAGGCCTGATTCGCGCAGTCTCCTCTTAACAGTTGTTCTAGAGATGGGTCTGCTGCTAAAACTCTGTGTGGCATTCATCTGGTCTCTGATCTGAGCTGCTGTTAACTTGCGATTTCTGAGGCTGGTGACTCGGATGAACTTATCCTCAAAAGCAGAGGTGACTCTTGGTCTTCCTTTCCTGGGTCGGTCCTCATGTGTGCCAGTTTCGTTGTAGCGCAATAGGGCTGTCGGCTGTGTATTAACCTGACTTCTGCACAACACAACTGATGGTCCCAACCCCATTGATAAAGCAAGAAATTCCACTAATTAACCCTGATAAGGCACACCTGTGAAGTGGAAACCATTTCAGGTGACTACCTCTTGAAGCTCATCGAGAGAATGCCAAGAGTGTGCAAAGCAGTAATCAGAGCAAAGGGTGGCTATTTTGAAGAAACTAGAATATAAAACATGTTTTCAGTTATTTCACCTTTTTTTGTTAAGTACATAACTCCACATGTGTTCATTCATAGTTTTGATGCCTTCAGTGAGAATCTACAATGGAAATAGTCATGAAAATAAAGAAAACGCATTGAATGAGAAGGTGTGTCCAAACTTTTGGCCTGTACTGTATGTAAAAACTATTTACAATCTGTGGACTGTACTCTACAGCATTATTATAGAGCAACACCACATGAGCAAGCATGCAAATGATAAACACAAACGTTTTAGCTGTTTAATTTCAATCTAATAAATCATATTAAATATACACAAAGCTTCACCATAACATCTGAGGGTTAAAAAAATCATTGCATTACACTCAGGAGATGTTTCTGATCTGACACACACACACGTCCACACAGATATACACAAGAAGTCCAAACCAATCCAAAGTTCTATCAGCAGTGACCTTGCCGGAGAGGATGTAGCAGCGGCTTGTATAGAGAAGGTGCTGATTGTGATCGTAAGACTTGCAAGTCTTTGATCGCTACAGCATGGAGGCTTAACAGTCAATTAACCCTATGATCTGTTCTGATCCCCACGGTTTACAATGCTGTATAGCCCCATACATATAGTACATACTGCACACACACACACACACACACACACACACACACACACACACACACACACACACACACACACACGCCTCACTGCAAGATAAAGGCTCCATCATCTCCTTCATAGGTCAGATCTGTGTTTCAGATTTATGTGCACACATGCTGATCTTCCTCATCCTCCTCATCGTTTTCAGGGGTCAGGTGTTACACAGGCTGGCGTCAACAGTCAGTGCATCTATTGGATTTCATGAATGGCTGAGCAATGAAAACATAATGAGAAATGAGACAGTTAATATCCACATTGACCCCAGGCTGAACTGACATGACACCCAGCTGTACTGCCTAATGACATATTGAGTGACAGTTATGATTATGTGAAGACAAAGCCTCAAGTCAAAACATACAGACTCAAAAGAAAAGGAAAGAAAAAAACAAAACAGTCATCTATTTTTTCCACTCTAGATGTAAAGGAGGGCATCTGCGAAAGAAATATTAAGCATGAAGGACTTTCTGATTTTCAGTTCTTTTCATATAATGTAATTCTGCGCTTCAAAAAGCCCATTTATTTTGCTCTCATTTCCGAAGGAAATTTTACACTTACATTATTAAATGGCAAACTGGAGCTCTCATACTCCGGGTCTTTTATGTTGCTAAATGTCTGATGGGCACTGCCATCAGGAGTTGTTAGCACCTGTAATAACCGACCAGTTCCTTGTTAATTATTTTTATGTTGGCATTTTTGCTGCAAAAGGTCCAACACATAAAAGTGGCATATTACATTTGATTGTGATAAATTGCTCAATTTGATTCTCTCCTGGATCCAGTGTGCATAGAAATTTGATTCATGTCCTTAATGTTAAAAAGACACAAACTTAATAGCCCATCTGGTTATTGTCATAATGACAAAATATGCAAGGTTTGAGGCATGTGTGTTATATTTATGGATGCCTGACAGACAGGTTGCACATCATTTCTCTCTACAAAATCCCCCACATTGATCCAACATTTTCTCAGTCCTAACTCATCAAATACCAGTGCTTGGTCAGTGACCCTACATGTCAAAACATGGTGCTCTAGGTGCCCCTCCAGGGTCAGTTTTGGATGCTCAGGGGTGATGTGTCAATGTACGATTGTTACATTGTGTCTTTCAAAATAAACTTTTGTTTTCACAGTAAAAGTACAGTTTCCATTCGTTAAGTGTCTCTTTTCAAAATAAGATTAAGAATGTAGGTGAAACACCGTGTTTTTAGGTTTATTGCCTGAGGGTAGGAAAAAACACGTGGTTATATTTAGAAAAAAACGTCATGGTTCAACATAAGATAAACATGTTTGTGACTAACATAATGTAACATCATGTGACGTGTCTCTAATGCTGTATGCATTAGAGACACGTCACGCTGCAGCGTTTGTTTGACCCTAGTCTCTATATGCAGACTCTACATTCAGTGAATGTAGAGTCTGTAGGCAAACCCTGGAGATCTTGCCTCCGGAAGAAGAGCGGAAGAGCCCTGGTTTCTGGTGCTAGGCTGTTTGTAGTCCGCGTGATATTGACCAATCACGTTTGAGCCAGCTGCAGTTGTTGCCAGGTTAAACGCTCCGTGCGGTGAACTAACGAGGCGGAACATAATTGGCGTCACTGCAAACTCTGAATCCATCGCAATGGTTCAGCATGTTTACTTATATATAAAGGGAAGTCGGAAACGTAAATTCGCCTCCTTAAACCGGAATGCCAAAAAATTGGGGGTCTGCCCCCAGAGGCTGTATCGCCGTCTGCCGGAAGTCAGGTGCCGAATACAGCCGATGGGTTCCGATAATAGTTTGACCCAGCCACCTCCCCCCTGCCCACTCTGTGTGTACTTTCTTGCTCTTGCTCATTATGCTATGGCAGTTGCTTGGGGCGTCAAAAAATGCCCCCACCCAGTGCATCTCGTACTGCCACTAAAGGGTGCCAAATACATCTGTGTCTGACATAAAGGGCGACTTACCAAGCATTTGTATATGATGAGCTTGGAGTGAGACCAGGTTGATTGGTTATGATCTTGTCTTTGTATTTAATAACAATAGTGCTGCCTCATTTGTTGTAATTTTTTGAAGTGCTGCTGCCTTCAAATCAATTCAGAATTTAATTAAGTCAATCAATGGAATTCACATTAATTAGGTTCAAATCAAACTTTTGTTTAGTTAAATTCTAATCAGCTCATTATTCTGTGATCTCTCCAGTGAAATTTGGTTCGCGACAGAATTCACAATAACAACAAAACACATTAAAAGCCTAATGAGACATGCAACACCACAACATTTAAGCCTGCTACGCAGACATATGTTATTTGGGCAGTTTAATTCAACAACCAGAGGACACAAGCTGGAAGGCTGTAAATGTTATTGGCCTTTCTCACCACATGCATCTGTGAGATTTCAACTGTGCCACACCTGTAATCTCACAGGGTTTTTCTACCAGGCTCCCCAGACAGCTTTAGTTGTTTATGGTGAGGGTACAAAAGGAACCTACAAAGAAAAAAAAATAATTTGTGTTGTGCTGCAGCATAGTGTTTCCTACTGGGTTTTGTCCGCTCTGCCTTCTCAGTTCTCCACTGAATCCCAGCAAGTCAGGAAGAACAATCATGCAGTGCTGTGTGTGTTTGTGTGTGCGTTTGTGTGTATGTGTGTGTTTTAGGTTAAACCAATTGTGCTGCACTAAAGCGATAAAAGCATATGGCTGAGGGCTGTATCCTTTTGAAGAAAAAGTCAATCCATGCTGTCCACATTAACTGACAATACAAGATATCTTTTCCCATAAGTCTTTGCCCAGACATATCAAGGACTTGGCTGTCATTATCATGGGAATGAGTCTAAAAATAGCCAGTGGGACTTCAATCAGTCAAAGAGCAGCACATTAGACAGGCAGACACGAAGTAGGCATGTTAGTACAGAACCCTGGGCTCCAGGGATCCTGTGTCCTGGATCAATTTTGGGTTCTTTTTGAACCTACACAAAACAATCTTGCACCCCCTCCCTTTTGTGAGAACAACAGGAGGTCTGGTTATTACTGATTACAATTGGCAGTCTTGCAGAGCTAAATTCACACTCGGCAAACTGTAGCCTGACAAATGCTGGCTAAACTTTCTGTCAGAAGATGAATCAGCTTTAGGAGTCTCAAAAATACCTTCAGAGGCCTGTGGTTGCTCATCATTTTTTAATATGTATTATCATCAAAATTTGATCTTGTTAATCAAGAGTTATTGTGAACTGTTTTCTTGTAATTACAAATTAGGTATCTCTTGGCGAGTAAATAGCAAGTCGGTTTTCTCCAAACCACGGCTTAATGCGCCACCCACAAAACGATCATTTTGTTTCCCCATGTTATGTTGAATTCTTGAATTATACTTTGTTTTTCTGGCACGCCTCTACAGTGAACAAAGAATCCTAAAACAGAGAAAATTCTTGATGAATTAAAGTAAAAGGGAGCCGTGTTTAACAACGGCAAAACTATATTTAAACATCTGTTTATGACTCTCATATATCTCCTGCAGTACAATCCAATTCTGCTCAGTAAAAGCATGAAATTTGAAATTTGCTGAAACCTTACGCCATTTGTACCCAGGTGAGAACTGTCACACAGCAGCTTTTTGGCCATTTACACCCATCCCTACATGAGTTATTATGGATCCCACTGTGTGCTGCGATTGGCTAGTACTCGTCATGTTGATGCATAGAGGCCAGAAGCAGTTAGGGTTAGGACACTGAGGTTGTGGTTAGGGCAACTATTAGCCAGTCTCTGATATTCCCTGAAATTAAAGTGGTAAATTTACAAGAAAGAACTCACAAATGTACTGCCAGAAAGCCAGGTGAAAGCACAGTGAGTCAGCGCTGGCTTGTTATTTTTAGACGTAGTTGACTTATTATTTTTCAGTTTTTAGGATGTATAAAGCTGCTGAGTTAAAAGTTTAGCAGAATGGCTGAATAGTCCTGCTCATGTTAATGTCATATTTTAATGGTGCTAGGATCCCCGGGAATATGTACACCTGGGTGCAAATAGCATGTGCTTAAAAACCTTCCCCATAAACAGTCTAGAGTAGCGTCCCTGGACAAACGTGTGTGTTTGAATTCTGCTTAATGGAATCTATGAGCAAAGTCAAAATGCACGCACTAGCCCATGTGCGTTATTCAAATGTGGAAGTACTTGAAATAGGATTTATAGGATTTTGAGACTTTATACTTTTTAGATTATATGAGTTTTTCAGTAGATATTCTCATATAGTTTTGCTGTTGTTAAACTCTGTAACATGGGAGGTGAAGTTGAAAAGAGTTAGCAGTGATGGCTAGTTAGCAGGAGCTCCTGGATAGCCGATTAGCTCGACAGAGAGTCGACAGATGATGAAATGGAGATTTCTTCACTGTTACTTTATTCCACAGTACTTAACATCGACCATTCATGCCACCTCTCAGAAGCACTATGTTCTCTTACCATACATAAGTAGTAGAGCATAGACAACTGTTGACATACTGTTGAAAGTCCTCTTGTGTGGATGTTTGTCGGAGCAGGGTCGGGACACTTTGGCACTGCAGTAATACCACAGCTCTGGCTGTCACAACACGGCCCTCTTTTCCTTAAATCCATCAAGAAATTCCTCCATTTTTGGATTCTTTGTTCACTGAGGAACATGTGTGAAAAAACATCTTCACAAATTGGGATGAAAAAACTGCAAAAATTGGGGAAAGTTGGTCGTTAAACATGCAGTTAGCTGACAGTCGAGTCTCGTTTCAGCCAAATATCTTTGACCTCAGCAGTCCTGTGCACAGCCATTGTTCCACCTGCTTTTTAACTCCTCTAATCTCAAGATCCTGACTTAATCATCTTGTTATCTCAAGATAAAAAATTAATGGTTTTTCAAGGTCACAGCTGCAGGCTAATTGCCGTTACCTTCATGAAAGGCAATTGCAGTGGACTTGATAGTGGAGTCAGACTGTAGAAAGATTAAAGGAGAAAGTGGAATAGTCGGACAGAGAGATCATGACTGATTGTCAAGTTAGATTTTAGGTTAATCAACATTTCACACTGAGATTGCCGCCTCAATTGGTTACTAATTAAGTCATGATCTCAAAAAACATTTTGTTACATTAGGGCAGGGGTGTCCAAAAGTTTTTGAATGGGGGCCACATAAGATAATGTGATAATACCTGGGGGCAGCTGCTTCTCACATCAAGTTATTAAAAAAAAAAAAAACAACAAATGCAACTGTTCATCTTTCACCGAAAAAACTATTTATCTTTCCTCCTCTCCTGGAAGCTGCCGCCTTTACTGGTTAAACTTCTTTGCTGTGGTCATGTCTGCTACCTAGCAGGAAATGTCTGCTGTTACGTAACTGTTCGCTTGCTTGTTTACCGTCAGTTTATGAAAACACATTAGTTCCATGTAGTTCTCACTTGGTGCATGTCCACAAACTGTACAATGGTCCTGCCATCGTGAGGTGCAAAAGAAAGGCAAAGGGATCTTCCTTGATTAACCAGTATTGTGTTAATCATGCAGGTCATTTAAAGTCAATTCACGGGCCGTGATTGGCCCCCGGGCCAGACTTTGGACATGCCTGCATTAAGGTGACAAGATAATTAAAATGTAATTACAAGAAAACACATTTTAAACTTTCAAAGTACTTGAAGGTGACTTGTGGAGTTCTTGACCACTGCTGGTGCTGTAGAGCGATGGGCTGCTCTATAATCTCAGGAATGATGTCTGCAGCAGGAAGTAATGCATGTATAATTTTGATGGCAATAATGATGCAATGATGTGCCAAAAAAGAGGAGGAAAACTATCACAAGCCGAAGAATTCAATACATGTTTCTATTTCCAACATGTCAGATAAAGCTTCTGCAGCTGAGGTAGGAAATGTATATACAACACTTCTCTTTGGTCTCAGTGATACACACAATATACTTTGCAAATATAAGGCACAAAAGGAAACTCCACGGGGAAACATTAATTTGTGATATCAAGATATCAGGAGTAAAATAAAAATAAACAATGACAGCAATTGGCATCCTTAGTTTCTACTCTGCTGTCTAACAGAATATTATAAGAAGTCCACAAGAGACTGTGTTAGAGCCAAGCTCAAAGGTTTATGGTTTGTTTTATGGTCGTTTTGTTTGTGAGTTATCCTCCTCTGACTGCACAGCCTACTTTATCCCAAAAGACAGCAATTTTCTAAAACTAAAATAAGTTTTGTAACTGATGACCTGATGAATGCTTTTTTTTTTAAGTTTTAACTAATAATCTGATCAATGCTTTTTATTTTCTGTAACAAGAAATTATTTGAATGGCCTGCGGCAAACACAGATAATCAGCACACAGAGCAAAGAGTGGAAGACATTTGTTTATCAGCCAACTCTCTGCCAAGATCATTTTTTTTTTAGAGCTTATTGGCTGCTGAATACTTTTAGTGCTTATCACCCTTTATTTTCCTGTGACATCATTTCCTCTATCCTCTCTGGCCTTGCAGTCTCATTCTTCCTGCTGCAGACTGTTACCACATTTGAAAATAAATTCCATATGTTCATGTTTGTCAGTGGTATTCGACTAAGAAAGACATGTTTTGTGATACGAAACCATGAGGCAGACTCACTGCCCTCTTGCAGTCTGTCAACCTCCAACATCGTCAGTTGATCTAAACCCCCCTGACTTGAGCCATCTGTCTCGGCCAGCCACTGGGACCGTCACTGTTTACCTCAGGGCTCTGCTCTTTGTTCCTCTCTCATCAAGACAGTGAAGTCACTCGACCTTTATTACTCTGTTTCAAATCCTTGAATTAGTGCTCTTGTGGAATTTCCCCTCAGGCTGATGTTGCACTAACTATGACAACATAAATCTGAGGTCGCTGAACTGTCCCAGAGGTAAAACACCGAGTCATCCCTGAATAAATTGTTGTGACACGAGAGAGGGCAACCTGTCACAACAATGGTTAGAAGTGAAGGAATGTTAAGTAGTGTATAAGTGCTGTGAAATGACTGAGAAGTGTGGGGATGTGCTTTTTTTTTAAAAATTCATTTAACCTTTGTTGCACCGGCAGAAAAACAGCCTAGCAAAAGAAAATGAGCTCCTCTGTCTGAGGAGGCAAAGAAAAGCAAAAAGGAGAGTGATAAAAGAAGAGGAAAAACAAGAGTAAACCTCAGTCAGGCGTTCAAGAGATGGAGGGAGCTCCGTGACCAAAGAGGCTTCAAAACCAATGTCCAGCTAGCTTTCTTTCTAATGGATCAGTAAGTAACACGGCTAAATGTTAGCTAGCCGAGAGAGGACTGTACTGTACTGGCTGCTAGTTAACTCCTAACGTTAGCTGGCCTTAGCTGGCCAGCATCACAAATCGCTGCAACCAGGGGCCAGGTAGCGAGTGTAGGTCAGCTGACATCCTCGTTGCCATTCTACAGCAGCCCTCAGACAGTGATACCCCCCCCCCATTCCTTTTGTTCTCTTCTCACGGAGGCAGCTATAAACAGAGCATCAAGATCAGTTAATGTTAGTCCACACAGCTCTCCCAATCTGTCCTGGAGAGCAGGGAGATCATGTCGGTCATTGGCCATAAATGTGAGGGCAGCCTTCGCAGCTACTGGGCACCCAGCATTTCCGACCACTAGAAGTGGAGTAAAATCTTCTCCTCTGCTCCAGAAAACAGCCGCAGTTCGTCTGGTGAACGCCTCTCCTCTGTCAATACACTCTGCCAGCAATTTAATAATATTGATGCCAGTTGTAACATTTGAATGTTTTAGTGGTAAGCCATGTTCTAAGCGGGATAATGTATAGTGAGCCGGGGACTGTTGAAAAATAACTAAGCTGCACGTCAGGGTTCCATTCCGCTGTCGGGAGTCTAGAAAGATTTAGGGTCTGGCCATGAGTAATGCAAATGGCCCAACTCGAGGGTCAGCACCAAGCATGCATTTGTAAATATCACTGCACGCTACAACCAATCAGAACAATACACGGGGTGACATATATGCTTACGCCAGCAGAGCTAACTGGTAGATTAGACCCTTGCCGTATCCGGTCGGCAAAACAGCAAAAACGGCCTTCTTACAAAGGAAAGACTCGAGGGCCGTCTTCTGTTCCTCTTTTAGAGAAAAAGCCAAGTCTAACTCGTTCATTGTAGCGGCCAAAGCCGTTTCAAACAACTGGAGTTCATCCGTAGCCATCTTGCAATGTTTACTGGCTGATTCTGGACTTCGTCGTCACAGCGCTGTTGTCATCTGTTTAGCTCGCCTCTGGCCCGCCTATATCAGATACACCGATGTGATTGGTGCAGCTTGGTTTCATGGGCATAGGTAATGAGCATCATTACTGATTGCCAGAGTGACTCGCCGAGCAAATTCAAATTGGGCTCTCGCGAGAACTCTGGATTTCCAGGGTAAAAAGCAGCCTGAAATTGAAGGAAATCTGAAACAACTGCATTAGAGTCAATGGAGCCTTGTGGTGGCTGGAACCTGGTCTGAGCCGGCCAGATGCTACGTCATGATTGGCCAGTCTGCGTCTGGGGGTGGGATTTAGCAAAGGGTCAGTTTACAACAAGCTGAATTGGCAGTGTTCAGTATACGTACATGTGCATTCAGAGATCAAATAGTCCTAAATCTTGTTTTTATAATCTTCTATTTTTATAATATAATCTAGTCTAATTTTTAAGACGACTCTGTAGCTGACTCAAAGATAAAGGAGCAAAAACTTTAAGAGCACTTTCACCAAAGGCAGTGCCGGTTTGAAGAATGATATACACAAGTATAAAATAAGTAAAGAGGCAGTTCATGCAATATGGCCTAATAAACAAAAAGGCACCAATGTTCCACTCTACGGTTGTGTAAAGAAGACAAACCAGCTTTCTCATACAAACTGCAATGATGTGTGCAGAAACCTGAGTCAGAGACAAATCAAAGCACAGCATGGTACGCTGGATCTAACATTTTCACGGCAGATGAATTTGCATGCACATAAAACAAAATATCACAGTAATCAATTGCTGATAAAAATGTCCTTCCTTGCCCCAAAAGAGAAACAGCATTTGTTTCTATGATAGAAACTCAACTACATTCAAGAATCATTCAATCACCCTCTGATATACACCATCAAATCTGTAACTGTAGCCATATGTAGCTATAACTGGGACTTACTGTTCCTTAATTTAAAGCACTTAACATTTACAGTTTCCAAGTGGTCGATGCCATTTTGTGAGAACAGAGGCTTATTGTTTTGGACTTAAAAGGATTCATCTTCTTTACTTTTTAGCACCCATAAGAAAATGTCTAAATCAGCAGGAAAGACACCTCCCATTCATTCACCAGCATGCAGTAGATGGAGCCATATTAGGGAACTTACATCCATCCTAATCAAAGTGGCTCTCAGCAGAGGGTAATTGCAAAGAAGCTGAAGTTATTTATATTATTTATTGTGTGCTCATTTAAGACCTAGTACCACTGGCAATTGAGGTAGGCAGACATAAAAAATATTGCACAAACAGCAGAGTTTATACATTTTGTGATCTTGTCGAGAAAACATTTCATTTAATATCTCTTCACCCCTGTACAGCAACCGAGGGACTCTGTTATCTGTTATAGTCTCCTAATTTGTTTGGGCTGTCGGAAGGTATAATGTTGAGTTAGCTTTTTAATGAGGGGATTTTTGTTTTGACAAGATAAAAAGCACGGTTGCTTCTTTTATCCTTCATAACAGGACGTTTGTGTCATGTAAATTGGATTTCAGATTATTAATTTTTTTGATACATCATTTGTCACGTTTGAGCTTGTTGTCATTTGTTGTCTTGTAAACTCATCTGGGCTCACTGCAGACATTTGACTAGGAGGAAAGGTAGAGGTATTTGGGCTTCTGATTCATGCAGTGAAGAAGGGAACAGTGGGGTCATGTTTCTGTAAAGCTGGGCGCACTTTGTGCCTCGGGCAAAAATGTTCTGCTTAAATAAGAAAGGCAACAACAGATTATTGGGCTGCACGATCAATACTTTGCTCATCATACTGAGTGATCGACTGGTGTGAACATGACACATTGTCTCCCTTGATACTTCCTCTGCAGCTAAATTAATTTTACTGATTATACCCTGCAGTGAAACATAGTGGACAGGTACTTATGAGTGAAGATTTGTGTTAATATAATGCAGCCTCCTAATGTTACCATGCTGCTTTTGTTAGCAGCTAATAATGAGATATTGAAGAACCAGACCTCACAGTGTAATCACATGATATATGTAATTTCATATCATGATATCAATATTTAATTAGTCTATATGATGAAGGGGAAATAGGGTTGAGCAAGTTCACCATTATCTGTAGCTGCATTTGTGTCTGGAGTGGAATTTAAATGGGGTTTAACCAGAAGTTATTATAAACCTGAAATTGATATTGGTTGATCAGAAGTTGCTTCAGTTGTTATTCATTAGAATGAGAATGGCCTCAGAGCTTTAGATCATTTTTGGTCACAACAGTAATAGATTGAACACTGATACCCGAATGAGGATTTCCCTTCATCATTAACATGGCATAGCATGTTTATGTGTGTGCATTAAGCAAAAAATTGAAAAAGTGTTTTTACTGAGAGTATGTATAAATATTGGTGAGCGAGCGTTTATGCATGCAACTTCTAATATGTGGAATCTTCTGCAGAAGGACTCAAAGTTGCACTCTTTGGTTCCTCTCAGCCATTTCAAAGCACTCTTCTGTACACAGTTTTCTATATGCCAGTGTCACGGTGTGTCTTAGCTGGTCATTGTAACCATGTGTAGTTACCCTTTTTTGTGTTTGTATGGTTCAGTTCTACATACCTTTGGGCTTTTCTTTGTAGTGATCTTGTGTTTTACATTGCTTGTTTTAGAGCTGTATATTTTTATTCTGTATTTTTGTTTTATGTTGTCTGCAGCTTATATTGCTGCCTGTTTTGGTCAGGACACCCTTGAAAAAGAGATTTTTAATCTCGAGGTTTTTCTGGTTAAATAGAGGTTAAATAAATAAATGAATAGACACATTTAACTTGAATGATACTTGTACTCATAAAAAGCTCAGTCCTGCTGGAAAATCAATGAAGAAATTTGTAAATTATTTGTTTTTTATTTTTTGCTTATCCAGTGAATTACAAATCTGAAATATCAAAGTACTCCATCATATTAATACAAATATATAAAACTCTAATATTGCCATAAAACACTCTCTACTCATTTGCAACAGTGCTTGCAACGGCCTGTCACACCCAGTGATATTACAGTAATAGCTGCCATAGTACGAACATTCATTCATTCATTCATTCATTCATTCATTCATTCATTCATTTATTTTCCATAAGTGCTTGTTCTGGTACAGGGTTGCCAGTATGATGGAGCCCATCGCAGCTGTCACTGGGCGAGACATGGGGTACACCTTCGAATGATTATCACCATTCACACCTAAGGGCAATTTAGAGTCACCAGTTAACCTGCATGTCTTTGGACTGTGGGAGGAAGCCCAAGTACACAGAGGAAACGCACAGTATGACACAGTTTCTAACCCTTTACATACACATGATATTATGATATGGCCAACTCCCACTACATCTATAAAGTATCCAAAATATGCACCCAATACCAGTAAAATATCACTAGCACAACTGACAGGCAAACAAATGTGCCCAAACTGTGACTTAGTTTTGATGCAATACAGAAAAGTTTGTTGGAGATGAGCATGAATGGCAAATGACCCCTGCTGTAACTCTGTAAAATTTGAGTTTTTCCTCTGAGAGACAGCAGCTTAAAGGGATTGTTGAGACCACGGAGGTCTTGGCTTATAAAGCAGTGTCATTTGCAATGGATCACTTTGCCCTTGAGTGTGTGTGTGTGTGTCTGTGTCAGTGCATGTTTGAGGTCGTGTTTTTTTGTGTGCGTGCGTGCTTCTCTGCGGGTGCCCTTGATTTTTGAACAGTCTCATTCTCCCATCATCATCATCAGCGGCGGCTCTCAGCGGAATAATGTAAGTCACTCTCAGGGGAGGATGAGATAAATGTGGGTATGGTCTGCTGTGCCATTATGTTGTGATATTTTTTGGGGGGGAGGGTGAGGAGAAGGGAGGAAGTTTATTGTCATCTGTTCCAATCCAGCAGCCATTACCTTGCCTTTACCTCCCCGTGCCTTTTGTTTCTCAAAGTATTTTCACTCCACTCATACAATTATCCTCCTGTCTTCTCACACCCTGTTCCCTCTTCTCCTCTCATTAGCTGAGGAGAAAGCCTTAGTTTATGGTAACAAGTTGACAATTTTGTGTGGACGTGCTCATATGTGTGTGTGCGTATGCCTGTTTACATGTGTGTGTTATTCTCTTGAGCCTCAGCCTGTTGGCCAGTTGCAGGGCTGTGTCTTTAAAAGCAGCTCATTAGTGTTCCCACTTGGACTCCAGACAGCGCTTTCTTCTTCTACAGCTGGTTCTGGGCACATTAGGCCAATGATGCGCTCTCCCTCTAATGGAGCAGAACGAGAGGGCCAGCACTGAGCTGCTCCTGTTTGCTCTCCGATTAATTATCCTTCCCCGACCAACTTAAACTCCTACAGTCCCGTACGCATGCGGAAGCTTTCTTTAACATTCACATCAGTCGCGACGCACCCCTCTGATCATCAGAATACGCTGACTGCTGAACTTTTTTTTATGATGTGCTCTTTTTAACTAGTGCTCTGTGCTGGTGAAATGTGGTGCTTTCTTCCTCAGTTCACCTTGTGAGAGCCCCTCGAGGTGTACAAAATGGCTCCTGACTGTTAAATGTAGCAGATTTGGGGCTCATGCTGTAGTTTGATTTCTTGCTGATGGCAAATTGAAGGGCCATTTATTTTCAGAGGTTATCTAAATTTCGCGTACTCTACAGAGCTTTTGTAATAGGAAGAGGAGCTGTGATAAACGCTGCGAGTTCTTCTCTATACTGTTTTCAATTCTGCATTCACAATCTATTTATCAGATGGTTTCATTTGTCCTCAAAGCAGTTGTGAGATAATGACACAGTTTAAGTTCAGAAATGCTGTACTTAAGACACTAATTTTCAACATTTTTTACGACACTCATATTAGCACTTCAACATTATTAGCAAACTTTCCTGTTAAATGTCTCTAATTAAACATGACATACTAATACAGAACCATCCAAGTCCTTAAAAACTTTGAGCAGCATTTGATAAGCTCTCCTCTTAACAAAATACTTGAAAGATCTATCTATAGATATTTTTTGGTTTTATAAATGCTCATAATTATTACTGGTAAATAGTTTCAAAATATTTTACCTACAGTTCAGTCAGGACCAAAGAAAACTTTATTTCCTTTTGCAGTATTACATTTGGTGGTATGGCTCTGTTCTGGGGCCCCTCTGCCTTTCCTCGGGCCCATGCAGAAAGCCTCTTCCACACGCCTACATTAAAAGCCTAAGGCAGAGAGAGCACGCTTAATGGCCCTTCCATGTGCAAACCAGGAAAGCCTGATGCAGAGAGAGCAAATGTCACTGCCCTTCCATGCGCCTACATGGAAAGCCTAAGGCAGGGAGAGCGGCAGCAAAGACCCCCCATGGGAACTGCACAGAGCAGCATCAATGACAAACAGAAATGACACTGATAAGTCAGACACAAAATGAAAAGGAGGAGCTGGGGTGGAGGCGGGTTGCAAAGTTGCTTGCAGAGGAAGCAGCAACAGTAGGCAGGCCAGAGCAGTTTAAATAGGGCGCCCCAAATGAGATTTGCCAATTGGTTGCATAGAAAGGAATCATGTGATCTGTCAGCTGACTCCCTTCCATCAATCAGCTGCTCCATCAGTTGATTGGACTGTTTGAGATTAGATGATGTAGCTGGGACTTGAGCTGAGCTTGACATTGTGTCCTGCCTGAACTATGCTCAATTTATTGGAGATATATAATTCACTCCTCCGCCCAGTTGCCCAACACCAACCTCTATCAGCCTACATGGTTTTCATATTTTACAGGTGAGACTTGCATTTTAATGGCTTTGTTTATCATCGAATGTGCAGCAAATCAGTGATTAAACCAGTGGTTTTCAAGCTTTTTGTGCGCAAGGCACACCAAAGGTCGAGCCAAAATCTAAAAAATACACCTGTATTTATATCTGTGTACAACAGCCTCTACAATGTGTGTTATCACTCTTATCAAGATGTAAATATTTGTTTTTATTTACTAACATCAAATAAGAATTGACAACCAACTATTACTCATGAAATATTTAACAAAATGATTCAAGAATTCATTTTAAACTTTTTAAAATCACATTAAAGCACCAACAACACATCCATTTAAATGGGAAATCATTTAAGATAATGTTCCTATGTGTGAATGGGAAAAAATTAAATGAAATTACACTTATTAGCTAGAGTTTGCCTCTTGCCTCTTTATTAGGAAATGATTATGCACAACATACTGATACAGTTAATTAAAAATTCATTCATAACTTTATGTATAGGCACAGTTGAATATTGCAATTATAGTGTGTGGTTATCACAAAACCCCACAGCGCACCAGTGTACCACAGCACACCATCTGAGAACCACTGGATTAAACGGACAAAATGAGATTGGATTTTAGATATTCTCAACTGATGATTTAAATCATTAATGTTTAGTGGATAGCCCTACAGCTGAGGTACCTGATATTTGAAGATTTCTTCCATAATCAGTCTGACTATTCTCTATAGTGTGTGTCAAGCCTCTGTTCCAGGCCATTGCTCTACATCCTTTCAGTAAAATCATCTGCACATTTGGATTTATGGTTTCACTACACTAAACTATATTTACTGTTTAAACCAAATATCTTCCCCCAATTGGTAAAATTACATCATTTTGATGATAATTTAGAGTTTCATGTCAGACATATAGCAAAAACTGCAAGTTACCATCAACACTTTGCTAAATTTCAGCCTACTATAGTGAAAACATTAGTACATGCATACAACATGCATCTGCATTGCTGAAACATGACTGTAGTGTTTAGTGTTTTACCTAATAACACTAATAGTACTGCTGACAAAATCTTCAACCGACCACTGACTTCACACAGTGGCTTACAGATGTGACCTGAAGTTGCTTTTCCCCAGTGAAACATCCTACTCATCCGGTTCCTCTGATTGCAAGAGTCTGACTTTTTACGTGACCCAGCAATTAAAAATTCAACCACAGGAAACAGAAGTTTTTCTCATAAAACTTATTTCCTTTAGAGCTAACTCCCCGTTATGATCAGAGGGGAAAAGAGTTTTTGGCTTTTTCTAGATGGGGACTTAGTCTGTGTTGAGTTCTCCCAGTTTAATATTATATTTAAATTTAGTTTTTTTCCTTAATCTGGCATTTCTGTTTGTTAAGAGTGGGAGCAGCTGCTTTATGTAAGGGTGCTTCTCCAACTTATTTATATTTTAGGTTACATGTATAGCTGTGCATCATCATCATCTGTGGCTCTCAGTCTTCCTCCCTCTGGGGACAGAGGAACTGTGGTGTTGCTATGTTGTTCCCATGATGACCTTACATTGGCCGTGAGGCTTCCTTCCATGTGTATTCTGTGTTTTATTTATGTTCCAAAATGGATTTTGTCAAAGTGTAATTTTAGCTTACCGCCCCTACTCTGACCTTCTGTGCTACAACGGGGAAAAATAAATTAATAAAAACTTGTGTACAAGTTACAATCAGGGCTCAGGGGCGCTGTGGTAACGTTGTTATGTTGAATGAAAACAGACTTTTAGTTGAAGGGTGAGTCCCTCTACGTTCTTTTACGGGTTTTTCAAATTGGAATGCCCACTCAGCTGTTATCAAAATTCTGCAATGTAGGTTAGAGTGGTGAGAGGTGATAAAAATGACAATAACTGAAAGGTTCAGTTCAGATTTTTTGAAGTGGGGTTGTATGAGGTACTTATCCATGGTCAGTGTTATATTTTCACCGCTTCACCTTGCCCTCAGCAAGCTCTTACCAACAGGGACATGAGCTATTATATTACTCTCTTCAAAACACCAGACTCCTTTAACAAAAACAGTAATTTTACCTCACAGAACACAGGAGTTGCTGTTTTGCCACTGCCTCTATGGACTAGATTGTGTTATTGTGTGGCTTTAGGATCCGAATTAATGTGGCGTCCACATCAGTATGTAGCTAAGCTTCCGGATCAGTAAGAGGGTTAGAGTCAATACCTAATTTGGAAGATCGATAACCTGGGTTGTGCAAGTTACTGAAAATTTGTTATAAGTTACAGTTGCTAGTTACTTTTCTCAAAAGTAAAGGAGTTGCTTTACCAATTAGGCTGCATATCAAAGTAAATAGCTACTTGGAAAAGTGACTTTTGTCTATCCATCCATTTTCAACCTCTTATCCGAAGCAGGGTTGTCGGGGCAGCATCTCTCTCCCCAGCCTTCCAGCTCCTCCTGGGGGACTTTGAGGCGTTCCCAAGCCAGACGAGATATGTAATCTCTCCAGCGTGTTCTGGGTCTGCCACATGGCCTTCTACCAGTTGGATGTGCCCGTAACACCTCTGGAGGCGTCCAGGAGGCATCCTGATCAGATGCCCGAACCACCTCAGCCGACCACTTTCAACGCGAAGGAGCAGCGGCTCTACTACAAGCGCCCTCTGGATGTCTGAGCTCCTTACCCTCAAAGGCTGAGTCCGACCACCCTTCTGAGGAAACTCATTTCAGCTGCTTATAACCGCAGCCTCATTCTTTTGGTCATTACACAGAGCTTATGACCATAGGTGAGGGCTGAGACGTAGATGGACCAGTAAATCGAAAGCTTTGCCTTCTGGCTCAGCTCTCTCCTCAACAAGACGGTCCGGCACAGCACCCACATCACTGCAGGCACTGCGCCAAACTGCAGATCCATCTCACAATCCATTCTTCTCGTGAACAAGAACCCAAGATACTTGAACTCCCTCCCTTGGGGCAGTAACTCACTCCAAATCCGGAGGAGGCAATCTCACCATATTCCGGCAGAGAACCATGGCCTCAGACTTGGAGGTGCTCACTCTCATCCCAACCGCTTCACACTCGACTGCAAACCACCCCAGTGCATGCTGGAGGTCACAGTGACTTTTCTGTTACTTTTAAATATCTCCTTCAATTCTCTTATTAAGGCACACATGGCTATTTTATACATAGCTATATTATTCCAGTGTCGCTGTGGACCAGTGTGGGAAAAGCAGCTGTCAGATTTTATCTATGATTGTGCCAATTATCACTACTATGATGAAAAACAAGTAATAAAACAGTAATGCACAATAGATATGTTTGATAGGCCTATTTATTATAGCCTGACAGGCTTTCAAATCAAACAAAACAAGTCAAGTTTTAATACTCTGAGTCAAATGAAATAACTGTCTCTCAGAAATTTGACGCTAACTTCTTATTATGATGGACCTAATGCAATTAAAGTGATGAACACAAGGTTTATTCTTTAACCTTAACAGTAATTAAAATCCTGCACATAGACAACAACTCACCACTATAGACTTAATTTGCACCTGATCTCGAAGAGCGAAAATAATGTCCATATTTCAAGGAAAGCAGGCTCAAATTTCCTGAGCTGTTGGCTGTTATGTGCAGTGACAGTCTGCTGACTGATTGAATAATTCACAGCAATTATTGTGCCACCAAAGGATTGGGTGACTAGTGATGTGCCGGTCCACTTGTGGGTCCTGCAACGTCATTATTATTATTATTATTATTATTGTTATTAATAAGTTGCACACATTGCATGCAGTAGTCCACCTTTTCTTCCCCTTCCCCTGTCTCCCTCTGTCTCTCAAACACACTCTGATACACAGGCGAGAGGGAGCGCAGCTCACGTGAGCCATGCATCACTACAGGTGACATTAGATCATAAGTAGGGAAAGATCCAGTGATTAGGCTGCATTTGTCTGCTGTGATCATGGCAAGAGTAATGAGCCTATTTAAATTTCAGTAATTGTAACTGTGTTTTTTATTAAAAAAAAGTAATTAGTTACATGTCTAGTTACCACCAAAGTAGCGGGATTTCAGTAATGTGTTACTTTGTAATATGTTACTCCCAGCACTGCTGTAATGCCTCTTCACACTGTTGCAGTCCGTGAAAAGATAAAGGAGTATCAAAACAGAAATCACTCAGCAGTTAAACTGTTTTGTCCCCACAGCAATTAGACTCCTAAATCATAACAGGTGAACATTAGGAATCTGAATCTGAACACACAATTTTCAAAGAAGGGCTTAGCTCAGTTATGAAGAGATGCATTAGGCAGGCTTGGGGATTTATATGTAGCAACATCATCATGCAGAAACATGTCTCCGGTCACATGGGAAAACATATTCAGGAGCACTTAGGAAAATAGCATTTGGCGCTACAACATACATACTTTGAATACATAAGGAGCACTATTTGGAAGCTACAGAATGACAGAAAAACCTCTAAAAAGCGAATAATAATGGAGCTGCACTTTAAAAAACAGGCACAAGTGCTTTTCGCTCGTGAACTTAACGGACTGAAACCGAGCTACAGGTTCATCTGAGTCTACATGGTAAAAAGAAGTCATTGCTATGACAGAAAGCTGGTAACTTTGCTGACAAAAAAGAGGCACAAACCAACAGGGAGTTTTCTCTACCTGATTCAAAAGAGCTATTGTGAGAATGGAAGAATATACATAGAACAAACTGCGGCTGTCAGTCAACAACTGAGCCACTTCTTTTCCTCTAACAAGATTTTCATGGGAACTTCTCCTTGTTCTCATTGATGGATCTTTGCGTGCACAACTGTGATTGAGCCCTGAAAAACATGACAAACATGAGAATGCTTTGCCTCGGGCTAAATGCAAAGTGCCTGTCGTTATTTTATATAAAATTACCGAAGTGGAATGCATGACATTATCGGCATGGCCTTGGTATGTAGCGTGTAGCAGGAGCATGTTAGGTTTAAAACAGTATTGATGGATTGCATGAGCTACAACACGCTTGAGGAAAAAAGGAAGTGACAGTGCAGTTGGACTTTCTGTGGATACCTTGTCTCATTAAAACATACAATTATCATTTTAATGAAATACATTTGAGGTTAGCCGAAATGTTCTACTAATGACCTGCTCTCACTTTGAAAGATAAAAAAACAAAAAAAAAAAAAGAAGACAGCACTTTTTAAGGTTGGATGTAATGTGTGTGTTCTTTAATCACACAACAGACTTGCACTCAGTGTTATTCTTGGAGAGGGTGAAAGAGACAGGGATTCATTTTTCATGGAGCTATTTGATTTGCACATTTGGCTTTCAAGGATTCTCAGTGGCATGAGAAAAAAAGAGTATATTTCAGCGACTGAAAGCTCAGCATGAATAAGTGAAAAGTGTCAAAGTGTTTATTTATTCATTTATGAACCTCTCCTCACTGATGCTCCTCAGCAGCATCCCTCAGTGGCACCGCGACATATGCTTTTGTCTGAGTGCATGCAAATTATAGAGCGTGCATTGTTCTATAAATGTGTGGTTTGATTCCACATTACATAACCTTTCTTACATTCGTTTGCCTACTTCCAACCAGGCATCCCTCTAACCTTATTCCAACTCTACATCTGCTAGAAAAGCCATCGCTTTTATATAATTACTCACTACTTTAGCATGAAATGACTGAAACCAATGTGCTTTAAACAGTCCAAATAGGAGTCTCGTTGTGCTGGGGAACTCACAGTTGGTTGATGTTGCTTTTTTGGCCGGTGTTTCGCTCCTTAATATTTCACTAGCTGTTGTTAATCCAATTCTTCTGTTGAAGTGATTCATATTCTCACTGCCGCCAGAGCAGTTTGGCTCTCAGGAAGTAAAAAATGCTTATAATAGGAAATAACTGGTGTGTTGAATTGAGGATAAAGGGTATTAGATTATGCTGGGTAAGTGTGGTGGCAATATACTTTAGTTTGCAAAGTCAGCACTGTTGCAGAGCAATATACTTGATTCAGACAAAGAATTATAATCCAACAAACACCTATGTCATACGTACTCATTCCTGGCAGCCCTGCAGAGGTGCCAGCTGACAGCTCGTTTATGTGAATGGAGCAAAACCCAAAATGACAGTTAAGTCAGTGGCTCATCTGTGAAAATAGTCATCCGCCTATCCTTGTTTAAATGGCTTCTGTCAAGTTAGAGAAACATTTTATGGCTGCCAAGATGCATTTTTGTGCCAACAATGCAAAAGGTGTCCATTTTCTGCCCACAACTGCCCATGTGTAATATGGATTTAAACCATCTGCTTTACAGTGTCAGTTTCCTGAGTTTGGTGCCCATGTTCAACGAGTCTGTCTATTTGCTGTAGGTACCTTTTGTTTTAATTACAAACACTGTTTAATACTTGTTAGTATCTAGGAGTGCTTGAACATTATTGACAATAATGACATTACAGTGAGATTGAAGCAGGTCTGCCTTGTGTTTAAAGGGCTTATACATTTGAAAAGAGGAACGATTCAACTAATTTAACAGATTAGAACCCACACTTGCTGAAAATCTTAATTCTCTGTTTATAAACTCCAAACACTATTATTAAGAATCAAATTGTCCAGACAAAATTATCTTGCATGGGTCCAGACCTTTGAAGCCACCCACTCCACTGAGTTTTGTCTGGCACTGTGGCATGAAACAGTGGTTTCTCGGTTAAAATTAAAAATAACAACCAACAAGCACGATGGGGGGTACAACGATTACCCAAATAAGAGCAAAGCTGTTTACAAGCGGTGCGCTGGACCAATGAGGAGTAAAGACAACAATGGCAGGGCTGTAGACAAGATAGATGCTGCCGTCAAGGCTGTTCTAAATTAATATGTCTTCTCAGTATCACCAGATATTGGAGTTTGTTTTACTTTGCTCCACCCTATTCTTAAAACCCCAGCAAAACAGGTGTGTTGGCATGGCTACGCATCAGTGTGGACTTAAGTTGACATCAGATTCAGGTGGATACGTGGGTCTCTAGTGATTAGCTATCCCCCTCCCCCAGGAAAATTAGTTAGAGTGGTCGCAATGTCAGACTGAAGATGGAAGCTGAGTGTAACGAGTTGACAGTTTTGTTGCATTCAGTGATTCATTTTCCCTAACAGCTTATCCTGTTGGGGGTCGTGGAGGGGCTGGAGCCTATCCCAACTGATACTGGGCAAGAGGCAGAGTACACCCTGGACAGGTCACCAGACTACCACAGGGCTGACAAACAGACACAACTATTCACACTTGCATTCACACCTACAGTCACCAATTAATCTTATTTGCATGGTGGGAGGAAACCGGAAAACCTGCAGAAAACCCACGCTTACACGAAGTGTCATTGTTTGTAAGCAGAATTGCCAAACCTTCCCTCATCGCAGCTTCTTCATTGTGAGGATCTGCCGCTTGTCTTTGTCATATATGATGATAAACTAAATATATGTTAGTTTTACACCGTCTGTAAACAATTAATCGATTAATATAGTCAGTCTGCAGACTATTGATAATAAAAGTACACATTGGTTGCCTGCAGCCCTAGAAGTAAAGCTTGGGTCCGATTCAAAAAGACAATACTGAGAAAGATGTTAGCAAATTTCCTAAAAATTAAAAGTGCAAATATCATCTGATCAACTGAGAGTTAAACCTCAGTGTGTAATTTTTTTAAGAAGACAACTGGAGTTAATACCATCGGTCATGTGTAAGGGATACTCGGGATTCTGATCCATCTGAGATTTTCAGCTCATTGTCTCGACAGTTCAGCAGTTCATATTACAGTCACTCCTGCTCTCAGAGTCTTCACAGTATATAACTGGGCAGCTCTCTACGGCACACAAGCTCACAGAACTTATTATGAAGAAAATGGTAGGTCACTACATTGCTGTAGGCGCTCATTAGAGCACATCTTCTTCCTCTTCTGCCAAAATTTCAGCAGTAATACATAGATGCTTCTTGGTCGTGGAACAGTGGACCAGCTCTTTACCCTTGTGGGGCTGCTGGAGGGGTCATGAGAGTTTTTCTATCCATGCTGCATGTGCTCTGTCAACTTGGAGAAGGCTCATCACCATGTCGCCTAAGGAGTCCATGGGGGGTACTGCAGGAGTATGGGGTACTGGGACTGTTGCTTCAAGCCATTTGGTCCTTGAATAACCAAAGTGAGAGCTGTGTCCGTATACTTAGCACAAAGTCAAACATGTTTTCAGCGCGTGCTGATTTTTGCCAGTGTCGTCCCTTGTCATCGATTCTGTTTGTGATATTCATGAAGCGGATCTCAAGACACAGTGGTGGAGGGAAAGTGTCCAGTTGGGGACCTCAGAATTGCTTCTCTGCTCTTTGCAGATGATGGTGTTCTATTGGCTTCATCACACCGTGACCTCCACCACACATTCGGGTGGTGAGCAGCCATGTGTGTAGCAGTCAGGATAAGAGTTGGCACCTTCAAATCTGAGGCCATGGTTGTCTGTTGTTGGAAAACAGTGGTTTGCTCTCTCTCTCTGCTCTGAATTACTGAATTACTTACTGCCCCAAGTGAAGGAGTTCAGGTATCTCCAGGTCTCAAGAATGAGGGTAAAATAAAGCCTGAGATGGACGGGCAGTGTGGTGCAGCATCAGCAGTGATACAGGCACTGTGCTGGACTGTGGTGGTGAAGAGGGACCTGAGCCAGAAAGCAGAGCTTTCAATTTATCAGTCCATCTACGTGCCGACCGTCACCTATAGTTATGAGCTTTGGGTAGTGACGGAAAGAATGAAATTGTTGATACAAGCAGCTGAAATGAATCACCTCTGTAGGGTGGCTAGGATGAGGTGCTCAGACACTGGAGGGAGCTTGGAGTAGAGCTGATGTTCCTTCATATAAAAAGCTGCCAGTTGAGGTGATTTGAGCATCTCATCTGGATGCCTCCTAGGTGTCTGCAGTTAGAGGTCCAACTGGTAGGAGACACCATGGTAGAACCAGGACACACTGGGGGGATCGTATATCTCATCTGGCCTGGGAATTTCTCAGGATCCCCCAGGAGAAGCTGGAAAATGTTCTGGGGTAGGGATGTTTGGGATGTCTTGTTCAGTCGAGGATAAGTGGAAGACAATGGATGGACATAGATGCAGCCTTGATTTATATTTCTGTATAAATCAACGTTCTGCAAAGATTCACTGGTTTATAAGTCAGAGAATCAACACAAAAGCAATGAAGCAGGCTCAAAGCTAATGCCTATATGCTTCATTTGGTTTGTTTTGTTGTATGCTACACTGCCATTCCCTTGTTTTTCATCCACATAATTCCTTTATTATGGTGTAAAATCATAACACTTGCAAATTTTGACAACTGAGAATTTAATTGCACATGGCAAATGAGTACGTAATATATTTTGCTTAGAGATACAGCAGTGTGGACAGACAGTTGACCAAGAAGCAGGTTCAGCACTGTAGCAGTGCAGCATAGCTGCTAATTTGGAACAAACCAAGCAAACAGCAGGTGTCGGAACTCACTAAGATTTAATACAGGCATAAATAAGACGCATATTTTTGTAGCGTTGAAGTGTTTCCATGCTGTATAGTGTTTGGCTGTGAGTATTGTGTGTGTGCGTCTGCTTCAGTGTGTGGTTTGTGTTATAGACATAGAGAGGCTTTGTGAGTGCTGTTTTCTTCCTGCCAACATAGCTGTTTACAATGCTACGCCAATAATTGGATCAGACTCTGCTCATTAGCAGTGTATTGCAAATAGGTGACATATATCCAAGAAAATTTTGCAAGATATAGAAAAAAACACAAGCTTATGTTTTGTTTATCATCACAAGCAGTGGCGGGGATCCAATAAGCTGCCATATTGTAATGAGGTGAAGATAGAAATACTTATATTCATTTCTCAGACATAGAATTGAGAATAAGAAAAAACACTGAGAGGCCTGAACACCTCAGAGACTAAGACCCATCACAGTATCTCTGTTCTGTTCTCCCCGCAGGCAGTTCCCAATAGCTTTGCTTTCAGCGTCTTGGCAGCTTAATCAAAGACAGAAAGTCCATAGAGGCTTTAGAAATGTGCAGGTGTGAACAGACAGCGCAGGCTTCTCCTTACCTGTTGTCTCTGACTTGAAGAAAATAACAGAACTTTGTGACTCAAATTTAAAAAACAGAAAAAATATTTCCTTATTTACTCAACCATCAAGACTGTTCATATCAGAAATAACTGAAATAACTCAGCATAGGTGAAACATGAAACCACACAAGTGTTTGATTGGACCAACAAAGCGTAAGAGTTTGACTCAGGAGATTGCTGTAGGTATGTAGGTAATGCTCGCCCCAGAAGGAGGTTATCCGGAGGTTTCACTTTTCAGGACGGAACACTGTTAGATCCACCGTCGCAGAAGCCAGTCACCTCATGGATTGAGCATATAGAGACTTGAAATGTTTTTTGTATTGTACTTAAAGAACATTTAGATTGGGGTGTTTACAGTGTTCATCTACAGTATCACAAATCTTTCTTCTTTTAACAATTTTTGAAAATGGTGAATAGGGGTGGTGGACATGGCCCTAAAATAATATCACAATAATTCAGGGTACAATAGTCTTGATGATATGATAATTAGTAAAAAATATTTTATTGATAATTTTAAAGAGGCAACAGATAGGATTCATTTTTTTTAAGCTTGGCGCCACCTAGTGTCAGTGGTGTTGTGTTGCACTGTCACAACGACCAAATTGGCCGTGGGGATCAGAGATAATCAATAACATGTAGGATGTAAAGCCACCAGCATAACTCTATGTATATGTAGAATGCGAAGGTGTGTGGACACTCCACTAAATACATGAGTAAAGAGACTGAGCAACAATTTTCAGATTTATCTGAAGAAAAAACAAATAGTAATACAAATAATTATAGCAGAATGCACAGTACCAGCACAAACAACTCACAGTAAATTATACCAATATGCACAGTATCAGTACAAACAACAGTAGACACAGTGGAATTATACCAATATGCACATGTAAACAGTCCCGATTCTAGAATAAAAGGTACAGTATGGAAACAATGCGGCTGGTTGGAGCTCAAATTGAATGGGAAACAAAGTTTGAGATTTTTCGTGAAATATAAAGTACGTTACAAATAAAATTTATTATTATTATTATTATTATTATTATTAAAGTCCAGTGTTCACTTAGCTGGGCATAACTTAGCTGGGCGATGTCCGTTGATAGCTGCCTCCGAGAGAAGAGAACAGAAGGAGGGAGGGGGGTATCACTGTCCGAGGGCTGCTGTAGAATGGCATCGAGGATGTCAGCTGACCTACACTCACTACCCGGCCCCTGGTTGCAGCGATTTGCGATGCTGGACAACTAGGAGATAACTAGCAGCCAGTACAGTACAGTTCTCTCTCGGCTAGCTAACATTTAGCCGTGTTACTTACTGATTCATTAGAAAGAAAGCCAGCTGGACATTGGTTTTGAAGCCTCTTTGGTCACGGAGCTCCCTCCATCTCTTTAACGCCTGACTGAGGTTTACTCTTGTTTTTCCTCTTCTTTTATCACTCTCCTTTTTGCTTTTCTTTGCCTCCTCAGACAGAGGAGCTCGTTTTCTTTTGCTAGGCCGTTTTTCACTTGTTTCCAAACTTTGTCTGTCTGCCATTGTGCTCGTGACTCAACCATCTCATGCCCAACTCCTCATAAGGACCCGCTCCAGTCCCTGATTGGCTGACCGACCAATTCTGCAATACATGACGCATTTCCTGCCGTAAAGCAGATTTTTTTTTCGCAAAATTTCAGTGCCGGTGGCAGAAGCTTATTGCAAAGCCACTAAGTAACCTATGTAAACGTCTGATTTTACTGTGGCCACTACCCTGTGCAACCCACATTATTTTCATAATGATATATTTAGGAAAAGATGCTATCTGTTGCCTCTTTAAGAAAATACAGTTGCATCAAAAAAGTGTTATGGTTTTATATGCCTTGAAATATTCAGTAAAAACTTAACAAAAATGATCTCTCATTTCTTTAGTTTGTGAGCAACAAATGTAACTCAGAGTGACATTCAGATTCTGAATACAATATTAATAGTACAACAAAATAAAATTTACCACAAATTACATACTTAAATACTAAACAACTACAAAAAATGTACCCTGGCATCTATATATATATATAAATCAACAGATTTCCTTCTCTTTTGGAAAAATCCTAAATGATTGAGTTGTTATTTTCCACTTAGACCTTTCTGTTGTGCCAGTTCTCCCCTAATCATCACGCTGTAACCTGTATCACTCAAAACTGATCATCAGACCCACCCACGCACGCACCTGTTGATTTTGACAGGCTGTTATGCTACGGTGACTTCAGCACATTCACATATATGTAGTGTTTTGTTGAGACACAAGCATCACATAGGTTTACATTACCAAAGGCTTACGACAAAATGGCTTGATGACACTGATGCGTGTGTGCACACAGCGAGAGGGGAGATGGACAGATGCTGTGCTGCTGCCAGAGGAGCTGCTAAATGAGTTCCCTCTGAGCGGGAACTCGCTAATAAGTTGAAATATTCCAAATATCATGCTATGAATCATCCTTATCACATTAAAAATTACACCGGTATTATTGTGAGTGATATGCTATGGCACACACCTAATAGTGAACCAAGGAAATTGCAGGCTAAACTGTAAACTGTCACAATATATGGCTGCTGTTGTCATTAGTTTTAAAGTAATTTGATTGACTGTAGCTCCCGTCACTGTTTAAACGTTATGATTTGTTGAGAGCTTCTTGATTGTTTGTTACTCACCATATTGGTATAGCATGATTATGTAATTACCATCAGGTGTGTGACTAGTGTGGTTCCATATTACAGATCAGCGTGCCTGTGTCAGACTATCTATGCATTTGAATGCTCCAGTATATAGTATGTCAGATGCAGTACACCAGATTATTAGGATACATCTATTTGGATTTTGCAGTATGCAAGCTGGCATGCTTCTCTGGCTATTCTCACCCATAATCCTGTACGCAGCGGAAGACACGTCACATTGACTGAGCCACTGACAGGTGACAGCTTGACAGCTGTTAGAAGCCACAATGATGGATGATAGCGCATTCAGATGACTGATGACCAGACGAATAGTAATTATTTTAGTGAACAAAATAGTAATGTTAATACACAACCATCCATCCAGCCTTTGGGGGTCGCGGGGGGGGCTGGAGCCTATCCCAGCTGACATTGGGCGAGAGGCAGGGTACACCCTGGACAGGTCACCAGACTATCACAGGGCTGACACATAGAGACAGACAACCATTCACACTCACATTCACACCTACGGACAATTTAGAGTCACCAATTAACCTGCATGTCTTTGGACTGTGGGAGGAAGCCGGAGTACCCGGAGAAAACCCACGCTGACACAGGGAGAACATGCAAACTCTGCACAGAAGGGCTCCCACACCCGGCCCCTAATACATAACCATAAAAATGAAAATAATATTGATAGAGAAATGCATTATGTAATTTTACTGTGTGGATATAAAATTTTAGAATTTACAATGTATGCAACTTAAAAGTGAAAACTACATACATTGCAAAGTGACAACAGCAGAGATATGAGCAAGAGGGTCAAAGTTCAGGGCCCAGTGTTATGAAGAAGTACTATGTCCTGACTGTGTGCATTCTGCATACAACAGCACTTACTTTGTAAGGCAGCTGCATACTGAAAGTAAAAAGAAAAGGTATGCAATTCAGAACGCAGCACAAGATTATCTCGAAGATACAAGGTGCAAGTTACCCTGGTTGCGTTGATTGTTGATGTTCTGGGACACCGTGTTAAGTTCTGCCTGTTACATGCATTGTCGTCTTTAAAAATGCACTTCCAGTGTTACAAGAAATGTACCGTTTGCATACAGTCTCCTTTAAAATTAACACACTACGTCGGTACAACACCGCCAATTGACATTTTTTTCCCTTCAACAACAAACGCATGTGGTTACATTTTGCCGGCACACATATGGGGTTGGTTTAGCATAAAAGAACAGAGTTTGGCTTTAGAATCATATAGGAAGTGAACACCAGCCTCCCAGGTGACAGTCAGTGGTTGTTGGACCCATCCACCACTCATCCTGCCTGCCTTTACTTCTGTTGTCATCCCACCATGTTCGTTGGTGCTTGATGCCAGAAGTCACTGACCAAGTGCTGGATTTCAAATACTTCATAGTGAGACCAGGTTAAACCAGCTTCAACTCAGGGCAAGCTCTACTGGTTGAATTGTGTGTCCAACTGGTGTCTGACCTGCAGTACTGTACAGTGATGAGATTTTATACTCATACATCAGCACCAGATTGTGATGAGGTGTTTCCACTTTTACTGCTCATAAAACTGCTCTGATTTTCTGCTGTGAAGCAAACATTTGCACTGTCACTTTAGAATGTTTATCATGAAGATATTGTTCATTTTCTTTTCTACAGGGATGCATGATAATATTGGCACATCATCAATATCTGCAGATGAAAGCTTTCAAATAAAATATTGGCATCAGCCCGAAATGATTATTCTGCTGGGTGGATAAGGCTGACAAGATGATGCTTTAATTATGTGACTTTAATTAGTTGAAATATGTCAGATTTGCCTTGGTTGTGGCTATTGTCAGTATTGTCTCAGTGAGGGCATCATCCAAGCCTGTTGAAGTAGTACGAATTTCATTTCATTTATTTGTTTGAAAATGTTGCATAAAAATAATTATGGCATTTATTACATGTAACCTAAGTTGAGGTAGTTTTCTTATGTCTCCATCATGATAAGAGTAGGCATATAATATGTTAATTCCACTACAGGAGAGACTTGGGGCCCTATTTAGATGGTCTAAAAAGCAAAGCGTGTCCCAGTCACTTGCTAGTTAGACAGCACGTTTTTAGACTTTGTGCCATGGCGGAGAGTCTAAAAGGATTGGACTTACTCTGTGAATTAGTCATGGGTGTGTTTTGGGTGTATCATTCAATAAGCCAATCAGAGTGTCACCTCTCATTCCCTTTAAAAGAGGTGCGATTGGAGTGCATGGCGGAGAGCTAGTTAGATGGCGGACCTACCAACTGGAAAGAGTGAGCGTTACAGCTGAGGAGACAGATCTCCTCGTGCGGGAGGTGAAGGCCCGTCAGAACCAGATCTACGGGGACAGCAGACAGGCACCCAAGCTCCCCGAGGTAAAGCAGGCGTGGGATCACTAATGCAAGAAAGATCTTACTAAATATCTGTGGAATATTATTCAAACCTGTTTTCATCATATAACAGAGCACAGCTGTCAGGACTGCCGCGGAGCTCCCCAAGGTGCTGATCCTGCAGCTAGGACCTGTTAAGCATTTTCTCCCCCACCCACATTTGTTAATTGTTTTCAGATGTTTCCTAGAACTGTGTTCTGCTTCTTATTTGCATGTGTGTCCTCTCTACACTCAGATAACAATATAATAATATAATATAATGTAGCCTAGTATAACATGTTAAAATAAATGCAGTGTGTGGGCTTTGGTTTTCAATCAAAAAAACTGATAATTTCACAATTTCATTTGTCATTATTACAAATTATGATGATCATTATTACTGCGATTAGATCATTCTGATTAATGACTGACCATTAAGACGTGTTTCTGATAAATATTTTAATGTGCACAATAATAACCTTTCACACTGTAATCATATTTTTATTTGTTATCTTTTGCATATGTGTGGCTGCTCTGTGTGTGTCTGAGCAGAGTTTAACAGCGAAATACTGCGCCGTTGACTTTAGACCAGGTTTTTGTTGGTCACTGGCGTATTTGCTTTTTACGTCATCTAACTAGCAACGCGCCATGACTGCGCCTGACCACTCCTCATTTTTAGACCAACACATCCAGAGAAGCGCAAGTTCATTTGCTAGTTAGACGAAGAGGGCGCAGGGCGTGAAAATGACAACTGCGCCTGCATCTAAATAGCAATGACACTTGCGACATGGATTATGCGCCCTCCGCCGTCCACTTTAGACCATCTAAAGAGCCCATGATGTTCTAATATGTGCATATGTCAGTATCAGCAGTTGGTAGTCAGTTGGAAAGTTTCCATAGGATATAAAATCTATTATTGTGCACTGTGGCGTCATGTTGGTGTAGTGGTTAGCATTGTCGCCTCACAGCAAGCGGGTTCTCGAACCCAGTGTGTGGGAGCCCTTCTGTGCAGGTTAGGTTAATTGGATACTCTAAAAATTGCCCGTAGGTGTGAATGTGAGTGTGAATGGTTGTCTGTCTCTATGTGTCAGCCCTGTGATAGTCTGGTGACCTGTCCAGGGTGTACCCCACCTCCCACCCAATGTCAGCTGGGATAGGCTCCAGCACCCCCGTGATTCCCAAGGGGATAAGCAGTTACAGAAAATGAATGAATATGTCAGTATCAGCAGTTGGTAATGAGTTGGAAAGATGCCATAGGATATCGGCAAAAAATCTATTATCGTGCATCCATAATCTTCTCGTCTTCAAGTGATGAATATCTGTCTTTCTTGGCTTCTTATAACAGATTCAGATGGGCTCTCTTTCAGATGTTTTTCTTTGAGGCAGTGTAAAACCTATAAAGCATCAGCTAATGGATCAATGTGCCTCTTGGTATTGTTTCAGTACATTTTGCCTGCAGTGCCAGGACTCCACATTCTTTCGCACTCTTTTTAATGTTGCATGCTTTATTTGTTTTTACCATTTACAGTGTTTAGGTGTTAAATAAAAGATAAAAAGATACAGGGTTTTACTCATTAAAGGTTGAGTCCTTCATTTTAGGAGAAGCCAGATGCTGCCGTGACAATGATTACAGGTGTTTGTCTCAATTAACCCACAGCTCCGCTTTAGGAAACATGGGAATGCTGCTCAACACCATTCAAATTAAATCTAATGCGCTAGCTAATTACAGAATTTATTTTCCATTCCTCCACACTCACCTTCAACTTAATCACAGGTTCCTCTTTTATTCTCCACTTGGGATTGAGAGAGTTTCTGGGAAATTCAATTATCTAAGTGGGAGATACCGTTCTTTAACTACACATGCGCCTGGTCCTGATTCAATTTATTTCTCCTCCTCTGTGCACTGAGGCGATTTCCACTGTCTACATTCAACAGTTAAATCCTTATATTATACTATATAAATATAACTTTACCACTTCATAATATATTTCTCATAGTGTTTGTCTTGTAAATGGGAGTTAAAAGGACGCTGTCTTTTGGGATTGAGCGTGGATCCTGCATTCGGCTGGTTGAAAGAGGCTTTTGTCCAGGCCCATGTTGGACAAGGGAGAGAGGATGCTCCAGAGAAAACCATCTAGAGACAAACAGACAGAGACAGAGATTAAAAGAGTCTTCACTGCCACAGGCCTTTAATCACGAATCTCATAAAGAGCAGGAAGCAGCAGAGTCCCATGGTTCTCTACTATTCTGTTAGGATCCAAAGCACACACAAATATACAAACACAGACACATGTTGATGGCATAAAGCACCATGAGCCCACACACACACAGGCAGTCACAGACACTCACAGCGAAACCTGCAAACCAAACCTGACATCACCTGTCATGGAGAATCCCAGAGGTTTTTCTCTTTTTCATTACAAGACCCTGTTTGTCTTTGCTGAGGCTGCAGTGAAACGTCTGGAGAGAAAGAAAAACAGTCTGTATGCTGCTCCTGGTAAACTCCACTGACTCCTCAATTTAGAACATGGCTGAAATCTATTATTATTATTATATATGTATATACTATACTGTACTGTACTGTACTCTACTAACCTATACTACACCATTATATAGACCCTTTTACTGTTAGTAAACAATATGATGTTTTGGTGGGCGGGGCTTAGCTGGAGGTGTAACAATTCTCCGCAGAAATTAGCTAGTGCTAGTTAGCAAGTTCTGTTGGCTTGTTTTAGATAGTGGAGGAAGATGAAACGAGTGGTGCATTCAGAAATACTCATCCCGAGTGCCAGAGTGCACTCTGGTACAACCTGGACTGTTCGTAAATTTAGAGCACTGTTGGTTGGTATTTGGTTATCAAGACCACCACACTATTCACACCGATTGGAGTGAGTGTGTGATTAACTTAACTGTTCATTAATTCATGTAGAGTTATAACGCTCAGTTTCTTTGATCAACAGGGCTCTCATTTTAGTGTAGAGGGTCAGACTGGATTTACGAACACACCACGTCAGGTCACTCTCGGGGACCACGAGTGTTAGTTGAATATTAAAGCAGCTGTGCGGAACTTTTTACCATTAATAAAATTGTCCCTAGTTCGTATCACCCCCCCTTGAAGATCCGCATATTTATTTGAACCCAACAGCGACAAAAAAGCCTTTCTCTATATGGCTATTTAGCGTAGCCTCACTCGGGTCGGACACACAGCGGAAGTCAGCAAACCAGAATACAGCACCAGAGGCGGAAGTGATTCTGCTCGCCCGCAGCGGCCCGCAGCCATTAAACCACAGAAGAAGAAGGAGCCGTGTTTACAGTGTTCTTCGAGTAAGCACTACGCAATGAGCATTACTGAACACATAACACCTAACAGTTTTACCAGACATGTATCTGTGAGGACTTGGTTGTACTTTTGACGTCATGGCGGATAACGAAGAAGCATCATCTAAAATTATCTGTGACTGTGACCATGAACACAAATATACAGCCGGCAGTTGTCCTCAGTTTATAAGAAATTCAGAGCTACACCAGAACATTTATGAACAGATCTTACTTTACCACTAATTTGTGTGTAATGTTAGCATGTTTCCACTACTTACTTGGACTGACCTAACGTTAGTAGCGTTAGCTTTGCGAGCGAAGGCTGCAGGTAACAGCTTTGCTGTGTTAGGATTATGTTATGTCTTCACTGTGTATCTTCACATAAAAGAATACTCCGACGATTTGGGAGTTATGCCCTTTCTCTATCATTTTCATATTGAGACAACATGATTGATATCTTTTTTTGTGTCCGTACATCCAGTGGCTGGGTTTCAGCGGTGAGCATTGCGCTTATAGGGGGTCAGTACGTACTGCGCTGTGATCTGCGGAGGGATACACCAGTGAGCAGGCAGGCACAGATGTACCTTGTAAAGAAAACTCAGCTGTTTATTTAGCCTAACGATATCTCCGGACTATAGTAGCTGCAATGGACGACTTTGAATGGGATTTTGAAGAGTTTCTTGTAGCGGACACAGACCCAGAGCCATACCTGTTTGAGCCGGAGTACACAGATGAGGAACTCCATGTGTTGCATGCTGAGTGGGCGAGAAGAGAGGCTGAATCCTCTGCTCCCATTTTGCTGCACAGAATGGGACTCGGTGCTACCATCATTGGGGAGATATATCATCAGGAGGAAAAGCGCCGCAGAGAGTGCATCACAAGGAGTGAAAACTTTGCAGCAATCACTAATCCTGGCGTGATTGAAACTTTTTTTCATGTTCTTAAGATGAACTGGAAAAAACACCCCAGGCCTGCAGGAGCTGATGGACAGCTTTCAGTCGGATGAGTAATATCGTCCGTGTCGTGTCTTTGTTTGCTTTTACCGAGTGACCTAGCGTACCTGTCCCAGAGCCAGCTGCAGCTGTTGCTTACCGATGTATCCCTCCGCGCAAGATGTATTGACCCCCTACAAGTGCCATGCTAACCGCTGTCTCAATATGAAAATGATAGAGAAAGGGCATAACTCCCAAATAGCATTCCCAAGAGTATTCTTTTCACATAATAATGTGGACTCAGCAGATGACTTGTTAACTGTTTATTCGTCCGTACACCGAACGTACACGGCTGCTTCTCATTGTTTCCAGTAGCACAACAACGGTTACTACATTACCCAGAATAACTTGAGGCTCACACTACTACGGTAGCCTTAGTAGCTCAAAATACACAACAGATTAGATTAGATCAGAACAGAAACACAAAAGGAGAATTTACTGAGTAATTTTGCTGTTTCCACTAATTACTTGGACCGACCTGACGTTAGTTAATCCTCTCGCTCTCCAAAACAAATGCATGCGGTAATTGCCGGCTGCAGTCGGAATTTTACGACACCAGGCTGTGTGTGTGTTTTAATCAAATTTGCAAAATAAAGGATACTCACAGTCAGGACTGGGCAATATGGGGAAAAAAAATCAATACTTTTGAACAAATATCTCGATGCTGATATTGATAAATAATCATCAGTAATGTGAACATAATGACTAAGTGGGGAAAGGCAAATAACAGAACAGCTAGAACAGTCTGGTTAGTTCAGAAAAATTAAATCATTTTTCAGTTATGCAGCCTTTAGAACCAGGAAAAGACACCATTTACTATTTTATAATATCCAACAATTGACGACAATAACTAGTCTTGTATCATGATATTGATACATTTATATATTGCCCAGCCCTGATTAGACTTTATCATGATTGTTAGATCCTTATGGTTTCTGTTTTCTAACATTGTGCCCACTGAGGTAATAACTGAGATCTGTGGAAACAGCAACTTTGCTACAAGTGTGATGGGACAAAACACCTAAGTGTTCAGACAGGTTGTAAACTGACCAACAGTTCAGGCCCATACACTAAATAAGCCACTTTATGTGGACGTAAAACTGAGTGTGAGTGCACCCAGAATGTTGCCAATAATCCTTCATTGCACTGGAAACACACACTGTGTGTGTGGACAACTTTGATAAGTGTGATACATCAAAGTTGGTCCAGGAAGTCGGCCTGTGTAATGTGAGAAAACAACACTGGGTCATAATACTTACCATTATCCTTTGTTTGTTTTCTCTTCCAAAGAGGTTTGCCTAACACTATGTCAAGCAGCTTCAGTCCTTAGTCTGTCTCTCTCTACAGGTCATGTGATAGACAGCTGGATTGATTTAAATAGAAGCAGATCTATTATTTACCAAGAAGTGTAGGTAGGTAGTATGTGTAAATGAACTAGGGTAAGCTTCCCTTTATCTTACCAGCATCCAGATCTTCCTACACATCTCTTAGCTGAAATCCACTAGATGCTTTAACTACAGACTGTACTTCCGCATTTCAGTATTCATACGGATACAAAGAGTATAGAAGCCAATCTCTCTCTCTCAAACTCAGACCAAACTCTGTTCAAACTGTAAAACTGGGCAGGGCTGATCAAATATGAACCAAGATTCTGTCACTGTATTGTCTATTTCTCACCTAAACAGTCTTTAAACATATTTTAGTGCACTGTTTGGCTGTAATATGAGAATTCGTGAACAGGAAGTAGGCGCCATACTGTTTGTGTTTGGAAATTAAATGATAGAACTCAGTAGTGTTGATCAGATATGAACCAAGATACCTGTGTCAAAATGAAGAAGCCAGCAGAAGCATTTATTGGTCCAGTGTGGTGCAGTGCATTCTGGTAGTTGCAGGTTTTCTTCTTCTTGAGCAAAACAAATGCTGCAACCTTTTTTTCAGTTTTCTCTGGACATATGGCTCCAGTTTCAAAAGTATCTGCATCTGTCTGCTGCATAGACAGTTTAGTTTTATGAAAAGATCATCTTTCCAGCAGTGAAATACTTCTTGAAGTGGTTAATTGATTATCAAAATAGCTTTCTGTCAATTGATCAGTCCATCAATCAACTATTCACTTCGCTCTACACAGAAACCTTTGGAAATGACCGTGTGTGCAGTATATAAGATACTTAGTATGCAAGACACACCTTAAGGTCTTGAGCCATCACTCTTCCTCCCTGGCTGAGATACGTTTTTGTGACACAACACAAGCTTCATCACTGGCAAATAAAAGCTGCCAAGCGGCATAATGACATAATAAAGTTTCCTCCCAACACATCCACTAGCAGCTTTGACCTTTGATGTTTTTGACCTTCCTCATAACTCAGATAATGGCTTTTGATTGAATAGCTCTGGGAAAGTGTAGGCAGGTGTTTGTGTTTGTGTGCGTGCGTGCCTATGTGCGTGTGCATTTGGGAGAGGGATGTTAAAAAAAAAAAAAAAAAGTAAGTTACAGAGTTTGACACCCACTCCATCAGCTCTGTGAATTGTGGAAATGCATCGATCGTTGCGACAACGTTATTGTGTCTTGCCGGGCCCAGCTGGGGAGGAAGATAACAGAGATAACATAGCTCGTTTCTCATGAGAGCATGCTTCTGTCTGTTTCCCTGCCTCTGCCCTAGGCTGTGCATCTGAACAGCTGTGTGTGTACGGACGTGCTCTGTTTATGTTGGTTGGATGTACGGTAATAGGCAGCCTCTCAGAGGCAATGCTAAAGATAACATCCTTTCAAGCTGGTGTGTGCGTAAGAGATCTCCTCTGTTAAATGTTTTTTTTTTCTGCTGCAAACAAGCTGATAGCAGAATGAGGCATTACAGTCAGGTATGAGGGGTTTGAAATTTAAGGTTATCGCACATGTAAAAGCACACGCACACACCAGTCATCTGTCTTTTATTGTGCTGCAGTGCGAGGACGTAATGGTGCAATATGTTAACCAAAGACAGCTCCAAGGTTAAACGTTTGCATTCCTGTGTGCTCTGCCCCATCACAGTTATGCTGATTAGAGGAGAAGATTTCCAACACTATTAGCCTTTCTTCTGCGTCGTCCTGTGGATGATGATGAAGTAGCACTGAACATGTGCAAGCTGCAGGGGAGTAAGAGATTAGAGGAGGTCTTACGTGAACTAATAGACCGCAGAGTACCTGAAGGTGGAGCTTGGAGCCGACAATATGCTTGGAGCACTACGCAGCGATGGCACAAAAGAGGCTATATAAACCTTTGCACTTTGCCAAAGAGAAATGAGAAAAGTAGATAATGAACGAGCACAGACACATATTTATCCCCCAGCGTGACTAGAAATACCTGAACCTCTCTTGCCTGCTCCTCTCTCTTCTTATTCATCTATTTTCATCTAAATGGTATCTCTCACCCTTCTCCTTGCTTCTATTTTCCTCACCCTTTCAAACCAAAACCCCTCATCTTTTAGTTCTCCTTGCTCTCCCTCCTGCTCAGCTCCACTCCTCTTTCTTCTTTTGTCCGCTGTGTGTCTCTGCCCCCTCTCCCTGTCACCCCCGCTACTCTCTGTCTTCACCCTTCCCTCCTGGAGCTCAGAATGAGTCTCATTTCTCTGCCGGCTCATTGTCAAAGAGAAAAATGAGAACATGAGACAGTGAGGGGCACAAAGCAGGCTTTTGACAGTAATGGGATTATGAGGTGGGGGATGGAATATTAAAGTAACAGAGGGGAAATACGAAATGTCAAATGGACATCTGAACAGAAGGCAAGCAACACTTAATCAGAGCTCGAAGTCTTGCCTGCACCGTGCAGTGACTGGTGGTAGATGCATGAGAGGTGACAGGGAAAACAATAAAGGCACTCACAGTCTGTTAAGTATTCCATTATGTGCCATCTTGTGCTGGCTGAATAAAGAGAGAAAGAAAAGGGGAAGGTGGTGAGACAGAATACCAGAGAAAAACATCCCATGGAGGCCGTGCATCTCTCCATCATCCAAGGACAGCTTGCTAATAGAGTTGTTTACATGCAAGCAGCAGCTCTCTCTCCCTTTCTTCCTCTCCCTCACATGCACCCACAGGTCTGCTGCATACATGCATACCATTTGCATGCCTCTCTGTCTTGAATTTGATGCACATTGTCACCGGTGCAACTTCCCCACACGTTGAAATGAATCAAATCAAGCATTCTGCATGAACATGTACAGTATGCTATAGTGTCGTGTCAGCCGTTTGTGCTCGTGTTTGTGTGTTTAGTCAGCAAGGCTTGATCTGGGACAAGCAGGCCTGTTAGTTTAACCTTGTGCCCTGCGTGCATGCCCAGCAGTTAATGGGCACTGTTGGCAGGAGCCAGTTAGTATCCTCTGACTTCGCATCTGCCATGTGGTCTGGCCAAGCGTGATGCCAGTTTCTGAAGAGACCGGCTGATACGCCTTTAGACTGATTGAATTCACACTTCTACATCTCTATTTTTACACATTGCAAGTCGACATGGGTGTGTTGCCTTGGTTTTGGTTGCTTTTCCTTAGTTGCAGTTTTTACCGGGATCACACTGTACCTTTCAAAGTAGCAGCAGGGAGACAGCAGGAGCAGGGAGAGACTGTTGTTTAATCAAAGGGCCCGGGCTCAAGCTGCTGTCGGGCCCTTGAGTGAGACACTGAATTCCTAATACCTGAGGGGAATGTCTCGAGCTGACTTTCTGGTTTCTCTGCTGACTGGTTTTAAAATGAGATCCCTGTTGACAAAACCTCCCTTGGAAATGATGATCTCTGCTCTAGTTGTGTGCTGTGGGTTTTGTTGTGACAGACACTTTAATTCTGCTGGCTGTGGAGATTTCAGATCATGGTTCATGGGTGTTGAGGCTGTTGGGCCACTGTTGAAGGGTTGAGATAGAGTGACAGTCCCTCAAGGATTTCGCAACTATTAACACAATTCAGCCAATCTCTGTGAATTCTGCACAATCTTGGAATTGCGTCCACTCACCGCAACTTTACCTTAAATTTGTCTGTTTAAAATGGATAAAATCTCATTCCAGTAGAGCTGCGCACAGCGTATTGATTTGTTCAGCCCCTTATTACCACAGTCTCCCTCTGTTTATCATGAGACTGCTGCTGCGCAGGGACACAGTCACACACAGTGACAGGGACAACTGTTAGCATCACATGGATAACATTACCCAGTGTTTACAGCGGTCGATTTCAGTGTTGGTGTGAGCAACACACGAGGCCCCACCACAGCTAACCATGAGTGGGGCCCTTTCCTGCAGTGTAGAGCAGGCGAATATTAACCGTCTAGTGAGGACACTTATCATTTCAAACGCACAACTTAATTTAACAGACCACTTTAGAACACCGGACACAGATTGCTGAATTAAATAACTGTTGAAGCTTTCATTTTACAAACTATGAAGTGTCACATCGGCTGTCAAGCTGTCCAAGGCACAACAGGCTCTCCATCACCTGATGCTGAAGCCGCGAGGCACACGATGGTCTCTCATCTAATGCTTACACTACTGTGGTGTCTGCCTCATCTGTAATGTGCAGCCTATTTCTCCTGTCGATCACTGTCTCTACAATCAGGTAGGCCTGTTTTATCCTCGCAGACCTCTCTGTTGCCTTCTAAATCTTCCTGACTGGCTCTGACATATAACAAAGACAACAATGGACCAACAAAGATTTTTTTAAAATGCTTGCCATATTTTGTGGCAATATTGATTTTGAAAATGCATCATATCATGATGCACATCTCATGTAATTGTAATTTACAAAATGGTTTTGTTTTTTGTTTTGTTTTTAAATTCTTAAAATGATAAATAGCAAAACATAGTAAAAAAAAAATATAAAGATATCACAACATGCATCACAATTTTTTTAGAAAAGCCACCATCAGGCATTTCAGGCTGCAGCAATCACAAAAACAGCTCGCAAATCCTGGAGGAACTGGAGAGTGGAAACTTGTCCAAAGACAGTCCAAATGGATACACCACTTACAGACTGAATATCCTAGGGGCTTAAATGATGAATTGTTGCTGTCTTTTCTTTTATGAATACAGATAGATATACATAGGTACATGCATGCATGTTCTTACTGTTATTGTGGAAATAGATTGGTCACTTATCTTTTAATACCAGAATGCAGAATGCATTAATAACAGAATGCAGTATGTATATTCTTTCCACCTCCTTTTTTTAACCTCAATATTCATCATTTGATGATGTGTTATTGTCATATGTATATTCTGCAGAGGTTCTGCACATGATGAGTTTTTTACATATATACAATCTGTCACTTACTTGGCTGTTAGGAGTTACATATATATATATATATATATATATATATATATATATATATATAGAAAGCTGATAGAAATCATCAAAAAAAACATCATCAAAAACCAGATATGAAAAATAGTACATTTCAGTCATGAGAAGAAGAAATGTAGTGTTTTACTACTCATGTACAGTACAGGCCAAAAGTTTGGACACACCTTCTCATTCAATGCGTTTTTTTTATTTTCTTGACTATTTACATTGTAGATTCTCACTGAAGGCATCAAAACTATGAATGAACACATGTGGAGTTATGTACTTAACAAAAAAAGGTGAAATAACTGAAAACATGTTTTATATTCTAGTTTCTTCAAAATAGCCACCCTTTGCTCTGATTACTGCTTTGCACACTCTTGGCATTCTCTCCATGAGCTTCAAGAAGTAGTCACCTGAAATGGTTTCCACTTCACAGGTGTGCCTTATCAGGGTTAATTAGTGGAATTTCTTGCTTTATCAATGGGGTTGGGACCATCAGTTGTGTTGTGCAGAAGTCAGGTTAATACACAGCCGACAGCCCTATTGGACAACTGTTAAAATTCATATTATGGCAAGAACCAATCAGCTAACTAAAGAAAAACGAGTGGCCATCATTACTTTAAGAAATGAAGGTCAGTCAGTCCGGAAAATTGCAAAAACTTTAAATGTGTCCCCAAGTGGAGTCGCAAAAACCATCAAGCGCTACAACGAAACTGGCACACAATGAGGACCGACCCAGGAAAGGAAGACCAAGAGTCACCTCTGCTTCTGAGGATAAGTTCATCCGAGTCACCAGCCTCAGAAATCGCAAGTTAACAGCAGCTCAGATCAGAGACCAGATGAATGCCACACAGAGTTCTAGCAGCAGACCCATCTCTAGAACAACTGTTAAGAGGAGACTGCGCGAATCAGGCCTTCATGGTCAAATAGCTGCTAGGAAAGCACTGCTAAGGAGAGGCAACAAGCAGAAGAGATTTGTTTGGGCCAAGAAACACAAGGAATGGACATTAGACCAGTGGAAATCTGTGCTTTGGTCTGATGAGTCCAAATTTGAGATCTTTGGTTCCAACGCGTGTCTTTGTGAGACGCAGAAAAGGTGAACGGATGGATTCCACATGCCTGGTTCCCACTGTGAAGCATGGAGGAGGAGGTGTGATGGTGTGGGGGTGTTTTGCTGGTGACACTGTTGGGGATTTATTCAAAATTGAAGGCACACTGAACCAGCATGGCTACCACAGCATCCTGCAGCGACATGCCATCCCATCCGGTTTGCGTTTAGTTGGACGATCATTTATTTTTCAACAGGACAATGACCCCAAACACACCTCCAGGCTGTGTAAGGGCTATTTGACCAAGAAGGAGAGTGATGGAGTGCTGCGGCAGATGACCTGGCCTCCACAGTCACCGGACCTGAACCCAGTCGAGATGGTTTGGGGTGAGCTGGACCGCAGAGTGAAGGCAAAGGGGCCAACAAGTGCTAAACACCTCTGGGAACTCCTTCAAGACTGTTGGAAAACCATTTCAGGTGACTACCTCTTGAAGCTCATGGAGAGAATGCCAAGAGTGTGCAAAGCAGTAATCAGAGCAAAGGGTGGCTATTTTGAAAGAAACTAGAATATAAAACATGTTTTCAGTTATTTCACCTTTTTTTGTTAAGTACATAACTCCACATGTGTTCATTCATAGTTTTGATGCCTTCAGTGAGAATCTACAATGTAAATAGCCATGAAAATAAAGAAAACGCATTGAATGAGAAGGTGTGTCCAAACTTTTGGCCTGTACTGTATGTATATATATACATATACATGAGTAGTAAAACACTACATTTCTTCTTCTCATGACTGAAATGTACTATTTTTCATATCTGGTTTTTGATGATGTTTTTTTTTTGATGATTTCTATCAGCTGATTGGTTATTACCAGCAGGCTCCTGGCTGCTGTTTAATAGGGGTCATACCCACAGATGTCCCAGTAATGCTGAGGAAAGCCTAGGGCTGGAGCGCGTCCCTTTCCCTCTGCTGCTGTGCATCATTAAAAGTATTGCATACTTACATGTAGTTGTGACTGCTGGCGACTTCATTTGCTAACTTAAAGAGCAGGAAGATCTGTCTTAAAAGTGAAATGTTTCGTGCAATAAGGTCTGGTCAAGGGAGGCACAGTGGGGGGGTTTATATAACTAAGGCTGGCCAGTAGCTCAATATTAGGATTTATCAACAATCAGTGATATTTTAGTTCTGGCCCCGTTCATTTTTTCCCTAAACATTGTTTCATGACTCACAGTTGGAGCTCCTCTTCTGCTTGGATCAGCATGAAACTCTCCTGGTTTAATCATTAATACAACAGATTAAGAACTCCGTCAGAAAATATCTGGTTCTTTGATAAAGACTCAGGGGTACAAGCCTGTAAACATAAAAAGGAAGAAGATAACTGTGACTCCCTCAGTGCATTTCAGCCTGATTTCAGCAGAAGCATTCAGTCGCTGAGCTTGAAATTCTGTGATGTGCTCGCATTAACGGTGGGTGAAAGCTAAAAATTACAGTGTTGACAGACAATACACCCTGCATCTTATATCAGTTTACTTTGTATTCTGGGTCAATTTTAGATTAATGTAACAACTATGTCACCATGTTTTGTTCACAAATTCAACAACAAAACATTATGAGTTTGCTACTGCTCTGCTTTGCAATGGCAGCCAATGCTCATGGGTATTGTAGAATTTAGACCTGCCATGCCAAAAATGATGAACAAAATATGATTTCTTAGAAACAAAGTTGAACTGTTGGTCATATTGTAAACCTGTGCATATGATTGTTTAATTAACCCAAGAGAGTCCTACCATTCAATGTCGAATAACACAGAGGATCATTTTTAAAGAAAACATTGAGATGGGGATACATCTCCTAAAATTCAGCTGTCAGAGTTCATATTTTGTTGGCAAAATATAATTAAGCTACAATTTTCTGTAACCACTTATCCTGTTGGGGGTCACTGGGGGGCGGGAGCCTATCCCAGCTGACACTGGGCAAGAGGACAGGTCGAGAGACTATCACAGGGCTGACACATAGAGACAGACAACCATTCACACTCACATTCACACCCACGGCAATTTAGAGTCACCAGTTAACCTGACGTGCATGTGTTTGGACTGCTGGAGGAAGCCGGAGTACCCTGACACGGGGAGAGCATGCAAACTCCATACAGAGGGGCTCCCCCACCTGAGTTTGAACCACCTCTTGCTGTGAGGCGACAATGCTAACCACTATGCCACTGTGCCGCCCTATTGATTTAATCTGATAAAATGAGTTATTGAAGGTGACAAAGGAAGTTTATTGCACTGAACATCAGTTTGATTATTTTATGTGCAGTTTTGCCTCCGGTTGTAATCCTGGAACTCTACTGCGGGAATGAGCAACGTTTTTCCCAAATAAGTATTTTCTAATTTGGGGTTGTGGTAGTAGTGACAGACTCTGTCTGAATAAACTTGATATGTTCAGTTGAGTTGATGTCTGGAACCCTGTGTGGCATAGGCAGTGTTGGGCAGTAACGTGTTATTAGTAACGTGTTACAGTAACGCCGTTAGTTTTGGCAGTAACTAATTTTTAAATTCAGTAACTCAGTTACCGTTACCAAACGGTGCGTTACTCTGTTATTTTTGGCCAGGTTTTAAAACAGCACGCAGCATGCAGTTTTCCTTAACAAACTGAAGTTCCCTTTCACTAAAACATTTTAGCCCTAAACAATAAAAGATAGTCAAGTCAGATAGAGGTACATGAACAGTTCTTACCAGAGCATCTTAATGAAACACGTCTCTCACCAAGTCACTGTCGACCTGCTGGCCTCACCAGAGTGCTGTAACGTTACATTAAGTGGTAGAGCTTCTGTAGATTTAGTCCCAGCAGCATTATATCCAGTGACGTGATATCCATTGTTATCCCGAGGAAGCTTTTGTTGTGGACAGACAGTGTCTGCAGTGGGCGACAGACTCGACACCATCATGTAGCTCTTCAAATGCTCTCTTTAGCTCATTTTCCATATTTGTATCCAAGTACCGTAGTTGTAAAACATTTAGCTGCCTGACAGTGAGTGACTCCACTGTCGAAGACAGTTGCATGTTTCCTATATCGTTCAACTGTTTTGTCAAGTTGTCGTCTAACAGTCCCTTGGTTAAACTCCGTTGAGTTAAGTATAGATGTAGATATAGTATAGTATAGATGACACTAGACCACCAAGACAAGAGTCCTAAGTCGAGTTGTTGTTTTGTTTTTTTTTGTTTTGTTTTTTTGTTTTTTTGGGGCTAAAGGTTTATTTTCTCAGTAACACATTACTTTTTGGTTTAAGTAACTGAGTTACTAACTGATTACTTTTTAATGAAGTAACTAGTAATGGTAACTCTGGGTATAGGGGAGCAAGTCAAGAACCGGTTCCAGTTAAGAACTGCCTCCACATTGTCCTAACTATTCGATCAATCCATTCAATTAATTTTATTTATAAAGCCCAATATATATCACAAATCACAATTTGCCTCACAGGGCTTTACAGCATACGACATCCCTCTGTCCTTTGGACCCTCACAGCGGATAAGGAAAAACTCCCCCCCAAAAAAAAACCTTTAACAGGGGAAAAAATGGTAGAAACCTCAGGAAGTACAACTGAGGAGGGATCCCTCTTCCAGGACAGACAGACGTGCAATAGATGTCGTACAGAACAGATCAGCATAATAAATTAACAGTAATCCGTATGACACAATGAGACAGAGAGAGAGAGAGAGAGAGAGAGACAGAGACAGAGAGAGAGAGAGAGATGCAGGACAGATGGTAATGACAGTAGCTTACAACAACATTAATGAAAGTAATAATATTATAATTATAGTTCTAGCTACTGTGGTACAATATGTTGAAAGTATATATTAATATCTGATAGTATACATACGTGACAATAATCATATGTGTATAATAGCAGTAGAAGTACGACTAATGATAACAGCAGCAGCAGGAGGCATCTGGCAGGACCACGGCAGCAGCACAACCACACACGTCACGCTGTCCAGGCACCGCTGTGATATGAGTTAATCTGAGAGACAGTGGAGCACAAAGGCTCCGGAGAAGAAGCTGAGTTAGTGACATCCAGAATGGCCGAGTTAGCAAGATGCAGTAATAGAATATGAGAGAGAGAGAGAGAGAGAGAGAGAGAGGGAAGGAAAGAAGGTGCCCGGTGTATTATAGGGGGGTCCTCCGGCAGACGAGGCCTAAGTCAGCCTAACTAGGGGCTGGTACAAGGCAAGCCCATTGAATTCATATGACTCTGAGATTTTCACTTCTCAATATTGCTGCTGGCATTTTATGACAGTTGCGCAGTGCAAAGCTCATGGAGTCATGGCAGAAAGGAAGAAACGGCCCAAAGTTTGGCTTGTATGACCGGAGTTCTGCTTGTAACGTCTGTAAAATGATCATTACAAGTAAGGGTGGAAACACCAGCAATGTGCTGAAAGATCTTTCTTCATAACATGGGCTTAAATTCTATGCATGAGTGCCACTGCTTCCCGACCAAGCAGCACGTCAGTTACTGAGGGGAAATATCCTGATATAATAACGTCAGTGCCACACAGGGAGGCTGAGCAGATTTTTTTTGACTAAGAAAGTTGAAATGAAAACCAGTGCTGAACAAATATTCTCTCATTTCATCCATTTTACATGATGACAGAAAGGCTGTTGGTTTACACTGTTTCTACACTGTGTTTACACTCAGAGATAATAAAACAGTTGTGTTGGTGCTGAAAATTTGCACAGTCCTACTTTTTTCCCACACAGTAAATTGATCAGGATCAATAAAGCATTGGACCGATAAAATCGTATCAATTCCCATCCATAGTTTCTGCATTTGTTATGATTCTTTACTCATCCATTCAGGCTTTTCATTTAATTTAGCACTTGTCTGTACTCTACATTGATATTTGGAAAATATTCTTCCTTATATTATGATATTGATTTCAACCAAGCTGGCCGACAGAAATGAGAGCTGGCTGTGCTCTGGTAAACATGGCTTATAGGAAAATATCAGAAAGACTGAGAGCACACAAGATTCTCTTTCCCCAGTGAATACCCTGGACAGACAGAGCATTGTCGAGGTTAAATTTAAACCAGAAAGCTATCAGCTTTCAGGTGCATGTTCACTACAAAGTGTCGGCCTGAGTGTGTTTTGTACGCCTGAGTGAAACAGAGGTGGCACAGGCGACAAATGGAGTGAAAGAGCCGCCACTCAAGTTATCGCCCACTTAGTGAAAAAGGCTGAAGTGACAATCCACAGTAAGCTTTAACCTGTGCTTTAAGTACAAGGCTGATGTGAAATCACTCTTATATAATATCGATCTCACATATAAAACTATGTTCAGGCTGAAGTTTGGTTTTACAAATAAAAATGTGCGTTTAATATGACAATGACTGTGATTTTCCACTGATGGGGCTTATAACATGACTTTGTATTAAGACCTACAGACATAGGCTACACATGAACACACACACACTTTAGTTAGCCTGTGCTGGAGGCGCACTACAGGGCTCTGTGGTGCAAAATAATAAAAAGACATTTACAGTGATTAATACGCTTCTCTTTCAGCCTGTGGAAAACTGACGCCTATACTCAATCATGTCCTGAATCTATTAGAAATTATTGATTTTGTAGGAAAGACAGAGTAAGAGAGAGAGAGAGAGAGACAGAGAGAGGGTGAAAGGTAGAGAGATATAGGGACGGCAGAGATGGAGACAGATGAAGAGAGGAACAGACAGCACCAATAAAGTTGTCGTCTCTCATCGGTAATTGGAAAATTTGACGCAGACAAACACGCCAAACTTTTTTCATAACTACTCTTAAATGCACTGACAAGTTTGTCAGAAGTTTGAGGAATGCAGTGTGGTTTATGCAGTGAGTCCCCGCCTCGGGAGCGCAGCATCGCTGATGTGACCCTTTATCTTTGATGTCGGCTGTGTCCTGTCTGCTGTGGCAGTGACGGATATGGGAAGACACAGGCGGAGTGGCGAGAGTCACTTTCAAGGCGATGCCGTTCAGTGAACTCAACAACAGAAGAATGGGTCAGAATTCAGAGTGCTCAAAGATTGACAGGTCTCCTTTTGAGTCACAGAAATCAACGTCAGACCATGTCCAGAATCTTCTCGCCAGAGAAAGAAACGTAACCTAAAAAGATATTAGGGCTGCAACAACTGACCCATTAAATCAATTATAATTGACGATGTAAACAATTGGCGTCATTATGGATTAGTGTAGGTTTATGTTGTGATGCAGAGCACACGCTGTGGCAAGGTCTCCTCAGGTGGTGGCAGTAAGCCAGCCAATGCTTCACCTTGTGTAGCTCACATGATGAATTAAAGACAATGATGCTGTCTCTATGAGCAAGTTTCTGTTTTGAAATAAAAACCATTCACTGTAGACTGTCTCTGACTAATGGCAGCCAGTGGTTATGTGCAAACAAAAAACTAACTAAAATTAGGGTGGCATGTTGATGCAGTCATTAGCACTGTTGGCTCACAGCAAGGGGATCCAGCCCCGCCAGCAGGCCGAGGCCCTTCTGTATGGACTAACCATAGACAGTAGCTACCATGATGTCAGCCATTGGTTTGTGGACTCCCATTTTGAAGCCTGGAGTTCGGCATTTGGGCCATTGCCATCTTGTTTTTTTAGAGCCAGCAGTGACCATATTTGGGCGAGAGGCTGGCACTGTAGAGGAGTGAGGGTTGGAACTAAAGCCAAGGACACTATCGGCACATAGCCTGTCACTCAGAGCAGCCTGCTCTTAATTATCCGTAACTTTAAGCCTCAATGAAATGTAAACAGGTGAGTTATAAAAATGTATCCCCCTCACAGTTGTCATGAAGGGGGAAATTAGCTACAGAGACCACAACTGTTTTTTGTATGAGGCTGTAAACATGTTTATTTCTGTTGTAAAGTTGGGCATTTTAACATGGAGGTCTATGGGGATTGACTGGTCTCCTGCTGGCTTCCAGAGCCAGCCTCAAGTGGCCGTTCAAAGAGCTGCAGTTTTGGCACTTTGTGTTGGCTAATTTTGTCAGCACCGAAGGTTGCCGTTTGGGACTACCTCGTGAAGTATGGGTTTTCTCTGTGTCTTGCCCACCTGCCTCTCGCCCAATTTCAACTGGGAAGCAGTTACAGATGATCAATGAATAATTCAAATTAACCTGTAAAGGTGTGGTTGTCCGTCAAAATGGATACACGTCTGCTGGAGTCAGCAGATTCAGCATGTGTTAATTAACGTTAGCTGAAATTAGGTTGGAATGACACTTATTTAAATGCAACAATATGGAGTTTTTGATATATTTCATGCCATTAGTTGGAGACAGTCTGAAGTGAATCCTTTATTTCTTCACAACAGAAACTTGAGCAATATTTGATCAAACATATATTAGTTACATTTCCCTTGTATTCCCAGTGCACGTCTGTATCCCCAATGTCCATTTATTGAATTGCATATTTTTATTGCAGTGGCCTTGTCTTTAATAGATCCTGATGGGCACACATTTGCTTTTTTAGTGGGAAGCTGTGTGGAAGAGAATTGTACAGGAAGACAAGGAACGAATTGTTTTAAAGACGATTTTTGGAGCGTTTTTTGGATTTATTAGATGTTGCAGATAGACAGGAAGGGGGGCCGGCAAAGGGCCATGGCCTTTTTGTTTCATCTGATTAGTAATAGTTAATAGTTGTTAGTTGCAGCCCTGTGTGTGTGTGTGTGTGTGTGTGTGTGTGTGTGTGTGTGTAGGTATGTATATGTATGTACTTGGATAAAAAGGAAAAGGTACGTTTCATTATTTCCAGTACTTTATTAGAAAAACAAAATAGATTGAGCAACAGGAATATTGGGTAGTGGTCTCTGTGTGTGTGTGTGTGTGTGTGTGTGTGTGTGTGTGTGTGTGTGTATATGTTTGGTTTTGTTGGTCACTGTTTGATTTTAATTCGTACAGACAGGTATGACATTTCATGGTGAGCTGATGTTGTCTGAGCCTGATGACAGCATTGCTCTGATGTGGCCAGTTTTCTGTTTTGGCCACAGACTGTTGTTACCTCACCAGATACCATCTGCAGATTCATTAGCTCAGTGCTGTGTGATCAGTGAGAATAAGCCACAAAAAAAGCCACTGTAAAGGTGTGACCATGGACGTCTGGCTGTCCATGCTTGAGAGTGGAGGTTTGTGAGTTGTGGTGAAGGACATGAAGCCAGAAATACAGATGATGAAATTCAAAACAAAGACAACACAAGCTCTGTGTGTGGTCAGATTTAGGGCAAACGCACACCAAGGCTACCAGGTACCACTGATTAACCCTGCAATCTGTCCATGGTGCTGTCCCACAGCCTGCCACTCCCACCTGCCCTGTGGTAACCTTGCTCTGCCTGCCGTCTTCCAGAACAAACTGATTGCTCTTTAGTCAAGAGAATGTAAGTTTTATTTATTTAGTTTTTTGGTGGATACAGTTTTATTAACTTATTTTATTAACATAACCACAGAGGTTATGTTTTTATGCTTATTAAATTATAAAAGGATTGTTATGAAATATTGTAGACAGGAAGGCCTCGGGCCAAGGAACAATTGATTCATTTCTGGTGGTGATCTGGAACTGAATTTCCCACATAACATGATATCACACACTGACTTTAAGCCATAGCTGTTGAATATACGGATACAGAGATTTGATTTCATATGCTGGGGGACATATTTTCAAGGTGCTGACATTCTTTTAATGACACCATGGAGACTTCAGTCTGACGGCAGAAAAAAGATGCTCTTATTTTACCCCAGAACTTAGTTTTCTTCAGTATCAAAGTAATCTAGAGCTGGTCTTCTGTACATACATGGGTATATTGCAAACAGGGTGTGCTAATGACTAATTTAGCATATTTTAAGGCTGCCAAATGGTGCGTTGCAGGGGAGCGTTTTGGGAGGGCACACTTGTCTAAATCATGTCTGAGGGAGGGCCTTTGGAGGTCTGAAAAAAGTCTTAATACAATGTAGTTGAGTGCACACTTTGATATTTATCATTCAGTCAAGGACAGCCAGGTGGCAGATGGTTGGAGACTTTCCAACATGTGTATTCAGAATTCCCCTTAATATTAATGATAGTGTAAAAAAAAAATAAAAATAAAGCAACAGGATACCACAGAAAGCTGTCTTAAACATGAATGACGAGTCCTTATTAACTCTCAGCTGTTCACCCGGTTCACCATGAGAGCGACTAATGGAGAAATAATGGTGTGTATTAGTTTCACTCTTTTTTTCTCTATTGGATTTATTTTACCCTCAGTGTGGCTATTACGAGCTCCTAACTCGAGGCATTAACACCTTTGATTAAGAAAAGATAGTCATCAACACAGCTGCCATACTCCATCCCCTCTATTGTTGGTTGAATGTCACCTCCTTTAATTAGCCCCCAGGTTGGGAATCAGCCATCTATTTTGTGGCCAGACTTGCCTCCGATCCTGCTGTCCAGGAGGGAGACCAGATGTTTCTCACAGAGTGATTAACTTATGAGACTTGACTGGTTTGTGGGACTACAGATGGAGTACCCTCGAAGTTTTCATTGTTATATTTCCTTTTACCAAGATGTGGTGACCGACAAGGGCAAACATGCTACAACGGCCCAAAATATTTCCATTAAAAAATAACACACTCTCTCATCTGGTCTTTCTGTCTTTGGTTGAAAATCAAGCTGTTCCATTTTGTGCTCCCCCTAGAGGCCTATAGAACTTGCGTTGTATTGACTGGGTAAGCAGTGCGTTTCATTTGTTTTGGGGGTTTGTGTGTTTTTGACTTGACATCGTTTTTGTATGTGCAACATGTTTGCTCTTAATGTTATTTGTTTTGGCTTTCTGTCACATGTTTTTTTCATCTGCAGCATATCTCTGTTGGTGTATTTGTTTTGGATTTTCATTTGTATTGTTGACGTGGCATCGTTTCTAAAGCTGCAGCATGTTTCTACCAATGAAAATGTTCTGGGCTGTTGTACAGTAGTGCGTTCGCCCTTGTCGGCCACTATATGAAAACGCCATAGCCGGCTGCCTGCAACTTGCTCATACCCATTTTTTCCCACTAAAATCAACTTTTTTAAGCCCAGAAAAACCTTCCAAAATAGGTGATAGACTGCTCTCCCAGTGCCAGTAGATTGGGGCTGTGTACGTGGCTCTGCAGCAGTTGTTTTTCCCAGTGTGTCACGTTCAATGTCACAGAGGGGTCAGAAAACAGGTTAGTAAGCAATAAAAAGTGCATGGAGGCCAGTAATGTTTCAGTGGTTACTTCTTCTTTTATATAACTATCAATTATTCAGTGTCTATCAAACTCGGTGCAGACTAAATTTTGAATGATGTTTGAGGGCGGCTTGGACGGTGACAGATGTATTTTGTGGCAGGTCATCATTTCATTGCACCAACAAAGGGGCTAAAATTACCACGTCCACCCGGATGTCATATATCCATCACTGTCAATCAGAGCTGGAGCCAATAAATACCCCCGACTGCTGCAGAGTCCTGAGAGTGAATGGAGATTGTAACCTTCCCCGTTAAATACAAAAGCCAGATGTTGGTGATTTTTTGTTTAGTGAGAGAGGGTCTTTAGATAGTTTGTTGTAATTTAAATGAACTGAAGCATATACAAAAACAACTGTTAGATTACTGTGAATATTTGATGTCGTTAAAGTCTCATACCCACCTCACTGATCACGTCTTCCATGTTCACGCTGACAGAATAAAGAGTGGTTATAAGTTATTTGATTACGCTAACAGTATAATTGGTCATCAGTCAATCACGCTGATTACCTTGAGGCAGCAGGCTATCATTGAGAATACAAAAGACCTAACAATCTTACAAAAATAGATTCCCCTCAATCTTCTTTTCATCTGTTCTCAACAAAAGTAGCAACAGATGCTCCTCTAAACTGTTGAATATCTCATCATCACCATTTTATCCTCAATCCTGAGGTACCCTGTGCAGTTTTGACACTGTTAGTGCTGCAGAGCTTTTCTGAAAGAGTCCTCACTTTGTTTGTATTGTGGATGAGGATTCACACGCATATGTGGGCAATGCGATACACATTTCCTGCAACTGCCAAATGTAACAAAACGGCAACAAAGGCGGTGAAGAGGAAGACTGTGTGATGGCAAACATGGATCAAAACAATGCATGATTTAGACTATTGAAAAAATGGGCTTTGGCTTTGGAAATGTTTTATGAGGAAGAAAATGGATTCAAGTTGTTAGTTTGACCTAAAGAATACACAACATTTGTTTGTACTATTAAGTTTGCAGTTAAGCGTTTGAATAAAAGATAGACATCAAGATGTTTTCACAGACAATCTTCAGACCCTTGCTCCCACGCTACATGCTTTAATCCTTCAAGGACAAAACACACCTACAGTCTTAGAGATAATGTGTTCAGTATATATCGTACATGCATGTGATGTGTTGTGCAAAGACAAACGTATGCCGATATTATCCCCAGACTTTCATCTAGACAGGCAGCAGTCACACACATTAAGACAGACAGAGGCAAACACAAACACAGTGACATTTATTCATTGACATTTAAATAAATTTGGCCTCAGGGTCTCTGGGAATATTTGGATCTATACAGAAAACCCCAAACGGCAGCTGTCATTTACTTACAAAAGTAAAATTGTCAAACAGCTCCGACAATATAAAGGAGATCCATGTAGCATATATTTCCGCCATGGTCTGCGCAATATAATAAACCCTAACAGATGTCCAGTAATTGACGAACCATCTGCGTCAAAGGAAATCTTATTTATGGCGAGATGTGCTTGACAGTGACGTGACAACTTTATGAGCACTCTGTGGAGCGCTGCGGTTCATGTTTGTGCTCTGTTTGGAGCAGATAGCAGGACTTTTAGTCTTTCAGATCTATATTTCCCTGTGGCCTTGTGGTCTGTTAGTGGGATTTCACAAGTGTCAGAGCCAGATGGTGTGTGTATATGTGTATTTGTGTGTGTGTGTGTGTGTTCATGGCTATATGTTCTTAGCAGAACAGAACAGGTGTGCCTCTCCACGCCCTCTGCAACAGTCAGTAATTACAAATTAACACACACACCAAAGCCACATTTACAGTAGAAGCAGAAGAGTACTCTGAAATGCTCTTGTTACTTAACCCGCCTTCCCCCTCCTCTCCTTTTGTTAACAGCTCTCCTGGTGTGTAAATACCAGCCTGGTGATTAATGGTGGGATGTAAGTCCTGTTGTGTCTCTGTCACATCATCTATCATACAGCCCAGGATGACCAATAGCAATGACAAGATGAATGGGCCTGATATACCGGGTCTGCTGGGCTGCTGTTCACCTTTTCGTTATTAGTTACACCTCTGAAGCTGGACGCTGATTACTGCGAACTCCAGCTAGAGATCAACATGTGACTCCAAAACCCAAAAGAATGGACTCTGATTTGTTAACCCCTGACTCCTCTTTTTGTCACCGTAATGAGCCAAGGTTAACCTCCATCCTTTAATACCCAAAAAGAAATCCTGCTCAGATTCATTTTTCACTCCTTTGCTCAGACGAAGGCCGAGTGTCATATTTTCCGGCAGGTGGTTATTTGTTCTGTGCCCAAGCTCAAATGGCACAGTTCTCACCTGTCACAATGGGCTAAACTAGAGAAATAAATGCTCTACGGTGTGATTGAACCGCTGCAGACATGACCGGTGTGAACACACCCTCAGGGCACTACAAGGAAGCACAGTGTAATCAGAGAGCCAGCACATTACATCTGGAGCTGAATCCACATACCTCACGGGCATGCCCTGCCCTTTCTGAAAGGCTGTGCTTTGCTTTTTGCCACAACGGGCACTTGGCTTTCACCTTCACAGGCCCAGGCTGCTCGTTCACTGGGATTCTTCTCCCTTCTGGTCTCCAGTGGTAAGCTGACCTTCTCAGTAGTCGAAAGAGCAGAGTCACACCCTGTCTTTGTTGCCCACCTCTGCTAGCTGCCTGATCCCCTGTCTCATACTTATATAGAGTTCCTTTATAGTGGTTGCTTAGACTCTTGTTGAATTATGCACTGAAGTATATTTGGTGCTGCATAAATTAAAAAAGCCCAGATTAAATATCTTAGGTGAAGGCAATATTTGCTTGTTTAATAAGTAATGAGTTAGATTTCTACTTGTTTCACTCACTATCTTAGTGGGATATTATATGATTGATGATTGATGATATGATTCTGAGTAACTTAATGCTTGAAACTAGAATAACTGGAGTTATTAAGCTGTTTGATCACCACTGACAAGTACGAAACTGCTTTGCTGAGGTATGAATTTCTTTATTATTACGCATCTTACCCCTTTCAGTTAATTGAGATTCCTACTCGCCAAAGTGAAACTCCCTGCTTATGTGGCAGGCCTCCAGTAAATATTATGTTTCTCAAACCATAGGCATCTTCCCTTCACCCACAGGGGCACACCCAGGCAGATGGTAGGGCGGACATCCTGGCCAACCGGTTTCCACGGGCAACCTTGTTTTTCCTGTCAGTAGCATATGCAACAATCAAGATTAAGCTATGTAAGTCTAAAGCCCCGTCAGTATGGTACCTTTGGAATCAAAAACATCCTTTCATTTTATAGCTACAGTCTACGAATGTGTGTAAAACTCTCCACGGTATGAACAGTGATTACATGAGCCTCAAAACCAGCCACAACTCAGCCCTGAGCAGAGTGACATCTGCTATCAACCAGTCAACAGATTGTAGTGTTTACAGCTCCACCTTTTAGTACCAGATCTGTGTGCTTGGTAGCCCAACAGAGGGGGGACCAAAAATTGGGATGGTATAGAACAGTCCCATTGGCACCATCCACAACTTTTCACAGTGGAAACGGAAAAAAGCTTACCGAACTAAACTGTACCGTACCATACTGCTCTGTGGAAACGGGGCTTAAGTAGCCTTTCTTGAAGTTTTGACTGGGGCTGCACCGGGCAGTTGTTGCCTTTATTCCCTAAAATTCAAACTCTGGAGTGACCAGTTCAGTGTGCAGACTTGTTAGCCCATCATCCTCCACATTTTGAAGAGAGAGTCTGTAGCTGAGTGGATAGGGAATATGGCAACAGTGAACAAACACATTCATGATTGCCACAGATTCTGACTCAGGAAAGTCTTATGGGAGACAAAAACTTGTGAGTTAGCTGGCTTATCTGCGTGACACCTCAGTGAGACAAAACCTGTGACTGGTGATATTAGTAGGATTAAGAGAAAAAAAAATCTTACATTTTTTCTTTGTATCTGGACAAATGCACTTGCTTTTAGTGTAGCTGTACTGCCTTTAAGATGTAATTCTTAAACATATAACCTTATTTTAGTATGATGGCACTAGGTTGTACTACATGTCATCACATTTTCCTACATATCGATGTAACTGGGGGACTCTAGTGATGTTTGCGTTGTGTTGATATGAAGAGGCCTAGACCGTGGATATCTTTGGGGGCGATCCTGACAGCAAGAGGTAAAAACAAAACCCTTGTCAATTACAACCATATAACTCGAGCCTTTACGCAAATTAAATGGCATAGGAATATAAAATGAACCTATGAACACAGCGTATCAGCACTAAAACATGGAAATTACTGTGAGAGCAATGTCGCTTACATCTCCTATGGAGCATAACAGCAAAAGGAAGGGGGTAAGGCAGGAGACACCCCTTTATAGGTGAGGTACCCCCAAAGGTGAACGCAGAGGTACGGAAACTGAGTATCAAACGTCCCACATATTGACTATGGAGGTCTGAGTGTGTCAGGTAATAACACTTGAAACAAATTTTGTGTAATTATAATACTTAATGTACATTTGACTTTGATACACATATTACTGCTGTGTAACTGACCCTGCTACATTGAGAAAATTATTGTTAAATCTGGCTGCACCAGTTTTACGATATCTGTGGGTTCTTAAAGACTATATATTTTTACTTTTTTTAAAAAAAAAATCTGACAAACTCAATTAGTTTAGTACAACCAACATGATTTGCTTTGACCTCAAAAGACTTGTTGTGTTGATACTTAGTGGTCAAACTATTTTATTTAAAGTAAAGGCAAGTTAAGATACTGTAGTTCAGTTTAGGAAAAGGAACCTGGTGATGACATCCCTTGAAATGACTCAAAATTCACTGAAACACCACACAGTTCTGAACACGGATCTCCTAGGTGAAAGTCCCGAGGGACTGTCCTGTCATTTGTGACCCATCCACCACCCCTACCTACCTTCTATCTACATCGCTCTTGACCGCTTCCTTCTTTACTCCTGTCAGGGTGCTGGTCACTTGATCGCAGGCCTTCCAAAATACGTGGGTTATGCACAAATTTCTGACTCATTATGATGTGGGATATATACGAATTTTGGTGCATTACTTCATAGGAAAACATACAAACAGTACATGAGAACAGCCTGATTCTGTTGGCAGATACTTTTGCTTATTTTAAATAACATTTTCCCCATTTCACTGACTTCTTCTCTTGTTTTTGATAGCTGACTTTTTGTGTTGTATTACTGGCCTCCCTGCGAGGCTCTCTGAATAAGAATGTCAGTTAGAATGCCATTCTCTCACACACACACAACAAAAAGACAGGATTCATGAGCAATGAACCATAAATACCATGAACCTTACCTTTTATTTCTCATAAATCACACAAAGGTTATTTGAGGCCTGTGTGTTGTATAATGTGTGGAAGAATTCGCAGTTCAAAGGTGCATCGAACATTACCATCACTGTATAGAAAATGCCTTCAAGCAGCCTGTTTGCATTGGATTAGTACTACCTGGAGTCCTTGTGGGATCTGTGATGATTGGTGATCTTAACCCAGTGTGAACCTGCCGACTTTATAAACTGCAAGGTTAAAAAAATCCATTGCAAACACCGAATATGTTTCGCCAAACATAGAGGTCGTTAAAAATATGAAGGCTATGAACATTATTAACAAGAGCTTTGAAAGAATTTTAGGTCCAAATTCAGCATTCACATGAGGCCTCTGTGTAATTGTGTCCCCAGTGTCAACAATGCCGTAGTCCAGCGATTCAGAGCGCCTCTCCTTGGGTTTGAGGTTCAGCTAAGTCTGCATTATGTTCCCAGGGGTCATCTGCACAAAGCTGGCTGAGCTGGCGGATCCTGGCCGCTATGCTTGACCTCCCGGCAGTCTGAGGTAATTGGCAGTCGGAAATCTCACCTCTCATCTACGATAGGATGGGTCTGTGCGCAGCATAAAAATAACATCTCCTCCATTTACACTTCAGAACACCAGCTCTCGGTGTCATTGAGGTTTGCCAGAAGAGAGAGACAGAAAGAAAAGGACAGAGATGTGTTCATATTTTTCTCTACTCATGAGGATCGATTTTGGGTTAAAAGGATAATCGGAGTGAGGTCATCATGGTCCTCACCTCTGGAGATGCATGTGTAAGGAACTTGACTATTTTGAACTGTTGTGGGAGGTGACCTGAGGTGACCCACAGGCACCACGGTTCGAACACTCAGTCGTTTTCATTTTGATATCACATAAATATTTCACTACTTCACTGCTAGTTTACAGTATTACTGTAGAAATGATTTAACAGGAAAAATATTGAGAAAAGTAAAGTCATTCTAAAATGACTGTGTCTTTTCTTTTCTTTCATAACTGTCCCATATCTTCAATGGATCATTGCAGAGGTGTAGCATCCACCTTTCTGGGTACCCCCGGTTAACACCACTAGCTGTCAGCTGTTGTCATGGTAAACACTGTTTATAGAGTTAGCCACTAGCCACTAGCTCAGCCGCCATTTTGTAGAAAACTGCTCTGAATTCCTCACAGAGCCTCTTTAAAAGCAGTGCCTGTGACTGCTACCCTGTTGTGCAGTATATTTTATATAAACTAGGGCTGTCAAAAAAATGTGTTAATTTCAATTAATTAATCACAGAAAAAATAATGCCTTTAAAAAATTAACGCTGATTAACTGCGTTCCGTGGTGCCCTCTGACCCGGTGTGTGATTGAACGCCACAGTGGCTTTGTCATGTGATGGAGGCAGACAAGACAATGCCGCTTGGCCCTGTGAATGGAACATTTACATTTGAAAAAAATACCCTGAAGGAACTGGTGATAGGAGCATCGTTCTCTGCAATTTCTGCAGTAAGGAATTTTCGTACCATCTGAGTACTTCAAGCCTGAAATATATATCTGAGCTAGTACAGCCTCTGATGCTAGCACTAGCAGCCAGCCTTTGTTAAGCCTCACTCGACCAGGTGTTCAGACAAACTTAAGCCCTTTTTAGATAGGAGATGTGCAAATTTGCAGGAAAGCCCAATCAGTCTTTTTTCAGCATTGGCAGTATAAAAAAAATCAGGGAGTGCGGCAAAATGCCACCTACCTACTTTTGTTTATACAGAATACACCTTTTTGGGGGCAATGGGGGGCGTGAGCAAGTAACAAAGACGTGGGCGGGAAGCCGTACCTAGTCAGTCCTTAGGCAATTCTCTCGTAAGTCGGCCCGTTCTTCACCGTCCCCTTCATCTGATGGTTAATGGCCTCTTCGTTTGCAAGGACAAGGAGGGCGCACAATTTCTTGTCTCCCCAGTTGCTCATCTTTACAGTGTCTGTCAGGTTTGAGTTTCCCTCTTGCTACTAGCTGCTCGCTAATTCCTGCTATCAGCTGTTTCTTGTTTATCCACTGCCAGTGGGTCGCACGTGCGGTGTCATCAACAGCTCCTCCTGTGGCGGAAGGCCGCCTCAGTCTGTTTAAACTAAAAGGGTTCTGTCAATATGACTACCCTAAAAGGTGGAAAATTGGGCACCTCGGATCAACTCGCCAATCCAGCACTGTGTGTCTAAATGCTCGCAGCTTGCCGGCGAAATGGCCCAACATTCGCGGAAAATCTGGCAGTGTAAAAGGGGCTTTAGTAAGCCTACCTATGACCATCTTACTTACTCCCTAGCAAAACAGATTGCAGTGGACTGCAGACCAGTTTTGGTGGTGGAGCACAGGGGGGCAATTGCATCCAAAATCCAGCAGCATTACCACGACACATCTGCCAAAATTCATTTTAATTGAAATAATTTAAATGCTTTCACAGCAGCAGTTGATGTATGGGATTAATTTAGATTATTTAGAGTAAATCTTATAGAAAACAGTTCTAAATGACACTTTACAGCCCCAAAATAGTATTATGTAACACAGCAAAGAAAAAGCTCAGCATTTCCTAAAATTGGCATATTTGTTTAACTATAAAATAATTAAATGTTAAGGTCAATACCACTTACTACATAGTGTAGAGCTGTAGCTAATTAGCTTAGCTTGGAGTAAGACTGGAATCAGGGAGGCACAGCTGGCCTGGCTGTGTCCAAACACAAAAAAACAAACAAATCCTAAAACCTGTCACTAAAGCTCACTAATAATTAATGTGTTGTATGTATTTTGTTAAATCTTTACACAAATATCAATGTAAAAATGACACTTTTTGGTTTTAAAGGTAGCTATGTGTTGTTAAAACCAGGCTTCCAGGAAGTGTGCCAGACTTTGAGGTCAATTTTTGTAGTGGCCAAACAGTGCAATTACAATCTCTGAGTCCGTCACGTGATGCCATTGAGCCCTTAACGACTTGTCCCATAGATTTACATTGTGAAAGAGACATCTGTAAATCAGCTTCACAACATTTGGAAAGTTTAGAGGAGCATTGGCAGTCAAATCATTTTATCCTCACTTAGCAGTTGGCTCGGCCAGCCGAGGGTCACTAGTGCATTTGCTCTACGGACCCATAGATGGGGAAGCAGCATCCATCATCCAGGTCATTTTAAGCAGCAGTTGAACTTTTTTGACTTTATGCGCCACTGAGCAACTTTCATAGGAATGAACAGAGTCCCGCCTCCAATGCTGTATCCACTTCTCTTTATACATCCATGATAACAACAGCCAGGCACAGTGACTTCCTGACATCTTGTCATCACAGTGAGGTTGCCAGGCAACCAGTAGAGATGCTGCACACAAGTTCTGTGATCACCACAATCAGACTTCCCGGTGTCTCAAAACCTGAGCAGGTAATTGTACATGTGTGTCACATAATATGAGAAAAGCTTTGACATTCAGCTATTACTGTGTAGGAAAAGCACTTTATTTTTTAAAGAACAATGAAAATAATTTATGGCTCAGACGTTCTTCATCTCTGCTGCAGGCAGTGTGAGTGCACACCCACAGTTCATGTTATAAAGACATGCAGCCTGTCAACACCCACCTTTACATATGATTGAACAGCACAACTCTCCTTGCTGATTACTTATTCAGTTAAGTCATGTCTCTCTCAGAAAGTGACCTTGTTGCTTTCATATCTGTCTTATTTCATGATGATCACACCTTTCGCATTTGCACACACAAGGACTGGTGAACTATTCACTCAACCCTTTTTTGCCAAGCCTCAGCACACACACACCTCATTCCCATTGACACATCACAGCCTGCAGTATGCATGACCAACCTTGCCATTATCTCATTGCAGAAATAATTTGAGTGTCAGATGTTTCATCAGGGAGCATAGATTATTCAACCTGTCATAGACTGTGGAGCTCAGATGGGTGTTGCGGTGCGAGTGTTAAATTTAGTCCTTGTATGAAAATGACAGTGCTGATGGGGGGAGATCTGACCAGGAAAACGAGGCTTGTGACTTATGGTTGTACAGATCAGCTTTTTAAAATGTGATGTGTTATCCCAGTTTTAAGATCGTTACAGCAAAGTCCTATTATCTCTGCTAATGACCTCATCATTCAAAGTGAACAAGCTTTATTCACTCCCCTCCAGATTCACAGAACAAAAGGCCAGACTAGGGGGTGGGGGAATGTTTTTTTTTTACAACGAGCCCACAGGAAATCATCGACCACTCACTGCTACTTCTCGAGTGCTATTGAGTGGGAAGTTGAAGAAGTTCACCGCACAGTTATACAATCTGTTTCTTTTCAGCTTGCCTCAGCTGGAATGATGGAGTAGAAAAGATGTTTCGTCAATTGAAATTTAAGAAAATGACCACTTTGGGAAAAACTCCCTCCAGACAAAAATGTCTTGACGGGAAACATCAAACTGGGAAATTAGGATTTATAAATGGCCACCATTGTGCAAGGCTTCATTTCTGGTGCTCCAACGAATGACATGCTGACTGACTGCAGACAATTCCCTGGATAGTTTGCCAGATGGACGGCACTTTTGGGGCAATTGGTTTCCTTGAACCAATGGCTCGATCAATCACAAGAAATAGTGGATCTTAACCTTATTTTTGGTATCCAGGGAACTGTAAAGTACTGGGAAATGTGAAAAATATCTCTCTAGACACAGGTTAAAGGGTGATGAAACTCAACAGAGTAAAGTTGACTGCTTGACTTTCACTTGTGCACACCTACAGGCTTTTGATTGACAAGTGCATTAAACCCTCAGCAATCAAACAACAGGCTCCATCAGCTGTTGGCTCGGCGTGATGGGGAACAAAAAGGCTGCAGTATCTGATTAGACTGACTGACACAGCAACACAGGTTAGCCAACACACCAGGGATAGCCTGTTTACAAAGCTCTGGCCACAATGGTGTAACCTGACTATAGCAACATTACAGTCAGCCCAAACAATGGTCTGAGACAGCACTGGGGGCATCAATATTTAACCAAGGCAGGCCAGCAGACAAAAGAGCGTGTCCTGGTTTATCTCTCCCAAGGGGGTCAGGCACTCCAGCAGACTAACTGCATTACATTACTATGCAGAAGTGTAATTTACACCATATTCCTTTGATAGCAGTGATGGAGGAAAGAGTGCATGTGCCCAGACGTGCTTTTAGAATTATCAGGGGAAACAAAAGTGGAGTCTCTATTCATTGAAGCTCAGGCTAAACTCCCAGTTGTGCACACAATATATTGTAAACACCTCACGTATAGAAGCACTGTAGATTTATACCAAGCAGCAACCTCTGGGGCTGAAAAATGAAGCCAACGCCAGAAATGTCAAGAACAGTTCCTCTACAGGCCACTTGAGGTGAGTCAGTCCCCATAGATGCCCAATAACATACCCAACTTTACAAGAGAATAAACATGTTTACAGTCTGGTAAAAAAAAAAAGGTTTCATTCTCTATAGCTAATTTGTTTATTCATGACAACTCTACAGGGGGTGAATTGTTATATAACTCACCCTATTTACATTTTATTAAAGCCTAAAGTTATGCATAATTAAGGGTGTGACTGCTCTGAGTGACAGGCTGTCTGCCGATATCAGGTTCTCAGTGAGAGCCACCATTCGCTCTTCCACAGCTCCACCATCTCCTCCAATATATGGTCACTTCTAGCTTCCAAAAATCAAGATGGTGACAGCGACACTGTGAAGAATCTGCTGATACTGAATTCCAATTTGATACTTCCATTTTCCCTAGATAATACATCTGCACAGTGCACACCTCAGTACTTTATAGTTATTAAACTCAATCCATTGTAAGCCTGTATGCTTGACAATTGAATAGCTCTGCAATGCATTAAGAAAAAAAAAATTCCTGCATCAAAGCTGTTCATCAATTTTTTTTACAAGTATGGAATGACAAATCCTCCTTTTAATCTTTTTTGCCTTGTTGCTGTCTCGAGGGAATTTCTCTATTCTCCAGTGTTTGTTGTTTCTGTGCAGCCTGTGTCTGAGCCGCTTGAATGTACTGTTGAGGGTTTATTTTCATCTGGATTTATTTTGCATGGATTAATTAAGAAGTTACTCTTGTTAGCTTTTTGTGGGGCTTTTGTGGAGTTTGCAGTTGTGTGTAGTGTGTGGAGTGTGGTTGTCATCGGCTCTCCTTCCCGTTTCTCCCTTGAGCAGGGCCCTGAAATACCATCATAGATGACAAACAGTCTCTCACTGAGCTGAAATGAAATGAGTGCTCATAACTCTGGTAAATAGCATAAATAAACAGTCTCATTTTGAGTTTTGCTTTATGTTATGGTATGTAGTGTTTCCTGCAGGCAGGGCTCATCCCCTGTTCATGCATGGGAGCTTAGCAGAGTGAAGAAGAGAGACAGAGGAGAGGAGAAAGGAGCAGAGGGGAGTTGGGGAGTTGATGGCGGCTTCGCTCATTGCGTTGCAGTGTATAAAAACTTTGCGGGTCATAAAAACACCAGCTAACTCAAAATAAAGGATTGGATTGGGCTTTATATACTGTAGTTTGATTTCCCGATCAGTTAAAAAATACATGCAACCAATTGGCGAATCTCATTCAGGGCAACCTATTTAAACTGCTCTGGCCTGCCTACTGTTGCTGCTTCGTCTGCAAGCCGCTTTGCAACCCGCCTCCACCCCAGCTCCTCCTTTTCATGCTGTGTCTGACTTATCAATGTCATTTCTGTTTGTCATTGATGCTGCTCTGTTCTTTTATGAGGATTTTTTTTTCTGTTGTTCTCCCTGCCTTAAAGGACAACTTCGGTATTTTTCGACCTGGGCCCTGTTTCCCCATGTGTATGTGTGCGTATGATTAATGGGTACAACTCGTTCTAAAATTGGTTCAGTATTGAAGGAGGCAGATGCAACCGGAGCCGCGAAAGGAGCTAAAACAGTAACGGGGGCGAATACGTCCCGTATAAGTTTGCGCATTAAAAGTGCTTTTTTTTGCCACTGACCGGTTCAGATCGCCAGTGCTATGAGTGGAGTCAGCTGTCAGTCAGTGTTGGAGCAGAGAGGGGGAGGGCTGCCCCGCTTGGTGCTGTAAGTGAGTATGTGTGTATGAAGTGTGTGTGTTACACTAGCAGAGTCAGAGTCAGAGGACGGAGTTTTTGGAGTGCTCAAATAAACGGGCCTTTTTCCCGAATGCAAGAACAGGATTTCGCGCAACACCCCGTACAGCTTTCATAGGCTGCCTTTGTCGGGCGGCGAGATGCTGAAGTTGTGGCTAGTTGTGCTACAAATGGATGCTAACACTCCTGTCCAGACACTGCGCCTTGCAGACCATCGGGTCTGCAGTGCTTACTTCTCCCAAGATGACTACTGCCAGCTGAAGAAGAGAAGACATCCCGACAATCCCGAAACACCTCTTCCTCAAGAAAACGGCTGTCCCACGAGTAGAGAGAGCTACAGACACAGTGGAGCAAAGCTCGTGACATCACACAGCCCAGAGGTAAGGGAAAGGCTAGTATGCTATTTACAGAGATAGCAGCGATCTCAGCTGGTCAGTGGCGAAAAAACACACACTTCATACACACATACTCACTTACAGTACCCAGCGGGGCAGCCCTCCCCCTCTCTGCTCCAACACTGACTGACAGCTGACTCCATTCAGCACTGGCGATCTGAACTGGTCAGTGGCGAAAAAAAGCACTTTTAATGTGCAAACTTATACGGGACGCATTTGCCCCCGTTACCGTTTTAGGTCGTTTCGCGGCTCCGGTTGCATCCGCCTCCCTCAATACTGAACCAATTTTAGAACGAGTTGTACCCATGAATCATACGCACACATACACATGGGGAAATAGAGCCCAGGTTGAAAAATACCTAAGTTGTCCTTTAAGGCTTTACTTGTTTGCACATGGAAGGGCAGAGAGGTGTGTTGTCTCCACCTTAGGCTTTTCATGTAGGCGCATGGAAGAGGCTTTCTGAGTAGGCCCAAGGAAAGGCCCCAGAACCACGAAATACTGCAAATGAAAATAAAGTTTTCTTTGACTAAAGTGTTCCTGACTGAAATACTGTATGAATTCACAGCAGTTGATAGTTTTAGCAAACTGTAATACTTTGTTATTGTTTTACAACATTGGGCTGCTCAGTGGTAAAACATATTGAGATCAGGAGACAGACATATTGTAATATGCACAAATTGCTTCTGTAATATTCTATGATCAACAGCCTCAGGGTGTCGTGTCTAAATGAAATATTTACTTTTCAAATGAAATTTGAAATGCAAAGTCATTCATTATGCAAACATGCTGACTCTTGGTGTTTTGTACGCCTTAATAAACTCCCTAAAAGTGCATCTCTTGTAAATGTCAGTGAGGACACTTTGCAGAATATGAGTGCTGTCGAGTTGTTTTCGAGTTGTTTTCCGTTGCAGCATAGTGGAGCTTAGATCACAGTGCGCAGAGTATGTGACAGTGGTATATTTTTGTGCTTATACTGTACCCATACTCTTCTATGATTAGATTGCCTTTGGTGCCTAAATGGAACAATTATGCATAAATGTATGTGAGGCACGTTCAGTGGTCAGAATCAACCTGGTAGATTCAAGTGTGCTGATGGATTTAAAGTCCTGCTTAATTGGATGGAGAGAATTGATGGTCCTCTCTTTCAGTCACTGAGTGGGCAATACTAAACAACCTGAGCTGCTCCCTCTCTCTCCCTCTCTGACATTTTAATGCAATTCATTTCCATTCCAAATGTTGTACATTTCTTCCAAAAGCTTTAATTGTACACTTCAACCTGCCCTCTGTCTTTCAGAGTCGGGAAGAAAATGCCACAGACCACTTGCTGCATGTCAGGTTACCATGAAAGAAGCTCTGTGGGTGGATAAACATTCTGCATATTTAGTTCTCAGCAAGAAATGGCAGTCGCTTTTGTCTACACAAAAGAAGAGAGTTTCTGCATCTATCATAGATATTTCCCTTGTTCTCCAGTTAGATTTTTTTTGCATGTTAGCCAGAAGTCTACACATAGTATGCCTATTAAATGGAGCTTATTAAAGCAATTTTCTCCAGTGATACAGAATGTGGAGGAAAAAAAGAGTAGACTGACACTGGGTGCAGAGTACCAGTACTGAGACTGAAGCAACGGCGAATCACATGAAATAGTGTTTTATTACAGCTTGAGTTGGCAGAGAATGAGGCAGAGGTTCAGAGAGAAATAGAAGAGAAGGAGTCAGACAGATGACACAGACACACAGAGACAGAGACGATAAATCAATAAGACAAACTGTGACCAAAAACCTATATAACCATGCTCTGTGTGTTCCACCTCATTCAGAATGCAGACATGGATTCAGGCCGTCGGTGTTTATATTCAGAAGCCGTATGCATTGAGGGCCAGGGTGGAAACAGATTCCGATTGTGCAGAACCAATCACAGATAGATGTAAACAGGGCAAGTGGGGCCACAGAAATGTACCTGCTTGATATGATTGAGTCAGGAATGCACCGAGGCACGTGGGCCTCCCACTAAACCAGGCCCTTAATAGTCTGGACATGCCTCATGCAATGGAGTATCGTGATTGACATCCCTGCAGACATGACATCAGGGCCACAGTATTTAATTAAACACCAGCCAAATATACGATCCCCACAGATGAACAGGGCCCCAGAGGAATTAGCCCAAGTACTGGTTGGAAGGATGGGGAAATGGCTTCAGACTTTATTGATAGAGGAAAGGAGGAAACCAGAGGCTTTCCAGTTCTATACCACAGACTAGAAATGTGCTATACCATGGGGTCCAGGGATTATGTCAGAATTCGTTATCATCAAATCAATAATTTAGAGGTGATGCTGAGGACAGGCAGGTAAGGCTGTCGAAGACACACAGCAGCATGGAAACATGAAGCACACTGTTCTACCAATAATAATAATACTTATACTCCACCTGGCGTTGGCCTCAGTTCATCTACCTTTGGGCTGTGTTCAGACCGAAAATAGCATTGTGTTAACAAAGGCAAAGGTGGTGTTGGCGTGTTGCTACAGACACCAGTAAGAAAATAAAATATGATCCAGGAGGTCCAGTTTGAATCATACATCCTTGAGTTTACAGGCTTATCAGATGCAGCACATCGGTTTATACTGTAAGACATGATTTTATAATTCTGCAAAGTAGCCACTGTTTTATGCACTTTATGTTAATGATCGTTTAATATCCTGATAAGACTGAACTGACATGTTGATTCAGGTCATTCATTCACCCTGACATTGTGTGCCTGTGAGCAGATTTACTGTTTGGAGGGGAGGTTATTCTGTTTTGTTTTGCCCTGACCAGTCAGTGGCAAGTGATGTATTTTGAGCTGACATGTAAACTGCCTTAATGGGTGCAGTTAAATTAAATCTGCTCAAACTGATTTTTGTGGCCAAGTGGGTGCAGCCTAAACAAGTTGTAAACAAAACTTTGACATATCGTCACCCTTTCAGTTAATATGGCAGACTTACTGGCAAACAGTAAACACTTATTACACTGCCAGTAATATTATTGTTCATTTGGATTCATGTTCCTGTCCCCCTGCTGAATATAAGTCCAATATTCACCCTCTTTTAGCGACACACTCTCACTCCAACCTTGTCACATGTCGATATTTGGTCATGGAATTTCCACATCCCAATACATCGTGCAAGGTACCCTGGGTGCGTTGGTTGTTGTTCTGCAGCCTCATGCCTATGACTGAATCACAGCCGTGACAATATACGAGTATAACATCACTCCCTCGCGTGTGAAATTGCTTAAATGTCGGTAGAATCTGGAGGCAACAAGACATGATGTTGGCATTGGAGCATTCTGGTTTCCTTTTGTAGTCTGGGTAGTACTGACCAATCAATTTGATCAGGCTCTGGTTGCATGCAGGTAAACAGTCCGTGTGGAGAGTAAGGTGGAATGCAATCTCAGAACCGATCAGCTATTGTCTGACAATGATTTATTTTTTTAAATTTATCTGCATTCATACTAAGTTATCTATTTGTAGAGATTAGCCAAAATGGCACAGGGAAGATGAAGTCTGGGGCAGATATCCACTGGATACACTGAAACCCTTACAATATTGGCCTTTGCCCCCAGACGCTTATTGTCGACAGACTGATATCGGATGGGTTCTGAGACTGGGTCTCTACCAGCTCCTGAGGGAAGTATTGGGTCCATTAGCTCTAAATGCTCCACTGTGTTCTCCAGCTAGTGGTGCACAGTGGGTTTTTTGACTTTTCCACTGGAAATGGCTCCGTGCTGTGGCAGAAATAGTGCTACGAGAACAGAGAGAGTGAACCACAATGGTAAAGTTTCAGGCCGACAGCTGAACAATCAGCGGTGAGGCACCCACCTGGTAAAGCAGGCACCTCATGAACAAAGGCTGTGTTCTTGCCACAGCGGCCATGGATTTGATTCCAACCTGTGGCCCTTTGCTGCATGTTGTCCCTGTTCTCTCCCCCTTTCATACTCCACCTGCCCTATCTGATAAAAGCCATAACAAGGTAAGTCTCTGTAGCTTAATCAATATATAAAAAAGACCACTTTGTTTTCACATTGTCCTTTACTATATTATTATTATGAAAATATTGATTACTAGTCCATAACCACTGAGTGCACAGTTGCCCACGTACAGTTTCACATGGTGTTTGTTTGGGATACAGGTCATAGGAAATTGCAGATTAAATAGTCAACTGAACCCATTAAGAAGAGCAATGTATTCAGACAGAGTTTTTGTGAATTTGATAATACGATTGCTTTATTGAAAGTACAGTAGTACCATTGCCAATAGTGGGATAGTTAGTAGTACGTTAGTAGTTGAGGTAGCACGTTGAAAGGCAGATAGTTAAAGTGTTGTGACTTAAAAGTGGGGCGCACTGGTAGTTCACATGGGAAAGGTGCGGCTAGACCTTGTTGCAGCAGCATACCATACCATGACTTAGTCATACCAAAAATTAGGGAGCCACAGCGATTGGTCGCATTTTAGACATTTTTAAGCATTTTTCTGTTGTTATAGCGCCACCCAGTTGCCAATTAGAGTTAAACAGTCACCTTGAGGCGTCCTGTTCTACATATCTACCAAGTTTAGTAAAAATCAATATAGCGGTTAGGCCTAGATAAGAAATTAGCTCTCTAGCGCCCCCATTTTGTTTGATGGGGTCAATAATGGAGGGGTCCCCTCAGATTATGTGTGGTCATATGCCTACAAAGTTGCGTGGTGATTGGTGAAACCCTTGAGATGTTATACACCTTTATGTGATGAGCCACGCCCTCCACAATATTCATTCCCTTATAGAAGCTCAGTTTTAGTAAGTCTTCCAACTTTTGCCAAGAGGGAACTTTAGATATTGGTCCCTAGATTATGTTCACCCAGTTTCATGCAGATCGGTCAAACTTCCTAGGAAGCGATCGATTTCATGTCTCTACAACATACGGGGCATGAGATATGCCCACTCAAAGTTTGCAAATTCAGTCAGTTGCTATAGCGCCCCCTTTTGGCCAATTGATGTAATATTGCTTCATTCGCATCCTCCCATGACCCTCTACCACTGTGCCAAATTTCACATGGATTGACCAAGTCAGTGAGGAGAAAAATGTGGAACAGAGACACAGACACACAGACAGAGTTTTATTAGCAGGAGGCAAATCACGACTCGCCACCACAGGCCTGTAGGCTACACAGGAGCCTTAAAATGTCATCTTGTCATGTTATTGTGAGCCAGAATAGAAGTCATGGTTCAAAACTTATATTTTTCACATACCAGCTGCCACTGCCCGTCAACAAAAACGAAGACATCTATGGTTAAATGTGTATGTGTATTAAGGGTTATCTTGTTCACCTAATCGTAAATTCGGGAGGAAGAGGAATATTGGATGTCTCTATAATGCTGTAACGCTAACATTAGTTTCGATAGTAAAACAAAATTGAGGAAATCATTCAAGTGCTGTCATCCTTTGTAAGATTAGCATAGTAATCAACCACAAATTCGGCCACCCCATCTTCAGCTATCCTATCAAATCATCCATCCACAGAGTGAGAGCGTACAGGTTGGCCAGTCTGGTACCGTTCCTTCGCGTTCGCTTATGAAAGTAACACTTGCGGTCCCAGAAAGTGAGTGACCTGACGTGGTGCATTTGTAAATTCAATCTGATGCTCTCCACTGTTGGATAAAGAAACGGAGCTATATATTTAACCAACAGTTAAGATCTTCACACAATCCACTGCTCCGTCTCCACACATAGTGTGCCGAGACTGGGTGACCTAGATAACCAAACAGTACATTCTGACAGCGCTCTGGGTTTACCGGGTCCATGTCATTGGTCCGACAGCCCATTGGTCCGACATCCCATTAGTCCGACTGTCCGTGGTGCTGAACGGCGTATTTCTACCTTGATGGTGCACCGTGACCGGCTCTGGGTCAGCTGGGAAAGGCTTGAGGCGGAGCAGGCTCACGGCTTATGTGTTTGTCACTTTATTTTTCATTTTAATCCACACCATGATCTTTTCCTAACCCTAACCAAGTGGTTTTTGTGCCTAAACCTAACCAGACCTTAACCACAGGGTATCATGATGATTTCGAAACAACGGGACTTCGGAACAATGGGTTTAATATGGTCGGAACAATGGGCAGTTCCCGGTTTACCAATGGTCCAGTTTATGCCAGAGTGCGCTCCGACACTCAGACTGAATATTTCTGAACGCAAGCTATTCAGAGAGACTCCTATCATCTTCCTCCATGGTCAGAAACAACCCAACAGAATTTGCTAGCTAATGAATCGTTTTGTCTCAAGCTGAGCCCTGCCCACCAAAAAACGTCATACTGTTTATTAACAGTAAAAGGGGCTATAGAATATTCTGAATATAACCAATTTAATGTTTTTTACATTAATCAAAGTAATATATTAATTATAGAGTTAAATCTCATCCATGCTGTTTTGTTAGTAATTTTCTTAAATGTTTGAATGTAGCTAGGTAGCTATGACGCAAGGTGACGTTCCTATTGTTAATACCACTTACTATGCTTTGATTGGTCACTTGTTTCTCCGATCTCATCAATGGCCACATCACCAGGCTGTGAATGACTGAATGAACTGAAAATGTGAGTGGCAATTCAAACATCTAGAACCAGTCTGGATCACAAAAATGATCTACCAGAAATGTTAGACGGAGCTTGCATTGAATTTAGATTTTTTTTTTTTCTTGCAAACATAGTGCTTTGTCAGATGATGTTGCATTGCATTTTTGAGCCAAAAGAAGAAGTTGCACTTGGCTCGACTCTTCACCATGCAGTGGCCTCATTGAAATAAATGAGGATTATTTTGACACAGAGCTGTTGTGAGTCTGAACACAGCTTTAAGCTACGTGGTGAACCAGCCATCTGATGAGTGGAAGTCAAACTGCATTACCATTTAAACGTACTGTTTGAGAATCCACACAGGACAACTGCACTTAATGCTTGCTCTTCTGTTGCGCTCCTGTCTGGTGTCTTTGGTTGTGCAAAGTTTTTTCAGACAGCTCCAACACAGAGACCAAAACTCCCACATGGATAGTGACTCAGTGACAATAAACACTCAGAGATAGCCTGGATGACAGACTATCTGTGAAGACACCCAGAGATACGGACTATCTTCACACCCGCACTCTCAGCATCTGTCATCTTTTTGCCCGGAGCCCTGAGCTTTTTCTGGAGGAGAGGGTACAATGTATGCAGGCACACACTCGCACGCACACTTACACTCACATTGACCCCTAACTGTACTTTTTTCAACTTAAAAACTACAACTAAATTCAGTCACAGTTGGTCTCTAAAAACCTATCTGTTAAGTGTGAGAGGAACACACAGCATTTCAGTGCTGCACAACAAAAATGATGAAAGTCCTCCTGTTCAACCTTGCGGCCGTGTTTCTTGTTTTTGCAATATCACAGCATCTTAGTGGCTCAAAATGACAAACTGTGGGTGAGGACACAACCGCTGGGATTGTATATTTTTAAAGCAATATTATATAATTGTTCTTACGATGAAAATTCCTCACATTCTTATTCTTTGTGCTCAGTCTTTGACACAAAAGCAGGAAAACCTTTACAGTATACTCCAGTATACAACAGCAATAACAGCGGCTGTAGCCTCCAAAATGATTGTATTGTTATTGTTTTGTAGCTCGCCGACACAGTCTCAACCACAATTGAATGGCATGTGTTTTATGAAGGTATATTGTGTTTTTTTGCAGGGCTACTGGATGGCATTGGGTTGGATTTCATCATATAGTACAAGTGTTCCTTTTATGGGTAACCATTGGACATTAATCATTAAAGCATCCTATTCGGCATCCGTGGGAACATGTGCCATCATTGGCACACCGTAGCTTAATCAATGGCACACTAGCATTAACTATGCAAACAGGGTTTTTTTAAAAAATGTGCGAGTACAGGGTTTACCAATAATTTATTTATTTGTTGCGGCCCGTCACGATAACAGTATCCGCCTCTTAGTATTGATTTTCTATTTCTGGAGCTGGATTGTTCATTAGGAGGCTGTTAGAATATAAAAAGCCTGCCGTTTGGTTATTCATTGTACGTGTACTGTGGCCAAAGATGGAGCAGCAGAAGGCCAGACACAGTGAAAGTGAATATTAACCATTTGTTGCACCAGGTCTAAAAGTTTGCTTTCACTCACAAACAGCTGCTCCTCTCATCCATCAAACTGATCTCATCAGCTCTGATCAGATTGACTGATCAATTGACCTTTCTCTAAGCCCTGCCCCTTTGTGATGGTCTGACAAGCTGTCAGAGTAAGCATGGAGCCCACACTGTAATTAACTGCACTCCCTGAAATATTATCATATTTCTGGAAAAATGAAAGAGTGATTCCAGAGAGAAGCAGACAGAGGGGTCTGTGTGTGAAGGATATATCCAGGATGTCAAACTGACTCAGCAGCAACAACAGCTTAAAAAGACAAAGATAGTTAGAAGCTAAAGCCGAACTATAGGCTACAGATCACAGTGTAAAAGTGAACCACCACATCACTGCTGATCACCACAGAACACAATGAATATAAAGGGAAACTTTGCTGATATCGAACCAGCTGTGTGGCATCACAGTGTGTGCAGATGAACAATGTTTGGCTTCACCCCTGTGCCACTGCCAGCACCCAGACCTCCGCTGCCGAATGGGCAGGAATCTTCGGGGCAAGCCAAACAACGTTCATCTGCACACAATGCGATGCCACACAGCTGGTTGAATATCAGCAAAGTCTCCCTGCTTCCCTTCACTGGTTCCTGTACAGCAGGGTCAGTCTTTGTTTCACTGTTATAATCATTAAAAAGCAAAAGCAGCATGTGTATACATTCAGTAGGCTATATCTTCAGTAGCTAGCTAGCTAACCCTACACTTTTCAGGGTTTGATTTTGGTTTTGGAACAGGGAAGAAATGTATATCTTTTTCAAACCTCTCCAGGTAACAGTATCATTAATACACGACGTGCCCCAGGCACAACATTTAGCTCCAAATCCTCAAAACCAGCCTGAAAATGAAGGAAATCTGAAACGATTGCATTAGAGTCAATGGAGCACAGCTGTGTTATTGTCTGACCCAGGTCTGAGCCAGCCCGATGCTACATTATGATTGGCCAGTCTGCATCAGAGGGCAGGACATAGTGAAGGGTCACATGTCCCATCCACGACTTAAAATCTACAAACTACTAGCGTGGGAAAAACAGGAACTCATGCAGTTTTGCGCTGTGTTCATGAACCTTTGAATTTAGAGAGGAACACAGAATGAAAGAATGAATGATGAAAGGGACGGACACACTCACACGGCACACTAATTGACAAGAAAATTAAAAATAGCACTTCATATCAAAAAGGTTGTCAACCCTGACATTGAAGGTATACTATGCAGGATGTTGGTTATTGTTTGGAAACACATTTGCCAGTAAAAGTGAAAGTAAAAGCCAACCCCAGATTTACTCTGGTTTGGCGTATCACCTCACTGTATTTGCGTTTTCTCAGCACTGTGGATGCCTGCTGCCAATGGTCTGCTGGTCGCTACCTTTTTCTAAAACCCCACCCTCACCTGAGTGCTGTGGGGGTACACACCTGTAAACATCCCGAACACTAAACATTAGAAAATACAGGGCAGAGGCTCTGCAAAAAGAATACACCTCATATACTTCATATTTCTAGAGGGTCATAAGTGATGATTGAGACAGATTACTGCTGTACAAGTCAATACATTGATTTCAGGAAAATCTTGAGTAGTTTATCTTTAAAATGCATGGTGAAATCTGTTACAGTAACTGATACGTATTATAATCACACTGATGTTCAGAGCAACAAATGTTGTGCTTTACTGATCACATCCTTTTCAGTCATTACATTCCCAGTCAGCAGGCATAAAATTTTATAGTCCAAGTTATGGGTCTAATTTTGCAAAATCAATTATGGATAAATGTCAAATGCAGGCTGGTCGCGTGTTTTGTTTTGTTCCATCTGTTTATACACGTGCACACAGCTTATGCAAAGCTACTGTATGGGTGGGTCTAAGCTGGCGTGGGCCCACTGGTAACACAGAACCAGCTCATTACAAGGCTTCTAAGACATGTGCTGGAACATGAAATAAATACCACTCAGTACTTAGTCACTTTCCTCTGGATTATGTGACTAATAAAAATAAAACCTTTGATGCATCTTGCTTCTTGTATACCACTCCTTGTCTTGGTGGTTATACATTTTACCATATCCTCAACAGTTTATGTACCCATGAGCCACGTCTTTAACCCCCCACAAGAAGGAAATTGTACGGTTCTGCAAACCACAGATGTGCTACATTTGAACATTTCATACATATCACATCAGTGTTTCTAAAGTGACGTAGTTGTGATAACATGTATATGAGCTGACATTGACATTGGGAGGTGGAGGGGATGATGGATGCTATGACACCTAGACAATGGCTGCCAAGCTGCAGACCACTGCAGACAACTGTTTGAGACCAACAAACAATATTACTGATTGTTTTGTGGCAAGACATTGCTGCATTTCCAGCTGTGATTGTGTCACCAAAGCCAGGTATTTTTAGTCAAAACATGATCTCCAAACCATAACCAAATGTATTTTGTGCCTAAACATAACCATGCATTCACCACAGTGTTATTGAAAAGAAACGAAGCAAAGGTTAACATATCCGCTACATAATAGCATACAAATGTTACATATCCGTGGTTTGCAGAGACGTACAATGCCAACATTTATTCTGGCGACTGTATTGTTTACACAGTGTGCAGCATTAACACATTCCACACAGGACTTGCGTGCTGCATGTAATGAAGCTCAAGGTAATATAATGGAGGCACAAAGCACTTTACACTCAAATTTATCACTAAACATCAACAACACAAAGAGCAGCATAGTGAGAGTTCGAGTTCTGCCAGCATTATCCTGCGCTGTTTCCCCTTAAGCTGCTAATTCAGCCCCAGTACAGACTGCCAGCACCACCTCTCCATCACTGTGGAGGACACAATGTACAGTGTTTGTACAGCAGTTAAAGGGAAAGGTCACAAAGTGGAGGGACTTTCCATCACTTGTTGAAGCGCTCGACACTTGCCCCAGTGAGACAGTTGCCAAGATGGATGGTCACCTAAGGCTCCCGCTACCCCACCTGTGACAAGCTGTGTTGTGTGCTGTGTGTGCCTGTCGCATACAAACTGTCATCAGGGCGTCAGCACAGAGACACAGAGGCTGAACACTGTCCATACTTAACTGACATCTGACCAGTTCAGTGGACTAATAAAGAAATAATGACAGCTTTCTGTAATCGTCAAATGAAAGCTCAATTCATTCTTTATCCCCTGCACTGCCCATTATTGTTTACTGGGCATATTTTTTAATGGAGACTTAATGGGTGCAGTCGGATTTTATGACGCCGTTCTGTGACCCTGAAAGGATAAGTAGGTATAAACATGGAAGGATAGATGTTTCTGCATCTGCCAGGTGTGTGTGTGTGTGTGGGTGTGGGTGTGGGTGTGGGTGTGTGGTGTGTGGGTGTGTGTCTACACAGGCTGTTATGTCCAGTAGACTCAGTGATTTTGTTTCAACTGCTTCGTCTTTGGTTCTTGTCTATCCATAAATATGATTTCATACTCTTGCTGTATTGTCTTTTAGCTGTGTGTGTGTAGTTATCAGGGTGTGCCAGGCTAATATTGCCATGTCCACAGACTACACAGTACACAGTATTGTTTGTGTGATTTAGATTAGTTTTTTTTTTGTTAGGTCAGTACCAATATCTGTATTTAAGATTTCAAAAATTCTAACCCTCGGATCCCTTAATGGATTCCTTAATGGATCATCTAATTTTATTATCCAAAGTGGTCTGTATCATTCTGAAAGGTCAGCTTTTTTTTTTAAACTAACATGGCTCAGTTCAAAAGTTTGTTTCAAAACAAAACATCTTATCTCTTGTCTGACATGATTTTGACATCAGATGATCTGTTGCTACTATACTTCATAGTGATGTTTGTTCAAACAGAGAGAGACTGAAGTCTCATCTGTCACTGGATTTAGATAAATGCCTTTGACTGCACTACGTGCAGAACAATAAAAAAGACTCCACGTCCTAACATAAAGATGTTTGCCAATTTGGACATTTTACAGTTAGGGTAAAAATATTCTTTTCAGTGCTTTCTGGTGGACAAACTGCAAAATGGAGTCAGTGGACATGTTTACATGCACACTAATATTCCATTATTATCTAAATAGCCTTGTTATGAAGATAGCATATTTCTGATTTTCCGATTATTCAGGTTTCAGGAGTATTCTTTGGACATGTCTACATCACATTTGGAATATACATCTCCATTAGGGTTTTCACAGCAGTTATCGATATGCTCAAATATCGCAGCAACATAAGCCATGGTGGCATTTCACATTAATTGGAGTATGCATGGCTGCATATAAACCTAGTTATTAGCTGAATATTCATGTTCATAAGCAATGCCAACAGCTTAGTAGGAGGAATACAGTCGTTGGAATAAGGGCAAAAACCTGAATATTTTGTTCAAGTAAACGAAGTTACTGTTTCTAAATTAAATATATTTTTGACATTTCTGTATCGCAATTTGTTGTAATTACTGGCTAATAAGTATCTATCATAGGCTAAAGTTGTCTTATTTTGCAATTTAACATAGTTCCAACACAGAGTATGGGACTGATGTGTTGCACAGTGTTCACAACATTTCCCACAACGGTATCAGCCATGCTGATGCATCAGTCAGACTTTACCAGTAGTTATCTAATTTTGGCTGATAGCATACAAAAGCTCATATGTGGTCTTTTCATTATTATTCAACATGTTGAGCATTTTTGCAACCACTGTAGTCAGTTATTTATAAGACTATAAAATAAAAAAGTTGATGATGTCATAGCTAATGTCTTGTTTTGTCCAACTTAAGCCTAGTTTACATTACACGATTTTCACCCTGATTTTGCGTCGCAGAGACTATCGAAATCTTTTGAGTGTTCGTACCTGGCGACGTGTTTCTGTCAGTGGGAGTCTCACCAACTGCGTTACAACCTGTGTGTGCACACCACAAGATTTCTCCACCGAGCCCTTGATGACAGTGCCCCAGATAACGCTGTGACATCACCAAACTTGGAGACAACACATCATAAAGGAATGGATATTCTTCCCATTGTTGAATCAGATCTGCCTCCAGGGCCTGGGTCCAAATACAACACGCTCCCCGTGATCCTGTGGACGCCGCCATTGTTGTTGCTGCTTGCTGGCTTGTCAGTGTTGCCAGATCTCGGGAGAGAAACAAGCAATCATGGCTATGGAAACAAGCCCAAAAGAAGCGACTGCAGTCCAACATACTATGATGCATTTAAATAACTTATTAGACGTATAGAGAAAGGTGACATTTGAGAGCAAGCCCAAACAAGCAACTCCACTTTAGAAACAAGCCCAAAGTCGCAGCTAATAAGCGTACCTGGCGAGTGGCAACCCTGCAGCTTGTCCGCCTCACATTTCTTCCGTCCTCCCGCGTGCTGACGTGGGACGAGTCCCCCCTCTCATTGGCTGATGCTCTCTGTTAGTCGTGTCAGACTTCTCCAGTTTCCTAGCATGCCAGATATCCAGTCCCAGTCACAGACAAGGCTTGTTCACACATGAGGACTCATCCTGGAAGTCTATCTGCCGACTCACCTCCGACCCAAGGTGGCTCTCAAGATCTTCTGCGAAGTCAAAATCGTGGTGAAAATCGTGATGTAATGTGAACTAGACTTAACAGCCCAAAACTAACAGGATATTCAATTAACAATAATATATAATTTAAAAAATAGAAAATCCTTACATTCAAGAGGCATTTTGGCATTTTTCCCTCAATAAGAAAAGGCCATATAGCTGCAGTGTGCCTGTCTTGATTCCAGACAAACCCCTCACACACAGTTAATCAATTATTAAAACTGTTGATGGTTAATTTCTGTTGATTAGTCGGCTACTTATTTAAGCACATGTTTCGAGCTGACTCATTTCCTGTGAACCCACTCGACATATGACTTCTGGTTGCACTGTGGCGACCCTCAAAACAACATGGCGTTTGATAAACTGTTGTAAGAATTCACTTACAAGCCCAAGGCACAAGTCTGCTCTGCGATCGTCCTGATTTGTGTAATTTCATTCTCAATTTATCTGATTCAGCTGTAGCAGAACGTACGCTTAAAGCCGGCAGCATATATCATTATTCAGAACATTACTTTCTGATGGTGGACTAAAAAGTTGCTTTTGCCTCTAACTGCCACCATAAATCAGTGAAAAGCTTTTACGTTTCATTATTGGATGGAGGCATTATCTGTCTTTTCACTGAGTTCAGGTTTGTTGTCTGGTCCCTGTACAGTTAAAAAGGAATATTTGGATTTAGAAGGTCTTTTATTAAGACCAGTTATGTTTAAAGTGCTTTCTATCTTCAAAAGATGTTAAGTAGGGCTAATGAAAATATTGAACTTTTAATCATTCCTTCAGGTTTGGTCAATACATTTTCCCCAGTTTGAACATTTATTGCATTTTTGTTCTGGGTTCATTTAAGCTCACCCGGCCTGCCTACAAGCAAACAAGCCTCTACAGTCACTTAGTAAGAACAGACGACCGATAATTTCCCTCTCTGTATACGTTAATAGATCACTGTGCAAATGCTTCAAAACCACAGAAACTGACATCCCACTGTGGTCACATCTCATCCAAATCAGGTCTTTGGGGTTTAGCTTCACTCACTAATTGCTTCATTTAGCCCAAATATAAAGTCAGGCCTGTGAAACAGTCCAAAATAAATGTTTAGTTCATTATAAGAGCTTGAACTTAGCTGGAGGTTTTAATGGTACCCTCTGACTCTCTGCCAGGGTTATTTAGTTTGCTTTGATCTTTATCTCCCTAGGAACAAAACAGTGGGTTCAGACTCCAGTTCTTCCACGGAGAGTTTCCTGTAAAAGTGCCTCTTTTCTGAGATATCAAAGGCAGCGGAACACGCCATCAATCATTTGCTTAAACCCTTAATCATCCAAGCCCACTAGTCCATTAAGGCTAAAATTACTACTCAAGTTCACTGATATTGTAGATCTAACAAGCCCTTACAGCATGCTTTAGTTCTACTATATACTTTAGTCAAATAAAGCAAACAATCACTACAGGGCTTTAATTTTACATAAAATTGTATCATATTTGGGGGAGAAAAAGCTATTATAAATCTCATTAATCACTTTTGGGGCTAACACTTTTGTTTTTCTTTTTTTTTTCATTTTGTAATTAGCTCTCTGAGCACAAATTAAACTATTCTGGTGGAAAGCTTCAGTCAATTAACTCCGATTGCAAGAGCGAAAACAATGACCTTTAATCATTACACAATGTGCCGTAACTATCTGAAGGTCCTGCAGTTGTGTTTGTAATACAGATAGAAAGTCTGTTTTGGTGTTTAAGGTTTCTGCCTTTGTTAGCTTGGTTTGGAAAATATTCCTGTAGAGTAGAAACAAAAAGATCTGTACACCAAGTTCAGTCAGAAGGAATTTAATGCTGTGTAACATTTTAGCCAGCAGCTTTTCCTCAGTGTTTTGATAAACAACAGGAAGTTGCCACCTACATGGTTAGGTTTAGGAAAAAAAAGAACAGGGTTTGGCTTTAGAATCTTACAGGATGAACACTGCTCTCTTGGGTGAAAGTTGATGTTTGTTGGACCCATTCACCACCCCTCCCGTCTGACCCACTCAGACTTTCGCCGCCTTTCCTTTCGTCCTTGTCCTGCTGCATTTCCCCCTGAAGCTGCTGGGCGCCGTTAAACTATAATGGCAACCAGTAGCGTATCATGCCAACATTAAAGGATGCCTTTTTTAGTTGGTTGCTGGCGCTTCAATTTCGACGACTTTGGAGTGAGACCAGCCTCGGAAATAAGTCTTCAACACACGAACATTTACATTAAACATATCCAGTGCAGCTGTTTAAATGAGATTTACATCAGTCGTCATCAGTCGTTGATATTAGAAGAAGAAGATATATTTTATTAATCCCTGAGAGGAAATTCATATTTTTAACTCTGTTGTCATATTCACACAGGCCTGAAATACATACACATACACAACAGGACCTATATGAGCATTAAATGGGGGGATGTCAGAGTGGGGGGGCTGCCCATGGACAGGCGCCCTGAGCAGTTGGGGGTTTGGTCCTTGCTCAAGAGCACCTTGGCAGTGTCCAAGAGGCAGGCTGGCACCTCTCCAGCTACCAGTCCATACTCCATGCTTGGTCTGGACAGGAACTTAAACCTGCAACCCTCTGGTTTCCAACCCAGGTCCCTATGGACTGAGCTACTGCCACCCCAGTAACTAGAACATGTACCAATAACATTAACTCAATAAAACTAGAGAGATAATCCTAATATTTAAATCCATAACAAGTCTGAAAAAATCATTTTGTTTCTACTCTGTCAGATATTTCTCTGATCCAGCACCCATTCTGTTGGACACTGGAATGTGCATGTTTTTTCTTACTGTTTTTGGGTAAGAAAACCTGCCATTTTATCAGCGCAGGTTTTTTTGTAACTTATTATTTGGCATAAAGAGCTAATTTAAAAAGTGCTGGAGCAAATAGACGTACAGTCAAAACATCTTCAGCAGGTGCGCCAGTGAAGGTTGAGCATAACACAAGGCATGAAACCATTCATTTTTCATGCTTTTTACACATGGCTGCACTTCTCTGCGGTTTTCCTGTTGTGCTCTGATAACACACCTTCCCATAAATCAGCCAACAGTGTTTACAAATGAGCTCTAAGAAGATAGTCTAGTTTTTCAAAAATGTCTTCCAGCTTTTGCACAATTGCTATCTTCAGCCTGAATTCCTCATAAACATGTTTGTCCCAAGTTTTTGCAAAATTTCCTACATCATACATTCAGTTAAAACACCACACAGTGTGGTAACTATGAGCAACACATGCCGTACTGTTCTCTGTCCACCCCTCATGACTGAGTAATAATGCTCCTTTAAATGGAGGTGAAAGAGTCAGACACCGAGCACCATTATCAGAGACACCAGTTTCTTTCTGTGGCCAACTAAAACGATCACAAAGGAGTGACAGGGTGCCGAGAGAAGATAAGGTGCATTCTCACCATCTCTCCAATTTACAGGCCTTGAGAATCAAAGGGAGGCTGTGGCCCTTATATTAAAGGTTTAAAAATGGAGTGGCATTTTTATTTCTTTTCCCCGGACCTCGTTTTATCTGCTCTGATCCCGACGGTGCAATTGCTTTCAAGTACAAAAGTGTCTCTGCCCTCACTCCACTGCCTTGCTTTTGTCAGCTTTTGTGTGCATATGCGCATGCCTCTCTTCTGCATCTCTACTCTTTGCTGTGTGTGTGTGTGTGTGTGTGTGTGTGTGTGTGTGTGTGTGTGTGTGTGTGTGTGTGTGGCATAAAAGGAGCATATGTGTTGCTAAGCTGTTTGTGTGTTGTTGTTTATAGGGTGGAGTAGCCCTTCCTCTGATTTGATAGGACAGTCATTACTGTAAGAATATAGGGTCAACTGGGAGACTTTCCTTGGCGAAGGCGCTGGAGTGTAAAGAGTAGAAGGAGGATGAGGACATTGCTTTGAAACCACTAATACCTTCAGGGGAAAGAAAGTCAGAGAGTGTAAGGGAGAGCGGGTGTGATAAATATGCCTGGTGGTTAAGCTAAAGACACACTGTCTTTAGGGTTAGTATGAGAGACCATGCCTCTGGTGATAGGTGACATTTTATTGATCGGCAGCCAAGTTTGAGCTAAGCAGGACATGAGTGAGGTAGCATTACGTGATTGGACACTTAAATTATGACAGTGATAGACTTTCCCCCCGCTGGGTCTTCATCTCCTCCTCAATGTGTCTGTCTGTCTCTATCTCCCTCACTGTCTTATTCTTTCACAGTGCTTTAAAGAAACGTCTCAAAATCTTAATAAAGTTTAAGAGAAGCAGGAGACAAAAGTGAGCTGGGAAACCATTGTGTGCTTTAATGGAGACCTTGGATACGCTACATGCCTCCTTTGCCCAAGGGTCCAACATGTTTGTTTCAGTCAGCACAAGCAGCCTCGTCTCACATGCGCACACAGGTTCACACAAACACAAAGACAGAAAAAAGAGAAAGGTGTCCTCTTCTCCCTTAGAGGCAGGGACCTTGAGACAGCTGCTCTGAATGGCAGAAAAACAATGAAGCACTTTTCATCCTCCAGTGAAGAGGCGTTGCCAGGCAGCAGGAGCGTGACGTTGTTACCCGCCAGTAGTACTGTAGCTGGGAGGGGCAGTATGTGGGGAGAAGGTGTGTGTGTTTGTGGGTCTGTTATAGAATATGTACAGTTGGTCTTTGGGTTTTGTCAGAGGACTGCAGGCACTGTGTGTGTGACTTTATTTCTAAATGTTAAGGATAAGACGGAGGATCTTTCTGCAAATCTGCCCAGGAGTCTGGCATCATTGCTTTTAATGAGCACTTCAATCCCTCCCTGCATTCAGTTTCTAGAAATGGATATCGATTTCAGGGTGGGGACCGGCGAGAGAAAGCAAGAGAGTAGTGGAGAGACACAGCACGTAATATACTACTGTTATTTAAGGACATATTGAATATAAGTTGGGTATTATTCTTAAATATAGGGCTGGATATGGAGCTGTTATACTTTCTTCGTATTGAATGAAATATGTCTGTAGCCAGGGATGTAGCTCCTGAAGACACTGAGGTCCTATCATCCTTTTAGAAATACATGGCAGAGGCAGATTCCAGTATTTTTTAACATATTTGCTTTTTTTATAGCTAATTTGTAACATATTTAGATATAATAATTTAAGGTTTTGAAATTAGTATTTATCAGTTTTCAGGCCATCATGTAGACAAACAAAATCTGAAGAATATCACAGAACGGAGAATCCAAAAAAGGCGAACTTTCCTCATGAATTGAAGTAAATGGGGACATTTAACATCAGCAAAACCATATCAAAGCATCTGTTTAGAAACTCTAACACAACTCATGCAGTATAATCAAAATTTCATTTATCCAGTCGTATGCTCAGTACTTCAAATACATGAATTTTTGTTAAATGACATAACAACATAAAACACGTCAGTACAGTCTCATGCACGCCAGAGTAAGGGCATGCACGTGTTTGAATTCTGCTTAAGCAGAGACACACGTATAGCTTCAGACACATTCCGTTTATAGCGAACACGATACGCCCCTTCAAACCGCGCCCACCGCTTGTACAAGATGAACTCACCAACACTATCTGAACCCTGCTACAATGCTACACTGTAGTAAATAAGTGAGACCAAATGTAGTAATAATCCACTTTATAATTTATAATACGTTGATGTGATTCACTTTATAAGTAACAAGATGTAACCCCTTCCATTACCCTTACGCTACCCTTAACCACCTATCCTTTAATCAAGCATAGCATTAGTTCAGGCAGGACACGATGTCAAGCTCAGCTCACCTCCCAGCTACATCAGCTAATCTCAAACAGTCCAATCAACTGATGGAGCAGCTGATTGATGGAAGCTGATAGATGACATGATTCCTTTCTATGCAAACAACTGGCGAATCTCATTCAGGACGCCATGTTTAAACTGCTCTGGCCTGCCTACTGTTGCTGCTTCCTCTGCAAGCTGCTTTGCAGCCCGCCTCCACCCCAGCTCCTCCTTTTCATTCTGTGTCTGACTTCTCAGTGTCTTTCATCCTGGCTCTATTCTGTTCCCGGTGGTCTTTGCTGCTGCTCTGGAAGGCGCATGGAAGGGCAGACAGGTGTGCTCTCTCTGCCTTAAGCTTTCCACGTAGGAACGCAGAAGGGCAGAGAGGTGTGCTCTCTATTATCGATTGTTTCACTTCATAAGGAATGCCTATTTGGGATTCTCTGTTCACTGTGTAGACATGCAGGAAAACAGAGTTTTCTACATTAATTCAGGGTAACACAGGGTGAGTAAGTGATAGACAAAATCATTTTGTGTGTGAAGTATACCCAGTAGATATAAAGAATCCAGTAAATAAAATAATTGATTCTTTTGAGTGGACTTTTATCATTTATTCTTTTTTTATATACTTTTTAATGGTTTGATTTATTATTTGAGATATATATACTTTATTATAGGTAGATATATCTATTTATCTAATTATATAAAAAATATTTTACTAACTGTTACTTAGTACTGTTTGCAAATATGCGAGTCCTAGGGTAGTGGAAGAATGGCCCACCCTACCACCCCTCTGACTGACTAGTACTTGTTGCCTTCTTTGGTTGGTTGATTGCGTTTAGGCAAGAAGAGTGGGAGTGGTTAGGGTAGGAAACCAACCAGAGGCAGAGTTTGGCAGAGTAAGGCGGTCCATTCCTTCCCTATCCTGGTATTCACAAATTTGCATACTGTTTAGTGGTAAGGTGGTTTGTGGCCCGACCGCCATGTTGTAAATGCTTGTGTCTGGTATTTTGCTGGCACACATCGCCTACCACTTAGGCCAGCTTTCTCATTTTACAGCTAAACAGTACACTAAAATACATTTCTTAAATCATCTGAGGCGAGAAACAGGCAATGCAGAAACAAAATCTTGATTCATATTTGATCGTCACTACCTAGTTTGACCACAGTTCATGAGCAGTAACCAGGGGCGGACTGGCCATCTGGAGGTTCTGGAGAATCACAGAACGGCCAGTACTCCAGTACGGCCAGCGGCCGCCACGCAGTCGTCACCGTTTTTTTCTTTTTTCTCCCTGATAATCTACTGTTCCATGTCCAGTCCGCTAGGTGGCAGCCTTTAAATTGGATGCCAGCCGGCCCATAGATATCTATGAGCCACCAATCAAATTGAAGAAGAAGGAAGCGCATACCGTATGCGCACCGGTTGTTGTGGGCTGGGCCGAGTCAAAATCCAGAGCTGTTTTTTAGTTCCAGTCCGCCCCTGGCAGTAACTGACAGCTGCAATAGATTCTCCTTGTCTCTGTTTGGTTGTTTTTGTTTACATGCATTAAGGCCATTAGAAATGCTGCACAGCAATAGAGTAGGCAGAAGAGTATGACTTCTTTCCACAGATTCCCAGTCTCATTTAGTGCTGTGTGAATATAGTGACAGTTTCAGCAAATATATAAAAAGGATCTTTTTAATAAAAGTTACCAACTACAGCTTTAATCAGTAAGTTCTTGATTTATATCCAAATTTTGCCATTTAAAAAAAAAAAAACCTGTCCAACTGCTTGTGTGCTTGTGTACTGAAACAATACTAAGAGTCTACATCATGACAGCCACTCTGTGAGGCCATTAGCAATGCTCAGTACTTTGTGCACCATATTGTTTGTCATTTTCACCATCTTAATTTAGTGTGTTGGCATGCTATCATTCGGTAATTAGCACTAAGCTTAGAGTACAGCAGAGGCTGGTAGGAATGTTATTAGTTTTGCAGTTATATATCAAAGTACTGTTAAAAAAAAAAACTGACCTGATGATGGCGCTAGAGGAAAAGTTAAGGGATCACCAGAGTAATTAAAATTCATACTGATGGAGACATAAATGTTTAAACAAATTTTTTTTTCAATGTATCAAATTGTTGTAAACACATTTTTCTCAAAAAACATCTGTCAACTATGGCTGTCATAATTGATGATAACTGTGATAAATATCATATCAATAATATTCTCACTTTATCTCCCCCCCAGCTCCATATTATTGTATTTTCACAATCCATTGTATAACTGCTCTTTTTTTTTTGCACAATTTTGTACACTTATGGTCACAGACTCCCTCTCCACCACCATACACTTATATTTTGAGTGTTATTTATATGCCAAAAAAGAGACAAAACACATAATAAACAAAGTTAAAGAGGAATTTGGGGCACTCAGTAGCTCAGTGGTTAGAATGGGCGTTCCATGTACAAAGGCAGTGTCAGTGGCCACGGGTTGGATTCCAGCCTGTTGTTGCATGTTGTCCCCTCTCTCTCCCATCTTCACAGTAAGCTGGATTTATATTTGTGCGGCAGACCCTAAGCCATAGCCTACACACATTGCCTACGCCATAGTGAGCATTTGATACTGTAGATCACCACATTTTATTGAACAGATTCAGAAACCTGGTCGGCCTCCCTGGTACTGTTTTTAACTGGTTCAGCTCTTATCTCACAGATCGATGTTTCTTTGTAAGTATGGATACATGTTCCTCCAGAACACATGAAATTAGTTGTGGCGTGCCCCAAGGGTCAATTTTAGGTCCAATTCTTTTCCAATTCTTGACACACAGCTGTACATCACTGTGTCTCCTGATGACACAGGGCCAATTGATACCCTTTTAAACTGTATTTTAGATATCAAGTCATGGATGGCAGTGAATTTCCCACAGCTCAACCAGGACAAAACAGAGGTTTTAATTATTGGTCCTGAAGGCCAGAGAGAGAAACTTTTACCAAAACTACAAGATTTTAAACCTTCACAGAACCTGGGTGTCATTTTTGACTCTGAGCTTAGTTTTATTCCACACATAAAAAATATGTGTAAAATGCTAATGTTATTAGCACAAGCCTATGGCATTTTACATTGTATAAATTAGCCTAGCGACAAGCAGGGATTTACTCGGCTCATATGAAGCCAAGATAAATGCCGAATTATAAAAGAATAAATTGCACACAAGACTTAAAATGCTATTTTGTGGAGGCTTTATTGTCTTCACAATTTATTGTTTCTTGTCAGTGAAAGTAAAGTAAATAAAAGCTTTGTTTCCACTGAGGGAAATGGTTTTAGCATACAAAAAAAGACAGGCATAGGTTTCACCTAAGTGTCCTATCAGAAAACAATCTGATGCCCCATGTGCAAAGGCTCAACGTGGTGCTATGGTTCACTAATTACAAAATGTGATGGCAATTAATTGATACTTGACTGAAATGAAATAAATAAAGTCAACTTGAAACTTAGTTATGTAGATGTCTTAGTTCATTGAAATGAACATGAATGTCCTTATTGCACGCCACATGAGTGGCTAAAAAGTGTCACTGTCGTATTGGTATTGTATTAGCTCCAGTATTGAAAATGTTCGAATGATTCCCAGCCCTACTTAAAAACATTGACATATTGCAGGATACACATGGCCTCACACAGGCCCATCTCTTCATCAGTAATCCAATCTCATTTCAAGTATTCAGTATTTATCAGTGCAGTTTATAACTGTATTGGGACTGTCAGTTACTCAATAAGTGCCTGTGACTCACCTCAGTCCAGAGCAACAGCCTCAGTCACTCTTCTACAATCCTCCTTAGCTTCTTCTATCTTTTCTGTATATATTATACATACAGCTTTTTAAAGTTTTTTTCTCAAACCACTAAAGCCATACAGCTGTTATGTGCAGCAAAACCAATTGAGCGGATTTTGAGTTGTTGCTTTCCAAGCTCTAGTTCACTGTGGAGGCAAAGACTCACAATGACACTGGATTGGAGTAATAAGGAGACAAAATGAGAGATGAGAGACAGACTCAGACAGACAGACATCATAAATAATTGAAGGAAAGGATTATGATAATATGTGCTAATTTTGTGTTAATTCTCATTCTGAAGAGTTCTCCAGTGACACAGCATCAACTCAGAGCTGATTTGCAGCTATGTCTCCCTCGGTTGTATCTCCCCAACACTCTCCCACCTTGTCTGACTCCTTCCAAAAAATCTTCTCCCTCCCCTCCTTCATCTTCGTCTCTACTCCCCTGTCTATCACTTCCTCTTGTACTGCAGAGCCTGACATTAAATGCAGGCTCAACAAGGTAGAGGGGTTGAATTATGATGCTAACGCCATTGTGTTGATATAAATTTATATTAGGTTGATCGACCTCACCTGCAGAATCTGTGCGTTTTCCTGAAATGATGTTATGATGCAATTAAGGCAAAAATTGAAGTCAAGCAGAGTAAACACTGCAGTCTGATGATATCAGTGTGATTATACTCGCAATCAAAGTCTGCACAGTTGCAGTAACATATGTTGAATACTAATGTTATTTACATTAAAGCAGTACATATTTTCCCACTTTTTTTCCACCAAAGGTCAGCTTTTATCAAAAGATGTTTGGTTTGGAAGAGCTCCAAGCACATCTTTAAAGGAACAGCATCACCGCATATCGATAATTATGATCTACAATTAGCCATTACATACAATTTGAATAGTCAGCCCTGTTGTTGGCCCTTCCCCCCTCACTTTACAGAAGCAAGTGCCACTCCAATGGAGACAAAATTATATCTAGCACTATCAGATGCTGCCGGATATCATCATTTGTTCCTAGTGTGTTGTTGCATCAGGGCAGCTCTTTTTAACTTCACAAAACACAGGTGCAATTTTTTTTACAGCATATTTAAAAGAATATACCAGTGTTTTAAAACGTACATATTTTACATTAAAGCAGTGGCGTAAGGTAGTTACGATGGGCCCCAGTGCACGCAATCATGACAGGCCCTAGTGCGCCCTAGTTACTAGTTAGGAATTGCACACGCAGATTTTTAGGCATATATATACATATATATATATATATATATATATATATATATATATATATATTTTACCAACAGTCTTAGTACTGCTTTTATGTCACATCCACTTACAAATGTGCCCAGCTTGTCAGTCTTGAGAGATTTTGCACCTAAACTAACTTCTGTAAATTGTATCGTCTAGGGTCGCCCCTAATAGTCGACCAAATATTAGTTGACCAGAAAGGTCATAAGACAGCAAGATTTCATTGGTTGCTTTGTCGCAGAAAGAAAAAGATAAATCAAAACGTATATGAGTGGACCATGTCGAAATTTAATTTGAAAGGACAAACACAGGAAGAGGCCATGCTCAGCAGTCCTGTTACAAACCAATCACATCCAACAGATATCATTTCCTTCTTCTGTAAATATTCAGTCAGTGATAAATACGGAGAAGGTGATCATTTTAGTGCGGGGCTACCCCCGGACCATAGGTCTGCACATTTATAAATTGTGTCTGGAAGAGGATCAGTTCTGCACTCAAGATTTCAGGTGAATAGACATAAACTTCGCTTAGCAACCTCAGATGCTACCTGCCACTGGGCTCTTGAAAGCTGGCACAGAAAAGGCACAGGAGTAGCACCCAGCACCCGACCTTACATCTCCAGGTGGTTAAAGAAGCAGCACGCCTGCGGCCCCTGATTTCCAGGGCTGGTACCTGCGGTTATTCCACAGGCTAGTTAGGTGATGTGTAAACTCATCTTCATTGGTCGACTACAAACATGACGTATCTGAAACATGTAAGTAGCTACATGCCCATTAGCCACTTAGCACAATCATTACTGCTTTGCTGACAGCGTCATTAACAGGCGGCTCGCTCAGTGTGTGACGTGCACTTGTAGATGAATTATAGGCCTATATTAATGAAGGTTCATTAGTACGGTTCTGTATTTCTCTGTAATGTAGCACAGTGTTAACAATGTTACTGATACTATTCTTTCTCACACCTTGAACTCAAACCATTGTGTTGCCCTGCCCATAATATATAATGTAATTATGAAATCTGCATTGTAAACATGTTGGCGACTAGTCGACTAATGGTGCTAAATTTCAACTATTGGTCAACTTGGAAAATTCTTAGTAGGGGGAAGCCCTAGTATCGTCTTGTCACATAATTAAACAGTGACTTGATATTGGAGAAACCAACATACATATTACCCAGAAATCATCAATACATATCTGTATATGACAAAAACTATGAAAGAAAATAGGAAAATATTAGTTTAAAGAGGAAACAAATAGGATTTGTTTTTTTTTTAGCTTGGCGCCACCTAGCGCCAGTGGTGTTGCGTCGCACTGTCGCAACGACCAAATTGACCATGGTGATCAGAGATAATCAATAAAATGTAGGCTGTAAAGCCACCAGCATACCTCTATGTATATGTAGAATGAGAAGGTGTGGACACTCAACTAAATAAATGAGTAAAGAGACCGAGCAACACAAATAAAAAAAAAAACAAAAACAAAAACAAAAAACAAATAGTAATGCAAATAATTATACCAGAATGCACAGTACCAGTACAACCAACTCACAGTGGAATTATCCCAATATGCACATGTAAACGGTCCCGATTCTAGAGTAAACGGTATCGTATGGAAACGATGCAGCTGGTTGGGGCTCAAATTGAATGGAAAACAAAGTCCAGTGTTCACTTAGCTGGGTGATGTCCGTCGATAGCTGCCTCCGTGAGAAGAGAACAGAAGGAAGGGAGGGGCGTATCACTGTCCGAGGGCTGCCGTAGAATGGCATTGAGGATGTCAGCCGACCTATACTCGCTACCTGGCCCCTGGTTGCAGCGATTTGTGATGCTGGCCAGCTAAGGCCAGCTAACATTAGGAGTTAACTAGCAGCCAGTACAGTACAGTCCTCTCTCGGCTAGCTAACATTTAGCTGTGTTATTTAATGATTCATTAGAAAGAAAGCCAGCTGGACATTGGTTTTGAAGCCTCTTTGGTCACGGAGCTCCCTCCATCTCTTGAACGCCTGACTGAGGTTTACTCTTGTTTTTCCTCTTCTTTTATCACTCTCCTTTTTGCTTTTCTTTGCCTCCTCAGACAGAGGAGCTCGTTTTCTTTTGCTAAGCCATTTTTCACTTGTCTCCAAACTTTGTCTGTCTGCCATTGTGCTCGTGACTCAACTATCTCATGCCCAACTCCTCATAAGGACCCGCTCCAGTCCCTGATTGGCTGAGTGACCAGTTTCACAATACATGACGCGTTTCCTGCCGTAAAGCCCGCGAAATTTCAGCACCGGTGGCAGAAGCTTATTGCAAAGCCACTAAGTAACCTATGTAAACGCTGATAGACTGATTTTTACTGTGGCCACTACCCTGTGCAACCCACATTATTTTCATAATGATATATTTAGGAAAATATGCTATCTGTTGCCTCTTTAACTAAATTGTTTTTTTATAGTTAGATCATAGTTTATGTAGAATTAGCATATAATTTTGTTACAGATTGGTTTAATTTTACAAAAACAGATAACCATGGTGGAGATGGGTTTGCCTTTTTGAGGGCATATATAGAAAATTGAACCATTTTGGATTTAACGTGAGTTCTTCTTTAAACACGGCTGCATTTCCAGGTGGCAATTGGGCCCCTCCACCCCACAGTCCCCACTGCAACTGCACTGCCTGCACTGTCTATATTTTCACCCCTGCATTAAAGTTATATTATGCAGGAATTGTTGGCTATAGCTTGTAAACAGTGTCGCCAGAAAAAGTGAAAGCCAACCCTAGATTTGTCCACTTGACATTTCACCTTGCTATATCTGCAGTTTTCTTGGAAGTGTGTTTGTGATTTTCATAACCTTCTCTTGGATGCATGCTACTTAACAGTCTGGCACCTGGTTGCTACCTTTTTATAACGATCTCACCTGTGTGCTGTGCCCACATCCACAACACAGGAAAATAGGAATAAAATACAGGCAGAGGAGCAGGAGTTTCTGCGGATGATTACACCGCCACACACATCTAGTCGGTCATAAATGATGATTGAGAGGGATAACATTTGTGGGGGGTTTTTTAGAATTTGCTGCATAGCATACCTTTAAATTTTAAATAAATTAAATAACATTTTAGTAGATAATGTTTTGAAATGATATGCAAACACCACGAAAAGTGATGGATGGAATGTCCATTATCCCTGGAGAGATATATCCCTTTCATTTAAGAGTAACGATCACCGGGATGCATTAATCTAAAGTAATCTGCTGTGTCATTAAGCCTCAAAACTGGCTTAATAACATTAAACCAGTCGTAAACACAGCATGTTTATGGCTGGTTTAATGTGAAGAGCAACTCTTTGTCAGGCTTTATGATCAGTGCCTTGCTGATCAATACAAAGTTAAGTGTTTGTTGGGCTGTCTATGTTTGAGTGTGCAAATTGGTGATGGCTGTTGGTCGTACATCAGGTTTGATAGAGGTGTCAGACTGATGGTTTGGGATGGGAAAACATCATTTTATTATCAGAAAAAAAACATCATTTTATTATTCGAACACACCTGCGACGGTCTATTATTTTCTGAGAAAATCCATTCAGAAGTGTGTTTGGAGTCTATTTTTGTATTTAAATATTAAATCCTGTTTTGACACAGTTTCATATGAGTCAAGTTTTGCCTTTTTCCATTGCAGGCATCTTCTATCAGTTTTTGCATCATGATTTATTGCATTGCATTTATTAAATTTGATGTGACACCACACGTCCACTGTCGTATTTGGTATTTTGCTGGCAAATGGCAGGAAATGATATGTGCTACTAGTATCCATGTTTAAATCTTTGCTGCCTAGCCTTTTCAGGGACAATGTGATTCATCGTCACATTACTGTAGCTTAGCCATTAGCTGTCAGCATGTGGCTTTTCTTTAAAACATGTCAGAGAAATATATGGATGAATGTCCTGTACAAATTCGCTCACAAAGTGTTTTAATTATACTCCAGCAGGTATTACTAAAAGTATAAAATGTCCAGGCCTTAATGACATGAAGCCAGTGTGTGTTTTACTCTGTGGTTTTATGTGTCCTTGATTGTTTAAAACTAGAATCTATCAGTAAAAGCCATTGGGATTTAACCATACACATTGGTGATCAATGACAATGAGCTAAAACACCCATTTTCAGTGCTGTCACTCAATTAAGTGGGTGTTATTAGTGGTTTTCAGTGTTGTAGATACGGGTTAGAAGGGTCTGCTTCTCCGACTAGTATGATCTGAATATCATCAAAATCACAATATGATGAATTGCAATATCCAAATCACAGGAGCTGCAATTTTTGTGTAGATAAAGTGTCGCAGCTTGCGCTCATAAATGAAGCATTGTGGTTATACAGAGATACCCTGGCCTGCAAGTTCTATTTCAGACATAAGGGAACATGCTTGTTTTAGTACGGACCCCAGCCCCTTTATGATTTTTAATGGTGAAAATAAAATGCAAAATAACCATTCCTATTAAAATCACTATGCATATCGCAATCACAAAATCTGTCAAAGTAACAACATTATGATTTTTTTTTCATGTTTTTGCATGCAGTTATCAGCACAATAAATACCTCTTGGCATTGTAAGCGCTGTCATTAGGTTTCACTTTCACTTCTGATAGGTTTAGGTGCAACGGCTACGTGGTAAGGTTTAGAAAAAACATCATAGTTTGGCTTAAAACATGTATGTTACGCAGCCTATGTCATGTGACAAACTCTACATGACATTTTTCATGTACGTATGTAATATGTCAACATTGTTTTCTGGTTTCACACGGGACATGAACCGCGGTCTCCTGGGTGAAAGTCCTGTGTTTGACCTGTTCAGCACCCCAAATGACTTCCCTAAATGGACTTTCTCACTCTTTTATGATGACGTCACATTAGCTGACTTTCTCCGTCGCTGCATAACAATAAACAGGGCCGTTTAATATTCTCATTTGCAGCAGGTGGCTAAAAACAGAAGTCGTAAAGAGCTGTAGACTGGAGTGTTGATTCTCAGTGAGTTTGGCAGTACTTAACCATTTCACATACAAGTTTTCATTTGATTCAGTGTTAACAGCAATAGTATTGATCAGTATTGACATTGTTGACTGTAAAATTGGCACCAGGGCTTGACCCAATATAATTTATTCACCCACTTTTTAATCGATGCCTGTTATAGGACATGTTCACCTCACCAGGGACATAAACACAGACAGTGCAGGCGCTGTGGTTGCAGTGGGGCCCATAGAGAGAGAGAGTTGGCCTTCCAGTAAAAATGGTGCCATGCCAAAAAGGCAAATCTGTCATCCCTCTTTTTTTTCAGTAGCATCTATAAAAAATTGATATGTGTATTCTACATTAACTACAATAATTTCTTATTTTCTTTGGTATTTTTTGTCATGTACAGATATGAAATGATAATTGCTCAAAGATGTGTGTTGATGTCCGCTGTTATCATAGACCGCGGAGCCGGGGGGGCCAGGGGGGCCATGGCCCGGGTAACTTTTGTACTCTGACATAAAGGGCTGCATTGGGACCCGACGGGACCCAACGCAAATAGTAATAGTCATTTTGATCCACACTCCACCAGTTGGTGGCGGTAATGGGCCAATTCGCTGTTTGCCAACCGCCATTAAACATTAGAAGAAGAAGAAAAATAATAAGAAGAAGATGTAGCCTAGCGACGGATGTCAACACAGGAACTTGGTGCACATGCATGAGCGTTTCCACTCCATATTTATTCATAAATGGATGAATATGCCCTGAACTAGCTTTCATACCAATTTGCCGCTTGCTCCACCTGTCTGTCTGTCTGTCTGTCTGTCTGTCAGCTCCATCTGTCATGAGACAAACATGAAAGAAGACGTGCAGTTTGTTTTTCACCGGCGACGAGCTCTCATTACGAGCGACTATTACACACGTCTGCGCGCTCTTTATAACTCACTGTGTGAACCTATGTTGCATAATAAAGATTTGCCCCCTCGTTATTTTTAACCGCCCCCTCAGTAACTTCATCCTGGCGCCGGGCTTGCCTTAACCTCAATCACTGCGTGATTATATAAAGGTAGAAAAATAGCCTAAATAAATACAGAGGAGGAGAATAGAATATGAAACAGCCTTTATTTCATTAAAAACCAAATGAAAACAATGAAATAGGAGTGCTATTCTTGACCAGTGCGTCAAAAGACATGCAGGCCAGGGGAACGAAACAAACAACCCCATGAATCTCTTTATTAATAGCCTATAAAATGACATGTTTTCTCCTGCGGGATGGGAGAAGACACAAAATCAATGCATCTCTATTATTGTGCGGGCATAAATTCTCAGAGTTTTGCGGGAGCGGGCGGGAGTGGACGTACACATTGCGGGAGCGGGTGGGAGTGTAACACACACGTTGCGGTTGCGGGCGGTAATGGTCAGAAATTCAGCGGAGCGGGCAGGAGCGTGATGAAGAAAACAGTCCCGCGCAGGGCTCTACTCTGACAAACTATTTTATATGAATAAAAGCCTAAGTTGTAGCCTATCTGTGTTTTTACGAGCCAAGTCACCACACACCTTCACTCACTCTCACCAACTGCTGCCGATTAAAAAAAAAAAACTCCCACTGACTGCTGCATATTGATTTGATATCAGTGTGCCTATCAAGTGCATTGTTTATCAATACGTCATGCATGAGCGTCGCGAGCTAAGGGCGGGCACCTGTGCTGGCTGCATCTGGGAAAATGAGACAGAAGTCGATATCTGATTTTCTTCAAGTAAACAGAAAAAACAAAATGATCAAATTACTCCAGCTTCCACTGTGGCCTCATCTGTGCGTTTATGTATAAATAGGCTTGGCCTGTTGTGTGTGAATGTTAGAGTGGGATCAGAGGGGTTAATCTGAGCAAGCATGTGTTCGTGTTCATGCGTGTACTGTAGATGTGACTGTGTGGCGTCGGAATAAAAAAAGTGCTCCGCAACGTCAGTAATATTGTCTGTTTCAATGCATATGCCCCCCCACCCCCTCCGCGTGACTTGAAATTATGGCCCCCCCCCTTGTTCAGATGCGTTCCGCAGTCCATGGCTGTTATGCCTCTGTCTGATCATGTGACGAGATGAAATGCCCACAATAGCGTGCACTGGGGCCCATTGTAACTACATTACGCCACTGCACCACAGTTGTTATGTTAATGTGACATTTCAGAAAGAACTAAAAGCTGCAAACACTGAAGCTCACAGGGAAACTTCAACCATCTATACCTTTATCATTAAACCTTCCCTGTGAAATTTCATTGATCTTGTAAATGGTTAAACCTTTGATATGAGTACTTTTGATATGCAAATATCCATGTATCACACAGCAGAAAGGCAGTCAGGATATTATGCACAGGACAGAGTGGTATTCAGTCTGTATGTTAATCTATGTACGTATTATCTTTTCTGGGCCGACAGTAAGTTAGAGATATATAAAAATTCTTTAATCTGAAGATTAAACATAGCTTTCTTAATTTTTAGAACTGATTACGAGAATAACACTTCTGAGTCTCCTCTCAAAGGCAAAAAATGAATCAAAACCAAAGGCAAAATTTACTCTGAAATGAATTTGTTTTTCAAGTAGCTCTAAAGCTTTTGCTCATCCCTTTGGAGACCAGAGGAACAGAATTGGGAGCCAGATCTGATATCGTTTTGAAAAACATTTATTCAGTCACATGAAAGAAATGGATTACAGCTGCACAGACGTCTTCAAGAATACACTGCAAACCATTCACAGCTGAAGCTCAGCCATATGCAAGTAATTGTGCACAAACATTTAATTTCCATTTTAAAGTAGCAAAAAGCACATAATGTGTTCTGCATAAGTGGTGTACAGTGAGGGAGCTGGTTTTAGTGAATAACATTTCCTGCACTCAAACACATTCGGACTTTTGAAACATTTCCAGAATATGATGTGATTACAGGCAGGGGTCACCGAGCTGTGACAAACTGCGCTGCGTTTCGCTGTGGGATTGGATTTCTGGGAGAATTTCAGTTTGAAGAGAAGAACACACACACACATACAAAATATTGCAATGCTACACCTTGTCCCGAAGAATGTTCACACAGCGCAGTAATGGCAGCTCATAAAAAAGCGTAACTGGCTCACCAACAGCACAAGGTGTCACTCAAAGTGTGATAAGTACAGTTTGTTCACAGTGTAACTGCCAGTTTCTGTTAAAGATTGATCACAAAGTACTGTTTTTATTTGTTTAATTTCATGGAGCTGGAGGGCTGGGCTGGTGATTGACGGGAACAAAAACTGTGCTTGCAGAACACCATTATTAAAACAAACTCCTCTGAAGCTTTCATATGTGTAATTATAAGTTTGCACGCTATTTGATAGACTGATATCTTTTGTGTGTATCCCCTCTCAAACCTTTTCCACGATGGAAATGTAACAGAGTATGGTGACTCCTGCCACTATCTGTTTTCAGCTGAATTAATTTCAGTTAAAGTCAGAAGATATTTCAGTTTCTGCTTAAGTCTCGTGGGGAAATAAGTCAGAAGTCAGTGTCCCACATTAGATTTGGAAAATGACTTGTTATAATACTGAGATGGGGAGATTTGCAGGTGTTGAGGGACCATGAGAGTTCCATTTGTCAATCACCTCTTGCCGAGTGATATAAAAGCACTGATTGAACGTTATTTTCTGAGATCTTGGTCCAGGTGCAGAGGGCTGTCTTATTATGTCCGACTCTGCAGATTTTCCAACACTCTGAAAAAGTGGTATAGAAAATTGCCCTCTCCCTTCTAATGTGTACTACTGACTGCCATGATGTATTAGAAGTATTAGGGGAGGCCTCCACGAGGTTGAAGGAATTTGCTCCCAAGACTTTGCATTTTTCTTTCCCTGGGTGAGATGTATGGCAATGGAGGGCTTAACCTGCGCTCATGATTAGAGGCAAATTCATCTCGGACCTCCTGGGGAAGACTTTAAGAAACTAATGATTTTTTCAATACAGCTGCACTCATTTTTATCTGTAGGATTCTAAACGATCACTAGATCATGGGAGAAAAAAACTCGGTCCTGCTTATTTTTTTTTTTTTTCGTTAAAACCACCTTTCAAAGGAAAGCCCAGGCTGAAGAAGAAAATACTGGCAATGAATCCACTAAATGCCGTGGAGGCAGGTTAAGTTAGTGTTGAGGCCTGCAGAAAATAAATTACCAGGATGACAAGACAAAATACCTTTTTGAGACACTGTAGGTGATAAGTCCTCCCTGGTTTTAGTGTCTTAGGGTTGAGAAAGTACAGTACATTGTGGTCACTGCAGGATAAACAAGATCATACATCACAGTAAGCTCAGCGTATGATTAAAAGTTGCCTTGCCCTTCTTCTAAATCTGAAAGGCCCTGTGAAGCTCGACCGAGATCAGTTTTGTTGATCTTAGACTTCAATGCTGCCGTTTTCAAAGATTCCAAAATCCAAGAGGGAACACGTTTTTTTTTTTAAGAAAGCTAAGGCTCTTTTTTTAAACTTACTGCTCCACTAATGAAAAAAAATGAAGGGAAGCAGAAAAATCTGCCATTACATATTAACAACACGAAAGGGCAACAGCCTTCCTTTGTGTCACATGGCAAATAGCAACAGACAGGATGGTAATATCAAATAAATTAGTATAAATTAATAGTCTCTTTTGTGCTGTAAACTTGACAACCGGTAATCAAAAAGTCTTCCCTGATCAGCCAGTATGAAAGGTAAACTTTAATATAAATGTAATGTATCATTTTGTGTTTCGTAGCAACACCAGTCACACAAGTCCCGGCAGAGTAAAAATGTATTTGCTCAACGGAAACGACCAAATTTTAATCCGGAGTCAGTTTCAAGTGCCTTAACATTCAACACTGGATCGTGTGGTCGTACAGAGCGCAACCAAAAAAAATTGTCTGGGACACTTTCTGAATGAGAAAACCCTTTTAGAAAGCCTGGTGTTGTGTTTCTCCCCTTGTGACTCTGAGAAACCTTGACTCAAAGCTGTTCCTCTCTGCTGCACATCACCACCTCCCTCTGGACGCTCCCACCACTCTGCTGTCACCACATGCTCTATTTCCCCTCCAAATGTGAATACTCTCAATCCCTCTGTCTTCTGTACCGCTTAGTGACAAGTGTTTGTGTGCGCCTGTGTGTGCGTGTGTATACTTGTGTATGTGTTCTGCTCCTGGCTGCACAAATGAATGGATGTGTGTGTGTGTGTGTGTGTGTGTGTGTGTGTGTGTGTAGTCTGTGTTTTCTCTATTTTCCCCTGCAATTAAGTAGACTCCCACAGAATTCCATTAGTATCCATTTCAGTGGAGGGTTTTACTGTTTCTGACATCTTTCCAAGTACTTGTTGGTGTGTGTGTGTGTGTGTGTGTGTGTGTGTACATGATGAGACTGGCGCTCAGCAGAGGGAACAGTGGGACTGAATGTCGGACATTTTGGATAGCTTCCAATCCGATACAGTGCAATACCTTGCTTCTTCCCCCTCAGGCTTGGTTGACATTTAATTTCTCTATCCCGGTGACCAATGCATAAAAGAAAAGGTCCTGCTGCAATTACAGCCAAGGTCAGTGCAGTGGAGTGTAGTGTGCTGTGATGTTAAGATGTTGAATAGAAGCTTTTATGGCATCACTGTTCTGTCGTGCATACATACACACACACACAGACACACACACACCAGTATGCACGCAGTAGGGAAAGGCATCTTAATTTTATTCAAACAAAGACATTATATTTGCCCCACAAAAATACATTGCAGGAGCCAAAAAACCTTCTGTGAAATTACAAATGTAATGCAGCATTTCGTCTATGTCACTCGGGATGTTTGCATTCTTAATTTAATCCATTTATAGCTATTTCAATTGACTGGCATGGAAGCCATGCATGTCATGAATTCAGCCTCCTGCTAATGGTTTTATCATAATGGTTTGGCTTTTCTCTGCCAGCCTGACAAATATGTAGGATTCCATGTTCATTAATAAGCTGTCAGTCAAGGAGAAGCGGCACCGTGGCAACCGTGAGCCATGAGCATGACTTAAACGCTCACATACAAAGACGTGCAAGCGCCCACGAAGAGAGTCATTTGATCATCCATCTCTAGCATGGCCATTAGCATGTTGCCTCTCACTGTGCAGATGCCTTTCCACCCTCTAATCCTGCCAATGCTTCACATACCAGGCCAGCTTAACACCTAGCCAACTGAGGCAACAGAGCAACACCTTGTTATAACTTAAGCTTTTTTTTTTCACCCCCACTTACTGCTGCTGTCCATACTGCCAACTTTGTTTCTTTCTCTCCTCTCCAGCTCTTCTTATCCTCTCTCTTCTTCTCATTTTGTTCCCTACTGGATGCTCATTAAGAGCTTACCCTGGACTCATGCCTGGCCAGAGACCCTGCCAGTCAAACTGGAAGCAATCATACCTTTGAGGTGTAGGTGCAGTGACCTGCCACCGGGGGTCGGTAGTGTGCCACAAAGTATTCACTTTTCCAAACCTGAGAAGTGTTATGAAGCTTAAAATGCCATCAGAGTAACTTAAACCTTCATGTTCAAGCAGCACATGGACTGACTGAATTAATAAGTGAGGATCACCTTCTCTGAAAACCATATTTTCCTGTGCTCTGTTGCAGAACCTGACAGTCCAACTCCTGTACCAAGCAGCCCAAACATGAGTGACAAAGTAAGTTAAGAGGCAGTGGGTGAGCGGTGAAATCAAACTGTACATGAGGCAACATGGGAGCGAGGAAGTTAGAAGGTTGGAGCAGATGGCAGACAGATGGAGGTGGGAGGGCAGAGAGGAGAGACGTAGAGAGAGAGGAGAAAGGGCAGGATCGAGGGTGAATCCATCAGCGTCTTCCTGTGAGGCGTGACAGAGCGCCGGACAGTTAGATGGATGCCTGTAGGTGTGCTCACTGAGGGGCAGAGCAGCTGGCTATTCACTCCTCCGTCTTTTGTTGGATTCACCTGGATGCCTCATTGACACATATGCTGACACAGCGCTGGTACCACACACTCACGCATCCACCCACAGCCAGTCACGCACGCACACAAACACGCTTAAAATTCACAGTAAGTCCTGTAAATAGAAAAAAAAAGCAAGAGCTCAGAGCAGTGGGGCAGACAGCCGCAGCATTGTTTACAATCGGATTAATATCAATATAATGCCAGGCAATTTCAGGGCTCCACTCGATCAGCTATCTCAAATGGAAGATTACGCATCTGTAGCTTTTTTCAGAACAGCAATCATGCTGGAGCAAAGCTCAATTGTGAAACTTGGGTGAATAGACAATACTAATAACGCTGTGGTCGCTCAGCAGAGTGGATGTAGAGACAGAAAGAGACAGAGGGAGATAAGTTGGTGAAGAAGTCGAATGCTGAGCAGCTCCTGCCTAAGGGCTGTGAGCCAAAATCCGTCACCGTGGCATTAATTATATTCTCTATTCATTAGAGCACACCCTGGGGACCGCAGTTATTAGACACAGCCCAATTAGGCCTGCAGTGAGCTAACGATGCCGGGCCGGGGCGAGGGGCAGTGGGACGAATAAGGAAACCTAGAGGGTTGCAGCATTGCCTCCATCAGCCCCTTTTCGGGGAGTGGGAGGACTCAGAGCAGATGGGAAGATGATGTAAAAAGAAATGCGATCTTACAAGCTATATCCTCAAAGAAATCTATTTTTTGCTGTTATGGTCTTTGAGTATGTGAGAGAAAAAATTAGCAGGGTTTATCTTCTATGGAGAATTCATAAGAAAGAAAGCTCATGTCAGAGGATAAGGGGAATAAATTACAGAAAAGCCATTTCCCACACTGGCACTGAAATCTGCACCAAAAATAAACCTCTTCAGAGACAATAGCTCAGTGGCGTATTGTGAAGGCATGATGCTGATATGATGGACATGTGAATGTGTGTGTGTGGGACAGTTTCTTAGTGTAATTAGATTGTTTCATCTCATCCTGTAAACCCTCGTGTATCCCCCTCACTTCAGAGATTTCAGTACTTTTATTGCTTAAAGAAAGCTGCTTGGGAAAAGTTAGTGTCCCATGAAAGACAATGACATCTTCTATTGCTCATTTTAAGGTCCCACAAGGATACAGTGGAAGTGAGACAGAGCTCTAGTATTGAGGAGATAATACCTCATCTTTATGATTTGGTGAACAGCTTCCAAAGCTGGGCATTAGCAGATGAGGGGAGCTTTACTGTCACCGTCGCAGCCTGGCTGTGAAACTTTTAACGTCACATTTTATATTAATGTGTATTTCATGACTGCTACAGTGTCAGGATGAAATTGGTCTTTGAAATTAGGAGCCAGGAAGTCAGGATCAATTCTACGCTGTTCTGATGTTGGAATACAGCAACGCTTGAACAAAATATCAATCTTCTAGCAGCACACTTTCTCCGTTTCCTACTAAATATGTTCTCTTCTCATGACGACTGTACAGTATGTGTACTCGTGGCTGCCCCGGGATCAGGCAACGCAGATAGGCTGTTATGGCTGGAGGTGAGGTGAATCAATGTATCAGCACTTCTTTGATGCAGGGCCTGTTTCCCTATAGCGTGTCTTTGGTTGATTAAACACATCGACTGGCCTGTCAGCAGGCTGGAGGGATGGCCCGCTGCAGCACTCCGTGGCACCGCTTCCCCACCGTCTCTGAGCCTTAGCTGGAGGCTAAAAGGTAAAGGCAACAACGGATGTAACGTGATGTCAGCGCCAGCTCAATAAATTTGACAACACAAGAAAGCGTGTCTTCATCTCCTCTGTTTTCCCTCTTCTCGCCTTTGTACAGTTCTTCTGACAGAAAACTTTTATCCTTCTCCAAGTGCCAACACTAAACAACCTCACTATCCGTGGCAGTAGCAGTCCAATTTGAATGCTAAATAGACGGTCATATTCTATAATTGCTTCGGCCTGCTCGCTGTCCATTACTGAATTAATCATTTCTCTCCTTCTCTCTCTTACTCTCCCTGTTTCTAACTGTCTCTCTCTCCCTGTCTCTCTAAATATCCTTCTCTGAGGGTGAGCTGATGCAATGATATCGATGGCGCCCTGACTACAGTGCATCCATGGGCTGATTATGCATTTTTCCCTCCAATCTAATCCAGCTAATGATCCAGGGATTTCATATTTATTAGGCAGCACACCATCGTTTATCATTTCCCAGCACCCCACATAAATAGTCATATTGGCTCTGAGTAAATGAGAAGCAGGCCAAGGCAGAAACTTACTGTCTGGAACCTGTCTAGATAATGCCCTCATATACCATAACAGGCCCAAAGCAGGTATTTGTCTCACAGAGTCATTGTTTGATTTTCCACAAAACTGTCGATGCAATAAGCCCAACAGTGAATATACACATGACTGGTTGGATGGTGTCGTATCAGCACATCTGCTCCCTTTGGATAGGTTAAGTGCAGGTGGACCTTAAAGTTTTATCTAAAGGGGCACTCCACAGGGACACTTTGCAAAGACAAAGTTAATTTAATCGTCACAGGAAGCACCGCTCAGCCTTAAAAAACAGTTGTATAATATCATCCACAGCAGCTTCATCATGTCTCAAAATAACCCCCAGTGATTTCATCAGGGTCAACGCAGGGTGGTTTTGAAGAGCGCAAAATGTTACAAACTTTGAAAGATGGGGGCATTTACCAGACAGGAAACCCCTAAGAAGACACCATATTGAGTTGATTCAAAGTGAAATTTTGCTGATTTCTAACCAGCTCTGTGTCATTGCTGAATGGGTGGGGAGCACCGAGCCTCACAGCATGAGGGGAAGCCAAACACCATTTCTCTACACACACTGCCCACGCTGTGATGACACAGCTGGTCAAAAATTGGCATAGTTTCCCTTTAGAGGAAGTGAAGGACTTTTTTTTCGGAAGCTTAAAAGAATACTTCACCAGCCTCATGAGTCATGCCGTGTCACCTTGAACTCATGAAGGAAACTTCTTTTTTCTGGCATGCCTTCACAAAAAATGTCAAACATATTGATTGATTTGGGAACAAGTTTAAACAACAGCAAAACTCTATTAGAACAACTGTTCATAAACTCTCACACAACTCCTGCAGTATAATGCAAGTCTCATTCATGCAGTCGTATGCTCAGTACTTTCCAAACACATGCATATCCGCTAAAACCTCATCGTTTAAAACTGAACTGAAAGTGACTCTTATTTTTGCTCTGTTCAAAGCTAGACTCCAGTACTAATGTTTTTTCTAGTGAAAATACATATGTTTGGGAAGTACTGAGCATGCGACTGAATAAATGATACTTGGATTATACTGCACGAGTTGTGTGAGAGTTTGTAAATGAATGTTTTGTTATAGTTTTGCTGTTGTTAAATGTGGTCCCCACTCAATCAATTAATCAGTGTGTTCACTGTTTTCCCTGGCAACCCGGTCTCGCTCCGAAGTTGTCGAAATCCGGTGCTTGGGCAGTGACTTGCAGCATGAGACACTAATGAAAAAGGCTTCCTTTAAAGTCTGCATTATGCGCGACCAACAGTATCATAGTTTAATGGCGCTCAGTGGCATCAGGGGGAAACGCGGCAGGACATGAATGAAGGTTAAGGCGATGAAAGTCCAAATAGGGTGGGTGGGAGTGGTGGTGGATGGGTCCAAAAAACACAGACTTTCACTCAGGAGAGCGGTGTTTGTGTCCCATAAGATTATAAAGTCAAACCCTGTTCTTTTTTCCTAAACCCAACCACGTGCGTTAGTTGTTGAAGGCAAAAAAAACCCCCATCAATTCGTTGTGTTTTACCGATGTAGTGCATTTATTTTGAAAGAGACTGTATGTAAACGGTCAGTGACAGACTCAGGATGTTTGAAGGGCAGGGGCGAAAAGGAAAAAAGGGCATCTATGACATGGGGACAAAAGGGCAGCCAAAAGGGCACATCCGCTCATTTTCATCATTCAAGAGGGCAGCTGATAGGGCACATCCTCTCATTTTCGCCACTCAAGAGGGCACTTTAGCGTGATGTTTTCAACCAAGGCAGAACCATTCCTATAACCCACACTCTGGACAAAAAGGGGATTTACACTTACTAAGGGATATGGGTTACGAACCTACACACGTAGCCATTGTAGCTATACCCAAGCTAACATTTCTCCCTCTTTAAAAATGTTCGGGGCTACAGCAGTTGGATGGCAGCCGCAAAAACTGTGATTACTTAACTTTGGCTGCTTGTCTCATCCCCCACAAGTTTCACATGATAGTCGATAGTAAAGACAACATTAATTAAGTTGAGGAAAGACTCAGTAACCTTCTCTCCAGTAACACATCTGGCAAATGTATTTTTACTGCAAACCTTCCGCTCGCTGTGATCACTGCTCTCTATCACAGTAAATGGAATTTAATCTCCTATTTAGTAACAAGACAAGGCGACCTTTCCAATCTTTGCTCTTTATCACATAGTGAATGAAAAGACGTGAGCACAGGTACTGTGGGGAATATAGTGATCATGTACAATACATATGTCTGGTGTTGTGGTGGTACTATAACTGGGCCAGATCCAATACTGGCCTGTAACTCAAAACCAAGACAGCCACTAACCTCTAGTGTCAAGTATAAATCCATATTTCTGATTAATGCAGGTTAGATTTTGTTCACTCTTTCAGAATCCGTCAATCATAAGTCCCAACCATATGGAGGTACATTACTAAATAGGTGCAGTACCTCCTTAACACCAACCTAGAGAAACTAGCAGATTCACTCTTTGCCCTCTGGATCATTTATCATGGGTGTCTTACAGGAAGTGTGAATGTTTGTTTTTTCCTCTGCCAACTGGATTTCAATTAAACAAAAACAAAAAAGGATGGTGTGATGATGGTATAAGAGGGGGATTAAATATGATCTGAGCAAACATCTCTCCGATAGTTTTATTTGATCATCTTAAATCTGTGTTTTTAAGAATTTGCCATTCAATTCGTTCGTTTGTTCTTATTACCATCTTTTTTCACTTTCTCTTTCACCGCATATCGTAGCCTATGCTGATCTCTATTCACATGCATCTGTACAAACAGACACACACACACACACACACACACACTGAGGAAACACATACTGGATTACAGATGGATTTGATATAGTGTTTGCTTTCGCTCGGGCCCTATGTTAATTGATCCCATTGATTCTGTCAGGCTGATCCAGGGCCTGCAGGCTCAGAGCTGCCCCGCCCCTCCTTCAGCTTACATCCCCACAGACCCTAGTTTATATTCTTTTAGCACACACACACACACACACACACACACACACACACACACACACACACACACTCACAGCATTTCCCCAATGCAATGTGCGGCAAACAAATACATATTTCACAGGCCATGGAATTCCTATTTACTTTACTCCTGCTGCATAATGGCCACACACTGTTCTGAAATGATTATAATGGGAATTTCTGTTGTCTCAGCAAGTATGTGCTGCCCTATGCGTTCATTCATATGGCTGAGCAATTGTAATGCAATAAGAGGCTCGCCAGGAAATATGACATGTCACACACAGTAGCCTCACACCAACTGCTGGACGGATTAGCTCTGCAGAAGCAGCCAAAGAGATTTATGAGGGTGCTTGGAGTCGTGGTCAGTGTGAGTCTGCAGGTGAGGATCGATACTTGGCTTAGCTGTTCATAAGGTCACATCGTGTGATCAGCACATGACTGACACTGATTGACTGGCTCATGGCTTTGATTATCACCAGGTGCTAAGTGCTGTGTGCCCAGGATGAACCTCACAGAGGAAGTCTCCACTAAAGGCTAGCATGTACCTGTGTTTCTGCAGGGGGTGTCAGATTTTGTGAATATGCAATAAATATTGTAATTGATCCATATTTTGCAGCCATTGCAGTGAAATGTGTTTGTAATTGAAGAGTGAAAAGGGTAAAATGTACCCCGTGGTGCTGAAATTCTACGTTGCCAAGCGTCTATTTTTGTTTGATTCTTTGCTCTGACATCGTTCCGGGTACTCTGCTGCTTTGCATGTTCCATACAACCCTTCCCATTCTCCCTCAGTTCGACTCTCCAGCTCTAAGCTGGCGCACAGATTAGGGTGCGGGGAGATGTTGAAAATGAAATCTTTCGGCTGCAGCCTGCTGTGATATTGCAAGCTCCCGCTGTCCTCACACCTACACACACCCTTCTTACCTGTGCAGTATTCATTCTATACACACACATACACACAAACACACACTTGACAGATTCGTGTGTTGATGGATGTTTTTGTGACTTGGGCCCCTCCTTTCCTCTTCCTCTGCGAGTCAGTGTGATCGGCAGAGCAACTCTAGCTCAGCTCCATTTCTAATTAAATGAAAAAGATCCAGGCAGCATTTCACTCGAGCTCTCCTATTGCAATGTGATTGTGATTCACAGTGTAAGTAGCAGGAGAACACAATGCTGCTCCATCTTTTTGTCACCTGTTATAATTTCTACAGCAGATAAATAGGGGTCATAACCATCCAGCGGAGCCAGATATGCAAAGTGTCTGGCTCTCATCCCTTAGTCCTACTGAAGCAGTAGAGGTGAAAGAAAGAAGGGCGGATTAAAGGGGGGAAAGAAAGATAAAACAGAGGGAAAGGCAAGAGCAAGGAGAAAGATGTGAAGGATCCTGAGATTACACAAGGAGATAATGATGAACCTGGCTGGGCTACAGATATAAATGGACCAGATTAGATTTATTCCCCAACAATATAATCCAGACAGTGAATTGGGACTTTGATGTATTGTGTCATGGCCGGGCAGAGAAGAGCCATGTACAGAGAGTTTCTCTAATGAGCTCACCCATGTTGAAGTGCAAAGCAGGGTGACATTAATTCTTAATGGGAGCATTAAAAGCTTAGTTAATGGAGAATAGTGAGCATTTGTGATTAACTGGCCAAATTAATAGCAAGTGTCACATTAAAACTTTGCTGAACTCGGTCGGCCTTTCTGCCTGCATTAGAGGGCTTTTCAGATGCAACCAGAAGGGACTCTGAATTTAGAGATAGAAATTCCTCTAAAGAAAACAAAAGCACAACTGAGAGGTCAAAGAAAAGGCATCACATGAAAAGACCAAAAGCAACAATTAATTAATCCATTTCTCAATACTTTCTAATATTCCAACCCTGTCATAAGTCTCTGGCCCCAAGCCCTCTTGTTCCTACTGAGGAGGGTCATATATATATCTATATGAATAGAATAATTTTTAAGAATGGACATCATCAACTGAGCACTGTAGGTTTTTAGCAGATGTTGCTCAAACAAACATAAATCATGTGTTTGTCTGGGACTATTTTTAGGTGAGGAGTGATACATAGCAGGATCTTGTCTGTCAACCCAATGGCCAGAAAAAAAGTAATTTTACATTTCTTCAAACCACAGATATGTTACATTTGTACATTATTTTGTTGCGAATAAGATGAATCTTTTTGTTTCTTAACAGTGCTTTGGTGAAGTTGTGGTGAAGTTTAGGCACAAAAACCACTAGGTTATGGTTAGGGAAAGATCATGCTTTGGCTTAAACACCCACGTTTTGTGGCCCAAACAATGATGGAAGCAGGGACGTGACAGTGAAAATCACTTGTTCTGTGGCTCAAATGCTGCTTGGAAATGCCACAAAGTGTTTGGCTGTGTAGAAAACAGCCAAATTCCATGGTTCAAACACCACTGAGAAATGCTGCAAAGTGTCTGTGGAAAACAGCCAGGTTTGGTGCCCTAAACGCCCATGGATATGCTGCAAAGGGTCGTCAAAAAAACCCCACCAGTGTTGTTGTTAATTGTTTCATACTGTGGCCTGCAGCTAGCAGCCATCATGCCCAGGTGTCACACCATCCTGTACACCTCCCAATGACGAAGTCAGCTCATATATTGCATCACTTGAGAAGTATTTATAGCCGATGATATGTATGAAATGCTAAAGGGCCAGTGTGTAATATTTGGCATGGGTTATTGTCAAATCTGAATCTGAATCTGAATATTTTACCCATTAATATGTTTATATAAGTGTATAATCGCTATAAAATAAAATTCGTTTGGTTTTCGTAGCCTTATAATTATGCTTATATATATATATATATATATATAGCAAGGGCCTTGCTTTAGAGAGGTTGCCATCTTGCGCCGCCATGTATGTAAGGCAGCCCGAGCGGACAATCCAGCCAGCCAGAGAACGCGTTTCGCGTGTATAAATAAACCAACGAAGACAGCGGAAGGAAGGAAGAAGGAGGAGGAAACAGCAGAGTGTTAGTAGTTCGTGGATAGAGAGTAGTGAAAAGTTTTTTTAGTTATAAAGTTTGCGAATGGACCACACTTACCACGCAACAGGAGAGAATGAACCCGAACCGTCATCTGCAAGGAAAAGAAGACGCAACTTCACTCCTTGTGATGCACTCTCAGTGCTTTTCCTCCTGATGATATATCTCCCCGATGGTAGCAGTAGCACCGAATCCCATTCTGTGCATTCAGCCTCTCTTCTCACCCGCTCAGCATCAAACACATGGAGTTCCTCATCTGTATGCTCCGGCTCAAACAGGTATGGCTCTGGGTCTGTGTCCGCTACAAGAAACTCTTCAAAATCGCGTTCAAAGTCGTCCATTGCAGCTACTATAGTCCAGAGATATTGCTAGGCTAAACAAACAGCTGAGCTGTGTTTGCAGGCTACACTGTCAGTCAGTGTGCGGGCTGGAGATTGGCGGAGCAGAGAGGGGAGGGGGGTCCCGCTGGGTACTGTAAGTGAGTATGTGTGTATGAAGTGTGTGTGTTATGCTAGAGTTTGGGATGGAGTCTTTTACCCCCTGGAGTGCTCAAATAAACAGGCCTTTTTCCCAAACGCTACTCTGGTCTCCTGCTCGTGAGGGATTCATTACAGTATCGTAGATTTCTAAATAAATATTCACCTCGAAGCTAGATAGACCTACTCCTGAAAAACTCGTGTCTGCGCAAGGCTTTTTGTCCCTACGAGGCCACCGTCATTTACCCGACGGGAGGGGTGAGCGAGCCAGCCCTGCAATCTAGAATTTGACCACTGATGTCACTGTTTTCAACCCATTTTACACACTGGCCCTTTAAAACTGAACATATCCATAGTTTGCATACATGTATAAAGCTAACATTTCTTCTAGTGACTGGGCTGTGTGTGTGCAAGTGACTATAAATAGACAGTCCCTGAGTTTATGGTATGGAAAGAACATATCAGCCAGTGCAACAATATGGCTCATTAATGGGGTTTTTAACTGTTTTTGACAACAATAGAGCTCTATGGCACAGAGGACTAAGGTGTATCATTTTGGTGTTTTTATGGTATTTGATGACCAGCAGCAACCAATTTTGCAGTCCTGTAAATTGTCAACCACCAAAAAGTTCAATGCAACAGAACCAGACATATCATCTTGTTTATAGCTTGTATTCCACTTCCTTGTTAAACACTGGCGCCCCCATTGGAGGACCATGCCCCCTTGCGATACAGTTACTTGGGGAAAAAATGGAAGCTGATATAAGTGTTTTTAAGAGGCTTTGGCATGCTCATTTTAAGCTAGCGCAAAGGTAGTAGTATCTTGTTATGTTGGATAACATAAGGTATCCGTTCGTACCGACCATGTCAACGTAGCTTGTCGGGAAGGGTGCTAAGTAACGCTTCACAGTAAGGCCAAATTTTGGCGAGGGAACAACTGGCATGGCCATTTTCAAATTGGTCCCTTGAACTCTCATCTCAAAATGTCTGAATGAAAATGAGTTCAATGGTTACCCAAGAGTCTCCCCTAAACTTGAGAAGGCTTGTTTCCAGCCAGTAAATGTTTTGCTCCTTACAATCAATGTACTCTTTCACATTAAAGCTCTCTATATTTTTTTTAAGGACAACCAGCCCTTTTGAAGAACAGTGAATCATCTAACATGTACAGATACATAACACATTAAAACAGGATTGTTGTGGAACTATTTTATTATTACCAGGATTTTCCAGTGGCCCCATCTGGCCATCCCTCTGACAGATTTCTGGGGCTGTTTTCAAAACTTGGCATCTGCATTAAGCCACAATGCCTCCACCAAAAATTCTGGTGCACTATTTGCTGTTTGTTTGTTGCTGCTGATGTAGCCTCTAACCGCTAGCCTCCGGCAGAGATGAGGAACAGGCTGCAGAGGTCAGAGAGATTTTGCGCAGCTCCCTCTGAAGCCACAGAAGGCTTTATAAAAAGAAAAAAAAAATCACATATGTAATAACACTCTCTAACACCTGTAAACAGACTTTGATGTGTGAAAGCAGTGGAGTTCCCCTTTAGAGCTCTTATGCTCTGAATGTTTCTGGTCTTTACTGCCATAAAACTGTAGCAGCTTGATCAGTTTTAGAGCTCTGAAGTTATCTGATTTATTTGTTTTGAGTAGTTCCTCTCTGTCAGCCCTTGTACCTGCCTGTCGACACTTCAAGCTTCATCTCTAACAACAACGTTTTTTAGTCTCTTTTGTCTCTGACTTTGCAGTAATCTTTTTTATGTCTCTAAATCTACAAAGATGTGCATATTTTGTTGTTGTGGGGTAATACCTTTGAATGTGTTACACAGCACATCAAGACATGCGTTGAATTTTAATTTAGAAGCGCTGCTGTCTTCATCTGTTCAACAATCCTCTATTTTCCAATGACACTGCCCACATAATAGATTCTGTGTTTGTTTTTCATACGGTTGACACCAGGTGCAACACATTTCTCATGAAACACTGCAAGCAGCTGAGGTACCCTGACCTTACTCAAGCTGGAAACAGCACGAGTTTGCTTCATGCTTTAAACACAAGCGTCTTTTGCATTCCTAAGCTTTTCTTTTCATGCTAATATTACCAGCAGGGGAAGGCCAAGTGTTCCGTCAGACGCTTAATTAAAGAGCCTTTTATATTATTGACAGCTTCTGCATTTAAAGTGGCCTTCAGTTGCTTCGGTTTGCATGCTAGCACATTCATCTTCTGTGGAGGATAGATGTTTTAGGCCTCATCTCACGCTCTCTCTCTCATTGCTTCCTTCAATCTTATGTGATGCACGTAAATCAACTATTATATCTTAAAAATTCAAAACAAAATTAACGTGGCAGTTGGCCATGCATAAGAAATAACTTTGTTATAAAGCACTGCTTTTTGCAAATCTATGTGGAATTCAGCTCTGGTCTTTTCTTGACTTGCTAGTCAAAGCAGTCAAATAAGCGATTCTGCTGCTCTGGTTCCCGAGAGTTGTAGCAAAGTAATTCAGTGCTTGAAGTGTGTGTTTGTGTGTATTCCAACGGGTGCGAGCGAATGCAAGCTTGCATGTTTGCTGCCCTGTGAGTCATGTTCTTTTGTGGTAAACCACAAGAGGACAGCTTAATGCATTGTAAAGTTTTGACAGAAATTCTCCAGAGCCTACACTTCCACTCTCACACTCACCCACAGTCATGCGACTCACACACACCAGTGCTCATTTATTTTGATAGATCCTAGCTGAGACGTACAGGGATGCACTCAGTCACTGAACCTGGAGCAATTGGTCAAATGCAGTCATTGGCCCTGATTGAGTCGGTCAAACTATTGCAGCTGGAGGCCTAACAGATGAAGCAACTGTTACGAACAGCTCTGCAGAGAGACCGTGTGCTCAAGTGCCCAGTTTGGTCCAATCCAGTTCAAAAACACCAACTTCCTCCTTTTAACTGCCGATGAGGAATTCAGCTCAGGTACATACAGGAGTGGCAGTAACCCAGGAGAACCTTCCACTTCTCAGTTGTCCTCACTCCATGGGACACTCTCTATTCCTCTCCACGATCTCCTGTTAGACTAAAAATCAATCCCCCAGTGAAGCAGCAGCCCATTTGTCCTTGGCTTTGACAGAGGCTTGGGTCAATAAAGGCACTGCATCGCTACTCCCTCGTTGGGCCTCCCAGCAAAGCCTCTGCTTGGCACAGCAATACTCTGACTGCTGTCCATGATAGATGGCACAGGCATGTGAAGGGAATCACTGGAACAAGCCGGAGCTTCTGGGCAGCACTGACACATTTTGTTGCCTCTCCTGCTTTTATCTCATGATGGTGCATCAGATGGTAAAATGACGACAACTTTGGCTCTGTCCTCTGGATACATCACTACATAACAACACTACAAGCGCATCACATTATTTCTACTTTGTCCACTAGTGTGAAGGCTGCTTGCAATAATCCACTGTTGTTGTCTGAATTCAGGTGCTAGGGTCAGTAATTTAATGGAAACTACTTCTTAATGACTATACTATCCTTTCCATTGTGAATCACAGCACTGTGTAGGTAGTTAGTTAGTTTGTTTAGCTAGTGAAATGGCTCCACTACTTTGGTCCAGACTGAAATATCTTTTTTTTTTGCCACATCAAGAACAAATTCATATTAACAATGACAGCCTGGCGAGAGGTAAAGACTCTTGAGCAAAGAAGTAGGGGCTAATAGAGGAATGTCAAAGGTAAGAAAAAAATACAGCAGCACACATCCAAACATTTCCAACACACCAACTACTTACAACCTCAACAAGCGTAACATGTGACAACAAGCGTTACACAAATGACATGCAGTCTAGCCCACAAGCATCGGCAGGTAGCGAGCAAACAACTATTGGATGGATTGCCGTGAAATTTGGTAGCCTACACACATTCATGGAGCACATAGGATGAATACTAATGAGCTCCACTAGCAGCACTCTGATGTTCACATTTGTTGTTTTAAATGAAATGTGTCAACAGTTATTAGATGGACTGCTACTGATATTTGGGACACACATTTTGTCACCCTCAAGATGAATTTTAATCACTTTATTGATCCCTGACTTTTCACTTAGCGTTTTCATTTCGTCTGATACTTTGGTTTATGACAGATACCTGCACAGCTACTGACATTCCCATCAGCCTCAGCTGTACTTTGTGTTAAGTGCTATGTAGCAAATGCTAGCATGCTACTACGCTAAACTAAGATGGTGAACATGATACAAGAGATGTGAGACTATTGACATCTTTGATTTTGAATATCATTGTATCGTGATATGGCATAAATGGTGTTTTGTCCCTCATTTTGGGTCCATGTCATTGGTTCGACAGCCTATTGGTTCGACATCCCATTAGTCCGACTGTCCGCAGTGCTGAACGGCTCGCGGCGGGCGTATGGTGTGCCGCGACCGGCTTGAGGCGGAGCAGGCTCACGTCTTATGTGTTTGCCACTTTCTTTTTCATTTTAACCCACACCATGATCTTTTCCTGACCCTAACCAAGTGGTTTTTGTGCCTAAACCTAACCAGATCTTAACCACAGGGCATCGTGATGATTTCGGAACGGACTTAGGAACAATGAGTTTAATATGGTCGGAACAATGGGATGTCAAACCAATGGGCTGTCAAACCAATGGGCAGTTCCCCTCATTTTAAAGGCTGCATTACAGCAAAGTGATTTAAATGTATGAACTTGCCAGACTTTTCTTTCAGTTTTAACACTTGCCATAACCCACTTTGTCAATATATCCACTATATTGATTATTACTGATCCAAAACATCAGTCATCCCCACAACTTTGTCACATCAGAGAGGGTATTTGGTCAGAAATATTGCTATGTTCAATTTTATCTCCCAGACCTAGCATTGATGATTTAAAAAATATCAAGTCGTAAAGGGCTAATCCCAATTCTCTCCCCTTAAGCTTACCCCCTTGTAGCCAGATAGATTCCCTCAACGATGAATGGGTAGTGTTGAGGGGTAGGGAATTTTACCTACGAACTGGGACACCAGTTCATGCAAATTAGTGTAACAGACGTGTTCACCTACGTCACACGTATCTTCAACATAGGCTTCATGGAGAACTCTGTAGATATTCATGTCGGCTACATCGTGAATGAGCGATTTTCAAGCATTCATACTCTAACTCAACGCTTACAGATAATGCATTTGCAGAAACATAACACATTCCAACATTTTGGAATTTTTGCATGCTTATTTGCGAAAATAGTACTTACAATTGTGTGATGGCTTTCTCATGGAGGCTGCCATCTTCGTGGAAAACTTGCCTGGCTGGATAGTTTCGCAATGCATCCTGGGAAATTCAATCTTCCCCTCAGTTGAGAAGGGTTCGTAAGTGTGCATCGCACGGCCCTTCAAATTAAGTGGGGATTTGAAGGGCTGAAAAGCACTTCCCTAAAGTTTGGGGCACCCTAGCCCTTCGCGAGAACAAGCAAAAACAAGGGCTAGGGCCAATTTTGAGGGGAAGTGTGAGTACTGGGACGAACCCATATCACGTATTGAGAGATAGCCTTAAAATACCGTGATATAATTTTCAGGATATATTGCCCAGCCCTTGAATGCAGAAGATAATATCACTGTGTTCCTTTTAACTAAAAGGTAAAACTACACAAATTGCAAAGTAACAACAGCAGAACTCTGCGGGCTAACCTCCGTCTCTAACGAGCTCTACTAATGGTGTTTTGCTGTATCTCCAAGGTAATGTAAAGTGATGCTGTTAAGATCTGCTGCATTCCAAATCACATAGTTTCTCTTTTTACTTTAAATTTTGTGCTATGGACTGCAAAAGATATATAAGCAAGAGGGTCAAAATTCAGGGTGCTGCTGTCATGACCAAGTGGTAAGTCCCAACTTCCATTGAATCCATTGAAAGAGTGTCCTCATACAAGTACATCATTTTTTTAGAAAGGAAAAGAAAGAAAGAAAAACATAAGATTACCACCTCAATTTTTTCCTCATTTTTCTCATCTTTCAGGCTTTCTCAGAGTAACTTGCTACATATAATGGATTTGTTTTGTACATAAATAGCCAAGTCAGGTTTTTTTTGTATAAGCCATGTTTAAAAAATTCTTTCTGTCTTTGTTTTTCTAAACAGAATACTGCCTGGTTCTCACTGACAAGGACAAACTGTAGTGATGCTGACAAGTTTTACTGACAAACTCTCTTTACCTCTGAGCTCATGTAAACTATGAGAGGTCTTCATTAGCTGAAGAGCTGGATATTTACATCTGAGCCACTGAACTGCTTCTCTTCTTACATTCAGAACCTATTTTGAGGAAAATCCTTCACCACAAGTGGACTTGACTGTCTTGGACCCAGTTGTTGGAGGAGAACGTGTAGCAAACGGGGTTGGCAAATTAATTTCCTTAGTGTTAATAAAAGACAGCTTAGCCTGACTTAGAGGAACATAATTACAAAAATCCTTTAATTTACTTGATTGTCCCTTGGATGAACATGTGATTTCCTAATTAACCTGCTGCAGCCCACTTCCCTCAATCCCAGTAATGAGCATACTGGTGAATGCAATCAGCCTGACCCTATCATTATTTGTCATGAATAAATGTATGTGTTACCATTATTATCAATTACATGTTCTGCAATTATGCATATCTATTCAGCTCCCCCGCTATTAGCTCTTTCCTGAATCACTCATTTAAAAACACAAGACAACAGGCAGCATGTTCAGGCACACGCGTAAGCGCACAACACGAACGCACACACCAGACACTTCCTACACTGCGTGGAGTTTCCCTGGCTCTCCAAATAATGTCAAAACCAAACAATGTGTCAACTGTGCAAACATTTTAAATACTGTACAGTCACATTGTGTAAAGTACAAAATGTTTGAACAATTTACCACAGTGGGACAGGCCCCTCTTTAACATAGAGCTGAAACAGTTGTCAGTGTCACTTCCTATTCTCATAACTTTGCATCATGTGGCTCTTGTCTCAGCTACTTCCTCTTTTGCTACGTATCAATACTGACTACACTATTTACGTTCCACCACATCCTCAGCAGACAAACTTCGCCCCGTGTCTTTGGCAGCGTGTTTAATTTTTTTTTCATGAAGATTTGACGATCTGATCAGTCATGGATGGAGATGTGCTGTCTCTGTCGTCCTCCTCATCGTTGTCATCCTCAGCAGCGGCAGAAACACAGAAAGATACTTCACCAAAGAGTGACAGCAGCCTCGCTCAGAGCCAACAGGATCGCAAATCAACTCAAGAATTATGGTACGTATGTTTCTGCTTTCAGGGAAAGACACAAAAACAGGAACATGTAACAGTGTATTCTATAACAATTGGATAATTAGATAATACTATAGAGTTAAATCAGCACCTCTCTGAGTGTCAACAGTTGTTAAACATTGTACAGACAGTATATTGTATTGTATTGTACAAGTATTCCTGTATTTGTGTCAACCCTGTGTTTCTACCAAGCTTCCTTAAATATACAGTTTAAAACTTTATGAGCCAGTGTGATAGACTGGAAGGTTTCATTTTTGTTATTGTCTGATAAAACTGTATTAAACTCTAGAGACTGTTTGACATCCACATTATGGATAAATTATATTTCTTATCACGTTTTCAGAGATGCTCAGAGAGTTAACTAAAGTTCAATGAGAGGAGGAATAAAGAGTGAGTGCGGAGTTTCCCATGAGGTCATAAAGATGAACGCTTCATTTCATTATTTCACAACACTGATACTTCATCATTTTGGGGGGGAAAAAATTGCTGATAAAATGATATTAATTGTATAATGTCAAGCCATCAACCTGGAATGGCTTTTTTTCTATTTTGGTCACTTCTTTTTTATCTAAATGACTAATAGCCGTTTTTATTGTGGGCAGACTCGGTAAATGCCATCACCACACGACCTACACAAGATTAGCCGGCCTTAAAATAACCGTGTTGAAATAGTGAAATTCCACACTTCTGTCCTCTGTAAAAGGATCTGACTGTGGCCATTGTCCAGTTACACATAGCGACGTATCTAGAGTGATATTTGTCAGGGTTGCTACCAGCAAGAAGGAAAGATATTATCTATCTCTTTATCATATGCCATGACAGTGAATTACCATATTGCTGCTGGAAGCAGTGGCATTTTGGTGTCCTTCCAAGATGGCATACGATTGAAAACTTTGTGAAAACTGGGTCAGACAGTGTGTATATGCTGTCAGAGAAGCCGAAAGAGAAAAGGCTGTGGATCAGAGAGACGTGGAGCATGGTGTGGTCCCGATAGGATGGCTGAATACACAGTGCTGACTTGCCAAGACAGGGTATTGGGCGTGGGTATGTTAGTATTTTGTGCTCATACTGGCCCCGCAAATTAGGCTCCATTTCATTTGTTTCATTTCAGCTTCTGACTTCATTGTACACGTCCAAAACTGCAGAACTGTCGGTTCTGTGTGGATAATTCACTCATTAGTGGCCACAAACAGCCTTCTCTAAAGCTCTTTCCGGCCTTGTTGAACTTGATGACAGATGGTACAGAGTGCAGATTTGGACAAATATTCTGACTCTGGCTAAACTTTTTTTGTAATAACTCTTTTTGATTATGTGCTGAGACTATTTCACACAAACTGCACTCTGTCTCTCGAAAATAGCATCTTATTTTGTGGAGAACACAACCTTCCCCTAGGATAATATCTTTTCTGAAAGTGTCATCTTCAGGAAACAAGAAAAATCGCCTTAATCTTGGCTTTGTAACGGCACATTTTTCAACATTATACAGAGATTTTTTATTTGTTTTCTTAAAGAAATTGTTCAAAATTTGGAAAAATACGCAAATTACCTGTCTTGCTAAGAGTTACATAACAACACGGATACCACTCTGATGCCTCTACATAACAATATACAACGCTAAAGTTGGCAGCCAGATATCTTAGCTAGCATGAAGACTAGAATCGGAGAAACAGGTAGACTGTTCCAAGGTAACAAAACTGGCCTAGCACCTCTAAAGCTCTCTAATTAACACTTTATATCCTGTTTGTTTAAACTTGTACAAAAATCAAAGTGTAAAAGCAAGTTGCAGTTTTGCAGTTGCCCAATATTAGAGAGAATCGTAAACTCATTACGCTCCATTTCCATCTTCAGTCAGACATTGCGTCCACTTTAACTGATTTCTGTGTGGGAGGGGGATTTGATTTTGACCAACCAATCACTAAAGACCAACGAATTTACCTGAATCTAACGCCATCTTAAGTCTGCACTGATGCATAGCCATGCCAACATACCTGTTTTTCTGGGCTTTTAAGAGTGGAAGTGAACAAAACTACAATGCTGGGCGATATTGAGAAGACTTGTTGATATAGAACAGCCTTGACGGCAGCCTCTATCTTGTCCATAGTGCTAACCACTGCTAATACTCCTCATTGGTTGCGGCACCACTTGACAACATTTGATAACAGCATTAGTCCCGCCCATGGTGCTGATAGGATAACAAAGTCCCCCTGAACACTCATTGGTCTTCTTTCATTTTAACTAAGGAACCGCCATTTCTTGTCACACTGCCAGACAATCAGTCATCTCAAACTCTGGGGGGATTCAAAGGTCTGCCCCCAGGAAAATTTTACAAGTCATCACTGTAAAGTTGTTAGGCAGCCACCAAAAACTCCAGAAAATCACTGCCCCCAGCCTAGAAATAATCCCACACACACACATCCCCACACACACATACACACATAACCCCCTGTAAAACCACAACTTGTTGGAGTTTTTTCTTTGTTTGTTTTTTTAATTTCTAGAAAGAGCCCATTCAGGTGTTACTCTGTTTCCTGTGTTACGCTGCGCAAATGTGGTATCAATCTCTCTCAGAAAAAAGAAAGTACTCATATTTCCCCAAAAATTTTGAAATGTTTCTTCAAGCTTGAGAGGGAGACTAATTTCCATTGTCACACAGAGGCCTCGGAGATACATTGGTATCTTGTTTGGAGTATATAACCTGTAAAGAATTAACTCCTTATATGTAATTTTGGCATTAAATAACCCTGCATCTTCCCATTTGCACTGCCTTCAATGCGACTCTCTGAAATTGTGTAACACTGGTTTTCACATAGCAGGACACTGTACGTAAGTGGATGAAAGCGTGTGTTTGCGAGGGAGTTAAGCCTTAAGGGGAATGAGAGGTGATCGCAGATTGTGATTCTTTGTAGTACTTAGCTTGCTGAGGTTACAGCAGTCATACAGTATGTTTGTGTGAGGAAGGCCTGGGGGCTACATGCAGAGTAGCGTGTTCTTCCATGAGCAGATCCCCCCCCCCCCAGATCTCCGCTGCATCCCTGTCAGCTATTCCTTTCAGACAAGACCTCACAACAGGGCTGGTGGAAATGAAACTAGTTTGACTAATTAATCTCCGCACATGTTTTTTTTTTTTTCTCTTTTCTCCGAGTGGTTCAATAGAAATCAACATTTTCCAGGGATCATCACCCAAATTGTTTCCAGAGGGTATCGATATGCAAACATCGTCTGATAGTAAACAGAGATTATGATTGGCTGGGACTCTAGATGCAGAGAAATGCACCACCAACACTGTGTGTGTCTGAGTGTCTTGAGTGCATAATGTGACTGTGCATGCATGTGTGTGCGTGGGCGTGCATAATAGCTCCGATTCGATTCTCTGTAAGTGCACTCTATGCGAGTGGGTGTTTAGAAGTGCTCTGACGTTCTTTTGTGCGCACATGTGTTTGCTTATTAATGGAAATCCTCTGCTAATGTTCTTCATCATGACTTTATTTATGGCATATATACTCTCTGTAACTGTATCTGTGTGTGTGTGTGTGTGTGTGTGTGCAGGATAGAGGATGCGAATCCCGTGGGTGGCAGGCTGCTGTCCACAGAGGAGCAGGTCACTCTGATCACAGAGAGTATGACTGTCACCTCCACTGACCAAGAGAAACTGCTGCTGCTCAACAAGAACACTGAGCTGCGCAGAGTCAACAAAGAGGTACAACATCACCTGAAACCGGTGCACATTCTCCACAGGTCCTCATTTGTATTGCTGATGTTGGCAATTACATTTAGTTCTCTCTGAAACCAGAGGAGAACTGTGGGCGTTGTGTGAAAACTGCTGCTAAGCTGTGAAGAATCATCATTAAAGTTATACAACCTTAGCTTCTTGATTTTAATTATACGTGGCTCAATAAAAAGAGAAAGAGACGAGGCAAAGTGATTCTCTGAACTGATGTAAACTGCAATTTATTTTGAGAGCACACACGAGTATTGAGTGAGGAGTGGAGTGCCTCACCTCACTGACCTAAATTCACTTCCTGATGCCTACGTTGTTGCAAGGACAGGCTGAGAATGACGATGGTAATGATGGAATGAATGATGCTGTGGATGGCTGCAGTGGAGGCTGTGGCATTGACGATAATGTGATGGTGACGTTGTGTTTCAGCTCATGAAGCTGAATGAGGAGTGGGACCAGGTGTACCGCACGGCCACGCTGGGTCTTCAGCACAGACTGGAGGCGTTGGAGCTCGAGAACACTGCCATCAAACAGCTCAACAGCAGACTGCTGCTCAAAGTCGAGCACCAGCAGGTAAACACACAACAACACTGCAAGTGTAGATACAATATAAGGGGGAACTCCTGAACGGTAGGAGGCAGCACAGTAGGAGGCAGAGATGTGACCAAGTCAGAAGTATATCTCAAGTCTCAACACTCAAGTCCCAAGATTAAGAGTGCTGGGTAGAGTACTGACAAATCTATGCTCAAGTTAAAGTCTTTTAACTCCCATAATGAATTACTCAAGTACAAGTGAAAGTTACCCCACTCAGTTGAAAGTTAAAATGTATCTAGTTAATTAATTACTCAAGGTACAAGTTACTTTCTGTCCAGGCTGGTGCAAAATAACACTTGTTTCGGTGAGCAGGTCGGCTAATCAAACAATTAGGGACAGTCTATACAATTATGATATGAGTAATCTCCCACTCTTTTGCCAACGCTTTCTTTCTACTCCTCACTTCCTTATCATAACATTCAAGAAAAATGTTGCACGTGAAAAGTTAACATAGCTAACATTAGCTAGCTAACTCATTTTCACCTACAGCATGTGCAACTTCAATGCAGGGTCTTCTCCAGAAAAGTTGTTAGGCAGGGTGGCAGGAATCTTTTTCGATGGAGGCAAGCAACACTTTACAATACGGCTAAGTTAAATCAAAATAAGTTCTAAAATACACTATAATGTTACCGTCAAAATCAAAAAGTTTAGCTAACTGGTAACGTTTACATTAATGCTAACAAGCTTATCTCACTGACTTGTGTTGAACGCCCTGTTAGCTGTGGCTGTCATGAGGGCAGAGGACTCTGTGCGGTTTTTGTGTGTGTGTGTGTGTGTGCGTGTGTGTGCGTGTGTGTGTGTGGGTGTATTGCCAGTTTCATTTTCATTGCTATTTATAATGTTAGCAGGGTGTTTTTCCTGACTTGCCAGGCGACTGTAGTTTAAAAAACAGCTTAAAAATAAATTTCTGAACAATCCACGATGCTCTGGGTCAACTCAGGCCGGACAGGCCGTCTGGTTTGCAGTAGAGGTGCTCCTCACGTGCTCTCCCCACTACATTTGATCGCATTAAGAGCAGACTCATTGTAACACAGGTATTTATGGCAAATGATGTGAAGCAAAATGTACATCACTGGCTCAAAAATATACTCGAGTAGAGTAGTTCAGTTTAATAGCAGGAACAATGGTAATATTACATTAAATTAAAAAAAAATCACAAATGCTTTTTAAAATTTGTATTTATTCATCGAAACAAGTTCAGTAAAAGTTAGTTAACTGTTAAGCTAACGTTAGCTTAGCATTAGCTCGCTAATTATGTTAATATTAGCCTTGACTCACCTTGACAAGTTGCTTGCATCTCCGTCTGTAATTTCTGACCTGCATGTTTTGCATACTGAAATAAGTTTTTCGTTTACCACCGTGAAGTTTTTTTTTGCCTACACGAACAAAGTTATCTTCTGTATAATTTTTTCCAACTGGCACTCAGTAGTGTAACATTAGTTCTTCATGGTTCTCCTGCAGCTTGATCGGATGCTGTCGGATTGGATTCGGGGAATTAAGTGTCGAAATTAATTGGTTCTTGGCACACTTTTAAATAATATACTTTTAAATCTTTGGGCTTGAGGGGAAGGTATCAAGTATTTTCAAATCAAAAGGCTCAAGTCCAAGTGAAGTCACGAGTCACTTGTGTTTAAGTCGAGGTCAAGTTACAAGTCTATTTTGTCATGTCGAATCTGAAGTCATCAAATTTGTGACTTGAGTCTGACTCAAGTCCAAGTCATGTGACTCAAGTCCACACCTCTGGTCAGATGTATAGGTGGTTGAAGATAATGGATGTGGTATGTGAGGTTTACCGCTGTGTTTGATTACAGAGTGCAAAGGAGTACTATGAGCAGGCGTTGATGCAGGAGCTGAAGAAGAACCAGGAGCTGCAAGAATACATCAGACTGATGGAAAGCAAGATGCACCAGCCAGACAGAGACTGCACACCTGCCAAACAGGTATTATACCTGTCTGTATGTCTGCACACCTGATCAGTTTTTACATGTTTATTTCTGTATATTCTTTCATCTATGACTCGAGCATGGTTCATTAATTTCTCTCATGTTGTTACCACAGGGCAGCTTCAGTGCTTTGACACACGGCTCTGTGTCGGGCCCCACCACTGATCCTACCAAAGGTCCCAGCCTGTCCTACAGTCGCAACTCTGGATACAACCCCTCATCCTCCTTTTTTCCAGATTCTTCCAGACTGGAGGCAGAGCAGCCAGTAAAAAGCCAGAGGAGTAGTACCTCACTGGGAGCACTGGGAGACTCCCAGCAAGAGGTGCAGGATCTAAAAGAGCAGCTGAAGACTCTGCAGTGTCAGGTGGGATGCTCTCTTCATCACAGCATCAAAAACTGTTGCCATTTCTGATGTGATAAGAGCAGAACTGATGTCAACTCACTGTTGCCAGGGGAAGATTTGCTTAATGCTTTAACTTGAATTAGATGGTAAACTGCACCACCAAGTGGTGGCTGTGCGCTGCTCCGAGATTTGCTTGCAGTGAAATAAGAAAGTATCTGCAGATCACAAGATATGGTTTGGATATTGGCTCACTGCCATATTGATGTCTTGTGTCAGCAGACCCAGATTTATGAGGCAGAATATCAGACAGAGCATAACGACCACAAGCACACACTGCAGGAGAACCGCAGGCTGAGGAAGAAGCGGGAGGAGATGCGCCAACAGGTGGCACTACTGCAAGAGCAGGTAGTGTGTTGGGCTGTCTGTACAAAAATGCACAGAAATGCACCCTCTGCCAAAAGTACACACTTTCACAGACATGCGCACTCACACTCAGACATTATTAAACGTGTCTGTGGTATCTTGACCCAAGGCAGCCGATGATTCATGAAGTGCTGCAATTATTGTGTTAATCACAAAGTTGGACTGGTTGAATTGGAGAGTCTATAATTTAAATATGGTTAAATATGTGTGTTGGTTGTGTAGTGACAGTTTAAATATAGTGTAGTGATCTAAAATAAAGCCTCATTTACATTTTTAGTTTTGACTACATATGGGGATGAATCCATGTTTTGTCACTGGAATCTCACGAGCTTTTTTTGTGTGCTTGTTTTGTTTTGTTTTGATTTCACTGTCTGTGGTTGTGACACTGTTACAGCTGAAGGTTTACGAGGATGACTTCCGACGGGAGCGGTCTGACAAACAGATGCTGCAGCGGCTGTTGTTGAAGAAGACGCCTCCAAGCAAGGACCCTGTGCTCGTCCACCGCTGCAACAATGAGCAGCAGCCACCAGGGGGAGACAACAGGACACAGAGTGGAGAGAAAAGGAAACAGCACCACCCACTCTGCCCCAAGCACCCCAACAGGGACAAAGAGTCAAATTGAGTGTTGGAGAACAACAACAAACACACATTTGTACATGGTTAATTAAGTTTTAATTATGTAAGTTTAGCACTCCATTTTTTTTTTTATCATCCCTCACACTCACTGACAGCACTTTTATCTGATTAATGTAGACAAATTAATGTTAATGTTTCTGGAAATAGCAAATTTGTGGTCACATGTATTGTTTAGTCTTTTTAGGGTTCTGCTTTATAATGAAGAGTCTTACAACTATATTGTAGATTAAAGTCTCCAATGTTTTTGTGTATATTATTCATCATAACAGAAGCAGTTGGCGAGTTTGGTACCTATACTACTTTATAACTATTTATATTTAATATATCTCTTTCCAATAACTTTCCTTATAATTAATGTTTTGTTTACTCTGACTTTTATTACTATCAAAGCTATTGAAAATAGTCCAAATAATAAAATCAATATTAATAACTGATTTAAGTGTGCTGGTGTTTCGTTACCTGCTTCAGCATCTCTGCATCATAAGAGGCCGCCCAGCTTATTTCTAATAATAGTTTAATTATTCTTTATGTGTTGCATTTCTGTGAAGTCTGTAAAAATAATTTCCTCTCAACTGTCTTGGCTCATTAAAAAACAGCCACAACCACACAATAAAAGTCAATGACATCAGAATGTCAGACAAGGAAGCAGCATCTGGGTGGGTATCCCCCTGAACAGCTGTTGAGGAGCAGACGGTTGCCTCTGGAGTGTGCTGCTGAGGTAATGTTTGCTGTGACACTGAAGGAAGCTGAGCGGTCTACTGCTGCTGTTTTTCTGGTCACTGAAACTATTGACACAACAACACACAGGGATTTTCCTGTCAATTATTTCCCCAGCATCCTTGTAAGGTTCCTCTAAAACACTGTGAAAGATTTCTTTGACAAGTAATCTATTAATTTGTGTTCATTTAGTCATTGGTTTATTCATTGAGGAAATGCACACACACTCACACAGTGTAAAATGACAGTGACATCATGCATCAGCAGCAAGGTGACCAGATGACTGCATTAGGACAGCAGGAGGCAGCATCACATGTTACAATGTGGAAGTCATGATGTGGACGCTGCTGTTTCTTGAAAACACAGTCAACCATCGACATCATCAAACAGGATTCACACACACAGTTCTCAGAAACAGAAGTTGACAGCTTGTGTGTATTTTCCTCCTTCCCTATTTCAGCAGCTCTTTACTCAGAACTAGAGAGTGCCAGGACTTTCAGTGGTGCCTCCAGAAATTTTTCATAGGGGTGGCCAGATGGGGTCACTGAAATCTTAGGGTGACACACCAAAACCAAAATGATCCGCACACTGATGGAGCTCCCATTAATCCATGATTTAATTTCCGTCAAGTGACGTTTCGAGCAACGCAGGCTTGTAATAATTACAAGTCTGAGGAAGAGCCTGCGTTGCTCGAAACGTCACTTGACGGAAAATAAATCATGGATTAATGGGAGCTCTATCGGTGTGCGGATCATTTTTTCCTTTTTTGATGCATGTTAGAAGTTTATGATCCAGCACCCTTTCAATATTTCTTTGGGATGTGCGTGTTATTATCTTTTTTCTGAGACACCAAAACCAAAAGCCATAACCGAACATTAGGAATTCTTATGTATCTGTGTATACATGTGTTAGGCGTTTCATTGTTCTTCAAACAGACTGGTTGTATTTTTCCTTAAAAATACAAATTTACAGCCTTGATTTGAAGGAGCACATTGATTGTAAGGACCAAAATATTTACTGGAAACAAGTCTACTGAAGTTTAAAGACACGACACAGAGGCCCTATCATATTATGCTATGTGACACACTAGCTGGGGCAGCAATTGTGGTGGCTGTGACCCCTTTAGCCACCATCCTAATGGTGTGTCCATTTTTTGTGACCAACTATTTCTAAGTTTCTTACAACATATGACTCAAGTGTGTGTCTACTGATATTCTTGTATGCATATCTTACTATAATGACGAAAACTCTGTCTGTGTGTCTGTTCCACGTTTTTCTCCTCACTGACTTGGTCAATCCATGTGAAATTTGACACAGTGGTTCGATCTCTTCTTAGGAAGTTTGACCGATCTGCATGAAACTCAGTGAACATAATCTAGGGACCAATATCTAAAGTTCCCTCTTGGCAAAAGTTGGAAAACTTACTGAAACTGAGCTTCTATAAGGCAATGAATATTGCGGAGGGCGTGGCTCATCACATAAAGGTGTATAACATCTCAAGGGTTTCACCGATCACCACGCAACTTTGTAGGCATATGACCACACATAATCTGAGGGGACCCCTCCATTATTGACCCCATCAAACAAAATGGGGGCGCTAGAGAGCTAATTTCTTATCTAGGCCTAACGGCCATATTGATTTTTACTAAACTTGGAAGATATGTAGAACAGGACGCCTCAAGATGACTGTAGAAACTTAACTCTAATTGGCAACTGGGTGGCGCTATAACAACATAAAAAAAAAAATGGCTAAAATGTGACTGATCACCATGGCTCCCCCTGTGGCCAAATGTTTTGGGGGGTTTTCTAATTTTTGGTATGACGAATGATGATGAAGTCATGGTATGGTATGCTGTACATAATCACGGAAACTGTCAGTCAGTCATTTTGTCTGTCCCACGTTTTTCAAAAACTCTGTCTGAATACATTGCTCTTTTTAATGGGTTCAGTTGACTATTTAATCTGCAATTTCCTATGACCTGTATCCCAAACACACACCATGTGAAACTGTACATGGGCAACTGTACACTCAATGGGTATGGACTAGTAAAGATATAAAGGACATATAATGGGTGGCTGTGACCCAGAGCGGGTCATTCTTTAATCACAAGGTTGGTGGTTCAATCCCTGGCTCCTTCTGTCCACATGTGAGCAAGGTCCTGACCCCCAAGTTGCTCCCAATGGGCAGCAGTGTCTTCCATGGCTGCTCCGCCACCATTAGTGTCTGAATGTGTGTCTGAAAGAGTCAGTGAGAGGCAATTATAAAGCACTTTGTCTGGTAAGGTAGAAAGACAATTTGAAATAATGGTAACAATGACTTTACAATGTCTAGAACAATGATTAAAATCACAATTAAACAAAGAGGAAGCTGGCAAAAGTTTTATCCATTACTGTGAAAGGAGACCATCAGGATCTCCCATTCTGTTGTTAATTATTTAAACAGTATTGTACACCCACTAGTGCAATAGCACACCTATTGCACACAATATGTTTGTACTGTGATCAGTCATCATGTCTTAGCTGTCTGAGTTCCTCACAAGGAAGAGAAACGGTGAATATAAGGTGGTGGTGATAGGAAAAGTTAGTCAGATAGTGTAATGGCTTCCTGTGAACTAAAGATGAATCTGTCATATCAGTTTTGGACCGATGTCAAAGTGAGACAGTTTCAAAAATAACCTTTATCTAAGCAAATAACAGTGACGTTTGCTGATGGTAAAACATAACGTTCACATTGTAAATGGAGATAACACAAGCCTGGCGTGTAGCTGCTGAAAAGAAAAAGTATCATGTTACTGTAGTGAATAAACGTCCACCACACCTGGACTGCAGAGCAATACAAAGGCAGGGTGCGTCACAGAGTCACGGGTTTTCCCTGTTAAATTAGTTTTCTTTAAGATATGGAAGTGTGATGTCATTTGAGCACATGAGAAAATGGCTGATTAGACCCGCATGACAACACATGAGAAACATAAGATATTAAGGAAGAGGAATTTCCAGAAGGTGCTCCGTGCAGTATATAATGGTTGCCACAGGGGAGCTTGGCAGCATCCAGTTCAGACTCACAGAGAGAGGAGGAGAAGACTGAACAGCAGACAGGTATGGACACAATATGATACTTACTGCAGGTGTAGTTACTTTGCAGATGAAAATATATATAAATAAATGTGCATAAAGTTAAACTAACAGCATATAACCTTTATAAAGTGATAGATAGAACTTAAAAATACTGCTTATGTGTTTATACAGTCATTTTTAGTTATTTAAAACATCACTCTCAATGTTTTTTTTCCACTGTGGTGTTGCCAGTTTTATCTTATAATTAGACTTTAAGTCAGTTCTGCATCACTGCAGGTCGAGTGCTTATGTTCAGGATCATGGAGGCTAAAGGACAGTTTTCAGTCTTTACCTTTTCCACTGTGTTGAGTGTAATGTTTGGTCAACAGATCTTACATCTTGCAAGTAAACTCTTAACATAGAATAGATTGGTGTAGTCAGCAGGGTTAATTTGGTCTTATAGGGCATGAAGAACAAGGTGGTGCTCAGTGCGACCCAAATAAATGTGGTTAGATGTTTTTTTTCCCCATCAGGCCAGCTGGGTCAGCATGCTCTTTTTTTAATGTCTGCACTCTGCATAAATTAAAATTGGACTTGTCTCAAAACCTAGATTGAAAATGCAATGTCAGACAGAATATTGACTATATTTAAAACTAACCTTTTCCTCTATTTTCCTGCCTCTACCCTCCACCACAAGTTTGGAAGAAGAGAGCCCGAGGCATCAGCAGTGAAACTATCCAACAGAGATGACTACATCCACGGCTAAACTGCAGGAGATCTACAACCAACAGGGCTTCCTCTCCGCGCTGCCTGTGTTGAATGAGACTGAGCTGAGGGAAGCCAAACACGCCTTTTCTGAGCTGGAGAGGGAATTTGGTAAGCAGCACTGAAAGATAAGGGAGGATGAAGAGAAAGAATGCAGTACTGAGTGATAGTAATAACTAATAAGATCAAATTTAGTTGTCAGGAATGTGGCTTTGTGTGCAATATAGACTCAAATATGACATTCACTTTCCATGTTTTTGTGTGAAGTGTGTCTGTCTTGTTTAATGAGTGCCAGCGAGTGAGTATAATATGTGCTTGTGTGTTCCCAGGTGAGGAGTACACCTCGTACAGCCTCCACAATGTTCACATGCAGTATCCGTGGGTGAGGGACCTGACCAAACATCCTAAAATCATACAAGTGGTCAAAGCCGTCCTGGGCCCTGATGTCATCCTGCTGGACTCCCGCTTCATCTGTAAATACCCAGCACTCAAACCCGACGTTGAGGAGAGCAAAGAAGGAGAAACTAAACCTGGACTTCCATATGTGGCCTGGCATCAGGATATGAGGTGGATTCATGCACTGAAAAAAAAAACACGGAGAGGTTTAGTTTTGCTTCATTTTGTCTTTATTAACTGTAATTGTTTCGGTCACAGATATTGGGGTATTGCTGGTGGCCCTGTTCTCTCTGTGTGGCTCGCTTTAGATGACTCACTGCAAGAGAATGGCGCCCTTCAGGTCATCCCAGGTACCTCAGCTACTCATGTCTGCTGCAAGTTTATACCTAGTTGGACATCAGTTTGAAAAAGCAGCACAAGAGCTTGTCTTTACTTCCACCAAATACTATATGAGTGTTCAACAGCCAATAACCTGCTTCACTGAGCTAAACTGTTTGTCTCTGTGCTCTGCAGGTAGCCACTGCGCTGGCATGTTGCCCCATCGCCAAGCCACCCGCCCTGGAAACATGCTGTCGGTCAATCAGGAGATCCCAGAGGAGCTGGTGCAGGCTGATGAGGCTGTGTTGTGCCCTCTGTTAGCTGGGCAGATGTCTGTGAGTTTTGTTTTTATTGAACACGGGATTATGAGTATGTTTGAGTACAAGGTGAATTAATTTGGATTTATTTTAACAGATTCATGACGGACTCCTCGTCCACGCCAGTGATGCCAACACATCTCAGAAGAGGCGCTGTGGATTTGTGATCCGTTATGTTCCCACCTGTGCATATCCCATACAGGTGAGACAAACATGATTATAGATTTATTGCTGGGTTTGTGCAAGTGTAAGTTTCACAGACTCACAGTGTATTGATCCTGATTCTTTTTGTTGCTGTTAGGATCCTGATCGTCCCAGGAAGTTTGCTGCGACAGAGTTGGCCTGTGGAACGGATGGGTTCAATAATTTCTCCAACAAAACCACATAAATACTTCCTGGATTCGTCCTACATGCAACAACAGTTACTTGTACACTTTATTAGAATATTTTATAGTTACCCCAAATTGTACTAAATTGCAAAGTATTGAAATGTATCAACTGTCAATAGATGATCAATAAATAATATATTGTTTTAATGTACAAAATGTGTGGACATTGTATTATGCCATATCTGCATTTAACTGTTATAAACTGCTTTAAAATGAATGTCAAAGTATCCAGTCAGCAAATCTCAGTTCTGCAGTTACACTTAAATTGTCTTTACATCTTCACTAAAAGGTATTGGAATAGAGTTCTATACTTTATTATTAAGATCTGGTGATACAAATCCTCAAAATCCAACAGCAGTCATTTCGTCACAGCTTGTTTTTGTGTGAATTTGTAAAATATCTACCTGTAAAATCAAAGTTAAGTAGGGGATTCAAGACTTTACATTTTAGTGGGGTGTATTAGATTGCTAATGCAGTAGATTTTTATAAAACAGACTGCACTCCATGAATTAATTATTTCTTACCCAAAGCACTGCTCCACTTCAAGTTTGTCTTTACACATATTTGATGCACCAAAGTTGTCAAAATGTAGCACAGTGACATTCAGAATATTTTCCTTTTATCAACTGAAAAAAGTTCTACTGTTCTGGGTGACAGTAATTTATTAATTCTTGTGAGGAAATCTTAGTTTATCCAAGTGGATTTCACAAACACAGAAAACCAGTGCAGTTCCAAAGTCAGATATGTTAATCACCTAAATATTACAGTCAATCAAGTAAGTCGGGCATGTCTGAAGTCTGGTGGACCAAATTTAAAATGTTTTTTTTTACCAGGCTATGTGTGGCCCATCACTCAGTACTAGTTCATCAAGCAAGTTCCCTTTGCATTTTTTCTGTTCACCTCACAATGGCAGCACTATCAAACAGTTTGAAAACATGCACCAGATAGGAACTGCTAAGGCGGAACTAATCTGTTTTCATAAACAGACGGTAAACAAGCAAATGAATGGTTACCCAGCAGCATGTACTTCCTGCAAGACATGGCCTCAGCAAAGAAGTTAAAGTCGACAGCAAAGGCTGAAGCTTGCAGGGGTGGTGGGAAGTTGAACACTTTTTAACTGATAGAGGAAATAGTTGTGTTTGTCTCATTATATGTGAGTTTTTAGTTTTTTAATAATCCATATGATGCATGAAGCAGCTGGCCCCTAGGTGTTTTTTAAATTATCTAATCTGGCCCAAATTCAAAAAAGTTTGGACACTCCTGATGTAAGGCTTTGGAGGGTAGAAATTTTCATTGGCCATTCACATGCATCTCCATGCTGTTCCTGTTTGGCTAACAAACTGGACAGGTAGAGCACAGGTGGATCTCTGCCAGGACAAGGTCTTGAAACATGACTTAGTAGCAGGGCGTAAAATTAACTTTTTAGCTCATCTGCCGTTGGCTAGTGACCTCCAAATATTTACTGGCCAAACATATTTTTCACCAGCCAAATAAAAAAAAATCGTGCCTTGTTTGACTAAAAATAATTACCTTATGTTATTTGTATTAAAATCCAACTTTAGGAAAATCCAACCCTGTCCTCCGTGTTTCTTTGGCGTGCTTGCAGCAAAGGCGGCACCTCATCGTGTTGGTGTGGGGGTCGTAGGTCAGCCATGACCGTGACTGGCCAGCGTTGTCTAGTTTCCATTTTTCAATAAAATGCCGTGAAACATTTGTACTCCGTTTAACTGTCTGTTCTTCCTGTCCAAATCCAACATGTTCAGCTTCGTTTTTCCTCTTCTGGCACTGGCTTCACGGCAGAAATGTGTCGCCACATCTTTCTCAGAAGTTACCATAGAATGCCCAGGGTTACGGTAGCTGATGTCATGCGTTCCCGGCACACGTACAATAAGCCACGAGGGTCAAAATGGTCTGACACAGCTGGCAGAAATGGTTGAAGCACATAAAAAATCCACATGCAATTCAAAATTTTCTATCGGCCACTGACGGGTGTGTGTTTTTGTTTTACATGCCAAACTCATTTTTTACCTGCCATTGGCGCTTGGCGGATGTTAATTTTACGCCCTGCTTAGTAGTGTTGTCACGATATTAAAATTTCTACCTTCAATACAAAACCTTGAAAAATATCAATATTTGATACCGTTTTCACAGTGGGGAAAAATTTACACTGAGGACATACAAGTTAAAATTCATATTAAATGATAGTTACAACAAGGCAACAACATGACAACGATGACTTTTCTTTTCTCGGTTAGTCGTAGAGAACAGCAGAATGACTGTAGTAAACATCAGCAATAATTGAGAGTGAGAGTGCAGCTGACTGCTGTACTGTACTGATATATATATATATATATATATATATATATATATATATATATACATATTTTAATATACTTTATAGACTAAATATTATAGACTAGATATGTATCAGTAAATTGATTTTTTGACAACATTTCAGTGAACTTAAAAATCATCTGTTCATTAAACCAAGGTCTCTTTTATGTTCACACAATATGCAGTATATATGGGTGTCTGTGAATACTATGTTGTTATGTTGTGGATTTTTTCATTTCATTGTTAAATTTTCATTAAAAGAACAATTGCAAAATTGTAATTCGTAGAGTGACTTTTATTGAAAGTATGAAAACGACACATTGACAATATAACATCAGACAAGTGCTGAGGGATAAGTGCTATGACTACAGTGCTACAATCTGCTTGTACAGACAAACATCCAGTAGGCTATGTAATTAGATACTTTTTAAGCCAGTTTCAGTGTCTCATTAACCATGACTCCTATTCCATCAAAGATAGTATGAATGGGAGCATTGCACATGAATGCACAGGTGGTCACCAGCTTGTTTTTGATGTCAACATGTGCTTTCTCCACATCAGTGTTGACATGCTTGCAGCCCATCTCCTTCATGGCGCCCGCTGTCTGAGCGTACGGCCACCTAAAGATGAAAAGACAAAGTTAGAACTGCTGGTGGATTTATTTTAACTCTAAGGACATCACATGGTGACAAACAAGGCCACGCACTTTTCACACTCTTTGTCCTGTCCCACAGTGAGTTCACAGCCGGGCAGGATTTTGGCAGCGAGGACAGGGGCGATGCAACACATGCCCAGCGGCTTTCCAGCTTTGTGGAAAGCCTTGATGAGCTTCTCCACATGTGGCTGGATGGTGCAGCCCTTATTCTTCACTGCCCAGTCACTCAAGTTTTTAGCCACACCAAAGCCCCCTGAATGAGAGCACACAGGATTCATTTAAGTTTTCACAAAAGAGGAAGTGGAAATTATTTGACTCTGTGGCATGTATTCATAGCTGGGTCAGCCGTACCTGGAATGATGGCGGCGTCAAATGCTGAAACATCTAGCTTGTCCAGATCAGTCACTTCACCCCTGGCGATGCGGGCACTTTCCTGCAGGGTGTTTCTCTTCTCCTCTGTAGGCTTCCCATCACAGTGATTCACAACATGCATCTGATCTGTATTGGGGGCAAACATCTGCACCTGAAATGAAGAATGCCAAGTTAGCCTCTGTAGCTAAGATCTTTTTAGAGTTGAAATAAAGGCCAACTGTATATCAGCGGGTCAGGAACATGACAGTGCTCTTGTTTTGCTAAGTAAATGGACAGAAACGTAGACATGAAAGCTGCAATGTCCCTCTAAATGGAACTGGATCCAGAAGTTTTACATAAATAAAAAAAATAATTACACTACAATAAGTTTACTTCTTGTCTTTTCCTGCTCTTACTTTTGCTCCAGCCCGACTCAGATGGACAAGGACAGCCGAGGCCTCATGGATCTCTGTGCCATCATAGACTCCACAGCCTGAAAGAATAACTGCAACCCTCTTTGCCATGGTTCCTATAAAATACACAGATGAGATATACTTTTAATTAGTTTGACATTATAAAGTGTGTATTTCTTTCCCAATCAGACGTAAAGAATGCTGCACCTGAGCCACCTGTCGCATATGTTTACATAAAAACTGTACAAAGCCAGGTGAAAGCGGAGTCCAAGGAGTGCTGCTGCTGCTAGGTTACACTGTTGACACCAGGTTACAGGAAGAGGCTGGAATATGCTGCACAAGACCCCACTAGTCTAAATAAATAGGCAGCACTGTAAAAGGAATATTTATCAGAAGTATTTCACCATGTCCCTCGTGCACTTTGCGATGCTACTTTGCCTTTAATCCTGACATTATCATCCAAAATCAACATGTTTGTTCATAAAATATCAGTAGAGAGCTCTGGCTAAGTTAAGATGGCAGAAGTAAAGACAGAGTGGAGATATATCTCACCTTGTGTACGTGGAGTAGGTGGCCTGGCTGTGTGTGATCGAGCAGTTCAGCAGAGGTGTGCAGGCTGAACTCTGAAGCAGATTCTTTATAGTCCTGCCCACCTCTCTGTCTCCTCCCTTAACCTGCTGTCCAGAAAAGCTGACATCATGCACCTTGGAGGTAACCGGTAACACAGTATGGTCAGTGTTGGGAATAAAATGCTGAATCATTCCTGCTGTTTTTAACAAGAAAAGTGATGCAATGAGGAAACATTTGGATTACACAATTAGTTTATTTTACAGGGTTGTTCCTCTTTGTTTGAGAATGTTTAACAAATAAAAAAAACTGGATATTTTTTTCTTTAAATAAAACAAATTTGCATGCTCTAACTTTTGAATGTTTTATGGATAAATAAAGATGTACGCTTAAAAAAATGGTGCTTTAAGTGTGATAAAAATATGAGTTTTGTCTTATTTGCATTTTATGGAGCACAGTTGGGGGAAAGAAAAATAATACATAAGTTACATAAATCAGCAGATGTGTGCTATATGAATTTAATAGTAAATAATAGCCTTCATGAAATTACGATGATATTTTATACAAGGACAATTAGTTTTCATATTTAGGTACATGATATCTTTGTATTTTTTTAATATATTCTAAGGCATCCTAATGACAAAGTTCCTCATCAACTTACATTCTTAGTCACACGATCATTTTCGGAGTATTTTTCCTCTCCTGTGACGTACCTGTCCCCGGTTTTTCCCAGTGAGGCGCCGCTCAGGTTTCTCCTGCGTGCTGACGTCACACACAGCGGTATAAAAGCCAGCCTCACGCCCAAACAGCAGTACTCTTGTTATCCTCCTTCTGTTATGGCACAAGTCAACTCACTACATGTGTCTGTCGGCATACTTGGCATCTCCGGCGGTAAGCCTTTATTTACATACACCAGTTACCATATTTTGAAAAGTCTACTCTCTGCTGTTGTTCGTTCATTACCTGTCATCATGAATATCATATAACTGTATGCTAAAAAAAAAACTAAAGTAACATCATAAATAAGACCTGTGTTTTCTAACCTCTGAAACCTAGACACTAAAATCAGAAACCAGCTGTGTTAGTGGTGGTAGTTATATGTCATGGTGATATGCAGGTCAGGTTAATGGGACACTTTTTGGTAGATTACCAAGAAATCCACTTAAAATTCCGCAGACTACCTTAAGTGATACTTTATAGAACTTGTTATGAATCTCTACTATATTTCTATCATGAAAATATGTCAACAAGTAAAATAACTGAGAAACTTTAGACCTTTAAACACATCAAGAGCCCCTGCCTACTGCGATGATATGTTCAGGTACAATGGGACAACTAGAAAGGTAAACTGTTTACAAAATGTTTGGTTTTTTTAATGGTTAAATCCATGTATCAGTTCAGACATTAATTTATTAAATCATGAATGTAACCTGTGGCTATTCATTAAAAAAGAATGTGTAAAAATGATGGCTAATTCTGGACTGTTGTTACTGGCGACTGGCGTGGACTCACTGCATCATCTTGAATATACTATTTTAAGTGACAAAAAATGGTGCCTGGTAGCTTAAAACATGCTGGGTCACCTCAGAAAAATATCCAAATTTTACCTGAATGCATTAAGTACTGCATCAAAACATTTTTCCATAAAAAGTTCAGTGTATTGTGAAAATATTTTGACTGTAAGTTTAACAGATAATAAAATGAGACACCCCACAATTGTTGTTATACCTTTATTGTTTTAGCTGCAGTGCTCTTATGACCAGAATGAGAAAATAAACATGTCACTTTTTTTTTTTTTTTTTTGTTATTTTTGCTCTGCCCATCCCAGTTATCTCAGAATATTGTTTCAAAGCACATTTGCAGTATAAGTGAAATAACATGTTTGGTGACTAGCTGCTAATATTTAAATATGTAAAACCTTATTTGTCTCATTTTACCTGATGTCCCAAATTACCTAACGTCACTACTTTAAAAATTGGCATATTAGTCTTGTATAAATTTTAAAAAGCATGTTCTTTGTTTTTGAAATTGAAATCTAAGAGAGGGAAGACAGTTTTTATTAAATTAATAATTACCTACATCAAATCTGTAAATTAAAACAATCCAAATGTTGTAACATGGTTGCTATATTTTGTGTTTGTTTTTCCTTGTTTGTCTGTTTTTGCCAGTAAAAAATAGATAATGTGTTATGTTTTGACTCATAGGCTCTCTCCTGCTGTTGGTGAACAACTATGCCAGCTCACCTGAAAAAGACTTTATCCCTCATACTGCACTGGGGGTTCTGCTGCTCATCATTGCAGCCCTCTTAGCTTATGCAGGTTAATTATGATAATTGCTTATTATAAGTTTTTTTAAATTAATTCATTTGTAGTATTCATTGATGCACTCGCGTGTAAACCTCACGCTCCTCTGCTCTGTTCACTCTCTGTCTCTCAGGTATCCGTCGCAGTCTGTCCCACGCCCAGCTGTTTTCCACTCTGTGTCTGACTGTCTCCGCTCTGTGGTGTGGTTCAGGTCTGGTGTACATCCTGGTGGGGCAGAGGGTGCTGCAGCCCACAGAGCTGAGATCCTCTCTGGTCCCTGGCCTGGCAGCATTTACCTTAGCCCTGCTCGTCATCAGCGGCGCAGCAGTCGTAGCAAAGAAAGCAGTTCTATTTGTCATCGCTGTCAGCATTAGCTTAGCATGTGCCCATCAAATCGCTGGTTTGTCAGCTGCAGGTTTTGGTCAGTCTGCCACAGCTGCTAACTACCTGCTTGTCTGTCTGGTGGGTGTTTACTTTGGTTTTGGACGTCTGCTGTCCACCGTCACTCATGGTAAAGTGGAGCCTCCAGGAACGGGCCTGAAGAAGAAAGCTGAGCTGAAAACAGAGCAGAGTTGGGGGTGTGGCGATGCAGTGTCAGTGGGCCTGGTGATGAACTTGCTGTCTGCCTCTGTGTTAGCCTGTCCTCTGTTAGGCGTGGTCCCCAAGCTCTCTGTCGGTCACGTCCCCTGGCTGTGGACAGCTGGAGTCTTCCAGCTTGGCATGTGTGTCCTCTTCTACCGAGCCATGGACACACTAGCTGCCACTTTTTATGGCTTCACTGCTCTGCTGAAATTTGCAGAGGGCTACAGCGCGCTCCTATCATTCTACCAAATTCAGCCTTTCTCCCCTGTTCCCTTCCCTGTTGTCTTCTCTGTGCTTTTCTCCATCCTGGCTCTCTTCAGCTGTCAGAAGAGCTTGCTGGAGGGGCTCTACCAGTTGTTCTTTGCAGCTTATTGTATTGCAATCGCAGCCCAGCCTCAAGGCTTCTTCCAAGGAGGCACACAGGGTGTACAGGGAGCTATATTTGTATTCACTGCCGGCATGCTTTTAATTACCACATTCAACATGGTCTCCACTACAAAGATTCCCACAGGGTCAGGCTGTTTCAAGGCTTTAGTAAGCAGGATGCAGGGTCTTACTCTCAGAGCCCATGATAAGGAGCTACATGCGCCTCACCTGGGCTACTCTAAGTACGCTGATGCAGAGGTGTTAGGTCACGCCTGCAGTGTGCTGGCTGCTTTTGCCATCACAGCCACAGTTCGTGGAGATCCTCTGTCTGTGCTGGTTCTGCCCTGGGTGGTGGTGGCCGGAGGGGTGCTCCAGCTGCTCTGCGGCTCAGTGGCCTTTGCTCGAGGTAAAACCTTTCAAAGCACAGTTTTTATTCTGTACGGAGTGATGTGGGCAGTGTGGGGGTTGACACGGTACGGCAGCCTGTACGGTGAAACCAGAAGCTTTAATGTGGCTGTCGGGATCATTAGCTTCATGCTGTTTAACTGTTTAGTGACAGCTGCAGCGCTGTTTCTAAATGTGGCCTGGTTTTGTTACGCCCTCACCTTCCAGCTCATCCTGATTAGCTTTCTGCTGGATGCAGTAGGTGCACTGCCGTATGGTTACGACATAGGAGTCACCATCATCTTCGGTCTTGTCAGTTTTTATTGTTTCCTTGCGCACATTTTCAACAGCACCTTCCAGTCCCCTCAGATCCCCTTAGGAAAACCTTTAGTCAAACTGAGCGGGGTTGGGGGAGGCGCAGATATCTGTCCACATTTACCAGCCCGCAAGGCCACGTCTGTGCAGCACATTGCAGGTGAGAATCTGTTAAAGAAACCCATGTTGATATAAGAAAACACACACATTTGTTTGTATACTTGATGTATTTTTCTTCTTCGTCCATCTGCAGAAATCATGAAAAATGGTGGCATATGTGGAATGCCTACTGATACTGTCTACGTGCTGGTGGCAGCTTGCAACAGGCCTGACGCAGTCATCAAAGCTTACAAGTGAGTTTTCATGAGTGTGTCTTTATCTGCATTCATTTATTGATTCAGTCCCATTACTCCCTAACTGCTGTGTCTGACCTCAGGGTGAAGAAGCAGGCGCAGGACCGACCCATATCCCTCTGGATCTCCTCCATCAAGCAGCTGGAGCCGGTGCGACACCTGCTGAGCCCTCTGCTCTTGGACTTCATGGAGGCTGCGTGGCCCTCCTCCATTAGCATGGTTATACCCAGAGGTGTGTGTGTGTGTGTATGTGCGAGATTGTGTGTGTATGCCTGTGTGGGTGCCTCATGTTGCATGATGAGGGTTTTATGATCATCACATTGGTTTCTTGGCTCATGCAGGCCCGTGGATGGACACTTTTGGTTTAGGAGATGCTGCCAAACACATTGGGACTCCACAAAGCATTGCAATCAGAAACCCAGACTGCTCTGTGGCCACACACCTCATTAATCTGGTAAGGACTGTGGGAATGAATCACTACAAAGTCTTAAAGTGAGTGAAACTAACTTTAAAATTTAATAAATACAACAACCTTTCTCTTGCAGGTGGGGCCCATCGCTGTGACCTCAGCCAACCCCACAGGCGAGGCAGACACAACTCACCACAACCAAGTTTACGCCAAGCTGGGCAAAAAGGTGTGGACAGTATTTCAGTGTTATTAAATACAAGAGGCACTGGGGTTTTATTTTTTGCAATAAACTACATTTTGCTTGGTTAGGTGGATGGAGTATTATGTGACGGACCCTCTCCAGAGAACATTGCATCTACTGTGGTTGACTGCACCAAGATTGAATCAGGACATATTGGTTTCTTCAGAGTGGGTCTCATTCCTAAATCTAAGGTAATATAAACATCCCCTCTTGTTGTTTTCATTCTAAACATTTTAAGGTCAGTGTATGCTTACACTCATACCTGCCGCTTTTGTTTGTGTGCTTTGAAGGTTCTTCAGATCTTTGAGGAGGTTCAGAAGCGGCACAGAATGGGGCAGATAAATCCCGCTTTTGAATATGAACTGCACCTGCCAGATGCACAAAGGGACAAAAGTTCAGGAGACGATGACACATCAGAGTCGGGAAGAGGAAATGAAAACTCAACACCATCCACAGTTTTACCTGAACAAAGTCCGGTCTTCAGGAATGGGTCATAGTATCAACAGGCAGCATAAAGATTTTTATTGGTGTGAAATGTCTGATCATATGCACACAGACGCTAATGCACTGTCACTTGTAATATGACTCGCTGAATAATGTTAATTTATGTTTTGTTCTGTATGTAATATATAATATATATATTATATATATGATATATAATATATAATTTTTAAATTAATGTACTGTATACATTTATGAAATATACATTAAATTATTTTCAAAAGCAGCTGCAATTATTTACACAAAACTATTTTAATATTTTATTATTAATATATGATTATATGATTATATGTGTTTTACTCTGTTCTACAAAAGATATTCATAATAAAGGCAAGTATGCCCATTTATAAAATTCATATATGTTATTCCTATGGTTTAGGAGAGTGCAAAAATATTAGTAAACATGAATAACGCTCTCCCAAATCCAAAAACTAGAGTGCTAAAATGTAAATTTCTGATGTCATCAAGTCCAAAGTCTGGAGCTGCTCCATATACAGTTAATTGGGAAAGATGTTCTGACTATATGGGTACATTTTCTGTTTCACAAGTGAGAACACAACAATATAATAAAGCTCATTTGGGTATAAAAAAGAAAACAAACATTCTGTTGGTCTCAAAAATCTGGCTTCCATTCATTGTCTATGGAGCAGCTCCAGACTGTATTCCCTATGACATTACAAGTTTGAGACTTACTTCTCTGGTTTCTGGCCTTGAGAGAGAGGAGCTCATGTTCACAAACACTGATTGAACTTCCTTTCAACATGTTGGAATTTTTAATTTAGTTGTTGCCCTTCAAAGGAGTAAGTGCATAAAGAAACATAGCCACTATTACCTAATTAAAACTGTCAATGACAATGTGCTTGAAGAGTTTTGTTCCACAATGAGATGAAGCCCACTTGAAAAATGTAAGAACACAGAGTCTTTTTCATACTGGATACTCACTTTATATTTAAGCACACTATTGTTAGCACTGTGAGGTCTTTGTACAGCCAGGAGACGTTTAAACAAAAAATAAATATGATAAAATTAGAAATAAATCTGAGAGTTCAGTGTGAGATAAAATAATAACATAAATAATAGCTGATGATGCCTGACTCATGTGGAAAACATCTCAATATACAGTACAGGCCAAAAGTTTGGACACACCTCATTCAATACGTTTTCTTTATTTTCATGACTATTTACATTGTAGATTCTCACTGAAGGCATCAAAACTATGAATGAACACATGTGGAGTTATGTACTTAACAAAAAAAGGTGAAATAACTGAAAACATGTTTTATATTCTAGTTTCTTCAAAATAGCCACCCTTTGCTCTGATTACTGCTTTGCACACTCTTGGCATTCTCTCCATGAGCTTCAACAGGTAGTCACCTGAAATGGTTTCCACTTCACAGGTGTGCCTTATCAGGGTTAATTAGTGGAATTTCTTGCTTTATCAATGGGGTTGGGACCATCAGTTGTGTTGTGCAGAAGTCAGGTTAATACACAGCCGACAGCCCTATTGGACAACTGTTAAAATTCATATTATGGCAAGAACCAATCAGCTAACTAAAGAAAAACCAGTGGCCATCATTACTTTAAGAAATGAAGGTCAGTCAGTCCGGAAAATTGCAAAAACTTTAAATGTGTCCCCAAGTGGAGTTGCAAAAACCATCAAGCGCTATAACGAAACTGGCACACATGAGGACCGACCCAGGAAAGGAAGACCAAGAGTCACCTCTGCTTCTGAGGATAAGTTCATCCGAGTCACCAGCCTCAGAAATCGCAAGTTAACAGCAGCTCAGATCAGAGACCAGATGAATGCCACACAGAGTTCTAGCAGCAGACCCATCTCTAGAACAACTGTTAAGAGGAGACTGCGAATCAGGCCTTCATGGTCAAATAGCTGCTAGGAAACCACTGCTAAGGAGAGGCAACAAGCAGAAGAGATTTGTTTGGGCCAAGAAACACAAGGAATGGACATTAGACCAGTGGAAATCTGTGCTATGGTCTGATGAGTCCAAATTTGAGATCTCTGGTTCCAACCGCCGTGTCTTTGTGAGACGCAGAAAAGGTGAACGGATGGATTCCACATGCCTGGTTCCCACTGTGAAGCATGGAGGAGGAGGTGTGATGGTGTGGAGGTGTTTTGCTGGTGACACTGTTGGGGATTTATTCAAAATTGAAGGCACACTGAACCAGCATGGCTACCACAGCATCCTGCAGCGACATGCCATCCCATCCGGTTTGTGTTTAGTTGGACGATCATTTATTTTTCAACAGGACAATGACCCCAAACACACCTCCAGGCTGTGTAAGGGCTATTTGACCAAGAAGGAGAATGATGGAGTGCTGCGGCAGATGACCTGGCCTCCACAGTCACCGGACCTGAACCCAGTCGAGATGGTTTGGGGTGAGCTGGACCGCAGAGTGAAGGCAAAGGGGCCAACAAGTACTAAACACCTCTGGGAACTCCTTCAAGACTGTTGGAAAACCATTTCAGGTGACTACCTCTTGAAGCTCATGGAGAGAATGCCAAGAGTGTGCAAAGCAGTAATCAGAGCAAAGGGTGGCTATTTTGAAGAAACTAGAATATAAAACATGTTTTCAGTTATTTCACCTTTTTTTGTTAAGTACATAACTCCACATGTGTTCATTCATAGTTTTGATGCCTTCAGTGAGAATCTACAATGTAAATAGTCATGAAAATAAAGAAAACGCATTGAATGAGAAGGTGTGTCCAAACTTTTGGCCTGTACTGTAGATAAATAGCATTTTGGAATAATACCCAACATTTGCAAAGCACCTTTCTCAAGAAAGTAAAAAAAGTTAGCATTGTACATGTTTTAGGGCATGACAATTACATTGTTACTGTCACTGTTATTCCGTAATGTTAGCTGACCCAGCCCTTGTTTGTTGAATGGAAATTCAATCGTGTAATTATTTGGATTAAAGATTAGGGCTACATGATCTGCAGATATGCAAAAAACACGTGGGTTTTGTCATCATAGGTGATAATCAACATTAATCTGATGACAAAAAAGTTTTACAGAAGAAACAGGGACACCAACAGAACCTCAAATTTCTTCCTGTCTCCTGAGGCTGAAATCTTAAGCAAACACTGCTGTTTCCTGATTCTGTCAGTGAATGCTCTTTTATTTCTGTCAGACAATGAAAGCCTTGTACTGTAATAATGCTCACCTTTCTTGGAACCCAGTGAGGACATTCAATTCATAATAATTTACCTAAATATTTATTTTTCAACACATGCCACCCACTCAGTAATGGGGATTGTCATCTGTAGATATTAAATGTCAATCTATAGGTTTATATTAAGTATAGTTAAATCGACATTTTATAACACCCTGTTTCATAATGGCCACAAAGCAGGCCGCATAGTGCCATTGTGGAGATTCCCTAAATTTAGGATAGGATAAATTCACAATTTTTCAGGTCTGTCCTAAAACAACAGTCAGATATCTGAAATTTGAATCAGGTTTTGTTTACTGTAATCATTCCTTCTGTTCACTGTGGCTATCAAGAGATCTCTTCCTGATGGATCTACTATATTGTAATGGGGAACAGAGTCCACAGTCCTCCCAATATGCAAACATGTATTCAAAAGTCCTTATATAAAGCTTCTGCAATCTGAGTTAATATCAAGTATCTTCTGAAGTTACTGCCTTTTAAATACAACATCATTTCCTTGTGTTTCTCTGGACAGTGTTTTCAAGTTGGTCTGCAGCGGGGGGAAGGTTGCACAAAGACAGAATTCTTCAATAAAAAGGCTGAAGCATCATATGAGTTCCAGATAAACATCTAAACACATTTTTCTCAAAGCAAGGACTGTGGATTTTGTCCTCCATCACTTACACTGGAAGTGCATGGGGAAGGCATCTCCTAATGGCCACTGTTTTAATGTTTTCACAGGGAATGCACAGATCCGTGCCGGTGCTGGTTGTGCCTGTGTCTACTGCAGAGCCATTTGACCTGGGTGTTAAGGCTAACTGTAACCTTTCCCATTATATTGAAAAGCCAGATGTTAGTGGATGTTACTGGGTTTTTTTGTGTGGTGGGAAAGGGGCTCTAGTCTGCTACACATACCAGCACACTATGTTGTCATTACAAATAACTCCACTGACTTTTGGTTTCACACAGGAAACAAACAGTGGTCTCCTGGGTGAAAGTTCAGAGTTTGTTTGACCTGTCCATCTCCCCTCTACTTTCTTGCTCTTTATACTGTAGCAGCTGCTTGGTGCATCAAAAAATGCTGGTGCATGTCATACAGCCGGCGGCCTCTGTGCATTGGTATCTGATACTGAGGGCCACTGACCAAGCATTCAGGCTTTGACGAGTTGGGAGTGAGACAGGGTTGACTGTTTCAGTGTTGACATGAGCCCCTGACTATTGTTTTAAGACAGATTTCAAAAACTGTGAACCTGTTCTTTATATTCTGGAATCTAAATTTAGGTAATCCATTGATTTTATGGCTGTTTATTTCATTTTCAAAAACATGTTTAGATGAAATTAAATGGAAATGGTGCTTAAACTGATGTTCAGAAAATGACCTTTAGGTTGTTTATAGGTTTATAGTTGATAATCAACATTAATCTGACTGAGAGTGTGTTACCAGAAGAAACACCTGCACAATGGAAACCTTAAACTTTACCTCCCTCTGCAGAAATCTAAAGCAAACACTGGTGTTTCCTGATTCTACTATCACCTGTCAGTAAACGCTCTCAATGTATCTGTTTTTCTGAAAATACTTCCTGACTCTTACTAGATAATGAATCAATATGTACTCAGTCACCTGATAAATAAACTATTACCAGAAACCTGAGTGAGGAACTAAGAGCCATGCAGGGCAGTGGAGGGTTTGTCTTCGAGAAACTTGTTATTTCCCCTGTTTGGGCGTCACTGAGTAAACAGGCTGAAGTCTGCAGTGTGTCCACAGTGACAGCATTTAGAGTAGAGTAAGAGGACATCCACACCCTGGGCTTCACACTATAACCAGTCACTCCGTCAGTGTATTTGTGTGTACATGTGTCAGCACTCATAATGCATGTCACTACAGTCTAAACATTACACCTGTGCCTGTACTGTCCCTCCTTAAGGAAGTGCATAAAAAAGATGATGAACATTTATAATGTTGTTCTTTCCAAGTAATTTATCCATAATTTGAAGCTAATGAGATAATGTGTCCACCACTTTTTAATGCTGTTATTATCAAGTGTTTCCTGGTAATGAATGACTAAGTAGGAACAGCAGTATATTTATTCTTTAAAGAGGGAAAATCTCAGGGATACGTATATTTTTAGTGCAGGTTTAAGATACTTTCATGATGACATGATATGAAAACTACACCTTTGCACATATGTTTAAGGGGCTTTTGAGGATTTTTCCTTTTTTCCATGTGACGTCTTGTGATTGTTGCTGTATTTTCAGTAAAACAGTAGGCCTATGTAAGGAAGTCCCGCTAGGTAAAGTTGCTGAGCTTTGTTTGCAGACCACCCACAATGGAAAGTACACCTTTAGATGAACAAAAGAGGAAAAGTAACGTATGTAATTTAACCCTAAAAACTGAGCTTCTGGTACAAAAGGATTATTATCTATATTATCTTTGGGATTCCCGCTCCTGCATAATCAAACCACTTACAACAATGCATCTGATACACCTCCAGAAATGTACCACACTGACTCTGATCTCTGTTTAAGACCTCGTCTGAACCTTGACATACAATATAGGATGTAGAACTGCGTAATTGCATAACAACCTAATAAGCACAATGACATCACACATGAATGAAAACTGAGCTACATATAAGCTCTATAGGGTGCTATATGACAGGACTTAAACTACAGTTTGTGAAAACAGTGCAAGTTTGATGCTTTTATTTTTAGTGTTTTTGTCCATTGAAGAAATAAGAGAGACATGTCTCCTGGTTTCTTTCTCAAAGGAAATTTGCCTGTGAGAGAGTGGATGCCTTGTAAGGAGGATTTCGTCAGAGAAGCTGTTTTTATGATTTTTGTGCCCAAAAAACTTCTGTGAAGTAGTGTTGAAAACTGCATACAATGACTGTGGACACTTGGATGTAAGAAAAACTTATAACCTTGCCTTGCACTATTTCTTTTGGACCCAGTGTTCCCAGCCTAAAGGAGCCATTTGTCATGACCCAAGAGTCAAGCTGCTGGGGTGGCAATGTGAGTCTGTTGGTCGGTCCACCATGTAAGTATTTGACCAAATGCCTGCAGAACGTATGTGATTAGCACTATTTGGCAAATGTTAGCATGCTAATGTGCAAAACTAATATGGTTAACATGGTAAACATCGTACGTGCTCAACATAGGCATGTTAGCATTGTCATTGGGAGCATGTCAGAATGCTGACGTTAGCATGTAGCTCAAAGCACTACTCAGTCTTTTTCATCTAAAATGACAGTATGGGTCGGCTCGGTAAGTATAGCACATACGGATTTCTTGATATGTCTAGAGAAGGTTTTGTCCTGTTACTTGGACAGTGATTCCTCTGTAAATTTTCCATCTCTCTGCCTGTTTGCTATGCAGTGTGTGCACTACGCCATTAGGCCTCTCTTGTCTCGTCTTACATGTAATTAGCTCAGATTTTATTGGTAGGACCCATTAGTTATTGTCCTAGTGGGCAAAATGCAGCTGGTTGTGTGAATACTACCAGCAACAGTGGATTGCTATTACAGTGTATTTTCATTGTAGACACTGAATAGACACTATTCACATTAGATGTGTTTGAATAATATTTGCAAGTAGATTTTCATCTTATCGCATCAGAGTGCAAAATACTTCTTCACTGTAAATTAATGACGCATACGGAGTCCTGATCACTACGTCTCAGTTTAACTCCAGCTGGAGGCCTTTGTTGCATCTCATTTTCCCGCTTTCTTTCTCCCCAAGTTTCATGTCACCTCTCATTTGTCAACTATTGAATACAGACAGAAAGGATGTAAAAAAAATATATATATATATATATATATATGTATATATAAAAAATCAGCTGAAATTTATTGGAGACATTATTTTTATTGTCATTATTAGGACACAAATATAACACAACTTCAGTCAAATTCATTGTTTATGAACATAAATATGCAGTAACAGGAGATTTTTCTATTGCACCCTGAATAGTTTAGTTTATTTGAACACACACACACACACATATATAAGTGTGAAATTCACGTCAGCATACAGCATAAATTAAATTTATAAATACATATTTACAGAGATCTTAATCATTTGCAACAATCAGTTCAGAAAGATATACTGACATTCTTTTAACTAACTTAAATATCGAAGTTCCTACAGTTTTGTTTTTACCAGAATGATACAGCTGAAAAAATGCATCTTCACAAAGTCGTGGCACATCAGCTGAGACTCTTTGTATGACATACGTTCTTTGCTAAGGGCATCCATCAAGGGCATTGTGAGCTACAATTTTTTTATTGTAACATTTGCTAAGGTACACACATGCACTCAGCAACATGCTTTCACTCTGTCTTTCACATATTATCCGTGAAGTGTCCCTGAGACTGTTGAATGGAAATAGGGGAGCTGAAGAAGCCGATCTTGTGGGCGACCAGTCATGAAGAGGCACTCTGAGGGAGGGAAACGAGGTGTGAGACGATCACACCATAGAGCTTTTCACTCTGTCGAAAATCTGTCTGACTTTTACTGCGGGGACACAGCCTTCCCTCACAATGGTGATGGTCCCTGTGGAAAGAGTCAGATAGGCTTGAGTTAGAAAAGTGAATGTGCAAACACACAAAGGAGAGAATGTAGGGGGAATATGTTTGTGTTTTACCTTCATCAATCTTTTGGCAGTTAACAACGGTGGACGCAACAACTTCATTTGAGTCCCCGTCACACAGAACGCCTTGGATCTTGTGTCCTAGTCGACTGTGGCAAAAAAATATGCAGGAGAGTGTGTGTGAATAAATATGCATGTTGTTTGTAGTAAAACACTGTGATAGATAATAAATGACACATTTGTCACTATGCTACACAAGACACAGAGATTAATCTGCTGTAAGAGGACATTTAAGTTCTGTGAGGAGACACTTACTTGATGACCATGGAGTGGTGGGTGCTGTCAGACTCTCCACTGGGATTGGCTGACGTAATAGCAAGAGGTCCGGTGATGTCACACAGGTGGCCGGTTACTGTGTGGTCAGGGACACGGATCATGATGCTGTCCTTGGTGCCAACACGATCATAAGCCGGTCCTACTCCTACACAAGATGAATAAAAGGTGAGGTGAAAACCGATAATTGATATTAATATTATGAAGATGTTGTTAATTGAATCCAGCAACATTCAAACTGAAGAGTTCACCTAGTCTGAACAGCCAGTCTCCTTTGCTGACAATACAGCTGATGCCTCCTGGATACACATTCCTCATAAACTCCCAGAGCAGAGGGCTGAAGGGAGGCTTGGCTGCTACCAGCTGCTCCACATTAGAGATGCAAATGCAAATGGGCTTCTCTGCTGGTCTGTCCTGGATGACGTCACAGATAACAGGTTGATGAGTTTCACATCAAAGGCAAAATTGGATTTAATGATCCGTCTCATATTACACTTCAAAATGATACTGACTACCAGCATGTTTTTCTTCCTTACTTTAATATTGTAGATTTTCTCTATGGCTTGAGGATTCTTGCAGGAGGCAGCCAGGGCATACACTGTGTCTGTGGGGATACCACACACTCCTCCTTCCTCCAGAAGGCCAGCGATCTTCAGGAGACCACTGGTGAGTCGTGATTCAGTCACAGGACAGGGAAGCTCTGGAGCAGACTGCTGCTTCACTTCCTCCTGAGACGGGTCACAGAGGGAGGGACATTTTCATAAAATGAGCAGGGTCAAATATGACAGACTACTGTAGACTGAGCAGAGGAATGCAAAAGGAGTGTCTTAAATGGTTACCTTTATTAAAGGAGGGCCCATAGGCAGCAGTCTTTGTGAGAAGATGCAGTTCAGCAGTGACGCCAGAGCTCCATATATACAGATTATTGAAAGTAGTGCGAGCATGGCCACTGGAAGGATACAGATATTGTTTTAATTTCTAACGATTTCTAGATTTAAAAACCTACATCAATGTGTTCAGAATGAGGCTTTGTTTATACATACTTTCTAGTTCATATGGCAGTCGCTGCAGAGTGGAAAGCAGGAAACAGACCAGAACAACCTCCATGACTGCTGTTAGAGACAGCAAAACCAGGTTCCTGTAGGCAGCTATTGCACAACAGATGGATGAAAACAAGCTCAAAAACAAAAAAAATTCATTCATTCTTCTGTTGAAAAAGATAATTTTGTTGACCTTACCAATCAGCATAAGGAAAGCATTAATGACCAGGAGAGCAACGGCTCCTGCTGTGAAACCGTAGGCTGCCTCTGTGGACAGCTGAAGCAGTTTGCCTAGAAAAGAAAAACATGGGATAAGAATTTTGTCTTATTCAGTCATAACATGTTTCCGTGTAAACACATGCTTATACTGACATACTTGCAAATCTAAACCAGGTCCACGTTGCCCATACTGCTACATAGATGGATGGGATGACTGACCCGAAACGGCCACCTCCTGTGACTTGCAGTCGGCTGACATAAACCTGGATAATTGCTCCTGAGATGAGGACCCAAGGGACAGTCAGATGTAGGAAGACAGGATTCGTACTGGATGAACTCGCATGTAGAGCAGAGAGAGCTGCAACCCCATTTGAAAAGTAGAACAGGGCGTCTGAAGCCTGGTCAGTTCGGGGCAGCGCCTCCTGGTCTCCCTGCTCAGCCCTGCAGCACTTCAAAGCCTTCTTCAGCTGGTCAGAGGAGATGGGCTGTGGTCCCACAGGGATCAGAGACTTCTCTGCTATGGTGTTGATAAGACGCGAGAAAGTACCGTACAGGGAGGCTGCGGTAAACAGGGAACAAGCTACACCAAAAAAGATGTAGTGTCCCTGGAGAGGAATCTGAGGGACTGTTGAGAGTGTGAGCAGGACGAACAGCATGTTGTGGATCAGCTCCAGGACATCTGTGTTCAGGCTTCCCACGCAGAGCACCACACCTGCCATCACAAAGAACCAGTTCCCAACCATCGTTTCCCTTCCTGAGACCACTTTACTGTCCTCCACAACCAGAACAGATAGCACAAACTCATCCCAAGCCTTGATCAGCCAATATGTGGCATGAAGGCCGAACTTAGTGGTGTGGTAGCAGTCTTGGCGCAGATGAGCATAGTAGCTGGAGAACAGCTGGGCAGCTGTGATGATTGAGACCCATGCAGCTCCTACGCCAAAGGACTTCATGTACCCAAAGCTGTAGAAAGCAAATATGAAGGGGGCGACAGTGTCACAGAAGAAACCCAAGGCCATGGGCTCTGCATATTTGGTGTTCTTCTTCTTTTCTTGGCCAATGCTTTGAGCGCTTCCTGAGTTGGTGGTCCCTAGCAGGAGAACATTAAAGAGGGGAGTACCGAAGCCTTTGAGGACTAAACGTTGAGTCAGACCTTTGACAAGCAGTGCAGCTGAACCATAGATGGCAAAAAGCAGAATGAGCAACTCTAGAACCCCAGCGACAACAAGAGCCCAGGAGCTCGCTACCAGACCTATTGCCTCAAAAACTAAGGTGGCTGTGATGGCCCCAAACACAAATGGCATGATGTAGTTGACTGTGGCAGAGCAGAAGGCGAGGAGAAAGGACAGGAGGATATACGGGACCAGACCAGCGATAGCTGTCTCTTTTATGGACAGGCATAAATGGCAAACTGAGACCTCTGAGGTGGCATTCAGAGACATGTTCGTCATCATATTAGTGGACAAATTGTTCAACATGTCATCTGGCACAGAGGCTGTTGTTGGACTTTCAGTTGAGGCACCAAAGTAGATTCTGGTGGCACCATAACTGCCCCAAAGAGCCGCATAGCCGATGAAGGCAGTGCCACTCAGATGATCATATTTTCTGAAGGAAAGCAGTCCGGCCACCAGTTGGCATATACCACCAATCAAGATGAGATGAACACCTATAAAAAACATTGAATTTAAGTTAATATGACAGCTAAATGTAACTTCTTATTTTCTCATTTTTGCAGATTTTCTAAATGTCTTACCTGCAAGTATGTTCTCCACCCCAACCGGTGCATTGCCAGTGTGTGCAGTATTGAAGTTCTGCAGGAGTACGAGGAATGCACTGATCCCATTGGATAACATGCCTAGGACACCTGGTTCACCGTAGAAACTGGCTGGGAATCCATCCGATGTTGCCATGCTGTCTTTGTTGTCAAGCTGTGGTTTAACTGAAACATATGACACAGACAACATATCCATGAATGTATGTACATTTGATGTTGGGTATATATTAAGTATTATGTGCAATACTAAATGCAGAAATCACCCAAAAGACAAACTGAGAATAGTGTCTTGATTTTGGTTGATTTATTAAGTTCATTGTCACAATTTATTTACCAAAGTGTAATAGTATTATAAGTATCACTGTGTTGCTTAAATATGAATGCAATGTATCATCCAAATTATATGCAGAGAGAGACAAAGGTCACTGTTTGTGGTTGAAAAGTCCAACTTGACTTGAGAACAAAACAACCTCAAAGTTGTAGTCCGTAACTTCAGATCTACTGAAACTATCACTAACTGAGACATATAGTCTGTGAAGAAATTCTTTTGCCTTGTAGCGCTTCTAATGCCCTTACTGTATGTGAATGAAAACAACCAATCAGAGCCAAGTAGTCTCTAACTCAGCTGTCAGTCATGTCAACTGCGGTCGAACTGTCAAACTAGGCAGCACTGATCAAACATAAATCAAGATTCTGTCACTGCATTGCCTATTTTTCACCTCATATGTTTTCAGAAACATACTTTAGTGTACTGTTTAGCTGTAAAATGAGAAAGCTGGTCTGGCTGGTGGAAGAGGAGGAGGGACGCGATATTTTTTCACAGTCTATCTGTCACATGAACTTCTTTCAAAATACAGTGACAGTGTGAGCAAATATGAGGAAAAACTTATTTTTAATAAAGTTACCAGCTGCAGCTTTAATGCCTTATATTTGTAGGGCTTTGTACAAATAGAAAAAAACACAAGACTAAAAGCAGATTAAAAGGCTTTTAGGGAACAAAAATATACTTCAAAGTAAAGATGACAAACTTAAGTCCTACAAACACAGCTCAGTCTAATTGGACTCTCTCTCTCCAACAGTGACATAACCTGATAAAGCTTTGGCCCTGCCCGGGCATAGCTGGGCGTATACAAGAGACGCAGAGGAGTAGCTGCATCAACTTTCCTGCCTGAATGACTGCAAAGCAGCAGGTGCCAGCATAAGTAAGCATTTCATCCATAACTAATTTACCTGTATTTACTGATATTTACCCAAAAGACAGGTACAAGGTGTAATTATTTTAATTATAGATTTTCAGAGTTGGAATTTCAAAGCATCTTCTAACTAACTGTAGATATCTAGCCCAAGTAAAACACCTGTTATCACCATCAATTCATTGCAATTCATGCAGAATTTTAAAATGTTACATGTAATAAAGTCTGTGAGCTAGAAAGTAATATATCAAAAGGAAATAAAGTCTTACCTGGTGGAGATGCTCAGACAAATGAAGCATTGAGTTGTTCTGAAGTAGGGATGAAGGTTTGTCATAAATAAGGCCTCCTTGTGAGTAGGAGGAGTTCATGAAAATTCCCCTACATGATACTATGGTCTGTAACCTGAGAGGTGACATCACTGCTCTCCCCCTTTAGACAATGAAGTACTACTCCTTCCTTCCTCCTCCTCCTCTTCTGAGCATAGTGATGCTGGTTATGACGGTTATGATGATGATGTCCACCACTGTGGAAATTCCTCAGAATCCGAAGTTTTGTTATGATACACCTGCCCTTTCCTGTTCCTCCCAGGCCAGTATCAGTAGCCATTGTGAGTCCTGGACTATATAAGGCAGGTACCATTTCAATCTGAAAAGCATCAGCATCCTTCCAACAACCTGTTGACTTCCAACCTACTGCATCAGAGGAGAAGAAACAACTGACTGAAGCCATGATCTCCACATTACAGGTAGAGGTTTATAGATATTTTTTGCAGAGCATTTCCTGTTCAAGTATTAGGGATCTATATGATCATGAATTTTGTTCATGCTTGATTAAGTCAAGTAGGTTGCTCAGTATGCTTAACACTGCTTACTTCAGCAAGTGCTGTTTACGAGTCAATACAAAACTCTAAAATCATCATATAGTTTGCACTGTGTGGTTATTTTGTGAGCACATGGTAGAGGGCAATTTAATAGAGCTCTTGGTAATGCTGAGCAGTTTATACATACTGCACCACACCTGTTACACCAGCATAATAGCTCTTTCAAAAGAGGCACACAGGGTGCGTAACAGTCATTTTAGTAATGCCCACTAAGAGGCTGATGTAATTAGATCTGAGGTGTGTCTGCGGCCTGAAATTAATGTGAGGTGTTAAAAAAAAAGAAATTACAGTAATAGAGTAAATGTCACACTTAGTGGTTTACAGGTGTCAGTAGAGATATCATGTACGCTTTGTCCTACAGAAAACCATTAGACCAGTGTTGGCTGTCAGAGGACTGCATAAGTCTGCAGTGGAAGGTAAACTTAACTCCACCCTTTTGTCCAAATACAAGAAGACATCTCTCTCTGCTTCAGCCATTACAAACAGCAAACTAACAATGTCTCCTTTCCTTACTCCTGACCTCTTTCCTCCCTGCAGTCTTGAAGGGCCCGGCCCCTGAGGACACAGTCACAGCCAGCTTTGGAAAGTTCATCAGCGAAGTAAAGCCCCAGCACTTGTCCTCTGTGGTGCTCCACCGCAGCAAAAGAATGGTGCTGGACAGCATTGGGGTTGGTCTGATCGGCAGCACGACGGAGGTGTTTGAGCTGGCCCTGCAGTACTGCCAGGTGAAGCAGAGGGGGAAGAAATAACTTTAAGATCTTATCTGATATGAGGCAATAAGAGAGATGAAAGCATCTGCTTGACCTTATACAAACAGTGCTTGTAAGTCAGTGCACTGGCTGTGTGTGGAGAGACGAGATGAGTTCAAAGAAATCTCAGGTTATTATTAAACTGAATTTCATCATGTAACTTAGGAACAGGGAGGGTTTTTTAAGCCCGGTGACCTTTTTCCTCAGAGTTTCTGTGTTTATTGACATGTAACTTACAAAGAAACTTATTCTGCTTTCTTACTGCAGCTGTTTCAATTAAAGTTCCCTTTATATGTGCGATGACACAATCTGTGACTGTAAACTGTTGTATTAAAAATATCCCTGTGGCAACTCCCTGTGTTTACCTGTCTCCGTCTTTTCCCCCTCAGCACATGTATGCACCCGATGACATCAGCTCTGTGTACGGACGCAGGGGCTCCAGGCTCTCCCCGACACTGGCAGCTTTCGTCAATGGAGTGGCTGTGAGTATAAATAGGTGGAACAGATGGATCACTATTGTCCCAGTGCAACTCAGATGTACTAAACCCATTACCACAAGCAAAGTAGAGCTTTGTTATACTCAGCTATGGCCCTGTCTGTACAGCCAGCCGTAGCAGGGGTTGATGAGAAGTACTGAATTGACCCCACATTATCCTTCTGCAGAAATTTCCAGTATTATATCTGCAAACATTGCTTGGCCTTCACTCATAAAAAAGCCATCAGGGTATCATTCCAGCATGCTGCATGTGCCTCCAGTGGTTGAAGCCTGTTATGGCAATTAAAGGGATTTTCCAATTGAAATGCATTGGCTGCAGTGAGCAATAACAGAGAAATGAGATGAATTGCATCATTTAAACTCAGTGTTTACAGCTGGCTTGTGTATTATTTCATGAAGCTCAGCAACTCTACGTTCTATTACCCCTAATTACTCGGTTGTTTAAAAAAATGTGTTCGTGTTTTTTGCCGCAGACTCACTCCATGGATTTTGATGATACATGGCACCCCGCCACTCATCCCTCAGGAGCAGTCCTTCCTGCTGTGCTAGCACTCAGTGACATGATGCCTGCTAACAGCAAACCTAGTGGCCTGGACTTCCTGCTGGCCTTCAACATCGGCATTGAGATCCAGGGCAGATTGATGAGGTTCTCTAATGAGGCTCACAACATCCCCAAGAGGTCAGAGCGTGACTCAAATTGGACATAGCTACTGTAATTTATAGTTTAATGGCAACATTACAGCAGGTTTTGTACTTTACTGGGTCATTACAGTGGTGATTTATTAGATATAAAGCTGTCTCATTGGTAAGGAGTTTTTATTTGTACTCTACATGGAGAACAAGTATCCACATGAGTCTAAACAGATCCATATTGACTCTGCTGATCTCTGCAGTGGGGTTTACAAGGAGGCTGGTGCAGTGTAATGTGCAGCCTCTTAGTGGTGTCAATGAGCTGTGAAAGGCGTGTTATTATGTTCATCTCAAGGACAGCAGAGGCTCTGTGGGTAGTGTTAGCACAATTAGCCATGTGGAGGAGAATATCACACAGGACTCCATTTGGCAAGTGTTTACACCAAGTGAAATGACCCGTCACATTATTTGCTTGTTTCTCAAATACTGAAATGACTAAAAACCTACGTCCCCTAACGCCCCTGAAATAAGCTGTCTCTGTATGTGGGGAGTTTCATGACAGAATGGCTGTTTGTACAAAGAGACCCTTTTATAAACTGGAGTGCTAACCATGATGACGGAGAGCAACCATTTGAAATGCTCCTTTAGTCACAAAAGTAAATAGTTCCAAAGCGCCTGACCAAAGTGTCTTTCTTTCTGTCTTTCTCATCACTAGGTTTCACCCTCCCAGTGTGGTGGGGACCATGGGAAGTGCAGCCGCCTGTGCTCGCCTCTTGTCTTTGGATCACTCCCAGTGCAGTCATGCCTTGGCCATAGCTGCTTCGCTATCTGGAGCCCCAATGGCTAATGCTGCCACTCAGTCGAAACCCCTCCACATCGGTAATGCCTCACGTTTGGGGCTGGAGGCTGCTCTGCTGGCGTCCCGAGGCCTAGAGGCGAGCTCTCTGGTCCTGGATGCCGTTGCTGGTGTGGCTGGCTTCAGTGCTTTTTATGAAGACTATGTGCCACAGCCTTTAGAATCACCTAATGATGATGGCCATGTGTTCCTGCTAGAGGAGCAGGACATGGGCTTCAAGCGCTTCCCCGCCCATCTGGGGATGCACTGGGTGGCAGATGCTGCGGCCTCAGTCCATAAGCTTCTTGTGGGGTTGGGCCCTGGCACTGTCTCCCCAGCTCAAGTCCAAGACATCCTGCTCAGAGTCCCAAAATCAAAGTACATCAACAGGCCTTTCCCTGACTCTGAGCATGAGGCACGCCACTCCTTCCAGTTCAATGCTTGCAGCGCCCTCCTGGATGGGGAGGTGACTGTGCAGTCCTTCACACCCCCTGCCCTGAGGCGCCCTGAACTGCTCGCTCTGCTGAGCCGTGTACGCGTAGAGCATCCCCAGGACAACCCAGCTAATTTCAACCGCATGTATGGAGAAGTCCAGGTGACACTTGCTGGGGGAGACATCCTGAAGGGACGCTGTGACACCTTCTACGGTCACTGGCGTAACCCGCTGACTAATGAGAGCCTGAAGAAGAAGTTCAGAAACAACGCAGGGGTGGTGCTTCCCTCTGAGAAGGTTGAGAGGTTGATTGATGTGGTGGAGGAGCTGGACAGACATGGAGACTGCAGGGCCCTTCTCTCACAGCTGCAATGAATACTCACAGATGTGAACAATAACAGCAAAGATATTTACATTAAGATGTATTTCTAAAGATGGATCTGTCAGTTTTAAAGCTGAAGAATATCATTTGTTTACCTGTTGTACATGGCAATGATGGAAACCACACTACAATGATTCCACACTTCTGTTACCAGTACTGATAAATTCTGAAACATCTGTTGAGCCAATTCAGAGTATATTTATCTAATGTATATTGTGTTAAATTATGTTATTGTACTGTGTCATTCCATTTTATTTTATTTTATTAAGAAATCATTATTATTTGCAAAATGTGATTTACTTAACATTGGGAAAATGAAGGACGATTCATGTATTTATTATGTATTTATTCTTTTCAGATAACAACATTATATTAATTAACACTATTATTCTTTATACTGTGTTTTTTTCTGCCAAATCATGGATTGTTAAATGTTATTTTATACAGTGCAAATGTATGATTCTATAAAGAAAGAAACACAACAATATTTCCTCTTCATGTTCCAATTCATCACACAAATGTAATATTTCTGATGATGTATTAAATTTTAATAAAAGTGCTTAAAACTAAACAGTCTCAGAAACTGAATTGATGACAGATAAAACAATGTGAGAAAATTAGTATGTTTCCACTTTGGCCTAGAAAAATACTCACATCTCTTCCTGTAAGTACATACTGTACTTATTTTCTGTAATCAGATGCTGAAAATCAAAGAAGTGTGAGAAAAAATACAGCACAGTGTATTTATGGCATTTATTTTTTCAAATGACATTTTAAATGACATTTTTATCACATAGTATACCATAACATTTTTTCTGACATTTTCATGGCACACTATACTACGGCATTTTTAATGACATTTCTACAACACACTATACTATGACATTTTTAATGATATTTTTTAATTGCATACTATGCTGTGACATTTTTGATGACATTTTTATCACATACTACACTAAAACATTTTTAATTACATTTTTATTACATACTATACCATGACATTTTTAAAGACACTTTTAAGAAAAACAGACATACTATTCTATGATATTTATTCAGAGAATATACTTTAAAGCAGCTCTGCTTGTGTACAAGTCTCTCCATGGCCTAGCACCAAAGTACATCTCTGACATGTTAGTGCCATATGAACCATCTCGGACTCTGAGGACCTCAGGGACCGGCCTCCTGCTGGTGCCCAGAGTCAGGACTAAACATGGGGAATCAGGATTCCAGTTTTATGCAGCTAAAATCTGGAACAGTCTTTCTGAAGATGTGAGACAGGCCTCTACTCTGACAATGTTCAAATCTAGGCTCAAAACAGCTCTGTTTCACTGTGCATATGGCTGAAAGGATTTTATCTGCACTCTTCTCTTTTAAGGCCTGCAGCCTCGTGCCTACGACCGAATCACAGCCGTGACGATATCACAGTACAACATCACTCCCTCTCGTGTGATATTGCTTAAGTATAGCATGTCGTCCAAAATGGCATAAAAACATCGTAGTATAGTATGTCGTTCAAAATTGCATAAAAACATCATAGTATAGTGTGTCGTTCAAAATGGCATAAAAATGTCATAGTATAGTATGTCACAAGAATGTCATTAAAAATGTCACAGTATAGTATGTGATAAAAATGGCATAGTATAGTATGTGATAAAAATTTAATTAAAAATATCACAGTGTAGTATGTTATAAAAATGTCACTGAAAATGTCACAGTATAGTATGTGATAAAAATGTCATATAATACAACAGTTAGTTCCGGCCCTGCAATCTGATTGGTTGAGAGACAGTAAAACCGTGATGATATTGGAGTACAACATCACGGTTATTTCACTGTGTATGTATCACTCCGCCTCACAGCTGATTGCAATCAACAATCAAATCAAAACTGACGGTTAGTGTCAGTTAGGTCAGCAGTTGTGTTGTAGGTTAATTAATTCATCCGCTGTCAAACAGCCAAAAATATGGATTTATTTCCTAACATAAGTTTTGAATTGAACTATGAATGGTCATCAGAGGAAGATGAGGGAGAGGAGAAGCTCAATCCATCTGAACACACATCCAGGTTTGTCAGTGTTTCATCAGCAGAGCTCAATGACTTGGAGAAAAGCAACATACTGTCAGATCAGAAGGCAGAGTCGGCTGTGCCTGTGAAGCCACAGTCCACCATGCAGTCACCAGAGATTTATTTCACCGGCTGCACAGTTAATGAAAACATGCAGATAAATGTGTGTAAAGAGTAAGTGCCTGGCGCACCATGTCTGCGTTACATAGCAACGGTGACAGCGGAGTCCTGAGGGAACTATTTTTGTTGGCGGAAGACAAATACAGCAATACACCGGGCACCTTCTCTCCCTCTCTCTCTCTCTCTCTCTCTCTTATTCCATTACTGCATCTTGCTAACTCGGCCATTCTGGATGTCACTAACTCGGCTTCTTCTCCGGAGCCTTTGTGCTCCACTGTCTCTCAGATTAACTCGTATCGCAGCGGTGCCTGGACAGCGTGACGTGTGTGGTTGTGCTGCTGCCTTGGTCCTGCCAGATGCCTCCTGCTGCTGCTGCCATCATTAGTCAGTAGTCATACTTCTACTGTTATTATACACATATGACTATTGTCACACATGTATACTGCCAGATATTAATACATACTTTCAACATATTGTACCACAGTAGCCAGAACTATAATGATAATATTATTACTTTCAATAATGTTGTTGTAAGCTACTGTCATTACCATCTGTCCTGCATCTCTCTCTCTCTCTCTCTCTCTCTCTCTCTCTCTGTCTCTCTCTCTCTCTCTCTGTCTCTGTCTCATTGTGTCATACGGATTACTGTTAATTTATTATGCTGATCTGTTCTGTACAACATCTATTGCACGTCTGTCCGCCCTGGAAGAGGGATCCCTCCTCAGTTGCTCTTCCTGAGGTTTCTACAGTTTTTTTTTCCCCGTTAAAGGGTTTTTTTGGGGAGTTTTTCCTTATCCGCTGTGAGGTTCCAAAGGACAGAGGGATGTCGTATGCTGTAAAGCCCTGTGAGGCAAATTGTGATTTGTGATATATATTGGGCTTTATAAATAAAATTGATTGATTGATTGATTGATTGATTGATTGATTGAAATAAAATGCTTAAATTAGCTATTTTGTCCTCATTTTTCAACATTTCTTAATCAGCCTTGTTTATTGCGGCCTTGCGGCCTCGTGCCTACGACCGAATCACAGCCGTGACGATATCACAGTACAACATCACTCCCTCTCGTGTGATGTTGCTTAAGTACAGTGGTGGAAAAAAGTTTTCGGACACCCTTAAAATTTTACACAATCTCAAATATTATCATGAAATATTTGTGGAAAAATCTTTTTTGTGTTTCAAAAGGTGTGGCTGCATTAGACAGATACAAACAAATACAAATTATATTTTTTTGTTTATTGTTTACAAGAAAAACTAACAAAACTAAATTCTTGACAGTTTCAATATGTCAGTTCTCAACATTGTAGGTATCAAAGTCAACAAATAACAGAGAATGTGTTCAAAACTGAACAAAAAATAAATAAACCATCACATCATCAAATTAATATTTAGTAGTCCTGCCACTGGCACGTAGTAGAGCTCTAATCCTGGCTGGCATGTTCCCCACGAGCCTTTCACCATGTTGAGGGGTAATCTTGTCCCATTCTTCTTGAATTACTGCTTTTAATTCTTCTAAATTCTTTGGTTTATGCTTTGAAACAGACCTTTTGATAATCCACCACAGATTTTCAATGGGGCTCATGTCTGGGGATTGAGCTGGCCACTCTAAGACCTGGATACTGTGCTCCTGCAGCCAAGCTCTACTGGCCTTGGATGTGTGGCAAGGGGCATTATCTTGTTGAAACATCCAGTTTTTACCTCGACGGAACAGAGCACGCGCAGAAGGGAGCATGTGGGTTTCGAGAATGGTACAATACTTGGTAGAGTTCAATGTGCCATCACAGACAGTGAGATGACCAACACCAGCAGCACTCATGCATCCCCAAACCATGATACTGCCTCCACCATGCTTGACAGTAGGTACTGTACATGCTGGAGATAATGCTTCACCTGGCCTTCTGCGTACCCTCACATTAGTAGGAGGAAGATAAAGCTGGAAACTGGACTCATCTGACCACAAAATCTTCTTCCAATTCCTGGCTGTCCAGTTCTTGTGTGCCTGGGCCCAACGGCGCGGGCTAACCTCTGTCTCTCATTGATCAGGGGCTTCTTGGTAGCCTTGTAGGACCTTAAGCCATGATCTAAAAGTCGGCCACGTACAGTGTGGGTGGAACACTGGACACCAGTTTGGTTTGACCACTGCTGCTGAAGCTCCTGTGATGCCATTCGGCAGTTTTGCCTGCACATGCGGATCAGGATGCGGTCATTTCTTGCTGAAGAAACCCTTGGATGCCCAGATCTTGGTTTGTCTTCCAAGCTGTTGGTTCGTCTGTATTTCTGCAGAGTGTATCCAACTGCTGAAGGACTGCATCTGCACTTCCTGGCTATCTGGTGGCAGCTGTACCCTTCCTGGCTGAGAATCTTTATCTTCAGGCGTGTTTCCTGCGTTAGGTTCCTTGTTTTAGCCATTTTTGTGTCTGAAGAACTTTCAAATGTGCTGGCTTTATGTAGACATGAAGCTTAGCAACAAAAATTGTGTCTTTTAATAAAAAGAACGACCTTCATCACTGGTACCAAAATGACCCAATACTCAAAATTTCTTATGTATTTTTATGGAACCAATCAATTTTAAGTTTTTAATGGCTTTTTTAGGATTTATTTAGTATTTTGGCTGTGACTGTACTAAAAGAAATTGCACTTGAAGACCTAAGAGTGATTCTTAATGCAATATTTCACAAATGCATGGGGTGTCCGAAAACTTTTTTCCACCACTGTATACTATGTTATGAAAATGTCATTAAAAATGTCACAGTATAGTATGTGATAAAAATGTCATTAAAAATGTCACAGTATAGTATGTGATAATAATGTCATTAAAAATGTCATAGGATTTTTATATTATAAAAATGTAATTAAAAATGTCACGGTATAGTATGTTATAGAAATGTAATTCAAAATGTCACGGTATACCATGCGATTAATGCATAACTGAACATTAAAGAGGCATGGAGAGTGAGTATCAGAGGAATCAGTAGCTTGAAGGATGTGGTAGTGTGTGGCTGTTGTAAGGTGCATTTTAAAGAACAAAAGGGGAAACTGAGGTCACACAGGTTGTCCTGACGCGACCTACAGTGTGCCTGCAGGAGAAGAGGGAGGAGTAAGAAGCCAAATGAACAGACAGAGAGAGTAACGGAGCCTCACTATTATAGGCTGGGGACACTGGCTCAGGTATTACCAGGGGAATGGATGGATTTCTGAACGAGCCTACCAGGCATAGGCCCAGGGGCCCAAAGTGTCACCTGCAAAATGCCACTCAAATTAACATGTGCCAACCAGGAAGAGACTCAAAAAGACCACAAAGAGATGCAAAGGAACTGCAAAGACGTACAAAATAATTACAAAATAGGAAAAACAACCACAGAGAGATACAAAGCGACCAAAAAAAGTAAAAAAAACAAATAAATTCAAAGACACAAAAAACAACAACAAAACATAAGAGAAAACTACCACAAAGTCTGTGTCTATGTAGGAGAGATGAAGGGCCTTTTGTGTGTTTGTGCCCATGAGCTTGTTATCTCATAATCTGCCCATGACCAGAAACCACTTATCAGCATCCTTTGCAACAGTGAAATTCAAAGCAGTAAGATGAAAATAAACAGCAAGACTTTGTCTCAACACATAGATAGGCTACATGCATGGCTTTATGCTCTCGGAGGAGATTGCATATGTTAAGTCAAATGGAGAGTTAACAGAAAAAGATAAGCTAATATGCAAAATCTGACCTGTGTGTTCTCTAATTCCACAGACTTGAACTTCCCGCTGCTGGGACACATCGTGTCTAATGCAAAAACAGTGTAACGACATAATAAGCTCTGCACACTAACACCACTGAGCCTAACAACGTAGCCCAAATATAGGATCATTAAGTACATTTTCTCTGTAGTGAATATTCCCGTCTTCTGTTGGCACTTCCTCATTATTTTTCCTGAATGTTGACATAAGATGCACAGAAGAGCTACAGATACATTTCACTGTCCCCTCTGAATTCGCGCCAACTCACCATCACAATCATGCCTTCATGATCTGTTTCTATAAGCGACAAGATGACACCACCGATGACCCAGTTAATAGCTCTGCCTACGCTGTAACCTGTGTGTGAGAAGCTGATGAAAAGAGTTACTGGACGAGGAGAGGGAAAGGACATTTCACCATTTCCTACAGGTAAACCTGAACACTGGGGTTTACTGGCACAAAAGCAGCCTGTTTAGCCACTGTTGTATGGAAACTCCATCTATCTCACAGCTACAGGCGTAGACACTCTAGGAACTCTTTAGATGTCTGAGGTTGCACCGCTATTGTGTCGTCTTGTTTGCTGTGGGTGGAGATAGACTTTTAAAACTGTATGTCAGTTATTCATTCTTGTTGTGGTTGAATACCCCCCCCCCCCCCCTTATTGCTAAGTCTCCCAATAAAAAGCCTTCAGGTCAAGATACACTTTTACACCTAAGGGGATATTTTTAGCTGCCCAGGGCCTTTTGTATTCATTTACCACACTTGGGATTCAAATGAATCTATGAGCTCATGTTTTATTTACTGCATGGGCGATTGGGTTTGGGTATGTCAATAATTACCATGGGAATCTTTCCTTATGATAAGACACAGGAATGCAGGAAGTATCCTCGCAAAAACTTTCCTAGTAATGGACCACTCCTGTGTAACCATACTACAATCCTCCCTATATAAACACATTCCCTCCCATTGCCTGGCTGCTGCAGTGTATTTAGTGCTTGTTTCCTTCTTCTCATAGTTTCCTTATTTTATTATTACCCCAAATTAGTCACATTACTGTGACAGATTTTATTATTTGTTCTATGACAAGTATATTATCACACTCTATCACAGTTCTACTGGTTCCTTACCGCTGTATTCACAGGCTGTCCGGTGTGTTAATATGTTTACCATGTTGTTCTGGGCTTCTTCTATTTTTTTTTCTTTGAAATTGTTACAGAGGTCCGGACCTTGGTGACCTCATAGCTGGCTACGGCCATGTCTCCGTATGCTTATATACAGCATTAATACAGCTGATGTCATTTTCTCCATTGGTGATGACCTGTATTCATTCAGTGCTGTATTTTCATTATGAATAAGAAACAAAACATGGGCCAAAATGTTTAGCAGCAAGAAGAACTGCACACATTTTGTTTTTAAGCTCTCTGGTAATTGAGATGAAAGGACATATTATAGTTGTAACCTAACCTGTGGACCCTTGTAGTCATCTGTTTATATTTTGTTCTCTCGCTAAGAAAGTAAAAGGTGTCTTTTTTCTTTATCGAAAAGCTATGGATATAGAACAAAGCATAATAGTCTGTAATGTGCAGTTAAACTTTGCTAGTAATAACAAAAGGTGTCATCATTCAACACACACACACACACACACACACAGTAGTTGTGCAGTTTTGCACAGTTAGTTGAATGTCCTCTGCAGTCGCCAGAGGAAAACGGTGGCATTTCATATTCATGCAAACCATATTACGTTTGCACATTTCATATGTATCACATCAGCGTTTCTTAAGTGACATAGTATATGAGCCAATTTTGTCATCAGGAGTACAAGAGGATGATGGATGGTGTGACACCTTTAGGCGAGATGCCTGCCAAGCTGCAAACCATTGTTCAAGACCAAAAATCAAAATCAGTTGTTTTTACTGAGTTATCACTGCATTATTAGCAGCTTTTTAGCCACTCAATGTGTCTTTAAGTGACTTGTTGGTGCTTCTCCACCAGGGGATGCCATGAAAAGTTGTTTTTTACCAAAACATTGCTGCATTTCCAGTCAGGATTGTGCCACTGGAATCGGGTATTTTAAGCCAAAAACACTTTTCCTAACCAAAACCAAGTGGTTTTAGTGCCCAAACCTAACCACATGTTACGTACAAATGTAATGAATCAGCGGTTTGCAAAAATTTACAATGCCAAGTCAACGTTACTTTGGCATTTGGGTTGCATTTTCTACAGCTTCACCAACATTGGCCTCTTTGTACCTTGCTGATCCTGATTGTAGGTCCATCATTTCAAAATGTTATAAAACTTAACTTTAAGTTTTATGGATCACATTTCCAGAGGATAATGAAGGTGGAATTACAGAGAAAAGTGTATAAAAAATTGTTGTTTAAAAAAAAAAGTTGTGTTATTTCTGTGAGATGAGTGCAAAGTTGATAAATTACAAATGTAAATTACTTCAACACAGTGCATGTCCTTCTACTGTATTCTGAACCTAACTGCTGCTTTTAGACTGTTCAACTCTCTTCAATAATAAACTTAATGTGGCCTTCTTCTTTGGTACTTTATTAACTTTTATCGAGACTTTACAAAGCTCTTCTTTGCAGATTTAGCTGTGTCAACAAACACAGGCCTGTCCAGACAGGGCTTAGGTATGTTGGTTTCCCTGTGTCCCAGGCAGAGCTGGACATGAGCTGGGCAGGTGCACGAAACAGAGTCCACGTGTTTCCAAGGCCACTTCCTGTGCAGACTTATTTCCAAACATTAACTTAAGGACCACAGACTGGAATGAGGAAAACAGCACTCTTTTCCCAGCACTGCTCCACATTAAAAAACATGGCTGCCCGTTCTTGTTTGCACTCCATATGAACACACTTGAAAAAGAAAAGCACCTTTATCTGACTTTTGTATGCATAGTAGGTACTTGTTGACTTTTCTTACTCTGCAAATTTAGCGTTACTTTCAACTGAGGGACACAAGAATGTTTATCACAAAAAGAGGACTTCAGATAATCTACATGATTTTAAATGATTTACATTTCACAAGAACCTATTGATCCAGGTGTTTCTAAGCTGTTCCTGGGAAAGTGAGTTATAGCTCATGAAATAGTATAGTATGCCATGAAAATGTCATAAGAAATGTCAAAGTAAAGCATGTCATGAAAATATCATTCAAAAATGTCATAATATAGTATGTCACAAAAAAGTCATAAAAAAATGTTATAGTATGTTATAAAAATATAATTGACAAAGTCAAAGTACATTATATGATTAAAATGTAATTAAAATTGTCATAGTATAGTATGTAATAAAAATGTAATTAAAAATGTCACAGTATAGTATGTTATAAAAATGTCATAATATAGTATGTGATAAAAATATAATTAAAAATGTCATATTATAGTATGTGATAATAATGTCATTAAAATTATTTGCTTTTGTTAAATAAGTTACTTTGGTAATTTATTAAAATGGTGTGTCTCCTACATTTATCATGGCCGAGAGCCAAGTTATGACTGTATACATATTTAATGGGGGAGTGTATGTAGGTAAATGAATGGAAAATACAGCCTATTGTATATTGCAATACATTATCTGATCCTCTGGGCTGTGCTGTACAGTATGTAGCATAGAACAATACATTTTTTTAACTGTCTTTGTAACATAAATTGGTAAATTATATTTATCTTCATCTTCGGGGAGGGGGGGGGGGGGGACCGGACCGGCTTGTAAACAATGGGCTGGAGATCAACACAGAGAGAGGGTGTGTGAGGTCATGCTATACTCCAGATGAAATTACACCTCTAGTTCTTCACATAGCAATTTTTTAATTCCTTCAATCTAGAAATGATGAATTTCCACTTACTGCCCGTTTAAGCAACCATAGTGACGACAGCATGAAAACATAATGGTAAAGGCTCATGTAACCTTAAGAGGTAGTTACATTGTGTCAAAAAAAAAAGAAATAACAGCGCTTAAATACACTAAACAAATCTTTTATTTTCAGCTGAAAAAGTGATTATTCTTTAATGCTCACTTTCACTTGACAAAGTACAAAAAAACTCCAGAAGTACGCACTTGTTCAAACTGTTAAACATCTACAGGTGTTGAATTTTTCACTTTTTATTCTGAATTATTGTCTTTTCCATGCATAATTAAAATTGCAATCACTGGTCAGCAGAACTACACAGAAACAATGTCTCTGCGCAGCAAACTAATTTTATCTACCTCTGTTTGAAAATAGTACGACTTGTCTGAATTAGCCTACAGTTTGGTCTCAAACCAGGAGACTAACTGGATGCATTCAAATTCATTCAAAAACAAGGTCAAAGAAGTCTCAGGAAGATCCCTCTTATGCTGACTGGTTATAGTTTGACACCTCAATGAGATTGTGATCCGGATCTCTGAAGTAAAGAGAGGTGATGGTCCCCACAGCTCCAGTCCTCTCCACTGGTCCCTCCTCTATCTCAACCCCACAATCCTGCAGAGAAACAACATATGACAAATGACATACAAAGTCAACTAGTGCTCAAATGGTTTTAAAAGAGTAGCCACTTTACAAGATTAAGACTGATTCATAATTTAAGGCAGTCTTTATGAAACTGGTGAGTGACCTTCACTTCACATGTATTGGGACACTTAACGATAAGGGGGGGGGAATTCAACTACAACAAGAATGAATGACAGGCATACAGTTTTAAAAGTCTGTCTCCGGGGCGGCGGTGACTTAGTGGGTAAAACAGGCGTCCCATGTACAAGGCTGTTGCCGCAGCGCCCCAGGTTCAAATCCAGCCTATGGCCCTTTCCTACATGTCATCCCCTCTCTCTCCCCCTCCTTCACACTTACCTGTCCTGTCCATTAAAGGCAAAAAAAAATCTTTAAAAAAAATAATTCTATCTCCACCCACAGCAAACAAGACGACACAATAGCGGTGCAACCTAAGACATCTAAAGAGTCCATAGAGTGCCCACGCCTATAGCTGTGAGATAGATGGAGTTTCCATACAACTGCTTTTGACCCCAAACCCCAGTGTTCAGGTTTACATTTAGGAAATGATGAAATGTCCTTTCCCTCTCCTCGTCCAGTAACTCTTTTCATCCTATAAAGCATCTCACACACAGGTTACAGCGTAGCAGACATGGGAGAAAGTCACACATGTGCAAGTCACAAGCAAATCTCAAGTCTTTACCTTCAAGTCTCAAGCAAGTCCCAAGTTAGTTGTGGTGAGAATCAAGCAAGTCAAGTCCCTGCTATAAGGCAAGCAAGTTGAGTCATTACTCAGGTCAAGCAAGTCAGCTCCATTGTGTTTGATAACATTGTTGAAAGTAAACAGAAGTGATGCCCAATGATGTTTAGCGTGCCTTTCATATTGAATTAAAGCCAAGTCCTTTCCAGTCTTCTGTCTCAAGTCAAAGTCAAATCGAGTCTTTTATCAACGTTAGTCAAGCAAGTCTCAAGTCATCATATTTGCGACTCGAGTCAAGTCATGTGGCTCGAGTCCCCCATCTCTGCAGCGTAGGCAGAGCTATTAACTGGGTCATCGGTGGTGTCATCTTGTCGCTTATAGAAACAGATCATGAAGGCATGACTGTGATGGTGAGTGGGCGCGAATTCAGAGAGGACAGTGAAACGTATCTGTAGCTCTTCTGTGCATCTTATGTCAACATTCAGGAAAAATAATGAGGAAGTGCCAACAGAAGACGGGAATATTCACTACAGAGAAAATGTACTTAATGATCCTATATTTGGGCTACGTTGTTAGGCTCAGTGGTGTTAGTGTGCGGAGCTTATTATGTCGTTACACTGTTTTTGCATTAGACACGATGTGTCCCAGCAGCGGGAAGTTCAAGTCTGTGGAATTAGAGAACACACAGGTCAGATTTTGCATATTAGCTTATCTTTTTCTGATAACTGTCCATTTGACTTAACATATGCAATCTCCTCCGAGAGCATAAATCCATGCATGTAGCCTATCTATGTGTTAGACAAAGTCCTGCGGTTTATTTTCATCTTACTGCTTTGAATTTCACTGTTGCAAAGGATGCTGATAAGTGGTTTCTGGTCATGGGCAGATTATGAGATAACAAGCTCATGGGCACAAACACACAAAAGGCCCTTCATCTCTCCTACATAGACACAGACTTTGTGGTAGTTTTCTCTTATGTTTTGTTGTTGTTTTTTGTGTCTTTGAGTTTTTGTTTTTGTTTTTTTTTTTTTACTTTTTTTGGTCGCTTTGTATCTCTCTGTGGTTGTTTTTCCTATTTTGTAATTATTTTGTACGTCTTTGCAGTTCCTTTGCATTTCTTTGTGGTCTTTTTGAGTCTCTTCCTGGTTGGCACATGTTAATTTGAGTGGCATTTTGCAGGTGACACTTTGGGCCCCCGGGCCTATGCCTGGTAGGCTCGTTCAGAAATCCATCCATTCCCCTGGTAATACCTGAGCCAGTGTCCCCAGCCTATAATAGTGAGGCTCCGTTACGCTCTCTGTCTGTTCATTTGGCTTCTTACGTCAGGACAACCTGTGTGACCTCAGTTTCCCCTTTTGTTCTTTAAAATGCACCTTACAACAGCCACACACTATCACATCCTTCAAGCTACTGATTCCTCTGATACTCACTCTCCATGCCTCTTTAATGTTCAGTTATGCATTAAAATTATTTGCTTTTGTTAAATAAGTTACTTTGGTAATTCATTAAAATGGTGTGTCTCCTACATTTATCATGGCCGAGAGCCAAGTTATGACTGTATACATATTTAATGGGGGAGTGTATGTAGGTAAATGAATGGAAAATATAGCCTATTGTATATTGCAAAAAATTATCTGACCCTCTGGGCTGTGCTGTACAGTATGTAGCATAGAACAATATTTTTTTTAACTGTCTTTGTAACATAAATTGGAAAATTATATTTATCTTCATAATTAATTGACGTTTGTGTCTTTTATTTTCTGCTGTTAACCTGATGAGCAATTGCAATTTTCTCCATTCAAATGAGCTAATGACTTGATAAACAAAAGACTGTAATCAAACTGAAATACTGCAACAATAAATGGATTAAGCAACAACAGTGACAACAGCATGAAAACATAATGGCAAAGGCTCATATAATCTAGGTATTTACATCGTGTCAAAAAAAGAAAGAAAGAAAGAAATTACAGAGCCTAAATACACTAAAGAATCTTTTATTTTCAGCTGAAAAAGCAATAATTCTTTAAATGCTCAGTTTCACTTTACAAAGTACAAAAAAATCTCCTGAATAGGCACTTGATCATATTGTTTAACATCTACAGGTGTTGAATTTTTCACTTGTTATTCTGAATTATTGTCTTAGCAAACTAATCTCATCTACCTCTGTTTGAAAATAGTATGACTTGTCTGAAGTAGCCTACAGTTTGGTCTCAAACCTAATAATGGGTCCAAGAGCCTAACTGGATGCATTCCAATTCATTCAAAAACAAGGTCTAAGAAGTCTTAGGAAGATCCCTCTTATACTGACTGGTTATAGTTCGACACCTCAATGAGATTGTGATCCGGATCTCTGAAGTAAAGAGAGGTGATGGTCCCCACAGCTCCAGTCCTCTCCACTGGCCCCTCCTCTATCTCAACCCCACAATCCTGCAGAGAAACAACATATGACAAATGACATACAAAGTCAACTAGTGCTCAAATGGTTTTAAAGGAGTAGCCACTTTACAAGATTAAGACTGATTCATAATTTAAGGCAGTCTTTATGAAACTGGTGAGTGACCTTCAAATGTGCAGCTACTGTAGCAAGGGAGGTTTTGGTGATGAGGCACAGGTCTGCAGAGCCTGAGGTTGGGCGCTTGGCTTTGGGCTCAAACTCCTGACCCAGCTGGTGGAGGTTGAACTTCTGCTGGCCAAAACCCAGGGCCTTACGGTTTCCCTTGAAAATAACAGAGACGGTATGTGTGAGTGTGGAGAGCAGTTTGAAAGCTCAAGGTCCTTGCTGACTGACTGAGTGGAGAGGGCTGCTCTCAGCTGACATGCAATCAAAGCCTGCCATCTAGTGGATGTTTTCTCAAAAACAAAAAGCACAAGGGGATTTTTCTTGTTCTTTTCCTGATTCCTGTAAATAATGCATGTAAAACCCTACCGACATTGTTTTATTCAATAATTAATTTCCAGTAATTAATCATATGCCAACTGCTACTCCTACTACTAATAATAGTAATGATAATAATTTAATGTACACACTACTTTTGCATACCTTGAAAGTGATCACCTCCATGCCAAGGACCGAGGTATAAAAGTTTACAGTGTCTGGCACACTTTTTACTGTAAGAACCAAATGATCCAGATGGCTCACTTCCACTGGACAGGCTCGTTTGAATCTGACACCTCCAAGTGTTTGGATGGAGACAGTCTGAAATAGATGAGACAAATAAATTAAAATACAGTAAGTTTATGACAACAACATTGGAGAGGGTATTGCAGTTGAACAGAGTGTCTGCGGGTATCAAACACTTAAATTTAATGCTTTTTAGGACCTTTTCAGGTTGGTTTTAATGAAATTTAAGACTGATTTTTGGACAAATCATCATCTTCTTATTCAAGCACTAAGTAAAAAATATAATGGTAAGTAGGATATACATATAGCCTGGTGAAGAAGTAGATTTTATGCAGGAATATGGTTATTAGAGTGAGTTAGGTTGATCTCAATATTGCCAACAGGTAAGAGCAAATATAACCTCTTGAGACCTTGTGCCCTATATGAGGACATCACATTTTACTTATTGTAGTGGCAGTAACACAATACACAATACACTAACCCATCTAAAAACAAGATGGCAGCCATCTCTGCCAGGTCAATCTGCAGCAGATTCCAACACAACAGTCAAAAAAGGTCCAAAACCTGATCACATTAAATGGTTCAAACTTGCTTATTTATGATAAATAATGTTTGTAGTTTGATATGATAAATTAGCGATTAGCGACAGTAACAAGCTAAGATGCTGTTAGGAATTAGGAAGAAGTAGGAAGTACTCGTTTGAGGACACTGAGACTTAATTATTGTCAACAATGTTGAGTTTTTTTATTCATATTTATTGGAGCCAACTGATCCCAAATTGCTTAGACAAATTAAAATTGCATACCAAACAAAGTTCAGGTCTCCAGAGGTTATAGCAAAAAGACAGTATTATATTTAGTGGTAGGTTTAAAGATAAATAACATCAGAAATAAGGACTTTCATGCAGAAGAGCTTGACTCATTTTGACAAAACGAAATTAAAAGATGGATAAATCAAATTAGATAAAAACGTCTGCGGTGATTAAGACGTAAGAAATTTTAATGTAAGACTATTTAATGACTTTGAAGGTGATATGTGTTAAATTAAAGATATTTTAAGTCTTTTTCAGGATTTACAGACTCCCTGTTTAATTTGGCATCAACAGCGCCACTGTGTGGTCAAAGAGTACGGCATCCTGTGAGGATCTGAAAGGTGGAAGTCACGCGTAACTTGAACCGACTAGCAAAACGTTGATGTTGTTAGCTTAGCAACGAGTTAGCTCATATGTTCAGTCCTCCAGTGAAAACTAAATAGTATTATATTAAATGAAGCCATTTTTCCATGTCGGTAATTTGCTGACGTGAGAACAGTTTCTCTAAAGTCTACAGCCGTTACTTCAGTTCGTACGTGAAACGAGAGTAAAAACAGCGTCAAAAAGAACACGTTAATGTTAAGTGTACTGTTAGCAGTTAGCTAAATTAACAGGTAACCACACACTTTACCTTCAAGCTGCTCCTCTGAAAGTGCAACAAACGACTCCCAACCGTCCGGAGCGCCATCACTGCCTCAGACTGGTACTTCCTTGTTTTCCTACCTCCGTGGACTGTGAACTAGTGATATCTGCTGCGACACTATTAAAGGTAAAAGCACCGAGAAATGACAAAAGGGGGCACAAGTGGACACATTTACAAAACATTTTTTTGTCTGCGACACTTTCTCGACGTCTGCCTGTAACAGAGATCATACCTGAGAGCACACAACATAAGCTTTGTATTTTATTTGTCAGCTGGGGAATGAATGGGAATTTTTCCCCAGATCCTACCAGCAGGAGGTGCTGAGGATAACACTTCTCTGTCCCAGTGTCAGTGGACTAATGCATCATGTATGCTTACATATATGTGTAAGTGTAATGTGATAAAGAGCCCAATGGATGGGCTCTTTCATGCTAATAAAAGGGGAAGTGAACACTAACCATGCTCTGCTTGCAATGCAGACGGGGTCAACTTTAAAAGGTGCATGTGAGTGACACAACCCTGATTTCAAAATAAGTTGTGATGCTGTGTAAAATCTACATGAAAACAGAATACAGTGATTTAGGAAACAGATTGTTAAAAGAAACTTTTTTTGTGGAAGGCTGGATGTTGGATGTGGCATGCATCAAATTCAGAATGACTATATTTACCAAAACAAAGTTTATTAGTTTGAACATTAAATATTGTCTCCTTTTCACTGCATTTAATTGAATATAGGTGGGAAAAAAAAGCCTAAATATGCAGTGGTAAAGGAAAAATATGTCAGATCCAAGCAAAATGAAAATAAAAGTATGTTGTAACTGCTGAATATTTAAGATAAAGGTAATAATAACTAATAATGTGTGCAACTAATAATCCAACACCACGATAGTGTACAGAAGGCATACCTGCAATGCATTTTTTTTAGCATAACAATTGTTTAATTCAGCGGTTAGTTTCATTTAACACCCAGTTAACATACTGCACTGGGTGGGTCACAGAACAAGGCCAAAACTAAAGAATGGCCTAAGAGGGAACATACATTTCATTTACATGTTTATGGTATTTCACAATGACAATGTCTTGCATTCAAACTGTTATGTCCCACAAAGGGAAGTAATAATTGTGGCAAGGACATCTAACAGTGGAACAAGAAACTTGACATGATGGCATTAACTGTGATGCCCTTTTCTTCCTTTAGCCAGTGTTTCTGTTCGACAGTGCTATTAAAAGCTACAGAACTAAATAAAATAAAATAACTTCAACACATTTTAAAAAGGTAATAAGTCTTCATTTAAGATTTTAGCCATTAACATTAACAGTTTTAACAACAGCATACATTTATATCTTGGTTTGTATTTCCCTACTTTCATTTTAGCATGTATTGCACACTGGTATGGAGCATCTGCTCATGGGGCAGAAGGGCACAGTGGGTGAGCATCTTGACTTCTACTGGAGCCTTACTTAGACAGAAGGACAATGATGTGACCTTTGTTCAGACTTGGTTAATGTCTGACACTCAAAGCTTTGGATTAATAACTTAAGTTCTCACTTGTACATTGAGGTGGACCTCTATTCTGGTTTGAGTTGACATTTTATTTTAACACAATTTCTGGTCATTTCAATCTATGCCAAGACCAGCTTAGAGAACTTAATTCATCAGTCAATAATTTAAGACAACTCAATGTGGGAGTGGAAAAATAAAGAAATCAGACCTGATGGATGACAGGACAAATTGATTGAGAAATCATTGTTGCACATTAAAAAATAAACACCCTTACATTTGGGGGGAAAAGTCAAAAGCAAGTATATTCTTTTTCTGACATGTCATGCCTGTTAGTATTTTTGAGGTGGGGATATTCACATGCCAAGAACTTGATATAAACCCATATCTACTACCAATATTGAGACATCCCCAATTTCTTGTATGAATACGATTCAATAATTTTTAATGATCAAGAAAATAAGATGGTATATGATTCCAAAATAAACATACACATTTTGCCAAAGTAGCCTGGTTTGAATTATCTTTCCTGTCTGTACATTTTATTTTGTGAAACAATTCAGCACACTGAGAGTTTTCATGGTATATGCCACTCCACAACAGTAGTCTGTTTCTTTCAGGTGCACCAAACGGAGAGTAGAAGTCACACTGTAAATGGCAAACCAATTAATGTCCTACATCCTCTGGACATCTCAATCTCTTAATAATTCTGCTGTGTACACTGAAACCACCTATTTCTTTAACAGCAAATTTAGGGATGCTCTGGTAGAGAGTAGCTGTGGCAAAAATGACCCTAATCTTCTTATGAGATAATTTACAATCCAAAACCAATTCACTGATACAAAGTATGATTTAAAATTATTTTTACAAGCTTATTTACAGCTAATACTTTGAACTGGTGTAACTAAGAACTGTACCAATACCCAACTTCTGGTATATAAAGCGCCATTTAGGAGCTAATACAAAAGAGCAGATGTGTCTGAACTACCTGCAGGTGTGCAGCATTTATAACCAGGGGATTCTTTAAGAGATACCGGCCTGCTTGTGTGCATGGCTTGACGCAATGCAACAAACTGCTTGGTCACTACAGGTTGATTCAAACAACATGCATTGCTTGTGCCTAACTTTGGACTGCCATAATAAATGTCTTACTAGAGACTGAGTATGTCCCGATGTCACTGTTATGGAGCACCCCAAATCAAACCTGTGACTGCTTTATGATCAAACTCACAAATGGTATGAAGGAAATACATTTCAACAGTGGAGACACATTTCCTCAAAGCCTCTTATGGGCCTGAGATATTAAGATTAATTAGTTTGAAACAAAATGTCTTCAGTCTTTTATAAGCTACACCACACTCTCTCGGTTGGCTGATACCAAGACAGCCCTGCGGCAGATGGGGCAAGTGGAGTTTTCCGATAGCCAGCGATCAATGCAGTGCACGTGGTACTCATGCGAGCAGGGCAGCTTACGTAGCTTGTTACCTTCTGCATATTCTGTTATGCAGACACTGCAAGTCTTCAAGGCATCACTCTCACCAAAGTTGCGCATTGAGAGGTTGTCAATCTGCTCTTTGGTCAACCCTTGGGGCTGGTCCTCGTCGTCATCATTTAGGAGGAAGAAATGGGCAAGCCGCAGGAAGGGCAGTGAGCTGGGCTCCTCTAGGCTGATAGGTGGTCTAGGTCGGGCCCTGCCACCAGAGGCAGGTGGAGCAGCGGCAAGGCCCTCATCAATATCAGTCTCAGCTGTCCTTGCTCTGACTCCAGCAGCCACAGGTGGTTCATCAACATCAGCTATAGGAGCAGCAGCAGGTGGAGCATCTGGGTTGTTGAGAGCTTCAGCCAGATCCGCAGGTGTGTTGGCTCCGCGGTTTGAATCTGAAGAATCAGAATCTGAATCCATGAGGTAGCCGAGTTCACCGAAACCAGTCATAATCTGCCTAATCATAGACTGGAGAGCCATTGAGGTTGCCTCTCCCAAACCTGCATCGGAGATTCTTCGGATAGGTATGCGAATAGTGCTGACGTAGGTCCTCACACCAGCACGCTCAGAGCGTGAGAAAGTCCTACGAAATCCACCACGCTCACTTTCATAAAGAAATGTGTTGTTTGAGTTCTGGGAGCGTGAACGGGTGCGACTAGCAATGCTGTCTCTTTGCCGATATTCGCCTGGACGCACACGACGCACCTGGAGATCAAGCATAATAGTAGGGGGACGGCGCCCTGCTGCACCCCCTTCACCCCCAGTAGCTTCTCCTTCCTGAGATCCTACATTTTGGGCCTCAGGGACCATTTCTTCGCCAGCCCTAGATGGCTGAACATCACTGTCAGCAGTGCTTTGCCTAGAAAGAACATGTTGTCGAGTCCGAGAGCTGCCCTCCACCTGAGGCACAGGGGAGACACTGGTGGCAGAGCTGATGCTTTGAGAGGAGTGAGCATGACGTGAATTAGGGAGACCATCCAGCTGATCCAGATTGAGAGGGGAACGGCTCCTGGCTGTACGGGCCCTAGTCCTGCGTGGCTCTGGACTACGGCTGCGGGCTCTCCTCTGTCCTCTACGTGGAGGAGAAAGTGGGGGTTGTACAGGCAGGGCAGCAGGTGAGCTGGGACGTTCTCCTAAAATCTCTTGTGAAACAACTTCTTCTAGTTCAGGCTCAGGCTCTGGCTCAGGCACAGGCTCTGGCTCAGGCTCAAGCACTGGCTCAGGCTCTGGTTCAGGCTCTGGCTCCACTATGACAGCCAATTCCTCTACTACTGGTTCCTCCACCACTTCTGTCTCCATAGGCACCTGTGGTTCAGCATTTGCCACCACTTCTTGACCCTCTGGAGATTCCTGGGAAGACTCCTGTGGAGGCTCCTGCTCCCCTTCAGCAGCTGCCTGCTGTTCAGCCAGGTTTCGATTCACACTGATTTCGAGGCTGAAGCGAAAATCCCCACTGTTTGGGTTGGTCTGGCTTACGGCCCGCCATGACTGGTTACCACGATGACCAGTTCTGGTAGTGTTGCCTGTGCGCCTCACTGTGTTCAGCCAGTCTAAGAGACTATCCCCATTGGCAGGATCCTCAGGGTTTTCTGGTGGTTCTGAAAATCAGAAGAGTTAACAATTGACAAATTATCTGAATTTGATGGTGAATAAATTTTCTTAAAAAAATGCCAAACTTACCGACTGGATCTTCTCCATTTTCAGTACTGGGGGCACTAGTACTGTTATTCTGCTGTTCTGGACCATCCTTGATTTGCTGAAGTCTGCTAAACAGCTCATCCTCCGTTACTTCTCCTGAAAGAGACATTACAACACAAAACAACGGTCTGTTATTAAAAAAAGAAAAAATATTTTTTGGCAATCCACGTATTCCTTGAAGGTTATTAAGGTTTCTTACAATTCCTCTTCTCTAGCCTGACCACCAATGTAAGCTGAGAGAGAGTCAATTGCAGGTGGCTGAGCGGAAAAGATTAACTCCCTACAATAAGATCAAACATTTTCTGATTTAATGGACAGATAGAGGGGAATTCAGCAGAGGGACAAACTGTAACAGCAACAAATCTGGTAGTGAACCAGTATAGGGAAAAAAATATTGCATTACGCTGAAATGTTGTACATGAAAAGGACTGGTGGTAAATTTTGAACTGTATTGGGCACTTGAACCATTTCTTTTAAGCAGCAACGGGACAATAATGAAAACTGCTGGTGTAAAGCACCTGACAAAGTGTAAATAAAGGATCAGAGTAAGCAACAGAGTATTAATCTAATAATATAAATAGGACAGTAAGGATAAGTCCGGATATAAAGGATGGCCATCATCCAAGGACTATCAATCAAAACACAGGAAGTCATGATGGATAACTTTCATTCTTTAGTGTGAATGCAACAGCATACAGCACAGCAAGCCCATAGGTTTGTGTTTTATCTGTATGGGAGGAAATTACAGAAGAACACACATTATCAATGCAGGAAAAACTCTAGAGATTGCTTGCTGTAAAGAGGAGGCATACTAATGCCTGGGAAGTAAATGTTTACATGACGACAGCTTTCATCACATCCAGCACATCCAAATCGATCGATAACTAATCACTTTGGCACAGATAATGGTAAGGCCTTGGAATATGTGTCAACTGTCTGTGACCAAGTAGTGAACATGTCCATATCTGGTAAACTCTGTTAACAGTCCGTTTCCAGAAGAACGATGTGCAAAACTTACTGCGTCATCAGAACACACGTAGTGGGGTGTCACATTCCAAGTATGAGAAGGGCAAAGCAGTCCGCACTGGAGTTTTCAGGCAGCAGACACTTTCCTCTGTCCTCACTGTGCCACTGGGTCGTTAATAAGGCAGGAGTGCTCCCGTGATTGGTAGCCTACGTGGCTGCGCATGCCCGGCCTCTGCATCAAGCTAGACCTGATGTGAGCCTTTTTAACAAATAATAATAATAATGTCTTGGTTTGAGTTTGTCTAAATCTATATTAGCACTTTTTTTTAAAATCTTTTTGTAAGCCAACAGTTTGAAACTTTGAAAGGGAGGAATGAAATTCAATACAGCTCAGACAAAGCATAGAATAGGAGAGATGAAATGACAGTGGGGCTTTAGTTGTTAGCTGAAAAGAAACGAAGGCGAAAACAAAACAAAAAAACAGGTAAAACTAAACTGAAAATGAATGAATCCCATATTACACATGTGCTTAATAAGATCCGTCAGGCTTCTGTGTGATGTGGCCTGGTATTAATTAAATCCACTCTGAATACCTGGAATGTACCGAGCACTGATACCCAGCCCTATCTTTGAGTTGCTTAATATGATACAAACGTCACCATTTCCACAGTCAGAGATTACAGTCACAAGAGTAAAGACTATTGTAATTAAATGTTAATTACCTGGGGTGCCCAAAAGATTGTTGTCTCTCATGAGACGATAGTCCTCATCACTCAGATTGTTGACAAACTGGTAAAAGGCCTCCTCCCTGTCCAGGCGGTCCAGCTGCCTTCTGCGCTGTGACTCTGGCTGGTCACTGCCACTCTGCTCAGAACTGTCAGACCCCTCCATCGATTCAGAAGGCAGGGAGGTTGAGGGATGCTGTCCGATCTTCAGCAAGATCCAGCTGCTGCAGCAACAACAAAGCAGATAAATGTATTACTTATTGATTCAACCTCTAATAAGAATACTCAGGATTTAGGAAAGCATTAGGCAACAGGGAGTCAACACCGAAGGTTCGTGACTTGTCTCATTTCACACCTTTGAGTATTTCCACGCTGTCAGCTCTAATGAATGCAATATCAAGAGTATCAACCGGAGAACTTGTCAGCAAAGGAAAAGTCGGGTCAAAATACAGCATCACAATGCGACATGCTCAATAATTGGGAACGACGACCCAGCAACTGTTGGCTAATGTTAGCATGATTTACATCCACCGGTTACAAAGCAAACTGGCATGCAAACTTACTAGAAACACAACACTGGCTAACTAAATCATTGAGATTATCGTAACGTAGTTTTCCTGAACAAACTAGAAACTGTGGATGTATCACAGCTATAATTCAAGAGAATAACATGAAGGTCTGAGTTTTTCGTAGTCCTGTGGGAAAGCAGTATGTTGGTCAAAGTCGAGATAAAAACAAAATGGCATCATCTAGCTTAGCCTACGCTAGCTAGCTACCTAGCATTGTACACGGTTTCAAATACTGCCAACTTCAACCACAATTAACTGAGCGTTAGCTATGACGGAGAAGCGACTGTGTTTGATGTAATATGTGGAGCAAACAATGAAGGACTGGCGATAGAGTGGCTGCGGTATCATGTGTAACGTTATCGTCGGATCAAAACAAGCTTCTTAGACGACCAAACAACCCTGGTTGTGTTGAGCTCTTACTATGCTAATGCTAGTTAGCTTCCATGTCTAACATTAGCTAACGCTAACCTAGCCAGTAACTTCGTGCTAGGTGTCCTCAGGTACACTATCTTGACGTGGATACTAATTTGGGACAAATAGCTGGTTTCATGAAACGTGACATGGACTCCATTTTAGTCGTTATGTATTGATAGCACAGAAACATGAGGGTTTAATTAAAGAAAGACACCGACGCTACTGTTAGCATCACCGCAAGCTAACCGAGCAAGCGACGTCAACCAGTGACGTTCACAACCAGAGCAAACAAGCTAAAATTAGCTAGCTAATGAAAGTAAATGTTATCAGAAGGAATATACAGTCTGTCATCAAATCGCGGTTACATTACCTGTTCGGTGACGTTAGTAGCAGTGTAATCGTACTTTCAAATTGTTCTTCTAACAGTCTCTCAAAAACGCTTGACTGATGAGCTAAGTGCGATTTCAGGATTCCATTTTCTTTCTTTTAGGAAGGCTACAATGATCTTCCGGAAACTGGTACTACAAGAATATTTTCCCCTGAGTTTAACCTTCCAGGTAGACACAGGCACTGCAATAACACAAGCTAAATGGTTTGAGTTTGCGTCCGCCAATAGCAGGGACTGAGGCGGGGTTACTATGACACATCCATGGGCGAGCTGTGCGCAGCCTGCTAAGTGGGGTTGCCTGAAAGACTGAGCTCTGGGCAACACAACATGTCGTGTCTCTCAGCGGAGCATCAGAAAAAAAGGATGTTTGTGTTGGACAGAGTAGCAGTGTTCAGCTGTAGCGTCACGATGCGGTTGTAATTGCAAATACTCTTACCTTCTGCAGAATTCAGACTAGGAGACAAAGATCTGCAGGCACACCAGTGCGCTTAAATGTCCAATACAACATTATTCAAGGCTTTTAAGAAAACCATCTGTCCTACATGCACAATCATGTGCGACTTATGTTGCATTCAATGGCTTTTTACCACATCTTAAATTGATGATAGTTACTAAAATATTATGCCATTATGTAGTGATATTTAATTCCATTGTGACTATTTGTAGTACAGCGTTATTTGAAATGAAACAAATACAGTCGTCTACAATTGGTTGGTGTTATGGACAAAATGCATGCAACAGTAGTGTAATTAAAATCCCATGTAACTGCTCTGCGTCATTAATGCCTCATTTAGTTGTATAGTCTCCAGTGTTGTACAAGTAGCACACAATCGGCCTAGGCCAGACTGTGTATTAAACAGTATGTGCTGCCCAAAAAAAGGGTTGTATGTAGTCCACGTATTTGTGTGTCATATAAACTCACTCACTCACATCTTAATTCAATGCCACTTCTTTTTCAGCCAGCAGTGATTAATAGGCTATTTCTGCTTTGTCCCTCATGTAGCCTACTGTCTACAGCTACCACTGCTACATTGTCAGAGGATGAGCAAATTATATTATAGCACAAAAAGACAAAAGAAAAAAAGACTGAAACACATGTAATCACAAGCACCCAAATTTTTAACTTAAATCTGGGTGATAATTGTAAAAATGAAAATGTCATGTCTCCCAATCTAGGTGTTGTAAAGTCAAGAAAACAGTAGCATCAATTAACGTTACTTCATTAAAAATGAATGTTTTTGCTCAAATATTTTGCCATTGAGGTTTAATTTCTTCCCTGGTTTCAATACAAAATAAATAGCCAGAAAACTTACTGTGTTACAAAATTGATGTCACACCTTCTGCCTAAATTTTTTGTCAGTAATCTGTATCAGTAATAACTACTAGTTAATGACATATGATGCGCAAGACATTCAATATTTTTTACCTGTTAAACTGCATTTCAATATTCATTCATCTTCTAACCGCTTCATCCTCCTGAGGGTCGCAAGCCTATCCCAGCTGACATCGGGCGAGAGGCAGGGTACACCCTGGACAGGTCGCCAGACTATCGCAGGGCTGACACATAGACAACCATTCACGCTCACATTCACACCTATGGACAATTTAGAGTTACCAATTAACCTAGTCCCCAATCTGCATGTCTCTGGACTGTGGGAGGAAGCCGGAGTGCCCGGAGAGAACCCACGCTGACACGGGGAGAACATGCAAACTCCACACAGAAGGGCTCCCACGCCCAGGATCGAACCGGCAACCCTCTTGCTGTGAGGCGAGAGTGCTAATCACCACACCACCGTGCCGCCGCATTTCAATATATATATAAATATTACCTCATAGTGTCGAAGTGGATTTTTGCACCAGTTTTTTAATGCATTTATAAAGTGAATGTTTTGTGTTGTAAATGACATACAGCCACTACAGCGACACTCTAAATGTACTTACAATGAGTTCAATACATAAAGAAGGTCCAACAGTGAAGTCGAAGTCAAGAGGAATGGTACACATTTCTCTTTATCCTTGAAATTACCATTTTAAAAGGTAAAAGAAATATAGATTTTTTTTTTACAGGAAGAAACACCTCAGGCAATAGAAGGGTTGAGACCTATGTGTCGGTGGAACTGGGATGGATACAGCAGCATGCTGCGACATCCTGTGATGACCCTTCGACAATAGGTGGCATCTAGTTACAGGCCTTTATTAAAAGCATTGTGCAAAAAGCCAGCAAGCACAATTGCAGTTATTTCCGACACATGTTGGGGAAAAAAGCGTTTTTCCTCATTTATATTGGACACAGTAAAGCTATAGAAGGCTGTTGGGCAGTTGTTGAAAGCCTCTGCAATGCTATGTTTTACAACACATGCACGAAAACACACACACACACACACACACACAAATCTAATAATAACATTAAATTGCCAGCCAAACCAGAAAAAAAGTGTGAGTAATTGTGCTGTTTGTAGGTTCTTGTGATTTGACTCAATAAGTGCACGCCTACATGAGAAACAGACATGCTGATTCTTTTCAAAATGTTACTCCGTAGTCTTCTGGGTAATGATAAAAACAACAAACACACAAACAATCCTAATGAGAGAGTCTATGGCTATCCATGCAATGTGAGCACGCACTGACAAAACAACTAGGGTCTCATTTAATAACCACAGGTGTACCTGATCCACTGCATTAGACATTCCATCTTATAATTTGCCTGCTCCCTTATCTGCTATGGGTGACTAAAGAACAAAAACAATGCTAATACCACCTGACAATTTTGGAGGCATACATCACAGGATCTGTTTATGGTCTGAGACAGTATCTCCAGCTCCAATTAAGCATGCCAGAATGAGTTGCAGTGTGGACCACAGCAGCCCAGCTCAGAGTTATGGATGAGCAGTCACTCTAGCAATGCCTGACCCTGAGTGCTAATTAGATATGACATTAAAATAACATGAGCCAAAGCCAGGCTTGTGCAGAAATTAAAATGCCTTACGTCTAAGAATGTTCCAATGTAATAAATAAGGACAGACTAATTTGAATTATTGAGGTTGCATTTGTATTTACATATTTTGTGGAAAAAGCAAACACTGAGTATAACAGATTCTTCCCTATTACTATTATTGTAGAAGTACCACAAGGATGAGATGTATAACATATACCTCACTCCTGACATGTTGGTAAGCTGTTCCAAAATACATCACCTCTGTAATTATTGTTTTGAATGGACCGAGTTTGTTTGCAGAGCAGTAAATAGTGTAGATATTCTATGTTTACTGTTTACACTGTCGTTAATGACTACAGCAACGGGTGGGCGGTAAAAAACACAACCCAACTCTCTTCAGAAAGCAGCATTCAAAATCTTATTTTAATTTGTATATTTACTCCATAAACATTATTACAAAACTCAGCAAGTTACCAATATTACATTATCACCATACAGGCTTGATCACAAATATTTAAAACCTTTGCAACAGTTACAACAAAACAAAAAAAACAAAATAATACTCAAATAATTTACATGAAAATCTATAAAACAGCAAATTGTTCACAAATTATATTTTTTTCCAGGTTTTCATGTTTTTTTTTCTTTGCTTATTTGTGTTTTGCACAGTAACACAACACTCTCACAACAAGATCATGGTCTTATTACAAAACTCCCAACAAAATGTAAATATTTCTAGTTTTCTGTTGATACTTTCATATTTTGGTTTTTAAAACCAGAAACTTGTCATTGTATATCCTTTCCACTGCCCATAGAGGCGCATAAAAGGTTACTCACACACACAAATACTTCACAGCACTTTCTAAGAAAAATATACACTTACAAAATATGTTACAAATTGGCACACAAAAAATATACAAGATTTTGTAGTGTCAAGAGTTCATTAAGATTCCTTCTGGTAACAACTCTAGACAGTATATATAAAGCTCGGTAATCTTTTAATGAAAAGAGCAAAAGTAATTCCAATCAATGTCAAAGAATCATGAAGTGAATACATCAAACATAACATTATAATATACATTCATAAAGAGGGTTAGGTACCTAATCTATTTTGCATTTCTTTTTTGTTAACTCTGGGAAAACAAAAACAAAAGAAAGAAAAGGAAAAAAGGAAAATGAAAAAAAAAGAAAGAGAGAAAACAATTGTCAGCTTTCTTAGCACCATTAACATGAGGCAGCTCAACAGTGGCACATTTTAAAAACAAAAAGAACAAGTAAAGAAAAGAAACTATGAACTGAGAGAAGTACATTCAATTTGACAATAGGCAGAAATGAGAGAAGGCAGACTAAATGGGCTTGCAGCCCATGTGGAGCTTCCCATCAGCAGCTTGTCTTGGTCCTAACCCTGATACACTGGAGAAAAGAAACAAAGGATCATGGCAGAGAGGAGAGAAAAAAGAGACAGAGAAAGATTGATTATGATTCTTGCCATATGCAAGCAATCAATTACTATCACCTGTGCGTCAGAATTACCATATCCAGTGTGACAAGGCCTGTTTTTGAATCAAGCTTCAATTTGTCCGCACATCTCCATGCAGTCTCATGTAATTACTGCTCGTTTAAAAATGATATTCAACATTCAAAAGAAAGAGAAAATATAGGCCTATTGTTTCAGTATATATTTATAAAAGATACTCATGTAACCAGTTGAAGTATATATTTAGCCTAGTATATAAAATCAGAAGATTTTCATAACTGATTAAACATGATTGTATGGTTCATTTTAAGGTGGATTTACTTCAGTGCAGTGAGGCAGTGAATGAGCCCAAAGTAATTAATATAAATGGTCCAGGAATACACTGGATCAGATAGTGCCAATACATTTTCTTTTCCGTTTTGTGCCTTTATTTGGCCTTGATTTTTCTGGTGACATTATTTTCTGCCAAAATATTGACCCATCCAAACTGAAATGACAGGTAATGATGACATTTCAAAGAAAATACCTTCGAGAGAAAGAAGTTAAATGAAGACATTATGTGATTAATGAACCAAAACGCACCAGTGGTGCAACTTATAAAGTATGGCAGTGTTAAGAAATAAATTACATGAGAATGTCAAGAAAAATTACTGTTTAAATTACCATTTCAGGTAAGATAGAAGTAAGATTCCCACGTGGAGCTAATGCAAAGACATGCTTTCCTTCATTTACAAGATTACTGATTCCATTTGTACTGAAAACTGCTTTCACATTCACATTAAATCTAACTGCAAAAATGTTATGTCCATTCACGGCTGATGCGTGCATCAGAATCTCTATGAGTAATAAACTGCCTTGAATTTCCAGTACAAAACAGCTATTCAGTGAGGCACAGCCCCAACCGACAAATCATTTCCTTGCTTACCCTCAAACATCTGCACTACACTCTCCTTGGTCCAGAGAAAGCTCATTTGAACATCTCTCTTTTTTTTCTCCGTCGTCGTCTTCCTCTACAGTAGCCTTCAGAGCAGATCTCCCCTTTGCCTCTCTTTTGTTGCTTCTCAGTGCCAGGCGATGTTGAGGTAAATTGAATTTGGCAAACAAAGTGGGGGAAACGAGGAGAATTCAGAGTCTTTCTGATTTGGTTTAGTGAGTGGTGGTGTACCACTGCCAGCTGTTGGTGCCTTTCATCAGAGAAGAGAGAAAAGTCCCAAATAAAGAATTCCTGTAGTGGCAAGTCTCTGTAAGGAGTCTCCAACCCGAGCAGCCAATACTCCAATGGATAGAAAAGAGGAACAGCCAATATTCACACATATATAAGAGGTCATTTACACAGCATTGTTACTTTTGGCACATTGATTTTAAGATTATAATCATCTTTTTTTGCAAATATTGCATGTCCCTGTACAACAACATTGACAAAAATACTCTGAGGGTGGAGCTTTTATGAATTTGCAAGGCGTAAAAATGTAAATTTAGATAACCAGTTCCTCTTAACTCCAGAGGATAAAGAAACACTTGATAAAAGGAAATGGGGAGTCATTCCAACTTTGAAGGGGGGAGAAAAAAAAAAGACAACGTCTGATATGTCATCAATACAAAATGGTCCCATCTTGTGTTTTCAAGATGTCTTGGGCTTAAATAGGGCTCATTAATTGTAGGTTTCCTTCTTGAAATGAGCCAGGCAGTGTATGAAGGACAGCAACAACAGGACATCCATATTCTGCATACAAAAACAGATGAGGAGGAGGGGTGCGTAGATGTCACTCAATGCATTTGTGTATATAGCTACATCTTTAGGGGTAAAGGGGTAATAAATACATAATTCAGGGGGAGCTAGTTCTGCTGAGAAAATACAAAAACAAAGTTCCTCAAAAAGGCGACAGAACTGTTTTCAAGGCTTATTCTTTTTTTTCTTTTTTTCAGACAAAAATAAAACAAAAACGACTATAAGAAGAACAAACAAAGCAGAAACAACAAAAGCAAGAAAAATGCAGCCATGGTCGTTTCAAATCTCAATCAAGCTTGACACAATCACTCAATAGGTAGTTTGCAAAGTACAAGAAGTTTTTCATGCAGATATTAATTTCCTCTTCGGGTGGGGGGTTAAAAGGAAGTGGGAGTAGTCAGGGGGAACGTAGTACTCATGCAGCTCTGGCATAGCGTCAGTGTAGGTATGCTTGGGAGGGAGGGCTGAGCAGGTAGTGGGGGGAAAGTGAGAAGGGGGTGCAACAGCAGCTGATAACAAAATATTACCTCAGTTTCTCAAAAGAGGTCATCAGTGCTATGTCCTTATTTGGGTCTCTCTCAGCTCGCTTCCCCTTCAGTGTCTCAATCCGCGGGAACTTTGCACTGGTCTTGTGGCGGTACAGCTTTTTGTGTGCAGGCCCAGGGTTAATAAAGTTGGGTTTATCAAACATGTTACAGCCCAGAGCTAGTTGAGGGAATAAGGGATGAGAGGGGTTGAATTTGGCCTGGTTCTTTCCTCCCTTTCCCCCTGCCTTTCTGCCTCTCCCCGCCCCTGTTAGTGTGGCTCCTTTTTTCTTCAGGTCGGCCTCTGTGCCTGCCAAGATTTTGAGGGTCTTTAGGTTGAGGCTATTGGCCTCAGAGGGCATGCAGGCCTCAGACATGGGATTCCACAGTGGCTCAATGGAGGCCATCATGAACCTTTGGACCTCTGCCATGCCAGAGACAATGTTGGACAGAATATTGGAGGGCTCCTCGAATTCTCGCTGGTCGTCCCCAACCAGGCTGTTGCTTTCTGACCAGCCGGTGCCAGACCAGTCCCCGGTGCTGCTACTGTCAGTCAGGCCTGTGCCACAACCACCTGCCTGGTTCTTTGCTGCCTTACCCTCCAACATGGCCTTTATCTTTTTGGTGGAACGTGAGTTCTGTTTCGGGGTCTTGACCTTTTCTGACTTGGGAGCTCTGGGAGCCCGCACTTTCTTTGGACTCTGTCCTGCAGCTGCCTGTTTGCAATTGCCTTTCCTCTTTGACTTTATGCTTTTAGCTCCTGCCAACATCTCACCAGTCTGTTTGTCAAATTCGGTAACTCCCAGCTCTTTTTTATCTAAATGTAGCACATCCTGACTGTTGAAGTTGTGCAGCGGAAACTGACTGTCTTCCACTGTGTATGCATTTGCTGTATGCTCTTGTTGCTGCATAACGTCACAATTCCACTTTACCTCCCTGTTGCAGTCCATAGTCATATCATTCACATCCTGGTACTCTCCAACATTCCCCGCCATCTTCACCTCGCGCCCCACAACCTGGGGGGACAGGTTGGGGGTCTCAGGAGGGGAGAGCTCTGACAGTGATGAGTGTCTAAACTTGTCAGGGGTGAAGTTGGAGATGTCCAGCAGGTCTGAGGACTCCCTCAGTGGGGTAAGGGCGTCCACACTCTGCTGAATCACCACTTTAGGACTGCAATGAGCTAGGAAGCTGTCTCGGCCCTCCTCCTCACCCTCTCGCTCACAAGACTTGAGGCTGAGGGAGCTGTAATTGCTGGAGGAGGCTGACAGAGAGCCCACTGAGTCATAGCTGATGAGCCTGCCATTGTCTGTGCACAGGGACCCTCTCTGGTATTGCACCTGGCCCTCCACACAGGCAGACTGACACACTTGCAGATCTGCCCCAGGCTGCAGCCCAGCCTCAGTCAGGTAGCTCTTCTCATAAAGTAGCCTGTCAGCCTCAGGGCTCAGCTGGCTGTAGTTAGACACTGGCAGGCTGTCATTCAGGGGCACAGCAGCTGGGAAGTTGTTGGGTAAGATGGGAGTCTCAGGGGTCTCAGGCCCAAAGCTCTGGCTGTGACTTGGGCAGAGCTGTGGGTGCCACATCTGGGGGAAGCTGGGGCAGTTCTGGGGAGACTGCTGGAGCTCTGACTCAGAGGGGGGAGAAAGGACGCAGCTCTGAGCGAGCTGCAGAGAAGAAAACTGTTTCTCCTCTAGGGATAGCCCCAGAGGATACTGCTGCCTAGAGGGCTGCTGGGGGAAATAAGAGATAGCTGCTCCACCGGAGGAGTCCGTGGCATCTAACAGGGTCTGCAGGTAGCCCCCCGGGATAACAGGGACGCCCGCCTCCACCGCCTCCGAGGAGGGAGCTTTGTCAGAAGAGCAGGTGGACGAAACAAAGGGGAATTTCTCCTCAGATGTGTGAGCCGTGGTGGTATTGTCAGAAAAATGGGGTTTGACTGTAGTTGAGCTAACGCCTGCCTCTTCTAACCCAGCAGTAGGGTCCTCAATCTGTGCCGCAGCGACACAGGCATCCGTTTCATTTGTCACGCTCCTCCCCTCCTCTCCCTCTGCCTCTTTCATTTTCTTGCTCCTCAGCCTGGCTTCGCTTTTGAATTTCCTTATCCTGACTGTTTTATTTCCTCCCAATCTCCTCCCCTCCCTCTCCTCCCTCTCCTGGGAGCGGCTCTTGGCTGTGACTGTGTGCGTGATGGAGTTTGTGTCTAATGTGACTGGGAGGCCTGGGGCTGCTATTATTCCCCCTACCATGGGGGTGGCCTCTTCTTTAGTGACACCTCCCTGGCCCCGATCAGAGAGAAGGGAGCACTGTACTGTTGCTGATTGCTCCACAGCGTGAATCCTCTGAACCTTAAGCCTGTTTGCAATCTTGTATTTCCTTTTGGGATGACTAGAATTAAAAGGGCGATGATGGCGTCCGTTTAGATGAAAACCGCGCTGTTGTTTATCTCTGGCAGCCAGCTTAAGCTGTTCCTGTCTCTCTCTTTGCCTCTCCTGCCAGAAATCCTTCAGAGGAGCCAGTGTCTCATATTTGCTTACTGTGTCGGTGTTTAAGCTCACAGTAGCATCCACAGGGTCCAACTTGCCCAGTTTCACCGACATGAGTCTCTCTCCTTTAAACCTGTTGATGATGATGTACTTGATCACCACTGGCGGCTCTTTACGACAGGATTTCCGCCGTTTTTTAGGACACCAGTCTACATCCTCCTCCTCTTTTTGACCAGAGGGGGCTTTCTCTTTTTTCTCTGCATTCTTCTCACTCTCGAGCGAGTCAACGTCATATAAGTAATCATCACTGTATCGAACCTTTCTTTTGGAGCGCAAGCCATAGTTGAGAGGGTTAGAGGGGCTGAGCAATCTCTTTGAGTGTCCCTTCTTAAACTTGCCCTCCTGCAGGGTGTCTGAGGAGGAGCCAGTGCAGGAGCTGTCATCACTGAACTCGCCTGACTCCTCTGTGGAATTGAAGTCCATTAGGTAGCTGACTTTGGGAGTGGACATGGGTGAGCCTTGGGAGCCGTCAAGGGGGCTCCTACCACTGCAGTCCCCAGCCTTTCCTTCCTGTTCTGTCTCCAGGATGAGCTCATCAGTTTTGGGCTGAAGCTCCTCAGCACTCCTCCTCAAGACTCCCACTCCCTCCTCTTTCTTGGCACAGTTGGCCAGGACACTGGGGAAGAAGTTGAACTGTGTCTCCTCCTGGAGCACATTTGTCTTTTCCCTCATGTTGTCCTGGAAAGACTCGTAGCGAATCTTCAGCGAACAGACATCACTGCTTAAAGTCGAATCATCGTCTTCATCATCAAATAGATTGTCAACATCCTCCTCAGAGAAGAGGTTGACTGACAGTTCATTCTTTGAACAAAGGTCCAGCAGTTCCATCTTACTCTCACTGATGAAGGACTCAAAGTAGCCCCAGTCCTGGCCGGCGTTAGCCAGTAGAACCTCCTCTCCGCTCACTTTGTCCAGTAACAGTCCCTCATACAAGTTCTTAGCTGTTGCATCATCCTCTGGGTCATCACAGTCCTCTGTTGTTTTGTTTCCATCAACCCTCTTGCCCTCACCTGGGGCCTTCGGCAGAGGAAAGCTAAGTAGCTGGTCAGAGAGGAGCTGTTCTCCATAGTGACTCACTGCCTCCCCCGCATGGCTCAGGCACTGGATGCTGATGTTGTTGATGTCAGAGAAGTCCTCTCGGCTTACATCCCCTATCCTTACGTTTAGCCCAGACTCTGCGTCAGGGTTGGTGTTAGGGTCATGGGGCGGGTTCTGAATGGAATTAGGGTCAGTAGCATCACGGGTCTCTATGAAGCAGCCGAGGCAGGTGCGGGTAGGCTGAAGAAGACACTCCTCTGTCAGTGCAGACACAGTGCCAGGCTCCATCATTGTAGCTGACAGAGGGAGGGCAACAGGCAGCAGAAGGGAAGTCTTCTGAGCGTCTCCTGTTGGGCTCCAGGAGCTTACAGCTGGGTTGGGAAGTGGTGTAGGAGCGGAAGTGTGCTGAAGGTGGGGGACTACAGTTGGAGCATCACTGGCGGGAGGGCAGGGGGCCACTGTCAGGCTCAGGGAGGAGTCAGTGCCGAGGGGCAGGGAGAGGGCTGGTGATGTAGGTGTGGTCCTCTGGTGTGCTGGGCAGGCCTGCTGTGAAGTCTCTGCGGCAGGAGCAGGTGAGGATGGAGGGAGAGCAGCATCAACGATGCCGCACAGAGTCAGATCACCACTCTGCTCACATACCCCTGCAGGGAGAAAAAAAAGAAAAGAATTCAGATTGTTCAACTCTTTGAACTGTAAGTCTGAAGTTAAATTACATTGTTTTTGTTCTGTAGTTACACTGACATTTGTTCTGGGCTGCTGAAATGCAATTAGTGTCAATTAACCCCCTGGAGCTCCAAATGTCATTTTGTGATGCCAGCCTTAAACATTAATATTTCAGTTGCGGTACTAGATTCAATAAGAGGTATTAGCAATGTCAAGTTGGGACAACTTCTTACCCATTACTGATTGATGTTCAAATGTAAAAGTCGAGACTAGGCGAGAAGTAACACAGTCATAAAAAAATATTCCCACCAAATTCTCAGAACACATAAAACATGAGGCAGGTGACTCATAAATGGAGTCACCTGCCTCATGTTAAGTTAACATGTTGGCATAAGTGAAAACTTTAAAGGGATAGTTCAGCTTTTTGAAATTAAGTTGCATGGGGTATTTTTCCATAGACAATATATGAACAGTAGGAGAGAGAGGCAGACAATGTCCTGCTGTGGAGGGGTCCACAACAAAATGTAATTTAGCTGCCTACATTAATATAGGTTTAAGTGTGTGCAACATTGTGTGTATTTTCACTGCTTCACCTTAAAGTCACACAATGCTTTCCAACAGTAAAATGAAACAGTTTTATCTTCAAAGCCAGACTCCATTGATAAAAACTGCGATTTAACATTGCTGAGCACAGGGGCCGCTGGTGTACTGCTGCCTCAAATAGTTATTTTGTTTGTGTTATTGTGTGACTTTGGCGTTTAAAAGGGTTAGTTCAGACTCACCAACGTCACAAAATAACACCAGATAACTAACTGATTGAAGCAGTGGTAGACCAGCAGCTTCTGTGTTCGACATGCTAAAATGACTGTTTTTGTCAAAGGAGTCTGGTGTCTTTGATGAAAGCATACATGGGGAGCTGAAGTCATTCTGTCAGAACAGGCTGTCTGACTGAGAGGTAAAGTTGTGAAAACACTCTCAACGTAGTGTACACTTAAACTCATATTTATTTTTCTAGATGGGACTTTCTTTAAGAGCTAAAATACATTTTGGTGCTGACCCCCATCCACGGCAGTACATTGCTTAGCTTCTGTGTCAGACTCTAGCTTGCTTCTCCAAACTGGGGCCGTGCCAACTGACCACTGTACCCCATACAACCCCCCTTTCAAAAAATCTGAACTATCCCTTTTAAAGATGTGATAGATATGCAGTTTAATAGAACAAAATAAGCAATTTTATCACATGCTTGCAGGAAGCACTGCAAAGTTCTCAGGAACAAAAACTCTCTCTGAGTGTCCTTAAAGTAGGTGTTCGTGATCAATGGAATGACTTACGCTGCATTCATTTCATGAAATAGTTAGTAAATTGTTTTAATTTTGTGTTAAATTAAGTTTATATTAATAGACAGAGAGGTTGGAAAAGTCACTCCAAAGTGGTGCTAATTAAGGTTTCTTGAAAATATTTTTAGTTCAGCAATCATCTTCTTTATGGAAATAATGCACAACAATGGTGCGGTGTATTATTTGTCTGCCTTTACCAACCTGAGAGCAATATATAAGATCAAATGAATGCAGTCATCTTGCATTACCTCCCCCTGCTTTTAGCATTTTATCCATATAGATCTCACTTAGCTGTAAGGTAATGAGATACCACAACATTACACAGATTGGCAGCAACAATAGCAAGTAATGACTAAATTAAAAGTAGGTTTTGGTGATTTTCTACAGGTCGATTGTGACAATGTCTTAATCAGTCGAAGACATCCATCTGATGAGTAACAATCAAAACCCAAAGAAGCGGGCTTGTAGCAGCAGGCAGATAGCTTTGTTTGCTCTGCATAATTAGATGACAGCAGCGGAGGCAGGTACGTACACATGGGACACGACAGGCCCATATGTTGGAGACTGTATAACCAATATCATCTACACCTGCCTCCCTCTACAATCCCAAGCTGCTGGCTCACAGATATTCTTAAAAACCATGCCGGGGAAAAAATAAATAAAATTGAAAAACATACCACAGCAATTAATGTGCTCACAGAGGTTAACTAGCAACGTCCCCCATTTTAGAATGGATGCGCCTAATCATTATTGAGGTAGTGATAAATGCTTGAGGGGAAGACTGCTTAACAAACAGTATTCAACATGGCTGTATTGGCGGTGAGTAAATCTTTGAATATGGATATGATTTGAGAGTGATTTAACGAGGTAATGAAATTTCTGAGAGCAGGTCTCTCCGGGTCTGCGGCCTGCAGACACATCGGAGCAACCAGAACGCCTACTAAAAGCATACAACTGTGCTACCGTCGTCCTTAATGAAGAAAACCTCCGGAGAAATATGTCTTCTCTCCTCCTCTCAGAGTCAAAAAACTGTTATAGCAGCAACTTGTGAGAGGCTGCAGAAGCATCACAGCGAGGCGTTTGCCATCAGTTCCCTTCAATCTGTGAGCAAAAATGACCTCAGAGCAAAAGCATGTTACTGACACATGTTCTCCGTGGAGGATAGATATCCTTTTATACTTTTAACAACTATTTTCTTTTCACTGGTACATGTTGAGCCACAGTGCATTGTATGGCACATAGGAGGATATTTTTTTCTAGGCATGGACACAATTCATTTGGATTCGTGTGGAATTATAAGTAAACAGTGCCAGTGCTTGAAATCTACCAAGTAATTTTCCAGCACACGTAGATAAGACAAATATAAAGAAATTATTACTTATCTCTTTCATTAGCCCCACAAAGAAGCAAAGCCACAGAAAGAGGGAAATTACAAAAAAGGGGAGAAATTAACTTCCTTTATCCCCCCGCGCTCGCATGAAACCTAAGCTGCCACCTAATATTGCCAAAAGATTGTTCAAAATTACTGTGAAACATTAAACTCATATTGAAAAATGTGTTTCCTCAGGGTTTATAATGGATTAACAATCTATCCTATCCAATGTGTGTGTGCATGTGATTTTCTGGTGTGTATGTGTGAGAGAGAGTGCATGTGTGGATGCATGTGTGTGTGTATATGCATGTGTGTGTGTGTGTGTGTGAGAGGGAAGAGTGATAGAGTGTGAGTATTGGCTTGGGGGTATAGTGTTATCGAGAGGCCATCTGTCTCCAGCTGGACCATTAGCTCTTCAGCTGTTCAGAATGTGCCACAGATCAGTCAGTCAGACAGGTACACAAACACACACACACACACACACACACACACACACACACACACACACACACGGGGTCTTACAGCGATGAGTGTAGATGACAAATCAAGTTTGACATTAGAGGTCAAAGGGGGATCGGCAGCCTCATATTCACTGATAGGGTACAGCAAAATGTTACTACTGCATCTGAGCTGGCAAATGTAAACAAGATAAACATCGAAAATACTCACTGCTGCCAGAATTCAATATCTACCTTATAGAGAGAGCAGCTCATATACTAACAAAAAACAGGCTTTATACACTCTGAGATCATTCTAACAGCATTTATAATTGTGTTATCAGCAGAAGTGCTCCTTGAATAGAAACTGAGGCTGGATGTGACACAGCTCACGCAAGCTGGCATGGACATTCACCGCTGAGCATATGGACGGACCGCGGCTGCTGGCAGGAGGTGGTGATCCTCTGATCCCCAGCCCTGCCAAGCCCAGCCGTGCTAGACAGCCCGACCACCGCCAAACTAGACCAGACCAGACCGGACCAGTTAGCGCACGGAGCTCTCAGAGTCTCGCCTATCTTTCAAGCCGTGACATCCGGGGCCTCATACACCTGAGGTAAGCCCAGGCTGCTCTGTGCCAGGCGGCTCTGCGGGGAGACAAGCCCATGCCGATGGACATGGTCATGGACATGAGGAGAGAGGCAAGTTGGCGTCTGTGGCCTCATCTATTAGTGTGTCAGATGCCACACATGCATCCATGATTTTTCTGTCTTCACTACAGTCCACCCTCGGTCACTATATAAACGGAAAAAAAACTGAAAATACAAATATATGACCACCATCCGTACCTGATACTAACATGGATCTAGAGACCTCTCTCACCCTGTGCCAGCACTAATGAAAGGTCTGGCTGAACCATCATAATTTTGCACTGAGGGGAAAAAATGCTCTGAGTCTTTAAACCAATCAAAATCATCTTGGACTGCATTCAGTGCCCTGGCAAAATAGTGCTGGAAGGGAACTTGTTTTGGTAAAGAGGCCAGTGCTGGCATGAGAATGGCTAAATCTCTGCAAAAGAAAACGCTACATAAAACATTTTAAGACGTTTTTGCGTGTAGGTTGCTAGCTTGGAAGTTGTTGTTTCACGCACAGTGCTATAACAAAGTGTGGAGATAGGTGTGGCTATGCGAGACTAGTTTTACGTAGCGATGAGAATTTTAAAAACAGCACCACCAAGGAAGTGTGTTAGTGTCTTAGATAGGTGGTCAGGGACAGGCTAACCAGAGTCTACACCCTGTAAGCCAGACTAATGGCTCCTTTATGCTCAAAGTTAGATACCTAATCAGACACTGGTGCAGCCTTCTGTCCATACCCTGCGTTCATTTCGTCTGCATTTGCGCACGTTTTTCGAAAGCTTAAGGATAAGGATAAAATGGAGCAGTACCATTGGAGATCATGGGGGCAGTGTAGTATAGTCCAAGCAAGATACGGCTATAGGAGATGACAAAGACATTTTTAAATGGTGTAATGGATTAAAAATCTGTAATATAGTGCAAAGAATTCTCCGTCCACATGTCAGAATGTATTTAATGGCCCCACAGACCACCGCCGTCTACAACGCTGCCTCCATTAAAAGCTACATTATTATGTCCTCCTGCACCATTGTCATGTTTGTTGTTATAAACTTTTGATGCTGCTCTCTAGTAGATGTACCTATGCCAATGTAAAGAACGTATGAAAGTATGTCGGCAATGACAGTCACAACAACTGAAATGAACAAATCTATTTCTGTACATAAAGGGAGCATAAATGAGACTTCACGTGAATCCTACCAAACACCCATCCCATGTGGCCAAAGGAATCAAATAGCTCAACTATCACAATATGAAGTACAATGCATATGAAAACAGCTGACATGGTCTCTTTTTCCTTTTAATGGCTTTTTGAAATCATTCTTTACTCCCATCCCCCCTTCCTCCACCCTTTTTTTGCACGCTATCTCCTTCCCTTCCAACTTGTCCGCTCCTTATCCCTGTTATATGGAGGCTTTTACATTCGTAAATTGCCGAGCTAGCCGTTCTGCAGCTCAGCCACCCGGGGCGTTCACTCATCCAGCTGGTAGACCAGCCGCAGAAACCGCTTGCTACCTATTGCTCCATCTTCACTATATGACATTTTGTGAATGGTGGGGGGAAATCAATCCAGCCAGTACAGGATGTTCATAATAAGTGGTGAGTAACTGCAGCGTGATTCATGGCCATCCTCCTCAGAGAGCTGCCCTATTCCTGCTCAATGGAGCCGCTTTCACCCTTTCCTCCACAGCTCTTTTTCCTCCTCTCATTCTCCATCCTCTCCTCTCTCTTCCTCTTTCCCTCCCGGTGCCTCTGAAGGAACAGACTAGTGTTGGGGATAATCTGTGTGATTCTCACAGTGGGAACCGGTCGGTCCCCACTGAGCCTGACCAGAGCTGAAACACTAAGATAAACCTCATCTAAGGATCAGTGGTGCTTGGTAGAGGTAAACTTTAGGGGGCAGTAGGTAGTGGCTGACTGAGTCTTGGAAAATGAACATTGCATCAGTGCGGCTTAAAAGGAAGGGACTACACTGCAGATGTACCTGGAATAACTTGACTTTCATATCATAGAAACATTAGTATAATGCATGCTTTATGTTACTGAGAATTCACAGAGAGGCAGCAGGTATGTGACCCAAAATAAAAACTAAATACATCAGAATAAACACACACACGCACACACTCAAACACCCTCTTTTGCCTATGCTAATGACTGTGAATGAGTGTGAAAGAATTAATGGTTTGCACCCTTCTTCACATTTGCACCTTTTTATGAGAAAAGGTAGATGTCACATTTCTGAGTTGTGGAAGCATCGGGAGAGAGGATTAACAATAGCTTAAAAAGCTTCATTTAATGTTTCTCTTCCACTTCTCATTTAAAAACGACAGGATGTGTTTCACCTTCCCCCTATCTTGTCAAAGAGCTTAAAGCCGAGGGTGAAAAGCTAATTCAAGAAAGCTAGTTCAATAGTATGCGACAACACTAATTGTCTTTTCAAAGTTTTTAAGCTGTTGCGAGAGAAACTGTTGTCATTAAGCTTTTTATTCTCACAAATGCTTGATTATACTTGGAAAAAATAGAAATTCCTCTCTCAGGTCAACAACCAAGTACGTGTAAATGTTCAAAGCTAATTTTCAAAGAATCAAAAGGCAAAATTAACATTTTTATGCACATTTCTAATTGAAAAAGAAGTTGAATGTCATGTTAATGAGCTATAAATCGAAGGAAAAAAGTGAATAGTTTTCACCTGTGTTCTCCACTATATTTGCATTCTCTGGTTCTGAAGTCTTCACGATCAATGTGAGACTGCTGTCTGTTAACACATCCATCAATACGGCTCAGCGCTTCACCTCCTACGCATCATTTTGACTGTCCCACCTGTTGAAAGAGAGAGCCAGAGAGAAACATGAGAAGAAGGAGAGGAATAGAAAGAGACGTGAGTACGAAAGGGATCATTAAAGGGTGACTGCCATGCGTCTAATGCAGAATAACATTAACAGTCGTACATTAGATTTCATTACAACAAAGACATGCAAACACGAAGTTGCGGTAATTGAAAAAAAAGCTTCAAACATGATAGAGACATCAAAGAGGCCCTCGGGGCACCAAACAATCAGTCATTTCTTCTCTGTATCGCAGATTCGTGTCTAAGATTAATCTAAACTTTACCAACCAAGAAAGTACACAAGGAGTCACAGCTCAGATCACTATGGCAACTGTATGCCATACTACCCTATTTTAAGCTTCGTTTAACATTTATAGCAGAGTCGTTAACCTATGCGAACCTTACATAGGCGGCTCTGAGCATATTTGTTTATTGTAATTAGCTGACTCCCTTCCCTTCTGCATGCCTCGGCATCAAGAAAACCAACACGGCTCAGAGAGGACAGATTAAAGAGATTTGACTGGGGCGGTGACGGCAAACTTAATGTAGCAAGTGATGGTGAAAGTGGGGATGGGGATGAGTGAGTTTATGTGTTATGTGTCTGCAGGATGCAGTGAGCTGTAATACAAAACAATACGTTGAGGTAGACAGAGAAGAGAGGTTGAAGTTTTCCGGCCTCCTGAAATTGGGTGGGGTGGCGCAGAGAAGAAAGGGCATATTAACCTCGTGTGATTCCTGAAAGAATAATGATGATACAAGAGACTCTGGGCCAGTAAATGATGAACATTTGATGTTGTGGCCTCCTGCCTGTTTATATTGTTTTCTTTTTTCAGCTCCTGCAGTCCTTCTCTGGAGGAGTGTTGCTGCTGGATGACAAATGAGCCAGGGGAGGGGATCTAATAACATGATCTCCTTGTGGTGTGAAAACGGTGGCTGGGAGATTAAGACAGACGGCAGACAATAAGACAAAGGTAGTGTGCGGCTGACTACAAACAACTGCCATCTCTTTCATCCTATTGCTTCTAAATGTCATTAGCTGTTCACTGACCTGAGCGGGGAGAGCTACCTGAAGGGAACCCCTGCTTCAACTTACAGTTGCATCCACACCGGCTCAGTGGGTAATTACCTCATGAGCCATCACATCTGCTCATGTGTGCAGCAGGTACAAGGACCCTGTAGGTAGACCCAGCCGGAGCCTGTTCTTCTCTTCATGGAGAGGCGCGATTACTCCTAAAGCCGAGGCTTAAGTGCACATGGCATTTACAGAGCTAAGAGATGTTTTTGAGGTCATCTTGTATCAACTCAGCACACTGAGAAATTGAAATTCTACATCTGGCAATAGATACACCCCCTTCGACAAAGCAAGAATTGGAATTGGATATCCCCTCCTGAACTGGCTGACCCAGATGAGCTAAGCCCGGACTTATCAATGCAGCAATCCTCAGACTCAGAGAAAGGGAAGTCGCAGCAGCACCCTATTAGAAATAGGCTGCAGCCACCGAGCAGTGTGTCTCCAGAGTGACAGTGACACAACACACAGCTGGGATGCTGCTCAGGCTACAGAGGTCCTGCCAGAGCTCAGCGCCTAGAGCTGCTTGCGAATGTGTAGCGGGGTCTCTGCATGTGTGTGCGTGTGTTTATGCCCAATTGCATGTGTGTTAGACAAAGCCCCAAGGCTGAGGATCCACAGCATCAGCATCCACTGGCAGAGGCTGCACATACAATCACAGGGAGAGGGAAAGAGAGAGGAGAGAGGGGAGAGGGGGAGAGAAAGCCGGGCATTTCACAACACTCCCAACACCCCTCCTGCCAGCCAGCTCCAATGCCTCAAATGTGTTTATTTTCCACATTATTCATGATTCTCCTGTATGCTCCCTCCCTTTACCATCTCCACCACTCTGTCAAGACCTGACGAGAGGCCATTTCAATAATGAAGATGGACTAACTGCAATAGAGAGTGCACATAAATTGGAGCTACAGCCAACAAGCATGTCCAATTTGCCGAGCGGTTAAGCCTGATGTCTGGGTGCAGCTTTAAGAGAGCGCCGCGGCTGCCGTCAACAGGTTTGTGCCGACCTGATTCATCCATCCACATCATTAATACTTCACAGAGGGCACCATCATTTAACTCTGCAGCAGGAAACCGCTCTTTAAACACCACACATCAGGGCACGTAATCGCTGTGCACTCATTTCTGGAGCATTCAGCAGGTGTAGGAAAATGGCTAGTACTTCTGACCCTGCCATTGTTCTTGTGTGTACACTGGGGTTCTTTGCACGGTGAGAAACTGAAATAGAGACAAAGAGCAGAGAGTGGGAAAAGCCAAACAGAATGATTAGGATTTGATTTATCCTTTCAAGCCCTCCTCCACCTCCTCCACACTCCATGTGTTAATGTGCAAGCTGGATAACAAGATAAGAACATGTTTACTTGCTCTATATGGAACTTATCAGCACCACAATCTAATTCCTGCAAGCCTCTTCCCGGATCCCCGTTTCACTGCATTCCTCCTCGATTCGATTGCATTTCTCTCCAGCGAAGCAGCAGCGAGAGGCATGGCTTCAGTGGGATCGTGTATAATTGCCAAAAATACGAAGCATGGTCCCACAGCAGTGGTATATGTAGGTACAAAGGGCCCATTGTGTCAACAGAGGAAAAGAGTCAGGGGCCAAGGAATAGATCCCCAGCAGAGGAGCTCTCAAAGAGGGCATAGCGCCACAGGGAACACTGATCCAAACAGACAGCGCTGAAATGGCGACTCCTCTTTTCAGCACGGGTATACAGTTTCAGTGCAGGTTCACCGGCTGGCTGCGGACAGGCTGAGTAACCTGCCTCACACGCAACTCAAGGTAATACTCTTGAGCTTCTGAGCTCGCAGCAATACGTGGTAAGAGTGCAGAGGAACACAAATCCAATACAGACACAGGTGCACAGAAATACATAGACCAAATCAAAGAATTAGCAGGTATGAACTTGCCTTTCAACTTGAAGGCCGGACCTTCTAAATTTGGGAAGGAATTCACTCAGTACTACGCAATGAATGGTTGTGAAGATTTCACTGCCAGAGACTCTTTCATGCCCAGTACACGTTTCACATGTCTAGGTCTGACCTTTTTATTTAACCTGTCCTGCTATTGTGAAGAGTGCAGACACACCCAAACACAAGATGCACCTCAAAAATCAAAGGGAAGAGCTCTGATTGAGGGTGAACATGCAACCTCCGCACGTAGGCTACATTGTTACAGTGCTTTCCACCAAGGCCCTGTCCTCAACAGATGTCAGATTGAAAACAAATATCCTCCTCTAAATTTTGACCTCTCGTCCGTGTGCAAACTCAGTTTTAAGTTGCTAAAATGGATTTAAAAAGAAAAAAAAAAAAAAACGCCCTCTGAGGTGATTATTTTCCAAAACGGCCATTGTATCCGTGTGAATGTATAAAACGAAGCGTTTGGGAAACAAGGACATCATCTCCTCAATTCACACATGCCCATTGTTGCTTGTAACAAGCATGAGCCTAAAACAACAATAACAATGGCGGACTACTGGTTTGTTTATGTTTTGTCAGCATGTGACTACTTCACACTTAAACTTAGTACACTGCTGCATCATTTCATGGATGAACGGAAACACTGCTGTGCCCAGTGTTTTTGCTCTACCTCAGCGTTCGCAGTTTAAGGTATGCCAGAGACAATGGTTTTGGGTCAGGACTGCTTAAACCAGCAGATTGAAGGTCATTTTGAGACTGGGAATGTTGTTGATGACAAATGGAAGAGGGGAAACATTTGCATGTCCAGAGTATCACTCGTATCTTTGCTCCTTCATCCTTACATCAAACAGGAATCTATGGTGATGTGATCTCCAGTAGGTGTTTTGAAAAAGGAAACGTTAGCTAACTAATTGTTGACATTCTCTTGTCAACTGGTAGTTGGACTGTAGAGCTCTCCTCCTCATCCTCATCATCCCGTATTGTCTATGTTATGTACAGCATGTTTTAGTATGTCTCTGGGTGCATTCCTTTCTTCTGTGTAGCAGGAGACGCAGCAACTCTCCGGTTCTCTACCTCCGTGTCTTTCTGTTTCTCCCTTCACAAACACGAGCATTGTTCTGTCGAAGGTCAACAGGCCTCCTCACAACCGATAAGTCAGAGCTCTCTTCCTCTGAGAGCACTGACACACCGGGCGGACCTCAAAGACACAGCGTTGTCAATGGCCGACAGATCAAACGCTTTGCGCCACCTCAGGTCTGTTAAATGTTTCGCTTGAACATATTTCACAGGCCACAGTCGACTGACCGTCAACATGCTCGTGTGTTCTGTGCCTGCAATAACAAGTGAGTTGTCAGCGTTGAAATCAATATCACAATATTAATAACAGTTTTTTTTCCAGTATCGATATACAGTATATCCAATATGGCACACGGAATTACATGATGTAATCAGACATATGTAAAACAAGATCTAAAACCTATATTAACTTTGTTTTTGTTTTTTTTTGCAGGACAACAAGCTGTAAGCACAAGATTTACATATTACCTCCTGTAAAACTGATGTGGTGAACGTGCTAGGAAACAGTTGCTTATTTACACATCCAGCAGACGTGAGGAAACAATGATTCCTTTGGCATCCTGTTTTTGTCCTTTTATCTCTATTTTGTTCTCCACCAACTCTTGACAGAGATATTTGGCTCCTTAGCTGCTGTTCCACTGTGTTTACCAGCAAGTCGCTAACTTCGTCTGCCTGTTAAGAATAAAAAACAATGACTGTCCATGTAACTAGTAATTACTGAATTAATTAATGGATAACCAACACTTTTCAACTTAAAAATTCTTCATCAGGGGCGCGTTCAATCTCAAAATGTTGTGCACCATTTTGCTATGGTTTCCAGGCTCAATGACATGTTTCCTTTTAATGTTGTGAAATGATGCGCAACAGGCTTTGAGGTATGCTTTTTCTTATTTGGTGGGTGTGTCACAGGTGTCACACAATCATTAGTGACATTTATAAAATAAATGTCAAGTAGTTTTTTACTTACTGTACGTTCTTTTTTTGTTTATATTTCACACTTCAGTTTCCCAGGCCAATAAAGTCCCTTTGAATTTAATTTAATTATACCCCACCTTACTAAAAGGAAGTGTGCTTAAATAACACAACAGAGTGTTCATGCAACACCATTTTTGTTTGAATAAACATTTTGCCGGAATTCAATGCAGCCCAGAATATATAAAAGCAATAGGACAGGGCTGCGTTCACAAAACGTAATTCAATAAAAGTTGTACTGGGAAACATTATTTACATTGCCAAACCAAACAAAAAATGTATGTACAATAAGTACAGATCTATTTAACATTTATTTATATCCATGACGTTGCTGATTGGGTAACACCCCTGACACACCCACTAAACAAGAAAAAACGTACCTCAAAGTCTATGAACCGTTTCATTGCTATTCTGTTGCTAGGGCAACAACTTTGGTCCCTGTTTACTACCTGTCAGCTTCTGCATTAACATACATTCAAACAGGAAATACAAGGGGACCCATTTAGAATGTTTATGTTGTCCGGTTTGAAACGGTCTATTGCACACTGATTTAAACCCTTTGAAACACGTGTTTTTGTCAAAACCATACCAAAACGGTGTATTAATATTCCAATCCTGGGATAGCGAAGGAATAGCCCACCTTACTCTGCTTCTGATTGGCTTACCCCAACATTCTTACCCTAACCAATCCCACTCCTCTTGCCTAACCTAAAAAAAAAACCAACCAATGAAGGCAATGAGTACTAGCCAGTCATAGAGAGTGTAGGGCGGGTCATTCCCTCGCTATCCTAGGATTTGCAAATGGCACACACACTTTCAGATTGAATGTGCCCCCCGGTGTTCAGGTTAAAACTCATCAAGAGGTCAGGTGACATTAATCACATGGTATGTTACTGCTTCCCACCTAAAGAAACCACTTTGAAGACATGACAATTAAAATGACAGAAAAAAACAGAAATATGCAGTGTAGCAAACTCACTCTATAATGTAAGAAAAGAAAATAAATAACTAATTAATGAAATGAGGTCAAACTGACAATAACAGTGAAAATAACAGTAAAAATAAAAGGTACTGGACATATACAGTAACAAGTTCACACATGGCAGAGAAGGAATATACAACAATGTATTAATTAATGTAAATTAAGGAGAATCTGACAAAAAATACAATAGAGTTGTTGACATATACTTGAAGAGCACCGCATTTTTTTTTACTTTAACATCACCAACATAAAGTTTCATGACCCAGTGCAGCAGTCCTGTTTTTTTTTCTTCTATCTGTCTGTTGTTTGGTACTGAGCAGGCAGTGATCAGTGGGTTTATCAGAGCTTTTCTTGCTGTAAAAGCTATCCAAAACAGTAAAGTTAGAGGTCATGAAACCAAAACATTGAATTAAAGGGATACTTTGCAGATTTTCAACCAGATCTGTGTCATCATCATTCAGGTACTGTGTGGTTTGTACACATAAACGGTGCGCACACGATGTTAAGAGAGGTAAAATAGGATTTCAAGAAGTCAGTTATCACTAATGGTGAAGTAACAATCATATAGAATTACATTATTTGTATCCCTATTTGTAATCAAAATAATTTTAATGGCTTTTAAAAAATGGTCTCACATGCCCAACAACACAGTAGCACCTGATCTGGTGGCACATGTGTCAGGGCCATAACAGATCTGCAGTATGTACTAAAGGTGTTTCCTGAATCATGCTTATGTTTTTGTTTTAACCACCTCTCTACACACAGCTCAGATTGGCCGACGCTGTCATGAAGATTGCTTGTCACGTAACATTTGTGCTGCGACGAGAGACAGTCCTCAATAACTTTGTCTCTGACACACGAAGAGAGGGAGAGAGAACATATTTTTTATCTGTTTATCTTAATTCAATGGTGCCTTCTACATGTGCTTCTGCCACTGTGCGTCTTCCCTGGCAGCTGTTCGGTGCTGTATTTGATCAAACATCCTCACCTAAAATCCCTGACATGGCCACGGTGATGGCAGAGATATGGTATCCGCTTTAGATAATCATCGTCAATCACAGGCTGCTGAAGAGCCCGGGATGCATCTGATAGGTAGAGATTCACTGTGAATCAGGATTATAGAGCTGGATCTTTATCAGCACAGCACAACCTGCAGCAGCCAGAGCTGGACAATTGTAACCACTGTTACCTCTAAAGCCTCAGTCGGCTTCAAAAAAACAAAAGGTGCAGGCCTCTGATTGTATGTCAGAATCCAGCTTTTTCTCAGGAGACTGTACAGTCAATTAGTATTTTCTTCTTAATGAGATCATGGTTCTGCTGAGATACAGTATGTGACTGACACTTCTGGCAGGATTAAATCCTAGCTCAGTGTGCGGCTTTAGAGATGAGTGGATTTTAACTCTTTCATCTGCATTCATTTATCTTTAAGCTTACATTCGCCGAAAGTTTCTCAATTTAATGGAAACATCTCACCACCATTTTAAGGGAGTCAAGCCAGTGTTTTTGGCTACTGTCATTAACTGACAATAATATTTGCACTATGAATCATGTACAATGCAAATACTGCTCCTAAACACAGCATGTGTTGTAATTAAGTCATGTCATAATAGAAAAAAATGTCAGTTTCCTATAATTCTCTTGAGTCATTTGCTTCAAAGGCATCTTTAAAATTTCCATACTTAAAGGCACAGTTCACCCCAAACTAAAACTACATATTATTCCTCTCACCTGTAGCGCTACTGATCAACCTCATATTGTTTTGGTGTGAGTGGCCGAGTGTTGGAGGTATCAGCTGTAGAGATGTCTGCCTTCTCATGGTGCTCAAAGCGCCAAAAAAACCCCTGTTTGAAATGGAAGTGTGCATCTATTGCTAGCTCACCTAGCACCACTGAGCTAGCTAACATTTCAGTACAGCTGAGGACACTGTTAATGTTTACATCTCGCACTGTCATAAGCACAAGCCTCTTGTCCTTGGGTAGATGCACGCTACCTTCTCCAGAGTGATAGAGTTTGTGGGTGTAGCTCGGTAGAAAGAAAAAGTTCCTAAATGAAACTGCTCACATCAAGGTCTGTGTGGTCAGATGTATTTTTTGATGCGTTGAGCACCACAAGCCGAGTGCCAGCTAGTTTCATTATATTCAAGAGAAGGCAGACATCTCGATGGCCAATATCTCCAACACTCTGCAACTCACACCAAAACAATCTTTACTGATAAACAGCTCTACAGGTAAGAGAAAAAAATATGCATTTTTTATTTCGGGCTGAACGGTCTCTTTACATCACATGATAAAAACCAAACCATCTCCACGACAACCGAGCAACTCCATTCACTGAGGAAGGCCACAGCATGGGGAAACAAGAAAGTTGGACCTTGTGTTAAGATTTTTTTTTTTTTCTCCCTTGGTCAAGTTGCTTTTTACAGGGTCAACAATCAACCTTTAGCCTTAAGGACTCTCTAGGTCATGTGGCACTAAAAGCTCCAAGTACCAGCGTTCACTGTGTGAGAGGCTCGTTTACACCATGACCAAACTGAACACCAGCTGTGGTTTCTTTGAGGTTCTCACCAAGACATCAACTGGAATGGCCTTTCTGTGGTTGATACTGTATGTATGTATATACTAGAGTTGTCACAGTACCAGAAGTTTAAACTTTCACTACTAGTACTAATACTACTAAAACAAATATATATAGGCTATTTTTCGTGTTTTTTTATTAACCTGCACATAGTGCTGATACAGAAAAGTCTCTAAACACATGCCACCAGTCATATGGTGGGTTCTTTGCTGGAGGGAATACCTTAACAGCTACAGGACCAGATGATTTTCCTTTCCCTGTTGTTTCTGTGCAGCCTTTGGTTGAAAATCTAATTGTAGAGCTGTTTTTTTTCATGGCCTGGTACTTCTGATACTATCGAATGTATAACTAATGAAGATTACATCATGTTAAAGACTTGATACTTGTGACAACCTTAGTATGTACAGTTGGGGGTTTTAAGGTCATATTTTATGCACGATTTTAATAATTTATTCCTGGGTCTTGGTGGGTATAAGTAGGACACAGAAGGCAGGAAGGCAACACAAGATATATGGAAGATAAAATAGCTGTGAGCAGCAGAGTGACTGCCACTGGAGGCCAGATGGACATTAACTTGTTAGCTTGTCTAGTCAAAGGAGTGGACACAAAATCATGAACACCTTCATTGCAATACTCACAGAAAATTACCTTTGCAATACATACAAAGTTTAATTTCTTTGAGAGGGTCTGTGGATTGGATTGCATAACAAAGTAACACCCTGTATAGAACAGCAACGTTCATTACTTTATCTTCACAACTATTGCATTAGATCGCATTATAATTTCCAAGTGTTCGTGTTATTGTGTCAACCGTCGTAATTTAATAAAGGAAAGCCATTACAGGTTCATCCTCCGATTCAGGTCTGTGTATGTCGGCTATTAAATATTTAATGGTTAAGAACTTAATTTCCTTTACATTCTCTTTTTGAAATTGAGACACTGTGTGCTTCAAACATGCAGACATTCATTTAAAATGTTATTCTAAGGCAATACATTTATATATTCAGTCAATGTACAGTGAAATGCTGCTCTTGAAGATGAATATGTTCTAGCTCAGCGATTGCATGGCGATATTTGTTATTAAGTATTTATTACCACGGAAATATAAACGCCACAAATAGATGGCGCATACGTGTGCTGTAAAAGTTGTTGCTTTACATACACGCAGACATTTCATGAATAATAACCTACTTAATTTAGTGTCTGTGCACATTGTGGTTGCTGTACATGATATAAACTTACATTGTTTTGTTTATTAGCTGATAACAATGTGTTTCTCTGTTTATCTTTTGCACAAACTGGGCTCTTCAACAGCGAGAAGACGACAGAGCGAGATGAGGAGGGAAGAGAAATAAGCAGAGGGAAGGTCGAGAGTGAGGAGCGAGACGACCGATTACAATACATCACTGCATGCCACCAGAGACTGCTGCTGCATGTGTTTACAATGCTGCTTCATTCATACATGTGCAGACCATCAGTCAAAACAAACCAAAAAAAAAAAGTAATGGAGTCCAAATGGGGATGGGCGCCGTGCTGGTGAATGGCAGAGAAAAGAATGGCAATAAGGCAGGCAGTAGGCGAGGTGTTAAAAGTTGATTAGGTTGTTAAAGGTCACATAGTCAGGCCTCATCAGCTGTCCCAATGGAGCACAGGAAGCAGCTCAGGGCCTCAGCACGGCTGCTAATGAGACAGAAGCAATGGCATCCTCACTAACATATGGATATATTCTGCTCCCATGTACAGCACTCTTCTGATGGTACATGAGCATGCATGCCTGCACCCAGCTAATGTGATGACGATAACAAAAAGCATCTTGACTAGCCTGAGGTTGCTGTAAGAAGCCCTGCATAAGAAGAACACACAGTGTAGAGGAAGGCCGGGTGAGGCGTGGAAAGCTAAATTATTTGATCACAGATATTGGGAATGCAGTGTAGGTTTTAACATGCGTACTGTATGTATTACACAGTGCACACACACACACACACACACACACACACACGGGTTTACACACCATAAACTTTCACATTACAGATTCATTTGCTCATTTGAGCAAATCTATGTTTGGTCCACCCACTGCTCTTGAAGGGTCAGTCTTATGAAACGATTGCGTATTTAATGAGGCTCGGCATGAAGGCTCACACACACGTTCACACACACGCATTCCCATACACACTCATTACGTACACAGTGCTCCCACTCAGTACAGTTAAAAACATGCTGATGTATGAGTAACTGCTGATAAATACAGAAGATGCATCCACCCCCCAGAAACACAGAGCCAAAACTACCAGTCATGACCAACACTTCGAACTCCTGACTGATACACGCAAAGCCACACGTACGCACACACACTCGCACTGCATGCATCAACTAATCTTTACTGCAACAGAGAAAAAAGGTCAGCCATCACAGATGTAATTATCATATTTCCAACAGGTGCATTTATTAACGCTTCGTTTGCTTTGCTGAATCTAAATCAGGCTTGGGGGGGACTGGGGGCCATTACACTGCAGTGATGATCAGTGCTAATACACTGACATAATGTCCTGCAGGTTTACATGCCTGCAAAAGCACTCTGTCAATGCCTGTTTCTGCCACAACAATGCCTGTCGGACGCATTATGGGTTGAAGTGATCAATATTTTTTATTACCACCACTTTGTTCTACCTCTCGCACATAAGCTCCAGAATAATTGACATTTATGCAATTTTCGGGGCCACTGCCTTTCTGTTCTTCACAAGTGAGCATGTGTGTGTCTGTGCATGTGTCTCTGTGCGTATTCCTCGCTATGAATGGACATGTGGCAGCATGTAGCCCTGGTTATGTTTGTGTACTGACCTGTGCGTGCTTGTGTTTGATATTGTGTGTACTGTGTGTGTGTGCCGTGCACGGCTGTTCATGTAAGAACTTAAAGTTAGAGTCCCTCATAATGAGAAGCCCGTAAAGGTGAGGCTGGATCACAGGGAAAGGGCATCAGAACAAGAAGTGATGATGGTCGCTATGGTGCTGGCCTCCATGGTAGCCAATCACAGCTGAGAGAAGAAGAAAAAAGCACAGCACATGTAGCGACACAGAGCTATACTGTACCTATTTTAATTCAACCACTGCAAGAACAAACCTGCCTACAGCCAAGATGGTGGAAGAAAGCAAAATCACAATCGGTATCAGTGTTGGCTACAACTGCCATCAATGGCTAATCAATAGAGCAGTGCACCTATGGGAGACATGTTCCATTAAGTCTGTGGGTCAATGTGTTTGCCAGCAGATAGCACTGGTTTATTTTCCCTGACGCTTGTCCCCAGTCTGATACCACACATGCTTTATTATGTGCCCTGCTTGGCTCCATTGATGTGTATCAGTGGTCACCCCCAGAGTCCGATCAGTCAGTGACTCGGAAGGCAGAGGGGGTGAGCACGTACGACCTGTGACCTCTGCCCTCTGACCCAGGATGACCCTCAGTCAATTAGTTGTGTGTGTTTACCAAACATCTGCTCCACTCGCACCATCACTCCACTGTCTGAAAAATAGAATCACATTTATAACACAGACAGAAATACTATTAGTGAGTTATGACGCAGAGGTGGGCTAAATATTGAGCGAGATTACTAACAGACAGAAAACTGCAGCCAAATTTCAACTACCCAATATGTTATTGGCTGGTTTAACTAAACTGTGAAAATGTGGGTTTATTTTTTTGCATCACTGGTCATTTGTCCCTTGGTTGATATTTCAATTTTTGTCAGCAGCGAGTCCTTTTGTCAGCACGTGCATGTCATCACTACACAGGCCGACAAACAGAATGTGCGAACACGCACGTAACACAAGAGCTAGTAATTAATGAAATGACCTCTGAATGCTGCACCTACAGCAGACCCTTCTTATCACAGCTGCACACATACACACACAGACACACACACACACACACACACACACACACTCATACTAGAATAGAATGGCAGTCTGTAGCTGCTGGAACCTGCCAATTATTCTGTACTTTACTGGACCCTCGCTGCATCGGAGGTGTGATTGGAATAACAACCATCCTCCGAACCACGCAATTCTCCATTCCCTGTAGGGCAGCACTGAACCAGCAGGGGAAGACGAGATGGTAGCAACGACGAGGAAGAGGATGTGTACGAGACAGAGGAAGAGGAGAGGGAGAGAAAGCAAAAAGCGCAGGATTACATGATGAAGGAGAGAAGGGGGGGGGGAGAAGGAGTCAAAGCTGGGGCTCCCTGGCAACATGCAGAGGCAGAGGCAGTGTGAGAGTGAGTGCTGCCTGAGTGACACTCACTCTCATATCCCCCCCTCTGGGGAAATAACCCCCTTAATCCAGCATGCTCTTTCAGATAGACAAGATCACCCTTCTTCTCCCAGCAAGGATATGAAACGCTCCCCCTTGTGATTCAAATACCAGGGATGAGGGCTGGAAATCGAATAGACAACAATGTGACGTGGCGCAGCTAGAGAAAGACATCAATGCCCCCATCTCCTCCTCTCCGGCAGCTGACTCGCTGCCGTGGAAGGAGGCACAAAGTCATTGGCTAACACTGGAGGAAGTGGCCTGCCATTGGCTCATTTGTTGGGAGGTGGCATAACATTGATAGTAAGAGGCACAATTTTAGAGAGTGAGGCACCTCTTACTCTAAACACCTGCTTTTTATAGGAAAAAGAAGCCATATTTTCTGCTGTATTTATGTTACGATGTCATGTGCAGGTTGTTGTTTTTTTCTGTGTGTAAAATAACTGGCCTAAATATGCCGCTCCTTTGCCTTGGTTTCTAAAAATCTATATCCTTCCTGCTGTTTTTAATGCTTAGCCCCTCTTAGTAATATCCTTTTTAATAAGCACACACAATGTGACAAACACTCGGAGACAGAGTTAATTAACAGTGCACGGCACTGGACGGACCACGAAATCAATAAAGTAAAGGCGGGCCCGGTCGCAGCAGGCCGAGCGGCAGGACCCGCCAACCACGCAGCCTTTCAGTGTAAACCGAGGGAGGTCTTTTTCTCTCCATACTGGTAAATCACTCCACAGCCAGGCTGCTTGGCACACAGAGCGAACTGCAGAGCTAGGCCGACACAGTGTGATATTATATTAGCATTACAAAGGCTTTCCCACCATCTGTGACACACAGTGGAAAAAAATCACTTTTCTGTTTCCAAGCCCCGAGTGCTGATGTTTCCATAGGTTCTGTGAGGAGGCCTGATGGGAGTGTGGCTGGGGACGACAAACGAAACATGCATTTATTACAGCCTCTCTGACACGTGTGATTCACCTCCAGTTCAGTACATACAGTGCACGTAACGCGCTCAAAGCCTCACGGTTACTCAAAGCCTTTTGACTTAAGCTCAGGGTTAACAAATATGGATATTCACAGCCATTATAAACCTATTAGGGTTACAACACTGCACTCTGTGGCATTGCTACTCTGATTCAAAACGATAGGCCAGGTTTATGATCATTTCTAGCATAGCGTACGATAAAAAAAAAATCCATAAAGTGCTATGTTCTCCTCAGTGAGAGCAGATAGAGTTCTGTGCTTCACTCAGCGGCCTAGGGGAATGAATAGACTTGGCTCGTCCACACAGCTCTCCTTGCTTTCCACTGTAGCCTGTTGTCACTAGCCCCTGGTCGTACGCCAGTCGCCTACTTGGCAGGGAGAGGTGCTGTACAAAGCAACTGGCAGGTCTGGTAAATAATGCTGATGGAGTGTGATAGAGAGAGAAGCATCTCCTTTATTCCACACAGCTACTCTATCTGTTTCAGCGGGGAGAGAGGAGAGACAAATGCCGCCTGCTTTTTTTCCAATCTATTCGACCGCAGAAGCAGCAAGAAAAAAAAAAACCCCGACCTACCTAGCGCCTCTTTGTGTTATCTTTCATGATGTTTGCCAGCTTAAGAAAAACCAATAGCCCTCAGCCAATGGCTTACCAGAATACCCAGCACTGCAGGAGCAGACAACCTGCCAACAGCTGGGATTTACAGTTGAAACTTCATGCATACAATTACACAGATGAAGGAGGGACAAGTGGACAATAGCAATGCAGCGTTGAGGGGAAACACTCATCCAGGCAATCATGCAAAGCCCTCTACTTAGTTAGTGAAACAGGATAGAGGGAGAGTGAAAGAGACAGGCGTGATTATCAAACACCGTATGACTGACTTCATAGTTCAAGCTTCAGTATCAACACAGAAACGTGATCACCCTCCCTGTGAGAACGCTGTGACTTCTTTAACAGTGATGTCTTTAGGGGAGCGTAGATGTGAGATCTTAAAGGCAAGGGTGTGGGTTTCATTTCAATATTGTGGGGGTGACACATATGAGACGGTGGGTTTCTGGGTCTGCTGCCAGAAGATTTACAGAGTCAAACGCTGGATTTCCTGCATTCTGGGGATTTTATTCTGCACAAATTTGTGCCTTTTCTGCATCCATGTATGGTGTGAATGTATTTTATCTTATCTAAGTCCTTTGCTACTTTCATGTTTTTATTGGGGAGGGACAAATGCACACGTAAATACTGAGGGGAACGAGCCTCCTGTGTCCCACCCACAAATCTACGCCTGTTTTTAAAGGTACACTATGAAGGAAATATTGGTTACTAGTTGTGAACATACTCACCAGCAAATTTGAAAGTGAAAGCCAACCCCAAATTCACTCATTTTGGAACGAGCTTTTGCCTAACTTCCTATTAGATACGTGCTGGTTCCAGTCTGAAAACTGGTTGCTACCTTTTTATAAAGTCCTGAACTCACCTATACGCTGTGCCCACGAACATCCTGAACAAAACAAAACAGGAAGGAAATAAGAAAATACAGACAGAGGGCAGAATCTCCAGAGCTAGGCAGTCATTTTAATATATATTTGAAAGGACATCCCCCCCAGTAGTCAAATATGCTCAAAATGCCCCCCAGATATATTGATAAAAAAGAAAACAATATGCAATGCTTTACCTATGCTAACTGATTGTTTTAGCCTCTCTATGACCTAGAAATATCATTTAAAAAAAAAAAAAAAATCAAAAAAGTGTGAGTTTGCATGTTCTCCCTGTGTCAGCATGGTTCTTCTCCGGCTACTCCGCCTTCCTCCAGCAAAAGACATGCAGGTTAATTGGTGACTCTAAGGGCTCATTTATGCTCCCTTTACGTACAAAAATGTATACGTCCGTTTCAAACAATGTTACGGTCACTGCCCACATAATTCCATGCACCCTTTACGTTGGCATGGATGTTAACCAATATATCCACCAGGAGGCAGCCCAGAGTCAAAAGTTTATGACAGCAACAAACTCAAAAACAAACATGGCGACTGTGGAGGAGATATTGATAATGTACCTCTTGCATAAAAGACAAAAACAGAGGCAGCGTTGTAGGAGGCGGTGGTCGGCGAGGCCGTTAAATACATCACGACTGGAGGACGGAGAATTCTTTTCTCTAGTACTGCCGATGAGAGAAATTGAATTGTTATTTCTTCTTCATGTCTCACTAGAGCTACGTATCGGTTAGTAACAGCAACACTGCCCCCACAGTTCCCGGTGGTACTGCTCCGTTTGGCCCGTATCCGTAAGCTTTATGGAAACGTGCAGAAATACGGACGAAATGAACGCGAAGCATGGACAGAAGGCTCTGCCTGTATCCGGATCTGTATTTAACGTTGAGCATAAATGGGCCTTAAATTGGCTGTAGGTGTGAATGTGAGTGTGAATGGTTGTCTGTCTCTATGTGTCAGCCCTGTGATAGTCTGGCGACCTGTCTAGGGTGTACCCCACCTCTCGCCCAGCGTCACCTAGGAGGATAGGCTCCAGCGCCCCCGCGACCCTCAACAGGATAAGCTGTTACGGAAATGAATGAAATCCAAAAAAAGTCATAGTATAATATGTCAAACAAAAATTTGTGTGTGCACTTTTCCTACTTCTTCTGTGGCCCTCAATCATATGCTGGCTCCCTTAAAATAGCGTTCAGTCATCAAAAGTTTGAGAACCCCTCATCTAAGATTTTTGTTGCAAAATGCTCTCAAATGGTCAGTTTAGCTGTTTAGTTTCTAAAAATTTCCCCTTTGTGAATTTCCTCCAGACTGCTCTCGAGGGTTGGGTTGCAGAATGTGTACACTGAAAATGGCCCACCCCCACCAGTGTTAAATATGTTATTACTACCCTGTGCTGCAGATATTTATATGGCCACACACTTCTAGTGGGTCACTGAGACTTTTTTTTTTTTTTTTTTTTTTTTTTTTTTTAGAAAAATCCTGCACAGTGTACCTTTAAGTTCAGCCATTACAGTGAAAAGCTCTGCAGTAGATTTTCACACACTGTTGTAAGAGTTTGTATATGTGGCTTTATGTGTGAACCAGGACCAGAAATAACTCCATTAATATTGCTCATTATCCCCATTCAGTGAAATTACATCCCACCATCAATGCCTCCTGTGTGGGGACATGAAGGAGCTGTGCAGTTTACCAGAGGCTGTATTAGAAAGCCCTGCATAGTCTATGTGCACGCATTCAATGGCGTGAGCGCTTATCAGTGGAAGGAAAAAAATCCTGTAAATGACAGCACATGATCCCATATAAAGGCTCTGCGCCAACCTGTAATCCATACACTTGAATGAATGCTTCACCCGTGTGGACCCCTGTCATCTGATGTGGGTATTAACTGGGTGTATTACCGCATATAAAGAGCATATATGGCTCAGTGGCAGTATATAATGTGTGGAGGGTCAATGAGGTCTGCAGCCCGGTGTAATATTCCTGTCACTGAGCCTCATTCTGAAAACACCTGTAGATGCATCCGGCATCTTCCCTTTCACTAAGCGTAATTCACATTAGCATATGGCCCAGAATATCCAGCCCGGTGAGGCAGTCAGGAAGACAGCCTGGTGAGAGCGAAGGTAGCGGGGTTAGCTCTCTTGTCAAAACCAATATCCACCTCTTGAAGACTAGACTGGGGAGAGGCAGCCAAAATCATCTGCATAAAGGAGAGGCACTAAAATCACCTCTCATAAAGTACGACAGGGGAGCCAGCTCACACTGGTTAAAGCATGATGAAAGGAATGGAATCCAGCACAGCTCCCTGTCTGTGGATAATCAAACAACCCTGGCGCTAAAAGCATGGCATTCAAATTCAATTGTGAAAGCTGCTGCTGTCTGAGAAAAGAAAAAGACGCGAGAGGAAAAATACATCCCTGTTGTTTTGAACTCTGTGGGAGCTTAAAAGATGTGTTTTATAATGCCTCCCATTAGACATAAACACACAAACCCTAAAAGCAGAAAAATAGTTAACAGTACACTTGGTATACGCTGGAATAAAGATATGTAGTGGTAATTGCATCAAATGATGATTGATTGGTAATGCAATGGAAACAATAAAGATGTGCGCAGGCAGCGGAGTGATCTCATGATATCTTCAACCCGAGCATGACAGCCACATGAAATCCCCAAGGAAACTGAAGCGCGCATTAACCAGCAGACGGTGACAATATATCACATGGATTATCACAACATGTCAATGCACAAGATATCCTCGCTGCAACAAGCCGATCACCTTGTACAACTGAAGTGTCAGAGCAGCGACAAAAGATAGGGAAAAAAAAATGCTGTAAAAGAATCCGTTTAATCTTTAAAATGTAACTGGTTAATATATATATCTATGGGGCAAAATAACATCCACGCACATCAAAGAGCCGCACACGTTCTCTGACACAACAGCAGGCTTTTAGACTTTTACATGTAGTGGTGCGGCAGAACAGCCGAGGCAACGGAGAGAGGGAGTATGAATGCCTTATTACAGTGTGTGAAGTGGAGCCGGGAGCAGGGAGGGAGAGGGGAATGTCTCAGTGACAGAGGCTGATGAAAGCCCTGCACAGAGCAGTCGAAAGCGCCGACACATGACACAGCTCATAACTGCTCACCATCCAGGACAGGATCGCATTCATGTAGCCCTCGCCTTCATGTATATTTAAACACTCGCAGCTCCAGTTCAATTTCAGCTAAAAACATTTGCTTTTTCAACACACACACACACACACACACACACACACACACACACACATATATATACTGTATATATGAAATATCAGGGTGAGTCTCTCACAGCAGAGAGCTGAAAAGCCGCGGATGACCCCAAAATGGAAAGATCTTTCCTTTACGTCATTGTTTCATTTTAATTAATAGAAAAATTGAGCAGGCTGTAGTGGCTCTGACACATTAAGACTGTGTGATCTTCACACATGGGTGTATCTTCAAGGCCCTTGGTGTGTTTGTGTACGGGTGTCAATGTGTGAAAGTGTGTGGGTGTATTTGCTTGACTATATCTTTGTGTAAGAGAAAAAGGGAATGACGCGATGATGAGAGCGACTGAGCGAAGAGAGAAAGAGTATAGACACGAGGGCTGAGAGCGAATGAGAGAGAACATGGTGGTGATGGTAGGAAGAGAGAGAGGAGAGAGGAGTGGAGAGGAGGGGAGGGGGGTCTCTGTGAGCCCAGGGGGTAGGTAAGATTACAGATGTACACACAATGTTCTGGAGCACAGGCCAAGGGCTGAATAACAGAGTGTTGCTGTTTCTCCAGAGCTGCTTGCTTCAGCTCACTCTGTGCCTTGTTCTGCTCAATGCCCAGGGCAGCCATTCAGAGACTCTCCCCCAGTAACAGCACAGATAGACTCTCATATCCCAAATAGTTCCTCCAACAGAATGGCACTGTTGTTGATGAGCCCTTACACACACACACACACACAAAAAAGAAGAAAACACACAGGGTGGAGAAATTCAGAGAGAAGGTTCACATTTTTTACACTGCGGCGTTATTTGTTATTAGCCCTTCCTAGAGTACATTCCCAGCCTGTTTTTGTTGTTAGGTTTCACTTATTCCTATGTTCAAATGTAGGGCAGTAGGTAATTGCTCTGCCTTGCCTCCCTCCATTATCATTATAACCAGATTAAGGTGATACTACAATTATCACAAATGCCATGTAAACATCCAGGCTCGTGTTAGTCAAATTAAGGTAGGAATAACCCGATTAACCTGGATTACATGTCAATCTTGTGGATTACTGTGGCACGTATAGAGCTTAGTCTAACTTCGGTCAATGTTCTGATTCGGAACGAAGAGAGGTGTCCTTCTTACATGTGACAGCAAAAAGTCATTGACCCTCCTTTTTTCCTGCTCTTTATTCAACGCTTAAATAAGATATTTTCTGCAGGCTGCAAAAACACTACCAACAGTGAACCTGGTCATCAAAGAATAAAAGTCACGAACAATGTATTAGTTAAGAGTCTTGGTCACAGGGCTGCTCTCAGGTCCCCTTTTTGAAGGTCTCACTCTCAGACAAAGAGGACTGAGGATTTTATTTCAAGATTAGTCAAATCACAACTGCCTAGATATCGTTCAACTGCCTGTGCAAAAAAAAAGGAGTGTTGAATAAAGATGGTTAAAAGGCAAAACAGAGCACATGAGTTGTCTCAACATGCCATGTGGCTAAGCTAGCAGCTAACAGCTAACAGTGCTATCTCCATAAACAGCACTTACCAATGGCAACAATGCTGACAGAGCTAACGGTGATAAGCAGGGAGGAACCAGAGAGTGGGTGCTATGCTTCTGCGATAATGCTGTTCCAATGTCAGCAGTGACCGCCACATGAGTGCAGTGCGGCGATGAGCTAGCCAGTGGGATGCACACATGCACTAATATGCATGCACTTTGGACCAGCTACCACAACAAACCACAGACAAGCTCAGACTACAACATCCACAGAGGGAGCGTGACTTACTTCTCAGCTCAGGACGCCATTACTAAATGCTCTGAACATCACATACAGAACCTTTACGTTGATTTCAGCTCCTTATTTTTGTACTTTTTGCTCATGGAAAACAAAAAATTCCCCTCTGCAGTGCCTTTTGGTTATTTTATCAAGACATTTCTCATGATGCACTGAAACATACACACAGGCTGTACATACATGCGGTATATGGCAATAAGATCATTTTCAGGAGCGCTTATGGTTTGCATGTTCCACATTTTATCTTAAGTGTGTCATGCAGTGTGGGACTCCCACTGGTCTGGTCTTGTGTCAGTCGCACCACACTCTGGTCTTGGTCATGTCTCGACTAACACACTGACAGACGGCCTTCCTATTATTTGCATTTGGAAGCTATTCAGTACTGGAGGTGGTACAGTGTCAGAAAACAAGGTACAAAATCTTTTGTCACCGGGGTTGTCATTTTGACAGTAGTGTTTTGTGCCATGACAAAGGATGCAAATTCTGTAGACTGTGTTTTCTCCAGGTCTTGGTAATAGCAGCAGCAGTGATATCAAAATGTGTCTCATGCATTGTACTGCACAGCTACAAACACCGCTGTCGGCGAGTTCTTTTGCAAATGAAATATGTCAAGCGCTTTGACTTTGTTAATCTCCCTTTTTTGTTTACAGTTTATCCGACAAAAAAACGATGGCAACATTTTCTTGTGAGGTGCTGGCTCACGTCCAAAGAAAAGAGAATGGAACAGCCGCAAACTCATTACCACGATGCAATGATGTACTTGAACTTACAGAGATCAACACTTCTGCAAATAGTTACCTGACTGGAATTTATACTGACTAAATAGGTATTTCAGATCAGGGCAATAAACCTGAGAGTGCAGTCCAAGGAAAGGCTGAAGGAAAACATAAACAGCCATAGATTGCGGAAACAAGGGGGCCGTGGGGGCCGGGAGTTTTTGTACTCTGAAATAATATATTTATGAATAAAAGAGCTGGAATATTTGTGTTTTTCTCAAAACTTTGCTTTAAATGAGGCAAAGATATTGGTCACTGTCACCCACTCCCACTGTCTCAAGTGTGTCTCTGTGTAAGATTTTTATCTCCTGAGTGCTGACTCAGGATTATAATGACTATGGTGTTGATTCAGACGTGCACCTGGATGCATTTTGGTTGTGGACTGGATGTTTGTTGCTCACTGTGGATTCATCTTGACGTTTTTGTGTAAACAGGCTTCACCTTTTGGATGTGAATCACAGTGTCGGATCAGTGGGGTTCATCTGAGCATGCGTACTTCAATATGTGTGTGTTCATCACGCATGTAGATAAAGCAGAGTGTGGTGTCGGATTAAAAAGTATTTGTGATTGTTTGTTTCAGTGAAGATGTCCCTCTGTTCAGACGCAGAACTAAGCTTGGCTAGATTTCAGTAAGGTACAGAGGTTTAGTTAGAGGGTTTTCTACGAAGCTTTCCTTTGTCACTACGCAGTTTCACCTCATTTTTGAACTTCTGTGTAAATATGTGTTATTGTAATCCTTGTTTTTTCCTGTTTGTGCCTTTTTTGTCTCTAGTATCTCTTGTGTGAACATTTTTGTCTTTTATTTCTTTTAGATATATTAAAAATATTCCTGTCTGTTTGTAAAATGGTGGCAAGAACATTTTTTACCTTTTACAAGCCCTCAGGGTCGTGCATTTTCTTATGTTACTGTAAATTTTTCTGTAGTTTTATTTCATTATATGCACAATAAAGAATTAAAATTTGAAGATGCACTCTGTGGTCCATGAAAACAATAACAATTAAGTAAAAAATGTCAATAGAAAACATCTAACATTCAAATTAGGGGATGAATCCACCAAAATGTATTTCATTTCTGGATTTATTTGGTCTTACATATAGAATCAAAGCATTACATGCATATATATGTATGTGGATTTTGTGGATTCCTTCCCAAATATGAATGTAATATGTCTTTTATCCCGTGCTTTTCTAGTTTGTGTCTGTCATCTCTTAATATATGGAAATTGTATTTTATCCTGACGAAGGCAGTTCACAGAAGTGTTAATCTCTATTAGTTGAAATAAATAATTGCATCAGAGTAATGAGCTTGTGGTTCTATTATTTCATCTAAGGCATCTGAATTCTGAAGCTTGTCATTATGATTTAAAAAAAGGCACATTACATTTTAAGAGTACACTGGGCATGAATCTACTACGACGAGGATGAAGTTGTGTTTAGAAGGGGCGTGTCAGTGAGTAGGCTCGTGCTGAATAAGTGCCACAGAAAAGCTGACACACAACAAAGCCGAGTCCAATACAAGCATGATCACTAGCTGCTCAGAAGAAGAAAAAAAAAGAGTATATCCAGAAGCATCCAAGCAGCCTGAGCTTGCCAGCTCTTCCAATCAGCCTCACTACATCCTGACTGATAACATCACAAGTCAGCGCCAACTGGAAAAGAGAAAGTCTGCTCTGAAGAGCTTCAAGGTGGAGAGAGCGTTGACCAGTTAGCCTCAGCTGTAATGCCATTTCAGAGCATATTTCACTGTGCAGCTTGACTAATCTAAAGTTGCTGCGCAGTGTCGGTCCCTGTTAAACCACGTTTTTCTCTGTTATTGTGTGCATTACATCGTCTCTCATTTAAGGAACGTTTCCTGTGCAACTGTGCACAACAAAGACTGATGTACTTTTCTGCACACCTGAGAAGCAGAAGTTGTTCCACAAATTCACACTGTGCAGTTCACGAGCTGTACTGGAAGTGTAACAAAGCAAAGTCAGGGCAATTTTTTTCTCAAACCAAAAAACTACCAACATTATTTCTTATGGATAACCTCAATAAAATTCTCCAACATCAAAGACGATTTGTTGTGGAAGTAGCAGACATGCAATCGTGTAAACTGCTATAGTAAAACAAGGTGATTGCCTTTACACTGGATATGAGTGTAGCTGCTGTATTGTCATTATGGCAGTTGTTTTGTCACTGTAATGTTTTTGTATAAATCCCTGCAAAAGTACCTGGTGTGATACAGCATCTAACAAACAAACAGAGTAATATAATCTGACTTACTGAATTCACACTGCTCGCCAATCATTTTGGTAATCAAAACCTACAGACAGAGAACTGTGCAGGCATCCCTCTCTTTGAAAATAACTTAGTGTACATCATTATACAGTGGCCGACAAGAGAAAGCGCATTATATTGGCCAGAAACTTTTCCATCAGGAGAAACGTGCTGCAGCTTCAGAAACAATGCCAATTCAAAAACACAAAAAACAAACAAATACGACAATAGAAATGTGCTGCACATGAAAATCACCTGCAGAAAGCAAAAAGAAACACATTAACAGCAAATACAGAAACAATGCAAAATCAAAAACAGACAATCTAGTTCACACGACAAAGCTTCTCCAGGCCTGTAGGGGGAGCACTGAGCAGAACAGACCAGTCAGTCTGAACAGAACAGTCTCGTTAGCTATGTACATTGTGCTATTTTACGATATCATAAAAGACAAAGTCAGAATGTAAAAAAGAAATACGTACATGTCGCTACTTTACTCCATTTTTCTTCCCACACTACCTGAGTCTTATTTCAGGGGCTGTAGCCTTTGACAGATTGATATATTTCAGGCTGATGGAGGACCGTTTTCAGGTAAACTTCATGTGATTAAATTCAGACTAGTCCATACCCATTGGTAGCTTTGTCACCTTCTACCTATGCCAGTCCTCAATGCCTATGTGCAGTTTCACATAGATTGACCACGTCAGTAAGTAAAAAAAGTGGGACAGACAGAATGACTGACTGACAGAATGACACACTGACAGTTTCCATGATTATGTACAGCATACCATACCATGACTTAGTCATACCAAAAATTAGAAAGAAAAAACAACATTTGGCCACAGGGGGAGCCACAGTGATCGGTCGCATTTTAGCCATTTTTAAGCATTTTTCTGTTGTTATAGCGCCACCCAGTTGCCAATTAGAGTTAAATTTCTCCAGTCACCTTGAGGCGTCCTGTTCTACATATCTACCAAGTTTAGTAAAAATCAATATGGCAGTTAGGCCTAGATAAGTTTGCAATTTCAATCGGTTGCTATAGCTCCCCCCTTTGGCCAACTGATGTAATATTGCTTCATTCGCATCCTCCCATGACCCTCTACCACTGTGCCAAATTTCACATGGATTGACCAAGTCAGTGAGGAGAAAAACGTGGAACAGACACACACACACACACACACACTATATTATAGTCATTATATAGTAAGATTGTTTAAGCTGTGTGCTTTTAGTTAATAGTAATGTTAACAACAGTTAACAGTTAGCTAATTAACAACTGTTAGATAACTTAACTTAATATGTAATTGTCACTGGCGTCGAATGCATCTTGGGATAGGCAGGGCCACGAAGGATTCATCTATTGCATCCTCCATGCTCAGGGAAAGAAGGCAGCATTTCTTGGCTGCATTTGAAGGAGCATTCAGAATGGGACAGCCTTGACTGCGCCAATGTGCCGCAATGTCTTTAAATGCACCCTTCAAAGGCTGCAGCCCCTGAATTGAGACACAGCTACTCTCTCTCATGGTCTCTTTCTCTCGGGCTGAAAATCAAGCTGTTCACTCAGTGCTCCCCCTTCAGGTCTGGAGAACTTTGTGTGGACTGCAGCGTTTATCTGTTGCATTTGTTTTCTGAGTTGTGTGTTTTTGACTTTGCATTGTTTTTGCTGTTCTTTCTCCAGCACATTTTTTAATTTGCAGCTTGTTTCCATTGTTGTATTTGTTTTGGATTTTTCTATGTGTTTTTTTGAATTGGTATAGTTTCTGAAGCTGCAGCACGTTTCTCTCAATGGAACTGGCCTGTTTGCCCTTGTCAGCCACCGTATCATTACACATGGAACGAATTATCATCTGTTTTCTGAAGCATATTAAGGGTGCTGTATATTCCCCAGTTTTCTCACAGTAGAAGCCAACCCAGACTGTCTTCAGGGCTCATCAGGAAACTATCGCCTGCTTTTGAATGGGATGAGAGGAGCTGATTTGATTGGCCATTAATGAAGCTGCCCTGCTGATAATTTATTCCTAACTGACAATCATCCCTTTGCACTCTCCTTTTCCAGATTGCGCAGCACTGATCTCTGGTCACAAATATTGAGAATATATTTGGGCCACACCCAAGGGTACCGAAAACAGCTCTCAGATGATTCATTCTTGTAAAGGCTTTAAAATATCTATATCCATATCATATTTGATTGTTCCAGAGGACAGAACTAAAAGGCACAGAGAGGCAGCCTTTGTCAATTATGCCCTTAAACTGTGGACAGTCTGCCTGAGGGACCTGTTTGTATCATCTTTTTTCCTCTAACACAAACGTTTTGATTGTCTTATGTTGAGTACTTTGTGTTGCATTTTATGCGTGAATTGTGCAACATAAATAAAGTTATTATCATTATAATTATAATTATTATTATTATTATTATTATCATCTACAATTAATCTCTGAATGACGTGAAACAGCTCAAGAAAAATCTGTTTGCTTTTTAGAGGTGTGTGACTGCATGTCACAGTCCCTGGCCTGTAAAACGCTTTTAAAAAAATGAATGAATATTTACAGTTTTCTCGATCTGCTTCATGGATTTTCATTCCAAGTGATTTGACAGAGGAACCTCACAGCCCACACTGGCCTGTAGGCCCACCCCCTAATCATGAATATTTATGAGGAGGCAGAGAGAGCAAAGGCATCCATAATAATATCCCCCAGACCTTAAAGTTGTCTCAATCTGATGTTGCAAAGTCAGAAACCTTGAACCTAATCATCTCAGGTCAAAACATCAATGTTCATCTCAACATGTTGATTTATATTCACCTCTGGCCCAAAAAAACACGAGCTTAATAAAGTGCAGTAAAATTATTCATCACTATTTTTCATATAGAGATTTTTTTTTTGTATGTATTCATCACATGGAAATCAATTTAACATACATGCATTCACACTCTTTCTCTAGGTGTATATCCCCAACTTTCTACTGTTGCAGCAGCGCCTCTGTGCTCTGACCTGGTATAAACTCACATCTACTATCAGTCCTGTTGTCCAAAATGTTGCTCACAATCTGGCTTTAACGCTGCTTGGCTTTGGTGTGAAAGGTTTTAAACACATAATGATAATGACACAGGATAATTAGATCATTATCACAAGATTAAGAGCAAATTTATGGCAACTTTTGAACATCGACTGAATAAAAAAGTGGATCTAGCCAACATGATGTCACCCATTTGTTTGTGGATTTCTGTTTTGAAACCTCGAGTTTGACAGTTTGGCCGTTGCCATCTTAGATTCTTGGAGCCAGAGGTGACCCTAATTGGACGAGAGGGTGGAGCTTGGGAGGCTAAGCGTTGCTACACCTCCACCTGAATGATAGTGACTGTGGTAGCAAGCTTCAATCACAAGGTAGACACGCCCTGAAGCATACCCTGCTTTATCGTCTATGTTACTCTAAATGGGACCATAATTTACAAGATGAACATCATGCTGTATTGAAGAAAAATTAAAACTAGCGACTGAGTGCGCACACACATTAGGAGAATGTTTAGTGAGGTCATAAATCAAGAGAGAAGTAGAGTCATTTTCTCATAGACTTGCAATCAATGGAGTCGCCCCCTGCTGGCCATTAGAAACAATGCAGGTTTAAGGCACTTCATCATTGGCTTCGCTTTTCAGACCCAGAGGCTGTGTCCACCTCTGACTTACAGTCTATGTTTTGAATCCCTTAACAATAAATTCTGCAAACCTCAATCTATATCAATCTAATTTTACATTGCTGCACTTTAGTTTGTTAAATTAACTTTTCATACAAGTAAAGAATTTCTACAAAGTTACTTCACACTGTGTCGAATTGGAGGTGCAAGGTTTGCAGCAACAACTTTTAATGAAGTACATCGGCGAGGAGGTGTGATTATCGGCTTGACTTGTAGTTATGAAGCTGCTCACCTGTGAATAGTGATGACTAGAGACATCAACAAGCTGAAGAGGTCAAACGCAGGTGGAGCGTGTCTTCATTATCTTGTGGCAAACACGAGGGTTTCTGTGTGAAACTGCGTGTCTTAAACCTCTTTGCCTCTTGGTTTCTAAACAAGTTCACGGACAAGGATCACAGCCCCGAAAAGTCTGCAGAAATCTACTGTAAAAGTCAGATTGAGTCTGCTGTTCACTGAAATTGGCTTGTGACCAAAATGATTTGTACACATCTGGGGAAGTCACTTGACATGCGACACCTCCTAACTCCTCTCCGACCTGCAGCAATCTGCAGACGAGCTGCTGCAACACGACACAAAAGCCTGTTTGAGTCCAACTCACCGGTGCTGCTGATGTAAACAGCAAATTCAATATATGATTTTGCAGCTGTAAAGTAGCACACGATCGTTGAATTGAAATTCTCATCCACGAGCTTGTATTAATATTGTAGATAATAACACACAGATATTAATGCTATCAGCCAAAACAAAGACGATGCACTGAAGCTTAAAATGAAATATCACACTGTTGTTTTCTTTGTTAATTTATGAATTCTCACAAGATAAAGAAACATCCAGTCTGAACCCAAAAGGTTCATTATCAGAGAAAAACGACAAAGTCAGGATGCCCTGACACAAGGGGTGAACGCACTGACCATTATTCACAACAAAGCTGAAACTGGTGATATCTCTGCTTAAATAAATCCATTAACTTATAACCCAAATTGTTGCTGATTGATATTTTGTTGTTTGGCTAATCTATTAATTGATTAAAACGTATTTGATACAAAAATTAAAAGCACAGAGAGAGCACTATAGTAAATGTACACAGTAAACCAAAGTACGTACTGAGGAATTCAATTTTTATTTCTGGTACTTTACACATTGTTAGTTTCATTATTCTAAATCAGTGTTTTACTCAGGATATACAATGTAATATTATATAATTTAATGCCTCCTCTACTCACAGATCTCAAGGTAGATCCTATGTATTAAGCATCACATTATCAACCTACTGATGTGAGAGATGTGAGAATATTATCTGAGTTTTCTTTTAAAGTGCGTTTGCTGATCCAAATCAAGGCCACAGTGCGGTTTTGTCATTGGAACAGTGCATCAACTCCACCACAGCGCCTCTCTGACCTTGTTACATGCCCTTTTTCCCCGACAATTACAGCCCAGTATTAGGCTTTTGTCCTGTGCCACGCTGTGGTGGCCTTGCTGCCTGTATACAGCTTCTCCTGTGTGAATGACAGCTGATAAAAGCTCTGGGCTTTTGCTGGCGTCACCGCCACTGTGTAATTCCACTGCAGGGGAGTGTGCTTTTAGCTATGAAGCCCACTGCCACAAGAGCACTAAAGACACAGGCACAAGCCCTCGCCAAATTGCCCTTAAGCTCCAGAGACATTTCATCTGACATGTTATTGATGGAGACAATAGTCACTATTCTAACCGTGTGTTATTTATTGTATTGCATCAGTAGCCCTGTGCATACCACCACCACACACTGAGGCACAGCAGCGAGAGATAAGGCTGGTAGCTGCATCAAATACAGCCACCCTAATTATGAGGGTCCGCATTAAAATTTCATAACAAAAAACAGGATGACAATAAAGCCTCTCAAGTCAATAATGCACCAAGGCGGCACAATACAAAAATTATTTTAAACAACCCAGAAACCTCAAGTAAAATACTGAACCCAGCTTATTTATGCTTGCAAAAGTGTGTGCGTGCGTACATGAGTGCGTGTGTGTGTGTGTGTGTGTGTGTAAGAGAGAAAGAGGGAGAGAGAGACCTTGAGTGCAATGGGAGGAGTAGATGCTGCAGCATTCAGGGAGGGAAAGCAAAGCTAACTGTGAGTCAGACTCTCTTTCTCTCTCTCTTCGGCCCTTACCTCCCTCCTTCCACTTTCACTCTCCCCTTCTCCTCCCTCTCTCAGCACTTAAGCAGCTGCCTCCACTTATGCAGGGCACATTTCAGATGACAGGAGGGAGGGAGGAAAAAAAAAAGGGGAGGAAGGGAATGATGGGGGGCGGGGGGTAGCAGGAGGAGCAATGGGGGAAGGAAACAAAAGGTTGCACTATGATTGCACAACGATTCAAAAGCTGCTGAAGGGGGACATTCCAGCCTAGGTGAGGATGCTACCCCCCTTCCTCTTATTCCTCCTCCTCCTCCTCCCCCCGCTCTAAAAACCTACGCTGCCATACATCAAAGAGGAGAAGGTTAACCGCTAGACACAGTAACCCCTGTAATAGAACCGTTTTCTAATGACCATCAAAGAGTGTTTACTACCTCTGGGCCTGTGATTAATGGCCGCATGCACGGGCAACCTCCTACTTCACATCCTCTCTCCTCGTGCTCAGAGATGGTGAAAGAGATGTGGCGAAAATGACAGCTGGGATTCTGAATGCTCCAGTAAGATCTTTTAGGACACGACCAGCTTGACCTCCCAACCCCCTCTATGACAAATTAGTGTCTAATATCAAGACACACACACAAAAAAAGAGGACATATTGAACGTCCTGTGATAAGACCGTCATGGTGCTTTTGTGGATTTAATGAATGGGTGATGATGTAGCAGTGAGACTGATCTTGTTGTAAATTAAATAAGATTTAAATAACAATAAAACGGATGATTGATTTTTCACTTTTATAGATGATTCTTGAAGGTTTTTTTTCACTTACTGTTCATACTTACACCTACAAAAAGTAATGAACTATAATTCGTATATAACCCATGTAATCATAAGCCAGGAGGCGGTGATCATGTGACCTATGCGCTGCAGGTTGTTGTCCGTCATATGATGGAAGCAAAGGAAGTTAGGTCATGTCGTATAAACAGCAATGAAGTCTTCAAAGAGAGGTGGTTGGGGTGGGTCAGACGAATACAGGACTCTGACCCAGGAGACCAGAGTTTGTAACTAAAAAAAAAGGAGTTCATTTAAGTTACATACGTACCTAATGTCATGTCGTCGCTTTACTTTAGGTGTGAGACATGACCACGCCAACCATGATTCTTTTCCTCAACCTAACTTAACCGATAATGCTAATTTGTGAGATATCATACAGTGTATTTATCATATACTCAAAACTAAAACTAAATGCCAGATGTTTCTTTTGTCAAAATATCAATACATCATGGTCAGTATCTTTATTGGACACATCCGTATGTTCTAGAAGGTGTGTATCTCCATGGCAAGTTCCCCTGAATCAAGAAAACACACTTGTTTTCAGGGACAGTGTATTTTGCAGGTGAGATATGGTTTGGGCACAAAGACAATGTGGTTAGCTTAAGGGAAAAATCACGGTTCGAGTTAAAGTAAGTTCTTTATTTATAATAAAAATCTAACAGTGGGGAAACCTTGAAGGTTGGGTTGAAGTCTAAAGAGCAATGTAGCAAAGAGAGGCGGTCGGGGTGGTGGGTGGGTCAAACAAGCACAGGACTCTGACCCAGGAGACCAGACATTGTGTCCTGTGTGAAACCAATACAAAAAGAGTTAATTTAAGTTCCATACACACCTAATGTCATGATATCACTTAATATGAAGCATGAAACATGACGATGCTAACCATGATTCTTTTCCTCAGTCCAACTTAAACCAATAAGGACGCTAATTTGTGAGACAATAAAGTATATGTATCAATAAACAATATACTCAAAACTAAAAATGAATGCCAAATGTTTCACAAAATCATGTTTCTTTTATCAAAATGTCAATACATCATACCCAGTATCTTTACCAGACATGTCCATATGTTCTAGAAGGTGTGTATCTCCACATCAACTTCCCCTGAATCAAGAAAACACACTTGTTTTCAGTAACAGTGTATTTTTTAGGTGAGGTATGGTTTGGGCACAAAAATGACGTGGATAGCTTTAGGTAGAAATCGTGGTTTGCGTTAAAGTAAGTTCTTCATACATAATAAAACTCTTACAATGAGGAATCTTGTAGGTTGGGTTGAAGGACTGCTTTGATTGGGATAGGGGACCTTCATTGTCATGGTTACAATAACACACACATGGTTAAGGTTAGGGAAAGATCATGGTCATGCTTTAGAAGCAACACAGTTGACACTGACTAACAAAGGTCTCTTGTGTTAAAGTCTGATGTTTTGTTGATACATTCATCCAAAATACAGGCTTGTAGAAATAAACAGCTGAAATCTACATTTCTTTACCACTGCAAGGAAGGACAGCGTCTGCATCGAGTGCAACTCACATTTTACACATTACAATGCAGATTTACACTAAACTGAAGGCGTAAACATGCATAGCATCTGCCTCGCTAATTGATTGAATATTGTGTATTAATTGCACTGAAGACATTCTGTGGGCTTAATTTAATTAAAGTAATCTCAGTGCTAAATGCAGTACACATAGCTTGTATTTTAAAGCTGGATAACTTGAGTGGTAAACAATGCAGCAGAACATATCACTGCAGAGTCCAGTGTAATCACTGGTGACAAAAGGACAGTAAAGTTGTCACACTGTAAGGTCTGTTTCCCCTGACAACTGTGTTGACGGATGAGAAATAAAGATGACTAACACTGTGACTCGAGCAGCTACCAGAGAGGAAGCTGTGTCAAGGGGGAAGGAGGCTGCAGGAGTGATGCAGGCTGCTGCTACACTGATTACAGAGTCTCTCGCTTTGCTTTGTGGCCTGAAGTTAGCTGCACAAATCATCCTAAAGTTTGTCTGATGAGCATTTCATTCAGAGGTTGAATAGGTGGGATTTTCACTTTAATAACATAAAAAAAAAAAAAACTCACAATAATACAGCTTATCTGCGGGGGTCATATTGGTTTGGCTCACTGCATTAATCACATCTACACACTTACACACTCTCTGGAGCGCAAATTTTGTTTTGCTTTGATTTCATTTTCTGCTATTTAACATCAAAGGTCAGTGTTAAGAGCTATTTGTTCTCTAACTAAGATAATGTCACAGATGCATTATCATTATGACTTTTCAGGTATTTTGCAACTTTAAACAAACTCATCTTTGTAGCTAAAACACATCATTCACTTTAAAAACATTTTATTAAATGATCATAATGCGTAAAATGTTTTTAGTTCATAATATCATTTCCGAAATATCAAAATCTTTGTATGGAGTCCAAACATGCTTTAAAATAATTGTTTGACATTTGAGGGAATTTGCTTTATCGCTTTCTTTCTCAGAGCTGGAAAGATTAGTGACACCGTCAGGTCTGTGCGTTAAGGAGCCAGGAGGCAGTTGACCTAGCTTAGCATTACACCGGAAGCAGGGAGCAACAGCTAGCCTGAATAACATCATTCAAGCTAAAATATCTCTGATAGAACCTTGTTTGCTTCAGCACCTGCCAGGTACCAGACAGCAGAGTCAACAAAGCTTCTGCTGTAACGGTTCAAGTACTCAGACTGAACTGTCACAATACGGGGCTCACGGTGTGGTGCATGCAGTCGCAGAAAGAATACACTGTGTGTAGATGGATGCACATGAAGTTCCATCCCAAAACTTTTAGCTGCACACTGTTAGCAACATGTGCTAACAGCTGGTTAGTGAGTGAGTCAGTCACATTATGGCGAGCGCAAATTGAGTGTTCCAGGAATGACCCCTAAAACCCTGAAATTAGTTAGCATTTGGTTTTGTTCCATGACATTTCAGTCAGACAACTCACGTTTTATTTCAATAGAACATGGTGAGTGTTTGGCATCTAGACTCCAGCCTCATCGCTCCCCGCAGATATGTTTACATGAGATATTGGGGAGTGATGATTAAATATTTCCCCCCTTAGCCAGAGCCTGCAGGTGGATGCAGGTTGAGGTGGGGCTGAAAGAGTGAACACCATTACTGAAGCAGGGCAGCAGTGGCATTGACATGGCAAGGGGACAGCTAGAAAGATTTTGCAACTTAAATAGAGCGCCAAATTGGGAGGGTGTGTTTTGTAGATGACATATGAAAAGCTCGCAGACATGCAGGCGTCGCTCCATAAAATACATCAGTAAATACCCAACAAGTGAACTTAGAATTTTTTATGTGTCTTAAGAAAGGCGGTTGCTAGGAAGAAGATAAATGAGACGACAGAAAGTCATCAGGTCAAACACATCTTAAGAGCCTTGTTGTGGTGACATCATGAAGTCATGCGACCGCAGTGTAGTTTGTCTATAACCTACTTTTAGCTTTTTACTTCTGATGATTACATTTAGGCTTCTTAAATCATAAAAGAGGTGTTTATTTGTGAAGATTATGTTGCTGAACAAAACGTGTAAGTATCTCAAACATTTGTTTGCCACAAGCTTTTTTCGGCAATATTCCAAAATTCAAGATAAAAATCCTGTAGGCTTTTGGGTCCATGTCATTGGTTCGACAGCCCATTGGTTCGACATCCCATTAGTCCGACTGTCCACAGTGCTGAACGGCTTGCGGCGGGCGTATGGTGCGCCGCGACCGGCTTGAGGCGGAGCAGGCTCACGGCTTATGTGTTTGTCACTTTCTTTTTCATTTTAACCCACACCATGATCTTTTCCTGACCCTAACCAAGTGGTTTTTGTGCCTAAACCTAACCAGACCTTAACCACAGGGCATCATGATGATTTCGGAACGGACTTTGGAACAATGAATTTAATATGGTCAGAACAATGGGATGTCGAACCAATGGGCAGTTCCCAGGCTTTTTAACGAGGGAACCAAGGCGACGCTAAGTTCCATATGACCCTACAGAAAAACCCTGGAGCACTACATGAAACACCAGAGCTGAAAGATCTGCCTGTGGGTTCCTGATCAGCATCAACAGCAACAGAAAGTTCCTTCATAGTACCGTCACTGAATGAAAACACAAAAAATTCAACAACATTACCCAGATGTGCCGATCACCAGGATTGCAAATGTCTGGGTGCTTTGAGCCAGCATGAAAGTAACTGAAACACTTCTCCTGATGCAAGTTGTTGTTGTTGTTTTTTTATATATAATTCTACATATATTGGTAGCTTCAATTTCATAACATGAGAGATGTTTTTCAGTTTTATAGCCGGTTGTGATCTGTTACCTTTTTGGAAAGTGTTCAGTGTTCGTATAGTGTTGCACAAAAGTGTTTGAAATGTTCCTGATTTTTTTTTTTTAAGATATTTTTTAGGGCTTTTTAGCCTTTAATGTATACGATAGACAAGCGTGAAGGGGGGAGAGAGAGGGAGTGACATGTAGCAAAGGGCCACAGGCTGGAGTCGAGCCCGGGCCGCTGCGGCAACAGCCTTGTACATGGGGCGCCTGCTCTACCACTAAGCCACCAGTGCCCCATGTTCCTGATTTTTAAAATTAAAATAGTCTTTCAGTCCCCAGCAAGAAGATTTTGTCTCTTTGACACTTGCACTACTGTCTGTTCAAAATGAATGAAAAGAAACGTATCTTGATGCATTAGAGTTTTTCCCCACTGTACCAAACTCACAACGGGTTGTGACTTCTAAACCAGAGTCTGACTCTTACGTGACTTTCGTGTACCCTTACACTCCACAACTAGCAGGTGAACTATTTTTCTCAGGAGTGGATGGAGAGAGTAGGAACTAAAAGAAGACTGAGTGAGACTCACATGACTCCAAATGAATGCTAATGCTCCTCATGTGTCAGCTGAATGTTAAAATAGGTATTTGTTTGCTAATATTTCAACAATAAAAACAATCCTTTCAGCTATTCGTGTATGTACAAGGTTGTGAGGCAAAGACTAGACTGACTGGAGGTTAAATCACTTTCACCAGTCTGTTCATCAGTCAGTGTGTCCAGTTGTTCCTCAACACTTCTTTTCTGTCTCTTTAGTGAAAAACAAGCCGGCCATTATGACGAGAAAGATCAGTAGATTTGCAGCATCTTACAGAAGGCCAACAAGCGATCAACTGAAAGAGGTCATTAATTGCATCATGTGCTCACCGCTTCACTTTCTTTGAAAACTGCAAATGTTATTTTTCGAATATTTGTGATGACAATAATCACACTTTCAGGTTACCTCAAGAAAGCTTTTTAAAAAGCGGAGACATTTCTATTGGAACATTTCTTTCTTTTCATCAAGACATGGAGCTCAGTCCGTTGAGTTTGTTCATTTTACCTCTAAGGACAAACACTGTGTAGTACAGAAAGAGACAGCAGCACATTGGCTATACTCTAAAGCTCTCTTAGGATCCATCAGGATGGCCAATAGTGAAAAAGTAAAATAAGTTCACGAGATAAGGAGCATCTAGCAATAAAAAACATTTGTTGCAGAGACTAAAACGAGTAAGTGTTCAGTGGAAAGATCCACAGCATCTTTGGCTTCCCAATTCCCTCTTTCCTAGCACAATAAATGTCCTGCTAATAGGTCCACAGTCTCTTGAGCCAAGACAAAAGCAGCTCATTGATAACGGCTCAATAAGTGAGCATGGAGGTCTGTCGAGGGCTTTGAGGAATTTCCAGTCAATATGTGGCCATAATGGATTGTACATGGCCTTTTTAAAACAGTATTTTAGTCCTGAAATTGCAGTAGCTGCAATTTGCCAACTTCTGCTAACCCCACCACAATACAATAACCATGACGAAGACACAATAGAGTTATAAATAATAAGCAGCTGATAAATAGTTAATGCACGCTGGGGATTTTTTTTTCTTGTAAAATATAGTTCTTTTTAGGTTATTTCTTTAAATCTAATAATCATGATCCTGAGAGAGGGATACATTTTATCCGTCACATATTACACCCTTATTATTTTCCTCTTTAAACCGCGATCTTTTATCAGCGTTTTGTTTTTCAAAATGAGAGACTCTAAAATGAAGACAGTTTCATCCACATCACAAAATCCATTCCATTACTCTGACAGTGAAGATTTCCCTTTGTTCTCGCAGCCACAAATTATTTCCCTGTTGCTTCAGAAGGCGACTCCTTTACTTGGCTTCAAAACCAAAGGACGGGGGCAGGTGGGGTGGAGGGAGGGAGGGGGGTGGTGGTAGAGGACAGAAGGAGAAGAAAGGAGATACATGGAGGAAAAAAAAAGAGGGAGAAACAGGGGGATGAGAAAGGGAGGGCAGAGGGAGAAAGGCCAGAGAGAGACAAGGCAGAGAAGGGGGCGTCAGTCTGGGAGAGAGTGTGTGCACAATGTGTTTGTACGTGTTGAGGGTTAAGACTGAGAAGGGCATGGGACGCGCAACAGCCGCACTCTGCCCTTCGGACCGCCTACAAACTCAAACCTCAATATTCACCCGCCATGTCTGCTCGCTAATACGCCGCCTTCCTTTGATATTTGTTTTCCCTTTTTTTAAAGTCATTGATGTTATTAGTTTTTGAAACCCGGCTTAGAGGCTTATTGATAGGCTGCGCAGATGGAAATATAAATGGCCTCAGAATCTCTGATGAGAGAGAACAATAATTCTTGTCTCTTAGTTGTGTGAAGCTGCCGCACATCTACAACACTTAAACAACACTGGGAGGGAGTTTCTGTGTTTTCCTGTGTCAAGATGCTCCTGTATGTTGCAGTTTAGGCCGCCGTGTTTCCAGGGGACTTTACCAATAACAAATAAAAAGCCAGCAGCTTTCCTGTGAAACACCTAATCAGGCAGTATGTGGAATCAGTGAGAGCAGTAAAAGGAGCACACTGTCACGGTTTTAATGTGTGTGTCTCTGTGTTCAGGAGGTGGAGGGGGGGGGGGGGGTTAGCCTCTGTGATGTGCCACAGCTGAAATTGGCAGGCTATCAGTCACAACCCTGTAACACAATGTACAGCATTTCTAAACGGTATAAAGAGATATGACAGCCAAGAAGGCAGAGAGACAGATTGAGGGAGGGAGAGAGAGAGAAGACACGGAGACAGAGTGCAAAGCACAGAGTGAGAGTGAGAGAAATGCCATTTTTAGAAGCCTGATGTGTTAGTCTAAATGTTTTCTTTACAACTGGGTCAGAACAGCACATTATTCTAGACTCGGAGAACAAGCATTTAAGTCTTTTGACATCGACAGATCTCGGTGCAGCAGGTCACATTTCTCATCACGGCAACAGACACATCACAGCCGAGGTCTTTAAACGACACCGTATTGTGTCCAAACGAAGGGGAAGTTGGCAAGATGTTTGGAGCGGGGGGGGCAAGCTTTTCTTTGGACAAATGAGAACAAAGCCTGCTCAGCCTCCCTGTTGGTAATCAGGCCTATTGATTAGTGGCTGTGTGGGTCTGTGAGGGGCCGTAGAAGCCTGGGAGCCAGTGGCTGTGTGCATATGCACAGGGGTATTAGCAGCGCTTATTCTCCGGGCCTATGGGACAATGCAGCCTCTGAGCGAGGTGATTAAAAGGCCCGAGCTATTGAGCTCCTCCAATCAATGCCCTCCTGTGCTGCAGGACAGAGCCGGAGGCCACTTCCTAAACAACACTCACACACATGCTAACATATTATCACTTTCCCTACCCTCCTTTTCTCTCCTCTCCCTTCCCCCCAAAATCTTAAACCAACTTTGTTAAGTGTCAGGGCCAAAGGGAGCCAAATCCCCATTGCCCTGCTGTATGGCACGCCTTGACCACACCACACTGCAAAGAGACTTGCCATTTTCATCATGTGCAATGGCCAATTAAACAAATCTAATACCACACAGAAGAAGGGGTGTGAGATAAAAGTAGGAGCTTTTCATTTAAATGGATAAGGTTAATGAGTTATTTGTATGGTTGACGTATTCCGATGGTTTAAAAGGTTAGGCGCATCTACACAGCTGCCCTTTGGAGTGATCTCCTCCGTTTCACGCTCCCTCAAGCAGTGGTAATGAGAGGTCACTGTGCACCATGAGGGCCCTGGGAAGCCAGCAAGCCCCAGCCAGACAACCACACAGCCACCATCATATTACTAGTTCCTCCAAAATAAACAGGCCTTGAAGAGAGGAGCAGGTCATTCCAGCCCTTTCTCTTAAACTGCCTCTCTCCCTCCTCTCTCTCTCTTTCAATATCCTGACAAGTGGTCTGCTCTCAGCTCGCCGTGACCGGAGAACCCTCCTCCCTCTTGTTTTTTGGAACATCCACTTTTATATTTTCAATAACTGCAGAATCCTATTTTTGTTTCCTAATGGAGCCACTCTGTTTTTTTTTCTCGTCTCTAAATCCCATTACAGAGAACTGGCCCGTCTTCTTTACATCCGCCGCCATAATCAGACCTGCTATTTTTTGCTGCCGCATGTCTCATCAACACCTCAGTTAATCCAGTCAAAAATATCACATATTGCTGACATATAATCAGTCATGGAAAATATAACTCAATCACAGCATGATTATGGAATAACAGAGCAAATATACATCATGGCAATTTCCATACTGGCCCTGTTCTAGGCATGAACTTGGACTCGTGGTTAGCGAGAATCATGAGAGAAGGCCTCGCTTCGCTTAATTCAGAGCTATTGATTTGGTAATTATTTCATAAGCCGGTATGTCCAAATACTCACAGGCACAGAAAAGCCCATATCACAGGCGGCCAGGCAGCCTGGGGTGTGTTGCTGTCAGGTTTGCCAGGGTGAGCGGACAGAGGCGGTGGGCTCTGCTTAAGACAGAATATTGGACAAACACAAACAAACGAGGCAGCGGCCACTGTGACTCAGTGCTCTAATGAACCAGCGTATTGACTTGCTGGCTTTCTCTTTCTCTCTGCCTCCATGTCTCTCTCTTTCTCTCTCTCTCTCTCCCTCTTACACACACACACACACACACACACACACTCTGCCTCACTCGCTCTCTCCCTCTGTCTGCTGTGTTTGTATGGATCCCAGCTGCCACTCGGAATACCAATTACTGTAGGCCCAGGAGTGGGGGAAGGAGAGGGAGAGAGATAGTAGGAAAGGGAGAATGGGAGAGAAGGAGGGATGGTGGGGAGGCAGTGGGGACGAGGAAGGAGGGAAGGAGGAAGGGGGAAGAAAGAGGAGGAGCAGTGGAGAGGAAGGGAAGGAAATGGCGAGTGATCCAGGAGGCTCGTCCACACTTGGTGACCAGGAGAAGAAGCTCAGAGTCGTGGGTGATGACGAGAAGGCGAGGTGAGGGGGGGTTGTCTTCATCCCTGATGCTGTGGCACCTCACAAGGAGGGAAAATCAAAAAGTGTCTCCATGTGAGACACTTACATCCCCGATGCTGTGACACTCTTGCAGCTGACGCACAGGGTGGGAAAATCAAAGGAGACCTTTTTGTGGTCTGCCACAAATAGGTGCCCCCCCCCCCCCCGCACAGGAGGGAAGGGAGGGGGTGGGGTGTTGAGTGTTTCACAGGCAAAAGTAACATTTTCCCTGCGAATTCCTGGGACGAAGCTGGGCACTACATCTCCCATTACAAGATATTTGTATTTGATAAAGGGATTTGGACCGTGGAGAGCTTTTGGTTCCAATGACACTCCTTCTCTCCCTCTCCCTTTCTCTTCTCTTCTCCAACCACCGCAACAATTCTCATGACAACCATAATGAGCATGCTCACATTCTGCACGATACCACTAATTTGAGAAATTTCCAGCACAAAGACATAATTAGACAAACTAATTAGACGAAGACTTCGCTGCACAGAGATCCTCTGCAGTTCAACTCATCCGCCTACCTGCCGATGACTAAAATAGGAAGCGAGCCGTCAAGCCCATCCATGCTTATTCCCCTCAGTTAGTGCGGTGAGATGTTTGTGAGATGGCGCCCAAGGGAGAATAACATGATCTCTCCCAAGGGCTGCAGCCGCTCCTCAGCAGCAGAACAGCAGTGTCTTTGTTGTGGCTTTAGTGTCACATAGGGCTAACAGGTCTTACCCAGCCACAGATTGTCTTCCTATTTTTATCTGAGCCAGCGACATTGTCTAGATACTGTGAGAAAAAAAAAGCCGGCTGAGAACAATCTGCGCAGGCCAACAGCTATATGTAAGACATATTAATAAATCAGAGAGAGGCACTCATATGTGCCTGAACACTTAAAAATACACAGAGTTCCAGTTGAGGTGTTCATAGCGAGCTATAGGTGAAGTGGTGGGTTTTCTAATGAAGAATATGAGGAGAGTACTTAGAGAGAGTTGGAGAGGCGAGGGAGGCAGAAAGGTAATTGATTTTAAAAGTGATGGGAAAACCCACAGGTCTCAGGAGGGAGCAGCAAACCGTCTCGACGGATACAGAAACCCCAACTGCCTCCAAGAATAATGGAATTAATTCTTAGTCTGATTTAAATACATTTTATAATGGGAACTTAAATTAACATTTCCTAAAGCCCCCAGAGATGGAGTCAAAGTGTAAATTGTTACAATTTCTCTTTTTTTTTTTACTTTTCTCTCGACAATGGAGCCTTTGTCCTCTGAATATGTGTTCCACTCTGCACACTCTGTGTTATCCAAATATCAGTGTTTGCTCGTTATCGTTTTTTGTACAGTGTAAGATAAAAAAAAAAGTCTTATTATTATATGAACACGGACTGACTCGTGCATACACAAAAACAAACTTCCACACCCACATAAAAGTGCAGAGGGCCAAATAAGCATGTGCACATGCGTACGTACACATTCATATTTTCAACTGCTTGGCAGGCTGTCACTGCATTCACCGTGGATTCTCAGTGGTTGTGGGCAGATTTGTAAGAGTATAAGAGGGAGAGACACACGGGTGTTTGTTAGTGCTAATTTTCTGTCAGCTCACTAAGTCCAGGTAGACTCCATGCACCTCGGGATTAACAGTCAGCACGGAGGGCTTCTGTAAGCACTGGCTGCCCCTTAAACAGATAATACACACACACACACACACACACACTGTAATGCATACACAGTGCACATAGATACCTTACCCCGCCTCTCCAGAGGCCTCATCACTGGAGCCAAAACACTGCAGCAGCATACATCTTTGATAGCGAGTTTTAAACCTATTAGATCATATGGCTATAAAGTATGCATGCAGACTGTACACTGGCTCTCCCCTGACAAAGACTTCCTCTCACTGGAATTACCTGCATAAATAAACCATAAGCAAATCCCAAATAGTGCACACAAAAGGCAAAAAGGCGTTCTCATACGCGAGCATATATACACACCTCAGAGACAGGTATCAAAGGAGCAGGTTATACGCAGCATCATTTGAATATAAAAGGAAAAATACCTGCTGTTGTGATGCTCTCAAAGTATTTAGCCCACAGTGACAGATACAGCACTGTACCATAGCTAAAAAAATGCTCAACCTGGAAGTGAGGCTACTGGACACTATGGATGAGGGATGTACTTTCTGCTGCATATTCATACTGTAGGCATCACACACTGAGCAGTGTTTTCACCTGAGGTACCAAAGTTCTTTTAGATTTTTTTTTCCACCACCTAACTCCGAGGAATATAAAAAGTTTTTTCTGCAAAACAGTTTATAAAGGCCAAACTTCTCAGATTCAGCAGTGTTTAGGTTTGTCTGTCTAGGACTACAGTAGCAATGTAACCAAACATCTATCTGGATCGATACATAGATTCAATCATCGATGCAAAGTGAAAATATCCATACATATCATCATCAAGATATGCGTTTATTTTGAAATTCCCATGGTACATCTGTGCACCATTTCCTTCCGAGCATCTCCTTCCTAAACAGTCAAACAGTGCTCGCACCTTGCAGCCAATGGCAAGCAGCAAAGAAAACAACGACTATATTTACTGATATCGTCTCGTATCGATCGCAGGCCTCTGAACAGAATCAAAAACGTATCATGACAGACTTTGTGATATCAACAAATATCGCTGTCCAAAATATATCATATCACAATGAAAGTTATGATTTACACCCCTTGACTTAAATAATTATTTCATAAATGATTCATCTGCTGATTATTTTCTCGATGAATTAATTAATAATTTGGTGTATAAGTTGTGAAAAAATTTACTTTGACCCATTAAACTTATTATTATTATTATAATCATTATTATTATTAAAATTACCCAGGTAGCTCTACAGATTGCTTGTGTTGTCTGTAAGTCCAAAACTTCAACATATTCTGTTTACTATAAAATAAGTCAAGCAGCAGATCATCAAAATGTAAGTGTTCAAAATTGAGATATTTGTTAATTTCACTTGAATTTTTTTTTTCCTCAATGAAATACAAGTTCAAGTTCAAGATAAGCTCAAGTGTGATTCTCGTCGGGAATACACGATTACAAATGAAGTAAACTACACAGAGGATGTGACAAAGCATGGAGTGCCAGCCTTCAACACTTGACAGCTGAGTGAGTAGTCAAAAAGTTGAAAGTTGATGTTCTGCCATGGTACCACAACATGCAACTATTTGAACTAAAAATATCTAACAAAATGAAATATTACATACATAAATTGCCTAACAAGGTGGAACTTTAACAGTGTGACAAACACACCGACATTATAAAACATGGAGTAAAAAAAGGCATGGGTGAGGGTTTATGCTCACCGTATGTTGCTCCTTTAAATTCCCTCCAAAAAACAAAAAGTCACCTCCTGGAAATGGTCTCAGTGGAACTGTAGTCTTTTTTTTTTTTTTTTTTTTTTTTTTTGGAGAGGCGACAAACTACACACAAAAAGGTGGAAAATTACTTCAGAGACACCATAAATTATTAAAAAAAAGGGAAAAGTAACTATAGTTCTTCCTAATATATATATTCAGTGAGCATTTGACATGGCTTATAAAATAATTACATAAAATTTAGAGTTACCATTTTATAGTTTGTTGAAGTCCTGGAGACATGGTTAAATCCAGTAGATGCACCAAAAAAGGTCAGTAAAAAGGAAATAAAAGTAATTTCAATCTGCATTATTCTGTGTTTATCTGATAAAGAACGCCTTAATCTATTATTTAGGACATGTGGTATAAATATTTTAGACATTTTAAAGAAAATATGAGGAAATAACTCACAGGGACAGGAAATGTTGCTGCATAACAAGAATGACCCCACTATTAAAACTGGTGTTACACAGAAAGCCTGGAAATTATTCAGCAAACCCAAATCTCCTGAATTCCAACAGTATACAAGATATTACAAAGAATCTCTGCGGCTTTGTGTGACTAAATGATGAATTAGCTCTTTTATCAGCGGAGGCTACGCTGAGATGCATATTTGACTCCTTCTGAAGAGCATTTTAGTGGCTCAACTGTGATATATGTGGGCTGTATTCTGACAGTGTCGCTGAGTGATGACTTGGGGAAATGGGTTAGAAGAGCACTGAGAGATGGTGAGTTGGGAAAAAAAAAAGTCTATTTGCGCGAGACAGAGCTCCAGTATGTCACTGAGAATAAATGTGAGGCAGGCGTCCTGGCCCTTTGTGTATCTTTGCGCTTCAATTGGCTATTTGTGTGTGACAGCAAAGACTGGGCCGCTGTCATAATGTAAAACATGTGCATGTGAGAAACAACAGGAGTCACCAAGCTGAAGAAAACCCAGAGCCAGCAGAAATTCTTACTTGGATGTGCCAGCGCTAACACACACACACACACACACACACACACACACACACACACACACACACACATACACAGGGAAACCAGCGAGCAAGTACACAAAAAAATGCAAACACATCCAGATGATAAATACAAGGTGCTGAACAGAGGAGCAGGTAAAAGACAGAAAAATAGAGGTGTGCTGTCAAACATATCAATTTATCAATCTTTATATTTGAAATGACTTCAATACTTATTTTCCTCAGTATCAATACTATCAATAATCCTCTTTGCTCTCTCTTCTCTCCAACAGCATTGAACCACACACACCGCTGCAGTGCCCCCTCACTCCCAGCGCTGTCTTGTCGTCACTTCTCTCATTCGCTGCGGCTGCTTTAAGTCTTTTGCAAACACAGTTTTGTTTTGATTTTTACTTGCACTTTATTGCATTTTGAAAGTGTGACTATCTCAGATGCTTTTGAACAAGAGCGCTACCGCAATTAGAAGATTGTTTTCATTAATGTAAAGTTAATTATTGTGAATGTTTACTACAGTTATTCCTCTGTTCTGTGTAACATACCTTTTACACCAAATTACGGCATGTACGCAGGTTTCTGAAACACGGGAATACTTGCTAAAACAGGCTATAGACTCCTTTCCCATTGCCAGCACACCAGAGCAGTGTACACAGCTCTGCATTAGACGAGCAGGCCTTTCTGTTTATTTACTAGTGTGTCACATTTGATGCACAGACAGGCAGAAAACAGATTAGCAAACAGTAGAAAGCAGCATGGAGGCCGGTGAAAATATTACAGTGGTTACTTCTTTTTTTTTAGATGTGTTACTTATTCAGCCTCTATTTCAAACTCGCATTGCATCTCGCTGGTGAACGGGCTACAATTAGCACGTTCAGCCAAGTGTTGTGTTTCCATCGCTGCCGAATGGAGCTGCAGCCAATAAATACCAGTGGCTACTGCAGAGTCTGACCAGGTGTTAATGCCGATTATAACCTTTCCCATTTCATACAAAGGCCAGATAGTGAGCAGGTGTTAGTGGGTTTTTTGCTCAGTGGGAAAGGGGCTTTACTAACTAAGAAAATTAAAAAACATTTTAATTTTATGCCCTCAATGTCAGTCTTTTGCTGCGGTATCAAAAATGGTATCAAATATCAATATTTTTCAGGGTACGTAGATATACTGACACTAGATAAGGCTCCCATGACCATATATTTACCACCAAGCACTTGGGGGCATTATCTAGTGTGTGGACTCCATTCTTCCGTCTTAAACAAGCAAGTATACACACAGCTGTACATCCTAGAAGTCAAAGAGCCACAGTACACACTTCATACACCCTTCTGTGATGCATCTGAAATGAGAAGTCCTAATTATTATTTCCATTGTACCCCACTCCTGTGACAAGGACCACTAGCTGTGAATGATTATAATTATTACCCGTAGTAGAATAGCAGTCATGCTGTTGTATCATCAGCAACATCATCCAACAGATCAGGGTCAAATCCAACTTGAAATTCATGTATGCAATTCAATTCACATTCTCTGTGTTAAGATATTCAAAAACATTCCTCATTTGACTTCTGCTTAGATGTGTCGCGCATGGATTGTGTTTTGCCTCTGGCGTGCTATGGTAAATGGAAAGTAAAGCGCTGTTCGTCAGCTGACTGTATCTGACAGGAAGACTATTGCAGCTGCTCAACAGGCTTTTGTCATCCTGCTCTCTACGTCAACCGTTGCGGTATGATAAAACAGCTATTCGATTCAATTATCCCTAATGTTTGATTAGGGCACAAATGGTGCAGTCTCCACAAACAGCAGCACAATTAAAGTGAAATGAATTACAGGGAATCTTAGACCGAACGCCATAAATTTCAAACACTCAACTTGTACGCAGTGAAAAGATTTACAGCAAAATATAGCCTGTCTCTTATTTGTACATAAATTCACAACATCGTTTAGAGTAGCAAACAAGCCTGTCTTGAATAGCTGGTAATTATGTACAGCAGCAAATAAAGCGTGGTTCCTTTCTGAGGCACTGGTGGCTTGTTAAGTGGTGAACAGACAAAACAGCATTTAGAAAATGAAAGGTGCAGGGAAACATCCAGGGCACAGCGAGCTTCTCTCCCATTAGAGACAACACTGTCTGTCTCACGACCGTTTTGTTTGTTCCAACTGGCTGTGCTGGGAGGACGCACCCTGAACCCCCACCACCAACAGTAACTATGTCTCTCCCTTTTTATCTGTCCCCCTCTCCCTCTGTCTGTCCAGCCCTTCCTCTAATCTTCCCACCATGTCCTTCCCCCTTCTCCTCTGCAGGTCCTCTGTTGTCTTCTCTCTCACAGTACACCCTACCCTATGTTTTGCTCTCTTTCTCATCATCAACCCCTTTTTTTCATCCCCCCCCCCCCCCCCCTTTTCCATCCACCAAATCAAAGATAAGGCTAATGAAGGTGGCTTATTATTCCAGCATTCGGGACCCTGACAGAACACACGTCCAGCGTAACATGGATATGCGGCTCCTCCGGCTCCAACATGAGGAATTAAAAAAAAAAACATGTTCAAATTAGACAAAGGGCGATGAATCTATTAGTTTTATTATATAACAAAAACCAGAGCTGTTATTGCCACTGTGTGTGCCATTACAAAGGGAACAATACATGGGAGCACACTGTGTGAAACCAATTAAAATCCAGCCCCGTCATATAGCTTCCACCCTCCCGAGTCATGTTGTGAATATGCCGCTTTCACACCATTCATGTCAGTGCACCTGTGTCCACTGCATTAAATCCCCACTTCTTTCGGCTCCTTCTCAAATTTCCCAGCATCACATCTCGCTATCTGTTTCAAGAATCCCATGAGTTGAAATGCAAGGGGGCCCGGGAGAGTGTGAGCAGAACAGGGGAAATTTCACATTATCTATCCATCTGCAATATAAGGGTCTGATGTGGAAGCAGGAAATGAGCTGTGAACGTCAAGCCTGCATGCTCATGGTCCCAGTGGCCGCCAGCCTACACATTGAGATCAAGTAGGCAACGCGGGAAGTGGTTTAATAGACCCCAGTTTAATTGGACTTTTATTTGTTAATGGCAGAAATCCTGATGCATTACTTTAATTATCCTGGCAGAACTAATTCATGAACACGGTGCACAAACGTGGCTGGACTTGGCATTCAGATCTCATCCGACTGCTTTCCTCATCTCTTCTTTTAAACCTCCTATCTAGGGCTGGGTATCATTTAAAAAAGCACAATACCAGTAACCTTAAAGTGATACTGATACCAGTAGAGTACGTCATTGGACACACATCATGTGAATGGAGGCATTCAATTGCATAAAATGCCACTACTGCTAATTTAGTGGCATCTTGGCACGCTGAACTGCCAGCGCTGTCAAATACAACGCTTTTGACATCACCACATCACACACACACCGCTTTTCTGCAGACATGGAATAGGCTCCGTTCTGGTTCCCGCACCTTATTTTTAACCGCATTTCGACCAAAAACAAAATGGTTCAAAACCCGAGTTAGTTCTCAGCTGGAACGTGTGTCAACATAAGCGGGTGTGTCATATTGTACAGATTGGAAACAGAGGATGGAGAAGACAACAATGGAGAAGGCAAGGGAGAAATCTCATTAACAGTTGGTCCGTGCTTTTTTTTTTTTTTTTTAAATAAAAACAAATAATATCTGAACAAACATTAGAACAAAAGCTTGCAGGTTATCAATGCGATCTGCCATTTTGCTACTACTGTTTACTTCCGTTGTACATCGTGCAACACCCTCCGTTGATGACACATCCTTGATTACAATAGTTACGCTAAAAACTGGTGGAAACATGCTAGATAGCTCCAACGTTCCAAGAATCCTGAACAGAACCAGAGCTAATGTGGTGGAGAAGGGATGAGACTATTTGGGTTGTAGCTGCTGCAGTAGAAGGCCAATCGCACAATGCATTAAATCAAATAGTCATCTTTTTCTAGTTCTGGGTACAAAAATGATTGAATGCAGGTCTGACTGGAGAAGTTTCGATACTGCTTGGTACTGGGTTATTTCAGTTCATACCCTAAAGGTAACGAGCACAGTGTATTTGGTATCACAAGCCTAAATTTTTTGCTTTTAAAGACCTTTTCAAGACCATTCCAAACCAAATCTCTGAATATTTTTTTTGACAAATCATCTTGTTTCTTATCCAAGCATTGCAGGTTAAGTATAAAGAAAATAAGTAATCTGGAAATATGGTTATGAGCGTGAGTTAGGTAAATCTACATTTTGTCAACAGGTATGCACAAGTATAAATAAAAGACAGTATTAGGTTTAAAGGTTTGTAACATCATAAATGTGGACTCTCACAGAGAAGAGCTCGACTCACTCTGACAAAAGGAAGATGGATATATTTAATAGCTAAGAAGATCAGAATTCAATTTTAACACTATTTAATGACTTTTAGGGGCTGATATTTTTTAAAATTTAATCTAAGACATTGTAAGACTTGCTAAGGACCTGCAGACAGCCTGGAGTCGATACCAAACCCTACCTCTATCCTCAAAGTACTCTTGCTTCTGGCTTCCATGGGAATCTCTCTGATAGGACTTGTGACGGTTTAAACCCTCGGTGTGCTTTACCCAGCGAGCTGTCATGAATGAATCCAGGGAAAAAGAAGAGGAGAGCGCCGAGGCCATTTTTCCTCTAAAAAGGCTGGGGCCCACCCAGATCCTATATGCGAGTATGTCCATGTTTGCCAGGCCCTCAGAGTGCAGAGCAGCCCTCGTTGGTTTGGCTGCTGCTATGGAGGAGAGGGAGGGGGTGAGGCACAGCTCCCCCTGCAGAGCGCTGGTCCAAGACAACCACAGGCAGCCTCTGCTCACATCTACACTCAGCCCAATCACACACCAACTGCTCTGTCAATGCCGACCAGCAGCCAATCAACAGAGAGATCCTTAATGTCTTTCTGATTGCGCTGTTTTTAATTCATTACATGACTGCGCTGTAACAGTTTTGCCTCAGTGCCTCACGCCTCGTACTGACACATATTTTCTAAAACGGGGCATTCTTTAAAGTAGATTAGCGCAGTTTGCCTGTCAGCTACAGATGTAATTTTTGCCTCTCTCAGCCACTGTGTATATGTGTGTGTGTGTATTTGTGTGTGTGCGGCAGGATGTGTTTGAGTATGTTTACGTGTGTGTGCATGAGTATGCCAGTAGCGCGTGAGTACAAATGTGTGTGTCTTCCTGGAACAGCTCCCGTCTGGGGGGCAGAGCAGGCAGCAAAGAGCTCAGCAGCGCCTCAGTCCCTCAGGACACGCTGCAGCTCTCTCCTCGCGGCCATGAAAAGCAATCAGAGCCCAGCCGTCTCCCCTGGACTTACCTCTGCCTTTAATTACAGAACTCAGCAGCGGCAGCAGCACAGAGAAAGACTGCCTCCGCTGGGCCGCAGCCAGCATGTCACAGCCCAAACGCAGGGCTGGGGGTCGACGCAGCAGGCCTCTGCATACAGTGGCCTGACATAAACACAGTGTGCCTTAACATACAGCAGGTCCTGATGAGCTCAGCGTGCTTCTGCACAGACTGGGACAGAGGTGCTTCTATACTGTAGCAATACAATGTGCAGAGAAAACTGCAGAGCTCCAGACATAAAACACAGCAGGGCTCCATATAGGCAGGGAAAGCCCCTTTCTGTAACGAGATGTTCTCGCCTGTCTTCTTCCATTTGCAAAAGTCAGAACTTGTAGCACCAGCTATCAGACACCACCTTATTAGTAAAAAAAAAAATCAGTCATGCAAATAAACATTTGCGATACCGCAGCGTTGTATCCTTTTCTTTATCATGCCTTGTAGTGATTAGAACACGCAAGGTGTAAAATATTAATCAGAAACATGATCCTCATATGAATAACATGTCCACCGGTAAGAAAAGGGATGATTGATGAGGATCAGCTCATTCTGTGTAATTGAGACTCTCTCCCATTCGACAGACGTGGTAGTAAAGGCCTAACACATGTGCCTAAGGCTGAAGCAGAGGAGAAGCCACAGAGCACACATGGGCAGGGGAAGATAAGAGACTATGTACACAAGCGGCTGGTTTTTATTGCTGCAACATAACGCTCCGATAGCATTTTAAACACATTTTCAGAAAAACCTTCCAGCGCCGTCCTTGCTACTATGGAACAGAGCCATGGTGTTGAAATGTGTCACTGGGCTCAATTTCTCACCCAATTTGAAACTGAGCGGAGAACGGCACTTGAGTAAAAACAACGAGAGCTGACCAGGAGGAGATGTGAATGGCGAATTCTGTTAAGGTGAACCTTCATGGCGAGGAGCTCAGTGGCACATCACAGAATGAAGACACAGTTTGATATGATAGTTCTTGTTAGTTTCCACATCTGTGATCTTCAAACGAGGCCAGGCAGCCGGAGCGAGGAGGCCCTCTCCCCCTTCACACGTCATGGGTCTTCAGGCCCAATGACGGCACACATTATCATGTATGTTAATGACACCCACATCAACATGTCAACTCAATTTGGCCATCTTATAGGCTCTCTTTGACTCAATCAATGCATGGCTTTCCATCTGGTTTCCACTGCTGTCTTCACATTAAGGAGGATGAGGGCCATGACAGACTGCCCTATCAGTGTAGCATTACATTTCATTTTTTTAAGGGCTCAATGCATGCAGCAAAGTCCAAAAACACCCTGTCAAGTAAGCTACGAAAAAAGCTCCAAAGCATAAATCAAAACCAAGTCGTGTCGGGTCAATAACTGTGCGCAGCACAGATCATTAATTGTGGCGATAAATTCACCAAGTTCTTATTTGAAAATCCCATCTTACAAGGCATTCCAATAAACATCAGCCAGGGAAATTTCTAGCTCGTTAAAATTTAATCCAATTAAAAACCCCGTTTAAAACAAAGTTAACAACTGATTCTAACACCTCCACAAAACCACAGCACAGAGGCTGTTATTATGGGCTGCAGCTCATTATTCTCTAGCATGGCTTGTCTGGCTTGCAGTGTGGCTGCCTGGGACATCCAGTAAACATCTGTCATGAGGCATCCTTAAAGGGGAGCACAGACACAGTAAGCTACTGATCCAGTGACCCGACAGTGCAGGCATTCACACATGCCTTGGTGCACCTGTGTGTGCTCTGCCATCCTGGTGTTTAGGCCAATTTTAAGAATTTGTGCATATAAACCGTTTATGAATCATTTATTCGCCTTATCACAGTGGAGGGGCCTAGCTGTACGATGATGTGTTATCCCATTGGGTTTCAATAGCCCATTCATGAATCATTCATCAGTTTGGACTATAGATTATCCCCCTTTATTCATTTCTTATTCATTTTGGGGCAGCACTGCTCGGGATGCATAGCGTTGATTCAAAATGACGTCCACAGGCCACTGTTTGCCTTCAAAACACACAAACAGTGCAAGGTAACTGGCTCCAATATGCACAACCACACGTGGCATCTGTATTTGTGTTGAATTTCTGAGCCTAAAGCGAATAGGTCAGTGCCTGTGCTTTAAATAAGTGGGGGTATTTTTCGCAGGGAATGGGTAATCGATGGAGCAGAGACGAATGAATGTAGGCTACGACAGCTGTCCCAAGGAGGTAGGGCAGCTACTACACCGCATGCTTGGTGTGTTCTCCCTTTGAATAAAATGTCCGATCAGATCAAATCAGGCAAAGCAGGGCTATAAATCACTGTGTGTATAAATCAAGCTGTCATGTGCATACCGAATAGAGACTCGCTCCCTGTTCACACACACACACACACACACACGGCACGCTGAATAGCAGCATAATAACGTTTTCACTGCCTACCTCCGGAGCGTATGCGCCCAAACTGCGTTTTTCCCCCGTCGCAATGGGATCCTTCTCAGCTGCTTTGGACTGTATCAGAGATGCGTCTTTCCCCCGAAATGCAAACACTTCCCCTGCATGTTCCCCCCCACCCTCCCCGCCACCACCAGCAGCAGCAGCCCGGGCCTCCAGTAATAGCAGGTGGACGCGCCTCTCAATGATGGAGACAGCGCGACTCTCCTCTCCCCCGCCGCTCCATTTTCAATTACGGAAGAATTCGTATTCCAGGAAACGCGCTATAGGGCAGCCAGCATGTCCTAATATCGCCGCTTCTGTCAGGACAAACAGGGGCCGTCGCCTCTCAAACTCCCGATCCACGGCGCCCCCTCGCCGGTTATCTACCTTTCACGAGATGCTTGATGTTGCCATTGTCACGGCGTGTTTTTTCCTTCTTTTTTTTTTTCCTCTTTTTTTTTTTTTTTTTTTTTTTTTTTTTTGCAGCTGGACCTCTCCCCCTCCTTGCGGCGCGCAGTCTCGTAGGCGCGCACTTTGCCTTGCTCCCCCTCCGATTCTTCTCGGTCCGACCTATGAGCGCGCACAGCCAGCCGACGCAGGGCCACGCACTGCTTTGACGGACGCGCTGAGCAAATCAGGTAGCCCACTCCAAATAGGACTGTATCATAACAGGGCAACTGCAATGACATGAATAATGAATAGGCTACTCATGTATGCCTATGCTGGATGATAGGCCCACTCATAACACTTACCGGACTGGAAGCAATATTTGGATAGACTTGAGTCTCTCTCTCTCTGTCTCTCTCCCTCTCTCTCTCACCATGAATCGGATCTGCAAACTGTAAAAAAAAAAAAAAAAAAAAAAAAAAGACAGAAAGAAATTAATGAATAATGTATTAAATAGATTCAAATCATTTTAATAAAAAATATAATGGGACATCTCTAGCCATATATCAGCTGATCTTGTCACATTTCCTGCAGTCAGTCACACAGCACAGTTATGTCATCTGAAAGCTCACAGTGCAGCTGCAGGATGTAAACATGTAAACATCATCACTTTCATTCCTTAACATGTATTTGGAAAGCTGTGCAAGGTGCACCTTTCACTCAGGACGTTTTCCTCTAGTGCCCTTAAAGATAAATTAATGAAAGCTAAAGATTTAAATAAATAATTAGTTATTCATTGATTAATCACTGGGAAAACTTGATCATAACTATTTTTGCTAATTGATGAATTGTTTATGAAAAAATATGCCAAATTTTTGCTGGCTCCACCCTCTAGATCCTCTTTTTTATAGGTATATATATTGAATAGGGTGAGTTAAATGTGACCAGGACAGTTTTAAAATTTCTGCTATGTGTAAGCTTTCTCACCATAAATTAAAAACGCATGTCTGATGATGTTTTTCTGTAACACTGAAGATGTTACCTTTCCATTAGAGAAGGAAAGAAGGTTAAGAAAGCATGGTATTCCCTTTTGTGTAGCACTTTGGTGAACGGGACAGCACGTTCTCACTGATTTAGTGCACACTTTTATTCATACTTTGATATAATTTCATTTTCACTTTCCTCTTCAACATTTAAAGGAAGACTCCATCTTCATTTTAGTTAAACTTTATTAATACAGGTTTAAAAATCCGTCCACAATTCATTCAGTATAAGGCAGTAGAAGGGAGAAAGTCCCTCCTACTGCTTTCAGGGGCGGAGCAAGGGGGTGGCTTCTGGGGCTCATGCCCTGACTGCTTTTATCTTAAATCTATTCCCTACAGAAATCTAAGATATGTGAGTAAATGTTCTTCTGTTGGCCTAATATTCAGTTCAGACTATTGAAGACCATGTTGATTTTGCTGGGGATCCTTGATTTACAATAACAGCAGATACGATCATTATGGTATGGATTGAAATGTAGGAGATTTTTGAGCTAATCATTCATTCTGCTCTCCTCAATCATATAGAAAGGTTTCAAGATTAGTAATGCTGTTTACATCAAATTCCTACCCTACCTGTGTTGTGCAACTTACAACTATGTAATAGTAATTAATAATAATAGTAAAGAAATTTTGCTGGTGTGTTTTTCCCTTATTGGGATATTTTTTTCCTCATTTGAATTTGACCTAACTAAATTTTAGAGAGTGTTTTAGACTGACTTTCTGTACATGTATTAAAGACATCTGTTATGCCTCTAGCATAACTGGCCCCATCTCACTCCCAACTCTTCAAATACCTGTGCTTTGTCAGCGATGGCGGCGTCAGACACCGACTCACAGGGGTACCTTTCATGGCAGTGTGATGCACACTGGCGAGCCCGGTCTCACTCCGAAGTCGTCGAAATCTGGCACTTGGGCACGGACTTGCGGCGCCAGAAACCGTCGAAAGAAAGTGTCCTTTAACGTTGGTACGATACGCGGCTGGTTGCCGTTATAGTTTAACTGTGCCCAGCGGCATCAGGGGGAAACCCGACGGGACAAAGATGAAAATTAAGGCGGCGAAAGTCAGAGTGGGGCGGGCGGGAGGGGTGGTGGATGGGTCCAACAACAAATACTGACTTTCACCTGAGAGAGTGGTCACGTTCGGTAAGATTCCAAAGCCAAACCCTATTCTTTTTTCCTAAACCTAACCACACACTTATTGTTGAAGGAAGAAGAATGTTAATTCACGGCGTTGTACCGACGTAGTGCGTCTGTTTTGAAAGAGACTGTATGTAAAAGTAAAATTTCCTATTTTGAAAGAAGACAATGCATGTAACAGGCAGAACTTGACACAGCGTCCCAGAACGTCACCAACCAATGAACCCAGGGTACCTTGCACGTCATATGTGGATGTGGAAAGTCCATGACCAAAATGTCAAAGGGCAACGTGTGAGAATGTGTTGCACCAGCTGTATCAGTTGTAGAGGCAGCGGGCAACAACCTCAATCATCAAATACTGCCATGTTGTCAGTGAGTCAGCATCAGACATGGACACACAGAGGCACCCTCCCTTGCAATATGATTCACACAGAGTGACAGTTTGTAACGCCACCAGCAACTAACGTAATATGAAGAGCAAAACAGTACGTATAGGGCAGGCAGGAGGGGAGGTGGATGGGTCAAACAAACTCCGGACTTTCACCAGGGAACCCACTGTTCATTTCCTGTGTGAATTATAAGCTAATCCATAATGTTTTCTTTCTAGACCTAACCAGGGACTTTTGTTGCCTGAAAGAAAATACCCTAAACATGACCTACATCGTAAGTTTGTCTTGAAAAAGATTGTAGGCTTGTAACTACCTGAAACTGTATATTTCGAAACGAAGTGTTTTTTTTTTTTAAAGCTATTTTTAAGGGCATTTTTAGCCTTTATTTGATAGGACAGTCAAGTGTGAAAGGGGGGAGAGAGAGGGGGAGTAACGTGCAGCAAAGGGCCACAGGCTGGAGTCGAACCCGGGCCACTGCAGCAACAGCCTTGTACATGGTGCGCCTGCTCCACCACTAAGCCACCGACGCCCCGACGAGGTGTATTTTTAAAAGACAGAATGCATGTAACATTGTAAATTGACACGCTGTACCTGAACGTCCATAAGTAACGCAGGAGGCTACCTAGCATGTCATATTTAGACGTGTTCAGATGTGTGAGTTGTGTACGCCCACTGACAGGGCGGTGGTATTTGATGAGTTGGGATGAGAGTGTATTAAACTCAATACAATATATTTTTGCACGTAGGCGATGTGGACTGATATATAGGATGATGAATATTATATAATGATTATAATGTTTTATCAATTAAGATATATGTTTAATATTTTGTAGTATGGCCTTTGTATTCACGGTTCTTTTCCCAATGTATGTTTATCTATATTTAATTGTCTATTGAATTGTTTTTCCACTTCAACATTGAGCTTGTCAGCCTGTTGGAGTGCATCTTGTGTAAATAAAGGTATGGTTTCAACTGTTCACACATTTTTGAATGTTGTCATTATTAAACGTTTGTGGCATGGAGTAAGTGCACAGGCATTACTTTCATGTACGCTGGTTTCTGACAGCCTCGCACCTTCATGTTGTGTGTATAATAACTCTTCCTCTACTTAAAAATAGTAAACTCAGACAATTTTTCCTCTTTTCAGATGGCAGGAGTGAAAATTAGTCATCCTCAACATTTGTTGTGTTTTGGTTTCAGAAAAATGAGGACGGTTTAAGAGCAATTACATACGAAACAGGATGTAGGCTTTACAGGAGGATTTTTTTTCTTAGCAACTATCTGCCCAAATAATGTGCACATTTGTAGTTATCCTATTATCTAAAATGGCTTGAAAATAGTGCATATGGTTGTTAAAAACATCTGGCTTTGCCCCTTAGACCCTCCCTTAATTTTTCCCCCTTAAAACTTTCTTGCACATTTAATAAAGATTTTTTTTAAATGCTTGAAGTCCAAAATGAAGAGGTCAAGAGGTCAAGGCTAAATTAAGTGTTAGGTTTGGCTTGGTTTGGATATTAGTGTAAACTTAACTAGCAAAAGACACCTAAAATCCAGCTGGTCCATGAACATGTTTGTGGTTGATTAGAGGTCTGCAGACATGCAAAGGTTGGTAACCACTAATCTAGAACATACAGAGGATACACAACGGTTCTCTAATGCAAGCTGTGCTATTATCATTATTAAAGCCTTTTATCACTGCCACAGTCACAAAGAATCATCACAAATCACAACATATAAACAACCTAAAACAGAAACATGATATTTACAGGTTTACTGATTTTGTTGCATGAGTACATTTTGACACTTTTGAAGGCTTTATCATGAAAACTTCTTGAAGCAAATGTCATTTCCCTCACCTCATGTGTTGTAGGGTCAACTTCCTGTTTGATGTTTGCCCCGCCCACCTACGTGATGTCGCACCAATCGGGGCATGCAGGTTTAATTATGTGGTTGCACAGCCAGGGGACAGCTATACACGTTTTAATTTTAAGGCATTAAACAAGAAAATAAACCCTGTATAACTACTGTCCTTGCAGTCAGCCTTCATTCAGCTGGTTTTGGAAGGTGGTTTGACAAAACAAGACATCTGAAGGTGTTTTCTTCAGAATCAATATCAGAAATACTTAATTGATCCCTGAGGGGAAATAGTGATTTGTCACAGCTGCTCCAATGTAAAGAATAGAGAATTATAAGAAGAATAAGAATATGAAAAATAGAAGAATGTAAATATAAAGCAATGAAATAAAATGAAATAAAAATATAAATTAAAATAAAGAAAATGGAATGTGCATTGTGCAACAGTGTTCAACACTAGTACTTAAGATAATAAAATATATAAAATAATATATAATATATATATATATATATATATATATATTATATTATATTATTCCTGAGGCTGTAAGTGTGTAGAAGAAACAAGAATAGAATAAAGCAAACAGAGGAAATATGTGAAAAATATTGCACACTTGAATAACTGCTCAGAATACAGCGGTAGTTGGATTATTGCACCCAATATCATATTTATCAAATGCAGAAGGTGAATAAAATCCAGGTGCCAGTCTACTGATGCTCTGAGGAAGGAGTTGTACAGGTGTATGACCACAGGCAGGAGTGACTTCCTGTGGCGCTCTGTGCAACTTAGGGTTTGAGTTTACTCAAAGTCATGTTTACTGACTATAACGTATTAGTCAAGGCTGCCGCTAACTATTACATTCATTATTAAATAATCTGATGATTATTTGCTTTGTTATTGATTTTTTTTTAAACGTCAGAAAACAATAAAACAGTCGCATCCTATTTTCTAAAAGTGGAAGTTTAAATATTTGAAGGTCCAGTTTGTAGGATTTTGGGACATATATTGACATAAATGGTATAGGAATTGTGTGTTTGTTTGTTTTTTTAAACCTTAGAATAAGCCACTCATATCCACATACAGAGCTGGTCCTCTGGCAGGGAGTCCACCTTATGGTTGTTTCTACAGTAGCCCAGGACAGACAAACCAAACACTGGCTCTAGATAGCGCCATTCGCTTTTTCACTTCGGCCGGCTCAGTTCCCCTACATGCTTTGCACATGTGAGAAGTTCCAGTTGTGCAACCTCACAGCTCGATGCCACTAAATCCTACACATTGGATCTTCATACTGTTTTTTTACTTTCAGTCTATAACCCAGATTTATTGAGAGCCCTGACAAAGACCTGCAGTTGTCGAAACATGTAGTTCTCTACAAGCACCAGACACAAGGTTTTGATCTACGTTTGTATATACAGAGCGCCCAGTCATGTCTTTCTCATCACAGAAGCCAAAACATATTCACATTTGAGAAACTAGTAGCAGTGAATTTTTTGAATTTTTACATAAAAAGTGGTTGATTAGTTATAGAAATTGTTACTGATTATTTCCTCGTTAATCAGCTTATGAATTAATCAGGGCATTGTTTCAGCTCTATAGCAGGTCCAGCCCCAAAAGTCTATCCTTTCCTTTATCATCTTTTTTATTTCATCTACATATAAATATTCAGACATGTTGAGGCTCCTCAGTTTCACGTTTCACTAATGTGAAAGTCTGTGTAATCTAAATGTGCAGTAATGCCCAATGAAACAGAACGGCTAAACTAAACAATTTATTCAGACTAAATAGTTGATTTCCTGTTGTGCGAATACACGATTGAGCTGTAATGGCCTCCAATAAAGACAGACAAAATCTGTCCTTCCACTGCAGCTCGACGGTCACACACACACATTATTACTGAGACCGCATGTAAAGACAGATTGGTATTCCTGTTATTGAACTTGTTCTGTGTGTTCAGGCACTGGCATGCATTTATGGCCTTGATCTGCAGTATCCATATATAACTCTTGGAAATGTGTGCACACATACACCAGCACACACACACACACACACACACACACACACACACACACACACACACACACAGCAAATCACCTTGGAAATAGATGAGTAGCATTAATTTTATGAGCCATGTTTTCACTCTACATGTAAAGTACAAGACTTATGCTAATGAACTAAGTAGTGACTCCATAGTAACGGAAATTATATCCACGTTTCTTAAAATACCTTTTCAACTGTCGCCATTACAGATGTTTTTATGGAGAAGACAAATTGGCTTGCAGCTTCTCTTGAGCAGTAGGTTGATAACAAAACTCAAAGCTGACAAGGGCAGAACATTTTCATGCTGGTATAATTAGAGTTTCTTTACTATAAAAACAGGTAATCACTACTGCAGTGTGATGATTGTAATAGGAAATAATAGGCTCAAGTGTACAAATTAACTCTGAAACTTACATGTTGCATATATATATGTGTGTGTGTGTGTGTGTGTGTGTGTGTGTGTGTGTGTGTGTGTGTGTGTGTGTATGTGTGTGTGTGCTGAAAGGTTTGAATTGAGGGTTTCAGTAGTTCGCCTGGGTGAATATCCATCTATCATCTGCATAATGTAAAACTCTGATCCCAAAAGACAATGTAATTAGGCTGTCACAATCCAAACTACCTTTTTAGCCAATTGTGTGTACACGTACAAGGAATTTGACTTTGGTTCTATTTTTTTCATTGCTCCAAACACAGAAATAGCAACATGATCTCATACCTACTCGCCATCTAAATGGCGCCAGGGGCAACTTTTTGTATTGCATCTTGATGCAGAAGGGGTTGGCAGTTATGTTTAGGCAACAAAACCACTTGGTTGTGGTATGGAAAAGATCGAGGCTGACGTCTGTTGAGTAATGTGACTCACGTGAGGGGTCAGCAGAAAGATTTAGGCAGCAAAACTTGGTTGTAGTTTGAAAAAGACAGCTTTAAATGGCACATATGCCACAATGTTGCCGTGTTGTTGTTTGATGGGTCTGAATGCTGCGCTCCTGGATCAAAGTCCAGGGTTTATTGTACAATGCACCTTCCCTCCCGCCTACCTTGAGTAGAGTATGATGCTCTCTAGACTTCAATCATTGCTGTGAGCGTCTAATAATGATGCAGATGGGTTTACATCGGAGTTGGTGAAACGCCCAGTGTGTCTCACACAGATGCTAAATGGTGCACCTGAAGTTAATGTAGTGACGCATGGACACTGTCCAAGCGGTGTACTTTAATGAGGCTGGAAATAGATGCACATGTTATCATCACCATATATGTATAAAAAGCACAATCAACATAAAATAAGAACAAAATAAGAATAAAACATCATTATACAAGTCTGCCATAACATTTTGTGCAGCAAGTTTCATATCAAGCAAACTTAATATGTCAAATGTAAACATAAGGAAATTAGCATCTCATTTATTTGCTTTCCGTCATCATAAACGTGGCATAACACAGTCTTAAAAAGTAATTATCATTATCCTTATATACCCATAAAGCAAACAATTTCTTAAAATAAAACTAAATTAAATATATTTGAATGTAACAAACACTGCAAAAAATAATAATAGCGTTTAAACTTTTAAAGGGCCAACACATTTAAGTCTTTTTTCAAGTTAAAGCAAAAAAAAGGTGCAACACATCTTAACTGATTTAAACAACAAGAACTTTATTTAAATAACATAGAAAGTGTTTATGCTATATCAATCTACAACTTCTCAGAACCTGTCTACCATTTATCAACTTTGATAAACGTAACGTACAACTTCACAGCTGACAGCAGTTTGATATTTATAGAATAAAAACAACATACAGTGATGTTAATTAGAAAAATAAATTTGGAGTGACACACGGCTGCATGTGTGTATTTCAGAGAAACAGCATCACTAACAAGTTCTCTTAATGCAATGCTCAAACAGCTGTTCGTCACAGGTGCTTTGCAGGTCCAAATCCTTTTTACACAGATGTGGAGTGAATTCAGCTTACTGTCCACATTTCTGTGTTTTAATAATGAGGATTTAGGTGTCGCTCCTACTCTGTTTCATTTACATATTGTTCGTTCTTTGTTGTTAGATTGTAAAACAAGAGCTCACATGTTATATTACAGACAGAGAAAACAAATATTGGCTGTACTTGTTTTATAATAAAGGAAATATACAGCATGTACATATTTTGTTAATGGGGAGACACTACAGGTGAATAAGGTAAAACTTTCAACTGTTAGATATCACAGTGAAACCTCCCCAGTTGATTTCATACATTACTGTAAGACAGTTATTTTTTCTACAACAAGTTTTTTGAACTTTTATATTCAAATATGCAAAGAAGCATGAACAAATGTACGTATATCTAGAGCAGAAATCTGAACATCCGTTCAAAATTCTTCTTTCATTTTGTCAACATATTTGAGTTAAAAGTTTTCACCATGTTTATAGGAATAAAATGTTATATAAATCAGACTATAGATGTTAAACCCCTCTGTAAAACTCTTCAGAATGTAGATGGAAATAAAACTTGGAAAATTTGGTGTATGCAAGTGAGAGGAGATTTTTGGCTCAGAGTATGAGAAATAACTGATTTTGAAAAAATGGCCCTTAAAGATATGTAATCTCTGATTTCATACATTTTTAGACCAAAAAAAAGATACTATTGGTGATTAGGGTTAACATTTTAACTGATAGATATCACCATAAAACTTCCTCAGTTGATTTCTTAATGTATGATAATTATCTTTTGTGTTGCAAGTTTTCTGAAATTTTATGTTTGAATTTGCAAATGAAGTAGTAGTAGTAGCAGTAGTAGTAGTAGTAGCAGTAGTAGTAGTAGTTAGTGCTGCAAACCATGTCTGTGGATGTAAAATGTGGATGCTTCACACAGATCTTCAACTTGGCTGCACAGAAGATCTGTACGATCAGCACAGTTTTAAGGTGGACAACCAAGATTAGTGTCAGTCATGTCGTTTCCCCTTCTGTTCCTGAGTTATGGCATTTCATCATGGCCAGAAAAATGTTTTTGAGAACATACTGATGTCACAGTGAAGTTGATCTTTCGGATATAAAACGTCATCACTTCATTATTTTATCCTATGAGACATTTGTGTGAAATTTGGTCATAATTAGTCTATGAAATCTTGTTTATAGCCAAAAACATGTTTGTGAGGTCACAGTGATAGCAACCTTTGACCACCAAAATCCAGTTCATCCTTCAGTCCATGTGGACGTTTGTGCCAAATTTGAAGAAATTCCCTCAAGGCGTTCTTGAGATATTGTGAGATATCACGAGAATGCGATAATAGATAGATAGATAGATAGATAGATAGATAGATAGATAGATAGATAGATAGATAGAATGGCAGGAGCATACTCTGACAGAAATGTTTAACACTGTAAAATAAAGTGAGGTTTTCCAGGCCGAGCAGCTGAAAAGGTAATCTGAATTGAATGTGAAAAATGGGCAGATTCTCTGTAACACAGTTGAAAGTTTAAATGAATCTACAGGAGGTGAGTCTGGCATTCAAGCTCATGTAAAATTAAAGGCTGCAAGGAGCTGAGAGTGGAATGTAAATGCTCAGGCTTTGACGCTCACCAGGTCTGACAGTCGGTGTGAAATCTCCAATAAGATTATGACAGTTGTAACCTGCGTGCATCCGTCTTTGTATTAGCATCACCGTGCCTGACCAAACAGTGTAAGAAGGGACCGTTTGGTCTGATTTGTCAGCTCTGTTTGTCAGATGTGGTGAGCTTGATCCAAAAGGCGGTCTTGAAATGTACACGCAGGTTCACAGTGATTCATGTGAATCCGTCTAAAAGTCTTAAATGACAGGGCACGACCAGAACAAACGTGTAGGTTGTGTATCCTCCTCACCGGGGCCCCTCAGGCATTTGATACAGATTTACTGTTTCCTCCTCAACAAATTCAGAAGAACAGGTCTTGGATTTTTGACTTGAAAATGTATGTCCTCGAACACACCTTACCTTTTAAAAGTATGTTCGAGGACATACATTTTCAAGTCAAAAACAGTTCTACACATGACCTTTCTTTTAGAGATTTTAAATGAAACCCATGAATAGAAAAATCTCTCCTAAAGCAAAACTTATTTCCGTAATACTCAATATAAATTTGATTGATTCTTTAGACAGACAGTAATGATGATGATGTCACCCAGGCACAGTCCCCAGAGCTGCTCCGTAGACAGTGAATAATGGAACAACTCCTGTGGGACTCTTTGACAGCAGCCACAGTCATTTTTACTGGGACATGGGGACAGTTTCTGACTCACAGCTAGCAGAGTCACATTTAAAAATGTCCACAGATTCAGTCACTAGCACACTGTCAGTTCACCTGTGACATCTACCACCAGATGAGGTCTTGTCCTGATTTCCACAACAGTCAAGGAGATTATGATTTTGCTGTCCAATGTCAGTGGATGATTGAACTCCAGGATTTTTCTAGGGTGGATTTCCTCTTTTTTCTAACTTAGAGTCCAACAGGTTTCAGTATCCATCTCTTCAAATCCTGCCAGTAGAGTAATACACAAAATACCAAATGTTTTATAAAAAATAAATTATCAAGGGACAGAGTTCATAACATCTCCGAAAGCACTTGAGTCACAATTTCTGAAAAGTGACTGTATGGTTACCTTCAGAAAGAGTACGCATTTAACCTTGCATGATCAGAAGTTGAAAAGATTCAGCAGTTTTTATTGCTCCAAAAAGCAAGAAGACCTCTTTCACTATGAGTGTAAAACACATTTAAATTCATAAGAGATTCATAAGTTTTCTTTGTTTTTTTATCTGCAGCAAGCATACATATTACAAATGTGTGGTCTGGCTCATCCAGACTCTGCTCAGAGGTTGCATCAGCAGCAGCATGCTGCATACGTGCAGAGATGGTAATACCACTATATCTGTGTTTATTGACTTTAAAAGGATCAGCCGTGTGTGCGCCAGTGCACACATGTGTGAATATTCATTCTCATTTTGACCAGGAGCATTGATATAGTTACACAGGGATTACGCACATAAATTTACACTCCCACACAAAACGGTGGAAATAACTACATCTTCTCTGAGGCATCGATGCATATTTATCAAGGCGTAGACGCCCTTGGCCACATACTAGTTCCATTGTAGTGGGATGGGAGTGAGCTGACTGTCTGCTGCAGAGGGACAGCCCTGAGTCTCAGCCTGCTCTGCCTGTTATCATGATGAAAAAAAAAAGCACGGCGGACTTCAGCAACAGGCCACGGAAGGGTCAGTGAGGATTTGACGTGTGTGGCTGAACCTCCCTTATCACCTGTACACTCTGAACAGCTTTCATAGGCATGGGCATGCAGCTCTTTTTTAAGAGAAACTACATATTAAACCCATCACTGAAGCACCATGCAGGATAATGTGATACAGCCATGCATGGACAGAAATAGTACGTTTGAAAAGGAGATATCATCCCATCTGCACATCAGCAGCATGTGCTTTGAAAATCTCTCCTTCAGTAGAAGGTCGTGGTTTGCATTAGAGGCTGAATCTCCTGCTGCGGTCCATATTAAGGACGTTATTAAAGGCCTTTGTGTGGCTGTCTTCCTTTGCGCCTACAGAATGCTGCATGGTAAACAGGGAGATGGCTTCTTCATTACCTCCTGAGGACATGCAGACAAACAGCTCACAACAGCACTAATCACATGCACACCATACAGAACAATTAAGGGTCATTGCACAACAGATTTTGTGGCTCAGTTTTTAAACATAAATAGCCAGAAAGCAAACACCCTCCATGTGTACGTCCATCTCGAATTGCTCAGTAACTTCAGTACTTCTGAGTGTTCTGTCCTTGACCGTGTGAAACACACACAAAGCTTTGCCTCAGCAAAGAAGAGAAAAAGCGGGGGGAAAAAAAATGCTCCGTGTAATATTCAAGGTTTTTTTCACAGAACCTGAGCAGATCATAGTGAATTATGTTCATCGAATAATTAGAGAATAACCTGTTAGGGGCAACTGAACATTGTTGGGAATCGCTAATGAATAGTCTCATAATCTCTTCCTAGGTTAGATTAGAAGGACGCCATTAACATCAACTCATCTGCCTGGACATCTGACGCATGAAAGGAGACCCATCCAACCAGTAATCATCCAGTTGCTTTCCTTTTAAGCGGGGCTCTATCAAAGTCTACTTTCATCTATAATGTGTGACTTCTTCCTGGAGGTGGCGGAGGCCTCACTATGCGACGCAGCAGGGCTTGGTCTGTCACGTTATGTGAATGTTTTTGTTATTGTCGGTTTCAATTATAATCTTGCCGAAAGGCCTCACAGAAAGTGTTGTCTAATGTATCTGGTCCCAGAGGAGGATCCAGGGAGCTGCAGCAGTTCTTGGGAGGGATCCACTGTTATTCTGCCCACTAGACAAGAACACAAGGACAGTGTCGGGATTGTGTTCATATACACTTCAGCTTCTAATCAGCTTGTATTCAGGATCAATAATTTGTTAAATATGAAATCTACATTTCTTTGACTGCTGTCAGGGGTTACACTCAATTTACACCAAATTTTAGTCTGATTATTAATCAAGGGATACAAATTTTGATGTACTGAAAACGCGTTGAAAATTATCTGCATTTGAAAACCAGGTCATTTCTAAACGTAAAATACAACATCAACGTCAACTGTCTTACGTCAAAATAAATAAAATTAAATGAATAGAATTTCTCGTGATTCAACTGAGTTTTTGCTAAATCTAGTAAATTAAATACAAGAAAATGAAGATAGCTAATGTGTATGTCCACGACAAATCCACTAAATTCAAAATTGCCCACAAAATCCCACAATAGTGTAGCACAGTGTTTCCCAACCTTTGGCTTGTCACCCTTAAAAAACAGAAACAACACCTTTGCAGCCCAAAGTTAAAATGTAATTCTATGAGCTGTAAGCATTTCAAGTGATTTTTACCATCTCAGAAAGTTTTATTTGAATATTTTTAGAAACCTGAAAAGGTAATATTACCTGGTAGGCCTATTACAATCAGGAGAGACTTGTTCTGAGAGAAAGGAATATTTTTTTTGACATGTGCACATAAGTATGAGAAATGTGAAAGGTCTTTGGCGATTAGACCCCATGTGATGTCATATATTCCAGGAGGGTGGTAAAGACATAATAGATTAGGGATCCCCCTCTATGGAGTCTAGACGCTGGTGGTGGTGATGAGATGAGATGAAGAGGGTGCTGAGGATCTGAACGTGAAGAGGAGTGTGCTTTTGATGAGCTTATCCTGGGCTCTGGATCAGGTGACTGTAGGTGAATGGGGTGGAAGAGGATGTGACAAATCCACCTTAAACGACAGCTGACAGGAGCAAAGAGGAGAGCAGATTAAAAGTTTGGCAGCAGCAACATAAATGGCTAAAGACGATAGTGGCAAAGTTTGATTGGCTAACCGGACAGGGAACACCCATAGTGGTGGTGGACGTGGTGGGAGGGAGATAGAGAGAGAATTGTGAATGGATATCATAAAGGAAGTCTTCCTGATTGAACTTATTTGCTTTCTGGCATATGGTCAGATAACAGTATTGATTCCACTCTCCTGTCCTTATAGTAATTATAAAGCAAAAGCCAGCAGCTAGTTAGCTTAGCCTAGCATAAAGACTGGAGACAGGAAAACAGCTATGGCTCTGTCCAAAGGTAACAAAATACGTCTACCAACACCTCTAAAGTTCACTAATTAACACTTGTTCGTCTGGTCCATAATCACAGTGTTGCTGTTTTACAGGGGTTATGTGCCAGACTATTTCTTGGCTAGGCCCAGTAACTTCCTGGAGTCTCTGCTGGTTGCCTGGTAACTGCTCAGTGCCACGAAACAGTCCATTATATATGTATGTTATGTTATATGGTCTCTGTAAAGATTAAACAAATGAGATACAGCATGCTCATTAGTGAGCTTTAGAGGTGCTGGTAGGTGGATTTTGTTACCTTTGGACAAAGCTAAACTAGCTGTTTCACCAGCTTTATGCTAAGCTAAGCTAACCAGCTGCTGGATGTAGCTTCATATTGATTAGACAGATATGACAGTGGTATCAGTCTTCTCATTAGGGTTTTTCTTTTAATCTACTATTGCATGCATTTGGAGATTTTTAAGGTAGTTGAAACAAAGAATCAGTAGAAATCTCTACATTACAATGTGATTTTTTTGTGTACAGTTCAATGTTCAATTTAATCATTAAAAGAATCATTAGAAATCATTATCGTGATATTCAACATTATCCTAACATATTTTCCTATTATTGTGCAACCCTACTTCTCTTAGCTAGACAGTGAATAAGCGCATTTCCCAAAACAAACTATTCGTTTATAGGTCCCATATTTTAAAAAGTCAGATTCCCATGCCTTTTTTTAAAATATAAAGCAGGTGTATATGAATAGGCTACTGTATAAGTATGAAAATGTTCAATCCACAAAGAAATGCACACAGCTTGCATTCAGAAACTGCGCCTTTTAATGAGCTGCCAGGACTTCTGTGAGCTATGTCACAACTATACTACATAGACCATTTCAAACATGAAACATTAACATTTAAAATGGGCCCCTCTGTGTTTCCTGTTGCAATATTTTGCAGTGTATTTGAATGATGTCAGTTGACAGGAAGTAAACATGGACCCAAGCTTTTTGTTAGAGTCATAGAGTGCGCCTGGGATAACGTTTTTCTGTAGGCCGAGTTAGCATCGCTCTGGTTCCTTTGTCAAAAAGCCTATGGTATTCTTACATTGGATTTTGTCTATTTTTTGTCTATGATACTTACATGTCTTGTCCAACAAGATAATCTTCACAAGTGAACACCACTGTCACGATATTTGAAGCCTAAATGCAGTCACCAGAGGTAAAAAGCCAACATTCAGCTATAAAAGCACCACATCAACGGTCACATGTCTAAACATCGCCCCCACAGTGAAGCTGTAAAGTCGTGTCGGCCTGATGACCTTCTGTAGTCTCATTGAGCAACCTATTAGTAACTGCCTTTTTTAAGACACATAAAAGCCTTAAAGTGAATGAATGAGGTATTTACTGACATATTTTATGTCGTAGAACAAAATGTGAAAGTCTCTCAAGCTTGTGTTAACCACAGACCTTGTTTCGCACGTCTAATAAAAAACCCATTCAAAAAACCTACTGATTTTAAGACAAGGGAACCGGGAGTGCCCTTGTCCCGGTCCCGAGATTTTGGGGTTTTAGAACTCATTCCTGGGTAACTATTCCCTAGCTGCAATGATGGAACAGAGGCACTGATAGTGCAGGTGTGGAAGACCTGAAAACACTGACCAATCAGAGCAGACTGGGCTTTTTCGGGCAGGGCTTAAAGAGACAGGCACTAAAACAGAGCATTTTGGACAGAGGGTGAATACAAGTATATTCAGGCAGACAGTAAGAGTTTCTTTATGCTTCTGCGTACATTCGACGCAACATGCATGCAGTTGCTCTGCAGTTGTTGTGTGCCTATCATAGTTCTGCGTCCTGTTGGTCTATGTCGCTATGCAATTCCCCGCCAAAGTGCTTCTTTTATATGGTCGTTGCTCATTCATTGTTTGTTTATCTTCCGGCTTTGCTCTAGTCACAGTGAAGATGGCGACCATGAGAGAAAGCTCGAAATGATCAACGTTGAACAACAAATGCTCTTATTCCAAATGTTATGACGACGATGAAGAGAGAGGCGACTGCGCCGATGGTTTGTACGCTCATTTAATGGCTCAACCAACCAATCACAATGGAGACTTTTGAAAATGGCAGTGTTGTGGTACTGCAGCAGGAAGTGAAACCTTGCGAAATGCCGGAAATGATGTAGTTTGAAGGACCAATCATAGTTCTTGCGGTCTGTGTTGGGTCTGCGTTGCCTCGATGCGTGGTTACAATTTTTTGGAGGCACAGGTTGCGTCTCTGCATCGGTTGCAGAGGGACGCAACGCCTCCACAAAGCCCTCTGCTTCGTAGGTAATCAGAAGCATAAACCTTGCTTTAGAGTTAAACCATGTAAGCACGTTGTAGTAGAAACCCAAAATACTAGTTGTAACCTGAAAACTAGCATAATATGACACCTTACAATGACATTTCTTTAATTTTAACCTCGTGACCCGTCAGTTTTCTGATAACCAGTTAAAGGAGTCACAACTCCAGATACCTATACGTGTTCTGTTTTTATTCTCTTACAGTATGTGTGAACCATATAACAAACCCTCTTCAGAACAAAAGCATGGAGACCTCGTTATTTAGATAAAGCCATTTATTAATCTGTCTGCAGCGTACTTACACAGTCAACATGTAGTCCAGAATACTGTGACAAAGGCTTTACATTGTGTGTATCGTACAAGATTAATAATCTGTTCATTTATAGATACAATAACATACCAAAGTTCTTAACAAAATGTGCATATCACAGCCAAAACAGCCCTCAGAAAATGAGGACATACATGTACTGTCAGTTTTTAAATAATAACATTTACATGTAACCTTCAGGAAGAAGTCTCTGTAGTAGGATCATACAATCCAAAAAGCTGTCTAAGCACTGTTAAAACTCCATAACTTTTTAACAGAAGAGGCCCGTCAACCAAGGCTAAATGATATGACTGTGAAATGTTCCCAGAGGAGACTTTCAAGTTGTTGTCTCTTAATGTGGCTCCAAATGTGGTGAAAAGCATTCATGATTTATTAGAGTTACTTCTTGTCATTCTCAGAGCGTTATATTTACATGAATGTGACTGTGACATACTGCTAATTCACTGGGGAGCTATTTTGCATGTTCATGAGTCCAAACATCCATATTACGCAGTGAATCAAATCGAGAAGACTTGATTATCTGCCAAATATGATATTTTTAGAACATGCATTAAAAATGTCATGGGCAATGTGCATTATGACTGAATCCAATTTAAGCATCTGCTAAATGAATCAGTGTTATTCAAACCACATACTGCAAATCATTCTTTGTAACTCACTATATTGTAATAGATGTGCGCATCCTTAATATAAAAAGCAAACTGTAGGTTAAGTTTATTCTGAAAATAATTAAAAAAAAATTTAAATCAAATTTTGTGTCAACATCAAGGCATATGTAAGTCATTATGTGTACTCTCATCTGTTTCCAGTGCAATGGAGGATGTCAATAAACCTGATGTCAAAAATGAGGAGGAGGGGGGGGGCAACCATGTTGACTAACAGATGTCTTACACACACGTATGTGATATACAAGGTCTCTTATGCTTGGCTTCAGCTGAGACAACTGGCATAGAAGCTCCATCTCTGGACAACAGCCAGTGCTAAACACACTTGCTCCCTGTTCTGCTCCTCCTCCTTCACTTTGGCGAGCAGTGGCCTTTATTCACATGAGGAGGAGGAGGAGGGATAGTCACATGGGTGGGGAGCTTGGCTTGAGTGGGTAGTAGGGATGTACCCCTTCTCCGCTCCCTCCCAAATACTACACAGACCAGGGATTCCAGTGTAGGCCATCTGTGAGGGATGAAGAGACATGGAGGTGGCAGCTTCGATCAACAGGAGCAGTTCCCACAGCCCTTGACACTGTTGAGGATCTCCTCCTGCAATTTTTTCCTCTCCTCCTCCTTTTGGGAGAGGCGCTCTGCTGGCGGCTCGGCCGTCCTCTTGTCACCGTTGAGGATTTTGCTGTTCTGGGTGTTCCACAGGTCTGCGTACAAGCTGCCAGGGGTGCTGAGGAGGGTGTGGTGATTGCCTCGCTCTGCCACTTTACCCTAGCCGAGAAAAAAAGAGCAGGGAATCAAGGAAAAAAGAAAACCTAAGCATGGTGGCAGAACACACGAAGTGAAGGAGTCCTATAGTTAGCATCTCGTCATGACCGCACAACACTGACCACACTCTCTGCGGAGAGTCAGCTCCCCCCTAGAATCCCTGCCGCCTCCCCAACAACTGTTGCAATTCCTCTCGCAAAAACACGGCCTCGCACACACACACGCATCCACACGCAACAAACGACACATCCCTCCCACACAGTCAAACACAAATGAAGGCACCCCCTTCCCCCACCTCCCATGAGCATGCAGAGGTGTTGGCATCATCTTTAGTGCACCCAAGATGAGCACGTGACTGCTTCGGCTCGTTATTTTAATGAGCACCCCAGGCAGTCCTCTGCTGGTGACACCAGCGAACGGCATGGCGACATCACACACAAACATGCCTCCTCGCCACGACCCTCTGATCCCCGCCATCTGACTCTGGAAACATGGAACGACACATGCTCACTCGCTGCAGTTCAAAGAAACCTCTTCTCATTTTATCCTATCCGACACTGGTGAAAAATGTCACTTGATCTGTGTTACATTTCATATTAACTCTTACTTTCCACATAATAACTGACTTCAGTCTGTGTCTTTTCGTGCTTTGCAGTGTCTCAAGCCCAACTCGTTAACGTACTGCAGCATGTCTCTCTCAGCTCGGATGTCTCTCTCTGATGCACAATACAGTGACGATGCACCAAAAAGATTTTTAAAACATACTCTATGTCTCGGTGGCACCTTCAGCCTGACTTTAATGCATCTGACCACAAACTGTATAGATAAACCGTGTCAATGGCATCCTCCATTAAAAGGCATGTTTAGTCCTGGATGAGGCCTCATCAGTGTCTGGGAAGCTGGCCCATACATTATTAGTCACCGAGACAAACAAGACACGCCATCTGACCAAAACAGCCAGTCGAGTCTGACTGCTTTAATGAGCCCTTATGGAAAAAATAATGCATCCACTTCTACCAGCAGTGTCCTGTTGTTGTTGAAGTTAATGAGAAAAGCTAAACAAAGTGTGTTTTCATCACGTAAGTTGTAGAAAGGTAACTCAAAATAAATGAGTGGCAAAAGCAGAGGCTGCTGCTAAATTCTCGTTGCCGGTAGATACAGTGCGCTGAAGGTCACACAGAGTGCAGGTCATCATCCTTCCCTTCAATGCAAAATCGTCTAATTGGACTGGCAATTAACACAGCGCATGTTTATACTGGTAAACCCTGAACTGTCGCATTATTTGCTTTTTATGAACCTGACATTACAACTAGAAATGTTAATCAGAGAAGTTACGAGATCAAGTAAAAAATAAGTGGATGAGTTCTTACCTCGCTGAGCACTATAATCTCATCTGCGTCTACGATTGTGGAAAGCCTGTGGGCGATGAACATAGACGTTCTGTCCTTCACCATCTCCTTCATTGAAGTCAGAATGTTCTGGACACACATGCACAAAGACAAATAGTTTAATCACTCTGTTAAGATTAAGAGTATCCCCTGATCCAAAAGAAAATAGTTCCCCCGGTTTGCAATAATGGTGGTTTTCAAACAAAGAAAGGGAAAATAGGTGCATGAATGACAGGATATATATGAAAGTACTCCAATACTCTGATTTGAAGAAGCTAAGTCAACAGAATGTTGCTCAGCAACATCCACCTTCATATGCTTTTCTTTTCAGTGTTTACACATGATAATTTAAAAACAACTTTGTGATGAGAAGAAACTGAAAATCTCAATTAACAACCATGTCTACTGCCCCACTCTTTTTTCCTGAAGTTCAGAGAGGGCATGCTGAACTTTCTCATTAAATGTAACATTTACAAAGACTGTGGGGTTTAAGCTGAGCTGGAGATTAAGTAGGAGAAAACAGTGGCAGGTGGCAGGGGAGAACATGGGGGTGGTGTTTGTGTGTGTGTGTGTGTGTGTGTGTGTGCAGAGGGGGGGGAGTGTATGTCGCAGCAGGTATGTGACGCAGGAGTGAGCTGAATTATTGTGTACCTCCAGCAGGTGACTGAGTGGGTGTTTGTTCTGCAGGCACGGTGAGGTGTCAGCCCGTACGTGCAGCAGACAACGGGCATTTGTGGGTATGTTATGTATGCGTGCCCGTGTCTGCCTGTGTGTGTGTTCATGCACTATGAGGCCCACCTCTTCTGTGATAGAGTCGAGGGAGGATGTTGCTTCGTCATAAAGGAGGATGGGTGGATTCTTTAGTATTGCACGGGCAATGGCGACACGTTGCTTCTCCCCTCCTAAAACAAAACACCAAATGTCAAAAACAAAAGCAAAGCAGGCCAAAGCCAAAAGGGTTGAAATATGTGAGGATACAGCAGGTCTCTCTCTGGCCCTCTCATCAGATAATTACCTCAAACGGAGGGCTGGTAAAACAGACTTTCGTTTAATTGTGAAGAAAAATCAGCAGGACCCAAAGATTTCTCCCACTGTGTCTGACTCGGCCTTTATTACATATGAGCTGTGTGTGGCCTCTTGAAAGCAAGCGGCATTCGGCAGATACAAATATTGCTGGCAGTGGAGAACAGCAATGAAGGAAGTTAGCCCAGACTGGCCCCCCTGAACCCCCCCCTCCTCTGACAAACTCACTGGCAGCTGTCACGTACAGCAGCAGTGAAATTAATGAGAAGTTAGTCATGTCTTTATTTTGTCCGTTCTCTCACTCACTCAGTCACTCCACATAAAGAAATCTGTGCTGCCAGTAATTGCATCTTGAATGTTGAGTGAAAGTGCTCACACACTGTGTGTGTTAAACACTGTGTGTTAACGTGGGCTAAATGAGTTGCAGAGTGATGATAGGAGCCAAATACTACACAGTCATGTGCTATCACCACAGATCAAATAAGGCAACATGCCATTAAACAAGTTCACACACTGCGCAGACAACAAAATAACAATGGTGCAGCTACAGATTAAGTCTCGTAATGAATCTCATAAAATAAGGTCAAATTTAATAATTAAATTAAGTTTAATGATCGTCTTCTTTTACAAGACAACAGCTCATAATCAAAGTCTTAAAAGTAATGTTCGGCTGCAATAGTTGGGCAAACATTTTAATAAAATCTGCAGCTGTGCAAATTTAAATATTCCTCACAGCATTTTGCAGCTTACATTTATTCCTCAAAACCTACAACATGGCAGCTGCCATCCCAATAAACTGTATATTCATGCCAGCAGATGAAAGATAATAAGGATGTTGAGTTGTTTAGGCTGCTATACTTTGCTTCATTTCTTGTACTAACTGTATAGAAATGAGCATGTTTACAAAGGTTCATTTTCAAATATCAAAACAATATAGGGTTAATACTTTAAGATCAATAATAAGACAATATTTTGGTATTTTAATAGGACTATTTCTGCTTTCATAAAATATCTGGTGGTCACATAAAGTGTAATGCAGTTAGGAGTTCAGCTACAGCTGTAACAGTTAGATAAGGTCAGAAAAACTAAATACTATATCCAAAATCAGACCTCGTATAACAATATTAGTATTATCTTTGAGCTGAGATTATTGAGTTGATTCATCTGCAACAACTTTGATAAAAAAATAATTGCTCAAGTCAATCATAAAACAAACTGCAGAACTCTCTCTGGTCCAAGATTTGCAGCTTTTCTCTTTGTGCATCACTGTAAATCAAACATGTTTTTTATGATTTAAAGACTAAAAGATCCATTTTTTAAAAAGAGAAACCACAGTTTAATTCATAATGAAAATTAACTCTAGTCGCAGCCTTATACTAGAACAATAAACTACACTTATTTCTGGGTTATACATGTCTTAACTTTGTATACAATCCAGGGAAATACACAAAACACACAGCTCTGTAACTTGCTTCTGCAGAGGAGACCATATTTAAACAGTAGTCATAATAGTGCAGCTAACCTGACAGCTTGAGGCCCCGCTCCCCAACTTGGGTGTCATAGCCATGGGGCATCCTGAGGATAGCATCATGGAGGCCTGCTAGACGCGCCACTTGGTGCACCTCCTCTGGTGTAGCGTTGATGTTCCCGTACTGCAGGTTGTAGAAGATGGTGTTGTGGAACAGAACGGCATCCTGACAACAACACAGTTAGAGGGAAAAAAAAGAGGCTTCAGAGAATATTTTTATTGCAGCAGAGGACTGCAGATACAAAGACGAGGGTAGGAGGGAGAAAGAGAACGAAAGCAAATGACAAAAATACTGTTCATGTACCATCTGTTCAAATCAGCCTCTGAGCTTACTGCAGTGAAAAACTAACTGAATTCAGCTTATTTCTAATGATGTTGTTAACTACTAATGTTACTTTGTTCTATGCTGCCCCCTTGTTGTATATAATTATCAGTAATAACTCAAATATATTTTATGTTCTACTGGAAAAGTTATACGTAGACAGAAGCACAGTTCATTTGTGATAAAGAAACTTTAAATAGTGAAAAACAAATCACAGTTTTATTTTCTTAATGTGTAAGTGTGTCTCAGACCTGAGGTACGACCCCCAAAGACTTCCTCAGGCTGTCAAGGCTGATGTCTCGAATATTCTGCCCCGCTATGTAGATGTTCCCCCGCTGGGGCTCGTAGAAGCGGAACAACAGCCGCACAATGGTGCTCTTCCTGCAACCAGACGTGGAACCAATCATCAGCATCATTCTGTCTGTGAGCTGCACCCCCACAGTCTACTGATGATATCTGATGATATGACTGTCTGGACATACAAACGAGGTGACACACAACTGGCTAAAGGTTTGACAGTCAGGTGGAAAATTCACAAAGAATGGATTGCTGCTGCTGATGGCACCATGAGTTGCGCATCACTCGCAACCGCCCCGTCTCCAGATCAAATTCCCAGAAGATATTATACAGCTCAAGCATGCCCATGAAGTTTTGAAGCTGAGTGCATTTTGCCCTTTTGTAGCAATTATACTTGTCACAAAGTATAAATGTTACCTTTGCGCTAAGAACACAGTAGGCAGAAAAAGAAAACTGATATTTTCTGCCCACGTGCTACAGGTCCTGACTGAAGAGGTGCAGAGGCATTCATCAAAATTTCAGGGAGACTGTAAAGTCTGGGTGTTACACTCCTACAAGTACTTCAGTTACCATCAACTCAGTGAAAACACAATAACTTCACTGTAACTGTGCGTGGCTATTAGCACTGATCTTTGTGAATTGGACTGGGTTTTTTCAGTGAGGCTCATTTGCATAGAAAGGGGCCAATTTTGCGCCAAATGTATGCATATTACCTCATTTAAATCTGTGCAAATAGCACAGGAGCAATGAGATGCTATTTGCTTGGCAGTGCAGCTAGGGTTGCATTTCAACATTTGCAGGTGCTTTGAGAATTTCAGTGTCTTTCTGTCTTATTTATGTAGGTAAAGCAGATGCTTTAGCTGTGCAATCCTTTTGTGAATTTGCCCACCAGTGCAGTTCTGTGAAAGATGACCTACCCTGACCCACTGCCACCAACGATGGCGACCTTCTTCCCAGCAGGCACTTCGAAGGACACTCCGTTTAAGACCTTCTGGCCCTCAAGGTATTCAAAGTAGACGTCCTCGAAGCGGATGGTGGCCTCCTGTGGTGTGATGGTTAATGCCGGGGCCAGATCCCTCTCCTAGAGAAAACCATCAGAGGGTTGAGACAGACGAAACGCATGATGCAACGTTACTCCAACACCTTGTAAAGGCGTATAATGCTGGAGCACAGAGCAAACACGGACTGCATAAAGCAGAGACATTCTCAGTGAATTCCAGAGGTCGTTTCAACCGAATCCTCAGACGCTGCCCTTCATGGTGACTGAAGGATCAATAGGCGTGAAAACTTTCGGTACATACTGAGCTGAGCCATAGTGCTGAGATGCAGCCAAGGTCAGCAGTGAATAAAGCGCTGTCCTTGCCCTGTGAGTAAAAGCCTGTTCTGCTTCGTTTCTATACTATCTAATAACAACATAATCACCCACAATCCACCTCAGCCAATTAAACAAATAACTCATAGTCCATTAGTATAAACAGATGATAATTTCACACACCCCCAACATGGGAAAAAAGCCAACATCATTTATTTTTTATTTTGTGGAGCAGTTTCAAGTAAGGGGGTGTTTAAAATTATTTTACATCTACATAATAGGCCAATGTGTTCCACACAAAAAAAAAAAAGCATTCAGACAGTAATGGCCTGCTGGGCAGTGCCATTCCACAGGGAATCACAATGGAGAGGAGTATTACTGATGAGTGAAAAATAACTGGACAGATTCATTTCTCTTACTATAATTACAGGCTGGAGACGGGAAAGGCATTCATATTGTTAGACAGCAGCAGGCGCACATTTGCACTTAAATGTGCTCTTCTGACGCAAGATGGGCTGTCATGTTGTGAGAAAAAAAGAAACAAATGCAGTGAAACGTCTAAAATGTCTCACAAAAACAATTGACAGCTATGACTTTGAAGAAACGGAGGACAAACGTCTAAAATCTGAACTGTTTTTGGCAATTTTTAAGGTTAAAGAGCAGAATCTGATTTTGACTTTGTATTTCTGTGTGTTTTTAAGGTGAGTTCACAAATAGACAATTCAATATTAATGACATAAAGTAGTGTCGCAACACCATATAAATGGCTGAAATTGTCAGCAACTATTTTGATTATCATTTGTCACTGAAGAAAAAAAGCCAAACATTTGTTGGTTTCAGGATTCAGGATTTAAGGATCTGATGTTTTTCTTTGTCATATATAATAGTATATGGAATGGGGTTTTGGACTGTTGGCCATATAACACAAGCAATCTGAAAATGTCACCCTGGGCTCTGGAAAATTAAAAAATTGTGTTTTCTCCCAATTTTCCAACCTTTTATGGACAAAATCATTTTTTTGATGAATCCAGAAAATAACTGATAGGTTGATCAATACTGAAATTAATCATTAGTTGAAGAATGGTGGGCAATGGAAAACTTCAAGGGGATGTTGAAGAGCACAGGACTTGAAGGCAAGAGTGTGCACAAAAAAGGTTAGCCTGCCATCGCTAGCCTAGTTCGCAAATATCAATCAGTCTGAAGCCTCAGGTTTTTTTTATCACCATCCAAGGGCCGTTATTACTGTTTGTAGACAGACAGACCCACAGCCAAACACAGCAACAAATCATAACGTAGCACTGAGCGACGGACAAATGTAAAGAGACAGACTACATTATACAGAGATGAGCTGCAGTGGTGTAGCATCAATATGTCTGTGAATAAATACGGCCATTTTTGACATCAGAATTTGAAACCAATACTTCCAACAGAAATTTCCACATAAGCTGCAGCCATCTTGGTTGTTTTTGAAAATGCCTCAATGACGCTCCACTTTAATAAGCTAGGTTTAGGCTTGCTGTCGTGTCCCCGCATGAGGGTGCACAAGCCAAAAATGCTGTCATCACATATTTTGCGTTACGTGTGGAAGCTCCACAAGTTGTCAGTAGGGCTGCAAATAATGATTATTTTCATTGTTGACTAATCTGTCAACTATGTCTTTTATTAGTCGACTAATCATTTTATTTAAAAATGTGTTAAAATGTTGACAAATGTCGGTCTGTCTCTCCCAAACCCAAAGACTTTGTCATCTAATGTCTTGTTTTGTACTCACGCCAAAGGGTTTTAGTCCGCCATCATGGGAGAGTGTGTGTAAAGTATTTTGGAGTACTTTTATAGTACTTCTGTATGAAAAATTACTCAAACCGATTAGTCGGCTACTAAAATAGTCACCGATTATTTTAATAGTTGATTAGTCATCAATTAGTCGACTAATCGTTGCAGCCCTAGTTGTCAGTAGACTAAATGCATCTGCTAGAGCGAAAACATAAACTTGCAGATATGTCTTGTTCCCAGACTACAAAAGAGGTGCCTTTTGTTATGAAAGATAATAAACTTAGGCAAAAATGAACCTAATGAATTTCAACCAAAGGAGCTGAAAACAAAACATTTACAACAGTTTCCCTGCCTTCCACAACTTGACAACGAAAACAGGTGAATGAGCCCTAACACTGTCTGACCAGATGATCGGCACAAACAGTAAAACAACTAAACTCTCCAATATCATCATAGTTATCTTTAGTCAGTGATCGTTTTAATCAAATCACATCCCCATGGAAAACAAAACTACACACATAAAACAAGCTTGTGTTGCTGTTATTTCACTGAAATCAATGATTGAGAAAGATCGCAACTAGTCAATAATCTGAGTAAATCACCAAAAAACAGCCAATCTGCTGCAATCTGTCATAACACCCCGACATGTCAGTAATGTCATGCTCTACAAGTGGCAATAGACGAGGAAGCACCTGAATCCCATCAGGCATGTAATTACTGTGTTTGACTGCAACCTATCATTTTTTACAGCACATGTGGATAGGTTAGCCATGTCATACGGCCAAGAATAACTCACGCCTGTGTAAAAATCTTTTACCACTTGTGCAATTAAACATTATGTGTCGTCTCGGTAAGAGGCTTTGTTTAGTTTTTCAGATTTTCCAATGACCTCTATATTCACTTTCTATTGTCTACAGGTCAATTGTTTTCTATTGTTGGGGGAAAAATGTAACCAAAAAAAAAAAAAAAAAGATCTTGCAATTTAACGCTACAATGCAGAGAAGTGTATGTCAGGCTGACAAGTTACCTTGATCTTGGTGTCGACGCTGAGCAGGGTGAAAAGAGTGTTCATGTCTATGAGGGCCTGCCGGGTCTCTCTGTACACTGTGCCCAGGAAGTTGAGGGGCAGGGAGAGCTGGAAGAGCAGGCCGTTCACCAACACCAGGTCTCCCACGGTCATCGTACCTGCACGACAGCGATGGCACAATTCACAGACATGCACATAATCTAGTTCTATTGTATCATGCATGTATCTTTGAATACAATATCTATTAAAAAAATAACGCTCAAGCCACTTCTTCTTTCAAGTTGTGAAAGCAGACAAAGCATGTTACAGTCTGAATCTATCTCCACCCGCTGTGATTTCATTTTCTGCATCAAGGCTGTTTTATTTTCTATTCATGCCACTTTTTCATGCTTGCTGTGCTTTGTTCTCATTTAGTTTCTATTATCCAGTTCAGTCAGGGTTTTACTTGCCATTTTCATCTGTCCATGTGATTTTGTTTTGAGGTGTTTTTTTTAAAGCTTTCTTATTTCCAAATGCACCATTTTTTTTATTGTGCTGTGGACACAGATTATAAGCATGAAGAGGTAAATTCAAGTTAGGCGATGAATTTTGTGCTTTTACACCTCGACGCTATCAGTTTTTTTCATGATTCGTAGATCTTGAGAGAACGAATTTCCAAAAATTGAAAAATCCTTCAAACACAGACACACAAACACACTAGAGCTGCAACTAACTAATTTTCGATTCTTGATTTGTTGCTTGATCTATAAAATGTCAGAAAATGGTAGAAAAAATGTCGATCAGTGTTCTCAAAGCCCAAGATGACATCATCAAATATCTTGTTTTGTCCACACCCCAAACATATTCAGTGTACTGTCATAGAGGAGTGAAGAAAATATTCACATTTTAGTAGCTGCAATTTTGACTTTTTCTTTTCTTTTTTTTTTTTAAATAACTCAAACCAATTCATCAAATATCAATTTAGTTGCCAAATAATCTGATTACTTGACAACTAATCAATTAATTGTTGCAGCTCTAACACACACAGACAAACACACACTCACTCACCTGCCGAAATGCCCTTGCTGGCCAACACCATGATGGCAGTGAGGCCGATACTGAAGATGGCACTCTGGCCAAAGTTGAGCATGGCGAGCGTGGACGTGGTTTTTAAAGAGGATGACTCATAGATCTTCAGGTATCCATCATACCTCTCAGCTTCATACTTCTCATTGTTGAAGTACTGCAGCCGAGATGCGAGACATGCAGAGGGAGGAGAGTAGGGAGCACAGGGCACGGAGACAGCAAAAAAGATTCACATAAGGAAAGAAAGTGCAAGTCGAGAGAGAAAGATGGAGAGACACAAAATACGGTTAAGGTTAAAGTTTAAGGAAGCATGGAGAGAAGTGTCAGGCAGACAGACACTTTAGCGCAGCCTGCCTCAAGGCTGCATTTGTTCTCTGTGACCGCTCTGGGCGTAGTCTGGGTCTGAGTTGGCCTCTAAAGCACTTTTTCATGTCTTTGTATCTTCATCTCCTCCCCACTGATCTTAAAGGATGTGGAGGGCGGTAGAACAAAATCCAGAGCCTGCTCAGCAAAGCAGCTTTGGCAGAGGAAAGTACTGACTGTGACAAAAGAACAGTTTATAGAATCTAATTGTCAGGAAAGCCTTAATATCACTCGCAAGTTAAACAAGAACCACTGCAGAGGATTCATCACTGACACTGTCGTCAGTCTCTGTGTTTACATCTGTAGCAGCTTACACAGACACCTACAAACAGAGCACAGATTGCTCTTAAGTGTTACACCACACAAGCAGCACTAATTCTGATTAAGACATACAGCGATCATTTAGAGGGAAAAAAGCCTTGTGAATCAGCCACAAGCACATCTCTTAAATTCAGCACATAAAACTACGCCATGATCATAACAACGACCCTCAACTCTACTGCCAATTACCTAATATTGCTGTTTGTTTAGTTTGCACTATTGTTCCTCTGCTCTGGTTAAGTGGGCGATTTGCTTCTCTAGCTAACGGCAGTGGTGCTGTGCTGCTACCGACTTGCCACTGATTTGCATATAGGGAAATGCACGAAATCAGAGAGGGAGAGGGAGTGAGAGAAAGAGAGAGGGAGAGAGGGAAGAAAGTAGCACATGGAGGACAAACAGAAGCAGTGCAAGGCACCGTGTTCAGGTTCTCATCCAGCCCTTTGTGAAAGTGGAACGGATTTCTGAGTGGGCGGAGATCTAATTACATATGCACACTCACAGCTCAGAGTGATGCTAAATCCGGCCGCATTGGCACAGATGACACAAAATAACACAGAACAAAACGTTAAGAAAAACAGGACGCAAAATAATACAGCAAAGAAAATAACATGGGTACAAAAATATATCCAGAACAGCTTAACAAAGCACCCAAATCTGGATGGTGATTATGTTTGTATGTGTGCTCTGTACATTGAGGTTACTTAGACAGAGGCTTAAAACTGCTAAAGATGAAGATTCAGGATAACCATGCCGCTTAAAAAAAAAAAAAAAAAAGTAAAAGACAATGTTTACATCCGCACCACATCACATCAGTCAGGTGTCTGTGAGAGCACACTCACCCATAATCCACCCTGGCTCTCAGCAGACATTTCTATTCAAAATAAAGCCTCCAGTGGCAGAGCCTTCCAATCCAAAACTATAACCGAGACACTATTTGGGTCATTGGCTAAACCAGGAAAATAGCCCTGAATGTCCAGTGATAAATGTCTCATTGTTTGTAGCAACTGGAGTGACACTGACTGTGTTGCATGGACACAAAATATTCAGTTCTTTGCCCTTAGTCCAATGACAATATTCCTGCTAGGCTGTTTACATACCTAACAAAAATGGATATTCTACTAATAGTCCTGTGTACAGGCAACCCTATTTGGCTGTGTTATGGCTGTGTTTGACAGAGGTTGATGCCCTAACATGTCCTCTATTGTGTTAAAATATGAAACAGTGGAAAGCTGGAGCCACTTGTGCCATTTTGCTTCTGTGAGTTAACTTTTGCAAACTGCATTAAAAACCCCAGTTGACATATATAATCTGAATGTGCTGTATACATGTCCAAAGAATGTATCTAAAAGTACCAAACTCTTTACTTTTACCTGTACCGACCAAATTATGTCCATTACCGATTAACTTTAAATTAATCTGTGCCAAATGATACCTTTGATACCTCAAAGTGAACCTGGACGAGAAAGCTGCAGTGCTCCATGACCAGCTCCTGATCTGCAGTGATAGTTTTGGCGTCTGGTCTATTTTCTTTTCTATTTTATATTAGAAAAAGCCTAGCATCACTGCTGTTTGTGTTTTTTAGTTTTTAATTACCTTTTCAATTATTTGTCAGTTGTGTGTAAACAGAGAGCAAGAGAGATGAGCAGACACACATACATGCGCACAGACACATGAGCAGACAGGGACAGATTAGCTCTACGTGTGATTAGAAAAGAGCAGAATTGCTTGTTGACCAGAGCAGAGATAAGGAGAGAGCGAGTGAGACTATGTCACCTCTGCAGCTTGTTCAAAAATTCCAATTTTTGTTATTTCAGAAAGTGTCCAGAAAAGGCACCATTGAGTATAAGTTCACATGTGAATGGTACCAAACCCCACTCAAAATAAGACCTAATTCTGATTATCCAAACTGAAGATGCTCTTTACATCATCCGTATCAAATTTGGTAGTATATTAGTGTACATGTAAACATAGCCATTTACAAAAAACCCTCATACTGAAAAAGAAGGAGCAAAACAGAGTCTGAGTATACAAACACAAACAAAGTAAAAACGCTTTCTGTGTTTGTCACATGTGTGTGAAAATGGGTCAATATAAACCCTGAAAAGATTACTTGGTTAGTTGATCGACAGAAAATAAATTGACTTTGATCATCAAAAAGCCATTTTTCAAGCAAATATGCCAACCATTGTCTTGTTCCATCTTTTGAATTGTGAGGATTTGCTGCTTTTCTCTAGGTTTTTTTTTTTTTTAATTGTTGTGACAGTTAAATGAATATCGTAAGGTTTTGGACTGTTGGTCAGACAAACAAGCAATTTTAGGACGTCATGATGCGTTTTAAGAAATAATCAAGAAAATAATTGGTAGATATATTGATAATATATTCGTTAGTTGCTGCCCTAGATAAAGATGAGCAAAATTTGTACAGTAATATGAGCAGAATTACAATCATGATAATTATAAATGCATTACTCGATGTTAATAAGTGTTTGTTTCAATAGTCAATAAGGGCCAATATTTACAGTAGTATCGTATGATAAAAGTTAAACTGCTCATCCCTTTAAATAAACTTGGTGTCATTTGTTTAGTTGTAAGAACTGCTAACCACAAACAGAATTTCGTCACAGTACAGTTACATAGAGAGGCAATAATCAATCATATTGAACTGTTGGCTAGCCCTCATTGATTCTGATCAATACCACTGTTTTTAAACCTGAATATCTGAGTGTGGAGTTAAGTTTGCAATAATCTTACCAGCTATTAAATTAATCTTTGATCAGACAGGCACCAGGTTCCACGACCGCACTCCCTACCTTCATCTGTGGGCTCACACTGGTGTGACACTGCTCTATAATAATAACTGGAGGGAATGCGATAACCTTTAAGTAAACCTATAGTAGAGATTGGCGGTGACTTTCCACCCTTTCAGTCCTTTCAGCCATAAATTCCACTCCTCTCGCTCAGAAAGGTAAACTTGACTTTTAGCTTGTACTTGTTATGATAAGGAGTTTGTGTGTGAAAGTGGTGAGAGTCAGAGGGAGAGAGGCAGAGAGAGAGCTAGGCAGAGCTTTTCTTTGATTAAAAGGCAAATTCTGACAGTGGCAATCATGCCAGTGAAACACCATTATCACAGACGAGTAAATATTTGTTCCCGTCAATATGCCTGGCTTAAGTGAATAGAACAAAAAGACTAGAGAGGAGGAGATAAAAGGGAAGGGTTGATGAGGGGAAGGGGGTGGGGATAAGGAGGAGCTGAGAGAGGAGTGTATGGTGGCAGGTGTGTGTATGCCTACATATGTGTGGATGAATGGGGGGGGGGGGGGGGTTAGATCTCACCTTAACGGTCTCATAGTTAAGGAGTGAGTCAATAGCTGCGTTTCCAGCTTCATTGTCTGCTTTATTCATCTCTATCCGGAAACGCGTCCTGTGTGCAGAGACATGACGTTACAGCTTTCTTATATTTTTTTTCTTATTTATTATTTCAGCCAACGAGGGAACATGTTACTGACAGCACAGACAGCCACAGAACTATTTACTGAATCCCTTTCAGTGATAACAAACATTAGCAATAAAAGCACCAGTTGAATAAGAGTCAGACACAGGACTCGTACAAACATTCTCATTGTTACCTCCACTGAGTGACGAGAATGGTGAAGAGGGTGTATGCTGATAAGGTACCCAAGGACACTGCTGCAAACTGTCCACCACACCTGTAATACTGCAGAGGAGAGAAAGCAAAGACAAAACAAAGCACGCTGTGATAAAAACTCGAGTGACCACATCGGACCAGTGGACTCCAACGTTGGCGTCACACCGCATTCTGAGACAGTACTGTTTTTGACCATTCCACTATGAAATTGAGTGTTACAAATGGAGGGGAAACTACAAGAACTAATCGTGCTAATGCTTTAGCTATTTGGGCAATGAAGTCTGCCGTCATTACAGGCAAGCTGACATTATGGTCCAGAGTGGAATAATAGCACAGAGCTATAGACGAGCTGCTCTTTCAGTGGTGGCCAAGGAGGGGGGCATCTGTTCAGGGCATACTCCACATGAGGACATTAAGCTGCAACAAAGCTTTGGGATTCATCATTGACGCTAATGGGCTCTGTGTTGCCACCAAAAGTTCATGGGGATTCATATTCCATTTAGAATGTAAATGAGACAATATCCCCGAAATTAATTTCCGGACAATCTGCTGTGAAAAGTGTCAAGGTGATGGAAAGACCTGTGCTAACATTAAGGGCTGTAACAGTGACAGCAACAAGAAATAAAAGACAGAAAATTGTATGCCATGTTTCTGGTAGCATCCTACAATGGCACTGAAACTTAAAATCAGCGTTGTTAATATCTGTGCGCATGGATGTCACCATTAGACTCACCAAAATGGCACTGACGAGGGCCATCTCGAAGACTGTGGGTCCTAGATTGAAGACGAGCGCACTGAGGACAAAAGAGATGCCCCGTGTGCCACGGTCGATGGCCTTGGACAGCGCCCCTGTTTGGCGGCTGAGATGGAAACCCAGGTCCAGATTGTGCAGGTGGAGGAAGACGTTCTTGGCGATGCGGCGGATGGAACTCTGGGCCACCTTGCCGAACACGGTGTTCCTCAGCTCATTGAAGAGTGCTGCACAAGCCCGTGACACGCCATCTGGGATAGCGGAGGAGATGGAGAGTTTAGCACACCTGCTGTGAAAAGCACAGAGGTTCACACAGCAGGGCCGGGCGCTATCAAGTGAAAACATATCCTCATCCTAAACACTAAGGACTGTTATGTAGCTCTAAAGTGATATGAGGCAGCAAAACAAGACTGTGACCCCAACCTCTCCTGTCTTGTAGGATGCAATACAGTTGAGAGTAGAGAGGGTAGAGGCTTGTCAACTGCTCCAAAGTGAATGTCTGTATGAGGTGGCGGAGCAGGTTTTTTCCACATCATCTCTGGTCTGCAAAGCACTGCAGAGCTACAGCAGCAGCCTCCCCAAGCCTCTGTAATTACAGAGCAGGATGCTGTCTGAAGCCTCACTACCATGGCAGGCCAGCACACTGCAGACTGAGGGGAGGGGGGGTATGTGAGTGTACACAAGTGCGTTCAGTGTGTGTGTGTGTGTGTGCGGCAGGGAGCGGACTACATGTGTGAGCAGAATACAAGAAGAGGTTTTAATAAGAGTGTCACAGAAAGATGTGACTATGTGTTGAGTCGATGAACAGGCTTAATTTCACCACTGTCTGAGTCTAGACTTTTGTCTGGCTGATGAGTATGACGAGGGTGGATGCAAGCAACACAGCTTTTCTTTAAAGAAACAGTTCACTCCAACAGCAAAAATAGGCATTTTTCCTCATACCTGTGGTGCTGTTTATCAATCTAGATTGTTTTGGTGTGATATGTCTGCGTTCTCTTGAATGTAATTGAACGAGATGGTACTACTGGTAGCTCACCTAGCACCACTGAGCTAGCTAACATTAGAGCTCAGCCAAGGGGGGCAATATCAATGTTTGTATTTTTGATTCTGGGGTGAACTGTCCCTTTAAGGTATTTTCATTTTTGCTGTTTGTAGCCCATATGAATGTGCACAAATTTTGCTAAGCCATGCTGACTTCATCATGTTCATCTTTAACCGACTACAGCTACAATAATTATTCAATTAGTCGATCAAGAGAAAATGAATTACCTAATTTTTTAATAATCCATTAATCATTTCAGTCATTTTTCGAGTACAAATGTCAAATATTTAACATAAGAATTTGCTGCTTTTCTCTTTTCTCTTTGGGTTCTGTACTGTTAGTTGGACAAAAGAAGCAATCTGAAAATGTACTTTGGGCTCTGGGGAATTGTGATAAGCTTTTTTTTTATTTTATTTTTTACATTTTATAGACTAAACAATTAATTGCTTAATTGTAAAACAATCTGCAGATTTATCATTAATGAAAATAATTGTTAGCTGCAGCTAGCAAATAGCAGTCATCGTGGGAGCAGAGAGAAGACAAAATAGAGGAGCTGATAATGCTTGTGGCTGAATAACTCCATACGGAGTTATGGAGCCAGAGGACAACCAGACGAAAAACTGGACCTGGGATAACATTTCCACTATTTCCACCACTTCCAGTTGTTTTGCTACATCATGCTGCTACAAGCTAGCTTGCACTTCTGCCAGGGTTCACCGAAGCCCCTGCCTGACACCGCAGCTAGAACCATAGAAGCAGCATCCGCTTCAAAAAATGCTTTGCTTTTTGGGGACGATGCTCTTGCAGGTAAGCAGTTGTCAGGGTGGTTATTGCAGAGCAGTGTGAAAGCAGCTTGAGTTTCAACTTAGTAATACCCCCAATCTAATTCCAAGGAAGTCAATCATTTGATCCCTTTCGTTTCTCATAAACTGTTGTACAAGGAGATGGCTAGCATGACTGTCAAAAATTAATAGTCTGTGTTAGAATGACACCTGGCCTTCCTGTGGCGATTTCACCAACTTGTGTGAGTACACGACTTGTCTGCTAAGACCAAAGTCGGGGTAATAATCGCTCTGTCTGCCGTCTTCACAGGGCTGTAATGTGGCGTTAAATAGGAATGCTCATCTAATGAACGTGTCCACGTCTGACAAGGTAGGATGAGCACTGTGCAACCTTTTCAGCCAAATTACACCCGTCACCGCGGGCTCCAAGTACCGGGCCTTGAGTGTCACAAAGAGGGAACAAAAAAAATACCTTTCTTTAAGAGCATTCCCCTTCATTCTTCCTCGTCATCTTAATTTGTCCTGTCTGGAGTCCTGTTCATGTGCTCCAATTATTCGACAGGCAGCATTAGTGTGTAAGACCTAAGTGGGCTCATTAAAATAAGTGGCTACAGGGCTAAGTGTACATTGCATCCAATCTGATCTCACTCAAGGCCAGAGTGACTTGCAGTGAGTGTCAGGTTCACAATATTTATTTATTTATTTTTATTTTTTTTGCTCTTCATCAGCAGCTCAGAAAGATAAAATGCTCTCATTCTCAACTTTATATTCACGCTACACATCACCCCTGACTCCTCATGTATTACAGGAGCCATTTGGACAAAAAGAGAAAAAAGAGAGGTCTTCTCAAGGGATGGAGTGAAAGAAACATCCTTGGCCTTTGCATAACACTAAAAAATATCAAACCACTTTCAAAAAGGACATTAGCAATTTCTTCCCCACTGCTTTAGAAATGTATCCAGCTCTGTTTGCCTTGGGAGCACACAGGTATCATACTGCAAAGTCGTTGGTGCTCACGAGAGGGCCACGCGGGTTGACAGAAGTGAACTCAGATGCCGAACAGAGCACAAAATGTAAATAACGTGAGGGAGAGGCGGGGGTTGCGGAGCGGCATTGATATGAATGTGTTGGGAAAGGTCAGCCTGTAGATAATAGGCAGTCCCACGGTCCCCTCTGATGAGCGCGGCACCTGCCAGTGCAATACAAGTCTGGGACTCACAGCCAATCAGCACGGCCGTTGCCATGGTAGCCACGGTGCTTGGCGCGTCATTCAGGTTCAGCATGTGTCCCGACATCTGGTTAAGCTCGTCCACTGCATACTTAAACATGAAGGGCACCATCACATTGGTGATCTGGGAAGGCAGAGAGGGAGGGGAGGAAGCATTCAGAGAAGAGGATGAAAAAAAGAGACGGGAAATAGTTTCAAATAGCCTATTAGACAGTTATATGCTCAATACAGTCCTGTGACATTTTTCTAGTCCTCTGGAGCATCTCTCTGTTTATGCATGTGCTTAGAAAGATGGATTTCCACTACTGTTAGGCATTAAATCCAACATTACCCATTCAGGTGCAATTATGGATATGCATGTATGTACATGCGCGTGCAGTATGCTGTGTAAGTGTGTGTTCCTCTCGAATGGTTGTTCTGGTTCTGGTGAGGTAGCTGGTGCTTCCTGCTAATGGAATTGAAATGGTTATTAGGGCTAATTAAAAGCACAGGGACAGCTGTGTGACTCAGGCAAAGGCGGTCCGCTGCGCATTAGGACAGCCAGAGAACACAGGAGCACACAGCAGAGTATTTTCATTTGAAACCCATTTCATTTGAACCTCTCGACCTCTAACACAGGGGAGGGCCTTTTTTTTTTTTTACTTTCCTTTTTGTGCCTTTACTTCTGTCAAATTCTGCATGATATAATTCTGATATAATAAAAGTAATAGCAATTATATTAAAAAGTATGAAAAATAAATCCATGATGACCTCGCTAATGTAAAAGGACACCTAATAATGCACTATTTAAGCTGCAAAAGCTACATCCCCAAGGGTTCTCGCTTTATACACTTGAGTATTATACTCAGACAAGAGAAGTCCTCTGAGCCCCTCAAGGAAAAACAATATCTTTGCTACCAAGACAACAGAACATGACACAAAAATAGCCTGGGCATATTATCACAGAGGCCAAAACATGTCCTCAGTTTTACCACTAATACATGATAAGGTTGGATGTGCTCTTTTAATCCATTAACGGCCAACTGGAGATTAAATCGGCACCATGTCAATCTGTACCTGCCGACATGTCATCTCGTAATGGAGATACTGTGTCAAGTAGTGGAGGAAAGGCTTCGGGCTATCAAGAATTAGCCTAAGCTTATGGTATAACACACACGCACACACACCGGCACACAGGCAGAGAGGGCTTCATTTGAGGCCAAGGAAAACAAGAGCTTCTATATAATCAGTTATTTGAAATGAAAATGTCACTGATATTGTGGAGTGCAGAGGTGTGATGCACTGTAACCACATAATTATTCAGTTGATTTAAAAATTGTCTCCACACTGCTGGTGGTTTCAGTTCAAATAGACAAACTGCAGAAATCGAGGCTAACTCCAGCCAAGCAGGAAAATAGGAGGAGAAGATTGGATCGCATGTGTGTGCTCTCTCCTCCTTAGCGCACACACTAAGACATGCTGAGTAGCAGCAGTACATGCTTATTTAGGAGCTGTGAATCTGTGATTGTTTTCCAGGGTGTAAATTAGAGACCATCAACAAAAGAAGAGGAAATACATCATGCACTGATTGATGCTTGCAATTAATTATTTAAAAATCAGTTCTAAAGGTATGCTGTTTTTAGTTTTATGCAGGTTCTTTACACAGTGTAACAAACTACAGGGAGCACTCATGTTGCTTGAGTAACTGGTGGTCAAAGGAGAGATGCTATTTAATTTAGCCAGGGTTTGATTACCAATATTTCAACAAATTGCGTTTTGGCATAGTCCTGCACTAAAATTCTATGACACAGTGCTGTGACTCTCTGTACTGAGAGTATGACACTTAGACAACAACATCACTGTATGCCATTTTCAAAATTATGGCTATGGTTCTCTAAAAGAAGCTGGCATGAGCAGCTTGTAAAGCCATGATTAGGGTTGATGGTTGATCCTGAAAGAGTCGGTGCAATAGGTCAGAAACCATCTTGTGCCAGCCCAAACTAATGAAATGTTCAACTAAGCTGATTTCTCTTCAGGTAGAAACACTGGCTGTTCTTTTCTAAGGCTCCTGAACAACAGAATATTTACGCCTTCAATGAGCACAAATGACAGAATTCCAACCTACCTGAATAAACTGGCAGTTTATTAATATGAGATTTATTTCCTAGAGTCATTTAGGAATGAGGCTGTTCAAAATTGACCTGCTGCTTCAAATGTCCCAATACCATTTTGTCCTTTCCGATATAGATTCCATTACCCAAACTTGTGTATCGGCTGTTACCAAGAACCGATCCAATGACACTCTGTGGGACATTAACAGCTGTATGTTACTAACCCTGTATGGATGTGAAATGATCATTATCACTGTCGTATAGCATGGCTTTATAAGATTGCTGCTGTTGATATTGGCAACCGTAGTGCTGCCCCTAAAACTAAAGCCTTGCGTACTGTACATGCTGCCTTCTTGCTGGTGGGACTTTTACTGGAAATTAGTTCTTCTACACCGTTCTCAAACAGTAGCTGCCAGTGGCTGCACAGCGCTACTTGCTTTACAAGCTAACATTACGGAGTGGGGAGGAATTGATTTCAGGGAAGACTGCCATTTTATCCTGGCGTGAAGCTTCTTTAAAGTCTATTAATAAATGACGTTGTTTCTAATAGGTGCATAGACTCACGTGCTTGCCGATACACGATTCAGCATTTGAGGCAGTATTGGAGGCATTTCAGATACTGGTATCCGTATCAGAACGACTCTAAAAAAGAAAACTTATTCATACCCTGGTGTGACTAGTGGATAAGTAAAATGTATCATTTATCAATTTTTATGTTGATAAAACACAGAAAATAAAATATTCAAAATCATGTTTTATGTAGTCTAAACTGTGTAACTGCAAAACAGTGAGGCATTGACCTCTTTTATTTTATTTATGTATGTCATTGTTTGTCGTAATTTGTCGTAAGACAACATGGAGTCACCAAGCAGTGAGGGGATTTGTGGTCCTCTCACTTCATTAAAGAAGAAAAAAAAACACATTGAGTCTATCCAATTCTGAGAGGGCATCCAGAGCAGGAAGACTTTTACTGGCTGATGAAAAAGCTGCAGAATCATCCTGATCATTTCCAGGTCAATTTCAAAATACCAGTGGTCCAGTTTCATACACGATCCAACTGATCCTGAGCAGTGGCTGGCAGTATGTCTATGTAAGTAGACACACATACACTCACATGATTGTATGTGTTCGTTTAATGGCTCTCAGTGGTCAAACAACTCTCTAATGCTTTCAACTGATGCAAAATAAAAAGAAAAATCTGTTCCAAAAACTTAATTGGCGGAGAAAAGCTTAGGAGTTTGTGTGCAAACGTGATTGATACGTGAGGTTGTATTTATTTTTAAAAGCGACAATTTCTGACAAAAAATAGAGACTTGGTGTGCAAAGGCCTTAAGTGTTTGGGACATTTGCTGCTACGCAACAGCTGCAATTCATTCAAAATTCAGCAGCTAGACTTTTGACCAAAACAAAATGCTCACACACCACACCAATTTTGGCTTTGCAGCACTGGCTCCCAGTCTCTCTAAAGTGCTTTTAATCACATACAAGGCTCTGAGTGATCTGGCACCGGAGTATATAACTGAGCTTCTCACACCGTACTGTCCAAACAGGTCTTCTAGTCTGGGTATTCTGACTGTTCAAAGTCCAGGATAAACACAAAGGTGATTGAGCCTTTGTAGTACTGGCTCCTTGGCTCTGGAGCAGCCTCCCACTGACCACGTTGGCGTCTTTAAATGTCGTCCGGTATTTACCAGTATATCATCAGCAAGTTTCCCTTCTATGAGAGAAATAAAAAAGGCTGGCAGAAGAGTATTAGACACAACCTGAGTCTCAACGAATGCTTCATTAAGGCTCTGCGGGAGGGCAGCAGGGAGAGAAAGGGGAATTACTGGACACTCAACCCAGCCTGCGAGGACATGTTTGAGAAGGGGAACTACAGGAGGCGCTGCAGGATCAAGCGGCCATGAAGACCTCCACTGACGCACTTGCAGCCAGGGAAGTCCTTATGCATGCTTACATATATGTATGTGTTTCTGAGTACAAGTAGGTGTATGTTTATGCACCTTTTATTATTTATCAGTATTGCTCTTGATTTGTATTTTCTTCACCTTAGAAAGCATCCTATGTTTTTAGCTTGAAAAGTGCTCAACAAATAAAGTTATTATTATCATTATTATTATTACTATTATTATGCATACTCAAACTTCTTGGTTGAACACATCCTTTGTTAAATCCTCTCACTTGTTTCAAAGACAGTAAGGGATTGATCTCTGAGCATTAGCAGCCTGATCTGCTCATAGCGTCTCTGCAGCAACAAGCTTCTTATCTTTTGCCAATGAATATGAAAAAAAAAACATCTGTTTTGTTTAAAATGGTGATTGTAAAAAAGTTAATCTTGCGAGTATTTAAAATGGACTGTGTACCCACGTATGATTTGTGGTAAAGAGAAATGGTAAAATTTATATCTGGAGAGACTGAGATTTTATAATAAAGACAGACGCTGTGTTTTTAATAAGATCTCACACTGAATTTTTTTGTATGTGCTGTGTCCAATGTAAAGCACCTTGCTGTGTAAATTCCTTTTACACGTTCCTACTTTGTCTTTAAACTGTTTCATATTTAATTTAATCACAATTGCTTATTGTTATTACTCAGGATGTGCTGTGTCCATGTGTATTTTCCTTTCTTTTTGTTTGTATCCGTGCTGTACTCTCAAAAAATAAACACATATTTAAAAAAAAAAATGGATTGATGAGTGATACTTAATAATTGACGTTGAATTGACGTCAGCAGCAACCTTGAATTGTCACTCCTCTCTTTCACTGCATTTCACAGTTTCACTAAAGCATGGCTGCTTCAGCTGCTTAAGCGTCCAGCTCTGGATCTCAGCAGCCACTGACATGATTTACTATTGTTGCCGGGATTGTGGTTATTGTTTATTTACCACCCGGATGATGTCTGAACATTAAACATCTCTATGCTTTTAAATTTGCAGCAGCATGCAAGAAGGACTCTGTAACTGTGGGAATGGGTGATAATTGAAGGCTGCCTCAAGAGTATGTTATTTAAGTTACCACAAAGCTAGTCATGGTTGAGCTAATGGCAGCACTGTCCACAAACATTTCACACAGGGGAGTCCATTTTTCCATTAGCATAGACACAGTCAGGCGTGAGCAATATTTGTTCCTCCATCAAAAGGCAAGTCATATTTAATGCTGGAATTAAATTTAATACATTTTAGAAAAAACAAGGAAAAAAACATGAACTGATTTTAATTACTTAGTGTTAGGGAAATTTTTACCCCATTTTTTTTTTTTAGTTACATAAAACATTACTTTTTTTTATCCAGCCAGGCATAGCGCAAATGACTTTGGAGCAGAACTGGGAAATACCTGGCGCTTGTTGACGGATTTCTTGGTGATTTTGTGTTTCATGTCGGATTTCACTACCTTGATTGCCATTTTTTTCAAAGTTTGAAAAACTTTTTTTTCCATAAATTTACTGAGCCTCATAGGCATTGCCTTGTATTGGTTTCAGCTATGCTGGGGAATCTTGGTTAAATAGCCATTTTTTGTTGGAAAAAGCACTGTCCCAGCTGGCTAGCAGATACTGGATCCTCTACTCTGAGCACCCCGGCTGGAAACTAACTATGTGTTGTTGGTGCTGCTATCCTGATCTGAAATTACGTTAAAGCAAGAGGCATCTGGTAAATTATTTTGAAAAAAAATATGACCAATTATTTTGAGATTTTACAAGAAAAAGCAAGCAATTCACCAATCGTACTTCCCATGTCTTATCATTTTTAAGATTTTCTGAAAGATTGTTTATAAGATATCTAATATAAATAAAGGCCTTATTTTTAGATTAATGGATTCAATGCCCTTTAAGACTTTCTAAGAATCTGCAGGAACCCTGGACAAGCTTTACACTGAGTATATCTTGTAAAGACATCTTTCAGCTTTGCCAGTGTAATCAGGGAGAGCATTAGCTACTGTTCGAAAGTTTAACTTAAGAGTGGAAGAAAGCAACAAAGCAGAAAGCAGAAGTAAGACTCAGTGTCACCTGGGTAAATGTGAAACAGGAAATGGAGCCTCTTCCTCAAAGTTTAATGACTGAACTTGGAATAAAACTATCACCAGTTGTAGCGTCATTCAAACAGATCAAAATAGCTTAATATGATAAGAAAAAACAATGACTTAAAATAGGAATTAACCCTTACTTCATACTCATGACACGGTTTGTAAACATACCTTGGCTCCAGCGAGTAGGCCCAGAGAAATAGCAACACGGGCCCGCAGGTCTGGTCTATTCTTTGGCCACACATAAGACAACATTGCAGACAGGATCTGGGTTGAATTTACTTCTTTCAGCTGTGGAAGGGAAACAACTCTTTTTAGATCATAATACTGCCATTGCTAATTTATACTTGTGTGAAAAAGCCTGCACAGAGCTTCCACAGAGCCGTAGAGATGGTGTGGAGGGCTCGCAGTGAGCCGCCGCGAACCCCCGTGTGACAACACGTCAGGCACTGCAGACGCCACATAAGTTTGAGTGGACATCGGAGCTGGGGGGAGGGATTTCCAATTAATTCTGGTCCCAACATGCATGTGTAAAATAACATGCTACACACAATACACTACAGTACTATGTATGCTGGGCATCTCGAGAGGTGCCTGCACCAGCCCACAATGAACGAGCAGGCGCACAGCTGCAGACGTATAAGTTAAGCATTGGTTACCCAGAGACACTGTCCTGTAAGATACAGGTCAAATGAGTGAATTAGTATTTACTATACTATAATATTAACTTCCTAACCTACTTTGTGTTTGCCAATATTGGCAACTAACTTGCATTTTGATTTGTGTGACAATCATAATAACCTCAAGATGGCTCTCTGGGCAGACACATGGAACATCAAATGTCATTGGGAATCTCTCGGGAGATCTGGGAGCAGCAGCAACAGCAGAGTCTCCAGGTGGACCTGGGGGTCCAGTCTGACACTACAAGTCCCAGGAGACACCTGGGCTGTCATCCCAGCTGAGTTTGAGAGCCCACTGGTGCCAACATTGCTGTTTACACACGCTCCACCACACACCTGCCACAGGGACTCTCCGCAGGCCAAAGAATATGCAGTAATTCCTCTAATCCACTCAATATGGTGGCACCATGTTACAGCGCTGCTGTATGGGAGAGCCTCCAAGCAAATTACAGTGAAACTGTGCCCAACACCTGCCTTTAATCAAATACAATGAAGCAGTATGTGACACCGCAAAGAGAGGATTAACATTAACAGTTGAATGCACTACTGAAGTCCCTGTGCTATATGTGGAGGGGGCCTGTTAATGTATAATAAAAGCTTATTAGCCTCACATCATTCAACTTCTTTTTGCTATACATACAAATACTTCCAGTCTGACGCAGCTTTCAGGGTTTAACTCTTTCACAATGCAAAAGACAGGGCACAAGTAAGGACTGTTCTTTTATACACTAAACATACTGTAGACCTTTTAGTTAAAAAATAAAGAATAAGATTTTTGGGTACAACAATGTCTATTTTGGTATTTGATTTTTTTTCTATACCGTGATTATGTAAAGACAAGAGATTCCCACTTAAGTGCTTAAATGCTGAGTCAATTTATCAATTAGTCAAGAATTTTTCCAAACGTTTCTGGCCCATAAACAAATTTTTAGATTCCAAACTTCAACCCAGCAATCAAACGTCATCAGGTAATCATTTGAAAGGAATGCTTAAGTAAAAAATTTTAAAGAATGTAACGGGTTCACACCCAGGACGATAACGATAACAGTCAGTACGTTAAAATGCAGCTTGAGAAAATCGAATTATTGGCTTAGTCCGACGGAAACCAGACTTTTAAATGCCTGTAAACAGCTTAGTCCGACTGAAATTGAACTATCTGTAGCTCGACTAACACACCTAGATAATTCGATTGAAAATCGAACTATTGCTGCATGTATCCACTTAGTCGGACTGCAGTCAGATTTGGCGTTCTGTGCATGCACCACTTTTTCTTTTGCGGGCTTTCACCAGGAAGAAGAAGGAGATGACGTAGCAGCAGTGCAGTAACTCCCGGAAAAACAAACAAACAAACACCATGGCGACCGAGAAGCAGAAGACGCACTTCTGGACGGATGAGGAAACTACATCCATCTCCGCCATCTTCATACGTCGTTAGCTTCCTCTTCGGGTCAAGCAGAACTAGTTCAATTATGCACTATATTAAAAAGGACACAGCACCGCCTGTCGAGGCGGAGTCAGACGTACTTGGTCAAAAATTCAATTTTCTCTTCTGCATGTATACTCAGAAGAGAAGTCAGACTTGACTGATTAGCCAAGCTATGAGCTTAGCTCGACCGCTGCGTGCATGTAAACGTACTGAGTGTGAGCATGATGATTGATATCGTTCTCTCAACAGTGGTGCCAAGCACGCGCTGCACACACTAGCTGTGATGGCAGCTTAGGAAAATGAATATTGATGACCTGTTCGTTATAATCATCTCCTTATCTCTGTAAATAATAACAAAACATGTACCACTTATTCAGAGGGTTAGCCTTTTATCGTTTATAAAATCACTCTGAAAGTGATCCCAATGATATTGTTTGCCACTATCGTTGTTGTTATAGTCGCTACGTGGACTCCACCATCCATGAGTTAGAACAATTTTTAAAATGTTATATTCAAAGGTTATTGTTCTAGTTATCACTCAGTGGACGGCCCTTACAGGGAGAAATGCTAATGTATTTCAAATTTAAGCACGTTTTATGAAAATACATATATCAACATGTCAGCCTAGATATCTCATACTGATTCCACTGGCACAAAAAGCTACCTCACATGGCTGAAAGACAGAACTAATAGGCGTACATATCAGCAAAGCCTCCACTTTTAGCTTTGGCAACTAGGGAAAGATGTTTGTTAGTATTACTGAAATTCAAAGACCAAAGAAACAGTTCATGCAAATAAGTGTTGGAGGAATCAATACAGAAAATAATCATTAGCTGCAGCCTGAGGGCACTGTATTATTTTCAATTGCCATGTGCTCTGTTGAGCGTACTCAAAATTGGTCCTAAAAAAAAAGTTTCAAGACTAAAAGAAGGTACTGTACTCACAACATTTTGTGGATCTGCATTGAGCCTTCCTCCTGCATTTCCATGCCAACATGTTCTTTTGTCTGTAATCTGCAAATGCTGTGGAAACATTATGTGTTGTTATTCCACTTTTGATTTTGATAACACACATGATTCATGACTGTTTCTCAAATATGCTCACTTTTACTGCCTCCAAAATCCGCCGACTGTTTTCGTTTCTGTTTGTACTCCATGTTGCTGTTCGTAGGTGTGGAGGGGAGCTCAGCTGAAACATATGAGAAACAAAAGTCTTATTTGACTAATATTTCTAAATTCAACTTAATTATTTTTCATGTTTAAATGCTCAGAAACATTGAAACAAGAACCAAAAAGGTCAAATAAACTGTAAATCTATTTAATTCTAATACAAAGAAAACAAGCAACATTTTCTTTCTGCTCACAGCTTAAACTCACCAAAGTCAGGGTTTAGGACACACTGAGTGTAAGATCAGAGAAGTTGTTTAAGCTGCAGGACTGCTTTGAGAAGCTTCCACACATTTGTTACAGCTGTTTTTCAACACTAATATTTGTCATAGAAGTCATTTTCAACCTACAAAAATCAAATAAATCAATAAACGTCCAGAACCTTTCTTACCCTGTGAAATGATGTTCAGAAATAGTTTCATTTACATCACCTTTTGTGAGCCTGTGACTGTGAGATTCAATTCAAACACAAGTCACTGTTTAAGAGAGATGTAAACTACAACACGCCCACAGAAGCTGAGCGCTTGATAATGCAAGATATGGTGGGTGGTTTAAGACAGGCATGCTGAGCGAACAGTCACCCTGTGTTGGACCTACACTTATACATAGACATAACATTACTGGTGATAGGAGAGGGCCAATATTAGATACTTGTATCTCCTTGAGGACACTATCAATGCAGTTCATCCTCTTATGTATTATGACCACGCAAATTATGTATACAAATACTGTACAATCTCATTTAATTAAAGTACAATGTTTAATTAGACAGCAGTCCTACATATTTACTTATTTTTACCAATGTCATACAAGTTACTTCAGTAAATGTGTATCTAGACGATGTATATTGTCTAGATAAAATGCACTGTGTTGCAAGTTTGCTGGAATCAGCATCCAGTTTAATGTCAAGTATGTTTTCACAGACAAGGATTTTTCTTTGGTGTATGGGTGGATTACATCAGCACACTTAGAGAAAATGAAACTAAAAATGAAAGTAAATACAGCAAAAATCAAAAACATACATATGTAAGAACAGAAATAAAAATATGACAAAATACTACGAAACATGTTTGTGCAGATGTAAGGTAGGTTAGATACACCAAGCTAAAACTAATGCAGGGACCTCATTATTCTTGTGGTATATCGCAAAAATAATCAACAGCCCCTAAAACTACAGCCTTCAAAATGGCCACACAGGTAAAGCAGCAGTCTGCTTAATAAAGGAAGGCATGTTGCATCAGTTTTAGTTAAGTGTACGTGACGAACTGGCAGCTGACTTGTTGCTGGAAAAAGTAAAGCTGTCAAACAATCAATAACAGACTGTTAGCACGTGATGACAGTTATATCAGTGAGGTCCCCAGGGTGGCACAAACAGACAGTCTTATCTAACATTTACTGGCTGTTGTCAGTCTACACTTATTATAACACGTGACTGGGACCACTGACAGGCTACATCATTAGCTTGGTAAATAGTGACAGTTTCAAGCAGACAGTGGGACTTGTAGTGGAATCTGTTTCATTAGCATGAGGTCGAATATCAGGACAAAGTGCAAACCCCACTGTGACGTTAACCATTCACCGTGGTGTTCAATAATGCGTATGTCAACACTGATAACGCAACTAATATTAAGTTAGCTTGTTAGCTAGCTGACATTCAACGCTAAGTTAGCAGCTAGTTAGCTAACATTATATTTACATGGCACTGCGTTAACTCCTGTAAGGAAACTGACTAATTTATCCAATTTAACCTCCCTGAAAGTTAGTTACAAACACTTTCCATCTCTGCCCTTGCCTGTCACACCAAAAACACTGTGTCCTCTCCAGCCGGCCGACTCCTCACTCACCAGATATGAACTTTGGCGTTTATGGTCCGTCCCACTTTCACTGCGACTTTTATTCCAAATGTGATACGAGCTGGTCTGTCGGAGGAGAAGGGCTATTTTTCGTTTTTGTAAGTGAAAGCCGCATTTCAGCGGTACCAACATCGGCGCCATGTTGCCAAAGGAGGAAGGCGGTTAGTTAAGACGCCGGAAATACGTCACATCCGGTCTTCACCAGCGCTGTCAAAGCTAGCATACAAGCTGCTTTACTTGACACTGCGTTACAGTTTTGACGAAATACCAGCTGCTGGTTTGATTTTTAACACGACTCGGTTGAGTATTGAAAGGTTTGTGAGTGTGGACCTGTGTATCGGTGTGTATGCGGCAGCTGCGTCACTCGGAGAGTTTGATTTCCAAACAGCAGTCGAAGCTAAAGGAGGAGCACGTTGTCTTCTTCGTCAAGTTAATCTAGGTCGCTTGGTCAAGAAACGCTATCTGGCTTTAGCACATAATTAACAGAAAACCCCACAATCTCGCACTCAGGATGCCATGCCACAATCAGCAGCTGAACAATGTGAGCAGCGGCCAGGAGCACCCAATGAAGCAAGTGCGATTTGCAAACAACAACAGCAGCAATGTGCCTGCAGTGCTGCCCAACTCTGAGACAACTGATGCCTCCATACTGAGTGACAGCCAAGATAACCTGGGACCTCAGCTTAAACTGCTCCCTCTGAATGACCAGATCCGTGAATTACAAACCATAATCAGAGACAAGTGAGTCCATACTACTTTCCTATCTCCCCATACAGACTACGATAAAGCTTGTGGTTGTGGTACAGATTAAAGTATTGTAATGTGTATGAGTCAGTACCTCTAACTGTTGTTAACTGGATTATTGCACTTAATGTTAAGCAGCCTTTTATTACATGAAAAGGCAACATTCAAGCTGTGTCACAACAAGACACCTATACAGTCTGGTCTTATATAACCATATCAAAAATACAGTCTATTGCCAAGTCTTCTCAGCCTCATTTTGAATAATATATGTCTGTTGGCTGGTGTATCTTAAGCTCAGGCAGTATCAAGGTATTATCGGTGTATTTAGAAATCCTGAAGATATGATTTGCAATGTATGAAATGTATGGGATGCTGTTTTGAGGCAGTGTAGTGTACAGCACACGCCACCAGAGGTCAGTCTCCACAGGTGGAACAGGCAGCTGAGCTGGCGACTGTGAGTGCCAGGGATAACGTTACAGGACTAGTAAAAAAAGAGAAATGCTTCTTCACCTGTTTGAGAGTAGTGTCACATAACTTTAACTTGAGATAATTTCTTCCAATCACAAAACAGTTCATGAGCTACATGATTTTATTCAAAATATCATCTATGTTCAGCCCACTATTTGTATTTACCGCAACAACAAAGGTCATCATGTCCCACTGCAAAAATGGAGCTTGTTTCCTATCTATTCGTTATTCTATGGATCATAAGTATTTACATCCAGCAAGACTCGTCTAAGTAGGCTAATTGCATATAGAAACCTAGCATTGTAGGCATGACAACGACATCCATGCTACAGCGACTTCTGTCGTTTTGTAATACAAAAACATCGTCATATACCACATACCCCTGTGAAATGTCAGGAAGGCATGGGAAAACAGACACCGCCTTAGTCTAGTGTATCTGTCTGATATGTATCAGCACTGATGCTGACCTGATAAAACACTGGTATTGATCAATCAGAGTATGTGACTCATCCAATTTAACCTCCTCAACCCAATTGTCTTCCCAGAAAGATGCTCAATGCACAGTCATGCTGTACAGCCCAACAGCCATCGAACCCACAAAACTTTATTTCAGTTTCCAGTGGACATTTTAAAGATTATGACGATACCACTTATATCAGGGTGAATTTTGAGGGAAATTTCATGATGATTTCAATTTGATGGAATGATGCAGTTGGAATATTTCACTCAGTTTAAACATGATATAGCTTCAGTGAAGATCTGGAACAACATGATAAAGGATATAGGCCTACAAAACAGCCTGGAGTGAAAATATTTTCCAGCCTGTATTGTTGTGTATATCTACAGAAACTCTGCCCTCTGTCCACATTTTCTCTTGTCTTCGTAGTTTATGTTTTCAGAACGTTTATGGGCGTGTATCCCCACAGCGCTCAGGTGAGGTGGGGAATAGGGATTTTATAAAAAGGAAGCAGCTAGGTGCCAACCCATAAGCATCAGGCACCCAAGAGACACAGCCCCCCAAAAAACACAATATAACGAGGCAAAACGCCAAGCAAGAGTGAATCTGGGGTTGGCTTTTACTTTCACTTTCACTGCCAAGTGTACCTTTTAATGTGTTTTGTGTTATTACAGCCTCATTTTACCTTACCTTAAGGGTAAGAGATTTCTGAAATAGGACCAGTGCTGATGTACAAATACCATAAATGTATATATCATAACAGGAAACATTAAGTGGGTTTGGTGCATCCATAGTGAGAAGTACATTCTGAACCTTCTAACCAAATGTCTATATTCATATTTTCAGGACTACCAGCAGAGGAGACTTTGTGTTTTGTGCTGATCGGCTGGTAAGGTCATGACTTGACACTACATACTATATGTGTATGTATAAAAGCTAGAAGCTTTAAGCTTTTTCTTTCTCCAACCACAGATCAGACTAGTTGTTGAAGAGGGTTTGAATCAGCTCCCCTACTCAGAGTGCACTGTGACCACGCCAACAGGTGAGGATCTCTATCTCTTCTAACAAAATCAACATTTAAAGAATCTTAGCTCTGACATGTAAAACCCCTCTGTGCCCAGTTGAATGGGGCTGACCAATTATAATAATGTAATTGCAAATAAGTGCAGTGCTCCCTCGCAGTGTTTTACCACCAGCATGTATGACTGAGCCGCTACATTTGTGAATATTCCTACATCATATTTCCCCTCAGGGTACAAGTATGAAGGTGTCAAGTTTGAAAGAGGCAACTGTGGAGTCAGCATAATGAGGAGTGGTAAGTTAAACCTGCCATAGCGTACCCACCAAATTAGAGTTTCTCCTTTGTAAGGGCATGTATCATGTCTTCCATGCATATGTGATTTGTGCCGACTGTGCAGTCGTGCTGTACATTCTGTTCAGCACACATTCATCAGGTCCGGCTATTGTGTGCTCTGGTTCATTTGCTCTTCATCAGCAGTCAGTTCTTTTCTCTCTGTGAAATTGATCGATCATTTTAATACTAAATAATACAATAGAATAGTGATACTAGGGCAATTCTGTACTTTGCAGAAAATGTTCTTTGAAGGCATCACAGTCAGCGACTCTCACTCCCTTTCACCGTCAGATTTAATGAGGCTCTTATCGCTGTCAAATGCAAAACCTAATGCAGTTATTGGAAAACCTATATTATCCTTTTATGACAGTAGTGCTTAGGCAGAAAAAGTAAAATGTAAGCCCGCTGGAAACATAGTGTAGCTCAAATACGACATCTTAAAGGCATCCACAGTGTATGACACAAGTCAAAGCACCTGCACATCTTGGCACACGTCCTCGCTGGTTGATGCTTCTCAGTGTGACAGCCTACAATGCTGTACTATTTTTCAGTGGCACAGTAGCATCCCAGAAAAGCAGCATTTTTCTTCAGATCTGCACATCCAGACTACTGTACCTTTTAATGCTTCTCTCTGCTTGGTGCGCTTTTTTCATCTTACCTTACCACAGATGATTCACTTTGTGTTCAGACATAGAGAATTTAAGGACTTATTGAGTTTCACAATGTTGTTCATTCTGCCTTCCTGTCAATCACATTTACTGAGAAGGGAGTGAAATCTACAGTGCCTTATCATGTAAAAAACAGATTTTAACACAATAGTTTAAACATTATACAGCCTGTTACACAAATAAGCCCCGCTCCTAAATATGCATAATTTAAACCTTAATAAAATGGGTGAAATATATAAATAATATAAATAATAGACCAAATCCATTTTTTTGAAGGCAGTTAACATGTTTATTTATGCTGTTAAAGGAGCTATATGTAAGAAAAATAAAGCAAATAGTCATAAAATCATCCTAATATGTCACAGAGACTAAGGAATAATGTTCATATAACACACTGATCTCACCGACAACAATAGTACAGCCAGAATATTCGCATTTAAAAAACATTTTTACAGTCTGCAAATCATGTTTATGTTTTGAATTTGTTTTTTGGCCTGTTGCGCCACCCACCGCCGTCTACCAGTCACGCAGTCAGTAGAGTCTCAGCATCAGTTACAGTTACGACTGAGCTACAGCAGCACGGCAAGCAGCGTTAGCAGTGTCCCGGTACATAGCATTAGCAGCCGGCTCCTCCTCAGCTGTATCCCGGCAGCAGCGTTAGCAGTGTCCCGGTACATAGCATTAGCAGCCGGCTCTTCCTCAGCTGTATCCTGGCAGCAGCGTTAGCAGCATGGCAAGCAGCATTAGCAGTGTCCCGGTACATAGCATTAGCAGCCGGCTCCACCTCAGCTGTATCCCGGCAGCAGCGTTAGCAGTAGAGAAGCCAGACTTGCTCGAACGGTCCACTGGAAAAAAGAAGATCAAGGACATGGCAATGCGGCCCTGCCACGGCAGCTCCCCGTGGGCAAACAAATCAGTCTCCAGCGTGCCGCTGTCCAGCAACCTCGAATCTGTAGGGGAGGGGGGGCAGACACGACTCGTGGCAGTATTTTGAATTTGAGTGCAGTAACCATTTTGGCCACATTCTTAAATACTGCGCCTTTAAGTTTTGCATTTTAACATGGGGGTCAATGGGGCTCGCTTCTGAAGCCAGCCTCAAGTGGCCATTTCAGGAACTGCAGTTTTTGGCACTGCCATGTTGGCTTCATTTTTTCAGCCTTGGAGGTTGCTGCTTGATTTTATCACAATGTTCAGCGTGTCATAAACCAGTAGGGAACTAAATTAACACTACTGTGCATTTATATATGGTGCATACAAAGAAGGCCTCTCAGTTTATTCTCATTGTCATTCCAATGATCATAGTCACATAAAGTCACATGCTGGCACAAGACTATTAATGTATGCTCCATATTTAAATAGACAATATTTCAATCCCAGTTGTGTTCTGTGTGTCTCCCAACAGGTGAGGCTATGGAGCAGGGACTCCGGGACTGCTGCCGCTCCATCCGCATTGGCAAGATCCTCATCCAGAGTGATGAGGAGACACAGAAAGCCAAGGTCTACTACGCCAAGTTCCCTCCAGATGTGTACAGGAGAAAAGTGCTGCTCATGTATCCCATCCTTAGTGAGTAACACAGGGCTGAGCACAGTTTATCTTTCTGATGACTCCAGTTTACCACCCTCTTTAGCACGTAAATGTCAAGAGATGTCCCATTTCTGTGCAAATGTAAAAACGGTTTCATGTATTTATTCATTTTGAGAAATCTCCCTTGAGCTGACCTTCAACGCCAAGTCTGCATTTCCACATCATACCGGCCCATTCACACTGTTCTGATAATTATAGCTCTCATGGGGGAAATTATACACTGCCTGGGAGATAGCCACCGAGCTGCTGAATAGCATAATGAGGGCCAACAAAAATAGTATCTTAATAGCCCCGGTTTCCCAATGTCACAAAGCAGCATTTGTCAATTCTCCGTTTTTCAAAAAAATATGATGGGGACAAAGCCAGGTTGAAGGTATGTTTTATTATGTCAGAGTGACGGAACATATGGTTACACTGATGCATGCTAAGAGGGTCAGAAATAAAAGCCTGCCAAAAGCCCAGACTCATGAGCACATCGATCAGCACACAGCTCAGTACGTGTTTCAGATGCTAACATAAGACATCAGCATGTGCAGATCAAGTGAGGGGTGTCACGATTTTGATTCTAAATCAAAAATCTATCAAAATGCACTTTCAGTTTCAGTCTTCAAAAATCAAACTTGAGATCTGCAACTATCCCAGTAGTTTTTTTTTTTCTCTCAACCATGGCCTACTACTTCAGACACGACACAGCATAGCTCACTGGTATCCTGCAGCTGCACTTGCCCAGACACTATAGCCACTGTTGGAGTTGGAGATGATGGAGAAACAACAGAATTGGATAATCCTCCTTCTTCATTGAAGTTAGTGATGTGGCAACATTGTGCCTTCACCGTACCATATATAAACAATGAACTTGTCGTTGACAGAACTACAGTTCTAGGCTATGCCAGTCAAGTGAAAGTGAAGCAAAGTTCCGATCTTCCCAATTTACTGGGGAAATAATTTATTAATATTACATTTTAATTAAATTGTTTTAACCTGACAATGTGATTTTAGCATTGTACATTCCAAAACATGTATATGGCACTTAATACCATGTAGTCTATGTTTTAAAGAAGAATTTGAAAATGTAAATGACAGCTGTTAGGGCATAAAACCACTGATCTGTTGATCTCTATGAATCAAAACTTGATAGTGTAACAGTGGCAGAGCCGTAACTGCTGAAAAGAAAAATGTTTAAAATTTTATTGAATCGTGACCTTCAAATCAAAGTCAAATTGAATCGTAGATTTGCAGAATCGTGACACCCCTCATCATTAGGGATGGGGCATTCGCACCGAATGCAATGATTGGTCAAGCGCCCTGTCTGTCTTCCCTAGTGACGTAACCGCTCGCGTAACATCTCCCCAGGACAGGTAACGTTATGTTTAGTTTGCTTCTAATATAACATATAAGGTTATATATGACAACACAGCATCCAGTTAATGGCTAATGTTAGCCTACTGTGGCGTAACCTCTGAAACATTAACTTTATCTTCCTTGTGTGTTTCCACTTACTAGTGACGTTAACGCCACTATCTAATTTTAGCACTGCCACTAGTGGGGGCTACAGAGCCGTCAGACAGCAGTCCCCCTCCCTGCAGTAATGCTCGAGTAGAATGGAGTTTTGAAACAGCACAGTGAGAAATAAGAGAGATGTCCTCTCGCCAAACCAGTGCGGTTTGGCAGTACTTTGATCTAGAAAACTAAAACAATTCAACAGAAATTTATTTATTTTAGATATTGTTTTATTTGTTTTATTTTACATGCAAATTGTATGGCGCACAGCGCTTCGCAATTCAGCAGCATTTTATCTTTTTTTAGATGTTATTTTATTTGTTAACTCTTACATTCATACTGCACAGCGCTAAATGCCTCTCATTTCAGCTGAAATTTAATTATAATTTCGATGTTTTATTAACTTTAAAGTGAATTGCTATCATTTCTGTCAGATAATCTGCAAGGTTCAATGTGCCCCACATTTCAGAGGCAATGTATTTATTTTAGATGTTATTTTAGTGGTTAACTTTTGACTGAGTTGCCGTCATATTACGGTGCAAAGAGTCTCGTACTTCAGTGGCATTTGAAATCCGACATGGTTGTTGAAGATTGTGATTAAAGGCTTCAAAGGGCTCTTAATGCACACAGTACTTTTTGGGGACAATGTTTCAAATACTTAACAATACATTGTGCTAATTTTTGTGTTTTTTGTTTTCTGAGTGTTTTCCATTTTTAGACTGGTCGACTAGTCTTAATTATAATTTTTGTTTAGTCAACAGGGAAATTAGTTGCCAGAAACATCCCTACTTATTATAACCATTTTATGTATTTTTTTTTTAAATAATGTATTCTACATTATTAACCTGGTACATTGTGAAAGTGAGTGAGCAGGTTTTAAATTCACACTTTGTTTCTGTAAATAAAGTGACATTGTAAACACTTGAACGACATTTCAAACCACTTCAAAATGCTGTGTGTCTGCAGGTACCGGGAACACTGTGATTGAGGCGGTGAGGGTGCTGATAGAGCACGGAGTCCAGCCCAGACATATTATCCTCCTCAGCCTCTTCTCCACGCCTCATGGTATACCACCACAGCCAGTTCACTGCAACCACAGCTCATCACCAATTTACTTTTGTTTACCCACCAGATCACACACTTGGTCTCCAATCTCCTCTCCACTCTAGTTCCTGCTGTATCATTGTCTTCATACAATATACTGACCACACTGCTGCTCAGAGGCACTGCTGATCCTCCTCGGCAGTTCAGCCCATTATGGTTTTAAATGAGTGAAGAAAGCAGCAGATTATTTTTAAACGGTTCCAGGAATAGGGTTGTCCTGGAAAAATTAAAAGATTTAAACAAAATATTGGAAATTATGGGGTAGTTTGAGGTCTTGTAACAGTAGCTTTCTCTCCATCAACTACTACCCGCCAGATTGCCATGACATTTAAAGTGGATATTCATGGATTACCAGAGACGGATTTCTAATGGGTCTTTTTTTAAACCCCTTGACCTTTCTTCTAGTGCCATCATTGAGCCAAAATTTCCACTTTAACACAAGAAATATTGAAACCTGAAGGGCATGTTAACACATTTTCACCACTCCAACAAGTGGCAACATGTTGAGAGGATAATGTTAGGGTGTTAACGTGCCAGTAATTAGCGCACCGTCCATGATGATTAATTTCAGTTTTACCTAAATAAATATGAATAGATGTTTAGTCCATTATGTTTACACACACACTGCTTATCAGTCTTGGCTTTCTGTAATTTTAAATCTGCTTAAAGACTTAAAATAAGTAACCCTTGTATTCAGTTTATATTTAGGAGAGACATGTTAATTATCTGTGTGTGTGTGTGTGTGTGTGTGTGTGTGTGTGTGTGTGTGTGTGTGTTTGTGCTGAGGGAACACTGACTCAAATTACCTTTTGCTAAGCCCCACCCCTTTGCGATAGTCCGATAAGCTGTCGCAGTAAGCATGGAGCCCACGCTGTATCTAACTAACTGCAGGTTACACAGGTTAAAAAGACAAAGATAGTTAGAAGCTAAAGCTGAACTATAGGCTACAGATCACAGTGTAAAAGTGAACTGCCACAGAACACAATGGAAATAAAGGGAAACTTTGCTGATATTGAACCAGCTGTGTGGCATCGCGGTGTGTGCAGATGAACAGTGTTTGGCTTCACCCCTGTGCCACTGCCAGCACCTGAACCTCCGCCGCCAGACAGGCAGGGATCTCCAGGAGACGTCAAACATTGTCATCAGTGCACAGTGAGATGACAGAGCTGGGGCCTGTATCACGAAGCAGGATTAATGTCTTAGCGAGGTAACTTCAGGCTTAACCCTGGGTTTTCGGTCTCACGAAGCCGGTTCAGTTCTTATTGGGGTAGATCACCATGGTAACTTACTCTGAATGGCTATCCTGCTCCAGAGCAGGGTAAGTTCAGGGTTGAATCTGATCCTTTAAAAAGCACCACCCACTGGCCAATCAGCTGTTCGGAAAAAAATGACTCCGCTGACAGAAATGCAGCCCAGTCATGACGGGAAGTTTAATTCATTTGATTGATTTTGATTTGAAAGTTTTTTTGAACATTAAAAAAGAAAAGAAAGCAGCAACAACAGACAATGAAAAGATTGTTCAAAAAGGAGTGGAAAGAAGTCGAACTTTCATCCCACCCCTTCATAAGAAAGAAACTGATCATTTGCGGACACTTAATAGCACCATTAATTAGTGCCAACATTTTGTTTTGTTGGAGGAAATGATCCCTGTTAAAGATAATGGGCCTAATTGACAGCTTTGCTGCTGGAAATGTGGAAAGTAGCCTATCATGTCTACACTTCATGGTGTTTGAGGATTTTCCTTCTTGTTTTTTAAAGAGGGAGACTAGGTATATTTTTGCGCAGCTGTTAATTTCTAACACAGCTCAATATCAGGATGATTTTATTCAGACTATCAATTTGGTGTTGATATGATTTAATTGTGGCGTCAGCTTTAAGCTTTATTGTAGCATATATAACATTATGACAAAGAAGACCAATTTATCAGACACAATGATGTTAGACGATGATTGTAATACACGCAATTCATCTGCGCAGCATTGATTTCATGGGATTCAAGGGTGTGATCAGTGTACTGTACCTGTACAGTACCTGTACAGGTACAGGTACTGTAGCTACTTGAACCAGTGATGAGTAATTTAACCTACACATCATTTTATTTGCTACCTTGTGTTGTCTTGATTTTTCCCTCTCTCCTCCTCTATTTCTTCTTTCCTGACCCGTTTCTTTTCTTCTCTATTATGTGATTTCATTGATGTTTTGACAGGGGAATTTCTTTGATAAGCTTTTAGTGGCTTCTAACCTCTCCGGCACTTTTCTTTTTTTAATCTTGTAAATGTTATACTGTCTGTTTTTAACATTGTGTGCAAATAAACTAATCTAAACTAAAACTAAACATTATTCATCCCATTATGCGTTGCCACGCATGTTTCCTCCTCCTGCAGCTGCCACGGTGTTGGCCTTTTCTGTAATGTTGCTTTTCTCCTCCTCATATTTTAGTAGAATTAATCTCTGATCCTCACGAGAAATACTTTTTTTCCTCACATACAGCGCTCTGTGAGGACGCTCAGTGACGCTGCGCTTCTCTCATGATTGTGATTGGTCCGCTGCGTGCGCGTTCACGGCTCTTGATAAAGCAACCCTGGGTTGAGTTACCGAGTTGATATCCAGCATCATGATACCGATTATCCTGATTGCCATTGTTAGGGTTAGTCGACCCAGGATAGGTCTGGGTAACCCAGGAAAGATTGATCTCGCTTCGTGATACAGGCCCCTGGTTGAATATCAGCAAAGTTCCCTGCTTCCCTTCACTGGTTCCTGTACAATTCAGTGTTATAATCATTAAAAAGCAAAAGCAGCATGTGTATACATTCAGTAGGCTATATCTTCAGTAGCTAGCTAGCTAACCCTACACTTTTCAGGGTTTGATTTTGGTTTTGGAACAGGGAAGACACATATCTTTTTCCAACCTCTCCAGGTAACAGTATCATTAATACACAGTGTGCCCCAGGCACAACATTTAGCTCCAAATCCACAAAACCAGCCTGAAAATGAAGGAAATCTGAAACGACTGCATTAGAGTCAATGGAGCACAGCTGTGTTGCTGTTACGTTATGATTGGCCAGTCTGCGTCTGGCGGCGGGACTTACCAAAGGGTCAATTGGTTAGTTTTTAGCCACTTGAAAATTCAATATCAGTTTAAGTGTATACTATATTTAGAATATTTTCACCACTTTACCTTGCGGTCAGACAGCCCTTTCCAAAGAGGAACTGAAGCTTCATCTCAAAGTCACCAGGCTACCTCGCAGAACACAAGAGTTGCTGGTCTACCGCTGCCTCAATCAGTTAGTGTGTAAGGGGAATTCATTAGTATGGTTGTTCATAAAGTCTGCACACTATTAAGCCATCATTCATTCCAGTTAACCGCTCCAAGTGACTGGAACAAGTTTCTTTAGTTACGAAAACTCAACACTTTCATTCCATTACCGTCCTTTAAAACCTCATTACAAGCCATAGTTTCTGATCACTGCACCAGGTTTTGAATTTGCTTCTCAGGAGCACAGTACAGAGATCTCTGTTTTTGTATATACTGTATATATTTTGATGTCTTTGTCTAATGTTGTTGTATTGCACTGTTTTAATGTCTTATTTTGACTTGCCTGTTGCTACCTCTTTTCCAGATCGTCATTGTAAATGAGAATTGGTTCTCAATTGACTTATCTGGTTAAATAAAGTTAAATAAATAAAATAAGAAAAACAGCCTCTGTGTTTGGCAAGTTGAAAACATTTGGCAGTGCAATGCAGCCTTAAATTAAAATTCAATGGATTAGCAAAGTCAGGATTCATCCTTTGTGGACAAATGGCATGGCAGCCTATTCATAGAAACTAAATGTGATTTTGGCTGTTAGTTTCTCAGGTTGCTTTTGTATCACTTTCAACCATTATTTTCATTCCTGACAGCAGCAGTGTTGGTGCAGATCTTAGGATATCTTCAAACCTGTCATCTAAAATGTTTTTACTTTCCTCCTAGGAGCCAAATCTATAATCCAGGAGTTCCCTGATATCACCATCTTGACCACGGAGGTTCACCCAGTGGCTCCGACACATTTTGGACAGAGGTACTTTGGCACTGACTAAACCGAGGACAACCTGAGGAACATGACCTGCAATTTGTTCTGAGTATATTTTGTCTTGTTTATTTAAATGTATCTCATGTTCTCCTTGTTGTGCCAAATACTCCAAAGTTCCTAAACTGATACAAAACTATTAATCTAATCAACTGACTGTATTTATTATTGGGGTTTTTTTTTGCTGTGCATACTCATGCTTATGAAAGAAAGCAACACTGAAACATTTGCAGAGTTCAACTTGGGTCATTTTATTTTGCATGTTACAACAACTGATGGAAAATAAAGAATTTATATTTGTTAAAAGACAGAACAGCAAATGAAACGGCATCAGTACTTTTGGTGGTTTCGAGGTGTTTAGAAAGGGAAGCGCCACAATCACATACTCCAAAGACAGTTCAAACGGGACCATACTGTATGTGCTCTAGCAATATTGAACTCCTGTCTGCAAACTGGATATAATTTGTCATCTTCTCATGTTATAAATATCCTACTATTTGATAAAAGCACATTGCTTCAATAGTTTATTTTAAGTGTCACTTGATGGAGCAAAATATACAGACACTGCCTGCAGCAGTTATGAATCAGCAAACTCAATACACAGGGAGAAAAAAAAGCTGAAGATTATAACAATAAATAGACACTAGACAACATGAGACACTCAACATCCACATCTTTCCTAATGTTTTATACATGCTTCCAAACACTGAATCATACCTCAGATAAAAAGGACAGTTTGAATTAATTAATGACTTGTGTGTGTTGTGTATTTCTCAGACACAAGCAGCATTTGATTTGGCTTTCCCAACGTAGTAGAAAAACAGATCTGATGGAGCAAGTCAAAGTGTCGAGATCAAACAACGTAAAGGTTTGATGAAGGCTTAACTTTTCACTCAGACTACATAAACGAGCGCACAGAAATGGTTTTCAACTAAATACTCTGGCTAAATACACAAGTCCATAAACCAAACAGTCTCAATGAGGAGGATGAGGAGGATCTGTTTCATTGGTATTAAAAAATTTCAAAATACATAAACGCAGGTAGAAAAAAATTCAGAACATCATATTGCAGAAGATCGCTGACCTCTACCAACCAGTGGATGAGGACAAGTGATCATATATATATATATATATGTATATATATGTACAGTTATCTGCATGTTTAAAAAGATCAAAAAAAGAAAACAGACGAAGAAGAACCTATGTCTTCTCCTATGAATGATTTGTGCCTATGATGACATTTCACTTCACCTTCCTATCGCTGTGCATCCACTTAGAAGTGTTATCATGCTAGGGATGGGTGATATGGTAGAAAACAAGGTTGTGATAATAATTTAAAAAAAATATTCATCACAGTATGTCTCGTATTTTCATCCCAAACTGTAAAACCAAACTAACAACTGCATTTTCTTCAATCACCAACATCATTAATGATATACAGTATATATTTAGGATATGGCGCCACTGAAAAATGATAAACATTATATTAAGTTTGCCATTAATACTCTAGTTGAGATTTAAGCATTAATTTCAAACGTAATGAGCTGCAGCTGCGAACCAAAGCTGCCAATGTATGCTAGTTTTGTTGTCATTACTGTCACTGGTAATGATGGCGTTTTAACTCAATCTCAATATAACGTTGAAGTACTCTGTTAAAGGAATCCACCCACAAAATGACCATTTGTGTATCAAATACTCATTCTGTGTAATGTTGAATTAGGGATTTTTTTTTTTTCTTCCTGCATGCCTCCACGGTGAACAAAGAATTTAAAAACTGAGAAAATTCTTGATGAAGGGAAGTCATAGGGGTCCACGTGTAACAACAGCAAAAGTATATAAAAGCGTATGTTTACAAACTCTCACACAACTCGTGCAGTTTAATTCAAGTCTCATTTATCCAGTTGTATGCTCAGCTTTCTAACAGGGAAATGAACTTAAAGTTAAACTTATCTATGCTCTATTCAAGACTCCATTGACAAAAATAGAAATTATACCTTGCTGAGAACAGGAGCTGATCACTTTGTGTCATTGCGTGACTTTTTTTTAATGAATTCAACATTTGCTTACGAATCCAACATAACACGTTCCAATACTTGTTATACAAATGGTCATTTGGGGGTGAAGTATTCATTAAAAGCATATATGAGAGGTTCTTTTGTAAATAGGTGCCCAAAATGTTGGCACAGTGTATTCACAAGCAGGTTTGCCGGATACATTCTCAGGAGAAACAGACTCTCCAAACACAAGAATAATCATATTAATAAGGCGGAGGTTAGGTCAGGTATTAGAATATGTTTATGTGCATTGAAAAAAGTAAAAGTAAAATCTTCTGTTAATATGCTGCATGTCCCAAACTGGTAGAGGCCAGACAACTGAATCACTACAGGAGACCTCTGGAGCATTATGGGTGTCAATTTAGATACCGCTCTGCACAGACCAAGCTCTAAGGTGCAACACTGTAAACTCACGGCCTGACAATGAAAAAGAGGCGCATAAAGTAGTACAGTGCCAGACAGAAGCTTCCCAATTAGCGGTAAATTATAATCCCACAGAGGCCAGTGTCTTGAGATGAACAACCAGAGGGATACAAATACGACCCATGGTAAATAGCACTTGTCTTTTTGTATGCAAGATAATATTTGACAAGTTTTTTTTTCCAGAATCAAACTGATACTGTGTTGTCCTTCAGAGGAGAGGTGATGCTACTGGTTGTCCATTGAGTTGCTCTATTCATCATTATGTAATACACACGCGTAAAAGTGGCAATGACAGTCCAAATGCAGGTTTTAATCCACACGTTTGGCCCCCTTCAGAATTTTTGTCAGTGTCTGAACATCCAGGTGGTTTGGAATGCATTTGCCTGGTGGTACACAGTGTGTGCGATGTTAATGTACATCCTCTGTACCAGCATCAATTGTCCTTACATTAAATTACTCCTCCTCCATCTCTATGGTAACAGATGGGTCTCTGTCCTCAACTGCAATGAAAGAGGAAAGACACATTTTAGCGTGCATTACTTGTCTGTTGGAACTGATTCAGCTCATACAGTGGTTAACATTGTGTTGCATGTGACCACCAGGTGGTAGCAGAACAGTGTGATTAGAATGCAAACAGCAAGCTGGTAATGCAGGGGGAGCTTGGTGCCACCTGATTACTGGATTTTAGCACAGACATGATTTTTATTTTCATAGTGACAATCACATCTCTGAGCTTTTTTTTCCCCTCAAGGGTGACATAGTTTGTCCTCCTCATCATTTATGGTGGGTGCTGGAGGGTGACTTTCCACAGGAGTTACTTTTTACATGTGTACCCAGTGCTGTGACAATGGAAAACTGAATTATGGAAGACACCGTTAAAGGGGCAGTTCACCTTACATCAAAAATACATATTTTTCCTCTTACCTGCAGTGCTATGTTTAAATCTAGTTTGTTTTGGTATGAGTTGCAGAGTGCTGGAGATATTAGCTATAGAGATGTCCGCCTTCTCTTTAATATTATAGAACTAGATGGCACTGGGTTTGTGGTGCCCAAGGCAACAAAAAATACATTTGAGCAATGTCTCTTTCCCAAAATCATGATCTGGTTACTCAAGATAATCCACAGATCTTGTTGACAGCACTTTCATGTAGGAACTACTTTCTTTCTACCTAATTACACCCACCAACCGCATCACTGCACAGAAGCCAGCATGCATCTGCTTATGGATGAGAGGGTAGTGCTTGCACCAGATGTTAACACTAATGCCGTCCTCCTCAGCTGAGCTGTAACGTTAGCTAACTCAGTATTGCTAGGTGAGCTAGCAGCAGATGCACGCTTCCTTCTGAATAGTGATTCGACTGGCAGGTGTAGGTCAGTAGGAAGAAAATAGTTCCGACAGAAAACTGCCCACAAGAAGGTCTGTGGATTATCTTGAGTAACCAGGTCATGATTTCTGGAAAGAGACATTGCTGTTGAGTTTTAAAATGTTTTTTTTTTTTTTTTTGATGCTCAGGCCGAGTACAATTTAGTTCCATAACACTGGAGAGAAGGCAGACATCTCCAACACTCAATTCACACTAAAACAATCTAGATTGATAAATAACACTACAGGGGAAAGGAAATATATGTTGTATATATTTTGATTTGGGGATGGTACCAGATCAACTGCATTTGTTGCTTCATTTTTGGGGAGCAACCATTTTGGAACTGAGAAGAAATGAGACATGGTAAACTGACTATTTTTTAATATGCCACTGAAGCTTTGAGGCATCAATGTTGCATTATGATCTGTCAGCAGCACTTTGTACATGTGGCAGATGCATTAGTGGGTTTAGACAGCAGGGGAACCTAAAATAATAATAATAATAATGCTTCTCACCTTTTATGTGAACACAAGTGCAACTGTTTGGTTTGGTAATGCATTATTAAGTGTAGCTTAATAGCCTCATTAGCAGGACTGGTTAAGCTATTAAGATTGTGGTGCTTATAGTGGGACATTAGGCAGCTCAAGAGACTCGTTAAGATTTGCACCTTTACGCCTTCACATTCAACTTTTTTTAAAAAAAAAAAAAAAAAGCTTTCACACCACGTTCACATTGTGGTAATTGGGGAAGGCTTGTGCTTGCAAATACAACTGTAGTGTCTACAGGAGCGCTAAGAGGCAAGACCAAACCCATTAAATAATAATATTAATAATAATGATTCAGACCACACACTCAAATTCAGTTTTTTTTGGTTTGTACTGATAGTAGTTTAACAAAAGTTTGATATATATATTTTCCATGGATTAGCTGTTATATTTAGTGTAGTGACACTAAAAAATAGCTCATAAAATAATATTAGACACATTGAGAGATATTTATCCAGTTCATCCAGTGACATTTAAATTACCATCTCATTTCTAAACTCAAATAAAAATACATATTAACACACAAAGTAGCACATTAACAATATTATTTAAGAATTTGAAAAGCAATTTGTATTCTAGGGACTACAAAGACCATGTGGAAGTAAAAAAAAAAAAAAAAAAAATACACATGACAAAATTAAAGTGACTCACCCAGGCTTCCCTCCTCAGAGCCATCATCCGACTCCTCCCACATGTCCTCATTAGCTAATAAGGGGTTGTGGGACTCAGAACTCCGATTCTTCAAGGGGAAGTAGTGGCCATTCCCTTGGCTGATGTGTACAGTGCACAAAAGAAGATGGAGGCTAGTTAAGCGACCGCGACCATTAACTATTCCCATCCACTGATCCAGTCCCTCATGCTACATTTTGTTCATTAACTCCAGACGCTGCTACAAACAACTCTGTATTCTGCAGTCAACTTTATGTTGTCTATCCTATAAACTATGCACATCCCCTGTATTTTTATTATATATTATTGACCATTTCAGTGCCTAATATATTTATGTTGCATGGTATTATTGCTCTCTGGTTCAGCATTTCAATTCTGTCTACTGCAAACCAAATGTCAATCATAGAGAAAATTCAAGAATACCCATGTGTTACAAATGCAAAAGGAGCAGCACCACTGAAAGATGAGCTCATTTTAGCATCTTTAAGTAATAATCTTGAAGTTTTACATTCAGATAAATGTCTTTTAGGTCACTATCAGTGAATAAGATAACACACATGATTGAGCCCAGTGATGAAATCGCTGACAGTGTTACAAACTTGGTGTCTGTGGCTGCATTCACTGGAGAAATCACATGCCACACAGTAAGTGACACATTTTTCATCACCCAGCATTGGTTGGTCTGCCAGAGAGGGTAGGCGGAGCTAACGCAACAGACTAGCGCCTCAACTTGCTGGTTTGCGAAGCAGCATACCCTGTTATTTCCCAGTCTCTGCTAGGGACGATAGACGATGCTAGACAATGAAACTTACATAACCTGTGCAAATTCACAGGTGACACTGTTTGGATCTCTGGAAGGTGAGATCCAAAAAAAACACCTACAATTACTGTTTATATGTAAACACCAAGCAGCAGCGAAGTGCAGCTTGCAGCAATAAATGATTTTTTTTGCAGCCAGGAGGCGTGTAATGTGTTTCAGGCAGGAAGAAATTCTTTGTTACAGATCAACATGTCGCAGGAGTCACAGGAATCTGTTAACTAATTGGCTATGAGTAGTATTTGGCGGTAAATTAAACTATCTACAACTTTTAGTTTGGCCGCACTTTGCCACAGAATCAAACAGCAGCAACTCGGAGCAGCCACCACAGCTTTCCATAGATATTACATGGCAGCTCACTGCAGGCCACACTTTGCCACTGCTTGATGTGTTTTTCGGCACCAGGTGCTGCCAAAAAGAAGATCTTCAAGATTGTAACTTGCTGTCACAAACTCACCTTGAGAAGACAGGGATGAACCACAGCCTCCGATTCTCTCCAAACACCTGCTGCAGGTTTTTGCGTATGCCAACATTGAAGCCATTTCTGTCTGGTCCAGTGACAAATACTGGAGCTGAGAAGGCCTCTGGAAAAGGTGAACAATCAGAGTATATTTTCAATTTTCTACATCAACTTGAACAGAAGGCCTACATTCACAGCTCAAGACTTCCTCCCAGCAAATAATTTCTCTGCCTAACTGACAGGTAGTGACAGAGCAGCTTAATGAGCAGAATCTTCTCTGATAAATATGTAAATCCTCACCTAAAGTGGATCGGTTCTTGGCCACCAACCAACAGTGGTAGCCAAAGAGGAACATGAGACTGACGAAGAACATGAGCGCCACAAACATGAGGAAGAGGACATGGAACTTTGCGGGCCCATTTGGCAAGTCCCCCTGGGAGAGAGAAACAGGAGAACAAGAAACTTGAGAAAAAGGTGGGCTTTAAAAAGGTATAACTCATGACACAGGGTTTAGTTCTCTGCTCTTGTGAAATGGTAATACTGCTGAATATGTGCAACTCAAACTGAGTTTGTCACATGACTCCAGAATCAGAGTGACAAGTGATAACTGATGACACTCACCACCCAGAATTTGAGGAAATACTGAAAGACTGTTGCTGCAATGAATATACAGTACAGCATGGAGTAGGAGAGAAAAAGTAGGAAAAACTTGTAGTTGGAAAAGCCCACACAGTTGTTCACCCTGAAAGAAAAAAAGAAAGTCTTGTGTCAGAGCAAAGTTCATGCATAAATTTCTCCGAACGGGAAAAACAGGTTAAGTTTCTACTCACCAGGGACAGTGATGGTCCATCTTCAAGACACATCTTTAAAAGAAAAACACATTTTGTTTCAGTATATCATTTGACAGTATGGCAGATGTGTTAAAAGGAAACTTTGGTATTTTTCAGCCTATTTTTCAATGTTTTTGTCTCCAAGTGACGACAAATTTTGAAATTTGTCTGCTGTTAAGTGAGAGTGCAGCAGCTGGCAGCCACAAAACAGGCTTAAATGTCATTACTCAGGGCATATGTGTACTTTAAATTTATGTCCACTAAAAGTGCTTGTTTTTTTGCCACTGACAGGTTCAGATAATTATTCTAAATGTCTAACAACATAAATAAAGGGATCCCTACAGAAATAGGCCTTTAAAGAGAAAGATACTTTTTGTTTAACCAGAAACAGCTGAGAAATCACAATTACCAAACCCAACAGACTCCATTAAAATAAATGGTAATTTTAGCATGTATAGAGTCATGTTTTTACATCTGGATAATTTGAGGGTTTATTTATAACAAACCAGGAGAAAGACGGATCAAGATTGTTTTTGTGAGTTTTATTTTGTTTCTGTCAACACTGAATGAAGAATGTTTTACAATGATAAAATTAGTGTTTGTTCAAATGGAGTCTGGTTGGTTTGGTGTTGGTGATTTCAGGGCTGTTTCTGGTTAAACAAAAAGGATATTTCTCTTTAACAAAAAGGTCTTTCTCTTTAGGAATGCTTCCCATGATATTATCAGACACTTTGAAGAACAATCTGAGCCTGTCATTTGCAAAAACAAGCACTTTTAGTGGACATAACTGATGGTGCACAAATACCCTGAGTAGGTACATTGCAGCCTGTTTTGCCGCTGTCAGCGCTCTCACTCAATACTGGACTTATTTCAAAAATTGTTGTTCCCATTAGTCACTAAGACACAAACACATGGGAAAGGCTGAAAATAACCAAAGTTACCCTTCAAAGCAGGAACAATCTCAGTAACATTTCTCACATCATTAAAAACCTAACTTTTAATACAACCTTCTTACATGTCTTCTGACAGCCATCTGATTCCTGTTGGTAAACCCCTGCTCTGATTGATCATTAGGATATTCTTTCTGAGAGATGGTGTGCCAGCAAAGCAACACCTTCTAATTATCACAACAGTCCCAGGCCAACAAATATCCCCTTGCCTGAGGCAATCTTTCTAGATGAATGGTTTGAGGAGGAAAGAGTGACTTACGTTTCACAGACCGAGCAGTGGTGACAGCGGTCAGGCTTCAGTACCTGGCAGCGGTCGCAGAACCTGATAGCTAGAGACAACAGGATGGCCAGTTGAATGAACGACATTTGAGCTGATCTTACCCTTCACATACTTCCTGTAGCCTAGAACTTAGCAATCAGCACTAATGAAAGAGACACATTGGCTGATTACTCTGGATGGGGATCCTCAAGAGCACACACAAAGCTAATTGCTCTAGCCTATGTCTTTTCATCGCACACAGATTATGTGTGGGATGACGGACTGTGGCTAATGTACCTGCCTTGGTATTATCATAGTTTTGAGATATGGCAAATAAGTGAATATGAAATCATATCCTTGTGGAGGAAAGATATAAATTGCTCGACAGGACAATTTACCTCCAGACTGAGCTCGAGAGAAGATGGGCAGTTTCTTCGCAATCTCAACCAGGATTTGTTTCTGAACATCTGGCCTCTCCTCCATCTCGTATCTCTGCTTGTCTGAGTATGACAGCTGAAACTACAGTAACAAAAATACATCATGCTTAACAACAGATTTATTCTATTATTACATAAGGATACAGTAAATTAAAAAAAAATAGCAGCCTGTCATCTTCAACAGTTTGGATACCTTTTTGCATGGTGATGCAGGAGGGGTAAATATGGACTTCCAGTAGGTCCAGGAGAACATCACAAAGCAAATATGAAATACAACCAGATAGGCCACTGAAAGGAAACAAATGGGCACAACCATTAACTAATGTCATGGGTTGTTTACACACTGCTTGTAGCGCAAACAAAAGGTACTTAACTCACCTTTTTCCAGTGTGTTGGTGAGTGTAACTGTAAAAAACAGGAATATGGCATTATGAAAGCACAAGCTGGGTGTCAGAGACTAGCAACAGTGTAGCTAACCGTGACCACTGACACTAGTTTGATTATACAAACATTTACCGGCTAACACGACTAACGTTAGCCCGGTTGACAGGTTGTAAGTTAGCTAGGAGGCACAACATAAGCCAGTCTTTGTATGGACACACAGTTAACACGAACCTCTTTTTAGCAACGCAAAATTAAACGACGTACCACTTATTTAAAAGCCAAATTTTGCGTTAAGCAAATAAAAGCACACACCCTGAACCACTTCCGCCTAGTTTGCTAGCTCCTGCTCTGACTATAACGTTATTTTTGTCAACACTGCTGTGCGGCAATCTGCGATGTCTACAGTTAAACGGTAAAAAATCACAACAAACGGACTCAGTTGTTCGTACTTACAAAGACATAGCTCAAAGACGTAGGCGTAGTACGACCACAACACCACGGAGGTTATTATAAGGACAGGTATCCAGGAGAAAACCCTTTGACAGCATCTCAAACCTCTGGAGAGAGCCATGTTCCATCTAACCTCTGTTCTTATCTGCGCTCGACTACCATGCCTGGGATTTATCCATCAGTGAGATCAGGGAGCGATTCACCGCACTCCAGGAGCCAGACCAGCATCCTGATAGCTACAATGCTCACTTGTTAAAGTAAAGTAATACATCAATATGTTTATTTAAATACACTTACTAAACTAAAAAGTACGTAACTGTAGGGAAACCAGAAGCTTTTGAGCCACAAGCAGACCACACCATAGCAAACTCCCACAAATCCCCCAAATTCAGTTTAGTCCATTGACAAAACCATGATAGGGGAGACTGGGGACGGTTGCAACAGTTCTTATCCACCTTATTCCTAGCCCCCATGATACCTTGCGTGAATTAGGGGTGCAACTTCCAGCAATCGAAACTAACGATTTCCAGTGGTAACAGTTTGTTTACTCTATTCTTCATCAAGAGCAATTGGGAAATAAAACGTGGAACGCACCACCTGTTATAGCTCAAAAGGGATTATGTGATCACACCTCTGCCATCTCTGACAGCCATCTCAAAGCATTGGTTTTTATTTTCCTTTTCAACTGAGCACACTAGCAATTAGCTTGCCTCGCTCCGTTAAAATATTGTTAAAGGGGAACTAATGTTTTTTTCAACCTGGGCCCTTTCCGATCTACTTTTGTTAAATGATAGGATGTTCAATATTTGACATTTCACCAGTACGAAGCTAGGGCTGACCTGCCTGCAGCCTGTGAGCGCGCACTTTCAATGAGCTCTGCGTCCGTGTACGTCAGTGTACATCCGTGTACTCCATGTTAAAATAAATATGGTCCATCCAGATCCAGTTTCCAAATTCGGACATGTTTGTTGGGGCAAGTTAAAACACTCACTCAGAGAGTGAAAGTCTGGCTCTGAAATCTCACGTCTCGTGAGATTTGAGTTGTTGCAGGAAGTTAACGCTGGAGTGACCTTACAAACGCGAGTTACTCTGTTTGGAGTAGTCATGGCTGAATTTTTACCCGACTTTAACCAACTGGATCTGGATGAGCCATTTGAATTTGATGACTGCCCGTATTTATTTGAACACGGAGTACACGGACGTACATGGACGCAGAGCTCATTGAAACTGAAGAGTGGACGAGGAGAGAGAGAGGGAGCAGCAACAGGCAGAGGAACATGTCCGAATCCAGCTAAAGGTAAACACAGACGTTCATTTCTCCTTTCCGTTATGTTGTCGGATAATTATACTAACAATCCGAGCCTATCTGTGTGAAAAAAATGCACTTTTGGTGGACGTATTTTGACGTTGTTTGATGCTGTCCCAGTGCCCTGCTTCGTATTGGAGAGATGTCAAATATTGAACATCCTATCACTCATGTAGACAAAAGTAGATCAGAAAATAGGGCCCAGGTTGAAAAAACCATTAGTTCCCCTTTAACTTTAACATGTCCCGACCTAAGGTAAACATGTGCGCCTTCTAAAGATGATTTCTGATGACTTAATACTAAAATACTAACACATTCAGCAAAAATTTAACATAAGTCAGTATTAACTGTAGCTCCATGTAAGGTGAATAAATGTGATGTTTCCCAGCTAATACTTCGCTCGTCTGCATTAACGGTGCAGTTTACACGTTTTTTTAACTTCTGATTTATGAAAAACTGTTCTGAGCGAAACATGATCTTGAATTTATCAGCAAACTTCAGTAATAGTAATATAAAGTAGAAGTTAAAGAAATAACTTTTGGCTTTCATTTTTTTTCATACGATATAAAGGAAGTACGGTAACTCAGTAACACATTCTCAGCCCTAATGACTAAATACATATCTCAAGGTATGTAGCTGAGTTTATTTTGTAACTAGCAATTTTCTAATGTAGGTTGAGAATGAAGTCAGACAGGGAAAGACAGGGATGTATCATGTATTGACACTGAGTGACAGACCTGTCAGTCTATGTGTCATTCTCTTCTGCAAATTCTGATTTAATACTTTTTCACTATAAAAATGTCATCCCTGAGTCATTCTATTCCTCCAATCAGATACACACTAAAGTGATGACACTGATACTGCACTTGCTAAGTTAGACCCTTTCAGCCACCAGGAAAGACAGAATTAAAGTATTTTAATTTAGAGATATTAAAGTATTTTTCAGGAGATGCATGTTTGTCACACTGTCTTGACCTTTGGTATTAACCATTCAAAACTTACTTAGGTTGAATCACTGCTTTGCTGATGTCTAAGTCACATGGTTATAGCATGTGTCTAGGTCCGTGTGTCTAGCAAGCACATGATGTTCTGGCATGGCTAATAGGGTGGGGATGGTTGCAACAAGGTTTTGCAACTGTCCCCAAGCTAAACAGCCATGTCACTGTGATTACATAAAGAGTATAGTTCACCAAAATATATAAAATTGTCACTGTGGTTTCCCACAGTTGATGTCATTGACAATAAATAATAAGATTACTATTACTAATAACTACTGTGAACAATATGTAATATGTGATTGTGTTTAAATGATATGGGTAATTAGCAGGCAGATGTAGGTTTGATATATACATTTTAATGTAGTCCAAATAGTCTCTGAGTAACTGAGAGAAATGCAAAAAGTGTTGCAACTGTTCTCAGTCTACCCTACATTTATTATGAAAATTCAGACAAAAGAATTGACTTCAGTATCATCCCAGATATTTCCACAGTTGTGTTTACTTATCTGAAATAAGAAATACGATATGTCTTTTAAGAAGACAGTCAAGAATCCACATTACCTTTAATGATGGCTGAATTCCATTTAGCTGCTTCAGATTTAGGGTCCTGAGGAAGTTTTGAAAGTAAAGATTTACAAAAAAAAAAAAAAAAAAAAAAAGGTAAATTCAATAAACTAAATTATCTGTATTCTGTTTAGGAGTCAGTCAGTGTTTAACTTTTGTCTTATGAGATGCAGTTTATTTTACGCCATGGCTCCAGCAAACAGAAAGAATCTTTACCGATCTTTACCCCAAATCTATAAACATATATGTTCTCTGTATGAGCTCTGGCATTAATCTCTATGACCAGAAAACATGACCTTCCATATGAAATGCTATGGAAGGTTACATTACATTCATTTATCAGACTCGTTGTTCCACAAGGTGACTTAATTTTTATACGTGTTGTACATTTGGAGCAATTTGGGGTTCAGTGTCTTGCTCTGGAGTACTTTGCCATGTGGCATCAACACTACAGTTATTAGACAACTCGCTCTACCACCAAGCTCCAGCCAACTAAGTGCAGCCTTTCATGAGTCCTGTATGGTCCAGCGCCTGGCACCATGAACAAACCAAGACTCTCACCTCTTTGCTTTCTGCTGTTTGAGGATTTTATTTCAAGGTCTTAACAGGGCAGCGCACCATAAGCTGGCATGACTGTTAATGTCAGAGCTACAGCCTAACTAGTGCTTAATTTTTGATGCTGATATCAGTATGTGACAGTGATTTATTAGGCAGTGGACAGCAGAGAGCTGACAAGAAACAAGGGGAGAGTGATGGAGGATGACAATCAGCACAGGTCCCCAGCTGGTCCTGAACCAGGACTGATTTAACTTTAACAGCACTTTTTCAATTAAGTGCTCTTGTTTACTCCTGTGTGCTTAATTTGTAGGTTACACAACCAGCTGGATTCTTGTCAAAATCTCTGCAGGCCACACACAAACAAGACATCATCTAATTGTTTTGCCCTCCCAAGAGCGAAATTGGATCAACATTCTTTGAGTAGAAGCCACAGATACTGCAGCAGTTTATTTAGCCTACATTTAACATTAAGACTGATGTTCACCTTCTCAATTAAAACGCTCTGTGAATTACATCATCTTGGGTTGTTTGGTATTTGATTTTAATGTGACAGTTCTGCATTGAGTTACTTTTATCACTGCCGTCCCCAATTTACACACTTTAACAGCTCAATTTTTAGATTTAACTGGATTAAATTAAGCTTTAATGATACTGGGTGGTTATTTTGTGAATTGCAGCAACAAACAGCAACAACAACAATATGTTTATGTATTCACACTAAAAGAAAAAAGCAAATGAGTGCTTACAAGCCCAGTAATTTGACATGTTGTATATATTATGGGAATTATCTGGATTCCAGTAAAGACGTATAAAATGTCTGGGAAAATTACCCCCAAGATACATTTTTTTTTAAAACCTAAGAGCTAAACTGACCATTTTAAAGTATTTTGAGGGGGGCAGTTTATGATTTAGGGCCACACAGAAAAAGTGCACACACTGATAGTTTTCTGACACATTATTCAACGACATTTTAATGACTTTTTTAATACTATGACTCTGTTATGACTTGACATACAATGACATACTTACACTTAACAAATCTATAACAATCAATAGTGATATGACCAAGGTGACACTAATATTGTAGTTTTCCACTTTTTAATACATTTAAAAGTAATAAAGTAGAGAGACAGTGCATGTGTTTTACATTTATTGGACCTACCCAAAGCAGTTGAGCAAAGCCTTCTCCTGGGGTACGACAGCACCACTAGGAAAAAACACATGCAGAACTGAAGTACACCACAAAATTAGAACCAGACGTAATAATAATAATGGCTTTTTTTTTCCATCAATAACAATAACATCAATATATTGTGGGAGGTATTGGGGGGATGGGTCCCCTCCGATATATGTTACGAATATGTACTAGTATGATGCAGTGTAGTGCAAGTACGTCATGAAAATGATTAAATATGAAAGTATATGGATGTAATCATGAATAACAGTGATAATTGTTTGAATGTATGATTCATTCAGGGATATGATTTGGTATTTTGAAAGGCCTCAGAGTCCTTCACTTTCTGCATGCAGGCATGTGAGGAGGCTTCAGGGTCTCTGAAGGTTATGATACTGTAAGATGAAGACCTTGTAGATGATCAGACTACAGTATTAAACAAGTTGTATGATGTATGTGACGTCAACAAAAGCACACGGTTAGGTTTAGTAAAAAAAAATCCCAGTGTGGTATTCGGGAAGTGAACACTGAACTCCTGGGTGAAAGTCCAGGGTTTGTTGGACCCATCCAACACCCCTCGCACCCACCCTACAGGGAATTTCCAGCTCCCTATATAACGTTGTTACCAGCAGCATTTCAACCTGACACCGTCTAGCGGCGCATCATACTGCCATGAAAGATGGCTTTTGGCGTCATGTATCTAATGTCAAAATCATTGACAAAACAGAAGTATTTGACGACTTTGGAATGAGAACGGGCTGTGATACACTTTATAAGGCTGAATCATTGTTCTGTTGCTTTAAAGGAGCAGTGTGTATGGTTTAGTGGCATCTAGCAAGGAGGATTGCAGATTGCAACCAGCAGAAACTTCCTTTAGGTGCCAAGTGTGAGCTCCCAGTTAGGATTCCCTCAGTGATCAGGAGTGGTCAGGAGGTTTTTATTGGAGGCCGAATTGTCTGCAAACGTCTCTTCCTCTTCAAAACAAACTGTCAAAGTGATTCAAACCAGTAAAAACGAAAACCTTCCTATCTAGAGCCGGTGTTTGGTTTGTCACTTCTGGGCTACTGTAGAAACATAGCAGTGCAACATGGTAGACTCCATGGACAAGGACCCACTGCCTATGTGGATATAAACAACTCATTCTACAGTAATAAAAACTAGACACTTCTTATTTCCAGGTGATTATACACTTAAACATACATATTATGATATATTTCATTTCTGCCAATATATCCCTCTAAATCCTACACACTGGACCTTTAAGTTTTTGGTATGACTGTCCATGCACAAATGCTGTACCAAGTTCTTCTCTGACATCAGATTTGTGTTGTATTAAACATATATTGGAGGAGTAGGATTACCTGAGTTTCACTAAGTTTCATCTGTTATTCATCAAAATAAACACTGACCAAAAGTATTTGTAAGAGTTGTGTACTGGAGGTATCCTCGTCTTAGTGTGAGCCTCATTGGTCAGAGAGTTCTGGATGTTGTGATTGACATTTGCACAATGACTTACAGCAACACCTTTGAGGTATGAGCTGTAGGTGCTCCGTACAGTAGCCCCACACAGAGGAGGTAAAAAGGATTGTGTGTTACTGTCTCCAGGGTGTCAGGTTCAACTGTATGACAGCCAGCCTTTTTACCACTTTGTTGATCCTGCCTGTCTCCCCTGTCTGGATGTTGCCTCCCCTAAACACCAATGCTGATAACGCCCAAGGAACGATTGATTACATGCACTGTTGCAGGCTGAAAAGCCTGAGACTCATTAAGAAGAGGAGCTGTGTTTTCTTTTGCTGCCATTTGAGGTTTAGAAGCAGCTGCTCACTCCGGATAGTGACAGATGTCGGTTCTCTTGCTCTGTTGGAAATTTACTAACGGCTTCTTCATCTTACTGAAGCTGAGCTGCAGATTATTCTCCTTTCACTAGTTGAAAGTCTCTGCCGGGTTCCTGCAATTATCCAAAAATAGAGGGGCAATCAGAAATCCCCTAAAGGTAACATGACTCACAACTGAATCTGAATTTGTGACAGTGAGAAGATGAGTCTACAGTATCTACGCTGCTCTGGAGACAGAGAGACAGCAGCCAGTGTTGGGTCGACTTGTCTCACTGTGGATTCAGGGGAACTGGTTTGTGATGTCATTCAACTCCGTGACTGTCTGCGTTTATAGACATGTAAAATAAATGTTTAAGATGGTGAAATAAAACTTTTAGTTTTGCTCCACTGCTGTTTTTTAACTTTATCATCATCTCTGCTGTTATGACTTCGCCTACATCTCAAATCTCTTTACCCCATTTAGGCACATAGGGAGTCCACCAGAACTCACCATCTCACTCTTTACCGGGCTTTTGCCTCCTGCCAGCTTACCACCATTTCTTCAAGTCCAAGTGTTTTTCAGCCTACTCTGTTTCCTCTTTCCCTGTGGGTTGTCATCATGGGCTTGTCTTGTGGTGTCATCTGTGTCCTTCCTCAGGGTGTGACCTGTCCATTTCCTCTTACTTCTTTTGATTGAGGACGTCATGTCTTCCTGGTTTGTAATCCTACACAGTTCCTCATCTGTGGTTTTGATGGGCCACAGCAGCTTTATGATTTAGCATTGGCATTTGTTGACAAAGACCCGTATCATGCTTCTGAGTGCCTTGGTGGTTTTCCATGTCTCAGAACCACAGAGCAAGACGGTCTCCACGTTGGTATTAGGCATGTGCATGATTAGACAACTAGTTGATCAAATGTTGCTACTGTTGCTAGTCAGCACCTGAAATATTAGTTGGTCAAACGTATTAAATTTACTATTGTTTTACTTATGTACACATTTAAATTGTAAATCAATACATATTTTGATGACTTGAAGAACAAGGCAGTAATGTGCTCAAGGACTGTCTTTATCATATGATGCTCAAGAAAAAATGCAGGTGCTCTTGAAGCAAAGGGTCAGCACTGAAGAAAAACGAAGTGAAGAAAATATGAACTTGAGGCACTCTTGTGGGAGCAGGAACAGATGCATTTGATTTAAGTTCAAAAAGCCTTTATTTCAAATACATGGCTGCTTACATAAAAACACCGACCGGTTTCTACTCTATGGTCTTCGTCAGGGTGCAAAAAGCTGGACAAGAGTCAAGCAAACATTTTATAAGCTTGGTAGGGGGTGTCACCCAATCTTGATTAAAAAGTGAGCACAGATGGGCGACAGCAATGAGAGGCCATTTTGAAAGTGACACGCCTCCGTAAGTGTTTAAAAAAAAATTCTTGTATTTAAATGAAAAATACTACTAACCAAATATCAAAAACATGAAAAATATGCTTGTATAAAGGACATTTACTATGACATATATCAAAAAAAGAAGGAAAGACTACTTAATTCATGTCCCTTAACCTAAACTAAGGTGTAATTTCTTTTTCAAGGCCGTTATGCAGTTGCGCTCACCCAGTGAAAATGTCCTCGTAATAATCAGGCACATTTCCCATAGATTTATTTTCCTAGGGTTAGGGTAAGTATTTTTTTACTTTTATCTGGCCAGTTATTGTCATATCATGTAGAATAATGTGCAGTTTTTAAAATGCACTGTGTGACGGCACACATTTCAGCAGCATTTAAAAAACAAGTCGACTATTGAAAAATGTGATTAATGAGTTGGTTTTCTATATGTTTTTTTTTTTGACAAAAATTGTGCTCGATCCTGACTAAGTTTAAACTTCTATTCAAACCTCATGGAAATAAGTTGTTAGGAACATACTTAGTTGATACTGAGGTTGCATAGCTTGATGTTAGAGCTGGCTAGTGTGTTAGAGGAATCAATAAGAATCAGAATCAGTTGACACTCTATGCTACTGAAAAGAGGAATTACAAGCACTTAAGTGCACCATTTAACACCTTAGTGTATGTGTGCGTCCAGTCTAAATGAACTTTAACACATCTTGGGGTGAAACATCAGCATGACATGCACTTTGCAGCAGTCACCAATGGGAGGCACTGTGAGACCAATAACCTTCATCCATGCCTCCACAGACATCATCTGAGAAGTTTCCAGCACACCTTTTACCACTGCCCTTTAGAGCATCTCAGATTTGAACACCAATAAGATAACAGCCAAATGTTATTGAAACATGAACTCATAAGCAGGGTTCATCCCACTGTGCAAGTCCTGAAATCCACATCAAAGCAGACTGAAGCTAAATGAGAGTTTGTGTGAACATCAAGGTGTCCGACTAGTCTGATAATACTTGTTCAAACATAGACTTGTGTTTTCATTGCTCACAGTTGTCTTTGTTAAACCAAAAAGAAAAAAAAACACAGCAGAGAAACAAACACATCCTTGACTGGGAGGACCAACATGGCTGATGTCACTATCAGCACTGATCTCTGTTTACGAGTGTATGGCTCTCATCTTTAATGTAGCCCATTAATTCCTCCTCTGTCCCTTCAGAGAGACGCTGCTTCCTTTTGTTCTGAAAATTTACGACATGCCGTCATCCTCTGACGTGGCTGTCTAACACAATGCGTAACAACCAGTGTAATAGTCTCCCCATTACTGAATGCTGCGAAACTTTTCATCATGTCATGGGACCCCAGAGTCACTGGAGCATTTAACCGTGGACTCAGACAGCCCAGCAGGACTGTTGATCACAGGCGTCGTAGAGAGGCTTTGTGTGCTTCACAGCACCACCTGCTCTCCCCCTTTTACGTAATGCAGACTCCCTCTCTGCAGTGCCTTCTGGGATAGGGGTGTGAGGTGAGCTGCACCCTGTACTGACCTCCTCTGTTCCATCACACATGTTCTCTCCTCTCATTCTCAAGGCCTGCTCCTTACCCTGACATCTTCTCCCACTTCAACACATCGTCTGTTGCTGGCTCTCCATCCAATTCCTGCTCCCTCTGACCCCCCCCTCCCTTTGTCTTCCTCTCTCTCTTTAGGCAACAGTGTCGGCAGCTGGGCGATGACAGCTTCTCTCTCATTCAACCGCTCACTGGAGGCAGGGAGCGGCCGTTCATCCATCAGCACGGCAGCAAACCCCTCCACTACAAAGCCATTGTGACTAGCAAAATAGTAACGGCCTTTTAATCAAAACATTTACCCCCGTGTAAAAGTAAAACACAAACAGCTCGTATCAGCAGGTTGAGGCAGACTCCTCGCCTCAGAGGTGTGAGTGAGCGGAGCGTGGTGGAGGTGCATTCCATGCCGCCCTGATGGTAGTCTACATAAACAGACAGTAGGGGCTGGAGGAGAGCCCATTTGGGGTGAAGTCATGCGTGGCTGCAGAAAAGTGCGATAGGACCCTTGTTCACAATGTACCACCATTAGCTGGCGAGAGGAGCACAATGGCCGACACAATCTGGTGTTATTTGAGTTCGCTCTTGAGCTGCTGCTCACTGTTATGCCTTGAAGATGAAGTGGCACTTAGAGTGTGCATTTCATTTGACCCCTGAGACTCTCATGTCATGCAGTTGTGCTCTGCAGTCACGGCTGGTTCAGGGAATGCTGATGATGCTAAGCACTTGGGGGGGATTCATTTGGGAGGTGTGTGGGGGAGCATCAGGGGTCATGTAGAAGAGAAATGGAACTACTATTTGTTTTGCAGATTGTATGTTTGTCTCCTGTTTTTCCTTGCAACACTGCAGGATGATGCAGCGTTGAGTTTGATAGGATTTCCATTTCATTCCCTGCGTGCTTCAGTGTCTGAACGGGGGATTCATCACATGTGCATCCGTTTGAAGTCAATATGGAGCACATATTGGAAAGTCTGCATTCATCTTAACATATTGTCATTGGTGTGCGTCCAGGTGATCAAAGAGTCGCTGTTCTGAGTTGCCCACATTTAGACAAAAGGTATGTGTGCTAAAAATCAGACATGAGCACAGGAGTAATTAGAGAGACAGACCAGTACAAGAAAACACAGCTATGACTTCACAGAACATGGTCACACACGTCATTTACAATTTAGCTGAACACAACACAGAAAAAGACTTAATGCATTCTACTATTAACCTATTAACACCAATGCATTACACTGAGAACTGTCTGGAACCTTGTTTTGGTGCATTATGCAGGTATGAATAAGTCATGTTGGAATGAGGGAGAATAATGCATGCCTTTTCTGCATTTTTTTTTTTACGTCATACAGCCAAATGTTCTGACTCTGAGGACGACTGCAGAGCCTCAAGGTCTGTTTCTCACCCCACTGATGAACACGGCGGACCACAGACGTCTGGAAAGCTGTTGAGTTAGTGTGACATCAGCAAACGGCACTCAGCGGAGCAAGAGAAGCCCTTAAACAAGGCTATATTTCTGCCTGGACTCTGCTCATATTCACACTTAACAGAAGAACAAACAATGACAGGGCGGGGAGGAATTGCAGACACCTCACCCAGCATGTGTGAAAATAAATCTGCTCAAGGGTGGAGACCTGTGTGTCTTCAACAATCATGGAAATTTCAATGGCCACGCCACGGAGGAGGGCTATATGCGTTTTAATAAAGGCATTTCATTACGCCGCGAGCGTGTCAAACACTCATGGGTGATTTCTGTATCTGTTTGCTGCCTTAACAAACCTGTGTGGAACTCTTTTCATTGCCTTGACGCTGACAGGATCTAAACAGAAAATGTGATCTTTGTTCTTAATCTCTGCACTTGTCATCAAACAGATTAATTGCATTTTGCCAAGTGATAAAATAATACATTGTGTCTAACCACATGATAATATTTGCAGTGGAACATCAAAGGGCAATTGTAGCAGCTTTGTGGCTTTCAAGGGCCCTTTTGAAAGCTAAAACACTGCCTGTGCTCTGTCTAAACTTAACCTCCTCTTCGCCACTGAAAATACCTCATGGAAAATCTGATCTGGAGATAACCCCTTTCTCCTCAGAGATAATGAGAACAAAGGGCAATCCTTTCACTCAGATTCATTTTCATCACCTCAGGCTGACTTTTTCCATAAATACGATTGGTTGTATCAATATGTCTTATTTGGCTGAGTGAAAAGGAAGTGGTTGTTAAGTGCCATTGGTGAGATACAAACAGAGGCTGAGGGAAAGAAAAGAGTGCAGCAACTGGACACAGAGGGCAGATGGAAAGTCTATCATCTCACAGGTTTAGATGCTGTTTGCCTTGTATTGTACGCCAGCCTCCAGTGTCTCCCCAAGGACGCTAATCTTTCCATGAAACACAGAGACAGTCACAACATACACAATACCACACACAGGAAGAATCCACTGATGGATACACGCCGCCCCCTTTTGAAGTTCTGCTGCAGGATATGAATTTCTTGTATCAAACTCTGAGAACAGCAATGACCAGAACACGAGTGTGTGGACATCCCTTTTTCCCATACCTCCTCAGAAAACAGATTACTCACTGATGGCACAGCAGGGAATAGACTGAGTTACACAGTGGAAGGCCTCATTGGGTTCTGATGATCCAGTCCTACTGACGCAACCACCACCTTCACATGGGACTAAATCAGTCTTCTTCCGCCATGGGTGTCTGTCACTCATTCTCATGAATGCGCACCTCTGTGCCTACACACACAGAGTGACCGCCATATATCAGTCAGTCGCTCTCAGGATTAATGATATGGAACTATTTAAGCAAACATAAACTTTTAAGACTTACTGCCTTCTGTATGGAAGGCAAGAAGGAAAAATCCAGGTGGCAATAATCAACAAATCTTTTTTTCTACCTGTCCTTCCTTTCATGGCCATCCTTTACTTGCCATGTTGCCTTGAGGACGTGACCCTGGTTGGTGGGAGGGCAGAGGTTAACTCAAGTGTCAGCACCACTTCACTTCGCCATCAGCAGCAAGGGGTGGAGCACCAGTTTTTTACGTGGGGCAGCCTATATAGGAATATTTCCCCTGCATATTGACCATTTTTATAACATTTACTCTGTGTGTTATCTTTAAATCATAAAGAAAACCTTGTTTTTCCCAAATGCCTCTACGGTAAACAGAGAAACCAAAAAAGGCAAACATTCTTCCTGAACTGAAGTAAAGCGAGCCGCACTAAACAACAGCAAAACTATATCAAAACACCTGTTCAAATGCATTTCCTATAAAACATTTTTTAAAACACATCAGTACATACAGTCTTATGGCTTTGAACTCAGCTCAAGCGGCGCATGCTCAGGGCTCACTGCTCGTGGGCAAAAGTATTTTATATTGTAACATGTTACTGAAAATGCATGTTTGGAAAGTACTGATCCTATGACTGAATAAATAAGACTTGGACTGTAGGGCAGCAGTTGTGTGTGAGTTTGTAAATAGACGTTTTGATGTAGTTTTGCTGTTGATAAATGTGGACCCCAATGACTTTCATTCATAAGAAATGTTTGCCTTTTTGGATTTTTCATTTACCGTTGAGGCATGCAAGAAAACCAAAGTTTTCCTCATGACTTTAAGGTATCATGTGGTAAGTAACTGATATACAAATGGTCATTTTGCAGGTGAAGTATTCCTTTAACCTGACGCAGATTATGGTTTGTTACATATAACTATCTAAGAAGCCGTCATTGGAAACTGTTTGAAAAAGGGCAGGTGTAAAAAAATACTTGGCAGGTGTCTATCACGGCCTAACTTCAACCAGTCAGATAAACCAGCTCCAGCTGGGCGAGGAGTGAAAACATCTATTTCATCAAGAAAAACGTTCAGTACTGTTCTGTTCTCTTTTTTCAATGAAGAAATATTTTTCCAGTTCTGATATAGGTGATGCTGTTGCAGCCGTGCTAACCTCTTAAGGAGACACCGTTGTTGATCTGACAGTCACTTTTCTGTGTTGGCGTTAAACACACCTAAACCACGCCCATTACTGCCACTAGCTCCACATATGACACTGATTGGTCTTGATCACAAACATAAACAAAGAAACCTGACAAGATTGATTTTCATGTGATATCGTAATTCTCGCATGATCTCGTGATATCACGAGAATCTTGCTGCTGTGCAAAGGTAAAGCCTATGTGGCGCTGCATCATGTTTTCTGAATTCAAGGTCATCTTAGAGAGCACTGCATCACACTTTCTCCATTTAGGGGAAATAATAAGTGCATTGCATCTTGTTTTCTTCACTACAAGGGCACCCTAGAGGGCACTTTGTTATGTTTTATCTACCATGGAGGCATCTAAGAGGGCACTTCTGCTACGTTTTTTTGAACATGCACTAGGGGGGCAGTCAACCCTGCACCCCCCACCCTTGAGCCCAGCATTGCTCTGTTACCAGATGTGTGCAACTCTATCAGAGCCAGATCACACAAAGACCCGAGCTCTGACAGAGCAGTAATGTGGCATAAAGAAAATCTGGGTGACAACAGCTCATCCGTCTCCTGCTATGGTAGCTTACAGTAATTTATGAGCACCTCATTTGAACCATACAAATGTATGCTTTCCAGAATTACATGCTCATAAATATTCTGACGAATGCCTCGAGTGAAGAGGTGACCCCATCAGTGACAATAATTTACATTTCAAAGGTTGCAAAAACACTTTAACGGCTTGTTTTTTCTCTCCCTGTCTGAAAATGTGAGTTTGGGTTGACTGTTTTCCCAGTTCTGCATGGAAAGGGTCTGGAGTTATCATCGCGGAGGAGATTCCAGAGCAGGTACTTAAGGGAATCTGTTTCCATGCTCCGATCTAACACACAGGGGCAAAGAGGCAGACAGAGAGAGTGGAATAAATAGAACAGAGAGAGATGAATGTGGGAGGAGATGGAGAAAAAGACTGGATGGCTGAGGAGTAATGAGAGCGTGGAGCAGACAGGAGGGTAAACAAAGCATAGGTGAAAGAGATTAAGAAGAATCATGAATGTTGGGGGTGCTGACAAAGAAAGATCCAGGTATAAGGTGCAAATAGAAAGTGTACGGGGGTGGAGAGGGGCTTGTTGAGTTAGTAATGCTGTCAGAGCTCCCAGCACTGTGAGAGAAGGCAGCCAAAGGTGGCACAGAGTTGTAAACCACATTAAAGAAACTCAACCTTTGCATTTGAAGCCCCCAGTTGTAGGCTCTAATGTGTTTTCATGCTTCAGGTTACCAAAACAAACGGGGTGACCGTGTTTTGTTCTGTTTTGCGAGGAATGTAACAGATGCAGTCTGGAGCCGCAGGGGGCTGGTTGGTAGTCATAGCACATGTTGTTGACCTTGTCTGCACCCCCAAGAAACCTGGACCAGTCGCTGTATCTGATACATACATGCCTTTGAAGTGCAGACAGACAGACACACAGACAGACAGGCAGTCAAACAAATCCCTTCAATTCACTGCCTGTGCCAGCAGGAACACTTCATTAGCTGACATTGCTTTTAAAAATAGAAATATAATGCATAAACCATGTGTCTTGCAAGTTGTTACTCATACTGAAAAGAAATTTCCTCCCAATTTGTACAACTCTGCATCACGCCCGAGGGTTCACACTGTGTCATCAGTTGTGATGATAGAAATGAATACCAGCAAAAAAAACTGTCTGTTGCCACTATAAACAGCAGCTTATTGTTCCATTTTGTCTAGCATCTGAATGTTGGGACTTTTTTTCCCTGGAAACAAAGTGTGCATTAAGTTAGCAGAGTACAAAATTAGCACCATTCACTAGCCAAATGCTGGCAAAATATGTGAGTGGTAGATTTACTCCACTCAACAGCCAAAAAACAATACTAATCTATTGAGTGGCTGGGACGCCTCCCTCAACATTTAGAATATGTGCGTTTGTCCCCCCCAATAAAAACATGAAAAGGCAAAAAATGATGCAGGAAAGTTCACCAGTATGCAGGTTATTAATTGTTTGATCCTCAATATTTCCAGGGGGAGGATCATAGACTGTATGATCTAATGGATGTAGCTACTGTGACGTCACCCACTGGTGTTTGGACTGCCGTTTGGAAGTCTCGAGTTTGGCATTTCAACCTTTGCCATCTTGGTGTTTTGGAGCCAGCAGTGACCACATTTAGACGAGAGGGTGGAGTAGTGGAGAGGTGAGGGGTGAATCTGACTCATAGACTGTAGCAACGTCTCGCAGACAGCCTGTCACTCAAGTGGCCCAACCCATAAATATGTGGAACTTTAAGCCTCAATAAAATGTTAATACGTGAGTTATACAAAAAACTCACCCCTTGTAGAGTTGTCATGAAATTTGAAATCAGTTACAGAGACCAAAACTGTTTTTGCACCAGGCTGTAATCATTTGACTCACTCTTGGAGCCAGCCTCAAGTGGCCATTTGAAGAACTGCAGTTTTTGACCCTTGTGCGTTGGCTTCATTTTTCAGCCCTGGAGGTTGTGGCTTGGGGAGGATCCCAAATCCCCCATTTCACATGTATCTCCCCTTCAGTGTTGAAACAAATCCTTTGCCCTTGTCAAAGTTAATACTGTACATTTATTCTGAGGAGGACATGAATGTCTTTACCAGATATAGCAATCTATGCTGTTGCCGAGACATTTCACCAAAGTCATTAGGATTCATCCTCTGAGGAACAAAATGTCTGCACAAAATATGATGGCAATCCATCTAATAGCCATTGAGTTGTTTCAGTCTAGATCAAAGTGGTGAACTCAACGGCTGACATTTTGTATAAAAATGTGTAAAGGTCTGAGTAAAGTAAAATCAGAGATTTCTTTCTTAAGACTTTATAGGTGTTAGAAAATACTTATATACACTATATATACTATATAGTGCTGAACTTTGGAGTTAGATTGTTAAATTGTTTTGCACAATTTTTGTGTCCAGGATTTTTTGGGCAGGCCTGACATCATGGCTCGATGACGTACTGGAGCCGTCTTTTAACATAACATTTCCCTGACTATATAAACTAACGTTAGAGCACATAGCCACAGCGTCTCTTTCATCCTGTGTGTGTGAGTGTCAAGTTCACTACGATCAGTGAGCTTGCTTCAATCTTTCAGTCCAATAAATACACAAATAAACAACTCTGTCAAATGCCAAAATCATAAAAACACAAGCAAAGTCACAAATGTAGCCTGAATCTGCTACCTGACCTGGTAGTTACTGCTCACTTCTGTGGGTGTGAGCTTTATGCTAACGTTAGCTGCTGTAAGCTGCCGAACGAAAGTCTGTCATTTCGCAGTGGCTCATTCTACACCAACACCCTCAACGGATGTGCCTCCAGTGTCTCAGAGCAGAGAATACTGCTCATTTTTTCACAATTTTGAAGTCTCATTTTATATATCTAGCGATTTTTTTAATCATTCAACTTTGGCTGGGTGGTTAGCAACACATTGTTCTGTGGCGTGATAAACTCATAACACACATTTACTTTTGCTTTACCTGGACTTTTTATTACGTAAGACTGTTATGTTATCATAAATTTAATAATATTCTGAATTAAAGCCTTTAACCACTTTGATTAACATTACCACCACAAAGCTATAAATTAATGACTAAGTCAGCTCATCCAATATTTGTCGGAACATGCAAAGAGCTTTTTGTTGTCAACAGCTTCTTTTATCAGTAGGGGAAAGCTGGTTTCATTGAAGGTCTTTCCACTGATGTATTTTAAACGCTCCATCTTTCCATTGGCAGTGTCATGTAAACCCTGGCAGCTGACTTTGTCTCCCCTGCGTTGGATCCAGTGTTACAGTCCCACTGCTGTCAGGAGCCACCGGCCAGACCGACAGCTGCCTGGAAAGAGATTCTCGTGGGTCCAAACAGAACCTCAGTCGGGGTCCTTCGGTTCTCAGTGTGACCGTAAATCCAACTCCAGTCTCTGGTGTTCCCGGTGCACGTGGACACATTCACTCCCACAGACTACACCTACAGTGACCCCTACACCTACTATGGCATGCCATTCCAGAGACTATTATAAATTTGACAACATAAGTAATCACTGTCGAAAGAGTGCAAACACAAATACTTGTTAATGTGTGTGTGATTCATTGATGGGAAACAGTAACCCAACGAGCAGAAACATGTTTCTCTTGGATAGTCATGTAAGGTTAATATTATGAGCAACTGTTGTACGTCTGGCTTGGATTGGATTCAGGCTAATAAGAATGGCACTACTGTTGTTTTGCTTCAGCTAATCTTCAGCAGATTTTTGTCATGGGCTGGAGAAATATTACCGGATGTAGAATATACATGCAATTTGTGCAAAATTCACGCAGCAAGAGTCAGACCAATGTGAAATGACAGTAGCAGTGTTGTTGCCCTGCAGACAGAGATATGCATTGTATATACAGCAGTGTTTCCGTCTCCATGACACCAAATTCAACTTGCCCACATGTCATCAGGTGGTTGATAATGGACACGTCTTATAGTGATGATGTCACTGCCTCCATACAAAGGGGAGCTCCAGCATTAAATAGAGTGTGGAAGAGACTTCTCATTCGCAAAAGAGCTCTGTGTTGAGTTAGGGATTAGGGGGGAATTAGAGTGCCAGTGTCACCTCCAAATAGTTCCTCCATCTTTTAAAGTCACATAAAAAGTTAAATCTATGCACTTGGGCAGCAACGAGGACTTTGTTACATTGTATTTTCCATTCGGATTCAATGGCCAAGAAAAATATGGCATAACCAGCAGCGCTACATCAAAGTCAGGGGTTGCGAAGGGAGAAGAGGGAAAGAGAAAGCGACTGACTGGGAGGGAGGAGGGGTACTGTTCATACTGCTCCTGTGTACCCCACTCCCTGTTCCCGCCCTCTGGCAAGTAACAGGCACGCACTGCCTCAGTGCACCAGCGCTGAAGCTATGAACTGGGACGGCAGCCTAACTATTTAGCTTCTGCAGCCATACACCCTTCATGCTTGACACTTCTCCCTGCAGTCCCTCAACACATTAGCATAACAAACTTTCCACTTGAGGTAGTTCTCTCATAGTTCTCTTTACTTAAGCAGGGTCTTTGAGGAATGTCTGTTTTCTGGTGGGTGGATGGCCACTGATGGGACAGCCGCTACGGTCCATATGTGGCGCTGGAGACCAGGCTGCCTTTCTGGTACGAAGGGCTCCCATAAAGTCCCAACCGGCTTGTGAAGGCCCTTTCATGTTACCTGGCTCAGAGCAGTGCTCAGCCGACCTTTCATGTTCATGAGTCTTGCTTTTTTCACACCCTTGTCCTTCTATTATACAAGATCTGACACTTTTTAATTTAGAGTTACTCCCAGTGTGAGTGTAGTACAATTATTCTAAAGCTGCTATAATCAATATGATTTCATAGGTCAGATGACACCTTGTATGTGAAATGGATTTCTCATAGTGACAAAACCACAGGGAATTATCACTTTTTAGCATCTTTTAGCTCTTTGTATTGGTTTCCTGCTCTGCAGCTTTACTGTTTTGGTTCTCTTTCACTGCTGTAATTAGCATTCTCAATCTCAACCCGAACCCAACAGGTCCCGAAAATCCAAACAGGTCAGACCAGGTTCAGGCCAAAAGCTTGGTAATCCCCTTAGCTAGTCCATTTTCCACTGAGGACACTGGTAAATACACTGGGGACATCACCAGCTGTGTGGTGGCGCTGGTGCGTCCCAGGCATTAGAAGCCCACTACCACTTTCTAGGGTCTGGCTTGGTCAGGCTCAGGCTCAGTATTTTATGTGATGATCTCGGACGGGTCAGGTTCGGGCTTCAACTCACACGGGTCAGTTTGGTTCAGGTTGTCATTTTTTCGGCCCATCTAGAATTCTAGCTGTAATAGCACAATTTCTGGCTGCAGCAGGAAGTTGATTTTGATGAAAACAAAAAGCTCAGATAAGCACCTTGTTCAGCACCTTCCCAGAACCGACACAGACAGACAAAGTTAACAATTAGCTGGTGAATCAATTTGATCTCACAGAAATATATGAAATGACCAAGACCTGACCATGTAGAATGTTGCATGATGTAGGTATATAAAGTTAAAATAAGCCAACGCTTTTGGTCGCACATGGGACAAAACAGTGATCTCCTGGGTTAAAGTCCTGTAATGTTTGATCCATCCAGCCCGGCCTCCTTCTAATAAGAACTTTCTCACTTTTTATACTATCTATCGGGTCGTAACATTAACCACCACCCACATGGTGACAACATACCTTAAAATGACTTATAGTCCTCTTAAACTCACCCGTTTGTGAACACCAGTCTTCTGGGGGCAATTTCTTGTGTTTTCTGACGCATCCCCCACCCTAACCTGCCTCCCTAGAAGGGGACTGTTTCCCCCATTACTCCCATCACCGCATTGGTCACGTGACCTCAGTCTGTCCGATTATGTGGGTTATATACAACTTATTGGCTCATGATTACGTGGGATATATACAAATTGTGGCTCATTATTTTTCCTTAGTATACGCATAAGAACAGCTTGCTCTGTGAGATCAGGCTTAGGTGAACATTGTGGAACATTCAGCAGCTAAAGAGCAAGATACTTCCCTCAGGAGTTGGTGGAGACCAAAAACAGAGCTAGAAACACATCTTCAGATGAACACTAATGTTTCTTTGATTTGCTGGATGTTTAAATAGATAACATTTTGCTATAATGTTACCATATCAACTTAAAAAGTGACAAGTGATCAGTGAGTGTTAGTGTTTGCAGCTTGTTTCTGCTGCCCCAGAGTGGCCAAGAAATCAGTTACTGCAGGCTTACGCAAAGTTCAACTTAGAGTCATGACTAAATGTCACACATTATAACATGGTTAACAAAGAAAGACAGAAAAACAACACTCACAGATGTCCAGACAGCCTTGCTCAATGGAAGGATGATTACGCCTGTTTTGAATCTGACAGACACTCATATCGTCTGCCCTTCAGTGATGGCATTTCTGCTGTGTCTAAAGCATACATACACACACATACACACACCTCTTCCTCCTGATACATATAATATCTTATACCCCTTTGTTTTGCAAGTTCTTGGACTGAAGCCCCCAGTTTTGCGGTTGCACCTGCAGGTGTGTGTTGTACCATCCACTTCAACCTTGACAGATAGAGATGAGGCTGTGCTGTTTTGTTTTTTGGGAGGATGACAACTGTGAACTCTGCTGCACACTCTGCTGTGAACTTTTGTGTCTGGTCGTGCCGAGGACAGCCGGGGTCACAGCACCGGCCAGATAATCCCCATCCCTGCACACGGCTAACGTCTGTGTTCAGCCCCTAATAGAAAACAGACACCATTAATAGCAGATTCCTGCCTGTGATTAATGATATTGATTCAGTTTTCCAAGCCTGTGTTTTTCTCCTTCTCTCCTTCTGAAATGTTTCATCAGTGTTGCCATGGCCAATTAGTCTGATTGCTCTGCGCTGGCATCAAAGACCGGCTGGGAGACTGGGCCTGATGGGTCCTGGGCCGAGTGTTCGACATGCAAAAGAAGGACTGGAAAACAAGCCTGATGTCTCTCATTAGAACCTTTCTCACGTAATCAAACAGAACTTAAGGAAAATGTCAGCTATTTCAGCTATGCTTTTACGTCTGCTTGCATAAATGGTTAGAAGGACTAAAATCTGCCATAAATAGCCACTAGGGGGATGAGATAAGAGACATCTCCCTGATGCTGAGGCACAGAGGTAGAGGTATGAGGTGTCCTCACAAAACACCTTTTATTGCGTATATTCAAATGTAGTATGGTTGATTGGGAGACATTATCACATGGCTGACGAGATTCAAATAGAAATCTTTTCATAATTAAATCCTTCATGAGGAAATGTCATTCAAAAAGCAAATGTCATTCAACAGGGGATTTACAGATGCAGCATCAAAAGGACAAGAGGAAACAATCAGTGTCTCAACCAGGAAAGGACTGACCAACAAACTACAAACGCCTACACACACCACACAGCCACTGGACCAGCCTCACGACACCTGATACAGGTACACACTCTCTTCCATGTATCATTTTACTGTTCCATTAAGTTCAAAATGCGTCACAGACATAAGGTTATAAAAACAATATTCAGTAAGCTGGGAAGACAAAACATGATTTGACTAGAGGCCGCCGCTGTGCTCTCCTTTTCAATCCAACCATCTGAATAATTGTTGGCACTATATGTTTCTGCAAACAACAGATATGTAACATTTGTATGTTATTATTTAGTGGATATATTAAAACTTTACATATTTTTACATTTCAACAATGCTGTGGTTAACATGTGTTTATGTTTAGGTATAAAAACCACTTAGTTAGAGTGAGGAAAAGATCCTGTTTTGACTTACAATACCCATTTCTGGTGCCACAATCATGCCCGAATTGCTGCAATGCCTTGCTAAACAACAACCGCCCCTGTTGTTTGTTGGTCTCAAACAATGGTCTGCAGCCAGGCAGCTGTCTTTCCCTTCTACAATTCTGTTCACCTCCTGATGACAAAGCAATCTTAAATCATTATTACTGAACTTATTATGTAATCATAACTTTGTCACTTTAGAAAGGTTGTTATAATACGTACACTGCATGGAAGAAGACGGCCTGCCATGACGGAATGAATGTAAGTGCTTCTCTATGAAAATAAAACTATAGATGAATATATGAGGGTGGGGTAAAATACTGCTGTTGTTGTTGTTGTTGTTGTTGTTGTATAAAATAATACAACACTTAATCCCTTTAAGGGTTTTTGGGGGAGTTTTTCCTTATTCGCTGTGAGGGTCCGAGGACAGAGGAATGTCGTATGCTGTAAAGCCCTCTGAGGCAAATTGTGATTTGTGATATTGAGCTTAATAAATAAAATTGAATTGAACTGAATTGAATTGTGAGTCACTGTCTTTCCTTCCCTTTATAGCATCCAGTCAAATATTCAGTGGTTAATGGCTGCATGTGATTTTCCAAATACAATCTGGAGTTTTTTTATCTAGTTGAGTTAAATGAGCTGTATGCTCCACTGGTTAGCTAATCACAGCTGCTCTACGCTGCAGTCATACAGTGTTAACAACTGACAGTGGCCTCCTAACCCACGGTGGCAGAACAGCGTCATCACGGAAGCGTAGCACCCACCCTCAAGTCTGCCCCCGGCTGATTATATTTGTTGTTTTGTGGAAAAAAGTGTACATTAATCTCACTGTTGCCTGATATGCTGTGAACACACATTTTTTCTTCTTTTGATCACTTCCCCTCGTTAATATTTTATTTACTGATCTCTGTTGCTTTTCATTACTTGACATGATTTCACAGAGACACTAATCAGAGATTTTGCTTCTGTAATGTGCAACCAATTACTCTGAATTACCTTAGCACACAAGCTGCAGCACATGGCTCTGAGAGTTGTTTCTATTGGCTTTGTTGAATGAAACTGAAGAGCAGGTTTGGTGTGTGCACAGAGACAGACAGGGGAGGTGGGGACTGTGAGAAGGGAAGTTACTGTGGATTTTCATGGACAACTTTAATGTGAGAGAACTAAGTAAGTAAAGATATTAAATTGGTTTTGAAGGAAAATGAAACCAAATATATGAGAGTAATTCTGTATCTCTCTCATCCTGCATCTAGCTAATAACTCCCAAATCCTGGATACAACCAGATCTGCTGGTTCCTGCCAGAATGATCTGTGCTTTACAGCCCAAACGGCAACAGAGAGCACTTTAATGGTGCTGAAATTTGTGCAACATGTGGTTCACAAGTAACATACCAGAAACAGGAGCGGGGGTGGGGTGGGGTGGGGTGGAGGGGGGAGAGAGGCACTTCCTAAAAGTAAAATGGTGCACCGTCATGGTACAGAGGCTCCCTCTGAACATGAGGACTGCATCCTAAGAGTCGGTTGTTTGTTGCACACCGTGAGCCCAAGCTGTTAACTAGGCTTTATCGATTCAGTAATGACATTACCGTCCACTCTATCTCCACAGGGTGCCCCACCCTAACTCAATCCAGATGAGCTCCATCATGTCATACTTGGAGGGGAACCAATCTTACATGACAGAAGTGGGTGGGTATTTCTATACTTCTGATAAAAATGGGGAGAGTAGGAAAAACATTTCTAAGGGGACTCTCTATTAAAGAAAAGGCATGAGGCCTTTTCCACAGCTGTTTTGCACATTGGCCTGAATCAAGCGGCGCGGCTGGTAATGGAGTGATAGGCAGTGTGGAGGCTCGCTCCACTGAGGGTCATTTTACGCTTTTCAGGGTGTTGAAGAAGTACACTAGCAGGACCGCACACACTCTCAGCTTTTTCTGTTTGTTGCTCACAAACGCAGACACTGTCCAAACACGAAAAGAATCGAAGACAGGGAAGAATTGATTCATAAACATATGCTGGAGACTCCAAATTCAGCTGTGGAGAGCAACCTAACAACCCCTGAATAAATCTTGTTTTTGCTGACCTCCAGTGGTTTAAAAGGGGCCTGTTATGCTTGTTCTTATTTTCTGTCATACATTACAATGCTGGATGTCCATGTTAAATAAGGCCAAAGTTTCAAATAATGACTCAAGCATATGTAGAGTAGTCCCTGTAAGCAAAAACCTTGGACTTCAGTCTGCGCTGAGCACTCTATTTCCAACTTTTTTTTCTACTACGGCTACAAGCTGACCAATCATGACCAATTTCCTTATATGGTCATTTGCTCCAGGCACACTACTGCATGTTTACATTACCAAGCCTACACTGCTACATGTAGCTACATGCTTATGTCAGGGACACATGTAAGTTTGTATCTTTGATCTTTTTAATTTTTGTTAATCTCTCCCTAATTTTGGCTCATATTCCTGGATCATGTCTGGTTGCGCTTAGAGGCTTTCATTGGTGATTTTTCAGGGTATTTGCTGTCACAGTCATTCCGGCTGCAGTGAAGGTGCAAAGATGTTGAAATGAGGATGACCCGGAAACAGAGACCAACCAGAGCAGACTGGGCTTTTTCCAATGGGGGGCTTAAAGAGACAGGCATTGCTGCTTCCATCAGTATTGGAGCATCACTCATCAGATGCTGAAATGCTCTGTAAAACCAAGTGGCAACCTCCAGGGTTAAAAAATAAAGTCAACACAGAAGTGCCAAAAACTGCAGTTCCTCTAATGGCCACTTGAGGCTAGCTCCAAAAGCGTGTCAGTTGTCCTAGACCCCATGTTAAAATGCTCAACATAACAGGCTGGTACAAAAATTGTTTTGATCTCTATAGCTAATTTCCCCTTTGATGACAACTGTGCAAATTTTTATATACCTCACTTGATTACACTTTTTAAAGGCTTAAAGTTAAGCTTAAGGGCGTGGCGGCTTTGAAAGACAGGATGTCTCCAGATAGTGCCCTTGGGTTCCCAGTCAGATCCACGCCACACTCCTCCACAGCTCCACCCTCCAAATCCAAATACGGCCTTAACTGACTTCAAAAAGTTGGTGACGATGGCTATGTACATCATTTTTATGCAGTCTATGTGCAGAACTGAGTGAAACCGTACAGTCAGGTGATAATTCTTATCTCCCTATGAGCAATTCCTTTCACATTACACGCAGTCATGTTATCCATTGTTGATAAAAAAAAAAATAGCCTTAAAAAAGTTAGAGAGGTGAATGCATCAACTTAAGCACTGAGACTAAAATGACATTACAATGAGCACTGCATTATTTAACAATTTCCAGCTGACAGCGAGGAACAACATTGTTGAGGGAGCCAACTGTTCAGACTATCATCACTGCTCAGAGGTCAGTGACATGCTTTTCTTTTCCATGACCGCTGTAGCTCCAGTTGATACAGTCCACACAGCAGCAGTCGGGTCAGAGCAGGCCTCTAACAGCTCAGCCTGCAAACACCTCCGACAGCTTGATGGGCTGCGTGGACTCGCTCTGTCCACCAGTTCCCACAATTTAACTGCCTGGCGTGCAAGAAAACTCATTACACGAACATGCACTTCAAAGTTCATTTGGATTCCTGAGCTTCACGCGCACTGATTGCCTCACTCCTACATTAGAGTCATGAGCAATACTAAAACAGGCTGTAAAATTACAATGTGACTAAAATGTTTAATGCAGTTTCTGGTGTTTGCTGTGCAGCGAAAGACTTAATGTTTCCTTTCTCCACAGCCAAGCCTTATTTCAATGCATGCTCCAGTGGTCGCTTTGCATTTACACTCAGCAGGGCTTTGTTCCAAACGCAGACACACATCTAGAATCACCTGTGTCACATGTGATTATGTGAGCAGATGGAGACACACTATGCAAATTTGCAGCAAAGGTAGGAAAGCAGTGAAATGAGAAAATCAATCAGCAACATCGTCAAATAGAAAGGACCAGGTTAAAACGGCAAAGAGCTGCTTAGTGGCCCCCAGGGGCCCGGTACACCTCTGCTTGCTTCACTGCGCTCTGAATAAATTAAAAGCTTTGCGTCTCTCTCTCTCTGGCAGGGAAATAGACTTAAAGGGCTAAAACTCCATCAGTACTGCGTAGTAAAATAAATGGAAACGCTTTAGATTATAGCCCACAGCATATCGTTTACTTCCTCCAGAGTTACAGTGTAATCTTTTGTATGTTAGTGTGCGGTAATTTATGTTCTGTTCATACTGTAGGTTACCCTGCAAATAAGCGTCCAGTAATGGCAGTAATGCTCACATTCACACCTGTGGGGAACCACTCATGCTCACATTTACACCTTCGGCAAATTTAGGCTCACCAATTAACCTGCGTGTCTTTGGACTGTGGGAGGAAGCCGGAAAAACTCCAAGAGCATGCAAACTCCACACAGAAGGGCTCTTCCACACCAGGGTTCCACTGCACCACAGTGCATACATTGCAGGTTGTAAAGCATCACTAAATGAAAAATACTATCACGCAACCAACAGTGTATGACCCTGATGAAGGCTACAAGCCAAAAGGTCTCAACTCATAATGAAGTTGTTCTTCATAACAACATTTTAATGAGGTACCCTTTATAAAAGTTTGTGAGCTGTAATGACTTAAATGATGCTTAATAAAATAACTTCTTAACAAATAAAAGTGACAAAGAAAAGTGAAGCCGATGTGTAAGTGCCAAAAACTGCAATTCCTGCAATGGCCACTTGAGGCTGGCTCCATAAGTGAGTCAACCCTGTAGACCTCCATGTTAAAATGCCCAACTTTACAGAAAAAATAAACATTTTTACAGCCTGGTGCGAATGTGGTTTTGGTCTCTCTAGCTAATATCCTCTTTCATGACAACTGTAGGGAGGATGAATCTTTATATAGCTCACCTATTCGCATTTTATTGAGGTTTAAACTTACACATAATTAAGGGTGCTGCCATCTTGAGTGACAGGCAGCCTGCCAATAGTGTCCTCAGATTCTCGGCTCACAAACGGCTCCACTGTCTCCTCCAAGTATATGGTATTTCTGGCTCCACAAATGGATTTTGGGGGTCAAACGGATCATTTGAGAGAACCTTCTGATGGACTTATGAGTAAGAGAGCAAGTGTTATCCTGGAGGAGGGTTTTCCACAACCTGGCAACCCAAAAGTTAACCTTGAATACAGCTTAATAATGATATATAGAGTATTAGTGAAAGATCCAGGTACAATTTAATAAAATAATTAGTTAGTAAACTCTAAACAATCTTGTTTAAAAATGGAAATCTCTCAGCATGAATCTGCTGTTTCTTGTTGTTTTTGTATGATGGAGGATTTCTACAACTGTGGCTATTTGACTTCATTGTGCCTGTGGGAGCGCTTAAAGTCAATTAATATATTAAACAATAAACAGCTTCACACAGGCATTAAAAAAACAAGACAACGACGCCAATGGCCTTCATTAGTCCGGCACATAAAACACCTAAACAGTAGGTTTCATGGAGCACTTTGACTTCTCCTGAGTAAAAGCTAAATAACAGACAATTATCTGCTGAGGTTAGTCAAGGTCCAAGAGTTCACTTCCAGTTTGCTCTGCTGCCAAACACTAAGACTCTATTAGTTCACACCTTGTAGTGCAATGAAACATGCTTGCACTAGTTTTACGGGTTTTGGCCAATGGTGCTCAGTGTCCACGCTGACCAGTAAAAACCTCAGAGTGCACAGTGGAAAGTCAAGGTAGTTGGCCCATGTGTGCAATCAGACAAAGACTGTCAGGATGGGAGAGATACAGGCTCCCACAGCTCACCGAGCACACAATAATGTCACACAGCGGAGAAATGAATCCATGGAAAAGACACATAATCCTCATTACAAAGGGGTTTGGCGTCTCTTTTTATGACACATGTGACTGGCGAACAATTATGTATTCTCTAATCCCATCAACCAGTCAGCAGCCAGCCTTCTGGAGGCTTAACCTTTGCAATAATGATGGAATCTCCCGATCAAAACAGGAACATGTCAGGTTCCTCTCCCTCTCTCTGTGTCTCTCTCCTCCCCGCTCACACTCACTGGCCTTATTACATTACATCAAGCACCAGTCTGACAAATTAGCACATGCATAGACCAGTACTGTATGTGGAGAACAATCACGTGTCTGATTGCACTTGAACAGGATAATAGTTTCTCATTTGATGTTGTCTTGCAGGATTGAATTTGTTTTATTATTATTTTTTTGGTTTCTATGGCCACAGATTATTTGAGACATTTCTTGTCAGAGTAATGGGGCTATCACTGAGTGCCTTGCTTTGTTTTAAGGTGGAGTGAAGAGGACAGAGAGAAGTGGAGAGGCTGGCTGCAATGGTGGAAAGAAGACTCAGTAAACAGTAACGCACTGACGAGCCTCTGCACGACATGAGGACATGTACTTTAAGTGTGCACCGTCCCACACGTGCATCTCAAAATCTGTACCAAAATGCATGCATGAGTGTATAAGATGCGTGTGAGTATTGTCTGAAAAAAGGATGGGGTTCGCTCAGTGACCCCGCGCAGGGCTCCTCCAGCAGCTTGTCAGGGTTGGCGGCTCCTTCCCTGGGACCTTCTGGCTCTCTTATCCAAATTGCAGTCAAGCTTCAAAAATAAAGAGCCCCTGAGACCCATTCGCCTGAGCAGGCAAACCTCGCACCGACAATGCGTCACAAACTCCACATTGACACTTTCATGGCCGATTCTTTATTCTCTTTCTTCATTTCTTTCTCTTTTTATATATATATATTATTTTTTTTTACCAGTGCTTTGACCTTTGGAGGATTTTCACAATTGTTTCTTGCCTCATTCTCTGTTTTCTTCTTCTCCATTTTCCCCCCATTATAGTTGTTTTGTTTTTCTGTTTCTCACTCTCGATTTCTATGGTGACAGTGCGCTTCCCAGGAATAATGGAGGCTGGGGGATTAGGAGGCGTGAAGGCGGATGGATGGCTTTCTCATAAATAGGTAGGAAACTCCTGGAGCTGGGTGGATGGGATCAGCAGATGTGTGACATGAGATCAGGCTCTAATTGGAGACTTTTCTATCACTCAGAGGGAACCGGGAAGCATTCACACAGGAGAAACACAGTCGCCCCCTTGTACAGACCTTCATATCATCTCATCTAAACTGAGGGGCCGCTCTCAAACACCACTTATGAGGAATACACACGCTGCATGCACATATAAAAACACACGCATCTCCTAAGCTCCTACAGGTAATGACATCATCAGCTGCCACTTGCAGGCTTCATCACAGCAAGGCTCCACACTGACAGGATCCCATCCAGTGCGGCTCCAAATGGCATGGGAACCCCACACACACCGCGAAAGCCTCAAGTCAAAACACATCAAAACACTCAGCACACACACAGGGGCAGCAGAACGGGAGGTCGGACAGAAACAAGCTCGTGTGTTTACAGTCTGATTTGACTTGTTTGGAAGATAAGATTTGGGCTATTGGTGGGTTCACAGCAATGTTTCGTTGCAGTGTTCAGCAATTCTAACACGGTGTAATGAGGGAGTTGGATTTCGACAAGTGGTTTCATCAAAGAAAATGCCAACCTCTGTGGTACAGCACTCTTGGCCTTTAGAGAGTGAGAGACAGGGAGTGTAGTTGCTCAGTGTGTGCGTGTGTGTGTGTGTGTGTGTGTGTGTGTGTGTGTTTCTTAGAGCGCATTCGTGTGTTTGGGAGCCTGAAACATCCAGTGGCTGCTGCGCTCCATACTTGCCTGACCGCGGTAACCACAGGCGAGCCACAGCTAAGCCTCCAAAGCCAATTAAAATGTTATGAAGTGGAGTTCCCTTTATTTATTTATTTATTCCTCCTGGCGGGGAATAGCCAGACACTTACTGTAACTGCATAAAACTGGCTGCGAGCGTCAGGCCTCCTCCTCCTCCTGCTGCTGCTGCTGCTGCTGCTGCTGCCTGTGGGAAACGTGTGAGTGGAGGTCCCCCTGAGGCCTGGCGGCGCAGCCCAAACCTCCAGATTTTGAACAAGCTTTCTGACAGACTGACAGCAGAGAGGAGAAGGCGTACGAGGCCTGGCTTGCCATGAAGCAGACATCAGACAGAGGCTACAGGAAAGGCCCCACCGCTGCACTGAGACCGACCTATGCGCTGCATACCGAACATATTGCGCAGTGACGCATGGTGCGCTGACCACGTAACCCTGCGTAGTCAGAGCGAAAGCCTGTAAGCACCTGTGTGTGGATGTGTGCATTGTGCAGGAGGGGATCGCCTCCCTTATAAAAACATCCTGCAGGTCCAGCTGAACACACACCGGCGTCCCCAGCAGCCCTAGCTGCGTGTACTGGGCTGCATGGCAAACACCCCAGGAACACACACTTCTTCAGGCCTCACACACATCCCCACCCTTGTCCCCCCAACTTCCCCAAGGGAACCACAACCATGCTTTTCCCAGGCTTTGTTCATATCGTGTGTCACAGGTGTTTAAGTAGAGAAACAGCGGCGAGGCTTCGGAAATACTCCCGCTGCCAGTCGCAGGCGTGAGGGAACATGCTTGATATCGCCTTGACAACATGTTTATTTCTTTGCTGCTTTGCCTTCACCTCGACAAAATGCCTCTCCCTGGAGTTCGCTGCATAAGTCCATGTACAACACCAACACCCTGCAGATGACAAGGCATCACCTGAAGTAATACCCAAGTCCTGATGTAATCCTCCTGGCCTCGCTCTGCAGCACGAGCGTGTCTCTGTTGCCTGTGTGTGCGTGTGTGTGTGTGTGTGTGTGTGTGTCTGAACAAGAGGAAGAGCTCTTTCTTATTTCTTACCCTGTGGTTATCAGTGTGTGTGTGCGTGTGTGTGTGTGTGTGTGCGTGTGTATCTCCTGCACTGCAACAGGAGGGATTACAGGTGATTGTGTCCACTGTCTTGTTGGAGGAAAAAACTGCAGAGAAATGTCTCCTTTGTCTTTCTCTCTTCTCCCTCTCTCTCACACACACAATCCTTCAGGGCACCTCCACCTCCCGACAGAGGAATGTTTTTCTCGCTCACCCATCAACACGGGGGGAAATTGTCCATGCACGCGCGTGTGTGTATGTGTGCAGGCTCAGGAGAGACAGCTTGGAGAATACCTGTGAGTAGGAAGACAATATCTCATGTCTTAGCAGGTTGAGGAAACAAAGCAAACAGCGAGCAACATGACAACCTGTTCCTAGATCAGACGGAAAGTTCCACTGCACACACATCGTTTTCCATCAGTTAATCTAGATCGCTATCAAAAAAGATCAGATTTTCAGTCATTACCGCTCCCCTTGATATGAAAGATGCATAGCATGGAAAAAGCAGCTGCAGCCCAAATTACAATGGAGAACCTTATTTTTTTCCACATGCAATTGCTGAAAAGACACGCAGCTTTGCTTCATCTTTTCAATCACACATCACATTGTGTTTTCTGGTAACCACTAGAGGCCGTAGTTTGCTCTAAAGTACAATTTGTCAAAACAAAACACACACGCCCAAGGACGAGGTTATGAGAGGGATGCTCTGAAAGGAATGAAGGAATTCAGACTGCATATTTGGAAAGAGAAATCCAGCCTGAGCAGGATGCTCTGTCCTCCGCTGGGTGAAGAATGACGATGTTAATGGTGCTCTTGTGGGATGATGGATGTGTGAAGAGTTGTGCTTCTCCAGGGTCCAGGAGGTGTGCTTCCTCACTCTCCAAATCCTCCCCAGCCCTTTGATATCATGTCTTCCCTGCAAGCGTGTTCGACCCTGGCAAGAACAGCAACACTTATCCTCCCCTCTGGAAGGAGTGGGAATACTTGTATTTGTCAAAATGGTGGAAACATGGAAGCCAGAGAGAGAATGATTCCCACAGATTTGAGGTGCAACCTTGAAGAAACACTCCTGCAAAAACCAGAGTGGATGAGTGAACTGCATGAGCATGTGTATATTCGTGTGTCAATAAAGATACCGCTGATGAGAAACAGTCGGTGTCTGAGGAAAAGTGATGGATTGTAAAAGTGTCTGAAGGAGGAGGGAGTTCTTTGGGCTTTGGGAGGAATTAAAAGAGACTCATGTCCTCCAAAAACAGCTAACAGGAAATACCGCAAAGACATAAAGTTGTGTGAGGAGCTGAGAGGCTTCATGTATAATTTTCTCTGCCTTGTCCACTTTTGATTTAAAGTTTCTTGGATATGCAGAGAATCCCCAACAAGCAAGAAGCTTTTTTTATCTGAATATAGAGCTAAACCTTGCGCCTGAACTTTGACTTATTTCCCATAAATAAAGATAGATACCCATGGCAAAGCAGATATAACAGCTCATATTTTCTTCATAATTATCAAAGGGGGCTGCAGAGTGCACCAGGGTAACAGGAGGGGGGCGTAATTCACTTCGAAGCAGTGCATGCAGACCATCTCGTATCACCAAACCTCTTTGATCTCCTGTGGTAAAAGACGTGAGGTTTTTCCTCTTCTTGAAAAAACAAACAGTGGCATTCTTTCCAATCGAGTCTACTGTATGTGCAGGCGCATATTTGTTTTCCCTTTTCCTGCACCCCCCCCCCCCCCAATCCCAATCAATTCCTGATGGAATTACTGCATTATTCCATGGAAACTGCCTAACATGAGCAGGTGTTTCAGACTCTCGAGCTGATTGCCAGACAGAGCAGGCCGGGGTGCAGCTGACTGTTAGCGCTAATGTGAAGTGACAGGGCCTCTGAAGCCGGGGAAAGAATAGAGGATCATTCTACTTTCCAGAGCTGCTCTAAGAGTTATCAGGTTAACCGCAGGTTAAACACAAATCAGAGAAAACACTTAGATTCAACATTAATTGTTTTTCTACTTGACAAGTTCAACTGCCGTTGATTAAATGGCACCGCATTTCATTGCTAAATACTAGAAGAAATACTATCAAAAAAACTACACGTCCACAAATACACAAAATATAAATGTATAGCCTCAGCTGTGTATCATATTATTCATTTTGAACAGATGAAACACTTTATGCAGGGCTAAATCATAAGGAGGTGAACATTCTTGGAGGCTGCAATAATAAAGTAAGATATATTAGTGATATTTCATCCCTGGGTATACTGTACTGACGAAAGTATAATTTGTCAAGATAATGCTTTTTATAGGGCATAAATTAATGATGGATGCTGCTTCTCCTTCATGTGTAATGCAGCCTCTGTGGCGCACATTTATCTGTTTTATGAGCATTGCAAAATATTCACAAATCATATGTCTGTTTTTCACTTTGTATTCTTTCCTGTTACTTATTTTTCGGTTTGACTCTTTTTTTTATACGACAATGTCAGAGACATGAGAGTATCCACTTTGATTTAACATCCGCCCCGGTGCAGCAGGTGTTTTGAAAGCGGAGAGACACTCCATAAATCCAATGAAGAACATGTTCACAGGCAAACAAAATGTCATCAATCCGACCATCTACCAGGTTTTCGATCGAAAACAGAAAGCAGCAGGAATCTTGCCCACATCTGTTTCTTGTGGCGCCAATGGACAAAAGTCATGAAATCACTCACTAGAGAGGCAGGGAGGGACGGAGGGGAGAGAAAGAAACAAGAGTCAAGGTGGTTTCAATTAAAGAGCTATAGATAACCCTTCATTTATTTGAGGCTTGGCCTCTAAGAACAAACGTTAAATTCACACCACTGGCTAATAGAGTCTTCCTTAATGAAAGCAGATACCTCTATCAGTCCTGGACATCATCAGCTGCTGGCTGTTTTTAGCCAAGTATCCAGCCATGCTGACAGGATGAAGGGTAAACACTGGGGAGGGCGCACGCAAGGCCCGAACCTGTACTCCCTGGGTTGAACCTCTGACAGAGAATAACTGAACGACTGCCACGGCAGCCTGGACGAGGAACAGAGAGAGGACCACATCTGTTAGGATCATGACTGGGCCGATCCACACCGAGTCTGTGCCCCTACGCACGAGCTGCGACTAAAAGCAAAAAGTGAGAGCCACCTTCAGACTTCTTCCACACCTCGCCCCCTCATCCCAGCCCATCCAGTTCAAATAATCCTGCATTCATCCCCCCAAAACATGATACCCCCCAATAAAAGCCATGCCGTTTTTAAATCTTACTGACTGGTCACCCTGTCTGAACAATAGCACCTAATATTGCACCACGGAGCAGTCTGCTAAAAGACGACAGCACCGCTCTGTTTAACTTTTTGTCAGCGTTTTAATATTCCGAGGCGGAGAACGTATGAGTGAAACCTTATGGGCCAGGTGCATCCGCAGAGCAGCGTCAGACTCTCTGATTGAGACACAGAGAGAGGAGGCAGACAATAGACAGGCTTTGTGAGGACAATGAAAAATCCATGTGTCCACGTGGGCATTTCCAGACCCTGGGGTCAGAGATGTAAAATTTCATAATACAGTGATCACTCGGCAAAACCTAAACAAACCTGTGATTTTAACATCGCTGCTCTCCACCTTCTCTGGAAAATGGCTTATGTCTGGGCCTCTGGAATGTGTTTATAGACGGCAGTCCACCTGACAAAACCATCGCCAGATATATGAACTACTGTCACCAGTCACTTCAAAGGTTATGCTCATATCTTCCGAAGAAGCTGCCGCTGTGTGTGTTCCGTCTCCATCAACCTAATACTGAATTCAAGAAAAGAAAATGTACTCATTACCCCCAGGCCTATATCCTCTGTTTCCCACAACTTATCAAAGTCACACACTGTCAACAATTCTCTTTGTTGTTGCCTGACTGTCCATTAATCCCCTCCCCAGAACAGCGATTGTCTACTCACATCTCACCAACCGTAACCGGGCAGCGACTGCCCATTGTTTCAATGGCCCATTAGTCCGAAACCACAATTGTCGGAAAGTGCCCATTGGACCCAAAGCCCATTTGTCTAACAGCCCATTATCTCGAAAACAAACGCCCACTGCACCGAAGGCCCATTGCTCTGAAAATACACACTCTCCTAAACTCTCCCTCTGATTGGCTAGTACTGGTACTTGTTGCCTTTGTTGGTTGGGTTGGTTGGGTTTGGGCGTGAGGAATGAGAGTGGTTACGGTCAGGGTAAGAATATCAGGGTAAGCCAATCAGAGGGTAGACGATGCCTTCGTCATACTAGGTAAAAAATGTCGCCCAGGTACAACGGAAAGAGGCTCAGCTGCCAGACCTCACTGTTTAATCACTATTTAATCAACAATCCGTCTTCCCTGGTCAGCATTGTGCAGCATTCCAGGCAGCAGTGATATCAGAGTGGTAGTGAAGGCTTAATCCACAAACACCTCTTTCTAACCGGATTCGATGGCAACAAGCAAACATCTGATTGTTTCAGTTTTCGCACTGAAGATGTCCTAACCTGCTCCATCCATCAGCAAACAGGAAAAGCAACGTGTCGCGTGTTTGAAAAACTGCTCGCCCTGGCTGTATTTTTGCAAAGTTTTGTGCACTTGCTCCACCTCCAAGCTATTTTCGTTGGTCAAAATTAACCCTGACAACCTGAGTCAGCAGTCAAAATGGATGAAGAGAGACTCATTTACGAGGTTGAGAAGTGGCACATCTTACAGGCTATGATCCACGGCACTCAAATCACAAAAATTAATCATTCTAGCCGAGTAAAATATTAAACCTTAAGAAAATTAGGCTATGTTAATACATATCTGCATAGGGGGAAATCACAACGGCGCCAAAAAACCCCCATTTCATCCCCTTTTACTCACTTGCTGTTTGTTAGGAAGGGGTGCCAGAAGAAGAAACTACTCCTGTTTGATCATTGAACGCACATGGGTAATTGTTTGACAGATAGGAGGTCTGGATGTGAGCTCAGCCACAGATGCTCCCAGTCAACTGAGGTAAAGAAGGTGTGAAACATTAGGCATGGCCAACTGATTATAGCCGATTAATCTTTCTAACTGCAAGGAGAAAGTGTATTTTTGGAGTACTGGGCATTTATTTTCAGTATAATGGGCTGTCAGACAAATGGGCTTTCAGTCCAATGGGACATTAATCTGAGTATTGGGGTCTCAGAATAATGGGCTGCTCGGAACAATAGCACAGCACCAACCACACATGGCAAGCCTGTCGAGCTTTGGATTTTTAAGCATTGTGCGTTGTGCATAAGACTGTTAAAAGAGCAATTAAAAGTTTAGAGGGCAGTGTCGTTTTGTTAGCAATTTCAAAAACCAAACACACCAGAACAAAAGGACATAAGTATAACTAATTAATTAAACAGTGTATTTATCTGCTCATGAGCCACAATCCTTAGTATATCCAGCGAACTAGCTTACCAACTACAGTATCATTACTAAGTGTTAACAAGGCCAAGAGGCACATCATTGAATAACAAGGTCACTATCAGGTCATTTTCTGGGTTATGTTATGACATTAAAAGCCCCGCTCACGACTAACACAACAAGAGAATTTTGCTGTTCATGGATGCTATCAGAATTTAGGCTAATGTTTGCAGCTAACCAAGTAAAAGACTGATTTTAGCTGTTACATGTTATCATACTTACAATACTAAGATACTTTACTTCAACATGATATCATGTATGTAGTTGTCAAGTGTATATGTAAGACTTCTTTAACAAAATTCTTGTTTTAAAACAATCTAGTTGGAAATATTAAAAAGTCAGCCAGTTTTTAACAAGCTCGTGGAGCTAACTTTGGGAACTGCCCATTGGTTCGACATCCCATTGTTCCGACCATATTAAACTCATTGTTCCAAAGTCCGTTCCGAAATCATCATGATGCCCTGTGGTTAAGGCCTGGTTAGGTTTAGGCACAAAAACCACTTGGTTAGGGTCAGGAAAAGATCATGGTGTGGGTTAAAATGAAAAAGAAAGTGAAAACACATAAGCAGTGGGCCTGCTCTGCCTCAAGCCGGTCGCGGCGCACCATACGCCCGCCGCGAGCCGTTCAGCACCGTGGACAGTCGAACTAATGGGATGTCGAACCAATGGGCTGTCGAACCAATGACATGGACCCGCTAACTTTAGCTTAATTAAGTGGCTAGCTACAGCTGATAAAAGTAAAATTTATGATTTCAGTCAAGGGCTGTATAAAAGAAGTGGACCTGGCCAGGGTGAGGTCACTTGTTGATTTGTGGTCTACCGTTTTGAGGCCTCAATTTCGGCATTTTGGTCGTCACCATCTTGTTTTTTTTGCTTTTTTTGGAGACAGAATGACCATACTTGGATGAGAGGCTGGAGCTGAGTGAGGGGTGGATCTGACATACGCATTGTCAATGATGTATTGCTACACCTTCCTATCCTGATTGATGTGTCTTCTTGGTAGCGACTTGTCAATCATAAGGTAGCCACGCCCTAAAGCATGCCATGCTTTATCATGTATTTTACTCTAAATGGGACCTTAATTTACAAAATTAACATCCTGCTGTGATGGAGAAGACTCGAAAGTAGCAATTGAGACCATAAACTAATTAGGAAAATGTTTACTGAGGTAATAAATCAAGTGACAAGTAGGGTCATTTTCTCTGTGACCTTTGTACAATCCGACTTCTTTTTGCAGCAGATGGAGTCGCCCCTGATGGCCATTAGAAAGAATGCAGGTGAAAGGCATTTCAGCACTGACTTCACATTTCAGACCTTGACGTTACGTCCACTTCTTTTATACGGTCTATGATTTCAGCCAGTAAAATCAGTGGTCGATGGCTAGAAATGAGAAACCTGCACCGTCCTGCTTTTGTCCTTGACCTATGTTGGAACTGAAGGGCCAAATCTTTAAAAGCTTGACAGTCAGGGGGTGAAGTTTAAGTATTAGTGAATTACACACTGACTCTGGGAAACAAGTTAGACAAATTGAATCTGCAAGTAGTAAATACAAGTAAACATTAACCAAACAGTTGTTTCATCAACACTCATTGTCCCATTTTCTCTCAGGCTCTTTAGCTCTCTGATGGCAGTTTGTAAGAAACACATCACTCTGAGGCGCAAAGGTCTATTTCTGTCCCTCTCTTTATATACAAAGCCGCCTGCAAGTCCTCTATGAAATGCAGCTGTTGCCTTTACTAGAGCTGAGAGACTGTGATAATTAATAACCTCACTAGTGCCTCACACGCAAAAGCCAATAAGAGCATGTTTAAAGTCAAAATACACACAATGCCATGACAAATAGTTCCATATTTCATCCATGAAGTTGTTGTTTTGGTCCACTCACGGTCCTCATATCCAATCTGGTGTGGCTGGCAGTGGGCTGATGTTGTGTACTCTTTGATATTGATTTGTTCTAACTTTTTGGAAACATCAAATCAAGTCGATGATATCAGAGGATGATTTAAGCAGGATGCTGTCAGACTTTCATAACGTGAAAAGGGCGGAGAGACCAATTAGCCACTTGTGGACATGAGTGTCCTTTTTAAGTTTGGAAAAGCAAATGTGCGCGCACACACGCAAGCAGGCAACAAGCAGAAAACATACACATGTACCTCATCTCTCTGTGACTTAAATTAGAGTGTGACTCGCTGTTCAAAGGAAACTGCTGCTGTCTTTTCCCACTGACAGATTTGAACCTGCGCCCCCTGGAACCACAAAGGGCGTTCGGAGTGAAGGTTTGATTCCAACTCTGGATTGTAAAATAGACTAAAGATGTGAGCAAAAGTCTTTTAACCGCAGAGAGGAGGCCAAGCGGGCAGCGCTGTTTAAAACAGGCATTCACTACTTAACAGTCTTAAATATTTGCCCAGTAGAATCACACATCAGGTCACACTTTAATAGTTCAATATAGGCCTATTGGGAAATACACTTACCTCATGTTTGTATGGTTAGCTTAGCTTAGCATAAAGACTTGAAACGGAGAAACAGCTGGCCTGGCTCTCTCTAATGGTGGCAAGTTCTGTTGGTTGCTAAATTTATCTATTTGATCTGATCCCAGGAAGAATTCTGATGCCAAATCTTATCGTCAGCCAAAAGTTACACACAAGGAACATAACTCTTTTTCTCACAAATATATGCAATAAAGTTCACTCTCATGATCTCTTGATTTATTTGCACAGTGACATTTTGTTTTGGCTCAAAGTGTATATAGTTTAATATCAGTTTATTTTTGGTGAGGTATTTTTAAGAATCATTTTTTATCTCACCAACTCAATTCTTTTTAACCATTTAAAAGAATAATTGACCTATAAAATGACCGTTTGTACAATCACAATCAACAGCTAAACATGACAACATCTGTTCACAACTCTAAAACTATTCATGCAGTGTAATCCAAGTTCAGTACCTCCCAAACCGATGTATTCTCATAGAACAGTTTGCATGACATCCTACACCTAACACCCCACAAATGGCGTTATGTACTTAACATACAGTTATGACTTAGGCTAGTAAAGTTACTGTAGTTATGTTTAGGAAAAGACACATGGTGAGGAAGCACCTTAAAATGACACGGTTCCGAACACACGACTCTGGGTTTTTGTGATCCATCCACCACCCTAACTGCCTCCTTACAAGACTGCATCGGAGCACTTCCTGGTTTACTCTCATCAGCGCATTGGCCACATGATTGCAGCCTTTCAATACGTGGAATATGTAAAAATTGGGTGCATTATTTTTTGTAGGGAATCGCATGAACAGTTTGCGAGAACAGCCTCCCCAGACACATTTATATTTGCTAAACTTCACAACATAAAACACCTCAGCCTATGAGCATGCCCTTATGAGCCCATATGAAAAAAAAAAACTAAAAAATAAAACTGTTTGTACTAACGTGATATTGTAGTGAAAATACATGAATTGGTACATACTGACATACAACTAGATAGATGAGACTTAAATTATACCACACGAGTTGTATCAGAGTTGTTGTCGAAATCCGGTGCTTGGCAGTGACTTGCAGCTTCAGAACCCCCCCCAAAAAAAGGTGTCCTTTAACGTCGGGAATGATATTTGCCATTATGGTATAACAGTGCAGGGCAGCTTCAGGGGGAAGCACGGTGGGACAAGGATGAAAGTTATCCAAAATAAATCCAAAAAACACCAAATTTCGACCAAGAGAGCGGCAAACATGCTTTTGTTGCCTAAACCCAACCATGTGTGTTAGTTGTTGAAGGAAAAAAAAATGTCAATTTGCGGTGTTGTACTGACATAGTGCGTTTATTTTGAAAGAGACTGTATGTAAACATTAAAATTCCTGTGAAAACCAAAGTGTATCTTGAAAGAAGACGATGCATGTAACAGGCAGAACTTGACCTGGTGTCCCAGAACGTCACCAACCAACGCACCCAGGGTACCTTGCATGTTGTATGTGGACGTGGAAAGTCCACGACCAAAACGTCAATATGTGACGAGGTTGGAGTGAGAGTGTGTTGGTTTTGTTGTTGTTAAACGTGGCCCCCATTTACTTTAATTGATAAAGATCCATTCAATGTAGAGGCATTCGAGAAAAACAACTTCTTCCCAAACTCAACATAACACTGGTTGAGTAATTTATATACAAATGGTTATTTGTGGGAGAAGTGTTCCTTTAATGCAGTTTTTTTTTGTTTGTTATGTTACCTGTGCAAATAAAGAACTTAACTAAACTTTTTTTCTGTTAAGCATGGCTTGATCCTAAATTCCATGAACAATCTAACCCTCTTGAACTCTCCACCAAAGCAACAGTGCACCATTAAGACACTGTTCAAAGCAAAATGGAAAATCGGAACAACCGCCAGGTAAACCAAAGAGCCTTTGTTTCACCACCGTGTGTCTGATAACTACTTTTATCTTTGCCCACATTTTTCCTCTCCTAATCCCCTGCACGTCAACTCAAACAAGGAAATGAAAACTCCTATTTGATTCCATAAATCCATTTGGCACGTAAACAAGGCCTTCTCTCAGTGTGTGATCCCAGAGAGAGGCAGTGCCTCATCAAATTACCCCAGCTATTCATATCTGCTGACCCTCTACTGGAAAGATTTAGGCAGAAACCAATCCCATCTTTCCTCAGCAATCTTCAGTCTCTCTTAATTGTCCACTGGTTAACTACTGGATTAAATAGCATCAGACATACAGCCAGCAGGAGTGAGGCTTTCTGAATGTAGTCTGTATGTCTAATAAAAATCACCTCTTCTCTTTGACAGTCTTTGAACTTTAGTCTTGAATATTTTGTGTCTTTGTCCTCATCTCTCTGTACATTACTGTCTAATCCCTATCACTGCTGTTTCCCAGTTGTGCTGCATAAAACCTAATATCATCATCCAGAGGGAGGCACAAAATTTAATCAGGGATTACAGCCCCTGTTTATTGAGATTAGTGTCTCTAATCGAAGGAGAAGAAAGATGCTCTTAATGCAAACTAAACAGCAATTTTCCATCTGTCTGGTTGGGACAAATTATAGATCTGCAAAGCTCAACCGAACTTTACAAGATACCCCAGACTGATGTTTCTTTCAATGTAGTTAAGGCCTTTTGATTTTTAAACCAAACAATTTGTTCATCTTGAAGAAAATTTCCATTGTTGGCCTTCCCGAGCCGGCGACGCCTAGTTGCTGCTCCCCAGAGTAGAAACACAATCAACCAATGTTGTCCAAAGGTAATCAATGAAATTACTGCGCATGTCATTTCTCATAACAAGTAAGAAGTAAGAGGGACAAGTAGCCACGAAACAAGCACCCCAGTGTCTCTGCAATAGCAACGAGCAAACATCATCTCAGCTTGGCTCTGCTTGCTGACTCAGAAATTGATTACCCTGTGTTTTACAAGAAAAATAAATTTCCAATGAGTACAGAGTCAGACAGACATGAATCAGTATGTCTGCAATGGGCGCATTTTTTTAAGTGCTTATCATTTCTTGATAATGGACCACAGGGACGGAGCAGCCAGAAGGCTTTGGAAGACTTTCTTTTTTGGGGGAGTTGCACGGTGCTGCTGAGTTTGAGGACACCGGGTGCATCCTGGTGTCCTGCAGAGCTGAAGTTTCCTCTTGCTCAGAAAATTTATTACCTTACTTCAAGCAACCAGCAGCTTAGCACTGCGTTACTGCCTCATTCATGTTGCAGACTGACAACAAACGGAAAATCATATCTGGTTCAAATAGCGTCACGATATTGTGAGGCCTGATGTTAAAAATTGTGTGTAATCAGTGCTTTGGCATCGCTGCAACTGGCCAAAAGCAAAGCACGAACATGTCATTGTTGTTAATCACATGAAACTTAACAAACTGAATACAAGATGGCATTTGTGTTTGTTTGGCTGCAAACACCTAGATTGATTAAGCCTTTGTATGAGAGTCGAACAACAGGTGTCTTTGTGCATATAAGGCTGCAGCGGGCAGAGAGCGGCCGGCGCTTAGGGTTTCACTCTTTGAAACTGATATGGGTGAGCTGCTTTTCTCAGGCCTAACCCCAAATCTGCCGTTGATGGACAGACCACCCAACTCTCAGCTCTTATAGGCGCACAGTGGGGCCGCTCGCAGCAAAGGCAGCCCCCTGTCATTCTCCTTTGGGAAGGAAATGGATCAGCAGACTGTTTGTCAAGTACACTGTCAGGGTCTCCTTCGCAATCAAACGGCCAGATTTCCTAAACAACGGCATTACACTAATGGATACCTCTGGAATACATGCAGTGCTTTACAAACCCAAACCTTTACATCAGTCTTAAGATGGCTTAAAATGTGACAGCAGCAGCACCAACAGAAAAAAAGTCCCTTTCCTCATTCTTTGTTGAAGCACAGAAAGGTATGTTGTAGGAAAAATAGGACAGTGTGATCAGTGAAAGTAGAATCCCGGAAGATAAATGACATTTTTATGTTGATCTGTCCCCTTCGCCTCTCCAGTGAAGTCTCTGTCTCACTTTATTGTGGGACTTTATATGAGGTTTCTGCCCTGTATTCTGATCAGAATAAAGATTCCCCTAGGACGTTGCAGTGCCAGAGCCGAGGATGCCAGAGCCATTGGTCAGAGGCGGAGGGCCGGGGGTTAGCCTCGCTGGGCTGCTCAACTGACAGCACTTCGTCGCCAAAAGTGGACTCAGACTGAGACAAAAGATTCACACCCATCCTCTTCTCTCCAGAAGGATCCCTTCCCTAAAGTCTTCCTGAACAGTCACAAGGCGAACAAACCCACCAAGTACCCTTGGGTTTGGTTTGTATTCTGCTTGTTTCTAAATCACATTTTGTACACACACAGCAAATGAACACATATACTGGAGGAAAACATATTAAGAGGAAGGTGGGAACTTAGTTGTGGGGTGCCCCCGCCCCCCCCCTTCTTTCCCTCAATAATGTGAGGAAAGACTCGAGAACAGCCAAATGTTGAGTCAAATCCTGAGCCAAAACTGAGCCGCTCTACCTCTTGTCCTGGCACATCACACCCACTATCTTCTTGGACACAAAGTCTCCATCTATCTCTCTCCAAGATCTTTTTTTTTTCTGTCAGGAGACATGTTGCTACATAAGGAACTCGCACTGCGCGCCCAGTTTGCGAAAGGATACAAGTCGTGTTTGGCTGGTGAAGGGGGCAACCCTGTTTAAGTCCAAATCCTAAACATATGTTCCCCCCGTCGCTGGATGAGATCTGAGATACTGATAATTACTTTCATGGCTTTTCTGGGGTGAGCTCTTATAAGGGAACCACTCCCCAATTAAACTGAGGCCCCATGTGTCTCTCCAATCAATAAAATGGGAACCGGATCGAATGGCTCGGCCAACAAACAACACTATGTAAGCTACACAAATTAAAACCTATCCTCGAGAGGGAAAAACACAATAGCTGGCCTCTAGTTTTTATCAAAATAAGTATATAATCCATATGCTTATAAAAGCGTGAAATGTTACAAATATTTCAAGAGGTCAGCTTTAACTTTCCTACAGTAATCTCTGCTGTGACATAAATCAGTCTATTGCCACATAAATCATACAGTATATTAAACAATGTGGGTTAAGAAAAAATTAAGCCAATGATTAATTTTTCTGCAGACATTTTTGTCAAAACGCTTACTTCATCCTACACTTTGTTCATTACTGAAACACATCTGGCTGACAGGTGCCCCGTCTGTTAAACGTTGAGTAATTTCATTCCAGCAAAGAGGAGCAAATGGAGAGGAGTGGAGGATAAGGTACTCTATCTTCTATCTGTGATGACATCAGGGCTCAGAGAGCTTGTTAGAGATGGAGAGTTAGTGCGGCGTTGCTCGGTTTCTACAGACAGTAATCCAGCCCGCCGCTGTCAGTGCCCTTTCAAAGCACTGATTACTCCATTTCCAAGGGCCTAATCTCTGTAAACAATCTCTGTTTTCATTATCTTTTAAACTGATTAGCCCTATGAATATAACTTTCCAGCGCTGGACTCAGACAGAAAAAAGCCCTGCCATATTGATGCCAGCTGTAGCTGCATGACCTTACAAGAGAAATAAAGCTGCGATACAAACACAGATAGAGGAGTGGACTGGGGAGGAACATATGTGTCTAAGACGTGCTTGAGAAGTATGACAGGCATCGGATAAAAAAAGATTTCCTGGGGGAAAATCCTTAACCTGCTTGTGGTTTTGCACAATTTGCAGCTGGATATTATAGTCAAAACCTGGGAATAAACAAAGTCTCGACCGTTTTCTATCAGACTAGATTGACAGTTACGACTGAAGAGGTTTTACCGGTTGCTTTTACGACTATACATTACATTCAGTTGCAGTGTTTGGACATGCGAATATTAAAACAAAATCTTGATTGATTCCTCTCTTATCTCGGTCTGTCTTTCTATCTCAATGTCCTTCGTGCCATTGGAAATTAAACACTGCTTTCCACCCCATCCTTTTTCTCTCCCCTCTTTCTGGACAAAGTGAGGTAACGCTTGCCAGCACATGTCTCCATCTGTTAACAAACACTTCCAATATGTTGAGAACAACATCTTGGCCCTCAGTCTCCTCCATCAGGATGTGATGAACGCAGTGCACCTGTCTCAGCCTCCAGCCTTGTTTCTGGCAGCGGAGAGACTGTCTCAACCTAACAACTATTCACCCCCATGACATCAAAGACGGGGAAGTTGAAGACCTCAGAAGAAAACAGTGGGTTTCTGTGCTTTCTTTTCCATTTTAGCCTCCCAATACAAATCATCAACAGTGAACCCGCTGCCCCCATTAGTTCATTTGGCGTTTCCTCATTTGCCAAAAATCACTTTAAGTCAATTAAAACGTCTCTGGTGGAGGAACTGTTTAATGTCAATGAGCACGCGAAAGACATGCCTTCTGTTAATCCTATTTGGTAAACAAACTTTAAGCATTCACATGCACAGTTCCACACAATCACCCCAAACTGTAAATCACTCTAGACAGTAAATTACCTCCTCTAATATACCAGATCTGAGTATTCACTTAAGTCAACAACCGAGGGGAGAAAAACAGCAAAACTACGTCAGAAGCTGAAGCGGCCTTGATTACAGAAACTGAGAAAGAACTCATCCAATCACGCCAGGAGAGTCAGCGAGTTGGACTCTGCCTTTGTGTCGTGACACGGAGGAATGTTTAAGAATGGAGGCAAAAAAAAAAGGACGACCTGCGTCACCCGGCTCTGAACTCCCCACTTTAATTAACTAATGTATCTCCATTTGTCATAGCGTGACATTGCATGATTCTGAGGCAATCTGAGATGTTGGCTGGGCTATGAAAGGGGAAAACATCAGCACCCTCTACTGACGAGCGGGCCAGCTTCAGGGCCCCAGCGGACTTTGATTTCATTTCCTTTGGTTTACATGAGGGTTGCTTGTCTAATTATCATCTTATGATAATGCTACCACTGAGCTGCCTGCTAATGAGGACCAGATCTGTCCTCTGAGCTCGAAAACTCTGTGCTGTTTTGCATCATTTAAGTCATTGTGGTTGTTATTAAACCCTGAGGATTATGAAAGTGACAATGAAGGCAACAAAAAGTGTCAGAACCACACAGGGGCTACACATTTAGGAGTTTGTCTCAAATAAGTGGATAAACACAAGCTACCCATAGACCAGCTTCTTTCACTGTTTCTGACAACCACAATTTGGCTCCTGTTCTTAGGGAGTGTGCACAAATTCTTAGAGGGAGGGATGGGTCAGAAACAAGGTTACTACAGGTCAGTTGAATAAGACCAGAAAAATAAAACTAGAAAAAAACAGACTTTAGAAAAAATGGAAACTAGCTGAAACTGTATTCTGTATTACAAAACAAATTAAAATGAAATAAAAAATATACAGAAAATGTCTTAAGTTTTATTCATTCACTCATTCATTTTGTGTAACCGCTTATCCCATTAGGGATTGTAGGGGAATGGAGCCTATCCCAGCTGACACTAGGTGAGAGGCAGGGTACACCCTGGACAGGTCGCAAGACTATGACAGCGCTGCCACACAGAGACAGACAACCATTCACGCTCACGTCCACACCTACGGGCAATTTAAGCCCCGTTTCCACTGAGCAGTACGGAACAGTTCAGTGCGCTTGAAAAGTTGTGGATGGTGCCAATGGGACCCTTCTATACCATCCCAATTTTTGCCCCCCCCCTCTGTTGGGCTACCTATCACACAGATCTGGTACTAAAAGGTGGAGCTGTGAATACTGCAGTCCGTTGATTGGTCAATAGCGGACGGTCACTCTGCTCAGAGTTGTGGCTGGTTTTGAGGCTCATGTAACCACTGTTCAGACCGTGGAGAGTTTTATTACTGTAACTATAAAATGAAAGGACGTTTTGCCGCCTCTGCTGGAGTCGGAAAAAAAAATAACTTAATTCCCAGCGACTTTTAAGGTGGAATGTTAACTTGTAATGGTACTGAATGCATGAGGTGAAAACATGAATCAATCAACACACCTTAAATATTCCATACGACAACTTTGACTATTACTTGATATACAGCTATACCCCCGCCCACATTTAAGGGTACTGTTTGCGGTGGAAACGCTAAGCAGACCTAGGGTCTAGGTACCATGTCTGAAGGGTTACTTTTGGTTCCAAAGTGTTGGGGATTTAGAGTCACCAGGTAATCTAACCTGCATGTCTTCGGACTGTGGGAGGAAGCCAGAGAACTCGGAAAAAAACCCACGCTGACACGGGGAGTACACGCAAACTCCATATGGAGGGGCTCCTCCACCCTGGGGTTCGAACCCCCTAACCCGAGTTCAAGCCAGGTGAGGTGACACTGCTAACCAATGTATCACCGTGCCACCCTTTAAACTATAAAACTATAATAACTCTGGTCAGAAAATGGGAAGGGTTAAATCTTTTTGGGTTTTGCCGAGGGGAGGATGGTCTACACCTTTCCATGGAGGTGGTGACATTCTTTTAACTTTTTCTAATTCCAGATTTATTTAATTCTTCTCTTGTGAGATTTATTGCCCACCATTAGCATATAAGGGTTTAATTGGGTTATCCTAAATTCCTGATCCACGTTTAGTGATCAGTGGTGAAAATAACTGTACCCTTTTTGTACCCATAGTGTATCTTTAAGGGGAACATGTTGCATTTCTTTCTCTTACTGAAGGGGAGGGTCCAAAGAAAAATTTATTAACACTGGGGAGGGCCTTCCTTTTTTTAAAAGCCCTTCTCCCAACTCCCTACTCCTATAATTTTTGTACGGTCCCTTAAGTACTCTGAACTTGATAGATGAGTTAAATAAAATTAAATAAATGACTTTAACAAATGACTCTCCTCCAGCTATGCACATATCAAAGGCCACGCTGGCTAAAATAGAAGTGCAAAGCATTTTACATCACCTCACAAGATTAGTGAGAAAGCAAATATAAACTCTGATTCCAGGAATGGTTATCATTATAAATCCTTCCCTCCCACATCTGCTTGGACTAGAGGGGACAATAAGTCAGCGGAGCAGCAGGTAGAAATTTTTGGGATATATTTGGCTTTTCTGTGAAAGCGAATGACTAAATATAAAGTGTGGGGTAAAGGTTTGCGTCAGCACAGAGATATTCTGAGATACGGGACGCCTGGCCTTTTTCATCTGTGTGTAACTGAACCTGCATCAGTATGTCACTGTCTCCCCGGCTAAACAAATTAGTACGTTTGATTGATCAAAGTTTATATGAGAGGGGGTATTTGATTTCAAACAGTGAGGGGAGAGAAGGAGTGAGAGGGAGGGAATGTAAATGTAAAGACACAGGCAGAGTGAGAGGCAGAGGGAGCAGGGGAAAGAAAGAAGACGAAGAAAAAGACTGAGCAGCTGGATTGCCATGTAAATAGCTGTGCAGATAGGTAGGGTTGGGCTCCGTGCCAAAGGCTCTACAAAGGGCTCCTAACATCTGTTTGAGGGTAGATTCCTGCTCTGTGTTGTTGTAAGAATAATAGTCTCGCTCTGAGGGCCTGTTCCCTCATCAGACAGGATCATGATCACGCATATACACTCTCTAACATCAGACCGCAGCCCTGCAGAGCTGAGAAACACAAGTCGAGCTGTTATTGATGTTATTACACCGCACCTCAGTCATCAGCGGGGATGGACAGGTGGAACATCGCTCAGATAGTGGGGGCTCCTTTCAGCTAGTCATTCACAGAGCAGGGGCAGACTAATGTGAGACTGCAGTTGATTAGACTCATGAGGAAGTGCAGTCCTAAAGATGTAAATCCACTGGCTGTGACGATGACCAGAAGAATCAGTAGAAAGGTCAAATATCTACTTATATCATGGATAAGTAGGAAGTTTACACCATTGAGTACAGCATTTAGGGTTCCAGTTTATATTCAAGTCAGCCGACTAATGAAAACAGCAAAACCACAAGTTTGGAGTACAGATAATTAACTGCTAAACCAAAATGTTGGAGACAAACTTAAAATATTCCTACCAAGGTTTTTCCCATCAAGTTAAAAAAAAAATAGTGGGACATCTCTGTTGGTGTGTCATGACAAGGATCTTTTTCCCTCTCCCAAGAACATATGCAAGCAATTTGTACAACAAATGTTGGTTTTAGACCGTGTTCCTTGCATACTGGTGGCTCCTTGAAACCTGGAGGGCTCCATTCGTTAGTGCTTGAAAGCAAAGCAAACAAATTAATTAACACTATCTTTACATGGGGTGGCCAAGGAAAGCAGGCGCTGAAATGTTACACCATTACCTAAATTCGCATGCATCTGTCTGTGTCCCCACACCGCCACCCACCCCCACCCCCCCACGTACCCTCCCACCCCTGCCCCAGCGCACACAGCGCCCTTGAACAAGGCCGAAGGACCACCTGCGTGAAAGAGGAGACCCTCTCTGTTATGTCTCTGCTAGGGAATGAAATAACACGGAATCCAGCTCTGCAAATAACTCACAGTGAAGATCATTTTCCACATGCTGCTTGACAAAAGGTAAAATAAGAACAGATGATGTCCTCCCTCTCCTCACTCTCGCTGGGAGTTTGTAGCTCTGCTCTGCAGCTACACTCAACAGCCCTTACACTTTGTCGTGCTGCTTCGCCAGCCAGGAGACGCAGGGGTCTGACCCCTTTAGTAGCCTTGTTAACCGGGTGGTATGAGATACACGGTCTCGTTCCTAATAGCTGCTGACATTGAGTCAGCCATTTTTTCATGCCCTCGCTTGGCTGAGGTTAAGAGGGGTTCGAGGAACCTGATCCCAGATCTGATGATTATGTGTGAGGCATCGGGAGCAGCAGGAGGCCGTCTCCTAAACTGGGCATCCATCACAGGACAGGGATGTTGTATCTGGCCCCACTAAGACCAGTATGAGAGGAGGGAGGGGGCTTCAAGACTTTCACATTCCACACATGCAGAAGATATGTTTTTCTGAGCATCTTGTTGAGAATTTGTACAAATAATAAGCAACAACACCGCAGAGGGAAATGCTTGACATTCTTGGAAAAGCATTTTTCTACTGTCTTGCCAAGAGTCAGATGAGAAGATTGATACCACTCTCACGTCTTTCTGTCAAATATGAAGGTACAGCCAGAAACTGGTTATCTCAGCTTGGCATACAGACAGGAAACAGCAGGGAGCAGCCGGCACAGAACACAAAAATTACACCTACCAGCACCTCTAAGGCTCACAGAGTATCCCATTATAGCACAATTAATAAAACAATGACATAACCGTATAACCAAAAACATTAAGAAGGTACTATACAAAAGTACAGCATAAAACACAATGTAGACCAAAGCATATAGCCACAAACAAACAAAGACACAAAGCAAGGACAGCAGCACACAAGCGCAATAAGCAAGACAGATAGATAACCATCAAACCAAAGCACATTAAAGAAAACGTATCATACAAAAGTCCATAAGCCCTAACACATAGTGAGAAAACAAGGACATAACCACTAATTCAGATCATGACAACATGTTTGATTGTCCAGTAACCACCATGTTAGCTAAGCATTCACTCACTAACTGTGTTAACCTCAACTTACTGTCCTCTGTGCAACTTCAAGTGTGTAACGCAGTTGGAAGTTGTTGTGTCTCTGTCTGTAATTTTCCACCTGTATGTTTTGCATACTATAATTAGTTTTTCTTGACCACAGTATAGATTTTGTACACAAAATAAATCGTCTCTGGTGTCATTTTTTCGAACTCAGGCTCAGTAACATTCATGTTTCTGTCCTGCAACTTGATCAGATGCTTGATTCGTGGCACACTTTTTAAGTAACAAAGGTATCAAGTATTTTCTGCTGAAAAGGCTCCATGTGAAGTCAAGAGTCATTGGTGTTAAAGTCCAAGTCAAGCTGTAAGTCTTTATTGATTCTGTCAAGTTGAAGGACATCAAATTTGTGACCTATGCCTGAGTCGTGTGACTTGACCCAACACCTCTGATTTTATTTGTCTAATCTAGAACATAAAGACACTTTTATTTTTTTTCCGAATCAAACAAGCTTTAGAAACGCTGGTAGCAGGATTTTGTTACCTTTGGACTGAACCAGGCTAGCTGCTTCCCCCTGTCTCCAGTCTTTATGCTAAGCTAGGCTAACCAGCTGCTGGCTGTAGCTTCATATTCACCATACAGACAGGAGAGTGGTATCAAACTCCTCAGCTAACTCTCTGCAAGAAACCCTCTTTCCCAACATGTTGAACTATTTCTTTAACTTCAGTAATGACTTTGCGAAATACAGACAGCACCTCCACCGCGCTCCATAATCAAATCAAACACACCTCAGTCTGTCCAACACACTGACTTCAGCTCACCCCTGTGAAGAGGACACATATGAAGTTTGTCTAATCCAAATAAACAGGTGAGGCACTTATTAGCCCCCAATTCCTGCTGCAAGTGTAACTTCATTTTCAATTTTGACTCTCTGGCTGCGACTCGTGGGAGAGCAACTTCAAAGCTGCAGCCATGCACTTGAGGTCATTATCTTCATTTCTATATCCTCTGCAGGTTCTCAGCATATGGGAACATTTTAACTCTGGATTGTGTGTGTGTGTGTGTGTGTGTGTTTCTACAGCCATAAATCTGCCATGTCAACTATAAAATATAGCTGACCAGCAACAGATGTAGCTCTAATAGCTACCAAAAAAAGGAGAAATGAAATCAAAATTTACCACCTCTAGATTTTTATTCTAACACTTAATAGCCTATAAGATTGATTTCAGTTTACGTGCAGGAGATGGACAGTGAGCAAAAGTCAGAACATGCTCATGAGGAGGGAAGAAAAGGGGGTTGGGTGTTTCCTTTTAATTTTCTATTACTCTGTTTCACTTGCTCAGTCCCTTTCTTTCTTTCTCCACTTCTCCCTTTTCTTTAATCCCTCTCCTTCCACCCTTTAGCTGAGACGAATCCTCCTTTCATCCTCTTCTGCAGCGAGGGCCCTGGTGTCTGTTCGCACAAAGCCTGACCATCCCTGACTTCTCGTCAACCCCTTGCCCAATTCATCAAGCGGAGGCCCATGGGCATTCATCACCCCCACCACCTTTCATATCCCGCACCAGCTGAAAGCCACTGTCCCTCCTCTGACTTCAATGCGGCCATGACACACCCATAAGATTTATAGTGGCATAATTAGTAGCAGTGAAAAAGGCCTGCGTGCTTTGGAGGGTCAATCATACTGTATCCCAGTCGGAGGAGCTCTCAAAGAAAGTCACATCTGCTTCTAAATAGATTGCATCGCCACCACAAAAGTTGATGAATTAGCCAAAAACAAGAAGCCAAGAAATTCATCAAAGCCTCGCAGTGACATCAAAACAATCGTACACACTTTGGGTAATTTTAACATACTATTTGTCACCATTCATGGGAGCGGGACGCTGTCATAACTCTCATTTCTCTACAGGGAAGCTGCTGCTGCCGCTGCTGCTGCTGCTGCCGCTGCTGCTTGTGATGAGCAGCTCTGAGGAGAGAACTCCCCCTCAAGACGGGGGTTTCCGAAAACAGCTTGAAGGAGGTCTAAAATAACATGCCTAATAGTTAAAGGGTGTTATTGATGTAATCATGCCCTCCCCTCCCGCCCGTCCTGCTGTCACTGATATCTCAAGAACAGTGAACTAATTAAAACACTCCTGGAGTTTGTTTTCATTTCGATCCTCACACAGAAATAAAGTCTTCGCTAAACAGCTGCACTTCTCTTTTCTTTTTCCTTTTTTTCCTGCGAAGCCACAAGTTGGGACCTGTGCCCCCACTGTGCACAGAAGAGATGCAAAATCCCCATTCAATCATAAATTACACCTATTATTCATTATTTCTGTTGTGGCTTTCTCTCTGTTCCCTTTCAAGTGCATGGTGGCACAGCTCACGGTGCACCTGAAATATCATGATGTTAGACTTCAGTGGAGGTACTTTGGCTTCAGTGTGTAGTAATTAAGAATATCTACTGGAGCAATCTACTTAAAGAGCAACTTGCAGTTTGATTTTTTTTATTTAGTTTCTGTAAAACCTTCCCTAAAAATGACTATTTCAAAAGCTGATGCAGGATGTTATATATTTTACAATATTCCAGATGTCACTGTGGTGTGTGTCTTTGTATATTTTGTCCTGTGCTTTGATTCACTGGGCTCACCAAGCTGCAAGTTGCTCTTAAAGTATGCAGCTTTGTGGTACTTAAGTATTCAAATGTTAGGCCATTTTATATATCTGACAGCCAGTTACTTTTCAGATTATGATTTTATATGTTAAACATGACATCATCTTCTTAAAAAACTGTAATAAAAATCCAAATTAGCACCACCTCCACTAACTACAACATAAAAAAGCCTCTTACAGTACACACAAATGCCCTTTTTGGCATAATGAGCACTTTTATTTACTACTTTAGTAAAATACACATGGATTTTTCCAAATATTTTCACAATGCAGTATTGCTACTTTTACTTAAGTAAAGTATCTGAGTACATCCTCCACTATGGTGCTAATTCAGGGAGGACGTTTGTTGTGATTTATGACAGTAAAGTAGTTCAATATATCTTTATTTTTACAGTGTGGTGTGGTTCTTGTGGTTACATAAATACTGAGCAGCAGCTAATTTGCACACAAGTCAGTTTGGGTAATCAGCAGTTTGAAGGTTTACTCTTGGAGAGGTTTAAACGTTACATTTAAAAGCACCTCTGGTGACTCCAAAAGTTCATACAGTCCCTGCAGCAGTCAGATTTGATACTACACGTCATCAGCATTTGGATTTTCCTTTTTTTCTCCCTTCCTTTGCCAGTAGTACAAGTGGTTTAGCTGCTGGTTTGCTGGAGCACATTGCAAACGTTGTGCAGAGGGGCGAGGAAGCACCTGCTTCCAACAAGGAGGTGGAGAAAATGCTCTCATGAAAACGTCCAACTGCAGTGGTTGGCACTGACACTTGTGCAGGAGGTTGGATTGCTCTGAGATTATGCACAGGTTATTTTGATAGTCTTGTGAAGGGGGGAAACGTTCGCCTGATGCTCTGTGGTTTTCCTTTTTTTCCCCAGGAGAGGCTATGGTGTGACCAAAAACCAGTCAGAGTAAATTATGGATTGCCTTTGTGGTAGAGTGGTTGTTACAGCTTATGATAAATGTAGCTTTTCGGCTTTGCGTCAGCTGCCATTTGTGTTTGAGCAATGATGATCTTTGCTTCTGCATCTGTGTCGCATTTTAATGCACCACAAACTGTTGCCAGAGTTCCCTGCGCCAGGGTAGGCGATGTGGTTTTATCAGACAGCCTCGGACCGCAATCAGGAGCGCAGGAGCAATGAGAAGACACCTCTGCTGGACTTGGATTTGCTCGGTCGGAAGATAGATACAGCTTTCTAAGAGAGCAGTGACACACTCCTACAGACAAGCGGCATCATCAGTGGTTAAAAAAGTTGGACTGAAAGTACACATTCAGTGAGGAAACTGATGCGCGTAAGAAGGGATGCCAGCCAGGCGTGGCTTGTGTTTGAATATCCAATGTGAGAATGCGTGGGGAGTATGTATATAATAGAGTCTTTCCATCTGATAAACAGATATCAAACTGATGATTATAGGCGAAGGACGATCGATAAAGTGAGAGGACGCTGCTGATTTTGGAGGAGCACGGCGCGCTGGGTACGCTTTGGACTCGAGTAAAACTTTTTTCTCCCTCCTGGACTCACCGTACATTTTAAATGCCTTCGCTTAATTTGACAGCTGTGCACACAATGGCAGAGGTCGGGAGTTTTCTGGGGACGATCGACTTGGATTTACAAAGCTTTCCTGCACTCGGGAATATGCCCTTACCGGAGTCTCCAGTGGGCTTGAATGAGCGGCTGGGGCAGATTGAAGGGAGGCTGCAGCGGGGGTCGCCGACGGATTTCGGGCACCTCAAAGGGATCCTGAGGCGGCGGCAGCTCTACTGCAGGACCGGCTTTCAGCTGGAGATATTCCCCAATGGGACTGTGCATGGGACAAGACAGGACCACAGCAGATTTGGTGAGGCTATTTCACTTTTTCAAAAACATGCGAACTTCTTAATATGAAAGATTCTGTCATATAAATTGTCTCACCTGATAGAAATTGTTTATTGTTTATTTTACGCACAGTTATTGTTGGAGGCTTCTAAATGAACAGTAGTCAACTGTGGCCTCCGGTAATCTTGAGGAAAGCAATTATCAATATTACAAAATTTAATTACAGCTTTGCTCTGTAATATATCTTGTACTATCACTTTTGCTGTCACTCTCACACCGGGTGAAGTGAGATTCATTAAGAGCCTTTTTCCCAGCGGGTTCTCATTCGTGCGTCACCGTCACCTGGCGCGCAGCAAAGCACAGCCACACACCTTTTTCTGGCGGTCCCCGCTGCGCGTGGGGGCAGGTGTCTCTCCTCTCGGCAGCAAACAAGCAGCGCGTGCGCGTCTCGCGGTCACGGCAACGGCTTGCGCGCGAGCCCGCCGCTCTGAAGATTTGGTATCATTAATGTAAATGGAGCGAGGTGCGGCTCGCGGGAGAACGATAAACAAATGAGGTCAGAGGGCAGATACACACATGTCTCGCGCCTCATATCCATGCAGTCATCTCACAGGTGCAGGCCGGCTCGCTCGCCTCGCTGCGGAAAGAGCGGAATAACCCTAAATTAAAGCATGACCACCGCGGAATTCAGGGAAGGTTTAATGTTCAGACTTGAGCCAAAACAAGCCGGTTTACAGGGATGGGTGGTCCGCGTGTTTGTTTCTGGCTTCACTTAGCTTTAAAATGCAAGGTCTTTGTCAGAGCTACAAGGAAGACATGGCTTTGATTAGAGGGATATGAAACACACTCTTCACCCCACAAAAAATTAGAGGGATCTTCTCTGTCATCCTCTGGCATCAGATGAGGTCGGGGAGATGGGGACCAGGTGGCTGTAAGCTGGCCTCTGCCAGTCAGCACAGCCAGCTGGATCCTCTCTGACTAACCTCTGCATCACAACAGCCAATAGCTTTTAATTTTACCGGTTTGTTTCCTCGCCTTTGAAGTGCATGCTACACTTTACTGTAACTTCCAGTGAGTCAGCAGCCCACTAAACAACTTGCCCACATCTCAGCTTCATAAAAGTGACTTCTGGGGCTGTATTAGTAGCCACTGGGAAGCCCCAAAGACAGGATGCACACATTTATAGACACCACAACCCTTTTACGATTCAATGAGTGATGACTTTAAAAAGCAAGCTAGGAAATCAAAGAAATCTTAAACTGGTGCATCCGGTCTGTATCTCCTCTGCTGTAATCAATGACAAAATAAGTTATGTTGTGGGCTTACAACAGTAGAGTGAAGATGCAAGCAGGTTTTTTTCCTTTGACCATATAAAACATGGGTGTAGATCCTCCTTAAAAGTTTGGAACATGTGCATTTGCCCCCCCCAGTAAAACATGAAAGCAGCAGAAGTCTTATTTTAGCAGAATTAGACATTTAAACCATAAATTAATGTCAAAAATGTACAAATTTGTGCATAAGAATTCACCTGAATGCAGGAAATGAAGTGTTTGATGCTCAAACAGGACCCCAAACCTCACATTTCATATGTTGATACAAGACCTACGCCCTTGCAAAGGAATAATAGTGCTCAAAAAGGCAGGACACAATGTCACAATACAACACAAAGCTCCCAAACCCAGTTAACTGATGCATATTTTGACTGGTCTGCTTTCACATAAATGGAGACCACTTGCTGCTTGTGGGCTTTCCTGACTCTTTTTTTTTTCTTTCTGTGTATTGTGCATGCATTGTTTGACCTCAGGCATCCTGGAGTTCATCAGTCTGGCAGTGGGTCTGGTCAGCATCAGAGGGGTGGACGCCGGACTCTACCTCGGCATGAATGAGAAAGGAGAGCTCTATGGGTCGGTGAGTCGAAAACCTCCTCCTCTCATTTACAAACCCGCCCTCGCCATGCAGCAAGCCCAGGGTCTCATTCACAACGAGTCTGGCACTCGACTCACGTGACTTGTTTTACAGAATGCTCTATTTTTTCCCAGCCACTCTCAGAAAATGAAAGCACAAAAAAAAAAAAAAAAAGATTCAAGAGCAACCTGAGAGTCAGTTTGTTATCAAGGTTCCCGTCCGTGGCAGATGGGAAAACCACAGTGAGACAAAACAAGTATGTGTTTCCTCTGCAGAGTCTCACAATCTTCATCACATACTTCCCTCTGCTGCTGTTTTCCTTCAGTATGGGGACCAGAGACGTTATTAAAAACAATAGATCCAATAACTAACGACCAAAAACAACAGTGGCAGCAGCAAAGAGGGGGAAAAAAGGACTCTTAACTTGTTTTCCGTGTGAAGGGATTCAAGGAAAAGCAGATTTTGCAGCTTCAGAGGGCAAACCAACCTCTTCATTTAGTTTTGAGATATGCAGAAATATTTACATATTTCCCCAAAGTGGAGACAGGGATGTTTGGAGTCACTCTGGATGTGTTGCTGTGGGTGAATTTGGTGGAGATTACCTCTCTGTGCACAGCTGGACTCAAGTTTGGACCGCAGTGTTAAATATGGAAGAAGTATCTTGTGCTTTTCCTCCAGTAAATGTACCGAGAGAAGGTTTTTTTTCATCTTGGCGGCTTTCCCTCATATGTGGTCGGTATCTGGAGTCAGAGAGAGAGGAAAGGGAAGAGATAAAGACAATGAAGGGGAAGTATGTGAGGGTTACCTGTATCAGGTGTCCCAGGGCATTACCTGAGGGCCTCTCAGGGCTCCGACTCCCCCTGGCTTTGAACATTTTCGAACAGAGAGGCTACTTTTAAGCACGGCCATTATGTTGAAAGTGCAGATATTGTTACTGCATGCTATCAGAGTCTGGCATCCTGGAGCTTTGACCCTGGGGGAGGGGGGTGATGGTGGGAGGCAGTGATTTGTGCAGGGGGGTGGGGGGGTAATTGCACACCTGACTGAGTCACCTGACTGACAGAGGGAGCGATGTAGACACGTCTGTCTGGAGCTGAGAGGCCAGGAGGTGGAGGGGGGTGGGGGTGGTGGGGGACAGGTAGAAGGGTGCTTCCGTCCCACAACCGCCAGACCTTGACGAGCTTTTGATCCGATGAGGTTTGTGTGTGCGTGTGTGCGCGCATGTGTGTGTGTATTAGGATGGAGCTGGCCCAGTCATGTGCCCTCAGGGCTGTGTTTACAGACAACAGCTTCACCACATAGCCGCAGCCAAGCAGAGCCTGACAGCCAATCAACAAAATTGCTGCTGGAATAAAAAACAGAGACTCTTGCACAAACACTCGCTCGAACTGTTACTGGTGTTAAAAGCAGAGGCTGACTGATCCCCAACATTTATCTTGCTGTACTGTGCAGAGACGCCACATCCCACCAGCCAAAAAAATAAGTCGAGAAAGGAGAGTGGGAGATAGTGACACCCTCAAAAAAAAGGGTGATACCCTGGATTTGACTGGGGTTTGAACCTCTTGCTGCATGACTGACTGGTCTTGGCAGAGGAGCAGCTCCAGCCCTGATGTCTCTTATTGTTCTCACACACTCACTCAGCCAGCCCACTCTCACCTGCTGAACCCAGAGCCATCGCTCATGCTGCAGTGTCAGGGAAGACTTTGAGAGCTGCCGTGTGTGTGTGTAACAACGTGAGAGTGCGAGGGAAGATTGCACGCCTGCTGGCTGTTCTTGTTGCATCACAGGGAGGGAAATAATTCTCCACGCACAACGAGAGGTCAACAGGTCTGAGGAATGAGTGCGGAGTGTGAAGTGGAAAGCAGCTCATAATCACTTCCCCTCTTTTGTCATGATGAGCACCTGCCTTAATGAGTTTCTACTGGTTTATTTCAGCTTTCAAGTGCAGCTCAGAATAGGTAATGAAATACATAAACAAGCACATCAGGAAGAGTGGAACCTGCTTGCAAAGTGGCATCATCTATCTCAATCTCACCTGCGTTTTAATGTCTGTTTGATTGTGTTTCGGTTGCAAACTGGGTGCAAAATTAACTTTGTATCCACCGGTAAAATGGCTATTAAATTTTACCAGACATTCAATAGATTACCATCATTTCTCTTGCTGGTGTGTGAGGCAAATCCACCAGCCACTTGCATATTTTACCAGCATTTGGCTACTGGATGATTCTAACTTTGTACCCTGGTTGCACATATTCCTTGCATACTCAGTAACATATGACTGATGTGTTGTTTTCTGTCCTGCAGAAGAAGCTGACGGCAGAATGTGTGTTCAGGGAGCAGTTTGAGGAGAACTGGTACAACACCTACGCTTCAACTCTGTACAAGCACACGGACACAGGACGGTTCTACTACGTGGCCTTAAACAAAGACGGTTCGCCCAGGGAGGGCGGCAGGACTAAAAAACACCAGAAGCTCACCCACTTCTTACCCAGGCCGGTGGAGATTGAAAAGATCCCTCAGGCGTACAGGGACTTGTTCCAGTACAGGTGACCAGTGCTTACACTTGGAGAACTGGTTACACTCGGAGGAATAGAAATAAAAGGAGAGGAGGGAGGGAGTGTTGTGGACCCGGTACAGAACTGTTTACCCTCAGCTCCCCCTGAGGTCACTGTGTTTGCGCCTCGGCCTACTGCCAAGCACTGACATAAACATTGTGCATGTTCCTGGATGTCTGCAGGAAAGTTATCTTGTAAAACCACTGCATGGACATGGACGGAGGAGGCCTGCGTGACTGCCCAGCTGCGGGGTGATCGAATCAGGTGCCATGTCTTCTCAATAACCACTTTTTAGAGATAAATGCGTAGATACTGAAGCGACATGCAACGACAAACGGTTTTAAGTAGCAATAAGCCGGTGGAGGGGAATGGATGGTAGACTATGAAAACACCAAGAAGAGACTTTTTGGAGCTCCGAATGACGGGAAGCACTTCAGATTGTGCATTCGTCAAGCACTATACACAGTTAAATGTAAGAAAGGGCACATTCCACATACACAGAGACAGATGGCAGAGGAAGAAACTATGTGCTACATGCGTGTTAAGTGACAGGTTGGGATAGTCAGGTACTAAAGAAGAAGAATGTCTGTGAGGCAGAGAGCAAGCAGTTGCAAGGCGAACTGGAGTTTTATTAAGTTGTCTTCAAAATCAAAGATGAAAGAGGGAAATAAAATCTCTAAGATGAATGTGTGATAGATGAAAGAGCACTTACTGCACATCCCCAGTCCCAGCTGTAGGCTCACTCAGTCCCCTGCGTAATCATCAGAGTCTAACAGTCTCATTCATCACATTTAAATCAAATATCAAGCGGCGTCTTATAGGAATTGTACGCAAAACAAGCAATTAAGCTTGGGACAAAAGCACTTCTCTGACTGTGGTTGTAAAGAATTGTGATGGGCTTTTTAAAGGATGGTGACATGTAATGTTCAGAATGTCAGGAACATTACTAAAAAATGCAAGCAGCTGAGGTGTACATATGGGTGATCCTATTTATGAGATGTACAATATATTTATTTTCTACATATAAAGTATAAATATAAATCTATATATTTATTTATTGCAAAGACTTTATTTTGTAATGAACTTGAAGTTATCTGGACTGTAGATTCTACTGAAATTACACAACACAAAAAAAACTGCAATGAACATGACAATAAAATTGTCCTGCTATTGAGAACTCATTGTGAGAGACTATTTTTGCATGGATAAAAATCTGATGTACCAATTAAAAACCAGATATAGAATCTACGTAAATGTTGCATTTCTTTCCTTTTATTTTCAGCCATGCTGGCCGGATGACTGTCGGTCAGCTGGACTTTGGTCCAGAATGAAATATCTCAAAAACTGTTGGATGGGTTGCCATAAAATTCTGCACAGATATTCATGATCCCCTATGGATGAATCTTAAAGACATTGGGTATCCCTTACATTTTCCTCCAGTGCTACCATGAGGTCAACATTTGTGGTTTTCACCTGGTGATGAGCAGACCTGTTGAAGCAACATTAAAGGTATACTATGCCGGAATTGTAAACACAACATTCAGATTTGGCTCCTCCTCCCCTCACTGCTTGTATGTTCACTGCAAGCTAGTGTACTATTGTAGGAACGTCACATTGATGCAATGGAAAAGCTAACCTGGTCTCACTCCCAACTCGTCACATATGGATGCTTGGTCAGTGGCCCTACACGTCAAATACAGACCCAACGAGGCACCCTTTAGCAGCGGTATAAGAAACATAGGGCGGCAGCATTTTTTGACACTCCGAGCAACTGGCGCAGTCTAAAGTGCAAGGAAGTCCGCACTGAGTGGGCGAGAGCAGTGGTGGATGGGTCAAACAAACTGCGTATTTTTACCCAAGAGGCCACTGTTCACGTCTATTGTGAAATCAGAATTCAGTCGAGTTACAATGTATTTTAAAAATAATGTCATATGTTGGCATATGTTGTCACGGGATGTTACATTACATTAGTAACACATGTAGCCTACTTTTTTAAAGCCAAACCATGATGTTTTTCCAAACTGAACCACGTGCTTTTGTTGCCTCAAATTAAGGACGTAAACCTAAACACAGCTTTTACTTTTGCTCTAAGTTTATTTTGAAAAGAGTCTGTACGCATTTAATGACTGGAAACTGTCCATTTCCTGTGAGAACAGAAGTTTATTTCTAAAAAGACAATGCATGTAGCAGGCGTAAATTGACACGCCGTCCCTGTGCGTCTAAAACTGAAGCTAGAGGGGGTGATCGAATCAGGTGCCATGTCTTCTTAATAACCACTTTTTAGAGATAAATGCGTAGATACTGAAGCGACATGCAACGGCAAATGGTTTTAAGTAGCAATAAGCCAGTGGAGGGGAATGGATGGTAGACTACTTTTTGGAGCTCCGAATGACGGGAAGCATTTCAGATTTTGCATTCGTTTCCAGTTTCCAGTCGTTAAATGCATACAGACTCTTTTCAAAATAAACTTAGAGCGTCTAAAACTGAAGCTAGAGGGGTACCAAGAGTTTGACGTGTGGGGCCACGGACTAAATATTAGCATATGACGAGTTTGGGGTGAGAATATCTTGGAAAAGTCGACACTTTAGCAAGCTAACGAAGCTAACCTCCGGCGCATACCTGTCCAACAGAAAACAGACTAACTTTGCATCGCTCTTCATCCTCTTCTTCAATGCTCAATAGCGAAAGTGAAAGCAAACCCCAGATTCTCTCGTTCTGGAATGAGCTTTGTCTGCTTGGCGGGTTTTTTTTGTTTTTTTTTTTGTTTTTTTTTCTGTACTGTTTTCACAATTTTCATAGTTTTCTCTTGCATGTGAGCTGCTGCTACCTGCATGCTGTTTTTGGAGCAAATACACAGAAAAATAAGAAAAATAATCAGACAATACAGGCAGAGGGGAGGATGTCTGCAACTTAATATAACGCCACACACTTTAAGGGAGTCATAAGAGATGACTGAGAAAGATTACTTGTATTTAAGTGTATATTGTTTTTTTATCCTGCATAGTATACCTTTAAAAGTAGCTTTCTTTTGTCTCAACAAAAGTGATTTGGGTTTTGCTGATGTAAGAGCAGCTGATGTCTGACCTTTATTATACCCCACGCTCATTATTATTAAAATACCTCAGATGTAACACCTTTAAAACAGTAACTGCATGGCATTTTATCCTGCTGTCCAAAAGATGGAGGTAAAAAGATACAGCAGATTTTTCTTCCCAGAGGAGAACACGATACAATCCCATGCCAATTTGCTCTCATAAACCCTTTACCAAGTAATGTGCACAGGCCCTCTGTGTCTCCATAAGGTCTTAGTCAGCCTACATCCACCGTACAAAATCAGATTCCTTATGCAACTGGATCCCGGCTCCTAATTGGCTTTACACATCAGCATGGATTTAGAGAAGTGATTGGTTGTTCATTGCAGGGGCCTCACAGACTCCACCACAGTGTAGTCTGCAGCCTCACAATGGACAGAAACAGCTGCCTGCTGCACAGGGAACCAGCAGGGATGTGCCGCAAACCTGGAGTGGTGGTAATCTGGGGCTGAGAGGGGATGGGATCAACATTTCAACATCTGCAATAGTTGTAATGTTTCTCCACTGGCAGATATCTGTAAGCTGTGAGAGCAAGCTCCCCTGGGGGGAGGGAATGGAAAAGTCAAAGACATGCAGGGGAAAACCCTGGCAGACTGAGAAATGAAAACAATACCGGGAGAGGGAAAATAGATGAAAGATTGAAGGGAGAAGAGAGTGAGACAAAAGGCACTTAGTGCTGTGGGTGTGAAATACAGGGACACAGCATCAGCTGTATCAGTCATCTGATTTCCAACTGTTAAAGGACCGGCTCAAAGTGTTGAGGAATACGCTCTGCTTTCTGCCAAGAATAAGATGAGATGATCAGTACCACTCTCTTATCTGTGAATGCCAAGATGGAGACAGTTAGCTTAGCTTAGCATAAAGGCTGGGAGCAGGGGGAAACAGCTCACCTGGCTCTGTTCGAAGGTAAAATAAATCTGTCCATGTTGTGTAGTGAGTCCTCCAGAGAGCACTGAAAACTTTATTTTACTGTCCAAATTTCCTGCTCAAGACACATTGCAATTCTTTAATAACCAAATTTATGGTACCCATATCAATAATATGTATTTTTTTGTGTCTGTGTTCTGGTGGCCTTGGGGTTTGAGACACTGACCATAAACTACAACGTCCCTTTGCTGCATATCACTCCCCGGCTCTCTCCGCTCATTTCTCCTCATCTTTATCTGTCAACTGTCTAATAAAGACATAAAATCCCCCCCAAAATACTGGCCAATATTTTCTTAGACCTTTAATATCATTATTTGTGCAAGTCTCACCTTCTACTCAGTTTTTAACACACTCACACAGCGATGGAACAGCCATCAGGAGCAATTTGGGGTTCAGTATCTTGCTCATGGATACTTCGACATGCAGACTGGAGGAGCCGAGGATCAAACTGCCAATCTTCAAAAATCTCATTGTGTAAATATTTTGTGAAAGCAAAAACAGTCAAACTTACAATATCATCACAATATCAAGGTATTTGGTCAAAAATATCATGTTTGATTTTCTTCATATCCCTCAGCACTACCACTGGACTCTGGAGCAGTGGATACCAGAAGAACACTACCTACCCTAAATCATAGTGCTTACTGTAAAATTAGGTAGAGGAGGGATAATGGTCTCAGACTGTTTTACTTAGGATGCGAAGACATTTTAGCCAGTTGGATGCTTCCAACTTTGTGGCAACAGTGTGAGAAAGGCCCTTTGCTGTTGCAGCATGACTGTGCCTCTGTGCACACTACAGATCTGATAAAGCCACAAAGGGAGGTCCAACTCCATATTCATGCCCAGGGATTTAGAATTCGATGTCCAACAAGCTCATAAAGGGGTGATGGTCAGGTGTCTGCTGACTTGGAGTGTGCACCGATTGGCCACAAGATGTAAACCACTGACAGGTGAATTGCGTGACAATGATTATCTCGTAACAAGTCAGTGTTCTGCTGGGAAACTTTAGTTCTGGCATGTGGATGCTACTTGACTCACACCACCCATCCGAACACTGTTTAAGACAAGGTACACCCAGCAGGACAATGTCTCGTCACATCACGAATACTACTCAGGAATGGCCGGAGGAACGTGACTAAAAGCTCATTGCCCGGAGCCCTATCAATGGAGCATCTGTGGTATGTGCCAATACCTAACCTCACAGCCAACAGGACCTAAAGGATCTGACGCCAACACCCTGGTACAGGACACCACAGGACAACCAAAAAGATTCTCTGTCCATGCCTTATCAGGTCAGAAGCCACACCATGGATTGGACTTGGCTCTGACTTGTGGAAGCATGGACACAGGACCTTTGGGGTACCAGCACATCCCACAAATGCACCATCAGTTTGTGATTTGGGGAATTGGAGGCCAGGTTGATGCCTTGAGCTCTTCGTCACATTACTCAGGCCATTCCTGAGCAGTGTTTGCAGTGCTGCATGGAGTGTAATCTTGCTGGGGGGCCACTGTTGCCGTAAGGGGGTGTACTTGGTGTGAAATGGTGTTTGGGTGGATGGTGTTAGTCAAGTGGCATCCACATAAACGCTAGACCCCAACGTTTCCCGGCCGAACATTGCATTGTAACATGAAGATCAATGTTATTCACTTACCTCACTATGGTTTTAATGTTGTGGCTGATTGGTGTATGCGTGTGTATCAAAGTTTTTCTTGCTAAACAAAATGACCAGATCTCCTACCAACATTTCCCTTAAAAACAAATGACTCAAACACAGGAGTTGCTCATCCTTTTGGTCACTTTATTAAATGTTATATTAAATACTTATCAAGATAATAGCAGATCAGATTGCATGGCAAATCATGTTGGTGTATTTGCTAACATAAGAACATTCTTAGAGGAGGGCAAAAGTTTCTCTACATTTATGAAATACACCTTGTGCAGACACAGGAGCCAACTAGAGACAACAGGCATCTCTGTGAGAAATGAGAATTATTCCTCTTGATTAACAGCTACACCAGCATAAGCATTTAGAAGCAAAAAATGTGCCAAAGTAGAATACAGGTAGACTGGGGGGCCTGCCTGGTGAGACTAGTGTCCAGAAGGCACTTCTCACAAAGCAGAGGAAACAAATCAGCCAGATATATAATAAGATTTTCTTTATCACTCTTCCTATCAAATTCACTGTGAAACACCGCTGACAGACAAGTAAAATGAAAAGTTTTGGGCCCTGTGATATCCGGCTGAATTGGTTGTGCTTTGCGAGACCCAGTCACTCACCCCAGTGGAACATAAACAATGAACAGGACACACAGTGCTATGCTAGACAACACGTGACAATGAGAATGATGTTACAAAAAAGGTCATAGGAATCGGCAGGCAGTTTTGAACAACACAAGCATTCCATTACCATGTTTAGCAACAACTAATGTAAACATTTAAAAGCATAATAGAAAAGATTCTCAACAAATCTGAAATCTCAGAACTTTACAGAGCTTTATTTAGGAAATGAATATAAGGCCAATTTTTTTTTTCAGTTTTTTTGTTGACTTATCGGTTTCTTCAGTCTCCCAAAAAGAGCAGGACTTAGCAGCACTCTCAGCTGTCTGCTTTGCTATATATTGGTGAAGGAATCTACTGGGTCTAATAATCATGTAGAGTTTTACATCATAGAGTCCTGTCACCAACGACACTGGTCCCACTCAGGTTTAGTTAGGCATTTAAAACAGTATAAAAAACTGAGTTTAAATAATAAGCAAACCCTCTTTAAGAGAAAAACAATACAATGCTTTGGGGGTAAAATTTGTCTTTAAATACATGAAAAATGAAGATATAGAACTTGAATAACATTAAGGCGGTATATACATTTTTTTTTTCTGTTGAAACTCCTAACAGACCCCTTTTACACAGTCATTTATACATTATATTCCACCTTCTCTCAATGAACTACAGAATAAAGAACTGAGAGTCTACCCCACTTTAGGCCCCAGTGGACAGCAGCCTAGTCTCAAAAGTACTCCACCCTCTGCTTGGTGCACCAGATGCTTTGAGCTCTGAGTGGTGGTGTCACAGTGCGTTTGTTACAGAGAACTGGGCTTCGCTTGGACTGGCCCACTGGGAGCTGTCTAGTTGAGTGGGGGGAGGGGGGTAGTGAGTGGTGAGGAAGTCCCTCTGACCTACAGGCCTTTGGAGGGCCCGGGATTCTTGCCCAGGCCGTGGAGCTGCTGGTAGAGCCCCAGCAGGTCCATCTGGCTGAGCCCGCTGCCTCCCATCATGCCATTCTGCATGGCCAGCTGGTTCAGGTAGCTGGCCTGGTTGGCCATGGCCAGCTGCTGCTCCTGCACCTTCCTGTTGGTGATCAGCTTCTGCACGTACATCATCAGCTGGGCAGACACAAACATAGATGGACAGTTAGAATAACTACAAAATCACGACTATAATTAAGGAGCAGCATTATTATATCATTTTGTATCTTCCCAGTAGGATTCCTTATATTTTCAAATCTGAACATTCAAATTTTGGTCTAAGTACATATGTTCCACGTGACCTGATGCACATTTCTGCACGATGACATTGCGACATAAATTTTCACCTTGCTGACTGCCATCGGCCTATCAGCACATAAGATGACATTCACCAACAGCACAGGCCGATGTTTTTCTGTTGTGTTACATCATTTTTCAGCAGGCTAAAAGCAGACCTTGAGAATTGGGACAACAGAAAATGTGTTTGGGATCAAGAGATTTCTCCTGGGACACCTTTGGGATGGAAACAACGCAGTAAACTCACTATAGACACTTCAGGGGACACAACTTGTTTGCCTGATAACACAACATTGTGAAGATCAAATCTGCCTTGACATCAGCAGGAGAGCATGTTAACGTTAGCAGCCTGTGGCTAGAACTTACAGCTCACGGAGGTTGCATTGAGTGACATTATGATGTGTTCAGGCTCTTTCGAGTAAAAATGAGTATTAGGCGAAGGTAAATTATAGCATTATCATGATGTGTTCAAATGTAATCTTGTAAAATGTAGCTTTTGGTGAGAAACTTGAATAAACGCAGCTATTTGAAGGAGAAATGTGTTGATGTTTTCACAGCAATATAAAATGTCTGACTGATAATGTCCACAAATCGGGAAAACAATTTGCTGCAAAGGCGGCATAAATAAGGGACTTTTAGAGGCTCTTTAGCGCAGTCTCTGTGTACAAAGGGCTTTTCAGTCATTGGCTACTGTGGCTCGTACACAGAGCAGCTCTTACCGTCTGCTGCCTGGTGAGAACATCCCTGTACGCGACTTCCCTGCGCTTGACCTCCAGCTCCACACTGGCTTGTCGTCCCAGGGCCATGGCCTGGACCTGACTCTCTGTGAGTGCTGGGTTCTCCTTCCACTGTGGGGTGAGAGGAAAATTCACACACGTTAACCTCAACCACCAAACTATCAACTCATGTTTCAGACCAGTGACAGAAATGTGACTTCATTAAAAGCACTTCTTTGAACAAATAAAGATTCATCTCTAAGTAATGAAGTTAATGTGCACTGACTGAAGGCTGATTTAGAAACTCACCACTCTGGCGATTGTATCTTCCAGTGACTCCCGGGCTAGAGTCTTCAATGCGTTTGTTGCTTCAATGACTTTCTGTCGTCCCTGGTTTATAAGCTCCTGAAACAGAGAGAGAAGACAGACAACATGAGACAAAAGGCAGGTGAGCTTTTCTCATTTTCACCACAAACAATGGATATATAACTGTGGATGTTCATGAGGGTTTACACGATTAGTCGGCTAGTTGAACAAATATTACTACCCTTCCTAGTTGGTACCAGAATTACTAGTTAGTTAACTTATTATTAAGATATCCAGAGGAAAATGGGAAGAGTATGGATCAGCAATGTTCAGCATCTGGACTATTTGACTAGTCTGAGTTTAAACACCTGTTCAAAAATCGTTGACCAGCTATCAGCCTGACCGAGTAACACTGGGTGGGCTTCATGATCAAGTTTTGTACCACTTCTACACTTCTGTCCATACTCCCCCTCAGAGAATTATCACAAACAGTGCAGCTCTAAAGACATTCTTTTAGCCCATATATTTTCTGTATCATTCAGTCTCTCTACGCTCAAAAACACCTAACGAATACCAGCAAAAAAGCTGTAATGATTATTCCCACCCAGCACCAAATGGCAGACAGACAATTATAAAACTATAAGCCAGGATACAGTATTTTACAATTTGATGTCCTTGTTGAAAAGTATAAGTTGCCTATTGGACATTCTGTGCCCCCCCCCCCCCAATTCAGATGTGCCACCGTGTATAAATAGCTGCTGCCCCAGACATGGAGTATTACAAACTGCGTGGTGGAGGAGCGGGGCAGAGCCGGGCACGTCGGCTACTAGACTGTTGTCACAATTAGCAGCAGGGTCTGAGGAATGTGGGGCGCCATGCCGTGGGGGAAGGAGAGGGAGGAGTGCGAGACAGGAGAGGGGCATGTGGAGCTCATTACTTACCTCCAGCTGCTGGTTGGTCATGGAGGCCAAAGCTGCCATGTTGTAGGAGAAGTAGTTGGAGGAGCCCATGTTAGTCTGGAGGTATCCTGCCGGGTAGTTGGTCCTCATGGACACACCCTGAGAGACGGAGACAGAGGGTGCACAGACAAGACAAGAACAGGATTAATACATTTTAGCAGGTGTTAAGAGCCACCATGGACATGATGGGAGAGGCTGTGTACCATCACTGTGGTGGACCAAAGACAGTTCAGTTCACCTGTTGAAGTCATGAGCACTGTGACTTGTCCAGCTTTTCATGTTCAGCCAGAACTATTTACAACAAAGCTTTTAACTCTTCGCATATATCGTGTTTCACTCTGGGATAGTGACAAGATTTCTGATATCAGCCTGTCTCTGCTGATTTAAAGAAATTATTCATCCCCCAAAAGATCATTTGTACATCAATTACTCACCCCAGTGAACGAAGAATCCACAAACTCAGAAAATGCTCCATGAATTGAAGTCATAGGGGTGCCGTGTTAACAAAAGCAAAACTAAACTAAACTAAAAGGTAAAATTATTATTTTGTTAATGGAGTCTGGCTTTGAAGAGAGCATAGATAAGTTTCAGTTTTAGTTCAGTTTCCTGTCAAAACTAGGTGTCTGTTTGGGAAGTATTGAGCATACGACTGGATAACTGAGACTTGGATTATATTGCACAAATTTTGTTAAAAAATGTTCTCAATTTTTGTATTCTTTGTTCGAGTTATGTGAGAAAAACAATTTTCTTCACAAATTCAAGGTGACACAGGGTGAGTAACAGATAAACAAATGATCATTTGAGGGGTGAAGTATTCTTTAAACGTGTGTGTGAGAGAAGTGACCTGAAGTAAACAGCTTTGTCCCAGTAAAGGCCAGCAGGATGCCGATGTTTGTGTGTAATTGAGCCTCTGCTGCAGATGGTTTTCCCGTGCCCTGTAATCTGGCCATCCGGTATGTAGGGGTATGTGTGTGTGTGTATGTGTCTGTGTGTGGGTGTTGGGGGCCAGTGGGGGATCTTTGGACCTGGTCAGAAAGACAGGTGTGCAGGCCTAAACAGTACAAAACCTCAAAACAACCGCAAAACCACAACACACATGAACACGCGCACACACACACACACACACACACACACACACACTTCACTTTTGGGTTTGCTATTAACAAGCAGCCACTTTTGGACTTCAGCTACATTCTCAGATGCTCTGCAGACTTCATACATCTTCAGACAGACAGACACAAAATCTAGACTTGACTTCATTTCCAAAACCAAAAATTTATGACATGTGCCTCTCTACGCTCTGTACCGAGCTGAAGTCATCCCAGTGAGACAGAGGGCTCCTGGGTTCAGTTTAGTTTTGGGCGCCTGATCATGTTCTCACAGTTTTTCCCATTTCCTGAGTTGCAAATCTGATATTCATACACATAGCTTTTCCTGGCCACCGCTGGCCAACCCTTAAGTTGTGAAGACATTAGCAGAGGCCGGGTTACGTTCCAGTTGTTTCTCCTACAAAGCTCAGAATATACAATGTGATACTGAACAGCCTCTCGTGGATGAAAGTGACTACTTGTGCATCTTCAGTGTATGACAGATTGCAGTGATGCGAACGCAATCGAAATCCTCATATTTGACCTCAGCGCCACTGTTTTTCGCGGCGACTGGGAACCCTCTGTTCTCTTGAAAAGCAGAGGAGCTCTCAGGGAAAAGCCGCTTAAGGCACACAGAGGGCAGAGAAGGGAGAGTGTGTTGGAAAAATAATCATTAGGGTGAATTAGACTCTAGGATTACACAGGGGGGGAGAGGAGACCTGCTCCTGCTCTTTTACAACATCCACTCCACTACCCCCAAATATACTTCTCTAAATAAACCCCACTAATTGTCCATTGATTTGTCCCACAAGAAAGGAGAGGGAAGGGAAGGGAACAACGGGGGAGGTGCAGGAAAAAAAGAGAGAAAAGTGTAAAGCAGACAGAAGGAGTCCCTGACCCTCTGTGGACCTGCGTACTTAGAGTAAGTAGCACAGACTCTGCTTATACAGCCTCTCAGTGATTTGTATAGCAGATCACCGGCCTGATGGTGGGCCAAAATGACGATCACAGTGGTGGGGGGGTAGACCCTGTCATCTGCATACTTTAAGTGATGAAAGATTGGACAGATCCAACACTAACTCCCACATCTTGACAAACAACAGTGGGGCCTCGCTTTGCTTGCACCTTGCACTTTGATGTCAATGATTTGTAGAATGATGGACACAAGGTGTACAAATGCTGCGTGTGTGTGCCTTTGGATTTAACACGTGTAGATATGCCAGTGTGAAGCATACATGTCCACAGTTTTAACTGCATGGAGAATTATGAGGCAGCCGCCTCGGTCAAATTATGTGCCACCAAATTATGTGCCACCAATTTTCTAATAAGCTCTGCACTTGGTAGATTTCTGACATTTGTAATTGTAAATGCAGCATTGTGCCAATGTGGTGGCACTGTATCGTAATTAGGGCTAGGCAATATATTGATATTATGTCGATATCATGATATGAGACCAGATATCCTGTAGGGCTAAAGTCGGAGATTCGAATCATCAGTCAAAGAGCCCTAAGTTGACTGAGTTTGCTTCAAGTCAAGCAGTCATTTTTTTGTTGTTGGGTTTTTTGCCAGTTAGTGTGCAGTGTACTCCTGGGAACGTTCTAGTCCCCTGATTCTGCTGCAGAGTGAGTGCTTCTCACCTTTACACTGCTGTTTGATACAGGCTGCTGCATACACAGTGTAGCAGCCTGGAGGAGGAGACTTTGCCCTGCAAGGCTCCAAAATCACAGTATTTCCTGGCTTCTGCGTAGAGGTGGTGAATTTACAGCTCATATTCTCTGGCTTTTTTTTTTTATATCTAGTGTCGGCAACAAATGTTGCATACTTCCGATCTGTCATTAGCGCAGTTAGCTTGTTTACTATATTGCGTTAATGTTACTGTCAAACTGAATATCCCGCTGAATCCTGTTCAAACTCTTAAACTCTTTATGGAAAAAAGGAGCAAATGGTCAAATATTTGTATTAAACAGCCAAATCTAATTCGACTGACACAATTCTTTTTGGATATTGTAAAAAAGTTGTCTTTGTCTTTTCTAGTTTTGAAGGCTGCATTATAGTAAAGTGATGTAATTTTCTAAGCTTATGAAATGGTTTTACAAGATATTCTAAATATCAGTATTTGTGGTCATGTTCTCAGCCTCTGACAGCTTCACTGCACAACTACTATTACTGTGACCACAGAAAATTGCAGATGGACATTTATTTTTGGGGGATTCACATTATAAACCCTACTGACTATACTATGGCCTTTTTTAAATCATATATTTAGTAGAACTCCTAAAATGCGTTGCTTATAAAAAGAGTGTTCGCTGGAGCCAGTTAAAGGCATGGTACATAAGCATGTGTGTGCACATGATCGAATGGTACCACCTCTGCTTTATTTTGAGCCAGGAAAAATCCTCCTTGTCTACCTTTTTCTCTGCTTCATACTCGGCCCAGGCAGCCTTGCGATCCTCCTCGCTCAGGGCTTCCTCCTCCTTGTGGTCCAGCAGGGAGTCGTGTTCGTGGTAACACACGATCTGGTCCTTATTGTTCTGCAGCATCTCAGCCAGGAAGGGATCCTACAGCAGGGAGGATGACAATAACGAGCACTATGAACAGGAGGAAAAGTTACAGCAAGAAAAGTCTGTTTTGGTGTCTATATGGGCACCTGGCTATTGTTTTAGTGAACCTATCCTTTAAACAAGCTTCCACGCTTTGTGTGAAGCATGCAGCATTAACAGGGGTCAAGTCTTCATGGAGAGCAAAGCAGTAGATTGGCTGAGTGCTTCTTTGCAAAAAGGTGCTCTTTAGATCCAAGGACACATGAGAACAACAACAGAGAAAGATCGATGTGATCCATAAGTCATGACCAGAAAATACCAGGCCACACTGCTTTGCAAAAATTACAGCCTTCAGTAAATGGGCTTAGCGCTTACACGTTTCAACTCACATCAGAGTTGAAACTTAACTCAGCCCTGACAACTTCATCAGGGCATGTAAGGTAAGTCTTTGCTAGATCAAAACAATGTGTTTCTTAATAAAATGTTCTTTTTTTATAGATCTCTTGTTCTGTTGGCAGCTGACCCCTGAGACATTCATAAACCTCTTACATGCAAAACTGATTTTAGCTTAATACATCGGTGCTTTGAAATCCAGCTAAAATCCAATGTGTTGACGTGTGCCTTAATATGTCCTCTCAAGACTTTCAATTGTCTTTTTAAAATAGTTTTTAGTGCACTTCTGCCTTCAGTCAACCGTCTCCAGCAGAGAGATGTCAAGTAATGAGAGGGAAGAGAGGGAGAACAGCATGCAACATAAATCCACAAAATGAACCAGGGATGTTGCAGTCACAAAATGCTTCTCAACAATGAGGCCACCGAGACTGTCCCCTAAGTCACTCACAATGCAACACGCACACAAGCGTTTAATTCAAAACATAGTTAATTTGCGTTCATACTGGAAAAACAAGGGACCAGTTAGCTTGTGTGCACCTGCATTGTAACTGTGGCAAACAATACAAATAGGCCAACAAGACCTGAATACACAAATCTAACCTCATCTCAGTTCTACCGCTTGGATTTAAGCAAGAAAAAACAAACAAACTTGGATTTGCCTTTGAGGAGGATTAACAGGACATGTAAAAAACACAACCACAAAAAATAAATAAATAAGGTTTTTTGGGGGGCTCTGGTTTCTATGACTACACTGTTATTGAAAACAATACCTGAGTAAAATTAAGAGAGCTGGGCCAGGCTCTGCTCACACAAACATGGTTTAAATTACTCTCTCTCCGCAGCACGTTTGCTTTTCTTTGTCTTGACTTAACTTTACATTAAACTGGAACTTTGCAATCTGGAAACAATGTCATACAGAAGTTGCATCATTAACTTCAACACGGGCCAATTCACAGAGGGGCTCTGCTTTCCTCTCCTGCCCTTCTCTGCCTCGCTTTGAACTGTGACAATGAGTGTGAAGTTGCAAACAAAATTAATCAAAGATGTCACTGGTATTAAGGAGGGGAAAAAGGAAACACCAAACTATGAAATTAAGCAGTGATTGCAGACCTGTATTGAATAAACAGAAAATAAACACCAGACCAGACAGAGTGAAACTGGATCCCTGAAGGGGGGGGGGGGGGGTTTGAGCTGCACGAAAACCACACAAGAACCTATTTTTAAGCCTCACAACTCCAGAGAATGACTGATAAGGTGGCTGAAACAGGTAGGAGCAGACACGGCCACAGAGCTTCACACCCGCATACCCATCAACCTCCAACACTTGGGCCCTGGACCCGATTGTCCTCCTCATTGACACATGTTTATGTTTCCCAGCCATCACCCTCAATCAGGACAAAACCAGGCCACCCCTGAACAACTAGACATTTTGGAGCAGTTGCACAGCCAGCGATTCAACTGCTGTTTTTGTTATCTAATTAGGACATAAAAGCACAGACGAGATTGTTGGCTTGACTCTGATAAAAGGCATCCATCGTGGGTTTTTTTCTTTCAACATAGGTGAGCACAAGGTCAAATAAAGGCCACAGTGGATGCCAGCACGGGCGCATAGGCTGGCACTGGTACAAGATGTGATGTGCCCACACCCTCCTAAACATCATAGTCAAGAACTTTTCAATGACTTTCCAGGCCCTATTCCCTCAAATTCAAGGATCTAATATAGCATAGTGTGAGACATGGATCAGAAGCACGCAATGAATGCCATTAACGCCGCTGCAAACCTGCGTCCCGGTGTGTGTGTGGGCTTTCAAATCTCCATGTGGGGCTCTGTGGTCAATGACTATGACTGACAGCCATCAGCCCAACCCTGCTGGAGAACACACTGTATGCAGTCAGCCGAACGTAGCCTATTTACAAATGTTTTATGTCAAAAAAAAAAAAAAAAAGAAAGAATATTTTCGTGCACCAAGCATATCAATTCAAGCACATTCAATAAGCTATGTATAAAAAATTTCAATGCCTTGATTTCTATTCTAAAATTCACAAACATTCAACGATGTTTATGGCTCATGGGAAGCCTGTATTATTACATCATATGACAAAGTCCAAACCTCAAAATCTGACTCTGTGATAATTAAGATTATCCCGTGGTCACTCAGACATTCAACTGATTTGTCACAGCTCCACATAAAAGGTAAAAAAAATCTACAAATTTTCACCTCTATGCTCTGCGACTGTCCTCTTGTACCGTCTGAATGAGGAGACTGATGGCCGATACTTCTGACTATGATGCAAAAACAAACTCTGCATCATGGAATTAGAAATTCCATTTCTGAAAACGATAAACCAATTCCTGCAATATTTTAGCACAGCTTGCGACTGATTCCTAATTAAACAGATTGAGTTGGATTATTTTTAAGTCAGTGACAACTACTGCCAACAGGCACAAGTCCACAACAAGAGCTGGCAGCTTCTTGCCCGTTTGCTGGCATAAACAGTATCTGCCATACTGTGAAAAACATCTCGGTCGCTCACCTCATCTGAAAAAGTCACAGCCTTGCTAAAGACAGACCAGACATGGGGATTTTATTTTTCGGTTAATGCTGTAGTTTAATGTTTGGTGCTAAAGTTTATGACAATATCTACAGCCTGTAGAAAGTGTGTAGGTTTTACTGAAATGCATTAAAGAGGAGCACTTTTGACCGTCGAACGAGTAACGGGTCAGTAGAGCTGCAGGTCAAATGACAGTACAGATGCTCACACTGGAACCCAGTGCATTCTGGGATACCCAAGTAATCCCCACCAGCAATGGCTCTGGGGTGGTCCGGTCCATCTCCAGTCCCAGCGCACTCAATCTGTGTGTGTATCCTGAGCCCACACTAATGATTGTAGGTAAACTGACCTGGGCTATTGTCATCCTCATGGAGCTGCATGGTAGAGCCTATCACTTTACTGCAGAGGAGGAGAGAAAGTCAGAGACGCTGGGTGGGCAGATGCTCAGACAGAAAGAGGTAAATTATCCCACTCAACTGAACTTGTATTTTTTTCTCCCTCTGAGAAAAAATATAGGGAGCAGGGTGAGTATTTCTGGGGGGTTGAAATCTGGGAGGGAATTTTGGCATTTGGCACAGTGTGTGTATTTGGCTACGTTCACACTGCAAGCCTGAGTGTTCAAAATGAATTTATTGCTCAGATCCGATTTTTTCCTCTTTTGCTGTTCAATGTGGCCAATGTCAGATTACAATGTAAACTGGTCATAGTCGTGAACTGACCCATATGCACAGATGACAAAAATGTCACACACAGCACACCATCATTACACGTAATTTATAGTTCTGCGTTGAATCAAAGCGTAGGTTACAGCGTAGGCTCCACGTCAATTTGGATCCTACACCGTAACCTAAGCCGTAGCCTAACGTGCACCTCCCCAGAATTGTAACTACGTGTCGCAGTGACGCAGACCTCCTGTCTGTCGCTGTATACTGACACCATTTCCCTCAGGGGAAATGGAGCTTGTATTTACTTTTAGTTCACAGATAAGACACAATAAATTGTGAGGACAGTAAGGCCTCCACTAAAACAGCATTTTTTTTTAAAGATATTTTTTGGGCCATTTTGCCTTTAATGGACAGGACAGGTAAGCGTGAAAGGGGGAGAGAGAGAGGGGATGACATGCAGCAAAGGGCCACAGGCTGGATTCTAACCCAGGCCGCTGCGGCAACAGCCTTGTACATGGGGTGCCTGCTCTACCACTAAGCCACCGACGCCCCACTAAAACAGCATTTCACGTCTTGTGTGTGATTTATCCTTCAGGGATTTATACTTGGGATTTATCCAGGTTTCATATGAGAAGAGGGAAAGATCGCCGCTAGGCTAATCAACACAATGTAAAATGCCATAGGCTTGTGCTAATAATGTTAGCATGTTGTATTTGTTTAAAAAAACTTTTTATTACTGGACAGTTGTTTTGTCAGTGAACCTTGTGAGTTGTAATGGAGCCAAACTGTGTGCCGTTACCTTTGTTAAATGTTGCCGTTGCCCCTGGCTTTTATAAGAAGAGGGAAAGATCGCCAGCCGCTAGGCTAAGCTATACGATGTAAAATGCCATAGGCTTGTGCCAATAACGTTAGTATGTTGTATTTGTGGGGAAAATGTGTCCGGATTAACACAAGTGTTTGTCTGTCAGTGCTATGAGTTATAGTGAAGCTGATTTGTGTACTTGTTTTTCAAATTGTCTCTATTAAGCCAAGTTTAATGTGTGTTTTGGGTGTGTTTTGAATCAACTAAACTTAACAGCACGTCACAGAAACCACTGCCGCTGACTAGTGTTTTGGAGGTGTAACTACAGAGTGACACAGACACACCACTGCAGAAGTAAAAATGCTCACAAACAGCATAGGCGACATGCGTAGGTCTGTGCACAACAATAAATCCCCTTTTAGGAAGCAAACATTGAGGCCACTGAAGTCAGTATCCACAGTTTAGTGTTTCTCACAACAACTCTCTGCTGCATAAGCAAACTCTACTGCTGTTGTTACACAGACGCATCGCTGAAGGGCCGTCTACATTCCGCTCACCTCCTAAGCTAACACAGCAGCAAGTAACAGCTGACACCAAGCCGTAAAAACGATCCCAACAAAGTCACAGTGACAGCGTATCGGCTCTGCTCTGTCATTAAACCCGTTCTGTTAGGTTAAGTTAGTCATTTGATGCAAAGCCCTGTCACTGTGTGTGTGTGCAGCTGGGGGGACTCTCGTAACTAGCGTGCAGCAGTAGTCTCCTAGCGATGGTCAGTGTTGATATTAGGGTGGGCTGCCACACATTAATCAATGTATAGGAAACACTGGGTTTCATTTATAAGTTGATGTGTTCATATTTAATAATGGAGGTAGATATCCACATCTGATGATAAGCTCAAGACTTTCAGTTTAGATCAAAGAATCTCGACAGATTGGGTTTAAATGACGGCCTGATAATCTGCCTCTCTTTTCTCTTTTCTTTTTTTTTTAATCTAAACAGCCCTTTTATTAAACAAAGTATCTGCAAATGTGCAGTTAATGTAAAAGAGCACTAAGATGGAAGTCTTGGCTTCAGCTGACTGCTATACACAGTGAAAACAGTTCAGCAGAGCAACAAAACTTAGTGAAGAAGAAGTACACTAATAACACAAGTCATCCAACATGTATGACATTTACCACTGTATGAAAGCCTTTCCATCGAGAGAACAATTTATGCCCTCCTTAAGCCAAATTCTTGTACATGTATATATTATGAAAATGGCTCAACTGCCAGCAGTCCATAAATGATGTAAAGCAGTTTTCAAATTCAGCAGCTCTCACATCAGAAAGATGAAAACATGGGAGTCGACATAAGTGGGCCTCATGTAGATTTTACAACTTGGCACAGGCACCGACGCGTACTTTACCAATAGACTTTAGGTGACGCTTAACTGTATAAGGTCTGATGCAATTAAACACCCGCCTGCATTAATAGCTCTGGGTTGTATGCAGGCAGGATTTTTGGCCGCATTATCAGATATTTTCTTGAGCTGAAAACATTCTCCACCATGTTAACCCAATTTCCTGCACCTAAACGGTCACTTATTGCACAGATACTGCTTTAAACATGCTTCCACAGTCACGTTTTATTTTATGTCTGTCATTGCCACAACAATAAACCTCTACTTAACGGAGAAAAAAACACTACACAGAAGGAACTAAATGTGCGGGAGAATGAAAATTGGAGATTGGAAAAATGGGAAAGGAAAACAGACCTTTGATTGGATTCCAGCATAAAAAGAAAACAATACAGAGTTAAAAAGGGAAAGAAAACGCTCATAAATTAAGAGAAAACAAGCCTGGAGGTGGCAAAGGGACAGAGATTCCCAGTTGTCACACTAAAGCAAATACTTAGTCAAGTTGTCCAGGAGTTTTTGAATGTATTCAAAGTGGCTGTCTCTGCCAGAGACTACTTTTGTTGCACAGGTGCATTAACCATAGCAACAGAGGGGGCCAAGACAGGATCCCAACAGCAGGAATGCAAGTGGCTGAGATATTTGTAATACCTAAACATAGCCAGTCAAAACTCTCTTTCCCCCAGCTGCACACAAATGATACGCATAACCCTACTGGCCTGCTCTAAACAGTTTCTCAGCAGAAATGCACTTAACTACAGGCACTATGCCTGACATCATGAGGCCACCCCTGCCCTCAAGACCACATTGTCTTTACACCCTCCAGGGCCTACACACAAGTCGGAGGGTTTATCTAGCTGTCAGTCAATTAACAAAGAAACAAAATCATGCATGTCACAAAGGGCTAAACAAAGACAATAAACATACCACATTCCTATAAAAGCAAGCCTCAGCTAGCAGCAGTAGGGGGGGTGTATTTCTACAAGAGCTCGCTACAGGGAGCGGCCAGCTGGAGCTGGACGGACAGGTCAGGAAGGATTCACACAGAGTCAATTAGAGCATAATGACGGAACTGACAAAAAATGGTAATCAGTTTTTTGAATAAATCTACATGACAAGCCGGCTGTGCAATAGCTGTAGTAGTTAGAAGAGTACAAATAGAGAGGTGGCAAGTTGTTGCTCAGTTTGATGTAAAGGGCTGTTCTCCACAGTCCACTGACTGGCCAGGCTTACAGTTGCCAGACTCTGCAGTTTCTCACGTTCCACAGACTGAGGGCAGGGCGATGCTGGAGAAGAAGTGGTTCATAGGACGTGTTATCCAACCGTGTTGGAAATCACAAATGTTTACAGCTGTTACAAATGGCAGTGTCAAAATTAACTTTCTGACTTTCAGACCAAAGGCATGTGATGGTTAAGCAGATCAGCTGATGTCACATATGGTAAATAGTGCTTCAAAACTAGGACTGTCTGCGGCACAACATGCGTAAAAACACATCAAGTTTTACCTGCCAGTGTGGCAGATAGCCTCTCTGAATTTACTTGTCAAACAGAGAATTTACCCACATTTGGTGCTAATGGGTGATAATTACAGACCCTGCCGAATGGCCACACTGGAAGGCGGGGTGAAAAACCGTCCGTCAGAGAGACGGAGAGATGCAATATCACTTACATTTAGGGACAATGCTGCACAGTTTCTAACAGTCTCCTCTGGAAGATATTTGTAGTGTTGCACTCATAAATGTGAAAAGTGACAGAAAGCCGGACAGAAGTTCAAACCCTGACTCTTATTACCTCTGCACCACTGGCCAATTATAGTGCAAAGTGAATGTGAATGTCTGATTGCTGGCTTCAGAGAAGTAACAGGAATTAGTCAGACACAGACCCCCAATTCCAATGTGAGAAAGGTGTGGGGGGAGAGGGTTTCAGTAGCTGTCTGATTAATTGGACAATATTCTGAAGGACTATACTGCTGCCTCAAGACCTTCTGGAAATATTTAGGCCACCATCTTTGTATGGCTTCAGTACAACAACACTTTTCAAAATTCGGCGTTGTTGGTGTTCTGTACATTTCTAAGCCCATTTTATTATCTAGTGGTGTGTTTCACCCTTTCCTTTTCACTGACAATGAAACAACAGCCTAGCCAAATAAAATCAGTAACAATAGTGACCATCTATTCACATGTTCAAGTTCAACAAGGGGTGGGACAAAATATTAATATGGGAATACATTTTATTACTTCCTCTTGCAATACATTATCGAAACACTGGCACCAATGATCAATGACTTTAGTAAATCATGCAGGCCCTTAAATGAATTCCCCTGCCAACCTGAATACAGAGTCACGACTCCTCATGGTGACGCTTATCAACTGAATGAGGGTAAAGTGAACAGAAATGGACTAAATTGCAGTGAGGAAACGACTCTCAGCGGAAAAAATGGCAGGCAGTGCAGAGTCGGACAGCAGAGGAAAACAAATCAGAGAAACACCTGCATCTTTTAAATTGAAAGACTAGGCCCACTTTGATTTTTACAACACAGATGGGGAAAAAAAAAAAAAAAAAAAAGAGAGACTATGGGATGTGCAAGACAGAGATAAAACAATTATTCTGCTGCATTTTGTTATGTCTTATGAATCCAGCGCATCCTATTTATTTACAGCCCAACAGTGTTGCCAACTTAGTATATTCCTTCCAAGGTTGAGTGACCTTTCAGACCCTCTAGGGACTTTATTTCTAAAAATAACCTGCTGTCACCATGGCCGCTACAGGTAGGGCCTACTGAGCTCTCTTCCATTACAAGGCACAGCTCTCTGGATGGCTGCTAACATTTCATTTGCAATGGCATCACCAAAATGCGTCAATGTGTGGAGCCACATAATTCCTGTTTTTTGCCTTTTTAAAAAGGGGTATTTTTTTTCTTCTTCAGTTACATTAGTTAGATGACTGCAATGTGTCAAGCACCACAGAACCATTGTATTGTGCTACCATTTTTATCATGGCCAAAATATCATGAGTTACCATGTGGTTCCCACCACTAATACAGAGACAGATTCATCATTTAAGAGGCAGAGACATCAAATATTTCCACAGACCAGAAAGCAGCAAACGAGGGAAGTGGCTCTTGCTTTTCCCTCGCCTGCAACGACACGGTCCCTTGCTGTTACTATCATTAGTGCTCTCTCCACCTGCAATCCAACAAGCTCAGGCATGTTTTCTGAAAGCTGGCAAAAAGCATTCTGGGAAGTATGAGAAACCACTTACCCAAGTAGATATAGACTGTGCAAACTAAAACTAATTTACAAAACTTTGAGCTCAAAAAACACCCTACATTCAACTGAACATCACCGACTGGTAATATATAATGCTAGAGGATTCAAGGGGAGATTTTCTTTTAAGGTCAAAGTGACTTCCTACCCCTAATGAGACAAGCATGGTGTGGCTTATTGCTCCAGTCTGCTCCTGTCTATACTGTGGTTCAAGTGCAGCCTCCCCACAGCCTTTCAGTGTACCTGACAGGGCCTAATGACTGCTGCAGCCATCACCTGCTGAGAGCACATACAGTGAGGTACGCCCACAGCCTGCCAGCTTGACCGACAGTGCACAATGCAGGAACATTTGCAGACAATGCTGCAGAGTCAGGGAGAAATTGTCCAAAGACGTAACTCCTAATTTTACATGTGGTCGCATGTTAGATGGAAGAGACATGGGTGATGAACAGGAAATAGGTGAGGGTGTCTAAGGATGGGTGGGTGGGGAGTCAAACTCCCATGTCTGGGCTGCAAGGACCTTCTTTGTCATTAAGAGGAAGTGCTCCTGCTTCCTTTGTCTCCAATTAGTTTCTCTGAGGAGCGCAGAGACATCTTTAAGAGAGGGGTTTAAATAATGACCCTTCATCATGCAGGGTAGGCCAGAGGGAGAAAAAGAAAAACAACTTTACTGAGCTCGCTTTGAACATTCAGAGGCATAGTGGCGAGTCAGGGCAACAGGTGGTCCTGAAGATGGTGGACAGGGAAGAGTGAGGACATCCGTCGGGACAAGGGGGAGGAAAGTGGAAATAAATGTAAAGTATGAGCTGAGATGGGCGCAGAAAAAACCATGGCAGGACACTGGCAGGTAGCGGACATAAAGAGAGAGTGAACAAGAGAGAAGATAGGTGGGAGGGGTAGCAGAGGAAAGAAATCTCGTCAGTGAGTTTTTCCCTACTTCAAGGCTTAATGCAAGCAAAAGATAAGACCAATACCAAGTCCAACTCAGCTTCATAAAAGAGACAGTTCACTGAATTTCAACCAGTGAACTATGGTAAACTTTCCTCCATCATACCAGGGGCAAAATCTCTCTGAAAGATATCATCCGCAGATTTTCTCTGGTTCCAGGGTTGTTACTGAAACTACAGACTGTACTTGTGCTTTTTCTGTATTCTGGCCACTATCTCTCTATCTCTAAAACTCAGAACAAACTCAGATCGAACACTAAAACCAGGCAGTGATAATAAAATATGAACCAAGATTTCTGTTACTGTGTTGTGTATTTCTCATCTCAAATGTTGTCAGAAACATATTTTAGCTACACATTTTAACAGTAATCCAAGATCATTTGTTACCAGTTGGCCGCCATATTGTTTCCTGTGTCAAAACAGACAAGCTCATGCTCCGTCACTCACCAGCGGCACTGACTGTTGGTTTTGTGTGGCACAGTGCATTCTGGTAATTGTTGGTTTTCTAGCTCTTGCGCAAAAGCAAGTGCCACAGCCCTCTTTGTCAGTTTTCTCTTGTTATGTAGCACCAATTACAAAAGTGTTTGTGTCTTTCTACTGCAAAGACAGTCCAGTTCTATGAAAAACACATCTTTCCAGTGGTGAAATACTTCTTTAAGCACAAATATCAAACACTGCCTCTCTGACCTGTGTGACCCAAGTTTTAAAGTAATGTGCCCTCTCTGGCTGAGAAAATAACTCTTCCCAGTGTGAGGAGTTTAGAAGAAGTACAAAACTCCCTCTGCCGTGGCTCGAATCATGCTCTCCTTCTGTGCAGAGCGTTGTTGGCTGAAAGTGATGGAGGGTGTCTGACTCATCTTCAACATCATTCCAGACGGCAAATTCCTTCCGTAATACTGCACTCCTGCTGCCACATCATAGTTAACCCCCTGGCCAAAACAGGTCAGCTTGTTAAAGAGCTTGTCAGCCTCTCCGTCTTTAATACTGTGTCACATAAATGTCACTGGGCTCATTAAAGATCATACACATCTAACAGGCCGCGGCTCAATGAACACATCTTTCCTCTTCAAATCTCCAACTGTGCTCCGCTGCGCTGTAAGCAGGCTACTTCTGGTTTAGAGGAATATGGAAGGTGAGTGCAATGATATCAGCTGCCGGCTGAGCGGATTCATGCTGCACTCCTACCTGTTAATACCCATGAAGGGAACAGTGACAAAGATCTTTTGACAGTGTAAATGGAAAACAGATTTTCCATCAAGGTGCACTGAAAGGCCTCTCAACTGTCTGGTGAAAGAGCAAGCGAGTTGAATACACAGTTTTTCTTTTATCCATTCTGTTTACAGACTTCTGCAGAGTAACCCAGGTCAAACCAAAACAAAGAGGTAAAACCACTTAAGATGATCTGAATAAACCCAGAGACTGCAAAAAGGGAAGGAGTGGAAGTGGATGGGAGTAATTCAAAGATCAACAGAGAAGTAAAAGACAGCAAGGAATTAATGAAAAAAAAGAGGAGTGCAGGTTTATAGCGGGGCAGAAGCAGTGTTGCAATGAGAAGACTATTTAGTAAATAGAAGTAAACACACAAATCTGTGCAGCTGTGCGGGGTTGGATGGCCCATGTAAGGGCTGTGTGTTCTTATTAAACCCCAGGGGGCCCAAATAGTGACACTGCACCTGCATTAAGGGGAGCAAAGGCGAGCGCAAGATTATGAAAGGAAACGAGAATAAATAGATAGATCCCGGAAAGGCAAGGCAGGATACAAGCTGGCATTGTGTTCAAACAACAGTTTATCACTCAAGTGCTAAACTTCAAAAGGAGGAACATACTACTTGGTGCAAGTTTAGAAAAACAAGCTTGGCATTTAAACTGGCATTCTGTGCCATGTTTGTTGAGGGGAAAAAAAGACTATTTTACTACTGTTAATAGGTTTCAGCTTGCTTTTCTGCATTTCCTTTGGGGATCAGTCTGAAGAAAACCATGAAATCTAAGTCAGTGGTTCGTCAAAGCCTAATAAGATGCATGATTTGTTCTGAATTTAATTTACAAAAATATGCTTGGTTCTAGAGAGCATACTTTGAACAATTTAAGCGCATACATGACACACATACAGAATGTGCATGATAGTTCTCACCTTAGGAAGCAAGGGCGTGGCTTTCTTGCTCTTCTTCCCTGAGGGATCATCCAGCATGTCTGGTTCAAAGGTGTAGAGCTCGGCCAGCTCGTTCGTTGTAAAGTGCCTCTCAATCTGCTGCTGGTCCACCACTCGGAATGACAAAGACTGCTTGGTTACCTGCCGGTCATAAATCTTCTCCTCCATTGTACCCTAAAAGAAAAAGACAATGTAATGAGAAGACAGCCAAGGAAGAATACATCTTTACTTCCAGAAAGTATCAAAGCAGTTTGATAATCTGACCTGGGCCAGGAACCTGTACACGTAAACAGTCCTAATCTGGCCAAAGCGATAGACCCTGAAGATACTCTGGACGTCGTAGGAGGGGTTCCAAGAGGCGTCAAAGATGATGACCCTGTTAGCCGCCACCAGGTTGATGCCAAGAGAGCCAGCTCGTGTTGAAATGAGGAACAAACGACCTCTGGGAAAGAGAGCGGGGAAGAGAGAGGCAAGTTAGTGCTTAAAATGCCCAATGTTTATGTAGATTTTTTGTTTAACCACAAGCCTCACACAGATTTACAATACCTAGGTTTATGAAAAAAAAAAAAAAACACTTGACACTTGGTGACTAGCAGATGAATTAGAATGGTAGGTGTAGTTAGCATCTTTAGTTTGTATTGTTTGTGAGCTTGTAGGATAACTGGCAGTGGCTGACACAACATTAGTGGTTGTGAAACATATACTAATATCCGATACAACAGGGTTGTTGGTAGAGGTTAGTGGAAGGAAGCCCCGGGGTTGGGTTTACATCCTTAAATTGCACACTCTATCAGGTTTGTTATCAAAACTTAACCTCTGCTAATGCAAACTCTGCTCCCTGTACTGACAAGTTCACTCTGCCCTGGAGGTTTCGCGTTTTTTGCTGGTGTTGTGTCGAAATCTGTTCCCTAGTCGATATGCTTTTTCTGTATTAGACAGCAATTGGCTTTTGTTAGTAACATACCTAATTTAGCTCACCCAACGTACATTTGAATCTCAGATTTAAGGGAAATGCATAGACATCACCCCCTTCAGTAAAAGAATGTGAAAACACTTCATGAATGACTAAATTTGCACAGATACAAGTCAGTATGATCATGGTCAGACCTTCTAGGGGACATAAACAGAAGATAAACACATTTTTGAGTGTAGGTTCAGTATATTACCTTGTGTTACTGGTGTCATTAAACTCTTCAGCCCACTTCTTCCTGGTGGTGGCATTGGTGGAACCATCCAGGCGATAGTAGTCAATGTTCCTGTACCACTTCCCTTCACCTTTAGATACATGTTAAAGTTATGAAATGTGCTGTGAATATTCAACATCTCAATCTGTGCTCCACAAAACCTTCAAAATGCATGTGTTACCATCAGCTCAGCCTTTTACTTGTCAAAAGGACTTAGTTTGGGTATTAGCAGACAGCAGATAGATGGTTGTGTTGGTTAGAGGCCAGCCGTGTTTAGCCTTCAAGATGGCCAACCCCCTACCAGCCTTCATAACCAACATCTCAGTATGTTTCCAATTACGGCACTGTGATCTTTTCATTACAAATTACAAACCCTTGAGCAAACATTTTTTTGTGGAATAAAAAGTCAAGGTCTAATCATTTTCAAAATGAAAGTAAAAACAGCTGCTGGAGTTTAATTAGGAACATGACCTTACACCAGCGGCGATGTGTGTGTGTGTGTGTGTGTGTCTGTGTGTGTTTAAGGGTAATAAGCACTCCAGCATGTACAAAAATGCATTTTGCATGTAGGCTGTCTTACAAGTGTGAAACCTGCATTTCCATGTGAAAATACTTCAGCTTTCTCCAAAGCTAACGCTAGCATTTTTTTATATATCGCACACAGTTTAGCCTGTTCAAAGACGACAGTGTAGACGACGGTGCTGCGGCCGTGCTGCCTGCTCTCTCCAGTTTTACGCCAGGCTCGGCTCCTTTCAAAGACTCCTTCCGAAGCACTCCTCCGGGGTTTTTTCGGACCTAATTGTATTGCGGAGTTTTGCACAGCAGTGACCGAAACTTCAAACTTCTCTCAAACCACAAAAAAATGTGATGGCACAACAGTCTCCCTCAGTACATTATTCTATGCTTTCTTTTGATTTTCACATTGGCTAGTCATCCTGTTTAATTTGTCTTCTGATTAAATCGGAACCGCTGAAACAAGTTGTAGGAAGCCTCTGCAAGTAATTGTTTGCTGGCAGACACTCTGTGCTGCACTGCTGGTTCTGCCGGCCTGAATAGAATATAATGTCTATAGCCTTACTGTTGTGTACAGCATTTATAGACTGAGCTGAGTAGTGATGCGTGGGTCGACCTGTTACCCGTGGGGCCCACGGGACCCGCAAATGGACCTGCAGGTCGGGCAGCAGTGATCGTCTGTTAAATCGGTCTGTAAATGATATTTTGACATTATTGGCTATTACTGTCATGGCATCCGAAGGTACTGATGCGTTGAGCATCTGACAGTCCACGGCTGTTTTCAAAACACACTTGTGTCACGTGCTCCAAAAGAAACTTGTTGCAACTTTAAACAATAATTTATTGTACAAAACGGGGGAAACAAACGTTGACAAAAACGGTTCCATAATTCATATTAAATTCAAAAGATAACGAAAAAACAGCTACAAGTTAGAGGGAATAATGATAAAGTGGTAAAACTTGGCACTGATCCACAGCCTCAGACAGATGCACTCAAGCCTGCCGTGCGCACAAGCTCAGGTAGGCGATGCAATATTTTCACCTTTTTAATAATGCAATTTAAAAGTTTTGATTTTTATTGATAACCTACATTTACCAACAACAAAAAGACTACATTTAGCACCAAAAAAATATGTAAAAAAAAATAAAAAAAATAATAAAAATAAAAAAATAAGTAAATAAAAAAACGAATATCGAATACCAAATTTTCATAACAAATACCTACCCATAGAAACGAATATCTGAATATTTGGGTACAGCCCTAGTGGTTAGGTTAACCCATTGACAGGCATGTCGACTTAGTACAGTGAGAATTTCTTGGATAAGAGGCCCTGTAAGACTGCACTAAAGAAATCTACCTTTGTATGGTGAGATTTTTTCTTCATCTTTAGCTCTGCAGGACAACTCCAGGAAATCCTCAATCAGGTCAAGAGAGATGAGAGACTGACTGAACACCAACCTGAGGATGAATGAGGATAGAAGATACACGAGGGTCATTTCACCACAGCTACATGTCATTCTGTGATTAACACAAACTTCCCAGTCACACGGCACAACAGATTTTTTTTTTTTTTTATTTGCACACAGACTGCAGGCACACTTACACTTTTTCATCTACTTCCTCTGCCATGCGCAGGATCTCAAAGAGGAGTATCATTTTTCCAGAGTGCTCCAGGACCTCAGCGTCAGCCTCAGTGACAAACTCCTTGTACCAGTCAGCACTGGGACTCCCTGGTGCTGAGCTGGCGGCCCGAGCTGTATGTCACACGAAAAGTTACTGATTAGTCTTCTGGCAGTCTGTAGAGTCTCACAACAAAAAGCAGTAACAAAGACATCAAACTTCATAAACAGAGCAGCTGCAGTGTGTGCAGATGTAAGCTGCCAAAGCAACAATGTCATGTCTATAATAAACTGACCTCTAAAGCAACTTTTGAAATTTAATGTTTTTCTAAAAAGATATGGGTGACACCAATGGTGTATGTGTTTAAGAGTAATCATTCTGAACAAAGGCAAAACAACCCAGATATTCCTGTACGTGCCGTTCTGGTCTCTCTAATGCTAAGCCAACTACTCATAATGCTCCCATATGTATAACAAACTTACGTTCTTCTACAGGCTCTGGTCTGTTCCGACCCTCTCCATTTCTGCCCCGAGAGCTGGTGTTCCACTCCTTGATGACCTCCACATCGTCACTGTCCGAGTCATCAGATCCTCTCTTTTTTCCCTTCCCTTGCTTCTTTTTCCTATTAGGAAGGAGGAATGATGGATGAGACGGGGTCAGCAAGAATAACAGATGCAAGAGAGAGGGTCAGTTAAACGATCTCTGTATGAATCTATAACAAGGGAGAATGGACTTGAGATCTTATTTTACTTTTTTGCCCTCTCATCCTCAGAGGTCATACTCATGGAGGATTCTTCTGTTTCTGAAGCGATGAACTCGTCCATGCTGTCCTCATCAAAGAAACCCTGCAAGAGAGTGCGCTCGCGTGAGTCTGTGCGATGATATAGGTCAACCAAACACTGAGAGCTGGATTGTGGGTAGCAGAAATGATGCATAAGGGAAAATTTTTTGCCACAGTGGCAACATGTGTGTTGTTCTCCTCCGGTGCATGACCTGTCAGCACTATGTTTCTATTGTTTTCCCGCAGTGTGTGTGATTTGCGCTAATGTATTCCCAGTTTTTGAGTTAGTGTTTAGTGTGGTTTAGTCTCGTCTTCCCCAGCCCTACCCTGTTTTCTTTGCTGATGTAGTCCAGCTGAAGGCACCAGGGATGGGTCCAGATTCTGCTGAGCATCTGGAAATCCTGGAAGAGTTTGGTCCCTGCGCGGCCCCGGCCCCCCTCCATAGCATTCCCCACACCTGCACACAAGGGAAAGAGTGTGAGGAGGAAGATGGATGTGTGTTTGCATTATGAGCTTGACAATGTGCCCTCAATCTCTTCATACATAATGACTTGTGTGGAAAATGAAGTGCAACAAAACTTGGGCCCAATCCCATTTCTTATTCTTACCCCTACCCCTCATTTCTGGGTGCAACCTTGCCCCTCAGAACAGAGTTACGAGGATTAGGAGGTTAAATTTTTCCCCTATGAAATGGGACAACCCTCGAAGACCCTGATAAGTCATTGATAGACGTTGATGCTGGTGTTTACATAAACAGACTGTTGCCAGACATTGTGAAAATGCCTTCTTCTGTTGCAGAAATTTGTTTAGCGTGGGCTATATTCAGCCTTTTGTGGGTTTCAGGATGCTAACAATTTGTTCACAACTTAAGTTTCATGCTATCAATCCATCTAACAAATCATCAAATATAAGAGAACACTGTTTCATTACCAGGCCACCGGCGGTGCTCCGTAAGCTAACCGTAGCGACCTGTGCTCAACACTGCACTGACATTAAAAGACCAGTAACCATTGCAACAACTTTGCAGCTGGAGTTAATTGAAAGCTAGTTAGCTTGGCTACCGAGACATCATCATACTAGTGATATCCTTTGTTATGCTTGTAACTTACTAATGATTTCTCATGACATTCAATGTGAAGTGTGCCTCTGAAAAACCTCTTTTTGGAGGGCCATGTAGCGCTGACACTTAAACCTACCCCTCTGTTCCAGTAAGAATCTGAATGCCTTACCCCTCAATGTGAATGTGCAAAACAGAGAGGCAAAGTCAAGTTGGGAGATTAGGCCTTTAACATACCAAGCAAATACCACAGAGGGTCAGATACATATTCAGAGCTTTAAGTTGTCTTGTGTAATCTGTTAAAATGGCAGATTTATGAACGTAGTGAATGGCAGCTGCTGAAATGTTAATGTTGTGACTGCTCTATGTTTTGGCCTGCATTGACCCAGGGAGGTCAGAAGTTACGTTGGGTTTAACAAATGCAGCAGCAAAAAGAGTAAACATTCGTGGCCACCCCCCAACCTCCCCTTGCAGACTGACTGGTGGTGTGGGTCCAAAAACACCACTGCGGAGGTCCAGAGCCACAGTCACAACTTCAGCACTGTGCCCTGTGGACAACCTGGCCTAATGAGCCACAGCACATACCACCATAACCCCCCCATCACTCCTCTTCTTACATACCGACTCTCCTGTTCTTTGTTTTCGCTTTTGGTGTAAAACCTCTGGCCCCTTCTCCTGCTAAATTTCTTTCCCTTTCCTTTATGCCCCCACATTCCCCCCTTTTACCCCCCACCCTCTGTTCCCTCTCTCTCCCAGAGCTCTTCATTAGGGAGACGTGGGAAACTGGGCTTAAACCCTGCCTGCGGCATTCTGCCAGCTGCCACTCTAAAACACACACGCACACACACACGTCCTGGGCCAGATTCTGAGAGGAAAGTCCACTAAACGACTTAACAATGCGGCATGAAAAAGTGAGAGACCAGAATGGCCTTCCATTTATCTAAAAACCTTGTCCGCGTAAAAGACATCCAGTCAAGAGAGCACTTCAAGAGAAACAAGGCTCCAGCAGAAGGACTTAGCCTAGTCCTAGACTATATGTTTTTCAGTAGAATACTCAATTGAATTTTCTTCTAGTCTAAGACTAGACTAAATCCATTTGAGCAATTAGACCTGACACTGTAAAAGCCCTGCTAGCAGCCCCTAGAGGCTCCACCTCTCCTAACACCCAGAATGATCAGAGTAGTTTGAACTGGGCAAGCAAGTGGCACTGCCATTCTCAACACCCTGTACTCCTGTTCACTCGAGCATGATTCTCACCTGTGAAGTGCTCCAGGTAGTATCTGTAGAGTTTACACTGGATGGGAGTCACTCTGACCGACAACACATACTCATGTTTGGGAGGCAGGAACTTGGTGAGCGCTGTGTAATCTTTCCTCTGGGAAGCAGAAAGAAATGACTCTTTTGAGGAGGCAAAGAGAACAAGAGTTACATTTTCTACTTAGTTTTATTTTTTATTACCTGGACACAGCCAGCCAGCATCTCATAGAGGATGTGAGCCCTCTTCTTCATGATCCGGACATCTTGAAACGTGGAATCAGCACACTGACCATTCTGAATGGGGTTAATGAAGCGGTTCCTGAACTCTTTAATTGACCCAAGAAGGTTCTCCTTGATGAAGTTCACCATGCAGTGGTCTGGTATGAAGACAAAGATAGTTTTAGATATATCCACAACCACACCAAATCTTGGTCTGCTGTCATCTACTTTACCTACTTGACCTTAGATATCCTTCAAGTATGCACTAAACAGAACAGGTTTCATGTACTATGCACCTTTTATATGGCATAAACAGCAAACTGCCCTCAAACTAGTGTCTTATATCCTCCTTAAATTTTTAAAGCTTTATTATATTAGCTTGTAGTTGTGTTGCTCCTGCTTTGTCGGTTTTGCTGGTTGTGCTTTTGTGAAGGTTTCTGTTCTCTTAATCTCAATGAGATGGACTGATTAAATCAAAAATAAAAATAAACCCAAGGCAGTCTCACATTCAACAAGGTTGTTTTGCAGAGGCGTTCCAGTCAGCACAATCCTCCTCCTTGTCCTGATAGAGTTCATTGCTTTGGACACAGCAGAGGCCTCATTCTTCAGGATGTGACCTTCATCACAGATTACCAGGTCTGGACCTGGTGACAGCAAAGACAAAAGGAAAGCTCGTCATAGTGGAAGTACAGCTGGAGACATATTTGGGGAAAAAAAAAGATGATTCCTCATTATGAACTAGTTGAGTGACTGATGTAACAACAGTGATGTCTTTTGGACTTCTTTCACAAACTTTTAAGCTTTAAATGATTATATCACCTTTAATACCAGAATTTCAGCCAGTGTCTGATAACTGTCTAAACAGATCACACTCCTTAACAGTTATGCATGCATGCAAAAAGACTAATGTCAAAGTCATGCAGATGCAAACACGTCAAATGGAGACTTAATTGATCAATACAACATGAATGTGTAATTAATATTTGAAGACCTTTACGAAACATTTGACTTGGATAGTCCACCTACAGATAGTTTATAGAGCAGCGAATTAGTTGAGCTTCAACAATACAACCGTTTCGCTTTATTCTGTGGATGTTTATTTATAGAGTACATGGACAATTTACAATTCATTCTCAGAATAATTTCGTTTAACTTGAACTATTCACTCATCCTGTGCAGTAGACTCAATTAAGTTAAACTATATTACTCCAAGAACATGTAGGTATGTTCATGAAGTGCCACATACACTCTATAGATAATCTATTAAGCATCTACAGAATAAAGTGAAACAGCTGAATTGTTGAATCTCAAATAATAAGCTGTTCAAATGTTACATATACTCTACAAACTATCTGAGGGTGGACGACCCAAATAAAGGGTATTTAACTTTCACAGCTGTCCTTTATCTTTTCTATTAGTACCTCAAACATTTTGTATGTTGGACCAATAAGCAACATAAGGAACATAATCTTGGAGGAGGGTTGGTTACCAAACTCGATGTGGGGTATCAACCAAACGTCTGTACTACAGAGTACTGATTCATGTTAAATCCATCTGTGCCACATTTTGGTACCCAAGAGTGCATCTGGGTGACAATGGATTTTTAGTTGACATCTGACATGCCGATATATAACAACTCATTTGGCCGATAACTAATATTGATATATCCATATAATATGAAAAATTATGCAAATTTCTTGCCCAAATCCTCGCTGGCCATTAGCTAGCTCAGCAATTGAGTTTACGTCGGTCAGCAGATCAAGAGAGAATAATGCTACATCAGAAGAGGACAACACATCACTGCGGGACTTATCCTTGGACACTGTAGTTTTTGAAGTTTTTGAAACTTTTTTCCTGTGAAGGACCTTGTTAGGCAGCAGCCTCTGGATTTACCGCAGTCTGGATGGTGCGGTGTTATAAGTTACTAAATTCTGAACACACAGATTTACTCCTCGGAGCTCCAGCGTGCATACTACATAGACTTTCACAGACTGTAATGGTACGCCCAACTGTTTTATTGTTCAGTAAGTTTTATTCGTAGCAGTTTGTTAATACAATAAAATGACAAACTTGTTTGGGTGTCTGGTTACTTTATGGTGATTGTGAATTTTATCTTCACACAGGGGTATCATCATCTTGTATTGTATTGTAAGTCCTTCTGCACCAAAAAGTTAGTAATCTTTGGTTAATGGCCCTTTCATTGACATTTACACAATTGCCAAAGTTATCTAACGACTGTGAAAGGGTTACATGTATTTAATCTATTTGTCTTGTTTGTTTTATTTTTTGTCATTTCTATTCTTTATACATACTTGTGTATCTTTCAGATATGTTGTTTTGTTACCTGTGCTGCATCATTTATCTGATATTTTGTACATGTCATATAGACCAAACCACTGACGTTATTGTGCATCCCTAGTGAGAACACAGGGTTTAGACAAGAGGTGAACTGCCGTGAAGCACCTGAAGCCTAAAAGCCAGCCGTGGAGCGCCAAAGCCAGGAATGGAGCTCAGCTTAGCTGCCAGATTCAACTTCAGACAGGTGTTGGAAGCACCCCTTAGCCAAGAAGCCAGCAACGGTGCTCCTTTGGCTTCCCAGCAAGCCAAAACTATTGTTGCAGCGCCGATCTGCAGCAATAGGTTTGGCATCTGGTCGAGTTCCTTTTCCATTTTAATTTAGTAATAGCCTTATCTTACTGCTAGACGAGCAGAAACGCACACAAGCAGACAAACAGAGACAGAAGATGAGCTCTATGTGTGACTAGAGAAGAGCAGAGGAGCAGAATTGTGTATTTGTCTACTTCGTCACCCCTGCAGCTTGTTCAAACATTTAATTTTTGTTATTACAGAGAAAGTTAAGTCTCGAAAAAAGCTACCATTGGATACTGGTACCGAATTCCAGATACTGGCACCAGCAGTTGTATGTTATTAATAAGAGCTCATATATAAGGGGGATGTTTTTCTAATTTTTTGTTTGCTTTAAGTGGCAGTTTAAACACAAACGCATTACACAGCACTGTACCTGGATCTACCAGTGTCCTCTGAAAGATTTCTTTGAGCTTCTTGCTCTTGATGTTCCTGCCCTGTGTCAGGTTTCGGTACATCTCGTAGCCGATGATCATTACACCACCCGTGTCATGCCATCTCTGGAGAGCGTATGATCGCTCCTGTGGTCTTTTTACTGTGGCCAGCTCAGTCACCTGATAAACACAAGATACACATTGATCAATAAAAGGAAGGCATAAATCAGGAATGTAATTATGCACATACAAAACAAACACCAGCACATTTGTCAAACAGGACCTTAATTAAAGGATACAAAACCAACTGCTTACCTCTAAACTCTCGTCATCCTTCATTCCTTCTTGCCACTTCTCAAACTCGTTGAGCCAATTAAGGACAGTGTTCAGGGGACAAACCACCAGCGCTGTGGAGAAGTCGAGCTTCTCACAAAGGAGCAAAGTGTGGAGTAATGTCACCACCTACAGGGCAAAAGCAGAACTACAGTTAAAACATGGTTAACAGTGTGACAACATACAGGTCAATGATCAGGGTTTAACAGGCTCAAGGCAGCAGTTTACATGTGAAATTCTTAGTTATAACTTGTGCTACTACAGGTTTGTGACACCTAAAAAATGTTGGGTTGATGTTTGTACAAGACTGGCAGTTTCTTCAAGTAAACGCAGTCAACATGAGCCAAGTGTCTGTACATAGCCAGAAAACAGAAAGTATTTTGTGTTAAGTACTTGGACGAAAAAGAAAGAAAATAATGTTTTACAATTCAGACAACATAATTTTGGTTCATTTATTCAAAACTAAATAAGCAATTCCAGGTACACAGATACAGTCAGGTCCATAATTATTTGGACAATGATACAGTTGTCATCATTTTGGCTCTGTACACCACCACAATGGGTTTTAAATGAAACAATGAATACCTGCTTAAAGTGCAGACTCTCAGCTTTCATTTAAGGCTTTTTTTCAAGAATGTAGTGTGAACCATGTAGGAATTACAACCATTTCTTCACACAGTCCCCCGACTTTAAGGGCTCATAAGTATTTGGACAAACGAACGTAATCATCTATTAAACAGTCAGTTTTAATACTTGGTTGCAAATCCTTTACAGTCAATGACTGCCTGAAGTGTCGGACACATAGACATCACCAGATGCTGGGCTTCTTCCCTGGTGATGCTCTGCCAGCCCTTTACTGCAGCCGTCTGCACTTCCTGCTTGTGTTTTGGCTTCAGCAAGAGACACGCATGCTCAGTTGGATTCAGGTCAGATGATATGACTTGGCCATTGCACAACATTCCACTTCTTTGCCTTAAAAATGTCTTTGGTTGCTTTTGCAGTATGCTTCAGGTCATTGTCCATCTGCACTGTGAAGCATCGTCTAATGAGTTTTGAAGCATTTGGTTGAATCTGAGCAGATAATGTAGCCCCAAACACTTCAGCTTTCATCCTGCTGCTCTTGTCAGCAGTCACATCATCAATAAATACAAGAGAACCAGTTCCACTGGCAGCCATACATGGCCATGACATAACAGTACCTCCACCATGCTTCACTGATGAGGTGGTGTGCTTTGGATCATGAGCAGTTCCTTCCCTTCTTCCTTCTCTTGTCTTCCCATCATTCTGTACAGGCTTTTTAGATGGTTTTTGCCAAACTCTAATCTGGCCTTCCATTTTTAAGGCTAACCAATGGTTTGCATCTTGTGATAAACCCTCTGTATTTATTCTAGTGAAGTCTTGTCTTGCTTACAAGAGCAGCAGGATGAAAGCTGAAGTGTTTGGGGCACCATTATCTGCTCAGATTCAACCAAATGCTTCAAAACTCATTAGACAATGCTTCACAGTGCAGATGGACAATGACCTGAAGTATACTGCAAAAGCAACCAAAGACATTTTTAGGGCAAAGAAGTGGAATGTTGTGCAATGGCCAAGTCATATCATCTGACCTGAATCCAATTGAGCATGCGTGTCTCTTGCTGAAGCCAAAACACAAGCAGGAAGTGCAGACTGCTGCAGTAAAGGGCTGGCAGAGCATCACCAGGGAAGAAGCCCAGCATCTGGTGATGTCTATGTGTCCGACACTTCAGGCAGTCATTGACTGCAAAGGATTTGCAACCAAGTATTAAAACTGACTGTTTAATAGATGATTACGTTCGTTTGTCCAAATACTTATGAGCCCTTAAAGTCGGGGGACTGTGTGAAGAAATGGTTGTAATTCCTACATGGTTCACACTACATTTTTGAAAAAAAGCCTTAAATGAAAGCTGAGAGTCTGCACTTTAAGCAGGTATTCATTGTTTCATTTAAAACCCATTGTGGTGGTGTACAGAGCCAAAATGATGACAACTGTATCATTGTCCAAATAATTATGGACCTGACTGTATGTACCAAAGGGATAGAGACACACCCATAGTTCTGTAGTTTTTCACATCATCAGCTTAAAATTAATGTACTGTTTCATTCCATATTGCACGGCTTTAATGTAGTTATCACCACAGACAGGCATGCTGCTCTCTCCTCCATACCTGCAGAGTTTTCCCCAGACCCATACAGTGGGCAAGGATGCAGCCGGAGCCAGCAGACTTCTCGATCTTCCTCACAGATTCACAGCAGCAGTCCCACATGAACTGCACCCCTGAAATAAATCACAGAGGCCGACATCAGTCCAGAGCATCTCAGTGCTTCACATGGAGAGTTCGCTAGTATCAGACATTCACTTATATTCCACAAGACACTCTAAGAACTTTTATCTTCTGTACTATCGGACTTTTCTTAATCAATATTCACTGAAACACAGAAGGCCATCTCTTTGAAACGACCTACATCCATCACTACAATTAGCAACCACATTATTGTTATTCAAAAAACACATGAAAAGGACTGTCATTTAGAAAGAATCTTAACACTTAATGGATTCATTTGTATTACGTCTCAGCTCGTAAATACAAACTTTTATGTAATTGGTGTATTTCTATCAATTTTGTATTATTGTTATTTAACAGGGGAGGTATCTCCATACGATATTTTTGACTTCTAACTTATTTTGCACAATGTTCAAAACTTTCATTATATTTTTGCCTTGTCTATACACGTGTGTGCAAATAAAAAAAGGGAAAAAATTATTGCAGTTCATCCATGTTGATTTTTTTCTGTAACCAAATTCACTCACCGTCCACCTGGTGAGGTTTGAGCTTTGTGACAAGGTTCCTGTGCACCTGTACCAGTGGCTCCTTGGTCTCTTCATCCTCATCCAGCACCAGCTTGGTGGTGATAGGACAGGTTACCTGGGAAGACTCTTCCACCACAATCACCTAAAGAAGGATCAGAGATAGAGGAGTCACACAAACATAATTTCATCACATGACGACAGAGTCAAGGCAGCCAAACGAAATAAAATGAGGCCACGTTTTATCACTTTTTGCACACAAATTCCCCATCTCAGGCTAACTGAAACACTACCTCATTTTGGTTAATTTGTGCTCAAGAGATAAGTGTTTAAACAGTGAGCATCCATGTGCGGCCCACATCCCGTGGTCCCTCCTCCTTTTTCCTGGTCTCTAGGAGACCATAGGTGGAGACCTGAATTAAACAATTCATGACCTCTGATGCTTCATCAAGTTCATCACATCCTAAATCTATACAAGTGTGTGATAACACTGTGTGATTTAAGCTCTCTTGATGAACAGGAAGCAGACTTAGATTTAAATAGATTAATTTTAAGTTGTTCAAAACACAACTACCAGAGCCTAATTCAGGTATTTTAAGTGACAGAGTTATTAGTGCAAGCAAGCTACTGCTACAATATCACAACTAGTAGGCTTGCAACAGTAGTCAGCGTTACCGATGTTACAGTGTTCAGGCAGACACCAATTACACAACTTGCCCACCACCCCCATTGTTGTTTTGCCTTTTTTAATCAATACTTAGCCAGGCCGACAATGCAACACTTTAATTGTCTGCTTCGTACAACAGCAGTAGCTGAGTCGAAGCACAGAGTAGCAGGAGTCGGACTGCACTTGTGATTGAAAGTAAAAAAAAAGTTGACTGACAAGACAATGGCAGATGATTTGGCGTTAAAACGTGCAATATGTAATTTTCTGCCGCTAGGGGTCTCAAACCAAAATAGTAACAGAAGACGGAGTTGGATGACATCACGAAGTAGAGTGGGATCATGGGAGTAGTAGTCATATAACAGATACAGATCTGACGTTCCTCACTCCGTAAAACCGAAACTGACCGTGGCAGCTCTCTTCTTATCCCAAATTCTTCTGGGATCGCTTGGTTGACCTGTACGTTTCCGTTTTACTGGCTTGTTTACCAGGACAGCTTCGGTGTCAGAAGATGCAGCAACGGTCAATGCATAATCATGATCCATGACGAGTTAGCTTAGCCTAGCAACAGTAACGTTCATTCTCTGACGTCTCATCCGGTCTGCTTCTTCTTCTTCTTCATTTAATGGCTATGGTAACTGGAGTTACGTCGCCATTGACATGCGACCTAATGTCACGGTCCGTAACTTTTATTAATATTTCATATTTATCTGGGTTTGAAAAATTGTTGAAAACATTTCTGATAATCAAAGTACACAACTAAACAAACTATATAATATTGGTTTAGTCATTTTTATGTGGAAAAACTACATATTATACCTTTAAGTGAAAAGTAAAAAGGCCTATTTGGCAATATTTTTTATTTAAACCTTATGCTAAGAGGGAACCTGGTAACGTTAATGAGGAAAGAAAGAGTTGGTAACATCGCTAAGAAGTTAGAGGTATGTAGCTGTCGTTGTCTTCATCTAACAGCTCCTTGTTCCTTTGCTCCCTGCAATTTTTCAAATTGACCTGCTGCCAACAGGTGCTGTTTTGTAGAAGCATATTTGATGAACGATAACAGTAGTGCTAATCTGGTTGACAACCCACCACATTACCCATGAGTACTTCACAATAAAAGTCAACTCATGTTTCACCAGTTAAACGCTTTAATGCGGGCATGCCCAGAGTGCGGCCCAGGGGCCAATCATGGCCTCTGAGCCAATCTTAAACGGCCCGTGACTTGTCTTTCAGAATTTACTAGATGTGGCCCGCCCCATAAATTGGCTAGTTCACTTGGCATTTTTTCTGCTCACCTCACGATGGCAAGACTGTCAGTTTGTTGACATGGACCAAGGAAAGAACTACGCAGGTGGAACTAATGTGTTTTTACAAGAATTTCCCCATGAGGAAGCATCATCTATCTGTCTATCTATTCATCTGTAAATAAGCGAAGGGACAGTTACCTAACAGCAGACATTTCCTCCTAAGTAGCTACATGGCCACAGCAAAGAAGCAAAAGTCATCAGCGAAGGCTGCTGCTTTTGAGAGTGGTGGAAAGGTGAATATGTTTGGCCTGGTTTTTATGTTTTTGTTTTTTTTTTAATAACCCATATGATGTGAGAAGCAGCTGACCCACATTCAGAGGGTTTGGACACCACTGCTTTAATGTAAAGCTGCAGCAGTAGGAACTGTTTGGTTTGCATTAGCAATAACTTAATTCAGTGCCCTTCAGATATTGAGCATCACAGACGAATATCTTTTCTTGTGAGATGTCAGGTGTAATCGGTAACCCTGTCAATGTTACAAGCATATTTACGGGAGGAAAAATGTCCTCAGTGTGGCATACCTATACACAAAAATAAACAGCTAACAGGACACTGTGTTTCAACAATATTCTACTTCACATGCAGAGTTTCCCTCTACTGTAGTAGGGACCATGGAGATATGAATTATTACATTATTCTTCAAAATAAAGCTTTAAAATAAAAGCAGCACCATTTACCAAAGTAAAGCCCACATGTTGAATGGATTATTGTTTTGACTGTCTGTTACTTAGCAGAGCTCGCTGCCAGCTACATTTCTGACCGTTTACCAGTGTGGTTTCATACATTTATAGCTGTACACGACTAAATTTCTGGATTTAAGGTGAAGAAACCGAAATGAGACTGATGACTGGTCTTTTACACATGTAAAACATCATCAAACTAATCCAGCACTGTTATGCACATACCAATCGGAAGTGTAAGACAATGACCTCTAATCAAACTAATGCCTCTCCTTCCATTTCTCACACTCTGATGAGCACTTTTTGGAGTTTAATTACTTAAGGCGAAGTGGACTATTTGATCTGACAGTGAGAGATCAGCAGCAGGCTGGACTGTTGTCAGTCTGCTGAACTCAAAGTGGTTATGTCTTGTCCACATGTCCATCACTTGCTTGAGTATCTACATGATAAAGTGCTGCTCAGCTAGTAATTACTTCCTCTAGAAACTGAGAAAAATCTTCAAGTTGTATCGCAGTACTGAATGAGGTCTTGAACATTTCTCCTGGAATGCCGTATCATGAGGAGACTAACCAACCCTAGTGTTGGAAATGTAATAGCTGAAGGCTTTGAACACACAGCCTGTGCTTCAGACCAACAGCGGAAGATTTAATTTTTACCTCTCGCAGTTTCTTCCTCAGTGCCTCTCTCTCAGCTATACGTTTCCTCCTCTCCTCTTCTTCTTTCAGAGCATCTCTCGTCTCTGTCCGCAGCTTGTCGTCCTTCAGGATTTTGCGGATCTTTTTGCGTCCTTTGCGTCCGTCTTCATCTCCGTCTTCATCACCTTCCTCTCCGCTCTGTGGAAATGAACATTAAGTTCAGCCCTCTGATCTTCAGCCCTTAGGAAAAAAATTCACTTCCTATGATCAGTCGCCAAGCAACCATATGATTAATTTGTGCCCTCAATAATCCTCACAACACACTCCAGGGGTAAGTTCAAATAACATTTTATGTGTCATGCATGACTTGACTAGTAAACGTTATGTGGGTCCATCTCCTCTACCTGGCAAATCCTGCCACAGAAAAAAAAACACTTTGGGACGGTTCAAGACGACTACCAAGTGCTCTGCATTTTAAAATACCTTCTCATTGCTGGATGAGGAATCCTGAACTTTGATCCTGCGTCGCTTCTTCTTCTGATTATAACTTCTTTGTTTCTCATCGTCCTTCTTCTTCGATGATCTACAGACACAAAACAGAATCACTCTGAGCAAGAGCAGCAGGAAATCAACCCAGATCCAGTGTCAGCAATAAATTACTACTGATTAGATGTAGTGTTCTCTTCTCACCTAGTCTTTCGACGCTTCCCCTCATTCTCCGATTCACTAAGCTCCTCGCTTATCCCCGACTCTGCACTGGTCTCTGACTTCTCAAAATCTGAGTCTGAAGAGTCATCGCTGTCTACTGATAGACAAATAGAAGAAACAAAAGTCACTTGCTGGTATCATAATTAAATATATTTGCGCCCATATTCTTGGACATGGCACACAGAGCAAATAGAAAATGAGAAAGGACCTTTCTTCTTCTTGCCCCCCTTGTTCTTCTTTTTACTAGCAGTTTTCTCCTCCCCTGATTCTCCCTCACTCAGAGAGAGTTTATGACGGAGTAATTTGTGGCGTCTGCTGCGCTTCTTCACTTCAATGTCAGAGCCGCTTGAGTCATCTGAATCCTCATCTTCAAAGACAGAAGCAAATAGTTTGAGACGATAAACAATGAAAGTCTTAGGTGTAAAGAGCTAGACATATTTAGCACACGTATTCTACCTTGCTGCTCTTCTTCATCTTCTTTTTTAACTTTCTTGGAGGACTTTTCATCCTTTCCTGCGCCTTCATTATCAGAGGAGCTCTCTGCTCCAGAAGAGTAGTTGGATTTTATTTGGGCAAGAAGCATTTTCTTTGCAATCCTTCGGAAGAAAAAGAAAAAATACACACAGACACAGAGAAAAGAGGAAGAAGGTTCACATTAATAACATCTTATAAAGTTAATGAACACAAAGTTTAAATTTACAGACAATCAGATAAAATTATCCCTTAGCTAAATCACGTGACTTATTGACAAATGATAATCCTTTATATAAATATAACTCACAAGAAAATAACATATGTATTTTCTGCAATTTACCATAACTAGTGTAGTACCCATTCAAAATGTGCCTGATCAGAACGAGCTGATTGCTTGGCCTCTGGTTTTACAGCTTGCAGCTTTCTTGGGAACCTCTCATCCAAACAATTTCACACTCTACACTGCTTCTTTGAGTCCTTAGCAATACACCTGCCATGACTCAGTTTGCCTCCCCTTGCAATGCTAGAATATACATGTCATTTGCCAGCAGGTACCGACCTGGGATAAACGCGTTCAATATTAAAGTTACATTGCTGACGCTTGAAATTTTCCGCTATTGATTTTTTGGTGACTCTTTTTAGGTTCCTTAAATACATTTTGCTGCTGCTCCTGTCCACAGCAGTACATTGTTTAGCGTCTGTGCCAGTAGATTTAGTTTATCAGCAACACAGTGCACAACATGAGCACAACAGAAACTTAAGTTTGGTGGGACCATCATGTTCAACTATATATCTTTACAAGTTAGAGTTACGGCTGAAAATGATGAAAGAAATGAAATAGTTTGCCAATTCCACATATCACCACAACTGAAAACGATTGCTAATTGTCTATCTGGAAATAACTGTTGTTGTTATTGCGATATCATGGTGACTTGACCCATGGGGGTCACCTCTAAATATGCTACACAATGTGTACACTGAAATCTCCACCACCACCACCACCACCACCACCACACTGAGACCTGACACTGTCAGTTGGTCGGCAACCTAGAAGCATGTCTTGTTATTTGAGCTGACAGTTACATTGGATGGGGGCATTCATGAAACATATGAAAGGAAAAAGTTCCGGCATGCTGAGCTAGTGGTGGAATCCCAAGAGGCAGGCTGGAGAACAACAACCTATTGCTGATGTAACTTTGTGACCCTATCAACCAAGTATTGACCAAGCTGAGACATTGGTTTCACGTAAGCGGAAGTCAAAAAAGTATTAAAAGATCTCTAAGAAGAATCAAAAAAGGGAAGTTTTGGCTCTGGTTGTGAGGAAGAAATCAGAGTTAGGGGAACTAAGAAACCCCATGGTGGAACCACATGACAATCTAAATCCAGCTGCAGGGAGACATCCCTGACTGCTGCCCTACTATCCTGAGATGTTCTGAGAACAAAGGGGCAAAACATCAATGGAGGATGGCTGCCAGCTGAGTCCCTACAGATGCTACCCAGGCATGTGCAGAGCTGTGACAGGCAGAACCGCCGCACAGGTTTAAACACCATCCTATCACCAAAACAAATATATCCTGTAGATCTCAAGAACTCACTCTCTACACTGCATTTCTTTAGGTCCTGAGCAATACACCTGCCAACTGGGAAGTCAATGGGATGAATGGTTGTCGAGAAAATGGAAGGACAAACAGAGAGAGGGACTCCTTTCATTTTGGTTAGACTTTAGAGCAACTGGAAAGTCACAGGTGATGTGATTATCTATTTCTGCTTTGAGCTCATTAATGCATAACTGATGGAAACACTGGCAGCCTGTAGAAATATCACTATGACACTATGACATTACTATGGGTAAAAATTAAGGGTGTAACGGTACACAAAAATCTCGGTTCAGCACGTACCTCGGTACACAAGTCACGGTTCAGTTTTTTTCGGTACAGTAATGAAAAAAATAGACAACTATCAAATATCTTTTACTTATTGGTAACCTTATTAAAACATACCACCACAGCAGTTAACTCTTTTTACACAATTTTTGAATGAAGCAAATATATATAAAATCCTGCTTTTTCACATTGTTTGAATGAAAATAGAAATATAAAAGTGAAAAATAAAATCTATATAAATATAAATTTCTGCTTTAACAGTTTTACTCAATTAAAATAAAAAGTATAGTGCAGCTGGTCAGCTTTAAAGCCTGCTCAGATTCAGTTTTACTAGGAACTTACTTAGCTTTCCCACTTTGTTAAAGTGCAGTAAAAAAAACATGCTTATATCTAAAGTGCAGCTTAAACAATTTTACTCGACTCCAATGGCGTTGGTTATTTCTTTAGCGTGATGGTCAGGGAAACGCTCTTTTTTAAACGACGACGATATCGTACTTTGCACCAGATTGCTTTTTCTAGTCGTGCCGATTGACGTTCAAACTCGGGTGGTGTCGCTTTAGATACGTTAGCATGTTAGACGTGTTTCCAAGTACATACCCGACTGCTTTTCAGCAGTGTTGGCACACTGTTTTTGTCTTGTCAACTTGTTTATTTACATCTTTGTATTTTACCCTGAAACCAAAGTGTTCCCAAACGGAGGACTTAAGGTTTGCGGGTGGGTCCTCAGGTTCATCAGGCTCACTTGCCACGTTGTCAAAATGCGAGAATGCGCTGCACAAAGTGAAAGCGGAGATTTACGGGACTCGGTCCGTCACTCAATTATGTCTGTCGGGGAACTAGATATTTTAAATGGTTCGGCTCGCAAAAATGGAATTAAAATAAAACAAAATAATATCCTGCACCCAATAATTCGGTACAGGGCCGTGCCGAACCGGAAGTCGCGTACCAAACGGTTCGACACAAATACATGTACCGTTACAGCCCTAGTAAAAATACAGATTCACAGGGATAAATCAAAAAGAAATGCTGCCACTGGGACTGTGAGCCTTCACAGTTGGGCCTGATGAGTCAAGTTGGCAATATGCTGTCAGAGTCCAGCAAACATATAAGGTCAAACAGCTCTACCTGACAGAGCTCCTTAAACTGTCTCTAAAATTAGCACAGCAGCAACAACACAGTAAAAAAGATGCTTTCATTGTAGACCTTAAACGATGGTAATCACAACTCTTTTGTCTTTAACTTTACAACTTGTTTTGATAAGTACCTGTTTTCAGGATCATCATCGTCATCATCTTCACAAATCTGAGGGACTTTCTCTTTATCATCCTCTTCATCTCCTACATAACAAAGTAGCACACAAGCTTTGAATGGAAGAGCATGAGTCATTAAAAGATAAATTTGACATTTTGCAAAAAAGGCTTATTTGCTTTTTTTGCCAAAAGTTGCCTCGTAAAACAGTGAGCTTTAAATGTGCCACTGGGGGAATTTTTGACAAAGCCCGCGTAGCTTTATGCTAAGCCAGTAGTTCTCAAAATTCTTCTGTCATGCCCTCCTTCAGAAGCCGAACCCTCACAGTTTCAGTGAAGTACAAGTCAGCTTGATAGCATTAGCAAACTCCCCACCTGCAGTGGCTCTATGACCCCACTAGGGGGGCACGCCCCACAGTTTGAGAACCACTGTGCTAAGCTAAAGGCATGCTGGTCTCAGCTACATATTTATGATACAGATATTAAGAGCGGTGCCAATTTTCTCATCTGACTCAGCAAGACAACAAGTAAGTGCAGTTCCTGAAATATTGAGGTTTTCCTATAACTCATGGACACCGAGCTGAGCTTTACTAAACACTCCTCTCTTCAAAGTCAAATTACCTGAGGATTGATGAAAAGGTCCACTACTTCCCACCACGTTATCCTCCACAATACGTTTGATCTTTTGTTCGTCACTGTCCTCTCCTGAGTCATCTTCAGCCTGCTGCTCCTCCTCATCCTCACTGGAGGACGACTGCAGGTTGGAGGCTGCTTTGGAGTTATTTCCCCTGCGCTTCTTTTCATAAGACCTTCTCGTCTTGGTTCCTTTCCTCTCATGTGAGTTTTTGTCTTCCTCTTTTGCTTCATCTTGTTTGTTCACTCGACTAGACCTCCTCTTTGATGTGGCCACTTTACTCTTTTTCTCCTTCTCCTGGTCAGAGTCAGAGTCAGAGGAGTCTGAGCCATCCTGTTTTTTCTTCTTGGATGTCTTTTTACTTTTGCTTTCAAAATCTGAATCAGAGCTTTCGGGCTTCCTCTTGCGTTTGGACGCTTTGTCTTTGTCTTTAGTAGATGTATTGTTTAGTTTGAATAAACACTTTTTAGCACTTGTGCTTCCCTGTTCCTCATCTGTGCTGTGACCCACTGCAGCTTTCTCCAACAGTATGTTAGGAATTTCATCTGAGTCAGAATCCACCATCTTTTTCTCTGAATCCTTGGTCTCCTCCCTATCCTCTTTCTTGTTGTTACTGGATTTCTTTAAAGACTTGATCTTACTCTTACCATCCTTCTCAGATTCTGACTCAGAGGACTCATCCTTATTGTCAGCCTGCTTCCTCAGAGGAGTGGTCTTCAGTCTACTAGAGCGACGGCCTGGTGGAGGACTGTCTGTCCCATCTACAGCATCAGCAGCATCATCCTTTTCCTTCTCATTTTTTTCTTCATGCTTTTTTTGCACATCTCCATCTTTTTCTTTGTTTTTTGACCTGGAGGACCTTGACCCACGCGTCGTCACAACAGGCACAGGAGTCAGTTTGACAATGAGGTTCTTCACCTTGGGCTGGGTGGGCTGAGAGTCTGTTGAGTTTCCGTTTGACTTTAAATCAGCATCTATGACCAAATCAGTGTCAGTCTGTGAGAGCATGGTGGAATCGGCAAGACTCTCCACCATTTGAAAAAGCTCTTCGGGAACAGAGGGAGGCACAGACATAATGTCGTGATCTAGGGACAATTCCCCAGCTGACACTAGCTCATCATCACATACTTCAGTTTTAATTGTCTTTTTGGTTACATCAGTTTCTGTTTGGCTGTCTCTCATTTTAGTCTCAGCTGACACTTGATCATCGTCTTTGTCCTGTTCATTATGCTGGTCCTTGTCGTTCTCCTCTGCAACGTCAGCCTCCTCTGCTGCGTCAGCCTCCTCGGATGCATCAGCCTCCAATGCCATGTCAGCCTCCTCGGCTGCATCAGCCTCCACTGCTATGTCAGCCTCCTCAGCTACGTCATCATCCTCTTCTGTGAAATGCTCCTCTTCAGCATCAGCCTCCTCTGCCACTTCAGCCTTCTCAACTGAATCCACAACATTATCCAAATGGTCGTTTTCTACAGGGGCGACAACATTAGTGCTCTTTCTTACACTATGTTGCACTTCGTCACCATTCTGCAACTCCATGTTTCTGAATTCAGGCTCCAAAGCCTCCTCCAATGCACTGTGGGCTTTTTTCAAGTCAGCAAGCACGGCCTTGAAGGCTTTCAAATGCCGATACCTGACAGCCCTATCTCCCTGTTCCTCAGCTGTCTGCTGTATGAACTGAATGAATGTATTGTTGAGACCAGTAGTTGTTTCAACAAGCTTTTTTGTTTTCTTTATAAGTTCTTTGGGTACCTGCAGTTTTCTGTATGAGAATGTCATGGTCCCTGAGCCTTCAGTATGTTCTTTCCCATTCACAACTACTTTGTGCTCTTTGACTGCTTTGTTCTTGTGTTTCTTGCATTCACGTTCCTCGCTTTTGTCCGGTTTTCGTTGCTTGAGTTGCAGTTCTTGTTTTTCCATGATGCGGTGGCATTTGGAGACCAGATCCTGGAGAGGCTCTGATCTGCAGACATAGCAGTGCCACTTTGAGTTCTCATCAGTAATGACTGAAAGCTCCTTTCTGCCCAGGTTGCGCAGAATACACTTTTTGCAGAAGGCATTGTTGCAGTAGTCACAGCAGATGAGCTTGCCACCTTCAGCGCACCACCTGGGGAGGACACATTATATTTAATGCTACTCTCAAGGAGCATTCAAATCATAAGACACCTGTGTCATACACTTTGAACAAAACAGCAAAAACAAGCTTTCGTGTGAATTTCATGTCACACAAAAATCATCATGGACTCAATGCAATGTCATGTGTATCCTCAGCCAAACCTACATTATTAGACTCCATGTCTTATTACAGTGGAAACCGCTTAGTGATCATGGTTATAGTGATCAGCAGCTTATATGAATAAATGAGCTTGTGTCAGAATCTTTCCTTCGCAAATATAATAATAATAATAATAATTAACTTTTAATAATCAAGTTGCCCCCTGTGGTGCCCCCTCAAGTGTTATTTTATCATACATGATGACATATGGAAACAAATGCAAAAAAACTGTTCCTCAGGCAATCTTTTGTTGTCTACTCAAACAACAACAAACAGTTATGGCTGCACACAGGGAAAGCACCTGCGTGTGAAGCCACCCTCATCAAGTGAATTGATAAAGCAGCTGCACTGTATTTTGAAACAATCAATACATTTCAGCAAATAGCGTAGCTGTCAGTTTCATTGTTCTATATTCATGTAATAAATATAGAAACGTCAATTAGATGCTAACCTGCATGAGAAATAAAGAGAAGTCGGTTATAATAATTACAGTAATCGATTAGACCTGGACAGACGTGATCACTGTCAGTGGTTTCCACCGTACTTTTATTGTGCATCTTCTCATGACTTTGGCTTAACAAATAAATCACAATTTTTTGCTGGTCTTGTGTAAAATGCTTTACCTGCACTGCTCATCCATGCCATCAGAGTCTCTGTTGATGTCATCACTTGTGTAATACTTGTAGCATGACTTTAAAAAAAAAAAAAAGGAAATCATGTGATCATACATACAGAATGGAAAGACCGAAAAATATGAGTGTGGACTTCCTATAATAGATCTGACAATATGTGAAATGTAGGTTTGCAATTTCCTACCTTGCAAATAAGTACTTTGAGCGCAGGATGCTCGTACACAGAGTTGCGCTGAAACTGGTTTACTTGTTTTCCACAGGCAGTGCAGTTCACTTTCTTCTGCAGGGTGTCATCTGTGATACAGAGGAAAATAATCAATAATTGTCACTTTGACTTTTGTCTCACTCACTAAATGATTTATTACTTTCATGCTATTCACTTTAATTACATTAAAACTCTAAGCATGTTCTCTTGTGAACATCAACATACCAAAAATATAAAGTTTGCAAATAATGAAATTTAAGTAACCTGTATGTTTCTGTTTAAAATCCACTCTGAGCTTCATGGCGCCTTTATTTTCATTCCCAGCTGGCCTCATCACTAAAGTACCTGGTCAGAGGCAAAAACAAACAAGTCTCAAATCAGCATCCTATTCAGTATCAACAACCTCTTGATCAAGACCAACAAGTACCTCCATACCTTTAGACGCGCTGCTTGTGTTATTGTCTGAAGGGTTGTCAGAGGTGGCACCTTCATTTTCACTCTCACCTGAGGTGTCAGATTCATTCGGTCCAGTGTGCTTAGCTACAGTGGCGGACTTCCTAAAATGAGATGGCACATAGGTTTAATATTTCAACCTGTGTCTGTAGGAACTCTTTTGAGAGCATGCAACTGCAAACAAAATAGTCACGTATAAGAAGACTGCTTCTCACCTCTTGTTGCGAGAAGAGGAGGGCTTCATAGTTTCTGTTGAGCTACCAGGCTGACAGGAATATAAGACTGATTTAATAGACTTAGGACTAAAAACAAAAACAGTAAATTTGTGCCTTTAATCATTAGTTTATGTTTTCAGTATCATAAACATAACAGTCTAAACATGTCATTTGGCTCCCTACGAAGCTGCGTACTTACCTCCTCTGTTTTTTCTGACATTTGGTCAAGGTGTGATTCAGAAGAAGCCAGACTCATTTTACCTGGAGAGAGATTTGTTTACCGATGAACACAGTGGTAAACAAAGATGTTGTACAATGTTGTGCATGAATCAGAGATTTGAGTTTGTAAATACATATTGATATGCCTTTTTATTTTTACAGCTAACATAGAAGACCAAAAACAAGCATGCTGTGTTTTTACTATCCAGATACCAATAAGTACTTGTTACAATTTCACTGTCTGTATTTTCTTAGTTTGTGTTTACATTTTCACTGCTTGTGTATTTTATTAGTCTCGAGGCGGGCTGCCTGGCACAAGACTTAAGGCTCAAATCTTCCACTTAAGTCAAAGCAATAATAAAAGCAACCATTGAAATATAATGGGCCAGGAAAATAAAACAGCAAATAAACAGCTGTTGCTTAAATTATTACCAAAAGTCCACAAATTTTAACTTTTCACTCACATTTCTAAAATTTGTGTGTTTTACTGTGTTTTAACAATGCAACGGCATAACAAAACACAGCTATGTCAAATTTTGTGATATTAAACGATAAGTTACACAGAAAAGTAGCCCTCAGGGCGTGATTCCCAGTGGGCGTGTGCTTTTCCAGACAGTTGCAAAGTCAAAGGTTGCAGACGATGTTTGGGTTGTTGTTAGTCTATTGAAAAAAAAAAACACATTCAACTTCACAAACTGTTACGGTTCATATACAACTAAAATAAACGATCGTACGATTGTAGCATTTGTGTAAATATACATTCACATAATTAAAAATGTGCGTTACCTACATTTATCCGTGCATGCATTTGGAGCATGTCACTCATCAGAAGGGGCACCGCTGTTTATTGTGCCGTTTTGCGTCATCATAATGTGCTGATTAGATCGCTGTGAGCTGTGTTGAGCTATCACTCAGTACTTCTAGCAGCAACCAGGCCTAAAATTTATCCAAAATCTGGTGTCAGTCGAGGAAAAACAGCCCACTCGCGCTCCTCCGTTTGTAGCTCAGTGCTGCTTCTTTATCCCTGCCGCTGCTTTCCGATGTTTTGACAACACAGAACTCCGGACTATAAGGGATGCCAAGTTTAGGCTGGCTAACGGTAGCAGGTTTAGCGGTCGCCGTTAATACTCAACTACTTCTTTTCACTGCCCCACGTTGCCCTGGCAACATTGCAATCTCGGCGGTGCATAGAGGTCCAATGCATGGGCATGCACCGAAAAATGCACGCGCAGGCCTTCCCTCCTGACGATGCCATGGCACAAACCAGAGCGCTAACTGCAGCCTGGTACTGCCTAGCAACATCCGAAGTAGTAATGTAACGCTTAGCTGGATAAAATACAAACCAACTGACGCGTTTTTACAAAAAGGTACGTTTTTACATTTTAATCACTTTAAGAAACATTATGTAGTGCGCATAAGCGCGCCTGAATCTCCGTGTGTGCGAATTTAAACATTGCCGGCTGTGGTACAACTCAGCTAGCCTAGCTTGCTAGCTAGCAATAGGCACTTCACAGTATGGCGCGGCTCGCCGCTAGCGAAGGTAGCACAGTAATCAATGCACAATTGACTAGTCTAAACAAACAAGCTAAACAGTGTTCCTACCTGCTTTTAACCGTCGTCATTCCTTGATAGACAGACAGCCGTTTAGTTGTAGGTACAGGTGACCCAGTTCAATCCAATTTGCAGGTTTTCGATGGTGCGGAAGCAAGAATAGCCACAGAATACAGAAACAACTCCGGTCAGGGGAGACAAAGCAAGGGGACCATCTTGCCGGATGGCTGTGGACGCAGCAAAATGGCGCATCTAGCCTAAATCCTGTGTGCTTTCCCATTGGCTGCCCGCCTCAGACCTTCTCCCGCTCTGAGTGGCCCAGGCTCACCGATGCTTATTGATTCGTTTAGCCGGGGAGGGAATGACTTTCTCGGGGAAGTGAAATGCTGCTGGATATATTTCCAATTCATTCATTTGTTGATACCGTGAGAGGCGCGCTGTTTTGTTTCTGTGATCCAACCTCTGAAACACTATCACAATACATATTTTCTATGCTTCTTAGCCTACAGTTAGGTAGCTTCAGTTCAGTTTCTCAATACATGTCGCAATATTACAAGATGGATTAAAAAATAAATAAAAATACAAGTAATAAACCAAGGAGGACGTATTCAAATAACTGTATTACCGACTTAAAATGTAAATAAAAAAATAAATAATAATAATAATAAGCACAAGGCTTTAAGTAAAATAGGCATACTAATAACAAATAGTAAAAATTAAAGTCCTCATTATGTAGAAAGATGTCCCTAACACAAATTATGATTAACATATCCATTATGTTGTATTATTGTTGATAAAAATACGAGTTTACTACTACCTGCCAATGTAAACAGTTAAAAAGTTTTATGTTCATGTCAGTGCACCAGTAACTATAACCTAATAATATAATATGGCCTACCGTATTCTGACACGCATCATTCAGCATAAATAGTACTTTTGCTTATATTTTAATCCTCTGTACTTTCACTTAGGTATCATCTTGAATATAGGTATTTTAATAGTGAATGGTAAGCAGCTCCTCACTGTTGATTGAGCTCCTTCTAACGTCTTTTCACACAGTAGTGTGGGCCAGTGATTCCCAACATAGTGATTGGGCTCCCTCCACAGGGGCACTAACACATGATTGATGATTGATGAGATGATTTATAGGGTAAGAGATGATGAGATGATTAATAGGGTAAGAACATGGCATCGACATAAAGGATAACAAATCTAAATTGATACATCCTGTAATTTCATGCTGTAAACACTACTGGAATATTAATTTTGAGAGCATTAACTGGAAATTACTATAACAAACACTGTCAACAGTAAGGGTAGTGAAGTGTATTTTAAATTTATACATTTAATCTGTTCAACAATCCACTTTTTACAAAAAAAAATAGAGAAATAATCTTTCTGAATCCTATGTTTTGTAATAGTGACACAGAAATAAACATTTATTTTATAGATGCATTTATCTAAAATTTGTCTGGATCAATGTTGAGCATGTTATATGTAACTAAGATTAATTTAAAGACAAAGGAGGACATGTCTTTATTTTAAATTCTCTCATTTTATACGGTAAGCTTTAAATGCAAATGCAGCTGTACTTTGGAACACCAAAAGGACAGACAATTCAGAAAGCCATCAGGACTGTGGTCAATCACTGAGCTTCTTTAACTTCAGTATGGGAGGTGGAACCTTTGTAGATATGCGAGTCAAGTATGCTATCTTGTTGCTCTGTTTAAGAAAATCAATAGTTCAAGTAAAAAAAAGTAAGGGTGGTGGGAGGTGGACTGTTATTAGTTGTTTTAAACTATGCCTTTGTTTCCTTATACTGTATGGTGATTGAATAATATATGTTGTTATCATTTTAACTCTTTGTGCCTACAACAGTGATTTTATTGAAACCATTTGAGATATTTGAAGTGGAAATGTCTCTTATAGTGGAACGGCTAATAATATCTAAAACAAGACAAGCTGTCCCAACCAAACACTGCCTTTTCATAAGTCACAAGCCATGATAAGCTTATAGTTGTATGAAAAATCATATCCTGAAGTTTCACATTACAACTTTCTAATTTGCACAAAAGTAAAGGATAATTATTTGGGGCATCTCTGCCTGTCCTGTGACTCCGGTACCTCTTTGAATAAACCGCACTGATCTGAACACTGTGAAAAGTTACAAATATCACCTGAAGATGGGGCTCTTCTTCAAAGATTGTCAGTGTGAAATGTGAAGATGTGAATGTGTTAAGAGCATGCAAGGATAAGAACTCAACTAAACTTATAAGTGACAGATGAGCTGGTGTTTTACCTTCTTAGTCATGATGATGGCCGTGATCTACACAGTATCACTGCACTGTAAAGATGAGCTGCTTTTTATTAATCTGTATCTTTTGTTTTCTTTTTAACAGTATAATTACAGAGGATTAAAAACAGTAAAGAAATGACAAGGAAAGTAAATATAATCATGAACAAAGCCTACAGGGAGAAACAAGTCTACATTTTATTTAATTTATGCCTTTTTTTTTATTTCTTTACTAACTGTTTGCCCAGCCTTTTGCAAAATCCTCACCCTTCATCTTTAACCTATATGTCGAATTCTCCATCACGATATCTATAATGGTCAGCCATTGTTTATAATCTCATGCATCAGTCTTTAGACAGTTCTTTATGATAGCCTTCAGTCAGGCAGCGAGGATAATCTTTACCAAGTGTTGGTCTCCTACACGTACAGTTTCTTCCACGTGACCCAGGTATAAAATAAGACAAGATCGGGGGATTTTGTAAACCAATACCTCACCTAGGACAGAATGTATACCATCCCAGAGAGGTTGTATTTTCATTCAGCTCCAAAACCTGTGTGGTTTGGCTCCAAGTGGTCACACAGCCTCCAGTATAGCTGTTGAATATTCATTTAAAGTAACAAATCTGATTCTTCCAAATGATTCATCTCCCTCTCTGTGGTTGCGTTGTGGTCTGGTGTATTTTCCGTTTATCATACTGGGTTCTCTTTAGTGAGTTCTTTCTCCCATTTAGCCTTCATCCCGGATAAATAGGGAGGGTTGAGTCAGGTGGGACATCCAGCACAAAACCTATGCTAAATTAGACATACTGATCATAAATCAGATTTCCATGCAGAATCAGTTAAGGGCCAGGTTACCAACGACCATCACTGGTACTGTTGGTCAACAGGGTGCCAGTGGAAACTAGCCTACTTTTGGGTGAAGGAGAAGGAGAGGGGGACGGCATGTTTTGAGGCATAGGGAGAGGAGGGAGAGTAGGAAGGTGGAGGTGAGAGTCAGAACTTTAAATGTTGGCACCATGACTAGTAAAGTGGGAGAGCTGACTGATATGGAGAGAAGTAAGGTAGAGACCAGCGGAAAGGGGAGTAAGGCCAGGAGCATCGGAGGTGGGTTCAAACTTATCTACCATAGTGTGGATGTGAGGAGAAATGGGTTAGGGGCAATCCTGAAAGAAAATTATGTCAACAGTGTGTTGGAAGTAAAGAGGGAGTAGGAAAGAGTGACAAGTATGAAGCTGGAAGTTGAAGGAGTAAAGATGAATGTTGTCATCATATATATATCCCGCATGTCAGGTGTGAGAAGGAAGAGAAAGAATAATTCTGGAGTGATAATGATGACGTGGAGAGTGTTTACAGGGAGGAGGTAGTGGTGATGCATTTCCAAGTTGTGATCCAGGATGACTGGAGCTTTCCTCCTCCAGTATCATATCATTCAAGGTATGACTGCTTATACTGTTTAAGGTATCAGTGATCCATCCTTGTCATTCAAGTAAAACTGTCCAGTCAACCAGTAAAGCTGTTTCACAATGGAGCACTACAGTGACAAACCGGGGAGAGAGATGGGGCCTGCGCAAGAAAAGGACGAAACATGAGAGAGGAGAGGGGGGGCTGCAAGGCGAATGGGTAGGCAATGTTTGCTTCTGCTTCCCCAGCAGTGAAAGAGATGTGCAGAACATGAAAGCAGTGAGCACTGATTATCTGCATGCTGCATCGCCATGGACTGCCGTGCGCACTCAAAAAGGGAAACACACAAAGGTGCCCAGCCCGTTCTGCTGAACCTGAAGATTGTTAAAGGAATTGTAGGACTAAAGGAAGTGGAGAAGAAGAAGTGGTGCCAAGAAAACACGTCAGCTCTTAGCTGAGAGTAGAAATTCCGGTATTTAATCAGACCCAAAACTGGTTCATGTTGGGTTGGGCCTCATTTTTTGGGCCCGTCAACCTCCACACTGAAGCACAAGACATTGAAACATGACCAATTATTTATTGGGCGTACAGATTCTCCAACAGCAGGAAATGCAATAAAAATAATACATCAATTGCTGTAATTTGCCATCATAATCTTTTTTAAAGCACCAGTAAACAAATAGGATTATTGCCGCTTTCAAAATGAAACAGAGAAAGAGCAACAAGAATGACAGAATAAATGTGTAATATAATTTATTAAAAAAATATCCATGGGTTTGATGGATGTAAATTTCACATACATTATGATACAAAATCAGTTTGCTATCACCACATTAAAAATTGCATTATCTCCACAAAACCCTCAACCTGCATACAATATGTATGGTTTATTTCAATATAACAGAAAGGGTTCTGACTTATGTAAACAAATAAAAAGATGACCTGCTCAGATTAGAAAATGGCAGTTAGCATAAGAGCTGGCTCGCATGCATGCCCCTATGCTTCCGACCTAAAGCAAAAAGCTGCGAAAATAATACTGCATACCCTTCTATTTTTGTTCCCTCCACAATTCCATTATAGTGTATTTGAACCAGCAAAGGCTGTTTAAAATCAGTTTCACACATAGTTGGAAATCAGTAATGTAAAAGGTTCAACTCAACTATTGTGATATTCATCACAAAATACTTAGTGTATCTAATACATCAACACATTTCAGGAGATTTAAAAGTAGTTCCAATCATGTCCACAATTCTATTTTCAACATCTTCAGACTAACGTAGCATTTCATGATGCCGCATTTCATTTTTACCTCTTCAAGTTTCTCCCTGAGTGCCTCTGTCTCAGCTACACATTTCTCATCTTCTTCCGTCAGAACATCTCCAGTCTCTGTGCGCAGCTTGTCGTCCTTCAGGGTTTTGCAAATCTTTTTGCGTCCTTCTTCATTTGCGTCGTCATCACATTCCTCTCCGCTCTGTGGAAATGAACATTAAGTTCAGCCCTCTGATCTTCAACCCTTAGAAAAAAAATTCACTTCGTATGATCAGTCGCCAAGCAACCATATGATTAATTTGTGCCCTCAATAATCCTCACAACACACTCCAGGGGTAAGTTCAAATAACATTTTATGTGTCATGCATGACTTGACTAGCAAACGTTATGTAGGTCCATCTCCACCACCTGGCAAATCCTGCCACAGAAAATAAGACACCTTGAGACAGTTCAAGACAACTACCAAGTGCTCTGCAGTTTAAAATACCTTCTCATTGCTGGATGAGGAATCCTGAACTTTGATCTTTTGTTGCTTCTTCCTCAGACTGTAACTTTTCTTGCTCTCATCGTCCTTCTTCTTCGATGATCTACGGACACAAAACAGAATCCCTCTAAACAAGGGCAGCAAGAAATCAACCCAGATCCAGTCTCAGTAGTAAATTCCTATGAATTGGCTGAAGTTCTCTCTTCTCAACAGAGTTGGGCAATATTTAAGTTACCCTATTGCAGATATTGCTGTGAGAAACACTATATACGAAATTATCATCCAAAAGAAAAAGAATACCACTTCAGATGCGTCAGGTGCGATAAATATATGATTGTACATACTATAGTTTGTATACATATCCACTATAGTTCATCATTTGCATACATGCACCAGAATGCAGAATGTGCACATGAAAATTCTTGAAACCAGTAAATGATTGTTTACAAAAAATGTCTTCATATGCAAACAATGTTCGTTTGTCATTTATGCCTATGTTTGTCCATTTGTCTTTTGCCTGCTGAAACACAGCTTACCAAGGAACACAATTTCACTAACGCTACACACTAACCTTCCACTACTGCTGCTGCTCTTATTGTATAGTTTCTATTGCAGTGCTTCTCAAATGGTGTGCCGCGGTGCCAATTCAGGTGTGCAGTGGGATTTTGTGATAGCCACACATTGTTATTGCAACATTCAACTGCGCCTACACAAAGAGTTATGAATGAATTTTAATTGACTGTATTGGTATTTTGTGCACACCCATTTCCTAGTTAAGATGCAAACTCTAGCTTAAAAAATAAAAGTTAATTTAATTTATAAAAAAAAAAAAAAAAAAAAAAAAAAAAACTTCACAGGGAACCTATTTGTCACAGTTCGTGCATGGGATTATGAGTGTGCGACACATCAAAATTCTGATTGGCAGCCAGTGCGAGGGATAATATTTAAAAGGAGAAAGCTGCGAGTGGGACAATGGATCGCTTTATTGTACAGAGCAAATTACAACAAAGCACCAGCGAAGGCGACTTACCACTGAAAGGAAGGGGGAAAACTGTCAGTAAACAGTATGAAGCTACTTGTCTAATTTTTTCTTATTTGTATTGTCTTATGTCATACGGTGTCCCAATTCTCCATTAGGTTAAGAGCTAACCTGACGGAGAATTGGGACACCACTTCCCCTCATGTGAACGTGCAAAACCAGGGGGAAGGGTCAAGACAAGGGCTAAGGGGAAGAAATGGAATTGGTCCTAGGTCTGTAAGGGCTTAGGGCTTGAGTCAACGAGTCGTAAGGGATCCATTTGGGATTGGGGGAATATCATGTTCAACGATAATCTCGTCCTATCACGCAAGCCTATTTCTCACCTGGTCTGCCGACACTTCTCCTCAGTCTCTGGTTCACTAGGCTCCTCGCTTATCCCCGACTCTGCCCTGGACTCTGACATCTCGAAGTCTGAGTCTGAAAAGTCATTGCTGCCCACTGAAAAACAGCAAATAAAAGCCAAAGAAAAAAAGTCACTTGCTGGTATTAGAGTTCAGAATATTTGCACCCATATTCTTAGACATGATACACTGGGCAAATTAAAAATTCAGAAAGAACCTTTCTTCCTCTTGGCTCCCTTATTCTCCTTCTCTTCACTGGCAGCATTCTCCACCTCTGAGAAGTGAACCCTTTTCTTTGCAATCCTCCAGGAGAAAAGTAAGAGAGACACACAGACAAAGGCACAGACGAAATTGGAAGGAGGTCCACATTAATCACATAATAAAAAAAAGTGCTACAGAGCTATCTTAACGATAAACACACACACACACACACACAAAAATCAAGTTTAAATTCACAGTGACTCACATATTACCCACAGAGACCCAATTATAATTTGTTAAAGTCAATCATTTAACTTTAACAAATTATTGATCATCTTTTATGGAAATGTAATAAAAATGTTATTTCTACTCACAAGAAAATACCTATATATTTTCTGTATTTTACTTTTACAAGTGCAGTGCTCCTTCAAAATGGGCCGAATTCTTGGCAGCTTTCTAAACAACCACTTATTCAAACAGTTCCACACTCAACACTGTGATTCCTTGGGTCGTGACCAAAACACCTGCCATGACTAAAGCCTAGTTCACATCACACGATTTTCACCCTGATTTTGTGCCGCAGAGACTATTGTAGTCTTTTGAGTGTTCATACCTGGTGACGTGTTTCTGTCAGCGTTAGTCTCGCCATCTGCGTTACGACCTGTGTGTGCACACCACAAGATTTCTCCAGCGAGCCCTCGCCGACAGAGCCCCAGGTAATGCAGTGAAGTCACCAAACTTGGAGACGACACATAGTAAAGGCATGGATATTCTTTATTATCCCCATGATCCTGTGGACGCCGCCATTGTTGTTGTTGCTTGCCGGCCGGCTCAGTGTTGCCAGATCTTGGGAGAAAAACAAGCAACCAGGGCTATGGAAACAAGCCCAAAAGAAGCGACTGCAGTCTGACATACTATTATGCGTTTGAATAACATTAGACGTATATATATAGAGGAAGGTGACGTTGAGAGAGCAAGCCCAAATAAGCAACTGTACTTTAGAAACAACCCCAAAGTCGCAGCTAATAAGCGGACCTGGCAAGTGGCAACCCTGCCGCTTGTCCTCCTCACATTTCTTCCGTCCTCCTGCGTGCTGACATATCCCACCTCTCATTGGCTGATGCTCTTTGTCAGTCGTGTCACACTTGTCCATTTTCTAGCATGCCAGATATCCAGTCCCCGTCACAGACAAGGGGTTGACTTGCTCGTAGGCTTGTTCACACATGAGGACTCGTCATGGCAGACTACCTGCCGACTCACCTCTGACCCAAAGTGGCTCTCAAGATCCTCTGTGACATCAAAATCGCGGTGAAACCGTGTATTGTGAACTAGGCTTTAGTTGCATCTCTGTCAACGCCAGAGTATACACATCACTTGCCAACAGCGACCTTTTTGCGGACCAGGCTAAAATAATTAAGTTTGCTACAATGTACCATTTCTGGTCTCTCTTTCTTCATCTGTTGTTGAATGTACTGTAGGAAACAACAGACAGCGAGCTGTACTCAGCATGCCATTCCTGAGGTGTAACCGTTAATAGCAGTCCCCTCTCAATTCACTACACAGTGTGTACATAATTTACTACTCATAAATATGTCCCATTGATCGCAAGAGCTTGCACTAGACACTGCACTTCTCGGGTCCTAAGCAATGTAACTCTCAAGTGTGAAGTCCATCAGATGAACAGCTGATGATTCAAGACAACAACAAGGACAATTTAGTTAGATTACACAGCAATTTACAACTGTAATATTACAGAAACGGGATACCTATTTCTCCATGGAGCCTGTTAGTGGTAACTGATGGCAAAGTAGGCAGCCTTTAAAAATATCATGACACTTTGACACTGCTATGGGTAAAAATGCAGATTCAGAGAGATCTACCAGAGCGAGAATTAGGAATGTCACTTTTTTATTTGAAATTCGAACAGTCATTCAATCTGTAATGACCTGTTCTAATTCAAAACAGTCTGTTTATTTACAATCTATAAGCAAACAGACCATCTGAAATAGTTTCAAATTCCTTCAATCAAATTGTGTGTGATTATACATTTATTTGATTCAGATTTTTAGGAAAAGTGACAGCCCTAAGAGAAATGCTGCCCATAGTCTAACTGGAAACACAATACTCTTCAGTGAGGACTGTGAGTCATCAGCAGTATTGCAATACGCTGTCAGGGTGCAGCTTATATGCAAAGTCGAAAAACTCTATCTAGCATTTCTAAGACATTTTAAATCCTTAAATTTCCTTTAAAAACTAGCACAGCATCAACAACAGGGTTATGAAAATCCTTTCATTGTTGACCTTAAATGATGTAGACATAACTCTTACTTGATTGTCTTTATCTTTACAAATTGTTTTGATAAGTACCTGTTTTCAGGATCATCATCGACATCATCTTCACAGACTTGAGAGACTTCCTCTTTATCGTCCTTTTTGTCTCCTACACAACAAAGTAGCACACAGACTTTGAATGAAGAGCACGAGAGTCACTTAAGGAAAAATTTGATATTCTGCAAAATATGCTTATTTGCTTTTTTGCCTTAAGTTGTCTGGCAAGACTCTAGGAAGTTACATTTTACACTTCAGTATTTCAACAAATGATATAACATATTCATCAGGGGTGCTAGTAGGCAAAGTTTGTAAACTTTGGACAGGACAGGCAAACTTTATGCTAAGCTTAGCTAACTGCCTGCTGGCTACAGCTACATATTTACAGTACAGAAACTGAGTGGTATCAATTTTCTCATCTGACTCTTACCAAGACAGCAATTAAGTGCAGTTCCTGAAATGTTGAGGTTTTCCTATAACTCATGGACACCGAGCTGAGAAACACTCCTCTCTTCAAAGTCACATTACCTGAGCATTGATGAAAAGGTCCACTACTTTCCACCACGTTATCCTCCACGATAGGTTTGATTGTTTGCTCGGCACTGTCCTCTCCTGAGTCACCTTCAGGCTGCTGCTCCTCTTCATCCCCACTGGAGGATGACTGCAGTTCGGAGGCTGCTTTGGAGCTACTTCCCTTGCAGTTCTTTTCATAAGACCTTCTCGTCTTGGCTCCTTTCCTCTCCTGTGAGTTTTTGTCTTCCTCTTTTGCTTCATCTTGTTTCTTCACACGGCTAGATCTCTGCTGTATGGCTACTTTACTCTTTTTCCCCGTCCCCTGGTCAGAGTCAGAGGAGTCTGAGCCATTCTGTTTTTTCTTTTTACTTTTGTTATCCAAGTTTGACTCAGAGCTTTCAGACTTCCTCTTGCGTTTGGACACTTTGTCTTCATCCTTTGCAGATGTATTGTCTGGTTTGAATAAACACTTTTTAGCAGTTGTGCTTCCCTGTTCCTCATCTCTGCTGTGACCTGCTGCAGCTTTCTCCAACAGTATGTTAGGAATTTCATCTGAGTCAGACTCCATCATCTTTTCCTCTGAATCCTTGGTCTCCTCCTTATCCTTCTTGGACTCTGTATCAGAGCATTCTTCCTTGCCCTTGCTCTCAGCCTGGTTCCTCAAGGGAGTGGTCTTGAATCTACTTGAGCGATGGCATGGCTGTGAGCTGTCTGTCCCACCTACAGCATCATCTTTTCCCTTCTCACATTTTTCCTCACACTTTTCAAGTGCCTCTCCATCTTTTTCTTTGTATTTGGACATGAAGGACCTTGACCCACCCATCGTCACAACTGGCACAGGACTCAGTTTGAGTAGGAGGTTCTTCATTTTGGGCCAGGTGGGTTGAGAGTCTGTTGACATTAGCTCATCATCATACACTGCAGTCTGTGTCGTCTTTTTGATTGCATCAGTTTCTGTTTGGTTGTCTTTCTTTTCAGTCTCATCTGTCACTTGACTGTTGTCCACTTCCTGCTTATTATGCTGCTCCTTGTCAGACCCCTTCACTATGTCTGCATCCCCTGCTACAGCCTCCCTAACTGCGTCAGCCTCCTCTGTAACGTCAGCCTCCACTACAGCTGCGACCTCCTCTACAGCTGCGGCCTCCTCTACAGCGCTGGCCTCCACTACAGCGCCAGCATCCTCTGCTACATCAGCCTCCTCTGCGTCCACTGCATTATCCATGTGGTCATTTTCTACATTAGTACCCTTTCTCACTATGTGTTGCTCTTCTGCTAACTTTGACTCGGGGGATTCTTCCTTGTCCAGATTGTCAGCCTGCTTCTTCAAGGGAGTGGTCTTCAGTCTACTAGAGCAGTGGCTGGGTGGTGGGCTGTCTGCAGCATCAACGTTTACCTTCTCGCATTTATCCTCACACTGTTTTTGTATCTCTTCAGCTTTTTCTTTGTTTTCTGACATGGAGGAGCCTAACCCATGCATGGTCACAACTGGCACAGGAGTCAGTTTGACTATGAGGTTCTTCATTTTGGGCTGGGTGGGTTGAGAGTTTAAGTTTTCATTTGCCTTTGTTTCAGCATCTTTGACTGAAATGGTATCTTCCTGTATGGGGGTGAAATCCTCAAGACCCTCCACTATCTGAAAAAGCTCATCAGGGACCGATGGAGGCACAGACATAATGTCTTCATCAAGGAATGTTTCACCAGCTGACAGTAGGCCATCATCATATACTTCCATTTTCATTGTATTTTCGATTGCATCAGTTTCTGTTTGGATGACATTCATTTCAGCCTCATTATGCCCCTCCTTGACTGGTTCCTTTACTATGTCAGCCTCTCTTGCTGCATCAGCCTCACCTACACATTCTGCCTCCTCTGCAACATCAGCCTCCTTTTCTGCATCAATCTCCTGTGCCACAGCAGGCTCTTCTGCTACACCAGCATCCTCTACTGTGGTAGCCTCCTCTGCTGCATCAGCCTCTTCTGCCACAGCAGCCTCCTCGGCTACATCAGCATCCTCTTCTGTGTTAGCCTCATTTGCTTCATCAGCCTCTTCTGCCACAGCAGCCTCCTCGGCTACATCAGCATCCTCTTCTGTGTTTGCCTCATTTGCTGCATCAGCCTCTTCTGGCACAGCAGCCTCCTCTGCTACACAGGCATCCTCTATTGCATTCGCCTCCTTTGCTGCATCAGCCTCTTCCGCAACCACCACATTTTTCACTTGATGGTTTTCTACAGGGGCCACAACATTAGTGTTCTCTCTTACAATATGTTGCATTTCGTCACCATTCTGCAACTCCATGTTTCTGAATTCAGCCCCCAAAGCCTCTTCCAATGCACTGTGGGCTTTTTTCAAGTCAGCAAGCACGGTCTTGAAGGCTTTCAAATGCCGATACCTGACAGCCTCATCTCCCTGCTCCTCAGCTGTCTGCTGTATGAACTGAATGAATGTATTGTTGAGACCAGTAGTTGTTTCAACAAGCTTTTTTGTTTTCTTTATAAGTTCTTTGGGTACCTGCAGTTTTCTGTATGAGAATGTCATGGTCTCTGAGCTTTCAGTATGTTCTTTCCCATTCACAACTACTTTGTGCTCTTTGACGGCTTTGCTCTTGTGTCTCTTGCTCTCACGTTCTTTGCCTCTGTCCAATTTTCGTTGCTTGAATTGCAGTTCTTGTTTTTCCATGATGCGGTGGTATTTGGAGACCAGATCCTGGAGAGGCTCTGATCTGCAGACATAGCAGTGCCACTTTGAGTTCTCATCAGTAATGACTGAAAGCTCCTTCCTGCCCAGGTTGCGCAGAATGCACTTTTTGCAGAAGGCATTGTTGCAGTAGTCACAGCAGATGAGTTTGCCACCTTCAGCACACCATCTGGGAAAGAAAGTGTGACTAAGTTTTAGGGTATAAAAGCAAGTGAGGTCTTCACTCATATTTATCCAAAATGAACGTTACTTAGGTAAGGACTGAGACCAAAACAAATCTACAAAAGACTGGTCAGAAATAAATAAATACACAAAATAATGAGAGTAAGAAATAAGTTTTCAATATCTCAATAGATGTTGCTTCCAAAGGGGTGTTCGAATCATAGGCCACCCGTGTCATACACACACTTACAACAACAAAAAACAACCTTTCATGTGAATGTCATGTCATCATGGTTGAATAAATGCAACATCATGTTCATTTGAGATCCACAGCCAAGCCTTCAATGTTAGACTTAATATCTTATTACTTATATTGTGCATCCTCTGGTCATTTTATTTCAACAAACAAATCATAATATTTTGTGGTTCTTTTATAATATCCTTTACCTGCACTGCTCATCCATCCCATCAGAGTCTCTGGTGAAGTCATCACTTGTGTAATACTTGTAGCATGACTTGAGAAAGAGAAGATCGTGTGATCATACATCAAGAATCAAAAGACTGAAAATTGTCAACATGAACGTCCTATAATGTATATGAAAATATGTGAAATGTATTTTGAACCTCCCTACCTTGCAAATAAGTACTTTGAGGACAGGATGCTCGTACACAGAGTTGCGTTGAAACTGATTTACTTGTTTTCCACAGGCAGTGCAGTTCACTTTCTTCTGTAGGGTGTCATCTGTGATACAGAGAAAAGACATCAATAATTAATACTTTATTCATTTAACTTTTTTCCAATCACAAAAATTCTTTATTTTCATTCCCAGATGGTGTCAGCACATGCCTAATCACAGACAAAATAGCTCTGCGTCTTTCTGGAAGATTACTGACTGAACACCCCCTTAACTCCACTAACAGCCAGGCAAACAAACTGAATGAGTTCTGCTGTCAAGTTGATAGACAACGGGACCATTCTGACCCCATACCCCCTGACTCCATCTGTCAGCTCAAGCCTTTAAACTCCACCTCTGCCACTTCAGCAGGGGCCTGGGGCTCCCTACGACTGCCCATCCCAGGGCCCCCTTTCCCATGCCACAGTGACAACCTGCTCTATTCCGGAGAGGGACAGAGTCTTCAAAAGCAGAACCCCCCACAGCTGAACCAGACGCCATCTCTCCACTTATCCTGAAGTTTTGTGTTGAACAGCTGTCTCTAGTGTTTACAGATATTATTAATACCTTAATTGGAGAAATACCACATACCAGCCTACGTCAGGAACTCTAGCATCATCTTTGTACTCAAAAAAAAAAAAACAAGGACCACAGGACTTAACAACTACAGGCCCATCAACCTGACCACTGTGATTACTGGGTCTTTGGAGCACCTTGTCCTACATCCCCTGCAGTTCAGCTACAGAGGCAACAGGTCTTGAGACAATACAGCCAAAATGGCACTACATTTCACGCTCTAGCACCTGGACTACTTATGAACCCATGTCAGGATCTTGTTTGTGGACTGCAGCGCAAAACAATAAACAATAAAACCCCTCTCTGCTGCAAAACAAGCCCTTCCAGCTGTACGTGCCTGACTGCTTCAACACTTCCAACATCATGCTTGTCCTCAAAAAAATAAAAAGCTTTTTAAATCAGACTCGGGCCCAAAACTGCTGCCAGGGATCAGGCTCAGGTTGGGCTTGGACAGAAATTGTGTGGGTTCATATAGGGTCGGGCCTGTTTTTTCTAGAGCCTGATCAGAGCTCAAATCCTCACCTCCTGGTCTGCTGATGCCACCACGTAGGACAAGGCCAGACTACAGTATTTCATTCACTCTGTGGAGAGGGTGATTGGCTGCAATCTGCCATCCCTCCAGGACTTGTACGCCTCCTGAACCCACCAAGCTCAAAATCTCTTGAAAGACACTCCACTGTAGCAGGAGGCTGCAGTCCATCAGGACAACCACACACACACAACAAAAACAGTGTCTTCCCATATGCAGCTTGTTTCATCAACAAGGACTAGGTCCCCCACTGACACCAACACGTTAATCTTATCATCTACCCATGTGTTAGATTAATGCAAATCTTTTTGAACAACTATAGCAGTACACTGCATATTCTTTACTTTAAGCCACTGAAGATTCTCTATAGAATGTATTTTTATACATTCCTGCCCAGCTCGCCAATTTTAAACAGTTACACTTTACACTAAACACCAAGGCATATTCCTTATGCAAACCAATTTGGCAATAAACCTGACCGACAAGTACTTTCATAGTTCATACCTTTAGAGCCGCTGCTTGTGTTGTTGTCTGCAGGGTTGTCAGAGGTGGCACCTTCATTTTCTCTCTCGCCTGAGGTGACAGATTGATTCAGTCCAGTGATCTTAGCTAGAATGGTGGACTCCCTAAAATGAATTGGCACATAGGTTAAATATTTCAAGCTGTGTCCGTGAGAACTCTTGAGAACGTACATCTGCAAATAAAACAATAACATTCACATTTAAGAAAGCTGCTTCTCACCTGTTGCAAGAGGGCTTCGTAGTTTCTGCTGAGCTATCAGGCTGACAAGGATAAAAGATTTATTTTAATATGTTGACAATTAAAACCAATGCCTGAAATCATTAGGAGTTTCTTTCCCAGTATCATAAACATAGGGGTCCAAACACATTATTTGACGGCCCCAGAGGCTGCATACTTACCTCCACTGCTTTTTCTGACATCGGGTCAAGGTGCGATTCAGGAGAAGCCAGACTCATTTTACCTGGAGAGATTTTTGTTTTCCAGTGAACACAAAAGTAAATTAAGATAATGTGCAATGTTGTATCTGAATCACAGAAATCTGAGTTAGTAAATATGTGTAGATATGCTTTTTCCAGCGATATAAGCCCAAAAACAAGCATGCTGTGTTTTTAAGTCCAGATACGGGTACTTGATATCACAACTCCACCTCTAGCCTGGTTCCAGACCATAGACCCTGCCCACTCAACTGGGCAGGCTTGCATTACTGGTCTGGCATTTATCTCGTCCAAACGATGGACGGACCAGTGAACGCCGGGGGTCTAGCGATTAGCCAATCAGCGCCACGCTGATGTCAAGCTGTATGCCGGTGGGTAACTGGTGAGGATGGCAACAATGGCGAACGCTACAGATCCTACAGACCACATTAACGATGCTATTGAGGTATTTCGCCACTACTCGCGTTAATGGAGGACCAAATTAAGGAAGCTGCTAAACTGGATTTAATGGCGATGCAGCTGGGCGTGCACGACGACGGAGACATTTTAAACGGGCAATGCTCGCTTCTTTTCGGCACCCCTGAGGCATGGATACTAATGACGTCAGATTCTTGGTGAGTCGTTGATCTCTACTGATTGGTCAGGGAAAAAAATCAAATTCCCTCCCCCTTGTAAATCGTCCTCAATGGAAGCCATGTCAGACTGAAGGTTCTAGGAGCTTCAGTCTGACACTCAGGCTACTTCACCTCCACTTTCTGTCATTGTTTCAGTTTATGTTTTCACCAAGGTCCAAAATTAACTCTGGTCTATCTGCCAGTGGCTGGTAAACTGATAAAAATACAAGCCAAAATACTTATCAACCAACCAAAAACCTGCATAATATGAAAAAACAAACACAAACAATTGAGCAGGTTTTGTTTGCAGTGGTGGAAAGTAACAGTATATTTGCTCAAGTACTGAAGTACATTGGTACAAAGTTGAGGTACTCTGAGATTCTATGCTACTTTATACATCCACTCCACTACATCACAGATGTATAATTTAATGTCACTACGTTTAACTGACAGCTTCAATTACTTCTAAGATTACGGGTTTTCAGCCCCTTCCTGTACAGTGAAAACCACAAATCTTCAGATGTGATGTTGATTTTGAATGTTTGTGATTAACTGAAGGATGAAGTCTATTCCGTAGAGTGGAGAAAATTCTCCTACCCTCCTAAGCTAAATAAACTCTTAAAAACCTTTTGGATCGGCTGGAAAACGCATCATCACGAAGCTGAAAAAGGCTGTATTTCTGAGCTTATTAAACTTGACTTTAGAGTGTAATGGAAAACTGTATACCAGTAACCTATAACTTCATGTAACCTCTGCTCTGTTTCTTTACTAAGTTGTTTACTAGTGGAATACTCCAGTAACTGCCTCCATGACTGTTCTCATGTAATCCAAAATCATGTAGGGCTTGTTATGTTCTCTCTGTGTCTAGGTTATGTTGACCTGGTAACTACAGAGCTGGTCAAACTAAGGAATTCTCTGCAGAAGTATTTAAAAGGGTTGTATAAAATAAATTCAGTTATAGAAAACGTATAAAGAAAGAATAGACTATATGAAGTTGTTAGGACGGATCTTATTGTGTGTGGCTATTGATTCTTCTGTATGAACTTTTTTTTTCTGAAGTAGGGATGCATGATAACATCGGTACGTCATCTGTATTGGCCAATATTGGTTTTAAAATCAAATATCAGAATTGGCCCATGTGCTTTTTCTTGTTTTGCATACTGAATAAACATCACATACACTCGAAAGTATTGTATTTCATGTCTCCATCTGCTGGTGGGTCTTCATGATAAGAGCATGCATGCATAATATGTTGTTAATTAAACCACAGAAGAGACTTTTGACATATCAATGTCGGTTATCAGTCAAATTAATTGTCACATATCAGCATATTAGATATCGGCAAAAGATCCAATATCATGCATCTCTATTCTGAACTAGCATTGGTTGTTTGGTAACTGTAACTGTCAGACCATCTTTATTTTTGTATATCTGTGTTTTGAGAAAGGGGGCAGGTAAAATAAGATTCACATAAAAAATTAAGTTAATGAATTATAATGCATTGCTGTAGATTAATGTTATATTACGTGACAATGCATCTCAGGCGATGTTGCAGAGTAGCGCAGGAGTTATATAACGAGTGATGTAACTAATTACTTTTAACGTAGAGAAAATGAATACAGTCCTGCAATATATTCCAACCAATGAGTAATGTTTACTACAGTACTTTTACCTCAACACTAACAACACAGATCTCCTGACAATGAAGGTTTTAGACGATCGAGTTTAGCCTCGGTAACAGTTGCAGGTTTGGCGGACGCTATTGACGCAGAGCTAACGTTACTACTCCACGAGGTCCAGTGCACACGCAAGCCCTCCCTCCCTATGACGATAACGTTACCATGGCGCTCACAAGTAGTACCCAAACCATCAATGTAACGTTACCCTTTAGCTAGCTAGATACAAAGCACGTAATTACACCTTTACAAACAAGCGCATTTTTATATTTTAATTTCTTTGACGTGGATTACATAATGCGCATGTGCACATCTGAATCTGCGTGTGTACGAATTTAAACACTGTGCAGCTAAAAGCTAAAACCTAGCTAACATAACTTGCTAGCGCGACTCGTCGTTGGTGAAGGCGGCACAGTATTTGTTGCACAACAAACATGTCTATACAAACAAGCTAAACAGTTTTCCTACCTGCTTGTCTGGCAGACACACGTTTAGGTTTTGGTACAGGTGACCCAGTTTAGTCCAATTTGCAGAGTTTCGATGGAGAAGAAGTAGGTATAACAGCAGAATTTAGAAACTAACTCGCTCAATGGAAACAAAGGTACGCAGCTTCCCGGTGGAGGGTTCTCTGACCCGCCTTACTCGCCATCTGATTGGCTATTGTTTGTTGTCTTCGTTGGTTGATTGGTTAGTTTAAGCCAATCAGCGGCCGAGTAGGGCAGAAGATGGCGGATTATCCCTTTGCCTTTACTTTCACTGCATTCTGTACTTTGTGTACCATTTCCTCAGAGGGTGAAGCATTCAACATTTGTTTATTTAAATGGCCACTTGTGAATTAGTTTTGGTCTAATATTTAGTCATGGTTACAGTCACATAGTTTATTTTGTGGACAACCTTGTGTTAATTGCCTTTATTTAACCAGGGTTGTCCCATTGACATCAACACAATTTCAACAACAAATAAAATTCACATAAAAACATACATTTGAATAACATATAATGATTAGATAAAACAATTACGCACAGACAGCCTGGACTCATTGGATTTCACTATGGGTTTAAACTCATTCAAGGTCATCATGTGTTGAAGCTTTATATCATCAGTTGTTCCATACTGTGGGTGCAGAGAACCTCAAGTTTTTCCCCAAATTCAGTTCTGACTTTGGTCACAATAAGACTATATAACTTCCATATTTCATATTCAAGAGAGAAGATAAGTAGGAAGGAATTTTACCAAAAACAGCTTTGTAAATAAAAGCACACCAGTGACTGAGGCAGCATGTACATAAATCAGGCCAATCCACTTTTGAGTATAAAATACAATGGTGAGTAAGAGATCCACAGTTTGTAATTAATGTCAGAGCCCCAAGATACAACAGCATTCAGAAAAAATAATGCATGCAGACATTTCAGATAATGTTGATCTTGTGATTATTTTGGGTAAATATCACATTCATAGCCAAAGCGCATGCTAAAGTGCCCTCTTGGGAGCCAAAACGCGTGCTGAAGTGCCCTCTTGGGAGCCAAAACGCACGCTAAAGTGCCCTCCTGGTTGGCAAAACACAATAAACTGCCTTCCTTGGGTGGAAAAAAACACACTAAACTGCTTTCTTGGGTGGAAAAAACACACTAAACTGCCCTCTTGGGTGGAAAAAAACACACTAAACTGCTTTCTTGGGTGGAAAAAACACACTAAACTGCCCTCTTGACTGGTTAAAACATGATAAACTGCCCTCTTGGGTGGTAAAAACGTGTGCTTAAGTGCCTTCCTGGTTGCCAAAATACAACTGCTCTGTTAGGTGAAGAAAACACAATTAACTCCAGAAGACTATTAGGACCAAGAAATACCATGAAACATGACTATTGCAATGACTTTTATGTTAGGCCCTTTTTTGATCTATATTGAGCCAGAACTATATCTCACAGAACCAGTTTGGATTATTTTGTGCTAATATGGTGTTAAAATGCACTAGAATACAGGAAATGGCATCTACTTAATTGAAAATGTTCTGGGGGAGGACCCCCTGACCCCCCCACAGGTTTTATTTCTTTCATACATCCATGTCTCTGTGTGTTCTTCACAGTCCAATGTTGAATCTACACAGTTCTCGTGGATACTGATCCTACCTACAAACTAACTTAGTCTGTCTAGTTAGTCTGTTTTAAGGCTATATAATGTGTCATTTGTATAACATATAAACACGTCGAAAGTGCCCTCGAAAAAACACACAGAACTTAGTGCTCTCTTCAGTGGCAAGAACGTGCTGTATGTGCCCTTTTTTTCTTTTCGCCCCTGCCCTTCAAAAAGTCTGTGCACGCCACTGTTCTCTCTTGATTTTAAGATAATGTTTCCTCTCTTGGTCTTTTTTGTATTAAATTGTGCTGTAGCATCATTTCCACCATTGCTGATAAATTCGGTCTTTTGTCTCTGTACATCTGTCCCCTGACTTGTTCTGTATATTTTCCAGTGTTCAACTTTTTTTCTTTTCTTTTTTTTTTTTTAAAAAAAGGGTAGCGTAGGGAGTTTAGGGCAGTGGGCATCCTTGAAGTTGCATTACTGCTGCCTTCTGGCTGTAATCTTCCTTTCTATTCTATGCTATTACAGCCTTGTGATTAGTCTAGTTGCTTTCAAAAACCTAAATATCCTCTTTCCACCATGTCCCCATGCTCAAGCACTTCTTTAATCCCAGCCTCAACTCGTCCAAGCCTACGTAGCATGGATGTATAAGAGACAGCTTGTCTTTCCTCTTCATAAAATCAGGACATGCACCACTGTCCCCTTTTAATTATACTGATTACAGTGACCAGTTGTGTTTCCCTATGACAGCAAGTGTGCTATAGGTGCTGTACAATCTATTTAATTAATCCAGTTAATCTAATCACAATTACTTACTCTTTTCTTTTGGGTCCTCCTACTTTAATCTGTACTTGTCCTCATTTTGTCACACTATTCCAATACAGCTGCCACTGTTTGATTATTTTCTTCCAAACTATACTTTGCTGCAGTCTGTATTTCCAGTGTATTCATTTGTCGATACAGTGAAAGGCATGTGCGTTGTTTTTTTTGTTTTCTCTTATCCAACATAATGCAATATTAATAGATAGATAAACAACAACAACATCACAAAACACAGTAATAAGTTGTGGAAGAAGTATTAATTAATGGAAGTACCAACACAATGATATAATGAAAATACATGGTTCCACACACACACACACACACACACACGTATAAATATATACCATATACCCTCAATGTCTCTAAAGTACATATATCACATATTTGTATTTGCAGAATTCGAGCAACCACAGACGTTGGCACATACGAATTGCGATTTCTCTCTTATCATTATCATCAATATCATTACACCATTACGTTTGTTTGAGTGTTTTCCCTTACCTTATCTTAAATGGTGGAAACGTTGAGATCATTAAAGTTTTAGTTGTTGCGTAGTAAAGTTGCCCACTGTGGTGATTTCATCATGCCAGTCGGAACAAATGAAATTGTGGTTCTCATCATTCATAGATAGATAGATAGATCAACACAAGGTGATGACCAGTAATTCTTGGTGGGAGCTTTACTGATAAGGAATTAGCCACTAATTGCTTAGTAATAACACCATGCACCTAGTGGAAACATCTGATAGTAAGACAGATACATGTCACACTTTGGTCCTTATTTGGTGTTTTCCTCTTCTGACGTGTCTGTATACTGTGGTCTCGGGGTGTCAGAGTGTCAGCATGAGGACAATATATAAGTAGCAACAGTAGTAAGAGTGAGTATTCAACTTTCCTGCTCAACCTGACACGGCTGGCTCAGTTTCTTCTGAAGACATGAAGACCATTCAGTGTTTGACAGTGGTGGTGGTGATGATGACTGTGATGGTCTACACAGCATCTTTACCTAAAGATGAGCTGCTGGCAGACATTCATGATGCGGCACTAAATATGTCCAAAATTAATACGGTAAGAAAACTACAAAACTAAATGTGGTTTGTTTGTTTGTTTGTTTGTTTGTTTGTTTGACAATATACTGACTTATACTGTATATCTTATTTTGTCACTGCAGATACTGGATTTGAATGTCACAAAGATAGGACTAGATGGTGGCCCAACATGTGTGGTATGTTGGAAATCTATTCTGATAATTGTTAATATTGTACACACGTCTCATGTAGTAGATGTGACGGTGCATTAAACTTGTGATGATGACGTTTAGCTGATTTCTTTAGACTGATTCAGTACTAACTCCAACGTGTTAAATCCCATTACTAATGTGCCTTTCTCTTCACAGATCGGCTTCTTCTGTTTGGCTGAGAAGTTTCTGGTGAAAGCCCCAGAGGAACTCCAATCGCGTGCAAAAACACTCATCCGCCGGTTGAACATGTTCAACGAAGAGGTAAAGAGAATTTCAGTGTGACTGAACATGCTTTATGGTCCTGACCTAAAATTCATGAGTAACATTTCAAATGGTTTACAGTGACTCTGAAAGGCATCTGTTCCTGCAATGAATGTGCTCTTTTAAGTCAAACATTTTCTCTATCACTTTAGCTCAAGATCTTTGTGTGCTTAAAACTGAAACTGTCATATGGTATTATTTCAGACTGGGAATACCCATTGTCAGCTGAACACAACCAATGAGCATAAGTTTAAGAAATTTCTGGAAAACATCATGATGTGTGTGCACCGCTGGAAGATCATCCACAACCATCAGTGAAATGACATCAATGAGTTGGAATAATCGTATGCGTTATTTAACGCCTGTAATATCCATAACTTAACTTCTATTTATTGTAAAACATATTTATTTTCCTACACATCTTATTTTTATAGTATCTGTATTTGTACACCAATAAATTATGACACAGTGGTTTGTTGTTGCAGTCAACATTTTTCACAGTGTGCATGCTCATAATGTTTAAGGTATCATTCTTCTTATTCAAGTTAAACTGTGCAGTCAACCAGTAACAGCTGTTTCACACAAGACTTTTGAACATGAGCCACTTTTTAAGACACCAATTATTTACTGGGTTTACACATTCTCCAACAGCAGGTAATGCAATCAAAAAAAACACGTTTATGGCTGTTACATGCCATCATGATCTTTCTTTTTAAAGCTCCAATTAAAAAAAAGAAACAGAGAAAGAGCAACAAGAATGTGAGATAAAACGTGTAAAGCGCTTTTCTGTCTGCCCACGCCGACGCAGTATGTAAGAATGCTCTGAATGGAGCATTTGTAGAAGGATACAAGCAGGTTCTGATTGAGAGTCTCTGCTGTGCCTTTTTGATGGTGGCTTTGGTGTTTGTGCTCCAGGTCAGGCCGTCCTCGATGTACGCCCAGGTACCGGATGCTGGGGACCTTCTCCACACGCCAATGAACAGGGGCTGGATGTGTGTTGTCTTCCTCCTGAAGTCTATCACAATTTCTTTTGTCTTGTTAGTGTTGAGGATTAGGTTGTTTGCTTTGCACCATACAGACAGCTGCTCCAACTCATCCCGGTATGCAGACTCGTCCCCTCCTGAAATGAGTCCCACCACGGTGGTATCATCAGCAAACTTTATAATGCTGTTGCTGGGGTGTATGGCGGTACAGTCGTGTGTGTAGAGTGTCTATAATAAGGGGCTCAGCACACAGCCCTGAGGGGAGCCGGTGCTGAGGCTGATGGCTGGGGAGACATGGGGTCCCACTCTCACCCTTTGGGGGCAGTCTGTCAAAAAGTCTTTGATCCAGCGGCAGACAGGGTAAGACATTCCCACATCACACAGTTTCGACACCAGTCTGTTGGGCAAAATTGTATTAAACGCCGAACTGAAGTCCACAAAGAGCAGCCGCGCTTAGCTCCCCTGTTGCTCCAGGTGGGACAGAGCAGCATAGAGGGCTGTCGTTATGGCGTCCTCTGTGGACCTGTTGGCCTTGTAGGCGTAAACAAGTGCCACCAGATGTCAGGAGCTACATTTGTGCAGCAAACATGCAAGTCACTGAATCCTCCACAACAAGTTCCTGCAAATGTTTCATAATAAAAGTCCGTTCATAGAAATGAAGGAATTCTTTCAACTGAAATTATCATGGGTTTTTCATTTTAATCAGCACACTACAACAGTTGTCATACAGTTGTCCATGGCAGCAGATCGCTCTGTGTGTCTATGGGTCAAAGTGATGGCTGTGATGGGAGAAGTCGTCAACGACATAAAGAAAATCAAACATGCTCGACTTTCTGTGGGAACGTTATGAGGCGTCCCAGATACAGCATCGGTTGTTGTCTACTATGTCACACTACAGATGAAACCATGGATTACCACAAAAGACATCATTCAGGTTCCAAGCCCACACTTTACTACGCTATGATAATAAGTTTGAAGGTAAAAACTGAGTCTGCACATTTGCAACACACCAGCTACAGCTGTATGGTTGCCTTGGATATGAGACAGTAGGTAGTGGTGGATGGTTACAGTTTATTGTGATGACATATCTGGTGGACCTTTGCCAACACAATAAATTTGTGCTGTGGCTTACGTTGTCTGTCACAGTTTTTCCTCTAGATAATATATTTTGTGGGCTGCTGTGGCCACAGTGAAACCAGTGACCACAGATGGAAATGCATGGAAATTTGGATACATTTTTAAGTACCGTGTTCGTGCTATTAGCTATACTGATAGAGCAACTGAGTATCTGCTGAAACACTAGCTCAGTCAGATAGAAAGATTTTCCCCCACTTGCACAAACTGTCATGGTTATGCTCTGTCAAGCATTTGGTTTTGTGTTTGGGTTGTCTTGTTTTCCTTTTTTCCCCCTCCCTTTTCCCTGTTTCTCTCCCTGGCAGCGTGTGTGCAGTGGTGGGTGTGGCTGGCTGGACTCCTGACAAGGCGCACCTGGTTCTCATCCAGGAATCACTCTCACTATAAAACCTGGTCCTCGACACTACTCCTGTGCCAGATTATCCCGTCTCGACCGGTATAGTAACGGCTCTATCTCTTGTGACTCTCGTATGTTTTTTCGTCGCTCTTATGCGCTTTCCTGATTTTTGTATGCAGACTCCAGTGTGTCTCCTTGCCGTGCCTGACTACGCTTCAGCGTTCCTACGTCGGTCACATGCTCCTTCCAGTCGGCTTCACCAGCTACGCCAGCCAAACCACCGCTGCCTTCACCTGCCACCTGTTTCCCTGTTTTTTGGAGCTCCGTTTTTGTAATAAACTCTTCAAAACTGTCTTCCGCCTCTGTCTCTGCATTTTGGGTCCAAAACACAAAACCAAACGTAACAGAATAATCTGGCCAACATGGACCCAGCAGAGACAGACCGATTTAGGCAGGCGTTGTCTTGTCAAGGCGCATGTGTCGGCCAACACGAACAAGCAATCAACGAAGTCATGGACTCAGTTCAGAACCTCACCACCAGTGTGTCCCAGCTCGGCAGTCGTCTGGATCAACTCGTCACTCAGATCTCCGGCCTGGCTTCCTCTGGGAGGCGCAAGCATCTCCAGCGCCTGCAGCGGATCAACCAGCCCCTCCACCCAGCCTTGCCCGTGAACCTTTCATCCCCACTCCAGTCAGGTATTCAGGTGAATTAGGGACATGCAGCCAGTTTTTACACCAGTGCTCTCTAGTTTTTGACCAGTAATGTCAGACCTATGCTACGGATAAATCTAAGATAGCTTTCATCATGAGTTTATTGTCTGGTCGCGCGTCATCTTGGGCTTTAGCCGTTTCCGTTAATTCCTGCTATCACTCAGTCATATCATTCCTTTGTTTCTGAGATGCGTAAAGTTTTGATCACCCGGTTCAGGGAAGGAAGCCGGGAATCGGCTTCTTTCCTCCGCCAGGTTCAGCTCCGTGTCCCAATATGCTATTGATTTCCGCATTCTGGCGGTAGAGAGTGGGTGGGATGAGGCTGCGTTACAGAGCGTGTTCCTCAGGGGTTAGCTGACAATGTTAAAGACGATTGGCTGCGCGTGATGAGACCCAGTCGCTAGATGAGTTAATCTCTTTAGCCATTCGCTTAGACAATCGTTTGAGGGAAAGACGCAGGGAGAGGGTAGGGAGACAGGGGTTTCCTCCTCCTGCTGCTGCTCCACTCAGCGCCCTCCGGGACACGGCTCCAGCTCCAGCTCCAGCCCCAGCCCCAGCCCCAGCCCCAGCTCCAGCTCCAGCTCCGTCTCCAGGTTTTTCCTCCACCCCCGGCATGGAGGAACCCATGCAGCTGGGCAGAATGAGACTAACTCAGGTCGAACGTGAACGCCGAATGAGACACAAGCTCTGTATCTACTGTGGCCAGCCCGGCCATTTTCTCGCCGCCTGCCCCCAGCTGCCAAAAGAGCAGGCTCATCAGCCACCGAGGGGGCGCTGGTGAGCCGTACCACAACTTCCTCAACACCCCTCCAGCGGATTCAGATGCCAGGTATGCTCAGGTATCCACAGAACTCGTTGCCAGTGCAAGTATTGATTGATAGTGGAGCTGATGACAATTTCATTGACTCTGAACTTTGTGCTCAAGCTAGTTTGCCCACAGAAAGCCTGCCAGAGCCTAAGGACATCCTGGCTTTAAACGGACAATTGCTCGCTCGAGTCACATACCGCACCGTCCCCGTGTCCCTTCAACTGTCAGGTAACCACCGGGAGACTATCTCCTTATTTGTCATCCCCTCACCCACTTCACCAGTAGTCCTAGGACTCCCCTGGCTCAAATTGCATAACCCACAAATTGACTGGTCCGCCTCTTCCATCACCAATTGGAGCACCTTTTGTCACTCTCATTGCCTTCACTCAGCTACTCCCTAGTGTACTCTCACCCCAGTTTCACCAGACCCCATTGATCTCTAATGTTCCTCCAGTGTACCATGACCTCAAAGAGGTTTTCAGCAAGGACAGAGCCCTCTCCAATTCATAGACCCTATGACTGTTCTATCGAGTTACTCCCTGGCTCGACGCTCCCATCCAAAAAACTGTATAACCTGTCTAAACCTGAGAAAGAATCAATGGAGCAGTATATCTCAGACTCTTTGGCTGCCGGCCTCATTCGTCCATCTTCTTCCCCCGTGGGCGCGGGTTTTTTCTTTGTGGAAAAGAAGGACAAAACCCTGCGCCCGTGTATTGATTTCCGTGGCCTAAATGAGATTACAGTAAAGAATAAGTACCCTCTTCCGCTCATTGACTCCGCGTTTGGCCCCCTTCATCAGTCCACGATCTTCTCCAAATTAGACCTTCGCAATGCCTACCACCTCATTCGAATTAAAGAAGGAGATGAATGGAAGACGGCATTTAACACCCCACTCGGCCACTTTGAGTACTTAGTTATGCCCTTCGGTTTGACTAATGCCCCAGCCGTCTTCCAAGCCCTCATAAACGACGTCTTAAGAGACATGCTCGACAGGTTCGTGTTCGTTTATCTGGACGACATTTTGATTTTCTCGAGAAACTGTGATGAGCATGTGCAGCATGTGAGGTTGGTGTTGCAGAGGCTGCTAGAGAACAGACTTTTTGTAAAAGCAGAGAAATGCGAGTTCCATGCCACTTCAGTCGGTTTCCTGGGTTTTGTGGTGGAGAAGGGTCAGTTGAGGGCGGATCCTGCCAAGATTCAGGCAGTGACAGAGTGGCCAACCCCTTCCTCCCGCAAACAACTGCAGAGGTTTTTGGGCTTTGCTAATTTCTATAGGAGGTTTATTCGTAACTACAGCCAAGTTGCCTCGCCTCTGACTCAGCTAACCTCCCCCAAACTCCCATTCGTGTGGTCCCAGGCAGCCGAGGCTGCATTTCAACGGTTAAAGTGCTTGTTTACCTCTGCACCTGTGCTTTCTCACCCTGATCCAGCTCTTCAGTTTGTGGTGGAGGTTGACGCCTCTGACTCTGGTGTAGGTGCTGTGCTCTCTCAACGTTCCCCTGTCGACCAAAAGATTCACCCCTGTGCCTACTTCTCCCGCCGACTCTCTAAGGCTGAGAGAAATTATGACGTGGGGAATAGGGAGCTCCTGGCCGTCATCCTCGCCCTTCAGGAGTGGAGACACTGGCTGGAGGGGGCCACTCATCCGTTTGTCGTCTGGACAGACCATAAGAACCTCTCCTATCTACAGTCAGCTCGCCGGTTGAACTCACGTCAGGCTCGGTGGGCCTTGTTCCTGGGCCGGTTCCAGTTTACCCTTTCCTATCGCCCCGGTTCCCGGAATGTCAAGCCTTGTCCCGTCAGTTCACTTCCCCAGTGGAAGACTCCCCCAAGGAAACCATCCTCCCTTCCTCCTGTGTGGTGGGGGCTGCCAGATGGGAGATTGAGCGGGTGGTTCGAGAGGCCCAACAGGAGCAACCCCCTCCGGAGGGCTGCCCTCCCAACCGGATGTTCGTCCCTCCGTCAGCCTGGTCTCCTGTGCTCCAGTGGGGGCACGCCTCCAAGATCACCTGTCATCCTGGTTTCCACCGGACTCTCTCCCTGCTCCAGCGGTGCTTCTGGTGGCCTACCATCACTGCCGACACCAAAGAGTTCATCTCCGCCTGCTCCGTCTGTGCCCGCAGTAAATCCTCCCATCAATCACCCGCTGGCCTTCTACATCCTTTGCCTGTTCCACATCGCCCCTGGTCCCACATTGCAGTGGACTTCACGGGACTCCCGCCGTCAGAGGGTAACACTGTGATTTTGTCTATCGTTGATCGTTTTCCAAGTCTGTGCATTTTGTCCCTCTACTAAAACTCCCATCTGCCCTAGAGACTGCCAACCTCCTAGTTCAGCATGTGTTCAGGCTACATGGCATTCCTCAGGATATAGTGTCCGACCGGGGTCCTCAGTTCGCCTCCCAGGTCTGTAGGGCCTTCTGTCAGGCGTTGGGGGCGTCGGCTAGCCTCTCTTCTGGATACCATCCTCAGACCAACGGCCAGACGGAGCGGGCAAATCAGGACCTAGAATCAGCTCTCCGGTGTGTCACATCTAGGCATCCCGCCTCCTGGTCCACCCATCTCCCTGGGTAGAATACGCCCACAACTCCTGGTCAGCTCCGCCACAGGTATGTCCCCTTCATGGCTTCCGTGGGTTTTCAACCTCCCCTCTTCCCAGTTCAGGAGGCTGAAGTGGCTGTGCCATCGGTCCGGGAACATCTCCGCCCGTTCGCCGGGTTTGGCGCGAGGCCCGGGCGGCCCTCATGCGCACGGCGGCTCGCAACCAACGCCTGGCGGATCGACATCGTTCCCCAGCCCCCCAGTATCAGCCAGGTCAGAAGGTGTGGCTTTCCTCTCGTGACCTCCCCCTACAGACTGTGAGTAGGAAGCTGGCTCCGAGGTACATTGGCCCTTACGAGATTGAGAAAGTGATTAATCCCAATGTGGTGAGACTGAAATTACCCCCTGCCTTACATGTTCATCCAGCGTTCCATGTGTCCCTGTTAAAGCCTGTTTCTTCCAGTGCTCTGTGCCCTCCGGCCGAACCCCCGCCACCCCCCCGGCTCATTGACGACCACCCGGCCTACACTGTCCGGCGGCTGCTGGACGTCCGCAGGCGGGGCCGGGGGTATCAGTACCTCGTGGACTGGGAGGGGTACGGTCCGGAGGAGCGTTCATGGGTGTCCCGCTCTTTGATTTTGGACCTGGACCTCTTGAGGGATTTTTATCGGGACTTTCCTGACAAGCCCGGTAGGCCGCCAGGTGGCGTCCGTTGAGGGGGGGGTACTGTCATGGTTATGCTCTGTCAAGCATTTGGTTTTGTGTTTGGGTTGTCTTGTTTTCCTTTTTTCCCCCTCCCTTTTCCCTGTTTCTCTCCCTGGCAGCATGTGTGCAGTGGTGGGTGTGGCTGGCTGGACTCCTGACAAGGCGCACCTGGTTCTCATCCAGTAATCACTCTCACTATAAAACCTGGTCCTCGACACTACTCCTGTGCCAGATTATCCCGTCTCGACCGGTATAGTAACGGCTCTATCTCTTGTGACTCTCGTATGTTTTTTCGTCGCTCTTATGCGCTTTCCTGATTTTTGTATGCAGACTCCAGTGTGTCTCCTTGCCGTGCCTGACTACGCTTCAGCGTTCCTACGTCGGTCACATGCTCCTTCCAGTCGGCTTCACCAGCTACGCCAGCCAAACCACCGCTGCCTTCACCTGCCACCTGTTTCCCTGTTTTTTGGAGCTCCGTTTTTGTAATAAACTCTTCAAAACTGTCTTCCGCCTCTGTCTCTGCATTTTGGGTCCAAAACACAAAACCAAACGTAACACAAACCACACTAAAGTAGACCTATCATAAAATCAGTATGTCATAAAGTAGGTTCATATTATGTATAACACTTACTAAGAAATGTTGTGACATGTGGTAAGATATTTTTTATTTGTAATTTTATTTTATGTACTTTTGTATTGTTTAAAATTTTTTTAAACAATTTGCCTCTTGTTTCGAATTACCACGTTATATCATTCAATCAAAACTACCTATGTTTAAACTAGGTATGTCAACGATTGATAGCATAATGGCTAAGAATATTTTATGTCGGTCTATAGGTTTATTTTGCAGTCTAGTCGTACATCTATCCCCTGACTTGTTCTGTATATTTAAAGTGTAAAGTGTAGCGTAGGGAGTTTAGGGCAGTGGGCATCCTTGAAGTTGCATTAATACCTCCTTCTGGCTGTAATCATCCTTTCTATTCTATGCTATTACAGCCTTGTGATTAGTCTAGTTGCTTTTTTAGATACAAATAACACTTTAGAGAAGTATCAGTCTGGTTTTAGGATGAACCACAGTACCGAGACAGCCCTTTTAAAGATTTTAGACGACATCAGATGCAATTTAGATAACCATAAACTCACAGTCTTGATTTTACTGGATTTAACAGCCACTGTCGATACAACAGACCATCACATTTTATTAAATAGACTGAGGCACCTGGTCGGCCTCTCTGCTACTGTTTTTAACTGGTTCATCTCTTACCTTACTGATCGACACTTCTTTGTAAGTATGGATACATGTTCCTCAGGAACCCATGAGATAAAGTGTGGGGTCCCCCAGGGGTCAATTTTAGGTCCAACTCTTTTTAATCTCTACATGCTTCCTCTGGGGGACGTCATCAGGAGGCACGGCATCAGCTTTTATAGTTATGCTGATGATACACAACTGTACATCGCCATGTCTCCTGATGACACAGGGCCAATTGATGCCCTTTGAAACTGCATTTTAGACATAAAGTCATGGATGGCAGCGAATTTCCTACAGCTCAACCAGGACAAAACAGAGGTTTTAGTCCGTGTTCCTTAAGGCCAGAGAGAGAAACTTTTACCACAACTACAGGATTTTAAAGCAACACAATCTGTAAAAAATCTGGGTGTGATTTTTGACTCTGAGCTCTGTTTTATTCCACATATTAAAAACATAACAAAGGTAGGTTTCTACCTTTCTACCTTAAGAATATAGCCAGAGTCCGCCGTTTCCCTCTCAGGCCAGCACGGAGGTGCTGATGCACCTTAGATTATTGTATTGTAACGCCCTGCTCTCTGGTCTTCCCAAATAGAGTATCTCAAATCTACAGTTATTATAGAATTCAGCTGCACGAGTGCTGACGAGGACCAGAGGGCGGGAGCACATTACACCAGTTTTAAAATTGCTGCATTGGCTCCCCGTGCACTTCAGGATCGATTTTAAGGTTCTTTTATCAGCTTTTAAATGTCTTAACGATCTTGGGCCTTCTTATTTATCTGACCTGCTTTTACCATATCAACCCTTGCGGACCCTGAGGTCCTCCAGCACCGGCCTTTTAACCATACCACAAGTTAGGACTAAAACACACGGGGAGGTGGCATTTAGTTATTATGGCCCCCGATTGTGGAACAGCCTACTGGAGAACCTCAGAGCTGCAGAGACTGCTGATGTTTTTAAAAAGAGGCTCAAGACTCATCTTTTTAATCAGGTTTTTAACTGATCTCTTTATCTATTTTAAATTCCTTTTATCAGGCTTTTAACTGATTTATCGATTTGTTTTTTGCTTCTTCTTTTTTTACATGCTCTTACCCTTCCTCTTTACATTCTTATCTCATTTAATCTTTATCTTTTGTTATTTTAGTTATAGGTTTTAGTTTTGATGCATTTTATGTCTCTGTTTTAGATCATTCTTACCAAGCTATTAACTTAATTTTTTGAGCTAAATAGCTTTTTGTTTATTTGGTTCATTTTATACCTTTTATCCTATCCTACTGTTTTAGTCCCTCAGTTTTTAGCTCCAGTGTTTCCTCATGGGGGCCTACCACACTGAGAGTTGTTCCTGGTCTACCGGTGGGGGTGCCGTCCCGTGGACAGATCTGACCTGGGTGGCTGAAGGGCACTGCACCTCAGTGTGGAGCCTAATGTCTGCCCGGGTCGGGGTGATCTCTACGGTGGCGCTCCCTGTGGCCGTAGACCGTGGGCCCTCTCAGTGTGGACGGCTCCCAGAGGTGGCTTTTTCCTTGCCTCGAGTCTCGGTGCTCTGCCATGTCTCTCGAGTGATAGCTAATGTGTGTGTGTGGGTGTGTGTGCGTATGTGTATGCTTATGTATCTCTATGTGGGGTGGGAGGGTTGGGTTTTCTCTTTTCTTTTTTGTTTTCTGTTTTGGTTCTTTGTTGTTTTTAACCTCTGTGAGACACGTTGTGTTACTGTCGTATGAAAAGTGCCATATAAATAAAGTTGATTTGATTTGATTTGATTTGACTTTGATTTCAAAAACCTAAATATCCTCTCTCCACCATGTCCCCATGCTCAAGCACTTCTTTAATCCCAGCCTCAACTCGTCCAAGCCTACATAGCATGGATGTATAAGAGACAGCTTGTCTTTCCTCTTCATAAAATCAGGACATGCACCACTGTCCCCTTTTAATTATACTGATGACAGTGACCAGTTGTGTTTCCCTATGACAGCAAGTGTGCTATAGGTGCTGTACAATCTATTTAATTAATCCAGTTAATCTAATCACAATTACTTACTCTTTTCTTTTGGGTCCTCCTACTTTAATCTGTACTTGTCCTCATTTTGTCACACTATTCCAATACAGCTGACACTGTTTGATTATTTTCTTCCAAATTATACTTTGCTGCAGTCTGTATTTCCAGTGTATTCATTTGTCGATACAGTGAAAGGCATGTGCGTTGTTTTTTTTTGTTTGTTTTCTCTTATCCAACATAATGCAATATTAATAGATAGATAAACAACAACAACATCACAAAACACAGTAATAAGTTGTGGAAGAAGTATTAATTAATGGAAGTACCAACACAATGATATAATGAAAATACATGGTTACACACACACACACACACACACACACACACACGTATAAATATATACCATATACCCTCAATGTCTCTAAAGTACATATATCACATATTTGTATTTGCAGAATTCAAGCAACCACAGACGTTGGCACATACGAATTGCGATTTCTCTCTTATCATTATCATCAATATCATTACACCATTACGTTTGTTTGAGTGTTTTCCCTTACCTTATCTTAAATGGTGGAAACGTTGAGATCATTAAAGTTTTAGTTGTTGCGTAGTAAAGTTGCCCCCTGTGGTGATTTCATCATGTCAGTCGGAACAAATGAAAACATTTTCCTAAACTTTTCTGAACCTTTCTCTGACGTTGTGGTTCTCATCATTCATAGATAGATAGATAGATAGATAGATAGATAGATAGATAGAAATCATTGGATAGGAAACTGTTAACGAACACTAATGAACATTCCCACAGGAAATACAAAGGGACACATTTTGAATGTTTATGTTGTCAAGTTTGAAGCGGTCTGTACATTTGTATGAAAATTTGTATTTTGACGTTTGAGAACTTTTCAACTGCACACAAGTAAAGGAAGATGATTATTAGGAGCACCTCTGCCTGTCCTGTGGTTTCTCTTCAAAGAAACTGCGCTGATGTGAATACTGTGAATCCTACAAGTTACATACATCACCAGGAGATGGGGCTCTTCTTCAAAGGTTGTCAGTGTAAAAGGTGGAGATGTGAATGTGTTGTGAGTGTGCAAAGATATGAACTCAAGTTCAGCTAAAACGTCCAGTTAGTCTTTTATTCTGGACTCTTGTTAACCATAATGTTCCAGCTGAGCTCCTGACTTTGTCTGTTTGATCAGACAATTGACCAAATATGTTACTAGCTCTATTAAGTACTCCTCCACTGGTCTGTCTTTGAAATTATCAGCATATGTGCAGATTTCAGGGGGGATGAAGGGAACATATCCCCCTCGATATTTAGAACATGTGCATTTGTCCCCCCCAGTAGATACATAAAGGTAGCAGAGAACTTTTATTTCAACAAAACAGACATTTACGCCATAAATTAATGCAGAAAATATTCAAGTTGGTGCATGAAAATACACCAGTATAAAGGAAATCAGTGTAAAAAAAAGAAACTGAAGCTGACAGGAATTGTCTCAGTCACATTTTCCTCTCGCTGGTGTGTGTGTAGTGCAAAGCTAAAAATTGACTCAAAATATTTCCCATGTGCCCACTCACCGCAAACATTTTGACATGTCATTACAGAAAAAGCACAGGTGTTTTCTAATGATATTAATGATAATGGCTGCCTGCTGGTTCACTGTCACACACTTTAATAAAAGCAGGTCACTGTTCATTGCATCACTTCCACCTGGGCTCCTTTGTTGCAACAAGCCAAAATGTGCAAGGTAAAAAGTCATTAAACATCTACACTCCACAGCAGGTTGTTAAGTTCAGCTCAAAGGGAACAGCCTTTGTAGAAAATACACTTAATAAAATTTGAATGTGACTGTTGAAATGATGGAAATCTCATTTTCCATCCGTACACATGAAGACAACCTTCAGATGTATGAGATCAACACAAGGTGATGACCAGTAATTCTTGGTGGGAGCTTTACTGATAAGGAATTAGCCACTAATTGCTTAGTAATAACACCATGCACCTAGTGGAAACATCTGATAGTAAGACAGATACATGTCACACTTTGGTCCTTATTTGGTGTTTTCCTCTTCTGACGTGTCTGTATACTGTGGTCTCGGGGTGTCAGAGTGTCAGCATGAGGACAATATATAAGTAGCAACAGTAGTAAGAGTGAGTATTCAACTTTCCTGCTCAACCTGACACGGCTGGCTCAGTTTCTTCTAAAGACATGAAGACCATTCAGTGTTTGACAGTGGTGGTGATGATGACTGTGATGGTCTACACAGCATCTTTACCTAAAGATGATCCACTGGCAGACATTCATGATGCGGCACTAAATATGTCCAAAATTAATACGGTAAGAAAACTACAAAACTAAATGTGGTTTGTTTGTTTGTTTGTTTGACAATATACTGACTTATACTGTATATCTTATTTTGTCACTGCAGACACTGGATTTGTATGTCACAGAGATAGGACCAGATGGTGGCTCAACATGTGTGGTATGTTGGAAATCTATTCTGATAATTGTTAATATTGTACACACGTCTCACGTAGTAGATGTGACGTTGCATTAAACTTGTGATGATGACGTTTAGCTGATTTCTTTAGACTGATTCAGTACTAACTCCAACGTGTTATATCCCATTACTAATGTGCCTTTCTTCACAGATCAAGTTCTTCTGTTTGGCTGAGAAGTCTCTGGAGAAAGCCCCAAAGGAACTCCAATCGCGTGCAGAAACACTCATCCGCCGGTTGAAAATGTTCAACAAAGAGGTAAAGAGAATTTCAGTGTGATTGAACATGCTTTATAGTCCTGAACTAAAATTCATGAGTAACATTTCAAATGGTTTACAGTGACTCTGAAAGGCATCTGTTCCTGCAATGAATGTGCTCTTTTAAGTCAAACATTTTCTCTATCACTTTAGCTCAAGATCTTTGTGTGCTTAAAACTAAAACTGTCATATGGTATTATTTCAGACTGGGAATACCCATTGTCAGCTGAACACAACCAATGAGCATAAGTTTAAGAAATTTCTGGAAAACATCATGAACTGTGTGGACCACTTGAGAATCATCCACAACCGTCAGTGAAATGACATCAATGAGTTGGAATAATCGTATGCGTTATTTAACGCCTGTAATATCCATAACTTAACTTCTATTTATTGTAAAACATATTTATTTTCCTACACCTTATTTTTATAGTATCTGTATTTGTACACCAATAAATTATGACACAGTGGTTTGTTGTTGCAGTCAACATTTTTCACAGTGTGCATGCTCATAATGTTTAAGGTATCATTCTTCTTATTCAAGTTAAACTGTGCAGTCAACCAGTAACAGCTGTTTCACACAAGACTTTTGAACATGAGGCTACTTTTTAAGACACCAATTATTTACTGGGTTTACACATTCTCCAACAGCAGGTAATGCAATCAAAAAAAACACGTTTATGGCTGTTACATTCCATCATGATCTTTCTTTTTAAAGCTCCAATTAAAAAAAAGAAACAGAGAAAGAGCAACAAGAATGTGAGATAAAACGTGTAAAGCGCTTTTCTGTCTGCCCATGCTGACGCAGTATGTAAGAATGCTCTGAATGGAGCATTTGTAGAAGGATACAAGCAGGTTCTGATTGAGAGTCTCTGCTGTGCCTTTTTGATGGTGGCTTTGGTGTTTGTGCTCCAGGTCAGGCCGTCCTCGATGTACACGCCCAGGTACCGGATGCTGGGGACCTTCTCCACACACTCCAAGCCAATGAACAGGGGCTGGATGTGTGTTGTCTTCCTTCTGAAGTCTATCACGATTTCTTTTGTCTTGTTAGTGTTGAGGATTAGGTTGTTTGCTTTGCACCATACAGACAGCTGCTCCAACTCATCCCGGTATGCAGACTCGTCCCCTCCTGAAATGAGTCCCACCACGGTGGTATCATCAGCAAACTTTATAATGCTGTTGCTGGGGTGTATGGCGGTACAGTCGTGTGTGTAGAGTGTCTATAATAAGGGGCTCAGCACACAGCCCTGAGGGGAGCCGGTGCTGAGGCTGATGGCTGGGGAGACATGGGGTCCCACTCTCACCCTTTGGGGGTGAGATCCAGCGGCAGACAGGGTAAGACATTCCCACATCACACAGTTTCGACACCAGTCTGTTGGGCAAAATTGTATTAAACGCCGAACTGAAGTCCACAAAGAGCAGCCGCGCTTAGCTCCCCTGTTGCTCCAGGTGGGACAGAGCAGCGTGGAGGGCTGTCGTTATGGCGTCCTCTGTGGACCTGTTGGCCTTGTAGGCGTAAACAAGTGCCACCAGATGTCAGGAGCTACATTTGACGTACCGTAAGCAAACATGCAAGTCACTGAATCCTCCACAACAAGTTCCTGCAAATGTTTCATAATAAAAGTCCGTTCATAGAAATGAAGGAATTCTTTCAACTGAAATTATCATGGGTTTTTCATTTTAATCAGCACACTACAACAGTTGTCATACGGTTGTCCATGGCAGCAGATCGCTCTGTGTGTCTATGGGTCAAAGTGATGGCTGTGATGGGAGAAGTCGTCAACGACATAAAAAAAATCAAACATGCTAGACTTTCTGTGGGAACGTCATGAGGCGTCCCAGATACAGCATCGGTTGTTGTCTACTATGTCACACTACAGATGAAACCATGGATTACCACAAAAGACATCATTCAGGTTCCAAGCCCACACTTTACTACGCTATGATAATAAGTTTGAAGGTAAAAACTGAGTCTGCACATTTGCAACACACCAGCTACAGCTGTATGGTTGCCTTGGATATGAGACAGTAGGTAGTGGTGGATGGTTACAGTTTATTGTGATGACATATCTGGTGGACCTTTGCCAACACAATAAATTTGTGCTGTGGCTTACGTTGTCTGTCACAGTTTTCCACTAGATAATATATTTTGTGGGCTGCTGTGGCCACAGTGAAACCAGTGACCACAGATGGAAATGCATGGAAATTTGGATATATTTTTAAGTACCGTGTTCGTGCTATTAGCTATACTGATAGAGCAACTGAGTATCTGCTGAAACACTAGCTCAGTCAGATAGAAAGATTTTCCCCCACTTGCACAAACCACACTAAAGTAGACCTATCATAAAATCAGTATGTCATAAAGTAGGTTCATATTATGTATAACACTTACTAAGAAATGTTGTGACATGTGGTAAGATATTTTTTATTTGTAATTTTATTTTATGTACTTTGAAATTTTTTTAAACAATTTGCCTCTTGTTTCGAATTACCACGTTATACCATTCAATCAAAACTACCTATGTTTAAACTAGGTATGTCAACGATTGATAGCATAATGGCTAAGAATATTTTATGTCGGTCTATAGGTTTATTTTGCAGTCTAGTCGTACATCTATCCCCTGACTTGTTCTGTATATTTAAAGTGTAAAGTGTAGCGTAGGGAGTTTAGGGCAGTGGGCATCCTTGAAGTTGCATTAATACCTCCTTCTGGCTGTAATCATCCTTTCTATTCTATGCTATTACAGCCTTGTGATTAGTCTAGTTGCTTTTTTAGATACAAATAACACTTTAGAGAAGTATCAGTCTGGTTTTAGGATGAACCACAGTACCGAGACAGCCCTTTTAAAGATTTTAGACGACATCAGATGCAATTTAGATAACCATAAACTCACAGTCTTGATTTTACTGGATTTAACAGCCACTGTCGATACAACAGACCATCACATTTTATTAAATAGACTGAGGCACCTGGTCGGCCTCTCTGGTACTGTTTTTAACTGGTTCATCTCTTACCTTACTGATCGACACTTCTTTGTAAGTATGGATACATGTTCCTCAGGAACCCATGAGATAAAGTGTGGGGTCCCCCAGGGGTCAATTTTAGGTCCAACTCTTTTTAATCTCTACATGCTTCCTCTGGGGACGCTATCAGGAGGCACGGCATCAGCTTTTATAGTTATGCTGATGATACACAACTGTACATCGCCATGTCTCCTGATGACACAGGGCCAATTGATGCCCTTTGAAACTGCATTTTAGACATAAAGTCATGGATGGCAGCGAATTTCCTACAGCTCAACCAGGACAAAACAGAGGTTTTAGTCCGTGTTCCTTAAGGCCAGAGAGAGAAACTTTTACCAAAACTACAGGATTTTAAAGCAACACAATCTGTAAAAAATCTGGGTGTGATTTTTGACTCTGAGCTCTGTTTTATTCCACATATTAAAAACATAACAAAGGTAGGTTTCTACCACCTTAAGAATATAGCCAGAGTCCGCCGTTTCCCTCTCAGGCCAGCACGGAGGTGCTGATGCACCTTAGATTATTGTATTGTAACGCCCTGCTCTCTGGTCTTCCCAAATAGAGTATCTCAAATCTACAGTTATTATAGAATTCAGCTGCACGAGTGCTGACGAGGACCAGAGGGCGGGAGCACATTACACCAGTTTTAAAATTGCTGCATTGGCTCCCCGTGCACTTCAGGATCGATTTTAAGGTTCTTTTATCAGCTTTTAAATGTCTTAACGATCTTGGGCCTTCTTATTTATCTGACCTGCTTTTACCATATCAACCCTTGCGGACCCTGAGGTCCTCCAGCACCGGCCTTTTAACCATACCACAAGTTAGGACTAAAACACACGGGGAGGTGGCATTTAGTTATTATGGCCCCCGATTGTGGAACAGCCTACTGGAGAACCTCAGAGCTGCAGAGACTGCTGATGTTTTTAAAAAGAGGCTCAAGACTCATCTTTTTAAATCAGGTTTTTAACTGATCTCTTTATCTATTTTAAATTCCTTTTATCAGGCTTTTAACTGATTTATCGATTTGTTTTTTGCTTCTTTTTTTACATGCTCTTACCCTTCCTCTTTACATTCTTATCTCATTTAATCTTTATCTTTTGTTATTTTAGTTATAGGTTTTAGTTTTGATGCATTTTATGTCTCTGTTTTAGATCATTCTTACCAAGCTATTAACTTAATTTTTTGAGCTAAATAGCTTTTTGTTTATTTGGTTCATTTTATACCTTTTATCCTATCCTACTGTTTTAGTCCCTCAGTTTTTAGCTCCAGTGTTTCCTCATGGGGGCCTACCACACTGAGAGTTGTTCCTGGTCTACCGATGAGGGTGCCGTCCCGTGGACAGATCTGACCTGGGTGGCTGAAGGGCACTGCACCTCAGTGTGGAGCCTAATGTCTGCCCGGGTCGGGGTGATCTCTACGGTGGCGCTCCCTGTGGCCGTAGACCGTGGGCCCTCTCAGTGTGGACGGCTCCCAGAGGTGGCTTTTTCCTTGCCTCGAGTCTCGGTGCTCTGCCATGTCTCTCGAGTGATAGCTAATGTGTGTGTGTGGGTGTGTGTGTGGGTGTGTGTGCGTATGTGTATGCTTATGTATCTCTATGTGGGGTGGGAGGGTTGGGTTTTCTCTTTTCTTTTTTGTTTTCTGTTTTGGTTCTTTGTTGTTTTTAACCTCTGAGAGACACGTTGTGTTACTGTCGTATGAAAAGTGCCATATAAATAAAGTTGATTTGATTTGATTTGACTTTGATTTCAAAAACCTAAATATCCTCTCTCCACCATGTCCCCATGCTCAAGCATTTCTTTAATCTCAGCCTCAACTCGTCCAAGCCTACGTAGCATGGACATACAGTACAGGCCAAAAGTTTGGACACACCTTCTCATTCAATGCGTTTTCTTTATTTTCATGACTATTTACATTGTAGATTCTCACTGAAGGCATCAAAACTATGAATGAACACATGTGGAGTTATGTACTTAAAAAAAGGTGAAATAACTGAAAACATGTTTTATATTCTAGTTTCTTCAAAATAGCCACCCTTTGCTCTGATTACTGCTTTGCACACTCTTGGCATTCTCTCCATGAGCTTCAAGAGGTAGTCACCTGAAATGGTTTCCACTTCACAGGTGTGCCTTATCAGGGTTAATTAGTGGAATTTCTTGCTTTATCAATGGGGTTGGGACCATCAGCTGTGTTGTGCAGAAGTCAGGTTAATACACAGCCGACAGCCCTATTGGACAACTGTTAAAATTCATATTATGGCAAGAACCAATCAGCTAACTAAAGAAAAACGAGTGGCCATCATTACTTTAAGAAATGAAGGTCAGTCAGTCCGAAAAATTGCAAAAACTTTAAATGTGTCCCCAAGTGGAGTCGCAAAAACCATCAAGCGCTACAACGAAACTGGCACACATGAGGACCGACCCAGGAAAGGAAGACCAAGAGTCACCTCTGCTTCTGAGGATAAGTTCATCCGAGTCACCAGCCTCAGAAATCGCAAGTTAACAGCAGCTCAGATCAGAGACCAGATGAATGCCACACAGAGTTCTAGCAGCAGACCCATCTCTAGAACAACTGTTAAGAGGAGACTGAATCAGGCCTTCATGGTCAAATAGCTGCTAGGAAACCACTGCTAAGAGAGGCAACAAGCAGAAGAGATTTGTTTGGGCCAAGAAACACAAGGAATGGACATTAGACCAGTGGAAATCTGTGCTTTGGTCTGATGAGTCCAAATTTGAGATCTTTGGTTCCAACCGCCGTGTCTTTGTGAGACGCAGAAAAGGTGAACGGATGGATTCCACATGCCTGGTTCCCACTGTGAAGCATGGAGGAGGAGGTGTGATGGTGTGGGGGTATTTTGCTGGTGACACTGTTGGGGATTTATTCAAAATTGAAGGCACACTGAACCAGCATGGCTACCACAGCATCCTGCAGCGACATGCCATCCCATCCGGTTTGCGTTTAGTTGGACAATCATTTATTTTTCAACAGGACAATGACCCCAAACACACCTCCAGGCTGTGTAAGGGCTATTTGACCAAGAAGGAGAGTGATGGAGTGCTGCGGCAGATGACCTGGCCTCCACAGTCACTGGACCTGAACCCAATCGAGATGGTTTGGGGTGAGCTGGACCGCAGAGTGAAGGCAAAGGGGCCAACAAGTGCTAAACACCTCTGGGAACTCCTTCAAGACTGTTGGAAAACCATTTCAGGTGACTACTTCTTGAAGCTCATGGAGAGAATGCCAAGAGTGTGCAAAGCAGTAATCAGAGCAAAGGGTGGCTATTTTGAAGAAACTAGAATATAAAACATGTTTTCAGTTATTTCACCTTTTTTTGTTAAGTACATAACTCCACATGTGTTCATTCATAGTTTTGATGCCTTCAGTGAGAATCTACAATGTAAATAGTCATGAAAATAAAGAAAACGCATTGAATGAGAAGGTGTGTCCAAACTTTTGGCCCGTACTGTATAAGAGACAGCTTGTCTTTCCTCTAATTAATCTAATCACAATTACGTACTCTTTTCTTTTGGGTCCTCCTACTTTAATCTGTACTTGTCCTCATTTTGTCACACTATTCCAATACAGCTGCCACTATTTGATTATTGTCTTCCAAACTATGCTTTGGTGCAGTCTGTATTTCCAGTGTATTCATTTGTCGATACAGTGAAAGGCATGTGCGTTTTTTCTTCTTTTCTCTTATCCAACATAATGCAATATTAATAGATAGATAAACAACAACATCACAAAACACAGTAATAAGTTGTGGAAGAAGTATTAATTAATGGAAGTACCAACACAATGGTATAATGAAAATACATGGTTCCACACACACACACACGTATAAATATATACCATATACCCTCAATGTCTCTAAAGTACATATATCACATATTTATATTTCCAGAATTCAAGCAACCACAGACGTTGGCACATACGAATTGCATTTTCTCTCTTATCATTATCATCAATATCATTACACCATTATGTTTGTTTGAGTGTTTTCCCTTACCTTATCTTAAATGGTGGAAACGCTGAGATCATTAAAGTTTTAGTTGTTGCGTAGTAAAGTTGCCCACTGTGCAAAGATATGAACTCAAGTTCAGCTAAAACTTCCAGTTAGTCTTTTATTCTGGAATCTTGTTAACCATAGTGTTCCAGCTGAGCTCCTGACTTTGTATATTCGATCAGACAATTGACCAAATATGTTACTAGCTCTATTAAGTACTCCTCCACTGGTCTGTCTTTGAAATTATCGACATATGTGCAGATTTCAGGGGGGATGAAGGGAACATATCCCCCTCGATATTTAGAACATGTGCATTTGCCCCCCCCAATAGATACATAAAGGTAGCAGAGAACTTTTATTTCAACAAAACAGACATTTACGCCATAAATTAATGCAGAAAATATTCAAGTTGGTGCATGAAAATACACCAGTATAAAGGAAATTAAGTGTTTGACGCTTGCAATTTTCGGGCAGAGGACCTCCAAACAACCAAACCACCATTTCTACATAGCATAGCCTTAGCCTCTGCTAACTGTCCTCCGGTAACTCCCATTCAGCCGGGAGGTTGGGTTACGGTTCAGCAGAAGCACAGCTCCATGCTGAAGCCCGCAGCTCACCACCAGCCTGTTCACGTTTCCAACCGCTTTTCCCCACTCAGCAACACACCCGCTGAGGATAAAACTCTGGTTATTGGCAGCTCTATTCTGAGAAACGTGAAGTTAGCAACACCAGCGGCCATAGTCAAATGTATCCCTGAGGCCAGAGCGGGCGACATTGAATCTAATTTAAAACTGCTGGCTAAAGCTAAACGTAGATTCAGTAAGATTGTTATTCATGTCGGCGTCAATGACACCCGGTTACGCCAATCGGAGGTCACTAAAATTAATATTGCCTCGGTGTGTGAATATGCCAAAACGATATCGGACTCCGTAGTTTTCTCTGGACCCCTCCCAAATCTGACCAGTGATGTTTAGCCGCATGTCATCATTTAATCGCTGGCTGTCAAGGTGGTGTCCAGCAAACGATATGGGTTTCGTTAATAATTGGCAAACTTTCTGGGGAAAACCTGGTCTTATTAGGAGAGACGGCATTCATCCCACTTTGGATGGAGCTGCTCTCATTTCTAGGAACCTGGCAAACTTTATTAGTAATTTAAATCCCTGACAACCCAGAGTTGAGACCAGGACTCAGAGTCGCAGTCCTATACGCCTCTCTGAGCTTCTAGTTCAGTTACCCAGCCATAGTTTTCATAGTTTTATACAAACGGTGTCTGTCCCCCGACCACCTGAATTATTTAAATCTAAAATTAAACAAAGAGGAGTTGTGCATAACAACCTCATAAAAATTAAAACCTCTTCTGTGACAGAAAGACAAAACAGGAGAATTAAATGCGGACTGTTAAATATCAGGTCTCTATCATCTAAAGCAGTGTTAGTAAACGAATTAATATCAGATAATCATATTGATTTACTCAGTCTCACTGAAACCTGGCTGTGTCCAGATGAATATGTTAGTCTAAATGAATCCACTCCTCCCAGTCATAGTAATACCCACATTCCTCGAGGCAGCAGCCGAGGAGGGGGAGTTGCAGCCATTTTTAACTCTAGCCTGTTAATCAGCCCTAAACCTAAACTAGATTATAATTCATTTGAAAGCCTCGTTCTTAGTCTTTTACATCCGACCTGGAAAACCTCGCAGCCACTTTTATTTGTTATAGTGTACCGTGCTCCTGGCCCGTATTCTGAATTTGTATCTGAATTCTCAGTTCTCAGTTTTTATCCAGTTTAGTTCTTAAATCAGATAAAGTTATTATTGTAGGCGATTTTAACATTCATGTTGTGCTGCTGCCGTGGTCCTGCCAGATGCCTCCTGCTGCTGCTGCCATCATTAGTCATTAGTCATACTTCTACTGTTATTATACACATATGACTATTGTCACACATGTATACTGCCAGATATTAATACATACTTTCAACATATTGTACCACAGTAGCCAGAACTATAACGATAATATTATTACTTTCAACAATGTTGTTGTAAGCTACTGTCATTACCTGCATCTCTCTCTCTCTCTCTCTGTCTTCTTATTGTGTCATGTGGATTACTGTTAATTTGTTATGCTGATCTGTTCTGTACGACATCTTTTGCATCTGTCCGTCCTGGAAGAGGGATCCCTCCTCAGTTGCTCTTCCTGAGGTTTCTACCGTTTTTTTCCCCGTTAAAGGGGAAAAGAGTTTTTCCTTATCCGCTGCGAGGGTCATAAGGACAGAGGGATGTCATATGCTGTAAAGCCCTGTGAGGCAAATTGTGATTTGTGATATTGGGCTTTATAAATAAAATTGATTGATTGATTGATTGATTGATTGATTGATTGATTGATTGATTGATTGATTTCAAGGCTGGGTCATTCACAAACAAGGATGGCACAAGGTTCATCACTTTGTGATAAAATGTGTGGGCAAAGAGTCCAACAGTTTAAGAACAACATTTCTCAGAGCAGAATTGCAAAGAATTTTGGGATTTCACCATCTACAATCCTTAACAGAGAGAATCCAGAGAAATCTCTGCAGGTAAGAGGTAAGACTAAAAACCAACATTGAATGCTTGTGACCTTTGACTCCTCAGGCAGCACTGAATAAAAACAGACATGATTGTGTCAAGGATTTTATTACATGGGCTCAGAAACACTTTGGAAAACCCCTGTCAGGAAAAGCAGTTTGTAAAGACAAAGTTAAGATTCTACTATGCAAAGTGAGAGTCATGTATCAACAACATCTAAACACAGCTGACTTCTCGGGGCCCGAGCTCACCTGAGATGGACCGACACTAAGTGGAGAAGTGTGCTGTGGTCTGACAAGTACATTGTGGATGTTATGTCCTCCGGGCTAAAGAGGAAAAGGACCCTCCAGATTGTGACCAGCTCTAAGTTCAAAATACCCATGGCATTATGGGTAATGCTGAATACTGAAAGGTACATATGCTGCCATCCAGACAACATCATTTTCAGGGACGTACCTGCTCATTCCAGCAACACATCGCCAAGCCACATTCTGCACGTGTTACAGTTAAAGAGTCTGGGTACTATACTGTCCAGTCTGCAGTCCAGAACTGTCTCCCATTATAATGTGTGGGCCATTATGAAGCACAAAATGCAGTAATAGGGATCCATGACTGTTGAGTAACTGAAGTTATATCAAGCAAGAATACGAAAAAATTTTCCTTGTAAAACTTCATCATTTAGTGTCCTCAGTTCCCATACGCTTACTGAGTGTTGTTTAAAGAAAAGGTGATGTCCCACGGTGGTAAACACATTTTGCAGGCATCAAATTCAGAATGAGTGTAGTTTTACAAAAACAAAAAAGAGCTTAGTTTGAACATTAAAGATCTTGTCTTTGTATAGCTCAAAAAAGATTTACAAATCTTTTCATTCTGGGTTTTTTTTATGTTTTATACAATAAAACATTTAATAAAATACATTTAAAAATGTTTTCAGCCTATTGTTTTTACTTGTACTGTAGTATTCATGTATTCTGACTGCGCTTTACTGTCTGTTTTTAGTGTGTTGCCAGAATGCCAAAAGCAGTTTTCTTATCTTGTCTTATCTAAATTATTCTAAGTTTTTATTCTTTTATTCTTATTCAAAGAATTTTGACTTTTTTTCCCCCTAAACTAATGTTTCACTTGTTGTGGTTTTTTTTTAATAATAACATAATTCATCTGCAATTTAAGATTGACAGACAAGTGGATGTTTGACTAAAGCAGCTGTTTTAGTTAAACATCTGGCTGGTCACTTACCACCCAGTGTAAAAAGGAAACTGAAGCTGACAGGAATCTCTGTCAGTCACATGTCACATTTTCCTAATGTGTGTGTGGGGCAAAGCTATTTCCCATGTGTCCACTCACTGCAAACATTTTGACATGTCATTACAGAAAAAGCACAGGTGTTTTCTAATGATATTAATGATAATGGCTGCCTGCTGGTTCACTGTCACACATTTTAATAAAAGCAGGTCACTGTTCATTGCATCACTTCCACCTGGGCTCCTTTGTTGCAACAAGCCAAAATGTGCAAGGTAAAAAGTCATTAAACATCTACACTCCACAGCAGGTTGTTAAGTTCAGCTCAAAGGGAACAGCCTTTGTAGAAAATACACTTAATAAAATTTGAATGTGACTGTTGAAATGATGGAAATCTCATTTTCCATCCGTACACATGAAGACAACCTTCAGATGTATGAGATCAACACAAGGTGATGACCAGTAATTCTTGGTGGGAGCTTTACTGATAAGGAATTAGCCACTAATTGCTTAGTAATAACACCATGCACCTAGTGGAAACATCTGATAGTAAGACAGATACATGTCACACTTTGGTCCTTATTTGGTGTTTTCCTCTTCTGATGTGTCTGTATACTGTGGTCTCGGGGTGTCAGAGTGTCAGCATGAGGACAATATATAAGTAGCAACAGTAGTAAGAGTGAGTATTCAACTTTCCTGCTCAACCTGACACGGCTGGCTCAGTTTCTTCTAAAGACATGAAGACCATTCAGTGTTTGACAGTGGTGGTGATGATGACTGTGATGGTCTACACAGCATCTTTACCTAAAGATGAGCTGCTGACAGACATTCATGATGCGGCACTAAATATGTCCAAAATTAATACGGTAAGAAAACTACAAAACTAAATGTGGTTTGTTTGTTTGTTTGTTTGACAATATACTGACTTATACTGTATATCTTATTTTGTCACTGCAGACACTGGATTTGTATGTCACAAAGATAGGACCAGATGGTGGCCCAACATGTGTGGTATGTTGGAAATCTATTCTGATAATTGTTAATATTGTACACACGTCTCACGTAGTAGATGTGACGTTGCATTAAACTTGTGATGATGACGTTTAGCTGATTTCTTTAGACTGATTCAGTACTAACTCCAACGTGTTATATCCCATTACTAATGTGCCTTTCTCTTCACAGATCAAGTTCTTCTGTTTGGCTGAGAAGTCTCTGGAGAAAGCCCCAAAGGAACTCCAATCGCGTGCAGAAACACTCATCCGCCGGTTGAAAATGTTCAACAAAGAGGTAAAGAGAATTTCAGTGTGATTGAACATGCTTTATAGTCCTGAACTAAAATTCATGAGTAACATTTCAAATGGTTTACAGTGACTCTGAAAGGCATCTGTTCCTGCAATGAATGTGCTCTTTTAAGTCAAACATTTTCTCTATCACTTTAGCTCAAGATCTTTGTGTGCTTAAAACTAAAACTGTCATATGGTATTATTTCAGACTGGGATTACCCATTGTCAGCTGAACACAACCAATGAGCATAAGTTTAAGAAATTTCTGGAAAACATCATGATGTGTGTGCACCGCTGGAAGATCATCCACAACCATCAGTGAAATGACATCAATGAGTTGGAATAATCATATGTGTTATTTAACGCCTGTAATATCCATAACTTAACTTCTATTTATTGTAAAACATATTTATTTTCCTACACCTTATTTTTATAGTATCTGTATTTGTACACCAATAAATTATGACACAGTGGTTTGTTGTTGCAGTCAACATTTTTCAGTGTGCATGCTCATAATGTTTAAGGTATCATTCTTCTTATTCAAGTTAAACTGTGCAGTCAACCAGTAACAGCTGTTTCACACAAGACTTTTGAACATGAGGCCACTTTTTACCTTTTTTACCTTTTCACTAATTATTTACTGGGTTTACACAATCTCCAACAGCAGGTAATGCAATCAAAAATAACACATTTATGGCTGTTATATGCCATCATGATCTTTCTTTTTAAAGCTCCAATTAAAAAAAAGAAACAGAGAAAGAGCAACAAGAATGTGAGATAAAACGTGTAAAATAATTTAATAAATAAAATATCCAGGGGGTTTGGTGGACGTAAACATTTGACATACATTATGATACAAAATAAAAGTCAGTTTGCCTCCACTACAGATCATGAAATCAAATTCTCTCCACAAAAACCTCACACTAGTGCATCAGACTAAGGCATACAGTATGTATAGTGTATTTCCACATAACACAAAGGGATCTCACATTTGAATAAAAAGACAACTTGCTCAGATTAGCAAATGGCACTAACATAAAAGCCGGCTGGCATGCACGCCCCTATGTGTCTGACCTACAGCAAAAATTATGAAATGCACTTTTCAGTTTCATACATGAAGAAGCACTAAGGGTTACAGCTTGTGCTCAGAGCAGAATCACTGGCTTTAATTTCAATTAGAATTCAATTATAGTGTATTCATATCAGCACGGACCCTTTAATCAGACTCAGTGTCTCACAGGAAATCAGTCATACAGAAATCACAAAACACTTAGTGTGTTAAAATACACTCAACAAGTTTCAGAGGAAACGAATGCACTTTATAGTTCATGTCCACAATTCTGTTTTCAACATCTTCTTTCAGATTGTTGGTCATTTTCAAAACCAGTGATGTTGCAAGTGAAATGTGTTTATGGTGAGTTCCTCCTTAATGTTAGAGGTAAAAGAGCTTAATTTAAACAGAAGCTGCTGCCGCTGAAACGCGTTCCCGAGCGACATGAAAATGTTCGACACTCACAGAGAGGTCTGTCACTATATTACAAATAACAGGTCCCCGTGGACAAGAGGTCTTGATCCTGTCATAGGTGCAGCTCATTCACATTTAAAACGTTACCAGTTATACAGTGTATTCAGATAATCTTTTAAATAATGTTTAACGATAAATTCTCGCCTAATGACCTCTTTCCTAAAGTAACATGTAAGTTGCAGTGACAGCAAGCTCTCCTCTGTGCTGTCTTCACTGCAGGAGGGATTCGATCACAGCGTCTGGCTTTGCAGATCTTTTCCTGTGTAGAGATAAGTGCACGATTGGTGTTATCGACAACTTCAGAAGCATCCTTATTTCTCAGAATAACTGTATATCATGATAGCGGAAAATATGTTCACACTTCATATCAACATTCTATAAATACACTAATTATACAGAGCAGCCAACATCCTAAAGCAGTAACTCTTCTGTGTACTCATAGCAATATGATGAAAAACTGTATGAAATGCAGAGTTAAAATGGTGAAGGTCAAACATTTAACTAGAAGGTTAAGTTGCAGATAACCAGCTAAGATTGGAAACAAAATACCACAGAATAAGGGCAATTAGAAAAAGATCTGATATGAAAAAGCAGATTGGTAGAGTCGTTTGTGATGCACTCTTGCCAGATGTTGAAAAGACGTAAATGCATCAGTGCCTCCAGGATGCATGCAAAGTCATTACGCCTCCCAAATGTAACTGAGCCAGTGAACCGTCTGTGTGAGTGCAGATTCAAAAGATCTTTCCCTGTGATAATTGCAGCTGAAGTGACAGTGAAATTAAGCTGAAATCAGCCATCTCTCTCTGCCCGTCACAAGATAAGCAACAGCAACAAAAAAACAAAAACAAAAACACAGCTCAGTATTTTAGCATGCACAGTCAAGCAGGGGGAGTGCTCAGCACAACCACTGACTGATCTGTATGGGTGAAGGAGTGTTGTCGATGACAGCCTGTGAGGACTCGCTCTGTGTTGTGTGTAAATGCTCTCTTTGAATGTGCTCATGTTTGGTAAACGGTGAACACAACGCATCCATTTGCTACTAATGTATGTAAACGTGGGCACTGTTTACTCAAACAGCTCACACGCTATGTGGTTTGGCACCCGAGGATCTACGGCACCTGGCATGCCGGTGTTGTGTCGAAGATGGTGTTCCCATACCTAAATCTGAACCAAACCTCTTCCTTTACTACATCGAAGGATGCTTTGCATTGTAACAGGAGGGAGACACTATCAGACTTTGACACAACACCAGCATGGTTGGTGCAATGGGCGATCCAGACAACACAGCCATTGGTACTGCTGAAGCAAGTTCTGTTATTTCAAGGAGGTTTATGAAAAAATCAGTTCAGATCCCAGTGGAGCTCACATTTTTATGTAAATTGTGTCTGCTGGGTCTGAACAATGAAGTGCCAACGTTAGCCACATTGGCAACAACTTTGAAACGACACATTGAGCTGAAGCTTCCAACCAGTCTTGGGGAATATCTGCGATTGAATTATGATCACAAGACTTAATTTTATTTGAAAAAAGAAGAAGAAATAAACATAAAGTAGGTCATTTTTTGGAACTATGTACTTAATTTGAAATTGAATCATGCACGACGAACGTGACCTAGTTCATTTTAACCTCTGGCATCTGAACTTTGAGCTACCTCTTGTGAAGTGTCAACGTTCAGGACGTTGATCTCGCTCGGAGTACATCCATGCAAGTCATACATTAGTTACACGGATAGTTATTAGCTAGGCTGACATAGCTGTTGTTGCAACTTAACTGCTAAACAGGTATTGTTGTTCTTGCATTTTTTGTAAGGTACAGAACAGGCTCAGGTGCATCAACCTGACCCCAGACTAGCATGTAGCCCAGAGAAACCAAGATGGATTTTATCAGATTTATAATCCAAGAAACAGAGATGCATACATGTGGCTTGGTGTACACGAAAGTGGATTAAACTACATCCTTACAAGAGATACTTGAAATGGCATTTGTAAAGACCACAGACTGATGACACATCCAACTCATGAGAAACTTAGCCGTGCACTGATTAGATCATATATGCTCAACAGGATGTGGTGCTTCATGCTGTCTGTCATGCTGTGGTCTGTGAAGAAAGTAGATTACCTTCGCCCCGTCTTGGGTCGACCGCTCTTGCCACTTTTAGAGGTTCGGGGTCTCTCTAGTTTCATCAGAGACTGCCGCATGCTCTCCTCTGTGTAGGCCAGATACACATGGGACAGATCCACCTCAAAAGGCTACAGGAGGCAGGGACAGAAGACGAGAGAGGTCAAAAACACATTGTCAAGGAGGGAAAAGAGAAAAATATCAGAAACATCAGTTGTTGCATAAAAACGTGCAAAGAAATTACATCTTTTTCTTTTTTGTCTGGAGCAGGGGTCTGTTTTCTCATATTGTTGCCAGTGTATGCCACACATTTCTGAAAGACACAAGATACAGTCCATAGACACACATTACTGAGGAGCAGCCCTTGACTCAGAGATTTCCCCCTTATCCTGACGTATATCAAACTGCGTAAGTTGTGCGAAGTGAACTCACCAGCTGCCATTCTCCAATGTCCTCATTCCAGTGCACGTAATTCTCTATCATCTCCTGCACAGAAAAACATGACAAAATATAAAAACTAGAAACGAGGACAGATATGTCACTGATGCAAAGCCCCCTTAACCAACTAATATCAACATCAGCAGATGTGGCGGCCAGTATCGCCAATGAACCTCACAACATTTTTGTATTAATGTGGCTGATGAGCAGTCGCTGGAAAGTGGAATAGATGAAACAGGCCTCGGGTTGACTGGAAGACTGTTGTGCTCACATCTTAGCAGAGACCTAGCTCCATCGTGGCATCCCAGATTAGGCTGTTGCAGTTGCTGGGTAGACTGTGTTCCGCGCCGACAGAGGCTGTTAATACTTTTGCCACCCGCTTAAAGGCGAGATATTCTGCAACTGTATGTTTTATAAAGAGCAGCAAGGTGGAAAAATGGTGTGAAATTGCCACCTTGGACAAGCTGTGTAAAAGGGGCTTATGTTTGCATTGGTGATGCTTGGTGCACAGTCAAAGTTAATGGACAATGCTTCCCTGATGCCGAAATTTTTAACGTTATGATGTGGACCACCATACTAACTGTCCAGGAAATTCACCAGTGTTTTAGTTGCTCCTGTTTACATTCCTCCTGATGCTGCAATTCTTACACCAGTGTCACCTGCAGGCAATGAGTTGTTTCTTTATAGCCTTTCAATTAGTTTAAATCTCATCTGGGATGATCATATATAGACAGAGTAGAAAAAACGGCTATATGGATGGATAAAAATACTGAAAATCAGACTGAGATGTAGTGCTACAGATGTAGGTACGCAAACACATACACACCTGGTATTCCTGGGGAATAAAGTTGTCTATAATGAGCATCTGAAGCCGCAGCTCGCGACTCAGCTGGCGAATGTTTTCCAGGAGTCCCTCAATCTCTCTGTGATGTTCTTGCTGCAGATCTGCCATCTTACAGACAAAACATAACAACCACAGTGGATCAATCTACATTGTTCCCCTGATGATTCAAGACTAACTTCAGCCAGGGAGACTGTTTTATTACATTAAGCTTAAGCTTTGACTGAATAGCATTCCATTAAAGTCTCTAAAGGCATTTAGTCTCTCATAAGAGTCTTGGGGCAAATGATCCTGGGTGTTGTATGACTGTATGTTCTTTCTCAGTGTTACTCTTTTATGTCATGCTGACCTCTGATTTGGCAGCCATCAGCATGGTCCATACTTTCTTCAGCTTCTTGGTCTTTCCTTGAGCCTCCTCCTGCAGACTAGTGTACTTCTCTTCTATGTCCAGACGTTCTTGCTGTTTTAAGAGAGAGAGAGAGAGAGAGATCAGTGATTATGTGGAAGCAAGCAAGTTGTGGTCAGTTGTCATGATTGTGATGAACCTATAAAAGGCTTAAGTCAAAATAATGTCTTATATTATTGTTTGTTTATGTCACAATTTTTTTTTTTCAAATCCTGAGGTTTGCGTCACTTCAAACCAAAGTCACCTTGGCATTACTCTGAAAAATTCTCATTCACAGGAAGAAAGTAGAGTGAGAGAGTGAAAGAGAGTGAGTATCTGTGCATATTTTCCAACCGCAATGATGCTACCGTTTAGGTGTAAATCAAGCTGAGGTTACCACTGACATCTCACGTAGATAATGCGGTATCTGATGTCATATCTTGCCTCTCACTTTATGGCTGACTATTCTGATTTCGGAAGTGAAATTCTTTATGCCCATACCAGCTAAATTCACTGCGTCAAACTGTTTATTCAGGTGTTTACTAAAGGCATCTTAGCAAACTAGAATTACCGCCCTGCGGTTGTATGCCTCACCAGTCAAGTTTCTCTTAAGAATTTACATTCATATCTGTATCACATTCACGAGCGTGACACAGACAAGGTCACAGTGGCCTTGGCCCTTGACCTATGACCACAAAAAACTAATCAGTTCATCGTTGAGTGCAAGTGGACATTTGTGCCAAATCTGAAAAAAATCCCTGAGGTGTTCTTGAGATTTAGTGCTCACAAGGTTGTCCATCGCTTTGTAAGGTCCCGAAAACATAATGCCTCTGGTTACAGCTATCACCAGGGCGGAGGCATAACAAACATCAAGCATTCATCTCCAGGATGATCAGTGGACATATTGTTTGGTGACTACTTTAATTTTACCACAGTTATAGCCTGATAGTGGTTGGAGTTTTCCATGTGATTTCACAGATGCACACCTTTCATTTCATACTGACAACGGCTTGAATGACTCAGTAATTTCTCGTTGACTCACTTTGTGACGTATTTGGTAGTCAGATTAGTTTTTTGATCATCTATCCTTACCTCTTTCTCCTCCAGCTCTTTACGCAGCTGCTCCGCTCTCCTGCGACGTTCTTCTAGTTCGTTGTTGGACTCCTGCAAGAGCTTCTCCTGCTCCTCAGCCTTGGCCAAGAGGTCCACCCCACCCACAATCACCTTCTTCTCTAAGGCTGACAATTTCTCCAGAAGGAGGTGATGCTCCTGTCTGAGAGGTTAGAGGTGGATCGGTTATCAAACTAGTAGCTACTACATCAACACATCCACTAACGCTTAAAGAGGATATTGCAGATTATTCGAGCAGTATCATTGAGAATACCACATCTTAAAAGATAATTAAAAATACAAATCATTTTCTCTTCCCGAACTCACTGAGCTTTAAGAAGGTCCTTCTCCCTCTTCTCCAGCTCTGCTCTGGCCTTGTTCCTCTCCTCCTCCTCCATGTCCAGCTTGGCCTCCAAGGCCTTTCTTTCCTCTTCAATCTTTGCCTGCATCTCCACCATCTTGTCCGGGGAAACCTTCTTCCTCCCTTAAAAAAAGACATCCAGGGAACCATAGTGTTTTTAATTGACAGGTTGTTTTAGATGCATCTTCCTACACCACATTACTCATCAGGGTATAGGTTACAATGACTTCAACACAGATTAATTCATTCTACACTGTGCTTTTTAATCAGCATTAGTATTATTAAATATGTGCCATTGAAGATAAGGCTGGGCGATATGGAGAAAATAAAAAAAAAAAATCACGATATTTTTGAGCAAATACCTCAATATCGATATTGTGAAGATATTACAGGGTTGACTGTAATCATCATAATGTGGATATAATGACTGAGAAAGGCAAAGAATAGAAGAACTACAACAGTCTGTCAACACGATATCTAGTTTCGTATCACAAGATTGATGTAATATCAATATATTGCCCAGCCCTAACAGTGGATCATAAATTTGCACTACAGAAGTCAAATTTATGTTTTTATAAGGAACCTGAGTCCTACGAGTGAGTGCCAGTGACATCCAGCTGCAGAAAGTTGTGACTTGCTAATTCATTGTATTCACTGTATTCATTAATTGTTAGTGTAAGCAACATTTTAAGACAGGGAAAACTATATAAAGTGCAAGATTCTCTTAATGACATGGTAGCTATAGAGATGGAGAGCATGAGACACATGGGTGGTAGTCATACAAGGACAGTCAGAAAAATGTTAAAGGTGATTATACAATAAATTTCTGTTATCAGATTAGTCAGTGTTAAGCCGCGTTTCCACCAAACATGAACATGGATCTGAACCATACATCTGTCTTATGTTTCCACTGCACACAGTGCTCTTTTAATGTCGTCGGGGTTATTAACAGATGGTAATAGTCTCAATACTGCTCCGTCCAGCTCTTGCTGTATAACCTACTCACCAGTGATGTCTACAAAAGAAAAGGCTGGAGTGTACAGGAAAGCTGCTCCTCCATTTTTTTTTATCTCCAAGTGAGGAAATATAAGCTTCGCAGTTTGCATATTTCAGTTTAAATTCATTAACATTTTTTAAGCGCTCGGAGAGCCAATCATCACGAAAGCGTATGTCATGCAAGACAGACAATAAAAACAAATGGAATGGTCAGAGGTATAATACTGACATTTAGGGTGTGTTGATAGATTCATGACGTCAACTCATTGAGTAACATGAAAGACAACATTCCACCTTAGCTGCTGGCAGCACTGTGGATTAAATGATCTTTTCTTAGACTATGGCCAATTGTTAACTAGTAAAATATAAAATGGCAGCAAAGCATCCTCTTATTTTATAGTTGACTAAGGTATGTAAACTTGCCTCTGTAGGAACAAGGGTTACAGTCCACTGTAGTCGAGCAAGATTGTCGATTTTCTATTGATCAATCAACAGACTGCAGTGTTTCTAGCTCCACCTTTTAGAATCGGATCAGTGTGCTAAGTACCTCAGCAGAAGGGTGATGAAAAGCGGGATGGCATGGAACAGTTCTGTTGGTGCCATTCATGTTTGATAATGAAGACGCAAACGAAAAAAACGTTCTACTGTGTAACAAACTGAACCAAACTGGACTGCTTGGTGGAAACAAGGCTTTAGTGAAATAGCTACTGAAACACATGGTGGCCATCTGAGTAATTTGTGCGAGTAGAGACAGCAATGCTACAGGATAGCAGGACTATGTTGTAGATTCTTACACCAACCTCTTTCTTCTTGAATTAAGAGGTGTATAGCAAGTCAGACAGGCGGCATTTGTACCAGGAGGAGGAAAGAGAGAGAGAGAGAGAGAGAGAGAGAGAGAGAGAGAGACAGAGAGAGAGAGAGACAAAGAGCAACACATTACAGAGTGATCTTGAAAGTCTGAAGACTCTACAGAGTGGAACACCACATGTGGGACAAGGAGTGGGAGAAAGAGAGGTTTCAGTTATAGCAATGCTATAGAAGAAATGATAGTGACGTGGCAAAAAACAAACAAACAACAACATAGAAAACATCAATTCACATAATGGAACATGATGTGGGTGAATTACGTCTTTGAGGGACAGGAGTTATAAATTTCGCAATTATAATAATATAATACATTTTATTTAAAAGCGCCTTTCTCAACACTCAAGGACACTTTACAGAGCATTAAAAACACAATTAAAGTCATAATTAAAATAAATAAAAACAACAGACAAGAGTGACAGAAAGTAAAAATGGATGTGGGCAATTAAAGGGAATATGCAATTTGGAACAGATGGGTTTTGAGTTGTGATTTGAAATGGGGTAGAGAGTCCATGTTTCTGAGGTCCATGCTTAGTAAAGCCAGTAAAGCCAGGCTTTATCCTTACAGTAAAGCCTGGCTTTACTGTAAGGATAAACTGAGGGTATGAAATCACCATGCAGACCCATTCTATGATGTCAAAACTATGTTCACTTAGGTCATGCATGAAAATAAAGTTGGAGAGATTTGACATCAGATTGTGCCAATGCTTTTGAAGGATCGGTTCAACAGTGCAACAGACCCATTTAGATTCATGGATCTGTCTTAAAACGTTCTTTTAGGAACCTTTGCAATTATTTTCATGTACAAATATTTGGGACATTACAGTCAGTAGTGTGGGGGGATCTGGGCTATGAGCCTACAGGAGTGGCACAGACACAGGGAAAGTATCAAGCCCCTTTCACACATGCACTGTTATCCATAAATGCTCTGGAAAAATTCACTCTTACAATTTGCATATTCAGGACCTTAAACAGCTCAAGTGTCAATTAAATAAACAACATTAAAAGAGAAGGTACCATGAAGTTTATTTACTTTGGTCCAATAAAAAAAATGAATTCCTGAATCAATGGTGCAATGCAAACAAGTGCAAATGCAAAAGAGATAACATGCCTCCTTCTGCCTAGGCTGTTTTTTTTTATTCTAATAATGTAAAATACAGAGTAATTTTAATCTGCATTTTGATGTGGAAGTGTATTATAAAAGTTTTAGTGGCAGTAAAGGTGGGACCAAGTCATTGTTTTGCAAGTCAGAAGTCTCAAGTTTTTGCACTTCAGTCACAAGCAAAGACAGGGAAGTTCCAATTTCAAGACCTAAATCACTCTGCACCAAAGGTAATGGCAGAGTAATATGTTTAATTTACAAAAATCATGCATGCTTTTTAAATTTTGTTTATTTGTTAAAACAAGCTTGTTCTAAGTTGTTGCATCTCCATCTGTAATTTTCCACCAGCACGTTTTGCATACTGCAATTCCATTTCTCGCTGACGATTCGGTTGTTTCTGTACACAAACGCAGGTATCTTTGTATAATTTTTTTCAAATGGCACTCAGAAACGTTATGTTCGTTCTTTATGGTTCTCTCCTGCAACTTGATTGGATGGATTGACTTAGTTAGTTAGTTTTTTTTTTTAAGATTTTTAATCTTTGGGCTTGGGGGCAAAGATATAAATTCAAAAGGCATGAGTCAGTGGTGTTAAAGTCCAAGTTGAGATGCAAATCTGTGTCACACTAGGCTGATGCGCCGGGTCAAAGCGAGTCAAGCCAAGCCAGCACATGTATGGAAAAGAGCTACTGGTGGTTTAGTGGTTACGGCACCTGTCCCCATTTTATGTTCAGCTGGGGACCCTTGCTGCATATCACTCCTCATCTCTTTTTTCTGCAACTTCCTGTCACCTCTCTACTATTGCCTGATCAAGGCACAAGATGCCCTAAAAATGATAAACGCCACTAAAATCTTAATCTGAAATCTGTACCGGAATGAACAGATCATCTTAAAGGGCCAGTGTGTAAAATGGGTTGAAAACAGTGACATCAGTGGTCAAATTCTAGATTGCAGGGCTCACTCGCTCACCCCTCCCATCGGGTAAATGACGGTGGCTTCGTAAGGACAAAATGCCTTGCGCACGAGTTTTTCAGGAGTAGGTCTATCTAGCGACGAGTTGTATGTTTATTTAGAAATCTAAGCCATGTTACTATATTGTAATGAATCCCTCACGAGCAGGAGACCAGAGGAGTGTTCGGGAAAAAGGCCCGTTTATTTGAGCACTCCAGAAACTCCGGTAACACTCCATTCCGTCCCAAACTCTGACTCTTCTAGCGTAACAGACACACTTCATAACTTTACAAACGGAGCATACAGGAGCATACAGATGAGGAACTCCATGTGTTTGATGCTGAGCGGGTGAGAAGAGAGGCTGAATGCACAGAATGGGATTCGGTGCTACTGCTACCATCGTTGGGGAGATATATCATCAGGAGGAAAAGCGCTGCAGAGAGTGCATCACAAGGAGTGAAGTTGCGTCTTCTTTTCCTCGCAGATGACGGTTCGGGTTCATTCTCTCCTGTTGCGTGGTAAGTGTGGTCCATTCGCAAACTTTATAACTAAAAAAACTTTTTACTGCTCTCTATCCACGAACTACTAACACTCCACTGTTTCTTCCTCCTTCTTCCTTCCTTCCGCTGTCTTCGTTGGTTCATTTATACACGCGAAACGCGTTCTCTGGCTGGCTGGATTGTCCACTCGGGCTGCCTTACATACATGGCGGCGCAAGATGGCGACCTCTCTAATGCAAGGCCCTTGCTATATATATAAATATATATATATATATATATATATATAAAAGCATAATTATAAGGCTACGAAAACCAAATTAATTTTATTTTGTAGCGATCATACACTTTTATAAACATATTAAAGGGTAGAATAGTCAGATTCAGATTCAGATTGACAATAAACCATGCCAAATATTATACACTGGCCCTTTAATGAAAGGTAAAAAAAAAAGGGCTTTCTGGTGTTAAGTTAAATAAAATTTCATGCAGGCCTGCTGTATTAAAACATGAATCATGTGCACCCACCTTCAGACAGCTATGCAATATCACATTATAAAACAAGTACAGGGGCTGAAAAATTGATCAAGCCAACCATTGTAAAGAGGAAATACTATGAATGACTCAAGCTGTAGACATCAAGTCATCAGGAAAAACCCCTTAGAAAACCACCTACATACACAGCACAAACCTAAAAAAAAAAAAATCAACACACTCATCAAACGCTTCACAGTTTGCTCTCAATTTCAACTTTCACTCATGCCAACTGTTTACAAATATCAACAGAGAAACTTTTGCTACAAACAGCATGAAAGCAATACAGGAAGTGAAGAGAGAAAAAACAACAACCTTGAAATCTTTTGCATTTCTAAAGTAATGCAGTCCGGCTGCAGAATCCTCTGCCATATTCAATTTATAATGAAACCGATAAGGAACATCTCTCATGGAGAGCTACAGGGTGTTTTGACACCTACTGGGGATGGTTAAGTGGGGGCAAGCCTCCCAACGCAGCGCCTGTGGTCAGCAATCAAATCATGGCGATAAACTGCCAATCAGCTGCTTTCTAATCACTTTGACAGAGTGTATGTTATGAAAACTGATACAATCCTAGTCCTTGGTGTCATTTTTTGCAACTTGATATCCTCGGGCAGTGATTCCACCACGGTGTGAAGAAAATCTGGACTGGACATGAGTGACCGACGTAACGTGGAATTTTTCCAAATAAAGGAGTTCAGTGTAAAAGCCAAAAGCGACACCTTACATTATATTTAAAACTAGCAATTTAATGGGTCCCATGTGTGAAAAGGGCTTAAGTTTGTGGGCAGGTGGGTCAGTAGAGCAGAGAGCTGCTCCAACTCACTATTCTGAGGTTTATCCTCAGTGGGCGGAGGGACTGAGGAGGAACAGGCAAATTCTGAGCTATTGCTGCTGCTGCTGCTGCTGCTGCTGTCTGGAAAAAGAAGCAGAGGAAGCACCCCTCCCACCAACGCCCACAGTGAGCAACAGGTAGAGGAGGAAAGCTGTTGGTTTGCAGAGCTTGAAGCAAAATGTAGGTGCTTTATGTGAGTCCCACAAATCAGGCAGCTGCAGGTGCGCCATGCAAATTGCAGATACAGCACGGCACCGTAGTCACAGAAGCTGAATGATTTGGTTAATAGTAATAATATGGTATTGGAAAGAATAATAATGACAACTGGAAAATATAAAGAGATACATCCTCAGAGGCACATCTTCACAGGAACATCACTTTCAGCACTGCCATGTAATGCGATGACCTACTTATGATTATTCATCTGAATTTAACACTTTCCACTTAAAAACAGAGAAGACCAGAAGGTGAGAAAAGGGAAACTCCTGACTGAGAACAGTGTTACATATACAGAAGCCTATTAACACAGAAAGCAAAGAGTAGAGTCTAACTAGTGACCTAAAAGCAGCTTTAGCTTGATAATTATCTGCTGAACTACGCTGACTCATATTACATCTAGCATGCTGATGAGAGATTATACCAGATAGACACAAATTATACAGATGTATATCCAAACATTTACAAAAACCACACATTAAACCACTCTATGAAAAAAACTCCCCACAGGCATATGAAGATTGCATCAGCAGATTTCAGTCATTTGCTCTGCTGCACACTTGCATCTATGTGTGTGCATTAATTACAAATCCTTACCTCTTCTTCTCCTGCGGCCTTCTCCTGCCTCCCCTCCTTCATCATCAGCTTCATCCATCTCTTCTGACCCACTGCCCTCTGAGCCAGAGATTTCTTCACCTAGAATTGCACAAAACATTTCAAAAAGACAAAAAGTCAGCCTTGAAAAAACACCATACTTGTAATCCAAACAGCATGATTATTATTTTTTTTAACTGTCTGGCTCATTACCTTCCACCAGTTTCTTCTTTAGCTCCTCAATCTCTTTCTGAAACTGGCGCAAAAGGGCATCCTTAGGATCTTCGTTGATCCTGGCTTTGTTCTTGATGTTTTTAGCCCTGTTAGCATAGCGCAGGGTACTGATGGTCTCATCATAGTTATAGTCTGCAGGGCCTATATTTGCACACTGGTGGAGAGAAGTATGTCATTTTAAAAAGTGAGGCAAAAATTGTACTATCAAAGTCAATGTGACAAAATGCTTAGAATTTACCAATGACTGAGAAATGGTCATTTTGAGGGACTTACATATCCTTCTAACCTGTTACTGTCAATATTACAGTATGATTTGAGACAGCTGAAAATTTTTGGTTATTGGGTGGTCCCTGACTTTAATGTTGGGGGGGGGGCTTCAGTTTCCTGAAGCACACGCTTGTACTGTACTGCCTTTATGTCTTGAAGAAAAAGTCGACCTGCCCTCGACTGTCACTGTATAATTTGCACTCTGCTTAGAAGAAGAACGCTACTCTAGCGCAGCTTTAACTTTCACTCTACCATCATGGTCTTGGAGTTTCCTCCGAGTGAATCCTGCAGCAGACGCGTCAGCTTAGAGTTCCTGTAGGGCACGTGTGTGCTCTTGCCGTCCACCAGGGCAGAGATGACGTTACCCAGTGTGGAGAGAGACAGATTGATCTTTGTTGCTTCCTTTAAACGCTGACCTGTAGCTCCAGTCTTGCCCTGTCTCTCCGAGCCCTGTAGAAGCAGGGTGGCAGATTAAGTGGTTGTGGTCAGATGGGTGGTGAGCGATAAAGCAAACATCACAGTTATGTAACTGTCTCATCTCATTTACTAGGAAATAGTTCATTTTTTTAACTCAGAAATTTCTGCCCGCAGATACGTACTGCAAGATCGACCAGATGAAGTTTTCCCATGCGCACATGCTGGTTTCCATCCACACCCTTCTCGCTGCACTCGATGGTGATTGTGAAGATGGCATGGGAACGGGAGCTGTGTTCATTCATGTTTGTGGCACCGACAGACCCTACAAACAGTGGAATACCATTTGATCAGACAACATGACTCATATTGGCATGAACTTTAAATTCTGAGCTGAAGTTAGAATTCTTTTAACGATTTTCTCCAGACTTTTCTGACTACTACCAGCGTGTAAGGTAGGGAGGACATGATATCAGGTTTTCACTATGATTATTGTGGCCAAAAGAGTTCACAAAAACGATACTGTTGTGATATCTACATAAAATGTGGGGGGGGATGCCATCAGTCAAATTCATCTTTAACCTGATTACTGTGTGGTTTTTCTCCTTTTATGGAAACGGAATTACACTCAAAATACGAGCGTAGGGAGGCAAAAAGTGCCATTGGGGGAGGAAGACAAAGAGAAAACAGAAAGAAATGGTAAAGATTTAAGAGGCACTGGATTATTTACACATTATTATCATATTTATACTATTAAGATGAGATCAATACCAGTATACCGTGACACCCCTAGTGTAAGTATGCACAAGTAGTCTTTGCACGTGAGCACACTTCTTAATAGTTGGCATATACTGCATTTAAAATAAAGAAATTATTTTATTTTATGTTTATCAACTAACTTAAGCCACACATTGATGTATATAATGCAAAACAGAAAGACTCCTAAAGCCTCTGTGATATTCGCCTACATTTCCATCTCTTGCAAGCACAAAGCCTCTTCTTGTTTCACATGTGTAGTTTTACCACATATTCTCACAGAGCAATATCTCAGTGAAATATGAGAGCAAAGGTTGATTTTGTGGCCATCTATTTCTGCCTCCATGCTGCTAGTTATTCTGCTTACGGTTTTTGTGTCCCAGCGTCATAATCCGGTCCATGTCGTCAGCATTGTTCACGACGTAACCGGAGAGGTCTTTGATATACACGCCAACATCTGGTCTTTCTTTCACCTTTGACGAAAAAATTGAACTTAAGTATGGAAAACTGTTGTCAACATCAAACTGCTATTACAAGCAAATCTATTCAGGAATCTTATGCAAGTTTTCCAGTCCTGGAAATGACTGCAGTGCCCTTTAAGACAGTTTTCATATGAATCACTAAACTCTCTATCTAAGTGTTGATTTTAAAGACCCATTTACCTCCAGCCTCTGCATCTGGTCCTTGCCCAACAAGTCTCGCACTTCCTCATTGTAAATCTCCAGGTACGAAACACGAACCAAAAACCTGTTAAAGTTAAATGTGTATTCAAAGTCAGATAAAGGCTGAAGCAGCAAATGACAAACCAACATCTGTAAATAAATCTTTCACTTATAATACATGGAGCCTTGTATTTTGCTAATATGACCTAAATCAGAAAAAAACTGCCTTCCATTGGTAGACTAAGCTGAAAACCTGAAAGGAAAAAAAAATCAATTCTCTTTAAAAGGGGTGGGCTAAGCTTTCATAATCCAGTTTCTAGATCCAATTCTAACAGATAAAATGTCCTTTAAATGCTTTGTCCAAATACTCTGTATTTTCTTAATATGCATGAGCTCCCTCACTTGAGTAAAATGAGAAATACACAACCCTCTTTTTTCAATTACTTGTTATTTACAAGTGTGTCTTTTTAAAAGAACATTTTTGAATAGGCGATATTTTTACTTGCAAGGTAAATAACAAATGCTTGCTCCATGACATTCTCTGTCAAAAGATTTTTTTTTTAAAGACTGATTGTGGTGGACATTGCATTGTGGAAAAATAAACAAAGTTTCCACTGTATCTGGTGCATATGTACACAGTGGGGATTGTCAGCTGGACTAATAATGTGCATAGACGAAATATTTTTGGGTGATTTTACTATATGTTTTCTGGTTGACTGCTTTCTCACCTTGTGTCACCCTCTGCCTTGGCAATGTGGCCAAAAATATGAGCAAAGGAGTTTGGGATTATCCCTCTGAGTTCTGGCACTGTTCTCACACCCTCCATGGTGAATGTTTTTCCTGTGCCAGTTTGCCCATATGCAAAAATGGTGCCTGAAATGGACAGCAGAGCGTAAAGTCACAGTGCCAGTATTGAATATATAAATCGAAGATCAAATACAGAATATTAGTTGCAATATTATATTACAGTTAATAACAAATGTCTGTATTAAAAATTTCTCCAACTGTTAATGCAGTCATGACATTTATGAGGCACATTATACAGCAATGATTTATTGATAAAAATGAATGCTTATGTTACAGTAATATTACCATTGTATCCCTCTAATACTGAGTCAATGATGGGGCGGGCAGTGAGGTTGTAGACATCCAGCTGTTTGCTGTCTGGTCCAAACACAGTGTCAAATGTGAATGTCTTGGGAGGCTCATGTGGAGTTTCCAGTTTGTTAACTGTTATGGTCCCACGGATCTCGTCCACAACGACGGCCTGTTTGTGGCCCATCATCTTCTCTTTCTGGTTGAGGGGACGACATCTCACCACCACCTTCACGTTGTCATTGACCTCCTGCTTGTCAGGTTTCTCAAGCTTATTGCTCTGGAAAAAAGGGCCGTGATGAGAGACAGCGATTCAATAGGATGTAACGATGAGTTATTATGTTGTGACAATTACCATACATATTTACAGTATTAGTTAACCAACATGGACAAGAGGGGGTAGCCGGCAAAAACAATTAGCAGTCAATGACTTGGCATATACGAAGCTAGGCGAGTTAGTCGCTTGGACGTTATCTGCCGTTTCCTGGGTTGCTAGGCAGGCAACCGCTAGTAACGTTTAGGATAACGTTAGCTAACTAACGGTTAAACGTTAACATTAGCTAACTAACGCTACCACAGCAAATTTGGAGAATAATTATATGTGAAACCCACACACTGCTAACAAGCCGTGCTAATTGCTTCGTGCTGACTGACAAAACCCCAACGTTGGGAAGTAAGGTGCACCATTTCCTTGTATCCTACTGTAAGCTAACGATGCTAACCGGTTAGCATCACATCAGTGAGGTCGGAGGAAGGGAGGAACCCCTTTGCAAACAAAACAAAATAATCCAAACAGGCGTGTCGACTTACCGGCATAGTGAGAATGCAGAAAGACGATTAAGTATACGTATAATGACAATGAAATGTTTGTAAGGCTTTGCTCATTTGAGTCTGGGTTATCCGAAGAATTTAAATGCCAGCGCAGTGCCCATATCATCAGAGGCTCACATCCGATAGCTTGTTGTCAGGTCGCTGTCACACTGCGCATGCGTCATGGGGGAAGCTGGAGAGGGGGTCTTCACTTGGTTGGTTACAGTAACTGCTGCAATGTAAATGGCTCCATTGTGTTGATATATTTCATATATGCGGGGCATACATTTACTGTAGCACTATTACTGTAGGTGATTCAGTGCAATGCAGTTGAATTAAAGTACAGAGGTAAAAAATTACTGGCTGGACCCCATTAACCCCCCCATTCCTCCCACTCCCTGTGCATTGTATGACTTTCCTATGCTTGAATACTGCTGTGTGTTAGCTTGATTATACACACATTAATTTGGCACATATTCTATGTGCACAACAGTGAAATACTTAAAGCCTTAAAAGATTGAAAGATTTTGATTAGCTCTAGGCTGATAAGCAGATAATGAAATTGGCCAGGCCCATATTAGGATATGCAGATATATGGATATAGCAGATAAGAATCAACAAATTACAGTGATGATATCCCAAAGGAATGCTTGAGGTTATTCGTAGATTTATAGGTTAGATTATTTTACATGAAGACATAAAATTAGGTTAATTTTTGTAATATGTGTCACTTAGTACAAACTCTGCAATAACCAAATTGAAGGGATCTTAATCAAAAATGCTTGTGTTTGTGTGAAATAAAATTAAAATACAATGCTATGACAATGTTTTTCACAATTCTTAAATATTGATATTGGCATCAGCCTCAAAAATTAATCATTGGTTGCACTCTGATTAGGGACTCTTCAAGACAAAATCAGGCAGGACCCACTTAAAGCCCCTTGCTTTGTTGACCTATACTGTGCTTTAGTGGTACTCAGTCTACCAGAATAATGGCTAGGTGGTGGGATGTCTGTCTTATGTAGCATCGTTTCCCTTTTCACATCTGTCTTCACACTGTTTTTGCATCTCTCCATCTTCTTTTTTTGTTTCTGGACCAAAAATCTTGACCTAGGTGTTGTAAGAACTGGCACAGGAGTTAGTTTGACCATGAGGTACTTCAGTCTGGGCTGGGTGGATTGAAAGTCTGTTGAGTTTTCATTTGACTTTGTATCAGCTCTTTGACCAATTGGTATTGTCTATGAAAACAAGGTGGAATCCTCCAGACTGGTCTCATAGATCGGGGACAACATCTCACCATCAACTTGACATTGTCATCATTGACCTCCTGCTTGTCAGGTTTCTCGAGCTTATTGCTCTTAAAAAAAGGGCCGTAATGAGAGACAGCTATGACATAGGATGTAATGCTATGATATAATGTAGCGTCAATTAACTTGCAAACCTACAATTTCAGTTAACCAATTTGTATTGTCTGTAAGAACATGGTGGAATCCTCAAGACTCTCCACTATCTGAAAAATTCATCAGGAACCGAAGAAGGCACAGACATAATGTCATGATCTGGAAACATTTCACCACCTGACAGTAGCCTGTCATCACATACCTCCGTTTTCATTGTATTTTCAGTTGCATCAGTTTCCATTTGGTTGTCTTTCGTTTCAGTTTCATCTGACACTTGATTGTCCCCTATCATTTTTTTAAGAATTCAAATGATCACAAACCAGATGACACACTAAACTAGTGGGGCGCCAGGTAATCCAGTCATGCTGCAGTCAGCCAGGTTGCAGAGTACGTTTTAACACGTAGAACATGGGGTAACTCCCAAAACACAATATGAAGTGGTTTACTCAGCTGCAATACTAAAACAGTTCTTGCATGACGAGTTTAACATGCTTCAAAAACAGGTCAGCCTCTTTTTGTTGTACTTACAAATGTTAATTTGCAGTTGAAGTTTGATTGCAAGACTTTTGCATTAAGGCAAAGATTTCTTAGTTATGTTATTGTTGTCAAAGAAGGTAAGACACTAAACTACAAACGTTCTCGAAGTATAGTTTATTACCACATTAAGCAGTACATATATTTTACCTCATAATTTCTCTAAATATATTTAAATATAGTTTGTTTCTTTGTGGGTTTTGACAAAGGCACTCACCAATGCGTGTAACATGGGTTTTAAACAAGGAACAGTCATTAGGTGGGATTTTGTGCAAATTCTTATAATAGTAGGCTACATGTGTAACAAACATGCACATACTGTAAGTTGAAGAACACACGATATATCTCCGGGGAATTTAACCACACTCTCATATACACTCAGGACAAAAATAAACACTTCCTTCAAAGGATTGTCAATGGCAGTATTAACTTTTGGACCTCAACACGCATCTTGTTGTTCAGCAGGTCAGTCAAGTCATTTGGCAGTTTGAACACATGGATTATAGAAATATACACTACTACAGTAGTACTACAGTCAGCTGAGCCTCTCGAGGTCTTGAAGAACAACGCTGTGGAATAAGCCTGTCTGCCCGCTGCTCTCCTGAGTAATCAGAACTCGTCCATCAGGTCGAGGTCTGTGGACGAGGACGAGCTCTCCTTGAAGCAGACTGAGCTCTGAGTCCGTCTGGGCTAAATGCGTTGTGGTCACTCTGTGTCTGGAAAAAAAAAAAGCAAAAGATGCAAGAGGTCTTTGTCAAATCAATGACAAACTTTCAAGTCTGCTTTGTCTGTCTGATAATCAATATGCAGTTTATTTTTAAGGAAAGACATACAAATCCAACCTACCTGCTGGGGCTGAACTGAGCTGACACGGCTGATAGCGACGGCTGTAACGACATTGGTTTCTGTTGGTTAGAATTTAGATCTGAGACAGTTGTTTCAAGGCCTTTCCTGAGAATAGGAGCTTTTCCTTCTTTGAGAATAATCCCTGGTCCGTCTCTTCCCAGGGTAAGTGATGGGGCCCACACTTCTAATGGAGGGGGGCCAGGGCGGGAGTTGGACGGAACCTGATTTCCTGATGACCAGGAGGAGGTGCGAGGTCTTGGAGGAGGGGAGTCTTCATCTGTGAAGAACCGCACTGACTTTGCCGGCTAGGGACGTAAAATATTTACAGTAAGGCACATGCAGAACAGTTATCATGGGAATAGTTTAAGAACAGTGGGCCTCATTCACCAATATCTTCCTCATTTTTTCATGAATTGAAAATGAAAATGAAAATTCTACATCAGATTCATGACGTGTTCTTAAATCACAGATTTGTTTGCACCCGTGTTCTTATAATGATGAATCACCTTGTCCTCGCTACAAGTGTATGCAACCTGATCCTAATTAGCATGGTAAACACCCACAAATCCCCATAAAAGAGCACGAAACTGCAGGGCTGTGTGCGCACACAGAAACTGAACAAGAGGAAAAGTTGAGAGAATTAAGTGAAGAATGCCCGAATAAAAGTCTGAAGAGGGTGCAGGAAGTGAACACCAAACAAGTTGTCACATTTATTAGCTTCAGTAGAGGATATAAAAAAACACAAAAAGACATGGGAAGCCAAAAATATGTGTTAATCAACCACTCAACAAACTGCACATCTTTATGCATTATAGTAGCACAATTGTCAGGCTTGAGAACAGAGACAAGTACGTAGTGCTCTCCGTGCTACGTGCATGTGTTTGAGAGAGAGTCAGAGAGACGAGAGAAGGTGAACTATTTCACCCAATGTCTCTGTAAGGTATTGCAAACTTAATCTGCATACTGCTTTGTGACTTACACTTGTCACAATTATTATTAATTATCAGAGGGCATGGTTACCATTAACATAACTGATATGAAGTGAAGTGTTACTATAGTGTTTATTTTTCAAAGGCCATATGCTTTTTTAAAAAAAATAATGAAAATAATTATTTAAAAAATTATAAAAAATAATATTGTATTTGAATTTCTATAATATTATACAACTGTAGAATTGAAAAAAATGCAATAACCAGTTATTTTTGCAAAGAGATGTTGGCCCAAAATGTGCTTAAGAGTGCACAACAGTATGTCAGAATCTTTGTAAAAACTGCACAGGTGGGTTTTAAGAATAAATTCCTTCCTAAGAGCAGTTGTTAAATGAAGCCCAATGCACACAAGAGTTCTTAACTTTAAACAAATGCATGCTCACATCTCTCTCAGGAAATAATCAGTTTGACATTACCTTGTCTGTATTATTCTTGTGTGAGTCGGGTCTGACTAGAATTGAGTGAGGCCCATTGGGAGGCTGTCTGTCATGCTGAAACGTTGCCTCTGGTAAAGAAGTGAACTCCCTGTCCTTAAAGACTGCAGCAGCAGAGGGCGCTGCTGGCTCAGTCATCCAGCCCCGTGGTCTGACAGAGTTGGACAGGATGCTGCTGTTTTTCTTCCTCTGCATGGCAGGTGAGTAGCCGGATGCCTGAACTTGTGCAAAGTGCTGTGAGTTGGACGGAACGTTCAGATTGGACGTGTGGGAGACATGGTTTGAGCCTGAAAAACAAAAACATTGAAAAGACAGTCATTGACAGCCTGGGGAAATCTCTAATTTAATCATCAGTTAAAGGGTAGATGTGGTGGTTTATCACTCACCTCTATGAGGGTTAAAGATGCGTCTCACAGTGTCCCAACCTTGTGAACTCCCATAGAAGGACGGTTTTACAGCGCCAGTGGATGACATTGCATGCTGTGCTCCATTTGGCACAGATGGGACCTGTCCTGTTGAGTATATCGCTCCATCAGAGTTTACCCTATCAAGAGCAAGGACCACAGCAGGATTCTTGGCAGCTGTGGGTTTCTTTCCAGCTACTGTGTTGTACTGTGAGGACGCATTAGCTGCTTTGGTCTCCAGGATCCTGGCTGAGGTTCTGCAGTGAGGCAATGAGACACTTTAGTACATGATGAAGTACCTGCTAAATATCAATTGTTATACTCTGAAGTTTCTTTGAACCAAGCACCATCCTCAGTGTTTTATTCCAATTTCATGATTCATTGAAATGTGTGCATGATGACATGTCATCCTGCCTACACTAAATTACTGTCTGAATCTAAATGTCGTTCAGCTCCCACTTTCTGCAGTCAGGGATCACAGCCTCTCACCTGAGCACAGGCGTTATGTAGTTGCTGGGCAGAATGCCCACTTTGCCCGTTCTGAGCGATAACCCACGCAGCCAGCCTTCTTTGAACTTTCCATACACTCCCACCATCTCTCCTTTCCTCAGCTCCAGCTCCTCGGGCCGACGTGGTTTGTAGGAGTACAGGACGGCACACCTGAGGAAACACACAGAGGGTTTGTCTATGTTACTAGAAAACTTTCTACAATACACATCCAAATTGTGCTGCCTTTTTTAGGAGTATTTGAGTGTGTCTTGTTGCTTTGTCTATTCATATCTTGCGTCTGTGATCTGACATTATCATATAATTAATATAACGTTTAAAACAGTGACTCACACACTGATGGAGAGCTGCTGCGTGGAGGAGGTTCTGTTGTCTGCAGAGGCAGAGGACATTTGGGGGTTCACCAGAGCCATAGAGATGGTGGGTGGCGTCTCACTGGTCATCTTCCTCTCACTCTGTTAGGGGATGGATTCAAATTATCTTCTCATGGAACGCAAACACTGATGCATGCCACAATATTTAAGAAGTTCTTGTATTTCTGTTTGCAAATTCACTTGCCTCAAATTGGCCCTGAAGGGAATTCACTGCATAATTTGGTGTGCTTTGAATGCTTCAGTCAGCATACTAACATGTTCACAGTGACAGTACTAATATGCTGATATTCAGCGAGTATAATGTTTGCCATATTCACAGTCTTAATATTACTTATACATTACATTAAAAGGATAGCTCAGAATTTTTGAAGTGGGGTTGTATGGGGTACTTCTCCATGGTCAGTATATTACATACAATAGATGTCAGTCAGCATGCTCCCAGCTTGGAGAAGCAGCAGGAGTGCCGACAGAGAAGCTAAGCAACATATTACTGTGACAGGGTGCAGCAGCAAACATATTTTAGCCACCCAAATGAAGTCACAGTTAAAAAAGCTATGTTATGTTTAGAGTATTCCCCATCTATGAACTCTTCTAAGCCAGACTCCACTGAGAAAAACAGTAATTTTGGCTTGATGAACACAGCAGCTGCTGGTCCTCTGCTGCCATGATCTGTTAGTTAGTTTGTGTAGTTGTGCAACTTTGGTGCATCTGAAACCAATCTTTTTAAACGCTAAAGTCACACAATAACACAAATAAAATAACTGATCGAGGCAGTGGTAGACCAGCAGCTAATGGCAATCTATCCAATAGTTCTCAAGATCTTTCATTAAAAGCATGACTCTTCAAACTGAAGGGGGCACTGGAGGAAAAGTCAGAGGGTCAGCAAAGCCATTTGCGTTCAGCGTCTCATAGTTTGGACCAAAGTGGTGGACTGACCAGAGAATTTTGTGCTAAAAAGACAGCACCATTAGAAAATGTCCACTTGATTTACATAACTCAGACTGCTGAAGCCTCGCTCTAACTATAGATAAACTTTGGAACATATTTCAGCAATGAGTGAAGACTGTGGAATTTGTCCTCCATCACTTCCTGTGGAAAGTCATTAGGATGTGATCTGTTAATGGTCAGTATGAACAGGAAGAATGACTACAACAAGCAAAAACTGTTTCAAAGGTATTTTGTGTTTTAAGACAAAATTGTAAACTTTAATATCCTCCTTCTCACAATATGAAATAAGCTAATTAAACCAAATTATTGGTAATTTAATGATGGTGGCGGAGACACTGTCTGACATGTCAATCTCCCAGGTTTTCAACTGGGTAGAGATATGGTTAAGATATGGTGATAGCTATATCTGTTCTGCAACCCTGAATGTCAGATATGATTCACTGGGTTTTCTTTTTAAATGCACAGTTTTACCGTCAGCTCCATCAATACAGGAACTGTGATGCACACCTTTTCATATTACGTAAAATAAATTAACAGATAGAATTAATATAATGGCCCGGCAGACCTCTTTTGCATTTTATCTTCACAGATCCAAGCTGCTCTTTTTAAAGCTGAGAAACTCTGACAGGCTTTAAGTCAGCAGGCTGTGAGTCAGGCCTGACACAGCCAGTGAGTCACTGACACTGACTGAGGTGTGTCTCACAACAAATCCCAGAATTATATGAAATCATCAATAATTACTTTACACTGAAAAAGATCCTTTCAGTGATTTTATTCTATACTTTTTATTTTCTCCTCCGACCAAAAGAAACCCTCACATAATGCTTTCTTGTTTCTATCATCACAGAGAGGCGGCAGAAACATTCCCAGCACCTATTATCTCCACTGTGACGTCTACAGAGGGTTGCTGCTATTTACAGCACCACCACTCAACAACTGGCCTGTGGGCCTGGGGTTCCCTCTATACAGCATGTGCCTAGATCCTGCAGCTCTGCCACTGTCAAGGCTGCAATGCATTCACACTGTACCTCAGAGAAGCACAAAAGGAGTCCTAATTAAGAGGAAGCCATCACTTTCAGCACAGCCTCACTTGACAAAGGCAGCGCGGTGAGGCAGAAGTAAAGCGAGATAAAGTTATGATATAACGTGTAGAAGACATACCAGCCCTCCATCATATAGGAGAGTGGATGGACGAGCATCAGTGTCTTCTAAAGATTGTGTCTTTTGTGATATTCAAGACTTCCTGTGTTTCTTTTCTTTGACATAAAAATGAGAAAGCAAAAGCAGCAGGACGGACAGAAAGCAGTAAACATCTTTATGTGCAATTAATCACTATCTTTTAACAGCAAAGCACTGCCATCTTCTTAAACTCTGGTGTAACACAACAACAAAAAAGCCCAGCAACGGCTTTTTTCATGCATTATTTACTTCTTTTTATTACACTGTGTCCTTTTTCTATTCCTGGTTTGTGTTTTATCGGATGCTGCTTCAGTTATGCTGCAGTCACGCAATGGCCAGGTGCAGTGACCCAGCAGTGGCAGTGGCTATATTTATATGTAGAGAATAATTCTGCTATTGGTCAGGCAGTGAATAAACTCCTACTTGGTTGACATATTCCTGCAGTCAGAATTACTGCTGCCATAAATAAACCAATTAACAGAAAATTAATGTCCACCTCTTCGTGTCCTCCTGCCAGCGAGAACGGTAAATTAGCAACCTTTCACCTCACATAATCACAGTAAGACAGTGGTAATGAGAGGATTTTGTAGTTATACTAAATTATTTTACTTGTATGGTGGTTTATTTCACAATGTCTCATAGGTTTGGTCACGCCAACTGCATTATGTCTTTCAATATGAGCCTATGACCAGGTTCCCTACTAATCATTTTAAGAGCAGTTTTCCCCCTGCATGTAAATATAACAAATATCCAAACCATGTACAGAACTAAGAAAGTACTAGTTTTCAACATTGCCACCTTCCATTCATCTATTTTCATCCACTTATGTGTGGCTTGGTCACAGCAAGACTTTCCAAATGTCCTTCTCAGCATTTTCCAGCTCCTCCTTTAGTGTTTTCCAGCTTTTCCTGGAGGATCCTATGGCATCTCCAGGCCAGATGAGATATACAATCCTTCCAGCATGTTCTAGGTCTACCTTTGGGCATTTCTACCAGTTGTACGTGCCCGGAAAACCTCGAGGCACCAATGAGCCCCTCTCAACGCAAAGGAGCAGCGGCTCTGCTCCGAGCTCACTGCGGATGTCTGAGCTCCTCACCTTATCTCTAAGGCTGACCCCAGCCACCCTACAGAGGAAACTTATTTCAGTCTTTTGCCTCCACTGTCTCATTCTTTCAGTCACTTCTCAGTGCTCATGATCATGGGTGAGGGTCAGAACGTAAACGGGCTGGTAAATAGAAAGCTTTACCTTCCAGCTCAGCTCCTATGCCTGCATCATGGCTAATGCTGCACCAAACCACCTGTTCATTTCAGCTCCATTTTACCCTCTCTCATGGACAAGACCTCTAGCCACTTGAACTCCTTCGCTTGGGGCAGTAACTGTCCCTCAACCCAGAGGGGGCAATCCACCATTTTCCATTTGGGAACCATGGCCTCAGACTTGGCTGTACTGACTCGCATGCCAAACGCTTCATACTCAGCTGCAAACTGCCCCAAAATGTGCTGGAGGTCATGGTGTGATGAGGCGACAGAAGTGACAGAACCACATCGTCTGCAAAGAGCAGAGATAAAATTCTGAGGTCCCCAATTGGAAACTCTCCTCCCCCAGTTGCACCTTGAGATCCTGTCCATAAATATCAAAAACAGAATCGGTGGCAAGGGGCAATTCTGGCACAGGCCATCACCCTCTGAAAATGTGTTTAATTTTGTGTTGAGTATATGCACACAGCTCTCACTTTGGTTATACAAGGACTGGATGGCTCATAGTAATGACCCTATGGCCCCTCCAACAGCCCTGCAAGGGTGAAGAGTTGGTTGGCTATTCCATGGCCTGGATGAAACTGGCATTGCTCTTCCTTAATCTGAGGTATGACAATCTGTTGGAGCCTTTTTTCAGCACCTTGGAATAAAGTTTCAATGATTTCAAAGATGCCACTTGCACTAAGAACTAAAACACCTTCTAGTATAAGAAATTTTTAATCACTATTAGATTTTTGTAACTCGTCTTATCGCAAAGAAACAGACAGCAATACTTCCTTTTGCACAAAGTGTGTGAAAAACCCCAATCCCACCCAAAAAAACATATATTATAAAGATAAATTTCTAAAGGTCACCATTAGCTCATATTGTGTAAGTTAAAGTGTGAAACTCAGACTAGGTTTAAAGTAAATAAAATGTGGGACCAAAAAAGAAGAGGTTAGACTTGCGCTTTGCTTTGTGATCTATAAGTTACACCCAAACAATACCAAGGTGCACTGCTTTGCAAGTCTAACTTCTCTTTTGTTTGTTCTGATACGAGACCACCTGCTGTTTGATACCTATATGTGTGAAGTAGCACTCCTCACCCAATCTGCTTTTTAAATGAAATGTGGTTTTAGACACACAGGATATACAATCCTGTTTCTGTTAGATGACCACAAAGTAAAAAATGTGCCACAATTTATTACTGGCGTAAAGGCCCTGCACACCCAAACAGGTGTTTTCAATTACTCTGGATAATGAGACCTCTAATCAGGTTGACGTTGGGTGGAGCTTTGATGGAAATTATGTGATGTCATCATAGTCTATTAAACAGTGAAGCTTGCTGAAGATGAGGAAGGACACCAGCGATCATCATACAATGCATGATGTCAGAGCACAACGGGAAACGCCTGCTTTTATCACTTACAAGAGCTCATTGGCTCAGGTGACTGACCAGCAACACTATGTTGTGTAGAAAGTCTATATTTTCTGTTAAAATGTAAATTTTTGGATTTTATTAGTCACATTTTGTACTATGAAAGTTTATTCTTTTATACAAAATAAATGTGTGGCTGATAACACCTTTCACAAGCCCAGAGAGGCTATAGCTGGGCTGCAACTAAGGTTGAGGTGGAAACATTAAATATTCATGCAAAAGATTTACGTTATTAAATATTAAGGTTTACATATAAATGCTGTTATGTCGGTATCACAGATACACTGAATTTTTAACAAAGAAATATTTTTATCTTCTGGACAAAAAACATTTCATTTGGGATCAGTATCTGATCAAATAGTAAATAATTATACAACCCACTATATATTCTGGAAAATGTTCTCAGCATACTAATAAAACTTATACATCACAGTAACTGCAGCTTTTTGCACTGTGGTAGGGCTGCAGCGAAACATTATTTTCTGTACTGATTAATTTGCCAGTATTTTTCTTGATTAATCAATTAAACATTTGGTCTGTAAAAATGTCAGAAAATAGTGAAAAATGTCTGAACAGTTTCTCAAAGCTCAAGATGACGTCCTCAGTTTGTATGTTTGTCTGACTAACTGTCTAAGACTGAAAGATGTTCATTATTATTGTGATATGACGGGGAAAAGGGCTGCAAATCCTCAAATTTGAGAAGCTACAACAAGAGAGTGTTTGCTTGAAAAAAAATGCTAAAAATGGTTTTATTTCATTCCATCCATCCTCACCTTTACCTGCATCAGCAAAACATCCTCGGACCGCTTACAAGTGGTCTAAAATGCTGCTGCTGAGCTTTCTACCAGGTCCTCTAAAATGTCTCCTTTGATATCGGTCTCTGTTTCTCTGCAATGGCTCCCTATCACATTCAGAATTCTATTTAAGATTATTGTGATTGTTGTGTTTATTTGAGCTCTGCATGGTCAGGCACCAAACTATATTAGCCAGTGGGTCTCTAAAGTCTTCTGACCAGGCTTTGTTGGTTGCTCCTTGCTCCAGGCTTACACTGTAACTACTGTGTTTGTAAAACTCTACCTTTGGACCTAAAGGGGCAGTTCACCCCCAAATCAAAAATACATATTTTACCTCTTACATGCGGTGCTATTTCTCAGTCCAGATTGTTTTGGTGTGAGTTGCCGAGTGTTGGAGATAATGGCTGTAGAGATGTCTGCCTTCTCTGCAATATAATGGAACTAGATGGCACTCAGCTTGTGGTGCTCAAAGCACCATAAAGATATATTTGAAACACCCAAAAGCAATGTTTCTTTCCTGAACACATGAACCTGTTACTCAGGATAATCCACAGACCTTGATGTGAGCAGTTTCATGTAGGAACTATTTTCTTTCTGCCGAACTATACCCGCCAATTGTATCACCGCGCAGAAGGAAGCATGCATTCTGCTAGCTCATCCCTGCTGAGCTAGCTAACGTTACAGCTCAGCCAAGGAAGACACCATTAATATTTACATCTTTCACTGTCACATGCAGAAACCTTTGGCACATAAGTAGATGCCATTGACTGTAAAAAAAAAAAAAAAGGAAAGTCTTGCAAAGGAAAGACTCGAGCGCCGTCTTCTGTTCCTCTTTCAGAGAAAAAGCCAAATCTAACTCGGTCATTGTAGCGGCCAAAGCCGTTTCAAACAACTGGTGTTCATCCGTAGCCATCTTGCAATGTTTATTGACTGATTCCAGACTTCGTCGTCGCAGCGCTGTCGTCATCTGTTTAGCTCGTCTCTGGCCCGCCTATATCAGATACACCGATGTGATTGGTGCAGCTTGGTTTCATGGGCATAGGTAATGAGCATCATTACTCATTGCCAGAGTGACTCGCTGAGCAAATTCAAATCGTGCTCTCGCGAGAACTCTGGATTTCCAGGGTAGAGCTGTGGAGGAGCAAGGGGTGGATCTGACTCAGACTGTGGTTATGTCTTGCAGACAACTTGTCACTCAAAGCTGCCACACCCTTAATTATGCATAACACTAAGCCTTAGTAAAATGTAATCAGGTGAGTTATATAAAACTTCACCCACCGTACAGTTGTCGTGAAGGGAAAATTAGCTGTAGAGACCAAAACTGGTTTTTGTACCAGGCTGTAAACATGTTTATTTCTGCTGTTCAGTTGGGCATTTTAACATGTGGGTCTATACCGTGCTTCGGGAATTACACTCCCCCATACCAATGAGATTTTTTCGATTATTAATAAGCTCTGGGTCAAACAAAGGTTTATGAGACTTAAATGTTTTGCTTTGCAAGCTAATTTTCACAGATGAACATCATTTTTATGATATTTTAAGCGTGTTTGCAATTGCAAGAAGTAAAAAACTAGCATGAGGCTATAAACAAATTACATCACAGCTGCATGACTTTAATGTCGTGTTTGATGCAATTCGATGTGATGAAATTATGCTATTAGAGCTACAGGCAACAATGAGACTAAAAACAGAGTTCAAATGACATTTTTCCAAACAACTTTTTATGTCAGGGCTTCAGGACACTTGGATCACTATGGACAAACAGTATGGAGATATTTTGTGGTTTCAATTATGTGTTTTTGGACATTTGAATCTGGGGCGCCATAAGCCTCCATTAGGTGGAGTTTTGTTGCTACCCCCTCTCCCCTTGGATCTCCGCAAGTGTTGTGAGGACTCTAAAACTTCACCCGATCCTCCATTGGCATGAGGTGAGTAGATAATGGGTGAATTTTCATGTTGGGTGCACTATCCTTTGAACAGGTGTGTAAATCCAGGGTAACTGGCAGCTATCGCTCGTTCATGACAGAGTCACGGAAGACGAGGGGCGAGCTAGCTCCGTTGTGTTTGATAACATTGTTGAAAGTAAACAGAAGTGACGCCCACCGGTGCTTAGTGTGTCTTTAACTACCTTCTGGAGCCACTTCATGTTGGCCTCATTTTTCAGCCCCTGTGGTTACCGCTTGGTAGATGCACACTTCCCTCTGCATGGTAATACGGTTGGCGGGTGAAGTTCAATAGACAAATTAGCTCCTACATGAAACTGCTCACGACAATGTCTGTGGATTATCTTTAGCAAACAGGTCATGATTTCTAGAAAGAGACATTGCTGTTGAGTTTTCCCAGATATATTTTTTGGCACTTTGAGCACCACAAGCCGAGTGCCATCTCGTTCCATTATATTGTAGAGAAGGCAGACGTCTCTACAGCTGATATCTCCAACACTCTGCAACTCACACCAAAACAATCTAACCTGATAAGCAGCACTACAGAGGAAAAATATGTATTTTTGATTTTGGGGGTGAACTGTCCCTTTAAAATATGTGGACAGCTTTCAAAAGCAGCTCAAGACCAACATGTCTAGACGTGCTTTTGTGTCATTTCTATTTATACCTCGTTGTTTTTACTCTTCTCCAGTCATTTTTTCTAATTGTTATTTTTGTATTGGAAGCACTTTGTAGCGTTCTGCACTTGAAAGAGGATTTATTAATAAACCTACTTGATAATCAAACACACTGAGAGAATTGCTGAATCATTTCCTGTCGATCAGCTAATAGTTTACACAATTCATCATTTCAGATCAATTCTAGTCAGCTGACAGGTTTCAAGGGGAACTCATATGAGACCTTTTGTAACAGTGATTTCAGTTTAGTGCACCAGTGAAGTATGATGTGAACTTTTCTGTGCTGCATTTAAAGATGTTTTTGCTTTTGGCTCATTTCCATCCTAAATTCTGCTCTTACATAACGATGCCAATATTCACACTAATACGCATCTTTTCATCCACAGTCAGTGGGAAGAAGCATCTCTCTGCGAAACAGCGGAGCCAGAGGTGAGAGCTGATGGGATGCAGCGCTAAGAATAGCGCACATGCTGCCTTGGTCAGTGGGGAGCTCAGCCTCGGCTTTAGGGACAGAGGCCCTCCACTCCTTTAAAAAGGGTGCGTGGCCTGTCTGCTATTACTGGCCCACTGATGTGAGAGTGAGTGTTACCTGCTTAGTGAAGAGGAAGGAGTTTGAAGGCAGGGGAGAGAGGGGTCTGTTATGTAACCAACTTCACCAGTGACTCATCATCATCAGCCAGCATGAGAGAGATAAGCAGACCCACTGAGGGACTCTCCAAGCCTCCCACTCTCTACATCTATCTCTCATTTTTCCTCCTCATTTTTCCTACTTCTTGTGTTTTGCCTTTTGCAGCTCACACTGTTTATTTTCTATTTCCCTTCCCAGCACTACGCCATCTTTTTTTTCTCCCAGTATTTCCTCTCACATTTTTCTCTTCCTCTCTTATCTCTCCCGGTTCCTGCTTGTTATCTTGTTACAAGTCTCGTCCACCTCCCTTCCTCTCCTGGTTTTTCTCTGACCTGCATGAGGTTTAGCATTTTTAGGCTCTGACGTGTATAATTGCAGGGTAGAGCTGTGAAATTTGAACTGAATCAAAGGAAATCATTATCTCAGGGAGCAGGGTACTTGGCAGCAGGTTGCATTATTAAACCTTGCAGAGCCTTTTATGTTGGCACTGCACTCAGACACTAGCTGGCTATGACTTTATGCAGCGTTCATAGTAGCATAACCTAACACGTTGTTTCTAATGTAAATGAATGGAAATGTGTCCAGCTGCATAAAACTGTGGACATGACAATGATGCCATCCATTTAAAGGGACATTTCAACTCCAAATTAAAAATGCCATTTCTCTGTGGTGCTATTTATCAATCTAGATTGTTTTGGTGTGAGATGTTGGAGATATCAGCTGTCGAGATGTCTGCCCTCTCTTAAATATAATGGAACTAGATGGCACTCAGTTTGTGGTGCTCAAAGCACCAAAAAAATACTTTTGAAAACTCAACAGCAGTGTCTCTTTCCAGAAATCATGACCCAGTTACTCAAGATAATCTAGAGACTTTGGCGTGAGTAGTTTCATGTATTTTCTTTCTACATAACTACACCCACCATCTGTGCCGCCACACAGAAGCAAACAAGCATCTGCTCATGGACGAGAGGCTTGTGCTTGTGGCAGCGCAACATGTAAACATTAATGGCGTCCTCCTTGGCTGAGCTGCAAGGTTAGCTAGCTCAGTGGTGCTAGATGAGCTAGCAATATTGAACTAAGATGCATGTTGTCTTCTGTGCAGGGAAACGGTTGGTGGGTGTAGTTCGGTAGATGTAAAATTGTGTCAACATGAAACTGCTCACAATGAGATCTGTGGATTATCTTCAGTAACTTCATCATTTCTGGAAAGAGACATTGCTCATGAGTTTTTCAAATGTATTTATTTATTTATTTTGGTGCTTCGTGCACCACAGGCTGAGTGCCGTCTAGTTTCATTATTCTGGAGAGAAGGCAGACACCTCTATGGTTGATATCTCCAACACTTTGAAACTCACACCAAAACTATCTAGATCGATACATAGCACTACAGGTAAGAGGAAAAATATGTATTTTTAATTTTGGGGTGAACTTACCCTTTAAGCTAAGGTGATCAGAACTAACAAATAATACTATTTTCACAGTTTCACTAAAAAACAAAATTGTCTCATGGTTCATAATCCATCTATTATCCCGCCATGTGATACAGGATGCATAAAATATGCAGCAAGTATCATGTTGGTCACATGAAAAGAGTGGGATAACACACTTCATCCAGATATCTTGAGAACAAAATGTTCCTAGATCATAATCAGAGGTTTAAGTCATAGATGTCAAAGGTGGCTCTGACAAATTTTTCAGACCAGAGGAATTTTTTCATAGATAGAAGAGCCTCCCTGTTTATTGTTTCTGCACTGCAAGAACTAGGAACAATCAGATTTTCCTGATCACAGTTTGGAGGCATTTCTTCAGCTCCTACTCTCTGAGCACAAGAGGAACCATTCGTGTGTATGTTGTTTTCTCCAACACATGAGCCAGTGTAGCACCACTCTTAAAAACTACTAGGTGTGTAAACAAGAAACAAGACAAAACACAAACAGCTTGTCATGGGAAAAAAAAACTCAAGAAAACGGACAAATGGGCCAACAATAAAGTCCAGGCTTTACTGAGAGGGAAAAGCAACACGATTCAAAGCTGAATATAAGAGTCTATGGTGGCATGACATTGCTATACCAACTGGCTGGTGAATGCAAAACAGAAAAAAGCCCTTGAAGGTGGGCAGTTCATTTCAGGAAGTCCCCTGAACTGTTTGCTCTTGAAAAAAAACTATTGAAACAAAAATGTAAAAATGGTACGTTGCAAGACAGACTTCGTCACACACACTCTTCTTGTGAGTAATTTAGAAGGCGTGATTGCAGCAAAGGTGAGCTCAGGATTTTGTGCTTCCTACAAGTTAATAGATGTACTTAAATTGGGCCTCCATGTGTTGTACACTTAAAGAATTATTGTATCAAATGTTAAAGTCAAAGGAGCACATTAAGACAATTACCCAACTTCTCTCAAATGTTCTATCTCCCTGAGCTGAAGAGAGACGCAGGACACACACCCTGTTAGACAGCTATTCATCTGTGAGAGGAAACCCTGGCTTATGTCCCGGGACCCTTGATTAAAGACCTTTCAAAGTTTCAGTCCATGCACCTCCAGCCCTCAATCCTTTCATTTTGAGCCCTTTTCCACATCTGTGTTGTCTTAATGAGAGCCACTTAATCATGCAGCGGCCAACATAAGGGCGATGCCTCTCTCTCTCGTTCATTCCTTAAGCCTCGTGTCATGGTTCCCTCCCTGCATCCCTGAGGACAACTTGATCCCTCGGTGACTCAAATAAAAACACCTATTATCTCACAGAGAACTGTCTCGCCTTTTGCCAGCCACATGTTTTCTATTTAAACAAATCACTGCGAACAAAACAAACCCAAACACAGTCTAGCTCAAAGATCATGAGAAAGAAGAATCTGATAAAAAAAAGTTTATCACATTAGTGTAGCATGCATAAAGGCAGATATGTCAGCACATGACTCACCTGTAACAGGTGTCTGTGCGTAGTGTCAGAGTAGCGTCTAATTCGCTGAGAGTTCACTTTAGAGGGATGAGGGTGGCCCCGGGCAGCCCGAGGCACAGAGAGGTGGTGAGGCTGACCCTGACGGTTGAAGCTGTTGAAGGTGCTGATGTTGGTCGTTTCTCCTTTGGCAGTCTGATAAAAGTTGATGCTGCTGGCTGCGGGCTGTTTTCGCTGGCTGGAGAGGGGCAAAGCATTGATGATGGGTGTCTTTGCCGGGACCTGAGGGACTCCGTGATGGGTGGTCCTATTGGATACGTCAGTGGCCTTGTCTTTGCCCCCACTCCCCGTCCGATGCTGAAATTCTGCTGAGTCACTCCCCCTCCGATTCTTTCCCTCTAGCAGTTTGGCAGCCACTGAGTTTGGCTGAAAGAGATGAACACATCAAAAGAGAATCGGGATAAATCCTGACACAGAAAATAGTCAATCCTTAGTCAAGAAAATCCTCTCCAAATCGCTCCTACCTGCTACTAGCGCCTGTCAACCTGTGCTCCTGCTGATCAGCGAAACGGCTGTCTAAATACACCCACTTATCACCACTCCACTCACCCCTACAACTTGTTGGACAGGCAGGCAGGCAGGCAGGAGCATAAGTACCAGCCAATAAGCCAGGAAGGGTGCTGAGAGAGGAGCTGCACAGACAGCCAGGCAGACAGACAGGCATGGCAGGGTTAATGCTTTCACTCCCCACAGTGATGTGCTGTTATGCCACCCAAGCAGAGAAAGCATTACTGTGTCTTCACGCCTGGTTGCACGACACGAGGAGAGGAAGGCTCAGAGAGGAGAGGGGAGAGGAGAAAAGAGGAGGATGAAAGAATAGAGTACAGAGGTAGAAAAAGATGGAGAGCACCGCTGAGGCGGGGCTTTAGGAGAAGACATGGTTGGACAGGAGACAAAAGGAACTGAAAGAGGAGGGGAAGAGAAACAAAATATTAGGGGAAAAATATAGAAAAACAGATGACAAGTGAGGGAAGTAAACAAGAACCACATTAACCCCACTCTAGGAACAAATACAGTTTCCCCCGGCACGGATGAAGTTAATTCCTGGAGGCAGAAAGTACAGAGGAAAACAAATGACAGTCAGCTTGCTAAGCGAGCGCTGCCAACCTGAGTAAGCCACATAGTCACACACTAATGAGCAGCTGCAGACACAGCAGGGCTTCACAGATTAGCTCTCTGCCTCAGCACTTTGCAGCGCAGGAGTGACATTTACGGATGAATCAAAGATTTGAATGAAAATCAAGGTAGCGCCCCGGCAATGACCTGGAATTAATGACATCCAGAGACGACATCGATGGTTCAATTCATTACAAGAGCTACACCATCAGACCACAGTGCCAAGCGGCAGGTGTCAACCTTGATCATGCTGAAAAGGCCATGACACACATTCAGACACTGAAGGAAGGAAGACAGAAAGAGAGCACTAAGAACTCACCTCTGTAAACTGCAGAGGGCAAATTCCAACTTTCTCCCCTAGCTTGGCTTCAATCCAGTGTTCATCCACCCGTCTGATGACAGTAAGGATGTCTCCCTGTTAACCAGAATTAAGTAACACACACACAACTGAATTAAGAGGAAGTGGTGAAAAGGTGTGAGACAGATAAACTGCTGCAAAAAACAAATTAAAAAAAAAAAAAAAAACAGAATTCCAGGTGCTTATAACAGTGTGTGCTTGCCCTGGAGACTGAGCACTCAGCTCAGAAACTCTCCCAGCTCTACATTTCTCCCGCAGCATGTGACATCCACTGCCTTTGTGTCTGCAGGCCCAGTCCTTTCTGTGGCCAGCCTCGCTCTAAAAACCATTTGACCATCTGCATTTAAACTGGGGAAAAAAAAACAGAAGCTGAGCGCAAGTGTGCTTTAATGGAGAGCGCACAAGTGCTGAGGCCCTTATATAACTGTCTCAGAAATCCTTCAGGGCCAGTAACAACCACTGCAGCAGAGGTCTGAGCCTCCAGCTGCATAAGTCTCGCAAAGCAGTGAAAAGAACAAAAGATAAGAAATTAACTGGAGAAATCAGCTAATTTTAGAACTATAAAAAGCAAATATTTTAGAGATGTGATTTGTCGATCAATCAGTTAGTCGACAGAAAATGAATCTGCAACAATTTATGGATGTAAATCACAAGTTTCATCACGTTATGACATAATAAGAGCTGTCAAACGATTCATTTTTAAAAACCTGGTTGGGGTGCTGGTGGCTTAGTGGTAGAGCAGGCGCCCCATGTACAAGGCTGTTGCCGCAGCGGCCCAGGTTCGACTCTAGCCTGTGGCCCTTTTGCTGCATGTCACTCCCTCTCTCTCTCTCCCCCTTTCACACTTGTCTGTCCTATCCATTAAAGGCTAAAAAGCCCCAAAAAATATCTTTAAAAAAAAAAAAAAAAAAAAAAAACCTGGTTAATCGCTGAGTTTTAATAGTTAGCTGATGAATCACACTTTGTAATCACAGTTTTAAGACTCCATAATTTTGCATTTAAAACAGTTTTGAAGTCCATATTAACAATCAAGTTTTTGATTGGGAATCAAATGAATGCAAATAAATTTACTTTATGATCTTGACTTTTAGATTTATTTCTTCTTTCTGGGGAGACAGCAGGTCAACAGTATATGACACATAGAAGTGGTATATATCACCTGAAAGCTGGAAACCTAAAGATTAATTTGAGGTGTAGCTCAGCACTGTGTGTCAAGCTTTTCTAGTCATGAATCTGTAATAAGCACTGCATGCAAAAAAAATGCATACTTTGTGCCCATAACTGTATGGGACTAACATAGAGTGGACATGTCTGTAAAGGGAAGACTCACGGGTACACATAGAACCCATTTTCATTCAGTGATCTTGAGGTGAAAGGTCAGGAACCTCTGTGAAAATGGCCATGCTGTTTTTCCCTCGCCAAAATTTATCCTAACTTTAGAACCTTATTTAGCCGCCTTTCTGAGAAGCTAGAATGACATGGCTGGTACCACAAACCTCCTACTTAGGTTATCTAGTTTCATATGATATCACTATCATCACTCTAATCACTTTAAAACTCAGCCGTCTTTAGCCTCTGAAAGACAGGCGGTGGTTTAAAAAAAAAAAAAAAAAAAAAAAAAAAGCAGCACATGATTAACACAATTTTTAAAAAATGAACGCATTATGTCTGGACCTTAATCGCATCGCTAATAACACATTAATGCTGACAGCCCTAGGTTTAATATTTTAATTATTTTGACAACGATAGGATATTTGCTGATATGAAAACGTCTGCCAAGATGTGATTTCAATTCAATTCAGTTCAAGGGCCTGCGAGTGACATGACATGACGTGACATGTTTAAATGTTTAGGAAAGAGGTGCATTTGGACTCAAATTGTGTCACAGATGCCCCATGGGAATTTCAAAATAAATTTGTATCTTAAAGATGAATATATTTATTGAAATTTTCACTTAGCATAGATAATACTGGATCACTGAAGCAATATATTAATCTAGATCGAAGTGTTGTTACACCCCAAAGAGACAACAATTTGATAATCCAATACTTAAAGTCATTTTTAGGGTAAAATGGCAAAACCTTACTGGTTCCAGTTTCCCACATGTGAATACTTTTCTTCTTCCTTGATAGTAAATTGACGAATCTTTGGATTCTGGACTGTTCGTGAGACAAAACAAGACCTCTAAAGATGTCACCTTTGCTTACTTATGAACTCTATGATTGCTTTAGACCTTAGACATTATATTTTAGCACCAGGGTTTCCCCAGGTAATTATTTATCAGAACTGGTTAGCCACCCAGGTCCTTAGGTATCTCATCTTAAGATCAATTTAATTGGTTGATGATGGTCTAAACAACAGCAACACATTACCTCACAAATTCGCCCAAAAATCTCAAGTAAAACATGAGCTCGCTGCCTCGTCTGGTTCCCAGGCTAATTACATACACTATAATTAAGATGAAATAGCACCTTTGCTCTTTTCCCCTGAAGGTTACTGCTTCATTATTTTCTGTAGGTTAAAGCTAAGTGTAATAATTTTCTTTGCACATTAATTAAAAAGTAGGAAACCCTGCACCTATTTTAAAAGACGGAATGCAAATACACAAGACTGAACCTCTGAAAGGAGGTAACTTTTCCTGCTGTGTTGAGTCAGTAGTTTTAGAGTCAGACCTTGAGGAAGCTGAGACAATATTTACTGTCTTCCAGATTCATCTCTTCGGGGTTAAAGTCATGCAGCGCCCTGCAGAGGGCCGGAGGTTGGAGCTGCTGGAGGGGATGCAGCTGAGGCATCTGGCTGACGGCCTGCAGCGTGCTGGCAGTGACAGACGCACCAGCGTTTCCATGGTGCCAGCTCTCATCCACTTTGTGCTTCGGGGTGATACCAGGCGTGAGGACCAGCTCTCCTGGCGAATCACCTCGTTGGTTACACATCGAAGCTCTGAGAGCAAGCTGAGGAACAGACGTAAAAAAAGCATCATCAGCTACTGTGGGTTCAAATGAAGTGGTGAATGATACACATGATGATATACATTCCTGAAGGTGGTAAAATCAATGTCTTTAAAGATTTTAGGGGAGTGAAGACCCTCCAGGTTGCGCTCTCCTTAAAGGATGGAAAAAAAAAATGATGTCTTGCCATTACAGGCACATTTTCAGGAGGTGAAACATGACGCTGTTTCTTTTGTCCTTTACTTTAACTGTGACAAAGTATGAGCAGAGACTCACATGTTACAGGCTCTGAGTTAGTGTGTCTTATTCAGTTTTAGTTGTCAGGGCATTTATTATCAACAGTGTTGGATGACAAACCTCTGTGTGCTCTTTACAGATTTTGCACTTATCAGATATGCAAATTTGTTTAATGTGACACATCCCTTTTCCCTTTAAAGATGATATCAGGCACTGACTCAAGCTTTACTGTTAATGTCTTTTTTTCAGTCACTCTTTTTTTAGTGATGTTCAGGGTGAAACAGCACAAAAACACCACTTATTTATTTTCTGCAAAAGTTACATCTTAATTGAGGACACAGAACTGAACCCCTGGTACAGCATTATGCATAATACAGTGTTAATTACACATTTTGAAATATTCTCATACAGCTCACAGTCCGTGAATGTGATCACTGTCATCCTACTTATCACATAACTCAGCTTTGTGGGGGCATAAAAAACTAATTAATACGCACTTCATGTCACACTTACAGGATACGAACAATTTCACAGATGCTTAGTGTCCCTCGGTGAGAATTTGCTTAATTAAATTCTAGCAGTGAAGCCATAAATATGTCCTACTTTGTCACTGCAGGTAACCTGAATTTTGTGGTGTTTATTGAAGCTGAAAAAAACTCAAAATACAGCTCAGTATCAAAGTGAAAGAAATTAAAGAAAGTTGCGGTATAATTAATTTGAATAGAGGTTTTCAGGATTTCAAATCAATATGCAAATAGTCACAGAATCTAAGAAACCACCCAAATCAATCTACCTTTCCTTCTTAGTGTCAGGCCGAGTCAAGGGCCTCAGTTTTTTGTTGAACATTTTTTTAACAGTACGTAACAAAGGCGAAGAAAAAAAAGAAAAAGAAAAAAAACGGTGCATCAAAAGGACATAGCCTCAGCTACCACCAAGGGTGTAGGTTTTATTTTAAAATTGTGGGGGACACATATGAAGTTGGGGTGGGTCTAAGGTTTGTTCCCCAGGAAAATGTAAGCATCAGTCACTTCACTGCATTCTGGGGAAGTGCCTGTGTCTAGAAGTGTCTCTAAAGGAAAACACAAAATTTAGATGGCAGGTGACAATTCAAAATATAAAAATACAGTGGAATATAAAGACGTGACTCCACAAAGCATTTTTTTTTTTTTGTTGTTTTTTTTGTTTTTTGGAGAAAAGCTGTGGTAGGGCACTGGGGAGAGCTTCGTTTCAGCTGCTCAAAACAAAACAGAGAAAAACGCTTCTGGTGTCTTTTTTTCCCACCTGGCTTTTGTTTCTATGACAACAATATCTTGACACTGCCATTAGCTAGGCAGCTGACATAACACTACTTTAACAGGTTGACCACACAGTTAATAACAAGCTTACAGCGTGTACGGTGATAAAAGCACAACATTCCCCAGCAACATTCAGTGTGCGGCTGATTTGCTCCCACAGGCTTTTCTGTCTTTGCTGTGATAGTTTCACACAGCTCAGGATCAACAGTAGCTAAAGTAGCAGCAGTGATGGCCACATCACCTCTGAGAACGTCAGAGATTTTCAAGTGGAAAAAGCTGGGGCGCTCTGAAAGAGGCGCGGGGCGCAGCGCTTTTTCTTTAGGCGGCAGCATGTGGCTGCTTATGCTCTCTCCTCATTGGGAACAACTGAAAAAAGATGCTGGCGCTCAAAAATAAAAAGAAATCGCTATGTGGGCACAGGCCCTAATGCAGCACGGCTTTCGGACATTGTGCATCACTTTCAAATTTTAATTCACCCGTAGATCAACTTCTCTCATTGAATATTATCCCTGCTGAGTCAACACACGTAGGCATGATTTACTCCTCCATACTCTTTTGTGTCAACTTCTTTAAACGTGCATGTGGCACCTTTTTCACATCAATGATACATTATTTAATTGTAACTCATTTATAAACCTCTGTACGTCAATAGCTCATATGTGTCGTCAAGTTCACAGAAAGAGAGAGAAAGAAAGACTTAGACTGTGACAAGATATTGATCAGCGCAGGCACATTTGGGGATCATTTTAGAACCAGAAGGCTGGGGGCGATTTGTTTTTAGCCTACGCAACTTTTTTTGGGACAAGGCACATTTCTTTCTTTATTGCATTGTATGTTTTATTATTGTGCGGACAAACTTTTCACAAAGTCTTCTCATTTGATAGCATTTCTTGCTGCAAAATATTTTTCAGAACATTTTCATCAAATCATGCTTTTAACCTGTTCGGAGCCCAGTGATGTTGTGAGCACAAAAAAATATTGTAATGGTGTATCTCTACTCTAAATGCACTTGATTAGGATGCTTGATTATGTGGAGGATTTTCCTTGTCCAATCCAATGGTCAAAGATTCTCAACAGGGAAATCACCCGATTGGAAAATGTGACACATTGCATATGTATAATGCATTGTATTCATCATCACGACTCAAAAGTTCCTTATTTTTGGTTAAAAAAAAAAAAAAGTTCCTACTGTACCAGTATGTTGAAAACCTCATGAGATGAATACTGTGTGTACATAATTAATAAAATGCACTATAAGCTGATTGTATTATTAGAAATTCAAATTAGAACAGTATCTCCCCTATTCATTTTATAGTGATACTCAAATTCACTGTCCATTTAAATGGACGGACATATTTTTTTTTTTAATCCTGAGTAAAGGCTATACATGTTTAATAGGATTTTTTGACATGTACAAGTAATATAACATATCATGTTTACTTTGAACACAGTTTAAACACAAGTAATGTACTTTAACAATATGATTAACAGACTGAAATTTGTCTTGCACTTCCTCCTTCCTCCTGGCCTCACTCACGGTCAGCCACACTTGTTTAAAAAAAGGGGGCATGGCTCTACTGTAGTCCACTTTAGATGATGTGGAACAGACATCCCATCAAATCGGTATGTGCACTTGGGGGGAGTCAGATGACAGTAATCGTAGATCTAGACATGCTAGAAAAGTTATGTCCATTGGAAATGATGGGGGATCTGAACGGGTTAAAAAGTGCTGGGGACAAAATCGACTATCCCGGTGTAAATGACACCTATGGGTCCAGCTTGCTTTTTTTTATCAGGTTCCTCCTCGCAGAGTTATCTACAGACCATGCGCTGTTTCTTTTCAGATAAGCACACTGAAACTGTTGTGACACCTGGCCTTAGTAAAAGGATGTTAACGGAAATTACAGTATATAACATCGTTCTTCAGTGTGGTTTTCTGATATACGCCTTTAAACAGCAGAGTGATCACAAATTCACACTCATGAACTTGGCTGCACTTTTTGAACTCTGGCTGAACTCGAGCTGAAGATTACAAGTAAACTCTTAAACGCTCTGAGCAGTTTGTGCACAGGACTATAGAGAAGGCAGGTTTCTGTGTTTCCTACCACCTCAGAGAATAAGACATCAGCATCAAAAACAACCTGCGTATGATTTACTGACTGTGAGGTGCCTTTATGATCCTCAGATCTCTGTTGGGTTGTATTAGGTGACAGTTGCACAGACCTGCTTTATACAGAAATGATTTTTAAACATGCACCGAAACAGTCTTATCTTAGAGTTTTTTGACAATAATATATATATATTATTTAGAAGAATCCTGCTGTTTGGTCTTCCTGCACTGATTACCCTGTTCAGTAGGTGTTTAAAGGGACAGTTCACCCCAAAATCAAAAATACATATTTTTCCTCTTACCTGTAATGCTATTTATCAATGTAGACTGTTTTGGTGTGAGTTGTTGAATGTTAGAGATATCGACCGTTTTCCACCTTCTGTCCAATACAATGAAACTAGATGGCACTCGGTTTGTGGCGCTAAAGCGCCAAAAAAATACATTTGAAACACCCAATAGCAATGTCTGTTTCCAGGAATCATGACCCATTTACTCAAGATAATCCACAGGCCTTGTTGTGAGCGGTTTCATGCAGGAACTATTTTCTTTCTACCGAAGGAAGTGTGCATCTACTGCTCAGGCCCCCAGGAAGTGCTCCAGGCTTTAAAGCCAATTTTCGTAGTGGCCGAAGAGTGCTACTGCAATTGCCTGTGTCCGTCACATGATGCCCTTCGGCCCAAAAAGGCTTTTTCCTTTTGACTTACATTGGGAGAGAGATGTCTGTAAATAAGTGGATACATTTTTTTGAGCACTACAACCCCCGCGAAATGACTCGTTTCACCATCAGCATTTGATCCACCCGGTGCAATAACATTTTGAAAGTCTAGAGGAGCCCCAAGATGAAATCATTTTATTCAAGTTAGCAGAGCGATTAACCAGAAATTAGCCATTCAGCTGGTAGAAGTTAGACATTTGGCTGCACTTGGTCATGCTCGGCCGGGCTTGGCTGTTGTAAGTCTCTAGTGCACATGCTCTATGGGCCACACACTATGGAAGTAGTGCCAGACATCCCTGGATCATCCTGGTAATATTATACGCGGCAGTTGAACCATTTCTGCTTCATGCACCACTGAGCAACTTTCACAGGAATGCTACTGCTAGCTCACCTAGCACCACTGACCTAGCTAAACGCAACAGCTTAGCCAAAGAGGATGCCATTAATGTGTACTCCTCACGCTATGACAAGCACAAGCCTATCATCCATGAGTAGATGCACCCTTCCTTCTGCGCAGTGATACGGCTGGGGGGTGTATTAATATATTTTTAAACTGCATTTTTTGGCGCTTTGAGCGAGTGTCATCTAGTTCCAATATATTAACGAGAGGGTAGACAGCTCCATGGCGGGTATCTCAACCACTCAACAACTCAAACCAAAACAGTCTAGGCTGATAAAAAGCACTACAGGTAAGAAGAACAATATGTGTTTTTGATTTTGGGATGAACTGTCCTTTTAAAAAGTTATAATAGAGCTCTCCTCACTCGGGTTGTGTCTGAGGACAAGGAAAAGATTTTCCTTTGTTCTCCATGATGTGAGAGGGAAATCAACCTCTGTCTTAAAAGCATCTGTGGAGTAATGGCAGACACTAATCATACAGGTTTGAGGATATCTCATCACTTGTTGCCCAGAGGAACTCACACCTCCTCAGAGGAAACATTTTGGTAGGTGAGATCCTGCTCGCAGCTCTTCTGCCTCACATAATCTCATACAGTGAAACTTAAGTTCGGTGAACAGGCAGTGGTGAGTAATTCAAATAGGTCAGGAATGAGACATGAGATCCCATTCCACAAAGTGCAAAGGAATAAATCAATAAGACATCACAGGGTTGGGCGAGAAGACAATAAATACCAAGAGCAAATATACATTTCTCGACCGTCAGAGATTTCGTCACAATGTCTATACTGAGCGAGTTCTCCCTTTAACATGTGTGGGTGTGTTCGGACACTGTGGGCAACAATGCAAATCAATGTGCAGCATTGTTTTATGGCCGTATTGAATTTCTTTAAATGATTTGTTGCCTCAATGTGATAAAATACTTTGATTTGTTGGGTATTTGATTTACTGAGTTTACTGAGTACTGAATTTGCACTGTGACAGATGTATATTGAGTTCTCTGGGAGGTCATGTTTAAATCCAGAGTAAGGAGGAACAAATGTATACAAAATCTAAAAATGTTGGCGTTTTGGAAAATGGTCAGATATAATGTTTGAATAAAATATGTTTCATTACTCGTAGTAAACAGGCTGACCCATATTTTGGTAACCACTGAGCGAGCAACTTATTCTTTGTCAGGCTGCACTGTGTAGTGACTACTACAGTTTTCTTACAGTGACAATTACAGTGAGTTATAACCATCAAAAGATTGTTTATTTTACTGTAATAGAAATAAAAAGTCATCATATAAGACTATAATTGTCACCCAAAGGTGAGACAAAGTTGTCGTGGGTTATATTCCTGACAGACATGCAGAGCATTAGGCTGGGGTCGTGCACTGACCTCATTGTGCCCTTGCTTCTCTCTGTGTTGACTCTCAAACTGCTGCTGACCTTCCCTGACTGCCATGCCACCCCTGACCAAGGGCACAGCGTAGCGGGCTGCCTGTTCATCCCCTCTGGGCCCTGTTGAGCCCTGGAGCCCCTCCAGGAGCCGCACCAGCAGGAGGTTTGCGGGAAGCTCCTCCACAGTCCTGACAGGGACAGGAGCGCGACACTCTGGGCAGAGCAGCTGGGAGTGGGCTGCCTCCTGCCTCTGCAGGCAGGACATACAGAAAGTGTGCTGGCAGGGCAGGACCTTGGCTGACACATCCAGTGGCACAAAACACAGAGGACATTCCAGCAGGGCACTTAGAGCCAGGTCCTCCATTTTAAAAGGGCCACCTCTCTTTGAGACTCCTGCTGCATCTGAAACACTGTAATCCACCATACTGAGAGAGGAGAGGACAGAGGAGCTAAGTCAGTGGTACAAGTTACTGTCAGAAATTCTACTATGAATGAGTTACACCATCACAGACCAAAGTCCTCCTCAACTGTATAACAGCCCATAATACTCGCAGACACTACCATAACTTTAAATAGTTTGATAAGGAAGAATCACAGAGATAAGACGCTTTGACGTAAACACTACACGCTGCTGGCTTACAGGTGTTAGCTCACCTGGCTGCACAGGTAAGGCAGCAACAGGAAACACCCGAAGAAGGCGAAACATTTCCATATCTTCATATCAGTAACACAGAGTATAGAAACATGAAGTACTTACACGTGTATCTGCTGACTGCCACTGTGATATTCACATCATTCCGGTTAGGAAATGCGTAACTTTTTCACCGCCGTCGCCATGACGCAGTGCGCGAGGACGGGACAGTGCGGCGCAGGACAGGCGCGTGAGCTGTACCGACCGTCTCGAGCCAAAATTTTTGACGTCGGGAAACCACCTGAGAAAATGAGACTTGAAACAAAGTAGTGACGAGGTCTCACACAACCCACAACCGGGCTAATTCATCAGGAACTGCATCAGATTTCACACTCAGTTTAACCCTTAACAGCTGATCAGCGCTTAAATGTACAACATCATTAATTTATTGACACCAAAAAATGGCAGTGTGATTAAAAAATAATGTTAATTGTTAAAATAATTATTAAAAATATTTTATATGTCGAAACAACAGTTTAGGAAATGCTAGACTAGTTTTTAATTAAGTATTAATTTAAAAAGTTTTTAATTTTGTACTTTAGGCTAAGTAGATGCTTAAATGATTAAATCCTGCCCTTTAATTCAGTCTGGTAATGGCATGTGGACATTTAGGTCTTCTTATTTGTTTATTTTTTCAGTGAGCAGCCCCACTTTTATTGATTAAAATGTGCAGGAAAAGGGGGAAAATAAAGCAGAGCAGTGTGTAGAGCACTGTCATGTGACATGGTCTCCCTCTGCTGGTTCATTCACTGACCAGCTCTGCAGCTTCACCTGCAAGAGCCAGCAGCACACTCTGAATCAGTCCCACTGAGCAAAATAAAACAAAATAAACCTGACCTCCTGCACACGGCCATCATATTAGTCTTTGCTGGACATGCAAGGCAGTCACGCTTATTGATGGGTATGATAATGATGAGGCACAGTCACTAGTTTTTTATCCATTTGCTGTATTATTGTTTGATTTGCACAATCCAAACCCCACATTCCCTTTCTGGCATCCAACGACTAAATAATTTACCCATATTGGCTATGTACCGAAAGTTCAGGACATCTGTTTGAATTTTTTAAACATGCATGAATCTTTCATCTCTTTCTTCACGTCAGCAGAACTCGGGGAATTCTAAAAATGTGCACACGGCTTTTACAGAGCGAGAGAGAGAGCCACAGAAAGAGAGAAAGAGAGAGAGATTAGCCATGACTTATTTACATGTTCATATCAATGTTGGTACAGGCCCTTCCTCTCAAGCCTCTCACAGTTTAATGGCTCTGGCAGAGAAAACGGGAAGCCTAAACAGGGCCTAATTTTAGTTCATGTCTGGGTAATGTTTTCTCTGGATTGGAAGTTAACTTCTTGATGACTGTATCAGTGACTGTGTGATGGATCTTCTGTCATCCAATCAAAGATGCAGAGGAGAGAGTGCACAGAGGAAGTCAGTGCATAAGTGCTTATCAGCTTCTTACAGCCCGACGGTCAGTCTGGCCTCCACTGAGAAGCCTCGGGTGCTGTGGGATGAGGGCCCGTGTTTGATGGTTCTGATACATAGTCTATCTGATGGAGAGGGAAGGGTCTCCCCAGGGATGGCTCTGAGCTCGGTGTGCTGTCTCTCAGAATATCATGGCTTGTCACAAGTTGCTGTATAAGGAGGAGTGCCTTCTTCTCTAGCTTTCATGTTTTATTTAAAATGCTGTCTTACTCAGAGAGCACTGCTAACTCATTGAATGTGATCTGTCTCAGCGTTGCCTTTCCTTCTTTTTGTGGGTCTCTTTCTCCCCCTCTCTCTGCGGCTCTGTTTGATCATTTGACTGTGGTATATGTGCAGATGTGCTTCAAAGTGTATGTGGATGTGTTTCAGCAGTTTAATTTGAACAAGGTGTCAGTCAAAATGCATAATCCTTGTGCAGCAGTTTGATGAGGATTAACCACAAATCGAACAGCACTTTAGGTGCATCAAAGCCACGTAATTAACTTCTCTCTTTCAGAGGGAACTAATCCTCCACCCAAACTTAGTCGCTGGTATAGTTGCAGCAGTTCCCAGGTGCTGATTAGGTGACTAAGTATTATTGTTTCTGTTTCTTTTCCCATAGATGAATTGCCTAACCTCAATAAAAGCCAGCTTTCTCTTACAAAGTAAACACGTGAGGTCGGGCTGCGGTCTGTGTTTGGAGGAAAAACACAGTGCACCAGTCAAACTGGCTCAACCGGAACGTCTGCAGTTTTTTGGATAACCATATGCAGACACCTCACCTTTTATGCAGGTGAGGTGTCCACTCCCATTGTGTGACAGGCAAGAGTCCAGCTGACCAAAGAGTGCTATGTTAATGGCTCGCAGTGTGTTGTCACTCCAGGTCAAATGACTGAGTCATGACTGCCTGAAAGCCTGGGAATGTAATTTAGGACGAAAATGTATGCAGAGCAGCAGGCTGCCTCCACCAGATGCTGTCATTAACATCCATCCATGAAGCAACTTTGCGATTCTTCCACCCACAGTTTGTTCTGCCTGGTCCTCCTCTGCCAGCGGATTGAAACCTATAAATATTTCATATTTGATAAATAAATGAAACAACCTCTTTTCTTACTTCTGGTTGCTCCCCTACCTACGTATGCAGGAGCTTATTATCGCAGTTCTGACATTGTTTCAGTCATCGCCTAAATGAGGTTTGGCTCAGGGACATTTTCATTTATTTTTCAAATGTGCATCAGATGCATCCTTTCTGCCAGTAACAACAAAAGTGTTGTTTTTATTTCAGTACTAGGTGCTCCTGCTCAGTTTGGAGCCATTACCAAGGTATATTTTAAGATTTCCCAAAGCATTTCATGAATTAAATATTTTTTACACCATAACGGTGTCTCAGTGTGTCTTCGGGAAAAGAATAAACATGCTTTTCTCTGACTTCTCCACAGCCTATAAGAAGCTGAATGCTTTTCCAGACGACACCAGAGTGACATCTCAGCCCATCATGTCATTAATGACCTCCTTTAAATGTTCTCTCAGCCAGTTGGGACCCTCCATACATTACTCACATGGGACCTGTATGCTATTTACAGCTGTCTTTCTTTCTGCAGGCGATGTGCATCAGCAGCACTATGGGGTCATGTGACTTTACGCTAGAGCTCACCTTTGTGTTCGTGTGTAAAAGTAACTCAACCTAACTTAAAAAACACAACCTGAGGGGAGTAATGCTGAGGGGCGGGCCCTCAGTTTTGAGCTGGAACACCTGAGCCAGAGTAAAGTTTAAGCTTTTCTTTGTCTGCAGGAACGATGGTGCTGAAGTCTTTTGGTGTGCAAATGCTCCAGCAGCTGTTTGAGTTGGAGATGTGCATGAGGGAAACTAAAAATAGGACGTGCACACCTCTGAGCCAGCTGCCTCTTCACTGCCTTTGGGACTGCCTTTGCGTCTCCCCTCTTTCAGGCCTCTTGCTCTCCTCCGTCTCGTAGAGTGGCTGTTGTTACCCCCCTTCTCGTTCTGTTTTCCTACCTTTCTTAGTCCCTTAATCAGGCCTTGTGTGTCTGGCCAGTCCTGTGCTGGCATGAAAGACCTGAAACGGGACACCGCTTCCCCTCACTATGGTCCATTATCCAACCTGATGGGAAACTAGAACACTGTGGCACAGTCCTGAAAATGTGAAGTGGCTGTCTCATGAGTCTTGGATTCAGTTATTTGAGGAGAACACAGAAGTTTATATCCACACTAAATAAAGATGATCTGGTGGTTAAAAGGATGCTAATATAAAAATAAAAATGTCTTTGAATAGGATCCTAGAAAAATGCCAAATATTTTTATATTCCAGGGTTGGCGGGACATCAAGCACGCCTTGGTGCAGTTGAAGCTTTATCCTCGTACTCTTTCTATTAATAATAAAAAAGCTTATTTCCATCTCAATAGACAAACTTTTCATCTGACATCTAACAATAATACTTTTGGCATTGCCCATATATACTGTTGTGGCTCAGCAGTGGAAAAGACAAACACTGGCAATGCTCTGCTTTTTTTATTATGATTAATTGTCAGTAAATCTCATGAAAAGACCCAAACCAACAATAAATTAATTTGTCTGTATTTCTTGTGTAGCTAAAGCCTGAGTTTTTTCCTTTGTTGTCCAAAAACTGCTCACTATTGCTGCACTGGATCAGTGACACGTCCCTTCAAACCATATCACCAGACAAGAACACCAACAATGGACAAAACTGCAAAACCCCTTTTAACATTCAATACCAACCTTTTTAAAATGCTTGCTTTTTGCACGGTCAATCATTCATATTCGGAAAAGATTGTGGTTATGGATGATTGAACGTGGTAATGGTACGTTAGGGTTAGCAACTGCAACACTTTATGCAGATAAATAATGTTGATATTTGAACTGTGGCGTTCACCACATTAGCATGTGCCTGATTTACCATCCCTCTCGCTCCCACTGCCTCTCTCTTTGAACATCCATGACCTTTCCCCTCCTCTGTGCATGAACACAAATGACCCATGTTGTTGATTGGCTGGGATAGTGTTCAGTCCAAATCACATTCTTTCTTTCCCATTTAAACCTGTATACGAACACTGGATTTTCTTTTACACGCACGCAGAGCTACCATGAGGAGATAATTGCTGAATTTTTAAAAGAGTGTTTTGGATTAGAACTGCTGACTGCACCTTTTACGTTAGAGAAATCTTGTTTCTAATAATAAAAACATGAACTATAATTACAGGTCTGTGACAGGAGGCAAACTCCTGTCACCCTGTCTTTCACCTCGCTACATAAAGGGAACACTACATCCTGTGTTGGTACTGAATGTTGACCTTCAATGTAAATTGTGAGGTGTAGAAGTGTCCAGTGTGAAAGGGCACTGTAGTTTATTTCTACAGACTGTCCTGGCAGCAATTAATTCACAGCTAAAAATAGTCCCCAGCAAATACCCTATTTTTTTTTGTTTGAGTAATGTTTTCTAAAACCTACAATACCCAGATGTTTTAGGAAATTACTCAACCTTATTTTCAACAATGAAACTAAATATTTGTGATCCATTTTTTAAAATTTATGTCAGGAGGAACAAAAGGGCTTGGGACTGAGCAGCAACCTGATCGCAGGAATAACTGTTGGCATTATATGTTTATGCAAACCACGTTTATGTAACATTTTTACGTTATGTTGACACTTCACATTTCTTAACATTATATCAGCACTGTGGTGAATGTGTGGTGAGGATTAGGCACAAAAAGCCACATGGTTACAGTTAGGAAAAGATCTTGTTTGGGCTTAAAATACCTGGTTTAGGTGGCACTATTGCTGCTGGAAATGCCTCAGTGTCTTGCGAAAAAACAACCAGTTTTGTTGTTTGTTTGTGTCGAACAGCACCTGCTTGGCAGCCGCCTTGCCTAGGTGTCACATCATCCACCATCCCCTCCTCCTCCCGATGACAAACTAAACTCACATACATGTAATCATCATCAGCATGTGCTTGCTGAAACGTACAATGTCAACATTTTCCTCTGGCGACTGGGTTGGGCACAGACAGGAAAGAGAATTCTGAAAACACTGAGAGACAGACTAATTTAAACTTGTTTTTGTTGGCTTTGTCTTTTAAACAAAATATTTTTTTCTTCTAAATAGAGCAACAAAAGGCTTTTGTGCTTGTAATTCTGCGGAGGATCAATTCAAAGGTGAAGCAGTGTTACAAAGATTTGGTTCTTTTCCATGAAGGACAAGAATCAAGCAGGCCTGTACGCATGTATGCTGCGTGGCCTATGAATAAGAAAGTGGCCTCTATTTCCCTCCAGACTCTGCGAACAGGCAAATTCTCTTTCACAAAGTAAACGCAGTAACATGATTATTATGGCCTGCCGTATGTGTGCGGATGATGAAAGTAATTCACATCTGAAATGACTGGCCGAGTTTCTTTCACTCATCTCCTGTGGAACAAACCCCCTCAATCACACCCTTTGATGTGCTTTTGTGTGTGTCTAATTCCCATTCAGTAGGCAGATACATGTGTCACACTGTTTGCTCGGTATCAATTTTGGAGAAAGACTTGGAGCATTCAAAAATAGGTTACGCAACCTCTCCCTTTCTCTCCCTGCCTCATCGTTATTCATGCACGTCCATTACAAAAACACATCTGCAATACAGCGCTCCGACTAAATTATTGTTCAGGAAATTACCTGTTGGACCAACCTACTGTGGATGATTGGAAAAACCAAGGTTGGAGATGCAGAAAAGGTGAATATATGCGTGAAAATTCAGGTTGGAAATTTTACAATAGTGGTAAAGCTCTTCTGTCAGTCAAGCGTCACTACCCTGTGACATTCTTCGATAGTGGATGGGGTCATGGCAGTGATGAAAAGTGTGTCAGAAGTGATTAAGGTGAATGCCAACTAGGGGCCAGATCAGGACTCCTGTTAAACCGTGGATATAATCTGTATGGCGCGCAAAACCGAGAAATGTCACCAGTCCCTTGGAGGGGTTTACATATAAGCTCCAGGCTCAGACACACACACACACACACACACACACACACACACACACACACACACACACACACAAAGCAGCAGCAGTAACTGAATACTATTTTTGTCATACTCACTTTTTGTCAAAATTTAGCAACAGTTTTGCCAAGTAGTCCAGTGAAAGACTAAAACACAGATTTCTAAACACCCTATTTTCTTAAACAAGAGGTTCTCCATCTTTTCTCAGCCAAGGACCACTTACAAAATCGAGAATATACCAGGGACCGCCTCATGTATGTTTCTGGTGATAGTGTGACTTGTTTTCCTACACTTCTACATGGACTAAAAATATCTGCACCATCTCAACACAAAATAGAAATAAAACAATTCAGTTCACATCAATTCATTTCGCTGCAAGTAACACTGTACCTAAACAAAATATTCAAGAGAAAAGGCTCATCTGAATTGCATTTCAGAACATACACATACACACATCGAGATGAAGGGTCACTCTTAGTGCATACGCAGCCCAGTCGCCAACGGGAAATATTACCCTTATACATTTCTGCACACCACAAATATGTTACATTTGCATGTTTCATATGTATCATACCAACACCTCTACAGTGATGTTTTTTTATAAGCTGACTTTTGCCATCATGCGGAGGAGGGGATGGTGGATGGCATGTCACCACCATGTTTTTCAAGTGGCCTTTGCGGCACAGAACCAAGGTTTTTTATACCAACACAGTGCGCCATTTCCAAGCTGCGTTTGTGGCACCAAACCTGGGTGTTTTTCACTGCCTGTCCGTGCTTTTCCAGCGGCCCATGTGCCACCAGATGAACATGACCACACTGTCACCACCTCAGTGTGGTTGAGAAATGTTAAGTTTTAATGTTCCTGCTGCATATACATGGTTTGCAGACACCTACAATGAGAACATTTTTTCTGGTGGTTGGGTTGGCATACATAAATAAAATGAGGATTCTGATTACGCTAAATTATTGTAATTCTAATGTAATAAAAAAGTATGTTTTATATCATGATGATTTCAATGAATTAATCTGACAACTTCTTAGAGACCCCTGGCAGAGCGCCACAGACTTCGCTTTGAGAATCACTACCCTTAAGAATAATTATAATCCTGTGGCGAGTCAGGTGCTCTTTATCCTGTATGTAAGTCTCGTCTCTGTTTCCTCGAGGAGCTCTGATCCTGCTTGGCCAGGTCTGTAGTCTCCTTTATCTAAAGTTAATCACTCAGCAGACCTGTCCCTGACTCATGGCTGGCACCCAAACTGTGGATTTATCACACACACACACACACACACACACACACACACACACAGGGCAGCTCAGTATCACCCAGCGCCCACACCCCGCCCTTAACGCACTCAACTTTCCTCCTCTCTCACCTTGACTTCACTTACTTGAACATGACCTCTTGTAACTTTAAAAAAAACGACCGTCCAGATGTTGATATTTCTCCCAGCAAAATGAGACTTGAGGCATTAAAACGACTGATGGACGGAGCTGTAGTGCAGATTTAATCAGTGTTACTTTTGAGGCTTTGGTTCAGCTGTGTAAGAAGCTTGTAGGTTAAAACCACACGAGTAAGCTCTTTGATTGTGTGATAGACTGCGTCTTCATGAGGGTGACTAATTAACAGTGCCCTAATTTGGAAATCAGTCATTCTTTGGTGTAGAAGCAGGCCGTGATTTAATACCACAATCAAAATCAAACCCAATCACCCAGGCTTTCAGGGTCTGCAGGATTATTTTTGAGTTTGTTGCCATGGCAATCAAATCCATCCCATCGTGGCGTTTCCAGCGCATAGTGAAGGATTAGACGGTGATGTCAGACATCTGTGTCAAATCCTCCTCCAGCTCATTTCAGCCATTTGTCATGTTCTCAGATGACAGATGACAGCCTGACACTGGCAGAGGAAGTGAATGCACTGCGGCTCCATGATGAGTTTCAAACTCTTGTTTATATCCCACTTCCTTTTCCCGTCTCTTGGCCTCATAGCTTACTATCCCCTCCCCACCCCCTGAGGTAATATGGCCTTTGAGGTAAATACCATTTGTTTTGTGGCTTTCCTATGATGGCTGAATAATGGCTTGAAGTATGTGGCTAAATGAGAGTCTGAGGCCGGGGATGGGAGTAATCTCGCCTTTCTTTCTGAGCGGTGACACAGGCCAATAGAGATTAATGAGAGCAAAGGGGTCTTAACACTTTCACTGCTACAAGAGAAACAGCATCTGCTCGGCTCTGTGTTGTTTACACTTTTACAATAACAAACAGCCATTTACTTGCCCTTCATGGTTGCATTATATTAGCATCAACACCGCCACCACACAAGTCTTGATGAAATAGAGCAGTGTACGGATGACACTGTGGCCATAGACGGGAATTTAGAAATACATTAAGGGCATGAATCTTATCATAACCTTACCATCTTTCAACCCTCAGAAAGTCAATACATTTTTATTTCAAATATTGTATTTTTAGCCATGTATCCTGTTAGTTTTTGGTCCAGACTGAAATATTTACATGGAATTTTGTTTTGGTCTCCAGATGATGAATCCTACTGATGCTGGTGATCCCCTGACCTTCCTGTTCCACCACCAGCAAGTCAGAGTTTCATTTATCCTGTTAAATATCTGGACGTAATCTCATCCCTGCTCATCATATATTGATGCATATTGATGCATCATATATTTTTGTGTTGTATCCAGAATGCTCTCATCCCAAGTCAACATATATCTCTGCTTTGTCAGTGACCTTTCACGTCTGTATATTATGTGCTAGGTATCCTTTCTGTATTTGCTGTTAACGTTCCAAGACGCCACTACCAATGCCAGGATATTAACAAAAGCACATGGTAAGGTTCAGGCAACAAAAGCATGTGGGTAGGTTCATAAAAAAACCCATCATGGTTTGGCTCTACATTCACCAGGCTCCCGGGTGAAAGTCAGGGCCCATCCATCACCTCTCCCACCCGCCCTACAGGGACGTTCCAGCTCCTTATATTATGCCGTTACTAGCAGTGTTTCAACAGAACACTGCCCATCTGTGTATTATACTGCCACAACAGATCCCATCTGGCCTAACAATGGCATATCTTAACACCACAAAAGGTTACGTCCGGCTATGTTACATAGTGATGCTGCCCGGCTGCATATCGTACTCCTGCGAAAGGCAGCTTTTGGTGTCAGGTGTCTGAAGCCAAAATCACTTACAAAGTGGCAGTATTCAGCAACTGCAACCAGGATGAGAACGGACTGAACAGGGTTTCATGCTACAAAACTACTTAGTTAGGGTTAGAAAAAAATTGTGGCCAATGTTAGTCATATCAGTCGACTCACATGACTTGCGTCAACCACTGACTGATGGATGAGTGACTAATGACTAGTCCTCCTACACTCTTTATTCTGAATACCTATGTTTAAATTGTATACTTTCCGCTTCTATTAAGTAGTTATTGGGTTCTGCCAGTGTTTTTGTGTTGAACTGTTAACTTTATATCTGTTATTTATTTTATTTGATTTGTGTCAGTGTGATGGCACTAGAATGTTGTTTTTCTCAAATGTGTCTAATTAACCCCATAAGGGGTGGGCCATGTTGAAACGGCCAGACATGAAAATAAACACTTCATTCATTTGGCTAATGAGTGACCAAATAACTAACAAGTGACTAACGACTGTACTGACAAAATAATACAACGCTGACTTTGAGTTTCACCCTGGACATGAATAACATTATCCTTGGTGAAAGTCCTGTGCCTGTTGGTCCCATCTGCGACTTTCATGCTCTTTACACCATGTCCATTGCTCTGTGTCTGATAATGACCCTGGTGGATTTATATTGGAGTTGGTTGAAACCCCTGACACCCTGCCCAAACAATGTGTCTTAATGACTTTGGTGATTCTCAGACTTTTTCTCCAGCGCCACCAGCAGGCTGATATTTGTGGTTTTGAGTAGAACGTCACCAGGACTATTCAATAAATTGGCATAACAGTTGGTACAAACATTCATGTCCCCCTCACGATAAACTGTATACACTTTGGTGATCCTTTATTTTTTTTCTCTCGCACCACCATCAGTTGGTTAGGTGTAGGGAGAGGAATTCTTGTGTTTTGTGGATTTGTTTTATAACTGAACAAATCAAATCTTTTGCTGTGTGTACTGGTTGGTTTGTGTCCAAAATATTCCCATCAATCTCATCTGTACTCTGTGTTCATTACTATTTAGCAAATGTTGCTAATATATTTAACATGATAACACACTAAACCAAGATAGTGAACATGGTGCATGTCAACTTCATACGTGCTAAACATCAGAGCCTTGTCATTGTGACAATGATTCTGAATGTCGGCTTTGATTAGCACTACTGTGCCAAAGTTCAGCCTCTCAGAGCCACTAGCATAGCTGTAGACTGTTAATGCCCAGACACACCAAACCAATGTCCAAGAACTAGTGGCGACAAAGGCAGACGGTTGCGTCGCCTAATGTTGCCTGTGTCTCAGCCTTTAAGTTGCACTTGAACACACCGCAGAAACTACAGTCAGTGAGCAGCTGGCACATAGGTTCTGCTCCTGCGTGAAACGAAATAACTCTCCATACCAGCAGGCGGCAGTAGTCTGTATTCGTCGTTCAGAAAGAGAAACCAGACGACCAACAGGATGGCTTGAGGACACTAGTTAGTTAGTTATGGTGCGTTCGTTTTGTACTCAGAGGTTGGAAGTCGGAAGTGGGAATGACGTCGCCTCCAAGTTGACAACAGTTGTTGCATTCTAGTTGACAACAGTGGACAAGTCAGGAAAAAAACATGGAGGCCCACAAGAAAGCCTTTATTGCCCTTGCACTTTCAGAGTATAGACAGCTTCAAACCATCATGCACTCCAACTGATGAATGCCGCAGATGAGGATAAAAGATGGAGAAGGTAGCAATAAACAAGATAAAATTGCTATAAACAGAACTTTAGCAGAGTGTTTACTCACTATGTATGTGACTGGCAGCCATCTTGAATTCCTAAGTCGGGGATGATACAGTTGCACTGAGTTTCTGAGTTGGAAATCCGACCTCAGGGTGCGTTCGAGTTTAAACTTCTGACTCGGAACTGGGAATTTCCGACATCCGAGTACAAAATGAATGCACCATTAGCACATCAACAACACAAACCAATGTTGAAACAAAAAAGGATATTTACCATGTAATAAAAAAAACCCCACAACAACATGTAATCTAACAAGTTTGTTTTGATCTCATGCCCTCTTGACTTCAGTTGTTCGTTTGCTTTCCTCACTTTCCTGTTTTTGCTCTTGTGCAGTGAGTTGAACTGCCATTCAGAGTGACTTCATTCAGTGACGGACTCTGCCAGCTCCGACCCCAATTCAACATAAATCAGCTGGAAAAAAAATCTGACAAGGGCCATCTATAGTGCCAGTGATGCAGGACACAATTCAAGAACTAGGGTGACAAACGCTCACCCATGGCCCGACATTGCCTTATGGTCAACTGTTGGTTTGGTGTGTTAGGGCCTTTAGACTTTTATAAGTTTAATATTGAATCACATTTTCTGTACATTTTATTTCCCTACAAGACAAACTGACAGGAGTAATATTTTTAAGTAAAAAAAATACTGAAATCAGTCTGAAAAATGCCAAGTGTAAGTGGCATGACCTCAAAAAGCAATTGTTTGCCAGGGTCTATGTAAAATAGTGTTTGTTTCTATCTTAAGCACCATATTTTTATTTGGTCGTGTTCACTGCTATTATTAATCTGTCACAAACTGACCAGAGAACAGTAATGCTTTATTTTCACCAGAGCAAACACCAGAATAGCGCCGTATTCATTCCTTGAATTTCATGTTTCCAGCCTGATATGCTTTTAGGTAATCTGTGCAGATATGTTGAATGCACTGTTGATAATCACAGAGCAATGGTAGCAGGTCAGCTGATGTGGATGCAACATGCCCACCATCTGTGTGCTACATTTAATCTCTGGGAGGATTAATCTGCTACTCCAACACGGGGGGTTTCTTACGTACATAATGGACTCAGCTTTCTAAAAATACAAAAAACACACCCTGCAGTCCTGCATTGGAAGGTGACAATAAGATAATGACTTCTCCAGAGAAAAGAATGCAGTTTAATGAGTGTAGAAATAAATGTATTTGGCATAAATATACGGCTTCTGTTGTGTGGTGCTGTACCCCCCCATCCTTTTAAAACAACAGATTACCACTGAAAATAGATTGGATTTCATTCAAAGAATTGTGACAGAGAGAAAGAGAGTCCTCTTCACTGTGTGCCACATGATAGTCACCTCCAATATGAAACTGATTTCAATTAAATGAAATTCAGCAGACCAAATCTCCAGCAATGATTTTTGTTCTATCAGTTAGTTTAAAGCACAGATTTGTTTTATTAAACCTGAAGCCCCTATGTCTCCTCGCAGTCAAATTAAATGCTCAAATTTAATACTGAGATTACTTGCTTATACAGTAACAGCTCTGTAATGCATTCAGAGCAGGCTTTCTCCCTAGGCCCTCGTTAAAAGGCATGAAATAAATTAACAGCGAACAGAGTCTTTATCTCGCTTATATGCTAAAAAGGGTTACACATACAAGGAAAAGTGCTCTGAAGCTATTTGAGGATGTTTTATAAAGCAATGACACCTCAAGGTATGGTTCAGGCATGCAATTCTAATTGCGCAGCGCTGGGAAAATGTTGAGAGGAATTAAGACAATGTTCCCCTACTGATTGTTTAATAGGCCGACACATTAGCTGAGCTCAGCACATTTTGACTGTACAAAATCTGGCTCAACAGAAAAGTGAAACCTTCCGTTTTCTCTCCAGCACAACAAACTCCATCATGAAAGGCCAAAGTGTAGAAGGTTCTTGCCATAATGTCAGCCTCTGAACAGACATAAGAAGGTGAGGAAGTCCTTGTCCATTGTCCCATAACATCGTAACTGTTTACCTGTCCTGCTGTATTCATTGTCTGGTATCACAGTTCACAGACAATCAGTGATTATTTTCCAGATTTACGATACGGCGCCCTACAGTATTTTACCCTCTGCAATATACTCTGTACTCTTCCTTTGATTTATAATAGCCACTGCCCTGCTCAGCAGCACACACCGCTGTGAGCTCCTTTACGCTGTGGTGTAGCAGTGCTGATCAGTAGCCCTTGGAGGTGATTTATGAGCAATGGGATTTCCGGTCAGAACAGCTTAATTGAGCCTGTATATTCTCCAGAGCAGTCCTTGAGAAGGGGATAAGGTAATGAGGGGGAAAATGACGAGTGGAAGACACTTTAGCTGTAAATCAGCCTCCTTACAGCTGCCAAGAGGAAATGTTTAAAAAAAACATTAAGTACACCTGCACAAATGCTTCGGAGCTTCAAGTTCACTTGACTGACCTCTTAACAAGGCAGTGAAGTGGCCTCTCTATTGCACCCTCATTTTTCTCCCTTCCTTCACCCACTGGTGGACTCTGTGTCCCAGGGGGAGCACAGGTGAGCATAGGTAGGCACCCAGCTCTCTCTTGTCCCCACTCTCCCTACACTCGTTGTTAAGGATCCCTGGATATCTTTGACTAATTAGGAGCTTTGCAACCCGGATTCAGAACCTGGTTTTTGTGCAGTGCAGGAGGCTGGATGGATCCCAGAGGATCCCAGAATGTGTGGAGCTGCAGAGATAATACATATAACTAACTGTAATGCTGACAGCAGTTGTCTAGGAAAATGAATGATTGTGCGGTCGTTGTTGTATCTCAGTGCTGGCACCAGAGCGGTTAGCTGATAGCTGAGATAGGGCGCCAAAGGAGTGCAAAAGTAGACTCGCTGTGGACTCAATGCCTGCTGAAGTCAGCACTATTGACTGACACCTGTCACTGCAGTATTTATATATATATATATATATATATATATATATATATATACATATATATGTGTGTGTGTGTGTGTGTGTGTGTGTGTGTGTGTGCGCGCGCGCACCTGTAGTGATGAGAACCAGCCCTCTGAGTACCCAGGGCCTAATTTGAGGAAACCCTTCAGTTTTTGGTCCTCAAATGTGCATTCATAAATGAATCAAGAGACTCAGTTTCCAGGCCTTTAATAAATCCCTCTTGTATGGAGTGCTGCAGTGATGACATTTTTTGTAGGCTCATGCGGAAGTTAGCATCGCCCTGGTTCCCTCGTTAGAAAGTCTGTGGGATTTTTCCTTTGGATTTTGGATTATTGCAGAAAATAAGCTCTGTGGCAAACAAAGGTTTATGATGCTTACACATTTTGTTCAGCAAGATAATCTTCACAAATGGACACCACTTCTTTGATTCTTTGAAGCCTAAATGCAAACGGCATAACTAAAAAGCTAGCGTTGCGCAGAACAAACTACACTACAAGTGGATGACTTTGACATTTCCACCACAACGAGGCTGTAAAGCCGTGTTCAGTTTGATGTTGTTCTGTAGTAGAGCCACTTGTTAGAAACCATCATTTTAAAGACATATACAGGCTTTAAATTTCATGATTTGGGGTATGTGTGTTAACCACAGACCTTATTTCAGACATCTTCCCAAAAACCCACTGACTTTGAGATGAGGGGTCCTCCAGTGGTGTCATGAGTAGAGCAGCATCTTCAGTCTCTTGCTGCGGGGAGAGCCCCCTCCAAAAACCAGCCAAAATCGTATTTCACTGATGAAAACTGCTGACAACAAGAAAACGCAACGCCTGCGCTCGAGGAAGAAGAAAAGAAAGGCAGAGCAAACGAAAAAGACAAGAAAAGAGTGGACAAGTGGATCCCTTGCCACACACAGTGATGCATGACTCTGAGACGAAGGAACTGCGAGTGCAAAATGCTAACTCGTTTCCAGGTTCCAGGACTCATTGCTGCACCACTCTATTTAATTTCATCATACTGTGAAGTGTTTCTAATATTGTGCTTACCCTCACTTATCCAAATGGGTGGACAAATTAATACTGTGGCTTTTTCTTAACTTTTCTTGGTTGTTTTATCATCTATACTTTTATGTATTTGCTGACTTTAAATTTGTGTTTGATTTGATGAGTCCTTGTGTGTAGCATTTTGCATTTAGCATTTTGTAACAGTTGTTTTGAAAGGTGCTACATAAACTAAATAATTATTATCGTTATTACATATTGCATTACCTGCATTAGATTCAGCTCTTTTCACACTTCTCAGTTTTGGAGCCCCTTTTTGTTCCACAAATTTGCAAACAAGCAGAGATTTTTGTCAAATAAAATATTAAACATGTTGTGTGTGAAAATACTCAGACCATCCAATTATAAAGGAATACTTCAAACACAAAATGAGTCTTTGTAAATCAAATAGTCATGCTGTGTTACCTTGAATTTGCACAAAACCCCCAAACAAAACAAAACAAAACAAAACAAACTAATTATTGGAGTCTGGCTGTGAAGACAGCATAGATCAGTTTCACTTTTAGTTTGGTTTTAAATTGTCCAGTTTTAGCAAAAATGCATGTGTTTGGGAAGCACTGAGCATACAACTGGATAAACGAGACTTTATAATGACATTATACTGCAAGAGTTGTGTGAGAGTTTGTAGATGAATAATTTGATGTAGTTCTGGTGCAGTGAAACATGGTCTCCAATCAATCAATAAATCAATATGTTGTATGTGTGGGTGATGTTACACTTTAAGGGGTCGGTTCACTCACATTCCAAGACAACATATTTTCTCACTTGACTGTTATGCAGATGTTTTGGTTTTGAGAGCTCTGAGATTTCAGTGCCCACCTCCATACAATAGAAGGAACTGGAGTTTTGTTTGTGGTGCTCACAGCACAAAAAATCAATAACTCATAAATCGTTTCAGAAGTCAGTCCCTCATTATCCTGAATAATCCACAAACCTGAGTGTCAGCTGTTTTTAAGGCGACTATTTCTTCAGTAGTTCCAAAGAGAAACCAGAGGAATCTTTTGCAGAGTAACTAGGACAGTGTATTTTTGAAAGAGATTGTTTCTGCTGCATTTTTAAATATGTATATAAATATATATATATTTTCTACTGCTTTAAGCAACACAAACACAAGTTATTTTCACTTTTGTTGTACTGGGATGGCAGCAGAAATCTTAGAGATACATATCTCAAAACCAGGACAGGATAAATCTAAAACTCCTGCATGACTTGATAACACCAAAAATGAGAATGTGGTGTGGTTTTGGTGAACTGTGCTTTTAGTGGCTGCTACTGGGAAACAGTTACTGTCCTCCTCTTTGCTAGCAATGTTAGCATCGTCCTTATCGGGCTCTTTACTAGCTCTATATTCTTACTCTATATTCTTACTATATAATGACAAAACTCTGTGTGTGTCTGTTCCACGTTTTTCTCCTCACTGACTTGGTCAATCCATGTGAAATTTGGCACAGTGGTAGAGGGTCATGGGAGGATGTGAATGAAGCAATATTACATTAATTGGCCAAAGGGGGGCGCTATAGCAACTGACTGAAATTGCAAACTTTGAGTGGGCATATCTCATGCCCCGTATGTCGTAGAGACATGAAACTTTGCACAGAGATGCCTCTCCTCATGAGGAACAAATTTGCCTCAAGAACCCATAACTTCCGGTTATATAGATTTTCCGCCATTTTGAATTTTTAAAAAAACACTTAAAATCGATCTCTTCCTAGGAAGTTTGACCGATCTGCATGAAACTGGGTGAACATAATCTGGAGACCAATATCTAAAGTTCCCTCTTGGCAAAAGTTGGAAAACTTACTAAAACTGAGCTTCTATAAGGCAATGAATATTGCGGAGGGCGTGGCTCATCACATAAAGGCGTATAACATCTCAAGGGTTTCACCGATCACCACGCAACTTTGTAGGCATATGACCACACATATTCTGAGGGGACCCCTCCATTATTGACCCCATCAAACAAAATGGGGGCGCTAGAGAGCTAATTTCTTATCTAGGCCTAACTGCCATATCGATTTTTACTAAGCTTGGTAGATATGTAGAACAGGATGCCTCAAGGTGACTGGAGAAATTTAACTCTAATTGGCAACTGGGTGGCGCTATAACAACACAAAAATGCTTAAAAATAGCTAAAATGCGACCGGTCGCTGTGGCTCCCCCTGTGGACCAATGTTTGTTTTCCTAATTTTTGGTATGACTAAGTCATGGTATGGTATGCTGTACATAATCACGGAAACTGTCAGTGTGTCATTCTGTCAGTCAGTCATTCTGTCTGTTCGACATTTTCCTACTCACTGACGTGGTCAATCTATGTGAAACTGCACATAGGCATTGAGGATTGGCATAGGTAGAAGGTGACAAAGCTACCAATGGGTATGGACTAGCTCTATTTATTCTATATTACAGCTTTCGTATCGTTTCTACTATCCAAGTTCAAATGTTCACCTCACTAATCATCATCATGATTCAGGTAGCAAATCCAGAATATTTTTCCTGATTGCAAATAAAATAAGTCTACATTCACTGGTTCATATTTCAGCACACCTAAGTGTAGTTACCTAATGTCAGACAGTTACAGTAAAGCCTTGTGTTAAACATGCCTCGAGTTGGATGCAATTGCAACATGCTATAACAATTTTTCTGTGTTTTTAGCCACGACTCAGATTTTTGATGCTGTTTCATCAGACCTTTGGGAACTTTTGACCTAGTAGGTAGAAAATAGTAAAGTCATATAATGTTAGATAGTCACGTTAGCCTGACAGCAGTGCATACATGTACAGACTTGAAATATTATTATTAACATATAAATATTATACTCAAGAGCATTTACTCACCGGCCAAAAACAGTCTTATCAGTCACGGACCCAACCGCATACAAAATAGTTACAGTCTACTAGACTCATGCACACTTTCATCAGCTTGCAACACTGGGCAAATCAGTGAAATTCTGGTTAAAAAAACAACAACAACACTCTTCTTCCCAGCTGGCTGCCAACATCAATAGATGTTGATGTTTGGTTAAAGTTAGGTTGTGGCATTGGATGACCAAAAGTCAATATCAGAGCAACATAAAAAGCCAAAGTCAAGTCCACATAAAATTCTGACAACAAATTGATTGATTGCTTTTACGATGTGTCGTCAAGGAAGCAAAATCCAACTTCTTCCAACGTCATCTTTACATAGAACAATTACATTTAGTCGAAAGGTATGGAGAACAAAAATGTCTGTAAAGCATCATAATGTTAACGTCCACACAATATAAAATTCTAACATCGGCAGACATGCAAAAAACACTGATTTGATTTTCACTGTAATCAAAATTTCACATCTTTTTTGATGTCATGTTGATGTCTGGTGCCAGCTGAGTTCGTTTCGTGTGGATCACATCCAACATTAGTTTCACTCTCTGACAAAACATGCCGCCTGCAGGTTCATCCAACCCTTTTACATAGTCATGTTCCTCTGTTTCCAGTCACGCAGTATATGGATTTATCACTTCCTGCCATCATCTGAATTTTGTGTGTCATAATAGCCACAAAATTGCAAGCAAGTTATAAATTAATTTATTAGATTTGATTTTTTAATAACGACAAAGACAGGACGATTTTGGTGGGGTTTTGGAGGCCCCTAGAGGTTGGAGGCCCCGAGCACCGGCCCAATTAGCCTGGTGGATAATCCATGCTTGCCTTTAATTTTGGCTATTTTTTACTACACAGACTCAAAGAGTTTGAAGTAGAGGACATCACGGTAACGGCACTGTCAAATTAAGTTGAAATTATATATAGTTAAGCCACAATTTCATGAAGGATTATGTCCAATAAGCGATCAGTAAACAAATGTGTGGATGTGCTGATAATGGTTTGAAGTGTGAATGAGATGAAAAGGGACTCGGGGCTCACAGACGTGCATGTACCTCCCTTTGAGCCTGTGTTGTGTCTGCATGTGTGTGTGTGTGTGTATCTTCCTCTCTATATTTGCATTAAGGAGGTCCCACTATGCAGGATATCACTCCCAGTTTTCCGCAGGGCGCGATGGTGATGACATTCACCGTTATTTTGTCATTTATTCCCCTGGACTCATTTGTAATCAGTTCCATTGGTATTTCCACACATTGGACTTGGCAGAATCAGGCCAGAGTTAGACCCCAAATGTACTCTAAGGCTGTAAATTGGCTCCCATTTCTCGAACCACGTCCCTGCAGGCTCGTCATGAAAGAGCACACAGTATGTAGGTTTAGTATAACTACAGCTCGAAGCACAATGTGGCTTAAAAAGGGGAGGTTGACCCTGATAACAGTCATAAAAGTCTATGAAATATGTTTTTAACAAATAAATAAATGAAGTGGCATTAATGGGAAAACTGAGCCCCAGGGTTGTGACGCAAGGATGTAAATGTTTTTGCTGTGACTAAGCTATCTGCCCGTTTTTTAAAAATAATTCACAGAAGTATCTTCTTGGCAAACCAGTTTGAGCCACTGTAAGATTTTCGGTGAGCCAAAAGCATTTGCATATGATCATTATCTGTCATGAAAACGGTAGCACAGTCATGGGAATACTCTTTCTCTACCATCATGATGAACGAATATAACAAAGATGTGAACCTCAGGAGGAAGATCTTAAGTCTCCCAGTTAGTCAGCCGCATTTCCATTCACTTCCTGAGATGTCAGTCATCTAAAATTAGATGAGTGAGCAGAAAAACATGTTGGTCTTGGATATTTATGGAGACGTGCTGCAGGCAGCGGGACCTCTCCCACTAAGAGTCTTTTTTCAGAAGAAAGAGATAAATTGCATGTTTCATCTTTCAATTCCCGATGTCAAGCTTAGCAGAAATTATCCTGTGCCTGCCTTGATGTATAGCTCCAGACGTCTCCCACATTGCTACAATAACACCGGTTATCACCTTGGATTTATAACATTACAACGCAAGTGAATTACGGTCTCTTTCAAGCCTTGTACAATACAGTCTTATTTCATTTCTCATACAATGGATGTGAGGATTAATCCTTATGTTCATTGTATGAAAAATGAAATCCTGTTTTCTTGGTTTTACATCATGCCTCTATTATTCCATGTGCGAATAACAGTCTTTTCTGGTTACCTAATATCTGATAAGCAGGGTTATTCTCCCACTCTAAGGCTTTGCAATAATTTTCTAATACAAGGGCTGTAATCATGCTGTCAGACCTGTCTCATGCTAAAGAAAGCTGTTGTGGGAAATGCAAGGCCTGCAGGCAACCCTGCCGGATAATTGAGGGCCGTTAGCAGTGGCAGTGATGTTTTTTGATTGAAGATTTAATGTTACTTTGCATCCTAGAGGAGGATGTTGGTTATCGACCGTCTTTAAAGACTGTAAGGCCAGGGCCAGGATCTGAGGCTATTGATCGGTCAGGAAAGCAGAGCGGCAACAGCTGCGTTCAGGTGGTTCTGTGGGATAGGCCAGCAAGGTCACCTGGGCCAGGCCAGGCCATGCACTGCCGTGACGTTGTGTATATTTGATATGCAAAAAAAGATTCATTGATTTTTTCATTGGGGTATTAGGATTCAGACTGTGCTAAGTGCGAGGCGAAACGCCATCCAAAGCGGATCTGGTTTTCAAAGACGGGGAAAGGGGCATTGGATTTCAAACTCAGAGATTTCATGCTGTGTTCCTATTGAATGGAGGCTGAGAGGAAGAGATATGCGTCCGGGTGCAGAGTGGAGGAGAGGCCACTATATCCCTGACAAATTCATTATGTTACAGTCCCCTTCCAGGTTTTTGCTATTTTATTCTCTGCTGGAGTATTAAGAATCTAATACCCTCCTTTTTTATGAGTTTCTGGTAGTCCATTCACATCCTCACCCATATCTCTTCTTAGTTAAATAGCAGCTAAATAGAGACTTTAAAAAGAGGGTTTTTTTAACTTTCATTTTTGTAACATATGGGTTCAGACTGCTGTCTTTGTTGACCAGGATTATAGGTTTCAGTTTGCCTCAGCTGACAAAGGTAGAAAGGCTTTGGGAGTATATTTCTTATAATCTGGTTATTGTCACATGTATTTCTGCACATGGAGCAAAATGTATCAGAGCCTTAACAAAGCTTTTTCCTTTGAACTTGTGTTGGAGGACATTCACTGTCCCAAGAGGGAAGCAGTTCTTCATCTATCATCACACACAGGCTGTTTTCGGGGTTGCAGCGATTCGGTCCCCAAGCCTCGCTCCTTATGGATGCAACGTGGCGAAATCTGCTCACTAAAAATAGGGCTCTCTATAAATGGTGCTTGTGATGCACAGCTATGGTTCTCTTCCTGTTTCACTGAGATCCTCCCAAGAGGATGAGGCAAACATTGAAATGTCAACAAGGAGGGATCTGTTTCACTTCCTCAATGCAGCCAGATTGGTGTGGGGTTGGTTGGTTGGTTGGCTCACGGTGGTGATGGTGGGTGCAACACAAAGAAAAACACCTTTGTTTTCAGTGCAGCTCAGTGTCTGTATCTGGAAAATAAAAATCTGAAAACAAATCATTATGCTAACATGCAGCATCCTGTCACCTCTGACCAGAAAAACAGCGAAAATACTGCTGTCACTTAAAGAGAAATTCAGGTATTTTCCAAACTGGGTCTTGGTCGTAGTTGTGGCCATTTTTGATCATGTTAACTTTGCACCTCCGTTGCAGAGATTCGAAGGATGCAACTCAAGCAGAAGAACATACATGCGGGCAAGCCTTTTAAATCTTTTCAAACAAGCGTAATCCCTTAAAACCTTCTTGGCGTCTATGGCTGCATTAGGTTACACAGTAAGCTAGTTAGCCAGACATGCTAATGTGGCAACTTGAGCCAATAACAATGTAAATAAAGATAGACATCATATCTCTATGTCCTCCCATCATACAAACATGAAGCTAAAACATCCAAGATACAGCAGTCGCCATCTTGCACTAGTGATGTCATTTGGAGCCAGAGTCTGCGTAGTAACAATGTCCACTGGATCAAATTCCCATGATTGAGCTGTCAATCATTACGTCAAACCTCATTTTTAAACTAAACAACTAAAACCAAACCAAAATATCAGTATAATAAGAATCAGTCGAGATGTTTGGGCTTCAGTTTAAAGGGAGCTGTGTCCCATCTTCATATATAGTCTATGTTTGAACAGATAAGCACTAATCCATGCCTTACGTTTTATCTTTGGTTTCGGAGCCAAACTCTTTAGAGAAGCCATGTCCAAAGTGTGAGACCAATTATGGCCCGCAGACTGATGTTAAACAGCCCGCAGCTCGATGGTTGAAACTTACTATATGTGCCCCAACACATTATTGATTAACAAAGCAAGATCACTTTGCATTTTTCTGTTCACCTCACAATGGCAGGACTGTCATACAGTTTGTAGACATGATGCACCAAGTTGGAACTATACAGGTGGAACTAATGTATTTTCATAAACAGACGATAAACAAGCTAACGAACGTTAGCTAACCGCAGACCTGCTAGGTAGCAGACATACACTTGAGTATCACAATTTTATGTTTTTTGATGGTGTTTTTTTTTTTTTTTAAATCAATACAGTATCAGTTGTTTAATTCATAGTTTACATGTGCTGCGTTCAAACCCCCGACTGCTAAATAGCAGTGCTGTAATCTGTCGTCAGTCATGAAGTAGGTCTATTGCAATATATCTCAATATACTGAATCGTAACCCCTGAGTTGTGATACTGTGTCAAGATACAGCCCTAAAGTAAAGAAGTATAAAGTTGACAGTGAGCTGCCGCTTTATTGTTCTTCTATTGGTCTTACTATAGCCTTGTGCACACCACTTAAACCAACTCAGTCTCGCTCCGAAGATGTCAAAATCCGGCTCTTGGGCAGACTAAGGAAAAAGCTGTCCTTAAATACCAGCATGATATGTGGCGGGTCGCTGCTATAGTTTAACGGTGCTCAGCAGCGTCAGGGAGAAACGCGGTCCAACACACACCAACTGTCATGGTGTTTGCGTCCCGTACGATTATAACACCAAATCCTGTTCTTTTACCCTAAATCTAACCACATGTTCTCGTTGCCTAAACCCAACCCCATGCGTTAGTTGTTGGGGGGCAAAAAATTTGCTGTGCTGACGTAGTGCATTTATTTTGAAAGAGACCATGTAAACAGTAAATTTCCTGTGAAAATGGATGTGGATTATGAAAGAAGAATGCCTGTAACAGGCAGAACTTGACATGGCGTCCTAGAGCGTCAACAACAAACACACCCAGGGTACCTTTCATGTCGTATCTGGACATGGAAGGTCCATGACCAAACGTCCATGTGTGAAAAGGTCAGAGTGAGAATGTCTTGCTTCACCATGTAGGTTAGGTAAATTTTAAAGTAAAGCTCATCAGACCTTTTCATTACGGTTATAAAGCTGTGACTGGACAGGAGAGATGTTTAATGATCAGTTGACTGTGAGAATAACTACCAAGTTGAAAATAAAATATTGAAATGTATCTAATTGTGCTGAAGATCACAAGAAGGCCCACTAAGAATAAATACAATTCGAACTCATTTATTAGCTTTTTTGCACACTTACAATCAAGGATTAGTCAAATATCCATTGGCATTATATACTCTACCTACACAACATCATCTATCCAACACATAATGACAACATTGGACAAAAAGTTTTACAATGGCAAACAGATCTAGGCAGTGCTTTCCTCATTTACGTTAGCCCCAGTCGTAACACACCATTTTTACCCATCACACAAAACAGTGAATTTAAAGTTTGTTTGATATTGCATAATTATGCTAAGGGTGAAATGACATGCAGTGCCGATATCAAAGCCTACTATAAGTAAGTATATGTGTTATCAGTGGAGTATAGTGATATTCCATTGCTAACTCACAGCACCATATGGGTACATCCATTTTTAAAAATCAGCTATTGTGGGCAATTGCACATGATACAGTGTATGATAGGTTGATGAGTTGAAATGATGTTGCCCCTGAGGTTGCTTTGTTGCTTCAACTAGTGATATATTAGTCGTTGGTACACTCCCGGCTCTCTGAAGTGAGAACAGGGTTAGTGATGTAAGCCCCAACAGGAGTAACCTGATTTACACATGTGCATATCATACACAACACTGTGCGTACTTCACAAATCAATGACTCACACTGCCTTGTACTTTGTGTGCTCAGCTAGTCATGCTGGCGGGAAAGTGGCCATAGTTTTTTGTTTTGTTTTTTTTCTAATACAGTATGTGCCTTAGAGGGTGCAGTCTATTGCCTATGCAGTTAATACTCTTCATTGATGGTGACATGATACTACCATCTCTCTTTCTTGCTCGTCACACTTATATTTAGAGACGGTACTTTCTCAGGAGCTCTGATTGCCACATGTACTTCCTCTCTGGAAAGTGATCTGGAATCCTGATGCGCCGGAAGTCCTGGATGCATTTCTCCAGCTCCTGCTCTGGAGTCATCTTCTCCTTGTTGGCTTTCCTCTTTGCGGCCTCTCGTTCTCGGACCCCGAAGGTTCTCACGCGGAGCATGTCAGTTTTGCGGCGCATCTCTGCCTGCTGCAGCATGTGAACCGGCCCTTTGGGCATGGGACGGTCCAGCGTCTGGATGTTGGAGTGCCGGCTCACGGGGCCACAGATCACGGTGCCTTGAGGGGAACTGGCCTCCGACTGGGTCTCAGAACAGGAAGTGGAGAGCTCGTTGAAGGACGTGCCGCTCTCTCCCTCGCGATCGCTCTTGTGGCTCTTGCAGCAGCAGTCACAGTGGGAGGACAGCCACCTTGAGGGCCCACCTGGAAAACACACAAACACATTTGTCACTTGTTTGGACCACACGCAGTAAATCTTTTGTTGTGGCAAGCCCCTTTTTCATAGAGAAACACACTGTAAACTAATATACCCGCTGTCTGTATGGTGACAGATTCAAACTGTAATCAAAAGAAACAGTTGCACTGATCAAGCAAATGCTGACAAATGCCTACACAGCAGTTTCAATGTCATACAAATATCTTTAAACGAATATCAGATGAGTGTGTGTGGGTATTTAGGGGGGCTACAGATGTAAGAACATGCACGTTATTGGCTTTGGCATTTAATTGCTGAATTTCAAAGAGCTTGTGGGCTGTGCATATTGCTTCCTCTGATAAGGAGTGGCCCCAGAGCTCAGCGCGGTGCAGTACAGCTCCCTAAAAGACCTTTTCCATTTCCCAAGGCAAAGCTTGTCTCAGAGCCAAAACAATCTGCTTTGCCGTCGCAGTTTCTTATTAGAAGTGTAACCTGGCTGCCTTGTATTAAGAAGGTGCTGTATTATTTTTGTGTTTTTAGATCACTCAGTTAAATAAGTCGACAAGGTGCTCTCTACCTGTAGGGAGGCAACACGGTATGAAAAAACAAAGCATAATTTATCTTGGGCCGTAACAGAACTGGGTCAGTGAAGAGTGGAGTGAATAGATGTACAGTGCATGCAGGTGAAACAAGGTTTGGATGAGCAGTAAACCAGGCAACAGTGGTGCCCCCAAGGGGAGGCCAGGAGGGGCCCATGGGCCTCCTGATACAAATGCTGCCCCCCACCCCCCGAAGGAAAATAATTGTTAGAGCCATTTCTTGCAAGTCCTAGTTTCCTATTATTTTTTGAGTCACCTTAATGCACCACCTGACCTGGCATCTAGGGATGTGATGAAGAGAGGGTGGAGCATGGAGCATAAACAGTTACTTGTTCGGTGATCTTGGTGATCTTGGTTTTTATTGTTTGATAAAGTCATTTAATACCCCACTTTGTTTTTGTAAAGGCCTGTTTATTTGGGGAATGATTGTTTGGCGATTTTTGTTTTCATTTTTTAATTAAATGCGACAGTCAGTTCATAGCGTCAATCTGCAGCTCTCCATACATCCTGCAAATCAGTCAACTCTTAAATCAACCAAAGCACCCTGGATCATCAAACAGTGAGTTAAATTAAACCAAAGACAGTGAGTTTATCATAACTCCTGTTATGGTGTATGTAGTCGGCCATTTTGAACTTATTTGGAAGCTGCAATACTCAGTTTTAGAGGCTGTGTCACACTGATATTTTAAGCTGGTGCTAAGGTAGTGGTATCTTTTGAAACTAGACAATCCAGGGCATCCATTGGTACCAACCTTGTTGACGTAGTTTGTCGGAAAGGGAGAGAAATATTGCTCCAAATTTAGGCTAAATTTTGGCGAGGCTATTTTCAAAAGGGGTCTCTTGAACTCTCACCTCAAGATATCTGAATGAAAATGGGTTCTCTTGGTACCTGCAAGTCTCCAATAAAACTTATGAGGGCCAGTAAATGTTTTCTTCCTTATAATCAACGTTCTCCTTCAAATTAAAGCCGTATACTTGTCTTTTTTTTTTCCTTAAAAGCCAGACTAGATTTAAAGAACAATTAATTGGCTTATTCTTTAACTTTAAATATTGACTTAGTTTTCAACTATCTCATATACTTCAACAGAATAAGTGAGTTCCTGTTATATCTTTTGGTTTTGGTGTGCCACCCCAAGATTTTCAGTGGCCCCATCTGACCACCCCTATGAAAAATTTCTGGGGGCACTACTGTCAGGTAGTAACAGAGGATTTTAGTAATCTTCTTTCTTCCTCCTGTAGCCTACCTACTTCTTGTATCGTCTCACATCCTCCCACGCTGCTAATTATGAACCATAAATACTGTACTGTACTGCACTGCCCGCTGGCTCATGAAGTGTCCAAGTAAAAACAGTAAACACTGTAGCTCTTTTATTTTTACCAAAATATCCCTGAACTATGGTCTCAATCAGATGTACTAACAGGTAGAAAGCGGCAGTGCTCGTTGTAATATAAACAACAGAGCATGAGAAATAAACTCATGCACACAGACTATAAAAACCTCTTAATGGCTTTTTCCAACGTGATGATACAGACTCAACAGCAATGATATCTCAGAGGGAGCAATAATTTGTCCATTACCTCCTTCCAGTGCATGCACCAATTTATACTGAACAGAGTTCAAGGGGGATTTTAACCTCTCTGCTCGCACTGTAATAATGACCTTATCTCTAGTGCGATGATTGCATTGAGCTGATAGTGAGAGAGTCACTAACAGCTTTTTAATGGCTAATCCATGAGTAAAGAGGCCAATCAGCGCACCAATTTCCCCCCGCAGAAAATGAATCTAGCTGAATCCAGCAGACGAGCAGCACCAGGCAAATGGATGCAGGCGCTTTAGTGAGGAGAATCAAGAGGAGGGAGGCTGAGCATTGTTTCTAAATGGGTGGATGCTGTCGTCCAGAGGGGCAACCCGTTTAGGAAACTAGCCAACACCCAATAATAGCATCATAAAATTTTCAAGCCATGCAAGACAATGAATTGTATCCAAGCCACTGACAGACTTGAGAAGCACCTGGGCGTGCATTTTCCATACAATAATTTGTGGAAATGAAATGCAGACACGGACAAGCCTGTAATGCAGAAACAAATCTGAGCACAACCACAAACTGTGTGGATAAAGTGGCGTAGTGTCAAGCTTTGATGTCCCCTCCAGAGCCAAGACAGGAAACGACTAAGAGTCTTGTCAGGAAACACAGTAATTCTCGGGTACATTTAAACAAGTGGGTGTGTGTATTACCCTTTGGTATCTTTTCAGGGAAGCCATTGATTGCACTGTGTTTTCCTCAGATCTATATAGCCTGTCTAAGGGATCATATTCCGACCACATTAAAAGAGTGGGGCTGGTCCTCAGACCAGACTCAGGCTGTGTCTGCACTTCTCATAAATAACACAGAGAGAGGGAGTCGAGTTCGGCACAGAGGCATGCTGGCGTGTCACACGGGGTATCCTCAAACTCTTCTCTAATGAAAGCAGGGATGTTTGTCCTCATGCCTGAGAGAGGTCAGAGTTTTATGGAAATTCAACTGCCTGGATATTGGATTAAAATTACACGTTTCTACCCATTAAGAGGTTTTAAATGGCAGAAAAGTAGGACATGTTGGGGGCTGAAGGCGCAGGGCTCTGACAAACTCAAATTCAAATGTCAGTGGCTTTCTTGCCAGACATTAGTGTGTTTGTTTTTATCTGTGCCTCTAAACTGACTCATCAAGGGTGTGTGATGATTATTTCTTAAACGGCAAAGCAGCCCAGTGCTTCAGTTGTGTAATCTGAGAGGCGAAAGATAAATAAGGAAGAACAAGAAAGACTCATCACTCAGCAATTTCATGTTGTTATTGCACATAACCAGGAGGCCATAATGCAATTTATTTCAGATTTGCACTTGAGTGACCCGAAGCTGTCTGCTTTTCAAATTCGAATCTCGGCAGTGATGTGAACTGTGCCCTCAATCTAAATAAATGAAAATAAGTTTTGAACACAAAGCAGCTCTTTACATCCAAGCTGTCGTAGTCAGACCAAGAAAATAAATAAATAAACTCTCAACTTCTGATTTTCTGGAATAAGCATACTTTCTTTCTTTGCCCGAGCACAACAAAACCCTGCGAGGCTGAGTGGTGTGAATCATCTTCAAATGCTTCAGTTGCTGCTTGGTTGTGTGCAATAACATTCTCTGGCCCAGACTTTGGGCGTGAAACAAACAAAATAAGGAGAAAAAAACAGGAGTATCAGCCTTAATTAGTTTAGTAGAGGAGGCAAAAAGCTATATGTATTAGCAGTAATATTCTCTGGCAGGTTAAGTATGCATATTCATGCAGCCAGTCGGGAGAAGCTCTGATCTCAGACACACTCCTATATTCTCCAGCTCGCATATCCAGTCACACAAATATTTTTTACTCTCCCACTGCCTCAGGAAGAGTGTAGTTTACATGCTTGTTAGCTCACAAATTAGGCCAGCGTGTCCTTGCAGCAGAAAAAAGGCTTGTCTTGCAAAGCCAATGACCGTCCTTATAGGGTGAGGGAAATCCATTTCACCAAGATAGTCCTATTTTCTGCAAAAGTATCACTTCAGCAGTTTGTGTCCGGCCTAACTGATGGCTACAGCCACCCTCTGTAATAATGTCTGTAATATCTGCATACAATTGAATTTGTCAATATTAATTACTTCCACCCAGCCGGCTCTTCCTCTGCTAAAACAACCCTCATCAGCAGCAGTGATGAGACAGAGCTGGAGAGGAGTAGTCCGGGTGACCCAACATGCTTTACGTGATGATAATTCAAGGACGCTCTTACTCTCTCATAGACCCATTACTGCCCTGGCCCAAATTATCTGCTTTCCATGAGGAGAGTGACAGCTTCATTGGCTGATTGTTAATGACAAGGGGGTGCTGTCCCCTCCCAGAGTCAGAGGGTGGCTGCCCCGCTGAGTGTCTCTCTGACAGGGAGATGAACAAGCAACTCAGACAGATTGAAATGTCTATATCAGTCTGTCCCTATGGGCCTGTCCCCTGACCCAGAGCCACACCCCTCCACTGCACAAGCACTGATGAAGCAAGACGAGGCGGGGAGAAGGCGAGGAAGGTGTCTTGAGTATTCACCAAGCTCTTGTCATCACCTAAATGAAGTCTCAAGCGGCTGGGGGAAAGACGAGGGGCGAACTCTAAGCTCTAAGCTCAAGCATCAGATCCTCTTTTAATTTCTGACTCCCTAACTTAAAAATGCATCACATTACGTACAGTGGACCCCTCCAAACATGCTTTCAGTTGTACTTTACACAGCCTACCTTACATGGGAGGAATTTTCAAAGGTGGGGAAACAGTGAGTACAGACACAGTATTCAAAAGGGCTTTAGTGTTTGTTTATTTTTTGCTTTAGTTTTTTCAGTGTTTGTTTTAAAACACAGCCATGATTTTTTATTATTTTGATATGTCCCCTTCATGAACAGCCAGTCACCAGATGAAAATAATAGGCATCTTATGTTTCTGCAAACCACAAATATGTTACATTGACACCGACCTCGTCACATATTGACGTTTAGTCATGGACTTCCCATGTCCACATGCGATTGGATTGTCATGAGATGGATGGTCGTAACAAATATATTTTTTATGTATATGAATATATTTCCTTTCTTAATGACATTGTGTGTGCAGTTTCTCCTGTTCCTTATTTTGTTTTTTTTTTAAATATAACGTTAGCTTTACCACTGTAAAAGGTAGAGGGTACCAATACTGCCATATGAAAATATGCAGGGCACATGTCCCCTGTGCCCCCTCTGTAAATCAAACCCCTGCTACCTTTCCTCCTGCACACAGGATCCCCTGTCTTCAGAAAACTCTCAGCCCTGCCCACAATGTGAGCTCCACCATCTAAGTAGCCATTAAGTGTCTCTGGAGGGATCATTAAGGTGTTGGATGTCAGATGGTAAGAGCTGTTATACCTGTTCTCCAACAGCTACAATGAGCAGAAGTGGCCGAACCCAGAATAAAAAAATTACAATATTCAAATGATGTCTGAAAAAAACGCCATTAACCCAGTCTTAAGTTTATCTGTTCTTTCAAAGGAACATACCGGAGGTTTTAAGTGGTTTATGTTTAGATTGATGGTTTACCTTTAATGCAGCCATCGCTTCCACTCTTCAATATGGGCCCTGTAAATTGCGTAATATGAGTAATCCATCAAAGTCTATTTTTAGTCTTTTTATTTGTCAGAATTACATTATCATCGCTTGGTAATGAAGTTACTAGCAGGGACTATTTTTGAAAACTCTCCTTGTTGGTGCATTCAAGGGCACTCCCAACATCTGTGGTCTGTGAGTCAGCAGGCATAACAGTACATTGTTGGAAAATCCAACTCAGAAGACAATCAATAACAGTGTGAGAGGGTTCGTGTGCTCGCAACTCAGAAACTTTGACAGAAAATAAAAAAATAAAAGATAATGAAGTATTCTTTTTACCTTTTTGAAAGGGCCTGTTCGCACCAGAACAAAGAACACTGTAGTGCTTTGTAGCAATCAGGATTGTTTTGGTGTGAGCTGCTGAGTGTTAGAGATATTGGCGATAGAGATACCTGCCTTCTCTCGAAAATAGGGGAACTATAAGGCATTCGGCTTGTGGTGCTTAAAGCGCCAACAAAATGAAGAAAAATAAATAAATAAACACATTTGACAAACTCAACAATATTGTCTCTTTTCAGAAACAGTGCAGAAATTAGCATGCATCCAATCTTGGGTGAGAGGCTCGTGCTTGTGGCAGCAGGAGATGTTAACATTAATGGCGTCCTCCTCAGCTGAGCCAGCCCATTCTCATTCCCAAGTCATCATATACTGCTGCTTTGTCAGAGATTCTGGCATCAGACACTGACACAAAAAGGCACCTTTCACACCACTGGACATCATCAGTTTGAAATGCCGCTGGTGGCAACGTAATATCAGGAGCAATAAAAACATGACTGGGCAGGCAGGAGGGGCGGTGGATGGGTCCAACAAACCCTGGACTTCCACCCTAGAAACCCACAGTTAGCTTTCTGTGTGAATGTTGAGCCAGACTATGATGTTTGTTTCAAAACCTAACCACATACTTTTGTTGCACAAGGAAATAAATGTAGATACAAGGTATTTTACCTATGTTGTTTGTGTATTTGGAAAAGACTGTATGCCTCTATTGAGCAAAAACTGTATGTCCTGTGAAAATGGAAGTGAATTTTGAAAAGACACGATGCAAAAATGTATAGCCAGAAACATCAACAACAGATGCAAGGGGATACTTAGTGCTTCATATGTAGATGTGAAAGTCTACTGACAAAATTACGACATCTGATGAGTTGGGATGAGCTACAACGTTAGCTAGCTCAGTGGTGCTAGGTGAGCTAGCAGCAGACGGACGCTTCCCTTTCTGCAGTGATGTGGTTGTTGGGTGCAGTTCAGTAAGATGATAGTTTCTACATGAAACTGCTCACAACAACATTTGTTTCTTGAGTAACCAGGTCATGATTTCTGGAAAGAGACATTGCCGTTGAGTTTTTCAAATGTATTATTTTGGCGCTTTGAGCACCACAAGCGGAGTGCCATCTAGTTCCATTATATTTAAGAGAGGGCAGACATCTCTACGGCCGATATCTCTAATACTCTGCAATTCACACCAAAACAATCCAGACTGATATATAGCACTACAGGTACGAGGAAAAATATGTATTTGTGATTTTAGGGTGAACTGGCCCTTTAAGTATGTTCTCTGTCTCTACAAGATACTTTAGTGAAATGACATAAAACTAGCAGCTGCATAGAAATCAACATAACAGCGTGTTTCGATTTATAAAACCTACAGCAGTAATGTGAAAAATAGGCTACTATTTGCAGTCATTGACCTAAAGCATGAAGGATTACCAGCATGGTCCTTCAAATTTCAGCACATGCTGCTTCAAAGAATGATTGAGTTCAAAAAATATATTTTCCTTTTGCATCTGCAGCTTTTCAATAAACTCAGATTTACTCCCAGGGTGAGCCAGATTGTCTACTTGAACTGATGTAGTGCGGCAGGTGCTGCAACCATTGTGAGAAATAATGGCACTAGCACACACCCGCACCTTACTCCCGACCATCTTTCTGCCCAGGTGCTCTTTAAGACGTATATGAGTTATTCATGGGAACACCATCCATCTCTTGTAGGCACTGCCAATCCATCCAGGCTCCAACCTGGCTCTCGGGGAGCTCGGGGACGGCCCAATCTTTGCCTCCATTACACCCAAGCAATTCATTACTCTCTCCCAGTCGCCTTGTGTCCATTGTTCGGGGGCCATTATGGCCACACATCATCTCATTCACAGCCAAAATGAAGACTTCACAGTTATATGAACAGCACACCTGGCAAGTATAATCATTCTCCATCTTTACTGTACGTGTCTCCCATTTTGACAAGGCACTTCTGCACAGCCCCCTTCAGATGTGGAAAGATGAAACTGTCTGTGATGTTACCAGTCCCACTGTTCAATGATGATTTGCTCTGCCTCTGTGATGTGGAAGCACTGAAGCAATAATGTCAAAGCAGGTTATGATGTTATTGTGTCCATGACGACGGCTAATTTTCATCTGTAAATTGAGTCCTATTTTGAAGTATGACTTACATTTAAAATTGCCTTTAAAATAGGTTACATTTATCTCACTAAATTGCATCTCCATCTTGCATGACTGGAGACAGTGGAAATATTTTGGGATCACAGATTGCTTTTTAATTAGCCAACACTCTGCTCTTTCCCCAGAGATGATAAGCAATAAGGAGACTGGTCCCAAACGCCAACTGGGAGGTTAGAGTTGTTAATCACTACAGCAATGATGTTGTTAGTGCCAATCGAAAGAACTAAACGTCCTTATCATGCTAATTGACCTACAACTTTGCTTGACAAATAACTGACAGGATCATTAGCTATGGAGGCTCATTTCTGGGAGTAAAAGAGAAAAAGATTAAAGGTTTGTCATGATGTAAAAAATTCTCATGGTAAGTAAAAATGTTGACATAGTAAATCCTCATTTTTTTATTTAACCCATCAGAATTTTGACTATTTAATCTCATAATTTCAAGCTGTTGCATGTATTTCACTTTTCATCTTTATATCTTTATATCTATCAATAATATCACAATTTTCAAATGTTTAACATCATAATTTTCACTATTTTATTTCATAATTGTTAGCTAATAAGTCCAAAATTGAACTTGACATAATTTTTTTTCACCATGACTAACTTTTCATCTACATTTGGGGTAACATATCTGTCCCCCAGTTAATGCAATATTACAGTGGCCCTGAGAGCTCAATGCAATGCAAAAAGACAAGAAAATTAAGAAATGTCATCACCATTTTGACAACACATGCGCTGCATTTAGAAAATATTAACTGACATGATGCTATGCAAAAACATCAATCTGACATCACACAGAAACATCGACTTCACCACACATCCTCAGCATTTAGAAAAAGAACTCCATGAAGCTCACGACACAATGGAAACTGTGCAGGGGACAGTAAAAAGTGATGCACACAGCTGGGACATGCTTGTTATCGCCATGGTTTTTAGCTTATGAAGTTATTTAAGTCACCTAACCATCAGTGGTGTTGGAAAAATCCCCTAAAATGTACAGAGTTTTTTTGGTTTATTTTAACATTGTGATCATGGTTCAGATATTATACAGATTATAGATCTGTTGTTAACCTAGCGTTAGTCTTGTGCTTATTATTAGGCTGCCAACTCAAACTAATTTATAATACCATAGGCAAAGTTATCTGACTAGTGTTTGTGTCCTCCAGGTGGAGATTAGGTAATTCAACATATCATCATACAAAGGTTAATATGATATTTAATGAATTAGCACCCCTACCTGTTAGGTTTAGGAAAGTAAAGTTATGTAGGTTAGGTTTAGGAAAAGAAACATGGCTGGGCATTGTCAGGTTACTTACTTAACGTTAAGGTAATGTGATGACACACCTTGAAATAACGAAAGGTTTATTTGGTTTCACAAACACCGGTCTCCTCAGGGAAAATCATGTGTTTCTTTGACCTACCCACCATCCTAACCTGCCCTCTTATGCAGGCTTTCACTCTTTTAAATCAACCACTGTCTTTTTTCCTCTTGTTATTGATTTTGCCACCTGATCGCAGCCCTCACCATTATTTGGGTGGTATACTTATTAATGAGTGTGATTACATGTACATTAATAACCCATTTATTAGTCTTATCCTGGTTATAATCATATTCAGGATATGGTGTTTACATGAGCACAGAGAAATCGGGGTAATCTTGTTTGACTGGTTTCTTTTAGAGTACTGCAGCTAGCATATTGGGGTTTGTCATAAGCAGAATGTAGTGCTTACATGTTTAAACACATAAACAGGATACTCCAAAAACCCGATCATAGGCAGGTTATTAATGTCCATGTAAACACACTTAGTGGCTTGTGACTACGTGGGTTACATACAATTTCTGATGCATTGCTTTTCACAGGTATATATACGAAGAGTGCATGAGAAGCGCCTGTGTGACAGCCGTAGCTACCCAACTGATAACTTAATTTTAGAAATTAAGCAAAGTGATTTTATTTATGAGTCATGTCAGTAAAACCTACGGCTGGTTTAACTTGATTGGCCCCTGTCATGGGTTCTGAAAGCAACTACTAACATTATAGACAGCTAACATAATGTCGAACTGTCTTATAATTATTTTCGTCCATTTCATCAGATTATTTGAGTTGACAGGCTGATGATAAGCAACAGACTAACGCTAGGTTCTGTAATCTGTAATAATATCTGAATCATTGGATTACAATGTTAAAATAAGGCCAAAAAACCGTGCATTTTAGGTGATTTTCCAACACCACTGTCTGATAAATGAAGCTCTAGAGAAAGCTCAGTGAGAAAGACAATACTTTTCATGCTCAATCTGAAAGTTTCTTTCTCACCCTGCCATTCACTCTTTGCTCGTCTGTTCACTCACTATCTTTAGGTGTCAGTCGTCTGGGTAGGTCAATTGAGTCGTCTGCTGATTTGCAATCAATTCCCTGTCAGCCTATCATCTTACTCCTCCTCATTTTAAATATGGCTCTTTCTCTGCCGTAGTTCTTTCTTGCTGCCGTCGTGTGCACCCTCCACCTCCCCATCACCACCATAAGTCTTTACAGATTCATCAGCCTCATATGCCTCAGCAGTCAGCAGCCTCAGAGTCAGCAGCCACCACCATCACCAGTGTCTAGACTCCATGGGAAGATTTATCCTGCTGCTGCTCACATGTCTCTTGCTCACTGGTGTCCGAGTATCAGAGACTTCTGTTAAATCTAAATCAGCACAAATCATCTGTTAATATGTTCACTCATATTCTGTATTAAATATTATCTGTACTTCATTCTTCTGTCTCTCCTGATTGAACTGACTTCAGTCATTTCATAAACCACAAAGCATGGCAAAAACAAGTGTGCAGAGTGTGTCCCAGCCATGTGCATCGCTTCATAATGTCCCCTGGAAACAGTCTCCGTTGTGCTGTGAGCCTCTTGCAGCATCAAATTGATGTATTTGTGTGTCGTCAAGTTGGTGAATGTTTTCTAAATGCTGCACACATTTAGTCAGATGTTTTCTTGTGTCGTCAAGTTGGACAATGTTTTCTAAATGCCACGCATGTGTCAAGTTGGTGAAGCTGTTTTTTCATTTGCTCGTGTTGTGTCTATCTGCAGTACACTGAGCTCTGAGGGCCACCACCAGTTTGCCGGTCGGACCACTTAAAGAGGCGCACCCAGTGAATCATGCAGAATACACCACACAAGAAGGAAAAGGGCCCGAGTTTTCTAGTGTTTAGTGTTTCCCATACATTGACTAATTTGCCCTGCCACAGTCTCCAAAAATTGGCCAGATATAAATGCCTCCGGTAAATGAACGTCACCCTGTAGCGCACCGGCTGGAGCTCCTACTGGGAATTCTTCGGCTCCCCCTCCCTCCCCCTCACCCTCCCCGGCCTCACCACAGACGTCGCTCTCCTAGCGCTAATGTGAGCCTAAGTTGATAGAGCAGACCGCATTTCTAAGCGGAATATTGAGGAATACTGACATCCACTTCGTGAGCATTCTTGAAAACACCCAGAACACGTCAGTAGGGAATTGTGTGGCTGTATTTAAGACAACTCTGAGCCTGCACGGCAACACACAGCACCATTGAGGTAAGCTCTGAAAACTTTTTCCTTTTCATTTGACTCATGCCTGTCACATCATGTTTATGCAGTGATGTGATACACGATCCGGAGTTGTCATGGGTCTTTTATTTTGAAAATCGACTGGATACTCTCGTCTTTTCTGCGCCTGACTTCCTGTTTGACTCATTTGGTCTGTGCAAATTGACGCGCCGTCAGAAATAGACCCGGCGCGTAATTTTAGCGGAGCGGAGCGCCGAGCCGCTTCTAGGCCGCGGCTGGTGGAGCAGCTTCTTGAATGGCTGCTATCAGCTCCAGCACCCGCGCCTCGGCCGGATCGCGCACGCCACGGATCCAGTAGGTTGCTATAAATGGGCCTGTCCCAGAGGCATTCAACTACCTGAGGGCTTTTGAAATGCTCTGATTCAGGGTGCTGTACTTGCAAATCGAGAGTAATTTGTGCCTGTTTGTGTGTAATTTATTTGAATCTCACCTTTTGTTTTCCTTTCGTTTTGCGTATTTTGTATTGTTTTGCGTATCTGGAACTGTACTTGTGAGTGTGAGAATTTTAAAAGAATATTTTGTCTGCACATGATTTTAAATATTAAAATAGTCCTCCAGAGGCAGATCAGTACGTCAGTCATTTTTCTTTTGATTACTGAAATGTTTAACCACTAATACTTAGCCGTATTTTAAGTGTAACCCTTCACCATAACATACAACTAGTGTTTTTATCAGTAAAAATGGAACATTTTTCACACATAAAAAGCACAAAGATGTTGAAATCTAGGCATATTCTGCCATCATAACTTTGCTCTCAGAATTCACCAGATTGATGCCTTTAAATCAAATACAAAATTTTCTCCCGGGGGAGCATGCCCCTGGACCCCCTTACACATATATATATCTTATTGTTCAGACTTAGATATTTGACCATACTTGTATGTGCCCCTGTATCAAAAGGACTGGCCCTAGCTTGGCCCCCCCATTGAAACTGGTCTAGAACCGCCACTGGATGCTGCTGATTGACCAAACCAGCTTCTATTCTCTGTCCCATTCAGCTGAATGTGTGCCGGTTATCAGTTCTGATATATTTCTCTCTGGCTCCGTTGTTTATTCAAAGGGTGAACAAGTCATATCCGGTCAAATGTGAATTATTCATCACGACCATCAGGAGCAAAAACTCTTGCTTGTGATGAATGCTTGGACACTGTGGCCTCCCGGGGAGAGTGCCCTTTCCCAGAGAGAATCATCTGTTTTAGTCTGTGGTGAAACCAACAGCATATATCCTACTGAGCAGGACTGGATGACAATAATTGAGAGCAGAGTGCCTTAACTTTATGAGGGAACGAGTCCCCTGACTGTTAATACAGATGATACCACGCAGTGAAATGATGAATATCTACTGTTGGCATTTTGGAGACCACACTATTACTGAGAGTCAGTGGAGCCTGTAGAAAACAACTGACGCATTTAACAAGAAGAGCAACATGGATGATGCTCAGGAACTGACAGGCTGGAAGAAAGTCTCTCAATTTATTTACTGCGCCGGATTGCTCTTTTTACACTCCAAACAAACCTCCCTGTTTCACTCCATATGAGGCTGTGATTGGATGGGAGGAGGGGGGGTAAAAAGAAAGCAGTGAAATGCTCTGCTGAAAACAACAAACAATAATAAAGCACATCTGTTTCGTGCCAACCCCAAAGGTGCACTTGTCTACATGCATTCTTAGTTTAGGACTACCTGCCCTAGGCCAGCCAGTGCCCCACATTCAGAATCAGGTTACAGTATTAGTTTTGAAAGTGGATGCGGGCCGCTGTGCTGCCTGTGAAGGAAAGGCTCTCACGCATGTCTGCCTCTGATGTGTCTATCCATCATCCTGACTTGGCCTCTGTCTTCCAATGCTCACTATATATGTGTGTGTGTGTTTCCTTTCACCTTCTCTCTTTTAATGAAAACCCAGTCTGTCCCTTTTCTTCCGTGTCTTCCCACCCAACTTTTTTTTCTTCCTCTCCTCTCCCTCAGACCCGATGAACTTTCCTGTCTGATACTTACTTTAATCTATTTTTGCTCCCCGCTCCCTCTCTCTTCTTTCTGCCTCAGTTCTTTCTCCCCATGGCCAGGTCTCATGCAACTTTTACTCCCTCATCCCTCCCGCTCAGCCGCTCTCCCCTCCATCTGCTCACCTCCCTCTTCTTCACATCCCCCCAGCTCGCTTCCTTAAATTCCCTCCCTTGCTTTCTGTGCTTTTCTTACTCTGCATGTTCTTTTCCTCCATGCTGCACTCATTGCAGCTTCTCCCCTGCTTCTTCACGCCTTCTCATCTTCCTCTCACTGTCCTGTGTCTTTGTCCTGGGGCTCTCTGTTAATGGGGATGGGGGCGAACACCTACACCAGATGCTGTGCTCCAGAAAGTTGAATGACTCAGGAAAATGCTACCTGGCTGGATGTTCGTGCAGGTCGAGGCAGACCTCTCTGATGTAATTAGCCTGTATTAACTGCACTATTGGTAAATCATTAGCAAACCATATGTCATGTCTTCCTCAGCCCACCCTGATGCACCCCCAACCTTGACCCACCAACTGGGTTTTCTTCAGCTCTTCCAGGGGGAGCCATTCAGAATAATGAACAAAGTGCTTTTTAACTGGCCATATGGTCCAACTCCTCTCTCTGTAGAGAGTGGAATGAACCATATTTGCAGCTAATTAAAGCATTTGCTGATGAACAAAGTTTGTGTCCAACTGAAAAGCAAGGCGGATTCACAAGAATGCAGCAGAATCCATGTGATTTTCTTTTGCTGTCCACTGGTGCTATATTATTCATAACCCATCAGAATCTGAGCTATAACGCGTGTTTATGCATGACGCATGTGTACTTGAAGTGTAGCAGCACTGTGACTCAACTCCCCCTGGGCCCTTGGGCAAGTTTGCGTCTTATCCCGTCCCCAAAACTGAAGTTTAAAGTCAGTCACTGTGAGGGATGCAAAGATTCAAGAGGGATGTGCTGTAACACGACCATGCCTCCTGGTGGTGTGAGCAAACACACACCGGTTTCTGCAGAGCACCTTTAAACCTCTCTCATCCCTTTGTGTTTTTATGTTTTTGTGATCCCCATGTTGTTTGAATTTCATTTTATTGTTGTTATTGGTTTTTATGTTTGCAACCTTGTGAAAAATGTGCTATTTAAACAGAGTGTGTTATTATTACAATCAATCAGAAGCATTAGCAACAAATTAGATGCATTTTCTTATAGAGAGCTGTGTGGATAAACTTTTCACAGCATTTAATGAGGATAACGCCCTCTCTGATGGACACCATGTAATACCACACTGATGCGCCCACAGTCTGGATGTGGTTATATAGGGGGAGGGAGGGGCACAGCTGGGTGTTGTCTTTGTTTAACTTTGCTGCTGTTTGTATTCTAATTATTTCTGGAGGTCAAAGTCACAAGTTTATCTCACCGCACTTCTGAAGGCATAGAGTAGGAATAAATCTTCACTCACGGTAGAAGATGTACTGTGCGTAATTGGACCAGACCCTGTCATCCGCATAATGACCGATGGAGGACGCAGTCAGGGACGAATTGCAGGCCACAATGTGAAAGCCGCTCTCTGACAGCATGTCAAAAGCCCTCTCCAGGTGCCTGAACTTGAGGTAAAACCTGCAGGTGTAACGGTCCGGTGGTCTGTCCGAGTCCCTGTTCTCATTCAGGGCGTCACCAAACACCTCTTTCGCCAAGCCAATCCTACTGCTGATGAAGATCCTCGGTAACTTTTTGGCCTTGACATCAATTTGACTTTCTCTGCCTCCCCCGGCGCAAGCCCCTCTGAAAGCGACCGTGATGTAGCCATACCTCCTGTCAAGGGAGTAAGAGGGGTAAAACCTCTGGTCGCTGCCCTGCGACGCATCATCGAAATCACTGTAGTACAAGTCGTCCGGAAATAGTTTTGAATCCTCGGAAGACAAAAGTTTGACCAAATCTGGCAGCTGGAAGTATTCCGCCTCTCTTTTCAACCTTCCTCTCTCGGGGAAGTGGTCAGGGAGGACAACTTGCTTATCTCTAAGGTAATCCAATACGTACCGAAACAGAAAGCCATCTCTATCGATAAAATAACGTCCTCTGAGGTCCCGGGACAAGTCATTTGAAGACCCCTTCTTGTTAGAGAACAGCTTCCCAAGTAAGGAATTTGGAAAGCTTGTCAAGGTGGCAAGGCGAGTGTAATACACCTGTCCACCCACGTTCAGCTCAATAACATCCGATGGAGGGTTTTGCACCGAACCTTGCTCTTTTGCAGGTTGCGTTTTGCAATTTTCGCTCAGTGCCATTTTTTATTTCCAGATCTTGCACGAAATCTGAGTCTCGATCACGGAGCGCAAACGTCCCAGAAGTTCAGCGTGTGGGGTGTAGCTGCATGGTGCTGATGCCCTCAGACCCAAAGCATAGTCTTGATTCAAGCTGCAGTCCGTGCATCCAGAATCTCATGACAAACAATCCCAAGGTGTGCCTACAGTATATCCTTTAACCCCATGCGTAAATGTGCCTGCCCACGGTGCACCCTTTTTGAACGGAATCGATTATCATAACCAGTGAGCGCATCATGTTACACACATCCACTGCGATGGGTCATCACTGTGACTTCTTCAAAGAAATGCAATCCTCACTTAATTCTGAAATTTCCCACCATCAGAAAGAAAATGTAAAAACCTTTTATTCTTGTTTAAGTTTTCAATGGAGAGGCGCGCCGTCTTGCTTCTGGTTCAGTCAGTCCAAAATAAATTGAAGAATGTGCGTGCATCCCATCATTCTGCTACTGAGCGTCGCTCCTGACAACTGGGATGCTGAAACATGCTCCGAGGTTGCTCACAGAGAGGAGGATGGAAGTGCGACTCCTGTGCGCACCCATCTCTCCAAACTGCTGAGTGCGGAAACGTTTGGTCCGACAGAAGCTTTAAGATAATGTTGCTCCAAGCTGTGCAAGAGAGAGAGGGGGGAAAAAATCGTCCCATGAAGTAATGTCTTACATCATCTTAAAGGAAAATGACATTTGCAGACGATCGACATATAAGCGGTCTGTTGTGGGTGCATCTGTGCAGTTTTTCATGAATTTCTGATCTAGCCACGGGCGGCGTGCAGCTGGCGGAGAGGATTCAGGTCTAATGCAGTTTTAACATCCAGCGTTGCGGATTTTAATCCCTTCTTCTGAGTCTTCACAGAGGCTTTCGCATTTACATTTAACGCTTTTAGCTGACGCGCTTATCCCGGGAGACGGGTGAGGGGTTAGGTCCCATGCAGTGTCTTGCTCAGAGACTCATCGGCAGTGACAGCTACATGTGAAAAGAGCTTGTGGTCTGCAGGATACTACTCTTAAACTCTTTTTTAGCCAGCTGCCAACAAAGGCTCACACATGAAATGAAATCAACTAAAAAAAATCAGAATGACAGTTGCACTCTTCTGCATCAGCATGAACCTGCAGACAGCAGTATCACTTCTTACAGCCTGAACGCTGTGACTGAATATGAAAATTGATCCCTTCCTCATCGATTTGACCGAATGAATTCCTATTTCAGGACCACGGACAGATCTCAGCAATCTCCAAGCCTCAGCTGCTTCATGCTCCATCTCTGAAATTTAACTCATATTAGAGTAAAAATGCATTGATTAATATATTTCAATTTTGCATAAGTATGTGTTTTAATGCTAAATGAACAAAATGCATCACTATGAGGTCATTTCTTCTCCCATTAAGTCCATGTGCCTCACAGTTTCCCTTGCAATGTTTGAGAGGGGGGATCAGAAATATGAATCCTCATTACTGAGTCATTTTTTTCTGGATTATAGTAGCAGGAGGACAGGGGTTTGTGACTTGTGTATTATTGCTCAGGGCCTGCTCAGTGAATTTGTCATAGAGCCATCAACTCACAGTGAAGCCAAGTACTGTAGGGCGGAAAATCCAGTTTGGAAGACGTGAGATGCAAGGCAGAATTCAAGGCTTGACAATGCATGTCATCATCTATATATGCAGATATATGTAGGTCACAAGCTAGTGTTGTATGTAAGGTATGCATCAAAGGATACATATGAGCGTTCACCTGCATTCAGAGGTGTCACCTGAATCTGAGATTGTTTGTTTTATATATGAAGTATAAGGTCCCTCATGTCCAGTACATCACCAGCAGCACTAACACTGATCTGTGATTCAGACTGTTTTTTTGCCTCGAGTTTGCTTTTTGGCTTGTTTATTTTGTGTTTTGGAGCCATGTTGTAATAAATCAGAGACTTTTATTGCTGCAGTGCTGAGAGAAGGCGTTGATGATGGGAGCACACCCTTGACTCGTGGTTTTGAGGAGGCAGCGGTCACGCTTTACCCTGTTAATTCAGAGTATATTGTGCTGGAGAGGGGTTGCTAAGCAGCCACAGGGGACTGAGTGGGATTCAAACAGTGGGGATTTAGAGCTACAGTGAGCATACCACTGATCTCTTTTTCTATGATGTGTGGTTTCTCTGCTTACATTATACATAATGTTGTAATGTTTTGTGGATTACGTGACCTTAACAGTGGCGTGCAGATAGGAAAAGCAATTAAATATCAATAGGTGGTGACAATATAGATTATTCTACGTTTGCTTCATTTGCTTAATAAATTCATATCTATAGATGTGAGTGTACCTCTGGTGCTGTGTAACAAAGGACTTGTAGTTCACTCCCGGTCCCTTGCTTGGGGATGAGTCTCTTCCCATATGTGCTGTAAACCCTGCTTCTTATTCATCTCACTCATCCTCCCATTAGAGCCAATTTCCCAGCCTCCTGTCTTCACTTTATTTCCTGTTCGTGTGCTACTCCCAGGTTAGATTCTATCTTTTGGAAGGGGTTGAATTTCATGCAATTTCAGCATGAATAATGTAAGACAATATGGGTCCCATCTGAGCGTGAAGTAAGAAAATCTGTATGTGCTGAAACATTACATGGACAAGTGTGAATTTTGCAAGCTTTTGCTTTATAATCTGCGGTGTGGCCTGGGCTGAAATACAAAGAAATGAACACATTTAGAGGCAGGTCAGGCTGTGTTGGCGTGCATAAAATACATATGTCAAATAAGAAATGGTTTAGAATTGAATTACTCAATCTCTTAGTGGCAAAATGTTCATTGATAAATTTACACCTCAACATTTTTTTGTGTGGATTGTGATTTTACAAACAAGCCGGTGAATGTGCAAATCTTATAATGCACTGTGGCGCAGCCTTGAAAGCACTGACTAATACAGGCCCAAACCTCTCTGCAGAGTTATTATCCTTATGCACACAGTAATAGCCTGCCTTACCCTATTTCATTTCTCTCCCAGGCTCCTTTCAACCACTCATTTCCACATGAAAGAGGTGGAAGTGTGAACTGGGGTGCCTTGAGAAACATCATGCATGTTAGCTGTTTTCTGACAAAATCACGATTAAAGATACAAGTTAGAAACCACTCTAAGCTCCCCTCTGTTTGAATAAAGACATTATTTGCTTCTTGGTATCTTTGAAAATGCACATATAGATTGTTTCCCTCTTACCAGTAAGGTGAAAAGGTCACACATTACAGCTAACTGATTAATAATTATCCAGTAGTGGTTTATTGTTTACTAATGCAGCCATTTCAGTGACACTGAGTGTCCTCATGAGCCCCCGGAGGCAGTAGGCCTACAATAAGTACACCAACAGGGAAACTGAAGTCTTGTGATACTATTCAGTTTCAAACATAACAATAAGTTAAGTCAAGGGAACTTTTAAACATTGCACTGCAGTCTAGATAGCCATGTAATATCATATTATTGCACTGCCATAAACCAATACACCAACCACTGTTATGTTGCATCCTGCGGGTGAAATGCTCCAGTTCATTGTAGGGTAAAAAGTTACATACAATAAACACTAGACTGAAGTGTGAGTTAATGTTTTTGCAAGCACAGTGAGACAAAAATAATTTGCATCGGATGTGAACAATAATCCTGCTATTTAGAAATTCTAATAATCTGATGTGCTGTCTGTGGTATGATACCCAGCTGTGCAGGCTCAGGGTATCTTTGTTTGGGGACATACAGAGCAATAAAAGACTCTTTTTGGCTTGGCAGATCTGTAGCTATGGGCTACTTCTTGGTGTTTTTTAAAAGCAGAAATAAAAACCACCTCCTTCACTTCCACAGGACTGCCCAGCTTAGACGTCTGTCTTGCTGTCTGTCTGTCTGCCAAGGCTCCATAAACAGCTGCAAGACAGTGGAGCCCCAACAGTGGGCAGCTGTATGAGCAATCATGTAAGAGGAGACAAATGGTGACGTTTTGCACCACTTGTTCACTGCTAATGCACACGTGGCCTGGACTGTGCTTCATACCCAAACTGCAGTGTATGCGCTAAGAGAGCGTGATTAAAAAGCAATTGTTTTTCCACGGATATGTGAATATGTATTGTACAGTATTTATTGCACTGTAGTGAGAGTTTGAGGTTGAACTCCAGCACATAACAAGCTGCAGTCGCCCTGCTTAACCAGCAGGCGGCGCTGTGTGTTGTAAACAGGTCTGCCATGGGGCTGGCTTGCTCTGTTCTCCATTTTGTATGTTTTTCCTGGAGGTTAGCGCCTACTTTCCTAATGGCTAGCTGCGACTCTCCACTGCTCAGCCAGGTTTACGCAGTTTGCATGACATTTTACAGCTAAATCGACCTGGAAGAGTTAAATCTCTCCAGCCACATTCAGCTCGGCGGGTTTTTGTCGTTTTGTCGAGCCATGTAGCGAGGATACGACGCCTGGGGAGTAACAAACATTGAGTCAGTGTTGCGTGTTGTGCACTGCCACTTTCAACCAAAACAATGTTGACAGACGACCTGTGGACACAAACCAACAATCAGTCATTTCAAGGGTAAATATGAGCGTTTATTCAGATTCGAGTTGATATATGTGTTAGCTGTGGGCAAATGCAGTAATGTGGCACATTTAAGGCTAAATACGCGATTATAGCGGCTATGTTGGCTAGCAGGCTAACGTTACTGTCAACGACATTCGAGCGAAATGTAGGTTCGTAGCCACTTTAACGGTTAGCCACATTGCTAGCTAGCATGCCAACAGTTAGCAACGTGGCTAACGCTAGCATAGCTTTGACTTGGGTAAACTTTACGACTATCTCTGTGTGCTTTGTGGTGGTAGCCATGCTATGTGTGTTTACCTTTAAGGACAATCTGTATAAGGTGGACACTGCTGTTTATGCGCTCATGTGCGCATTTTTTGCTAATGAGAGAAGCTAACGCAATTAGCTATCTTTAGCTTCGTTAGCTATCAAGGGCGCGCGGGGGGGGGGCATGCTTTGCAACTTTCCCCAGTCTTATATGGACCCATTGTCTGTTACTTGCTCTTTGCATGTGAACAAACTGAAACCAGTTTATTTAACATTAAATGTGTACAGTAGCAGTACAGTGCGCGTCTGATGATAATCCCTTTTTAGTAGTTTTAATGTGGTTGCTATGCACTCCTCTAAGCCCCGTGTGCTAACGCTCTCTCTCTCTCTCTGTGTCTCCCCCTCCCCTAAAATAAAAAGATGGATAACAGTGGAGTGAAGAAGAAATCATATAGAAGAGATGACCATTTAAGCAAATTGGTCTACACTGAAAGCCCTGAGGAGGGAGGTCTGTTAAAAGTGGCTCCTCACAGTGCTGTGTCCATCGCCTCTGCCACCTCAGTCGTTCTTCCATCCAGCCCGTTGATGCAGCCAGGACAGGTGCCTAACGGCCTCAGCAACAGCCCCCTTCCAGAGGAGCTCACCTCCGCCTCTATCACAGCCACCGTAGGCCCCTTGTTGGAAGATCCAGAGCCCAGGGTGCTGACCAAAGATCAGAAGCTTCTTCAGCAGCAGACTCAGACTTCCACTATATTTGGGCGTCAAACCTTGAGGGAAAATCTGCCCCAGTTGGAGGCCAGTATAGCAGACGTTAGCCAGTCCTGCATGGATTCACTTATTGGGGGATCAGATCCCAATTTCTTCCACATGAAAACAGAGGATTTCTCCATGGATAAAGGAGACCAGGATCCGATTGACCTTGATCATGCCTTTGATCACATTGGGAAAGATGTGGACGTGAACCAGAAATTTTTCAGTGACAACACTCTGGACCTGCTCCAAGACTTCGAGCTCACTGGGTCCCCCTCAGATTTTTATGTCGGGGATGACGCCTTCCTATCCACTCTGGCAGACGATTCTCTGCTTGGGGACGTTAGCTCAGAGAGGGACATAAAACCCGCCATGGTTGAGAGCGTTAATGGCAGTGGGGCAATCTCTGTTGCTCTCAATGGCAACACGATCACATGTCCAGATCAGTCCAGCTCTAGTGTATCCACAACTGCCTCCTTAACACCTACAACCACTTTGTCTGCATTGGTGAAGAAAGAAAAAGATGCTGGCTTCATCCAGCTCTGCACCCCAGGTGTGATCAAACAGGAGAAGACATCCACAGGTCAGAGTTATTGCCAAATAAGCGGCACATCCTCCACAGACATGCCCAGCCCTAACCCCATCTCCATCTGCGGGGTCAGCACTTCAGGAGGACAGAGCTACTGCTTTGGAGTCAACTCCATCAGCAATGAAGCTCAGCAGCAGAAGACTCAGAAGCCGTTGTCCAGCCAGTACCTCCCAGTGACAACCATTGGTGGGGCCTGGAGCAGAGTCCAGGGTATTGGGGACAACTCTGCAATGCTCAGGGCCAGCGAGCCTTTCTCAAGCTCTCCCTCTTACCCCACCAGCTTTGCCAGGTAAGAAATGTAGGCAGTACTCTGATGTGCGGTCTGACCTGACCTTTTGTTTCAGTCTTAATTACTTGAGCAAATGTGGGTATGTGGCAATCCGTGTTTAGTCTTATTTTATCCCCCCTTGCATCACCAGACATCTTACATTCTTTGCTCAAAGACCAGAGGTGTTACATTTGTCCCCAACTTTGCCTCAGAGCTGTGGCCTCCAGAAGCCTGAAATAAGCCCGGTGATGAGCCTCTTGCTTGCAACCTCTCAAATACTTACCCTGAAATGTTCAGTCATATTCAGAATTCAGAATATTATTTAATGACAATTTGGGTAACAGATTGTTAAACTGGACTTTTTGTCAGGTTAAAGTAAATATTTGCCAGTTATAGCTTCTCAAATCAGGGATGTTCATAATGACTAATTTTCCTGACGTGTGAAGGGAAGTTTATACTTAGTTGTATTGAAAACAGCACAATTTCATATTGTCCGAAAAATTGCATTTAACAGCCATTTTAAATTGTTAACCCCTCTTTAAAAAACATTTTTACTTTGCACCGTACAGCATGAACTTTCCTCATTATCCTGCAAAACATCACAACAACTCAATAAATACAAGTTAGCAAATAACATTTATTGAAAACAATATTCTGTAGGAAAATACATCTTTAAGAAATGTCTGTCTGGTTTAGGCATTTTTATTGATTGAACAAAATTGCATAAAATAATAATAATTTTAATCATAAATAACCAACTAGTATTTCTGGTGCTGACTAGTGGGGATAACAATGTAAAATTGACTAACTGTGCACGTGATTATCTGCTGACTATTAATGTCATTGCATACTTTCGGTCCTTTTAATCATTAAGCCCTTTTAATTTTGAATATTGGTCTATACTGATATTTTCTGAAATGTTTATTTTCCCCAGTAATACACCTACACAGTGCATATTTTGCCTGAAGAAGGCTTATATCACAATCAATAAAGCCTATCTGATTTAATTTATGTACGATAGATGAATAAAATATATTAAAATGAATCCTTCATCATAGATTTCCTTAAGTAACTCATTTATGTGTTTGAATTGTGTCCTCTCTTATAGCCTTCTCCTCTCATAGTGTTTCATATTGTCTTGTGCAGTATTCTTGGATAGTGCAGTGTCAGTGTGCCACTGTACTGTGAGCAAGTTGGGCACAATTTGGACATCCTTTCTCTATCCTCAGCATGAACACAGCAGTGACATTTAATTGCTGTTTTTGAGCTACCTGCCGTTAGAGGCAGAGCTCACCTGAGAAATGTCAGTGGGAAATGTCAACCCAAATAGATTTTTCACTCACTGATGCTTGCTGACTGGGTGGATATCTTTTAATTAAAACAGCTGGCTGCTGATTATTTGTTTATGCCACTTTATGTTTCACCTGTTTATAACCTTGAGTGTGAGGAAATGGTTTCAGTATTGTTATCGAGTTGTCTTTGACAGCTCATGTCACCTTAGTGCAGTAAATAAAGGATCAGAAATAGATGGGGGTTTATAAACCCCTAATAATCTATTTAAAATGTCCCTGTCAGCCTCTAATATAAAGACATTACTTGGGCTTTTGTAGCTTGTGATTGGCATCATAATTATTTTTGACACGCCACTGACATAATTATTAATCAGTGCTGGACACGATTGTTAGTTTTTCGGCCATACTTGTGTTGTTTATAGTTCAACTTAGGCAGTGTCTGTTATCTGGTTTCACAAATAAAGCATTGGTGATTCTGGATTACAGCTTTCACAAAGGTGGTTATCAGCTAGTGTTGGTACAGGATTTTCCAGTTTATGAGTTTATACACATGAAGGAGTTGGAGTTTGTGACAAACAGCCAGTCACATGCAGCATCAGCAGATAACACACAGGGTGTTTAACACATGTTGAAAATATTGATTCCTGCAGGAAAATCAGGTCATTGCAGTCAAAGAGTAAACAAAGTGAAAGATGTCCTTTATAACGACTAGAATAGAACAAAGGTGATGGAAATAGTAGAAAATAATACAGTCATTAAATGCCAGAAACAATGGATTTTTAAGTTTGTGTTATTTTTTTAGGGCTCTGCATTTTTCTGATCCTAAGGTGCCTGGATTGTGTTTTGAGCAGAGTATAGGTAGTAGACATGCCAAAATATAGGGACATAAATAAAATAAGGCTTATGCATGACTGCATTGCAGTGCACATAAATTAGCTCATTGCAAGTGTGAAGATTCACTTCGTTAATTAAATTAAAAAGGCAGATTGGTGCACTTTGGTAGAGCACGGTGGGAAAATGTCCTATTTAGTGCATAGTGTCATCTCAGTTATAGATTTCATCAAGGGGCATCTTGTGCATCTGAGCTCCAGTGTCAGTTATACAGTAGTTTCAACACAATTATTATCAAACAGTAGCAGCAAAATAAATGTATTACAGATGGGAATAGTTATAGGTGCTCTTTAATCCCGTTTATAGCCACAGTGACTATGTTTGCATGCAGGCTAATACTCCACTATCATTTGAAATGTGACAGCATACTGTATTTGATATGGGTCATGTAAACAACATATTGCATCTGGATATTCTGAATTAGGCCTTACTTTAAATGTCGCATCATCTGATTGAGATGTGGGACATGCCAGTATTATTTGGGTTGTAGGAGCATTGTTTAGATGAGCAAACCCTACACTTTTCAGGCTTTGATTTTGGTTTTGTAACAGGAAAGAAACGTAGATCTCCTTCCAACCTCCCCAGACAAGGAGTGTCATTAATAGAGGTACAACGTTTAGCTTGTAATCCACAAAACCACCATGAAAATGACGGAATCTGAAACGATTGCCTGAGAGTCCTTGGAGCACAGCCATGTAGGTGTTGGACCCTTGCGGGAGCTAGCCGATTGATTGGCGAGTCTACGTTCAAAGGACAAGACTTCGGGAAGGGACAGTTGGGGTTTGCCACAATCTGTGATGCACCGTCTCTTGCCTGTTTATTAGGGGTGTAACGGTACACAAAAATCACGGTTCGGTACGTACCTCGGTACACAAGTCACGGTTCTTTTTTTTTTTTCTTTTTTTTTTGTACAGTAATGGAAAAAAAATAGACAACTACTAAATATCTTTCACTTATTGGTAACCGTATTAAAACGTACCACCACAGCAGTTTACTCTTTTTACACATTTTTTTTTAAAGTGCAGTGAACAAAACATGCTTCAGTATCTAAAGTGCAGCTTAAACAACACTCCAGTGGCATTCATTATTTAGCGCGATCAGAATGGTCAGGGAAACGCTCTTTCTTTTTAAACGACGATGATATTGTAGTTTGCACCAGATTGCTCTTTCTAGTTGTGCTGGTTAACGTTCAAACTCGGGTGGTGTCGCTTTAGATGCGTTAGCATGTTAGACGTGTTTCCAAGTACATACCCGACCGCTGTTCTGCAGTGTTGGCACACTGCTTTTGTCGTCCACTTGTTAATTTCCATCTTTGTATTTTACCCTGAAACCAAAGTGTTCCCAAACGGAGGACTTAAGGTTTGCGGGTGGGTCTTCAGGTTCGTCAGGCTCACTTGCCACGTTGTCACAATGTGAGAACGCGCTGCACAAAGTGAAGACGGAGATTTATGGTTGGACTCGGTCCGTCACTCAATTATGTCCGTCGGGGAACTAGATATTTTAAATGGTTCGGCTCGCAAAAACGGAATTAAAATAAAACAAAATAAAATAAAATAAAATAATATCCTGCGCCCAATAATTCGGTACAGGGTTGTGCCGAACCGAAAGTCGCGTATCGAACGATTCGACACAAATACACATACCGTTACGGCCCTACTGTTTATGTTTTGCTCTGCGTGTTGTACACAAATCAACTGGCCAACAGTAGTTTGCAAGACTGGAGTAGAGATGCAGGACACCCCCACCCCGAAAATAACTTGAATGCACCTAATTTTAAAGACTACGCTTTGGATATCTCCAGGGTTTTCTATCTGCACAAATATTACAACACCGACCTTTTCTAGAAGGTGATCAAAGGAATGAGTGAGGGATGCTTTGTTTGCACGAACAAACAAGTCCACCACCAGTGGGAAGCTTTGAAAAAATCTAATTTTGATGCAAAAAAGTAGCAGTATCTCTTTCTTAATCAGAGTATGCACAGCTGCATGTACATATAAATTAGTGGTATATATTAATTCACATTAGCAATGTGAAATACTGTTTTTTTTTTCCATAATAATGGCAAAGACTGAATACTGTGTGGAAGGTAATGTCAGTGAAACACTTTATACAAACTCCTGCTGTATTTCTGAGTGTTTTTATTAAACTTATTCAATACAACCTGACACAAATCACACAGCACCTTAGCTTCTAGTAATAGGAAAAAAATGCATAAAATCTGATACAGTGGAAAGAAGAATCTTTCCGTGTCCGTCAGTATTTATAACTATAACATGAATGTGGTATTTCTGTCCCTTTTTTATGACTCTGTAGGAACGGTGACTCCATTTTTCCCCTCACAGTTGAGGGATGAGGAGGTGGACATTTTATACGTTTTGATAAGCCTGAACAAAAACTGCTCCTTGCAGGTTTGGTTTGCGGTGTTGGTTGCCATAGCAATGGAGCTCGATTTAAAACCAAGCCATCGCTGTGGGACAAAAATACGTCGGGTTGGGTTAACCCCCTAGTTAGTGATTTAACCCACCAATCCTGCTTCATGAGCTCATGGACTCGACAGGACGTGGCTGCAGCAAGAGAAAGGATGTGCCTGTTAAAAAGCCAGGGGAATTCCACTTTTATCCAAGTCAGACGTTTCATCTTATTTTCTCTCTCAGACTGCGCACATCAGTATGTATGTTTATGGCATGTCTCAGTTCTAATGTGGGATCAAGATTTCCCCTTCTCTACCAGATAGCTTTGTATTATGTTTTTTACTCTTTTACTTTACAGTTTAACATCAGACTTTGCTCAGCCTCTCACAAATTTTTCCACTCAATGGGGGTTCATGAAGTTGTTCTGGGCAGATCGCTTCAATCCTCCAGTTGCCTTATGCCAAAAATAAACCTGAGATGAGCAGTGTCTTCACTTACAGCAGATCTGTCCCCAAGGAGCAGTGCATTCAACAATAGGAATGAATGAATTGTGGCCTTTACAGAGGCCTGCACAGTAAGAAGGAAATTCTGTAGCAGAGGAAATTAAAAAACACAAACAAAAAAAAACAGGCTGCGTATTGCACTGACTGACTTGTGTGATTTTGCATAGTCTTAATTTCTGCTGTGATTTCCTTCCAGTGCGATCCCACTGAAATGAATGTGGAGTACACAGTCGCAGTATTTGGACTCCACTCGGCCCCACAAAGTGTCTTTTGTACAGTTACTCTGCTGCCCTGTAAAGTTTTATGGGTTCAGCTGTGAACGTGGCTTTGGGATCCAGTCGTGGAGCGGCTGAATAGAAATTCTTCACCAACAGTGGTGTGGCAGAGTCACGAGTCTTAAAGGCTTTTTTGTTTGTCTCTCTTCAACATTCATGCCTGTCTGATTCACAGTATCTGACAGGGAGTGATCAGCTCAAAAGATTGGCACGCAAATGTGTGTCACGTCAACAAGGCGGCAGATGTGGTCATGTTTTTATTGTTTGTGCAAACGATGCTTGGTAACATCTTCACGACTGTCTGACAGTGGTCCCTATGCCCGGTGACCGGGAACAGATGGGGAGAGACACGAGATACACCTCATCTTCATTTCACATGTGGCTTTAATTGCCTTGTCTTTGTGTTCTGTAGAGGGGTGTGTGTCAATGTTTGTGCATGTGTTTAAGCATAGGATTATGTCTGTGCATGTGAACCCAGATAATATTGTGTGGGTGTGTGGCGGTTTGTGTACTGGCTCATCTGTGTGCATGTGTGTGTAAGCTTAGCATTTCCATGTGCGTGCGTGCCTAGTGAGGGGGAGTTTGTTTTTGTGCGGTGCCTATTCGCCTCAACCTGTGTGACATTTAGCGGCTTGAAATTAGCTGAGCGCTGGGCTGCGGTGTCTATGTGGTTGTCAGGCGGTTGGCATCAGGTCACCATCTCTTCAGCTTCTCACGCAATGGTGCTGCTGCTTCCTGCAGAGGCTCAGGAACACGCATGACACTGAGTGCCTGTCTTGCCGTAGCTCCACAGTTTGCTGCTTGGGCTTGTAACATAACCACTTGACCCCCGTATTATCAGTGCTTTCATTTTCTGTACCTTGGCCGTTAATTTTAGGCATCACCGTTTTACGGTCTGACTCACGTTTTTTCAGTCTGACTCACAAACAGCCGGCTCTCACACAATGAAGAATGCTTCACCTTGACTAATGCTCCCTATTTTAGGATATACACACCCTCCTATGATAACTGGTTTTGATGTGGCATGAATGATTAACACTGAGTTGCTCTCAAAGGAAATACCTGAATTGAATGGAGAATAAATGCAGAAACAAAATTCCTCTGACAGATAATCACACAGCCCAATTAGTTGCCTTGTGTTGTGTGACTTTTGTTTTTAGCTTGGCATTTCCTCCTGCGCCTGTGATTAGCCCAGCCCATATAGGTGGCTTCAGTTTGTAGGTCAGATATAATGACTTAGCCATATATCCTGTTCCACACTTTAGCCTGCTCCCCACGTTTCTTAGTTTAGTTAAAATAAGAAATGTTTTTATGCTCTATAAAAATGTTATTTATAATGCGCACTCTAGTTTACTGGAATTTCTTGGAGGCTTTTGACTCGATAGCTCGTAATGGTGGAACGTTGTTTGCAGGAGTAATAAAACTGGCTGACTGAATAGAGCTGTTCTCACAATTCTCACATGGAGACAAAGCAGTGTTGTGTAGCTTCAGCATGTAGCGTTCTCTCTTATGTGCATGTTTGAGTAATGTATGGTTCAGGTTTTCACATAAATAAAAGGTCATTCATTCAGGCTTTCACTGAAGTCATTCATAGAGATGGATTCATAACTTAAGTTCAGTTTTTCTGTTCAGTAATCAGATGTAACCATTATCTATCTGCTGAATATTAACTAGAGCTGAAACAATGGGTTGAGTAATCTTGATGGAAAATGAATCAGCAACTACTTTTAAGCATTAGAGGTACACTACGCAGGAATTGTTGGTTATTGTTTGTAAAGACAACACTCAGACTTGCCCCTCCCCCCCTGCACTGCTTGTATGCACACTGAAAACAACTGTACTATTATGGGAAGGTTATACTGGTTGTAATGGAAAAGCTGATACTTTAGCAAACCAACAAAAGGCATTTGTTCAGGCTCATAGATCTAAGGACTCCCATTTTATTGTATTCACACTGTAAGAACTAGGAACAATCAACGCTGTTTTGGAAGATTTTCTTAGCTCAGTTTTAAAGTAGATACTCCCCCAGCACTACAGGACCCGTGAGTGACATAGATACACAGTGACTGGTTGAACAGAGCCAATACAGCACAGGCAACTGCCACTTTCAAAAGCCTATTAGCCGTGTTAACACGAGACAACACAATCAGCAGCTCATAAAAGAAAAAACACGGAAGAAAACATGGACAAATGGACCCACAGTAAAGTCCAGGCTTAACTGGGCATATTTCCAAGGTGGAAATACAACACAATTTAGACTTGTCAAAGTGAAAATAACAGTACTACACCAATTGCTGGCCGGCCTAGAATGCGTTTCTTTTGGCGGTACAAATACAAGCAGAAAAACAAGCCCCTGAAAGTATGTAGTTCTTCATGGAGCTCCCAGTGGGCAGTTCCTCTCAGGGAGTCTCCAGAACCGTTTGGTCAGAAAATGCCTTAAGCTACCTGCCGTCATCTACCTGTCCAACAGAAAACAGGCAAACTCTGTGTTGCTCTTCATCTCCATTGTCTCCTTCAGTGCTTGTGAGCTAAAGTGAAAAGCAGCCCCAGCTTCACGCTTTGTCTGCTTGGCAGTTCACCTCGCTGTATATGCGATCCTTTCGGCACTGTGTGCAGTTTTCGGCACCTGGTTGCTACCTTTTTCTGAAGTTCCCTTCTCATTTGCACGCTGTTGGCTGGGGGCTACACACCACTGCCCCAAGATTGCAGCACATGAACGTCCCAACCACAGCAAAATAAGAAGAAAAATAAGAATATACAGGCAGAGAGAAGGGTTTCTGTATATTAATACACCACCATACACACAAGTGGGTCATAGGTGATAATTCAAGAGAGGCATTACTTTTGTCTATAAATTGTTATGTAGGAATAATATGCGTTTAACAGTTTAAATCATTCTTTGGGCAAAAAGGTTAAACTTTACCAAGGTTTTAGCTTTGTAAATGTGAGGATTTGCTGCTTTTCTTTGTCTTTGTTTGACTGTTAATGGGTCAAAACAAGCAATTTTGAGATGTGACATAGAGCTCAAAGAAGTTGTGATGGACATTTTTCAGTTTCTGTTTTCTGATATTTTAAGGGGCAAAAAAAAAAAAAAAATTAAATAATGGGCAGATAAGTTAATAAGGAAGCTACTCGTTAGTTGCAGCACTTCTATTAACTGACTGATAATAATGAATGTCTTGAGTTTACCGGTGACTCAGTCTGGGCTGAATGAAGCAGTGCCCGGGCAAGTTGAAGAGCACATCCGGTTGTGTCTTCGCTAAGGTGGTTAAACTCCAGAGCATTTCACATGTGGGAATATTGAGTCAACTTTGGAAAATGACTATGACTCACCGCTGAATAAAGCTCAGGAAGAAAACGGCTCGAAAATAGACTTGTGTTAAAGCCGTTTCCTGACTTCTTCTTCTTTGTCACAGCAAACACTATCTCCCCATGTTGGTTTTTGCATAAAATAAACAACTCACATGCTTAAGATGTAAAACTCAGTCTATGTAAACATATTAAGCAATACTCTTTGTAGTGCCTTACATTGATGAAATGTAGGTATGAATCCTTCCCTCGGGGCTGTGTTTGACAGCTGCGGTGCCTGCAGGACTTTGTAACAACCTGTTGAATGAGTGTTTTTTCATGACAGAGTGAGCTCAGTAGTAGAGCTTGGTATTTATGAGGTTACTGGGTTCAACTTAAGTATTTCTTGCCCAAAGTCAGCCTTTACTTGTCCCTACACAAATTGCTTTATTTATTAGCTGCTATCAAATGACAACAAAGACTCAAGTAAATTGTCGTGAAGAACGGCCCCTTTTTATCCGCCTTGCACTCAGACTTGTGCTAAACTGTGCAATACATAGTTGGTTTTTGGCTGAGTTTGGCCCACATTCTCTAACACCACCCAACTAAACTCCTGTTTCCAGGATAATTGAAATGCTCACTAGCGCTTCAGCTCATAAACTTTGTCTTTACGCGCCGCCATTTTCTCGCAAGCGCCCAATCGGCACTCTGCATGTGCAGCTCTCAGCAGAGACGAAAAGAAAGCGAGATGACTCACTCTGAACTAATTCCATCTTTAGAGCCAGAAAAAACAATGTGTTTAATTATTTTTTATCACTTGCCAGATCATACAAGTGAGTAACTAGATTTACCAGCTCGACATGGTGCTTTACTTGCCCCGGGCAATTGGGCAGTCGTTATTGTTGAGCCCTGGGTAATTAGTCTGTCAGGTTAGAATATAGAGCCTTATGAAGCCATTGCAGTGACCAGGGTGATGGGCCGTGATTAGGCTAAAGTCAGAGCATAGATTCAACCGGTGAAGAAGTAAACAGCTGTCGGGTGTATCAGTTGTGGTTTGGTGCCTGGTTTGATACATGAGTAGTTTATGGTCTTTATATATAGCTATATGTATTTATATAAAGCCTACTAGTCTCAGCTCTCAGCCTTGGCTCTGTGTTTTGAGAGTAATCTTTGGTCAGAGTCGCTATTCGGTGCACAGTGTTGATCTGGCACACCCCTCACCTCTCTGCCTCACATGCCCGTCCTCTTTCACTCTCTTTCTCTCACTCTCTCTTCGTCCCCTGTTTTTGCTTCCTGCAACCAAGGGCAGAGACCTTAACTGTCAGCAGAAGCTTTCAGCTGCTGTAAATCACCTTTTTATGATTTTGCTTCTGTGTGTATGTGTCGTGCATGTCTGTTAGCTTTGTGTATTATGCATGAGTGTGTAGGTGTGCACGTGTGGGTCTGTCATGAGTGCTATGGCAGGCAGGCAGGCTAACCACAGAGGGCTGCCGTGAAGCTCTCACTCTCCTGACCTACTTTCCCTCCCGCCTGCCCACAGCTGGCGCCGAGTTAACGCACCAGATCAAATGCCAACCATTCCAGTCCCTTTCACGTTATTACTGCATTCTCCTGTAACCATAGTTTTTCTGTATTTAGTTTTTGTTGTGTTTTGATACTGAATAGGCTTATAGAAATTCCCCATATTGAGGTTAAGAGGATGTAGCTAAGTCTGTGAGTTGTTTGCGCCCTTCTTCTTGCTTTTGTGTGCAGTTGTCGAGTCAGCAAAGCCAAACTTTGGGAGTGGGTTCCTCCCACATCCAGCTGAAGGTATTACGGTTATGCACACAGTAGCAGCCTCCAATTCATTTTACAGGCCAGGAAGCCACCTCCCACCTACATACACTTACTAACAGCTCCTATTATGGAAACTAATATGGAAACCTAAATCCTTTGGGGTTATTTTTCTTGTGCGCAGCCATGGGTTAGGTTAAGTCTTTTCTTCTGATGTTTGAAGTCAAACAGTAGCTGCTGCACTTGGCTACGAAATGTGGCCGTTATTGAAGCAGATTTGTCAATACAGCATGTAGGAGGAGACAATGGCTCCCTGCAGGCACTGACACTGAAGGATCATCCAGACTGTCACATGTAAGAGTACTTCACCAATGGCTTGTTTCATGAATCAAAACAATGACCATCAAAGCACTTGATGGCAATGTTAAACAGCTCCAAAGGGTACTATATCTCCATTGTATTAATTTCCTGTGGCAGCGTGGCTTATGTTTAGTGAATACGTTGCACTAATGTCAAGTACTTATAAAGACATACTGTCTGTTTTTATTGGAAGGCACATGAGGGAGATATTTTAGAGAAGTCCAGCCCAGTCTTTGGCCAAACAAGCCCAGTCTCTCCACTCCCTCATAGAAGCTTCGTTGTTGTTTTGCATGCAAGAATGATTCAGAGCGTGCAGACCAGTTCCCCTTTCTATTTTGGTGGCCCTTACCTCGGGGAAGGAGCACTTCCTTCTGCTCTCCTCACGCTCACAGAGTCTTTATGAAGATTTGGAGATGTTCATGCAATGTTGATTCATATCAGTCGCTGTAATAATCTTTACAGTACAGCAGAAAAAGGTTTTAAGCATGCAGCCACCCAAACACATGTTTGTCAAGATCCTCATTCTATTATTTCCAGTTTTATTTCAGGAGCGTGACTTCATCTGACGTGTGAGACAGAGACAACCAGTTGAACAAAATGATTGTCCATATTTTTCTCTGGGATGACTCATTACAAATTGCTGGGCCTGAAGCAGATCAAGAAGGATGATGTAGGCTTATAATGTGGAATACTGTAAATGCACAAAATGATTTACCTCACCTAAAATGAAATAGCTGGGCATTGCAATGATATAGCTCCAACGGCTTCTTGTCTGAACTGACAGAGAGGCTGGGGTATATAGAGCAGGGGCCTGCCAAGCTACTCGTGACACTCTCGGCTAAAAGGGGATTATGAATTGTTAAGCAGGGCACTGGGCCACCGGTATTATCGTAAGTGCGTGAAGTGGCTTGTCTCATTAAAACCCGGGCTGATTGATCACACTCCTACCAACGTCAGCGATTAACTTTCTCTGCACTGCTCTCTTGTTGAAGTCGAGGCCCATCTCAGGGTGTCTCTGCCTTTGTGCTGTGGCTGTGCTCTGACCGATAGTAAACTTTGAGGGAATGCGAGAACTTCCTGTCGATGGCAAGCGCTCACTTCAACAGATGGTTTCAGAAAGAGGAAATTCGGTCTGCCCGCACTGCCGTGCAGCTTTGATTGGTTTGCGTCTGGCAATCCCCAAAACAGATTTGTAACTTGTTTCATGGCTTAGTTGAATGTCATCCACTGATTTCAAATTGAGTTTAGAGACAACACTGAAAAGCAGTGACATCGCTTCAGGCCTGCGTTGTTGTTGGAAACATATAGTGGCTGCAGTAATTGGATTTGAACTAGTAGCCTACAGCCACCTAGTAAAGCTGTCCTGCTGACACCATCCCAGTGGGCCAGTGAAGGACAAACTGGTTACCCTCCACACCCTCTGACATCATTGTCATCATCACTCTGGACTCATTAGCCTCCTCCACCCACCCCTTTGGTTACAACGGCCTCCTTTGGAGCTTGAAGGGCTTTTGTTTGTGTATGTGCATAATATACTGTATGTGTGCACTGTTGTAGCAGTACGTTAAGGAAACCCCACATAAATCTGTGTGTGACAGATGGCATGCATGTTACATCATCACAGCGGCACAGCTTTTGTATGAATTGTATATATTGTATGACCCTTCATCACCCAAGCCACTGCTGACCTAGATCCCAACAGCAGGTACTCAGACAGGCTGGTTGAAAGCAAAAATAGCTTGTAGGAAACAAATGCAAATTGTAAACCACGGTGACTCGTGAGGTTTGTCACAGCACAATTATCTGCAAAGAGAATACACAGAAAACACATTTTGAATTATTGCCTATCCTGAAATGGCTGCAATGAAGCATTCTTTTAAGCTGTGTTTCTATATTTAGTCTCTAATTGCATTGATTGCCTTTGTTGGCAACTTAAGGACAGTGGATTGAGCTGTAAACACAATATTGACATTATTAGCACCTTATAAAGTTGCTAAGGCAAACTTGTAGCGAAGTGTTGCCTATTTACTCATTCAGCAGGCACAACGTTTATTTGGAGTTAAGTTTCTGGCCAGGGGCTTTTTGGAGTTTGCATGTTCTCCCCTTTTCCTGCCACAGTCCTAAGACATGTAGATTAGCTTAATGGGCAACTCTAATTTTCCAAGTCGACTCAGAGTTGCCAGTTTTTACAAAAATTCTTCTCTCTCTCTTTTTTTTTTTTTCCCCCACCTACAATCATGAGAGATGTATGATTAATGGACTCCACCCACTTCAATCTAGCGAGAGATTCATTTTAGCATCCCAAGTTGAAAGAGAACTGTTGTCGACATTGCTGCATTCAGCACGAGGACAGCAAAGAGAAACAAGTCCTCTGTGTTTTTTCTATTTCAGTTACAGTCCGCTTTCTGTCTGGCATTTGGCATTGGGCGGGAGCGAACAGTGGGTTTTTAGAGCTTTCTGCAAAAAAACAGTTGCTGGCCACTGCTGCAGATGATGCTGATGAGATTTTTGGGATGGAACCAAATTATAAAGTTATGGGCTGTTAAACCAAAACAATGCAGTGAAAGAGGCTTTGAGGGAAATTGCAGAGTTGGGTGATAATACTGTTGGATTATCACTATTGGCAGCCTTTGTCACATTACGTCATGTAGGCGTCATGTTATAATTTCACATACAGATTCTGTATAAAATGTGGTAGTACAACAAAATAAAATGCACCACAAATCTAATGAACAAATCTCAACAGTTGCCAAATTAAAAGTAAATTAACTAGCAGTTTTAACCATTATTAAAAAGTGACCACTATGGCTTAACGTGTTACACCTCGTTCCCTTCTTGAAAAATCTAAAAATATGGAGTTGTTTTCCTGTGTGGGATCAAAGATGATGCTAAACAGTGATATATTCTGGTAATGACAGCGCAACTTAACAGAAGGATGATCGTCAGTTCACCTGTAGTGTATTGGATTTGGATTTTTGATAGAGTTTATGTTAACTTTTTCCACTTTTACAGATGAAAGATTAATGCAATTTCTTTCTGTGCCTGCGTAGGTTGGGCTTTTTGTGAGTTAGAATGATGACTCCAATTTCCAAGTCTAAAAACACAGCTCTTTGATTTTTTACTGTCGCTATAAATAGTTAAAATAATGTTCCTTCTGCTCAGGTTGTCCACTTCAAACAATGATAAACTGTGCACACACAATATGGAGTGTGATTTGTTTAGTGCTTGGCTGTAACTACCAAACTGAAGTTAAAACCTTTTGTTCCTCAAAACTTTTGGCAAAGTCTCGTTGCAGAATGCGATTTAAAAAGCAGGTAGTCGGTGTGTTTGAAAATGGTGGTTTTTCTGGATTTCCAAGGATTTAGTGACTGTGTTCTCAATTAAATCTGCCCCGTGTTTCACCTCTCACAGCTGGGCCAGGAGGGAGCTGTTCAGTGAGCCCCCCACTTAGTGGTGTGATCACCTCTAAACCAACCCAAAGATTCAGGGGTTTGAATTTCAGCTGTACAGAACAATGCAGAGAGCAGTCAAAGACACTCAGGAAATAAGAGCTCATGAACTGTCAGCACACAGTTGCACTGAAGACGAGTCATAAAAGGTAAATGGACAGACTTATTGACCACAGTGTGTTCTCAGTGGTGCTCAGAAAGCTCTCAGCCCTGTCATGGCTAGACAGCCTCCTCTGAGGTCTTTCTCTGATAGTTTTTTTTTTTTTTTCCCCAATCTGGCTGCTGAATGCTTTATGCTTTGCTTTGATGTTTCACTCAGGTTTTCCCATCCTGCTACACCCACTGACTGCTGGGGCCTGGCCTGCTTTCATGCTCATACCCTTGTGTTGTGTAACTTAAGAGTGAACTTGGCTCCCTGGTTCAAATCTGCATAAGAGTGTTAGCGTGCAGTGACAGTTCAGGGCAGTGCCTATCAGATAAAACAGTTTGTTGTCATTGCAGAGGCAGACTGTTGGACACATGGATAGACAGACACAGTTGTTGCACGTCTTGGGCTCAATATCCTCTCAGTGTGGGCGTTGTTGTTGCTGTGGCCACTGGGTTAGAAGGGGGGTGTGGACCTCTGGTGCATGGATGCTGCAAAGCCTGACACCCTCTAGTGGTCGTTTTCAAGACGTGCATCACCTACCACTGTTGACTGGGTCTGGAAACATTTGTGGTTCAATCAAAGGAAGAAGGGCAGTTTTATGACAACCACTGTATTTAGGATGTGACCACAGATAGTCCGATAATTTAGGCTTTAAAGGCCCAAACGGGCACAATGGGTCTCACTTTCCTTCACTCACGATGTGGAGAACCAAGGTAAAGTTGAGGTAAAGCAAGCACAAGGAGCACATTGAGTATTATGGGAGTGTGTGTAGTGTATCTGTGTAGTGTATCTGTGCAGTTTATTTCAGGTTTTGGCGCAGAGTTGTAAATATGAACTGCAGCTGAACTCTCAAAACACAGGATGCTTTCAGGAGCCGGGACAGGCTGTATAAATGGCATACTGTAGACATATAGTATATGACATGGATTTGACTGATATGTATGTGCAGCTATTTTGTAATATGAGGGCTGCACAGTTAATTTGGTGCAGACCCCTGCAAAAATCACATCTTTTTTTTTTCTTTCAGTGAAAATGAAATGTAAAAATTACCATTCCTACTAAAATCATGGCTCACATCGCACTCACTATCGCAGCCCTATGTGATACCTAAGATCATTTATTGCACTTCCTCATTAACAGTAGAAGTCAATTCAGTGTTTTGTCTCTGTGGGTAAAATGTACTTATGTTTTTATAGTTGAAGTTTGGAGTTTTCCTGCAAACAAACAAAAGTTGTGTTTAGATTCAGTGTTACCAAAGTGCATTTGTGTGTATCCATGCAGTCCAACAAATATGAAAACATTTCCCTCCTAATAAAACACTTACAATACGGATGTTCCTAACAATTAATTCCCATGATGCTGAAACGGAAGTTTAAACTTAGACTGGTAGACTCATCCAAAAGTTAGACAACACTCAGAAAACATTCACAATTGAGGGCAATTTAATGTGTAAGGTTAAACATTGTCTGACAAAGTACTGCATATAGGAACAATTTAAAATTGATAATTACATTTTTCAGTAACCAAACTGTGTTTTAAATGCCGCTGAAATGAGCAGCACTTCTTGTATAAACAGTGCACATTATCCTACAAAACATGACAACAACTCGCTCTCTAGAAAAATAAATCTTGAGGAAACATGCTGGATTATTACAACATATATTACAACTACATTTTCATTGAGTTGACTAGCTAATTGTGCACATTCCTCACTTGGAAAGCCGTTTTTCTCTCAAATTGTGAAACTGGCATCTTACACATCCATGTTTAGAAGGAGCAGTTTTCTTCTTTCCTGCGTTTACTGCACATTGCTGCATATCTTGGCATTACAGCCACCAGTAGATCAGGAATTTGTACTCGTCACCACCCACACATGTATGCTCATGTGTGTTCTTATGCACATGGGAACCCACTCATAGAAAACAGCTCCATAGCGCTACTAGAGGAGTGACTGAATATTCCTTACATTCCTCTGCTCTGTCTCCACCCTCTCTCTCCTCTTCTGCCTCCAGACAAGAAGTCAGTGCGGCTACATCCTCTCCACAGGGAAAGAGCGGGACTCATAAAATCTGCCTGGTGTGCTCTGATGAGGCCTCAGGCTGCCACTACGGCGTTCTCACCTGTGGCAGCTGCAAGGTCTTCTTCAAGAGAGCAGTGGAAGGTAGAAAGCCATAAGACATCATTATTTCCTCACTGATTTATTCATCGCCTGTGATACACTCATTCATCACTAACCTGTGTCACTTCAGTTTGCCCAAATGTGGGAGTCATTATGATTTGAAGTTGGAGGCGCTATCATTACAAAGTAAAGGACTGTGATACAGCTAATTAGTTTTTTCCCCCTGGAGTGTTTGCCACAGCAGTGAAGGTAAATAACAGATTAATCTTCCTCTTCTGTGTGCCTCAGGGCAGCATAATTACCTGTGTGCTGGGAGGAACGACTGCATAATAGACAAGATCAGGAGGAAGAACTGCCCGGCTTGCCGCTTCCGCAAGTGTCTGATGGCAGGCATGAACCTGGAAGGTACACATTATCCTCTTCATCCTCACCTTTCCTCTTTATTTCACTTCCCCGAACGTTCATCCTTGTATTCTCCTCTGCAGCGCGCAAAACCAAGAAGTTGAACCGCTTAAAGGGCACCCAGCAGAGCAACCCGCCCGAGCTCACTCCTTCTCCGCCAATTGAGGCAAGGTCCCTTGTACCCAAGTGCATGCCTCAACTTGTTCCCACGATGCTGTCCCTGCTGAAGGCCATCGAGCCGGACACCATCTACGCCGGCTATGACAGCACCCTGCCCGACACCTCCACCCGCCTCATGACCACCCTCAACAGGCTGGGTGGCCGACAGGTCATCTCTGCTGTGAAGTGGGCCAAGGCTTTGCCAGGTTAGTGGTGCACTCTGCCGGTAGGAGTGTAAACTTGTCCTTTGGAGTGGGTGTAGACTGTGTATATTTAGATTAAGATGGTTTATATTGGTGAGTTTGCAAGGAGAAGGATGTGACATATTGAGGTTGATCTGCAGGTGCAACAGGTTTCAAAAGAAAACTTAACATTTCTTTGTCGTAACATTGAACATAGATGTACGATACTGCCATTGCTCCTCTGTCTGCAGTGACATCTGTGTTTATGTAAACTCCAGTATTTAATTGTTGCACTTGATATCCCAGAAAAAAAGTCAAACCTGCACAAAGTCAAGTTAATGATTAGTGCTGTCTTCAATGTTTGGTATCTGGTGTTGTGTGACACCACACACACAACTCAAAATATAGCCAGTATGTGCAAACACATTTTATTTTAACTACGCACAGAAAATTGCAAGCATGAGTATTTTACAAGTGTTAGAAAAAGCAGGAGATGTTGTCATGTATTGGTGCGGCGCAAACAGGTGTCTGCTCTGTGTAAACAAACACTGGCACTACATCTGGATCTGCTTCATCTGGGGCTAGCTTGACACGTAGGCACATTTGCTAAACAGAGTGAAGTCTGATTAATGACTACCATACACTGAAAGACCTCTGACATACTTTTAAAAGAATAAAGTTTGACGCCCTCTCACATCTGAAGACAATGTGAGTTTTTTTGTGAGACACTGTGAGATTTTGCAAACACTGGGGATCCTGCAGGGTCACTATTTGCAAGACTACAGCTAGATTCCTTTCGAAATTATTTCTGATCCTGCTTTTGGTGGAAAATATTTCGCCAGACTCTCTAAAACAGATGTGACAAATTAACCATTCCTTACATGTCCTCAAAAACAAATAACTCTAGAAACTCAAGATAAATGGTATCATATATTGACAGTATTCCTGCCAATGTGGAATAATTCCATAAAGAGAATTTGCCTACAAAATTTACATTTTGGATTTTGTTGCTTCAGCCGTCTACCAGCCTCTGTCTGTTAGCCGCGCTACTTTAGTGGGGGAGACTGTGAGTGAGAGGTGAACCATTTCAAAAATTAAGGTTTCTCACTTAAGTAACTGCTGTTAGTTGGATTAGATACACACCAAATTAAACACAAACTCTTGTCCACTCCACAACTCCACCAGTTTCTCCATCTTTTCCAGTCCACACCCCACTTTCCATCAAAATTAGCACATGTAGGCAGGTTTTTTAAACATGGGTAAACCCACTAAAAATAGGCTATGGACTCCCTTTCCCATTGCCAGTACACAAGAGCGCTGAAAGAGCATCTCTTTCTGTGTGTGTTGGGTTTTCTTTGGTGTGTCACGTTTGGTGTCATGGACAGGCCAGAAAGCTGCATGGAGCCCTGTGAAAACTTCACTGTGGTTACTTCTTTTTATTTACCTCTCACTCATTCAGTCTTTCTTTCAAACTCAGTGCAGACTGACTTGGATTGATGTTTGAGTGCTGCTTGGGCGGAGAGGGTGGTATTTTGTGGTGGCACATTATTGCATCTCACTGGTAAAGGTGCTAAAATTAGCGCATTCACCCGGATGTTGTGTTTCCATTGGTGCCGATCACAGCCAGAGGGAATAAATATCCCTGACCACTGCATAGTCATTTGCCCTTGGTTTGAATGCCAACTGTAACCTTTCCCTTTACATCAAAAGTGATAGTGGGTGTAAGTGGGTTTTTTGTGCAGTGGGGAAGGGGAGCAAGAGAACTGAGACACTTGTTTTCTAAAAACTTAAAAAAAAAAAAAAAAAAAGACTAAAAATGTACAATAATATTGAACATGTCTGATTTTATCAGAATTCAAGACAAGAAAAAGACAGACTTAAAGATCCTGTGTTTAGGATTTAGGGGCAATGTTGGCAGAAATTTTGTAAATATTCATAACGAATGTTTTCATTAGTTTATAATCACCAAAAAATAAGAATTGTGTTTTTTGTAACCTAGAATGAGCCGTTTTTATCTACATACAGAGCGGGTACATTGAGGTCATCATGTTCTTCTACAGTAGCCAAGAACAGACAAATCAAACACTGGCTCTAGACAGGGTCATTAGCATTTTGGCATTGTCTTGTAGTCACTGTAGTTCTCCTATAGCTTGATACACAGTAGAAATTTCAGGTCTGCAACCTTAATTCTAGATGCCACTAAATCCTACACACTGGACCTTTAAGACAATGCAGATAGAGTTTTATGACCACCTCACACCAAACAGTCAAGATCATGATGCAACTGATAAAGATCATATTTTAGTGCACATCAAAATGTTATGCTGTATTTATATTTGGTTGATTTTTGTTGTCACTGTCACCACCACACTCTCCGCCTCAGGAGTCATTTGAGATACTTCCATGTCCTTCACTCAGGTTTCAGGAACCTGCATCTGGACGACCAGATGACTCTGCTGCAGTGCTCCTGGCTCTTCCTCATGTCTTTCGGTCTGGGCTGGAGATCTTACCAGCAGTGCAACGGCAACATGCTTTGCTTTGCACCAGACCTCGTCATCAACGAGTATGTATCAAACCATTTTCAGTCTACGTCTAACCCATGTTGTGTAATGTGATACAGAAAGTAGTACCACAGTAATGTGTTTGAAATCCTCCAGATTATGTGTGTCAGTGTTGCCAGTATTTTGTGATGATTAATAGTGAAAGTTAGAACATACCACGGCCTGGTTAATGGAGTCTTTGCACCTCATATAAATCCAGCGCTGAAGTGATATTTTCTAGCCTATGATATTTTTCTTTTTCCATCAGTCAGCCAACGCATACATCTGTTTGTTTACATATATCAGTGCAGCTCTCTGCTCTGTGCTAAATGTGTCGTATCTCCCGAGAATCAAACCATGTCTGTCAGCTGTCATCAGTAATCAGCGTTTCATCCCTCGTATAGACTTGATGACTCCGTTTGTAAACAGCGCTCTGAATGTGGTGAGCAGTCAGCAAAGCGACCATGCTTAGGGCTGTAATAGGCCTTTTGATTAGTTTCCTCTTTTTTTTCATAATCACAAGCTGCAAGTTAATATGATCATAATTAATATCTGATGATGCTCTCTATTTGTCAGTCAGCCTCCAAACAAAACTCAACCGAGGCCTTTGCATTCGATTTTAACAGCCTTCAGACAGTCTCAGTTTGGTAAAAGCTTTTTGCAATTTTGTTTTCAAGGATGTTTTACAAATTACCGCTAAATATGTGGCCCTGGTGTTTTGGGATGTTGTTAATAATGATAACGAAAAGGTTGAGTTTTGATTTATTTTTCTTTGGGTCTGTTTAGTAAAAATGTGTATTGGGCAAATGTAATCTATAATGTTCTCAAGATACATTTAGATGCAATCTTGTAAAATGCAGTTTTGATGAGAAACTTGAATAAATACAGTCTTTGAATGAGAAGTTTGTAGATGTTTCACAACAATATAAAATAGATATTAAAGAGGGGATGTATGGTAAACAGGCTTTTGAAACATTTTCTTACTGTTTAGGAGGATAAATAACATCAAACACAAAATAAACAACAAAAATCATCAGCACCGACTGTTAGCCATTGGCCAAAATATTATTTTAAACATCAGTATCACCCCAGAATTTCACCCACCCACCCTTTAAGACAGTGGTGTGGCCCAACCCTTACTTGTGGTCGCTAAAGCTTCACAGGGGGTCGCGAGGCTTTCTTGACTTTAAGGGTTGTGAGAAAACTTTTTTAAAAAAAGTATACAATAGGCCTTTACCTCATAATTGCATGCATTTCTTTGAAGAAAACTGTGAAATTGTTAATTTTAAAGTTTATATATGAACTTAAATCTCACCGGATAAGGGCACAGTAAAGACCTGAACATAAGATATAATCACAGTCCATCTTTCTCCGCTCAACAGTCTCCTGCCTTAGAAAAGTACGCAGTTAAAACAATCAAAAAGCCAGTAGAACAATGGCCAATCATTAGGGAGAAGAAGACTTCGAATTTTTGAAAAGTGAAGCCTATTTTGTATGTATGATTGTTTAAATTAAAGATAATAATAATTATACAGACCGAGAATCATGTAAAACGTGATCATGCAATATTCAGGGGACATAATCAACTTAAAATTCATTCAAATCGCTCGTTTAACTCAAATTTCCTGCAGTTATTGCACTCAATATTTGGATTCATTGTACAGTTCATCAGTTGGTCTGTACTGCTATTACACAATAAATATAATTTGAAACATCCATAAGATATGTCGCTTAGTTGGGGGTCGTCAGCTTACTTTGTGATAGAAAAGGGTTCTTTTTAGGACAAATGTTGGGCACTGCTGCTTTAAGAAATGAAAAATCAACCCCTTACCATAAATTCCAAGACTTTTTGCAGGAGTTTGTCCCCACTTTCACCCACAATATTACTTCATCACCGAGATGACACTTAGTCATCTGAAATATGCATTCTCAGCCTCCTGGAAGAATGATTTAAAATAGGATCCACAAATTGTTTGCAGCAAGACCTTGAACATTTAATCTACAGAGATATTACAGGGAGCTGCTTCATCTCCCTGATTGAAGCTGCACAAGCAGCCCTATCAGTCAACTATGACTTAAAGAGCTGTGCTGTTAAACCGTTTTTTGTCTGATTCCACCAGGGAGAGGATGAAGCTGCCCTACATGGCCGACCAGTGCGAGCAGATGCTGAAGATTTCCAGCGAGTTCGTCCGGCTGCAGGTTTCCCACGACGAGTATCTGTGCATGAAGGTCCTGCTGCTGCTCAGCACAGGTCAGACTTTTTACCCTAGAGCAGTTGAACCACTGTCTTTCATTATCTCATGTCCAACGTGGCATTGTGTTAATGCAATCATTACAAAAGCTATTAACTCCAATCCAATACCGCCTATAGTGGCTGAAACATAATATTGATATATGCACAGGACAAAACATCACAAAAAATCACATCACAGCACTTTACCGACTCATTAACTGACATGCAGTTATCACAAATACGAACTAAATCTTCATATCTTATCTCTAAGGTAATCTAGTGCAGGAGAATTAAAGACATAAACAAAGACTCAATAATTAAACAGATTAAAATCCTATTTGAAACCATAATTGCAGGTAGCTTTAACACAGCTCCTGGGGGTGTGCTGCTTTTGTTCTGGCTCCTGGAAGTACTCTGTGCCACTAAATATTACTGGGAGTGCACCCTGAAAAAAAACAACCCTGATTTATATTAATCAGTCGCCCTTTTTACGCCCTTCACTGCCTGGACATGATCATTTAAAATGTAAAGAACGTCCCCTCTCTTTTGCAGTTGACAGTACATTATCCTTATCTCTGTCCCAGATGTTGACTTCTTGTTTCTCCTCTGCTGCAGTGCCAAAGGACGGTCTGAAGAGCCAGGCGGTGTTCGATGATATTCGGATGACGTACATTAAGGAGCTGGGGAAAGCCATCGTGAAGCGCGAGGAGAACTCCAGCCAGAACTGGCAGCGTTTCTATCAGCTCACCAAGCTGCTGGACTCCATGCATGAGGTACAGAGACCCAGCACACAAAGACAAAACACATCCTCTGACATCAGCAGTACATGTTATCAGCAGGCAGTCATTGACCAGCTGCATTCAGCAGTTTTCTTGAAGGGATAGTTTGGATCTTATGAAGTGGGGTTGTATGAGATACTTATCTATAGTGTAGTACCTACAGTGGATGTCATTTGGCAGGTGACCCAGTTTGGACAAGCAGGTAGGATTACCACGATGGAAGCCGTATTTTAGCCACCTAAAGAAATCTGATATCAGTTGACGTGTGCACTATATTTAGATCATTTTCACTGCTTTACCTTGCTGACAGCTCCTTCCAACGGGCACCTGAAGCTGTTATCTCTGCTCTCTTCAAAGCACTAGACTCCTTTAACAAAAAGAGTAATTTTACCTTACAAAACACAAGAGGTACTGCTCTGCCACTGCCTCAATCAGTTAGTTAGTGTTATTGTGTGACTCTGGTGTTTTAAAGGGTTCGTATGGATTTACCAGAGTCACACAATAACACAAACTAACTGACTGAGGCAATGGTAGAAAAGCAACTTCTGTGTTCTGTGAGGTAAATTTACAGTTTTCCTCAAAGGAGTCTGGTGGCGTTGTAGAGAACATAGTAAAGTTTCAATTCAGTTCCCTGGTGGAAAGGGCTGTCTGACGGAAAGGTGGAGCAGATAAATATTCTAAATATGGTGCACACCTTAACTGATACTGATTTTGTTTTAGGTGGATAAAATCTTAGACTGAATAAATAATAGACACCACCCATTGGTTTGTGGGCAGCTATTTTGAAGCCTTGAATTTGGCACTTCGGCTGTGGCCATCTTGGTTTTTTGGAGCCATAAGTTACTCTATCAGGACAGCTCACTCTAGCTCAGTTTCTCACTCAGTCACTCTAGCTGCCCCACTCTTAAATATGCGCAACTTTGCGCCATAGTAAAATGTAAACGTATTAGTCATAGAAAAATTCTGCCAGAATTGTTGTCATGAATGTTGAAATAAGCCAAAGAGACCTAAACTGATTTTTGTACCAGGCTGTAAACATGTTTATTTCTGCTGTAAAGTTTGGCATCTTAACATGAGGGTCTATGGGAATTTACTGTTTTGGAGCCACCCTCAAGTAGCTATTCGATAAATTGCAGTTTTTGGCACTTCCACATTGGCTTCATTTTTCAGCCTCGAAGGTTTGGATAAAGTGTGTTTTGCTGCGGCTGCTGTCCATAGCATTATAGCGTAGCTTGTGTGGTGGTACTCCTGCGTGCTTCTCTAAACTGGGGCCGTACTGACTGCCATCTGTTGTAGGTACTATATTGACTATGGAGAAGTACCTCATACAACCCCACTTCAAAGAATCTAGCTTTCCCTTTTATCCTTAAGAGATGATTCTGATCTGTGATCAAGCTGATGTTGTTAGTTTAAAACATTTGAGCAGTTCAGAGAAAAGTTTTTCCTATAATGCAAAATTACCTTGATTTGTAGTATTTGCTACGGTTATAACAAATGGGATGTAACTTCTCTTCCTTGTGCTAATTTTGTGGAACCAGGCCTTCATTAATACAGAATGCTCTAACAGAGAAATGTGTCTCTCCCTGGTATTTGCGTATGTGATGATAATGACCAATTAATGTCTCTAAATGATGACTGCAGTTGAAATGTATGTACCATCAGATCAACTTCAGATATAATGTACGCCAGTATCAAGATACTCACTGTGTGCTTTTGTGTCAATTACCCACTCTCTGTGTGTCTGCAGCTGGTCGGTGGACTGCTCAGCTTCTGCTTCTACACCTTTGTGAATAAATCCCTGAGTGTGGAGTTCCCGGAGATGCTCGCCGAGATCATCAGCAACCAGTTACCAAAATTCAAGGCCGGAAGCGTCAAACCTCTCCTCTTCCACCAGAGATGACTGTGCCCCGTAACAGACACAATGCCTTAAAATCCCACCACATCACCTCACCAATTTCTCCCCCACCCCAACTCCCAACCCACCCCCCAAAAAGCGATGATAAAAGAAACGAGGATCCAAGGCGAGGAGCGAGCAATGTTCCTGGGAGCGAGTATGCAACTTTGTGTAGTGGCTTACAAGTCTGGAGGGAGAGAGACTGGAGACGTTTGTGTAGAAACCAGACAGCGAGCACAGAGGTTTGTTTTGTTGAGCAGTCTAAGATGTTGTGTATAACAAGTAGGAAATGTTTGTAAGATAAAAGATAATCACAAAGAGATATAGGCTAACATCCACGTTGTCTCAGGTTTCTTACCTTCAAATACAGAACGATATCTAAGGTAGATAAAACAAATATCTATGTACAGGTTCTGATAGTATTTTCTACATTTTCAAATGGTAACAGTTTATACAATTTTCCAGGTCATTGTTACCTGGAAAGGTAACAAGCTTAATTAATAACATGCTCTTAAGTAGGCTTTTAGACTGTATGTTCCTCTTTTAGTTTTTATAGGTTCTAAAAAAAAATGTTTATCAGTCATATGGGGAGAAAATTCTGTTTTCCAGTCATTTAAAAAGCGTATTTCATTGCTTTGGACGTAAGAAAACAATTCTGTTGGATTGTTACTCGACGTCCATCGTTAAAAGGATGATTTCTCCCAAGAGCCGACCTCTTCCAGGTTTACACACGTCTATCATAAAAGGGAAAAAAATATGTGCCTTTTTTGCTTCAAATATCATCTTAGCCATCTCTTCCTTCCTGTTAAAGGTGTGGTCTCTTTAACCCACCATGGTCTACCTTCATCGTATCTTGATTGTACTCTTTATGTTACATGCAGTCGCAAGTTTTCCTTTTTTTCTAAATGGCTGTGTTTATCTTTAGAAGTGGCAGCTCGGCCCATCCTCTGCGTGTAGAAAATGATCCTCACCTATAAGACAGAATATTCGAAGCCTGCTTCCTTTCACGCAATCTCCCGCACACTCAACTCCTTAAGTGCGATTCAAGCACTTTGTACCCTGCTAAAGGCTTTAAAAGACTGTGAAGAAAGACTGTTACGCTGTACCAGTCTTTGCTATATGACTTTAGATGGAAGTTTGAAAAACTTTTCTATAGGACGTAGCCGACTTTGATGTTTATTTTAGCCCCCAATCCTGTCCCAATAGTCTAATAATGGAATGTGTTAGATACCTGCGTCTACCAATCAGAGAAGAGAGGGCATATTTTATTGTGTTTGCAAGATTGTCTTTTTTTGTTTCATCAGGAAAACAGATTTCTGTGGTTCTAACATGGTCAAACTGGTTGGAAAATAACCGTCCTTCATTTTTTTAATTCTTTTTACGGTCTGTTTTGTAAAACTGACAAACATGGAGTCATGATCTTTCTCTGACAGTGTGTTGGAGTACTTTGGATAGTAACTTACTGAAAGCCTTTGCATTGTCGCGTTGCTATATTTGTTAAAGGAATAGTTTAATGTCCCGGGAGTTGCATTTATTTGCTTTCATGCTGAGATAGATGAGAAGACTGACACCACGTGTATGTTTGTAGGGTAAATATGTAGCTGGAGCCAAGAGCTTGTTAGCTTTAGCGTAGCATTAAGACGGGAAATGAGGAAAATGGCTGACCTTGCTCTGTCAGAAGGGAGCAAAATCTGCCTGCCAGCACCTCTAAAGCTCGGTTATACTCATGCTATATATCATTTGTTTAATCTGTATGAGTAATAGCTTTTTTCTTGCATTTCTATTCATCCTGCCCAGTTGCATATAAGCAGATAGGCTTCATTAATAGTTTTATACAATTTGTAGAATTAGATTTCAGTGGAGGCTGCATAGGATTGTTTAAAATGCATGTAAACCAAATATGTGAAAACATGAGAACATTTGAATGTTTGAAATGGAACAAAAAAAGATATTGGGTACAGCCCCACATAAAACAAAGAATACAAACAACAATTTGCAGTTTTTCTGGAGTTATGTGCTGAACTATTTGTGCGTTACATTACGCTTATATGTCACCTCGTTTCCCTAACTGGCGTCTCTTGCTCACGTCTTAGCTCCTCCCAGCAAGGATGAGAGAGAGAGATGCGAGTAAAAGACACGAGGGCGGTGGATCCAAAGCTGCCAAATGAGAAATGCTTGGTTCCATAGTGTCAGTCTAAGGCTGCGTCAGTTGCTGTGCCAAATGTAGAGGTGCAGCATTTATACACCACGTCACTTACGTTGCTTAGGATACACTCATGTTTCCTTGCTTTAAGTTTCTCCAAAAGCCTCCTCTCTCCACCCCTGTGAAGTCCATTTAAGGTATGGGAAGATGATGAGGAGAAAGGACATGAGGAAGCATATGTTAGCATAATGAAAAGCAGCCTGTGTCTTTGCCAAGACTAGTTACTTCCTGGAGTCTCCACGAGATGAAATAGTCCGGCACATAATTCCCAGTAAAACAGATTTTTCTTTAAGTGTTCTTCAGTTTTGGTAGTGATTAAACAAATGAGATGAAACATGTATTGCTGAGCTGCAGAGCTAGCAAGTACATTCTGTTGCCTTTCGACAGAGCCAGGCAAGCTGTTTCCCCGCCTGCTTCCAGTCTGTATGAGCTAACTGGCTCCTGGCCGTGGCTTCATAGTCTCTATACAGGCATGAGAGTACTATCAGTCTTTTCATAACTCTTGACAAGTGAGTGAATGAGTGCATGTCCCAAAGCGTTGAACTCTTCCTTTTTAAAATGAACGGTTTGTATAATAGACAGCTTGTGTATACAGCTTTTTGGATCAGGCAGATTCATTACCCTGTAAACCTCCCACAGCTGCCAGTAACCTACGACCCCTCCTGTTGAAGCCTTCTGCTCCTTTAATGCCCCGTAGTCACCTTGTCTTTATGTCTGTGTGTTTAGTACATTTACACGTTTATTTGTCTGTCCGTTAGTCGAGCCCCAGTGTTCGAAAGCACTTAGCATCAGTCACCTCACTGAGTCATGTCGTAGTGAAAGCGTAGCGTCACTGACTGGGGAGGCGGGCAAAATGGATCCTTTTTAATTCTCTGGGAACTATTTCAGTGCCAAACTCCAGTTTTGTCTGTTTTCAGTGATGCTCAGAGTTGGTCAGTGTTTTTTATCAGAAGAAGGAAATCGATTTTCCTGAGTTATCTGAGCTTCTGTCCGCCATATTGAGGTCATTATTAATGAGCGATAACCGAGCTGTATTCGTAACACAAGGCACTTACAGCAGTGATCACACAGAGTAACGTAGGTCTGTCAGTATCTGCGTGTCGTGTGAGTAAATTTGAAATGTGCTGTGACATTTTCACCAGTTGTCAGCTCAGTTTGTCTTGTTGTTTGTGTTCAAAGCACAAAATAATCCAGGTTTTGAAATGAATGTTAACCTTAAAGAGGAATTTATTTAAGTGACGCCCTGCCAATTTGAAATAATTGGATAAATATGTCAAGTGAGCAACTACAAAGTGCTCATTTCAATCAATCAATCAATTTTATTTTTAAAGCCCAATTGTCACAATTTAAATACAGAAAATTGTCTTGCTATCCCAACAAATTTAAAAGCACTCGTTATGAATTTTACTCCCGCGCTCAGGTTGTTGAAATTCACACAGTATGTGGTTGTCCATGTTTAGTCGCTTTATGTCTGGACTTTCAGAACCAAAACAGTCAGTTTCCCAAAATGTGTCTGCCTCTGTGATTTATGGTGTTACTCCTTTTCATTGTCAGGATTAGGAAAGTTGTAGGAATGTGCTGCCACTGTTGTCTTTCACACCCTGACTCAGAAGACAGATATTTACTATTTTTTTCTTTCTGATGTTTATTCAAAATAGTCAAAAACATCTTCATTAATTGCATAGGGGTTACTCATGGGTTACTTTCACATTCAGTGTATCCATATCTCTGCTGCTGCTGCTCTTCATTATAAATCGCACACTTGCCTCTTCTCACTCAAAAATGTATCCTTGCTTACTTTCTTGTGCATTTTTGAGGAGGACAACTAAATATGCAATAGAAACGACAGATTATCTGTCAACATCACATAACAGGATGTTGCTTCCTTTTCTTTTTTTGTTTTAATTTAGTCTTTTTTCCAGTATAAGCTATTTGCATACAGGAGATTCACAGTTAACATTATCTCTGCAGGCCAGATTTTCAGGAAAAGATACACTTCTTCAGTACACAGTCGACAGACTGCACACAATAAGCCTATTTGATGTTTGACTACAAGGTGACCAAAGCAAGCACAGACAAATTCAACACGTGTCCGTGTCAACTACGTAGCTCCTAGAGGACAAATGTACAGTTCTTTGTTTTGTGTATTAAACACATTTTCTTTCTTTCTTTCTTTCTTTTTTTACTCTAACATGACAGCTTTGGTCAAATTGTGTAATACTGTGAATAGGATAGGAGTCAGTCTATTTCACACACAAACTGTTTGTGAAAGTAATCAACCAGCTTGAATCTAAAAAAAAACAAAACAAAAAAAGATTTGCACTACCCAAATATTGTTTGAAAATCTATTTTGTATAAAACATATGCAGACATTAACTTTTCAGAATTATCAAGGGCAGATCATGTTTCACTGGTATATGCTTTCTCTAAAAATCGAATAAAAAAAAACATTTGTTTTGCTTACAAATTTGAATATGTACATATAATCCATTGTAAAGAAAATGTGGTGTATTTGTCTCCAAATAATAGTTTTTCTATACCTACCCCTGCTGTATTATTTCTCCTCTGTAGTGTGACTCCTGTTGATCTTTTCCTCCATTGATTAAAGGTCGAACTATATGTCTTTGTGTGGTACTTCCCAAAACAAGGAACTGTATGCTGATGTTTGCCATGATGTTAACTCGATGATACTGAACTATGGAAATGGTAAGCTCATTATAAGACACCTCTCATTATCACAGCAAGCACTTGTTCATCAAATAAATACGCTTCTCCATTCTGACACCTGGTTTATTGACTGTTGATGAAGGCTGTTGGAGTTTACTGGAATTCTGGTTTTGTTGAAGGACAAACAGCTGGCGTCGACACCTGTATCCCGAGGTTGGATCCAGCCTCCAGTCCCAGCACTACTTCAGAAGTCATTGCTGACTTTTTCCTTATTTAACCACGATCAAGACCTTTCTCTTATCTAAACCGTCTTAACCATATTTTAGTCGCCATCCAGTGAATTAAAATCAACTACTAAGATTCAGTTGGTGATTGTAACTGTACATTTAAGTATTGTACTTGAGGGACAGTTCACCCTAAAATCAGTTGTTGAGTCTTAGAGAGATCGGCCGTAGAGATGTCTGCTTTCACGCCAATATAATGGAACATGGCACTCAGCTTGTGGTGCTCAAAGTGCCAAAAAATATATTTGAAAAACTCCACAGCAATGTCTCTGTGCAGAAGCCATGACCCGGATATTCACAGACCTTGTTGTGAGCGGTTTAATGTAGGAACTGTTTTCTTTCTACCAAACTACACTCTCCAACCGTATCAATGCACAGAAGGAAGTGTACATCTACTCATGGACCAGAGGCTTGTAGATTTAAACATTAAAGGCATCCTCATCAACTAAGCTGTAACGTTAGCTAGCTCAGTGATGCTAGGTGGGCTAGCAGTAGATGTATTCTTCCTTCTGAGCAGTGATACGGTTGGCAGGTGTAGTTCGGTAGAAAGAAAATAGTTCCTACATGAAACTGCTCATAACAAGATCTGTGGATTATCTTGAGTATAACTGAGACATGATTTCTGGAAAGAGACATTGCTGTTGAGTTGTTTTTTTTATGTATTCAACCTTTATGTAACCATAAAAACCTCTTGAGATACAAAATCTCTTTTTCAAGAACACAGAATAAAAATGTACAGCTCTAAAACAAGCAATATAAAACACAAATAAGATCACTACAAAGAAAAACCAAAGAGTATGTTAATGTATACCCGAAGTGAACCATACAAACGCAAAAACGGGCAACTACACATGGTTACAATGACCAGCTAAAACACACTATGACATTGACTATGACAGCACAAGAATGCTTTGAAACAGCCGAGAGGAACCAAAGAGTGCAACTTTGAGTTCTTCCACATAAAAGGAGCTGCATACAGAAATGTTAAAATCTTATCGAGCCAAATGCTGCCTTTCCATCATCCAACACGGCAGAGGAAAAATATGTATTTTCTATGTGGGGTGAACTGTCCTTTTAAGTATATAATTGGGGGCACTTGTACTTTATCTGAGCATTTTCATTTTGTGCTACTCTTCACTACGACCCCACTGTATTTCAGAGGTAAATATTGTACTTTCTACTCCCCTGTAGCTTAAGTTACTTTTCAAATCAAGATTTTATTTGTGAAACCATTTCAGTTCATAAAAATCTGCGTTGTTATAGATGAAACTACCTAACAGCTCTACACTGACACCACCCAGATGCTGCTTAGAGGGCAATAAATCAGGAATAGCAAAGTCTTAGGGCTGCTGTGAAACTGCACCTACTTAGGGCAATAATAAAAAGGTTTATCTTGGGTGCGTCAGTACAATGGACAACCAAGAAAGGACGGCAGAGGAGATACCTGCACACCAATGCAACTGGGCTGGAAAGCCACGAAAAGGTTCACAGGCTGCGATCAGTGCAAAAAGAAAATTATTTAGGACATCCGTAAGTTTCAGTCCTTGGCTATCATCACTGCTATAATAAACCAGGGATAAAATTACAATAATAAACTAAACTAGTCCATACCCATTGGTAGCTTTGTCACCTTCTACCTATGCCAATCCTCTGCCTATGTGCAGTTTCACATAGATTGACCACGTCAGTGAGTAGAAAAACATGGAACAGACAAAATGACTGACTGACAGAATGACACACTGACAGTTTCTGTGATTATGTACAGCATACCATACCATGACTTAGTCATACCAAAAATTAGAAAAAACAACAACAACATTCGGCCACAGGAGGAGCCACAGAGATCGGTCGCATTTTAGCTGTTTTTAAGCATTTTTCTGTTGTTATAGCGCCACCCAGTTGCCAATTAGAGTTAAATTTCTCCAGTCACCTTGAGGCATCCTGTTCTCCATATCTTCCAAGTTTAGTAAAAATCGATATGGCGGTTAGGCCTAGATAAGAAATTAGCTCTCTAGCGCCCCCATTTTGTTTGATGGGGTCAATAATGGAGGGGTCCCCTAAGATTATGTGTGGTCATATGCCTACAAAGTTGCGTGGTGATCGGTGAAACCCTTGAGATGTTATACACCTTTATGTGATGAGCCACGCCCTCCGCAATATTCATTGCCTTATAGAAGCTCAGTTTTAGTAAGTTTTCCAACTTTTGCCAAGAGGGGACTTTAGATATTGGTCTCCAGATTAAGTTCACTGAGTTTCATGCAGATCGGTCAAACTTCCTAGGAAGAGATCGATTTTAAGTGTTTTTCAAAAAATTCAAAATGGTGGAAAATCTATAGAACCGGAAGTTATGGGTTCAAAGTTTGCAATTTCAATCGGTTACTATAGCGCCCCCCTTTGGCCAACTGATGTAATATTGCTTCATTCACATCCTCCCATGACCCTCTACCACTGTGCTAAATTTCACATGGATTGACCAAGTCAGTGAGGAGAAAAACGTGAAAAACACACACACACACACACACACACACACACACACACACACACACACACACAGTTTTCATCATTATATAGTAAGATAAGATAATAAATGAAATACTTTGAATGGAGCCATTTTGCACAATGAGTTCTTGTACTTATTTTATTTCAAGTACAATTTGCTGGTAATTTCTGTGTATTATTCAGGTATTGGCCTATTTTAAAGCAGTTAACTTGTAACAAAATCTTTGTCCCTGTTGTACTGCTACCTTTACTGAAGCAAAGGAGCACGTCTTTTACCACTGCTAACAATTATAATTCATATATTCATCATATAGGCTAGACCTGGTGTTGAATGGTGATGAATTACCTAATTGTTTAATAGCTGGTAAACAAAATAAACAAAAATACAACATTACTTAACTTATTTATTATCATTACTACACTATTATTGCCACACTAGCTCCCACAGGTGCAGTAGTCAGGGCTGAGGTCACTGATCACACTTCATTATCCCCGTTGGAGGCTGAGGCCAGGAGTCGGGTACGCGCACCCAGCTGTCTCTGTGATCTCTGCGCGCGTTCACGAGCATGTAAACACCTGACCACTGCAGGGGACTGATAGCGCTGATTTCCTTCTCACAAAAACCAAGCTCCCCCACAAAGCTCCCTGTTGGTGACACATCTGTGTGTCCTCCGAGCGGGATGACGGATGAGGAGGTGCTAGTGTCGGAGGAGCAGACGGTGGAGAGCGGCCCGCTGCGGGACTCCAGGCGGCTGACTCGGCTGTACTGCATGAATGGCGGACATCACCTCCAGATCCTCCCCGATGGGACGGTGCAGGGCCAGAGGGATGACGGGGACGCTCACAGTAAGAGACCGCAGCACGACACAGCGCACTTTACATCCAGGTCAGGCCTACAACATGATGCGTTCACTTCCTTTGCTGCAGGTGTGTCAGGTTCAAAGAGCAGGGGAAAAATGTGCACTCAAGAAACTCCATTTAGTTGAAAACGTGGAAGCCATTTGCTGACATTTAAAAGGGGGGTGCCGCTCATTTTAGGATTAGGAAGTGGCCTCTAGAGCATCCCAAGTAGGTGTGCGTTGCACAGGTGAAGGGGAGACTGGGGATGGTTGGCACACAGCTAATTTCTGGTCATTTGAAGGTCAAAATGCTTTCTTCACCTGCACTCTTCTACCAGGTTTAAACATATGAAAGTCACTAACTTCATTGATGAGGGTAACATTTCAGTTTTATAGTATCTTAAGTAAAAAAGTGGTCTGTGGAGTAGATGTATTATAAATGTGTTCCTTCTGGTTAACAGACAAAGGAATCAGCTGTGTTCATATAAGATTTGAAAGTCTGCGATGAGTGATGGTAGCTGGTTAACATCATTTCACGAAGTTGGGTCAAATGTAAGTGGGGTTGGTCGACCCACTGACTGTGCCAGCTAATTGTAAAATTAGCAACTGTATTTGTAGAGTTTAAAACTATCCTGTGAGATTAAACACACTGTTTATATTGTTATTTTTTTATTATTATTACTTTAGATGGTTAATGGCAAAAGTAATTAGACATACCTATTGATAAATCGCTCAAAAAAGTTGTTTGGTTTTTAAAAAGGGCCAGATATTCTATTATTCTATTATACTGTTGTTTTTGGTTTCTTGTCTGAATTAAATGGTCAAATAGTTTCCTTTTTTTTTTGCAACTATAGCATTTTAACACTGTGCCAATCAGCCCCGTAATGTAAGCCACTGGCATAAATGCACATAATGACTAATCACAACTAATTAAAAAGAAAACATTTGTGTGCATTGTCTAACATAAATTACCGTACAACTTCAATTAATAGCCCGGGCTAATATTTGGTTCAATCCCTGAAATAAACAGGCCTATATTTGGGACAGGCCTTTAATTCCACTCACACAAAACTGTTGCTTAGCAACAAAACATAATCAAATTGTTTAATGAAACCAGTATGAATATGCCCACCGACACAACACCACTTTATCCTGTAAAAACAATACTCAAAAATTGGATTAAAACCCTTCTGATCCTTTCAAATCTGAAGACTTACAGAGTAAAGGAGGAATGGACACATAATTTGAAGAAGCCACCAACCAGGTTTTATACATCCGAAGACCTTCTGTAAAAAAAAACAAAAAAAAACCAGACTTGTCAACCAGACCAGGCGTCTCGTCGGTGAAGATTCTTAGTCATCCTGGTCATGGTAAACATTTGCTGTATCGTAGGCAACTGGCCTTGCTTGCGCTCTTGAAGACATTTCACCTCTCATCCCAGAGGCCTCTGCAGTTCTAAGGGGTCCATGCGGAGTCACAGGCTTTAAACCCTGTGTGGGTGTGAACCCTTACAAAGATGTTGGGGTCACATGTGAGCCCTTAGTTTCTGAGTTGTTAAGGTCACACGTGAGTCGTTGACCCACCTGGCCATCATGTGTGTCGTTAGGGTTAGATGGGACCAGGTGTGAATGGGTGTGAAGTCATCCCAAGACTGCATGGTAGGTGGGTGATAAGTGGTGTCGAAGGCCACCTCCTCTGTTCAACAATGGTCCTTCTAGGCTTCTTTCCAGACAGCCAATTGACACATGTATTTGTCAAAATGTGCAGCCACACCTGGCTAGTAAAAGGGACTGGAAATAAGAAATATTGAATAAGTTGAAAAGTGTGTTAACTACCCCAGGTCTCCCCTGTTTGACTTTAAAGTTCATTTTAATGCATTTAATAAACTTAACTGAATGAGGACTAAAATGCAAAATAACACTAAACAGCAGAGACGTTGGGACTGAAAGCTCAACTATCAATGTAAATAAAATGTGAAATGGTGTAACACACACATGACCAGGACACATATGGTGTTTTCAGAGGTATGGCCTTTTTGTATGATAAATAGGCTACAGAGACATAATGAAAATATTATAAACTGCCATATGTACTGTGATATTTTGTGCAAAGTATTAATTTGTATATAAATCCTATAAGACGTGTCATTTATGTTTATAATTTAGAACATCTGGTCAGGTTATCTCATTTACAGTTCTTTCAGTTGATCAGTGAGCACTGTCATCGTAAATACAACTAATAAAACTAGACGAATAAAATGCACATTTGCCATCTATTAATTTTGTTTCTGTTGCGAAAGGCTCTGTGTTTTATACTTGAGTGTATCCAGTTGAAATGCCGAAGAGACTGACTGACAGTGTAGACTTAGACGAGTTAAAATTGTTTAACATCCTGAAAACAGCCTGAAAGTTTGGACGAGGAATCTCAGAGCCATTTTTCTCTTACCAGAAAAGAAAGCGACCCATCTTTGAGGAGACGTGTTTACAGGTTTCATTTGTTGCTATGGTATTTATTTTCATGTTATATTACACGTGTTCTCCTTGCAGTTGTTTTAAAGCTCAAAGCTGTGGACAGAGGCGTAGTGGTGATCCGTGGAACAGAAGCCGGGCGATATTTGGCCATGAGCGACGAGGGGCAACTGTACAGTTCAGTGAGTATCTACAACAGACCTCATGATGATATGTGATAGTAAATCAGTAAATTAAACTTAGCGATGCAGATGTATGTAGATAAATATTCCATGATATCTGTTGTAAATGATTAATCGCTCTGTGGTGACTGGATTTTTTCGCTTTCAATCTCAAACCAAACAAATTAAAGTGCTGTCAGCTGTTGGTGCTTGTTTGTGTTTACATCTCAGCCCACAGTGACTGATGAGTGTTACTTCCTGGAGAAGCTGGAGGAGAACCACTACAACACATATATGCCTCAGAAATATCAGGAGAGGAACTGGTACGTAGGCCTGAAAAAGAACGGGAAACCTAAACTGGGTCCAAGGACTCACATCGGACAGAAGGCCGTCTTCTTTCTGCCCCGACAGCTGAGTGAGTCTGATGAGTGAAGAACACAGAGATACCTCAGACAGAATGCACCAGGAGGACGTTTTGTTCAGATACACCTACTTTACCGTTTTAGCTCATGAACTGGGCCAGAACAAGACTTGAAGAAGTGGTGCGAAAAGAGGTGATGACACACTAGCTTGCAAAAACAAATCGGTCAAGATCAAAAGGAGGCTAAGTCTCTTTAATGTTAATCTGAGGCGTAATTATTGGAGGGCCAGCTTTGCACCAGAGAAAAGACTGTGTGTCAGCATCTTTGTGTCCACTAACAACATCCTGTTTTAGTTGGTAGCAGATGTCCTGACTGCACAGATGAAAAGAACAAACAAGAAAACAGTATAATGCATAAAACACATTCTGTTATTACTAAAAAGTTGTATAGTACCAGGAGTATGATTATTTTTAGTTACCTAAACTTTTAAAGGGACAGTTCACCCCAAATTCAAACATTTTCTTCTTACCCGTAGTGCTGTTTGTCAGTCTAGATTGTGTTGCTGTGAGCTGCAGAGTGTTGGAGATATCAGCTGTAGAGATGTCTGCCTTCTCTCCAATATAATGGAACGAGATGGCACTCGGCTTGAGGTGCTCAAAGTGCCAAAAAATATATTTGTAAAAACTCAACAGCAATGTCTCTTTCCAGAAATCATGACATGTTTACTCAAGATAATCCACAGATCTTGTTGTGAGCAGTTTCATGTAGGAACTTTTCTCTTTCTGCTAAACTACACTTACAAACCATATCAGTGCACAGAAGGAAGTGTGCATCTACTCATGGACGAGAGGCTCGTGCTCGTGGCAGTGCAAGATGTAAATAAAAAAATAGCGTCCTCCTAGGCTGAGCTGTAATGTTAGCTAGCTCAGTGGTGCTACGTGAGCCAGCAGTAGATGCACGCTTCCTTCTGTGCGGTGATACGGTTGGTGGGTGTAGTTTAGCAGAAAGAACGTAGTTCCTACATGTAGTCTCTGGATTATCTTGAGTAACGGGGTCGTGGTTTCTGTGAAGAGCCACTGCTGTTGAGTTTTTCAAATGTATTTTTTCTGGTGCTCTCAGCACCACAGGCAGAGTACCATCCAGCCAATATCTCCAACACTCGGTATCTCACACCAAAACAATCTAGATGAATAAAAAAGCACTACAAGTAAGAAGGAAATACATGCACATTTGATTTGAGGGTGAACTGTCCCTTTAATTATCTTAAAAATTGTCTCCAGATGTCAGTGAAATTTGGTGGACAGTTAGACCAGATGCAGCAACTAACTTGTATTTGTCATAAACTACTGCACTTACAACATTGTAACCTACTGATTGAAAACGTTGGCTTGGGGACATGTGCTTCCAGTTCTTTCTTGTTCGACTTTTCTGCATCTGACGCTTTGCTCTTGAGGGGTAACGCCTCAGCAGATTAGAAGAGTGTCAATTAACAGCTTGAGATGGGTCACTGAGCCACTAAACTTCTCTGTAATTAACAATGTGTCAAGCTGAAAAACTGTTATTTCATATCTCCAGCAGTTACACGTCACTGCCACTTGGTGTCGCCAATGTGTAAAATTACCCAGTGCACCCTTCCACACGCATAAAACCTGCCCCAGGCTTGAGCCACGCATTTTTATTTTCATGCCTTTTCCACCAGTAACTCGATTACTGGTGTTTTAATAATGCCAGCCTGTAAGTAACATAATCTTTTATGTAACACAATCCAGACAACTCAGAAATGACGCATTAAAAGTGACATTTATTTAACACTAAACGTTTTCTGTACAGTTTCATAACAACAAAACCCCAAGGTTGCAGCTCTACATCACATAGAAATAAGCATAATGGGTCTGTATCAAAGCAATGGCAGAAATATTAAGTTAACCGATGAGGCAAACAGTTTCAGTTTGCTGGATCAGACTCAAATCCATATGAACTCCTTCCAATGACGACAGTGGTGAGATCATGAACATGCCGTTCCCACCAATATATAAAACAGAAACCACAGCGTCAGTCATTCCTTGTTTTTATATGTCTGGGACTTAAAATAATGACAGGAACATCCTCTGGGTTTTACTGGTTGTGTTTCTAAAAGTGCACCTGCATACAACATTCGTTGAAATAGTCTTTATACCTACAAGATAGCTAACATCTTACACCTCAGTTTCAAAGAAAAAACAAATAAAAGAAGAGTAAGAAAAACAGATTTCCCTTCCCCATATGTCAATTAAATCTTAAGGCAAAAACCCACCTGAAAATGGAATTTGAGTTATTTTTATACTCTTAGATAATTCAATCCAAACGTCTGAGCGACGACATTAACAGCCCAGACTCTTTTCTATAGTCACAGAGCTTTTCCACTCACAATGAACGAGATGCTGACTCTGCTGAATCACTGAGGAGTCATGGAAAGGTCAGGCTGTGACATCTCCATGAGATTTTTAAGGATGTGAACCAGAAAATGTGCTCACACGCCCATAACAAAAAATCTTGGTTGCTGTCACAAAATCTCTTCACTGTCATCCCCGAGCTGCTCTGGGGTTTGTCGCCTTGACATTTGTGGCCGTCTGGTTTCTGGCTCAAACTGGATTGTCTAAATTAAAACCATAACCTAAATTCTATTCCAGGTGGATAGATTCACCTGATTTAACGTACAACAAAATATCTAATAGGCAAAATCATAACTTCTGATACATGGATGTCATTTTAATGTGCTCTGCTGACACTGCGTTTGAATTGCAAGCATGTATGTTCCATCATGACAATGCCGTGAATTAACAGTTTCTAAAGCAGCAGACAACACTGCCCCCTCCTGGCTAAACAAAAGGGCAACACTACTTAAAGCCAACAGGTGAGTGAAGTATGTGTTATATCAGCATTTACAGCCTAATGACAGCTTTGCTTTCTAAGTGTATGTGGGGTCTAAAAAAACAAACAGCCTCTAACAGTCACAATAAAACCATGATTAGTGCAGATTACAAAGTGTGTCGCATGCTGTGGCAAGTCTAACGAGTGTTGTATTCATTAATACCTGTTGGCTTCAAGTGTCACCAACATGAGACACTCCCTATTTATTGACCTTAAGGGCAGATGCATGCTTGTACGCTACCATCAAATGATATAAGGCATTACTTATACATTACAGACAGAGATGTAAATAGCACTTAACATTCGCCACTAATGAGTACATCGAGGGACTATTACTGTTAACCATTTTCCATTAATAAAGTCTCAAAACAAAATAAAACAAAGTGATATAATTCCTGAATATTTTATTGAGAGTTGTCTTCATCTATAACTCGTCTGGCCGATTTGGGATTAAGTGTCTTCACTTTGAAATTTGAAATTCCTCGCAGAGTTACTGCTCGTGTTGGTCATGTCCGCTTCTGCCAAATCCAACGTCCTGGGTTTAGGTTGAAGGAAGATGTACAAATAATTAATATTCACGTACGTGTGCTGTGATGGTGATGTCTGTGGTTTGTCAGTTGCTGTTTCCATGCACATCAATAACTCCGGCTGACAAGATTAAGGCAACATTTTAACTTAAGTCATTTTTAATACCCCGCATTTATCCGAGGAAAATATAAAAGAAGCAAAGTCATGATGTCACTGACAGTGATCGAATTTTGCTTTGATGCCAGTTCTGTTTAAGTTAATGAGTGAGGCACAGCAAATCGCACCATAACCTTGTTGTTTCACCTTTGACTGAAAAATCCTTCCAGCAGATTAAAAACACACATTACCTGATGTTGCCTCACGTTTTTTATCTAAATGTGTCCATTCATTTTCCTTGTTACTGGTCTCTAAACAGATGATGGCTCAGATCATGGATTTAACAGACTAGCTCATGTTCACAAATATTGAATGAACTTTCCAAGGCCATATAAATAACATATCGGAAGTATTAATTTAGGTGGTATTCCCCTTTAAAAGGTGAGTCAAATCTTTCCCCAACATTCCGCGATCGTACTTTTTATACAAAAGAGCAAAGCGGAATAACGGCGCAACATTTCCGCCTGGAACAGGCAGTGTAAAAGGGCTACTATAGCACCCAGTCTGCACTCAGTCCAACGTGAGACAAGTACAGCTGCCTGAAGTAGGACAGTAAACACAAAAGCTACATCAACAACATAAAGCAAAAGATGGCCGAAACTGAGCTGAGTGGCATCTAACACTACCCCACATCTTGCTCCTGGCAAGAAACTGCGTTTGGCGGCAAAGAAAAGAAGTGATTTAAAATGAAGCAAAACAAGAGTTAACACTGGCGTGGCTTTTCACTGCTGGAGGCGGCTCTTGGACAGTAAAAAGATGAGGTTTGATGCTGAACTTGCAACTTTTAGACTGGCAACATCTAACGTTGGGTTTTTAGCAATACATATCTTTAGGTTAGTTTTTAGAAAATTGTACATGTTTATGTATTTAACTGTGTTGCATTTTAACTTTTATGCCTGCTCATGTGTGATGTGTGTGACAGTTGTACTCATCTGTTTGTGTTAATTGTTGTAATGATGTTTATGCTGCCTCTCCGCCAGGTTGCTTTTGAAAAATGAGATTTTAAGGGTGCTTTCACACCTGCCTCGTTTGATTCGGTTCAATCCAACTCAAGTTTGTTCGCCCCCCAAGTGTGGTTCGTTTGTGGTGAGAACGTGTTCCGACCTCGATCCGAGCCAACTGCAGTCACATGACACATTGTTTGGGTTAAACATGAGCATGTTACAGTCCTGGAGGATTATTAATGTGCACCTCCTCCTGTACTGCCTTAATATGCACATTCAGCACATCCAATGCATCAAAACAATGTTTTCTAGTTGGAGCTGCGCCTCGTTTTCAAACTATATGGTTTGACTAAAATGAACAATAACAGCAATATAGTCCACGATGACCAGCGCTAAAATCAACCTGTGTAGTTGTCCCTCCATTGTGACATTAGAAAGTGTCACATTTATCTTGCAATTGTACACTTCTTCAAAGTTTTATTTCTTCTTCCTGGATTTTTCCAGCAAGGAAATTCTGACCAATCAAGAGCAGCTTTCTCACGCAAGGCATTTGATCTGGTCCGCTTCTAAATGCTGCCATGAGAACACAAACCAACTCTAGGCAATTATGCAACGTTGTAACAAAATTGGTCCCTTATTCAGACCAAAGCAAGACAACTCGAGGTCTGAAAGCACCCTAAATCTCAGTGAGACTTTTACCTGGTGAATAAAGGATACATACAACTTACGACAACACAAACTGCACTGAAAAACATTCCAGTAGGCATCAATATGTGGTTTTGCTGTGGCTGTTATCTACTATGGTCTCACTAAAACTGTGCAAAGCAAACCATTGTCTTTTTGCTTCCATTCATTCTTCTTCCATCAAAAACCACGGGGCTTCTATTACCCACAGTGCAACTCCCTACGGTTCCAACAGGGATTTAGGTGAGTTATGCCCTGACTTCTTTATTTACTTAAGATTTGAATGGCATTTGACACTTGCAGGGTGATGAGTAATGCCAGATATTTCTGGTTTGGTTTGTTTTTTAATCATTGCCTTAATCTCGTCCCTCACTGTGACTGGAGTCCTGTGTGCATGTACAATTCTCCAATGACAAACCACGATGAGTGTGACCACACTAATAACACCTCACCTCTAATAGATGAAGAGTACCCTTGTTCGGGGAAGAGTGGCGTAGGTGGGATCGGCCAGTTTACGCACTCTGGAGTAGTTAACAAAGCCTCTGATGAACAGCATGAAGCCTGCAGGGCAAAGAAAAGATATATACCGCAACATTGGAGATTTACCTTAATGTAATCGTGGGTAATAGCAGGAAATGCTGTTTGTTTATAAAATAATATCTCTCACTTACCCAGGGCCAGGAACACCCACCACAACCAGTACTGTCCATCAAAGTAACCGGGGAAGTAGGTAGAAAACTGGAAGTAATAAAAAAAAAAGTAGTATCTGTTAAGAGCTGTAGTTTAAGTCTTTCTTTACAGTAATACCAATAAATACTGATATGAAATACTGATATACAAACTGGTTTTAATGAATATACAGTGAACAGTTCTTACCCTGACAATGAGGACCCATTTGATGAGGGACAGGCCAAAACCAGAGATGGCCCCATATCGACCGGCGGCTGATGTGGTCAAACAAAACGACAAGAAGAAGCCGATCCAGTTGAAGAGGAATGCCACTGGTGACGAAAAAAAAACAAACATATATGTCACTTTTAAAACATGACCAATAGGCAGTAGAAGATTTTTAATGTGAGGTGTTTTTGAAGTCATGAAACTGGCTGCCACACACTCTCCTCCTCCATCTTTTGCTGGAAAACAAACTTGTGCAGAGAGTGTGCTGGCATTTGCACCCAGTACGTTATCTAACAGCCCTTGTGAATATGCCAAATTCAATTCAGAAAATCGTTGGCAGAGCCCTAATTTAAGACTTACTGCACGACAAATGTTAAAAGAGAGTACATGATCACTGTCCAGAGTTCTACAGATACATAAATAATGAATAATGGTCTGATTACAAGCCGGCTCTGAAGTGAAGGACAGTTTACTCTTTTAGAAAGAACCACAGTAAACATGACGACCGTTGAAATGCTGAACGAGTTCTTACTGAAGAAAGTGAGCATGAAGATGCCGTCGTTTCCTATTCGCAGCTGGTCAGCATCTTCAAAGTCATCCCTGGCTACAAAGTCGTCCTCCTGCGCCAACAGCAAGACATATGCAAATACATTACAATTACTTGTGCTTACCTCCAATTTGCTTTGTTGTTTTGTTTAATACTACGGCATGACAAGGAATATTTCTACATGCTGTTTGAAAATTAAATCAGTGTACCATGACTCTTCCAGTGACCAGGGGGATGGCTGCCTCTTCTTTGCTCCTCTCCGCTTCATCATAAGAGGGCAGAGTGGTGGCAACGCTGTAGGATGGAGGATTTGGAAATCGTCCTCCATCTTCTTTGTATTCAAAGAAAGCTGTAGAGATAACAAGCAAATGACTATTCATCCAGGCACAGAGGTGAACTCTTCTATGTGGTTAATAAAATCCTGCAGCATAGCTGACATTAAGGGTGGGAATCACCAGAAGATCCATGATACGATATTATCACAATACTTAAGGCATGATAAAATATTATTGGGATTTTAAATGTTATAATATGCTGAGTATTGTGATAAAATATATTGCAATTTATTGCCTTTGTTTCAACTGTAAATTATGTCCACAAAGGAAATCTTTGTCAATAGTTGTTTAATTTAATAAGATAAAGTTTTTTTAGTCAGTTCATCTCACTTCAGCCATTTTTTGCAGCAAAATGTATCTAGTGGACTGAAAAAGCAAGTGATAATATCATTCTAGTAGGCTACCTGAAGTTTAATTTGTATTTGTAATATTAATAATTTATATAATTAAAAAATCAATACCTGGCATTATGTCACGATATGATATTTCCACACAAAAAAATATCACAAAACTATGCTGTATTGATTTTTTCCCCACCCCTAGCTGATATTAGAACTGGGTCATGTGGAGAAAATCAAATATCACAATATTTTTGACCAAATACCTCACTATCAATATTGCAGTGATATTGTACGGTTAACTGCTGACGCTTTCACATATGATATTTTTGATAAATAACCATTAGTGATGTAAATATAACGACTAAGTGGGTAATGACAAATGATAAAACAGCTAGAACAGTCTGGTTAATTTAGAAATTTACATCACTTAAAGCTGCCTTTAAATCCAGAGAAGGACAACATTTACAATGTTACAGTGTCCAAAATCCAAGATGATGTCTAGCCTTGTATCATGATATCAGTGTAAAATCCATATATTGCCCAACCCTAGCTGACACTGTGCAAAAAAGTCATCTCATGTACGTATTTAGGCAATAATCACTCAATAACTTTATACAATTTGTAAAACAAAGCAAATATTGTGGAGTGTTATTGGTAACAATATAAAGGTAAAAAAAGACATGTACTGACTAACATTAATACTGAAAATACATTCAATGCAGTAAGGTGGTATTTTCTCTGTTGACGGTGACGTTGGATGCAACATACCTAACTTTTTAATAGAGTTAAGAGACAATCTCCAACCAAATTAAGTGTGCAATTTTAGTGTTTCATCCCCCTCACTTTAAAGCTGGATTTAGTAACGTGAACTAAAAAAAACATAACTGATTTAAGCTGTACGCACAAGAACTGAAATTTACCAATGCTGACTGCTTTACCAGCTGTTACGCAGGTTTAATTGCTGACAGACAAAAATCTACTTTCACTTCCTTCAAAAGGAAAAGCAGCAGCAGACAATTATAAAACCAGACCAGGGAGGGATGAGTTGCAGCAGGAAGAAAGACATTAGTTGTATATGTGTCCATTAGTGTCTATGATCTGTCTTATACAAGCCAAGACTTTTATCTGGGTCATTTGGCAGATATCCAAAATGCCCCTTTGTGTTGTTCAAACACAAACAGCATTGGACCATGTCAATAAACTCACCCAGGAAGAGCTCAAGGCTACACCCACTTATGCAACATGTTGACCTATGCCCTCTTAAGAAGTGAGATTACAAACAGCAGACCTTTCTAAAAGGCCTTGCACACAAGCTACTCCCCGTTACATTATTCATCCCAAGGCTAGCAGTGTAAAACAAGCAACAGCAGAAGACTGACACTATTCTTTATAGTACTGTTCTTCAGTATACGAGTTATGAGGTATCGGTTCTTCATTTGTGAGATTTCAGTGGGAAATACTGTACTTTTTACCATTGTTTTAAATCATTTATCTGATGGATGTTTCTACATTGCACAATAGGGTTTAAGATTAAAAAAGCACATGATGAGCTCATGGAATTTGAGGCAGGTAAATGCAGCTGTTTGGACAGCTTTAACTTTAAAATACAGGTTGAAGCTGTGATAAAGTAGGATGCAACTTTAGCCTGCTCCAATGCAAGGCACTGCTATCAGAAAAGGTTCTCACTTTGTGACTGAAATGTGACACTGTGGAAAAAAACTATTCTTAACGGTGATTATTTTTGCTTTTGATTCTTAGGGCACATTTCACTAACTACTTCAACACTCTTAACTGTTTTGGATGCAAGACTTAGAGAATTTGTATGAAGTGACACTGGTATTTATGTATTTCAATATTACTCCCACTTCTAAACTGTGTTTATTCTGATTTATAGGACAGTACGTGAAGGTTCCTAACCTGCATTTGCTGCAGCAACGCTGCTGTAGGGTGGTGGTGCGTCCTGGGCAGGACTCTCCTGGGATGGCTGGGATGGTTCCTCCTCATTCACCAGCTAAAGAAAAGTTAATAAATGACAACACAAATTAGGTTAAACTTAAATTAAGACATCTAGGAAAACTACTTGTTGGATATGATGAAAAGAAACAAAGTACACGGGCTTCAGGAAAGGAAGCAATACTCTAGATATATCATGAGACAACAGATATTAATCAACAGTTGCCTTGTAAATTTTCTGATTTAATTTGATGTGACAAAGTTGCATGTCACGGAGCAGGATCGAAAGTACTAGATTTTTACATCAATGAGGAAGTTACTTGATTCATCAGACATTTGATGCTGCCAAAACAAACAAGATCATCTGTTAAATCTGTAACTACTTACTAAATTGAATTTCCAGGTGATTTTATAACAATATGACGTGGGTTGACATTGCAATGTGAAACTAAAGGATGATTTTATCCATAGCACCTCTTGGTTTGCACACCCTATGTATACTTAGGCCAGGTACTGAGCAAGCAAACATCCTGATACTGTGCCAACTCAAAGAATACCAAGGTAGGAGTATCACTGATGTCGCACTTGATTTATATACTGTGCAACAAGTGGTCATGACGGACGTGCCTGCAGCCATTGTCTTCTTCAAACAGAAAGGATTAACTGCTCTTGTTCTGCCAGTGGTAACACAGTTACCTCTGATATGTCATCAAAACTACATCGTCCGAATTAAACTGTGCACTCAGGAATTCACACCTCATCTTCATATCAATGTGTGTCAATAAAGGAGCAGGCTTCACGTTATTATTTGGATTATGTTCTCTCTGTGGAGTTTAAGTTACTGACATGCTGGACTGGCCACAGCACAGTCAGGTAGGATGACGGATTTGGTTCAAGGCTATACAAAGTGTCAATGCACAGCGTTCCTGTTCAGGCCAGCCAATACCTGCTAACGTTATGAGTAACTTAATAAGCTGCTAACTGAAAATGGGTCACACTGCCTTCAAAATATATGTGACAAAAACGCTGTTAGTCGTTTAATAGTGTATTTCAACGTGAGGAATTTTGTTTTATAAAAGCTTGAGATCGCCAACTCAGGCCCGCCCGTAAACAAATGTCGATTGAGCTCGTTGTTTTCCTCTCAGTGACAGGCTAATGTTGACTAGTGTTAGCTGGCTGGGTAGCGGCTAACGCTAGCTGCTAGCTAACTACATGTTAGCGTGCTAGCAAACTGTTACATACCTCCTGGTATCTGACGTTGCTGTTTTGTTCCGCCATCGTGGAAGAGGAGCGAAATATTTAAAACGTCCTCTTTCCACTTAAGCTGTGAAGATGTGCTGTGTAAAAAGAATCTCGCCAACGAAGTAGCTAATGTTGCCTCCTAGTCGGCCATCTCCTTCCTACTCCCCCTCCTGCTCATGACACCCGGACGGTAGGGGAGTTTTTTCTCTCCACGGATGGAGAAGGCATAACCCGCCGCACTCTTCCTCTGATTGGCTGATACTAGTTGCCTTCGTTGATTGGATTGGTTAGACTTGGGTATGAGGAGTGTGATTGGTCAGGTTAAGGGTAGGAATATTAGGGTGAGCCAATCAGAGGCAGAGTAGGGCGGGCTATAGCTTCGCCATCCTAGGACAGAAAAAAATGCAGGCTAGGATGCTACCTTAAAATGCTGTTGGAATATTCGTTTACGATTTGTTCGTGTATCAAAGTTGAAATATCACGTGTTATATCGACATGAGTTTTCACAATGAATAGTGTTTTCTCCTTGTTAATGCGTGGCGCCCTCATGGACAAAATTTCAAAACTTTTTCATGACTTTTCAAGGACCCTCAATGACGTTTTTGCCTGGTCTTTTTTCAGACATGGCAGATTCAAACTCAATTAAAAACATAATTTCAGCTAGCTGGCAATGGCATACATGAAGGCAGAGACAGAATACAAAGAGAGAATAAAGAAACATACATGATGGTTAACAAAACGTAATACATCAATGCATAATAGAGCTATATTACGTTGACAGACAGGGAACATAAATTTGATGTTATGTTAAATTACACGTGGGGTTAGCCCTGAAAGATTACAGTAACAATTTCATTACTCAACAAAACCCCATTACTTTTCCAAAGTTTTAAATGATTTTAAATAACTTAATGTCTTTCCCAGGCCTGGGAAACATTACTGGGAAATTTCATGACTTTTCCAGGTTTTTCAGGACTGTGGGACGGGGGTACACAACCTGTGGCTCCATCTCCAGGGGATCCCTGTGGCTTTGACAAAGAATTATATGTAAATTAATAACGCTTATCATTTTAAGCATTTTAATTTTCATTTATTAATGTTGTAGGCCTACAAAAATGTTCACATTCTCTGATTGTAAAAATGTGAAGCCTATATACTGAGTAAAAAAATGTTCTAAGCTTTCGTCAACTAAAATGTGCCTCAAAAAATCTACACCTATTCCTCTAAATTTTGGCAAACCTCGATAGCAGTGTTGAGTCTTCTTAGCTCAGTTAGTTCAAAAGATTGTATATAATAACGGACATAGATACCATTCTGAGGCCACAAGTTCAGCATTTCAGCTGTTGTCATCTTAGTTTTCTGGAGCCAGAGGTGACCATATTTGGATGAGGGGGAGAACGAGGGGTGGATCTGACTGACAGAGGGTAGCAACACCTCACAGACAACCTGTCGCTCAAGTGGTCCCACCCTTAATTATGCATAATTTTGAGCTTTAATAACATGTAAACAGGAAAGTTAAATATATATAAAAAAAAATTGCCTCATACGGTTGTCATGAATGTTGAGATTAGCTATAGAGACCAGAACCATTTTTGTACCAGGCTGTAAACATTTTTAATTCTGCTGTTAAGTTGGGCATTTTAACATGGGGGTCTTTGGGGAGTTACTCTGTTTACGAGCCAGCCTCAAGTGGCCATTCGAGGAACTGCAGTTTCTGGCCCATCAATGATGTCTTCCTCGGAGGTTGCTGCTTGGTTAGCTCTGGATTCCAAATCCAAAAAAGTTTTGGAGTAACACAGAAAATGTAATAGTATGTGGACAGATTTGTTGCTTTCACTGCCAACTCTGTAACTTTAAGTACAAAATAATTATAAAAAAACCCCCCACTGCTGAGTAGCCACCTTGTGGGAGAACATATTAATGAATGTCCATTGAGAGCTATTATTAATGTCGATAGGCTAATGTAGACTTAATAGGCTGTTACCCTCATTATAAGGCTCAAAAATGTTTAGCAGCTCCACGGAATTTTACATTTATCATTGGTCAAAAGCGGTTCCTTTGATAGAAAAGGTTGCCGACCCCTGAGCAGGGGGAGATATATGGACAGGGAAACAGATTTCAACACAACACCATGACATAAAAATCCTGTATTCAAAACTTTATTGTTAGGTACTTTGAGTATGAAAAGTAAAAGACATAATTGTGCAGAATGGTCCCTTCACCAGTATTACGTTAATGTATATGTCATCATGTTACCAATACTGATGGGCAGCATTATAGGGTAATTTATTCATGACCATGCATCAGATTTTACATGTGATCATAAGGTTTGTTTATAAAATCATAAAAAGTGATGTAACCAAACTATAGCAATCAGGTAAATGTAGTAGAGTAGCCTAAACAATAATATATGCTCCTAAAATGTAGTGGGTATACGCACAGCTACTGTATGTGCTTGAAGAAGAACAAAGTACAAAATCATAATGCTCTATTTAAAATAGAAAGAGCTTGAAAGTGTGTATAAATATGGCACTTCCATGATACTTTTGAGTAAATGCATTTAGTTATATTCCATCCCTGGCAACAAGGACTCTGAGCTGCTCCGTTTCTCTTAAACAGACATGAAAGCAATTTCTTTAAGGGGCCATTTTGCCTTTACTTCCAGCACAGTGCTGGAAATAGAAACTTACAAGGAGCACTTGAAGGCCACATTGGTTGTTCCGTGTTGTCATGTGACAGGAGGAACAGGCTGAATACCACAGCGATATCCTCAATCACAGTCATACAGACATTAAAAATTAAATGCACTTTATTACAAAGAACAAATGAGAGGCAAAGCTGCAGAACAATCACATGGAAACCTGAATAGCCTGCACAATACTAGCACCGCATTATTTCTACAAGGATTAGTTGAGGTTAACTCCAAGCACTGCTTGATGTTCACCAATGTATCTCCAGCAGGAGATTAAGGAATCATTAAAGTGTTACGTTTTGAGAAATACATCATGAATCCACAAATTTTGGATAAGATCTTCTCAGTTCTTCTTTGGCAATGAGGAAGGTGGCTCCACCAGCTTGTTGTGCACATGCATCATCCCTAAACAAAGAGCAAGAATCAGCATGTTTTCTGTGATTCATGCCTGGTTTGCAAATACTGTTGCTTAATGCAACCTGGGTGAAATATGGTAGTTCAAACACTGTAGCTTCTGTTCAAGTCTCACCTTTGAAGTACTTTACAGTTTTGACCCGCAGTTCCAGGGTGGCGTCTTCGTCACATACAAAAACAGTCTGTGGGTGCTGCTGGAACGCAGACACTGTCCACATGTGATTCACACCGTCTTCTATAGCTTTGTATAAAGCAAATGCCTTGTGTGCTCCAGTGATGAGAATCATGACCTGAGAAGAAATTGAAAATGTGACCCGTGGCCTGAGCAAGAGCAACTTGCAACTGGTGTGTTTTGGTGCATCAGGAAAATGTCAAGATCATTTCGTAATGCACTTTTCTGTAACTCAAAGATCAGACAGAAAATCATACTTCCTAACATATGGTGTATTTGAGATTTTGTAGAAACATAAAAGAGAAGCAAAACACAGAACACAAAAACAGGACAGATGGTTGATATTCATCTAGGCTTCTAACCTCTTTTGCATCCATGACAGTGCCCACTCCCACAGTCAGTGCCATGGTGGGCACCTTTGAGAGATCCCCATCAAAGAATCGGGCATTAGCCATGATAGTGTCCTTTGCCAGGGTCTTTACCCTAGTCCTGGAAACCAGGCTTGAGCCAGGCTCATTGAAGGCAATGTGGCCATCTGGTCCGATACCTGACAGGACAGAGGGAGAAGTCTGAATTTTCCTGCCGCACCAACAATGACTACAAAATCATTTCACACCAGAATGGGATGAAGCACAACTCTGAAATGTGTAGTTTGTTACAGGACATTCATTATCAGCACTGTGACCTCCTGACCTCCGACAAAGAGCTCGATCCCCCCAGCAGCTGTTATCTTCTCCTCAAAGGCTTCACACTCAGCTTGCAGGTCAGCAGCGTTGCCATCTAGGATGTGGGTGTTCTCTGATTTTATGTCTATGTGCTTGAAGAAGTTATTCCACATGAAGGAGTGGTAGCTCTCAGGGTGATCTCTGGGCAGCCCTGTACAGGTTTTTACGACAGTTTCTTATGCAAGATCTCAGCTTTCAATAATTCCTCAGTGTGTAAGCATTTTACGTGTGAAAAGAGGACAGTGAACACTTACCTACATATTCATCCATGTTGAAAGTTTTTACATACTGGAATGAGATTTGTCCGTTCTTGTAGTACTCAATCAGTTTCTTGTAACAGCCCAGGGGGGTGCTTCCTGAAGATAGGCAAAAGCTTACAAAGCAAAAATAACAAAGTGGAAAACTAAAGTACTTATGTAGGCATTTCATTTTCAGTCACAGTACACAAGTCCTTCCATTTCCTTCCCAAACTCCTTTATGTTTCAGAGGAAATAATTGTATTTTCTGCACCAAATGTATGCAACAGCCGCACTGGATCTTTGCAGTGCACAGTTTACATGCAAAACATGTAATGTCACCACATATAATTGATTTTTTACTCGTAATCTGCACAACAATGACAAGCTGACACATTAAGACAGCTCTTGCAGGTCCATGCAACACTATTGTACACGTCTAAGTATGATTTGAGCATTTTTCCCCTCATGGGTTCAGTAAGAGCCTGACAGCTATTTCCACCACTCAGACTGAATCAGCTGATGTGGGGAGAAATACACCACTATTTTACAAACTACAGTTTCTCCTGCACTGAATTTTAAAACAAACACAGCTTTACAGTGATGGCAGCTCCTTCTTACCTGTGGGAAGCCCCAGGGTGAAATATCTGTCCGGGCCAGGCTTGAACAGTAAAATCTTGTTTCTAATGTACTTTGCAGCCCACTCGCTTGCCTGGTCGTAGTCATTGAGGATGATCAGCTTCATCTTCCTGGAGAATAAAACAAGAAAAGAGCTTGTCTGAAGTCGCTTAACTTCGAAATAACACACCTTGATCAGACTTTAGACTCATTAAGGTAAGAATCATCCAGCGACTGTAAAATGACATCACTGTTAACGACATAATTGCTCTACAAGCTGCCACAGAATCAACTTCAACGCCACCGCACACCACAAATTTAACTATTAGTCCCAACAAAGAAGAGAAAAGACTTCTTGCACACACCGTTACCTTGAAGTATCTGTAGCTTTTAGTTGCAGCAGACAGGATTTGGAGAAGTCATGTGCTTCCTGCTGTGGGATGCAAACAGCTCTCACCGCGGAGGTGACGTTTACTGAACATCAGCCAGTGCTAGCCAGCAAGCTAGCAAAATAGCTAGTTCGGTTTGAGTGAGGATCAAGCCCCTGAAATTACCGAAAACGGCGCTGTCGAGTGGTCAACATCCTTTTAAAACATGACAATCGCATGTCCAAGCTACGTACATACATGTATGAAGACAGCTTGCGTAATATTTTACCGTAAAGAGTCTCTTAGCTAGACTGCTAGCTGAAAGTTGGCAGTGGTTGCTAAGGAACAAGGAACTAGTAACGTAACTTCGCCCTACTGCTTCAGTCAACTTCCTTTCTTTATCAAGGACAATATAAAAGTATTTTATATATTCCTCGTCTTTATCACGTTCACATTTTACCCATAAAGTTACATCTCATCTGTTTATCATTTAAAAACCTAGCTAGCTACATGACTCATTAAAGAAATTGATTAAACCTAATAAAATAGCTGGCACAGCCATGGCTAAGATTTTAGAAATACTCAGGTCATGAGCCCAAGTGATCCCAGCTCTAATTTAACTAAATAAAACATTCTAACAACATAAACTTCACATGTTCATTTAATGTTCCAGTGTTTGAGATTTTAGGGGGCTTTAGTGACATCTAGTGGTGGGGATTGTAGATTGCAACCAGCTGAAACTTCGCCGGGTTAGAATTCCTTCAGTGTCCATTGTTCAGGTGGTCTCCTCATCCTCAAATCAAACAGATTAGGGGTCTCATTTATAAACATTGCCTACGCACAAAACGAGGCCTGAAAGTGACGTGCACCATTTCCCACGCAAAAATTGTGATGTATAAAAACAGACTTGATGGGCTTTGACTTTGACCCATGCTTACAAATATTTTGGATACAGGAAATTGGGGACGCAGATGGTGAGGTGGAAGCCTGATTGTAGAAATAGTAATAATAGATATTTTTGTGGCACACGCCATTTTTGGCCTTTGTCTGTATGCACATTTCTAGTATGAATCCTTCGCACTGTTTTATAAATGAGACCTCAGGTGATTAAAACTGATAAAAACACTGATTAAAATAGTTTCAAATTACAAATCTGTGTTTCTCCAACACTGTTCGGCATGTCACAGACAGCCCACTTGCCAAGCACCTGCTATGTGTGCTCATCTATTTTCTCTGATAACTTCATATGTGTTCACCTTATTTCTCTGGCCTGCTAACTACGGAGGCCAACATGAAAACGCTAAAGGCACTCTCTAGAGCCAGTGTTTGGTTTGTCCATTCTGCGCTACTGTAGAAACATGGTGGTGCAACAAGGCTTCCTCCATAGACAAGGACCCGCTCCCTGTGTAGATATTAACAGCTCATTCCAAGGTAGACGAAAACCCAATGATTCTTAATCTCAGGTGATCATACACTGAAGTAAATACATTAAATCTAATATACCCCTCTATGTCCTACACACTGGACATTTAACTGTTCAATTATTTTTTGTTTTATTCTTATTTTTACCAATTTATATTATGTGGATAGTTTTCTAAGGTGTGTCACGCCATTAGGGACGAAGCACCATCTTATGAGGTACATGCCTTGTTATCTGTATTACCAAATGGTCCAAAAACAAGATGATGCTCAGGTACATGAGTGCAGGAAGTGCATTAGAGTGTGCAATTCAACCATGGACTATAGAGTTATGTTGTTTATAGTGATTAGTTTGTCCAAAGTCTGTTGCTTGACCTTGACAGGTTAACAGTGCAAGCATCACAAGATGGTGCCCACGCCCACATTTAACATCAAGTTCACATTCCCTATACTAGTTATAACCCTTTCATTTTAGCCACATGGCTATAAATAGTACAATTGAAGATGCTGAGTCTAAAAATATCGGAATCAGTCACTTAAAAATAGTGTGTATGTGAAATGTGTTTAATGTGGAATGTGATAAAAACTCCCAGATTCCCAGAAATGTGACCAAGGACATCTTGTGTCTTCAGTCATAGCTGGACAGAAGCAATGCCTTTGTGAAACCTCTTTGGTCGACGTAATAAAGATGGCAGAAATGATTTTCAATAACTTTATTAAAACCATATTGTGACACAGACCAGAACACTTACAGGGCACACAACAGAAATAAATACCATCATGTGTACAGCGCTCATCGTCAAACAGGCTTATTGCGGCTGGCTTTTGATTTATGTCATCCAGAAAGAGAGAGGGCATGCTATGTCATCAGACAGAGATACCACTAGGAGCTGGGCTCAGAGTGCTAATCACCCTGCCTGCTTTTTGTGGAGTGCAGTTCCTGAAACACTTTACCTGCTCTGATATACACCCAGGCTGCATCTCAATCTGCAACAACCAGCTCCCATTCAGCTTTGCTTAGGGAGGCGTTAGGCTGCTTTAATCAAGGTCCATTTCAGGCTTGTTTTCTGTGGTTTCTGAGGTGGGATTGCCTGTGTTGTCGGTCGTTCCTTTGTCTGCAGTTTCTTCCTGGGGTTTCTCTTGTCCATTGACAGGCCCGTTCTGCTCTGCAGGTGTGTCCTCCTTGGGAAGCTCCACCTTGGGCTTGGGCTTGGTCACAATAGGGTTACAAGCTGAGAACAACTCCTGGAAAAATGACACAAAGGAGACAATAAGTTTTAATAATGGTTTTCCTAAGAGAATTACAGATGTGTGTGAGATCTACAAATTGGTCCTGACCCACTAAATAATACAGATCACGTTACAAATATGTTCCTTGTAGACAGTTGACCTCAGTTTCTCATGTTGCAACACTAACATTTGTCATGAATATGTGCATTAAGAAGTAGTAGCAGCTGAATTAATGCTATATCTAGCTAACCATCTGTTCAGCTTTGCTTTAGGTTAAACAATGTCTACAATTTAAAGGACTAATACAACTGTGTAAAAGGCCAACATTGTTATTTTTCAACCTGGACATTATTTTTCTATGTCTTTGAGTCTACGTGACTGATGGAGATAATCATTTTTGAACTTGGTCTAGTAATGAGCAAGAGTGCTGCAGCCGACAGAGACAAAACATGCTGCAATGTAACCACGCCAATGCACGTCCACAGTGAATACTTGGATTTGCAACTGACAGGTTCAAATAAGTGTCTGACAATTTATAGAAACCATCTCAACAAAGACCTTTTTGACAAAGAGTATGATAATTTGAGTTTAACCAGAAACAGCCCCAAATCACCATCGCCAAACCCACCAGACTCCATTTAAATATACAGTCATTTTAGCGTGTATAGAGCTAGCAGGTTTATTTCAACCAAACCAGTGTTGGTGATTGTTGGGACAGCAGAAAGACAAACCAAGATGGATTGTGTGAGTTTATTTGTTACAGCTGACTTTGAAAATGGAAAAACAAAAAAAAAAAACAAAACAAAAAAAAAAAAAAAAGCTGTTTTTTAACCACCAAAGGTCTATCTTTATAGGGCGCTTTCTATAATGTCAGACACTTAGAATGATCATCTGAGCCTGTCAGTGGCAAAAACAAGCACTTTCAGTTGACGTAAATTGACCTTGCACTATTGCCCATCAACGTTGTGCTGCAGCTTGTTTTGCGGCTGCCAGCTGCAGCGGTCTCTCTCAATACTGGACCAGTTTCAAAAAATGTTTTCATAACTCACTTAGACAAAAAACAGGGGACAATAGGGTCCAGTTGGAAAAAAAAAAAGTCACCCATAACATGCAAATGATTCTTTATTTTAAATGCCATTCACTGTAGTCACTTTCCTCAGTACTTTGGTATTTTCTAATGGAGTAGATACTCACCCTTGTTTTTACTTGAATGTCTTTTACTTTGACAGAGGGATCCACCGTCAAGCTCTGTTTGCTTTGCTGGTTCATGGCGCTGTTCATCCACATCATTGCCTCACTGGTCAGTTTGTCCACTTTGTTAACATCTGCCTCATCTAAATGGTCGTACTGCTCCTCCTGGAAATCAGAGTAGTAGTGTTAATAACCACAGACATCATTGCATTTATTTGTAATAAAAATGCCAAAATCATTTAGCTTTACCTTCATTTTGAACGCTTCCACGAATTTCATGTACTGCTGGATTTGTTTTCCCATCTCCTCAAATGCTTTAGGCCTCTCCTCTGCCTCTGTATACCTCTCCTGAATGGGCTGACCAAGTTTCTACAGCGAACACAGTATACATGTCAGTTAATGAAATCAAAATGTCAACCAAACTGAGGAAAAAAGCTGTTTCTACAGTGATAATTACCTTTAACTCTGCCAGTTTGTCAATGTACACCTGTTTGGGTTGGTCCTCACCATCTTCATACAGCCAGTTTTCAGTATCCTCCAGTTTTAATGAAAGGGCATCTCTGTCCTGAAAATATAAATACAATTTCATATCACGTAAAGGAAAGCCAAATCTGTTGACAGTGATTATAAAGGGGCCGACTTTGATCACTTTACGAGTCAGTAGGGATATTTTACTCACAGATTCACTGACAAACTTCTCCAGCATCCCATGTAGTTTGTCCCTCATGTCGTACACGTACTCCTCCACATAATTCTTCGCGTCATTCCTCTCCTTCTCCAGCTTGTCCTGCATGATCATCTTACCCTGAGGAGAATCCAAACAGCAACTGTAACTACTAAACACTTCAAAATAGAACGAGTGATTAAGGATGGGTGGATGGATTTTGTAATGTGTGTATGTGATGGCTGGAAGTTCAGTTACCTCATTTTCTACAAAAAGATTGAGCATGTCATCCGCTAGCTGCCACTGTGGACTGTTTTCAATTGGAAGCTCCAGCACTTTTGTTTTGACTTTGGGCTTTTTGGCTTGTGGGGGCTGGTCAGACTTCTTCTCGCCTTTGCCCTCCTCCGTGCTCGTCTAAATAGACAAGAAAATAGGCACTTAGGTTCAAAATATCACTCAAAACAAATCAGGACATGCAACAGTTTTTTAAAAATATATAAACAATTCCACAAAATCAAGTGCATTAACTCTGCATTAAACTCATCTCTGAACACATTTTGGGCTGTAATTAGTGGTATTGTATTATACTATACCATAGTTTTTTCAAATGTCTAATCCTTGTTACAGCAAAATATGCCACAAAACGATTGCTGCTAAAAGGTAGCAGTAACACCAGTCTGTTCCATCACTTAAGTCACCACCCAGTGCAGTCAAGCCAGCCTACACTTCGAAAAGGACGGTCAAACTAACCCAACTAGTTGTTTTGAGGTACATGTGTATACTAGGCATTACAGAAAGAGCACATATGGACTGACTTCAGAATAAAAGTGAGCTGTCAATGAACGTGATACTCAATTTCCCATTCATTCAAAAAGTCAAACAAAATGAACATACAATTAAAACTAACTAGCACCTGCAAACTGGATTTTTGAGAAAGAAAATATTTCAATTGTGTGCATACTGACTCAAACTTAACAATAAAGACATTTCCACGGACCAGTATGACTTTAAAATGACAATGCACCACATCAGAGGGTCACTCAGACAATATCAGGACATGCTGATGTAGAATTTTAAAGTAAAAGCCCTCTAAAATGTCACTGACAAGCTGTGTTCCCTGTAAATTCAGATAGTTCGCTGGTATGATCACAGTGGTATGATCACAGGCATCAAAGGGTTAAATTGAACAGTTACATTATTTTAGAAAAAATGTGAAATTAAAGATATGTATCGTATATTGCCACATAGCTAAAAAACATATTGTTTATTAGCCATATCACCCCAACCTAATTATGAGCTTCTCAAACACCTAATTTACTGTGAGTAATTTACTGCTTTTGGTCACCGAACTGTATCTCCTTGTTAAGACAATCTACAGGACAAATCATGCTTTACACAAAAAATGAGCATCTTACCTCCATCTCCTCATTCTCACGGGGCGTCTTCTCTTCTGTTTCTTTCTGACCGTCTCCCTGATTCTGCTGCTCATCCTGATCAGTCTGCATCTTGTTCTGCGGAGGAGTAACAAAACACAAACATGAAGTACAACTCACTGATGCTGTTTAAAAGAACACTTGGGGGAAAAAAAAGGACACCGATGTGGCTTACGTACCTCTCCCTCTTTGTCATTGGCCTGTTCCGTCTCCATTGGTTCCTCTGCCTCATCACACTTCTGCACTTCAACCAGGGAGGCGCTGGACACACTGAAGATACCGTGGATGTTCACCCGCACTTTGACTTTCACCTTGGAGCTCTCTCCAGACGCCTGTGGGACAACCTTCTGGATCATGAACTGACCTAGTGGTAAGAAAAAAAAAAGAGTAATAAAAATTAAATAAGCAGGTAAAACAGCTTTAAGGCCTCTTGTAAAGCCGTGGGTCTTGGAAGGTGAGATCAGTAATTTGCTTTTGGTCATCAATTTGACCACATTTATCAACCTCTATATTTTAATCGGGAGAGTGTGTAATAACCAGCACTAAAAGGAGAGTGAATACTGGATGTCCATTTGCCAGGTAGACAGAATCACAACAGGATGTTTGTTTTGGAGTCTTTCTATCGCCAGACATCACTTAGGAAGCTTTAGCTACTTACCGATGGTGGGATCGGGGTAGGGTAGCTCATTAGAGTTATTGTAGTAGGCCTCCAAAGAAAAAGGCTCTCTCCGGTAGAAAGTCAGCACTTTGGAGAAAGGTGCTGCGTGGTTCTTAGGAAATACCTCGCAATCACTGCAATGAATGAATATATCAGATTAACTAATACAATCAATAAACAAGACCAGAGATGGGGAAAATAATGATCAAAACATTTTTTTTTTACCTCAGACCTTCCTCTGCAGCAGAATGCCACTTCAAGGAGATGGGATAGGGAACAACATCTGTGATGGAGAATTCACGCACTTTGAAGGCAGGTGACAGTATTGCACACTGTGGAGACACAGCCAGGGTTTTCAATGAGAGTAGTCATAGTAAAACATTTAATCTAAAAACATCCCTTTCACATCAACAAATGCTTATTCAAGCACTGACGTGACAACTCTGGTGAGCATGGGTGCAGGCGGAGACCAGTTTGATACTAAAGTGTCATATACCTGCAGGGCACATCCTCTGGCCACAGCTTCGTCAGCATTCAGTGTGGTGCTCAGTTCCTTCCCGAAGAATTTGCTGATTCTCTCTTTGACGGCTGGGATTCTGGAGGCTCCTCCAACGATCTCTACTGCATAGACATCTTCCTTTTTCAGTTCTTATGGAACAAGAGCACAGTTTTATTATCACACAAACCAAGAAACCAACATACATTAAGTTATTTAACTGAATTAATAAGAAAGACAACTGAAGAAAATAACACTCACTGGTGTGATCCAGCAGACTCTGCAGCGGAGCCTCAACTCGGGCAAAAATATCAGCACACATCTCTTCAAACTGACCCCTTATGCAAGAGAAAAAGAGAACATGACTTAGGCTTTAAGAGGAAATTTAAAATACCCCACAGCAGATGTGAATCATGCATACTAAAAGCAACAAATCATTCCTTGTTGGTCTACCTGTTCAGTTTTCCAGTGACATCAATGTCATTCATGAAGCACTCGATGTTAAGTGGCAGGTCAGAGGAGTTGGCGCTCATCAGTTTCTTCAGTTTTTCACACTCCTGGTAGAGCCTGACCAGAGCCCTCGGCTTTGACTTGACATCAAGTTTGTACTTCTTGGAAAATTCCTCACAGAAGTGCCTCACCAGTACCTCATCAAAGTCCTTTCCTCCCAACTCTGGGTCACAAGCTGTAGAAAGAACCTGAGAGACAAGTAGAAGAGGGCAAGAGCGAGATCAAAGAATGACCCAAAGCTTCCCCTACATTAACATTGAATGTTCAGGAGGCTAATTTAGCTACGCACCTTGAGTTTGCCCTTATTAAAGGCACACACGGATGTCTGGTATCCAGAATGGCCCAGGTCCACAAACACCACATTCCTGGCCTTCTCCTCAGGAGCAGGGAGATCCTGTTTATAGATCCCATACGCCAATGCAACTGGAGGGAAAATTGTTAAATTATTAAGTGATGTAAAAACTGACTGGAATCAATGTCAACGTGTGCATTTTGGCAGTCCACAATCAGTAACATGCACATCCTTGCCCAAGCCCTGCCCCAGAAAGACAAGTACAGACCTGCAGTTGTCTCATTCATGAGCCTCAGACAGTTGAGACCAGCAATCTGAGCAGCATCTACTACTGATCTCCTCTCAGCATCAGTGTAGTAACAGGGAACCTGGTTTCAACAGAAGAATATTTGAAATAGACTCATTTTGTTAAACTGGTTTCAATTAATCTGCCTGACTAGACCTCCAGACAGGCTGAAGTGCATGGAATTCATGATGTCACCAAACTCTGTGGACTAGTATTACTGACAACAGGTGTAACCAGGCAACACCAGTGAAAATACCTGTGTGGGTGGAGCATTTAAAGGCGAACTACACCAGTTTTCAAAATGTATTGAACGTGTTATTCTTATGTCCCAAGAGGGTCCAACATATCAGTAAACGTGAACAGCTCTCTTCAAAATCCAAAAGCTAGAGGGCTTAAACTCATATTTGTGATGTCATCGGGATGACACTGAGAGCACCCACAGGAATGTTTTGAGTATATGGGTACATTTTCTGTTCACAACTGACAACACTACAACAAAGGGTCCACAAAACCATCATTGTCTATGGACTGAATCATGGTGACACCATGATAACAACAACAATCACTTCCAGGTCATGTCATTTGACATTTTCAGTCGTAATTGTAGTGTTTAAAGATATATAGTTAACTGTGGTCTGATCTATCTCACCTTCCTACTGTGTTGATTTTATGTACTGTGTTATTTAGCTAGCATCTTTGATAAACCAAATCTACTGGCGTGGAAGCTAAGCACTGAGCTGCTGGGGACGGGGCCGAAGCAAGTGTATTTTTGCCACCTAAAAAATCATTATCAGCGCAAGTGTATGCTATATTTGAATATTTGCTCTTCTTTACCTAACACACTAACCAACCAAGTCTGTGGTAGACCAGAAACTCAACCCAGAAGTTATTGTAAATAAACATTATGATTAATTCTATGGAGCAGCTCCAGAATTTATACCCTATCACATCACAAGTTGGAGACTTACTTCTCTGGTTTTTTGCTTTGGAAAAATAGTAATTGAACTTTGCTCAACTATGGAAATAACATGGGAAATCTTAAATTAGGTGGTGTTCCCCTTTAAGCTGTTCTATGCTGGCGAGGACTACATATTTCCATACATACATAAACATATCCCCTCTACATATCACATACAAGAACAGCATCAGAACATGTGCAGTAATATGTAACACTTACAGACACAACACAGTCTGCCACAGGCTTCTTGAGTGCGTGCTCCGCAGTCTCCTTCAGCTTGGTCAGCAGCATTGCAGTGACCTGTTCGATGCTGAACACCTTCTCTTCCTCCATGTACGTCACCTGTGAAAATTGTCGGAAATAAAAGACTGTTACAATGATCTAGATGTTATCCACTTTGTTCTGTGCAGCAGGTGACTGGATGATAATGGACTGAAAAACTATCTATCTGCCTCAACCTCTGGCCAAAAGTAAAAAAAATAAAATAAAATAAAATAAAAAATTTATTAAATCACATGGCAAATCCAGGTAAATATTAATTTGCATTTCCAAACTTGCAGCTCATTTGACATTGACTGTAACTTATGTTTGCAGGTGGCAATGTCTCTCAGTCAGTCGTAATAGTATCGCTAACACTGTCTCATCAAGACTATAGTTCAAACTGTCTTGGGTCAGCTTGTGATGACACAGACAGACATTTCACAACTTCAAGATGTGCACGTGCTGCATCATGGGTGCCATAAAATGGTGTTCATGTACATGCTTTTAGTGCTTCCTGGCATTAAACCTTTGTCTTAAATCTAAATTAATAAGAGCCAAACAGACACCACAAATCAGAGAAAAAAACTTATTTGGTCTTTCAAGCACAAAGGATATTCAGGTCTAAAAAAGACTGTAAACCACTTTAATAACAATATCAGTGATTGTAGTAACATCTTAATATTGTTGTGAAAGTGTGTGTGTGTTTTTTTTTTTTTTTGCATTTGTTGGTGTGATGAGAAAATGTCTACCTCCAATGTACTGTCTCTATAGATTACCATGTGTAATCAGTCTGTCTTTATTATCTCTGCCCTGATGAGTCACTGTGAAGTTTAACCAGTTATTGTTTAAAACCACAAGCATGCCCAGCTGAATAAAGACTCTTCTCCATGCACTGACAGAAAGTGCCTAAGGAGTATTTCTTTTCTCTGACAGTAAAATTAATTTGGCAGGTTTTTAATTATCTGAGTTGGCTGGCCAGATGATCACAAGATATGGGAATCATTACAAGTCTCTTAGAGTGAATACTGGGAGGTATATGCAGTGTGTCTGGGCTGTTACATTTCGCCTTAACTGTGAATATTCTTTATTCTTTCCTTACCTTGATGCCAGTTGTTCCTGTGGGCATTTGTGCAATATCATAGACCAAACTGTTTTTGAGGCGTTGCACATATGGATCCGAAAACGCCCTGCCATGAAATCTCTTGAACCCTTGGACTGTGTTCTTGCAGTTTGTGACGACCTGAAAAAGAAACTCTCTGTGAAACACCTGCATGCCTCAGCAAATTATGCGTTCATGACTTGGAAACTTGTTGTTGCTGCTGAATTTGATTCGTGCACCTATACCTAGTGTTGTTCATGCTCATACTTGACTTCAACGTGTAGTGGAAACAAATGTCCCTCTTTTGTCAGGTTAGTAATGGAGGTATACTGTGTCCCACCACTTTCTATGTAAACATACCTGGCTTTTAGCAGCAGCACCGATCGATCGATTCCGAGGGCCAAAGGAAACACATGCTCTAAAAACATAAAACACAATTCAGGCCTGTCTCACACAATATTTTTATAATGATGCAGTTTCATATAAGATTCATGTAACCAGTAGTAAAATAGTAATTGATGGTCATGATGACGATTTCACTTAATATTTTTTAATGTTTGCAAATTTGTTTTCTACACTCCTTTATCGGTGTCGTTTATGAATTATGGGTCTGAAAATGAGGTACAATTGACTGATCAAGCCGTTTGACAGCCACGATCCGGCCTCCTCCCATCATGCGCTCATTCATGCCTGCAGTAAAAAAAAAAATCCCAAACCTGACTGAGCAGGTCAGCTATTAATCTTTATGTTTCTGCGACCTCATCACTGTAGTAAGACACCAGACGAACCATTTCATCATGCGAAGCGGTACAAGATGTCTTTCTATTCACAATGGTTCCGCTGCAGCTACCATTAGCTTTAGCACTCACATGCCGTTTCCTGTTGTGAAATACGTTAGCACGCTAACTAGCTACGTAGCAATGTTAGCTTCACCCAATTTGATGGAAATAAGTAGGTTCGTCCACACTCCGTGCCCGCTATCAGAGCAAACAAAACAACACAAATCACACAGAATAATGTACCTAACTGTACTTACGGTGTACTTCGGTCGCTGTATTCATTGGCGACAGTTTCAATCCCCCCGGCTCTGGCTACCGCTACATAGCAGTTCAAGAACCCGACGTCAAATCCGACGACTGACATCTTCACTAGCTAACTGATCAGTGCAACGTTAGAGTACAGAAATGACGAGGAAGAACAGAGAGACAGCTCAGTGCTAAAAGTGACAGCAGCAGCTACAGTGGGTCTCAGTCAGCGGACGGTGATACACCCTTGTTCTTGTTCCATGAAGCTGGGTAGCAGCATGCGGTGCGCCGGCTGATGCGTGAGAGCGTTCAGGAATTTTCTCTGTCCGCGCGACCAATAGCATCCGACTGCGGAGCACGAGACGCTGTTATCATGCGCCCCTAGAGGCAAACGGAGGTATTACAGCAGCGGGTTTAAATATGTAAATGTACACATGAAGCTGCTATGTCCATTTCTTTCCCACAGTATGATACAATATTATATATGTTATAATGATATAAACCTGTAGTGGGTCACCTGGTAATCCAGTGTCTGATCGACATGCTGTGGCTTCATGGGCGGATTATGAGACAATGTGCTCCTGGGCACAGATATGCAAAAGGCCCCCACCCCCTCTCTTCCATAGGAGCAAGACACAGATTTTGTAGCTGTTAAAGTTGTTGTTGTTAGTAGTTGTTGAGTTCACATTACACGACTGGCCGACCAGTCTTGAGCCTCGGAGACTATCGTAATCTTTTGCATGTTCATACTTGGCGACATGTGTATCTGTCATCAGGAGTCTCACCAACTGCGTTACAACCTGTGTGTGCACACCACAGGATTTCTCCACCGAGCCCTCGCTGACAGAGCCCCAGATAATGTGGTGACATCATCAAACTACGTTTTGTCAAGCATGAAAAAACAGGAAATTATGAAGTTCCCCGGCGCTAAACTTTACTTGACAATATGGATGTCTGACAGGATGCTCTTTGTCAGTCGTGTCAGACTTCTCCAGTTTTCTAGCATGCCAGATATCCAGTCCCAGTCGCAGAAGAGGGGGCAACTTGCTCGTAGGCTTGTTCACACATTCGTCATGGCAGACAATCTGCCGACTCACCTCCGACCCAAGGTGGCTCTCTCCTCTGCGGTGTCAAAATCCGGGTGAAAATCGTGTATTGTGAACTAGGCTTTAGTAGTAGTTTTTTATGTGTCTCTGTGGTTGTTTTCCCCCTTATATTTTATACACACCGACCAGCCAAAACATTTAAACCACTGACAGATGAAATGAATAACTTTGGTTATTTTGTTCCAACGCATTGTTCTGCTGGGAAACCTTTAGTTCTGGCATTCATGTGGATACCACCTGGCATGTTCCACCCACTCAGACACCATTGCAGAACATGTACCCCCCCTCATGGCAACAGTACTCCCCAAAGGCAGTGGCCCCCCAGCAGGATAATGCACCATGCCACACTGCAAACATCACTAAGGAGTGGCCCAAGGAATGTGACAAAGACTTCAAAGTGTCAACCTGGCCTCCAAATTCCCCAGATCCCAATCTGATTGAGCATCTGTGGCACATGCCATTAACCCACCTCAAAACCCACTGGACTAAAGGGATCTGCCACCAGTTCCCTGGTGCCAGACACCACAGGACACTCCCAGAGATCCTGTGTCCATGCCTCGACAGGTCAGAGCCAAGTCCGATCTAAGGAGGCCCTATCTTGGATTAGGGGTACATCTGGGGTTCTGGCACATCTCAACAATCCTTGAGCAGATTGGGACCTGGGAAATTTAGAAGCCAGGTCGACACCTTGAGCTTTTTGTCACGCTCCACAGGCCCTTTCTAAACAGTTTTTGTAGTGTGGCATGGTGCTTTTTTTCTGCTGGGGGGCCACTGCCATTGGGAAGTACTGTTGCCATGAGGGGGGGTCTGCAACGGTGTTTGAGTGGGTGGAACATGTCAGGAGTCTTACTGTAAAGGCATTCAATCTCTTATTGGTCATTTTGTGTCTCTTTGTGATTGTTTTGCTTCTTTTGCAATCTTTTTGAGTTTCTCTGTGTCTCAGGTGGGCCCTAACATTTCGGGCCTGTGTCCGAAAGGCCTGCAGTAATCCATCCACGTGTGGTCTACCTCCACATATGAGCCCCATCTACTACTGTACGTACAGTGCCTAAGATACAAACTTAGCACCATCCACTGGCCAAATGCAGCCCAGTAGACTTGCTTCACTCACCAGCCAAAAAAACCCCAAAAAACAATAGTAATCTGTAAAGTGAACGGACTGCACTTGTATAGCACTTCTCTGTTCTTCCAACCATTTAAAGCATTTTTTACCCTACATATCACACTCACCAAATCACATTCACACACTAGTGGCTGAGGGTACACCGCATGGTGCCACCTGCTACTCAATACCCAATTTGAATAATGATGAGCCATTTGGCTAGTGGACAAAAAAGGTAATGTTGCACAATGTTGACAGTGCTGCAACATTATTTTTGTATCTTTGGAAAATTATGTGTAGTTCACACTGCACTTTCAGAGCCTGGTGTGACCCCCTGAGCAGAAATATCTTCAACCAAACGTTTTCTGTAACTGCTGATGAGTCCCACACATTGGCCTGGTGGGAATTGGCCAACTCCTCCTCACAAAACTGCTTCACATCAGTGACGCTGGTTGACTTTCTTTTTTAAAACCATAACTTAACGCTATAACTAATTAAACTTACACTGTAACTATGCTATTAAGTAGACATCCACATTAAAATTGTTGGCTGAATTAAATCACTCCAGACTTACTTCACATAAATATCTTTTGTCTTTATTGGTGAAACATACAGAGTTGGAAACAATAACAGAGGGCAGCTTTCAGAAAGGTGGCAGGAATTTACTCTTCATTCTCAAAGTCAGCAAGATTCTTCCTTTTGCCCTGCTCATGGACGCTGTTGCCCCAGGTGTATGTCAGGTACATGAGGGTCATTGCTGCAAAAGCAAGATTAGAAAACAAATCAGCACCAGGACCATCACTCTGTTTCACTGTATGCAGCCACAACTTGCTGTGGAATAAAGGCCAGGAGTAAAATCCTAAATTTTTAAAAAAAAAAATATCATTATGAAATCATGAAAAAAAATCCTAACCACTTCTCTAAATTGGTTCCTGAGTAATGACGTTAAGTAACGGCCAGAAAAATGTTTTTGCAGAACATGATGTCCTAAATTGAAGATGACCGTTGATCCTTTGGATACGAGACATTTGTGTGAAGTTTGGTCATAATTACGTATGAATTCTTAAGTTATGGCAAAAACATGTTTTGTGAGGTCACAGTGACCTTTGACCACAAAATTCTAATCAGTCCATCCTTGGGTCCAAGGGGACATAGGTACCAAATGTGAAGAAACCCCCTCAAGGCATTCCTGAAATATTGCTTTCATGAGAATGGGATGGACAGATGGACAAACAACCAGAAACATAAAGGGCCCTATGATTTCTGTGATGCAGGAAACAGGGATGGGATCACAGAATGTAATAATAACAAAAAAATTAAATGTATCCCTAAAACTATATGAGCTTTATTTTTTGCACAGCCCAAAGCCGAAAAAACAAACAAAAAGCTGAACTGCCATGATTTGGTGTTATTTATGGGCTTGCTGCTTCTGTGTCACTGTCTAGGTGCTTCACCAGGGTGCGGCTCAATTACTCCACACACAATAGCAGGGCCGCCAGCAACGAGGAACATCAAGTCAGCTGCTGCTGAAACTTTGCTCTGCCTGTGTCTGTCTTCAACTTTAGTGTCAGCTGGTTTGATCACAGCGATGTGAGTGACGGTTAGCTTGACTACAGTCTTTTTCTTGGCCAGCCAAGCTAGGTGAAATCCTGTCCTCCTGTGCTTCTCGGGTGGTCCAGAGGCAGCGTCTGATATTTCTGCTTCAAGCTAGCCATCACTCACATCTCTGTGGTCAAACCAATTTCTGCAAAAGTTGGAGTGCTCCCCTACTCTGACCTGTAATTCATTGGCCCAGGATACAAATGAGACATCTGCTTTTCAAAATAAGGTGTTAATATAGTGTACATACAAAATACATATATACTTATGGCTAAATTAAGAGCAGAGCAATGTGAAGCAAAGGGACTGATTGTTTTGTTTTGTAACTGTCTTGAAGCACTTCTTTGATTTAAAAAATGTCCAATGATGTGTTACATCATTTTCACTAAATTTTGAATATTTCCATGTTGAACCACTGAAAGTGAACTCATCCACCACATGATAAGACACTCATTCTGATGATAAAAAAAAATGTAAAACACGAGTTCTGGAAAATTAAAATGGAAAAAACTAAATCTGAGGGGAAAATAAATAAAATGGCTTCTGGAAAAAATGGATTTCATGGGGCCCTTGCTGCCTCTGGCCACAGCTGTTGCTGGCACAGAGGCAAAAAACAAGAAATAATTTTATGTTATTAAGTACAATATTACTGAATTATTAAAAATCTTGATTTGAACCTAACTGCAAAAGTATGCTAACAAAAGGTGCAGGAAAGACATATGCTGCCAGCACCTTGGGGTATGCACTTGTCATTTGATGCTTTAAGCATTGCTGTGTCAAAAATCTGTCAGCTCTTTTTGCTGATCACTATGACTCATCCTTGAGACTACAACAGAAGCTGGGGTCAAAGCAGGTAATAGGAGTATCATATGACTGGGCACCAGCCCAACTCAACACCCAAGCACTTCTAATGATGAACCTAGACGTTATATGATTTCTGTATAAATGTGATTAATATATAATATTGATGTGTCATTATCACAAAGTACAATTTAATATTAAGTGATACAGGGTATTGTCCACATCATCCTCTCCTACTTGAAAACAAAAATACCTCTGCTATTCTATGTATACAGCACTACTTTAGCTGTAAAACATTTGAACAGAGATAAAATTGTAACTTCTGATAAAATACATCAAGTTAAAATAATTGTAGCATTGTGAACCAGCTCAATCAAAAATTAAAAGGTTTTCATACAGGCTGACAAAATGTTGTGCAAAGCTCTTGCCAATTATTTGAACCTATATTTCTCATTGTATATTTTTACTTTCTATGTCGTTATTCTATTACAATTTTTATAATAACATTTAGTTTCTCTCAGTTTATTTCTTGTAACACCATAAGGCAGTGTAAATGATAATAAACATATAATGCAAGGATATTATTGGTACTGGCTCTGAATGTGTAATACTGATATACAGAATAGAAATTTAAAAACTTACGGGGGGCAACTTTGAAGAAAGAGGCTGTGAACCGTCTCCACACATTGGGGATTCCCTTGGAGAAGTAGTTGGGGAAAGCCCTCTGCTCAAAGGGGGACAGGCTGTATGTGATTATATGCCTGACCTTGGCCAAGTCTCCAAAGTGGCGGCCCATGTTTGATCTGAAACAACAACAACAAACCATTTACATACGGTAAATTAACAGGCAGCCTCTAGCAGAAAATACGTTTTCATGAGTTGCACAGTATGCAAATAGTCCAAATAGTTGAAGCATTTATTGAGACACTCATACAGCTCAGGGCAACACTCTTTTTAATGTATCTAGTAAAAAGAAATACATCCATACTGTGATTTTAGTGTGACTATGTAATACAACTCCCTTTTTTCCCCCAGCTGACCTATTAGGGCAAGTAAACAAAAAATGTTTACTGTTTGGGCTGTCTGTTTATGTACAGAACTAACAAGCATCTGTCATAATCATTGGTTTGTATTTCTATGGTCACAATCTAGCAATAAAAGCATGAGAAAATAAATCTACCATGGGCACTAAGCGTTATTTTTTTTTTTTTACATTAATTTTTAACTAGGATCTTAAAAGGCAGGCTGTGCGTCTCTGTGCATGGCTTGCTGGATATTATGTTTTCATAAGAGTATGTGTCCTACTAGCCAAATTACTTTCTAAGAGCATCAGTAGTAAACCTTACAATATCACCAAAATATCGATATTGTAGTATTACTCGATGTCTTGTTTTACAGACGTAGTCAATGGCAGTTAACAGTTAATATCAACAACCCCCCTCAGTCATTACGATGTTGCAGTGACATAAGACTCTGTGTGTAACGTTACTAAAAGCGTAATAACGTTGTTTAATCCTGCTTCCATGCATTAACTGTCACGCAAAAAACCCGATTCAGGTGCCAGATTATCTAACTTTAGATACATGATTGCGAAACCACACAACAACCCTAAGCTACATTTATGGAGCACAGGTCGGTTAGCCGTGTTAGCTAAATGCTGCTAAGGTCCTTGAACGTCTTCCTCAACCGGCACGATAACGTGGTCGTTTAAACGATAAAGGGCTAAACTGTGTCACACTTACTACTATAAAGTAGATATATTACAAATAATTTGGTGATAAAAGCTAAAGGAAGCAAAACTACACCGTTAAAACCGTGACATTGAAGCTCACCGTGCTGCTTCTCTACAGTGTTCCCTGATAAAGTTCCGGTGTCCTTCCTTTTTATTCAAGCGGCGGTTGGCTGCTAACACTGAGGGCGTTACCGCCACCTGGTGGACTGGAGTTACATCACATTGCAGATAATATCAGGTAAACGAAACGCATGCTGGATCTTATGTCTCATGACCATCTATGTTCTATAGACCATACGTGTAAATACAAATAAAGCTTTTTAAAAGTAATTCAGTCATAAATTCATGAAATAATTAATGTAACCTATTATGGCTATTGTGGCTGTCATGGACTCACTGCAACATTTAAATATTTTTTAAGTGTCAAAAAGACTAAAAGTGTTTTATCATCCTGAGACCCAGTGCCCACATATGAGGACATCATATTTTGGGTTTACTGCACCTTATACATCATTCTACTTAACTTAGACCTGATGTCCTCGTTCATGGACACTTTTTTTGTGCTATCTAGTGGTAGTAAGAGCACAATACACTTCATCTCTCAAGACAGATTCTGCAATTTACATTATAGTAAAGGAAGGTAATTAATAATGTTTGTAGTTTGATATGGCAACAAATGTGACCACTTGTAGCACCAGTAACAAGATAAGATGCTGTTAATTACAAAGTACTCCTTCGAGGACACTGGGACTTGATCATCATTGACAATGTTTAGTTCTTTTAATACTTATCAGTCCCTACTGATCCTATGTAGCTAGGAGAAATTGAAAATGCATACCAAACTAAATTTCGGGTCCCAAGAGAATATGACAGGGTGGCACACAAAAGCGTAAGTTATGATTTTAAAGCAGCATGGTAGCCTGAAAACATGATGGTTTTACTTCAGAAATCTACTTCTTTACACTTAAAGAAAGGGAACAATTGGAGATGTTGTTAATTATAGGTTATTGGATAGATTATGGGGGACAAAAGATTTTCAGAAATACAGGAATCTTACTGAAATAAATACATGAAAAACACAGGAATAAATAATGCATACGTACATGTATTAAGTCAAAAAAAGAATAAATGATTAAATATATGTTAAATAAATATGGAAATAAATAAATGCATAAATAAAGTATTTATTTATTCCTGTATTTATTTATTCATTTAATTTACTTAATGATACTTCAGTCATTTTTTTTGTTCTATTAGATTATTAAGACTATTCAGAGGTCATCAAGAACCATAATCAGAGGTTGACATTAGAGGCCTTTCTATGAGCATCGTAAGCTACTATTCAACTCAGTTTTCTGTTTGACATGTATCACAGAAGGAACTGTGAGGGGGGCAGCACGTACAACCAAGCGGATCTACTGCCAAAACTAAATCAGACAACATTTATGCATGTTATTTTTATTCTCCAACTTTTCCGTCTACATATTTTCACTCTTTGGAATATCGCTAAGCTGATCACAGACACACAGTGAATTCATTCAATTTGCATAAATAGACATGACATGCATTTCGTCACAATTAACCAGTACAATTTCATAAGTATGACTTCAGTTCATACCTACGCAGTCACGCGGTGACCAGAGGTAATAAATACACACTGAAACCTTGACAACTTTCATTCTGGACATTATGAAGACAGCTGCCACTCAGACAGCTGTTTGTAATCCCCAGGAATAAAACGATATGTAAAAGGTTTGTTAAGAGTTTGTGACTGCTTTTTCCATCTTTTGTCCAGAACAGGGCTACTTAAAACTTGGCCATTGTGTTAAATTAAAGGATAATGACAGACAACGCACCCAAAATAAGTTAACAGAAAACTAACTTAAAAAAATATGCAAAATCATACAACACTAATTTTCCTTCTATAAGTGTGTTCGATTCAATACTATGCTGCTAACAGTAAAGCTGAAGAAAAGGATGCACTGGTGTCCTCTCTCATCATGCCATAACAAAAAGGAAATAAATGTCACGTTCCCATATTTTTCACAAGGATAAAATACTTTTTGTTTAAGTAAACACACTTGATTAAGTAAACACACCTGCTCCAGATCAAACTTCATGCACAACGATTTTATAGATGTATGAAATCACTGAACCTGGTCAGAATATCCAACACTTGGATAGAGTCCACCTGTGATGACTGTTGACGAGGGTTGTGGTGATGTTCTGTTCAGCCTGTAAAAAAGGAGGAAAACAGAACAGACATGTTGGTGGCTGGCTTAGCGACATGTGCACCTGGTGGCAACCATGTCTTCAAACTCCTTGTAGACATAGGAGCCGTCCTCTTCAAAGATCATGACACTCAGAGGGCTGTAATGGGAGGGGATGCATGAGGGCCTGGGCACAGAGGAGTCGAGCTTCTCATAGATGATGTTCTGCACCATGGTGTGGACAGGTGAGCCGTAGATGAAGCCCATGGTCCTAGGGCAGATGCCTCTGCAGTACCTGGGGTTGTACTTTGGTGGAAAAACAATCCAGTGGTCCAGTTTGAGCTGGCTGAATCGTACCCTGAAATCATACAAGGCACAGTCACTTGTCGGGAACTCAGAGCTTGGAAGAAGCTCAGGCAGGTGGATATCCAGACTTTTATCGCCTCGTTTAATCTTTGAAGATTCCCTCTTCCATCTCCTCTTTCGCCCAGCCCTCTGCTCTGGTTTGAAAACCATCTGCTTGTGAAATGTGTTCGCCGCAGTGGCTGGCCTTTGACCTGCTTTGGCACTGACCAGAAACCTCTGGTGGGCAACTTTGCTGGTGTCATTGAGATAAAGAAGCAGAGGAGGAGACCTCAGGGTGAACTTCAGCGGGCCCTTGTGTCCATCACCATCTGGGCAGGTGACGTTGATCAACAGGTGTATGTTCTTCTTTTGAAACTTTAAGAGAGGCCGGAGAAACGTGGTGACGTCAACCTCCAGCCAGTCCCTCCTGCTCCGCCTTTCTGTGTTGACTGTGAAGTTCACAGTGTGGTGGACACCAGGACACAGCCGACACTGGTTTGAGTGCTCCTGCTCTTTGAGGCTGAGGTAGCACACGGAGTTAACAGGTGATACATGGTCGTGGTCAAAACTGTACAAGAGGGCCGACTTCAGGAGCTGTTCTTTTCTTCTGACTTGATCAAGGCTGTAGGAGAGATCCTGCATAAAACTCTCTGAAAGATAATATGAGAAAAAAGTGTCAACATTACATGTCAGCCTCACAAATGTCCACATATTCATGAGTACAATTGATTCTAATTAACCAGAACAAATATGTCTGTCTTGTACATATAAGAGCATAATGTCACTAATGCCTTTACAACACATGAATTTTAAAGGAATACTTCACCCCCAAATTATTATTTGTGTATCAATTACTCACCCCATGCTGTGATGAATTCGTGAAGAATACTTAAAACTATAATTACTGTTTTGGTCAAAGGAGTCTGGCTCTGAAGAGAGCATAGATAAGTCACCCATGACTTCAATTCATCAATAATTATCTCTATTTTTGGATCACTGTGGAGGCATGTGAGAAAAACAAAGTTTTCTTCATGAATTCAGCACAACACAGGGTGAATAATTACTACACAAATGGTCATGGGATGAAGTATCCAGACACCACAGGTCAAAATGCCAGTTCTGATCGAACCGGTCCGTTTTGAGATATCCTGTTTCTCTCCTTTTATTTCAAAGGTTGTACAAAAGCAAGATTCAAAAATACACTGCTCAAAAAAAATGAAGGGCCAGGCTTTGTCCTGCACCAGAAGGAACCCAGGGCCCACTGCACCAACGTAAGGTCTGACAATCGCTCTGAGGATTTCATCTCAGTACCAAACAGCAGTCAGGGTACTGTTGGCTATGGCATGGAGGTCTGTGTGACCCTCCAAGGATATATGCTTCGCTAGACCACCACTGACCCGCAGCCAAACTGGTCATGTTGGATGATGTTACAGGCAGCAAAAAGTGTGAACCTGCTCTCATCTGTGAAGAGAACAGGGCGCCAATAGTGGACCTGCCAATTCTGGTTTTCTCTGGCGAATGCGTGTCGAGCTGCACGGTGCTGGGATGTGAACACACGTCCCACTAGAGGACATCAGGCCCTCATGCCACCCTGCTGGGTTGATGCTCTTCTACGGCCCTGTCCAGCTCTCTCCGTGTAACGGCTGGTCTCCTGGTATCTCCTACATGCTCTTGACACTGTGCTGGGAGACACAGCAAACTTCTTGTGCATGGATGTGCCATCCTGGAGGAGCTGGACTATCTGCGCAACCTGACTGGGCTGCAGGTACCACCTCATGCTACCAGTAGTGACAAGGACACTAGCAGAGCACAAAACTAGAGAAGAATCAGTCAGGAAGGAGAAGGAGAGAGCAACTGTCTGTGGCCACCACATGTGAAACCATTCCCTTTTTGGGGTGTTGTCTTGCTTTGTCCTCTCAGTTGCACCTGTTGTCACTTTCATTTGCACCAAAGCAGCTGAAACTGATTCACAATCACTTGTGCTTCCTAAATGGACAGACTAATATCCCTGAAGTTTAACTGGCTTGACGGTGACGATTAAGTGTTCCCTTTATTTTCTTTTTTGAGCAGTGTAGAACAGATAATTTAGTACCAAATGTACCCACATTGCATTTCAACATTGCAACTAAATTTACATAGTGTTTCTTCATCACTAAAATTTTTGAAATATCTTTTGCAGTTTTTATAAAATATGAAAAAATAAAGTGACATCACAGGGCTGAAAATAACATCCTTTTAATCCAACTTTAATGTGTTTGTCTGAGAATTAGTCAAATCTGTTAAAAGGACCAAAAGACAAGCAGCTTTTTATTTGAGTGCTGTAATGTCCTACAGACACACACACACACACACACACACACACACACACACACACACACACACACACACACACACACACACTTCAGTCTAACACCTCACCAATATCTGACACACCAGTGTCATTATGACCCCACTAATGTTGCGATTAAAACTTGGCTGCATTCAACCATGACAAAACATAGAAAAATGTTTGTTTGAACAAAAACAGTGGTGCATTGTACACCTTGTTGATTTATACAGTCACACCGCCTTTTAATACTGCTGGGTTTAACCTAATTCACTTCAGCTAAAAGGGACTTTATTGTATCATATGTTTAGATTGCCAATGCAAGTGTAAAATTTAAAGCAGAAATTATACAATAAGTAAAGTTCTACCAGAATTCAGCTTACATGCACATCACTGACACACCTCCTAAATGTGGAAAAATACACCTCTTCACACAGTTTCAGGGAAAAAATGCCATTCAACCTGGAAAATGAGGCAAAACACTGCCCACTGTTTTCAGATTGTTTTGGTGTGAGTGTTGGAAATAGACAGTAGAGATATCTGCCTTTGCTTTAATATAATGGAACTAGATGGCACTCAGCTTGTGGTGCTCAGGTGACAAAAAATACATTTAAAAAAACCTCAACAGCAATGTCTCTTTACAGAAATCACGATCCAGTTACTCAAGATAATGCACAGACCTTGTTGTGAGCAGTTTCATGTAAGAAGTATTTTCTACCTTACCACTCCCACCAACTGCATCGGACCGCAGAAGGAAGGGTGCATCTACTGCTAGCTCACCTAGCACCACTGAGCTAGCTAATGTTACAGCTCAGCCGAGGAGGACGGCATTAATGTTTACATCTCGCACTGTCATGAGCAGGAGCCTCTTGTCCATGAGTAGATGCATGCTTCCTTCTGTGCTGTGATACTGTTGGTGGGAGTAGTTCGGTCTAAAGAAAATAGTTCTGACATGAAACTGCTCACAACTAGGTCTTTGAATTATCTTGAGAATGTGGGTTATGATTTCTGGAAAGAGACATTACTGTTGAGTGTTTCAAAAGTATTTTTTGACACTTTGAGCACCACAAGCCGAGTGCCAGCTAGATCCATTATATCTGAGAGAAGGCAGACATCTCTGAGACTGATATCTCCAACAACTCACACCAAAACGATCTACATTAACAAATAGCACGTCAATTCAGCCACAAAATAAGTATGATGTATGATTTAGAGGTAAACTGTCTCTTTAAATACAGACAAAATAGCAGACTACACCAGACTACAATGGCAACTTCATTGTATGCCCCTCAAGAACACCTACACTAGAATAATCACAGCCAGTCTCAGGTTTTCTGTACAAGTCAAAGTGATGGAAAATTGATTTTAAATCTAATTCACCAAACAAATAAACAGTTAGTTATATGACAAATCAAAGCACAGTGAATTTGGAGGTCTATGACACCAAAGCAGTTTGTAATACAGTTTTATCCCACTACAGCTTTAAAAAAAAGTGACCTAGTTACCCTTTATCTTCATTTTTTAATAAAATGTAGTGGGTGTCATATTATGGTATATTTGAAGAGGAATTCCAGTTTTAATCACTTAATTTACCACTGAGCCTCAGCACTGAGAAGGCTTTATGTGTTGCATTGTGTGTGAGGCAATGAACTGTGGGCTGTTTCACTTGCTCACCTTTATTACTTAGTGCAAGGCATTCATCCTGGGGCTTGATCAGTCGGACTGTGTTGTAGACTTTATTCCCGTCCACACTCCTCTGCACTCTGGAGGACTTCTTATACACCTCCGTCAGATATTTCATGTACTTGTGCTCAGGTTTCATCTTTTTCCTTAGTCCTGGGCTCCACCTCGACCCTCCGTGCTCTGACAGGGCTTTGAGCAGCGGAGAGAAGATGCTGCTGTAAGGGTAGGTGAAGTCGCCCAGGTTGTGCAGCGCATTGGAGGCAGCCAGGGAGGATCTGAAAAGCGGGCAGCTGCAGGTGACCAGCAGCAGTAGGAAAACCGTGCGGAAATAACGAAGGACGACTGACATCAGCATTTGTTTTTCTATTATAAACTACGAAACAAGACAAAACTTAGAGAGACTCTCCGTTGAGAGCTCGAGGTAAACAGGACCACGCACGTGCTGCCGCTGATCAACACACGCAGGTGTGGGCAATCAACTCACTCATGTTACTTCATCAGGAAAAAGACCAGAGACTTTAGGACTTGTTCAGTCATCGTAACACAGTTAATTAATAAATTATTTAATTTTAAAAACCACAAGAGGCTAGTTTTGAATGATAGCATAGTTAGGTCGTGAACAATATTTTAGGCATTTTAATGTAAATCTTGAATTAATTCTGTAATATATACAAAAGTATGTAGTAGTCATTTCCGGTTATATTCACAATAAGATAAAAAATAAGATTTAAAAAGTAGAGTCCCATAAAAAAAGGGAAGTCAGGTTAAAACACATTTTCTTGTAGCTTATATTGTTACAAGACTGTGTTATAGACATAAACTGTAAAGGTTATGGTTTGCAAAAATAAGGACCGTCATGGCGATTTATTTGGGGCTTTTATTTTGAAGACGTCAGATGTCCGCTTTTTTAGAGCAACGTTACTTTACAACAACTAGAGGAGGTAATATCTACAAAAATATAACCAGGTTCGTTTGTATGAAAGAAATATTCTTAGTTATTTAGGAGAAAACGTTAAGAAATATTAATTCACATTTTGAAGATGTAAAAAAACAGTAACATTGATGAATTACTTGTTGGGCGTGGCTAACTAGCTAGCTAACAAAGTAAGCTAATGCTAAGAATGCTAACGCTGTGTTATGAACTGTAAGTCAGTGTTACTGACATATTGTATGACTAGTGTAGCTAAATTATTGGGCCCTATATATTAAATATATATATATGTATATACATATATATATATATATATTGATATATTTTTGAGTTATTGAGCCCTCAGAAGCTAGATATGTTAATGTCAACTAGCTAATTTAAAATGTGAAACTTGTAACTGCTACAGTTACTCATGTATAATGTATAATCCATAGTCTGGCTAGCTAGCCCTAGCCAAATGTGCTAACTAATGTAGCCACGTGTAACGTTAATATATAATTTTCCAATTAATTTACAGTATTAACATACAGTTGTGGGGGAGAAAAGACATATGTATTGCTAATGGGCTATTATTTGTTCTGGGGCAGACATGTCCAAAGTCTGGCCCGGGGACCAATTGTGGCCAGTGGACCAATTTTAAATGGCCCACTGCTTGTCTTTAAAGGTATACTACATGTGGCTTGGCTGGTTAATAAAGCAAGATCATTTTGCATATTTTCCATTCACCTCACAATGATAGGACTATCACACCGTTTGTAGACATGCACATTAGAAATATAAAGGCAAAACTAATGCGATTTCATAAACAGACATGGCCACAGCAAAAAAGCGGAGAGTCAACATTGAGGGCCACCACTTTCAGGAGCACTGGAATGTTGAATCCTTTTGCACTGAAAGATGACACAATTGTATTTGTCTCATTTGTAGGTAATTTATTTTTAATAACCCATATGATGTGAGAAGCAGCTGACCCCCAGATATTTTTTGGACACCCCTCTTCTAGGGTAATGATCTTCCACCGGATGTGCAAGATTGGCTCAAAAGCAGGTAGGTATCATTTTAAGTCTTAATTTTTGTGACTCAACATTTGTCAAGTGAACAACTGCAAGCGCATCCATTGCTAATGAAAAACTTGGGTAGTGCAAGTTAAAATAAAAGATAAATAATGGCAAAATATGAAGTTGGTGACTCGCCTCACAGCAAGAGGGTTGCCGGTTCGATCCTGGGCGTGGGAGCCCTTCTGTGCGGAGTTAGCATGTTCTCCCCGTGTCAGCGTGGGTTCTCTCCGGGCACTCCAGCTTCCTCCCACAGTCCAAAGACATGCAGATTGGGGACTAGGTTAATTGGTAACTCTAAACTGTCCATAGGTGTGAATGTGAGCATGAATGGTTGTTTGTCTCTATGTGTCAGCCCTGCGATAGTCTGGCGACCTGTCCACGGTGTACCCTGCCTCTCGCCCGATGTCAGCTGGGATAGGCTCTAGCCCCCCCCCCCCCCGCGACCCGCAGGAGGATGAAGCGGTTAGAAGATGAATGAAGTTGGTGATATAAATCAGTAGTTGCATGAATGTGTCATGTTTGCTCCAGAAAAACACTGAAATAAAGTGTAGCTACCTTAAACCTGCTGGCCACTAGAGAGCAGAAATTAGACTTAAAACAAATAAACTGCACAACAGAGTTTTGATATACTACTGCATCATAAATATGCCTTGTAACTGGCACAAAGTATCATGGACTAAATCCCTTATCAGTCATACTTTTATATTTTCTGCAGTGGATGCACACAGTTAGATTGTGATATTGTGAACTGAAAGTAAGTATTACACAAGCGATGTGGAGTATTGCATGGAGTATATAAAAGGGACAGATGATGAAGTTACCACTTAGTTAGTCCAGCGGTGCTCCCTCCCCTGCTAATACTCACATCTACATTCAAAGTGAAACAGAAAAACTGAGCCTCTGGAGGAGAAGTTAAAAATTTGCAGAGCTCATAAAATATCCACCCAAAGTGTCAATGTTTGGAGACTTAAATGTCAAATACAGTTTATAGCTAATGTTTGGAACTCAGCTGTTATCTGCCATCTTGCTGTTTTGGCTTGGCAAGAATACCTAAATTTACTGATGTACAGGTCACTACTATATTATTACTTTGCAGTTGTACACAGGTACTTAGCCAAAAGCTCAAGCTCCACTTACATGGCAGTAATACTGTAAAGTGTTAAACACTAACAGAGTGTTGTTAGCTTGACAATATTCATAGGCAACAGATAAAAATGACTGCAAATTACAGTTTGCTTTCATTATATTTCTATAACCATGTCTCCATCGTTGTGGTTTTATGAGTACTGTTGTTGAAGTTTCTAATACTCTGCCAGGCAGCAGTTTGTAGAACTAATTGTATTGCCAAATGTACTGGAAGTTACAAATAAACTTCTTTAGCTTGATTAAGTCTTATTGTACACTGGAGGGTTTGCTTATCTTTGGCAGTTTGCACAGTACGTACCGATTACTGAGCTGTGTGGAAAAAGCACACACTGTTGCAGTTTTCAACTTGGCTTGCAGTAGGGCACAGTAACAACTCATTTACATAGTTGGTCAACTTCCAGTGTAATCTTTTTGTGATAAGATGTACTTTATTAAATCCCAAGGTGAAATTCAATTTTTCACTTTGTTGTCATATACACACAGGCCTGAAACACACATACACGCACAAACAGAACCTACACACGCATTAAATGGAGAGATGTCAGAGTGACAGGCACCCCGAGCAGCTGGGGATTCGGTGCCGAGCTCTCTTGCATCTTGGCGATGCCTAGGAGGCGAGCTGGCACCTATCCAGCCAAGTCCCAATGGACTGAGCTCCTGCCACCAACCAAAAGTGGTGCTGCAATACCTGGTCAATGTGTGTAGTGATTGGAGCAAGCCCCTTTTACAGCACCCAATGCTAGAAATCCATTTAATATGTTGTCCACATATAGAGGACATATCAGATATTACACTGGTAAGAACAGATCCAACAAATCAAACAATTCTGTAATATACAATAAAAGTTAATCAAATGACTCAACAACAATTGTAATTATGAATATTAGGTATTAAATCATCATCATAAAGTCATCATCAGTGCAGGTCACTGTATGTGTGGCTCCATTCAATTGAACCAAATATGCCAGCTTGAAAAAGTGTGTTGTCAGACGGGATTTGAAAGTGAAAAAGCGAATCAATATTGCAAATGTCGTGGGGCAGACATGATCTTTGCCAAAGGATGAAATAATTTTACACAATTTTGAAGCCTAAATAAATGATTTTGGAAAATTATGCTTAAAATAAAACCCAAAATTTAACGTTTTATTTAAGAGGTTTATTTAATGTTAATGCAGAGTGTTTGTTGCAGTGAACGTCAGTTTGATTAATGTGATTTTATGTGCATTCATTCAACTTTATATGTTGGAAAAATATTATTTCTCATATCATCATGACACTGATATCAGACAGTTTTAGTGGGTTGTTGTTGATGTGAGGTTTCTGCACATACATGTATATACATTATCATATTTGAACTGCAGTCTTTTCACACATATCAGTTTAAACCAGTTAGTATTCCCATCATATGTCTTCTCACCAAATGAAAAAGGAGCATTGATCATATAAAAAAAAACTTAAAAGAAACCTCTTTGCACACTACTTCATTGACCAATATAACTGACAATATTAGCATGTCCTGCCCCCTACTGGTTGGAAATAGGAAGAGCAAGTAAAGGGACAAAACATTGTCCAACCCACCTCTGTTAAAATAATCTAAAACAAACTAAAAATATATTGTAATGTAGATGTAGTGACTAAAAATGAAGTACCAAAGAGAGTTGGGCCTTTCAGCACAAGTCAAACAAGATAGTACAATTAAATCTCATCAGCTAAAGCTATGCTCATGTTGTGTGGTGGATATACAGTACTTGTTAATGGTCTTCATGTTGTTGACTCGACACAGAGGGAGTTTTTGTGTTTAATGTACTTACTTTGCTGCCCTTGTTTTAAAACACCACACCAAAGTTCCATTATCATGCTATCAGCAAACAGCTCCTTGTACAGTGGGTGTCAGGATAGCGTTTGATAGCATAACTGTTGATTTAATGCACATTGATTTGAGGGGATGGACCATTTTGTTGATGGTATGGTTTTCCTGTTGTACCATCCAAAGGACACGTGTACATTTTTTTCCTCACTACCTGCAAGGTTCTAAAAAAAGAAAAAAAAGAAAAAAGAAAAAGGATGTTATGAAGCACTTCCATGTTATGAAGGGTACAAGGAAAAATTAAGTACTTTTTAATGTTGCACTTACAGGAAATTATATAATACCTGGACCACCTCATAGTATTGTTGGACAGTCTTTGATGTCTGCAAAATTTTGCCTGAACCATTAAAAAAAAGACAAAGGAAGCCTTTCTGTGGCAGATTTCCTTTTTGTGATCGTTCAGCTGCCGTGCAAAGAAAAGTTATGGGGTGGGATTTAAAACATAAAGTAGTCAACTGCTGTGTGTCGAACAGTTGCTGCGAGTGTAGCTGTCCTTGTTCAGGATCATTATGCAAGTGGCTTCTTTTCCAGATAACAAGACAAAGGACATTGTTCTGGCACTGTTTTGCTTATGGCTTCATTGTCTAAGCTCCAACTCTTTTCATGTCATCCGGGATTGTTTTTCTCCGGGTCAGTTAAGGATAGAAAACAGTGTTTTGCACTGCACAGTAAAAGGCAGCATGTCTGATCTGAGAAAACAAGGCAATTCATTCATTAATGCCAACCTGACCATTAAAATGATTTCTTTATAATTTGAATTACACCTCACCCTACAATTTAATATTTGGCTTCTTTTTTTGCAGTTAAGAGAAATCATGTCAAACTTGTATTTTGCTGATTGCCTTCTAATCAATACTGAAATAACAGATTACTGTGTGGTATTAGGGGCATGGCCTTAATGTGTCCTAATTGTGTCTTTTTTGCCACAGCAGTCCACAGAGTGACGCCCATGTTGTCCCACAAAAGGAAGCCTTTCTCATCCATTGTGGCTCAAGTTCACAAAGAGATGGTAAAGGAGACATTCCACCACCCAGTCTGGTTGCCTGCTTTGCATAACTGGCTCCACAAAGGTCCCGTTTGCATATACTGAAGCTGAGACGTAGTTTTTCCAAAACGATCAAAACCTGCAACAATATCTAGTGTTTCCTCTGCACTTTGAAGAACTTAATTTTGATAAAAACATGATCTGCCAAGCACAAAAATAACAAGCCTTTGCACCAACAACCAAATGACATTTCACACCAGTGTTGATAGCAACTGTTTCCCAGGTGTGGTCTGTTTTTACATTTCCTCATACTTAAAAGACATGAATCAAGAGGTAGTGTCTACAGATTTATTACATATTAGGTAATAAAAAAATATTTGGATATCACTGATTGTGTTATCAGTAAGAAATATAAATTATATGGGTTCAAAATAACATACTCATTGTTAATACATGTGATTAAACTATGGAAAAAAAAGATGATTAAATTATCAATACCATATTTAAATAGCACATCTAACAGTGATACACTGTACAAGAGAGGCTACACATTCAATGCAAGTACACACTAAAGGATAGACAATGGTTTACGCTGTTTTATATTAACATAATATACAAACTAAGATCTGTTAAATATTGTCCATCTCACAGCTTCTCCTGTGATCCACGTCGTTGTCACCAGTCATGAGCCACCTTAGTTTTTTGTTTCTTCCCTATGTGAGGCTGGAACAGTTTACTAATTGTGTTGAAGCCTTTCTGGTGCTCTCTGTCTTCTCCATCCTCTGCCTTCTCCCTGCACTTGCTCTGCTGCAGTCCTCCCATAAGTGCTCTGACCTCAGCTGACACACCTTTGCCGAGGTAGTGAAAGGCCTTCTTGCCGTCATTATCTCTCTCGTTTATACTGGCTCCGTAGCTTTGCACAAGTAAAACCATGACCTCAGTGTGGCCGTGCATGGCTGCGATGTGTAAGGGTGTGTATCCTCCGTGTGCTTTGCTGTTGATGTTAACACAAGTGCCTGTTTTCCTTGAGATATCCACAAGCTTGTGTATCATCTCACTGTTGCCGTCCTTGGCAGCCCAGTGCAGAGCTGTGAAACCTGACATGAAGTCCTTCTTCTGCGCCAACCGTGTATCCTGCAGCAGCAAACCATAGATCTGTCCCCACAGTCCGGCTGCACACTTCACCAACCACTCATGAGCTAGTGGCTCCAAAGGCACAGACTCTGAATACTTTGCATCATCTCTCTTGTTCTGGGGCCTCACCAGGGGGAAGCCTGGGGGTTGCATGTCCTCAGTCTGTCTGTTTTTACACTGGGAGTCACTTGGTGCACCCAACTTGCAAGCTGTATGATCCAGAGTTGGCACTGATGGTGTGGAAACTTTAGTTATCAACCTAACTGGTTTGTCTGAAGTTGTATGCGGGTGTAGTTGGGAATGTGACCCATGCTGTGCTGCTGGTGCAGAGTCTCTCTGAGGGGATTTGACTGCTATGACAGCGAACACAGCACCAGATTTCCTCGCTCTGCTCGCTTGATCTCCCGAGATATTCAGGACTTTAACAGTGGTTGCATCCGCACTACTAATGCTTCTCGATAACGGTCTCCTTTCCTGCGTGCTCCCCGCAGGCGCACGTTTAACATCACTATAATAATTCCCATTTATGTTCGTGGGGCCGCACACATTATTGTTCTCGATGTCAGAATAAATCACCCTGGCTGGCTCGGCTCGGGGAGGAGATGTGTACGAAAAGCTCGTGTTTTGGCTCGAGACACTGTCATCCATCTGTGTTTTCTGCGAGGCATCATGCGCCACCTCTTTATTGACAAAGTCCTGGTACCTCTTCTTCACAACCACAAACTTTACCTCGTCGATCTGCTTCACCACAGCGACGCTGTTGACCAACTTTTTGAAAAGGTCCCTATTGTGCTGCTTTTCCGCGGGATCACTGCAGCTAATCTGGCTCCTGAAGTTGTTCAGCAGCTCCGAGTTCTTCACTTTGCCTCCGTGCTCCAGTAGAAAAGACAAAATGCATTCCTGGGTCAAAGCCATTTTGTCCCACAGGGGTAAAAATGTGAAAAGATGGAAGCGATAGCTTGGATAATAGACCGAGGTATAATCTCCTTGCTGTCCGTGCTCCCCTCTCTGTTGTCCTCCACCAACCTGCAGCTTCCGGCACCTCGCCAATAAATCCACCCGTTTATTAGTCATGGCTCTCCCCGTTAAAGGCCCCGGTAAAATGCTTTAAAAAGTAGTAATAAAACAAAGGTTGTAATTACTGTATCTATATCAAGGCTGTTAAAACAACTAAAGACAAACTCTACATTTATTTTTTTGATATTTGCATGGAGAGACATATGAGTCAGATGTTAAAAATAAATAAACTAAATAAAATAAATTTGGGACAACTATTTTTGTATGTTCATTGTGTCAGTTTTGTTTAATACAGCAACTAAATTTTCTGTGATTTTCTACAAGCACTTGGCTATTTCTATATGTAATATATTTTGTTGTTTAATCAATAGTATGTCACATTAAAAATGCATATTCTTCTACCGTACAACAGTAAGCCTAAATGTCGACTCCCTTGTGACCTATGAAGCACTTTCCCAAGACTTAGAAAAACTTTTGACCAAATAATGATAAATATTAATGAATGGATAAAAAAATCTATTAGAATTTATGGATTAATTAATTCAAATAATGATTATTATTAAAACATAACAACACAGTAATGATACCTTCATATGAATGATATATAATGTATCCTGACAACATCTTGACAATAGTGTTAAAACCATGTAATTCAGTGTATTTAATACTTACGCTACGCTTTTTTGTAGTCTGTCCATACTGCAGTGGCGCAGAAATAGGTAAAAGTAAAACTTACATGTTACACCATCAGTCCTGGATTCATAATCTATTTGTAGAAGCACAGGTAAGCACAAAAAAACATACCTAAAGTATAGTACCTAAAGTAGTATACTCAGGCAGCAAATTGCCCCACGACAGAGGGTTCTGTTATATTATTAAATTTTAGGGACTGTTCTTGTTGGAGGAGGGAGGTTGCTGGGGTGTAACTTCTTTATATATGTATATATATAAGCTACAGATATTTTTTCCTTGAGCCTCCCTGAGTGACTGGCAGAAAATTCATATACCTCCCTCTGCCATAAATTAGCTACTACATTTTTAAAACTACACTTTGATATTTAAAAGTTAAAAATCGAAGACAAAATTCTGGAGTTGAAAAAGCCTTGATCTTTCACTCTTGTCGTGCATACTGGTTAGTTCATGCAAACCATTTATTTTTAGCCAAATTTCAAATGAGATGTAGAATAAAGTGATTTTAATGAAATCTCACTATTTAAAGCTCAAATTTATAGTTATGTTTTTTTTTCTTTTTCTGACAGAAGCTTTTGTGAGATATAAAATCCAATGATAATTTCTGTTTTTTACCGTTTCTGGCCATGATAAATGGTGTAATTTTGGCAATTTTTATTTTAAAATTTAAAAAATTGGCACTAAAATAAAAACAAAATGCAACCATTCAAGTTTGTATGCCCCTCCCCTAAGTCTCACCCTAGTGCTCCTTTTTGCACCATCCCCCCCCCCCATCATAAATAACGAACAGTCCCTTATTACTCATGCATTGCAGTTTAGATGTTGAAGATAATTTTAGAAGCTCTACACAATAGTGGATAGCTGTACATTTTACATGTTAATTACAAATTTTGCATGCAAAATCTTGATCTTCAGAATTAATTGTCAGGTCATGCAGTTGGGTAAGAAGCACATATTTCTCTTAAATGTATTGGAGAAAATCAATAAAGTACAATTTGATTTGAGTAATATTATAAAGTAGCCAACAATATCTATCCCACTTTATACACAGCGACACTGTGCAGCTGAGTTCCTGTGTCATCGGGACTACGTTGCTAGGAGACAGCTGGTCTCCAAGTGTGTGACTGTTGAATGAACTTGGACCCACTTAAAATGGGAAATTACTTTTTTTTTTTTTTTTTTTTTTTTTAAATTTTTTTTTAAATATTTGTATATTGTATGAAACCCCTGGGACACTGACAGTGGCTCGACATGCAGTTTCAAAGTTGATAAAAGAGGAGAAAATCTGAGCTGAAAATGGAGGTTAGCTGTGACAGAGTATTGCTGCTATTCCTGTTTTAGCTGGTTGTTTGCAGTGGCAGTGGCTTTAGCTAGTCTAATCACTGATCTGAAAAATTACTGAGCCAAAAAACCAAGCTAAAAAAGAAAAGAGCTTGCACTAAATAAGGTAGGCTGTGTGGAGCTGTTGTAATGTCGCCCTCCAGCACCGAGGGGGTGTTGCCTCCAAGTGGCCATATTGAAAGCAGTGTGAGTCTGTCCGTGCTTCATATGGGGAGCAGGTCTGGCTGAAGACAGATAATTACGGCACACAGCCACTTCTGACGATGGCGGCCAATGAGGTAGATGTCTTCGCAGTAAGTATGATGATGTGCTGTCTGCGGGCCTGCAGTGACTCATGATTTTGGGTGTCGTCAGAGCAGATATAAACTAACATGGCTTTCAGGTGTGTGTGGGAGCAAGGTGATGATGATGGTGATGGGCTGTGTGGAGGAAATGCAGCAGGGTCGGCTGCTGCGGTGTCGAGGAAGCTTGTTGTGGATAAAGAAGACGGATTGAATAGAAACGATGCACCGTCGTCGCTGTATGATGTGTGCAGTCTGTGGAGACGTGCACTTCTGCATCCAACTGTGCAGCATGAAACTGCGTGTGCTGTTTACCATGTCAACACTGTGACAGGTGCACACGGGTGCCAGCAGTTGAATGAAACGCAGGCCAGCAGGCAGTTAAGAGACTAAGTTAAGAGGATAAACATAAGTAGCAGCCTCCTCAAGTGGCAGCTAGCTCCTCGAGATGGTTCAGCGAAAAATTAAATATGTATTAGCCAAACGTGTAATTCGTGGCGATCAATGAGTCAGTTACAAAGTCATCTTAACTGGCTCACAGTACGTGTCTGGTATCCTGTGTCCTGTGCACAGGTTGCACTGAAAATGATGCAGGACGTTGTTAAGGTAGTGTGTGTGTGTGTTTGTGTAAGGGGAGTTATGGTACCAGGGCAGCCAGCAGCTTGGATATCCTCCCACCCTGTGAAACAACATCTAGATAAAGAGCTCTTTGTGTGTCTGTGTGAAGGGAGAGGGACAGAAACGGATGATTGTTGCATTGAACACATCCTGATCCTCATGTTGAGCTTTTTGCTAGATGCCAGTATCCCAGGGTGTTTCTGCGATGGGAGATGAACTGCTTCCCAGTTTATACAGCCAAGGGGAAAATACAGTCAGTATAGTATGTTTTATTGTGTAGATTAAAACACCTTAATGTGTAACATGGAAAATATACAAGTCTCGGGCATAGAAAACTGTTTTTATAACCAATTAACTATTAAAGTGATTTGTAATTAAACATTTTGTGTGTCCCTTTTCTTAAATGCGATGCTTTTCTTCTGTTTGAATCATTAACCAAATTAGACATTTTGATTTTGTACAATTGGTTGAGCAAAACAAGCAAGCTTTTCGATTATATTCTGACAATAACTGACAAACTCATCAATGTCGAAAATATTTTTTAGTATAGCCCTGAATATAAACCACAACTGCATCATCAAACCGAGGCTAAGGCCTTATATTTAAGCTCTGCATACAGACACAAGACACACAATGCAAATTATGACATCTGTGCTCCACAAATGATTCTCATAGCTTTTTATTTTCCTCCCAGATTTGTGATTCTGTAAAGGAGGAATCTGTGATATTGAGACTGAACTATTCACTGCGCACTATTCTGTGTTAAGTGGAAGAGAGAGATGACCTCATTTGCAGAGAATGCTTTTAAGCTTGAAAGCAGAATGTGGGGATGGGATCTGACAGACGGAGTTTTAAACCCTGCCCTTATATTGATTTTTGTCATTATCTCCTTTAATATTTAGTGGTATGACATGAATAAGGTGAAATTTTTTTCATCCTGCCTGTTTTCTGAATACCTCAGCATGAAGAAAAGCGAAACCTGGAGCTCGGAGGTCATGTGGGGTTCGACAGTCTCCCAGATCAGTTGGTCAGCAAATCAGTTGCACAGGGATTCTGCTTCAACATCCTCTGCGTAGGTACGTCTGCACCCAGGAGGAGTTCATAACCCAGAGTTAGTGCTATGACCGTAACATGAGTTAGATGGAATTTGGAGCGTTAATGCATCACCTCATCTTTCCCTCATCTCTGTTCTCCATGTTTCATTTTCTCTTTTTTTGCAAAGGTGAGACGGGGATAGGCAAGTCAACATTAATGAACACTCTTTTCAACACAACGTTTGAAAACGAGGAAGCCAGCCACTATCAGAGTGAGGTGCAGCTACGGCCACAAACCTACGATCTGCAGGAGAGTAATGTCAACCTCAAGCTGACCATTGTGCACACTGTGGGGTTTGGAGACCAGATCAACAAAGACGAAAGGTACAGATTCTTATCGATTTTTGTTTATCTATTAGTGTTGTCCAGATTTTGAAAAAGAAACTGTGCTGCACAAAGGAAGAAAAATACATAGTGTTATTAAGATGGTACAGAAAACTTGTCACAGAAATTTTCAGCACTGTTTCAACACTGATCTTTAAAAATTCATGGAATTTTTTTTTTGTTAGTAGTAATGGGCAAAGTTCTTTTCAGTGTACTGAATCACTAGAATCCATTCATTAGAAATATTCATTCACTGAATCATTCTGTGCTTGTCGACCAAAGCTCCAACTATGTGTAAATCCACTCACTAAACTGACACATGGCTGAATGTTCAAATTAACTCGCTAACTATTAAACTGAGAACAGAGAATTTAGTTGGATAAAGATACTATTTGCAAATGAAAACTGAAGTCCTACTGTTAAAGGAGCTGAGTCTACTACTAGCTACTGAGGTATTTGACCAGGGTTGACGCGCCTGTTGCTGGACACGCTATGTTAGCTTCATTACCCAAATGCTGAATCAGAGTCCATGAAACTTCTTGGGTTGCATCACGGTAACATTTATTCCACGTGTGCATGGCAAAGTCCATCTGTTACATCCACATTTGTCGTTCAGTACAAAACACACAAACAAAACTGTAGCGTTCCGCGCCATTGCGGTCAAAAACCATTTGCCCTTCTGGGCCAAACACCTGATGACCATAGTGAGGTCACATCCTAAATACCTGAACTCACCAGGTGACAGGACAGTGCCCCCAATGCCGACACAGTGAATTACACAGTTAAAAGCAAACCTCCCAATAACATATTTGGCTCCTATATCTACCATATTATTGACAGAATGTATATTTTCACAACACCTAATTATTAATTACATATTCAGTACTTCTTCCTATTTCAACCCTTCAAGACAGGAAACAGAGGGAGAGGGCAGGGGGCGACTTGAGCATCACAGCGACACGTTCATTGTGTCAATCCTGTGTCCTAGAAATTATGTTTGTATGTTACTCAACTGCTTTCTTAATTATGTTGTTGTGGCAAAATAATCATTGAATGGATCAGATCAGACATAATGTTTCTTTCAAGTAACGAAACAATACATTGATTTACGGCATAGGCTTCAGTAGGAGGTGGTTGGGGAGGATAGTAGGCATACAAAGTGCAGGATCTTGGCACCAGAACTTTGCGTTAGCATCCAGATTCCTGTCTCAGGTTTAGGCAACAAATGCACTTTGGTTAAGGTTAGAGAATGATTGTGATTTTGACTAATTGTTAATAAAAAAAAAAAAATCCAAAAAAAGGTATAAAAAATTATGCTGTAGTCACTATGAGTGGATAGTGTATTACAGGATTGCCTATTTAGGCAGAAAACAACCTAAATACGTTGTCAGTGAACATTATGTTGATGCGTTCAGTTTAATATCAACACTTTTTTAACTTCTGCTGCATTATGTTTTCCTAAAAGGTTGTTTTCCCTAAAATATATGTTTCAAATTAGTTGTATAAGCATAATTTTTAGGCGACAGGGCTGACCGTGTGATATGTTAAGTGAATGCATCACTGAACATGCACCGTTTATCTCAGTGAAAGACTCAGGCTTAGCTACCTGTTTTTTCATATTGCAGGTTTTGCAAAGCTTTGTAAACCATGAAAGGTGGTGAGATTTAAAAAACAAACAAACAGATCCTTTCGTTCACTCAAAAATTGGTTGTGTACACAGACTGTTTAGATAATGAACGTAGCTTCGGGGACGTCACCCACTGGTTTGTAGATTGTCGTTCTGAAACCTCGAGTTTGGCATTTCACCTGTTGCCCTCTTGGTTTTTAAGAGCCAGAAGTGACCATATTTGGGCAAGAGGGTGGAGCTGTGGGGGAGTGAGGGGTGGTTCTGATTCATAGACTGGGGCAACACCTTGCAGTCTTTCACACAAGCGGCCACATATTTAAAAAATTTGGGCCTTGATAGAATGTAAATGGAACCAATACTGTTTTTCATACCAGGCTGTAAACATGTTTATTTCTCCTGTAAAGTTGGGCATTTTAACATGGGGGTCTGTGAGGATTGACACTGTTTTGGAGCCAGCCTCAAATGGCCTTAAAATGAACTGCATTTTGTGACACACATTTGTGGTAACCCCAGATTTGCAAACACTTCCACAAGATTTTATGTTTCATATTTCAAGGGATCATTTCAACCCAAACCATTATATTTTGCTAACACTAACCCAAGTGCATTCTGTGCCTAAATCTAACCAGACTGTAACCACAGATTGTCACACCATGAAACAGTGAGACAGGAGCATTTTGGCAGCTCGCAAGACTTTCACAAGTCTAGGGTTTCTATCTAGCCATGACCCAAAAGATTCGTTCGTTTATATAAATCGTTTGTGAATGACACAACACTTTTGGTTAGGTCAGAACCAGCTATTATTTATTTCTCCCTCTTGCTCTGCGGCTGCAGCCAACACAGTTACACAGAATGGAATTGAGAAAGAGATCTGGCCTGTTACTGGCATGTGAATTGGGAGGAGAGAGAGGGAATATGGGAATGACTGGTAGAACTAATGCAATCTGAATAGACATTTGAGTGCTCCAACAGCAGGGAGTGAAAAAAAGCAGGCTTTCTTGGCTGAGAGACTGTAGCTGCAGAGTTTGTAACCAGGCCACTAGCATGTCTTTCAAACAGCAAGGCAAGGGATGTTAAGTTTATTGTTCATACATGTAAGGATAAGATAATGATGCTCATTTTTTATGTATTTTGCTGTCTTTCTGTGCAGCTTCAAACCCATTCTTGAGTATATTGATGCCCAGTTTGAAAGGTATCTCGAGGAGGAGCTAAAAATAAAACGTTCCTTGTACAACTGCCATGACACAAGAATCCACATCTGTCTGTATTTCATCGCTCCCACTGGACACTCCCTGAAGTCCCTTGATCTTGTCACAATGAAGAAACTGGACAGCAAGGTGACCGCAGAATCTGGCACTTTGTATTTCAGCATTCAATGTTCCTTGTTCCTCAGTCTGTCACTCATGTTATGTTTTTTCCACGCAGGTGAACATCATCCCTGTCATTGCAAAGGCGGACACTGTATCCAAGAGCGAACTGGACAAATTAAAGATCAAGATAATGAGCGAGCTGGTCAGTAATGGAGTGCAGATTTATCAGTTCCCTACAGAGGATGAAGCTGTTGCAGAGATCAACACGTCCATGAATGTGAGTCCTAGAAACACATAGACACACTTACATAATACAATGCTGTACGTATTCACCCAGGATGTTCAGCTGTTCAGATCTACAGCTTTGTCGTTCACTCTGCGCACCAAACTATGACGCTCTATGTATCTCTCGAGTGTAGTTTTGAATGTGTCAGTTTCCGCTTGTTCCATGCATACAATGTCTTTTCAAAGTAAACTTTAATCTTCACAGGAAATGTTAGTTTTGGCACTAAAACTACTTGGTTAGGTTTAGGAAAAGATCATGATTTGGTTAACATGACAGTGACTTTTGGCTTCACATGGGACACAAACAGCCATTTCCTGGGTGAAATACCTGTGTTTGTTTGACTTATCCATTCAACCAGACCTCTTTACGTGGACTTTCTCATTTATACTACATCAGCTGCTCTGAGCATCTAATAATGCTGTGGATGGGTTCACATTGGAGTTAGCTGAAAGTGCATCTCATTCAGACTCGTAAATCTCAAAGGGTGCCTTTGCATCGCTATCAGACGCCAAAAGGTGTGACAAAGCGTTGGTATTTGACGATCTGGGAATGAAAACGGCTTGATTTTACAATATGCGCTCTCACTTTCTCCATCTCTGTATTAATTAGTCTGCACCATTCTTTTGGTGTTATTTATTGAAGAATTTTATTAGTGTGGTTCCAGACCAGAGTCCTGCATGGGTTCATTTTTGCATACCCGCACCTGCCCATACCTGTGAAGCTCGAATAGTTACCCATCAGTATGTCTATGTCAAAGCCACACCGCCCGCACCCGTTAATAAAAGTCCCGCGACCTGACCCACACCTTTGATTAAACACACACAGGCTACACTCACTCACATTCAGCTGGGTTCTCTGTGCTTGAATTACAAATCCAGTGGAGGAAAAGTGTCTTTCCTGGGCTGAGCTCGGGGTGAAACAGTCCGTGCAACCACTACGAGGTCAGGAGACATTTTAGCATGCTCCTTCCACCACTATAAAACCTCAAAAGGATCCTTGTTGGGTGTGTTGAACTCAATGTAGGCTGCCATCCCATCCTCTGGCTGCACAGTTTCATCACTAGAGTCCTCCACTTCAGTGATGATGTGACGATGGGGTCAAAGGCTTGAATTGTGTCATTGACTTTCTAAATAAAAGGCATTGCATAATTGATTGATAATATGATGTCAAAATATAACACATATACTGCACATCTGTTTTATTTGATTTACTGTGAAAAATAATATACATATCAGCTCTCACCTGCTGCCCACCTGTGTGTAGTTCATTTTTACCTGTGCGTGTATTCTTGAATTTATATATATACATATTTTTACCCATTACACAGCTTTTTGTAGGTTTCTTGTTTGGTACCTGCAGGTACCTGACCCGGTGCAGGTCTCTGTTCCAGACCTTTGAATTGTTGACCACATCTCAGATTTTTTTCAGCAATTCAAATAGCAAAGAAATACTAGTAAGATCTACGACTGTAGTTCGATTAGTATAGTAGTACAGCAGTATTAGTAATATCACTAGTATAGGAGTAGCAGCATAGCAGTGATATATTGAAGTGAAATTAAATTCAGTCTGATTATCATACTACTATTTTATGATTGACGTTGCATAAAACGCAGTACATTTGTAAAAAGAGTTGAAGTAGAACAATGCAAACCACCATTTAAATCCATAGGAGACACATATTTAGAAGCATGTCGTAATAGCAGGTCGCTGTCCTGAATATGACAACTGTACCATTACCATTACCATTTTTAACCACATTATAACAATATCAATACTACATGTTACAGACTCATCTTCCCTTTGCTGTGGTTGGAAGTGTAGAAGACGTTAAAGTGGGAAACAAGATGGTGAAAGCAAGGCTGTACCCCTGGGGTTCAGTACAGGGTGAGTCTGCCAAATGGATAAAAGTCCCCCAGACAGTAGCAGCTGTTTAGTCAGAAGCCTTCTGACGAACTATCGTTAGTTTTTCTGTTGAGATGCAAACATGATATCACTATACTCTGTTTTTATGAGCACAGTAAGCACTGACTTTTCATTTAAAAATCTCAGTAAGTGCAGCATGACTAAGCTTCTGTTTTTTTCCAGTGGAGAATGAAAACCATTGCGACTTTGTGAAGCTGAGGGAGATGCTGCTGCGTGTGAACATGGAGGATCTCCGGGAGCAAACTCACGCTCGACACTATGAGCTCTACCGCCGTTGCAAGCTAGAGGAGATGGGGTTTAAGGACACAGACCCTGACAGCCAGTCGTTCAGGTGAAATTAGGGATAGCAGTGATGTAATGCGTGTGGGCAGCTTACCTCAGTGGAACTGCCATAAAAAACCCTGCACTTTGAAGATGTAAAAACTGTGGCGATTAATTACATTATTGATAAACAGCACACATTGTTTACATAATTTTGGATGTATTTTGCTTTTCTCCTTTTTACCAACCAATTAGAGCTGAAAGGAAAAGTGCAAAGCTTTATATGTGTATGTCCAGACTCTAGTTTAATTATTTAACTAATGGTGTAATTAATTGATGTATTTGGTTATATTTTTGACTCACCTAAACTTTTAGTGTCGTCAAATATTCATGTCAAGATTAGTCACTCCCATCTCCCTGATACTGGGGAGAAACTACAGTAACTTCCTGTGTTTATGTCATGACACATGATATGTTAGATGTTGTACCTCCGACGGAGTTCAAGATTAGGTTTAACCAGCTATTTGTAGATCTGCCTATTTAAAGTTCTTAGTTACCGCTAGCTAATTTCAGACCATCCAATCAAAATCAATCAACTAGTTAAACAGGAAGTCATCCCTAACTGTAAAATAACCTCCAGATATAACAATTTTTAGGGTTAACAATCCTTTGTAAATGTAGATATGACTTTTTTTTATTACATATGCATACATGCAGAAATATAATATAGGTGTTAAATGCCGCTGCTATGGGCACACATCACAAGGGTATTGCGCCAGTGCTTGAGGGGTCATCATAATCACACGTATTGCATTAACTCTTGCTGAAGACCTAATGACCTTGCAGCCAGGTACTGCTGCCGTGTATGCCTCTGTGGAGTATTTTAGAGTGAGTGGAATCATTGTCGTTTTTAATTTTGTGTTATTTAATTTAAAATATTCCCAGTTTACATCATTATTAAACTGCATTTTGATCAAGTGTCAGGTCAAATGTCGACCGTATTACCTCTTTTGATCTTCGATCTAAATGGGTCATATATTAACATGCTAGTTTTATTGCTCCCGCTACGCCTGACAGTTCCTGTAAAAATTGAGTAAAGCTCTACATAATAATTGCTTGTTAATTTGCAATGCATCAGTCCCCACCTAGTCTGAGTGGGCGGAAGTTTGCTGCAGAGATCAGCCTCTCATTGGGCGGAACGAGCCACTCGCTGAAGTCCCGCCCTACCACCTCCGGTTGTGTAGCAGTTTTCAACACGTCCTTTACTAACTTTTGCGGTGTTTGATCTTGCGGGGATGTAGCCATTTTTCTGCCATGGTTCGCGTCCTATAGGTGATATTTTGTGGGCGTGTTACACCAAAACCTGTTTCCCCCCAGCAATATTTTTGCGAGCGCACCGTTGCTGTGGTACCGCCCAGAACTATTGTGATTGGTTGAAAGAAGTACAAGCAGCCGGGGCGTTTTTTTCTCCAATCTCACAGTGAGAGTCGGCCCAGCCAGACCTTTCTTTTCTTGAGAAAGGTCTGGTGAGCGAGACTAGTCCCCACCTAGATGAGATGAGTTGAGATGAGTCAGAACTTAAAAACAGCTGGATCAACCTGCTCCTGGGTACTAATCCTGTCCAACAAAGCATTAGACTGACCTTAAAGGGACAGTTCACACACAATCAAATAGACATTTTTTTTCTCCTACTTGTAGTGCTATTAATCAGTCTAGATTGTTTTGGTGTGAGTTGTCAAGCGTTGGCGATAAAGGCTGTTAAGATGTCTGCTCTCTCGGATATAATGGAACTAGATGGCACTGGGCTTGTGGTGCTCAATGCAACGTCTCTTTCCAGAAATCATGACCCAGTTACTCATGATAATCCACAGACCTTGTTGCAAACATTTTCATGTAGGAACTATTTTTTTTAGTCTCGAACTACATCTGCCAACAGTATCACCGCATAGAAGGAAACATGCATCTACTGCTAGCTCACCTGAGCACCACTAAGCTAGCTGACATTAAAGCTCAGCCAAGGAGGATGCCATTTTTGTTTATATCTTGCACTGCCGTGAGCACGAGCCTCTTGTCCATGAGTAGATGGATCCCTTCTTCTGTGTACTAATATGGCTGGTGGGTGAAGTTCAATAGAAAGAAAATAGTTCCTACATGAAACTGCTCACAACAAGGTCTGTGGATTATCTTGAGTAACCGGGTCATGATTTGTAGAAAGAGACATTACTGTTGAGTTTTTCAAATGTAATTTTTCTGTGCTTTGAGCAGCATAAGCTGAGGGCCATCCTGTTCTATTATACTAGAGAGAAGGCAGACATCTCTATGACCTGTACCAAAACAGTCTAGATTGATAAATAGCACTATAGATGAGATAAGAGGGAAAATAAGGGTATTTTTGATTTTAGTGTGAACTGTCCCTTTAACTGTGCTTTTACTCTGATCTTCAGCCTTCAGGAGACGTACGAAGCCAAGAGGAAGGAGTTCCTTGTGGATCTGCAGCGCAAAGAAGAAGAAATGAGACAGATGTTTGTCAACAAAGTGAAGGAGACAGAGGCAGAGCTGAAAGAAAAGGAAAAAGAGGTGAGGGTTAACATGATCATAAGTAAGTGGAAATATACCATAATTGTTCAATCTCACATTTTGCCCTGTCCCGTCATCATCATTATCTCTAGCTTCATGAGAGGTTTGAGCAGCTCAAGCGGATGCACCAAGAAGAAAAGAAGAATCTGGAGGAGAAAAGACGAGAACTGGAGGAGGAGATGAATGCCTTCAATAGAAGAAAGGTTGCAGCTGAGACACTGATGGGACAGGCACTCCAGGGCTGCTCACAACCATTCAAGAAGGACAAGGACAAGAAGAAGTAAGTCTGCTTTTACTGCATGGATTTCATTTGTACTGCTGCTCAAGCGGTTCCTATTTGTACACCATAATTTTCAGAGCAAGCGCTAATGCCACTAAATATTAGTAACACTAAAATCTTTCAGGCAACTCAAGGCTAATTGGTTAATGTCACACATACATTATATTCACAAGCCATGGGCACGTATTCTCCAAGCCAGTGTATCTAGAGCTGAGCAGACAGAAGGAAGAGCCGTACAACGTGATTAATGAGATAGTGTTATTTTCCCAGAAGCCATGTTGGCTCATAAACTGATACAGGGATAGATTCAGACTGACACCGTGTGCCCAGACATAGTGGGAAGGGTCACAGCTTGCATGACACAGCCTGATGCTTATGTCTCTGCGGGCTGACCTGCCAGACTGTATCTCAGGCAGGGGCACTTCTGTTTACATTCGACCGGTCTCACCGATGCTGCTCACGCCATGTGCAACTCAGATGATACTCAGACATCCCACATAGAGCTGCAATAATTTCTGCAGGTGGAAACATTATATGTCAGGATCGATTACATACGCTCAGAGTTTATATACACAGCTCAATGCTCAAGATTAGCCTCGAAAAATCCACAATCACTAAGCTGTCTTAAGGAAACAGAAGCAAATGAAAACAAAAAAGGAAGCCTTTGACCATTAATGGCAGTTTGTACTGGTTTTAATACCCTACCATGTGGGTGAAAATGTTAAAGAGTGCCAGAAACATTAAGCCAGTGTAATCCCACAAAGGGCCAAAGATGATTTCAACAGGTTTCTACTACCTCTAAAATACTGTAGCTGAGGATCCTTCTGACCACGCTGTATAACCCAGTTTTAATAAAAGCAGTGAATACATTATCAAGTATTTTTAAAAAAAAAATGAAAGAAGAGCTGCACATAGGCACACTAAATATATGCACACAAGGATTAATACGATAATTCTTTAGATTTATGACATTGAGGAAGATGAGGACTGTATGATAAAAAAGCTGTCAGGTGTTGAAAATACATCTGCGTAAGTTAAACGTTAAAGGCGAGAATTTGTTCAGACTACCTGATTTGTTTTTCAGAATGCAAATGTTCGGCTGAATTAATGTATCTGCCTTAGTTAATTAATTTAGTGGTATGTTTAGTGTTCAGCAGCAATGACAGAAAAAGTCGATTATTATATGTACTCGTTTCTGTTGGTACAGACATGGTTGGTTAGCTGTGGTGTAGACATGGTGTCAGTGTCATGTGTCATGTTTGATTTGACCTTAAACACAGTTTGAACTCCTGATTTGAGTGATCAGATTGAGAAACGTCTCGACAAATTCAGTTTTAATCTGATTTCAGCCCACCTGTGAATGTAGTCTGGGGCTGGGAGACATGCTGCGTCTGTTAAAACACAAGGTTCACCAGACGTGTTGTCTTGTGCCAACAATCAAGGGCACGTAGGCAGGTTGTGCCTGATGTCGAAGTGACTATAACCATAATGTGCATAATGCTAACAGCAATGTAAAATAGCATAGCCTACTTAGCAGAAATCCTGAGTTCGGAGATGATCTTCTTACAGGCATTGTTTTTGTGTTTATCAAAATACTGCCCATTGGACAGATGAAATGCTCTGGGTCATCCTGTACTAATATAATCTACTTCTCTCTGTGTCTGAAATTCCATACGAACATGTTATTCAGTAGACTAATCAGTATGTGAGAGTTTTTAGTATCTCTGAAACCTTAGTATGAAACCAATAGACTGTGAATTGCATACTATTTTCAGAGAAATATTACAGTATGCAAACACTGGACTTTATGATGGCATGAATATCCCACAATGCAATGCACTACAGGACAATGCTCATAACAGACAGCTACCAAGGCAGCATTGTAACATCATCACACCTGCCCCGGGACTACAGTTGAATATTAACAAAACTGGCTAAACTGGCACGTTTACAGAAATGTTTACTGGCCATGTTTATTAATGTGCACTGTCTCTGTAATCTTAAACTGCATAAATAAAATATATATTGCGCTTCAGTTTAAGTGTAAGTATGTACGAAGTGTTAGATTTCATTTGGAAGACGAGAGATAGTTTTAAAATTATTTTTAAAGTACTGGTAGAGCTTAGTTTGGCAGCTGTTAAGGAGGTTCTCAAGAAGTGATGTGGTAATTACAGGTCAGTGCATCAGAAAAAATACAGACTAATGTTTATTAACATAAAAGTATATTGAATGATGGGACACGTATCAGTTATGTAGTGCAAAGTGTGCATTATTGGACGCAGTGCCTGTTCACTTCAGGCCACAGCTGTTGTGCTTGGGAAAGCCCCCCATGACAGCGTCGCTCTAGCTTTTGAGGGGGCCTTCTGTGTGTCAACACTGACAACAATGACTTTGAGGGTGCAAAAAGGGCAACATGTGTCTGGGCTCTTAATCTGGTTTGGAGAAACTGGTTTTCATGGGTTTTTTAAACAATCTGATATAAATGATAAAATGTCCGACGCTAAACGTAGCGTAAAATGTGTAAGTCTGTGGAAAGGAAGTGGATGCTGAAAAGAAGTTAGAACCGAAACACTGTTGCATTCCCATTTCATTCATTTATTCATTTGATTTCAACCATTCCTCAGTTCCTTCATTTTTTCTTTTTTCCGTATTCTGTCCTGTTTCTTTTCCCCTTTCAGTTGATTTTTGGATCAAACATCCAGTGAAACCAGGACTGTGTCTGCCATCAGCATGGGAAACTGAGACTGTCATATCTGACATGACTTACTGACACTGTATGTGTGGACTCAGTGTCACAGTGACTATGCACGTATGTCAGACTGAACAATGTGATGGCTGTAAGCTGCTGTGTACTTACGGATCAAAAAGGTAGCTTTGCTCAGTGTATTTAATTTGTCCCTAATGCTGACTCTGCTAGACGCACAATCCATGGACTGTTTTCATAACATGTAGCTTGTGTTGTTTTATGTTCTTGCCATGAATGTGTGTTCACGTCCTGGTGTCCCGTTGAAGAACGGGAGACTTTTAGTTACTGACTGAATCGAAATGATGGCTGTGAGCTGTGTTATGTATTAACATGGAAGAAGCATTTGTGTGCTTTCAAACATGCAGCTTTTCACAAGTTGAATGGTCTCCAGTAGGTTATTAAAAGACAGAATTTCTAATAATGTACATGAAAATATTGATAATTGTTATTCGTAGTTTGAGGTACGAAACGATCTAACACCATTCTGTGCAAAGTTATAAAGAAAGTAATTGAATTAATTTACAGTGAGTCTGGAAATGGAGCAAATATGTTTCCATAATTTGTATTTAAATAAATAATGTCGGTGGAAAACCAAACAGAGCATCAATTCATCTGTTGGTCAGCTGAACCCATTCCCCTTAAACTCCCTCAGTTCTCTGGGACTTCCCATGTCATCAGTCATTTGCGTGATTCAAAGCATTTCATACTGCACTTGTTGTCATCATGATGTATCAAAAATGTTTGATTTAACAGTGTTTCTATAAAAGCATTATCCATTTAACTCAAGTTTCAGCTTTGATTTTGCCTCCCTCAGTGGCAGCACACAGGACAAATAACAAAACTTATCATTTGCACTAAACTTTCATATCTTGTTAAGATTTTTCTAATAACCTTGCTGAATATGTAGATTTGCTTGTTCAAATAAATGACCTGGCTTTTCTTTCCTTTTCATAGCTTCTTTAGTCTCCCATCTGCGTGCTCCCTAACCTCAGGAAGGAATTTGAATTAGAAGACTTTCTACCACATCAAAAGATCACAGACTAACTATCAATTGTATTATTTTTACAATGTGAAATAACAGTTTTATAGAAATGCACTTAACATCTCTGGAAGTGATTTAGCCTAAAGTCTTCCATGTCTACTAAACTCTCCTTTAAGCTTTTAAGCTGTAGCATGGTCTCTGCATGGCTCCTAACCTTCATTCCCAAGAGTGTTAAAAGATCGTCATTGCCAAAATCTCAGTTTTTGTACTAGATGTGCTACCTTCATTTATCTGCCATGTTATGCTTGTAGTTTTTGACTGATGACAATTTACACTGTGAAATATATGTTATAAAGTGACATGATACTGCTGTTAAATGTTGTACTGATCGTACATTATATTATGATTTATAAGCACTTTAAATCAGTCATGGTACAGATACTGTCATCATAAAAGGTATATCATATGCTAACATGTCAGCCCTTATGTTGTGTCAAACAGAGCTAGATATAAGTATTTCATAGTTTTAAACTGCAAAATCTATATATACAGTACATATACTGTTGAAAAAAGCCTGGATGTATATATATTCAGGATTAAATCTCCTTATGTCAGTAGATCTATATGGTGGGTCTGTGTCGGCCCGCTTACAGATTTGTATATCCTGATGTAATAAAGACTAACTTTATTGAAAACGTGCCCTGATCTCTCCATAATTGCACATTTAGACAGAAAAGTAGACAGAAAATGACAGGTTGTGGTATGCTGTGGTCTCAGCAGGGTCAGGATCTCTCCAGACTGTTCCAGAAACCTGCCAGTAGGCGTCCATTTAAAGAGAAGAAGAGGCAGCAGAGTGTAAGGATGAAGACTGGCCTATGAAAACAATTAGTACATGACATTTTAATAATTTCTGTACAGTTTTCCAGAAGATTCACCAACAATTTTGCTGTTTTCTGTTATTCCTCCTTCGCTGTAATGTTGCACACATTTTTTGATATCTATATTTCACCGAACGCTAAAACGGATAAGGAATTAACTCGTAAATTGTGCCGCTTTAATGTTGAAAATAAAAGTGATTTTAGTGTAAATGTAACATTATTTTATTGCCAGTATAGTAATGAAGTAACAGTGGATAGCAAGTCACGGCCATGTCCCCCCTCCTTCCCTGTGATTGGCCCCCTAATCCTTATAGGGCGGGACTTAATTGTGAATGACTGGAAATATATCTAATCAAAATCTAGAATGCGGAAGGCCGTCCGTCGATGACCAATGAAAGCTCACCATGTTTGGTCATGGGCTTGGTTTTATGCCCGCATTAATACACAGACTGCCCTTTTCCCCGTCGCCTTACGCCAAGGGTAGGGGGGTGTGCATAGGCAGAAATTAACCTATGCTTAAAACTTTCTTAACTGAAAGTACATACTTACACGTTTTTGTGTTTTGAACCTCTTTTCACTCGCTTATCCAAAGCGTGTGGAGGCTTTTTTCCATCGCTGTTTTTTCCTTACATTAAAGACAACGTAACTTCGTCCAAGGTAAGTTAACCAATCTTGCTTCTATATCATGTTAACTGACTATATGTTAAAGCTTAAGTGGGATTGGGGATTTAAAACCTTGTAACACGTCGTTAAGTGGCTGTCCGTAGCTGAAAAGAGACTAAACTAACGCTGTGAACGTTGGAAATTAATGTTAGCTTTAGCGGTTGTAGCGTTAGCTAATGGTTACGTTAACGTCAGATTAGTTTGTCATTTCCCCTTCGACGTCATAAAGCACAACGTTAAACTGATTTAACACCCGCTGTGTTGTGTCTTGTAGTATTAGCCACTGATTTATTTGTTAAACTGTGTTATCTGACTTGTGGTTGTTGTCATTAGGCTCTGTGTTAGCTCTCCATTGGTGTGTATGGCAGGGACATGTCCCGACATGACGCAGGTCCTGCTGTGCCACTCACATGGCCTGCTTCTCTGATGTAAAGCCTGATCATGTGCCCTGGCTATCAAACGTGTTACTAAAACACAATTATTTATATATTTTAAGGAACTTAAATCAGTGTTATATGATATTATACTCCTTAAACACGTGAGAAACTTTGACATGTCCCTGCCCCCGTTATGTACCTATGTTGTAAGTTAGCACCACCCTTTGCCAAGTCCAGTTGAGTCCAGTTCAATGACAGCTGTTGGGGGAAGGCTTGTTACTCGATAGCTTACACATTTGGAAACACTCCCATGTCTCACTTACTCCTGAGCATTTCATATCCCCAGTCCAGGTCTATTCTTATTAGTAAACAACATCAAGGTGATATGCTGAAATGTGCTAAAAAATCATTTGTATTGCAGTACAGCTGTTTTAAAATGAACCAACCATTAGATGTCATTTACATTTCATTCAAATAGTATTTTCCCCAGCTGCTAACATTGGAGAGTAGAGCCGCAACAATGAATTAATTAATTAGCTGTCCCTCTTACATTTTCACCAACTAATTTGATGAACAGACAATGGATTTGTATAATCTTTTAAAGAATAGAAGTCAAAATTCTCTGATTCCAGTTTCACAAGTGTGAATGTTTTCTGGTTTCCTTCTCTCCTCTGTTGACAGTAAACACAATATCTTTGAGTTGTGGACAAAACAAAACCTTTTGAGGACGCCATCTTAAGCTTTTGTTAACACTGATCAACATTTTTTCATCTTCTGTCATGTTATAGATCAAACATCTAACCAATTAAATGAGAAAATAGTCATCAGATGAACTGACAAAAAATATTTCCAGTAGTTGCAGCCCTATTGGAGAGATGACATTTTATGTAGGAGGAGGAGATAGGCTGATATACCATTAAAGGCTAGATATCATCTTGGCTTTGGCTATCTTAACATTATGCAGCTGCTGTCTTTTTCTGGTCTCAGTTCACAGATGCAAATTTGTAACTTATTTGAATCTTACAACAGAGTGAAACAGGTTATGTCTACCTGCTTTGTCATCATATCCATGTTATTCTTTTCACATTATCAGTGCTGAGACTTGTAGTCAAAAATAAAGATTTTTTTGCTAGAATGAATCAGTATTATTGAGCTCTTCTTTCCTATCTGCACAGATGATTGACACAGTGACAGGACCCGGAGCCCAGCCCTTTGCAGTTCAGCTGAAGGCCCTGACAGATCTGGAGGGCCGTTATCAACCAAAGCTGAGCGGCTTGAGGCTCATCGAGAGCTCCCAGGACAATGGCCTCAGAATGACCACCAAACTGAGAGAACTGGAGGTGAAGGACCTGCTGTCTCTGACCAGGTTCTTTGGTTTCAGCTCAGAGACCTTCTCACTGGCCATCAGCTTGTTGGATCGATTCCTTTCTGTAATGAAGGTTTGTAAATCCATTAATGCCCATAAAAGTGCATCATGTTCGCTGACTAGACGTAATAAAGGTTGTTGCATAATCTAATTTCCCTTTCCTGTCCTCCACAGATTCAACCAAAGCACCTGTCCTGCGTGGGCCTCTGCTGCTTCTACATTGCCGTGAAGTCCGCAGAAGAGGAGAAGAACGTGCCTCTAGCCAACGAACTGATCCGCATCAGTCAGAATCGCTTTACAGTGTCTGACATGATGAGGATGGAGAAAATCATAATGGAGAAGCTGTACTGGAAGGTGAAGGCCCCCACTGCCCTCCGCTTCCTCCGCCTCTTTCACAGCCACATCCAGGAGCAGCTCGACGCTGAGAGGTAAGGACAGACGGTCACATCAACCTGCAGGGCTGAACCATGACTCAACAAGATTATATTTACTCTACTAAAATGTGTCTTCTCATATTTGGCTTTAAAGAGAACACTAGCCAAAAATGTTTTTAAGGCCAAAAGGCACAGTCCTATGTGAAATCATGTAGATTCATGTGACGTGTTGTAAAACAAATATAGAAATATGTTCAAAACATTATCAGTGATATGACTTTGTTGTGCTTAAGTTAAAATAAATCATTTTTGTCACTGAATTGACATGGGAAGATTGATCGCAAATCTTTTGAGCTCTGCCTCACATCCATCTTATAAATAAGTTGCCATCTAGACTCTAAAAGCATTTTCTTTTTACAGCAAGAAGATACTGAGTCTTGAGAGACTGGAGGCTCAGCTGAAAGCCTGTCACTGCTCGTTTGTCTTCTCCAAAATAAAGGTAGGCCAAAACAACTGGTCTGCCAGCATTTTAACGGTGGCCTATTTCCAGTTGGAATTATATTGTATAAGATTATTTCATAATGTCAAAGTGATCCAGTTGTTCTGCTTTCCTAACCATTTGATTAAAAGTCAAAAAGCTGAACCTCTCTGTTTCTCTGCAGCCATCTATGCTCGCCATGGCTCTCCTGTGTTATGAGGCCCAGGAACAACATGATCCTGAGCACACTGAGAAAATACAAGAGGTCCTGAACAGTCTGCAGCAGCAGCTGAATGTAAGCACCAGTTGTCAACAATCTTAAATATGTGTTCTGCAATTGACAACTCATAAATAATCTTTCTGGTTTTGGCAGTTATGTTTGGTCAGAGCCCAAAGATTGTTTGTGAGTATGTGTGGAAATTGGTTACTATTGCATTAAAGAACAGACACTCAGGTGTGTGGTGGTTTTTTTGTTTTGTTTTCTTTTTTCTGCAGATCAGAGACGGGGACCTGATTTGTGTGCGAGAGCTGGTTGGAAAATGCCTGGTTGAATATGCCACCACCAGGTGCTCCAGGCCTAACGGCCAGAGGCTTCGCTGGACTATTTCGGGAAGAACTGCACGTCAGCTGAAGCACAGCTACTATAAGATCACTCATCTTCCCACCATTCCTGAGTCAGCTTGTTAAACCTGGAGGTACGAACGGGTGACCTTACATGCAGGGGAAAATTACAGCTGTCCCCAGATGATCTTTTTTCTCTGATTGGATTCAACCTTTGTATGGTCACCCACGTACAGCTCCAGTTATTTTCCTTACAGATCTTCATCTGTGATGATGGATTTCTTTAAAGAAAAGCTAAAAATGTTATTTTTCCCTAACTTTGTTTCACCATCATTCATTCATCAAGCACACTGTATGTTACCTGCCCCAATGACAAGGAGTAATGCTTCGTCAGAAAGGTTTATCTACTGCCATCCTGCTAAGTTTTACTTTCCTGGTTGAGTTGCTTGCACAAGTGTACAGTATGTTCTTGTTAAAAATCCGTACCAAGGTGTTTGGTATTTCCCTGGAACGGGTTGCTGGTTTTAAGCTACTAAGTATAGAACCACCTAGGTCCTCAGTCCACCATGTGGAAGAGGAGGGAGAAGGATTTTGTGAACAGCAAAAATATAACCAAGAAATCGGGCCCGAAATCCTTAACTCCCACCCTAGGTTGCTAAACTGTCCTGAATGCACACTCCTACCCAAGGTGATGATTTTTTTGTTTTTGTTTTGATACAACGACGGAGCTCTGGTTTTCTCCAGTGAAGTGAGGCTACTGACGATCGTGTCTGTATGGCTGACCATACTGTTAGAGCTGAAATGTCATAAGTGGTTACAGATGAGTTGCTTTCACCAATTCTTAATTTGTGTACACAGAGTGAAGTACCACATGTATTGATTGGTTTCAGTTGTCAATTATGCAGAGAACACTAAAAAAAAAAAGGTTGTTGCAGTGGAAATGTGGATTGGAATTTGTATTGCATTTTCTTTGCCAGTTTCCCCGTCTAGTAGAAGTTTCCTTTAGTGGTAAAAATAAAATGTGTTCTCAAATTCAAAATGGCTAATTGAATACACCATCTCGTTAACCTATGTTCTTGTACCTTTCAATAAAACTTTATTGAAAAGCTATTGCTTGTGCATTCTTCTCATTATTAAAAGACATCACAAAGGCTTCTTACAACCAGATAAAACAGTTTCTTTAAATCGTTCTGCCTGTATATTGAGTCTCGCAACTTGTCAAATCAGGCCTAAACAAGCCAGATGAGTCTCTGTTGAACAGTACAGTCTTGTAGACCACCTGGTGTTAAAGTTGAAGGCCAATCTTTTTCTCTCAGGAGCTCTGATTAATCCACTGGTCCTCTACACACCAACGACGTCCTCAGTAGTGTTCATTTGGCAGAGGTGAGGTGACATCTCCAGCATGTAACATGTTTTTGGCATCATAACACCGGTCACTTCCGTAAACTGGAAAAGTCTGGACCACCACCAGCAAAATTCCCAGATATCTCTGCACCGCTGAAGTCAAATCCTGGATTCTAGCAAAGAAGAGTGCAAGTAAATCATTATTTGGAACCCTGTTGCCACCTATCAAGGCTAGCGTGCATTTTCATTCATACAATACTCAAACAAACCTGCACTCAATATCTGTAATGCTCTGAGCATAAATTCATTGTTCACTTTTTTTTTTTGTGGCAAAGTGATGTCATCAAGTTTCTATTTGGCAGTACCACTTTCTAATAAGGAACATAAGAGGGTTTAAAAGCTTTAAACATTGATTTAATTGTTAATAAATAATTAACTAGTGCTTTATGAAGCAGTTAAAATACATTGATTAGAACAGGTTGCCAATTAGTGAAAAAAAATAATTTATTGGCATCTTATCACCACAGACTTGATGGCTTATTAGAAAGTAAGAAATCTATGAACATTTATTAATAGCTTACAAATCATTTATAAACCATCAATAAAGCTATTAGTCACAACTAATATGAGAGATTTTGCAGGTGGCTATGGAGGTAGAGTGGGTTGTCCACTAATCAATCCCTTGGGCAAGATGCTGAAACCCAAATTGCTCCTGATGGCTGTGACATCAGTGTATGTGTGCAGGTGGCACCTTGTTTGGTAGCCTCTGCCACCAGTTTGCGAATGTGTGTGTGAATGGGTGAATTTGACATGTAGTGTAAAATCAGGTCCATTTACCATTCCATCTTCTAAGCCATTCATTAGGGGTGGCTTATTAAAAAGAGGTATCTATCTGGCTAACAGAGTCACACTGATGTGGCCATATGTAGAGGGAGACAGGTGTGCGTCTGCTGACTTGTAATAATGTCTTGGCAACATACACCACGACCCTTCAGTGGGCACTTAATTAAACTAACCTCCCGCTGGAATCTCTCCAGTGTGAGCTTCCTCTGCATCTGGTCCTGGACCCAGGCGTTTGCACAGTACTCCCCCTCTAGCAGGGAGGACCAGCAGTTCCCTGCCTCTCTGTTAGTCTTCATCAGAACGATCCGGATGAGACATTTGTCCTCTGAGCAGAAAGAGAGGTAAACAGGAGTGAGATAAGGGTGGCTTCTGTACATCACAGTCGAAGTTAATGAGCATGTTGCTTAGAGGCATGCAGCTTACCTAATGTCCATGTGGCCTCGTCAGACACGGTTGTGTCAAACAACTTACCCTGACAGAGTGTAAAAAGAAGAGATGTTAATGTATGTGTTCACTTAGTATTCAAAAAAATCAAGTGCTCCCACTTTCAGTGTATAATTTTATAGATCTGAAAACCTTAAGTCTTTATAGCCTGTATGCAAAGCAAAGACATGTTTCTCTACCAGATTTTTGCCTGGTGTGTGGGGCTCAGCGGCATCTATTGGCACAAACAGTGTAACCAAAGTCAATGCGACTTCATTACATTGCAGCCATCTTTTTTTAAAGGAAAGGTGCTGTGTATCCTGTGGTCTGTACACTGCAAAGTCTTGAGGGACCTTCAGTTTTTCATCCTTTCTGGTTAATTTCATAACACTGAACTACATTTCGACTGATAAATACTGAGGCCAACATGGCCTTGGATTATTCTGAAGCCCTTTCTGGTGTTTAAGAGACAAGATATGAGAGAAAACTCACCCTTATCGGCCTTGCATCATGCCTTAGGTTGTCTTATGCTACTACTACCTTCGCACTAGCTTAAAAATGACTCAAGTACAAGTATGAGTAAAGTACTTTACACTCGCCAAGCCTCTGCTAATAATGAGCTTGCCAGTCATATAGCCAGTCACATAGAAGCTCTTTGGCATTTTGACGTGTTGACTTACTGAACAAAACAATCTTAAATGGCACTCTCCCGAGCAGTTCTCTGCACTGCTATGAAACGTTACCAGAAGTGATTTTACCCGACAAAGTTGACAAAAAGAATTGTTGTGTTTTCAATACTTTAGAATGAGCCGTTTTTATCAACAGCCATTATATCTATGGACGGTGGCCCAGAACGGACAAACCAAACAGTATGCTTACATGACATTAGAGAAAAACATTTTTTTGTGTTAGTCTGACTAAAACTGGACTTTTATAACACATGTGAACATGTTAGTCTGACTGAAACCATCTAAATCGAATCTCTACCACACCCAGATGATGCAACAGGGAGTCTTCTCACTCCTGCATGTATACAGGACCCAAATGTACAAAGCCTAAATGTTATAAAGCTGTCTACCATGATACCAGTTTGGCGATAGCTAACCATAGCTATTTTGTTTGTTGATTGTTTGGTCTGTGCTGAAATAGGTCTACTGGAATATTAATACAATACTAACAAGCTGAAAGGGGGCGTACTGCCACCAGTCGCAGCAGAGTTGGACATATTTTGGTCAAGAAATTTGGTCAATAAACCCTCCTGGACAAGTATACTGGGACAAGGACTGTGGTCCAATTAAGTGGCCTGGTCATGCTATAACCATAGCTCAACTTAACTGTGCATGTAAACATACTGATTGGTACTAGATAGGGCCATTCATATTTTCACGTCCACCACCATAGTTCTCCTATACCTTGGTGCAAGGGAGAGGTTTCAGTTCTGCAGCTTCACCACTAGATGCCACTAAATCCTACACACTGGACCTTTAACATTTGTATTACAGTGGGACAGCAGATCGACAACAAATAGTATCCTGTTTTTTACATTCTGCATTACAACAGATTCAGACAGTGCAAAGAGAAAATATGTGAGGAAAGAGGATCTCGCATCTTCCCCATTTACCTTCACTTCTATTGGTTAAGATGATGTTGACTGGGTGTTTACCTTAATTATTTCCTTCCCTTTGACATGAAGCTCGATGTCTCTGGATCCCAAACGACACTTGACCTCTTTAGCAGAAGTCCCATGAGGCACATTGACTTCGATGAAAACCTCCTCCATGGTCTGGTACCAGGAGCCCCAGGGTGTCTTGCAGGGGACAACACCACTCCTCTCCTCGAAGTGCACCGACATGCTGCGGCTTCTCACCGGCTGACAGGTCGGCTAACGTCAGCTGACTAACTAACTTACAGTGCGTGTGACTGACGGAGAAGTTATGCTAACACTTTATCTTTACGACTCCTTAAAGGACTGTTATTGTAGGCAGCTCAAGTTTAATTAGTATAAGTATTTCGTAGTTGTGTTATCTCTCGCCATGTTGTTTTGCCCCTCACTCTCTCGAAACTTCTTCTTCTTCTCTCAGTTCGGATTTCACTTCCGGTTGTGAACAACATTGTGGCCGCAGCGCCATCTGCTGTCATACACAATGGACTACAACAAGAATATAAATTCTGATAAGATAGATATCAGAGATACATGTTTTGTAACCTGGTGAGCTGCATTGACTTAACTTGTTATTTTTGTTTTGATTATTTTTATTTTGGCTTTAATGAAGCCGTTAGAACTCACTGTTTGTCTAAAAATGGAGTGGATTTACTAATCTGTTAATTAGATTACTGCTCTTGACTTAGTACCTCCGGTGTCAGTATGCATACCAACCCCTCACTTTAACAACACCAAAAAGGACTCTAGCTCTGTTTTTAATATAAAGTATGAGTTGCTCAGAGAGTTGACTGCAAATTTGGGGATACATACTGCTCAGGATGGCCCTCCTGACATTAACTGTTGTTACTGTTATCTGCTGGATAAGGTAAGTCTTCCTCTCTGCATGAACATGGGTAAGAATACCATGTGCCTGAGAGGTTAACCTTTTATTTCTCTGCAGTCCAGCTAGTGTAAGTGGGAATGAGAAGATTTTCTCAGACAACATCACTCGCATTTTGGATCGACTTTTGGATGGTTATGACAACAGACTGCGACCTGGATCTGGAGGTAATTCAGACTTTAATCATAAAGTCTTGCTCCTAAAGACTTAGGTAAATTGAGTACATGGTGCAAGACTATTTTTGTGCATTTTGTGTACAGTTGTTAATCACTGTTGCAGGTGGTGTTACGGAGGTGAAAACAGACATCTTTGTCACCAGCTTTGGACCTGTATCAGATGTCGAGATGGTAAGATACTACTGCTGTAAGAAGATGTAAATGTGCTGACTGTGGGAGATAACAGCGCTTCAGTGACCACTGAATGCCTGCCTTATGGGCAATCTGCCATGAGACCATCTAATGAGCTTTAATCTGTTTGACCAGCCTTATAACTCCATTATTGATGGCCTCTAAATCAATATGACAACATGTCAGACAGAGGGAATGGCTGAATGGATTGATTAATGATTATCTGGGATGAGTGGCATCCATCACTGCCTCGTCATCTCTTCTCACCTTCCACTGCAAGTTGAAATGGCTCTCCATTAGCTTATTATGCACACTGATGAATGACAGGGACTGCATGTTTGGAGTGTACAAAGATTTAAGTTTAAAGGTCTACTGTGTAGGATTTAGGGGCATCTATGGGCAGAAATGGTATATAATATAATAACTACGTTTTCCAGTTCCTGAAACATAGAGTCATTGGGTTTTCAGTAACTAGAATGAGCTGTTTATATCTACATGCAGAGCACATTCTCTTCCTCAGAGTCCACTATGTTATTTCAGTCTTCCACAAAGGACAAATCAAACACTGGCTCTACATAGGCCATTTGTGTTTTCGCATCAGCTGCCATAGTTTTCCTACATGCTTGGCACACTAGATGCCACTGAATCCTACACACTAGACCTTTAAAGCTAAAATTTAGGGTAGTATGGATCGTAGAAAATAAAGTCTAACATCCACTAAAAATGTCATGTTCATGCAACAGGAGTACACCATGGACATGTTCTTCCGTCAGATGTGGGTTGACGAGCGGCTAAAATTCGAGGGCCCCACTGAAATCCTGCGGCTGAACAACCGCATGGTGGACAAGATCTGGACGCCAGACACTTTCTTCCGAAACTCCAAGAAGTCCATTTCTCATAACATGACCACGCCGAACAAACTTTTCCGCATCATGCAGAATGGGACTGTTCTCTACACCATGAGGTGATCATGCATTGTGTACTTTTCTGATGGGGCCATTTGTGGACACTAGCTTTATAAAAAAAAGATTACCCATATCTGTGCATTCTCTTGCTGTTAGACTGACAATCAGTGCAGAGTGTCCAATGAGGCTGATGGACTTCCCCATGGACGGCCATTCCTGTCCTCTCAGGTTTGGAAGCTGTAAGTACAAGCCATTTCACTCAAATTGCCCTGCTGGGCAGCAGCTTGGGTCTGTGTTAATTTCCTGTCAGCTGATATCATTCACATACACTGCAAAAAATCCAACAGGAATTTAAAAGAACCCATTTGTAATTTCAGTGCTGTCAAGTTTGAAATGGTCTATAATAGATGTGTTCATAAAAAGAGAGAAGAATAATGTCCAGATTCATAAATGTGTCTACCTTTTAAGTTTTAAAAAAATTTTCTGATTGCCTTTGCATCTTTAGACGCCTACACAAGCAGTGAAATCCTTTTCAGTTGGAGGAAGGGACTAATAGCATCTGTCGATTGTCCCCCCGAGTCCATAAGTCTTCTGCAGTATGACCTGGTGGGACAGACTTTGTCCAGCGAGATATTCAAATCAAACACAGGTAATGCTCACTGTCAGCTATCACATTGCGCTTCTGTCGCAGTCATACCTGCACTTAGAAGTTTCATTTTTAAAAAAAACTGTCATGAGCTGATGAATCTGAGACGAGAGAGAGAGAGGTCAGGTGAGTTTCTTCAAACTCTGCACTAGTGTCCATTACTCCCCCACACTAGAGCCAGTGTAAAAGCAAAGACTTCCTTGAGCAGCCATCTAGTGTAAGATGCTTAAGTGGTCAGGCCTAATGCGTACGGTGTGCCTTTAAAAAGAACTATGGGGTTTAAAGCCCAGTGAATGCACCGACAGAGGGGAGGAAGGATGGTGTAGTGTGTGTGTGTGTGTGTGTGTGTGTGTGTGTGTGTGTGTGTGTGTGTTTTCTCTTTTCACCAGAAGAAGAAGTGCTCCCCTGCTGTGAACCCAGCAGATTCCTGGAATAGAGAGGTAAAGGATGAGGCAGGCTCCAAAACACAGAGATGATACCCATTTAAAAATGGAGAGAAAAAGAGGAAACCTCTGTATGTGTGTGTGTGCAGCGTGTTTTTAGTCTGTGAATGTCTGCATGCATGTGTTTAGACAGAGCAGGGCAGTGTTACGCATTGTGACAGTGCATGCTCTCCTCCTGCCCCCTCCTCACTGGCTCCTTCCTCTTGACTTTATCCCATTTCCAAATGTCTGCTGTGCTCCCTCCTCCTTCTCTCCTCCTTTTCATCCTTCCTCTCCTCCTTCCTCTTGTCTCACACATGTGCTGTCTTACAGTTAGCGGGCTGTTCCAGCTCTAACAGCAGCAATATATTTATATGTTTCTCTCAGCAGCTTTTCTGTTTCAAGGTCAGGCAAGGGCATCCATTCTGTGCTATCCTGCTCTGTCCCTCGGGGTTGCTCTCTTCACACGCGCTGTTTATCTTGCAGGTCACTACTCTGTGCAGGTGGTCCATTTCCACCTCCAGAGGAAGCTGGGCTACTACCTCATTCAGACCTACATCCCTCTTATAATGGTTGTTGTGTTGTCACAAGTCTCTTTTTGGATCAACAAAGAGTCTGTTCCTGCACGCACAGTTGCTGGTATGCCCCTCTTCCCACCATTTCATACATGCTAATCATATCTGATGTAATACTTCTCCATGTGTGTTTCATAAATACATGGCTCCCTCCAGGCATCACCACAGTGCTGACCATGACCACCCTGAGCATCAGCGCCCGTGAGTCACTCCCCAAAGTAGCCTATGCCACCGCCATGGATTGGTTCATTGCTGTGTGTTTTGCCTTTGTGGCGTCGGCGCTCGTCGAGTTTGCAGCAGTAAACTACTTTGCCACCCTCCAGGCCAACCGTCTGAAGAAACAGAAAGCTAGACAAGACAAGCTTGAGGTGATGGCTGCTGGCATCGATGATGATGATGACATGGTGAGAAGCTGACTTCATGATAATGTCATTATTAAAACATGGTGATCAATTAATTGAGTGTATCAGATGTCCTAACACCTTTCTGTGCCAATTTTATATCAGTGTTTGTAGAACCAGAGTAACAAGTAAGTGAGTTTTATTAGTTAAGTTTGCACATACTAAAGAACTTCTAATTTTATTTTTGCTCTTTCAATTCATATATTACACATAAAACTGAAGTTGGTAGGTGGTATGTTAAAATTTTAAAGCCCCTGAAAACAGGGTTTTTATAACTAAATGAGCATCATTTTGAGCATAGGTTTAGAGTTCAGCACATGGACAGTGTAAAACAAGTAAACATAGCCATCATGACGTCACCCACTGGTTTGTGGAGTAACGTTTTGAAGCATGTTTTGGCATGTTGTCCGTTACCATCTTGCTGTCTTGAAGTGATTTAGACATTTAGACTCTTGTAGTGACTTGTCAATCACAAGTTAGCCATGCGCTAAAGCCCATCCCTGCTTCATTGTCTCTTTTACTCTAAATGGGACCATTGGCGTCATGTTTTAGACCTGGAGGCTACACCCACTTCCTTAATAGAGTCTGTGGCTCAACCGTCAGAATTTCAGCAAATTTCATTCTTCAGATTATTTGGGTGTGGTTTCACATTTGATAGACACTGCTGGCAGCATAAAAACGAAACCGTCCATTACATTAAGATTTAAATGTAGCAAAACTCTGACTGGTGTGTTGAAATATGTGATGTCAGCCTAACAGAATACCACAGACAAACAAACAGCAAACAAAAAACCGTACAAGTCTCTCGTGACATGTGGCAGAAAATCTTGTGTTAATGTTGGACGCCATTGCACAGTAAGGTGCTGATCAAAAAATAGTTTTTAAGGGGCACTGTATAGCACACCTGATAGAGTGTGCACCCCATATAGACTGAGTCATTGTTGTCCTGTCAATAAAGGCTAAAATGCTTAAAAAAAAAAAAAAAAAAAAAGGTTTTAAGAGTAGAAATATAATAGTAGCCTTGTATGTCGGGAAATAGTCCTATTTTTCAGGCAACACTGTAATATTTAAGTAAAACTAATACATTAAAGACACAACATACTGAATGTATTTTAAAGGTTACAGAAATAGTTCTGTATGGTAAACATGAAGCTAACACCAGCCAGTAGCTGTGAGCCTACGTTAGCATAGCTTAGCTAGCTATTTACCCCTGTTTTCAGTCTTAATGCTAAGCTAATGCTGCATTCACACTACGAGCGACAGAGCAACAGACTACGAGTCATTTTCAGTGGAAGTTGGTGACATGAAGCTGAAAACTGAAGCTACAAATGCTACAAATCAAAGTTGAGCTGGCCTCAACTTTATTAGTGCTCCAATGATGCAATGAAGCGTCAACCAATTAGATGTCTCATTTCTAGCTGTGGTACGTTACTGTTTTATATAGCTAAATTAGCTGATGCTATTCAAGTTTTATATGCATTGTAGTTAAGACAGGGATGCAATGGGGTATTGAAATGTGATGTTAAAATGAGGCTCAGACATATTTTTTTGATCAAATACAAGCTTTACATGACATTCAGTTGAGTGGCTTTGTGGCAAGTAGCAGATACACACAAGCCCGTCTCAACGTACACGTTAACGAACGTTTGACCAACAATTCAGCAGTAACTTGGTGATGTTGTAGCTGGTCATGCTGTTGCATTGACGCTTGTAGTGTGAACACAGCAAAAGTGTGACTGGAAAACCAATTTGTTCAAGTCCTATCCCCTGACCAGTGGGCTATCCTGATCCTAATCCTATCATAACCAGCATAACAGTCGTAAAAGAAACTGGGTTTCCCCATACAGATCACACAGTGACACTAAGCTAACCAACTGCTGGCTGTAGCAACATATTTAGCATAAAGACTAATGCTCAGCAAATGGGTGAAAAAGTATTTTCTAAAATGCTGAACTATTTAAAAAAAAAAATCAAAAAAATGGAAAAAATTATAGAAAGTGATCTCTTATATGTTATGTTTTTCTATTGGGCTGAAAAAAAACATGGTTATATACAGGTATAATAAACATCTCTACAGACAGGCTTTCTGTAAGAGCTGATTGAATTGGTTTTGTTCTTAAGCTCGGTGTAAAATAACGTCAGCTTACGCTATCACTTGAAGAAGGCGTGCGATCATATCTCATGGCATCTGAAATGCATTTACATAGCTAATAATGGCAGGTACAGAGACTCCTCACTGTTGCAGGGAGTTTGATGCAGTGATGTTGATAATGAACAGGAAGCCAGCAGCTCCAGACTCAAATGTAGAGAGAGAGAGAGAAATCATGCCACAGATAGGAGGTCTTTTTCTATGCATTTCCAAGTAGTCACCCTGCCTCTTCCATTCTCCTCATTCAGGGCACTCCACACATTAAATAGTAATATGTGCTGTTGTAGTGTTCTCATCTCTAGCTATATGCTTTATGCTAATACAGTAAGCCACCACAGCATCCTCCTGGGATCTGTCTCACGTGTAGGGCTCATGGTTAGATGCTTTAAAAATAGCCTCAGTGTGAGAACAGAGAACTCCAGCTCTCCTCGCTGCATAATCTCCTAACCATCCTATGGGCATCCAGCGAACTACCTGCTGCGTTCTATAGGGATGTTGGCATGCCAGTGAAAGAAATCTCCTGTGGGAACCAACATAACTTCCAGCCACATATACATGATTACAACATGTTCAAACCACCACACATGTACTTGCTGGCTGAAAATTCCCAGTTTGTTTATTTTTCCCCCCTTTTTCTCACTGAGTAGAAAAACCATACTAACATCTCATCTCTTTCTGCTTTTCCTCCACATCACCCCTGCTCCCATCAGTCGGACTGCAGCCCTCAGGAAGGCCTGAAGAGGAGAAACCACTCAGTGTGTCGCAGTGAGCCAGGAGATACTCCACCGCTGCCGATTTTCCTCCAGCAGGGCTCAGCTTTTCCTCAAATCCCACAGCTGGCCGGCACCAGCCCCATCGACAAGTACGCCCGTATCCTTTTCCCTCTGGCCTTCGCCCTCTTCAACCTAATCTACTGGTACATCTACCTGGCCAAGGACTCCATGGAGAGGGCCAGGTACACTAAGTCACATTCAGTTATCTTGTTACATTTACATCTTGGTACTGTTATGATGATATTCTATATTTTTTTTTTTTATCATCAACAAATCCAAATCTAACAGTGAGTTAGTTGTACTAACAAGTACTGTCTGTGTAACACCTGATGTTGCTCTGAGGAGTTTTCCTCAAATGGGGGTACGTCTAGCCGTAGGGGTACTTTGCAATACTGCAGAGGGTCTGTGAGATATTTTAAGAAATGTTTATTTATGTGTTGTCTCAGAGTTATTTCATGATTAAAAAAAATTGGTTTGCCATGAAATTCGTGAATGATTCAAAACATTTGAAACATAGCATTTGCTGTTAAGTGTTTTTAGTTTAGTTAAGTTTGTTTTTTTTAGTAAATCATACACCGATGGTGCAGCGCTGTATTGTACCTCTTGATATAGGCTTTTTTCTAGCAAAAATGTTACGCACTGGTCAGAGGATGCCTGGCTGAAAAAAATATTTCAAACAGGCTACAGCAGGGCTGTCCAAACTTTTGTGTATGGGGTCCAGATTGGATAATGTGAACATGCAACTGTTTAATCTTTCAATGAAAAAGTATTCAAATTTCCACCACTCCTGAAAGCTGCAGCCCTCACTGTTGAATTAAGACTCCTGTGCTGTTCTGCTACCTTTCAGAAAATGTCTGCCGATAGGTAACTGTTTGTCTGTCGTGTACCGTCTGTTTATGAAAACACACTAGTTCCACCTGTGCTTGGTGCATGCCTTTAAACTGTATGACAGTCCTGCCATCGTGAGGTGAATGGAAAAAATGCAAAATGATCTTGCTTGATTAACCAATATTGTGTGGTGGGCCATATGTAGTATATTTAGAACAGAGGGTCATTTAAAATCAGTCCGTGGGGCCAGACTTTGGACATGCCTGAGCTACATGAAAAGGGAAAAAAAAATTGAGAACCACTGGCATAGAGCTCCAGAAACCTCAAAACACGTCAGTGAGCCACACTGTTACGCTGGGAGACATGTTCCTTTATTGTGATGAACATTTTAGTTTATTTTGAGTCAGTCATACATATTGCACACTGTCTGGCTGCCATATATACGTAGGTGATCACAAAATGTGTACTAGTCCATGCCTGAAAATGTAGTCCCTGACAAATGCACAATCTGTTTCTGTTAGAGTAACGTTTTCTAAAAAACTACAGTGTCCAGCTGTACAAGCTTTGCAATTTTACAATTTTACAATTTATAGCTTTACAATATTACTTGGACTTGAACATAAAAAACATAGAATATCAACAGCTTTATCCGTAAAGTGTTTCTCTGCCGTAGGTAATGGAGACTGCAAGATGTCCCCACCATTTTGTTTTGTGAAGCCCTAACTCAAAGCAATATATACAGTACAGGCCAAAAGTTTGGACACACCTTCTCATTCAATGCGTTTTCTTTATTTTCATGACTATTTACATTGTAGATTCTCACTGAAGGCATCAAAACTATGAATGAACACGTGGAGTTATGTACTTAACAAAAAAAAGGTGAAATAACTGAAAACATGTTTTATATTCTAGTTTCTTCAAATAGCCACCCTTTGCTCTGATTACTGCTTTGCACACTCTTGGCATTCTCTCCATGAGCTTCAAGAGGTAGTCACCTGAAATGGTTTTCCAACAGTCTTGAAGGAGTTCCCAGAGGTGTTTAGCACTTGTTGGCCCCTTTGCCTTCACTCTGCGGTCCAGCTCACCCCAAACCATCTCGATTGGGTTCAGGTCCGGTGACTGTGGAGGCCAGGTCATCTGCCGCAGCACTCCATCACTCTCCTTCTTGGTCAAATAGCCCTTACACAGCCTGGAGGTGTGTTTGGGGTCATTGTCCTGTTGAAAAGTAAATGATCGTCCAACTAAGCATAAACCGGATGGGATGGCATGTCGCTGCAGGATGCTGTGGTAGCCATGCTGGTTCAGTGTGCCTTCAATTTTGAATAAATCCCCAACAGTGTCACCAGCAAACACACCATCACACCTCCTCCTCCTCCATGCTTCACAGTGGGAACCAGGCATGTGGAATCCATCCGTTCACCTTTTCTGCGTCTCACAAAGACACGGCGGTTGGAACCAAAGATCTCAAATTTGGACTCATCAGACCAAAGCACAGATTTCCACTGGTCTAATGTCCATTCCTTGTGTTTCTTGGCCCAAACAAATCTCTTCTGCTTGTTGCCTCTCCTTAGCAGTGGTTTCCTAGCAGCTATTTGACCATGAAGGCCTGATTCGCGCAGTCTCCTCTTAACAGTTGTTCTAGAGATGGGTCTGCTGCTAGAACTCTGTGTGGCATTCATCTGGTCTCTGATCTGAGCTGCTGTTAACTTGCGATTTCTGAGGCTGGTGACTCGGATGAACTTATCCTCAGAAGCAGAGGTGACTCTTGGTCTTCCTTTCCTGGGTCGGTCCTCATGTGTGCCAGTTTCGCTGTAGCGCTTGATGGTTTTAGCGACTCCACTTGGGGACACATTTAAAGTTTTTGCAATTTTCCGGACTGACTGACCTTCATTTCTTAAAGTAATGATGGCCACTCGTTTTTCTTTAGTTAGCTGATTGGTTCTTGGCATAATATGAATTTTAACAGTTGTCCAATAGGGCTGTCGGCTGTGTATTAACCTGACTTCTGCACAACACAACTGATGGTCCCAACCCCATTGATAAAGCAAGAAATTCCACTAATTAACCCTGATAAGGCACACCTGTGAAGTGGAAACCATTTCAGGTGACTACCTCTTGAAGCTCATGGAGAGAATGCCAAGAGTGTGCAAAGCAGTAATCAGAGCAAAGAGTGGCTATTTTGAAGAAACTAGAATATAAAACATGTTTTCAGTTATTTCACCTTTTTTTGTTAAGTACATAACTCCACATGTGTTCATTCATAGTTTTGATGCCTTCAGTGAGAATCTACAATGTAAATAGTCATGAAAATAAAGAAAATGCATTGAATGAGAAGGTGTGTCCAAATTTTTGGCCTGTACTGTACATGTAACATCATACAACAGGTTTTATGAGGTTGACCATACTGATCTCTTCTGAATCTGAATAATATTGGAGAACTGAAGATGAAAAATTGCTAAGTCCCATTCCCTTGCTGTCAAGCCTATCAAGCTTTTGCATCTACAGTAGCATGTCAATGCGGCCTTCACAGTGATATCAGTAGTTGGGTTTCCATCCGAATGTAGTGCAAATTTTCACCAATTTTTTTTTAGAAAATTGGCAAATGTAATGTGGCGGTAATTCTCTAGTCAGGTGGCATTGCAGGAGAGGGTGTAGTAAGATGACGTTTTCTTAATTAAAAGAGCGCATATCAAATCTCAAAGTAAGGAAACCAATGGATGTATTATAACGGAAAGCACATCGGACAATGGAAATAGAGCTTTTGTTAAAAGCCTACAGAGATGGCGAAAACAGCTAACTGTGTTCTATGCAATGATGGTACGTCAAGACTGTATGTCATCATTTATTTGCTTATGTCCTTAGTTCTTATTTCAGAGGAAACAATAGCAAATTTCTGAAATAATATTATGTTTCTGAATTAACAGAGAGAAGTAGACAGAAAGCACTACAATATGCATTTGGGAGCTACATTCACATTGTAATTTGTCTGAGAAGTCCTGTGAATGAACAGGACATTAAAATAAAGGGTAAAGCTCATTCATCCCACGTGCTGACAACTGACAGCATAAACAGGGTCAAAAATGTTGTTGCAAAGCAGAGTGAACCAGTAAATTGTTTTTATTTAAGCTAACCTTTTGTTATGACCATTAATATGACCAGATAATGAACATAGCTATCATGACGTCACCCACTGGTTTCTGCAGCCAGCCTCAAGTAGTTGTTCAAAGAACTGCAGTTTTTGGCATCTCCTTGTTAGCTTCATTTTTCAGCCCCGGAGGTTGCCGCTTGGTTATGACTCCCTGTAGTGTAGCCCATTGCTATCAGAACTGAATTATCACACATTTCCATTTGTTTAAAACGCAAAGTGCCTCAAATAATGTATGACCACCTAATTCAAACTTAAAATGTTAATGATTTATAAATAAATTCAACCATCTTTGTTTGCTAACATGCTATCGTGAGCTAACGTGAGTTAGCATCTTACCTTGGAGATAACAGAGGAGTTTTTGTTGATCTTAATGAATTCAACTGTGAGTGAGGTCTTCCACTCTGTTAAAGCCATGTCCGACATCTCTCATCTTGCCTTTTGGCTTTGAAATAGCGAAAAATACAACACACACCTCTAAACTATGAGGATATCTGCTGTAGGATTTGCAGGTTTCATATTATGCACATTGTTTTGACATTCTCCCTTGTTCTTAAAACTCGACAGGCCTCCCGAGCTTAGTTGCGGTTGCTAAGTGGCCGATCTGAGGCTTAGCAAAGGGTCAGTTGTCTGGTATATCACAGGAAAATTTAAAAAAGACCAATAACTTTGTGTAACAGAAAATCTTTTTATTTTTGCAAACCTTAAGATTTATGTTGTGATCCTTCGGGAATGTCTCAGCTCAACCATTTGGAAGCACAGACGCACTACTCGTGTTTTTACCCAAGTTCAAGTTCTTTATTCTGATCATGTGCACAATAATTACAATGAAAATCTTTGTCACCCTCTAACAATGCTCATTAAATATCCGTGAAAAAGAAAAGAAAATCACACAAGTAAAGCAATATCTATATCTAGGACATAAAATATTGCAGGTTGAAATATTCACCTAAAATATAAACGAATTTGTGTAGACAGTATTGCTAGTTAATCTAAACAGAAAGTAAACAGGATGTAGTAAATATATATGTACAGATGATGGTTACATCTTACAGGTAAGCTTCCCTTTTTGAGTTTAACCTTTAAACTTTTAAGTGGTGCGTGACAAGGCAGCAGATCCAAAAAGCCTCTCATGCAAAACATTAAAAATAGCAGAGACATACTTGGAAGGTATCCAGCACTCTTGTAGAAATGAGGTAAAAAGGGGAGGAAAAAAATCAGACAATGGACGAAGTATATTTATGCATACTTACTTTGTATCTCAAAGAGCTACAAACCTGTCTCGCTCTGCTCTAATTATGATAGCTTCAGTGGAACAATAACTACCCACAGTTTTTGTCAAAGACTTTTATCTAGGCAGTAAAGACATCAATAATTTCTAATGCTGAAACAGCCCCGGGAGTTGCAGGGGGGGGAAAAAAAGAGGAGAATGATGTTAGGTGGCGTTTGTTGCTGCATTGACGCCAGCACTGTGGCTTTTATCATCATCATCATGGATTTACAATACAACAAGGGGCTGGGCGCTCGGTTAATTTGAGAAGAAAAATATGCATCAAGCTCTCTCCTCTTTTTATATAAGGTTTACCTGAGGGCTGGCAAAGCCCCAGCCGTTTTAATGACAACACTGTTTCTCCATGGGGAGCAGGTCTCACAGGCAAAAGAAACCAGAGCTTACTTTGTACATTAAGCACATGAAAAAGCCACTATTCACTTTCCCGCTTATAAGTGAGCCACTTATAGAACACAAAGCTCCATGTCCAAGAAAGAAAGAGAGATACAGTGCAAAAAAGACATTGAGAGAGAGAAAGAGACGGAGGAGAGAGAGAGAGAGAGAAAGATGTGTTATGCAACACTGGGGAGTGCAAATCTGCTCATCATGCTTCTCATGTTCCTGTCAGAGAATTTTTATGGTTGTTTTGTTTATAACGTTCTGCAGAATAATGAGAGAGACAAGATGGAGAGCATGAGAACAGCTGCAGCACATCTATTCCCTTTACATATTTTTGCCACGTCCCTCGCTCGGTACTTTTGAAGAAGGCACTGAGAGGACAGGGAGCACAGTAACAGTTTGGGCTGTGCACTGCAGATAGAGAGTCTCTCTGAATGTGGGAAGAGAGACGTATCTGTATGCTCCTCTCACATTTTGTGCTCTGCTGTATTCTGGTCTTGCAGGGACGCGGTTCTTGAAAACTAAGAGGACCTGGAAAAGGGCACGTGCAGCCGGAGAGACCTTCAGCATCCTGCCAGCCTCACCTCACCCTCCTCTCCCTCTCTCTTTCTGTGTGTGTGCGTGTGTGTGTGTGTGTGTGTGTGTGTGAACAAGCTCTCAGCAGTCACTCTGCTCTCATCTGACAGAGGAAATGAATCAGAAACTCATTTATTCTCCTGCCGCACATCTATTCATTTCACAGGCTGTGACCACTGCCCACTTGTGTTCTGATCAGTAGCTGAAGAGCTGCCCTTCACGGGGCCTCAATCACTTTAAAGCCCGCCACGTACACACACACACACACACACACAACAACTTCTCGGGTGCCCTGGACCGAGACAGACGCCACACACATATGAACACGCATGACCCTCAGACACACACTTAGACACACAAACCAAGAAACACATCAAAAAGAAGTGGATGATATAATCTATGATGGCTGTAACTGGTGGTGATGCAACAGTGAACCAATGCTTTCAGAAGCCTGCCCTCTACAGAAGCACAGCTCCCACTACAACAAGATCAAAGGCAATTTAGAGGAGGCTCGCATCCCTCCCCGCGGCTTCAAAAATGTACTCAAACCTGAGAAAATGAATTGTGGGATTGTGTTTTCCATCCCACCTTTCTGCTCTGGCGCTCTGGTGCTCCCTCTGCATTTTCAGATCTACTGCAGGTCCTCGGAAAACATCGCAGGGAAGAGTGGGATATAATACCCATGGGTGTTGATGACATTAATTTTCCATTTTTGTACTGATGCTGCATGATTGTTGGGCACAGATGTTTGCATATGAAGTGTCTACCTGCAATGGATGGAGTGTTATTCTCTCTCTAGCCTCTCAGTAACGTAAAAACTGGAGGAATAAACTTGATCTAACTTGACATTTTGACCACTTTAACCCTTCAGTGATCCCCACTGTTTGACCTTGTCAGGATACAGACAAACTCATCTGCTGTGTACTAAAAATAAGAATAAAATATGCCTGAAATTAACACCGCTGTTGTTCATTTCACTCCTGGCATAAACGCTCGCTTCTTCATTACGCACAACCACTTGTCCCTTTAATATTTTTCTCTGCAATGGAAACTGCTCATCCACCATCATCAGTCTCCACTCTTTGATCTTGGGCTGGCTGCACGCATGCGCCTCTCATTGGCTCCTCTGCACTGTCTGGAGTAAGTTGGATGTGCGCTCTCCTCACTCGCATCCCGAAACCGCCTCAAAAACTATTGCGATGGGGAGGATCAGGAAAAACCACTTTGGGATTTTGACTTTTTCTTTACTAGTGACTTTTGTCTGGGCTCAAAGGTAATCTCGATTTCTGCTTTTTTTTTGTGCTCTTCTGTCCTGCATGTCATGTAGCCGCTGTTTGAAGCGAGCCTGGCGTGTGATAGTAATAAGCTGTTTTGCATTACACCACCTTTTTTTTCCTCCCACAGCGTCAAGGATATCAAAGATCCGAGCAATATGCCTCTGGTAAAAGAAACAGTGGACAGACTGATGAAAGGATACGACATTCGGTTGAGGCCAGATTTCGGAGGTAAATGGAAAACGGGATGTTTTCACGCCCTCCTGACGTGCAATACATGTTTAATGAATCGCAAAATCTGCTTTAATTTACGTAATCATCCCTTCACAGTCAAATAGGCCTTTCCAATTAGGCTATGGGAAACGATGTGCATATTTCATTTGATGGAGGAGATAAGACAGGCTTTTTAACGTGATCGATCCCGCTCATCAATGTTTGATTATCCCACTAAAAAGATGAAATTAACCACGTTTAAGCTCCGTGTTAAACATGAAGGTTTTTTTTTTTTTTTTTTGGTCAGGCTGATGATGCACAAGTCTCCTGTAGGTGGAGGGGAGAGGAACCTGCGCGCGCGTCACGAATTTGTTAAATTTACATGATGAGAGAATTATTCATACATCTTGTATTAATGCCTCTTTTCCTTCACAGGTGCGCCGGTGGCTGTGGGGATGAATATAGACATAGCCAGCATAGACATGGTCTCTGAAGTCAATATGGTAGGTGCATCTTCATGATTATTACGCCGCTTAATGTTGCCAATTGTGCCTGGCACGGCTGGAATACCCCTGAAGTGGGCTACTTATCACGGGTCAGCGTGTGTGTGTGATTGAGAAGAAACCTTGATAATGTGAGCCAGGCTGAGGCATCTTGTGTGAATACATTTTTCTGGGGGGGGGGGGGATGTGAAGGCTTCCGTTCCCAAACACATCATCGCCATCCTCCTCTCAGTCTCCGCATTTGCAGCTCTGGTGTGTTGCTGCATTTGAATTCAAAACACACACTCACTGGCGCACTCGGACGCACAGCCCCGGCTGCGCGCGCGGAGAGCTGCATGTGTGTGTGTGTGTGTGTGTGTGTGTGTGTGTGTGTGTGTGACTGCTTCACGTTGTCAAGCCTCGGTGGTGTAATTTTGTTGACACGCACCCCCCCCCCTCCTCCTCCTCCCCTCCTCTCCTCTCTCCTCTCCACGCAGTTACCTACAAAAAAAATGAATAAAAACACCCTCTTCTTCACCAAACTGGCATCATTTGGTGTTTTTTGAGGCTTTGAATTCGGAGCGACCAATCACATCATCACCGTCTACGTAAATGATCTTCCCCCTGACTTGTCAGATGACGTAAGCAATTTGTTAATAATACATGTCTGGTCACACAGCATTGCAACACAAAAAAAGGCTCTGGTGCACAAAGATGAGAGGACAGGGGGAAAAGTTCAGCAGCGCATGCAAGAGCACCACCTATTGATCCGTGTGACAGACAGACAGACAGACAGACTGACCGCAACCCACAGGAAGCTGCAATTTTGGGTAGCTCTGCTGCATTAAATATACTCTTATGTCTAGTGTGGAATAACTGGTCTCACTCATGGGATTTTTTGATGCATTGAGAAAAATATTAAGGGCATGTCTTTGCAGAGAATTCAGAGTGTGAGAGGAGATCATTTACAAAGCAGCCTCTCCATGGAGCAACATAATAGAGATGTTATATAAGAGCATGAAAAACAAGTTTGCCAGTAGGAATGGAAGGAGATGTGTTTTCTATTATTAATTGAGACATTTTTAAGTTTGATTTGGCCGCCTGTCAAATGTGTGTGGTCATTTTTAAACGGCACTGAATGAGTTTTTTTTTTTTTAAAATACACCAGCGTGTGTGTGAGTTTGCTTTGGATGAGGACAAGCACTGAATATGGTCCCCTTTGATGGAAACGATTTATTTTGGTGGAGGATGCAGCCAGAACGGAAGTGCCTTGGGGGTCCGGGGAGATTTGAAATAGAAACCCCTCACTCGCTTTGGCCTCTCTCGTTCTCCCTCTCCCTCCTCCATTCTTCTCCTCCCACCACTTCGACTGGATCCCTGGCTGTGACTCTGGGCTCAGCAGCCATGTAATCCACCTCTGCCTTGCTCCAAAGGGTTATCTTACTTAAGACCTAGGCATCTATGCGAGCATTCATCTGGAAAAAAACACTGCTTCATACATCCGTGTGAGTGTGTAACAAAACACAAAACTGTGCACAAACAGTGAATGGCGGCTGACGTCATACATGCAACTCCCTGTGGCTATGTGAGAGCGTTCATCTCGCTCATTTCTCAGAAAAGCTCCTCCTGCCAGATCTGCACAAGCGTCGCTCTGACATGACGGACACATTTAGACGAAAAAGTTAAAATAAAAAACATCCAGGACCTCTGGACCCACACGTTGTTGTCACCTTGTGAAAAATCCTCCTTGCGACTTACATAACAGGTCGGATTCTCCTCCTCCTCCTCCTTTCTTCACGTCCAGCTCTCTTTGGTACAACAGAGGATAACAGGAGCTGACGAGATTGATCTCAGAGAAATCAATAATATCACCATGCACCGTGATCACGAGGATGGAGTTGGTGACCTGTGCTCGGCACTGGGCTGCTTTGATCTTCCTCATCAGGGGCAGCCGCTTTTAAGATTAAAGTGCTGAGAGGGAAAACAACACCGAGAGGCAAGAATGAAACCGATGAAGGCAGCAAAGAACAGGGTGGACGAGAGGTGAAGGTTACTGTGATCAGTTTAACCGTCTCCTTTAATGATATCTACATCCCAGTGGAGGCAGAGGAAAAGTTACTGCAGACCCTGTGTTACCAGGAGTGAGCTGCAGCCAGTGCTTCATTAACCCCTCAACATACAGTTTCCCTTTTTTCTACTTAAGTGGCTTCAAGGCTGGAAAAAACATTTTATTCCACACTGTCTGACTCGACCACATATTGATTCTTTTGCAGCTCGTTCCAGCTCCTAGATGAAGCTATATGACATTCAGACTGAGCGATATATTTACACCAAGACCCAATCATTTTTTAGAGCTATTCCAGATCATTTGTGCATCATTTTATTTAAATTTACATCAAAATTTAGCCTGAAATACCTGGTATCTTAGAAAACATTGGGATGTCTATAATAAATCAAAAATAATCTGTGTTGGACCAATATTTGGATGTATGTGCAACTCATTTTCACTCCCAACTTGTCAAATATGGCAGCTCGGTCAGTGGTCCTATTCTTCAAACTATGACGCTATACCTCTCTAGCGTCATTTTTGGACATATCAGTTACCAGTCTTTACATGCCTACAGTGTCTTTTCCAAATGAATTTGGTCAGGTTTAGTCATGTAGTCAAGACCACCTAAACAGAGACCAAGTCATGACCAAAACCAGAGTGCATGGAGACTGAGACAAGAGCAAGACTTCGAGAGGCCGAGACCGAGTCAAGACAAAGACCCAACCAGTGATGGTCCCATACTGCATGACACACTTACGATGAGATGTGGAACATGCAAACCATAGGCACTCCTCACATTGATCTGAAAGATCCACATTCCCTTAAACACCCACAGAAAACAAATGAAGTCCTAAAATATTGTATCTTTAAATGTACTATGAGGAATGTCTTGATAAAATAGTCAAAATTGCAGAGGTGAATTTCATTTGTGGGAATTTTCCTTTGTTTTCTTTGAGCAAACAAATACAAACACCAAGGAGCTGAAAAAAAATTTAACCATATTGAGTCACCAATTGATTGTTATTATTATTATTAGTCTTTATAATTTCCATCTGCATCAATGATATTCCCCACAGCTGTGGTCTTGACCCATCTTGAAATAAAATCCTGAGGCCGAGACAAAACAGAGTAAAAATGCGGTCGATTCCAAGACGAGACCAAGACCTTCAAAAAGTGTTTTTTAGAGTAAAGTACTGCAGCGCTACATTTAGGAAACCAAACTGCTTGGTTATGTTTAGAAAAACATTATAGTTTAGGTTTTAATGTTGACTTTTGGTTTCACACTGGACACAAACAGCGGTCTCTTGGGTGAAAGTGCTGTCTGTGTTTAACCATCCATTAGCCACAGCTTCTTCCATCCGTGGACTTTACTGCTCTTTGTACTACATCAGTTGCTCTGACCTTAAAATATTGCCACAGTTAAGGTTACACTGGAGTTAGCTGAAAATAGCTTTAGCATCTCATCCACACAGTAAAGGGTGCCTAGCACGTCAGTATCAGATGCTGTAGGGGCCAATTAAGTATCAATATTTGACAACCTGGGAATGAGACTGAGTTAAAACATGACTCAACAATCTAAGGCTGCAAGTAATCTACTAATTATTCCCTTAATCAATTGTTCTGTTTAACAAATGTCAGCAAAAAGTGAGAAATGTTAATTACAGGTTCCCTCCTAGAGTCCATGTCGGTGTCTTCAAGTGTCCAATCAAAAGTCCAAAACCCTTGATTTTCAGTTCACTGTCATTTTTTCTTGTAAAATCGCTTCAGGATTAAAAAGTAGAATGAAATGCTGAGTCAGTTTCTTATGTGTTAACTCCAGGGAACCTTAAGGTGCTCTTGAAGAAAAAACTGGTCACATAAATAAAAATGCCTTTTGGTCAGATCAAGGAGAGAAGTTGTATGAAAAGCCTTTATTTATTCAGGCACATTGGTTAAAATGCTGGTCGGGTTTGAACTGAACCCTTCGCATATGATCACAACACACATCTACAGTATATGAACCTGCAGGAAAATGGAGCCATCCGCCGTCAGAAATGAAAGAATATGACTGGGTTTGAAATCAGTGTTTGTGAGTAGGCCTGCCATCATGGCGGTGAGCAGGTTTGGGTTGTAGACAGCTGCTCCCGCCTCTAATTAAAGATAAAAATGCCTCTGGTGGAGAATGAACTCTGCATTTTGGTCGGGGCTGATTGAAGCCATTGTGGCATTTTTTCTGCCATGCTGACATGAAGGGCAGAATGGTTGTTGAAGTTTGATGGGATTTGTAGTTTTGTTGCTTCTTCGCCGACATGCAAGAGGCTGGTTCACATGTGTACGCACCATAGTGAAGTCACTTTTTTTGGTGCATTCTCTTGTGATCCACAGCAATGGCCCGTTGAGGCTCAAAGGTCAGCCGTGTTGTCGGGCAATAAAAATGTGCAGGTCAGTCAGCGCCGTGGTAGCAGCCTCGCCTGCATGACATTACAAATGTGCTATTTTGAGAGGGAAGTGTCCTCCGAGTCCGAGGTGTGACCACACATCCTCGCTGGGTGGGCTGTGCTGACTCACTGGGGTTAGTGCAAAATATGGCACAGATATGATATCATGGCCAAGACCCCCCCCTCACCACCTCACCCTCCACCCCCTCCACCCCCCGTTTATCTCTGTCTGTCTGTCTGTTCAGCGCTGGCATCCCGCTCCATCACTCATCTCCCTCACTTAGCAGCTGAAATTGCATTTGCATAATGCTGTTTGTTTTTGCTGAAATCACAGATCCAGGAACCGAACCCTGGTTACGGTGCATTAAAAAGTGTTCTGCACACAGCCAGTGCAGCTGATTAAATACAAGTTGAGTCTGTTGTCTCAGCAATGCATCAGCGCTGCATAATAACGTCTTCAGCATGCCATCCATATGTTGAGCATTGCTGCAATATGCACTCCGAGGCCGCAATAAAGAGGGAGGTAAATGAGTATTTTCACTCCTCGTCTTTTCTTCATCCCGCTTGTTAATTACATGTAAAATACCTGAGGTTGGTGGTTGTTAAGAGGCACTGCCTGTACTATAATACTGTTCTCTGAATGTTAATTAGCTGGCTGTGAATTAAAAGATTTAAACAAACCAGCTGTGGTGGCTTCTGGGATGGAGGAATTAGTGGGGCGTGAGCGTTCCCTTTATTACGATCATTATCCTGACAAGCGCTGGTTTCTTTACATGAGTAAAGGGATCTGGCCGTCAGATAACGGGCGAGCCGATGACCAGAGGGAACACGATGCGGGGCCTCGACGTTACACCACATCCGTGTGAAGGATGCTGCTTCTTGTGTCTGTGAATTAGCAACCATTTTGATCTTGTTTGTCCAAACTGATCCTGTTCCATTTTATTTTCAGCTTGTGGAAAATAAGCTTGTGTTATTTTTACTCAGTGTTGCCATGACAACGCAGCCTCTCTCTCTCTCTCTTTTTTTTTTTGGTGGATCTAGGGAAGTCAAGGGAAAGCAAATAAGGCCTCTCTTTGTAGGGGTTTTTTCAAGGTTTTTAACATTCACAATGCAGGTGCAGAGTGTTCTGTCTTTAAGGATGCTGGATTTTTGTTGTTTTGCATTTAGCTTTTAATAAATGCTGATGATATGAGGTATTTCCCACAGTGTTCATGGTTACAATATCTTAAATAGGCTATAAGCTAAGCATTGTCTTTGTTACTGAATTGCTGATTATTTTTAGATGAATGAATTCATCTTTTACACTATAAAATGTCTGAAAACAGTGCAAAATGCTCATTACAGTTTACCGTAGCCACATTCAGAGGGCTTATTTTGTTCAAGCAACATCTAAAACCCAAAGATATTCAGTTTACAAAGATATAAAACAGAGAAAAGCCAAGAAAATCCCACATTTGGGAGGCAAATGTTTGACATTTTTGCATGATAAATCAACAGAACTGTAGCTTGGATCTGAAATATTATAAAATCCTTTGTGGCTTTTCTGAGGTTGCTGCAGAAATGTTAATCAAAACTACGACCCATGCACATTTTCATACAGACATATTGACTTTTTTTAACATTTAAATACAAGGCAGATTTTGTCTCTCTGTTCGTCTCGTGCAGCTTTGATTCTGTTTGCTCTGCTGAGCTTTCCAAAAAGCTTAACACAAGAATGCAGGTTGTCCAGAACAATGTCATTAGTTATGCTGAGTGGACACACAGAGTAACAGATTAATATGGTGAGCAGCATAATTACAGCACAAGAACAACACTTAATCCTGCAGCTGTCTTACGTGCACGCTGGGTTCTCTGTTTAATGTTTAGTCTGCGGAGGCTGGGTTCATTTGAAGACGTCAGAGGAGACCGTGAGCTCTTACAAAAGCATAATTAGTGTGTATCTGAAAGTTAAAACTGGTGAAGATAAGTTTTTAATAAAGTCAATCACATTTCTCCATGTGTCACTTAAAAATCCTATCCTGAATATCCCGTTAAATCCTGATTTCTTTACATTTGTAAATCAAATGTAGGCTTTCTGAACTGCATTTCCTCTAATGTACCGCAAAGACTAATCAATCCGATTTAAGATAATGAAAGAATATTGTGTTTTTATGTGGCTGGTTTGTCATTTGGATTAATTATCAACTCTTACCCTTGCAGAGTCCCACTGCATGATCAAAGTTACGCCAAGTTTAAATTGGTCGTAATATTCTTTCATAATGGCCGGTGCGGGGAACAAAAAAAGCTGCGTGTCTTAAAACAGGGAGTAAGTTAGCCAGCTCCATTAAAAGCCTTTAATGTGCTGATGACTCCCTTAATGATTCTGTCAGGCACTTTCTCCACTGAAGCTAAGTAGCTGAAAAATGACCCATTGGAAAGAGAGTCATAAAGGCGTCCATGTTGTCACTTCCCTCAGGATGGGTATGGCCGGCAACTCATTCAGAATGCACTAACTCCTTCCTTGACCCCTAATATTTAATTTGAAGTCCGTACTTAACCGGACACAGAGAGCACAACAAATGAATAAACTCAGCTTGACCAGTTGATATGCTGTGGCGTCTCCTCCAGCTTGTAGATGGGAGGGAAACAGACAAGAGGCTGAGATGTCTGCAGACGAGCTTGTTATTGCCCAAATGTCGAATCGTCTCCTCGTCGCCTTGCACAGCAGACATTGTTATTATCAGCAGATTCTTCTCTGCTTCTGCTGGAGCACTCTGCAGCAGGACACAACAGATGAAAGCGTTGAGCAATATGGTGGACGTCTGTCTCGTCCCGTAAAGCTGCAGAGGAGAGAGAGAGGCACACATGCCAAATGTCATACCAGCAGCTCATGAGTAGACACTGCTGAAATTTGCTTTACCTTCTCTTTGCTTGGGGTACAGGCCACAATGCTGTATGTGTAAAAATAATATTTAATGCAAAATAAACCTTTATTAACCCCTTTTTTGTCTTCTGACCTTGTTAAATCCCAATATGCAGAATTACAGACTGCACATTTGACGAAGGTGACAAAATACAGAAATGAACGTAAAGCATTGTTTTCACACTAAATACGAAAACATCTAATTGTATACATTTATTGCTTATGCTTTTATCCAGAGTGATCTGCAATATAAGTGCATTCAACCACGTGGGCACAACCACAAGAAGTGCAACAATCAAGCAGGTACATCAACTTCATTTTGAAAGAATAACAGGAAGAGTTTTTATTTTTACTTTTCAAATACATTATATAATGGCCTGAGGTGCAGCCTGAACAGATGAGTTTTCAATCTGTGATAGAAGATATGTAGAATTTCTGTTGTCCCGATGTCAACGGGGAGTATGTTTCATCATTATCGAGTCAGGACAGCAAACCATTTTGACGTAGTACAGAGGTAGTCGGACCCTCTTCATAAGGGAGCAGCAGGCTGATCAGCAGAGCGTAGTGGACGGGCTGGAGTGTACAGTTTGACCATGTTCTGGATGAAGGGCCTGAGTCGTCGAATTTCTTTACAGGCTGTTTAAAAAAATGCTATTATGCCACCCACCTGCCCCTAGCTCCAATACAGACACGAGCGACATCAAGTCAGCTCTCGGCCATTAGCCTTGTAGTGACAGACTGGGTCTCTACAACAATTCCAGATCCAGTGTTTATGCAGTATGGTTACAAAACACAAAAGGTCAAGTCAATTATTTTAAATCACAGACTGACAGTCATATTCATACTTTCACCTTAAAACAAATCAAGGAGAGAAAAGAGACTAAAGGATTAGAGAGAAGTAAAATCAAACAGTGATTGAAGAAAATACTGCAGGTATTGGTTTTTTTTACAGGTTTATAACAGCATCGGTAATAATCTGTACTTCAGACTAATTTGACTAGTTTTTAACTTAAGTATCAATATAATGGATTTTGAGAGTTTTGATGACACACAAAGACCCATTGACAAAGTTTCAAACCAACTGCTTATGCCTTTTAAGCCTGTAAGACCAAATATAGTGATAACACCTGTTATGTGTCTGTCATGGAGTCGGTGGACAGCGGAGAAAGTGAAAGTGAAAAGCTGCCTGAACTTGACCATTGTTACATTCATTGTCAGGTTGCTGCAGCTGACATGCCACACAAACCACCTCTCCACAACAAATATGTGCTTTTGCACTGTCTCCATCAAACAAGAAGCTTACAACGTTACATTAACATTATCACGTTGCAGCTATCGTAGCGTAATGTTAGCCTAACCCAGAGGTCACGTCCACAAGCCCCCTTATATCGTGATCATCATTCTCACCCAGAAGCCGAGTCAAATGTCATCATCTTCTGCATCACAAAGCATTGGTTAAAAAAAAACCCCCACTTTGGCTCAACTTCAGAAGAACGGTTGGGGTTGAGCGTCACTTAAATTTGTCCTGTTCCTGTGTTTGTGTCAGGTTAGACAGTTGGTGGTGCTCATGAATGAAAGTGTTCATGAACTCATCCTCTGCTCGGTGTACATAACAGACTGTTATCCCTGACATGGAGACAATACCAGGATCTTGCTGGCTCTCCGGTAAAATTTTGGAAACTAAGAGCTGCCTCCACAGCGACAGAATTAGTTGTTAACATTAGGCTGGTTGATGATGTTCGCCTTAGATCATAAACCAAAATTTGTACTCTGATAGCTCCTCACTGCTTTCGTAATAGCTCTTCTCCTGGTATTGTATATCTAGGCCCAGCTCAGCAACTCCTTCTGGCATACAAGCAGACAATAGAGACAAACCATACCAGTGACGTCGACAGCGAGCTTCTCTGCTGGCGAAAACATGAAATACTGGCGGCGAAAACATGAAATACAGTCTAGTTTTCTAGCAAATCCAGGTGATATCAAGTTTGATTGCAGTGTCATATTTTGCCTAAGGTAAAATTCAAACAAACCACAGTCATATTATTCAGTGTTTCATCTCCTCTTTAAGCCTTAATAAAATGTAGTAGTTGAGTGATATAAAAAGTCACCCCTGCACAGTTGTCCTCAGTCATTAGTTCAATTTCCACACAGTTTAATATATTCAGCGCCATACTTGCGTTTGGCCATCTCGCTGAGCTAGTTTGCCACCTCTCTCAGGTAGCTGTCCATTAGTCACTCACTCTACAGCAGGAAACTGCACTTCAAAATAAAAGCTCTGCACCAGAAATTCACTGTACTCTAAAATGAAGTGTGTTTTTTTACAAACTTGACATGTTCGTGAGTCATTTTCCGTCCTTTGAGAATGGATGCATGACCCACTTTTGGGCCGCGACCCACCAGTTGAGAACCACTGCTATAGAGACCAAAACTGTTTTTTGTTCCAGGCTGTAAACATGTTTATTTCTGCTGTAAAATTGTGCATTTTAACATGTGGGTTTTGGAGCCAGCCTCAAGTGGCCATTCAAACAACTGCATTTTTTGGGACTTCATTGTTGGCTTCATTTTTCAGCCTTTGAGGTTGCCTCTTAGTCATACCCATGGACTGCACAGTTATACCTTGTACTGTTGAAACTCCACCGTACCATTGAAAACTTGTTTTGATGATAGCAATAAATGTATTTGTTATGTAAATACATATAACTAAAATTGTCAGTGATATTAAAGTCAGTAAATGAATTGTTATACTTGATCCTATTTAAGGGTCAGTTGTAGACCTCTGCATGGGCCTGGGCCTTGGGCTATGGTTATCTATACTGTCTGATCCCCCTGGGGAGTGGGCTGAGGATCAGTATAGGCTACAGATTTAAAAAAAAAAAAAAAAAAAAAAATCATTTTGTTTGCCAAGAAGCCACTCACAAAAAGACGTTCATGTTATCCTGATGTTACTGATAACTCCCTGTGAGATTTCAGGTACAGAATGTACTACAAATGAAGATGAGGGTACAGACTGTTCTAGTGGACACGTCTTTTATGAACAAACATAAAACATCACTGTAAATAAATCAAATAGACAGGATGGTTTTATTATAGAGAGAAAGCGAGCACATTAACGTCAGCTGTTCCTTCAGATCTAAATCTACAAACAGAGCGGTATGTATTGTGTTGAGCTCATCTATTGGCAGCTTCCCTCCCATGTCGGTTGTGACAGCTGATGTAGTTGTAATGGAGGTCTTGTAACAACTGTAGCCTGTCAGATTTCTCAGGGAAACACAAATGTACTTCTTGTCACTCTGTCAGATTCTTAATGGGGGTTTGTTAGCCCAGAAACATATCTGTAGTGAGACACTGTCACTGTGCAACCAGCCTTGATGTTTTTTAAGTTAGCCGGCCCTTGTTTGTGTCTTCATCGTCTTTATATATTCACTGCTGTCAGTGCCTTTTTTTTTTTTTTTTTCAAATGTTGGCGCTCTCCACAAGATGTCTCCCTCACTGATGCTCGCTGCTCACTGTGTGATGTTAATGGAGTTTCTGAGGAGCGCTTGTGACAAGGAGACTGAAGGTCGCTTTGGAGACCGACACTCCAGCATGGGACGGTCTGTCTCTCACTTCTCTGCAGCTTTTTTTGGACGCTGCATGCTGTGAAATCCTCCTCACCTGATTCTCGGTCTCCATCTTCTGTGTGTGTCGAGTAAAGAGGCTCTCAGCACATAACACATTAGATGTTTTGTTTATAACTCAGAGATTATTTCTAGTCCAGGAAACAAAGAGCTAAATGAAGGAAGACTCCTCATTTTACACGCTTCTGCAGTTTAATGTGGTTTAATACTTATATTTTGTGTGAAAAGGTGCGTAGATTGGGTGTTTTTCTCTCTTTGTTTAGCATCAGGGCTGCACCACATTGACATAAAATGTACATATGCAGATTTTTTTCAGTTGTAGTTTAATAACTGATCAAAAATTAACATGCAGGTGTAAAAGGTTTTGCCATGTTTGCATGAAAACAACATGATTTCCCCGCTTTGTCTTTCTGCACAGCACCAGAATAGTACAACCCTTTCTCCCTGTCACAGAACAAAATGTACTCCCCGGCAGTACAGTAGTTTGCGTTGCAGATTTCCTTTGAACAATAACTTTAACTGTACCGAGAGCCGGAGAGAGGAGAGGCAGCTGTATTTTGTGTCCCTCTCTGAGCTCATGTGATGTCCGAGTGAAGGTAAACAGCACCATCTGTGAGGCCGTAATTACGCTGCCATTTTACAGCACAGCCAGGAGGCAGCGTGCAGGCCCAGGTGTTCTCTGTGCTGGAGCTGTGCATCGCTATACTCTTGAACCCGCCCAAACGTACACAATGAGGCACTGCACACACACACTAATGCGCACACATGAGCAGGCACCTTGAATCCAAGCTCAGTTAACCTTACAAGAGAAACACTGTGAATGGTTTTATATTCAATATTTTTTTTTTTTTACAGCAGACATTTTGACATGTCGCAGTAGGAGAAGCACAGGTGTAAATACTAAAATGAATGATGGCTGAATTCCATTTAGCTGCTTCAGTTTCAGGGTCCTGGTGTTGTTTTCCCTGGCTCACTGTCACACTGTCATAGTTTACTGGGACACTTGAATAGAACAGAGCCAGCGTTAATGTTATTAGTAACACCTCTGCTTCTCTCACTGTGACGAGTTAAAATGTCTGCTGTGATAAAGGTCCAAGGCTGTGTCCAAAATCACTCATTGTTTACTAGTGCATTATATTTACTCTCCTCCTTTTTATTATAGTGTCTGAATTCTGAGTGTAAATTTTATTCACTATGTCGTTCCATCAAATTTCCCACAACAGAGTGAAAAAAGAATGTTCTGATTTTCTGCTGATATTCCCACAATGCAACGCTCCACATTTTATGGATGCAAAAATTACGACAATATTGTATAATACTGAGTGTCTGTTATACTGGGAGCAGTGAGGGATTTTCCATACTGTGAATTTGCTATTTTGGTTCATTGAATAAACATGACTGTCCGTCCTGTGAGAGAGATCCCTCCTCTGCTACCCTTCCTGATTATTACCGCTGCCATAATCCCTATAAAAAGATATGTATGCAGAATCTGTAGACAAGATTTTGGCATCAGAAGTGTTCTGGTTTCCATCTGTAGTCCAAGTAGTATCGACCTTTTATGTATGAGCAGCAGGTAAACAGTCCGTGTGGAGAGGTGGAACGTAAAAATGCTGGCTCGGAACCCATCGGCTATTGTCTGACGATGATTAGCGCTTTGAAAAAGTTTACTGCATTCATATATCTGTTTATAGAGATTAGCTGAAATGACCCATGCATGGAGGAAGAATTCTTGGCCCAGGTATTTGCTGGCTACACCGCCCCCGTAACCCCCGGAATATTTGCTGCTACCTGTAGAGGTTTATTGTCGACAGATGATAGCCGATGGATTCCAAGATTGCCTCCGCCAAGAAGACAATGTTTTTCATTTGTTTTTTGTCTGTTTGACATTATGATTACGGAGAAACTACTTGCCTAGTTTATATGAAACTTGGTGGAAGGTTGTAGCATGGTATAAACTTTAGAGCAGATCTGAGTCATGGGGCGGACACACAAATTATTTTTCATTTTTTGAAATAAGCGCCATACATCTGAAAACCCAACAGATGGTAGTAAAGTTCAATAGTGACAGAACATCTAGTTGTAGAAATTCAATGACTTTATCGGCATCCACACTCACAGGTACCAGTAATCCTGTGTGGTAGCCTAAACATGTAGCAGCACAAACCTCATACAGAAAGCAGTCGTTTAATCACGGACGCTGGTTTCATGGGAGAACTAGCACTACCAGAACTGTAACAGCACTTTTTTCTTAAGCTAAGGGTCTTGAGTGAATGTCTGTCAAATGGAAACATAAATACACACATAACATGCAGCTAAATACACTCTCACATCCAAATGTGAATTGTCTGAAACTCCACCAGAGATATTAAGGAAATATAGATGAATGGACTATCAGGCCTTGGCGGAGTTCCGTGCTCTCCAAATGCCCTTCTGAATCTTCATTTTTCCCTGTTAATGGGTTTACTTGAGGAGTTTTTCTGTATCCGAATGAAGGTCTAAAGGGTCAGACAGACATTGAACGTCCATGGAAATCTGTGGTCACATCGATGCAGTTCTCTTCGCAGTACCATCGACAGTCTGCGTCAGTGCCCAGCAGTAAATTGGAGGGATGGGAGGTGACTGTCTTTGGGTGAATGTGAAACTAAGAAGAAGCTGCTGGGCCTGGAGTGAATGTCTGTTGGATATCCAACTTTAAACTAACTGTGGTGAGGCGGCTGCGGCTGGCTTGACTGCAGTTTTTTGGACTAGATTGGAATGTATCACAAAAAATAAGTTCCACGTGTGTGTCATGGACATACGTGAAAGAAGACGTTTTCGTCAGTGGAATCTCACAAACAAGCACACGGAAACTATGAATTCTCTTTAGGGTGTTGTATACTGTACACATACTGTAAAGCGCCTGGAGGCAGATTTGTGATTTGTGATATTAGGCAGTATAAATAAAGTTGCCTTGACTGTTGAGTGAGTGAATACTTGCCCAGATGATTTTGGACACAACCTACAACTAAAAATCTTACTGGTGCTTAAATCATTAGTCAGTTCATCAATTTGTCAATCAAAAGATTATTAACATCATATTTTGGCAATTAATAATGTGTAGAAGTCATTTATCAAGCAAACACATTTTCTGGTTTCAGCTTTTCAGATGTCGGGATTTGCTTCTTTTCTTTTTTTTTTTCTCCAGCCTTGTAAGACTGTCCACTCTCTGTATAAATCTAAAGCCGCCTCAAACACTTTCAGGAGGCGGGAGCACTAACCTTGACAGAAAAACTCCTTCACCTAGTCAGTGAAACAAAACACCAGGAACGTCTTCCTCACCAACGACGTCAGTTGAAAAATCAAGTTTTTGCTAAATCCAGTTGGAGGAGCAGCGAAAAACATCTTTTCCTGAGAGAAACTCCACGAGTGCACACTGTTGTTCATATTTAATTGTTGTCATTGACTCTATTTCTGCAATAACTTCACTTATTGCTGGATTTACTCTGTTAAGGAGCAGGAGCTGCCATAACTGTTCTGCAAGCTGCATTTTATGTCATCAACTACAACACAGTCTCTGATTAGCTGCTTACGTTATTAACTACAGTGCATATTCCCGATTGGCCCCGATTGGATTTTAATTTCTGGAAAGTGTTTAGGGTGGCAGACTGATGCAGAGAACGAAACAGAACGTTGAGCTCACGTCATCAGGATGGTCGCAACAGGCCAGCTTTTCTCTGCTTCATATCATCGGAAATGGAATATTTTGGGGGGTTTGGAATTGAACAAAACATGCAGGCCTGACAAACTTCAGGTAATCAGGACTGGCATCTTCAAGTTTCCTGGACAGTGGCACTGCCAAGGGGTGGCCAGCAGGGCCACAGCCACCCTGATCGAATCGCTGGGCCCCCCTCATGAAAATAATTAGAAGCCTGTGTGTGGTGTTTTTAAACTACAGTCGACTTGTTCCCAGTAAATGTTTGTCATCAGTGTATTAAATTAAAGCTGTGTATCTGCCTTCATAAAGAAAAGGACAACCAGCCTATTTAAAGAATAATTAACCACCTAACATACAGATACATAACATTGTTGTGTAACTCAAAATGTTAACTGCACCAGTATTAGTCTATGTACTCCAGATAATTAGTAATATTAACTGTGAAATCAAAAAACAAAGTTTATCAGTATGCAATTTCTTAACTCTCACAATGTTGTCAACTAATTTATATGCTTGGCTTTTGTTTTGTTTTTTTGTAGGGTTAGGGTTTTCAGTGACCTCATCTGGCCACCCCTATGAAAAATATCGGGGGTGCAGCTGTTGCTGGGATCTAAGATTAAAAGATTTGTTAATTAATTAAAACAAACATGTTTATTGATGATGATTGTCAGCTGCAGCCCTAAATTCTACCCTGTTAATGTAATATACAAATTTAGAGCTTTGAATGCAAACGTGTGTGACACACCGGACACACTCGCGCTCCCTTGTCACCATATCCACCAAAATGTCAGATTATGTTTCACTCCAGTTATACCAAAGAACAGTGCAGAGCAAAAAGAATAAAACATAGAGATTGTTGCTACAAGTCTGTGACGCCGTACTGATAAATGATTTCTGCTTCATGTTGCTCAGATTGTTACCACAGGGCTACAGTTAATATTATTAGCTACAGTTTTCTAATTTACTCAGAAAGAGGTTCAGCTTCTGCCAACAACTTCTTCCTCTCAGAGGATCCTAGCTGCTTGTGTCTCCTTCATCAATATGGCGAAGGATGGTAGTCAAGACAGGGACGTATTGCAGGAGATGCTGCCTTAGTGGGTGATGTACACCGAGCCTGCAGGCAGCAGCTAACGATCCCAAAGGTGATAGAGATATCCGATCGACAGGCTGATAATGAGACAGAGAGGGAGCGAGTGTGAGAGGAGGGTTCAGTGGGAACTCTTGTAAAACAGGATAAGGATGCGGCCGTCCTCGCTTGACTTTTCACTCCTGAAAAAATCAACATGGCAGCAGCTCATGTATTTTTAGATGCCCTTTTTACGCAGTGCTTTGGTCGCGCACGCTGCATGCAATGAATGATAAGAATTAAAGAACGAAAGTGGCAATTGCTTTTGCAGTGTCACACCAATGTGTGGTGATAGGGAACACAAAAAAAAAAAAAAAGGCTTGGAAACAGAAACCCGGCAGGAAGTAATGATGATGGCTGCTTCGAGTAAAAGCTCAAGGGCCTCGTTTCACGGACCGTATTTTTTAATTTGTTTTCCTACTCATCGATTGCACTGCAATACACTGCAACAGAGCAGATCCAACTGCAGTGCTGTGTTTTACTGTGGCTGTGTGGGTGTAAGTCTTTTTTTAAGAGTGAGAAGCAGAGAAAAGAGAGAGAGAGAGAGAGAGAGGAGGAGGAGATACAGTTTACTGCTACATTTCTGAGCATGTGTAAAAGCAAACTGTAAAGTGTAAATGCAGCTTTTTCTATCTGGAAAACTCTAACCTAAATCTGAAGTCGTTTGGTTGTTTATTACGCAGAATTAGAAGCAAAACTAAGCCAAAAAAAAGAGAGAGAGAGAGAGACAGGGATGATGAAGCCCCGGTGGCAGAAATCTAGTGGCAATTTGCATCCGAGTGTTGCCTCTATAAGGAAGAAAGTGGCGTCATTTGTTTGAGTGCAAGCAGATATTTTTTGCGTGAGACAATAGTCAGCCAGCTGAGAAAGTTCCCCTCTGGTTACGACTTCAAAATTAAGTGAGGATAGTTGAATATTAACCCCCCAACCTCAGCCACCATGGCCCCCAGTACAGTCTGTGGCCTTTCAGACCACTGACGGCCTTTTGGCTGACCTTCTCACTATGCAGAGTCCATACAGTGTGCTGTGACACATCTATGGAGTCATGTTCAGATGTAAGCGCTGGGTGACATGCTGCTGGTGCTTGTCATGTTTCCCACTTGAGATGGTAGTGGAAATGAAATATTTTCCTATAGTTAAGGTGCCACCTGAAAGATTTAGTCAGTGGATGCTGCTGACTGCTTTTTGGCATCACAGTGGAATTACTGTCAGCGTTATTGATTCTCACCACGAGTTTGTGTTTAAAGTGCTGCGCTAGATTCATTAAATGGACTACCCCCCTTCTGTCCCTCCAGGACTACACCTTGACGATGTACTTCCAGCAAGCGTGGCGGGACAAGCGTCTGTCGTACTCTGAGATCGCCTACAACCTGACTCTGGATAACCGGGTGGCGGATCAGCTGTGGGTCCCTGACACCTACTTCCTGAATGACAAGAAGTCCTTCGTTCATGGTGTCACGGTCAAAAACAGGATGATCCGTCTCCACCCGGACGGCACGGTGCTTTATGGACTCAGGTAAGCCTTTTACTGCCCTTCCTGTCGCATCATGACTATTAGTGGATTGATCAGGAGGCATAATGAAGTAATGTGACTGTATCAGACGCTTTGTGTCTGACTGAGTCTCTTTAATGAACTTTGGATTTAAACCATTGTGGCTCTTTCCTGCTCAGCTTGACAACATACAGTCAAAGGATCTTTTTTCTTGTGTTTTTTCTTTACAACTTGGGTCTTATTTTTGTGGTTTTGCCATCATTATTATCAGTAATAATAATATTCTACTCACCAACTTAACAGATGAGATCTTGGAACACAGCAACATTGCTAAAAATAGAAACATGAGCAGTCAAGAGAAGATAAAAAAATCATCAGGTTAGCTAAACAGCTAAATTATTACCCAGGCATCCATCACAGTTAAATGACTGGACATCTGTACTCACAATATCCTAGCTGTGAGGCAACACAGTTTTCCAGCACAATGAGGGACACTTATAGACATTTTAGTGTGCTAGACTCAAAAACAAAAGTGATTTAAGATCTGGGGATTGCAACCTGCTGGTTTCAGACCGCCCAGGGGGTTGCAAGGCAATTCTGACATGATTAACAAGATTGGAAAGAAGATACAACAAGGCAAGGCGAGTTTATTTATGTAGCACCTTTCAACAGGAAAGCGTTTAGCTTATGATATAAAATGCATGAAGGCAAGGTATCAAAGAAACACACAGCGATATAAAGGGACACACATGAACAGGATTTAAGGAGGAAGCTAAAAATAAGATAAAATTGATTACAGTAGATTAAACTAGGGAAGGAAATTACAGTTCAGTTATATACAGTGCATATCAATAAATAGTCCTATTTTGCTTTCTTTCTTTTGGCACTGTGTCCATGATTTTAGTAGCTTCCTCTGGTATGCATGCTGCTTACAGTCAGAAGTTAGTAAAACACAGGCAGAGAGAAGAGTCTCTGCAGATATTGGGTCATAAGTGATGATCACTTTTATATAGGTCTATATTTTTTTATTTATTTAAGAAACCCCTGCATATATCTTTAAGAAAATGCAGTGGCAAACATAAAAGTTTGGTACATCTATTTAAAAGAACAATAAGGGATTATTCAGCCCAGCTGTTAGAAGAAAATGTACAAATGCAAATCACAGATACGTTTCATTTGCACGTTTCATACGCATCATGACGTAATATCTAAGCAAGACCAACAACGCTTATTTTTTGGTGACCCTTTGCGTCGTCTCCAACAGTGTTTGTGGCACTGACCCTGGGTATTTTGACAAACCCACTGGCCAGGGACATAAATTTAGACAGTGCAAAAAAAAAAAAGCAAACTATGTAAATTTTTCTTTCGTCTGTTTTCTTCAGAAATACTGAATAATTTTATCTCTTTGGAACGTCTAACCATTGAAATGTGAGGAGACCATCGTGTTTTAGTTACAGTACATGGACATATGCGAGTGTTTGGACAAAATGGTTGGAAGCCAGCGTTTTATTATTAAACTGCCTGTCACCGTGTTTCCAGATCTCAGCAATATTTTCATATCTGAAAGACCTTATGGCCAAGACTATGAGAATAAGACCTGCGTTGTAAGAAAGAGAAATCATCCTTTCACAGCTGTGTACAGGAAAAGGTTTACGCCTCCATATTTTAGCCTTTCACATCCCCTGATGATCATCAATATCAATAATTGATCGGCTGTGATCAATAATGAAGCAGGGTGGTGCAAACAGTCGAACTGAGTGTGATTGTGCAGGATGGTTCAGCCCGTCTACAAGACGTCTCTTTGTGGTGTTGGACTGTGATGCCTCTGAGGAGACTGTCATCCATAATTGATAACTCATAATCAATAATGTAGCAGTTCAATACAAACACTGAATCTGTATTTGTACTGATGCTGCGTATTTGACTTCACAGGCTAGCACAGCGCGTCCATCACTGTGCTGCTGCCTCCTCTGATCTGTCGCCTCCTCTTCATATGTGTGTGTGCAAATGATCTCAGATTAGTGTCCGTGTTTAAAAGATGAGATTATTGTTGCTAATTCAAGATGTTGCAGCGTTCAGTCATTCTCCCTCTCTACACTCAGATGCCCTTCTTGCGCAAAGACTGCTTAAAAAATTTAAGTATCTGCACTGCACCAGATTATTCATCGCTACATTTTGTTTCAGCAGTCGAGAAATGTGATTTATAACGCTCTGACTCAATTATATAAGCCCAAACACATATTTTTGCATAACAGTCAAACAGCAATGGAGGCTAGGAGAGGGTTGTTGTGAATTTGAGGGTGTGCGTGCAAGCAGAGAGATGTGGTTGTTACCTCAGATACGTTGTCCTTGTCAGTGCTGGTGCCTCCCGGCTCCTCCATTATTTGGTTCGTGGGTTTGGTCCAGGTTTTATTTGATGCTAGCAAGTCCAGACACAAGCTTCTGTCAGAGTCAGCCCGGCCAGATGCCTGTGCGCTGTGAGCACGCTGACACATACCTGTAGAGACGGGCCGGCTGGTTGCAACAGCAGGGCTTTAGTGGATGTGGAGGGGATGGCTAACTGAGAGGAGGCTCAGAGTCCTCGACGGGAAAACAGGTCGTATGTGAAAACATGTCTTGCCAGGGTGTCTGAGGGCACGACTGTGTCATTATCTGTCTGCTTATTCATTAATTTTAGCTCTTATCATCAGTGTAAAGGTCAACAGTGGTGGAACAAGGATTTAGATCCTTTAGTTAAGTAAAGCTGCAATACCACAATGTAAAAATACTCTGTTACAAGCAGAAGTCCTGCAGTAAAATGTTCTCTCATTGTGCTGCAGAATGACCTCTGTGAGAATTATAAACATTATATAATTTAATTCTTTTTACTGATGCATAAACATGTAAGCAGCCTTTTATTGATGTGTATGATCAGTGTGGTGCTATAGTTATCTACTTTACATACTGCATATAAAAAAAACATGCTACACATTTTATAAATTAATCATCTGTTTTGTTTGCGGAATCATCATATGTAAATTAATCACAGTAAATACAGCTGTTAAATACATATGGTGCAGTAATGAGCACAATATTTTCCTCTGAGATGTAATGGAGTGTAAAGTAGCCCAAAATAGAAGTACTCAAAATTGTAATAAAGTGCAGTACTTACTTTCCCTCTCCAAAGGTCAGTCTTTGTTAGACTACTTCATTTGAAGCAAAAGAAATCTCAATTTTTTGTCTTATTAAATGCATTTGTCAGCCTTAATAATGTTATAGTAATGTCATCAGGGTGTTCTTAATTTAGGCTTTGAGACAACTCAGCTGATGTTTGGTGTTTTACCTCTGACTGTTGAAACTGGATGTAGCCTATGTTATTCTAGAAGAAGAAAAGCGGATCCATTGTGTTGTTTAACGATACAGAAAATGGGCTCCATTTGGTTTTCTACTGTCCTTTCTGTTGTGAACTGTGCGGTACTTTGTTTGGTAAGTTAAAAATAGATGCTCAAAGACTGAGGTGACTATTCATATATGAAACATATAAAGAAGCCTGGGAGAAGAGAGAGAAAAGCTCTTTATTGAAATAATCTGAAAATATCTGGTAGTTCATTACATGAAGAGGTCATTTGGGATTTTGTGTTTGTTTTATTTTTATTTTGTGCTTCTTTTCTTTTCCACATGCGCTGTATGTGCAGGACCAGAGGATGTGTAAAGCATAATGGTGTCTTGTAATCACATGTAGGATGGGCCAACTAGGCATAACACAAAATAATTTAATAATAATATAAATAACATGTAACAAAAAGTCTGTGTGTCAATCTTGGGCCATGGAGTTTGAAAACATGGTGTTTTTATGCATAACGGAAGGTCCAATGAAAAGATGGTGCCCAGATGCATCATGGGAAATGTAGGAGGCAGTGGTTTTAGAGGTTCATCCATACTAAAGACAAAAAGGCAGGATGTGTTGACCTCTGTTGCTTAGATTTGAACCACTCTTCCTTAAATTAGTGTCTTTTGAGTCACCTTATCTTTATGTGAGTGTTATATTAAATTACTGGTGTACACCTATATTGTCAAAGAGTCAAGACCTAGACACCCATACACCCTGAAAAATACAATAAATACTTAATAATAACTTGTATATTCTTGTCCAACTCTACTCAGTATAAACACCTTCTGCACTCCAAAACCAAACATCTACAAACAGCTCACACGGGAATGTAATATATGACATATACGCCCCTAAACAAGAGTCATGTTGCCACATGTTACCTGTATTATTATCACATACATACATCCTCTGGACATATGAACATAAAAGTTCAAAACATACATGAAATACCTATAGTAAAATTTGTATATGTACATATATTAAAATAACTATATGATGACTTTCTATACGGTATTGTATGTTGCAACCATATATGTAAACAATATATATTTAATTTACACATGCAAGTTTACGAAAACTACATATATGAAAAATACTGTGTGCTTGCATATGTTTTTAAATTATTTTTTCACACACGTCTATTTTTTATAGTTACATATATAATATGAACATATATTGATAGGCTATGGGATGTATATATGTACATAACTTATATGTCTACATTATAAGCATATATTATATATATATGTGCGTATATAAAAAATATCATTATAATTATTTTTTGTACAGTATTATAAGTTGCAACCATATATGTTAAGGATTAAAATATGCAAATTTATGAAAAAAAACCCATGTGCACAAAAATTCTATACTTTCTTTCATAAGATATATATTTATCTTTTATATTCACATATTTAATATTAAAACATATTATAAATATACAAAATATTTTATATTTGCCATACATCTATACATGCATGTTTTTAACCTATAAAATGTATGTGTGCATTTACATACATATTAATATATGTATTAAAAAAATGATATACGTGACATATATGTGGTGATAAATGCATTATACATCCATAAACATATTTGTATGGGCTTGTCATATACGTCCATATAGAAAATTGTTCCAAATTCTAACAGGTTTCATATATAGTTTATACATATATGTTTCCACGTCATATGCACATATATTTTACATATGGAAATTCAATATATGTACATGTTCAGAATACAGTTGGTAATATCTTTTTTTTTTAAAGATATTTTTTTGGGGCATTTTTAAGCCTTTAATTGATAGGACAGACAAGTGTGAAAGGGGGAGAGAGAGAGAGGGAGTGACATGCAGCAAAGGGCCACATGCTGGATTCGAACCCGGGCTGCTGCAGCAACAGCCTTGTACATGGGCCACCTGCTCTACCACCAAGCCACCGACGCCCCTGGTAATATCTTTTTGAAATTATGCACCAATGTGTTACAGATCAATTCTCCTGCAACATCAAATTGCTCGTTTGCTTTTTTGAGACCTCTAACACTAGTAAATATGTCACGCCATAAGATGTGATGTTGTCTGACTAAATCCTTGCATAATAAGCAGTAAAAGTAAACATATTATTGGCCTCAAAGGTGAGCGTGGATTTGTGCTAAACTAACTGAATTTAGCTAACACCGCACCTGGGGAACACCAGTAGATTAGAGTGTTGTTTAGTTTGCAGGAGGCATTAGATGTCTGTGTGTGAGTGTGTGTGTAGGATCTGTGTCTGTGGGTGGATGTGTGCGAGTGGGCGAGTGTTATTTTTGGGGTGCATGCGGAGGAGGAAGGGTGAGGGCGTTGTTTACTCCTTATTCCCTGGATATAGAGTGCATCCCGATCCTGCCAAATCCCAGTCTTCAATTACCAGGAGGAGCAGAAAATTACAACAGTGCTCCCAACTGTCACTTTAGAGCTCTGGTTGACTCTCGGGGAGAGGCAGTCTGATCTAATTACCCAGCCCCTGAAAAGGCTCAGCCAATAACACAGATACCGCCCAGGCTGCGAGAAAAGAAACACACACACACACACACAACAGAAAAAACACACACACACACACACACACACAAACTCACTCCGCTTAGTCTTTCATTTTATGCAGGAAAGGAGGAAAGACCAAAGACGTTCGGTGCATGACTCCCAATGCATGTCGCTCACAAAATCACAGAAGGGGTTGAGAAAGGAGGGAGAGCCAGAGAGAAAGAAAGAGACATGAAGGTCAGACTTCATTCAAAATGGAGAAATTATTAGGATTCTCCCTCCTCCCTCCCTCTCCTCTCGTCCCCCCTCCTCTCTCTCTCTCTCTCTCTCTGTGAATATTGTAACTCCATTTGTGAGAGGACATATCCTTGTGCTATGGAGACTGACGTCCTCTTTTGTCTGGGCGAGGAGTGTTCCACTCTGCAGCTCAATAGATGACATCGCATGGCCAGGAGGAGAAAGCTGCTGAGTGGTGGAAGAGAGGGATTTAAATAAGCCTTTTTTTTCTGTCAATACCATCAATATGAGCTTAGCATCGCCTTCAAAGTTATCCATCTCTCTCTCAAACTATTGATCAGGCAGGGTGCTTTGCATGTTGTATGTGTTTTGGATGTGCCTGTACTTTGAAATTAAGAAACCTCTGCTTTGATTTGGCATGCTCTGGCACATGCTGGACTCTTTTTGTTTCCACTGCAGACATTTTATTTTCAAATTTGGCAACAGTGCCTGAGCAGGGAGAGACAATCCTGCGTGCCATGTTTCCTCAGCTCAACGCGGCTCTCTATCCAAAATGGAGGAAGCTTCTCCATCTTAATTTAACTTCTAACTCTACAATGCCCATGTAATAATATGTCAGTTTAATTAAGGGATGTGCAGGTTTGCAACCTGCTTGCAAAAAAAGAAAATCTCTTTCTGCATTTGCTCTCTGCTGTGATGCTCCCTCGAAATGAGATTCTGTCTGGGAATTCGTGGTGGTTGTGTTATGTCCGTAAACAAGGTCATTTGGAATAAAGGTGCACAGGCTGCCTTAGGGGGGGTCCACACACACACACACACACACACACAGACACACACACACACACACACACACACACACACACTCACGCTGAACTGTGAGGGAACATGCACAGAAGAAAAAACAAAACAGCCTTTTTTTAGAGCTCCGTGTCCTATTAGCTCCGACGCAGAGCAAATGTAGCGTGTTTGAATCTGCGTGATCTGTTAGAGCGTGGCCTCTCCTCCGGCAGGTTGGGATGAGAGAGAGGGACCGGCCCTGATGTTGATGAAGAGCAAACAAGCTTGTGCTTCATGATCGCTGCTGCTGCTGCCGCTGCTGCAGAGGTCCACGGCAGACTCTCGCTGCAGCGGAGATGACGAAGAGGAGGAGGAGAGGCGAAGACGGTGAGGGAATCCTGCAGAGAAATCCTCATCTCTCTCTCCTCCTCCCTCGTTATAAGCTGTTTATTAATTGTTAACGTGGGTATTGGACATGCTGGCGAGGCCAGGAGATGCAGGAGCAGCTCTTGATCAGTGATGCAGAGTCTCAGACAAAAAAAGCTTCAAGACTTCTGCTGATGATGTAGGTGGGCTATAAATAGGCTGTTATTTTTACCCCTGCCATTTTGGCCTCATTTCCACTTTTCCCCTGTGCTTCCTCTGCCACCATGATGATTTAGTGGTGTTGATAGTGATGATGGTGAGTGATCAGTGGCCGGCTGGTGAGCACAACATCCCAGTAAGTTGTGGCCGTAAAAGGGGTAAACTAGGACAGATATAAGACTCCTGTGTTAATCCCCCAGTGCACCATGGCCCTGCTAACTGGCTCTTACATAAGAGCCCAGAGAGCAAGAAAAAGGAGGCAGAGAGAGCGAGACAGAGAGCCTGAGTGTGTGTGAGGGAGAGAGAAAGACTGCGCGTCTCTACAGCTCAAAAAATGAAATCCTAAACTTGCCAAGCTGGGCCCAGGGGAGCTGCAAGTCTTATGTAGACGGATTTCAAATAAACTTTTGCTCTTAATTATTAAAGACAAAGCACTCTTCAAGATAAGTTTGTAGTTATGATGAAGTTAAGAGAGGAAGGATGTTGTGATTTAGTTCTTCTGCTACAGCATCCCTCTGCTCCACGGCACAACTGTTTATTCCTGAATGCTGAGCAGAGAACAGTAAAGAACTGTTTCTAGAATATGCACAGTCACAAAATAAAAATTATATATTTAGAAATTATATTTAAAAATTTGAAATGAAATATATATGTATATAATAATCTCCATCTCACCGACCAATGTAACGATAATAACATCAGACAACATAAATTATTCTGGCATCAAAGATTTTGTCATCCTTTTTATATTATGACAGCGATCCCTTTAACATCTATGGGTGTAGTATATATATACTGCAAAACTTCAATTAATAGCCCGGGCTATTATTTGCTCAAATCACTGGAATCAACAGGCCTATATTTGGGACAGGCCTTTAATTCCTTTCACACAAAACTGCTGTTCAGCAAAGATCAGGAAATATAATCAACTGTTTGTTTAAACTAATATGAATGTTACTTTTATAAAAATAAGGCTAAGCAACCAGACCAGGTGTCTAATTGAGACCAGTATATATTTGTCAAAATGTGTAGCCACACTGGGCTCGAAAAAGGGGCTGGGTGCTTAATTGGGACTAGGCTTTTAATTGAAGTATTAGGGTATATACACACACACTTTGATTTAGAAAATGGTTTCAAGTTTCAATTATAATAAAGTCAAATATAATAAATTATTATATCCCTCTGTTTTAATACTACTACTACTAATAATAATAATGATGTATAACTGTACATTGCATTATCGTAAATCCCTGTTTTCGGTCATCAGTTATCGTATCATGAAAATCCTTCACTGTTGCAACCCTAATATATATAGTACTCTAAAATGGCATATACCTCAATTAAGTATTTCATCTACACCGCCCTTTTATTAGTTAGTTTTATTATTAGTTGCCTTAACAGGGGCGCCACTAAGGGGTGCCCAGGGGGGCCCCAGCCAGCCCGATACAATCACTGGCCCCCCACCCCTCTTCTCATGTAACATATGTCAGTATGAGAGGCAACTATGTGATGTTTTTAAACTGTAGTAAATGTTTTTAATCAATGTTACCCTTCAAATTAAAGCCCTATATTAGTCTTTTTAAGGAAAAGGACAATCAGCCTTTTTGAGGAACAATGAATCATCTGGCATGTATTGATACATAAACATTATTACAGAACTAAAATGTTAACTGTGCCTATGTACATCAGATGATTAGTAACATTAACTGTTAAACAAATGGAAAATTAACAGAAATTTAATGCAAAATAAAATCTCAGTGTGTTATTCCTTTATTCCCCGTACTTTAGCTAATTTTTTTTACTAAAACAGCACTATAATAGAATTCCTGAAATTGAGTGGCTTTTGGTTTTGGTGTAAGATTTTAAGCGGCTCCATCTGGCCATCACTACGAAACATTTTCAGTCATTTTTAGAATTAAGTCTCAGTATCTTCAATCAAGACTACAAAATTCCCATACGAAAAAAAAAAAGAAACTAGAAACACATTATAATTTCCTGGCTGATTTCTTTCACACAAATTAAGAAGATGTTGCTTTTAGGAAGCAATAACAGACAATAATGAGCCTGTAAAATCTAATTTTACCAGCTCATTTCAATGTAATCTACTCACAACTCTCACAGACTATTCCCATTGTCAACTATGAATGAATGGACCGCTAAAGCAATAAATTGATAACTTGATAGTAACCTGTTATGACAAGGAAAACCCAAGGTCATGGCTAATACATCAACCTATACTGGGAATTCTCCCACAGGCTGCTATTATTGTTAATGGTCGCATGATGCTATCATCCTATATCAATCAGTGTGTGTGTGTGTGTGTGTGTGTGTGTGTGTGTGGAGGGGGGGAGGTTGTCTAACTAGTCTAGGATGCTAGATTTAGTCCCTGTAGTTATATTGTGTGTCCAGTCTCCCTCAGACAGCCTCGGGGGTTTGGCACGGCCGGGTGCCAGCCCGTCTCAGCTCTGGCCAACTTGTCGTGTGTGAAACAGGAAGTGTGTCGCTCTGAGTGAACCTGTCGGATGCGGCTGGCTCACACTCGGCGGCTCTTTATGACAGGATTTTGTGACCAGAGGTTGAACCCTGTTCTTGTTTTATCTACTTATAAATAAAACCAGTGCTATGTGCTCATTCCAGAATGAAATGTTTACAGCACGGACTCATTTTGTTTTTGCATTTACTTTACAAGAAATATATGTTCAATAGCATTTTGTACTAACTGGCAATGATGCAATATATGCACTGATGGATGACAATTACATTTCTCAATAAAAATGAATTGCATTGCATTGTGGGATAATAGTGTACGCTTAAAAATCAAGCATTTTTTGTGTGCAAGCTATTTGTGTACTGTGGCACTTCTGTGAACGCATTGCATACTTCAAACCTGCTTATAAAGAGTTTGTAGTATGTACTTATAGGACATGGCTCAGGTGTTAAAGAGCTAGGAAATGTTTCTCTCGTTTGATCGATTGCTACAAAAACTGATTTTTATTTATAATTTCAACCCTTTTTTATACATGACATCCAATGAGAGCAGCTGGTATTGCACATATTAACAATAATAATAATAATGATAATATTAATAACAGACATATTTTTAGGTCCTTTCCACATACTTATTATTTTCTGTTCTCTTATAATTTCTCTATGCTTATATATAGCATTTAGACTTAATTTACCAAGCTAACTTTAAACTTACGAAACTGCAAATAAAATATAGGATAAAATGATCAAGTGGTATCAAACCAGCAATGAACAAGGCTGAAAGAAAAGCCTACACCAGGAGCTGGGACACAGTGGAGAGCACAGAAAAGGGGTTAAACATACAAGGTGGAAAAAAGAATATTGTATAGTTGCAATGATGAGTAGGAGATTTCTTTAGAGAGCCTTAAAACAGGGAATTAAAAGAGCAGAGAGAGCAAAGTGACTGGCCGATCATTATTGATTATTATTATTGTTATTTATTGTATTTTTTTGTCAGCAATCTTCTACAAGGATATATCAGGACCAAATAGTATTGGAACCACTCCTGTCAAACCATACCTACATAAAAAACATAATATTGGTATGGTTTTGCTTGCAGCCAATCACTGCAAGGGTTCTTTGATTTAATGCGACGTGATTGTCCCACTGCCACAGCTGCAGCCCATACAGTCTGTGGTGATATCGAGCGCAGTGGAGCTGGCAGTTCACGTTACCAAAACGTGAGAAAGTATGGCGACACGCCTGTGTTGTCTGGTGGTATTTTAGACAACCGAGTGACTCCATTCAGGTCATGGGGATCGAATGAAGTTGAAAAAAAGCTATCAACTGAAGGATTGTGTTGAGTGCTCCAGGAATGAATTAGCATTTTTGCACTGACCGTTCTGTCATCAGTGGGTTTTTTTGCCTGAAATAAGGTCTGTGGTTAACACAAGCTTAAGAGACTTTCACATTTTGTTCTACAACATAACATGTGTCAGTAATTACCCCACTTGTGAACTCTGAAGCTTTTTTTTTTCTTATAAAAGATGGTTGCTAACAAGTGGCTAAGTAAGACTACACAATATCTTGGTGCCTCGCTGTGGTAGGTATGTGAAGTCACGCAACTGTGGTGTATTTCCTTTGTAGCCTAACTTTAGCTTTCTACCTCTGATGATTGAATTTAGGCTTTAAAAAGATATAATAGTGGTATTAATTTGTGAAGATTATCTTGTTGTACAAAACATGTGAATATCATCATTGCCACAGAACTTATTTTCTGCATTAATCCAAAATCCAGTTGGATTTTTGACAAGGGAACCAGAGTGACACTAACTTCTGTGTCGGCCTTCAAAAAACTTCCTCCCCAATGCATGCTATTGGTATTACTTTAAAGGTACTAGTCAGTGGCATAAGGTGGTTACAATGGGCCCCAGTGCACACGATTATGAAGGGCCCTATTACGCCCTAGTTACAAGTTATGAAGCACACACACACACACACACACACACACACACACACACACACACAGTTTTTAGCAACAGTGGGCTCTAGTTTCGCAGACTGGGCGCGGCGGAGGCGCAGCGCACCTGCACTTCGCCAACTGGGTGTGGCCAGGCAGATTTTGTAAGTTTGGCACACTGTGCGCTCTGGCGCAGCTACTCCTCTATCCCACCTCCGTCCCTCCAACCGGCGCAAGTCAGAAAGAGGGAGGAGAGAAGGCGTGGAGTGGGTTTTATGCCGCATTCGTTTGGCAATCCAGGCCGGTCATTCCTTGTCGGATTTATATGACCATATGACATGTCTGATCTGAAAGCGTTTCATTGCAACAGTCCGGAAAACATGGCGGTGCGCCGTAAGTTTGTTTTTGTTTGCATGGTTGCTGAGCAACGGAGACTTTGCTGGTTCAAAAGACTTTAGGCTACAATGGGCTTGCACAGACTTTTTTTCCAACACAAATCAACAATGGAAATAGAAATGCCATTGCAAAGTACTTGTATGATTTTTACAACACACACGCTTAATTAAACAGCATATACAAGGACAAATTGAGGACAAATAACTTTGTTTACCATTCACAATGTGCGCAGCCATCTTCGTCGTGACGTCAATTCTACCGACTCAGTCTACCTGGACCTTGCCCGAGTTTGATGACGAGACCTCCGGGTAGAACGGGTGTTCTTTTGTACCTTTCCAGACCGGAAACGGTATCAATCCCGGTTCCGGCTACCAATAGAATGCAGCATTATGCAGCCCATTCACATCACACCAATCACATGAGCCCCTCTCCTCGCCCTTAAATGTGCCGCACGAAGGCGTAATGAGAGTTTACTCAATTCGCCATGGCAGAAGAGAACAGCAACATCAGACGGTCAAACTTCTCCCAGGAGGAAACTGATGTTTTGGTCCGGGAGGTCCAAGCTCGCAGTGTCCGAATATACGGAACTGCGAGCAGACCTCCACGGGCTGATGATGCAAAGGTAGCCTGGGAGGAGGTCACCACAATCGTAAATCAATGTTGCGTTTCTCTCGTGCAGTCTCACTCTATTTCTTTTCTTTTGACTTTTCTAAGATGACAGATGCTGAATATATACTCCCTATCTGATGCTGTGGCTGTTTGTGGTTGGCTGAGAGGGATGTGAACTCATTAGTTTGCAGCTGTGTTAATCAAATCAGATTGGGTTTCCATTACGCGTGCCAAACGTGCCAAACAGTGCCAGTCCCCTTTGATCTGACATCAGATGTGACGGGACAGTCGATATAGAGATACATTTATGCGCTGATTGCAGATAGTTGCATTGAATAGTGTTTTTTTTGGGTTTTTTTTTTTTATTGTTAATGTGCCTGATATTCTGGAAACCTGCCTGTGAGGTTTTGGTGACGTGTGCGCACTGTCCGCCGGTCAGCCAAACTTCAGCTTACACCGGCTGCGCTCTCCCTGCGCTGACAGTAGACGTGGTTTCAGTTGGCAAGCTTTTAGCGCACCTTCAGTGAAGCCTTTAGGCACGAAACTGTCACTGCACCAAGCTGGATCTGTCGACACCTCCCCCTGCTGCACCGCCACACCCATCTCAGCGCACCTCGGTCTGCCAAACTACCAAACTGAGCGCGCCTTGGGTTGTGCTGCTCGAAAGTAGCTCTGCGCAGGGTTTGCCACCCTGCGCTGCGCCGGGTTTGCCACCCTGCGCTGCGCCGGGAAACTAGAGCCCAGTGTGTCTTACAGCCGCTTTTACGTTACATCCACTTGCAGATACTTGATATTGGACACATTAACATACAGTACATATTACACAGCAATCATCATTACATATCTGTATAAGACAAATCTACAAAAGAAAATATTTGTTTAACTTGATAGTTTTTTATCGGTAAATTATAGTTTTTTAAACAGTTTATGTAGAATAGGTTTATAATTTGTTATAGATTGATACTGTTTTACAAAACCAGAACACCATGATGGAGATGGGTTTGCCTTATTTAGGGCATGTATGGAAAATAGCACCATTTTTGTTTTAATGTGAGTTCTTCTTTGAACACAGGTGTATTTCCAGGTGGCAGTTGGGCCCCTCCATCCTATGGGCCCCAGTCAACTGCACTCCCTGCACTGTCTACATTTACACCCCTGGTACTAGTGTTGGTGGTGGTGTTGTAATTTTTTAAACAATACCCAGCCCTGCTTGGGTGACTCTTTTTTTTAAATCGATTTTTTTAAAACAGCATTTGATTTTTTTGTTCATCTGTTTCTGTATCAGCTGCTCCTCAGTTATACGGATTTGTCATCATTCCGCTACATCGTACTCTGCGCTGAAGGTCAAATGAAATGAACTGGGCTGCCTCGGCCGGCTCTATAACAAACACTATATTTTCCATCCCACTCTCTATGTGTAGGATCACCACAACTGCAGCCTGCATGATGGACCTGCGCCGCTACCCTCTAGATGAGCAAAACTGCACCCTGGAGATTGAAAGCTGTAAGTACCGTTGTCCCTGACAACCAGCTCTCACGCCCACACGTAGACGTAGAATTAAACAGATCCCACGTACACATGCAGCTCTGAAATCTGGTTTGAAAACAGTCTGCCGGCCCGGTGGCGGCAAGGTAGAAGGAAGGTTGATAAGACTGCATGTAAAATGCTGAGAAAGGCTGATGAGATATCAAGAGATACGCATCAAGAAGAGGAACATCACTAATGGCTCACTGACTGATAACATCCAGCCTAATTAATTCAACTCCAACTGCAGTGGCTTCCCAAGGCGTGGAGGAGCCTGATTAGGTCCAGTGTTTCAGGGGTGTGCTGATAGTGGATGTTATGTGCAGCTTCCTCCCGAAAACTGCCTCCATGTTTGTACAGTACAAAGAGCTCATTTCACATGGAGTTTGTAATTGTACGTGATCCGGCGTTCTCGAGTCGAGGGAAGGAGGGAGTGTGGAGGAACATGAGAGGGAAAGACGAGGTCCTCTGCATGTTTTATCTGGGTCCCCGGAGAAAAGGATTATGGGGCTGGGATGTGGTGTAGGGCTCAGTCTTTCCGGGTTTGATCACACTATTGCCAGCAGCGTTAAAGCAGCACAAAAACAGCGCGGGTCAGAACCGCCTCTCGCTGCTCCTCTCCCATTATGCTCGCCATCTCTCTCCTCATCACTCTCTCTTTCCGTTTCTCATCTCCTTTCTTTGCACAGTCTCATCCTCGTCTTTTTTTTTCCTCCCAGCCTTTTTATCTCTCTCTCCATCACTCATGCTCTCTTTTTTTCTCCTCCTCCTCTCTCAGGCAGCCCAACACAAAATGCACACACACACTCCATCTCTCTCTCACACACACAGCTCCAGTTTTGATCACCAGGCAGTATCTGCTCTCATATGGATTAACTGGCAATGGTTTTAACGTTGGAATCGCTTCATGCCAGAGCATGCTATTTTATTCAGACTAATGAGCCCAGAGAACTCTCACTTCCCTTGATAAACTTGATGCATTTTTAACAGACACAAGTCTTAAAACCCCAGATCCCCTGATACATCAGCAGCTCACTACTGTGGCTCTGACCACTGGTCTCACACGCTGGACTGCACCGAGCAATAATTGATTTCTACCTCTCCAGTACAACATCTATTGTAGTGCATACATACACATGCAGATACACACCCACATACATATGCATATCTTAGAGCCTCTGCTGCAGTGTCTCTCTCACATGACAGCCCAGGATGAATGCAGTGATGTAATACATTGACATCTTTCCAAACAGAGACAATGATCCAGAACTAATGGAGCTACAAACTGACTGGCCAGTTATGTACACGCCATAAAATGCTCCCTTACGCCATTCTTTGTGCCAAATCCTCCCTCTCCAAAACACCCTCCTGATCGCAGCGGGTCATGGATGATCAGAACTGAACTGAGCTGCACATCAAAACAGCAGCATGGTGGACTTGGGCCCTAATTGGGATGACGTGGGGCTGCACAAGGCATGGAGAGAAAGCTTACTCTATCAATTTCAGTATCAACCACACTGTGCTCCACAGCTGCACCAGGGTGTATTCTGTGTTTTATTTCACCCCGGCAACAGTGGAGTGGTGCAGGAATGAATCCTAAAACCCGGAAATGAGTTAGCATTTTCAGTTCCCTCGTCTCAAAGTCAACAGGTTTTTGAATGTGTTTTTGGTTAAATGTCGGTCAACACAAGCTTAAGAGACTGTCATGCTTTGTTCTATGACATAAAATCTGTCAGTAAATACACTGTTTGTACATTTAACGCCTTTACATATCTTAAAAAAGACAGTTGCTAACAAGTGGCTAAATAAGACTGCATAACGTCATCACAGCGAACCCAGTTTTACAGCGCTGTTGTAGTAGCAACGTTAAAGTCATGTGACCATGGTTTAGTTTGTTTATAGCCTAATGTCAGCTTTTTACTTTTGCCAAGTGCATTTAGGCTTCAAAATTCATAAAAGAGGTGTTCATCTGTGAGGATTGTCTTGCTAAACAAAACGTGCAAGTATCATTAACGTTTGTTTGCCACAGAGCTTAAAATTCTAAAACCTAATAGAAAAATCCGATAGGCTTTTTGACGAGGGAACCAGGGCGATGCTAACTGCCATGTTGGCCTACAAATAATGTCTTCCCTGGAGCTGTACTTGACATTCAGAGCATATCTATGATTCAGAGTCTGAGCCCAGATCGCCTGCACATGGCTCTCAACATGAAGGTGGCTGATCTAGCAGCTAGCAGTGCTAACAGTGTAAACTGTGCCAACAATGGCAACAGTGCTGACAGAACTAATGTTATTACATAACATGTGTAGGAGCCAAAAGGTTGGTGTAACACTTCTGCAACTACGTTGTTCAGCCACTTTAGGTTGGAACAGTGTTGTCAGTGATTATTGCCATTTGAGCACAGTGCAGAGTGACTGCTGATTAGCTAGCTAGTGATTACATACACAGGGAGTCACATGCACTAACATGTACACACGTGGCTGGCCTGTGTACCACAACAAAGAACAGAGAAGCTCAGATTACAACACACACAGGGAGTGTGATTTCATTCTTTGCTCAGGACACCATTACTCCACTTACAAAGCAAATACTTGTGTGCTAAATAAATACTACTAACAAGTATTGTTTGTCTAGTTTATTCCTCATATGTCACAGACTTCCACCGTTGTTCAGAAACTACTAAAAGACATCAGTGAGCCACACCAGTGCACCAGCTGACATTCTCCTTCATTACCATGAGCACACATTTTTTTTTATATGGAGTCAGTCCCACACACACACCTCCTGCTGCTGTAAGTACTCACTAGAGCACCTAATGTGGATTAATCCGCAGCTAAAAATAGTCCCTGACAAACTCAGAATTTACTCCTGTTTGAGTAACATTCACTAAAAGCTACAGTGTCTGGCTGCGTATGATTTTTTAGCCTGATTTTAAAATAAAACTATATATTTGTGACCTGTTGTGCAAGATTTACATCTTTAGTAGGATGCTGAGTGCCACAGACAGGATAAGTAAGGCAGAATTTGTAAAGAGACAGAATAAAGCATTGTTGTTTTTGTAGTAGGCGATTCTGAAGGAAAACCAACACTTTGGGCAGGTAGCTCAACCAACCACCAACCCAAAACTCAACATTCAGCTATATTTCTCCAGATTCACATACTCCACCTTTAACTTCTTCACAGCAGACATTTTGACGTGTCTCAGTGGGAAATACACGGGTGTAAACAGATTAATAATGTGCGTTCAGGCCTCAGTTTCAGGGTCCTGGAGTTGTTCATGCAGGTTCATGCGGGGAGCAGTCATTGTTGATATTGTTAGCAACACCCATGCTTTCCTCACTATGACAAGCCAAACTGTGCTGTGAAAAAGGCCTATGGGTGAAGTTAGCTGCCTGTCCAACCAATAACAGCCCAACGCGAGCACCATGACTAACTTCACCTTGAATGTCACAGCAACAAAGAATTGTGTGTTAATTTTTAAAAATCAAAGCCTCGCAGTTTAATTATTCATCACACCTGAATAGGTCACTGCCTCTATTTTGAGTGTGACGCAGACAGAGTAGAACTGGGAGCAATGTGAGGGAGAGCGGAGATGGCTGCTCCCTGTTTCCCTGCGACGCTGTTTATGTCTGAGACAGTCTCCAACACTGGAGTCCCCCGAATGCAACTGCAATGGTTTGCATGCATGTGCGACAAAAACATGATGCTCCAATTCTCTGCTGTGGTATGTAGCTTTAAAATACAGCAACATGTGGTTTGCTATTGTAGAATGTTTTGCTCCCAACATTAGTCTTTAGGTTTATAGTTTTAAGTGACAACCATACATCCATTTTCACATTTTAATGTTGTCTTTAAGGGTCATTCTCCAAACCATACAAACATATATTTGAAACCAATGTCCTACCTGCAGCTACAGTCATTGTTTCAAGTTCATAAGAGTAAGTTACAAAAACAAACCTGCTTCACATGTTGGTCTAAACACAGTGAATATGTAGCTACATTTATTTGTGAATGTTGTTTGTTTGTGTTGGTGATGAGGAGAACAAAGGTCTTATTGAAAACTCTTCCTTGTTGGTGTGTTCAAGGAAGCTCCACCATGAAAGATATGAGAGTTTGTTGAATGATATTTTGTTTTTGAGCTGTTGTTGGAAAATCAAAGATAGAAAACACATATATGCCATGTTTCTCTTTGGTCTTTACACCTATGCAAGTGATGTTTCTGGTGCTTCCTGTGAGCACTTAAACATACCACCAAAAAAGGATTTTTAAAATGACCTGTTTGCTACTGTGTTAACATGCATTTATAGTTTGTCTCTGACAGCTAACAAAAGTCACTGAAATTTTTTATGTAATGGATTACAAATCTGAAGAGTCATGTTGGTTTTCACAGTGTTTTGAAATGAATGTAAACCACTTAAGAATGTGTGAATGCTGTAGAGCAGCGACTTTCAGTCTTTTGGCTTGTAGCACTTTAAAACAAAGCCAGGACAACTTTACAGGGGGGACTACCCATTGTTAAGACAGCCCAAATTCAGACGCCCTGTTATCCAAAAAAATGTCCCACTGGACCCAAAGCTTATTTCTCCAACAGCCCATTATCCCCACAACAAACATGCATTGCTCCGAAGTCCTGTTTCTCCGAAAAAAACAACAACATTGCATTGTAAATTTCTGGAAACTACGGATATGTTACATGTCAACAACGCTGTGGTGAATATGATGAGGTTCAGGAACATAAACCACTTGTTTATGATCAGGAAAAGATCGTTTTTGGTGTTAAACCTCCATGGTTGGTGGCACAAATGTCACTGGAAAAATGGGGATGGGTAGGCAAAAACACTGGTGTGACGTAGTCTCAAATGTTGCTGGGAAACTGAGACTAACTGCAGGGAGAGTGTAATGGGATTTTGGAGCAACGGGTGTTGTTTTTTTTTCTTTTTTCCCCAAATCTGTTTATTGAGATTTTCCCAACAAAGCAGAAAGAAAGCACACTTATATTTGGTCAGTCCAATATTGACACAACAAAAAAGTAAGTAGTAAGTAAAATAAGAACAATACAAATCGAGACAGGGCTAAGACAAGACAAATACTACAAACCAAATCAGTGACCGGAACAACACAAAGAACAAAACAACATAGTAGTAAAATTAAAATATAAAAATATGTGAAAATATGTGCATGATAATAAATATTACACTAAATACTAAAACGTAATATAATGGTTGTTAGTTGGACAACTGCCTGTCTGTAAAATAGACGATCATTCATTCAGGAACATCTGGAAAGTCCAGCTCTCGTAAGGAGCCCCTCATTATGCACCTGTTTGACAAAATTAAGGACTTCCCTTATCCACTGAGTGTGTGAGGGAGGTGTTTGGGAAACGGGTGTATTTTTGGGATAATGGGCTGTCAGAAACACCCCCCAAAATAAACGCAATTTAATGTAGCCGAAATTATTTTGTTTTTCCTTTTTCCATACTTGTTAATTGTCTTCTGACCCCTCAAATGTACTTTGTAACCACTTGTCGGGAACTACTGCTGTAGAAAATGGTGAGGGGTATTTGTAGTGAATGAGCTGCATTTACATGGAATCAGGAAAACTGTAGACGGCAGGTGGAAAACAGCTTCTGAACAGCACGGAAAAAACAAACAGAAAGTCCAACAAAATGACAGGACAGTAAAACAAAACATGCATGACACTATGTTGCGATTGTGATGCCCTATTGTTTACAGAGAATTGAATAAGATATATTAAAGAAATTTATATTGTGTTTATTATTTCATGTAATTTTCTAATAATGTCTAATAATTGCAGATAGCCCATGTTTTTACCTTATGTTAAGATGCGTCGCGATGTGACGATGGCAAAAAAGTTCAAATAATTCAACTTGTTACTGTTGCCAACATTCTCTGCTAGCCGCCAACTTCACCGTCCTGCTCTTGTCCATTAAATTAAAATCCGGTTTGCACCTGCTGTCTCCCTGATTCCATGTGAATGAAACATGAAACACACAAAACCAGTGACACTGACTATCAACATTTCTACACTAGATTATGTATATTCTAAACCATGACCGGGTGATGGTAATGTTTCTGTTTGGTGTCTCTGCAGATGGCTACACCACAGATGATATTGAGTTTTACTGGCGAGGTGGAGATGGCGCCGTGTCCGGGGTCGACAGAATAGAGCTGCCGCAGTTCTCTATTGTGGACTATAAACTCATCTCTAAGAACGTGGTCTTCTCTACAGGTAGGTACAGCACTCAACTTTAGCTTTGGTCCTTTGCAGGAGCAGGTTTCCTAAAGCACTTGAGCTGAAAACAGGTTATTTTGGAAAAAGGACATTTACTTTAAATTAAAAACACTCCTTTGTTTAATCTTTAATATTAAAATCCACACACACAATAAAAAAGTCAGATGTGGCTGGCTCCCAGGTGTCAAGGAAAATATAGCTTTTAGTGAGCGTCATTGAGGAAAATCTATTTCCATCCCACTTCCTCTCTCCCTGTGCCTCCTTCAGGTTCCTACCCCCGCCTGTCCCTCAGCTTCAAACTGAAGAGGAACATTGGTTACTTCATCCTGCAGACATACATGCCTTCCATCCTGATTACCATCCTTTCCTGGGTCTCCTTCTGGATCAACTACGACGCCTCGGCTGCCAGAGTGGCCCTGGGTAGGATTGCCTCGCCACCGCTGACCCTGAGAAACAACCCAAAGCTAAATGATAAGAGAGCATAAAAAGAGCCGTTTAACATACATTGAGCCTTTAACATTAAGACTTGCTTTAGATCTGTATGTTACTGCGTCTGCCTGATCTCTGTTTTGACCTGTTATTTTCCCAGCGTTTACTTTATTCCTCATTAGCTCTAAGCATGTGAGTGATAGCAGTGTGTGATAGGCTGCCTGGCTAAATGTCTGTTGTTCAGAGATGACTATATGCATGACTCATGCAGAGCGAGATGCGCTGCAGCTCGACCTTGAAGCGTGCTGTCTTTCTCTCTGCCTGTCTGTCTATCGGAGCCTCTCATTGGTCGGAGATCTCAGCTTATCAGAGCCAGATCACAGCTAAATTACTGTAAAGCTGAGCAGAAGGTGGCAACATTTGCTTAAATGCACCTTACGCATTTGAATATTTTTACACCAATGTCAAACCACCGGTGATGCTGAAATGAAAGCTCCCTTTAGTGCTAAACTTGGGTATGACAGGTCAGAGCAGCAGAGGAGATGGCTTTGAGCTTTATGTGTGTCGTTCTTGTCACACACCATTTGTTTTCTGGAGTGGGACACATGCGGGTTGGAGCCCCAGACGGTGCGTTCAGAGGGTAACGTAATTTAAAGATCTGCCTCCTCTCTGTGTCCTGAGAATGTGCAGCAAGCCAACGCAGCCAATGAGAGACGAGGCTCCATGCTACAGTGACACTGCTGGCTGCTGGGTTATTTATAATACGTGTGAATCTGACCAAATGCAGATTGTGCATGCAGATGACTAATGTATCAAACACAGTGTGTGTATGTCAAAAAAAAAAAAAACAGGTGAATTGTGCTGTGACTAATAGCAGATGTTTACAGTGTGCTTTTATATAGCCTACAGTTTGTTCTGTGGCCATTTGAATACGTGATTAGATATAAACCTCGTGAAACACACACTTACTCACACACAGTTTCAGTCTCAGGAGGTTTCCAGGGATCCTTTTATCCATATGGGTTCACATTATTTCACGCCTGTCTGTTTGCTATAAATACATGCTATAAAATGTACACGATAAACATGAATGCTCATGTTCACGAGCACATACTCATGTTCTGTGAAGATGAGCACCTGATCTCAGTTATTTTGATGTTCAGCAACTCCAAAAAAAGAGACACCTTTGTTCTACAACCAGAGAATGAGTTAGCATTTTAGCACTTAAAGTTCCCTCGTATTGCAGGCAATGGGTTTTTTATGGGTATGGGTTTTTGGTTACATGCCTGAAATAAGGTCTGTGGTTTAGACAAGCTTAAGAGACTTTCACGTTTTGTTCTATGACATAAAATACATCAGTTAATAGCTAATTTGTGAGTTTTAAAGCTTTTATGTGTCTTCAAAAAGGCAATTGCTAACAAGTGGCTGAATAAGAACTGCAGAGGTTGTCAGGGACATAATATGTCATCACACCTAACATCACCTTTACAGCTTTGTTGTGGTGATGACATGCAACCATAGTGTAGTTCATTTATAGCCTTATGTTAGCTTTTTACTTCTGGCGATTGTTTATGCCTAAAAAATCATAAGTAGTGGTCTTTGTAAAGATTATCTTGCTGAACAAACATGTATTGTAATGCTTTTGTTTGCCTCAGAGCTTGTCTTCTGCAATTATCCAAAACACAAGGGAAAAATACCAAAAGCTTTTTGTCGAGGGAACCAGGGCGACGCTAACTTCCGGGTATCATACCTGCACCACTCCATACTGGAAACAGTTTACTGAATAGTGAGGTGTAAAGTCAGATTTCGGACACTGAAACTGAACATGCTAACATGCTAACAGGTATAATGTTTATTATGTTTGTCATAGTTTAGTGTGTTAGCATGCTAAAATGTTTTAAATCGTACTAAGCACAAAGTACAGCTGAGGCTGATGGGAATGTCTTTAGTTTTGCTGGTCTTTTACCCTGGTTGTATTCTTAACCTGTCGTTTACCAACATTGGTCAGTGGCCCTCAGCGTCCGATACGGACACACCAGGGCACTCTTCAGCGGTGGTATAAGATGCACTGGACAACTGCACTTTTTGATGCTCTGAGACACTGCCGTCATATAAAAAGGGAGAAAGTGCGTCTAAAACTGAAGCTGGAGGGGGTACATAGAGCATTATAGTTTGACATGTAGGACCACTGACCAAGCGTCTGTATTTGACGAGTTGGGACATTAGGTATTGGACGAATTAAAACTGTGACCTGACAGTTTGATAAAAAGTTAATGAATCACCAAATTTAATATTATTCACCCTGACGAGCACATGAATGTTTGCACTACATTTCATGGCCATCCAACCAACACTCAAAACCACAAATGTCAACCTGCTGGTGATGTTAGATGAAAAGTCAGGAGATCGCCAAAGTCAGTAGGATACATGTTCTGGGGACAATGAATGTCTGTACAAAATTAATTCATCTTAATCCACACAGTTGTTGTTGTTGAGATATTCCAGTCTGTACCAAAGCGTTGCACCAACAGATTGACCTTACCTAGAGCCATGCAGCGAGCATGGCTAAAAATCTAACACAACCTTTTGTCGTCTTTACCACCTTATTTTTTTTTTTTACTGTACAGATCATGGTAAAAATGACTTCACTTTCTTTCTAAACGTGTGACCTGTGGTATCCAGGGATCACTACGGTGCTGACCATGACCACCATCAACACCCACTTGCGAGAGACACTCCCAAAGATCCCCTACGTGAAGGCTATTGACATGTACCTGATGGGCTGCTTCGTGTTCGTCTTCCTGGCCCTGCTGGAGTACGCCTTTGTCAACTACATCTTCTTCGGCCAGGGTCCCCAGCGGCAGAAGAAGGCGGCCGAGAAAGCAGCCACGGCCAATAACGAGAAGCTGAGACCTGACCCCAACAAGGTACATGTGCAGGCAAACTTCCTCTACAGGTATCTGTGCTGTCAGTTAATGTGTGTGTTTGTTTATGTGGGAGCAAATGACTTCTTCTCCTGTCAAGGTCAATGTGATGCTGTGATCAATGCTTGATGTCCTTTACCAGCACTCTTTACTCCTGCTCTAGCTCTCCGTTTCTCACTGGTTTAGCTTTGTGTATCAACTTTATGACTCAGACTAGGATCTGAAAGAGTGAATGCAGAAGCAATGATTGGCTTATGCTTTATCTCCATATTTCTGTGTCTCTCAAAGGGCAAGGCGCCTTGGAAAAAAAAGAATCTCTGGCTGTGGTGCCAAAGCCTTCCCTTTAAATTTTATTCAGCTGCTAACGTTAGCAGGAACAACAGCAACATAAAAAATAAAACACCCTTTCCTTCTGAGTGTGGCAAGCTACGATTTCCCCTAAGTAACAGTGCTGATTTTGTATGCTTGCAGTGGCTGGTGGGAAATGTAGTTCAGAGAGATGATGCTCTGTATGCCAGAATGAAACAGAGGGAAATTGACGCATATGACTCGATGTGGGATCCCATCTTTGTGGACGATGCCGCATTAGGACTAGGCGAGCAAAGAAATAAGGTACTGGAGGTTTTGAAAGTCAAAACTAACAATGTCATCAATCTGAATCAACCCAGATCAGAGGAAAATGCTGTAGTTTTTGTGCATTTCTTTGATTTCTATAGATTTTTAAGGCAACTTTGATCATCACTCCCACCATTGTGTTTTTTCCCTCTCTTGGTTTGCTCTTCATGCATTTTCCTGACAAACATGGCTCAGCAGTTTGATTTCTCCAGGCATTAATTTAATCTTAACTTGGGCTATACATCTAAATTGATGGGAAATGACAAATATGGCAAGAGAGAAGAAAACATCAGTAGCTTCTCTTACAACAATATCATTCAGATACAAATACTGTACAATCTCAAAATTCTTAACTCTTGTAAGACTAAGTGAAGCAATTGAACAAAAAAATATCGCCAGATAAGAGAAAGAGATCATTTGCAGTTTGATGAATAGTGCCAACTAAGTGGCTTCGCTTTCAAAGTGAGTTACACAAAAAAAAAGCAACAAAACACAACAAGCTCCATTTACAGCGGGACAGGATTGGATTCTAGGGACGTTTTTCCTCAGAAGTCAGGCTATGGATGAAGAAATGTTGATCCGAATTCACTTCCCACAACGTCTTTCCTGACCTGCCCCCTGAACCTTTTTAGCCTCTCCTCCATCTTTGCAAAGTCCTTACTATTTCTCTCAACCTTCTCCTGTCACATTTTTTTCCTTTGCTTTTCTCTTTTTTTATTCAGTTTGTCTTGTGAATCGACAGAATTTTAACCACACTCTGGTTGAAATTCTGAGATGACAATGAAGATTTCTCCATGAGAATTAGTTTGTGGAGTGCGTTGTGCTCTTCCAGGAATGTTACCTCATAGTCTTGTGGTTGTATTATCACTCAGATATTGATTGACAGATGATCAATAATTTTCTTAGTGCTTTTAAAGTGCTTTAAATTTTTATTCACTGTAAGTAACACAATTTTTGACTCATTTGCATTACCCATTCTAGCACCTCATCAGTATTTTTTACACAGTGAATGACTTAATGATCATTGTAGCTAATGATAATATTAATAGACTTAGATTAGACTTAAAAACACTTTTAGATTTCCCCTTGGCAGTAACTTCTCATGGCTCCACCTGTTTTTACACCCTCACACAGATGACTCCCGACGACAACATCCTGTTCAGCACCCTGGAGATGAAGAACGAGATGGGTGGTGGCGGGGATCTGTCCCGGGGCCTGGGAGCACCCGGAGACCCCCGCAACACCATGCTGGCCTATGATACCTCGACACTGCAGTACCGCAGGGCAGCCATGGCCCGCCAGAACTATGGCCATAGCGCCTTGGAGCGCCACGCCCAGAAGAAGTCACGCCTACGGAGACGGGCCTCCCAGCTCAAGGTGAATATCCCAGACCTGTCCGACGTGAACTCTATCGATAAGTGGTCCAGGATGATCTTCCCCACCGTCTTCTCCTTCTTCAACGTCGTCTACTGGCTCTACTACGTCCATTAAACCCGGCGGCGTCCCGTGGCCAGCTTGTGGCGGGCATGAAAAGAAGAGGGGGGGGTGGGGGATGGGGGAGGGGGGTTAGGGAAGATGAGAGAAATCAAGAGAGAGAGGTGATGTGTGTGAGAGAGAGAATGAGAGATAAACAGTGCACCAACTTTTTTTTAGCTGGTTCATTTTAGAAAAAGTGGAGAGAATGCAAAGACTTTTGGATGGACTGCAGCAGCACCCAACACTTCAGTCAGCAGTGACTCTTTTAGGATTTGGGAAACACCTTAAAAACGACTGACAAACACTCGAAAAAGAAGAGCGAGTTTTAAAAAGACAGAAACGGTGCCTGTTCCAGAATTTCAATATATCACTAATATTTGTCATTCGTAGCTTACTCTCTGTGGATCAAATATTTATGCTTGTGTTTGCATATACTTTAAGGATTTGTTTTGTTTAGTATCTATTTACTTCGTAGCCGAGCTGTCTGCATCCAGGAAAGCTTTATAAATGATTTTAAAGGAGTCATCCTTGATAGTCTATTTTCCTATAATTACTGTATATCAAAAACATCCTTTAAAAGCATGCTTATGTTTGATTTCATTTGCATCTCAGTCACGATGATGATGGAGCGCAAAGCATTTTAGTTTCACTAGTTGAGGTTAGTCTGTCAGTTACCATTTTGCAGCTTTGGCTTAGCACGGCCCACCTGGGTGTGGATGTTTTGAGCATCGCTGGATGACAACAGGTGGACAGCGGGAGGGGGCGCTCTTTTCTCTGGACATCCCTGTGGGGCTTTAATGGTGCCAATGCTGAGCAGGAAAAGCTTCCTCAGTTGTTGAAGGTCTCATATGATCCGGTGAAAGAGCGGGACTGTTGGACAGTGACGCTTCGGCCAAGTTTTTTGTTTCGCTTTTGCTGTGCTGACAGAATCAAGTCCATTTCACCACGTGTTATTTTTTTAAAGAGAACATTTGACTCCTCCGTACTTTCTGCCATCGGGTGAGGAGCTTCAGAGGCGGAGAATGGCTTTAAAACGACTTAAGCTGGTGTAAGAACTTTGCTGATAGATGAGCTGAGTTTCATTGCAACCAGAGTTGCTGCATAAATATGGCAATCCACAATCATCATTACCAGTAGAATTGAATGATAGAAGTATGATGCGTTTCATTGTGATTAGGTTTCTGTTTTGAAAAACTGTAGATAAACATAAATCATGTTTAAAGAAAAAGAGATGATTCATTTTTATAAATCAATACTCACATTATTGTGTAAATATTATGGATTTATTCTATTTAAATGGGTCTCTGTTGTTGTTTTTGCAGTTGAATTACAGATCAAATGTTCCATTCAGTCAAAAAAAAAAAGAAAAAAAAGAAAAGAGCAATTTAACTGAGGAAAAAGAAAAACACAATTCACAACTTTGCTGACTCTGTACTTTTTGGACTTTTCTCTCTTTTCTTTCTTTTTAATGGACTCTAAAAGCATCTACTTGCTGAAACTAAAGCACTTCCAGACACCAGTGACTTTTGGGTCAATGTTTTGTTCTCCAGAAATGACTAAACAAGGACCCCACTATCCAGGCATTGAAGTCAGGCATATTTTGTACAAAGTTTCTGTAAATTCCAATTGTAATATTTCATAATGACTGTAAATATCTTGTGTAATGATTGTCAGCAATTATGAAGATGTATCTAAATTCAATTAAAACTCAATTCAGTCTATCACTTCAATAACAGAGTACACGGGTGGCGGTTTTATGTGTTCAGGATGAATGTGCGGCTGTTCATGATGACTGACTGTCGGAGCTCATGGCTGATTGAGTGTCTGAATGAGTGAGTGAACAACTAAACCCGGCACGGGGAGTGAGTGGGCAAGCGAGAGAAGCAAATGTAGGGGTGAATAGAAAGATGTGAGGCTGCAGCTGGGGACTCTTGGCTGCATAATGGATGGGGAGGCAGAGCGAGAGGCCGCGGTGGTGGTCTGGGCTGAGATGGGCTCGGCTGGGGTCTGAGCAGGGCCGAGCGCCAGCCCTGGCCTCAGGGGACATTAACGCAGAGAGCCATAGATATGGAAGCACTCTGTGGACTCAACTGTGTCCCGCTGGCTGCAGGGGCCAAAGCGCCTGCTACAAAAAAAAAAAAAAAAAAAAAAGACAGGAAGAGAAAGAAAATAAAGGGCAAGAAAGAGAGCCATCCATTCATCCATCCATGCCTCGACCTCTCCCTGCATCCTCCCCTCACTCAGCAAACCCACTCCACTCTGCACTGCACTTTATTCCTGACCTGACCACTGTTACAGCCCTTAAATGGATGCTATTGAATATTTGATAGTGCAAAACACTGAATATTTAATATTTAAAAAGGGATTTTGTTCTAGCAGGGACTAATGTGCGGCTAATGTTTGATTTTGAACTTAGAGGACCAGAAGAACACAACGAGATACTAACGGATGGAGGTTGCTCTGAGGAAATATCTGATGAACATTATGAATCAGAAGTAAAGAAAAGGCAGGAAATGAGGCCTTTTGAGATTGTTAAATGGTTCAGTTCAGCTTCAGACACAAAGAGAACCTTAAACATACAGTAGTGGACTTTTCTTGTTGAGGAAAATAGAGGATAAAATAACATGTAACACAGAGAGGCTGATCATGTTTGAGAATTTAATAGCTGGAGTTTGTTCTGAGATAACAGAAGAGACCCAGATAGGACTGTGTGTGGCCTGTGTTTGTGTGTGTGTGTCTAGGTGTAAAAACTCTAAGTGCAAACTACCCAAAAAGGCAAAGTGGTGTAAAAACTGATGTAATGTGACACGTAACCTTGTTCCAGGTTCCTCCATGCATCGGTAAAAATCAGCTCTACATTACTGTTCCCTCTCACTATAACAGATGTATTATCTCACTACAGTAGACAGATGGTTTGTGCTAAATTGGCCCTCTCTCTTTCTCTTTTCCTCTCTTCAAAAGGGGCATTAATGTTGACATGTAAGAGAGGGGGGAAAGGCAGATGCTTTCTACTTTGTAGTGTTTCCATGTCACTGGAGTAATTAGGAATGCACAGACCTCTGCTCTGTGGAATTATGTGTGTGTGTTTTGTTTCCAAGAGTGTGTTTTGTTCCTGTGTGTGTGTGTGTGTGTGTGTGTGTGTGTGCAGTTTGGACTCACAGCTGCGCCACTGTGCAGTCGGTGTGCCAGCCAAGCCAAACCCAGCCAGAGCTGACTGTGACGGGTGAGAGGGTGAGTCTGGCACACTCGCGTCACGCCACTCCCCTGCTGTACGCGAATGGGATGGAAAATTACGCTGAGCTCCCCCAGCAGAGATGCACCCGTCTGTGTCAGCTGTTCAAAGACAGGACAGGAAGTCATTTAATTTTTTTTTTGATTGATAATAAATCACCTATTAAGTCAAGCATGGCTACCTTAAAAATAAACAAACAAACAAAAAAAAAAACATTAACAGTCCATCTATCTCCATTTAGGGGCAATTTTTCCAATAATGCCTCTATATGCTGTGTATCAAGGTACATGTAGTTTCATTACTATGGCTGTAATTTAAATTTAAGCACAATAAATGAGTGACCCAGTGTAAATCTGGCCTGTTTAAACAGGTTCTGCAGCCTGTTCTGGAAAAGAAAACATATGTCAACATGAGGAAGTGGAAGGCATCCTACATGCATGCCATCTGTGCAAGAAGCTGCTTTGTTGTAGTCTCACTCACACACACATGTAAACAGGTTCATTCAACCAATTCTGCACAATCATGATCAAACTTTAAACCTTTAACAAACTGTTTAAAAAAGTGCCCTCAGTCTTCAAGAATTCTTTCAGACCTCTGACCTCTCAGTGGATGAATGTGAACAGACATTATGCACTGCTAAAGAATCAATTATCATCTTTAGCCCTATTTTAGAAGGTCATATTTGTCTTTCAATGTTATAGACTGTATTCTCCATCTGTCTATTCCTGAATGAGTGGTGTAAGTTCCCTCTGCTGTGTTCATTCACACTCTGCAGACTCTTCATATATGTTTGCCCCAAGCAGTCGCTGCGTTCTGCTCTGTGTTGTGTTGTCAGTTCAAATCTCCTTATGACCCACTGCACCAATTTTCTGCTCTGCAAATATTAGATTGTCAGCTGTGCATACCGTATCAGTGTTTTTTATTTGTCCTTTTTTTAGTGTTTAAATTTCAAGGACAACATCACACTGTAATGTATTAATGGCAGTAAAGACTACAATACTATGCAGGTCACTGAGTCATGATTCTGCAGTGTGAGGGACTTAAAAGAGTTTGAAAACTGAAATGAGATTATTGACAGCAAAATAAAAATCAGCTGAGTCACTGGAGCACCCTAAGCTAAATTTTTGACTATAACCAGCTGCCTTAATTCCCCTCTCCGCAAGACTTGAACAGCACCAGTGCAAGGAATGCAAACACACCTGTCAATGCAAAGGGCGGACTCAGAGGAGGACTAGGTGTGTTGTCATTTGTTTCAACCTGCCATTAGGCCTCACACACTCACATGCACACAGACGCTCATTCAAGAAGAGGATGGACCTGAGGAGTCTTTTTAACTCATCAGAGCTGTAAGTATTGAGAGGATGAGAAGGAAAAACTGGTGAGAAGAGGAAAAGAAAGACAGACAGAGCAGCCATGACGTGGAGAAGTCCTCTGGCTCTGGTGAGGGATGCTCTGAGAGGTCAGAGGGCGCGGGACAAGGACCTTCGCAACTTGGTGTCAAATCTGCCTTATGAGGGCCTGGAGAACTGGAAGCAACCGAACCGCTACTTCCCTAACAACGCCATCAAGACCACCAAATACACCCTCCTCCTCTTCATCCCCATGAACCTCTTTGAGCAGTTTCACCGTTTGGCCAATATCTACTTTGTAGGCCTGGCTATTCTGAATTTTGTCCCTGTGGTGAACGCCTTTCAGCCCGAGGTAGCTTTGATCCCCATTTGTGTCATCTTGTCTCTGACGGCCCTGAAGGACGCCTGGGAGGACTTCAGGAGGTACCAGTCAGACAAGAAGCTTAACAACACACCATGCTTCATCTACAGCAGGTAACTGACTTAAAAACAAACTTATACCGAATATAGAGATCAGTTCAGTTCATGCATGATGTGGCAAGTGGAAACACTCATGGTACATTAACGGCACTTCCACATCTGTGTTTATGATTCTTATCATCCAGCATGTTGATGTCTGTGTGTAGATCTGTGTGATTGTGTGCTGCATGTGTGTGTGTGTGTTTTTTTTTCCCTCCTCTGCGTTCCAGCATCCCGTGAGAATTTTGGACTTAGAAATAGAAAATGTGTGGGAGATTATTCCTCTTTTGAAGAGCCTCACAACAATATCTCTCACCATCGCATTGTGCACATTTGATGAAATCCTCATCTGGGTGTTGCGTCAGCAGAGACAGTAAGGTTAGCGGTTATCTATTTTTGAATTACTGGTGAAAAATGAATAATTCACAAAGGAGGATAAACACTGTCATTTTCAACCCTTTTGCTGCTGTGATTTTGGAGCAAAGTGGGAGGAGGAGGAGGGGATGTGGATTTGCTCAGGATGTGATGTGAGACTGGAGACGACTGCTATGATGAATCCGCACACGTTCAACCTCTGGAACGGTTTATCATTAACCAGCAGTTGCTTGCTTTCAGATTTCCAGCGAAAAGTCAGCAGGGATGTTGGGAAGTGCAGCCTCAGCTGGGGAAAAGCCTACATCATGTGCGTGTGTAATTTGTGTGTGGTGATAGGATCCAGGTGGCCTAAGTGCAGATCCCAGATGCAGCATTTTGGACTCTTCAGAGAACGCACCAGTCCCTCTGGGCCTGTTAACGGACACTAGCCGTCTCTGCCTCATGCAATCTGATAAATAGCTGTTGAGTCATGGCGAGTGGGCTCTCATGGGTCTCTCATTGCTCGTTGGGTGGGGATGCTAAAGCTCCATTTTGGGCTTGTAAAGATTAGAACAGAATCGATTGGCTGGGATTTCTTTGAAGTATACAAATGTTTCCAGAAGAAGCTCGAGAATACATTTTAGGATTCCACACACTTCCTCTTTTTCTCTGTCTCAGGGAAGTTTATCCATCTGACAGCACAAGGAACACGCGCCCTTACAGTGCATTTAAAGGTCCACATGGAAGGCTGTCAGATGCTTTAACTTTAATTCATCAGACCTTCTCAGATGCACATCTTTATTTCCCATCACTATCACCCTTCACCCACATGTTGTTTTCACAGAGGCGTGAAGTGTGTGTGTTTGAGCGTGTCTTATCTTCAGGGTCATCCTATCTATCTTGTCTCTATTTTAAACTCTTGTCAATCTGCCTGCGCTCAAACGCGCCGAACACGAAACAAGATAACTGTTAGTCATGCTGATTGACTCCTAACTCATGTTTTTGTATTGTTAAACATCTGTAATTTATAGTCTGCTTGCTGCAAAACTTTAAAGCAGTCGCCACACCTCACAGACTGTTCCTGTCTGCTGTTTTAGAATCCTGAGAGCCCATTTAATCGAGTATATGTCGTATGAATGTGACTCATATCAAATCTACCATCAAACCAAACAGATTATCTTAAGTGTCACTGTATTTGTGAAGAGTGGCTGTCTTTTTTACAAAGACATATCAGGTAACCAAATTCAAAAGAACAGCAAAGTGGATGATTAGAGACACGTAAACATTTAGTTACAGACTGACAGGTAACTCATTGATTGGACAGTTGTGGAGATTGTCATCCTGCATCATCAGGACTCACGTGGGGAAAGCAAAATCTGGTGACTGAGAGAAGTTTGTGCAGCACTTTAGTGCTTTTGATGTGTAGGTCTATATTTATCAACTGCCAATCGCCTGACTTGTCCAATCAACGAGTCACCTGTCAGTCTGTATGACTTCATGTTTGCTGCTCTTGGTCTATTTGTAACAAGTCGGTGCAAACAAGACCCGAATCAGAACTAAAATGTAACCATGTATAATTTCCCCCTTAGTTTGGACCAAATGAACCAAACTATAGGTGTGAAAGCATCCTTGCACCGAAAACACACCAAGGAGCAGCGAAGTATGGCCCGCGGCAAGCTGCCATGCTATGTCTATGGAAAGATACAGCGGCCGGTCTAAGCTGCAGCCGTTTGATTTGTGGTGAAATGCTAAAAGTTGGGGATATTTTAACTTTAATCAGCAAATTGTGGCCAGAGATTATCCTCAGCCTATCAATAAACAGAGCTGCAGGGTTTTTTTTTCCGTTAACAGGCTTCCCAGCTGCAGAAAAATGTAATTATTGCGGCTAGCCACATTTAACACACTTATTGATACAACTCTCGTGTTTGTCTTTTAATGTTATGAATAAAGCAGCATCCTGATAGCTTTGTTCAAGCACAAAGACAGCCTGGATCTGTCAAATGGTAACAAAATCTACAAATATTTTAATCCATTCAGAAACCAAAGTGTAAAAATGACAATTAGACATTTTCCCTGGGGATTTGTTCTGGACTATATCTTGGCTCAACTAGCAAAGGCTGGAGGAAGTTTATAGGTCATGGGCAAGAAAAAGTTCAACACATAGCCTCCTGTAAAATGACAAAATATTGTTATTAAACTCTAGTTGTTGTATGGGTTTATAGGCTAAAATTAAACACTGCATGCTAATTAGTGAGCTGAGACGCTTTTAGGTGGATTATGTTACAGAGCCAGGTCAGTTGTGTCCCTCTGTTTTCAGTCTTATCTCAGTGCTAAGCTAAGCTACGCTAAGCTAACGAGCTTCTGGCTTTAGTTTCATATTTAGTGTTAAGACATGAAAGTGATATCAAACTTCTCAACTAACTTTTGACAGGAAAGCAAATAAATGTTTTTCCAATAGGTGCAGGATCACTGAAATACATTTTAAAGTGAGCTTAGCTAGTTAGCTTAGCTTAGCTTAGCTTAGCATAAAGACTGGACAGAGGGGAAAACAGCTAGCCTGGATCTGTCCATTATTAACAAAACCTAGAAACACCTTTGTTTAATCTATACACAAATACAAAGTATATAGCATTTAATTTGAGGTTATGAACTTGACTGTTTTCTGGCTCAACTAGCAGAGACTCAAAGATGTTTATCGGTCAGGGGCAAGAAAAAGTCTGACACATAGTCTCCTGTTATTAAATTATTGTCATTAAATGTTTGCTTTTTAACAAACTAAAAGTCAGGTTAGCTGTGTCCATCTGTTTCCAGTCTTAGCTAAGTGCAATGCTAAGCTAACCAACGTCTGGCTTATCCTATGGAGCATACAAACATGAGAGTGGTATCATACGTTTCACCTTCTGGTGGCCAGAAAGCAAACAGCCTCTAACTGTCAATGGTAATTAATCTAAAAACACATTTGTTTTTAATCGCTACAAAAACCAAAGTGTAAAAATAAAAATTTGACATTTTACTGAGGGTTATATATGCTACTGGACTAGGCCTATTTTTTGGCACAACTGGCTGAGACAGGTAAGAAAAAGTTCATCACATAGTCTCCCGTAAAACTGCAAATTATTGTTATTAAATGTTTTTGTACGGTTTAATACAATAATGAACTTTTAAGATGCTAGTAAGCAGATTTTGTTACCATTTGACAAAGCCAGGCTAGTTTTTCCCTCTGTTTTCAATCTTAGCTGGGTGCTAAGCTAATCTAACAGCTTTAGCTTCACATTTAATATGAGAATGGTGCTTCCTAAAAATATGTAGGTGATGAATCACTGACCTGATCATCATCTAGGGTGAAATGTACTGTATGCATTGTGAGAACACACAATACTCTTTTGAGGAATGTACTCACCCTAAGTGTAACCTGTTAATGAGGCTGCCTGACATAAAAAGCGCTAATAAAGCTTCTCTGACAGATGAACAATGTTTGTGCAACCTGGTAAGTATATTCTAAACACAACATAATAAAAATACATAACCCCTTCCTCCTGGCTTTGTTTGAGGTGAGGCGTGGTGTTATGTGGCAGCCACCCGATCAGGTCCTACATGCAAGGCAGCATACCTGCAGCTCTCTGTCACCGGCGGTGAGCCAGCTTGACATGCAGGTTCAAACGATAAAGCAAGTGGCTTTCTGGGAACAGCCTCAAACCCTGGGAACAGCCTCAGGTCATAATGTGTAGGCCTACTGCAGTGTGTCTTCTTCTAAAAGTTTCCTTATTCTAAAACACACAAAACACATCTGGGCCGCTCTCCAAAAACAACAGCATTGATTTTTCATTTGGTTGTGTTGTTTATTCCCTGACTTAAGCAGCTGCTATGATTTTTTTTTTATCCATAAGGAGCGAGTCGATATTTCATTTGATTGCATAAACATAGACAAAATACGCCCACTGTGCCAGTATTGTTAAGAAATGTGACAAAAATCAATATAAAGCCGCCCAGGGACTTGTGTATCTTTCGGAAATAATCTGTAATGACTGTTGGTGTCTGACATGTCTTATTTCAGGAAAGAGAAACAGTTTATGGAGAGGCGATGGAAGGATGTGCGAGTGGGAGATTTTGTGAGAGTGGTTTGCAATGAGATCGTCCCTGCAGACCTCCTGCTGCTGCACACATCTGACCCCAAGGGTGTGTGTCACATAGAGACGTCCAACCTGGATGGAGAGACCAACCTGAAGCAGAGGAGGGCGATGTCTGGCCTCTGTGTGTTGGTGAGGGATGCCTCCTATTTCTGGGTGTCATTTCTGTGCTGTCTTTTGTCCCCATTACCTCTGTGCTTCCTCACCTTTCTTCTCCTTGTGATTGACGTTAAACACACGTCAACATTTCCTGAACGTCTGCGGTAACTGCGGGTCATTAAAGTAAGTCTAGTGACACACAGAAAACATACCTGTTACATAAATGCATATTTTCGGAGCACAGTCGTCTTTCCTGTGTGTAATGACTACTATTTCAGTGTGGAAGTGCAGGTCGAGTTACATTTCAAAAGTTTCCATTCATACTTTGTGACTTTGTACCTCCTCTCCTCACCCAGGATCCTGAATTTGAACCTGAAAGCTTCAACAGCATTGTGGTGTGTGAAAAGCCCAACAACAATCTGAATCATTTCAAGTGTTATGTGTGAGTATCAAATACACAGATCACATGGATGTGATCCCCAAACAGTTCCTTTGAGCCTTTCAGAGCAGCCGAGCAAAACTAATTCCAACCCACTCGCTGCACTTTCAGATGCCACCAGAGGCATTATTGGGGCTGTAATAGACTATAATCGATTTCCTCGGGCACCACAGCTCTTACAGCTGGTCTACCCATGCTGTCCAGCTATGGCCGTAAAGCAGGGGAATTGCTAATGGGGAATATAAGCAGTAATGAATATCTAACAAGATCTGACAGTACAAAGGAGGTTTCTCACTTTCTCCTGCTGCAGAGAGAAACCTGATAAGGAGAAGGTGGGCGCCGGAATAGAGAGTCTGCTGCTGCGAGGCTGCACAGTGAGAAACACGGACTACGCTGTTGGCTTTGTGGTGTATGCAGGTATACTCTCCATTTACTAAGCTGCTTCACCGCTTTGACCTTGAGCTTTTAGTGTTTTTGTCAAGGGACTACGACTTTAGCTGTACTGAGGCCACGAGTCCAGATTTCCCCATCACAACCCCACCTTAATGTTTGACTTACTACCTGTAAAAATGTTGTTATACTTCCCTGCATTTTGTCGGCCTACATTATGACCTGCTACAGGTGCTATGTAATTATGTTGCAGAACACAAAATTACTCTGATTTCAATGTGATTTTTTTTTCTATTTTTGCCCAACGTCTGTCCAGATTTGTCAAACAAGGCTAAGTGTGAACTGCTATGCTAGTGTCTGTATGAGGCTGAAATTGGACACAGCAGTGCTTCAAGCTAAATGCTCATGTCAGCATGCTAACATGCTGATGTTTAGAAGGCATCATATTTTAGCATGCTAACATTTGCTAATTAGCATTAAACAGAAAGAATGATGGGTATGTTAGTTTTCAAGTATTTGTATATAAACCATAGTATAAAACAATTTTCAACAACTTTGACCTGATAATCATAAAAAAAGAAGATTCACCCTTTGGTTAGTGACCATGACAATTTATTTAACAGCTTTGGAGATATTTCAGTCTGGATCAAAGTGTGGACCAAATGTCTGAGAGACTGACAATGCAATCTCTAGATCCATGCTGTTAGCATGGTTAAATAATCAGAATAAGTCTTTAAAATGTGTTTAATGTGTGTAATAATGAGCCCCAACATTTCCTGAAGTGTTGCAGAAGACATGACCTCATCGCCTAGTGCCTTGTTTCTTGTCTTTGTACTAGCTGACCCAGAATGAGCACATTTAAGGATGAAGTCATCACTTGCCGTTGGTGTTCACTGACAGTTTGGAGTGCGGACTGGTAACTGAATTTACACCCTCTGATTCCATGTTTAAGGCCATGAAACCAAGTCCATGCTCAACAACAACGGGCCAAGATACAAGCGTAGCAAACTAGAGCGGAAACTGAACATAGACGTCATCTTCTGCGTCATTCTCCTCCTCACCATGTGTCTCGTCGGAGCAGTAGGTCAGTAATGAATTACATAACCACTACACAGACTGGTTCATGATTAATGATTTTACATTTATGAGAGGACATTTAATTTCCAGTAAAAAAAAACAAACCTCAGTCGCTTTGGCCACAGGCCCAAACACAAACCAGGAGAAGAGGGAGGAGACAGGGAAGGTGTGGTGCCAAAAATAGCCTTCCTCTCTGCGCGACAGTCGGTGTGATTAATTCTCCTGTCCTTACACATGCAGGTCACTACGTATTGCTGCAGGCGCTACCTGGTGTGCCCCCTTACCTGGTCCCTGACAGCAACGGTCACCTGGACAGTCCCAGTCTGTTGGGCTTCTACATGTTCTTCACCATGATCATCCTGCTGCAGGTGGAGGAGTCTGTCTGTGTCTGAGAGAGCATATGTAGTGTGTTTTTCTCAATTTTTTTAATTTGTTAATTTGTTTTAATTTGTTAAACTCCGTCTTCTCCGTCTGTTGTCCACTTTTCACTCCTCTCAAATTTGTCATCCCATTACCTCCTTTTATTCCTTTCTCCGATCACTTTCTTACTCTCTGCTGTATCTCTTGTCTATACTTTGATTTTTTTCTCTTTCCTTTCCTCTCCTTTCCTTTCCTTTCCTTTTCTTTTCTTTTCCTCTCCTTCCTTCTTTTATCTCTCCTCCTTTCCTCTCCTCCCCTCTCCTCTCCTATCCCCTTTCCTTTCCTTTCCTTTCCTTTCCTTTCCTTTCCTTTCCTTTCCTTCCTTCTTTTATCTCTCCTCCTTTCCTCTCCTATCCTCTTTCCTTTCTTTTCCTTTCCTTTCCTTTCCTTTCCTTTCCTTTCTTTTCCTCTCCTTTCCTTTCCTTTCCTTTAATTTCTTTTCCTCTCCTCTCCTCTCCTCTTCTGTAGATCTTGATTCCTATCTCCCTCTACGTGTCCATTGAGTTAGTGAAGATTGGTCAAATCTTCTTCATCACTAATGACATCGACCTGTACGATGAGGAGACAGACAGCCGCATTCAGTGTAAGGCCCTGAACATCACGGAGGACCTGGGACAGATTGAATACATCTTCTCAGACAAGACTGGCACCCTCACTGAGAACAAGATGGTGTTTCGCAGATGCTCCATCATGGGCACTGAGTACCCACACAAAGAGAATGGTAACCCTTCATACTGAGACATTTTATCTGACCAAAAAAAGTTGTTGCAGCGCCACTGCTTTTCATCGTATACACTTATGTATTTATATATACAATCATTAAAAAAAAATTGGATATAGCACAATCACAGATGTCACCAGAGAATAAATCGCTAACTTGCTCATTAGCCTAACATGGGTCGAGAAGAATCTGCCTACTTACCACTTGTGAAACACTTGATAAACAACTGAGCTGCACTGACTTCAACACTTCGACTAATGCCAACACAGCACATAGCAACATAACTCTGGCATACACCAGCATTCACATACCTCTGCATGTTGATTCTGAGCTGTTTGTCACCTGTTCAGCTGGAAAGCACTTCCTAGTTGGCTCTGCACATGAAACTTAATTTCCAGTTATGCTGTGTCATGATCAACATCAGCTGATCAACATTTTTGACTCTGTCTTGCACATACCGTAAAGAAGTTAAAGGGACAGTTCACCCCAAAATCAAAAATACATGTGATTATTTTGGTATTAGTTATTGAGTGTTGGAGATATCGGCCGTAGAGTCTGCCTGCTCTTGAATATAAAGGAACTAGATGGCACTCAGCTTGTGGTGCTCAAAACACCAAAAAATACATTTGGAAAACTCAACACCAATGTATCATTCCACAAATCATGACCTGTTTACTCAAGATAATCCACAGACCTGTTGTGAGCAGTTTCTTGTTGAACGTGTCACCCATAGATGTGTAAAGAGAACTGGATACAGCACTGGAGGCGTGGTTCATTCCTATGAAAGATGCTCAGTGGCACATGAAGCCAAAAAAAGCTTTTTCTGTGGTATGAAATTACCAGGCTCTTTCATATTACTGGGCCCACAGAGCAAGCACACTAGAGACTTTTGGTGGCCTAGCAGCTAAATACCAGTATAGCCTTCTGCTAACTTGGATGGGGATTAAATGATTTTTCTTGACTTTTTGAATGTAATCAGACTAAATGGATAGTTTCACAGGGGTTGTGATACTTAAAAAATGTATCTACCGGGGCGTCGGTGGCTTAGTGGTAGAGCAGGCGCCCCATGTATAAGGCTGTTGCTGCAGCGGCCTGGGTTCGAGTCCAGCCTGTAGCCCTTTGCTGCATGTCAATCCCCCTCTCTCTCCCCCCCTCACACTTAACTGTCCTGTCCATTAAAGGCAAAAAATGCCCCAAAACATATCTGTAAAAAAAATATATCTACTATATCTGATTTACAGATATCTCTTGAGTCTATGGGGTAAAGTCTTTTTGAGGCCTATAGGCCCGTTTCCACTGAAGAAGTTCCTGGTACTATTTGGGGGGCAGGAACTACTACAGGAACATCCTCTCGTTCGACCCTCTCAACCGCCGTGTCTCCACTGAGAGTGGAGTACGAGGAAGGTTCCTGTAAAGTTACGGGCTCTGGATGTGACGTAATCATTGCGCGACCATTTTGTACGGGGCGACGTAGGGACGCCGTTAGCTGATAGCGGTGTCTGTAATAACTCACTAAATGGCCAGTGAAAAAAATTTTTTTCCAGCGGATGTCTTAGTTACAACATGATTGAGCTAACTGGAGTAGTTTCATGTCGTATCCGACAACGGGAGGCTTTTAACAGGTGACGTCCTGATGTTAGCTTTGCTGCTGCTGTTAGCTGTCCCTGTCAGCTGATGCTTTCTTGACATCGTGATTTCCCAAAACTGAATAAATACCACACATAGCAACACAAAACTCCTTTGCTAGCTCAGTCATGTTGTAACTAAGATATCCACTGGAAAGAATAATTTTTTCACAGGCCATTTAGTGAGTTTTTTTTTTTTTTACATGGCGGCGAAAGCTATATGAACGAGCTAACCCTCGTCTGCTGAGTTTTAAAAATGCCGGCTATTTTGTTGCTTTCTGTTGACGTCACATCCCTCCTTGAGTATATCCAATCAGCACCAAGTAATCCCCAAGCCCCAGCCAGGAGTCTTTCGGGGCCGTTCTGAGCACCTACCCCGAAGCAGGGACTTCTTTAGCCCCCTTAAAAGTTCCGGAACTCTGTCCCTCGGGGGTGGTTCCTGCGGTGGAGACACGCACCAACGGCCCCGTAAAATTACCCCGAAGTTCCTGCGGTGGAAACGGGCCTTATGGCATCATGTGACAGACCCAGGCGTTGTAATTCCACATTTGGCCACTATGTAAAATTGGCTTCAAACTGAGGCTTGTTGTCACTGCACAGAAGGAAGCATGACTCCACTCATGGATGAGAGGCTCATAGTCATGGCAGCACATGATGTAAACATTAATGGCGTCCTTGGCTGAGCTGTATCATTAGCTAGCTCAGGGGTGCTAGGTGAGCTAGCAGTAGATGCTTCCTTCTGTGTAGTGATACAGTTTGTGGGTGTAGTTTGGTTTAAAAAAAAAAATAGTTCGTACATGAAACTGCTCACAACAAGGTCTGTGGATTATCTTGGGTAACTGGATTATGATTTCTGGAAAGAGACATTGCTGTCGAGTTTTTCAAATAGATTTTTTGGCACTTTGAGCACCACAAGCTGAGTGCCATCTAGTTCCATTATATTCGAGAGAGGGCAGACATCTCTACAGCTGATATCTCCAACACTCGGCAACTCACACCAAAACAGCCCATACTGCTCACTAGCCCTACAGGTAAGGTACAGGTATTGGACTCTTATCAGTATATTTTATCCCCCTTTTCACCTCCATATTGTGTTGAATCCTGATTTTTTTGCTTCCATATTTGTAGCTTCAATCTGATTTGCTACGCCATCTAATTGTATTACTGATCTACTTACTCTGGAGTTGGGTTTCTACTTATATAATTCTTCCCAAAGTTCATTTATTTTGACTAATTTAGGGGGCAGTCCCTTCCACTTCCCTTCCATGTGGGTATGGCTGTTAAATCCAGGTTTTTAAAGTACTTTGACGCTGCGGGTGTGGTTAAAGGCTCTGTATTTGAACATGACTTGACCTGACATAAAGAACATAATATATGGTACATGCTGTACGTATCAACATGTTTTTTGGGATTTGCAGCCATCCGCCTAGCTGTCCTTGATGAACCAGAGTCCGACGAGGAGGTTATCTTCAACCAGCAGCCACGACCCCGACAGACTGGATGGTCCCTGGATACTGAAGACACCGAGCCAAAAGACAAGTGCCATCACCATGACAACCGACGCAAGAGCAAGGTCATGGGAAATGCCCAGAGCAATGTGGCCTTCAGCAGTCCGCTGGTAAGATGATCGCTCAGTCAGATAGAGGCAGATAGAGTGGGGAGGGGTTATGGGTTTTGTCTGTCTTGATATATAATGCCGGGTTGCAGGGAGCCACAGTGGGGAAAATGGTTGTCAGCATTTTGTTTACTCCTGCAGGAGGTGAAGTCAGGTAGTTGACTCAAGGCCACCCGGAGGGGCCCACAAATTAGACTCATTCTTCTTGATTAACAAGTGTCCTTGCAGTTATAATCACAACTGAGTAGCACAAACAAATGGCTCAAAATCAAACATGACAGTGCATTTTATACAATGTGAACCGGCCCACTACAATCAAGCTCAAATTAGGAAGATGGGACAGCTTCTGAGACGTCCTGTCTGGTACTAATGTAAAGAGAAATGAAATATAATGTCCTTATATTGAGTTTAGATGGTGTCTTACCACAGAGGCATTCTTATGGATGTATTTATCAGTATGGAAATGTAACTTTATCTATCCATCCATCTATTAAACCAGTTATCCCGCTCACTGTGACAAAGAACTGGAGCTTATTAAAGCATGCCAGTCTATCCAGTCTATCACAAGGCTGACAAGATCATTATGATAAAAAAATATTAGTTATAATTTGGTAGATTCAGTTTCAGTCATTATTATATGAATAGATAAAATTATTACAATACTGTAGCGGAAGTATTTTCTATATATAAATCAGCTGCATTGGCCAAGTATGTGTACATGTACAAGGATTCTTCGTTTAACTATTAATAGACATACACAGAAAAGACACACAAGCTCAAAACAAGGCTGAACAAGGTAAACATAAACAGACTGCTGTAAAGATTTGACTACTATGTACAGATATAGCAGATATGCCACGCCAGCATGGTTAAGGGTGCAGACTGGAAAGGGTGCTGGAATAAATATAGAACGATTATGAAACAGGTTGCTTTATTTACATGAGGTAGGTGGATATGACAGTATATACAGTAGAGGTAGGGGGAAAAATCAATACAGCATAGTACTGTGATATTTTATGTGGCAATATTGTATTGACACAAGGGTGCTTAGTATTGAGACATAATTTGCAGTTTATTCATTCATTTTCTGTAACCGCTTATCTTGTTGGGGGGCACCGGGGACTGGGGCCTGTCCCAGCTGACATTGGGCGAGAGGCGGGGTACACCCTGGACACCAGACTATCACAGGGCTGACACATAGAGACAGACAACCATTCACAATCACGCTGGATCAGCAGCTCCTGAGGCAGGTTGAACTTCCTGAGCTGGCACAGGAAGTACATCCTCTGCTGGGGCTTTTTCCTATTGGTGGTTGATGTTGTTTGTTGAGGTCATAGGTGTAGATTTTGGGTGGGACGCAGGGGACACACCCCTTTCAGTGTTTAGAACATGCACGTTTGTAGCAGAGGACTTTTATTTGACAAAATTAAAGACATTTCAACCATAAATTGATGCAGAAAAATCAAAAACTGACTCAGAAAAATTCACCAGAATGCAGTTAGATGTTCAAAAAGGGCCCAAACTCCCTATTTCATATGTGTCCCCCTCAGCATTGATACAAAACCTACATCCTTGGTTAAGGTCCTTGGAAATTCTGAGTCCCAGAACCCCGAAGGTCTCAACACTTATTCCACTTCTTTTAATTACATTTGCTGTCTAATTCGATAATTAGCATCTATACACGTTTCTAAGCTCAAGAAATTTTTACTTTTAACCTATAACCACTTTAAAAATGCAGTCCCATGTCTACATACAAACTCAAAAGACCTCAAACTGTCATTTGTTTACCCAAATCTCACCTATCCTTGAGTCAAAAGGCCTCACGGTCCCAGTCCCCGCTGCAGATGGCCGAGCTGCTAGGTGTCAGTGATAAGCACATCCATTTTGGCTCAAAGTTGCCCCTGTGTCTGTGACGGGACATATGGTCATGCTGGGCACCATTTGGCACAGACTACCGATGTCACATAAACTGTAAACGTGCACTATAGATTAGTCATCGGCGTCTTGATATACAGTACAGTAGCTCTGTGTCTATTTTTGTCGACGGGGCAAAGAGCAGAGGCCTGGAGATACAGGCTGAGACAGAAAAAAGTCTTGTGTTTCTTCCAGCAAGGCAACACAGAGCCCATCTTTGGATTTCCTCACGCTGGGTCTCTAATAGAGCAGAATGTGTGTGTGTGTAAATGAAAACTTCCTACCTTCCCTCTGTCCTTTTGTCCTTCCTGTAATCTTTCCTCCTACATGAGCAAATAAAACTGGATGAAAAGGTTAAAGGCTCAAAACGTTTTTCCAATCCTGTCATGTCAAAACAGTGAAAGCTGAGTGTAAGCAAGAAACAATTTATCAACATGAGCTTTTAATTAAAAAACTGATTAACTTTTACTCCAACAGGAAACTGAGGTGATTCCAGACAGGAAGCTGCTTCAACAGATTAGCAGGGCAGAGAGCAGCAGCAGCAGCAGCAGCAGCAGCAGCAGCAGCAGCCGGAAGACAGATCCTTACCTGGACTTTTTTCTGGGTCTCGCCATTTGCAACACGGTGGTGGTTTCCATGGCAACAGCTCAGAGACAGAGGGTGAGCGCTCAGTTTACTGCCACTGTGGATTGGATGTAGTGATGGAGGGCACAGTCAGGAGAGGAAAGATGGACGAAGGATGTGTTCTCTTGAAACTCTCAGTGTGTAAACTTATAAAAAATGGAAAACTTTTCTTGTAGAAAACATTATGGAGAATCCATTAACTGTCTCATTCATTACTTAATATAGTGCCCAGCCATTTGGCTGCAGTGCTGCAGTGAAAGCTCCACAATTTAATCAGTAACACACATAACAATTAAGTTTAAACTCTTCCTATTAACCTCAAAGATTTAGTTTAATTTTGAAAGTTCTGTTCAATTGTTTAGCTTAAAGTTTCTGCTCTCTCATCAGTGGTCAGTACTCATTTTCTCTCATCTTTAAGGCCCCGGTTGTAAAGCCCTCGCTAAATTAGCCACATAGTAAAGGGAGATTTGCAAGGGCAATCAGGGTTGCCTTTATTAATTTTAGTACTCGCTGCTCTGTGCTGTCTCAGGTCTGACAGATGGGAGAAATACGTGGGTTTTCCCTTGAGTTTGTAATTAAAGGTAAAAGCACAAAAAGAAACAGAGTGGAAATGGATGACAAGGTTTTAAGAGTGCGTTGGCACCATATGGGTGTTTGGGCAATATGGTGACGTAAAAGACTATATAACACTGTATTTTCCTTGCATTACCTTTTCAGGTGAGTGGGTTTTCCTGCTCCAGTCAGACAAACAACCCATTGGGTACTTTTTCCGACCTGGTGAAAAATGTTTTCACCTCCTGGCAGCATGAGCCCAAGAGAAATCGCACCTTCTCAGAGGACTCAGTTGTAGAGGAAGACCATTTTAACCCCCCAGCTAAAAAAGAGGAGTCTGGAGACACCAATGGGCTCCAAACATGTTCACTCCACGCTCCATCCCAGTGCGACAAGCCTGGAACGACCTTAGATGATCTGAGCTATGAGGCAGAGAGTCCAGATGAGGCAGCCCTGGTGTACGCAGCCAAGGCATATGGCTTCATCCTGCTGGCCCGCACCCCTGACAGCGTGACGGTGAGGCTCCCGTCCGGGGAGGACCTGGTTTTTGAGGTGCTGGACACCTTGACCTTTGACTCCAACAGGAAGAGAATGTCTATTTTAGTGCGACACCCAATCACCAAAGAGAATGTGTTGTACACTAAAGGTGCAGACTACGCCATCATGGAGTTACTTGGTACACCGTACGCAGGTATGTGCAGGGGAGAGTGCATACACACATTTATTAAATGTGAGATATCTGTGATACCCTGGGTACTTTCATAAACCAAAATAAACATATAGAAATGTATCTGTGATATTATTTTCAGAGCATCTCAGTAAGAAGCAGAGGAATATAGCAGCAGATACTCAGCATCACCTCGACTGCTATGCTAAAGAGGGGCTGCGTACACTTTGCTTTACAAAGAAGGTTCACAATCAAATATATTAATATTCACCAGCATAATTTTCTGATACTAGAGGAGCTCTGTCTCATCCTTTTTTTCTGTGTGTGCTGCAGATTGTGAGTGACAAGGCGTATGAAAGCTGGTCAGTGAACAGACGGAGAGCTCTGGCTGCTATAGACAACAGAGAGGAGCTTGTTATGGACTCTGCTGTGCAGCTAGAGACAGACCTCTCCCTGCTAGGTAACATACATCACCCAAACACACATCCATCATTATTAACATACTGTGTATCTGTGTGATAAGTTCTGTGTTTGCATCATGCCTGGCTTTGGTTGTATGTCCTCCTGCAGGGGCGACGGGCATTGAGGACCATCTGCAGGAGAGTGTCCCAGACACCATCGTGGCACTGCGGGAGGCAGGGATCCAGGTGTGGGTGCTGACTGGTGACAAGCCGGAGACAGCTGTCAACATTGGCTATGCCTGCAGGCTACTGGAAGAGGAAGACCTGGTGATTAACATGAGCTGCAAAAACAAGGTGAGGAGGCCGCCGTCTGCCTCACTGAGGGTTGGCTGTTTGACTCGAGCTGCTTTACTTTACTGCTTATTTGAGATGATAAACGGTCATACATCTCTGATTCATTTCTTACACCACAATTAGAAGTGTTTTAGTAAATCACACATAAAATAAAAATGTTAATGTACTTAAAGGCAGACTATACAGATTTTTGAAAAAAAAAACAAACAACAAAAACCAACAAAATAATGCATTCATACAAAAGTAATCCCTCACAATTGTCACTTATGAACCACTAGAAGTGTGTGGTGCAGTATTTATCTGCAGAGAATCTGCCCTTTGCCTGTGTTCTCTTATTTTATTTTATTTTGCTATGTTTGGGACATTTCTGGACATATACCCACAGAGTGCGCAGGTGAGGTCAAGACTTTAAAAAAAAGGTGGCAACCAGGCACCTGACCACAAGCTACATGTTTCCAAGCAAAGGCTACAAAAATCACAGACACAAAAAAAAACGCCGAGAAAAAAAAATGCAAATATAGCGTGGCAAAGCACCAAGTGGACAAAGCTCCTTCCAATATGAGAGTGAATCTTCAGTTGTCTTCAGCTTCCTTTCTCTACTGATACTGTAACAAACAGTAACTGACAATTCCTGCATGGCGTACCATTAAAGCAACATTTTGGAAAATCAGCTCAATAAACCAGTTAGCTTAGAATAAAGACTGGAAGACAAGGGGAAACAACTAAATTGGCTTTATCCAGAGGTAGGCCAACTAAATCTGCCTACCAGTAGTTGCCAGGCAAAAAGCAGAAGATCCAGGAAGTTAGTCCAAAAACAAAGACTGAATCACAGTCTTTTGTTTATATTAACTGATGTAGAAAACCTTTGCGACACAAACTGGTGTTGAGCAAACGCTTCTTCGGTTGGTTAGTTTTTAGCCACCTATTAAAGGCCGGCTATATTTAGAATATTTTCACCACTTTACCTTGCTGTCAGAAAGCCCTTTCCGACTGGGAACTGAAGCCTTATCTCAAAGCCATCAGACTCCACTGACAAAAACACTAATTTTACTTCGCAGAACACCAGAGTTGCTGGTCTACTGCTGTCTCGGTTAGTAAGTGTGTAAGGGAAAGATGAAAAAAGAATTCAAATACAGCACACTTAAACAGATACTGATTTTTCCAGGTGGCTAAAATACGTTTCGCTGCAGCCCCCATCAACCACAGTAGGCTACATTGCTTAGCTTCTGTGTCAGTATATTAGCGACACACTACATTAGATAAGCACTGCAGAAATGTCGAATAAGTCAAACACCGTGTTTATATATACATTATTTTACATTACAGTTTATACAGTATAACATTAATATTGTTGCAGTTATGGCTGAAAATGACAACAGAAATAAACAAGTCAGCCAGTTTCACATATCTCCATAATTTGCCAGTTGTCTACCTAGAAGTAATTGTTGGTGTTACATCACAGTGATTTGGTCCATAGTCAGCCACATTACCCCCATGTTTTTACACATTTCACACACACAGTAAATTAATTAGTGAGCTCAGATGTGCGTGTAGGTGAATTTGCAACCTCTGGACAGAACCAGGGTAGCTGTGTCCTGGCTTTATGCTAAGCTAAGATAAGCTAATTGGCTGCTAGCTTCATATTTAGCATATGAAGGTGAGAGTGGTGTCGATCATCTCATCAAAGTTGAACAATTCCTTTAAACTTCTATCTCTTTATCATTTTTTAGTATACTCTTAAACATCAGGTTTCATTTTAGGTTTTACAGGTTTAATTTACTGGTTAATCTCACGTCAGGAGATCTTACCAGACGTGTCAAATAGTTGGAATAAAGTTGGTACTGAGTTGGCAGGATTTTTGAAAATAAAGTAAAATATCATCTGCATAAAGAGACATAAAATGGAGTGTGTTATGTGCTGTGAATATGTGCAAAGGGCTTAAGAGATAAAGCAAATGTGTGAAGAGAGGACAAAACTGATGAGAATAATTATAATGAAAGTCACATTTAATAGGGCTACTTCCCAACTTAAAGTCCATTTCTTTCTTTTTTTTTTTTTTTTTAAAATACAAAATGTTAAAATATTTCTCACCCACGAATACATGGCTAAATATTTGAGCCACACAGTAGGAGGTGAATAAAGTTTTGAAATTAATTAAATGAAATAATAAAATAAGAAAAGCCAACAAGCACCACAAACTCTGGTTGAACATTGGCCTTTTTAAACAGATTAAGGCAAGACATGATTTATATTCCACATATCACATACAGCTTGTTTCCAAGGGCAGCACAGACTTTTTTTGACGGTCATTCAGGACAAGCCAAGTGTCTCCCAAGCAGTAAGTTCGGGACCTGTGAGCTTGTCTCCCTCCAATTTAAATGGCCAAACCTTTTTGACCACTTTTACATTTTAACTAAAGGTCAAACCCTCACATTTTCATCTGGGAAAGATAAGGTGTCAGGTGTGGGTGCTGCTTCTCTGAGGTCATTAAAGATCTAGTAGCACAGGCTGGAGCCCTTCATAACAACCTGACCATGTCTAATCATCCCCGGCCTCAAATAGACCAAAATTACCCTTCGGCTCTAACAGATACACAAGGAGCTTTCTGGTACAAAGGGACTGCCGTGCTCCTCTCAGATGGGACTAGTCATTGATGATGAATGGAGTGAAATACCCCCAATACAATATCTACTGCTTTCATATCTAATTACCAGTCTAATATTCAGCCCTCAGGGGAAATACCCCTTTGCTCATATTGGTAATGAACTTTTTTTTCTCACCACTGTAACTCGATGACCATCTGAGGGATGCACTCACACAGTCATCACCTTACCACACCTAATGAAACACTTCATCGGTGGTGAAAAACCTTCTCCTTTTGGCTAAGAGACTGGAGTTATTTACAGACAACGATGAGTCTGATGCGACCAGAGTCTTGTAACTGCTTTTAGTCAGACATCATGAGCATGACTCAACATCAGGGTGCTGTTTCATTCACCAGCATGTACCATATTAGGGGTCTACTATGATTTTCTTTATCTGCTGTCATACATATAATGTTACAATGTTGGAATACATCAAATGTGGCCAAAGTTTCAAATAATAAGGTAAACATAAAGTATATAAAAGTAATCCCTGCGAGCAAGAACCTCAGTCATCTGCTCCAGACACACCACTGCAAGTGTTTACATAACATACAGAACCCGTTTTCATTCCCAGGTGGTTAAATACCGATGCTTTGCCGCGCCCCTCAGCGTCTCATAGTGACACACAGGGCACCCTTTAGCCTGACTAGGTGACACAAAGCTGAAACATTTTGTAACACATCATTAAGGTTGTAGAATGCTCGCAGTCAGATTTGGGCGACTAAAGTACGACTTGGTTAGGTTTAGAAAAAAGGTATTTTGGCTTAAAATAAGTGCGTTTGTGATGTGAGTGATGTCAGCGTGTGACAACCATATGTAAATTAGATAAAGTTACATTAAAACAACATTGGCGTTTTGCTTCACACTGGATGTGAACTGCAGTCTCCTGGTCCGGTTTTGTTTGATCTATCCCCCTACGCTTCCTCCCACCCTACATGGACTTTCTTGCTCTTTAAACTACAGCAGTTGCTCTCAGCATCAAGTATTGCCATGGATGGATTTACACTAGAGATAGTATAAACCCTGGTGCGTCTCATAAAGAGGTCAAAGGCAGCCTTAGGCGTCGATATCACACCGAACAGCATGACAAAGGGTTGGTATTAGACTACCTGTGAATGAAAACAGGCTGACATACACTGTTTCATGTAGCTACATGCTAATGTCAAGGAAACATGTAATCTTGGTTGCTGATGTTGTAAAATTTTCCCCAATTTTCAAACATATTCCTACTGGAACTTATCTGGTTGTGTTTTATTGATGAATTTTCTTACTAAAAATGCCAGTATTTTCTGTCACAGTAATGTCAAGACTGCAATGATGCGATGTGGAAGATCCAAAAACGCTGACCAATCAGAGCAGACAGGGCTTTTTTGGGAGAGGGCCTTTAAGAGACAGGCACTGAAATGGAGCATCTCAGACACAGGTTGATCCAGCACAGACAGTATGAGGAAAATAATTTAAAAAGATCTCACACTTGAGATGCTGGAACCAGCTGAAAAATTATTTTAATTATCAATCGATTATCTGAATGGTTGAATGAATGGTCATTTTCCACAACTACTTGTTTCAGCTCTGGTTTGGAAAGTGTCACAAAAAATGATCAGCAAAAAAACACATCTTGTTTTCCAGCTTGCGTGCACCTCCATCTTGGACTGCACACTAGAGGAGGTGAGGAGGTACAGTGAAGACCCTCGCAATGTGGATACGACCCCAGACATCTCTCTGGTGATCGACGGACGAACCCTGACCATGGCTCTGTCGTCAGACCTGCAGGACAAGTTTGTGGATCTGGCGAAGCGCTGCCGCTCTGTGCTCTGCTGTAGAGTCACTCCCTTGCAGAAGAGTCGAGTGGTGAAGGTCGTCAGGGAGAAACTCAAGGTCATGACACTTGCTGTTGGTAAGAAACTTGTCTTAAGCTGTTCACATACATTTTAATTCCAAATGCATTTATCTGGGACATTTATTCAGACTTCAATGAAAACAGAAAAAACAGTTGTATAAATACAACAAACTATAAAAACAGTATAAATTTAAAGCAACAAATTAGATATTTTTGCAAGTCAAGTCTTTCTTTTAACTTAATTACCGCACAAAATGGCACTTTAAGACTATAGTGGGCCCCTGTTGCATGCCAGTTTTCAACAGATAATCAGTAAATTGGTTACGAATGTGCACTGCTGGGATACTAGGATTCTTTGATTTATGAGAGCCTTTTTCACAGCAGACATTTTGACATGTCACAGTCAAGCACAACCTCCAGAGCTGAAAAAAATTAAGTCAATGCAGAGGTGCCAAAAACCTCAATTCTTTGAACGGCCACTAGAGGCAGCCCAAAAAGGTGGTGGAGGTGAATTTTTATATAACTCACCCATTTACATTTTATGAAGACCCAAAGTTACAGATATTTAATGGCAGGGCCGCTAGTGTCCTTGGCCTCCATTCAGATCCACCCCTCGCTCCTCTACAGCTCCTATCTCTTGTCCAAATATGGTCACTTCTGGCTCCAAATAACAAGATGGCAACAGTCAAACTTGAGGCTTCAAAACAGGAGTTCACAAACCAATGGGTGAAATCACGGTGGCTATGTGCATTAGTTTTTAGAAGGAAAAACACAAGTGTAAATAATCCAGTTAATGTATGTTTATTACTATTTGAACAGTGACAATGCACAAAGAACAGGAACCTTATTTAAAACAAGGACAGATGTAATGTAGTGGCCTTTAGCAAATTGCTATTTTCCACCTTTAGACCCTGGGCAGGTAGTTAATGATGGTGGCTGAAGTCCATTTAGCTTCAGTTTAAGGGTTCTTGTACTGTGCATACTGGCTCACTGTCATGGTTTACTGGGACAGTTGAAAAGAACGGAGCCATTGTTAATGTTATTAGTAACACCTGGGCTATGACAGGTTAAAATGTCCGCTGTGGAAAAAGACCTGAGAAAAGGGAAGCATAAGGCGTTGTATGGGAAAGAAATGGTTTTCTTAGTGCTGTGGGTGAACAGAAAGATAATTCTTTCAGGTTTTTATAAGGTTCTTGGTTCTGTCCTGTTCTGAGTCACTGAACCTCCTGAGAAATTTATTGTTGGACATTAGACAAGAGAGTGTGGGGATCCTCATCTACCCTGAAGGAAGGAAAAATCAAACCACAGCCTGAATATACTGTGCATACCAATGCTGAAGTTTGTTTCCTGGCAGACATAACATTTTAATTTTGCAAGACTAGTCCCTTAAAAGGCCAGTGTGTAATATTTGGCATGGTTTATTGTCAAATCTGAATCTGAATCTGAATATTCTACCCATTAATATGTTTATATAAGTGTATAATCGCTATAAAATAAAATTCGTTTGGTTTTCGTAGCCTTATAATTATGCTTTTATATATAAATATAGCAAGGGCCTTGCTTTAGAGAGGTCGCCATCTTGCGCCGCCATGTATGTAAGGCAGCCCAAGCAGACAATCCAGCCAGCCAGAGAACGCGTTTCGCGTGTATAAATAAACCAACGAAGACAGCGGAAGGAAGGAAGAAGGAGGAGGAAACAGCAGAGAGTGTTAGTAGTTCGTCGATAGAGAGTAGTGAAAAGTTTTTTTAGTTATAAAGTTTGCGAATGGACCACACTTAACACGCAACAGGAGAGAATGAACCCGAACCGTCATCTGCGAGGAAAAGAAGACGCAACTTCACTCCTTGTGATGCAAGGAGCATACAGCTCCTTCCTCAATAGAAGTGAATGCACTGTGGAGGCGAAGCGAGACCCATCCAAGATGGCGGCCGGCAAGGACGTCGGCTCTGATAGGCAGCGGCAGTCAATGCGGGGGTCTATGTATATATGTCTATGGTTTTCAACCCATTTTACACACTGGCCCTTTAATTGAGAAACTGGCGTGGTATATGCTTATAAATATAAAAAATGCAGGGTGTCTTACATTAAACTCACATAAAATCCCAAATAAATGTGTTTTATTTGTTTTAATTTATCAAGACTCACAAAATCTCAAAAATCAGTGGATTTTTATACATTTTTAACTGCAACAAACTGATATTCACCCTGTGGCTTCAGGTGATGGAGCAAATGATGTGAACATGATCCAAGCAGCTGATATCGGCATCGGGATATCCGGTCAGGAAGGCATGCAGGTCTGAGCTGAGGTCTTTAGCTTTGAAAATGTTGTTTGTGTCTTTTTCTGCTCTCACTGTCCAAAACTCTTTGTCATCTGCAGGCGGTCATGGCCAGTGATTTTGCTATATCTCGCTTCAAACACCTGAAAAAACTTCTCCTGGTTCACGGACACTGGTGCTACACCCGGCTGGCACACATGATCATTTACTTCTTCTATAAGAATGTGGTGAGTATCTACATCAGAGAGCTCTGCTGTCTGAATCAACATCTTGCCATCATATCTTAGACTGTTTAATGTGCTCCCAGGCCTACGTGAACCTGTTGTTCTGGTATCAGTTCTTCTGTGGCTTCTCTGGCACGGCCATGATCGACTACTGGCTGATGATTTTCTTCAACCTCTTCTTCACCTCTGCACCGCCCATCATGTTTGGGATAATGGACAGAGACCTCTCTGCAGAGATGCTGCTGGGTGTTCCTGAACTGTACAGGACGGGACAGGGTGCAGGGGTCAGTGACACTCCTGAACAAGTTGGCTCTTGAGTAAATGCATTGCTCAACTAGTTTATGTAATTTTGGGGTGTGTCTAAATGTGTGTTTGCTTGTTTAGACGTACACGTTTGCAACCTTCTGGGTTTCCATCCTTGATGCCTTCTATCAGAGCCTGGTGTGCTTCTTTATCCCATACCTGGTGAGAGAAACATTTGGATTCTGTCTTTTATTAAACATTGTGCTAAGTTGCATCAGTCATGATGCGTCCTCTCAGTTGCCAGGTATTTTACCAGTTTAATGCTTTTTCCCTAAAATTTGACTACATGTGTTTTCTCCCCTGCAGGCTTACCAGGATTCAGACATTGATATTTTTACCTTTGGGACTCCTTTGAACACAATTTCTTTATTTACCATCCTGCTGCATCTGTCAATAGAGATCAAAGCCTGGGTGAGTGCGAACTGATGGATATCTATATCTAGATATCATCACAGTATATACTCCTAGTAAGCCAAAACTCTTATGATGCAATAATCAACATGCATCTAAAACTACCAAACAATTATTTGTGAACTGTAGCATCTAGAAACTGGTAACGTAGTATTTTTGACATTAATCCACTGTATTTTTAGATTAAGACAATAAAAACTGATAATTAACAGACAGTTTGTGACTGATTGGTTGTCATCGATGTATCTAATTGCGGTTTTATGCATCTGTCCTGCAGACGGTGGTTCACTGGCTAATCATGCTTGGCAGTGTGGCATTGTACTTCGTTGTGACGCTTGCCTACAGCGCCATCTGCGTCACCTGCAACCCTCCATCCAACCCGTATTGGATCCTCCAGAGCCAGATGGCTGACCCCATGTTCTACCTTGTCTGCATCATCACCACAGTGGTGGCTCTCCTGCCCAGGTACCATCACTGTTATCCTCCCTGCGTCTGTCACACAGAGGGGCGGGAGGGGAATTTAATGTGCCCTTTCTCCCTAAAAAAGGGGAAAACGTCAATAATTTTCCCATTGACATCCACTGGAACTAAAACAAGGAACAAACATATGCATAATGAAATGTCTAATCATGTATTGTACTTATTAAAAAGCAGCATATGCAGCTGTTCCGGTAATTCAGTCAGGAGGATGTTAGATTGAAGTTTGCTTTGAACTTGTATGATCACTGGGTGCCTCAATGGCCCTTTCAAGTTGACCTCATGTAACTAGGGCTGCAACTAACCTCTTTTTTAATCAGTTCATTATTTTGTACTTAAAATGTCAGAAAATATGTCCAACCATCTGTCCAAAACCCAAAGACATTACATAACCCCACTGTGAATGAAAACAGAGGAGAGCAGTGCAAATTAAATAATCAATAAATTGACTTTTTTTTTTTATTAAATCAATACAAAACTAAAAGTTAGAGAAGTCTTTACACCATTTAAGCAGTTTGCAGTCATATTTCTATTTAACATAAACTGAGGATATTGTAGTCTAGAGCTTATCCCAAAATAAATCTGAGTGGTGCCAACATAAATAAAGGAAAAAGAAATTTATATTTATTTACCTTTTAATCTGATTATGTTATTTTATTTTGTTTTATTTTATTGTGAAATGTGGGATACCTTCATCCCTTTAGGCCCCTAAAAATCCTACAAATAAAACATTCACTGAAGAAAAAAAAACGCTCCACACCCGTGGTGAAAAGTAACTAAATACATTTCCTCAAGTACTGCACTTAAGTACAATTTAGAGACATTTGTATTCCCATTTAATGCTGCTATACATGCTAATACATGTCTCTGATAACCTAAGTTACTTTACAGATTCTAATTAATGATAAAAATTTAATCAACAAATAAAGTATGATGTATTATTATAAACAAAGTGCCCAGCCAATATATAAAGTGATTAACACTGGCCCGACCTTTACACATTAATGTATCCAGTAATTTTCACCCAATATTATTCCGAAATGGGACATTTTGTATGATGAGTATATTTCCTTTACAGTAATTTACATGTATTTTAATGCAAATACTTTTGTATTTTTACTCAAGTAAAATTTAATGTATGACTTTTCTTGCAATATTTCTTCACTGTTGTCTACTTTTACTGAAGTACAAGATAGTAGTAGTCCACCCATGGATGGATTACTTAATGGGCCTACAGGGCACAGGCCCAGGGGCCCAAACTTTCAGGGGGCCCCTGAACTTCACCTGCAAAATGTGACTCAAAATGTTGCTCAAATGAACATGTACCGACCAGGAAGAGACTTCAATTGATCCACGAAAAGATGAAAAAGAACTGCCAAGAGACACAAAATAATTACAAAGACACAAAAACACAACAACAACAAAACACTGTTGTCTTTGTGTCTTTAATGTTCGAGGTTATTTATTGTCAAATGAACAACAATTACAACAGCAGTCATTGCTATTGAAAAACTTGGGTCAGAGACTCCCTCCAACGGTGCATTTTAAATGTATAAAAGATAAAAATGAGAATGTTAAGATCACGCTATTAGAAACAAAACAACAATCTATATGTAAGGATATAAGGAAGGTCTTGTTCCTATGTTGGAGAGGTGGTGGGGCCTTTTGCATATCTGTGCCCAGGGGCCCCATTGTCTCATAATCCACCCATGTGTCCACCCCTTTTTAAACCTAATCAACCTCAAAATGATGTTATTCATGCATTATTTTGGAGTATGTGTTTCACTTGTGCAGATCACAAACTGCTATGTAATTATGAGGTTGCTGTGGTGCATAGACAGTCAAGGCTGATATGTAATTAAATAATGTTAATTGTGAAGTCCAGGAACGACTGCACCACGGGCTTGGTCTTTCTCCTGGTTGCTGATGCGTCTGAAAGTGCTGATATTTAGAGGGAATGCTCTGATTTACATCAAAGGGCCGCATATTTTTCACTGGCCTACTTTCTCACCACCACACTCTCTCCCCCAGGTACATGTTTCACGTGCTGAGGAACTCTATCGCCCCCTCCCCGCTTGTGCAAGCCAGGCATCTGGACCGGCTGGAGCCCTCCACGAGGGAGCAGTGGATGAAGGAGTGGAGGAGCTTAAGGGGCATGGGGCAGGTCAAACGCTCCAGGCTGTCCACCCCACCCTCTCCTACCCTGGAGACCTCTGCGGACATTTATCCCCAGTCTCCCACCGCCTCTGATATCATGGTGGATGAATTCACACTGAATGTCATCAGTGAAAACTATCAGAGGCCTGTGCGCACATGAGAAACAGTCACTTGCTGGCAACTTGTAGGAATAAGACAATTATTTATTCAGAAATTTGTAAATACTCTGCACTGGCTCATAAGCGGACATATCCCAGTATAATTTTTGGGGGTGCTGTTCTTACATAAATGCAATCAGGGAGACATAACTCCTCCTCTTTGACTTGTGACAAATCATCGATTGGGGTGATGAGATACGAAAAGTATGTAGGCCCTCTCCTCCTTACTCTCCTCATAACAAGCTGCCATAGTGAACACATAAGCCTGTTACTTTCCTGATGGGTTTTCAGAGCACAGTGGTAACCCAATTAGTCATGCCACCCACCCCTCCAAAACGTGGCACTTTTCCAGAACAAAATGCTTAGCTGGTTTAATATATTCCTCTCACCTAGATACCCTAAACAGTCACAATGCATCCTGTCACTGAGGCAAACACATGTGTGTGGTTTACAGATTTCTCATTTAATTTGCCTGTGAAGAAAAATCAATGTTTTTATACTGTAGGCTGGGCCTGTGACAAGTTTTGTGTATTTTTATATATATATATATATATATATATATATATATATATATAAAATCTGCTGCAATTACACATAACAAAGATCAGATTTTATTCATCCAAGTGTGTGTGTGTGCGTCATATTATGTCAGATGCAGCGTCGAGATCAAACAACCCAAAAGGTAAATTCAGAAGAATCAGAAGAAAAGAATCCCAAACTACGAAGTCTGGCGCTTTTTTTATGGAAATGGAGTGTGCACAAGCCGAATCCACTTGTAAAAAGGGCTGAGTTATCATTGGCATACTTCATTATACAGTAGCAGCTCTGCTTATATAAGGTCCCACTGCCTCCAGTTAGATCACTGCTGCTCTCTAGCGTTGAGAATAAAAAGCTGCAGAAAGGTCAAACAGGACAAAGTCAGAAAAACAGACATTGAAACATCCGAGATGAGGCTTGATCGTATTACAGATACAAGAACACGCTGCATTTAAGTTATTTTTGTTTTATTGAGAATAAAACACAGCAGTCACAATTAAAAAGAGCTCCTCCAGACCTGAGCAACCCGATCACTGCTGCACACATATAACAAACATGTAAATATATCAGACGAATATACAAAAACAGAACATTTTTTTAAAACGGTTTTAAAGGGACAGTTCACCCCAAAATCAAAATAACATTTTTACTGTTACCTGTAGTGCTATTTATCAAATTGATTGCTGTGGTGTGAGTTACAGCCATAGAGATGTCTGCCTTCTCTCTAATATGATGGAGCTAGATGGCACTCGGCTCATGGTGCTCAAAGCGCCAAAGAAAAATCTGTCGGAAAAATTCACCATGAATGTTTCTTTCTAGGAGTCATGACCCAGTTACTGAAGATAATCCACAGACCTTGTTGTGAACAGTTTCATACAGGAACTATTTTCTTTCTACCAAACTACACCTGCAAACCGTATCACTGCGCAGAAGGACGTGTGCATCTCCTCACGGACAAGAGTCTCATGCTCGTGACAAAATGTAAGATGTAATGTTAGCTAGCTCAGTGGTACTAGATGAGCTAGCAGTAGATACTTCCTCCTGCGGTGATATGGTCGGCGGATGTTATTCAGTAGAAACAAAATAGTTCCCACATGAAACCGCTCACAAACAGGTCTGTGGATTATCTTGAGTAACTGGATCATGATTTCTGGAAAGAAACACTGCTGTTGAGTTTTTCAAGTGTACTTTTTCGGCGCTTTGAGCACCACAAGCTGAGTGCCATCTAGTTATATTATATTTGAGAGAAGGCAGACATCTCCAATACTCAGCAACTCACACTAAAACAATCTAGCCTGATAAATAACACTACAAGGGAAAAATACGTATTTTTTGATTTTGTTGTGAACTGTCCCTTTAATAGAGCGTGTGTTACAGCACGGATCTGGAACCTGAACCATCTTGCACAAAATAAATTTGCACCATGTGGTAAAAAAAAAAAAAAAAAAAAAAATCACGATAAAAAAAGAAACACTTAGAGGCTTCTATTTTGAGCGCAGTGAAGACATCTGGTGTGTTAACCTTCATCTGTCTTAGCCAGTGCTGAAATACCAAATTAAAATGTGGTGGTTTAAGATGATATATTGAAGTCTCTACTGACACAAACACAAATAGAAAGGAATACAAGACCCATTGTGTTTTTCATGAAGGTGTGCCTGTTGCACTGACTTGACTTGAAATTCTTGTTCTCTCTGTGCTGCTTTAGTATCACTATTGTTGGTGCTCTCTCTATCAACGGCTGGATGCACCGACTTCAGACTTCTCAAACTGTGTCCTGGGAAATGAAGAAAAAAAATTATTTAAAGAGACACTTCAACCTAAAATTAGAAAACACATTTTTGCTCTTACCTATAGTGCTATTTATCAGTTTGATTGTTTTGGCGTGAGCTGCAGAGTGTTGGGGATATCAGCTGTAGAGATGTCTGCCTTCTCTTAAATATAATGGAACTAGATGGCACTCAGCTTGTGGTGCTTAAAGAGCCAAACAAATACATTTGAAAAGCTCAACAGCAATGTCTCTTTCCAGAAAATGTTAACTGTTTACTCAAGATAATCCACAGACCGAGTTGTGAGCAGTTTCATGTAGGAACTATTTTCTTTTTACCGAACTATACCTGCTAAGCATATCACTGTGAAGAAGGAACCATGTATCTGCTGCTACCACTAAGCTAGCTATTGTTACAACTCAGCCCAGAGGAGGAGGCCTTCTTTCTTCTTTGCCTTCCTTCTGCGCTGTGACCCGCTTGCCATCTTTTATTAAAGAGAAGACAAACATCTCTACGGCCGATATCTCCAACACTCAGCAACTCACACCAAAACAATCTAGATTGATATATAGCACTACAGGTAGGAGGAAAAATATGTATTTTTGATTTTTAGGTGAACTGTCCCTTTAAAGATGAGTAGATGAAGTGATTTGAGACTTAGAGGGATGAAGCCATAAAGTAAAGAACAACATTTCACCACAAAATAACGTGGAATTCATTAAACAATATTCACTGATGATATTATCACAGATGCTGTTCAAGATCAATTCTGAAGTGTGATGCTTGAAACAAAAGCAACCAGCAGATGGCAGACCCACATCCTTAACACATACTGATTGAAAGGTTGCAGTGAGCAACTGTAACTTCAGACCATAATTCATAGACTGAAAGAGCCTGGTGCATCTAAGATTTCACATCACAGTATCGATGCATAGAAAGAAAGCTGACTGCTCACAAGATAGCCAGACAGAAATCAGTCTGCAAATGTTTTAAAGAGGGAAACATTTTCAGTCTTAAATTAAATTTACTGCAGGTAAAAATACAAGTGCTTTAGAAGCTTTAGAAATGAGAGATCACTGATGACAGAGAAACTGTCTCTCATCTGAGAGAATCACACTGCAGGCTGAGACATCAGTTCAACAATAAAATGCGTAACTGTGGATGCACATCCATACAGTAACTGTCCATAAAAGTCACATACTCCACCCTGGCTTCATATCAGCCTACCAGGTGGGCATCATATCAGGGAACCACATACGACCGAGGTGCTTGGACACCTCACTGTGGATCTGCTCCATGTTGTAGCTGCTGTCTGGGATCAACACCTCCTCCATGATTGACAGCTGAGTCAGCCTGCCCCCGCACATCTTCACAAACTCCACAAAGCCACTGCAGGTCACTTCACACTCGCCTAGCCCGATGGCAGTCAAGTTTTTGCAGCGTTCAGCAATGCGGATCAGCTCCTCATCCAAGGGCTGAAGGCCGTTGGCGCACACCACCAGCTCCACCAGTCGAGGGCAGTTCAGCCCAATGCGTCCCAGCATCTCTTTGCTAACTGCCCGGCCAAAGTACAGGTGGGTGACGGGAGTCTCCTCGCGGAAGAAGGGCTCAAACTCCTCCTCATACAGGAAGAAGTACATCACGATGTTGACCTTGGGTGAGTGTCGGACCAAAGCCTCCCAGCTGCTCCTTTTGATGGTGTGAAAGTGCGTCTGCCCGGGGTTTTCGCTCACCACGTCAATGCGCAGGTGCTCCAAGTGGACGTGCTTTTCAGAGGAGAGGGCGAGCAGGAGCTCATCACTCAGGAGATGGTAGTTTAACGCCAGCTCCCTGAGTCCATGGCACTGGTCTGCAACACACAAGATACCTGAGGACAGAGAGAGAAGTCAGGACATATGATTACAGACTAAAATATATTAATGATCTCTATCTGTTAGTCGCAAACATCCTGGTGGTGTAAGAATATAATACACTAACTGTACTCGTACTTAAAGCCTACTAGGCACAGGCCCAGAGTCCCTAAGTGTCAGGGCCCCTGTTGGCCCTTTGGCCACAAAGATACACAGAATGATCGGTAAGAGACGCAAAACAGCTGTAAAGAGACACAAAGAGACTCACAAAGACTAAGAAAAGGGGGCAAAACAACCACAAAAAGACACAATATGACGATACAAATCAACTACAGAGACTCAAAATCACTACAAAAAGGGCAAGAAAACAGACACAAAAAAAGAGGAGAGGTGGTGGGTCTGTGCCCGGGGGCCCATTGTCTCATAATCCGCCTATGCCAGTCAACGAAATTTGTTGCACATCATTTCCCCTTTCTCTCTCTTCCCATTTCTGGCCCACTCTCTACTGTGCTGACTAATAAAAAGAAAACGAGATAATTCCCTTTTAAAAAAACACTATAGTGACCTGCTGGGGAGACATGAGGACAGCTGCTCATCTTCAGCAACTTCAGGGTGTCACTGTTGTTGGCAACCAGCACCTTCAGGGATGGGTCGTCCACTGGCGTATCATCAATCTTGATGGAGGAGAGGGACTTGGAGTTGACAAACACGACTGTCAGTGCCGACACAAAGTGGGCCTGAGGACGAATAAACAATGCTGATTAAACCAGAACATCTTATACTAAGTAAATATGCAGAAGCTTTGCAAAAAAAAATGCATAATTCAGGGATATTTTTGCCAAAATAAAATCACTGCACAATAACTGATTATAAAAGAAGAGGGAGATAACAACAGTCTTGAGTTTGACATGCAAATGGTCGACATTGACTAATCCAGCTCTTTGTGTAGAACAAACAGGGCAGCAGTGAACGTGTTGAGATGTGCATATGAAGCAGAGGCAATCTCTTACCTGAGACACATCCATGAAGCTGGGCCGCGCTGTGGAAATCAGCCCCAGGGTCTTAATGGTACAGTTCACCAGCTGAGAGAGAATGTCACATGCCGCCTCTGCAGATTCTGTGCAGCTGTCCACCTGATTTACCAGCAGATATTCACCATTTAGGTACAGTTATAAAAACACACAAAAGGAAATGGAAAGACATAGATGTACTGTAAGAATAATCTCAGCCTATGTGTTAATTCAAAGGCAGCTGAGGTGTCACGATCCGTTCTGCAGCAGATGGTTTTCATTAACGAGGCCACATATTGTTTCCAAGGCAGCTGTGTTGTGAAAATGGAGGAGGAGGTGAAAGGAGAGGAGAAATGGGTGACAGCAGGGAAGGCTCTTACCTTGAAGCTGACGTACTGCAGGTGCTGGGCGTGCTTTTTGATAATCTGCTGAATGAGGTCAGGGTGAGTAGAGCGTAGGTAGGATGTCGCCGACTGATTGAGCTCAAACTCAAACCTCCTCCACAGATCAGGGGTGTGAAAGACGTCATTCCAGCCGCGGCACACAGACGAGGCCCTGGCCCGGTCTACCAGTGACAGATGCTGGAAGATTTGCAGGACGACGTGGTGGGGCAGGTTACCCCAGTCCTCTGCTGAGGTCAGGGTGAAGCTGGACATCCCCCGCTTCTGTCTCTTAGCCCTCTCCTCATGGGAGAGGAAGTGTTGGCACTTTGATTTGAGACCTGTCCTTCCTCTTTTCATTCTGAAGCAAATCAGCACACAGTGGCATTGTGAGATTAGAAATTCTTCAACAATAAATGCAAACAGTAAATACCTCTATGCATCAGCATAACTATGCTTTTCTTTGATGGTTTTAAATAGAGTAGTACAACCTGAGAGTATCAGTGGTTACCACAATCTCAGCTTGTGGCTGGAACCTGGCAAAATGCTGGATGACTGTTAAATTCACCTGAAGTAAAATTCTTTTTTCTCTCCCTGCCCACATAGAATAGTGTAGTTATTCAATAACAAGACATCAAGAGGTATTTCGGCTTTCAATATTATCACTGCCTGTCATTTCTTAAACAGCATGGTTATAAGGATAAATATCTCCACCTTTTTGGAATCCTTGCTTTTGACCCCATGTCCGAGGTGCAGTAAAACTTGATGAGTATCTTTACTGAAAGTTTGTTTTTAATATTCTGCCTTTTAAATTGTTTTCAACCCATTGTCTGGTAATGACTCTAACAAATCAGTGGTATTTAAAAAAATAATTGTTTATTAAACTAACTGCTCACTCTATCATACAGTTTACACTTTATTAATCTACCACTGGTTTTAATGAAAATGCAAAGTGCACTGAAAGCTGCTCACATCCATGTTCTTTTATCCCTACTAAGTTCAAAAATATCACTCATATTAAGCAAGCTTGCATGCCAGGGGCAAAAATATAGACAGTGGGGCCCATGGAGAGAGAGTGAGAGTGGCCCTTTGCATATAAATCAGATTGCCACCTTGGAAATATATCTGTGTTTAAAGAGGAATGATAAAAGAAGTATGTTACAGAATTAAAAATGGTGCCATTTGCTAAATGTCCTCAAAAAGATTAACCCATCTGTGCCATGTTTTTTTTCTTTTTCCTTTTTTAAAATAGTCAGTATCTATCTAAAGCAAAATTCCATGCTTTTTCTATATGAGCAATAAAATCTATCAATATACTATAAAACTATTCAATAAAATGATTAATTTCTTACTGTCGTTGATTTTTTTTTGTCAGATATGCAGTGATGATTGTTGGGTATAATATATACTGATGCTGTCAAACGTCAAGTCTCTATTTGTGTTGAGGCAATACATGCAGGATAGCATGCACTGGGGCCCGTCATAACTTTCTTACGCCACTGTTGCCTGCATGAACATGAAAACTGCCACTGCTGAGAACCCCTGTCAAATACTGTATACTGATGGATGTGGAATAATGACACTCTCATGTCAAAATAAATGAATAAATAAATAAAAAATAAAAAGTGATGCTGAGTCCTTTTTTACTGACATTTCCCCCCAGTAGTGAAAGCAACGTTTCACTCAGTATAAACTGATGTAATCTATATACTGCATGCATCAAGCACCATATGAAATGTCACCCATTCATTAAGTTTTAACGGTGGACTCATTTTTCCACAGCATTGCAAGCCTTACTGAAATGTGACCACACTGTTTTTCCAAATTAAAAGAATCATCACTGACTCCTGCTTAATTATAGAAGTCTTTTAAATAGAGTTTAATATGTGTATCCTCACTTCTCTGAGGCTTCAGCTACAAGTTTCAACAGTAAATACTGGGCTTGTAAACTCTGCTCACAGACATGTCGGCCCAGCCTATTTAAATAACAATAAACAACAACATATTTTGAAGCTTGATACCCTGGTGACTCTGTGGACACCTATTTAAGAGCAAGATATGTGCAACCCATATTAAAATCCTTCTTATTAATCTATACCAGCTGAACTGAGCTGAACTCAAGTGAACAGATAAACCACTTGTGGCGCCAGATAGACACGTTCACAGATATCCGAGCATATAATAACACACACAGAAACAAACACCGTGTGTTACTTACATGAACAGCTCAAAAGCCACACTTTCCTCTGGGTGTTGTGCTCTGCCGGTGGTGGAGGAGACAGCGTTCACTCGGAGCCATGGCTGGAGATGACTGCAGAAATGCTGGCTGTCGCTGATATAGGACAGCAGGAGCAGCTCCCATAATAAGCTCTCCTCTTGGCTTTAGACAGCTTGACGGGCGCTGCCGAGCAGCCGGTACACGTGAGCGGAGGAAAACATGGATCTGCTCTGCTGCATCTCCAACCAGCAGCATGCACATGCAGAGGAAGAGTCTGCATCAATAAAACATCAACACATAACATGCTCCCGTCTCTGTTTACTGTAGTAAAGAGAGTTTACCTTTGATATGACTTATTTGTTTACAACAATGTGTGTGTACGCGCGTGCTCGTGACTGCGTACGTGTGCGTCGTGACCCGTGGGCTGAGAGCACAAGATACTATGTGCACGGGTACTGGGAAAGTAGGTCAGTGTGTCAAAGTGTGTGTGAGAGAGAGTGAAAAAGGGTCATTAATAAACACAAGTGGACACTATATCGGTGTTTTAGTCTCCCCAGGAGCACAGCTGCAGGTTAAACACCATCATGTTTAATTAATGTATTACACGCTTTTGCATTTACCGCAAGGTTACACAGTGTAGAATCTTATTATCAAGAAAATATTAAACTAACATCACTGACAAAGCCGTTCATTTATAGTACTACTTGCACTTTGACATTCAGGATTATTATGCTTCCTCATGTCTGCATTTCCTTTTCCTGCTGCTAATAAAAGCCAACACTATTAAAGATTATTGTTTGTGCACCTTGATGCCTGTCTATTGTTTATGCTGCTGGATGTCTTTGTCAAGTGGATGGCTGGGGGAGTGAGTCAGCTACTGCTTGGCTGCCATCAGTATACTTTATACTTTAAGATATATGTGTATGCATTTATGACCATTCTTTTATATTCATAAGCACAATATAATCGTAGTATTTCTGTTGTTCTCGCCACCATGGGCAGATCTGAGCTTTGATTTTGGCAGCAGGTGAAGACTACTTTATGATTACTTTTAATGACTTGGCAGCCCTGATGTTGTCTTTGTGTGTTTTCCATTTGGCATACTTGTCTATTCGGCCATTTAGTCCACCTTTACCCATTTCTGTTTCCTGTATAGCTTTCTATTTATCATGCTGTGATTGCTACAAAATTAATCAGTTATACTGGTGGATACAAACTGTGTTGTAACACTGTTGAGCCATATCATATGATTAAGGGTGTATGAGTATTAGTTGTTAATATTTAGTTGTTGTTTTGCCACTAATAAGTGAGCTAGTATTGGTTTTATTGTAAATGTTTGCTTTATTTAGATTTGAATTTGACAGTGTTTTCATTTTGTTAAGTTTATTTTTATCATTATCTTTGTCCAGCATATATAGTTTTTGTTTAATTACTATTTTGCTTGTTTTTGTTCTGCGTGTAAATTGCTTGACACTGGGCACCAGCAATTATACAGATAGGCAGGTATGGGACCAGCATGCACCTGGATGGGTGCCAGTGGGAGCCATGATTTATTTGTTTGTCTGATTGCTTGCTTGTTTCAGAGAAGGAAATCATTAGAAATGCAGGAACAAATGAACAAATGTAAATCACATGCACATGGTGCATTGGTGGCTCTTTGTTTCTATGTTTGATCTAAGTTTGATTTTGATTTTCTTGACAAATGGCCACCACAAAAAGTGGAATAATCAGTGATGTATGGTGACAGAAAAGCTATTGGTCTTTTGGCAAGGCATAATGCAAAAGGCAGTATGTTTGAAATCTGCTTTACTCCAGAAAGTGTAAGTCATCCCTGTGTCTGCATCTTTAGACCTTCAAATGCAAGCAGCTGTGACTCAAACAGCAATAGGCTTATAACTGACTCAGTGTTTTATTTCTCTCAATAGGCTACAGTGGGCTAAATTAAGAGGATGTGTTTATAGTTTATTTGGATCCCCATCAGTCGTTGCCTAGGAAACACCTCCTCCTCCTGGGGTCCATTTCCTGGGAATCTCAATTAAGAGCCGACTCATACACCATTAAAATGTCAAACACGCAGAATTTATGAAATCATATCTCAGATGTTTGTTGACAGGGGAAACAGGGCATCCCCCGCATGTGAAGCAGGGCCCCTCTGGCCAGTCAACAAGATGCTTCATCCCTCTGATTGTCATCAGTTGGACCAGCAGCCACCCACAGAAAGAAAGGTTGCAATTTTACCACCATGGGCACAGAGAGAGAAGTTGCAATTTTATCACCATGGGCAAATGTTTATGTCACATGTTGGCTAGCCTACAGCAGGGGTCAGTCAAGACCAGCTGGACGGTTGCAAAACACAAGTTTGCCCTGTGTTTAAAGCGCCACCGTGAGGACAACTGGTAATTTTTAAATGTTACAACAGAGGTGCCTCAAGTCGAATCACTGTGATGTAGCACATTTCATAGACACATTGTGGCCCAGACTCCTGACCTATACAGGATGCATGCATGAGGACAGAGCGACAATTAGCCTGCTGCTCAGACTAAATAAGAGACAAAGGAGACAAGGCTGCTGAGGAAACAAAAATCACACATATGATTTTTAAACACCCCGAGTAGCGCCTGTTAGGTTCACACTTCATCTCAGGTCGTGTGCCTTACAAACTAATTGCTGTAAACCTACCAAAAATCCCCACTAATCTGTACAGTTTTCTCCAATAAAGTCTGAACATAGTCCATATAATAGCTAATTATTGTTGAAGTGATAACAGCTGTGCACTACATGGCGGCAAATGCAGCCTGTCAGAGCAAATCCAGGGCAAAATGAACCTTTGCAATTGCAATGGCTTGCATGCAGCTCCGCCTCTTGGCAAGTGACGCAGCAGTATGGGGACGTTAGTCACGTCGGCATGAGAAGAAGAAAGAGATACAGCTTCACAGAGTTTTGTCATAACAGAGGACGAAAACAATTATTCCGGCACACTTCGTTATTTCCTCGCAGGCAGGACGATGCCACGGCGTGTTTTGTTGCTTGTAACGTAGGGCGAGGAGAAGAAGCTAGCTAGCTAGCTTAGCCACACAGTCTGACAGCCAACGACAGTAGCCTGTAGCTAACTGGTCACTTCCCTTTGGGTAACATAAAGGTAAGAGTTGTTTACGTCTTTTTCATGTTTAAACTAGCTGTGACATGACGAATTTTATCTGAAATGTTAAGGAAAGATCAATTTTTAGTTGACATCTCCGCTGACTTTATAGACTAAACATTGTTTTGTGAGCTTGGCAACAAGCAGGCGACAGCTAACGTTAAGTTTTACTTATTATGTAGCTAATTCAAGCTAGCTTACTGTTCTCGTTAGCTGATTTAACCTTACCAAAACTAAATGCTAGAGCGTGAGCATCATAGTAACATACTCGCTGTCATCAAAAGTCATACAACTTTGTTATAAATTATATGTGGACGACATTAAGTCTCATTACGTTTATGAGTATACGTCTTAGTCGTAAAGAGCATCCAGAAACGTCAGTGTGTACTTGTTTTTGCAGGATTAAATGTGATTGAATCGCCTTTGTCTTCGTTGAGACCGATATTTGATTTCATCCTCTGACAGAATTGTGTTTTGTAGCCATTGAGACCCAGTGCCTTGCTGGCTTTCTGTCCTGTCAGTCCATCAGTTGTATTTCTTAGGTGTCTGAGATGTAAACTAGTCTCAGATCTGAAGCCTGTTTGACTGTGACACTCATCAGTTTGTAATCAGATGTGTGTTACTACAACCAAACCTGCCACAGTCTCTATGAGGAAGTTTGAGAACTGAGACGACTTTGTATTGGTGTGGCAGGTGTCTTTCAGTTCTCAAGGGAAGAAGATAGTTGTCATACTTTAGGTGAACATTGACTTGGTGGCAAAGTGCTGAGTTGGCACCAGGATTCTTGTTGGACAATATGTCACCTCATTTCCCCCTAAAATTGTCTCTCCTATCAGTGTCTCATTTAAACGGAGGGGATTGTTAACTTTTATGCAAGTGACTTAATGTGTTTCGAGCTTTAATCTGCTGTTGCTTGAATCATTTTTCCATTCTAGCATAGAAATAATTACCTTCCCCTGCGGTTTTGCATTTCTTACATTTCTGTACATATTGCACAAAGAAGCTTTGTTTATTTTTGTTTTTGGCAAGTGTAGGTACCAGAAGTGAACAAACTGGTTTTAGGTTATATAGATTAGTCTAAATAGGCAGCATTGATGCAGCTCCAGATTTTGTCCATTGCTTCTAAACAGCTGTAGTATGACTCTTTGTCAATTTTTGAGCATTAATTTGCTAGATATTGCATTAAAATTTGATTCACCTTTTTTTTTAAGAAGGGCAAGATATCCTGCTTTCTGTAAAATAAATAGTATTGTTAAGTGTTTTCCAATCTCATTTTGGTTACAAGGCTTATGGGGTGTTGGTTCAAAGCAGCCATTGTCTTCTCACAGCTATCAGGACCCACGTTTAATATGTGACTGTCTCTTTTGAGTGTAATTAAAATGAAAAGAATAATAATTATGTAATGCAAAGTGCCATTTTACAAATGTATAAAGAGCTCAGTCATGTGTGTCCCCAAGATGCTAACACGACTGTCACAGTATGTTTTTAGTAGTTAGGTTTAGTAGTTCTTTTTTTGTTTCTGCATTTTGAGAGAAGAGCCGACCTGCCTCTTTTGTCATTTGCCTCTACTTAGTGATGTTTTCCCTGATTTCTTGTTTTAAAGACTTGCAGTTTAATGTTATTTTTGCCCTTCTTGTGCCATTTAGACAAAACAATCATGACACAGAAAGTCAGTCTGTGTTCAGTTTCCCTTGGAGTGGAGGGTATGACTTGTGGCTCCTGTGTCCAGTCCATAGAGCAGCGCATCGGGTCGCTCCCTGGAGTCGTGCACATAAAGGTAAATGCATTCTTTGTACAGATATAAGAGCATTTTAACATTTAGCGTCATGTAGCATATTTTTCCACGTTGCGGTGCAGTTCTTAAAATTTGCTGACTGAAAATTTCTCAGTTGCACTTCCAGTTTGAAAACAGGATCCAAAATGACTACCATGTATGTCTGTATTTTAAAATAGAGAATTAGAATCTTGTGAAACAGGCAGATAATTATACATTATTATATTAACTAAACGTTTCTGCCAATTTTAAGCTAATGCAGTTTGATCAATCTCAGAGACATACTCCCTCAGGACTAGCTGGTCTGATTTACAACCAAGTAAGATCAATGTAGCCATGAGAGGCAGCTAAATTGCAACAGTTGTGGTCTGCTGTTTTGTTTATGGTGTGTTTACCCCTCAGGCTGGGGTTAAATGAGAAGATAACGTAATAGTGTGTTTCAGATAGAGCTCTGCCCTTTGCAGGACTGTGACAGCAGGTCGATACGCAGTCTGTACCAACAGGAAATGTCATTTACGTCTTAAGAGAATTTAATCCCTGGATCATTTTAAGTTAATTTATAGTGACATGATCTGTATTTTTGTCCCATTTGATTTTTCGTGGTTCAATAGCCAATGTCTCATTCTCTGCCCTCCCCTGTGTCTCTTTCTCAGAAAAAGAAAAGCTAATCCAACAGGCAGGCACACTCTTACATCTAAGACCCCACTGTGGTTTGCAACTTATGGCTCAGTCAAGTGATCCCTTCAGTGTGTCACATGTTTCCTTCTTGCTTAAGAAAAAGAGTTGATGATCATCACCCTGACAAAACATGCTGTGTGCTTACTAAGGCCCTGGACCTATTTCAACTCTATTTTATATAAGGTTTATGGAGGAGACAAGTCAGATTTACAGCGTGGCTGTAAAACTGCCAATAAACAATGTGGGTGTGGTCTTATAAAAGGCAAGAATTTTCTTTGTACAGTATCTAAATTAAATCTGATTGATGGCCCCAGAATAACTTATTGAAATAAGCATTCTGACATAAATCACATACTTAACCCATCACTTTACCAAACACAAACAACCCTGTATTAAGTGTGTAACAGTATTATCATCTTACTAATTTGTTCTTTAGTGTTTTATCTGAAAGTTCTACATGTGCTGTTATTAATCTGAACAAAGAGCCAGCCACGGCACATTTATTGTGATACTTAATCCTATTGATTGAAAGACTCAAGTGTTGCTAGTGAGAGCTAAACGAATTTATCTGATTTTTTCACATTTCTTTCACATCTTATGAATATATTCTCCATTATTACATGACTTTCTTAAATACTTTATTCTGATTGGTCACTTACGGCATTATATGGTCTGTTAATTCTAAAGAGCAGACCATTGCTATGGAAAAACAGATCATTGCTACGGATGCAGTTCTGATCACAGACGCTTAGCTGAGGCAATAAAATTGTTTTTAAATCACTTAAATTATGATTAATTTAATATTTTGTGTAAAATTATTGATGTGTCTTAGTGAGTAGCCATGTGGGTCATTATTGTGAAATGAATCCCGACAGGGTGATGCAGGAAATGGTTGCAGGACAGATTTATTATGCCTTACTTATGCTTGAAGTGAAAAAGCGTGCACTCTATGTCATCTTGATAAATAATAACTTAAACTCGATGAGCCTTAGTTTTCCTTACTCGAATATATAGATTTTATTACAACAATAATCTGGTACAGCGTGTGTGCATGGACAGAGACGTGCCTAAATCTGAAAAAGGGCGTGTTACTCGGGAGCATTAACAAGGTTGACATCTTACAACTAACTTCTAGACAGGCAGAGGCCTCTCAGTAGAAGTCGTGCGAAGGACACTGATGCTCCTCTGGTCAACTACAGGGCTTTTCACACAGCATGTTCTTAGCACCTTTTCACACGCATTGTGTTAACCCAGAGTTAACCTAAACCCAGGGCTGTACGATTTACACTGCACCTCTGCTAGCCCTGGGTTAAATGTCCATTAATTCAATTGAGTTTTATTTTATTTTTAAAGCCCAGTATCACAAATAACGATTGGCCTCAGAGGGCTTTACAGCATAGACATCCCTCTGTCCTTGGACCCTCTCAGCGGATAAGGATTTACGTTCTAGCTTGATGCGTAACTTCTTTTAACAGCAAGCAGCAACGCTGAAATGTCACCATTGGCAGGGCTTTATGAGAGAGCGGTGCTGAAATATCAACAAGAGAGAGAACAGCTGAGAAAAGAGGCTGAAATTACTACATCTATTGTTTTGCTCGTATGTCTTTTCCAGACATATTATTGTTGTTTTAAATTAGTTAGCTTGCTAGGTACCTCAGGTTTTGGTTAGTTGTAGTTACCGTAGTTACAACTTAAACATAAAGCACATGCATAATGAAGATGTGATGAAGAAGTTGTGTAATTGGACAAAAAAAATAATGATGCAAATTCTATAAGCTCAGTTTCACACTGGCAACTTTTAGTCCCGTGTTTAGTCAACTTTTAGGGAATAACCGTGCAAACTCAGGGATACCCCTGCTCCGGAGGAGGGTCAGCAAATCCAAGGATAAATTCAGAACTAGCCCACTTGTGAAAGTTTTCTTAGCCCCAGACTACCAGCTCACCGAACCTGGTGCTAAGAGCGTTGTGAAAAGGGCCTTTATTTGAACAATATAAACATTCTTACGACACCCAGAATCAAACATTTCTTAATGATCATACATTTCTCTCTTAATATTTACTTATTTAACCTGTACCGTGTCTTTTATATTTTAGGTTTCTTTAGAGAAGAAGAATGCCACAGTCATATTTGACCACAGCGAACAGAGCCCAGAGTCTCTGTCAGAGGCCATTGAGGACATGGGCTTTGAATCAAGTCTTTCAGACTCCAGCATAGCCACACCCATCTCTACAGATACCCAGCTGATCCCCACCTCCGCCCTGGCACCTGCAGCCCAACAGGATGCTTTGGAGAAACTATCCCAGATTCAGGGAGTGCTGGATGTCAGAGAGAGCCCAGCCCAGATAGGTCTCACTGTTACCTTTGTTCCTTCCCTGACTTCTTTGCAGCAGCTGAGTGACGTGGTGTCCAGCTTAAAGCCTCTGGAGATCCCCACACCCAGCAGTCCAATGCAAAAAGGCCCACCCTCATCCCCATCTCACACCACAGGAGGTGGGGTGGCACTCCTTAAGTTGAGCATTGAAGGAATGACCTGTCACTCCTGCACCACCACTATTGAAGGGAAGATTGGAAAACTGAAAGGGATTGAAAAGATCAAAGGTGATGTACTTGAGCTGGTCACAAGCTTGTAGCCATGTGTTGCCTCACTGTCTAAGCGAAAGTAATGTTGTAACACAACTGCTGCACTAAGCAGGAATGTTCACCGCTGACAGGTTGCTCAGTGGGATTTGACTATGACTCATGAAATCCTTCCACTGGTATTGTTGTAAGAAGTGACACGTAAATGGATAGGATTATGTTTGCCGAGTACAGAATTGTCATTGTGTATGAACTGGTTGCATATGCTGCCAACTGTATGCTGCACATTCTAGATACGCTGCCCCTAATGTAACATTTCCAGTGCATGAAAATTGTATCCTCATCACAGTTTATACTACTACTACTTCTAATAATAACAAAAAATAATAACTTATAAACCACTTCTAAAAACCTCAAAGGGCTTCACATAAGGCAGCAAATTTATGTTTATGAATCAATAGATTTCATTCCCCTTATTAAAACAGAAATACTTTAACTATTTCTAATTAAAGTATGTTTTAAGAAGAGAATTTGAAAATGTTATCTATTTGGACAGCCTGATTTTCTCAGGTAGGTTGTTCCAGATAATCAGAGCCCTGGCCGCAAAGGCTCTGTCCTGCCTAGTTTAAAGCCAGGCCACTGGGACAGATAAAGACCTCTGTCTGAGGATCTCAAACTACCCAGATCGTATGAAACTAAATGATTGTCTTAAGGGTAACTTCTGTATTTTTCAAACTGGACCCTATTTTCACATGTTTTATGTCTAAGTAACTAATAGGAACAACAATTTTTGAAATAAGTCCAGTATCTGCATCTGGCAGCCATGAAACAGGCTTGAGTGTAACCACTAGGAGCATGAGTGCACCATCATTTTACATCTGACAGTACTTGTTTTTGCCACTGACAGGCTCAGATTTATGTTCTTAGGGGTGCTTTTTATTATGCTAACTTATGCTTCCTCATTTCCTCTCTCCTCCTGTGAAATCAAAATTGTTCCTCCTCCGCCATCATGGAGGATCTTTCAATCCCTCTGTGTTTCTCGAGGAGAAAGGAGGCTCCTGAAGAAACTTAGAATGAGGAAATGCAGGTTTATCCTACTCATCTCTTCTCTGCATCTCTCTCACATCCTCGAGGGAGGAGCTAAGATGAAGGGAAAAGACGCGAGTGAGGGAAGCATTTGCATAATGAAAAGCACTCAAAGTGTGTGACAGTATTCTGGAAAGAAGCCCTACAGAGATGGACCTTTTTGTTAGCGTGAGATCCTTTATGTTTAACCAGAAACAGCCCTGAAGTCACTATAGCTAAAGCCACCAGACTGCGTTTAAATAAAGAGTAATATTATCATCGTAAAACACACTGCATTCAAAGTTGACAGTAGCAGAAACCCACAAAAATCATCTTGGTTTGTCTTTCCACTTTTCCAACAACCATGTAATATCTTTGTAGAGATCCTTTCCATTACGTTGTCAGACACTTATGATAACAATCTGAGCCTGTCAGTAGTGAAACAAGCACTTTTAGTGGACATAAATTGAGGGTACATATGGGCTGGGGGCTTACATTGCAGCCTGTTTCGCTGCTGCCGTCTGCAGCTTCTCTCTCATCACTGGACCAGTGTCAAAAATTGTTGTTCTCATAAGACACAAAGACATGGGAAAATAGGTTCCTCCTGGTTGAAAAATACCCAAGTAATCCTTTAAAAGTGATTTAACGCTTCATGCGCATAAACTTCATATATGCCGTTATGGACATGAATGTTCTTTTAGTGGATTGCAAATTGTAATTTGCATAACTCATTTATGACAAACATCTTTTCATGCACAGTTATTTCCTGTTCTAGTGAAATATTTACTTTTTTGACAAGTCCTTTATGCTTTGTGTTTGTATTTTTAACTTTGTCATGTCTTTATTCTCCACAGTTGTTTTGGAGACTCAGGAAGCTACAATTGTGTACCTGCCTTACCTCATCACCGTCCAAACTATCATAGATCAGATTGCTGTTGCTGGCTTCAAGGCGTTTGTTAAATCCAAACCTCGCCCGCTGCAGCTGTCCCCCAGTGAAATTGAACGTTTTGTCGATTCTCAAAAAACAACCGTCTTGTCGCCATCGGAGACATCGGAAGACACAGAAATCTTTATAGACACAACACTTACCACGCTCAGGGTGAAAGGCATGCACTGCCATTCATGCGTGGTCAATATCCAAGACAATATCTCTAAGCTGCCTGGTGTCTCCTCTGTGGAGGTGTCCCTGGAGAAGGAGATGGCCTCCATCTGTTATGATCCTCTAAAGGTCACTGTGGCTCAGTTGCAGCAGGCCATTGAAGCGCTGCCTCCAGGAAACTTCAAGACTCAACGCTGGGACTCCTCTGGCCCTGTTTCCACATCGCCTATGCCTGCCTTATCGTCGCCTCAGTCTGCACGAGCAACCCAGGCCAAACCTGCTGCCTCACAGCCTTGTTTTACCCAGCCTCTGGCATCTGTAGTCAATATTCACATCGAGGGCATGACATGCAACTCCTGTGTCCAGTCCATCGAGGGCATGATCTCCCAAAGGAAGGGGGTGATGTCAGCCCAGGTCTCTCTGGCTGATCACCAGGGGACGTTTGAGTATGATCCACTCCTGACTACACCAGAGGAGCTGAGGGAGGCCGTAGAGGACATGGGCTTTGATGCCTTCCTACCTGGTGAGAGGATAGATGGCGTGGTTGTTGAGTTGGCTAATTTCTCATGCAGTGAAATGGTTAAAACAGTTTTAATTGTAGTGTTTTGGCTAGAGATTTGCCTGCAGGTAGTCTAAAGCTTAACTTTGTTGCCTCTGAATGCTCCTCAGCCAGTGGGGGTAGTTGAACTGCAAAGTTAGGACATCTTAACTAACTGCACATTTTCTTTTTGAAAACTATAATTTGTTGTCCACAGAGACCAATTCCCTGCTGCCTGCACCAAAACCCAGCGTGTCAAAGTCTTTAAGTCTGGCACATGTGAAAGATAAAGAGCTGGACAGTGACCTACACAAAGAAACCACGCAGGAATGCAACAAAGACACACACTCTAAATGCTACATCCAGATTGGAGGGATGACTTGTGCCTCATGTGTGGCAAACATCGAGAGAAACCTCAAGAATGAACCTGGTATGTAGAAACAGCAAAATAGTTAATGGTCAGGTGTGTAGGATTAAGGGGCATCACTTGAAGGAAATCGAATACATTATTCCTAACTATATTTTCATCAGTTTATAATCACCTGAATATAATGTGTTTTTGTTATCTTAGAATGAGCTATTTATATCTACATACAGACCGGGTCCTCTTCCATGACGTCAGCCATGTTGTTGTGAAGTAGCCCAGAACAGACAAACAAAACACTGGCTCTAGATAAGACTGTTTGCTTTTTCATGTTTTCGTGTCAGCCACCATGTTTATCCCACACGCATCACATGTTTCAGTTCTGCAACCTCACAGCTAGACGCCACTAAATCCTATGCACCTGACCTTCGTGAGTTTAGAGTTTCATGTCAACGAGGATAAATTGTGTCTCATTGCTTTCACCAGGAGCTAAAGAAAAAATCTCTTATGTTGAGCAGGTATCTACTCGGTTCTGGTAGCACTAATGGCCAGTAAAGCAGAGGTGCGTTATAACGCTGAGCTCATGGACCCTATGAAGATAGCTGAGTGTGTGAAAGAGCTCGGCTTCACCGCCTCTGTTATGGAGAACTATGAAGGTTCAGATGGAAACCTAGAGCTAGTGGTGAGTAAACGTGACATTATATTTGTGTTGCATGAAGAAGACAAGATACATTTAAAACAGTAATTTATTTCCACAATATGAAACCCATAAATAAACATTTCCATTACTGGTTGAGTAGACCACATGCAGCCTTCTTTATAAGCACACACAATGAGTCATGTCTGTTCTACACTTCATAACCCTCTTAAATGTATTTTTGTCCCTTTCCCCACTTGACTGCTCCTCTCCACCTTCTTTCAGGTCAGAGGAATGACGTGTGCCTCTTGTGTTCACAAAATTGAATCCAGCCTCATGAGAGAAAAGGGGATTATATATGCCTCTGTTGCCTTGGCAACCAACAAAGCACACATTAAGTACGACTCTGAAATTATAGGGCCGCGAGACATCATCAAGCTGATCGAGGTATTATTCCTGTTTGTTATTTAAACGTTTGTTTTCTTATTTTTGGCAATGCTGCTTCTTGCATGTGAACCCCAACTGATATTCATGCAAACCAGAGAATCTGTGAAATTTCCGATACTTATATTAAGTTCTTATTGATAAGGGTATGAAGTTTGATCCATAGTCTTTTATTTGTAGAATCTTGGGTTTGAAGCATCTTTGGTGAAGAGAGACCGCACTGCCAGTCACCTGGACCACAGCAAAGAGATACGACAGTAAGTAGCGTTTTGTTTTTACGCTCAGTTTTAATCCATAAAGTGTGTTGTTGTATGTAGCTTGAATTCCTGTTATACCAAATGTTTTTTTAAATTATGACTCAATGAGTCATCTTACCTTTCCTCAGAAAACAGTTTAGCTTTTAGGTCAGGCAGCTGCTAAAACGGGTGCACAGAGGTGGAAACACCCCCAATTAACATTACTCAATAGACTCTGTTATTACAACAATCAGCTTCTCCAGAACTCCTTATAGCTTGGACCATTAGTGCCCGGTAGTGTTCTTAAGGTAATATAAATCCAAAAGTTTAAGTTTTGGTCAAAGTACATGTGTTTAAACATCAAAATACTATTGCCCCAAGCCTTTCTCTTTTCCCATGTGACCTTATGTAGGTTTCTCCATGAACAGCTTGCCACATATAAACCCCCAGAGCCCGCCTAATGTGCCTGTTCCTAATAACTTATATTCCTCAAACCCCTTCATGGCCACAGAAGCTTAGTAATGTACTGCTGTGGACACCTATCAGTTAAGATCTGAAAGTCACACAATAACACAAACTAAATGATCGAGGCAGCGGTAGATCAGCAACTCCCATGTCCTGCAAGGTAAAATGGCTGTTTTTGTTAGTGGAGTTCTGTGACTTTTAAGAGAGCAAAATGACAACTTCAGTTCCCCATCAAAAACAGCGGTCTGACAGCAAGGTAAAGCAGAGAAAATATTACAGTGATGAAAGATAAGAACCTCGTACAACTCTTCTTCAAAAAAAATCTATACTAACCCTTTTATTAATTATTATTATGATCACTTATAATGGGAGAAGAACACACCTGGACCTGCCCTTTAAGCTCTTATGGATGTAGGCTAAAGCTTTAGTTTCATGTCAACCAAGAGAACTCTACTTGTGCAATGATGTTTTGAAACATATGTATGTAAATATTTGTGGGAATGGCATGGATATGAAGGTCATTTGAATCATGATTGTGATTCAGTTTTGTTATCTACTGTTCAGCGTACTGTGCGAATGTGGGTTTGTTCAGCATTATGTACAGTATATGCAGTGTTTGTGGTCTGATGGTTGGTATAGTGATGAAGAACCTTCATGTATGGTTGCTTTCTTCCCCTGTAAGGAGAGTTAAAAAAACCCAGATTACAAAATAAAATTAGTCCATTTCTAACACATACTTGTCTCTGCTCTCCAAGGTGGAGGAAATCTTTCCTGGTGAGCTTGATTTTCTGCGTGCCTGTGATGGGCATGATGACCTACATGATCATCATGGACCACCACATGAATGTTTCACACAACATCACAGTGGAGGATCGAAACCACTACCACGCCACCATGTTCCTAGAGAGACAGCTGCTCCCAGGCCTCTCCATTATGAACCTTCTCTCCTTCCTGTTCTGTGTGCCTGTGCAGGTAAATCAGAAGGATTAACTGCACTCCAAGGAAACATTATATGCAAATTTCAGCAGCACATACAAATTTAGATTTTGGTAGATGCACTTATTCAGGAGAGGGACTCTAAATGAAATGTTTGTCTTTAGGTGAGTTCAAACTTTTTTTTGTTTTTCCTCTCTTTAGTTTATCGGAGGTCGCTACTTCTACATTCAAGCCTACAAAGCAGTCAAACACCGATCCGCAAATATGGACGTGCTAATAGTTCTGGCTACCTCCATAGCCTTCACCTACTCACTGGTCGTCCTCATAGTGGCCATGGTGGAGAAGGCAAAAGTCAACCCTATCACCTTCTTTGACACACCGCCGATGCTCTTTGTCTTCATCTCTCTGGGACGCTGGCTGGAACAAATCGCCAAGGTTGAGCTCATTATCAATATCTACGACATTGAATGCATGACCTCAAATGAATGTATTTGTCACTTTGAAAATCTTGTTCCATTCAGAGCAAGACATCTGAGGCTTTGTCCAAGCTGATGTCTCTACAAGCAACTGAGGCCACAGTGGTCACCCTGAGTAGCGACAAGTCCATTCTCAGGTACTCATTGTTCTCTGCACTCATGTTGTTTACAATATCATTTCATACCTTTATTTGGTTTTAGATTACAACGTATCTAAATGTTTGCAGTGGAAATGTCAGTGAAAGGTCTAATGTGACATAACAAAGACTGCGTAAACAAGCCACAAGTGATTTTCCATAGTGAGAATAACACAGATACATTTATCAATTCCACCTGGGATCCAGATTTAACTCCCAGTTTTAATGTTTTGTGTCATCTGGAAACACCACTAGCCATCCCTAAAATATCATGATTAGATTTTTACCATTGTCCAGAGTGAGAGGATGAAATTAAAAATCTTAAGTTCGTTGTCTTTTTTATTTCCATGGCATTCAACTTAACTTAAAAAAATAAAGCTGGAAATGTCATTTCGATCTCGTACTCTGATTTTAGAAATCCTGCTCAGAGAAATACAGCTTAAAGGGGACCTGTTTTCCTTTTTTCTGTCATACAATGTTGGATGTTTATATTAAATCTGGCCATGGTGTAAATATTGAGGTATATAAATGTAATCTAGTAGGCTTCAGACTATTCTGAACACTCCCTCTCCGACTGTTTTTTCTATAAAACAAGCCGAAGTCAGCTCATGACGGATGTCTTTATATAGTCATCTGTGTGTGTGTGTGTGTGTGTATGTGTATATATATATATATATACACATATATATATATATATGTAGAATATACACTTATAGTGTAGAATATATAGTATAGGAGTACTTGAAAATGAACATAATGGGTCCCATTTAATAAGACTGTGCATAATTATTTGCTGTATTGTAAAATATAAGTACAGCAATAGTTTAGTAATAGTCCAGCATTGTACCAATACTGTATAATTTCCAATGATTACATTGTTTGACGCTGGTGTGTGTTCCAGTGAGGAGCAGGTGGATGTTGAGCTGGTGCAGAGGGGCGATATAGTGAAGGTCGTTCCTGGTGGGAAGTTTCCAGTAGATGGGAGAGTCATCGAGGGACACTCCATGGCAGATGAGTCTCTGATCACAGGTTGGTCACATTGAATTAGCATTGACTGAGGGCTTACTATCAGTACTGGTGGCAATAATATGCTTAAATGTAAGTACTCAGCTTAGGTGAGTTTTAATTCTTCACATTGTTATTATCAGTATTCAATCAAAAAATCTCTCTAGAATATGAAACGATAAGTTGCCAGTGCTAGAAACATGTAGTCCTTGGTTGTTATCTGAGTCGTTGTTTCTGCCGTAACTGCGGTGTTTGCTGCAGATGTCCTGCTCCTGTTTTCTGTTGTGTTTTCTGACCAGCTGTTGCTTTGTGACTCCAGGTGAGGCCATGCCAGTGACTAAGAAGCCCGGGAGCTCTGTGATTGCAGGCTCCATTAACCAAAATGGCTCTCTGCTGGTCTGCGCTACACATGTTGGCATGGACACCACGCTGTCTCAGATTGTCAAACTAGTGGAGGAGGCTCAGACGTCAAAGGTGAGTCATGTGGTTTTGAGATCTGCACTGTGTGCACTTTCTTTGATGGTGATTGCTCCAGTGTTTAACCCTGACATTTCGTTTTTAGGCTCCTATCCAGCAGTATGCAGATAAGATTAGTGGCTACTTTGTACCCTTCATTGTTGGCATATCCTTTATTACGCTGATCGCCTGGATCGTCATTGGGTTCTTAGACTTCTCTCTGGTGGAGAAGTACTTTCCTGTGAGTCTACTTTTTAACTTGATAACTGACTGTACCAAGCTCCTCAGAATAGCATCAAGAAATGACAGCCATTCATCCCATTCCTTATTTACTGATTCAAAGATTAGACATGACTTAATGTCTCTGTATCGTCACATCTGATATTGGTCCTTATTTACTTTAGTGATGGTAAATGTATGTAAAAAGTATGGAAGCCCATTTCTGTCACAGTAATTTTGAGATAAGTATGTAATTATCATGAGAAATAATGACGTACTTATCTCAAAATAATGACTCAGTATTTCAAAGTAATGACTCAGTATTTTCAAATAATGACTTACTATTGTGAAATAATGACTTAGTATTTTAAAATAATGACATACAATCTCAAAATAATGACTTAGCATTTTTAAAATAATGACTTAGTATTTTAAGATAATAAAGTATTTTAAGATAATGTCTCAGTATCTCAAAATAATGACTCTGTCTCAAAATAAGGACTTAGTATTTTAAGATAATGATGTAGTATCTCATACAAATAATGGCTTAGTATTTGAAAATATTGATTTAGTAACTTGAAATAATGACTTAGTAATCTAAAATAGTGTCTTAGTATTTAAAAAATGGCTTAGTATCTCAAAATAATGAATTTGTATCTTAATGTACTGTATTACAATAGGAGAAACGTTCTTAAAATGACTTATTTTCTCAAAATAATGATTTAATTCTCGCAACATAATGAGAAGCTAAATATAAAGACCTCAAAAAATGACTTAGTATTGCAGCATAAATACTTTATCAAAAAAATATCACAACAAAATGAGAAACTCTTTTAAAATAATTACTTACATATCTAGAAATAATTACTTAGTTCTCAAAATGATGACAAAACAAACATAAGTCACTATTAGATTATTTTGAGAGAAGTTTTTTTTTTTGAGATACTTAATCATTATTTTGACATACTGACACTAAGTTGCTACTTTTAAGAAAGTTTCTCACTATGTTGAGATACTAAGACATTATTTTGCAATAGTAAGTCGTCATTTTGAGAGTGTTTCTCTTTGTAATGACTCACAGGCTCTTTTTTTTCATCACACTGCTGGAAACAGACTTCCACATATTTAAAAAATAATATGTAATTTACTTGAATGAAAAGCGAACAGCTAACAGCCTCAGTTCTTCCCTGCAGGGTTACGACAAAAGCATTTCCAGGGCCGAGGCAGTGATTCGCTTTGCTTTCCAGGCCTCCATAACAGTGTTATGCATCGCATGTCCTTGTTCCCTTGGCTTGGCAACCCCGACAGCTGTCATGGTGGGCACTGGGGTTGGTGCCCAAAATGGCATCCTGATAAAGGGAGGAGAGCCACTCGAGATGGCGCATAAGGTGTGTTAATGATGACTCTGATGGAGTCAGCCAATATGTAACGGACCAACTGTCAATTTAAAGACATTATGAAATGCCTGTGGTTTCGTAGGTTACAAAACCACATTAGTCTAGATATGATTACTCTGATTAAACACTGTAAAATGATTTAAACGTTCAGCCTGGTGGTATTGCTTTTGGATTGCTATCATATCTCCTTTTATTGGCAGGTCCAGTCGGTGGTGTTTGATAAGACTGGGACCATCACATACGGGGCTCCGAAGGTTATCCAAGTCAAGATAGTTGTGGAGGGAAACAAGATGCCTCGTTCCCGACTGCTTGCCATCGTGGGTACAGCTGAGAACAACAGTGAACACCCTCTTGGAGCAGCTATCACCAAATACTGCAAACAGGTTGGTCTCTGCCTCACATTTAACGCCCACATTCCACTTTGGGGAACATCTTAGATCCTCCATGTGATCCTGAAATGTGTTAATAAACATCCACTGTTCTCCATGTGAAGGAGCTCGGCACAGAATCTCTTGGCGCATGCACCGACTTTCAGGCAGTGCCAGGCTGTGGCATCAGATGTCAGGTCAGCAACACAGAGACCCTGCTGAAACAGGCAGACAGCGACAGCGAGGACAACAACCAGCGCAACAGTGTCCTCGTCCAGATCAGTGACACACGGATGTCCACCAGCTCCCATCCACTCATCATGGACCCACAGCCACTGAGTATGTTGGGAATCATATTGTTGTAGTCGTACATTCAACTGCAATACTGAAACACTTTTTTAAGTCCTTAGATTACAAATTTAGGTAGTGTTACAGTTGCTTTTTATGTTTCTTGCTGTTGTCTAAACCAAATGATCTCTCTCTCCGTGTGTAGGCCTTGTCCACACAGCCAACTATGTTGTCCTGATTGGCAATAGAGAATGGATGAGGAGGAACTGTCTGCAGATCAGACCAGATATAGACGAGGCCATGACAGAGCACGAGCGCAGAGGACGTACTGCTGTTCTAGTAGCTGTGGACAGTGAGTAGTACTGTTAAACATGAAATGTTGTCTTTTATCTGTTTGCCATACTTAACTGGTTGACTGCTGCGGCTACATCCACCCTAATATGTTTTCCCCGCACACACATGTTCTAGCACCATTTCCGAAATAATATCCATCCATACTAACACACTTGAAAACGAATATCACGTGACCATTCATGTACACTGGGCATGTGTATGCCGGTGTAAACAGGAAGCAGATTGTCTACTTTGCAGTTGGTAACTTAATTGCATTTTTATGATGGAAAAACAGTAATGTCCAAAAGCAAGACTGACAGCGAGGTGGAGCTGTTACTGAAAGTAGCAATGAGTATGAGGTGTTCAAGGTGGCAGAAAACACAGATAGGGAGTCGTTGCAAGGCAAATACAGCGAATATAAGAGCGGTATTTGGAGCAGTATCAATCGTCAGAGGAAGTTATGGCGTTAGGAAAGGAGTACCCACACATGAAAGATGAAATCGCGAAAGGTGGGGGAGGCCTAGGTATAATGTGTTGTTTGAGATGTTGTGGCTTATGAGACCTAATCAGGAAGCAAACATGGCTGTCTGTGTCGTCGTTTTCAGTCTCTGTTTTCGCCTGTCTAGACTAAAACACAACCTCTGAGTTTTCAAACTAAATTGGGGTCAGCAGTGTTACGTAACATCTTCATTTTTGGAGTTTGGAAATGAAAACGTATTAGTGTGGAAGTAGCCTAAGACTGGTGTTGTTGCCTAAAAAGCCCTTTACTTTCATTTGTGTGTAGATCTGCTATGTGCGATGATAGCCATAGCGGACACAGTGAAACCCGAGGCTGAGCTGGCAGTCCAAACTCTGACCAACATGGGTCTGGAAGTTGTGCTGATGACCGGAGACAACAGCAAGACAGCACGAGCCATTGCTGCTCAGGTATGAACAGAGAGGGGATATAGCGCAAGGTGATCTAAAAATCAGTTATTTGCAAGAAGAAAGCATTTGTAATGTTCATATAAAATTACAATGTTGCATTTAAAACCTAAAGAAGACAACAGACATACTAAAATAGTCAAATTCTCAGACAACACCAAGTCTTGTGTTTTTTAAAGCCATTTTATTGTTGCCCATGAAGATCATTTTTCAGCCATATTACCCAGTTCTACCATTTTGTGTGTTGTGGTTTGTGTGTTTCTGAGCCTCTCGGTCTCGCTGCCTCCCCCACAGGTGGGTATCAGGAAGGTGTTTGCCGAGGTCCTGCCCTCCCATAAGGTGGCCAAGGTGGAGCAGCTGCAGCAGGCAGGAAAGAGAGTAGCCATGGTGGGCGACGGTGTCAACGACTCACCTGCTCTAGCCATGGCCGACGTGGGCATCGCCATAGGAACTGGGACAGATGTGGCCATAGAGGCAGCAGATGTGGTGTTGATCAGGGTGGGTGTTTGATCTTTGAGCTGTCATGAATACGTGTCTTTGGTCTACATATTGGCTGTTTCTTAACATGAAAACATCAGACATGACGTTTCTGCCCTGCAGCAGAGACCGAGTGTGAAACACAGGATCTGACACAAAACAGTGTCACAGAGCACACTGAAAAGCCCTATTCACTCAGGACTAGTATTACCTGGGCCCTCTAGTAATTTGTAGTAATTGTTGTGTAGAGTGGAGTTACAAGTGACTGTGCATCATATTGGAGGGGATAATGTCAGTAAGTCCAAGTAAAATACACACTTAGCTTATCAGGTGCGAAGCAGTAAACACAGACGTGTGGGGGGTTATTTCTAAATCACTTTAGGTTGCTAGGTAATACTAGTACTGTGCAAATAGGGCTCAACACTGTATCATCATACCAAAAGTGTAATACAAGTGCTACTGCGATATGCCATATTTTTTTTTAATCAAGACAGCAGTACATGAATACCTGTGTAACTGAAGAGAGAAATGTACACTCCTATTTTAGAAGGACTGTAACTTAAACATACAGAAGTCAGTTATTGTGTTATGATTATATTTATTTATTCACTGGACTGCAAAGTACTTTATATTTTGTTTTAGTTGTCTTAAAATCAGCAATGACAATATTTGAATTGATACTGCTGTTGTATATACAGTGTCATAAAAATGCTTCTAGATTGACATATGGAGGCACAGTTGTACAGTGGTTAGCACTGTCTCTTCACAAAGAGAAGAGTACAGAAGGGCGAACCCGGGGTGGGGGAACTCTTCTTTGTTGAGTTTGTTCTCCCCAGTACAAAGACATGCACGTCAGGTTTATTGGTGACTCTAAATTGGCTGTAGGTGCGAATGTGAGTGTGAATGGTTGTCTGTCTCTATGTGTCAGCCGTGTGATAGTCTGGAGACCTGTCAAGGGTGTACCACGCCTCTTCCCAATGTCAGCTGGGTTGGCTCTAGGCCCCCAGCGACCCCTGACAGGATAAGCAGTTATGGAGAATGAATGCTTGAAAATATTTTTTTCTTTTCTTTTTTTTTTTTTTTACACTATTCACAAACATTTACCTATGAAAACCTCTCTGCAGATATTACGTGGAATGTAGCTATAATGTTATTACTAAGCCCAGCTTATCTGATATTACTACAGTTTTTATTTACCCTCCTTTTTGTCACGTCTGCAGAATGACCTCCTGGATGTTGTGGGCAGCATTGACCTCTCTAAAAAGACTGTCAAGAGGATCAGGATCAACTTTGTGTTTGCTCTTATCTACAACCTGGTTGGCATCCCTATTGCTGCTGGTGGGTGACTGCAGAAGATCGATTTGGATGATTTCATCACATCGACAGCGATCATTGCAATATTCCTGACCATAGCATTAATATGAACTGTTTGTGTCCACAGGTGTATTCATGCCCATCGGTCTGGTGTTGCAGCCGTGGATGGGCTCTGCTGCGATGGCGCTGTCATCCGTCTCTGTGGTTTTGTCCTCCCTTCTTCTCAAATGGTAATGAGACATTTAATGCTTTGTCGAGGCCTTTTATATTTTGTGCTTTGTTTTTTCTCTCTTTTGATTCTATTGATCTAAAACCATTATTCCAACCTTTTTTTATATCCGTCTCTTTCTTCCTGTGTTTAGTTACACTAAGCCGACAGCGGAGAAGTTGGAGGCCAAACTGGGTAACAACAGGCGGCAGGGCAGCCTGTCAGATGTTAGCGTCCACATCGGGATGGGCGAGATGCGACGTCCCTCCCCCAGACTGAGCCTACTGGACCGCATTGTCAACTACAGCCGTGCCTCTATCAACTCCCTACGCTCTGACAAACACTCTCTCAACAGCCTGGTGCTCAGTGAGCCCGACAAACACTCGCTCCTGGTGGGGGAGGCGCTGTGCGAGGAGGAGTTTTGCTGAACACGCGAGGCTCACATGGGTCAGCGATGACTTTATATACTGACGTAGACGGTCGTGTAATCAAGGCTAGGCCAAGCTAAGCTGAAAGGGTTACATTGAATAATGGCCCATCATCTGCTGTAGGTGCCTCAGGGCAGCACTGGTGACTTGAAAAAAAAAAAAGCTTACATGCCCCTGGTTTTCTTTTAGCCCAACCAGCTGATCACGTGCACTTCATGAGGGGGCGATTTTCTCTCCCTCCGTTGCAGACTATCTTTTGTTGAGGTCACCGCCCTCGGGCACACTTTCTGACCAACCCCTCGATGCTCTCTGCGTGTCGGGGGCATGAAGCATCTTCAGAGCCTTGAAGCAGGTGTCCACATCCAGGAAGCAGAGTGATGATCAGCTTTGCCACTGTGGTTACCTGCCAGTACAATCTTTAACACTTATCCAAAGACATTTAAGCAGCGGTGACCCTTGTAAGACTGGACACCGCTGAGTTATATTTTAACCAATTTCCTTAAATGGAAAATTATAACACTGTTGTATAATTCTATTCCAGAGTATTTATATTATCCTTATTTATCTTTTTTTTTTTCATTATATCCTTTGTGAAAAAATGAAGTTGTTGAATCCAAATGCCAATTTTCACTTTCAATCTCCCAAAATGTGTCATTACTGAGTAAGGTAAGGCAAACTCAGTCAATCAAAGAAGTCTTGTAACTTGCTGAAAACAGATTTTTTTTGTGCATAGTGCTAATGGAGTGAGTTGTAAATGTCAGTGTTTCCCAAGTGCCAGTTGAAGTGCCACCTTGGCAAAGTCCAACACATTCCAAAGATAGCACCGTACAGAGGTTACCTTGGACTTAACGTGCACAAAGTGTGAACAGAGATTAGGTCACCAACTCACAGCCGAGACTGTGAATGGTGACGCCAACTATAGAAGACTCTCATCACAAGTTCCTATGGTGGTGTCGACCCTCTGCATCTTTGGTTAATGATACAAGATGTCTTTCGATGAATGTGAACATTATTTGCTGTTAAACAGAAGTTGTTACATGGCAGAATTTGTGCTTGGATTACTTTGTTTGCTCATTGCAAAGAGAATGGTTTTTGTTGTGAAAAGGAGGCCTTTTCACAGATGACATTTTGACTTGTCGCAGTAAGAAAGCACAGGTGTAAATATTGAATTAATGACTGAATTCGATTTAGCTGCTTTAGCCTCAGGGTGCTGCATTGTGCATCATGGGACACTCAGAAAGAGCATAATGTCATCAGAATTCACAGAAGCAGCATCTGCAGAATTCTGATGACATTGCTGCAGATTTTCTGCAATTAAAAAATTATTTTAATTAATTTTGTCTTCCACCAACTACTGCAGATTTTCATTCTGGATCATCGCCTAAAACTGGAAAATAAAAATCTGTAGATTCTGTTTGGGTTTGCTCATCCTTCAGGTCAAAATGTCTGCTGTGAAAAAGGCCAACTGTAAATGCATTTGTGTACTTCCTGTTGTCACACTACACAAGATGTTACTGTTTCCAGGAATTTCTTTCAGTGGTGCATCTCTCTGCTTCTTTTTATGTGATTCACTCTGTTGCTCTTGATCAAAGAAACATCTTTAAACCCAGGGGAGCAGGAAACGCAGCGGGATGAGCAGACTAAGCACAGCTGTGTCTCAGCAGTGCCACCAAACAAGTTACTGAGAGACAAATGTTGATGAGTTAAGTAGATTGTTTCTTAAAAATCACATTGTACTAGTTGTAATTGAGATCACACCTCGCAGTCGTAGAGAGCTACTGTTAAATTGCTTTATTTTTTTTTTCTCCTGTGAAAGTATTACAAAGATTTTCTGCATCACTAGCTGCGGTATCATATCACCAGATAATCACTGCAGTCCAGCTACTCTTTGAATTTCTGTCTGAACTTCTCTAGTGTTTCTTTTTGACGATGAAAAGGGCCATCAGTCTGTCCTGCCGCTCTCCCATGATGCATTCTGTTCTGGCTTGCTGAGTGCACTGATGCCAATCTGTTGTTTTCGTGCATTGCTTTGTAAAGACCTCCGTAGGGCTTCAGATCTGTGTAAGCGAGTCCATGTTTGCCGTCTTTCATGGTTCTACTGAACATTATGTGCCTTGGAATAAAATGCTTTTGTAATGTCACACGGCTGTGTCCAGTGTAAACCAGAAGATGGCGCTATGGGGCCATCAGCTGAAGCATAAATCACACACCTGATACAAGATTTCATCAACTTTATTTTATCCAGTTAGTCTAAACATCACATCACCCCAGTGTACTGCAAAAACAAATACCATTTTTGTCATAATATTCTTTTATAAATATTCATTTCAATTAATGCAAACTGTAAATGACTTCTTCCTTTTGAGTTGATTTGTATCGCTTTGGCTGTAGTGACATTTCTGATTTGGTCGATTGAAGCTTGTTAACATAAGGTACTTAATTAAAGGGGAAATTAGTTCTCATTAGATGCAGTCAGAGGTTAAGGGTCTACTAAAGGGCGAGTTTAGTATTTATCATATTTTCTTACTCCCTTACTCACCTAAGATGTACTGAAAATGTGTTGCAGTCAGGAAACTGAACAGGTTTAACAAGTATCTTTTAAATGTGCAGCATTTAAAGTATGTTATAACATTGTGCTTTTCTGGACTAACACACCTGTACTTGAAAAATGCTACATTCAGTTAACCTTTAACACTAGAATAACAAACTTCACTTCAAACCAGCTAGGGAACAGCTCCAACTCCAACACATCTCTCCGGAAACACTGACCATCTAAAGTAAACTTATACAGCAATATATGTAAGTAGATTTACAATATATTAAACATTAAACACCTTACAGAAATTACACACCATGGTGAGCAAACGATGCAGTGGAATCAAATCATTGTTCACAAGCATGTATTTAAAATGTAAACATTTGCATTATTCAAACCAAATTATTTAAAACACACCCTGGATCCTAAAAAATCATTTTTATGGTTTCAAAATGAGGATAAGTTTGCGAAATGCTGCTTGTTGGATTTGTGGTTTGGAGTTCATCTTTTTTCACTTTCATCCTTGATTTCAAAACGTCCAATGTCGATGCACCGTCTCCTAGAATCCTTATTCACACAGTAAAATACAGTAGCTGTATTGTCCAAAAATACCAGACGGGGCATTACCATCTGAATATGATGACAGGTACAGAACAACATTACATTGTTACAACATTGCCCTGCACCTGCTTTATCTCTGTGATAGTGTGTGCTGATGCAACCGTATGCAATCACTAAGGTGTGCATGTTTCATTTAAACAGCAACATATAGTGAAATACTGAGCGAGGTCAATGAACAAAGATTTTATCTGGGAACTCACCAGGCTGAGGTCAAAGTAACGCTGTACGAGTCGTCCACAGAGCAGGTCGAGTTCATAACAGCAAATATTTAAAACACATATTAGTTTGATGGATCCATCTGTTTAGCATCCTTGCCTTGAAAAAATACTATCTTGAGAATGTTTTTGGCATTTCCCCCCCAATACTGACGTCCATATCTAATATATGTATATATAAATATACTGTAATACTTCAAAAACAATATGATAAAACTGCCACATAAATCTGAAATGTGTCACTTTTGTGCGCTAATAATCAAACCTCTTAGGATGCTGCATTAAGGTACAGAAGAGAGATACCATACAAGTCTGTGTAAGGCATGAATGAGTTGAATTTTGGTGGTCACATGATTCTGGATTCAGGGTCCCCACACATTTTAATCAAAACTTTTCCATGGCACGTTATAATACTTAATTACATATGTATATTTGATTGAATCACCAGGACACAACAGTCTGATGCTGATGTACCACTGCAGCAGAATCCCAGTCAAGCTAATGTTAGGTATCCATCAGTGCCGACTGTAACCAGCATCATTTAGCCTTCTACCACACTGTCAGTGAGTGGTCCGTGTAACGCTTATCAGTTCAATTATCCATTCAAAAAATGAAAATCAGAAAACTGAATTCACTTTTTTTTAATCAAATTTTTCATTTGTCAGATCAATGTATAATTAGGATTTTAAATTTGTTTTTTAATATTTTATTTGTGGAATGCTGGATAGAAAAATGGAAACTTTGAAAACAGAAAATCAGAAGTCCATCTCACGCTTATCAGTTTAAATGAAATTTAGAAACTGGACAGTTGGGAACACACAGATAAGAAATAAAAGCTCTGTGATTTTCTATTTTCAAATTTTCTATCTATCCAACATTGCACAAATACAAAATAAAAAAATACTCAAAAATCTTAATTATAGATTAAAAATACAATTTAAAAAAACACTTTTAGAAAATGTAACTAAATTTTCTAATTTTTATTTTTGTATGGAAAATTGAGCTGATAAGCATTACATGGACCGTGAATATTCAGCCTGAGATCTCGGTGTAAACGCCTCAGTTAACCCGCTAGATAACTTTTTTTTTTGGCATTTTGCTGTTTCTCTACTGATGAGACGGCGCGTTTCCTTCCCCCCAAAGTGGGCACGGCCTTGGCGATGACATGATGTCAGTGTGGTCTGAGGTCCTCATGAAATATTTGTGACATTTCAAGAGTGATGCAGCACTAGATCTTAAATTAGTAGTTAATACAAGGAATGTATTTCACGTCAACTTAGACATGTTTTGAGATTTTTTACGAATATGTTCTAAAATATGAAGAAAACAATGTGTTTCCAAAACTTTTCCAAAGCATTCTGTTAATTCCAAACCATTTCCAAGCCTGGAAAACATTATATAACTTTTATAACTTTAACAGTAATTTTATGTGGGAACCCTGTAGATTAGCTATTGCTGATAGGATGAGCTGTAGTAATCCCCCAAAGGATAAAAGATGAGGGATTAGGTGAGTGAGAACCAGTGTGTTGGTCACTAAACTTACCATTAATAACACATTTTGTCACCACTGTTCAGCTGTCCTGAGTGTGGCCTCCGTGTGACAGATAAAAATGATTTTTTACAGAGGTTAAATCATATGAGGAGTGGTTTGTTCATGCATGTTTGGCAAGCAGAATAAATAGTATGATAGAAATGTATTATCATCATTATTATTATTATTATTATTAAGACATCAAATAGCACCGTGTTGGCCCATCAATGGTTGCCACCATCATAGCATCACATTTTATAGGGTGGATCCCTGGAAAGTTGTTTTCAGATTCATGATTAGATGTCAGAGGCCTCACGGCTCGCTGAGTGTGACTCATTTGGCAAAATGAACTGAATTACAGTGAGCTAAAGTCAATGCCATTCTTTGAAATAACGCTGTCAAGAGTGAGAGGTTGTAATTATTAATGAGGTCTAAAAAACTGTGAGTACAGATTTGGCAAATGCACAAACTGCAGAGGTCTCTGTATAATCAATGTTAAAATCTGATTATAATCAATTGTAATGCAGGTAGGAAATAAGATGACTGCCAACCTCAGGTAGGAGAGTGTGAAAATGGTTTTGGCGGCGACGTACGATCGACAAAGTCATCAACTTAAGAAAAGACAAAAAATACTGCACAGGAAAAAAATGTCCACCTAAAACAACCTTACACTGGCCTCTGTACAGTATCTGTCATGATGACGTCAGACTTTTCATCGGGCCCAGTCAGAGAACTTCTTCTCTAGCAGTTACATTAAAATCAACAATCACATCGACAAAAGCAAACATCTCGTTACGAAGAGACTGACTGAGAGAGGGAGTCCTCAGATATCCATCTGAATGGTGGAGATGAGGAGACACAAACTTAACTTTGGCACGCTGAATGAAGAGGGCTGGCAGAGAGGCGAGGACTGAGCCTGCAGCTGTGTTATGGCAGTGTTTGGGTGAAGGGGGCCGCACACTCATAGCCCTTTGTTAAAATAGACCCTCTCCACTCCTGGATGGCTGGCCCGGATTTTCTCCTGCAGCTCCGGCTCCAGGCGGCTGACTGACATGGAGCTGGATCAGGCGGAGGAATGGGAGAAATGCAGGGGTTACTGGGTCAAACACATGTAGGCGTAATATGCAATTTTTCAAAGAGAAAAACTCGGGGCAAGTCTCTGACAGACTTGTCACTGTTATCTCAGGGTCAAGTGTTAACATTTCACTCACCTCTTCTGAGGGAACAATGCGCAGCACAGTGGAGTGGCAAACACCAGACTGAAAAAGAAAGGCAGATCTATGAAACACACAAGCCTACAGTCCACAGCTTCTTGTTCTGACATGATCAGATCTGAGCAAAAAGATACCTGACAGACAAGAGTGAGGGTGAATTCAACTATGTGGTCATTGCAAGGTGGTTGTTTCTCGTGTTCAAGTTTTTAAAAAAAATGGTGATTATTATTATTATTGCAATACTGTTATGTACATTCATTCATTTTCCATAGCCACTTATCCTATTAGGGGTTGTGGGTGTGCTGGAGCATATCCCAGCTGACACTGGGCGAGAGGCGGGGTACACCCTGGACAGGTCACCAGATTATCACAGGGCTGACACATAGAGACAGACAAAGACTCACACTCACATTCACACCTACGGACAATTTAGAGTCACCAACTAACCTGCATGTCTTTGGACTGTGGGAGGAAGCCAGAGTACCCGGATAACATGCAAACTCTGCACAGAAGGGCTCCCCCACCCTGGGGTTCAAACCAGGAACCCTTTTGCTGTGAGGCAACAATGCTAATCACTGAACCACCGTGATTAAATTCGATTCTGTTCCAGATTAAACTTGAAACCACCTTGCAATGGGATTGCTTCAGCTGTCACACAGTGGTTCGCAACGATAGTGAGCCAAGGGCGTTAAGCAAGGGGGGGCTAATAGACCCTTCCCTACTTACAACCCCCTCACCACAGGCGCCCTTATTCGGATCACACCCTTCTTCGAAGTCATCTACACACCAGCAAAGCTTCATTTACCATGCTCACCATCTTAGTTAGCATGTTAGCATTCTAACATTTAAGAATGAGCACTAAACACAAAGTATAGCTGAGGCTGGTGGGGGGGGGGGTCATTAGCTTTGCATTTTTTGGCTGTAAACTGCTTTTTTTCAAAGATTATTTTTTTGGCTTTTTGCCCTTATTGGATAGGACAGGGGGCAGAGAGGGGGCAGAGAGAGGGGATGATACACAGCAAAGGGCTGCAGGCTGGAATCCAACCCATGGCTGCTGTGGCATGGACACTGCCTTTGTATATAGAATGTGTGCTCTACCCAATGAGCTACCAGGCACCCCATGAGCCAAGGTATTGCATAAATGTCATTTTAAAGTGATCATTTTAAGTGTTGTCATATGATAAGTCGTGGTACCACCAAAGTCAGTGGGATTAATCCTCTGGTGACAACGCATGTCTGTGCAGAATTTAATGGCAAAGTATGATTAGCTGCTCAAATCGCTGTCATGTCACATGAGCTGAACTGAAGGAATGTTGCACATGGTTTTACTTGGTCTTTCTGAAGTGACATGAGGCAAAACAGAGCCAGGAAAAAGTCAGCAAAGCACGTAGCAGGATGTGTGGATTATTTTTCAGATGAAGATGAATTGTAAAAGGGCTGTGATGGGCTGATTGAGCTTCACGGTATTATCGAGGGAACTAACAAACCTCAAGAGCACATTCCTCTTGAAATACATAACAGTGACTTAAGTTTAAAGTGACATAAATCTCAGCATAATCCACACTTCATGTTTGCTGTGAGAAATGAAGTTGAAATTTCAAAGTCATTTCACACGGCTGCTTATCAGGAGGACCATCTCTGACGACTCACCAGAATCCCACCAGGCTGACTTGAATAGGTGCACTCATCCATGGGAACTTCTGAAAAGACCAGGCAGAAAAACGAATGAGGGGCACAAAAGCAGTGGTGAATTCCCATAGTAGAGCGGCCTCATGTTCTCAGTGCTTTTCATTCCTCTGATGTGTGATTACGAAAAGAAAGCCCGAGTGGCAGACACAGCATGGAACGTGAGGTTACAACCATTTAACAGAAACCTTTGTGGTATTTTAAACCTGTGATGATGAGGCTACTGAGTGTCTGTAAATGTTTCAGAAATACACCCACCCTCAGAAAGGCCTTCTTCTCCAAATGGTTCATCAAAAACGGGGGGATAGCTGAAAAGACACGGGTAAAATATAACTGCACGATGTATTTTCAACCAAATTTGCTGGTCTAAAGCTTTAATTTTGTTTCCTTTTAATTACTGATGCCACACGCTGCCAGTGGAAGAGTTTACAAACCTAACAGCAGATGTGTAAGTGGACAGATGATACAAAGATATACATACCCATTCCTGGAGAGGCCATGAGGATTCTGGAGACCACAACCTGAGTGATAGCCTGCTGAGCAGCTTTTGTTGACTCTCCTAACCTGTTGTCATTCTCATCTGTTATGGGAATGCCATGTTGGAGTTCTCTGAAGACAAACAGCAGAGCAAATTACATTAATCCAACATGACCTTTTACTACACCTAATAAAGCCGGGCTCAAACTACAGGAGTTTCACAATCCTAACTGATTCTGAAATCAGGTTGCGTCACACACATTAGGAGAGACTTCGCAGAAGTTCTTCTCTCTAATCCAAACATGCACACACCCCAAAATTAGGAAATAGTGGTGCCTTAAACACAAAAGGGAATTATTAAAATCATCCTGCCAGAGGGAGCATGAATGCACCACCTCATGTGATCTCAGATGTAAGCAGATTCTTCGGAGACTGACGTAGACAAGGAAAATATAAAATCCATGTTTTATAGTTTGCTTGGATGTGGTGCAACAACTTGCTGTAATGTCATCAATGTTTTGCAGCGAGGAAACAAAAGCAGAAGGCAGAATGAGTCAGGGTGAGAAAATGGTTGGGGAGACAGGGTCAACATGGGTTGTCTATTCTTCAGCAACAACTGGAGGGGAGATTTTAACTGTCAGTTTTATTCTGGCAACAGTAGAATGCTAGTAGAATGGAGCTAGAATTTTTTCCCGTTGTTTGGCAACACTCTCAGCTGCTCCGTACTGACAGATCATAAGCGTAATCATCCAGATTTTAAAGGTCCAGCATAAAGGATTTAGCGTGATTGTTACGACTACTATCAATGAACAAAAATGCGAAGAGGCTGAGTGGGCTCACAACTGTGACTCATTCAAAGTTATCCATGCTGAAGTCCAACGATGCCTTCTATGATGATTTATTAAACAACTCATTGAATAACTAAAGCAAAATGAGATGAAACAAAATATTACTAAAGTGATTATGTTATGTGATATCATGAACAGAAAGTATCAGAGCCAAGAACGCACTGTCTTTGACTGAAACTACACCTGTGCCAATTACTACCAGAAGTGAAAGTGAGTAAAAGAATGTGTGCGGCCTAAACAAATAATAACCATCAGAGGTTAAATACATATTCTGGCCCGTACAGGGATATATAATACTCATAGCTATGTTTCCACTACTTTAAAATCACCTAAAAATAGGAACTGATGTGTTTGTTACCTTAGAATGAGCCGTTTACATCTATATACAGAGGGGGTCCTCTTCCACGGAGCCCACCATGTTGTTTTACAGGAGCCCAGAATGGACAAACCAAACACTGACTCTAGATAGAGCCATTTGCATTTTTGAGTTATCGCATCGACCAGTATCATTCTCCTACGCGCTGGAGAGGTTTCACTTCTGAAACCTCACCACTAGATGCCACTAAAACCTACACACTAGACCTTTAAATCCTAAACATGAAACATGTTTGAAATTATAAGGCGGCCCTGGTGAGTCCGCAAGCAGCTGCATTACCCAATAATTGGGGTCGAGCCAAGGTACAGACCGTGGTCACAGCAGGCCAGATTGCTCCTCTGACTGTCAGGAAGCATGAGTCGGGGATAAACTGGCTCAGAACACCTCTAGTCTGAGCCCTGCTAGAGAGGAACGTCCCTAAAATCTTTGTTTCCAAGGTCATTTTCACTACTGGTGTTGTGTCTTCTCAAGGTCAAAGCCATTGCGTATGACAATTATCAGCACCCTTGGAAACAATGACGCACTTTGCAGAGTGTTGCATGTCCTCTTTACCTTTGTCTCATCAGTGGGATGTTGATACAGTTAGCAGCAGCGACAGCAGCAAATGGAACAAACCGTCCAATCAGGGGTGAGACGTGCTACAGCGGGAGAGAGGAGGCATAAAAACAGGGGGAAGAAATTAATGTTTGGCTCTGCTGTACTCTGACAGCACAACTGATCAGACCAGCGGAAGATACTGCAGCTTATATTTCAGATCCTGTACATGTAGGCTTTTGATGGATAACACTAGTCACTATAAAAGCTGGCAGGACAACATGCTGATACGAGGGCATGACCCCGTACATAATGTGGCTCTTCTATGACAAAGAGACTATTTGTGCGTGGTTAACTTCACGTCAGCACACCCGTGCGGCTGAGGTCAATACATTAAAATGAGATGTAGAATGGGGTTAGATGAACTGATACCTTTGTTAGTGCATTTAGTCCTAGAGCGGTGGCAACTGCCCCTGTGGTGGCAGACACATAAGCTGTGCCAAGCTGACTGCAAACAAAAGAGTCACCGGTCACATCACACACACACACAAAAAAAACAGTTGAATTAAAGGGTTAATATGAGTCAGCGTCTGTGCCAATTGTCTGTCTCTTACTTGACCGTGATTGGAGCATCGCCGCTCCGGTTGGTGTAGTTTACTATTGCGTTGAAAGACTGATTGATCCACTGCCAGAACAACACGGCTGGAGTTGTCCTGCAAGATTGACAACAGCAGAGTCATTAGCAAGAGCAGTGTAGGAGAGTTCACAGAAGGGCAGTGGTGCAGCATGCTGGTTTTAGTATGGAAACTAACTGTATTCAGAAGAGTTTAAATCAGGGGTGTCAAATTTATGACCTGTGGGACTGATTTCAGTGTCTGCCAAAGGGTCCAGTCTGGCCCACTGGATGACTTTGCACACCTAATATTGATGCACTTGTGAAGGCTAAGGGGTGCCAGGTTTCAGGGGCAAGTAAAATGCTGCTTCATATTTAAAGATACAGAACATTGTGCAAAATATAGTCAATCAGCAGCTTCAGTGCAAAAGAATCTATCAAACTTCTATCTTAAAATAATATTGGTGGAGCTCTGTTGCTAAGCACAGCCAAAACTGTTGATTTGTAAATGGTTTGTGAGGCAGGGGATGACTTCACCTGCTTCATCAACAGCTCTCACTTAAGCTTGGTGTGTTGATGCCAGCATTACTACACAGGAGTGGAAGCATGTGTGGGAGTGTATGGAAATATGCACATGTAATGACAGTGAGTAGCAGACTGTGGAAGAACTGGAACATATCAATGATCTGTTCATCATCTGTATTGTGAACTGCTGAACATCTTTGGACCGTGTGTCTTTACAGTAAAAAGAAGGGAACATTTGGGGGTGTTATCTATATGTTATTACGCAATGGTTTTACTGGTCCGGCCCACTTGAGATAAAACTGAGCAGTATGTGGCCCGCACACTAAAATGAGTTTGGGTTTACATTATCAAAAATACGGATAACTAGTCTTATACAAATATTTTCCTTTACAGATGTCCTTAAGTCCTGCATAGGTAACTCTATTCAAGTGTGACAGTGTGATGGTGAGCCAGGATACACAATACCAGCTCTGAAGCAGCTCAATGGAATTCAGCTATTGACACCTCTGTTACTAACTATTGTACCATGCCTGTAATCAAGGCTGCGCCACTATCAATGTCGCGGTGTGAGACTGGATACTTTCTTAGATTTGTTATATCGTAAGTGTCGCCTTTTCCTGTGTTTTAAAGGCTGCATTACAGTAAAATGATGTCCTGTTCTTAACTTCTCACTGTTCAATTATTTGCCTTTACCCACACAGTCATTAAATCCACATTACTGATGATTATTTATCAAAAATCTCATGTGTATATGGTTTATAACGCACCAATAGTCATCCCTACAGTATCTTCACAATATTGATAGTGAGGTAATTGTTTAAATATGTTGTGATACTTGATTTTCTTCATATCACCCAACCCTACCTGTAATGGTAGGGCTGTGTTTAATCCATAAGCATGGGTTTAACGGTCAGAGTCTGACAATGAAATGTGACATGCCCTTACTTGTAAAATGTCATCATGCATCCTGTGATCGTCATGTTCATCGGAACCTGCGCTGACATGCGGCCAATCAGTATCATCTTCTCCCCAGTATCGGGATGGAAAGCAGAGTCAAAAACATATTTGGCTCTCCACAGTTCATCTTCTGTCAGTCCTGGAGAGACTATACCTTTCCTAGGAGAAATTAAAAATAACAATGAGAGCAAACCCTTTCATTAGAGCACTAAATTAACATCATGTTACTGGTGTATTAATACTGTTAGGTGTAGCCTGGTTTACCTGTAGTCAGTGATGACTTTGTGTGCGTGTGCTAGTTGTTCGTTGGTGAGGAGAATGTTCCTGGGGTCTGTGACTGTGAAGAAATGTTTGGCCCGGCCTACAAATGTGCTCTGGTCCCACCGGGGCTCCTTGATGTTTATGGAAGTGGATAGCTCTGCTGCCATATTTATCTGGGGAAAGGAAAATGTTACAGTAATCGTATCAGGTATTTGTCAGCAGAGCACAAAAGTATGCAGGACTGATGCTTCAAGGTTCAAGGATTTCAGTCGCCTTCTTCTGAGGCAAATAGATAGAAACAGGGATGGCACAAAAAAACCGCACAAGTTCTCTGAGGATCAGTTATCTAGAATAACTGTGTTTCATAACCACATTGTGTCGGGCTGACACTGTCTGATATTGTTCCAGGATTTCAGGGGCCCTGCTCCACCACTCACCCCGGGAGTGGCAGCCCCTCACTACTTGTTTTCTCCTGCAGACACAAGTCAGCGAAGGAGGACTCGTGAAAATAACGCTCCTCTCTGGATTGCCATGCTGCTTATTCAGCATAATGTTGCTATGGTGATGGCTGACCTGACACAAGGGTTGTGAAGCAGTAAATTGCAAAGCCCTATTATGGGCGCGCACCAACCCCCAAACTGTGGCTGAAAAGCAGCTCTTGGAGAGTGACAAAGCCCACTGCATGTGTGTTGTGAATGACAGTGATCGGCTGCACAAAGTTTTTATCGTGTCTAATCATAAACTACAAATTGCATAAGGGTTAGGTGATGAAAGCACAATGGGTTATGCAATATTTTATTATCACCACCACTAGTGAGTATTTCATTAAAGTTTTTTATGCATTTATGGTCTCATAATGCAAAACCAGATAAGACTGGCTTGTGCTGAATACACACTGCACTATCAAAAACATGAGCTCTGTGGATGTGCTGCAGCATGCTCCATGCTCCCAGTGTATGTGTGTGTGTGTGTGTGTGTGTGTATCCAGATAACCCAGTCTGATCTGGTTTTTAACCATTTGCATCTCGCTCCAGCTGAACCACAGGGTGACACACCAAAGTGCTGCGAGACATTGTAGGATGAGCAACAGCATGATGAAACTCCACCTGAAATTGCACCAAAGATGGCTGCTCGATTGCCAATAAAACAAAACTGTCTTGTTTGCTGGCGTGCAGGCGGCGTGCTGTCTCTTTAAATTGAATTAAACTCCATGAGATTGTCACAAGATCACAACAAAACACCCCCCTTCCTCTGAGTGTCCAATGAAACACTGTATGAGTTGGTTTGAACAGCGGCTGTAGAGCAAAGCCTGCTATAAAACCCTAGTTAATGGCATTAATATACTAATAACCCAATTGATGAAGGTGATGTAAAGGGGAGTGAACTTTGGACTGACACGGCCTTTGATCTATAAACGCTCTGCTGCCGCTGCCCTCACTCTCAGCCAATCAAAGGGCGGCCTGCGTGGCTACACATTAACCTGCAATTCACAACAACTCCTTACAATCAAATAAATCATCTGCACCCTGCACGCAGCATCTCATCAGAGACACTATAAGCTTCATTTCCTGTGTATCCATCACACTGGAAATAGCTGCTTTCTGTGTGTGGTGGCGGGGTAAACATGCTCTGTGACTGGATACGGTTAATTGTTCAACCCGACGTAGACCAGTCAAATCTGGACTGTAACTGGAGGTGCTGCAGCATCTGAACACAGCTCTCAAACCTTTACTACGTATTACAAAACAAAGCATCATTTCAAAACGACTAATTAGACACGGCATCTGTCCGGCCCGATGATTGTCCAGCTGTGCGCCCCAGATTCAACTAGTATCAGCCTGCCACATCCACACATCCAGCGGGCTTCTCCAGGAGCCCCGCGCAGTCTAATGACAGTTTCCCCGACCTCGGACTCAAAGTGCACGCCGGTCCTCTCCACGTCGACGTCTTCGTGGATCCATTATAACAAATATGGACAGTTTACTTACTGCACTGTGGGCTCCGGCGGTCCGCAAGAGGTGTCCCTGAAAGGCTGCAGCCAGCTAATTTTACATGCAGCAGCGTCAGCGCAGCTCCAGAGCGCACAGATAGAAGCACATCCCCCCAGCGTCAGGACCTCACGCAGCAAAGTAAAAGTCCTGCCTCACAGCGGAAATCCACACTGCATAACATCACAGCTGTGACCACAAGTGAGCGACAGAGGTAAATGTCTTAGAAACGCATGATGACTTTCTACCCTTTTATGAAGCAGTGACATCTCAGCTAAACACCTGAGGTGGCAAATTGAGTTTGGTTTCACCACGTCCTCTAAATGAGGCTTTTATTTCCGAGCACCACATCCGCTCATTGCTTTGACGTTTTCGACACATTGATTCACAGGCTGTAAATCATTAATAGCTGGTAAAACTTTGGATTTGCACACAACAGCCTCACAATGATGGACCGCACTAATAAGAGTCATTTAAAACAAACAAAGCGCTATTTGGTTCATAACATAAATAAATAAGAAAATCATGCAACAAAATTACAAGCAAAACGAGTCATTGATGGCACCTTAAGAATCATGATATACCAAATAACCAGGTGCGGATCATGACCATGATTATGACACAGTGAGCTCCGGGGCACAGACATGTAGAAGGCCCCACCACCTCCCCTACACACCACAGGGAACACACATAGACACTGTGGTGATTGTGCTTCTTCTCCTTTTTTTATCATTTTGTGTCCCTTCATAGTCATTTTGTGTCTTATTTTATTTTGGTTAATTTGTGTCTCTAATGTAATGTAATTTTTGGTTGTTTTGCCCCATTTTGTAGTTGTCCCTTCAAAGTCATTTTGTGTCTTATTTGGTCATTTCATGTCTCCTTGTAGTCATCTTGTAGTTCTTTGAGGTAATTTTGTTTTGTTTGGTTTTTTTTAAATGATCATTATTTTGTGTCTTTTTTGGTCATTCTGTGTTTCCTTGGTTTTTGTTTTTTTTTTTTTTTTTAGCTAATTTAGAATCTTTTTTGGTTTTGAGTCCCCTCATAGTCAATTGGTGGCTCTTCAATGTGATTTTTTTTTTTTTCACATAATAACTTTTTGTCTTTTTTGATCATTCTGTCTCTGTCATTTGGTCGCTCTTTGACATAATTGTTTTTAGATCACTTTGAGTCTTTTTTGGTCGTTTTGTGACTCTTTGTGGTTGTTTTGCTCCTTTTTGTAACCAAGTTGTATCCCTTCATGGTCATTTTATGTCTTTTTTGGTCGTTTTGTGTCTCCTTGTCGTCATCTTGTAGCCTTTTGGGGTAGTTTTGTTTGTTTCTTCGTTTGTGTCTTTATTTTGTGTGTGTACTTTATTGGTATGTCTTTTTGGTCATTTTGTGGCCTCCTCCACAGGCTGGAGTCAAGCCCGGGCCACAGCGGCAACAGCCTTGTACATGGAGCGCCTGCTCTACCACTAAGCCACCGACGCCCCTTGTTTTGCTCCTTTTGTAGCTAATTTATGTCCCTTCATAGTGATTTTGTGTTGCTTTTGGTCATTTTGTCCCTTTGTAGCCCTTTTAGATACTTTTTTGTGTTTTTGTTTTTTTGGTCATTTTATGTCTATTTTGTGGGTCTTTGGAGGCTTTTTGTTGTAATTTCATGGGGTTTTGCTGTGGTTTTGTGCCTATTTTTTGTTGCTTTACCCCGTTTTATAGTTATTTTGTGTCTTAGATTGGTCATTTTGTGTCTCTTTGATGTCGTTTTTAATGTAAATTTGTGTGTCCTTTTGGTTGTTTCCGCCCTCATTTGTAGTTATTTTGTGTCCCTTCATAGTAATTTTGTGTCTTTTTTGGTTGTTTTCTGTCTCTTCGCAGTTCTTTTGCATCTCTTTGTTGTCTTTTTGAGTCTCTTCCTGGTTAGTAAGTGTTAGTTCAAGTGACAATTTGCAGCCGACACTTTGGGCCCCTGGGCCTGTGCCTGGTATGCCCTTTCAATCATCCACCCTTGGACACACCTGTAATAAAATGAAACATAATAGTCAAAAATATATACATAACAGTAAATTAAAGTACCATAATTCCTGCACATTTACAGCAACCCTGATAATCACCATGTTGATTATTCTGTCAGAATTGATCATAAGCAGTTTTTGTGTGTCTGTTTCCATCTAGTGGTGACTGGTGAAAGGGACTAATGCCACAAACTGTGCCTAAAGTAATGACGAAGCAACTTCAGTCTTTATTTCGTATAGCTGTGGCTGCAAAACATTAAGTTATTTTTTTTTACAACTGATGTCATTTGTACCAATAATGCCTACTTAAATGAATTACATCGACTCCCATAAGAGACAGCAGAGCAGAATAAGAGCTACTTACACTATAACAGGGTATAAAAAAGAACATCGTCTGTCAGTGCCATGTGATAAAAATCAAATACAAAAGTGCAAAGAGAACATATTCATTTCCGACGTCTAACCCTATCATCTCACTTCACAAAATAAACTGTTGCGCTTCCGTTACAAAAAAGAAAGAGTCACGTTATAGTTACTGCAACCTTTGATTTGAGGCCATGCCAAGTGAAAGATGCAGCTTACATACTGTACATGGAAACACTCTGGTCATCATTAACACCCTAACACAAAGATTACTTACATTTAGTTGTTATTCTCAGCATTCATGTTTCCTGACAAACCAGCAGGTATTGTGACGGTATTGTTCATAGTAGCAGTCATGTCTAGCAATAAAAACATCATGCACAGAGAGGAAAAAGTTGAAAGGATGGTGGTCTTTAGCTAGATGTGATAGTTTCCATTTCATTGTGATTATGGCACACATTTTTTTTTGGTCCATAGGGTTATGAATGCTTCTTTTCTCTGTGTAGCCGCTTGCCATCCTCTACAGGGATCTTTACAGGAAGTAGTCTGGCGTACGCCGCGTCACATGGGGCTCCCCTCTGCGTGGTGCAGGGTCGAACTGTAGGCTAAAGAAAACAACGAGCAAAGCGCCTCGTCAACTCACATTTTTAGATTTATCATCAATGATTCATTAAGAAAGTGCCAAAAGTCCCTCTTAAAAAAAAAAAAAAACAGACACATTTATGTCACAAAAATGTACTTACAAGGAGTATTTCAATGTGTCATCAAGTTCCATGATTGCTGCCTGGTTTCCACAACGATAACAATAGTTTGGCGCACTGAAGATCGTCACTACGTTGCGGTCGTGGCACCAATTATAACCCTAGATCAAGAGATTACTTGCATGTTACCTATTTGAAATTCATAACAAGTATTGCCAAGCTACATCTGCAGTGTCTCAAATTTAAACAAAATGGAATTACTTTCAGCAGATAAACAAAAGTTTAAGTACCTCCATCACCAGCTGGTGGGCTCTTGAAACCAAAGTTAGGCCGTTTGCGTGGTTGAAGGTCTCAGAAATGTCCTGCCCGAAGGTGTAACCAGCACCACGGGGTGAGATGCCCCAGCCACCACGGTCATCTGGGTCTGACCATAACAAGTCACACATTGGACCCTGAAACACGGAGGAAATATTAGTGTTGTTCAGTCCATTGTACATGCAAACACAAAATCTATCTAATGTGTATACGTTTAAGACTTTTATGAGGGCTACTACTAAGAAATATCACAATTATTAATTAATAAGTCACTGCTTAATCTTTAAATTGTCTGAAAATTGTGACAAATAAACCCAGAAAAACATACAAATAATTAAATGATTATTAAAACTGTTGCTGATTAATTTTCTCAGGGAGACTACAGGTGTTTGAGATATACATTTGGTGCTTTATTACATTTTCAAGACAATTTCAATTTAAGACCAATTTTTAGACAAATACTCCTTTTTTTATATTCAAATCAGCAGAAAAATTAAACATCAAGCTTAGCTTGATAGATAGATGTAATAAATCTAGCCATAACTTTTTTCCACATGGCATTGTAGCCATTTCTCTGTACAGGTAAATACAACAAGTACAACATGCGCAGGGTTATTATAAAATAAGCATTTCCTAACAGGTAAGGGGTATTAGGCTTATTAATAGATAGTGTGTCAAGTGTTCATTCTGATACAGGAGAACTTGACTAATTTGGCAAAAATAAATCCATTGAATATAATAAAATCTTTATGTTGAAATTAAGACCCCAGTAATTAAATTATAAGTCCACTTAATGACTTTTAAGGCCTAATACTGAAATGGAATTTAGGACATTTTAAAGCCTGTTCATACCCTGTTTCTGTGGCTATACATTTCAGCTCTGAATTTAATAACAAAATCTGATGAACATGCATGTGTATCAGATTATGATGTAAAAATCATACAAGCATCATTGCAGCCGTAGGCACCATCATCCTCCTTAATGTAAATGTTGTAGCATGGATATGTTATAACAATAAATTACAGAATAATCCATAATGTAAAAGGGCCTTCAAGAAAAGTTTGTCAAATGTGTAGAATTTACATGGACTGAGTTTACCTCATGAGGAACCTCCTGCAAGCGATCCAGCGCTCTGATGTGTTCCAGTGTGTCTATTGAAGGGGACAGTCCTCCATGGAGGCAGAAAATCTTACAGAGGAAAGAGAAAATAGATGATGAGTCCCTGTATCTGTGCTTTGTGTCACATCCTACATCTGAATACACAGCCTTACCTGGTTATCTACCAGCGCAGTGAGGGGCAGATAGTCAAACAGATCTGTGAAGTACTTCCAAACATTGGCATTTCCATATTTCCTTAAGCACTCGTCATAGAAGCCATACACTTGTGTGATCTGTCTGCTCTCGTGGTTCCCTCGGAGGATCGTGATTCGCTCACGGAACCTTACCTGCAAAGAAAAATGTGTGTATGAGCAAAATGCAAGAATAATCTGCCATAAACACGATCCTTGTCTTAACTCCAAATGCATATCCAAGTTGTGGCCGCCTTGTTTCTAATATATATATGTCATAGTGTCACAGGCAAAGTGTCTTTTTGCTGACCTTAAGAGAAACCAGGAGAGTAACTGTCTCCACAGAATAGTAGCCTCTGTCCACATAGTCTCCCATGAAGAGGTAGTTAGTGTCTGGAGACTTCCCCCCGATCTTAAACAGCTCCATTAGGTCATGAAACTGACCATGGACATCTCCGCAGACTGTCACCGGACATCTCACCTCCTGCACATTGGACTCCTTTGTCAGGATCTCCTTGGCCTTAAATGGAGGACCAGGAAAAGAGAGGATGATGCTGGTTAACAGGTAACAGAGCATGGTGCACAATGGTCATGTGTTTCACACAAATCTTGTTAATATCCTGACACACTGACTAATCATTATTTTTCAGATTGTGAAGGACACATCAGATAATTATAGTTTGCTGTAGTATTGCCAGTGCACTCCAGTGAGGAAGAGGTACCAGGAGTGGGCGTAGCTAGGGAAAACATATTTGCAGGCATCCTCCTCCATCTTCTTGGCGAGTTGCTTCCCTTAGCAATGTACTGCATGCAGCTGCAGCCAAATGGTGTGCTCCACAGCAAGGCCACATGCATTAGCTGACGTTAGTCCAAGCAATACTTCCTCCAAGCCCAAAGATTCAGGAGATGTCACAGCTAACGGTCCGCTAACACGGCACAAAGCTACTGACAGGTATTAATAGCTCGCCTGCCTTGCTGCGCAAACCTTACCTTTTCACACAGGACTTTGACCTGATTCTCACTCAGCTGTTTGCACTCGTTCAGTTGTTCAATCCATCCGTCCAACTCCTTGGTGAATGACTTGTCGTCCATGCCTGGTTTGCCGTCAGCTAGCGAGCCGACCAGCTTTGAAATCTCTCAGGAAAACCTCTCACGTTTTGATGTCCCGGCTATGCTACGTCCTAGCAAGCTCCCTGGTCATTCGCAGCTCGTGTGTGTATGTGCGAGCGCGCGCGTGTGAGTGTGTGCTCCGCGAAAACGAATGCGTCAACTGCCCTGCGTCCCTGCAGTTTGGTGGGGACCAAAGTGTTCAGCTCACATGATACAGAAATAATGCTCCTCTCCGTGTTAAACTACTATTCTCACACTGTCAGCTATTAGTATTGTAAATACTGTAAGACTAGCTGAGAGAAATGAAGACCCAACCCTGCCAACTCTGGTCCACAGCGAGGCTGAGCAACAAATCATATTTACGTCATCGCATCCCTGGTGAGCCCCTCCAGCCGGATCTTAACACACCTCTCATTTATCTGTCCTAACGAGTTAAACATATTTGGTTTGTCTTTATTTTCTTACTTTATGCTTGCTGCTTTTGAGTATTTTGTGTGTCGGTTATTTAAAAAGTGAAATTGCCGGTTGATCTGCCTTCTGCTGGAGGGAAGCACGAAAGTCAGGACCAACGGTTCAACAGCGTCATTAAAACTACATCATATTCACAGGTTAGCTAGCTACCACCTGAAATATTATTACGGTTTTATTAACCGTAGCTCGCTTAATAAATAATAGAGGTGTAATTTCTGATACAATTTTGTTTAGTCTATTTACAATTTGTGACAGGTGGTTGGCTGCAGTTTCAGTTCTCATGGAAAACCATGAGCTTAGCTGTGAAGTCAGAGCTAGTAAGCTAGGTAGCTAATTAGCTACGTAATTTAAGGACTGTTCACTACTTATCAGAGGAGGTGTAACTTTTTTTTTTATTGTTTTTTTTGATTCACCGGAAACTACAAGTATTTTTCCTTAAGCATCCCTGAGTGACGGGCAGAAAATGGATGACCCTTCTTCTAGCTTACCATAAATTATTGTATATTTTTAAATGTACCCTTATGGTGACACTTCTGTCCGTTTTGACGGTCACTATGTCAGATTACACGATTGTGGAGTCATAAAATCATGCCGTGACTTGGCCAACGGACGTGACAAACTTCACGATGGTCCACACCAATCATTCCCCGTCGTCTTTCACGACGTGTGTGATGTCATAACGTTATTCTTGTGCTATTTTTATTACTATTACTATTATTTCAGTCACTGTGTCTGTTCATGTGCCAGCCGAAATGTTGTTGTAGTAATGCAAAAAGTGCCATAAGATGGGTGGAGCTACATTTGAAGTGCAGCATGCAAACTATGCAAATCGCTGAATCCTCCACACCCAAGTTTCTGCAAATGCTTCACAATAAAAACCTTTTTAGAAAATGAAGGGATCCTCTCAACTGAAGTTGAACGGGTCTTTTAATTTGAAACCAATACAGAAAGTGTTGAGTTTGAAATGACTGCGAGATGCATTAACTTTATCAAGGCAAATGGCCTGTTTATGATGTAGTCTGTTTCAAATGTGGTAAGTAAAAGCCACTATTTTTTCATTGTATTACTTTATGTCTGTCTCCATTATAAAGAAGTGACATTGTTTGCTAGCTTGTTGCTAATGGCAGTACTCACTAGGTTGCTAAAGTGCCTCTGCTGTTTGACACCATAATTTTTCCCTTTTTACTCTGTGTGGTAACATCCCTACAGGAAATATCTAAAAGGCTGGGCTGTTGTCGTACAGTTGTCTATACCAGCAGACCGCTCTGTGTTCCTATTGGTCAAAGTGACAGCTGTGACAGCAGCAGTTGTGAACGACAAAAAGAAAATCAAACATGCTAGACTTGTTGGAACATCGTGGTCGTGAGGCGTCCCAGACGTGGCATCGGTCATCGTCTACTGTGACACACTACACAAGATGAAACAATGGATTATCGCGTACGACACTCGTTGTCGTTTACTATCCGAGCCAACACCACACAACGCTGTGTCGGGCTATAATTGGCCTGATATGGTGTAGTGTGTACCTGGCATTAGATGTCTAAAAGTTAAAAGTTGAGGACGAAATCCTGGCATTAAAAAAAAGCCTCTGTCTCTCACTTTCATCGTGTATGCTGGTCAGTTGGTGCAAAGGTTTTATTTTTGGCCAAATTTTTAATTAGATTTTAATTTTCTTTTAAGGAGACATAGAATCAAGGTGATGAGATGTCACTAAGCTCAGATGCAGTTATGTTTTGTTTGTTTTTTTTCTTATGATGAAGGCATTTGTCACACATGATGTGTCCAAATTCCATCAGACATTTGAAAATCCATTCATAGTTTCTGTTTTTACAGTTTGTGGCTGTGATAAATGGTGCAATTTTGGCAGATTTGTAAAAAAAAAAAAAAAAACATGCCTTCCAAATCCACTTGTGGGGGGTAAAATAAATACAAAATACACCCATTTAAAAATGCCCCTCTCACAGGTAATAGGAGCACTGCAGCTAAAACAATAAGAGTATAACATCACGAGTGGTTGTAGGACGTTGCATGCTGTTAAATTTTTTACTTAAAATCAAAATATTTTCACAATACATGTTACTTTTTATGAGAAAGGGTTTTGATTCGTACTTAATGTTTTCAGGTGAAATGGGACCAATATATGGCTAAAGTGGGACGTTTTTCTATCTATTCTAACCAACATGTTTCAGGTTACCATGTGCCATAAAAAATGACTTATGCTACTGTGTGTCACCCTGTCATATTACGGACATTTTTTTCTATTGTTACATAGAAATATTAAGATTTAAGATATTAAGATGATGATGTGAGTCCATGTCAGCCACAACAGTCCAGAATTAGCCATACTTCTTACACACACACACACACACACACACACACACACACACACACACACACACACACAAGCACACCCATTGTAGACAACATGGCACCAAGGAGACAGGGAGCTGAAGAATTGCATGACAGAAAATTCTGACAGTCTTTTTCAATGAATGGCCACAGGTTACATTAAAGAGTTAATAAATTGATGACTGAAGTGATAAACAGATTTAAGCATATAAAAAGCAAACAAACATGATTGCCTCATGTTACCTTACTTACTGTCCCATTGTACCTGAACATGTCATTGCAGCAAGACAGGGGTTCTTGATTTGTTTGAAGGTCTAAATCATTTTTACCTAGCGACACATTGTTGCTATAGATATATAGCAGAGAATCATAACAAGTTCTAAAAGTAACGCTCAAGGTAGTTTTCAGGGTTTTAAGTGGTTTTCTTTGTAATCTACCAAAAAGTGTCAAAAATGACCTGACTTCACCCCAGCTAACTTAATATACTTGATTACTTTTTTATTACTGTTATAGCAAATGTTTTAAACTCAGCAATAAACCTGAAAAATGGCCATAAATCAAAAGATGGCATTGCCGTATGGTGTAAAGATGCAAAGCAGCAGAATGAATGTTCTACATTTAAGCTGTTTACAGAGTAGAACATGTTCAGATGCAACCACTTTGTGATCACAAACACTTGGATCAGTAACTGTAATCTAACTGGGTATTTTCTCTCATTTTCTCTTTTATTAAAATTATTTAAATTGTGTGAACACTGATGCAAAAATGGTTGATATCTTGTAACCAGTCTAAGTAGTTATTTAAACTTACAAAATTCAGCACTTGTTGAAAACATTTTTTGGATGTCCATTATTATCTCCACAAACATACAATACAAAAACAGACACGTGCCAGTATTCAGACAATTTGATGACTTATCTCAGTGGAAAACATGAGGTAGGCTACCTGAGTCTGTGGCGCACAGGCATCTATTTAAGAGTCAGTGGCGAGGCAAATCAAGTCACACTTAAGATTCAAATTCTGTAAAGTATCAAATAAAACACAAACGACAAAACAAAATTGTTTAATTACTGTAATAAAGCTTTATACATGCTTTCATGTCACATTTCCATTATTAAGCTGATGCATAACTGCATAGTCTTAATAAGACCAAGTCAAAATACAGGCCTTAAGTGACAAAGTGGGCAATATGAAGAAAATTGAATGTCATGATATTTTGACAAAATACCTGGATATCGATATTGTGACAATATAGTAGGGTTCACGCTTTCAAAAAAAAAAAAAAATCATTACACAATGAGATTTTTGGAAAATAATCTTCAGTAATGTGGATATAATGGCTAAGTAGGTAAAGGCAAATAATTGAACAGCTAGAATAGTCTAACAAATACAGAAAATTAGTTAATTTTACTGCAATTCAGCATTTAAAACCAGGAAAGACAACACGTACGATATGATATTCAAAAGCTAAGATGATTTTTGTCTTATATCACGACATCAATATGATATCATGTATTGCCCAGCCCTAGTGACATGTTTTCAGTATTGGCAACCAAAAGCTATTTACTGGCTGTCAGCCTGGCAACCTCTTTTGAAAATTAGTGTTGAGCCCTGTTTCTATAGGTCAGAATAAACAACCAGTAGGCTGTATGCTATGATATATGAGCTTAAAAATCATATGTAACATTTCTTTTCACTTGAGTGGATGAATTTAGAAAGAAATTAAAACATATTTAGAAATGTGTGGTTGTTCATTAGAAAGCCTTTCCCCCTCCTATCAGAATGCGCCACACAGAAAAGACTACATTACCCACAACGAGACAGCTTCCTCTCAAGTGCACATGCGCAGTCAGTTGTTCTACTCTAGACAGCTGTAGGAGAAAATGGCAGCACTCATGCTAGGACAGCAGGTAAGACATTCAATGATTTTGGTGCTTTTAATCATTTTATGATAGGGTTGACGGAATTATATGTACCTCAAAAACATATTTTAACATTGTTCTCCATCTGGAGACCAGGATATAACGCTAAATGTCCAGCAAATGCACACGAGGCGTTGCACTTGAATGACTGCTAACATGTTAGCCTACCAGCTAGCTGTCTTCAACGTAAATGGTACAACGCGTGCCAAAAGTTATTAAGCTCAAGTTTTGGTTTCTCTGTGATGACATTGTGCAATTTTTCTATCCTAGGTCCGCCAGCTCAGCACGTCTGTGGCCAGACCTGCGGCGAAACTGATTAAGGTGAATAACGTGACACTGCATGGAGCATTACCGCTCATCTAGTAGGAATAGTGTTAGCAGTTTGTTTAATCTGTGTTTATATCCTTACAGCCTCCCATCCAGGTCTATGGAGTGGAGGGCCGCTATGCCACTGCTCTGTTCTCAGCTGCTAGCAAGCAGAACAAACTGGACCAAGTGGAGCAGGAGCTTGGAAAATTATCTGTAAGTCAAAAATTGTAACCCCTAATTGCAGTATAATTATGTAAAGGTCAGTGGATGATACAAGTAGTGTTTCTCCCCCTATGAAAATATTATTGTTGGTAATTCATTTACACTGTTAAAATAAAAAATGTTAATAAATATGTGGTATATCTGAGGAATAAATCATTTGATAAGAATCTGATCGTTGTCAAAATTTTGCAAATTTCCATGCTGTTTCAACACAGCCGACCTTTCTTCCACTACATACATTCAGTTGCCTTTTGCTGTGTGCCATCTTGTTCTGCAGGCCATGATCAAGGATCCCAAAATGTCCAGTATTGTCATGAATCCTCACATAAAGCGCAGCCTCAAGCAGAAGACTTTCCATGATGCTCTTGCAAAGGCCAAGGTTTCACCCATCATTGTCAACCTCATCAGTGAGTGAACACTGATTGCTGCTGTGCATTTTAGCATGGCATTAGGAGTCCACCAGCTCACAGCAGATAGGATACAAATACTTAATTTTTGTACTACAAAGAAGTCCAATTAAAGAACATGTTGTATACTTTGCTACTTTTTATTTCACATTTTTCCGTTTTATTTATTCTTAGAGGTACACTTGGACATGCGATATCTTTAAATTCCCTCAAACTTTAAATACAGTAACTTGGGTTTTCTCACCTGGAACACACATATATTTGTCATGGTTGTTGCCAAATTGATATGTAATACAGGCTTGGGTAAAATGATATAGACAAACCCTTTTCTCTTGGTGTTGTGTTTTCTGAAGTTACATGGTTTAAAAAACAGTTTGTACTGTCTCATTAAGAAACAAATTTTTATTTAGATTTTTTTTTTTTTTTTATCTTGACTGTCTTTTTTAAGTCAACAGCAGCTCCTATTGTCTTCATTGTCTTTCTAATGTGTTTCTCCCTGTGACCTCCGTAGAGGTCAAAGACTTTGTGACTACACTAGCACCATACATATCATATATATTCAAGTCATTCTGCAGACTTTCAATCTGTGGAAGGATTTTCTTGTTTGTTAATTTTGTTTGTTTTGTTTTGGAACATTTGTCGTCACAAATATGAAATGTGGAAATTAAGCGAGAGAACTGTATTTGTGTGGAAAAAGTGCTAAAACACAAATGATATAGATATAATGGCTTTTCAGTAGGCCACTTGTAAGCTCCATAATGTGTTTCCCACACTAGCATCAGTCCACAAGCCCTATGGTTCAGTCCTCAAAGGACTGCTACATTGATATTGATCATGGTTTAAATCAACCTTTGAGCATAACAGGAATAACGCTGCAGGAACAGTTGGATGAAATCAGAAACAATGTATTTCTGAACTGATGTGATACAATATAAGTGATGTTTACTCATTTTGTGAGTTGGTAATGCCGAGAAACAAAGGTAATGAGTCTCGCTTACCTGTATCCTGCTTTTTGTTTTGCAGATGTTTTGGCTGACAATGGTCGTCTTCCTCTAACTGGTGACGTTATCACTGCCTTCGGGAAGATGATGAGTGCGCAACGTGGAGAGGTCGTCTGCTCCGTCACCACTGCTCAGGTATAAAATAGGTGGACATACGTTATACAGTGGAAACTGCTTATGTGAAGCAAAAAGCTGCAGACAGAATCATTCCCATGCAAATGCTGTTTAAACAATTCACTTCAAATACTAAGTAGTCTGTTTCATTAGGTGCAATAACATGGACCCAGATATTCCACTAATAATCAGAATAATAGCCCAATCAGAATAATAGCCCAATCAGAAAAATGCCTTATATAACCATCTCAGTCGGAAGACACTGGCCTGATAGTAAGAAATTTTCAATCAGGTTAATCCGTTCAATGGGAAAATAGTAGCACCTAATACAGATGTAAACTCTTGATCTGATTGTTTCTCTCTGGTTAGAATAAACTCCTACTGCGCATGTTTGCAAATTTTGGGGGTAACATAAGGCAATGTAACTGGTCCATGCGCTGCACATGTGCCTCCCTTTGCGCATTTTAACAGAGAATTCTTAATAAATTTTTCAAAATATTTAATGCACTGCTAGTGCTATGTTCATATATGAGTGCTTTGATTTATAAAAGTATTCTTTGATTTTGAAACAGTAGCCTTACATAACATTGGTGCATGTTGCAGCGTGAAGTCACTGGACATGATCCCCTTTTGTAGTGTGCATATGAGACATTTAAGGAACATCAATAAATTCTAACATCTACCAATATTGTGCATGTGAGGTGTTTAGGGAACATTTGTCATTTGTACCTATAGAATGCAGCCTTGGTTAGACCTACATTACTTACTACTAAACTACATTAACGGGGAACCACTTCTGCTCCTGCACATTATGTATTAAATAAAATGAATTCTCTCTATAAGGTTTGAAAAAAAACTTCCCCTGCTGTTATATTTTCAGCAGATTAGACACTTCACAGCAGGTGGAACCACTTATATATATGTTTTGATTAAATGCTTTAGGGCATGTACATGCACATCTTGACAGATAACTTAATTTAGGGTCCATGTAAAGAGCTCAGCCGCATCTCTAATATGAATTACTTCAATCAGATTAAAGAAATATTGTCCACGTATCCAGAGGCAGTTTTCATGTTCGGTCTTTTCATAAATTACAACAGGGATTTATTTTTATTTTTATTTTTTTACTTTGACCATGATACTTTGCCTCGTGGTAACCCGTCTGCTTCCAGCTAGTTTCATTAATTCATACTTAAGCAATAAATATAAAAATGTCAAGTAGATGATAATCTGCATGAGAAAAACTTTTAAATTGTTATAATCATTATCTTACAGCGATCAGTTTGACACGGACAGGCTCGTTCACTGTAAGATGTTTCCACTGCATATATGTTACGGCACATTCTTGTTGCATCTCCTACACTTAACCTGGCCACCTCAAATACAATCAATACAAACAATCCCTTTTGTGTATTTTTACCTTAGATATTTTGCACAATTAACCAATCAATATTTATCCATTTTAGCCTTTGGATGAAGCTAATCTTGCTGACCTGAAAGTAGCTCTCAAGGGCTTTCTTCAGAAGGGTGAAAGCATCAAGCTGGAAACAAAGGTATGGTATTAATGCATGATCCCAGAAACATACAAATGAACGTCTTGCAGGTGGTGAAAAGTATTTTCAACTGATGTCTCCTCTTCCCAGTCGGACCCTTCAATCCTGGGTGGCATGATCGTCAGTATCGGAGACAAATACGTGGACATGTCCACCAAAACAAAGATTCAGAAGCTGACCAAGCTCATCAGGGAAACTTAAGTCCTGTGGACTTAATTTTGCAGAAGATCGGAGACGACCATCGGGGGAAACGCTGATAAATGTATATTGCTATCTGTCCTAGCACTGCAGTTGCTCCAGAAACCCCGTGTCTTTACTTAAGTTCTTATGGATGTTAATAAAACCTACAAAAAATGGAGTATGACCTTTTGTCATCATTGTTGTTGTCACTGTGGCACCTGCATGCTCATATTTCCTGTCAATGACCAGTAATAATGATATTGATACATGGTTCAGTTTGTAATTGGAAATTCTGGCCAATCTATTTATTTGCTGAGGTATCATCAGTGTCAGTTCATTATTTTAATTATGTTGCAATTAGAGTTCCATGGTAATAGCGCTCGGATCTTAATGTGTGCGCTATTCAGATTCGCCTTTGTTTAATTTGGCAGAACCACAGATGATCTACGTTTCCTGGAAGCCTTTGTGCGCATGCGTGGTCAGCGCATCCTGTTTTATTAATTTTTTTTTCCAGGCGAAAATGGCTGCCACTCTCATCTAAACCTCTGCTTAAAGGATTAAATGAGCATGAAATAGGCAACCGAAATCGCAGTCCCGCTCCAAAACAACACTGCCGGACGCCAGGGCGCAGTTTGTGCAGCGTCTTCTCAAAGATGTTGTTGCTGCCAGAGAAGGAAAATGTATGCGATCCGAAATTAACCCTTTCCATCTAACATCCACCAACAAATAAGGTACGAACTGTTTATTTCTACGTTCTTAAAATAGTTAAGCATTTCGTAGGGAAACCAACATTTATTTTTGTGCATGCATATTTTTTGTTGCAAACTCCAACTGCAGTTTACCTGGCTTTGTCTTGACATCACTTGTGTTTTGTGTTGCAACGCTAAAAGGCCTGTTGGCTCCACCAAAAGTAAGCTACTAAAAATGCTTCTGTGGGTTGTGTTAGTCTGGGTGCACGTGTGCATGTGTAGGTTTTCCACCTAATGTTTATATTTCTCTGCACTCCAACAGAAAATGATGCATCAAGTGACCAGCAGCAACAGTGACTATTGTATGAGTGGGCTGGCAGAGGACTGTCACCCAGCCAGCCACTTTGATTTATGTAGCACACAGTCCAACAAATTCTATCCCTCTCCGACGGCCCCTGGTTTGCAGCTGTCCCTTGCAGGCCTTGCCCCTTTGCCACAGGGCATGCACAAAGCCATGGTATGTCAAGTGCAAGACACCCAGAACGACTTCCAGCCTCAGACAGTGAGAATCAGGGGCAGTGAGGCTGCAGGGCCTGATGGTTCCAAGAAGAAGAAGGGCATAGTGAAGTCAGGGCGGAGAGGGAGGCCATCAGGGACCACAAAGTCAGCTGGTTACCGTACAAGTACTGGACGTCCACTCGGGACAACCCGAGCAGCTGGGTTCAAAACCAGCCCAGGGAGGCCCCTAGGCACCACCAAAGCAGCAGGATATAAGGTCAGCCCTGGCAGGCCCCCCGGCAGCATCAAGAGCCTAGCTCGGCTCAAGAAGCTGGAGTTTGGTTGCGACAGTGCCAAGAAACTTGACTTTAACAACTGCGGTGGTCCCAAGAAACTGGACTTCACTAGCTGTGATGTTCCACCTTTTCCATACGCCATGATGGAGAAAAGACCCCTGTGTGAGCCCGGTGGCAAGGTGGATGAAACCAGCGAATAGTTCTGTCTAATACTTCAAAAACATTTGAGTGCATGAAAAAGAAGATGCTTCAGAAAACATTTCTCTCAAAAGGAAGGAACTTTTTGCCATTTAGGAATGGCTCTGACTGAGTGTTTGTACAGTGTTTGACATTGTCTTCATCCTCTCATAATAAATGACTGACTTAGAAAGAAGTATGTTACTCCAGTTTGGCAGAGATGCATGCGTATGAACTAATCACACCAGATAGTATAGGCAAAACATGTATTTATCAGTTTGTGGTTCAAACCTCACTAGAGAATGAATCTTTTTTTTCCTCCTCAAGCATTTTGTTCCTGAGTTTCTGCTTTGACATTTCTATGTCCAGGTTCTTGTGACATTTTCTACATTTATAAAAAAAAACAACAACTGCATTTTAGTACAAACAGCCAATCAAATCAGCCTTTTCCTAAGCATAAATACGTGGATGTATAGCTGTCCTTTGTGTGTCGTCCAGTTCAATATGTGTTTTTAATTTTGTGATATTATCCTGCATCATACCTACAACGGGAACACTGCGATACATTTTTTTAATTAGCTCAATCTGGTTAATCTCAGTGCATAATATCCTTTTTCAACACAGTATTTGTTATTTCAGCACTTTGTGAATTTTGATTATGTATTGTAACAGCCTGTTTAGTCCCCCAGACTCACTTGATAAGCACTTCCAGATTTACATGTATGTTATGCTGTTCATTAAGGAAAAAAAAACCAACTTCATGAAACAGAAAAAAATGCTTTGTGGTATATGTAATAAATGCTAATGTGCTGTATGTGAAACCAAAATAAAAGAAATTGTCTTTTCCACTTAAATACAGTATTTCCTGTCAAATGAAAAGCCTGTAATTCCCCCTGTGGACACAAGAGGGCCCGTGTCTCCAGACAATAGTGACCACCTTATAATAATACCTTTATTTACCCCCTCTTTGAATGAAATGACGGCGCACTGATATACATGATGTTACTTTTTGGATGTGATGTCACACAGTGTGATGGCAGAATTGGTTTAAAGGGGTAACAAAGGGATGTGTTTTCATGTAAACGCTAGACAGCTGATCTATCAGGGTGGCTGAATAAGTTAAACCTCGGATCTAAGTAGTGTTTCCAGCGGATCGTTCGCCCAAAATGTTAAAGAAATGAACCGCCCAATGATCTGAACCCACCCTGGTAGTTAAAAACGTGCACACAGAGGTAAGATCCTGTGCTGTCAAGTCCGTCTTTGTTTGATCTTCAAGGACTGGCCCGCTGCAGCGAGCCTATTGTGCGCTCTGAGTTTGTTTATGGATATGAATCAATTTGATCCACAGTGCGAGCACCAAATCCTTATAAGTGTTATGTGAGGGCAACCTGGAAAGCGATCACTAGAGGTTTTTAATCGGAGCAAACCCTTGTTTTATGCGTGCTTACAGCCACAGTCTCCTTTATCTGAGCGCCTAGCGGCCTGTTTCCTCATGTCAGAGGGACTGAGTGTAGAAAGGCAATATGGCGCACGGAGTTTTGGTTTGACCGGAGAGGCCGTGTGCCTGCTAGCACACCGCAATCATGTTGTATCCTCGGTGTCTCTGCGCCACTCTCACACACACAGGCCTGTCAGCAGAGTTCAGCTCAGAGACAATGGGCACAGACGTACATATAAACAGGCCGTCCATTCATTTGTGATTATTATGCCATAAAGCTGCTATTATATCGCTATTAGAAACTTCACCTGGATGTGCAAGCGCGCACGTGCGTGTGTTGTGTACGTGCGTGCCTGTAAGTGTGCGCGTGTGTGTTAGGAGGGTGAGTGTCACGGCCCTATGCAGACGGGGGGTTGGGTAGCAGTGCCGATTGGTTGCTGCTCACCAACACAGTCAGTCTGGGCTTGTTTTAACATAACCGGGGGCACTTCGACAGCAGGCAAAAATCATGTAGTAAATAAGCTGCTGTGGCTGTTTGGGGACCGGTTATGGCACACTGAATTTCGCCGCTGCGTGCTGTTGCAGCGTAATGGAGATTTACTTGTTATTCTGTGTTTAAGGTGACAGTGTTTTTTCAGGGGGGCCGCCGCTGATGAGGCGATGAAGTGCAGAGAATGAGAGCTGTGCCTTGGCCTACTGCTAGTGCTGCTGCAGCTGGGATTGTGCAGATTTCGCCTTCACAAACCGAGAAAAATACTCGCTTTGTGCCACATGATCAAACATCCGCTGTTGGTTTCACACTGACCGACCTCCAAATGGTAAGTTTTTCGCCTTTTTCCACGTGTTGGTAGTGTTGTGAACTTAGTGCCGATCAGCCCTTTTTTTGTGTGTGAGTTAATAGTAGCTTCCTATGTCGGTGTGTGGCTGTAGCTTGTTTGTGTGAGCCACTCACTGATGGCTCAGTGTCACCACCTCTACTAGGCTACAGCCTCATCGCTCCTCCATTGACTGTACTAGTCAGCGATCGCCATGACCCACAACCAGCAGACAAAGCGGTACTATTTTCTGATAGTTTGTGAATGAAATGTGTGGAAGGAGCGGGCCAGCGGTTGTGTTTTGTCTTGTGCAGTCCGACCGGCCTTTAGTATGGAGGCCATGCAATGTCGGCTTATTAGTGTGTGTATGTGTGTATGTGCGCACACAGTTCATGGCTAGTATGCTGCTTTGGAGATTTCTGTTTACTCGATATAAATGTCGCTCTATTTCCGCAGTGTTTATATGTGTCTGACAGCATGTTTCATTGTATTTACAGTACACAACTCTCATTAACCCTCACAGATTATTGTGAGTGAGAAACTTAGATGGCACACTTCCCTCGTTTAACCTGCCTCTTCTTTATCTGACAGGATATAGCCATGACAACATGAATCAGTCATACAGACCGGCTGTTAGGGTAGGCTCAGTGTTTGGCTCAGGCCAGCCAGAGCTGAGGCCCCGCAATGGTCTTGTGAGCACTTCCTATGGAAACCAATGTGGCATTGTGAGACGTGGGCCAGACCAACCGTCAGCCGTGCAACTGCCATCCTCCAGCCTCAAACAGCCAGCTGTACTTGGGTACAATCAACCAGACCGATCTCATTGCTACAGCCCACTGAAAAGACTGCAGGACTATAGCACTGTGGTCAACAGGCCTGACCTAGAAAGGGACCTCCATCCTAGGAACCACTTGCACTGTGCAAGCCCAATCAGCGATGATGATGAGTTTGAGGCACCATCAGTCCAGCTGCCTCCTTCTCCAGGCAATGATGAGATGGAGTCCTTTGAGACTCTGCAGGACGTGAACAGAAATGGCTTCTCCCCTCACAGTCCTGACAGCATGGAGCGCTGCTCTCCCATTCCCAATGGCTGCCTGCATTTTGAGTCCACGCTGTTTGACAGCAGTGGCATCAAGGAGGAGGACGGGGAGGACAGTAGCAGTGAGGACATGGCGCCTTTTCACCACCCCCCAAAGTTGAGCCAGGACCGAACTGTGACTGCTTGTGAGACTACGAGCAGCTCAGGGGTGGATAAAAGAACATATAAACCTACTGTCTTTAACCTGATGTCCAAAACTATATCCGAACTCAACCCTACACTAAGCCCCAGTGCACTGCCAGAAATCACAATGAGAGATGGGTGGAGCTTGGGTGAGGAGTCAGACAGTGATGGTGAACTTACTTCTCCTGTTGACCTTGAACTGATTTCACCAGCTGGCACCAACTCTAACGTGAGTCTGAAACACCTGACATGCTTACTTTAACTTTACCTCTGTACAACCAAGGCTACACGTTGGTGTCAATGTTTATCTTGGTTGCGTATATTCACTAAGATAGGCAGAATGAGTGCCCATGTGTTGAAGTGATAATTACTATTTAATTGTATCCTGACCACCTTTTTGTTGTTTTGTTGAAGTGGAAGAGTCAAATGGCATAAAACAGATTACAACACTGTTGTCTAGTGGTCAAGAATTTTAACATAAAATGAACCACCGCCGCAAATCTTTTCAAGTTGATTATTAAATAACAATCGATACAGTGTTTTTGAAAATTGATGGATTGTCTCAAATATAATATTGTAATGTTCACATGTATTGATATTCTCTTACACTCCTAATATGTCAGGAGCACAGATTTTTAAAATATGTACTCAAAACAACAGATAACAGTTGAATATCAGTGGTAGCACAAGATACAATACAGGTTCCTAGCAGTGTAAATAGTTTAATGGGATGCAAAGGTGGTGCATTCAGAATGTATGAATGAATTTTGATTCAGTACTAAGGATATGACATACATTACTGTTTACTGTATTAGATATTAAAGTAGCTTCAATGTCCTGGTTAGTCCAACAGCCCAAAGAAGAAGCCTCTTCCTGCAGTGAAATACATCGAAGGGGACTTAGTGTGGGCGAAATTTAACAGACGGCCCTGGTGGCCCTGCCACATAACCTGTGACCCAGCCCAGAGGATCTACACTAAGATGAAAGGTAAGGTTTCACTCATAAGGAGAGTAAAGAGAAGAGGTTTGCTCTGAATATGGATTTTAGAACTCCATTGTCAAATTGTTTCTCACAACTTGACTTTTACCTGACAGGTAAACACTAACACAAAGGACTTATACTATGTGTGCGCAAGGTAAAAGTTGACCATTGTTTTTATTTTGTTTCAGTTCCCAGTCCTCGTCCTTGTCGGATGTATTTCCTGAAGACCATTGGGGAGGTTGTAGAATGTTCCTGGGTCCCTGGGAGTGCCATTCTTCCTTTTGAAGGGGGCCATCAGTTTGAAGACCTGCCAGTGCTAAGACGGAGAGGGAAGCAGAAGGAGAAAGACTACAAGTATACGGTAAATTCATGAAATTAAAGGAGACGTACCATATGATGTTATTGTGACCGTTATTTTGAAAGTTATTTCTGTCCTTGGCAGATACCCAAAAGCTTACTGACTGCATGGAAAGTCAGTGTGACAGAAGCTGAGCTTCTGCTCCCAGTTCGACAAAGGAATACTGAAAGCGTGCTTTCAGTATCTGTCAATGGAGAGGAGCGTGTGCCCAGCCCACTCCCTACTGAAAAGCCACAGGAGGCCCCCTCTGTCTCTGTGGATCCTGGTCATCCCCTGTCACCCAATATGGCCCCCAACGGAAATGAGCACGATATCATCAAAAACTCTGCTGCAGTTCAATCCAATAAGAGCAAAGCTTGTAAGAAGAAAAAGAAATGTTTGTCTGACATATTTGACCATATAGTTGGTGGATCAAAGGAATTGTCTACCATCACAAACATGGCAGATCAGTTTCATACAACAACTCGTGCACTGAAAGATGAGCCAAAGGACTCACCTTATGCAGACCTGGATTCTGTTCCAATGCTGCATCGTCCTAAACGCACAGCATTGTCTCCAGTACAGGATACAGACAGGTTTGTCAGAAGAGAACAGGGTTTAACAAAAGCTAAAACCAAGTTTACTGAAAACTTGAACCATTCTACAGATCCTTGTGATTCCTCTTATGATTTAACAAATATATTGACATCTAAAGATACAAAATCTGAACAGAGTTTGGGCAGCTGCAATGAAATGTCACACAGTTCAAATGAAAAGCACTCTATGAGTCTTCCTGCCAGCAGTCGTCTGATGACGAGGGCTCTGAAGGCAGAGGAAGAGACTGATCTCAAAGATGCACTGGCCACAAGCCAAATCTCACATGCCCACGCTGATGAATGTCCTGATAATACACCTACTGATGCACCCATCAAAACGGAAAGGTCTCCTAACTGGGAATCACTCAGAAATGCATCATCCTCTACAAATCACAGCTCTCTGAAACGGCGTGCAAGGAAGCCTGATAAGAAATACATTCGTAATGGCTCATTGATGAAATCTAAGTGTGTGGACTCAAGTGCACCCTCTGTGCAACCAGTTAAGGTCAAGACAGAAAACCCAGATCTGTCATTTTCAACTTCCCCATCCTCATCTCTGTCTCCAATGGATGCTTTCCAGGATGTCAAGGAACTAATGTTTAAATCTCTTGTGAAGGAAGACAGCAGTGACTCTGAGTTGGCTGCATTTCGACCTGATTCCAATTATAAATTCAGTACCTTCCTGATGCTCCTGAAAGACATGCATGATACCAGAGAACAAGAGGGTAAACCTTTGACTCTCCCGCCATCTCCAGTCCTGATCAAGGAGGAACCTCTGGTCATACCTACTTCTACAGGAGGAGACCCGCTGAAGGGTTATTGTGATGGTTTTACTCAAGGGATCAAAACAGAGAACAGTCAGTCAGCACCCAGAAACACAGCGGTGAAAAACAAGAACAGGACTAAAGCTATCATGAGAGCTGACACCTACCACTGTGAAGATTTTCCTGGTCACGCTCAGATCGGAAACTCAGACAAGCAGCGTAGAAAACAAAAACTACCTGCTAAACTGAAACTCAGCATACCTGGCCTGTCTTCGGACCTGGCTGACTTGGCTTACGGCAGGGAGTTTGTTAGTGGCCACGCTGACTTAGCAGATCCTGGGTCTTCCCCTCCCGTCGCTGCTGATCCCTCCACCAGCTACCTTGACAAGAACTCAGGATCCACAGTGGCTCCAAAGAAGCGCTGGCAGATGGTCGAAGGGGCTGCTGAGAACAAGGTTGAAGTTGAGGTGTCTGCTGAGATGAATGGGTCTTACACCATGAAAGTATTTCCAGATCTTGATCTGAGACTTGAGAAGCAAGCAGAGAATGACTCACACTTCTCAGAGATGAGCAACACAGCCGGTAAGAACCAAACTGCTGCTGTTCAGTGTGCTCACTAAGATGGTAAAATTGGTAAAAGAGCGATATACTTGTATATATGTGTAAATGTATTTTATGTGTGTTTACACAGGGCAATCAGAAAACAAACGTCTCCGGAAACCGACTAAAAGGCTCCTGGAGTCAACTGAGGAGTATGAACAAATATTTGCCCCAAAAAAGAAATCAAAGAAACACACCTCAGAATCTTCCAAAATGGTGAGATGTCCCTCTGTCTTTGAAAGTTCAAAGTAGCACTTGATGCAATTATAAACAGCTTTTTATTTTTATTCACTTGGTTCTTGAATATTGTGTGTTCAAGAAAAAGATTCAGTATCTGAATGTGCTTTTTGACATATGAAATTCAAAAACTTTATTTCGATCACATAATGCTAGAAAATTGTCTTAGGTTAGGGTCTCACAAACAACATAAAAACATACACCTATCTGAAATTACATTAAAGGTGCAACATTTCCACATCCAAATATCCCGAATGTTTCCAACAGCGCTCAAACACCGAGAAATCTGTTATTTTATTCAAGGTAACAATGCGTTTCATTTTGTAGCCTGTCATTGGCATCATGTCCCCCCCAAACCCTCTTAATTGCTCTAAATTCCATGGAAACAAAAACACCAGACAAGTGGCTCTTGCCAGCCGCCAAGCTAATGCGTAGGGTTACATTATAAGCTTACATAAACACTCAAAACACTCATACACTTATTTTTAGTTTGTTTTGACCATGGTTAGCAGCACGGGGCCACAGCACAAATTAATTTACCACATAATGTTGGCTACAGTAGCTGTATGGGTAGGGTAGCTAGCAAGTTAATGTTACGTTAGCTAACATTACTTGCTGCTATTTCATTAGCATGTTGATATAATGTGAATGAACGTGACTAAGGTAACATGAATAAAACTTAAATGCGTGAGCTTGTCCATGAATGCGATTTCTGCACATTTAAAACAAAACAAAACAAAAAAACACAGGATTCCCACCGGTCCCTGAAATCCTTGAAAGTTTGTGAAATTGAGAGGGGAAAATCAGGTGCTCTTCAAGATGAAAAACAATGACTGGCCAGTTCACTCAGTGTAAAAGTCCATAGTACAAGCAGGCACTCTAAAAATGCATCCAAGGCACTCTGACAGTGTTAAAAATCCTTTATTATTACATGGATAATTGACTCAACTTACGCTAGTGATAAGTTAGCAAGTTAATGTCACGTTAGCTAGCGTTACTTGCTGCTGTTTTATTAGAATGTAGTGATATAAGGTGAATAAACGTGACTAAGGTAACATGAGTAAAACTTTAATGCGTGAACTTATCCATGAACATAATTTCTGCATGTTAAAAAAAAAAGAATCAAGGCCTTGAAGTTTCTTGAAAATAGACATGAGACTTTAAGAGTACTTGAATATTTACATTTTGTACAAAAATAGAAATCGAGGTTCTTGTGAGATTTTTTAAAAATAATGTATGTAAATATGCTACGTCTATCTGCGTGTCTCCTGCAGTTGCTTCACTGTTTCACGCTCCACCTGTCACCTCCTGTGCAGTACAACTTAGAAGTGTTCACACATTCAAGCATCTCTGTCTTTTTTTAGCTGTCGTCTGTGAGTTTCTCTAAAACCTGGTACACTCTCATTATAAAAATTCTCAGGGTTGTAACAGAAATTAACCTTGATGCATGTCTCAAACTATGCCATGCTGAATCCTTGAATTTGAGGGAATTGGGCCTGGAAAGCCCTTGACAATTCCTTGATTTTGATGTGGAGTGGGAATCCAAGCAAACCGTTTCATAAGTAATAGCAGGTGTGCAAAGCTGCATTAAAAATCTCTTAAGTCTATTTGGCCTTGTTAAAATGGATTAAAAAGTTTTTGTAAGATCTCTTTCTGGCCAGAGGTGCTTGTAGCAGCTGCCCTATGGGAGTAGTTGAAAAGAGTAGGGGTGTTTAGGGTCCCAAGTGATGAGGTCTGCCTTTCATTTTACTGCATGACTGTAAAGGTCTGAGAGTTGGGTGGTATCTTTCTATGAACATAAAACTAATCTTTGTACTTTCACAAGACTAAATAAAATCAGTCACGTGTGAAGTAAATTGCTCTGAAATATTTCTATCATATCCTATTATGTCTGTACAAATGGGTATCATTCATCATTTGTGGTCTTCTTGCTAAGTTATCAAGATAACAATGCAAAAACAAATTTTCATCTCTGGAAAATGTAAATTATCATTGAAACTTGATGATTTGGTTGCACGTGTGTACTCAGCAGACGTCAGGGATGACAGCACTCTGTGATGTCAGCACCACATCAGGAATAATTACCTCAGCCTCGTCTCCTGTTGAGCCCGTCCAGGCTCCAGCAGAGCTGGAACAGAGTCCATCTCAGGATGAACTTTCTCCTGTAGCACCCTCGGTATCTCCAGCCACAACACAACCCTCCCTTGATGCAGAGACGGCAGAAGAAACCGATCTACCTCCTGAATCTGGTAAATAAGTGTAGGATTTAGCGGGATGTATTGGCAGGAATGGAATATAATATTCACAACTGTGTTTTTATTAGTATATAATCACCTGAAGAATAGTGGTGTTTTCTTTACCTTACCTTTACATTTTTGTCTTTTTTTTCTGCAGTAGCCCAGAAAAGACAAACCAATCACTAGCTCTAGATAAGGCCATTCACGTTTTTGAGTCGGCCACTGTACACACTTTGCACACATGAGACATTTCAGTTGGATGCAGTCTGTACCCTCACTGCTAGATGCCACCAAATCCTACACACTAGATCTTTAATCCAGTATCAATTATCAGTCTGTGTGATGGAAAGTAATTTTTGTCCCAGAGATGTTATTGTTGGGTTATTTTCACTTTAGATGTGGGGTTATTGGTCCAAGAAAGAAAGAGGCCAAGGAAGCTGTTGCACAGGGTGCTGGAATGTACCATAGAAGAAGTGTCTGTTGCTCATACAAAGAAGAAGGTATGTTGGAATTCAGATGGCGGTGGGGAAGTTCGGGTTTTGGATGAGGAAATGATAAATGTATTTCACAATCTGTTTATAGGAGCCAAAGCGACACAGCGGAGTTACCTCAGAGGCGAAAGTTAAGAAAACTCAGGTATTACAAAAGCACCAAGTTAAAGCAATCATATCATCACTCATATACAACTTAACTGTATGATGCTGACAAATATATTTAAGTACACCTAACACAATGATATCTTCCACTGGATAGGTTGGATCTGTTAAGAAAGAGAAGCCTGTACCCAGCACATTCTCTGCCCATGCTGCCCCCGAGCACTCAGAAAGCAAAGATCTCTCCGTGGTCCTCACTCCAGAAAGGCCTCCCAGCCCTCGAGGATCCAAGACCCCCAAGCAGGAGGTCGAGGCAGACGCCTGCAGCACTGAGGAGAAACAAAATGTACACACTGGAACACTAACTGCCAAACCTGAGGTCTGCGTGTTGTAATGTTCAGCTGTTCCATTAAAGCGGAAAATAATCTGCATCCATGAGTGTAACAGTATCTCTTTCCTCATCTCTGTAGGTGCTGTCTGATAGTTTGAATGACAGCCTCTCTTCTCAAGCAGATGTTAAAGGGAAAATTGGAGCTGCATCCTTAAAGGAGAATGTCTGTCAGGTGAGATCATAACCAGAACGTTTTTTTGGCTCCTGACACATCATTTATTTGTAGAGCCCAGTTCGGACCAAATATTGATGACGAGATGAAGCCATTTTAGAATGTTGCAGAGAAAAGTTTCAGCATTGTGAACTGGTCCGTCTCAGCTCCACTCAAGCCGGCTGACAGTGTGGCCTGCGGCTCAGCTTGTCAAGTTGCCAGCGGCTGGTTTTAGAACGTGAGGCACATCACCTGTTTCAGCAGCCAAAGTCAGCTGGCCAGTTCAGCAGACAGTGCGTTTGCTTGCTGTGTCATCCTTTGATAACAGCCCTCCGTCCCCTCCAAGCCAAAGTCTGTCCCATTTACATCCTTGTGGATGCTGACACATATGCTGGCCTCTGTTCTGACAGTGGGTCACTGCTGCTGCTTGCTGTATGTGCACATGCCACACACACACACACTCAGATTGTTTTGTTTGTTTTTTACCATTTTAATGACTACTATAAATGCAACCACAGCCAGTATCTCACATATTTTAAGAAGCTACAAATTATATTCATCAACAAAATAAGGCAGAAAAGCTGGAAATCGTAACGGACGTACGGAGAGTCATTGCTGTGGAGACCATTCAGACTCTCGTCTAGTCGCATTGGTGTAAACTGGCAGGTTTTCAGAACGTTGCCAACCGGCACATGCAAATAGTTGGAAGTTTCAGCCAGTCTTGTCATGAATCTTTGGTCTGAACTGGGCCTTATAGGTTCAACAGGATAATTAGCATCTTTCTTATTGTGCATGTTTTTGCAGGTGTGTGAGAGGACAGGAGACCTGCTGGTGTGTGACGGCCACTGTTATGGAGCCTTTCACCTGCAGTGTATTGGCCTGTCAGTACCTCCCAAGGGGAAATTCCTCTGTCAAGAATGCAAAGCTGGTGGGTACACGTTGTGTCTGACGCAGGGCTGAATCTGTCATTGATTATAAAAAATATGCCTAATTGTTATTATTACTGTTTGTTGCTTTCAGGTGTCCACACATGCTTTGTGTGTAAGAAGTCTGACAATGGGGTAAAGCGCTGCATAATACCGTTGTGTGGGAAGTTTTACCACACCGACTGTATCTTGGCGTACTCGGCCACCCAACCGCACAACAAAGGCTTCCGCTGCCCTCTGCATGTGTGTCTGTCCTGCCACATCACCAACCCTCTCAACATCTGTAGCTCTAAAGGTAAGCTCCAGTTTTGCCCAGGGGATCTAAAACACATGATGTGATAACTATGACATATTTGACATGGTCCACAAAGATTCATAGCGTCCTATATATCCTGGCTGTCGCCGCCAGTTGTTCAGTCGGGGGGGGGGGGGCACTGCCGAGGTGCCTTTGAGCAACCCCCAGCTTCTTGGGCCGCCTGTTCATGGATATCCCCCTCGTTCTGACATCTCTCCATTAATGCATTTGTATCGATCCTGTGTGTGTACGTGTGTGTATTCCTGGCCTGTGTGTGTAATAAGTAAAAATAACAAGAGAGTGAGGATCAATAAAGCTATGTCTTCGTCTTCATCATCTCAGGAACACCTTTAGGAAATGCATTTCATCTGGCACAAACGTCCACTTGGACTCAGCGATTAACTGATTAGATTTGGTGGTCAAAGCTCAAGGTCACTGTTACCTCACTAAACACATTTTTGGCCATAACTCAAGAATTCATACGCTAATTATAACAAAATTTCACACAAATGGCTAAAATGGTCAAAAAAAGATGAAGTGATGATATTTTATATCCATAAGGTCAAAGGTCAGCTTCACTATGACATGATAATGTTCTGCGAAAAACACTTTTTTGGCCATTATTCAGCATCATAATTCGGGAACAGAGGGGGAAGACATTTGGGCGGATACAGAATTAGTGACTGATATTGAGTGCTTACTTTCAAACTGTGCTGAGTGTACAGATCATCTGTGCTGCCATGTTGGAGTTGTGTGTGAAGCGTTCTAATTCTAGTTATACTAAGAACTGGGCACCACAGGGTCATGTTTCTTATAACTAAGAAAATTGTGCTTTATGGTCCTGAATACACTCGGCAAATTATACTTTAGTCCTGACTTCATTTTTTTACCTGCTTAGCAGGTATGCACGTCACAGTTTTTGTTAATAGTGCCAACTACCTTCATGTCTCTTTGTTCTTTGGCCCATTTCAAAAAAAAAAAATGCTTTCTCCTTCTAATGTTGTGATCAAGTACACTGCCAGAAACAGTGGAAGAGTGTACGAGTTTCATTTTCTGGTATCAGCACACAATCTTCAGCTAGTTCCAGGTCACCTGTTAGTTTGGATAAGCATTGAGTCACTCATTATAACAGGGCTTCAGCTTCATGACTCGAGATACCAGGATTTGTTTTGGAGATTAAACTTTGTTTTTTTTTTTCTTTAATAAAGACCCAATTTCTGGAGCAGTAAGCTGTTTGAGCTATACCCAATATAGTGTCTGAAAGTGATGATTCTTTCATCATGCTCATGAGTCATTAGAAACAGTGCCAGCTGTGTAAGATGCTTTGCTCATATAACATCCTTTAAACAGCACCTGATGCTACAAACAGTGTGTGCCCTCAAGGATTTTGGCAGTTTGGCCTCACTCCAAAAACACTTGCTGTAAGTGATAATAGTCTATGTGCAGTATGATAGTATTACCCATAAGCATAATGTGCAATATAGCATGTGGGCATATGTGCAGTGTTTTGTTTTACATGCTCTTTACTTCCTTTTCATAGCTTATTTTATTTACCTTAGTTTGTAATCATGTTGTTGTTTTTTTGTTTGGCTCTTTTGCACCGGTGAGGATAGCCACCCAGTTTTGTTCTATCCATCTATCTATCTATCTATCTATCCATGAGCACTGTATGTCATGAGGATATTGTTACAAAACTTAAATTAAATGTCCAGATGTGCATGGATTAAGCTGTCTTTGCTCCTCCGTATATTTTTTCCGTAGGCCGGTTGGCTCGATGTGTTCGCTGCCCTGTAGCCTATCATGCCAATGACAACTGTATGGCAGCAGGCAGCCTGGTGCTGGCAAACAACAGCTTCCTCTGTCCAAACCACTTCACTCCCCGCAAAGGCTGCAAGAACCACGAACACATCAACGTTAGCTGGTGCTTTGTCTGCTCCGAGGGTAAGTCTGGCCTCGTTTCACGCTCATTTTAACCTGTCATTGAAACAGCCTTACTGCTGTAATCATGAATAAATTATAATATGCGATTCAGATGTGAAACTGTTAAATAACTTGGATCTGATTTTCCGAACTGTCTCCATGTTTCAAATGGTAATAAAAACCATGAAAGTGGCTTCTCTTGGAAATGCACTGTGCTTCACTCTTCGGGAGAGTGTAATGTGTTGTAAATTAATTTTTATGCCCCATCCTATTTTCCAATTAAACGCTCCCTCTTGGCAAAGTGCTGCGTTTCCTTCCATTTGTATGCTGTCTAATCTGTTAGATCTGCCTATGAAACCAAGTATTAAAAAGCCATGCAACCCTAAAGGAATATGTCTTTACATTACCACATGTTCTGAGTTTAGTGCCATCAGTAAGCACTAACACAGATGATTGAAAATGGGCACAGCCACAGTTGAGTTAATTTGATTTCACTGCTTTATCTCTATGTGTGATAATAGATAAATTGTCTGGTATTTATTTACTGGTTACACCTCACAAATGTGTACAGTTGCCTGATATGTCCCTGTTCTTTCATATTTCATAGACAGATAAATGAATGAGGAGGTATAAACCAAAAAATAAATATAACCTGATCAGTGTGTTTGGCTGTGATTTTGTAGGGGGTAGTCTGCTGTGCTGTGAGGCCTGTCCTGCTGCTTTCCATCGGGAATGTTTGAATATAGAGATGCCTCAGGGCAGCTGGTTCTGTAACGACTGCAAAGCTGGAAAGAGGCCTCGTATCAAGGACATACTGTGGGTCAAATGGGGACGCTACAGGTAAGGTCACAACATTGCCTTCCTCATACACACTGTAGCTTCAAGCTGCAACTAAATGTGCCTGAGGTCAGATTTCTGAAACCTGATCTGACTCTTTAGGTGGTGGCCTGCTGAAGTCTGTCTGGCCAAAGATGTCCCAAATAACATCTTGAGGATGAAGCATGAGGTGGGAGAGTTTCCGGTGCAATTCTTTGGCTCCAAAGATTTTGTGTGGACGTACCAAGCCAGAGTCTTCCCCTACATGGAGGGTGACACTCACAACATAGAGAAGATGGGAAAGGGTGCAGATGCAGTGTACAAAAAGGGTATGTTCTTTTGTCCATTGTTGTATTTTACATTACATCTGTGTTCCAGTTTTTGATATTAAGAAATAAAGTCTTATTTTGGTCATGTTCATGTTTTAATTGTTTGAGTAAAGGTGATTTTTTTGTTTGTTTTGTCTTTATAGCCCTGACTGAAGCAGCAGAACGATTCAGGGAGCTCCAGGCAGAAAAAGAGATGAAGCAGCTTCAGGAGGACAGAAAGAATGACAAGAAACCTCCTCCATACAGGCACATTAAGGTACTGTGTGTCACCACATATCAGAGGTGTCGAAACAAGTCACAAATTTCATCATTTTGAAATCAACAGAATGAAAAAAGACTTGCAACTCTGCTTGGACTCCTTTTAAAACGTTGCAGAGAAAAGTTGTAGCGGTGTTAACTGGCCGTCTGAGCTCAACTCAGGCTGATGGTGTCACCTGCAACTCAACTAGTCAAATCGCCAGCAGCTGGCTTTAGAATGTAAAGCACATCACCTGTTTCAACAGCCAATCAGCTTGTAGTGAGGTCTGCTGGTTAAGTCAAAATGACGGCAGATGGTGTGTTCGCTTGCTGCAGCAGGTGCTACATCCCAGCCGAGCCTCACGGTGTGCTGGTGTTAGACGGTGGGTCACTGTATGTGCTTATGCCCCCTCACACACACACACACACATTCTCATTGATTGTGGAGTATCTATTACAAGTACAGCCCCTCTGATGCTTGTTTTGTTTCTGTTTTTCGCTGTCAGGACCGGATACTGCAGCCAGTATCTCACGATCACTATCCTAATTCATATTATAAGAAGCTACAAATTATATTGGGCCACAAAATAAACCTGAAAAGCTGTTGCATAGAGATGATACACCATCTCATCTAGCTGCATTGCTGTGAACCGTCAAGTTTTTAGAACGTTACAGAACGGTGCAAAGCAAGAAGTCGCGTGTTTCAACTCATCAAATCTTTGGTCTGAACTGAGCTTTAAAGAAATATAGGACAGAAACATGCAATATTTAGTCTGTTGTGGAACAGGTTAACAGTGCTTTGCAGTGTTGGGATAGTTACACAAAAATTGTCAAGTAATTGTAATTTAGCAACAATATATCAGCACAAAATAATGATCACAAGAATCAAGACAGCACTGCGGAAGGCTGTAATTGCCTCAAAATTAAACTGTAGCAATATATAAAGGAGGTTTGGTCTTCCTAATAGTGCATAGTACAAATAATAATTGCCTCAAAATATTATATCAAAAGGCCTAAATAAAAAAATTTGATACTAGCCTTCCTAATGTCATTAGATGATGATAGACTTAGAAAAAAAAATCTGAATGGCATATGAACACATTTAACGGGCCAAACGAACTTACTCAAACTGCCTTTTCACCAAGCCATGGCTTTACAGTGGCCTAGTTGGGCTTATTTGACATGTTTATCACTAAAGCAGTGGTTAAATGTCAAATCATTTTTAGACAACCTCTTCCTCCTCAAAGCCAGCACAAGACTTCCCAGGCTGAAGGGCCTCTCCACGGGCACACTAGATGGCGTTGCTGTCGGCACATATGATGATTTTTCTTTATCCGCCTGTCATGCAAAGAAGAACTTATGCAACTTAAGTAACAACATAATTATTTGATTAGTAACTGTAATGTGATTACTTGATTTAGAACAGTAACACGTTGCATTACTGCGTTACAGTCAAATGTAATGTGTTTACATACGTGTAGCGTGTTACTTTGAAACACCGGTGCTATATACGTTACGTCAAAGTGCAATGTCAGCACTTCTTTTTTTTTTTTTAATGGTAATGGTCGTTTGCTGTTGTTTTAATAAATAATTACAAATTTCCTGTTGTTAAAATGGCGCATTATGACTTGTTTAGGACTTGAAACTTAAAGTTAAGGACTTGAGTGCAGAGACTTGGGACTTGCTTGTGACTTGCCAAACAACAACTTGGTCCCACCTCTTCCACATACTCATTTGTAATTTTCTACCCTGACTAAAGAGCAGTACACTGAGATATACAGCAAAATAAAAAATCACATCCCTGTGTCTGTTTCTCAGGTGAACCGGCCAATTGGGAAGGTGCAGATCGTCACTGCCGACCTGTCAGAGATCCCACGTTGCAACTGTAAGGCATCTGACGAGAACCCCTGCGGCATCGACTCCGAGTGCATTAATCGCATGCTGATGTATGAGTGCCACCCTCAGGTGTGCGCAGCAGGGGAGCGATGTCAGAACCAGGCCTTCACAAAGCGCCAGTACACACCTGTGGAGATCGTCCGGACACTGTCCTGCGGCTGGGGTTTAGTTGGTGTGACGGACATTAAGAAGGTATGTTAGAAGAAATCAGATAATGATACATGTGTGTGACTGTCACACTCACATTTCCCTCTCTTCGTTATTGATACACTCTCTCGTTCTTTGTCTGCTGCTTCTCAGGGAGCCTTTGTGAGTGAATATGTGGGAGAGGTGATCGATGAGGAAGAATGCCGAGCCAGGATCAGACACGCCCAGGAGAACGACATCTGTAACTTCTACATGCTCACACTGGACAAGGTGATTCTGAGCCTAATGACCACAAACACAACTCTCTGTATATGCTACAGTTTAGCAACACACTTGATTCATAATCAGAATCAGACACTTGGTGCAAACCAGTCTGTACTTTGTTGTTCCAGGACCGGATCATTGATGCCGGGCCCAAAGGGAACCAGGCTCGCTTCATGAACCACTGTTGCCAGCCAAACTGTGAGACACAGAAGTGGACTGTGAACGGGGACACCAGGGTGGGACTGTTTGCTCTACAAGACATCCCAAAAGGTTTGAGTAACAGCCTACTTTTCATTTTAATGTTTTGTGTTTGGGATTAGGTATGCAGATTGTTTTGTTAATTTACAACCTACACACACACCGCAGTGTAAATCTAATACATGTACTTTAGGTGTGGAGCTGAACTTCAACTACAACCTGGAGTGTCTTGGCAACGGAAAAACTGTCTGTAAATGTGGAGCACCCAACTGCAGTGGTTTCCTTGGTGTCCGGCCAAAGGTAAGAGCTTTAGTTTGCACTTTTCAGATGATCCTCTGGTCATTCCTGCCAACTTCAGAGGAGTAATCGTCTTTTTCTTGTCCAGAACCAGCCACCAGCCGAGAAACTGAAACTGAAGGAAGGTAAGAGGAAGGTCCCCATGAAGAAGAAGACCAAGCAAGAAGTGACCAAGGAGAGGGAAGATGAGTGCTTCAGCTGTGGTGACGGGGGCCAGATAGTGTCCTGTAAGAAACCGGGTTGCCCAAAGGTCTATCATGCTGACTGTCTCAACCTGGCCAAGAGGCCTGCAGGCAAGTACAGGTGGAGGCCTGTTACTGTTTACTGTTACTGATGACTTAGGGAGCTTTCAGACCTCGAGTTGTCTTGCTTTGGTCTGAATAAGGGACTAATTTTGTCACAAAGTTGCATAATTGCCTAGAGTTGGTTTGTGTTCTCATGGCAGCATTTAGAAGCAGACCAGATCAAATGCCTTGTGTGAGAAAGCTGCTCTTGATTGGTCAGAATTTCCATGCAGGAAAAATCCAGGAAGTAAACAAAACATTGAAGAAGAGTACACTTGCAAGATAAATGTGACACTTTCTAATGTCACAATGGAGAGACAACTACGCAGGTTGATTTTAGCGCTGGTCATCGTGGACTATATTGCTGTCATTGTTCATTTTAGTCAAACCATACAGTTTGAAAACGAGGCGCGGCTCCAACTAGAAAACAATGTTTTAATGCACTGGATGTGCTGAATGTGCACATTAAGGCAGTACAGGAGGAGGTGCACATTAATAATCCTCCAGGACTGTAACATGCTCATGTTTAACCCAAACAATGTGTCATGTGACTGCAGTTGGTTCGGATCGAGGTCGGAACACGTTCTCACCACAAACGAATCGTACCACAGTTTGTTTGTAACCGGACCGAGACCACCTATTCAAAAAGGTCTCAGTCCGGTTGTTTTGGTGCGCACCCGAGTGTGATTGCTGTGTTCACACCTGCCCAAATGAACCTCACTTAGGGGGCAAACGAACTTCGATTGAATCGAACCAAACAGGGCAGGTGTGAAAGAAGCCTTAAAGCCCATATTATACTAAAGAGACACAATATAGTCTTATTTCTTGTGTAGTCAGACTCAGATTAGATTTGAATAGATTTAGAAGAGTTTGGATAAAAAGAATTTTAGTTTGGCTGAGCTAGCGAAAGTTACAGCTCAGCCAAGGAGGACACCATTGAAGTTTCTCTCATGCTGTCAAGAGCATGACCCTCTTGTCAATGCGTAAATTAACGCTTTTGCGTGGTGGTACGATTAGCAGGTGTAGTTCAGTAGAAAAAAAATAGTTCCTACATGAATCTGCTCACATCAAGGTCTGTGGATTATCTTGAGTAACCAGGTCATGATTTCTGGAAAGAGACATTGCTGTTGAGTTTACTTTTTTGGCACTTTGAGCACCACAAGATGAGTGCCATCTAGTTCCATTATATTTGAGAGAAGGCAGACATCTTTACAGCCGATATCTCCAACACTCTGCAACTCACGCACACAAAAAAAATGCAGGAAAAATATGTATTTTTGATTTTGGAGTAAACTGTCCCTTTAATACTTGTGAACATGTATAAAAGTGTCAGATTTTGGTGATGGTAATGGAAAGTTAAGATGTAATTTTTAGGTTGATTGACTAAAAGTGGCCTGAACAAAAACATTTTTAGCGATTATATTTTGGATTAAATGATGACAGGTAGACCAGATTTATCTTTGATAACAGTCTTACTCTATGAGCTTTATAAAAACAGAGCTGTTATGCAAAACTAAGTGATTTATTATATTTGTCAAGCTAAATTTGGTCAAAAAAAGTAACTATTGGCCCCTTCACCTTAAGAAAAAAATCACAAGATATATTTTCTTAAGTTACTAATGATAGTGATCTTGTCTCCAGGGCGATGGGAGTGTCCGTGGCACCAGTGTGACATCTGTGGTAAAGAGGCAGCCTCGTTCTGTGAGATGTGCCCCAGCTCTTACTGTAAGGAGCACCGAGAAGGCATGCTGTTCATCTCCAAGCTGGATGGCAAGCTGTCCTGCAGTGAACACGACCCCTGTGGGCCCGACCCACTGGAGCCAGGGGAGATTCGTGAATATATGCCCAACATGACCTCCATGAGGCCTGGGGCCATGACTGCGCCTGTCACTCTCTCACTGGGCCAAGACTCCAGAGGAGCCACTTCTGCTCCCATCACTCCCCCTGCTGGCGAGGCTGTGTTGGCCAGGCAGGGGCCACCTCCTCGTCTCTACATCAACACAAAGACTTCTACCTCGAGCTTCATCCCCTCCAGCAGGTCTTACCACACAGACAGGACTGAGGGGAAAGGGTTCTCCACTCCTACCTCCTCAAAGGACGAGAGGGAGGACGGGGAGGTGGAGGACGGGGAGGTGTGTGGGCTAGACATGGAAGAAGTAGAAGACGACGACGACGACGACGATGAAGAGGCAGAGGACGACGAGGATGACATGGAGGAGATGGAGATAGTGGAAGATGAGGAGGAGATAGTGGAAGAGGAGGAGGAGGAGCCGCTGTATGGAGGGGATCTGCTGGAGGAAGGTGATGAAGAAGATGAGGAGGAAGACGGAGGGGATGTGTATGACACTTACAGTGATTATGTAGATGAAGATGATGATGGGGAGGTGGAGGGGGAGGACTTGGAGGAGTGTGGGAGAGTGGAGGACGATGACAAGTGACTCAGTCCACCCATTCCTTCGTAACTACTCAGCAGAAACTCTCAATAGACATCCAGAGGACACAACACTTAGTAAGAACTAAGACAGTTTGATATTTTGGTACCTACTTGAACGCGACACTGCCTTCACTTTGGTACCGCGTTGCCTTCTCGTCCCCAGACTGCTGGACTGACGGTGGGGATGTGTACTGGTGCTAAGGCTCAAGGACTGACTCAGTCCTTCTCTTTATACTTCTGTCGATATGTTTGTGTCTGGTGCTGTCATGTTCTTTTGTTTGTTCTCTCAACATTGTTTACATTTTTTGGCCTTTTTTTTTTTTTTTTAAATGTTTGGAATATAAGAAAAAGGGTGAGAAGTTTCACCTTGACCAAACTGTCATCGTAAGGGCATCTTATGTTGTTGTTACTGTCTTAACCTTGTCTTTCTTATTACAAGAGTGATCAAAATAGAGTTCTCACTGGTCCGTGTTGCAGTTAGGCACAACAATACCTGCTTGGTGCTTCTGAGGAATGCAAAAATAAACCCACTGGAGTCATCGAAACTTTAGATGATTCTTCTCACTACAAAAACAGCCTGTTCTTCTGATTTACTGTTTCACAGAGTAATAAAATAATGTCATGACGGTCTACATTCTCTTAATGCATCACAGATATAGCTAACATTTGTTTTGCATCCATCACTTCTGTCCATTCACTAAGTTAGAAAATAAAATCAAACTACTTATTCACTTGGTAGTATTTCATTCCCTTACGGTCACGTCTGGCATGTGAAATCTTGTCAAAAAGAATCAAGGTGATGTGTCACATGGCTGTATTTAAGTAAGCTGCTGCTGCCTGACACATTGTGCACATGTTTGAAAGATAAGCAGGCAAACTCAGCAGTCAGGAGCCATGGAGTATAAAGCTGAAAGACATTTTTAAACCTTAAAAATCATACACAGTTTAAAGAGAGGTTTGACAAATCTGGGGGGACTGTTAGTGAAGGAAATAAATATTTTGTTAAGTCATTTTGATAGGCAGTGGTGCTCCATGTCAGTAGTATTTTCTCTACCATTCATAGCTATAGTAAGCCACAGTGGTTTAGTGGTCAGTTTTTGATGCAGGGAATAGTACTTGGCCCCAGATGTATTGTAGGGTAATTGTATTAAACATATTACAAAGTTAAAGGAACTTGCAACACATAAGCCTGAAAGTTAAATTAAAAACGTCACAAAACAGACGGGTAGACAAGATCCCAACTTGGGGCCTTTATATGAGTTGGTTCTGTGCTTTTGTGTTGCATATTCCTAAACAAAATTTCAATTCATTAGTGCAAACAAGAGGAAACGTAGGAGGCCTGGAGCTTTTGTGGCTCCTTGAGTTCTAGTTGCCTACTTTGCACTGTTGGCAGGTCAATGTGTGTTTGTGCCCCCATTTTATTGGTGTAAATGGAGCATAATTTACATTTCAGAGGCATTGTGGAAAAGTTAAATAATAGCCACCATGTACCACACAGAAAAAGTATGAATAACATTACACAATGATGTAAATAACAGTGTGCAGGTTAATTTATTTGTAACTAGGTAGTTTGCAGTAGATGAGATATCCATCTTGACACATTTTTACAAACAATACAGACATGATAACAGCGCTCAAGGCTACTACAATCACCAAATCACTAAAGTAAAACAAAATAAAGAATGTTAAATGGATAAATAAATGAACGTTGCTTCTATATATGCACTGTGGCTACGACTTGTTCACTGGCTGCTCTAACAAAGCTGTTTTTACACCGCTTTGTCCTGCTGGTGAGGCTGTGCATCGTGATGTGGCCACTAGATGCCGCTCTTTCCAGCAGTGACATCACGTTTATGATTTCACCACCATAGAAGGAGAAATGACGTGACGTCACTGCAGTTGATGTAAAATGGCGACTTTCGTGCGTTAGTCTAAACCTGTCCAAAACATAACGGATAAATTCACACACGGAGCGAGTTGGATAGAAAACTAAGGAAACATCAACCGCTTTGGTATTGTTGGATCTCAATAAGGTAAACAAGTTACCTATTTAAGCAGTTTATAAGAGATAAAAATACTTTTTAAACGTACAAGTCAGTCAGCTGGTAAACAGCTAACGTTGGGTTAGCTAACGTGAGAGTGACGGTAGCTTATGTGTTAACTTTAATAACGTTAACGTTAATTGTCAACTCTCATTCCTGGGTGAGCATTAGCAAGACAGAGGGAACTATACAGGAGTATATTCAAGACAGATATGTTTCCACTGAACTCTTGGCTGTGTCACACGGCTGCACTGAAAGCTTAATAAATTGTATTCCTGTTGGCAGGTACAGCCATGGCCGAGCAGACTAAGGCCAGCACGGAGGGGATCGTGGGCCTGGATGAGCCTAAGAAGATGACCAGGGAGGACTGGAGGAAGAAGAAGGAGCTGGAGGAGCAGAGGAAGCTGGGAAACGCTCCTGCTGAGGTGGACGAGGAGGGGAAGTAAGTTTATGTTTGCACAGAGAGGGACATCAGAGTGTCTGATAAAAAAAGAGCTCCAGCTCTAAAACCTGTTAGTACCTGGGCATTTAAAGGGTCTAACCAGAAGTGTCAAGTGAATTAATACCATTTCTCAAAAGTGTAATCAGTGATTTAGTATTGGAGTTCCATTAGTGTGCAGATATTAGATACCATTTTCATGCTTAAACTTTAATTATTTTATTTAAAAATAAATATAACAAGGCCATAACATGACAGCAACAACTTTTCTTGCCTTGGTTAGTAGCAGAAAACAACAGAATGACTTCAATAAACATCAACAATAAGAGAGAGCAAGAAAGCACTGCAGGTAGCGGTGTATCAATACTGTGGAAAAGGGGAATTTAAATGGTTTCAAATATTCAGAATCTATATGTATCAATAAATACATATTTTTAACAACACTGCTACCTAATATGTTGCACCTCCTTAATCACTGGATATTAATTTTCAATTGATAGCATTAGACATTCCCTGCGTGGAAATGTAACGTTCATTTCACATAGGATTTATCATAATCACTGCAACTGACTTATATTGATAGTGTTCATCATTCAAGTGATAATTATGACAACAGTGTTGCGTGGCTTTGTCTGAGCCTCATATTTACAGACCCAGGGCTGTGTATGAACACTGGAATTTTTTGAAGTGTACTCACAAAACGTACAGCTAGTTTATAGTGAGATTTTCGCTGAATTTGGTAAAAGGTGTGTTGGATTAGAATTGCAGACTCCACCTTTAATAACATGGAAGTTCTTTAAAACTAAACAAACATGGATGCCTCCCAAGCCAAAGTCCATTATTCAAGGATATTACATCCAAATGAATATTTTTGACCCTTGCAAGGCCAGCTCTGCCATCATACAGCCATCTTGAGTTGGTGCACATTGGGGTGTTTCATTACAATACTATATTACATTGATTCCTGGGCAACAATACAATATTTACTGATATCGCAAAGTCTGCCACGATATAATGATTCAGTTTAGCGGCCTGACATTGATGTGAGACAATGTCAACAAATATCCTCATTGTCTTTCTCCTGGCTGCTTACCATTATCTGCCTGGCACTAAGCTGCTAGCTCTGTTTGAGTGTTTAGTAAGGAGGTGTGTTTGGACTGAAATGGTGACACAGACATGATATGGAAAAGTCAGAATAAAGGTTCATCGTAAAGATGATGACATGTATTAATGTTTTCACTTTGCATCGATGATAATGCATTGTTGATCACTGAATCTATATGTCGATCCATATCGGTGTACCATTACACCCCTAGTGATCGCCCACAAGATGTAAACATGGGAATCTTTCTCATCTTTACCACCCTTCCCATCTGACATTGTTACGTTCCTGATTGTTCCCAGAGGATGAGGGGAGTTAAAAATTAGCAAGACAAATGGGAATATATGTATATACAAAAGTTAAGATTTTTTTTTTTTTTTTTTTTTTTTAAATAAAGATGAATGACAAAGCAATTCTAAATCAGCAGGTTACCTTCCAATCCAAATAAAAAGACACAACACAAGCAACATGTTTTAGATTGGATAACCAACTCTGTTACACCACAATTTGAGTATTATCAAACTGCAACCAACACACAGCATTAAAGCTGACAAACTGGCACCAGCTTTTCGTCTCTTCAGGCAAGAATGAGGCAAATTGTCTTCATGTCTGCAGTTTGTAACACAGGCTGTCTGTTATAGGTTTGTAGTCTCCAAGCTGAAGGTGAGATAGTCCTCTAGGTTATTTTCTCTGACATGACAGAGTTCCTCCAAAGCCAAACGTGCCCCTTTTTATCGTCATATTTACAATCAGGCTTCTGTTGTAATATTAACGTGATCAACATGTGCTGCTTCCTTTCTTTTCCAGGGACATTAACCCTCACATCCCACAGTACATTTCATCAGTGCCATGGTACATCGACCCATCCAAAAGACCCACATTAAAGCATCAGAGGCCACAGAGTGAGAAAGAGCCACAATATTCAGCCATTGGAGAGTGGTACAAGAGAGGAGTGCAAGAGGTGAGGGGGACGCCAATGAGCTATCTTCATACAGCCATTACAAATTAACTTAAATGTTGAAAGCTCTTTTTTTTTTCTTCTCCAAACAGACTTCAGTTGTCACAAAATATCGTAAGGGAGCTTGTGAAAACTGTGGTGCCATGACACACAAGAAGAAAGACTGCTTGGAGGTAAAATCGATAAAGCCATCTTTCATCTTCCAGTAGAGATGGACTTTAACCCTTTTCTAATCCATTAAGAGAATATTATATTTGTTACAAATAACCTTAACCTTTGACCTTCACCTTTCCGTCATCAGCGACCCAGAAAGGTTGGTGCGAAATTCACAGGCACCGGCATAGCTCCAGATGAACACAATCAGATAACGCTTGACTTAGACTATGATGGGAAGCGAGATCGCTGGAACGGGTATGATCCTGAGGAACATCAGCGCATCGTGGAAGAGTATGCCAAAGTAGATCTGGTAAGCAGACCAGAAGAGTGTTAAGATTGTTTACTTTATTGAGGAAAAGAAAAACAAACTTTGGTGTCATTATAACTGTGTTGTCTCCTTCTTGTTTACCTCATGAATCTGACTTTTTGTTTCTGACTCTCAGGCCAAGAGGACACTGAAGGCACAGAAGCTTCAGGATGAGTTGGCCTCTGGAAAACTTGACCAAGCTGTAAGTGTCGATATCACAATAACAATGGATTGCACTGCTGTATCATTTAAGAGATAACAGGAAGTCTCTTGTTTAGAAGACTAACATTTAAGTCTTTGAATCATTTCTCTTCAGGAGCGGGAACATGACAGTGAGGATGAGGATGAAGATAAATATGCAGATGACATCGACATGCCTGGTCAGAACTTTGACTCCAAGAGACGAATCACTGTTAGGAATCTGCGTATCAGAGAAGACACGGCCAAAGTAAGAGGCACATCTGGAAACACAGGCCTGTTGCACATGCTCAACTATTTTAGTCCTAGCTGTCTAACTGAGACGATACTTCTACGTACCATGTTTGGTTGCCTATAATGTCCACTGTTCCAGCCTTTGATTTAAGAGAGAGGTGAGGCTCTCTTACTAACTCACAGACACCCAATAATCGGGACTTCTCGTCTGTTTCTCACAGTACTTGAGGAATTTGGATCCGAATTCAGCATATTATGATCCAAAGACTCGAGCTATGAGAGAGAATCCGTATTCCAACACTGGCATGAACCCAGACGAGTAAGTTGTTGCTACTATTTTCCCAATGCCTCAGAAAGTACCATTGCTGACACTGAAATAATTCTTACACTGTTTTGTCTGACAGGGTGGGCTATGCTGGAGACAACTTTGCTCGCTACAGTGGGGACACAATCACCATGGCTCAAACACAGTGTAAGCCAACAGGGTATTTTTCATCCCTGATACTGCAAAATCAGTTATAGGATTTTTTTTGTTTCTCTAACTATTAGGGGTGTAACATTAGACAAAAGTCACAGTTTGGTTTATGCCCCATTTTAGGAGTGATGGTTTGGTGCGAATTCAGTGCAGCGGGATAAAGACAAATGCATACAGATATGTTTGTTTTTTAAAATAATATAGACAGTGGTCAAAGGTTCAAAGAGACAAAATCCTCTAGCTGCGGACTGAGATCGCATTTTGCCCACTGGCAACTTTGCTAAACTATTCTCATATAAAAATAAGAAACATTTCTTTATTAAACTGTGCAAACATTTTGGAAAAAAAACAAATGAAACACATCTTTTATGCCATGAAACTTAAATACTAAAACAAATAGAATGATGAAGAATAAAACTTGTTCATTAGGAGGAGTGTTTCAGTTAGTTTTTCAGTAACCCAAACATTTACCATCCTGGTGATAGGCACAGCTGGGTGATGCCGTCAAATGTGAGTTAGCATGTTGGATGTGTTTCCATTCTCATGCTCCAGAGTCATGAAGAAACACAGACACACCGTCCTCGTCTTATAATGTTACAAAATTCTCTCTCAGTTGCTGTTGTAGCAACAGACTTCATTGTTTCTTTTACGTTCGCCATAGTGTGACCGAGTCCCACGCTAATCCCCTTGTTGTGCTAAGCTTAGCATCTGTTGCTAACGGCGTATGGCTAAAAGTTTGCAGGGAGAACTTGTGCTTGTGAACTTTGGTTCCACATTACGTGCGTTAATCTACATGTTGTATATTCTAGACCGTGACCAGTGTACCGTGACAGTTTGGTACGAATACACAAACTGTTGCAACCCCACCAAGTATTTTTCACTACTGCAGTGATAAGAGAGTTACAGTCTCTGCTGGGATTACTGATACATCAGTGATGTAAAAGCACTGTTGGTGGCATCACAACCTCTATGCTGCAGTTAATTTTTTTGTCAACCAATGTGGCGTTTTACATCACAGCTGTAAATGTGCATGTGCTGTCACAAGTCAAGCGGTTACAGTTGTTGTGTGCCTGAGTCACATGGCCACAAAACCTGATTTGAGCAAGATCAAGAAAGGGAATAATGTACAGATATGAAAAGCAGATGCGAACAATAAATCCAGCATTACCTGAGACTATAACATTGGTGATATTTGGATTGAAGGCTACTCTGAGAAGGTAAAGCCTGCCCCAACTGATGGTTACTACTTTGATGTTGAAAAGTTAAATCCTGTAATGACTTTAAAGATAAACCAAGCAAAATGCAAAATAATCAAGATGGTAAATGTTACGGAAACTGTTCTGATATATCATGATAAATATGAGATGAGACACCAAAAGCAGGATTGATCAGTTTTGTCATGGTTAAATCTGATAAATTCTCTGGACAGACCACACGAATGACATCTCCTCTCAAACAGGTATGTAGCAGGTATTTGTGCTGTACCATGTGAATAATAGTCAATGCTTCATCTTGTGACAGTGTTTGCCTGGGAGGCCTACGAGAGAGGCTCTGAGGTGCATCTGCAGGCCGACCCCACTAAGCTGGAGCTGCTGCACCGGTCCTTCAAGGTCAAGAAGGAGGACTTTAAAGAGAAACAGAGGGACAGCATTCTACACAAGGTACACAGCTGACATCTTTTAAATTTTTTTTAAGCCGTTTATGCGTCTCTTAGCCCCAGATTGATGCATAAGTATTCAAACTGGCTGAATACTTCACTGATGGTGTTTGTGCTTTTGTGTGTGTGACAATCAGTATGGAGGTGAAGAGCACTTGGATGCACCGCCACGGGAGCTGCTCTTGGCTCAGACAGAAGACTACGTGGAGTACTCTCGTCACGGTGCTGTTCTGAAGGGGCTCGAGAAGGCCGTGGCTCGCTCCAAGTACGAGGAGGATGTGCTCATCAACAACCACACTGTAAGGACGGCTGAATACGCTGCGGAAAAACACCTTGCTGTATTTTGTGGCATTTTGTGCTCTAAAACAGTTCTCCTGTCTTTAGTGTATTTGGGGTTCTTACTGGAAGGATGGCCTCTGGGGATACAAGTGCTGTCACTCCATGGTCAAACAGAGTTACTGCACAGGAGAGACTGGAATTGGAATTGTAAGTGAATGTATAAAAGAGTTCAGATGCTCTGTTTGATACACATGGTACATGAGGTTTTTTAGCCTTTGTGACTTACATTCTGTTTTTGTTTCCCTCATAACCTGAAGAACAACTCAGACTGTGTTCCATTCGAAGAGGGACTGAAGGAGCCACAGGAGGAAGAAGAGCCCAAGACGCTGCTGGAAGTAAGTGACACTGAAAAGAACATTTTTAACAGTTCAGGCTGATGATCATATTTGTGTTTTTGCTGGCGGTATAAATGTAGTTCTGATTGTATAGGGGGTGGGAATCTCAAGGCACCTCATGATTCAATTCTGTTTCAGAGGGCTATGATGTGATTATAAAACAATTTTCAATGCACATTGATGCAAAAAATTGTGTATGTGATTTTGTTTTCTCACTGTGTGACAACTTGCTACGTTTACGGCATAAACTTTTTTTTACACAGGGGCCGTGCCATAGGGCCACTTTTAAGTCCCACTCTTTAAGCCTTTGCGTTTTTACACAGAACCAAATGACAGCAGCATCACGCCATCCCAGTGTGTGATTTTAGACCACGTGCTGGCACCACAGGCAAAAGAGGCATGACTAGCGTGACATGTAACACAATAGCTTCTGCCTCTAGCATGAGTGACAGTGCCTTATAAACAGTAACAATGGCATTAACATGGCAATAGCAATCATTTACTGTCCCTATTGTTTGTGGGTTGGCCGATCTCATCTTCTGCTCGGAGGGTCAGGAGCTCCTGGACCTCATTGTCTCCCCAATTTGCGGACACTTTCGGCAGCTGTTCTGCAGTGTATGAACTGCACTGGATTTCCTTATCACAGTGACAACCGGTCTTTCTGTCATTGTTGTCACTGTGCTACATTTCTATCAACTACAACTATCTGGTCACATTGTGATGCATTTAATTGCCGATTTTTTTTTTTTTTTTTTTAAAATTCCTCCACCCATACATTGTATGGTAATCGGGTCACTGTTTTTAATCCCCAGATGCATCGAGAGAAGATGAAAGAGAAGAAGAAGAAAAAGAAGAGCAAGAAGAACAAGAAGCACGGCTCTGACAGCGATTCAGAAGATGAAGAGAAGAAGAAGGAGAAGCTGAAGAAGGTAAAGTTATTTTTGTGCTTTAGATGGCAGAAAGTGGTTCTGTGTTCATCTGTATCTCTGGCGTGGCTGATTTCTTTGTGACTGACCTCCAACCTGCTTCGTGTTCACAGGCACTGGAAGCAGAGGACAAGCGGGCCAAGCATTTTGAGGCAATAATGCAGATAGATGAGAGGAAGAGGCCGTACAACAGCTTGCAGGAAGTAAAGGCGCCCACTGAGGAGGAGATGGAGGCCTTCCGCATGAAACGCTGTCGGCCAGATGATCCCATGGCTTCCTTCCTAGGACAGTGACCTGCTGACTCCTCAAACTCTCCCTAAGGACTCTTACCAGAGCTGCTGCTCAGTGAAAAAAACATTTCTGACCGAAAAACTCAACTTTGATTTTATAAACATACAGCAGAAGGCTTTTGCTTGGTTACTAACGTGGAAGAAACTGTGTACAAGGTTTTGTTAATTTAATTTTTAACTTTATTTTTGCTTTAACATAAAGATGGCGTCAGTAATTCTGGAGAAAGATTGTTGATATTTGATCTAAACACCCAACAGAAACACCCCTCCTGTCAGTGCTCTGTCATTGCTTCTTCAGAGGCATCACTCTGGCTCACACTGCCTTTCTCTCGATACATCCACGACCTTTTCATGTCCTGTGCAGGGGCACCAACACTCATTTGGCTGGAATAGTGTGTATGTCCGTCTGAGCCACCATGAGCCAGGACTGTGTATGAACACCAAAACGTTTTTTTTGTTTTGTTTTGTCTTTTTACAGCATTCCCTCAGGACTGAAAGCTGGAGATATTCACCAAATTTTATAAAAAATGTAATGTATTAGAATAGCTGGCTGCACCTTTAGGCCCTGATCACTCAGAAAGTGTTGTAGTAGCTGGAGGCACCTTTTTGTAATTGTTTTTTAAAAGAATGAAGGTTTTTGCTCGTGTTTTTTACGTTGCGACACACCTTACGTCTGTGCTCTGGGCGCCTGGCATTTTTCCTTTTGGTCATCTTTTTTCCCATTGTCCAATCAGATGATTTTAGGGGTGGGCCTTCTGGTAGTCATGACAACAAGTTAACGGTTGGTAACCAAAGGAGGAGGAACTGGTGGTAGCGGTTGCTAGATACCCAGAGCTATACGGCCTGAGGATAGACAGCAGGTTGTCAAGCTGCCCCTGAGTCATCCTAAAATATGCCTGAAAACGGCCATAATCTTGCCGAAGCTCCTGGACCAACTGGTGGTACTCCCCGTGATCCACCCTCTTTTTTAGGGTCTCATGTACACACACAGATCTCTGTTTCCCTGTGACCGACACACTATCTGCTGACAGCCTCTCACCCTCAACCAGAGCTACAGCAAGGACCCTCTGCATCAACATTTAAGGAACTATATACTAATTACTGGAGGGAAAGAAAAGGTAGATTGATGTCATGGGAAGGTTTGTACAAGGACGTGATGGGGTGGTTGCCTGGCAACATTAAGAAGGCGCCACAAGGTTTTTGTTTTTGTTTTTGTTTTTTTTTTAAATAATTAGTGGCATTCAATATATTTTTTTAAAAAAGGCAGTGCAGTGCCTCTTGCATTTTGCAACCTGCAAAACTCTTCCTGTGTGGTTGGGGCCTTAAACAATTTTAAAGTGTAAATATTACAGCTTTCTTAGGTTTGGGAGCCTCGCTCAGTCTCAGCAGTAATTTGAGAAGCGTAACTTCTTTTAGTGGGATTAATGCATCATTTTTATAATAAAACACTGCGTATTTGTCTGAATACTTTGTCCTGTGTGAAAAGTTTTTATTTTCCATACATCGATCAGCATTAACGTCAACTTTTGTCCCTTGGCCAAATCTAGAAACTCCTGCAGTGTTTTGGAGATTTCTGGCTTTTAGTGATGAATATTTTTCCCCCACTGTCACACAATGTAAATATTATTCCAACTCATTTTCATTGTATGACAGTGACTGTCTACTGTACGGGATGTACAAACTGAATTTTGTGTGATTGCATCTTTTTTGTTGTTGCTAATAGTTTTCCATAGAAACCTGCAACACAACAACCACTTTTGTAATTTCTGTTCACATGTTTCCAGTTAAAGACGAATACAGTAGATCTCTAAACACGAGGCACTGCCTCTCCCAGCAGCTGGAACGTTTTTATTGGTCTCTGGGCTCTTGGCTCTGCATCACAGCAATAAACACAAACACATCTGGTATTATTCACTGTGCATTTTATACACTTCTATACTGCAGACCACCATGTTGTTGTGTCTGGTCTGGCACATTAAAAATCCTTTTCTGGACTATTTAAAATACACAAAGTTGTAACTTGATCATAATTATAAAACCTAGAAGGCTTTGAGCTTTACAATGCATCATGTCTGTTATATAACATCCTATTTTCCCACAGAGTTTGTGAACAAGTGATGCGTCACCACTTCAGCTGTGCACCACTGCTGCACTGACTTGAATGTAATGACATCAGGGTGAAAGTATTCGCTGGCAGTGTAGGCTACTTGCTAAACAGGGCGGATGTTATGGACTATGATTCACTGGGCTGCACATTTCTCTGCAGCTCTTCTCTTGAAGAATGCTATCTCACCCGATTATTGGAAAATCATGTAGGAGAGGTTGTGTAGTCTGGTGCAGAAAAAGGACTTGGATAGAGCTGAAAAATGCCCATGGGTCATAGTTTCTCAACCGGTGAGTTCTTTCGCTCAGTTTTTGAAATGTCCGATACACTCCCTTTGTAAAAACATGCTGTAAGCGACATTCTTTGCTTTGAGTTTTTCGTGCATTGTTGATGTGTCATATTTCTCATTAAGCACTGAGTCATAGCATGAAACTGACCTCATCATTAGGGTAATAACTGTCTTTTCATCTGATTAAAGCTGTAGATAGTTTGCATGTACTCTGACACCACTCTCCAGTACAGTCTTTTGGGCAGATTGAATGTTTTTGGTTGAACTTTGAATCATATGATTGCGACTAACTCACAAAATTAAAACATTTATTGTTTTTCCCCTTCGTCTTCTCGTGGCTCCACAGTGACCATCATGCTCCAGATATGTGTGATGATGTGTTTGCTGTCAGTTGTCTTCTCTCAATCAGCACATTCCTTGCCCAAGAAAGGTCGCAACATCACCATCCACTCCTCACAGCTGGTCTGCAGCATTCCAGGCCCAGCAGGGCCTGCTGGTAACCCCGGAGCCCCTGGATCTCCAGGGGCCATGGGCCCCATGGGGCCCCCAGGGAAGGATGGCCCGGATGGGAAGGATGGAGAGAAGGGACAAAAGGGAGCAGCAGGTAGTTATTGACTTACTCTCTTCTACTGTAATGCCAACCCTTTCTCTTCAGTGTTATGGAGAGCCTGGGCCCTCTTTCACCGCTTAAACATACTTTGTATCGTCCTATCAGCTTGATACTTGATGACATCACAGTTTTATGACAGCTGCTTATAAACATGATTTTAAACTGATGATATGTTGAAGAAATCCACTACAGAGAGACATGACTTCTGTTTGGGCTTTTTGGTTAAATATCTATGATTGATGTTCACAGTAGTTTATACACAGCATCACTTCTCTCCATTCCCAAATCTATATATCCATCAAGTCTATTTGGGTTTCTGTGATTGGAGTTTCAAAACAGATTTTAGGGGTTGTCCATCAGGGAGTTCGACCTCTCTGGTAACCATGAGTGGATTATAAGACAATGAAGGCCCCATCACATCTATAAGAGCAGGACACAAAGTCTTAAAGGACAACTTCGGTATTTTTCAACCTGGGCTCTGTTTCCCCATGCGTATGTGTGCGTATGATTCATGGGTACCACTCGTTCTAAAATTGGTTCCGTATTGAGGCGCGAAACGAGCTAAAACGGTAATGGGGGCAAATGCGTCCCGTATAAAAGTGCTTTTTTTTTGCCACTGACCGGTTCAGATCGCCAGTGCTATCTCTGTATATAGCATATTGTAGTGGCCCTGGGGCAGTGGTGAATGTGAATGAGTGGAGTCAGCTGTCAGTCAGTGTTGGAGCAGAGAGGGGGAGGGCTGCCCCGCTAGGTAATGTACGTGAGTATGTGTGTATGTACCACTCGTTCTAAACCAATTTTAGAACGAGTGGCACCCATGAATCATACGCACACATACACATGGGGAAATAGAGCCCAGGTTGAAAAATACCGAAGTTGTCCTTTAATAGTTGTTTAGCCTCTTTTTGTCATTTTTTGTCTTTGTAGTCGTTACACACCTCTTTGTAGTTCTGAGATTTTTGTGTTTTTTTATGTCTGGTTGTTTTGCCCCTTTTTGTAGCCGTTTTGAATCTCCTTGTAGTTGCTTTCTGTGTCTTTGAAGTCATTTTGTGACTCTTTGTTGCCATTTTGAGTCTGTTTTTGTTCTGAGTCTCTTTGTAGTGGCGTTTTGTCTCTTGTAAGTCAATAGCATCTCTTTGAAGTTGCGCAGTGTCTCTTTGAAGTCATTTTGTGACTCTTTGTAGCCATTTTGAGTCTGTTGTTGTTTTGAGTCTCTTTGTAGTTGCCTTGTTCCTCTTTGTGGTCATTTTGTGTCTCTTTGTAGTTGCTTTGCATCTCTCTTTGAAGTTGCTTGGTGTCTCTCTGAAGTCATTTTGTTCCTCTTTGGAGTTGTTTTCTTCTTCTTTGTAGTTATTTTGAGTCTGTTGTTGTTTTGAGTCTCTTTGGTCAGTGGTGTCTCTTTGAAGTTGCTCTTCATCCCTTTGAAGTCATTTTGTGACTCTTTGTAGCCATTTTGAGTCTGTTGTTTGCCCCTTGTCTTAATCATTGTGAGTCTCTGTCTCTTTGCAGCTGTTTGCATCTCCTTTTAGTGGCTTTGTGTCTCTTTGTAGTAATTCTTCTTTTTGCATCTATTTGTAGTCATTTTATGTATTTTGTGGTCATTTTGAATCCCTGGTCTGGTCAGTACATGTTAATTTGATTGGCATTTTGCAGGTGAAGGCCAGTGGGGCCCCTGACACCTTGGGCCCCTGGGCCTGTGCCTGGTACACACCTTCAGTAATGCATCCATTCTGGTGACCCCAAATATAAGTAACGTTGCAATGTAGGATGATATACTCTACATTTCTTTCGCTGTGAATTTCTTTTGAGCTATTATTTTGAATGTTTGGCCTTTTCCTGCCAAGCTATAAAATTACAAGCATTCTGTCATCATTTTGTCAGGTGATCCAGGGAGGACAGGGAACCAAGGCAAGCCAGGTGTGAAAGGGCGGGAAGGTATCATCGGCAAAGCTGGACCTCGAGGACTGAAGGGGCCGCGAGGAATACCGGGGATAGCTGGGAAACGAGGACAAAAAGGAGAGCCAGGCGACACGGGCCAGCAAGGAGCTCCAGGAGGGTGTAGTTGTGGCAGTGCGGCCCGGTCAGCCTTCTCTGTGGCTGTGACAAAGAGCTACCCTAAAGAACGGATGCCCATCCGCTTCAGCCGGATTCTGCTGAACGAGGGGAATCACTACAACGCCAGCAGCGGGAAGTTTGTCTGTGTTGTCCCCGGGGTCTATTATTTCACATATGATATCACTCTGGCAAATAAGCACCTGGCCATTGGGCTGGTCCACAATGGACAGTACAAGATCAAGACATTTGATGCAAACACAGGGAACCATGATGTAGCGTCTGGTTCTACTGTCCTCCACCTGCAGCAGTCAGACCAGGTCTGGCTGCAGATCTTCTACTCAGAGCAGAACGGACTCTTCTTTGACCCTTTCTGGACAGACAGCACCTTCACTGGCTTTCTTATCTATGCCGACCAGGACTATCTCATTGAGGCTGATAAAAAAGCTAACGCTCAGGATGACAGTCAATCCTGAGATAGATTTTTTTATTTTAGTAACTGGCTAAAGATTGCTCCACAGTGGAAGGCCTCAGTGAATCATTAACATGTTCTGACACCAGGGGGCACACCAGGAAAGACAAGTCTACCACAGTTAGGGAAACACTTGAAACTGTTTGAATCTGAGCCCTGTGTTTTGGCCTCAGTATCCCTAATGGTGCTATGATTCTGACAAGATATTTTAAGATATCTCCAATAAGCAATAAATAAGCAAACAGGTTGCCATAGGTTGTTTTATTTCCATTAATAGAAGGTGGCACACGACCGTCTTCTGAAATGCTGATTTAAAAAAAAAAAAAAAAAATACACAAAGAAAACGTACAATTGAAAGTGAAATTGCTATATTTATTTTACCGTAAAATGCAGGGCCACATACAGCACAATTTGATCTGATGTGGGCCGCACCAATGAAACCATTGCATAATAACCTACAAATATCAACACCTCCAAGTTTGTCCCTATCTTTAGGTGTAATGAAGTACATTCTGAAAACTTTTATCCACTCATAAAACAGCTGATGAACAGCCTGAGATACCTTCAGAAAAATAAGCGAAATTTCACCAATACGTCTCATTACATGTGCATTTTTCCCCATACATTTCAACTCTTGTGTAGTAAGGCTGCCATCACCACACCAAGCTAGTCACTGAGGAAGCAGGTGAAGTCATCCCCTGCCTTTCAAACCATTTACAAATTTTAGCAGTAGTGCTGCAGCATAGTTTTGAGATAGAAGTCTGATACAGATTATTTTGTACTGAAGCTGCTCATGTTCAATATCTTTAAATTTGACCACAGAAAGTATTCATTATTTTTTTTCTCAGAGAATTGTATGCTATTTTACATGAAGTAGGCTACTGGCTATTTTACATGCTCCCGAAACCTGGCATCTCTTATTCTTCACAAGTGCATCAATGTTAGATGTGCAAAGTCATCCAGTGGGCCTGATCTGGCCCAAGGGCCACATGTTTGACACCCTCTAATGAATCTTGAGCACATTAGATGATGTGTGTGTCCCATTTAAAGCTTTTTAAATTCAGTAAAATTAAGAAATTGACTCTGGATAGTTCTACAATTTTTGCAATGCATTAAAAATTAGACTCGACACAACTGATAATAGCTAACATGCCCTTAGCATGCATTACCACAATGTTTCCAAAGTGGGGCTGGTCTAGGGACCATGAGGTGAGAGGGTTCCCTGGATTACCAGTAAATTTGAGAAATAGTTTAATTTCACCCTTGTTTTATTTAGATCAATATGAAACAATGATGGGAAGGATGGAGAGCAGAGACTGAAAAGGGCAAAGAGAACTACTGTGTGTGTGTCTTATATCGCTGTCCTGTCTCTGTAACTCGATTTATTTCCTCATTTGGATATGTTGAACATCACACCTGTGTCCACAGAGTCATGCTCACACAGGCTACATGTCTTAAACTCAGATATAAGTTGGACCCAGGGAAATGTCCCCCTTAAAACAGATTTAGCATTCCAGTGTCAAGCTCTGCATGTACATCATTCTGAGGGGAGATTTCCATCTCATTAGACAGATCAAACATTGCTCATCTCATTGGCTGTTAATGATGGATACAGAAGCACTGTGTGGTGTGGATAAAAAGTAATTTACAGAAGAAATTTAACTGACACTTGTGTCATTTAGATCATTTTAATTGACAACTTTTCATTTAATTCATTATTGTTACAGTAATGTCTTTGATTAGCATTAGCTCATAGCCTGTCCAAAAATTCAGCCAGATTACTTTGAGCCAAGGGCATTTTTATCTGGCGGTTGTCTCTGTACTTCTTCTATGTGAAGCATGGTCCTCTGCGTGTATCAACAGTGTTTGGAGAGTTACATTTGTAATGTAATAAGTTACAGATTGCTTATAACATTGTTAAAAATGTAATAATGTAACTAATTTTATTTAATTACTTAATCAGAGTAATGCAACTTATTACATTAGATTACTTTTTGATTACTTTTCTAAGAAATGTTTTGGTCATGGCAAAAAAAAGCTTCAAAATGTTTGGAAATAGGCTATGCCAAAAGAGGGCGCTCCTACAGGGCTACAAGCTACAAGATGTAACCCCTTTGTAATCACCTATATTTTGATAAGTAAATGTAATTTAAAGAGGAACCTCACTCATTTTCAAATCTGATATATATTATTCCTATGGCCTAAGACAGTCTGAATGTTTAAGTCAACATGAACAACTTTCTCCCAAATCCAAAAGCTAGAATCCTAAAACTCAAATTTGTGATGCCATAGGGTACAAAGTCTGGAGCTGCTCCATAGACAATAAATTGGGAAAAAAATGTTTTAGATGGTGCATTCACATGTACATGAATAACCCCTTTATTAGCAGATTATTGGAGTATCCTGTTCATGTGTTTGACCATTTAAACACCATATTCTGTTTACAGTAACTGGGATAAAACCTTATTCTGTTCATGAGAAACTCAAAAAAGGAAAGTGAAGTCGCTCTCGTCTCCCATTGCTTGCGATCAGGTGGAGGGAGTCAATTCTGGAATGCTCTGTTGGCATTTAATAGCGCTAAACCCGATAAAAGCAAAAGTGGATTTATTTTAAGCCACAGTCACATTAACTGTCCCAGAATGAGAGATGTCAGATGAACGGTTACAAAAATGTGTTTGTCTTGTAAACATCACTGCGCCTGTGCAAATAGAATGTAGTATTCAGTAACAGGGATAGCATTTATCATGTATACAGGGAATATGAATAACTGGATTTCTCTGTGCTCATGAAAACACCATATCTCAAATATGTGCAGGGTTTTAAAAACGAGAAACAAACAAATGTGTGGGTCCACAAAACCAGGCCCCCATTCATTGTCTATGGAGCAGCTCGGGACTTAATAACCTATGACATCACGGATTTGAGACTTATGTCTCTGGTTTCTGGCTTTGAGAGAGAGTAGCTCATGTTCACAAGTACTGATTGAACTTCCTGAGGCTATGGAAAAAACATATTGCAATTCTTAATTTAGGTGATGCTCCCCTTTAATTACATTTTCCCCTCAGTATGTAGGAGATTACAGTTACATTTGTATTGTAATTTAATTAGGCTACGTAACACTGTTGACTTGTCACTCCCCAACACTGTTTATCAATCAGTCAAACGATTTCTCCTCAGGCTTCAAATGAAAACTGAGTTGTACCTAAGCTAAATGAGCTCCAATGAAAAAAATAAGAATAATAAATAATTAAAATGTGTTAATAATAAAAAATAGAATAACATATAATTCACACTGTATTAAAAAAAAGTATTTAAAAAAAAAGGACGGTCTTGTAAACATGTGTTGGTGTTTGTAGTTCTGACACTGACCTCTGAAGGACTACAACTCCCAGACTGGAGAGGCCCTTCACGTCGAGCGCACGAGCCTCGCACCGCAACAGCAGCAGCTGGTGCAGCCGAGGACGTTACTTTGTTACAGCGGAGCTACCGGGGAGAAAACGGCGGAGCCAAATCTCTCGGAAAAGTGTAAACAGTTGGGGGGAAACGGCGCAACCAAACGCCTGTTGCCGGGATTTGGCGATGGCGGCTGTTGTGTGAACTTGCCAGCAGATTTGAACGTTGTCTTTTCGCCGGAAAAAAAGAGGTCTTTCTCAAAGTTGAGCCGAAGAGGAGTTCTCTGGTTCAGGATGTCGGACTGAGACAAAGGGGTCTGGGGGGCATTCCCGTCGGAGCGGTGAGTGGCACATGCAATAACCACCGAGATGAAAAGTTTCCCCGGTGTCTGTCGTGCTTGAGAAACGAGCTGTGTGTGTGTGGAGACGGTTAGTTTCACCGCAGTGTGCTGTTTTTGTGTTTTAAAACGAGGCGAGTGTGTGTGTGTGTGTGTGTGTGTGTGTGAGAGCTCGGTGGGCAGATAACTTGTGTAGCCTCACTGTTGGCCGCTGTCTCGTGGTGCAGACGCGTTTTGAATAATAACCAAAGTGTGAGATTTGCTGGTTATCTGAGGTCAGAGATGAACAACCGTGTGAAAGATGGCGTTAGTGAAAGGCTGCTTTGATTCATTTGACCTGCAGCGTGGTCGAGCGGGTATTTAACCGAGCCATTTAAATTCCCGAGCAGAGAAAATGGCCTATTGCAGGCGAACAGACCTCTGCTGTGGGATTAGCAAGGTGTTCAAAACTTGACTGCATTTCTCATTAAATAAACTTTTTTTACAAGTCAGTGCACACTCAAGCATCTATCTGATTAAATCCTAAAATCATGTCATTGAGAAAATATGTACATTAACTTTTATTCAACTTCACCCTCTCTTGTGTCAGATGGTTTTCTCCTTAAATAACGAGTTTACAAACTACACACATCCTAGTTGTCCTCCTCTCTCTCAGCCCAGCATGCCACTTTTCTGTGTCTGAACCTTGTCTCATTTTGGGCACGTGTGTGTCAGCAGGTAAAACTTGATTCTTGAAGTCTCCTCTGGATGGGAAAGATGGAGAGGGAGTTACAATGGTGGAAAGGACAGCTAGCTGCAGATATCCATCAGTCGCTCCGCATCAAGGTGAGTGTGTTATTATTCAGAGCTGCTTTATTTTGGTGGGAATCTGTAGCCTGTGAGCTAAACCTGTTTGCATTGCGGTTGTTGAGCAAAGCCTGACATTTACATTGAAAAACACCCACACCTATCTAGCTTTTTGATCCCCAAACTACCTCAGAATACAATAATTAGGTAATTAATCACATAGTCAATCAAAAGAAAATGAACCAGCAACATTTTGATAATAGACTAATTGTTTAATTCCTTTTTATAGCAAAAATAGCAACAACCACGTGTATTCTCATGTGGATATTTTCTACTTTTCTCTTTAAACAATCATAATAAGGTAGATGTATTTGTGTCTGACAAAAAAGGACATCACAGTTAAACTTAGCAACAAACTAGCATTTGTAAGACCAAATTATAAATCAATAAGAATTAAGACTATTTGTCGACAATAAAAATATTATTTACACTTAATCAATTAGAGAACCTTTCATTTAGAAACTTTTTTTTTTAATAATTAAATTTTTTATTGTTTTTGGTTAGGGTGGTACATGATGGTTCTAGACGTCAAATGACACATTCAATATTGACTAATTAAAAATAATACAAACAGGATAATAGAGATCCGTACAAGAGTCTCAGCATAAAACAGTCAAAATAATAAAATTAAATTTGAATAAATAAACACATTAAGACTGATAGTGTAAATAATATAAAGGCCTATATATTAATAAAACAAAAAAAAGGTTGGCAGGATAAGACAAAACACTGATCACTAACTAACAACATCACACTTCCAGGCCCCTAGTCCATACATTTATCGACAATGAGCGCACTTATTTGTGGCCTTACAAATAAGACAGGCCTGTGTTGATATTCCACAGCAGCATCCCAGCATATTATACACTGCACAATGTATTAAGAGTTGGGAAGAAAATATAATTACATGGTCCTGTTGTCTATTTAAACATGATCTAAATTAGATTACATGGAGGAGTTAAGGCTCATTAATTGAAAATGTCTTAATTAACCTTGAAACGTGATCATATTTCTTCCCATGTGTCACTTTAATGGAGACATCTGTCACTCGACTGGCATCTTCGGGCTGGGAATCTGCTGCCAGCTTCACGCTGAGGGAGAAGAATACAGATCAGGTTTTAGATATCAGGTGTTTGAGCATACCAGAGATTGTACATAGGGACCGTTGTGGATCAGATGTTTTTAAGCCCTATATGTATGATTCATTCATTTACACAGAGTTTACTCATGCTGGACGGTGTCTGACTCAGAGTGAGACATCAATTAGACTGAAAATCTGCACGCAGAGCTGGAAACTAAACAACACACCCACGCCTTTCTCATATACTATAATGAGAGTCAGTCTAATGTTAGGTTTGATTACCCTTTATCAGCATTTTGGTGAAATCCCAAGCAACAGGCTTACCTCAGTACGTACTGTGTAATGCAATGCCCTCATTGTACATGCTGCAAAGTTACGTATGGTGAATTAAGAAATGCTGAACACTTTTAACAGATTAGAGTCGATTGCTTTATTTAGGCACATGTGTTTTAACTCATGGCAGACCAGCGTCTTGTGATTGTGTAACTCACAGTAAGGGCTGCAACTAACAATTAATTTCATTATCAAGGCATTTATTTTAGTGATTACTAGATTGATTGTAACTGCACGAAGATCTGTTTTCCAGGAAGACAATCTTTTCACTCTTCAAATGAATAACGGCGTAATTTTTCTCTGCTGTGATCTTAGATTTACTTCCTGTCATAACAGCAGAGTGTCCTAAAGTATTTGTATTTAAGGACTGATTCGTTTGAAGCTCTCAGACCCTACTGCGGTTTTATCATTTCAACAAACAATTTCCATAATTACATAATCATCATGAAGTTATTTGTCAAGTAAACATTTCCTAACATTGCATTTTTCTGCTTTTCAAATGTGAAGATTTGCTACATTTCTCTCATTTACGTGGCTGTAATTTAATATGTTGGGTGTTCAACGTCTCTTGGTTGGACAAAAAAGTTAGCCTGTAACCAATGATTTGCGTCACAGATTGTTTTCTCGGTTAATGAGGTCAATCATTTGGTCAATCAAATCATCAGAAATCAGTGGAAAATGACAAAATCTCACAGTGACAATCATGTTTTGTTTAATCTGGCCAACAGTCCAAAATATAAATTATATTGTAAGATCTAGAAAAGCTGCAAATTTTCATTAATCATCAAATTTTTGGGCATTTTTTTCCTTGAAAAATAAATGATTAATAGATCATTGTTGCAGCTCTACAAAAAAGCAATCTGAAGGGTCATCTTTGATTTAATGGACCAAATAATTAATCTGAAAAACAGTTTAAACAGATTAATTGAAATTTCAGGTAATTGTCAGTTGCAGGCCCTGTTATTTTCTGTTTAAGACATCTGTATCTTGACATTTTCATAAAAAAAAAACAGCCTCAAAATGCTTTATAGTGTGCGAAAACTTTTGATGACTGGATGTTTTCGGACGTGGCTAAGCTGAAAGCACAGTAAAATTTGTAATGAAAGGAATGGTGAAATGAGAATCCGAGCTGTGTGTAAAAAAGGCCTTCACGCAGTGTTCAGATTTCCTGCATGGCGCCTGCTCTCCCACAGTCTCATCCAGCCTTAATGACGTTTGCTGCAGCGGTAATGCCCTGATGTGGGAGATAGCTGTGGTGTGTAGCATGTGGCAAATTATCAGACATGCAAATCAGGCACAGGCAGCTGTGGAATCCTTAATTATGGTGCGGGTCCCCCACAAAGGCACCTTCTCCACCCCACATAGATCCCCACACACACACACACACACACAGCCTCTCCAGACTCCAGCAGTCCCCCCCCACCCCCCCCACCCCACTCCCCCACCCCCCCCTTCACATCCACCCCCATTCTCCTGCTGCCCTTGTACCCCCAGACAGACAGATGGACCAGAGGCAGAGGCTGAAGCAGTGGGAGGAGAGGAGCGTTTGGGGAGGACTGGGTGGTATGGTTGGTTGTGGCACCAAGGGTGGAGTGGCTATATGTAGATTTCGGAGGGAGGGGGTGCTGTTTATTTTTAGATACCATTGAATCTGAGAATCATTGTTGTTTTGGCTCAGCTCAAAATAAACACTTGATTTTTTTTTTTTTTTGTATAAACGTGACAGTGCTGATACATTTAGCCCTCGCAGCAGATTGTGTTTTGCAAAGTACTGACTGTAGCATGTGGTACTGTGAGATTCTTTTGAAACACAGAGCTTTAAAGCCACACTGAGCCAACCCTAAGTCAGGGATGTTCCTAAACAACAGTCCCGACATAATGTGGATGTTTTCTGTATTCCCCCTCTCATGTAAGGACCCCTCACTGTGAGATTAATCTACCAATCCTCAATCTCTTATTAAATCCAAATCAGAAGCCCTTGTTTTTACTCCGATTCACAGAGAGCAAAAAACATTTTTGAAAAACAAAACTATCTTTTGATATAAGCAGCTTAAATACAGAGAAGGTATGCGCTGTGGCTTTGTATATCCAGCACTAAATGTTTGTTGTTTCTTACTCTGAGGCAGATATTGAAACTGGAGCCTTGTGCTCTGCTGTTTTCCGTCGCTGATTGCAAAGATGGATTCAATGCTAATGCCCCCGAGTATCTTCCTTCCACTTTGAAACACATGCAGCTAATTGAACATGAATAGGAGATGTGCTAGGGGTGAAACCTAATCCTATCTACAACTCAACCTCTACTGGAGGAACCATGCCCCCCCTCTAACCACACACACACACACACACACACACACACACCCTCAGCCCAGTTCTCAGAGACCCCTGCAATGACCCAAATTAGCTCCTCTTCTCTGCAGCAATGGTGAATTAAATGAAATTGAAATGAGGCTGAAGCATAATCAAGAATTTCTGATGGTAAATGGGGTTTTATTCTTGATACGACTATTTTAGACACGGCTGCTCTCCTGACAGCGGTTTAACCTAGTCAGCAGGAGACATGCACGACTCACTATTATTATGCATATTCTTTACAACCCCCGTGTCTCCACTGCTTCTTCCTGCCCACCCTGCTCCTCTCACCGCCTGTCATTTGCGTCCCCCTTCATCTCTCTTCTCCTCTCCCTCTCCAGGAGCTGAAGCTGCCAGTCTACCGAGCCCATTCTCCGCAGATTGGCATGCGGCGGTACTTTGCGGACTTGTTGGCCATCCTGAGTAATCGCTACCAGCTATGTCCGACAGCACGTCACCTTGCCGTCTACCTGCTGGACTTGTTCATGGACCACTATGATGTTGCTGTCAAGCAGCTCTATGTCATCGCCCTCTCCTGTCTGCTCCTAGCTAGTAAGTCCATTTTCAGCCTTCCACCTTGTCCTCTCAATAAGTTATTTTGCTTGATAAAAACTTTAATTTAAAGACCAACTTCTCATTTTTTGTCTTAAGACTTTAAAAACTTGATTGCTGTAATTTAAATCTACTACAGAGGTAACTTTACTAAGATTAGGTTTCATGTTTCATCTTGAAAACCACTGTGTTTTGACTATTTCTGTGATGCGGAAAAGCTACGTTGTAAATCTTCAGTGCTAAACAAGATACTCTAACTGTGGTTTATGCACAGATGGCAAAAGGTGCAACACTTCCTGCAACAAGGCTAATTTGAGGTGGGCTCAAGAGACCGTGGTGGTGTTTTTTTCTTCCAGCTCCACTTTTCAGGCTGATCTGATAACCGTTGAGTTTACTGTAGCTGCAATGTTGGTTTGACAAAAACAAAGTTTCCATTGTGGTCACATGAGTGAGCCATTGTTTTAGGAGAAACTGTAGGGGACTACGCTTCTGTCCGCAGAACCACTTGTGTGTCTTTGATCCTCGCTGCAGTAACATGTACAGGGCTGCTGCTGTTCCTTTAGGCCATCCAGTCAGTGTGAAATACTGGCACACCTGCCAAGGTCAAAATATCCTCTAATCAAAGGTGTGATTTTCTTTTGAAAATGTGATTTGTTGCAGAGGACTGCTTACCACTGTTCTCACACGAATCCATTTTGTCTCCAGGCTAATTATCTTATGGCACTTTTTAATGTGACCAGCCTTTGTTTTCAGAAGTTTTGATTTTTGGCAATAAGAAAGATTTTGTACACATTTTTAATACCAGTAATGTATTAATTGTACTTACAACTATTTCTTGTGTTGCCAAGCCCTGATATGGCTTTTTCCTCTGTGCCATGCGGCTCCACGTTGTCCTTAAAACTATTATAAACACATGGATGTGTCTTAATGTTTTCTGGGTGACATGTTCCATCATTGCAGCGAACATGGGCTTTGTAGTTTATTTTGAATCAGTCACACATACACTGTCTTGCTGCCATAAATACCGACTTAAGCACCAAATCTGAATTAATCCGCAGCTGAAAATAGTCCCAGACAAATGCACCATTTCCTTCTGTTTAAATGATGTTTGCTAAAATCTACAGCTGCCAGCTGTTTTAGGAAATTACTAAGCAGTTATAAAAAAAAAGTGAAATTACCTTCTTCTTTTTTTTCTATTTACAACTTTGGTAGTAGTGAAATGACTTAGAGCTAACTGGTTAGGGAAGATGGAAAGTAGAGAGATGGACTAAGGAAACGGGATTTGTTAACAAAAATATGTATGTACACCAGCCTTATCCTTTAAATTGCTGTCTTACTGAAGACTTGGCGATTGGACTTAGTGTTGTCACGATACCAAAATCTTTGTTTCCGTACCAATACCAATATGAATTTCGATACTTTTTGATACTCTTCGGTACTTTTCCTAAGGAAAAGTCCTTTTGAATACAAACCTTTAGAACAATAAATAGTAGGGGTGTAACGGTACCAAAAAAATCCTGGTTCAGTAAGTACCTCGGTACGGACGTCACGGTTTGGTAACTCAAATGTTCCACCAAGTTTGTGTTGTCTCGTGTTGTCTCCCTTTGCAAGACAGACTTTCTCTTGTCTTTTTTCATGTGCGCCAGCTGCGAATGTTGATACAGGTGTTGTCATACACACCACTTGCAAATATCTGTGCTCCAATAGGAACAAGAAAGGTGTTTGTGTGCATTATTGAGTAAAATAAATTAACTAAATTAATGAATTGAATCAAGTTCAAAGTACTGGTATTTTCCAAATGCCGTATAGTACCGTTTGGAATACTCTAGTACCGCGGTACTATTTTAGTATCGGTATACCGTGCAACACTAATTGGACTGTACAGATTTTAAACAATCAAGATAAAGCTTTGGATTTTAATTCCTGATTATCTTGTCTTCCTTAGACTGATGACTGGTTGATGCTTCGTGTAGTTGCTTGCTTTTTAAAACCGTCAGTGTTTCTGCAATAATGATAACCAGTAACCAACATGCCCTTCTGTTGTAAAATACAAGATTTTGTCTTTGTGTGTTTTTTTTGTGTGAAGCAGGTATGTTAATCGTCCTTCCCCTGCTGATGCATGGTGCAGGTTGTGTGGTAGTTATTAGTGTCTCTATGTCTGTCTTGTGATTAACAGACTGTGAGGTTTTCTGTACATTAGTGCAGCCCTTGGCATCATGGGTAATTAGACTAATGATGCCGTCAAAGTGGGAGTCTGGAATAGGGCCTGCTCACTTGGGAGGGCTCTGTATGCGTGTGTGTGTGTGTGTGTGTGTGTGTGTGTGTAGTCGCACACAGGCCATCTTTGCAATCAGAGTAGTCTCTGTGGTGGGATAAATTTGAATATGAGACTTGAAAGAGGTTTTATTTAAAAGCAATCTCATGAGAATCCAAGAATAGCTTTGAGAGTTTGCTCATGGAGTGATACAAAAATGATCAAGCCAACCTGGACAGAGGTTCTTCTTCTATTCCCTAATAGATTAATCTGGTTTTCTACTGAATCTTTTGATTGTGGCTCTCAGTTAGTCAGACTCTCTTCTCTCTGCTCTCCTGCCTCTGAGTCCTCCACGACTCCAGGGAGTCTCAGTCATGATTGATGAAGGCTTGAAAGGGCGTTTGATTCAAAGTTGTCTTGGGTTTTTATCTGTCCTGAGGTGCTTTGGAATCTGGCCTAGTTATTGAATGGCCTCCCCAGGTCCCACTGCCTGCCTTTGACAGGCACATACATTGTCTTTCTTTAAATTTTTCTGGCTTCCGCACTCGGTTAATTAATCGCTACCTCTTTTGTGCCTCTCAGCAGTCAACGCTTAATCCTGTTACTCTGTTGTGTGTGTGTTTTTGTGAGTGCATGTGTTTGCTCATGGATGAGCTCCTCTTCATTGGCAGGATTGAGATTATGGTCAGTTTTCAGTGTTATTGACTGTTGGGAGCTTATTTACAGATCACACCTCATTCCTGAGAATCCAATAACTCCATGCTGGGGAATTTAATGTGACTCTCAGATAAGACTATTTATGTATACACTGCATATTTCCTTTTAAAAATCAGTCCACATCCCCAAACTTAAGTTTCTATTGTGTTAAATTCCATGACATCCTGCAGTGATCACATCAGTCTTCCTGGCAGATCTTGGTCCCTTTAGTCAGAGCTCTGCATACTGCAGCTATTTGTTATGGTAAATGACATCATGGACATGGCTCTGCTGCCAGCTAGTATACATTGTCACAGTGTTAACTCTATTTATATATTTAGAGAATGACGTTTGTTGTTTGTGTCTTGATTATGATTATTGGATGCTTGGTGAATTTCTGCAGCAAGTTATTGTTGATTTAATTTATATTGTTCAGTGAACCTGATAGAGCGAAGGGTCTCTGAACAACAAAAAAAGAGCATCCTGTGAATCGCACAAGCAGCTCAGTCATATTGACTACACACCGCACTTAGATAGGCCTAGGAGCCCGAGGGTGGGGAGGATCTGTGTGCTGAGGGGCACCTGCCATATGCTCTCCGAGTCAGGCCTCAAACAAAAGCCCGTCAATGCAAGCAGGACAGCCAGCCAGCCAGCCAGACCCTTCCCATAGAGGGGGAGGGGAGCATAGGCTGAGGGGTGGAGGTTGTTGTGTGTGCAGGTTTTTGTGTGTGTGTGTGTGTGTGTGTGTGTGTGTGTGTGTGTGTGTGTGTAGGGTAGAGGTTTGCTGTAAGCGAAAATTGCTAAATGAGGTGATTGTCGCTGTGGCAACCTTGTGATAAACATATGTTTTTTTTTGTAATTATCTAATTAAGATTCACACTTAAGTCTAATCCATTAGAGAATTTCCCATTGAAAAGGTACTGGTTTAGTGCCACATAACCCTTTAACGGACTCAGGCTCTGGTGGTGTCCTTTTACCTTTCGCTGCCGGCTCTGTTTCCTTTTCGTTCTCTCACCTTGTCAGGGACAGGCACAGCAAGCCAGTCCTGGGACAGGACGGCCAGTAAAAGCAGCACCACATCCCTGGGGGGTTGGGAAACGAGTGGAGCGGTACTTCAAAGGCAGGTTGGCTGCTGATGTTAAACAGGGTAGAAAGGGAGGGAGAGGTGGTGGCCTGCAAAATGGGACATGTTAGAACTGAACCACCCAGCAGGGTGCCCTGAAATGTAGATTAATAGGGAGCCCACTTCCCCCTTTATCCCCCTCTATCCCCTCTCTGAGGTTTGACAATAATTCCTATTGAACTGTTGTCATGTGGGGCTCTCATAATTAAAGAAATTATGTTAAGATGTACCGATGGGTTTGAAAAAGTTAATATTATTCATTGCCATCAGATGTAACCAAAGCACCAGTTCACCTTTTTGTTCACATGGGAGCATGTGTGTAATTGTAACCCACAAGCTTTAGTACAAATGTTAGAATTAAGTCATGTTTCATGTTTTGTTGTGTACTGCCTGGGGCTCTGTTTGCCCACACACTCCCTGTGTCAGCCCTCATCACTGATACTGCAAGGCACTTTACCCCCTCTGTGGACGAATACCCCTAAAACACGCCACACATACTCACACACACATCAATACACAGGACTGGGTTTCTAAGATTCTCCTTGGTCACCCAGGCATTAGCATCAGGGGTCAAGGGTTGGCCTGGGCCTACATTGTGAGAGCTGCCGAGGCCAGGGGTGGCAACATGGAGATTCTGTGATGGAGCTGTGACCAATTTCACACTCCCAATGAAAGATGAACCAGCAAAAAAAAGGAGTTTAAACAGCAGAGGAAATTCCTCCATGGCTGTCAAGTCAAGCAGAAAAAGAAGTAGAGAATGAGGAAGAAAATGAGGATTGGTCAGTGTGTTTTTTTTCCCACTCTATAACTGGCAAGATATTATCAACATTTAATTGAATTTATTTTATTTATAAGGACATCACACTTTAATCAAATCATTAATCAGACATTTCTGTAAAAGTGCCAGTGTTAACCAACTGGCTAATTTTCAACTGCCGTCCTTTGGCAAGATGTTTTAAAACCAGTACATTACACATTAAATGTTAACAGCAGGTAACATGAATAATGTTTTGAAAAATACATTCACATTTTTTATTTTTAAGTATTGGATTAATATGTAGCTCCACAACAGTGAGTCTCATGATGCCAATTTTCTCCCATTTTTCTTCCAATTGTGCGTCTTGAGCTCCTTTCCTACTGCACAAAAAAAAAAAAAAAAATCACTAACACACGCTAACATGTAGCTTTTGTCTTATGAGGTAAAGGTTACAATTGCATTCACTCCCAGGATAAATAACTATGTATGCAATAGTCACGGGTGTTAATGGCTCCATCTCCAATCGGCTCTGATCTGTAGTGATGGAAATACGACACCGGGGTGGATGTGCTAATTTTGGCCCCTTTTCCAGGGAGCTACAAGGACACATCACTACAAATACCTGTCTGTCTCTGTCCAAGCAATGCTCGGACATTGTTCAAATTTAGTTGGCACTGAGTTTGAAGGAGAGACTGAATAGTAAACATAAAAAAGAAGTAACCACTGTATAGTTTTCACTGCCTCCATGCTGCTTTCTACTGTTACTAACCTGTTTTTCGGCATGTTTATTATGTTGAATGTGACACACCAGGGAAAAAAAAGACAAAAAGGCATGTTGCTCTGGTCTACTGGCAATGAGAATGTAGTCTATCACAGTTTTCCCATGTTTTAATAATCTGCATATACCTGCCAATTTTGGTGGAAAAGGCATACAATAGTCTGAAGATATGTGTCACATTTTCTATTAAGAAGATTTCTTCAACACTTGCTAGCCACTGTCTTGTGTTTGGTGGTACTAATCAAAACTGTATGAACTCATAAAATTGATTGTGGTCATCTTTTATTCTCTTAGAGGAGCTTAACTATTTTGAGGACTGATCATAATGTAATAGAATTACATTAAGGCTGCAAAATGAAGAGCATCAGAAACAGAGGCCTTTGTCTCTGCAAGAATACAGCTCTCAGGTTTCCTAACAGCCCCTACTCTAAACCCCTCCCCACCTCCACCTCTTCACCAAACAGCACACCTGGGAGGAGGCCCTCCATCCTCGACTTACCTCTCCCTAACCTCTGCCCTCTGACTTCTCCCTTTTGACTTGACCTTTTCTCATCATCTCCATCACCTGCGGGCACAGTGAGAAAGGATAAGTGTCCCGTAGTTGCAGTGTATGGAAAGGTAGTCTGTGTAGATAAAAAAGAGAGGCTGTTTTTTTTCCCTCTTCATCAGTGTCTCTTCCCTGCTCACTGACTTAAGATAGGATCATTTAGCTGTCTGCATTCCAGGTAGGCTGAACTCACAGGAGAGGAATGCATCGTCTCTCTCAGGCCACATTCACATTGACAACAGTATGAGGGGCTTTATGGTGTTGTTGCTGCAGGGTATCAGTGAGAAGATGAAATACAAATCATGATGTCCAATTTTAATGGCTTATTAAACCCAGACTACGTTTACATGCACAGTAATCTCACGCTAATATTCCAATTTTGATGCAGGTCATTTAAACAGCATATTTCATTGGGGTATTTCAGTATTTCCCTTTTTCCAAATGAGGCATTTTCTGATTGAGACGTGGGATATGCCGGTATTATTCAGAGCGTTCTATGGACATGTATACAGCGCATTCAGAACATGCGTCTCAACTGGGGATTTCGCCACAGTTTGTGACACACGACCTCTTGTCTGTTTCATGCAAAGAAGCAAAGTGTCACAAGTGGCTCCAGCTGTTCCACCTTTACATATTTTGACCTGATAAACAACACGTTTGGTCATGTTGATCAGAATATGCACAGCTGTATGTGAACAGAAATATTATTTTCAGGAGCTGTGTTAACAGCTTAGAAGAAAAATGTTCTTTTTCAAAACAAGGGCAAAAAAAGGATATTTTGTGCAGGTAAACATAGTCATCAATACACTAAACAAGAGTTTATATTTATTTGAGATAGAGTATAAGAGGTAAGGCAAACGATAATATAGCTCAGCACTGCAGGGTATTAATTGGTATGTGCCCTTTCATGTTTTCATCGACCAGTGTATGCCGGTGGATTGAGCTGTGTACCACCTTTTGAAAACCAACCAAAATTTGTCTGTAACATGGAATATTGAAAACTACCTAAGATTACTTAATTTGCCTCTGAGGAAATTTGTCTCGGATATAAAGGCTGCCACATAAAAAATACATAGTGTGGTAACAGACGTAAATGTATGGTACAGGCATAGTGCAGACATAAGGTTTAATCCTTGGTCTGATTTTTAGTCATGTGTGATATTCATGGAGCAGATAATTCCTGATCTTAACTCCGCTAATATTAGCCTGCACTTAGGAAGATATCTTGTACCTTTGTTTGTAATGAGACATTAAATACCAGTTCTTTATACTGTGATACATTTGGCATAATTGGGGGGAAAAGGGTCCTGTATAAAAGATTTATGTTCCAAACTAAAGTATTGATCTGTATTATTTAACCATCAGTACCCAAAGTCGTATTAGCACTAGAGATGAAACCATTGGTGGACTAGTTGATCAACAGAAAATTAATTAGCAGCAGTTTTGATAACAATGTACCAGTGAAGTTTTTAAGCAAAAATGCCAAAAATGAGTTTGTGCTGCTTCTCAAATGTGAGTCTTTAGTGGTTTTCTTAGTCTTTTATGACAATACATTAAATGTGTTTGTGTTTTGGAGTGTTTGTCTGACAATACAAGCAATTTGAAGACGTTGCCTTGGGCTCTGGGAAAATGTGATGAGTTGTTTTCACTTCTCATGATCAAATAAGAAAATTACTGACAGAACAATGCATAATGTATAGAATAGGTAATAGGTAGTTGTAGCCCAAATTGTCACTATCCAACACTGGGTTGTGCTGCAGATAAAGTGGAACCAGAATTAACTATTTTTGCCCTACTGCCCTTTGTTTTGTTTTGTTTTGTTTTGTTTTTTGTTTTGTTTTTTGTTGGAGCCCCCTGTGGCTGCACCCCTGCTGTGCCAAGTCATTGAAATGAATGAGAGCAGTGTTTTGTCATACAGACTGTGACACACACAGGAGTCGGTTCTTTTTACAGTAAGTCAAGCCAGTTTGTGGCTCTAGTCATACTGTACTTCAGTAGGTCCCTCTGAAGTTGCTTTGTATTTTGTTGTCAAAGCTTCCCATGTCTCTGATGTGCCCGGTCACCCACAGTAGCAAACCAGAGGAGTAATCACAGAGCACAATGAGGAGATTGACTTGTGCCGTCTCTCTCTTAAGATCAAAGAGGCTGGGGTTATGTGGAGATTGGAGGCATTGATGGCTTTTTATGGCAGCGTCTGTGTGGACATAGCAGTCTAGCAGCAGACAGAGGCCTGATCCATAGGATATGAGGGTGAGAGAATGGGGCAAGTGTGGACTGGGCTGTGGAACAAGCCCTGGTGGGTGTAAACAGCCCTGTTTCATAGTGCTTCCTGTTCTGGTGGAGAGATCCCATTATTGCCTCTCTGCTAATTACCCTTCTGGCCTGTGTTGGGCTGCAGTTCCCCCACACCCCTCCCCTCATGCTCTCTCAACCATTCCCCCTTTCTTCCTCTCTTCTGCCCTGCTTAATGGCGGGTCGCAACATCAGCGGTAAAACTCGCACTTGTAGGTAGGAAGACGTCCCACTCACTGAGACATGGGCACAAAGAGGTAAATGAGGTCCAGTAAAGGCAGTGCAGACAATTGATGCTTGGAGTATGCACTGTAACCCCTCCTAACTACAGCTTGGAAAAGCCAATAAAGCCCCCTTTTTTGATGTATTGGTTGCTATGGTTGCAGAGGCAAATATTAACCCCAACAGGATGGTTGTTGTAATTCCCAACTGGATGCATATTTTGACAAAGCCAATACATAGTTAAACTAGAAGGACACTCAGAGATCATGGATCTTGTCAAGGCCAATATTCAGGTCCTCTATGATATGCAAATATTCAAGCGCAACCATTACATATGTCTAGATCTATTTCCCAGACTATTAGAATTAAAGGTATACTATACAGGATCAGCGGGTAACCCCAGATTCGCTCTAGCTTGGCGTTTCACCTTGTGATATATTTGTGTTTTTCGGTGCTGTGTCTCTTGGATCCCTGCTGCTTACGGTCTGGCACATGTTTGCTACCTTTTTTTAAAGTCCTGACCTCACCTAGCTCTGTGGGAGTACATGCCCATAAATATCCCAAACACAGAAAATAAGATAATACAGGCAGAGGTCAGAGTCAGCGAGAATGCTTCGACTTACGTAACATCATGAACATGGCAGCTCATTATCAAAAACAGTCGTTAGGAAAAACAACATTCACAAGGATGAAATTCTTACTTGAGTCATATTTAAATTTGCATGTAGAAAAAAAACCTTATCGCACAAACCAGAGTGATTTAGTAACTTCACACTTACACACATGGTATTAACAGTTGTGCTTGTTCTCCCATGAAACCACTGGCCTTGAATGCTCCATAACGACAATGCTTTCTCTGAAGTTTGAGCAACTACATGTGATAAGGAGTCATCGTATTTCTGATATTGTATATGTTTTATCAACGTCAAACTTTACTACCATCTACTGGATTTTAAGATTAATGGCATTTATTCCAACAAGGCCAAATGTCCTATCTCTCAATAGTCCCTTTGATGCTAGCTGTTCATGGCAAGTACTTAAATCCTAGGTCTGTTTTGAGTTTCTATCGCACACAGTACTCTTAATATGTAGCTGGGAGTGTTACCAGATAATAATTGCCACATCAATGCTCCATCCAGCGCTCGCTGTACTTCCTCCTCACCAACGCTGCAGAGGAACATCTGCACCTTGTTGATCCTCTATGGAACAAGGTTGTGCGCCAACATTTTAAGAAGAAAAAAAGAGCAGGCTGAAGTGATCAGAGTCTATTTTAAAACTAGCTAGTTTGTGCATTGATTCCTTGTCGGGTAAGTGTAAATGTTCTCTCTTGACCAATCAACAGATTGCAGTGTTTTTCTGGCTCCGCCTTTTAGTATCAGATCAATGTGCTTGGGGCCTCAACAGAGGTGTGACGAAAAAGCAGGACAGAATAGAGTTGTTCTGATGGTACTGGCCAAAACTCAATGGAAATGCAAGTAACCATTCTATTGTGTATCAGACTGCTTGGTGGAAACGAGGCTTAAGGCACATGCTTTAAAGGGGAACCTGTAGAGTAACCTGACACCTCCTAGCCCTCATTCTTAAAGCTTGAGCAGAGTCACCCCTCTTTATTGGTGACACGGACCACTAAGGCCTCGGGGCTGTTGCCAAGGAGAGGAGGATATCTTGGGATGGGAGGGGGCTCACCATAATGGCACCAGTGTATCGTCTTGTAGGATATGAAATGAATAAGACAGACAGAAATATCAGGATTCAAGTTTTTCATAGAAAGTGTGAGGCTTTTATAAGTGCCCCACACCCTGTAAGCTTATAGTGACGTTTCCCTGTTAGTGTAATAGCTTTATAGCCAGATATTCAGTAATAGTCAGCTTAATTGCTAATGCTTAGCAGGCACTTTAGTTTTGTGGAAGCTGGAGTAAGGCTCTTCAGGGCTGACCATAAACCTGCTACAATTGATACTGTTGATAATATTTATTGTAATACTGAAAGAGAGCAGAGATCTATAATCATCACCACATATAAAGATGACTGGTTTTAACTTTGGCTGAGAACGTGACACCATTTTGTGTTAAAATGTTGCGGCTTGTTTTCTTAAAGCTAGTTCATGTATTTGGGGGAATTTTTTATGAAGATGTAATGACCCTCGAAAGAGATACATTTTTACAAACAGTTGTCTAATTTGATTATCGATGCAATTGTTAGTAAGTGTGACCTCTGTGGCTATGATTTCCAACGAATTAGCTGCAGCTATTATTTTCTTTACTGCTTAAAGCTAGAGTGTGGGACTTTTACGTATGAATGACTGCCTGTTACATTGAAGCCCTTGCCAAATGAGGTCACACAATGCTGATTAAGCCTGTTGGCCCCAGGGAAAGCTTTCTGCATTTTGTAGTATACTTGAGTTGTGGTGTCTGTGGCGACTTTCCTGTGCTGGCACTCCAGAAGTGATGAGTTTTACGTCAACCATCTGGAGCAAAAGTGTGCTGGAAGGGGGGAGAGACCATAGCGACGGTCTTAAGAGGTGCCCTAGAAAAAAATTTGAGTGGATGCAGAGTTGCCGACTAATTTTCTGTTGGTCACTTGACTGGTTATTTTAGCTCTGCATAAAATTACATTTTCACGGGTATGGGTGGTCTGTTGTTACGATGGGACATATCTTGTCACCTCAAACTGTCAGTTATAATAAATTGCATTAGACACTGTTTAGTAACCTTGCTGCATCTCTTCGTTTTTTTCCAGGTAAATTTGAGGAGAAGGAGGACCGGGTTCCCAAACTAGAGCAGCTGAACTCTCTGGGATTTATGTGCAGCCTGAACCTGGTTCTCAACAAGAAGGATCTGATCAAAATGGAGCTTCTGCTGCTTGAGACCTTTGGCTGGAATCTGTGCATGCCCACACCCGCCCACTTTATTGACTACTACCTCCATGCCTCGGTGCAGGAGGGTGACCTGTACAACGGCTGGCCCCTCTCCTCCCTCTCCAAGACGAAGGCCTTCATGGACAAATACACTCACTACTTTCTGGAAGTCTCACTGCAAGGTGGGTTAAGGAGAGAAAACTAAACTGGACTTTCCTTTGTTTGTTCTACAGGTGTTGGACATGAAATTATCAAGCTCGTGGTGCAGGTTTGATCAAATAATTTATTGAACTCTTGTCTCTGGGCTCTTGTAGACCACGCCTTCCTGAGTTTCCGACCATCCCAGGTTGCTGCTGCATGTGTGGCAGCATCACGTATTTGCCTTCAAATTTCCCCAAGCTGGACGACAGCTCTGCATCTACTAACAGGCTATACCTGGGACCACCTCACCCAGTGCATTGAGCTCATGCTGCTGTAAGGAACCCATACACACACACACACACACACATACACGCACATACACATACAAATACACTCAAGTAGAAAGAAAGGTCTAACAGAAAGCCAGGCTGTCAGATGAGCCTCTTGAAGTGTAGTGGGAAACTCAAGGTAGATGACATTAAAGCCCCTGTCTCTCTGTATTTTAGGTTGCCATGGTTTTGGAATATAAGACGCCTGTTGCTTAAACCAGTAGAGGTTTATATATGTTGTTTGTATAATCTGACAAAGCCTGTCTATCTGATAATCCTATCTAATAGCCTCAGTGCTGTGTAAATGGAACGATCACTTCATCTGTGTTTTTTTGCGTGTTTGTTAAATGGAAACGGCCACTCAGCTGTTAGCATAAAGCAGTGACATAGGTTAGACTGCCAACAACAACAACAACAACAACAACAGCAACAACAGGGGGATGTTTTTATTGATACTTAGATTATATTTTGACAGGATCAGCAGCAAAATGTATTTTAGTCCCCTTAATAAAGGAACACAGCAGTATGTCGTTTCGCTTGTGTGCCAGTAAGGGGGTTTAGAAGACTATGGCTAATTTGTAATATCGACAAAGCACACTTCTCATGCAAGGATTGGCTCAGTCATGAAGATGCACATTAGGTGGGCTAGGGTGTTTAAATGTAGCAGCTTCGTCATGCAGATATCTACGTCAGGTCAGATGGGAAAATATTTTCAGAGGGGCTTTGGGAAATGGCATTTTGATGCAAAAACATGGGTACTTTGACTAAAATTTGAATGTTAAATTTAAATACATAAGGAACACTAATTGGATGTTGCAGAAAAAAGTAAAAAAGAAAAGAAAAAATAAATAAATAAATAATGGATCTGCTCTTTAACAACTGTAATTAAGTCGTAGATTTCTTGGCCAGCAGCTGTGTGTGTTTATTTGTCTGCTTCTGTGTAAGTGTAATTGTTTGCACATGTTCACACTAATTGTGTGGGAATGAAAACGATTGGTACAAACCAGTCACTGCCCTGTTAATGGATTTATCTGAGCAGCCATTTTTCCGAGTAGATCTTTTACTCAGGTATGAACACACTTTGCTCTTCCCCTGTATTTTAAGGATGGTGATAGTTTCTAATTTAATAAACTAAATGTTTAAATGCTCATTGTTTTACCTTTTCTTTCTACAGTGCTCATGACAATGACGTCAAGGAGGCCAACAAGACCAAATCCACTCCTCCTCACCGACCGTCCTCTCTGCAGTCTCAGCCTCAGACCTCTCACCTCTCTCCAGTGTCAACCATACAGAGACCAGCCTCCTCCTCCTCCTCCTCCTCCACCTCCTCCACACCACAGCTGCTCTTTCAGCCGGAGAGCTTCCCCCACCTCTCCCAGCATTCCCCGTCCCTGTCCCAGCTGCAGGCGCTAGCTGACTCCCAGGCTTTGGGGCCTGTGGTGAACATGTCTCAGGACTTCCTTCAGAGCCACAGGATGGGTCTCCTAACCGGGGCTCCATCCATGACTCCCGGGGGTGGGTTCCCCTCCTACCCAAGCCTGACTTCTGGACTCCAGCCTGGGGCTCGTGCACTGCCGCTCCAGGGCCCCATTTCTGTACAGATGGCCCTCGCTGGAGAGCCGCGCCACTGTCTGAGCATGGCCTACAGCGGGGGCTACCTGGGCGCCCATCACACTTTCGCAGCGGGCTGCTTTGACAGGTGACGCCAGGAGACGGAGAGGGAACACAAACCCCTGCGGGAGTGCACTGCTATGCTTCCAACCCAATTCCCTACCCCGAAATATCCTTTTCCAGACCTCCTCTCTCTCTCCGTCAGCTCCGCAACACCTTCAGCTTGTCCAACTCCCCCGTCCCTCACACAGAGATGCCTCAAACGCAAGCAGAGGTCCAAAGGCAAGACAGACCCGGTGGAAGTCATCACACTGACGTGACAGATGCTCCACCACTATGACATACTGAGGCATTGCAAAATATTATTGCCATATTTTGAACTGGTTTTATAAATCTGTGTTATTATGAGACTGTCATCACTGTGAATGAGATGAAAGCAGCAGTGTGATCCAACACCCACCTCATTCAGTGCCTGTTCTCAGTTGTGTGATAGCTGAGCCAATTTTAGAAGTGCAGAGAACACAAAGTATCTGTGATAAGGATATCTTGCTGCTTGACATGATTTTTTTTAAGTAACTAATCCCAAATATTGAACACATTTTAGAGAGGAAAAAATTGGCTGGTATTTTTCTTGAGCCACCATCTGAGAGAGATAGAAGACAACATAGCGAGACTGTCACGTGTGTCTCCTGAGTGTCAGCGAGCATTGATCCTGTAGTCTCTGTTTGAGCTGAAGGGCCCCTCTGAGATTTCCTCACCACATAAGCCCTCAGAGGGGACGAAGAATTCCTCGTTTCCAACACAGCAGGTGAAGTCCACAACTGGAACGCGCCCGCAGTGTTTAGTTTTTTTCCTTTCCCCCTCTCGCGTTCCTCGTCATCTCTTCTCTCCCATCTCCAAAGTCGAGCCTTGTGGCAGAGCCGTCGCACACCCGGGTGAAAATGTGTCTCTCTGGCAGCTGCAGGCTTTTGTCATACTAAAGTTTTAATCTCAGTGTCTCCGGCACCACTCAAAGAATTTAACACAAACTGATGTGACTGGACCAGCATGGTGAAGGAGATGTGGACATTGTTAGTGTGTTGTACATATGAATTGCTGCTGCCTTCTTATGAACTGTCGGTTCTGTGTCTGTGTTAATGACTCCAATGTTTACATAAACCACTAAGTATCAGGGACTTGAACAAGATTACTTGAATATGATGCCATTGAAACATGCCATAGCTTTTATTTATGACGACTCATTTACTTTTTTTAAATTTCATTTTTGTTTGATATAGTTGTAGGTTTTTGTACCAATGTAGAAACACACCGTTTATAATTATAGTTTTCTTTGTACCTGTTCATAGAAACTGTTTATTCAGGCTCAGGTTTCAAGGCTAAAACTAGCAGCCTTCCCACGATTCTGTGCTGTTATGCTTTAAAGTGGATGCTACTGCAGCATCTGCGGGGGCTGGAATACTCCCCTTCTTCTTCACTGGACCATACTCTGCTGACAAGTCAGTAACTGAATGCATCAAACCGTCTGTCTGCATTGTGGTGGAACAACCTCGTGGTCACTGGTTTCTCACAACATCTGTGGGCAGTCGATGGTAATTGCTTCCCAGATTTCTAAAGCTGCAATCTTCCACTTCCTGTTAACATATAAACACATCCAGATTCCCGCTGTCGGTCATAAGGATTCCCACTGGTTACCATGGTGATAACTTAAATGACCATGGACCCCGAGTTCCTGGATGTAGTTGACTAAATTAGGGATTAAACAAATGATCATTTTCATTGCAGATTAAAGATCCAGTGTGTACAATTTAGGGGGATATATTGGCAGAAATGGAATATAAATTATTGTGATTCTACCTATAATTGGGAGCTCGTCCTTGTCCACAGAGTCCACCATGTTGCATCGCCATGTTTCTACAGTAGCCCAGAATGGACAAACCAAACAGTGGCTCTAGATGAGGCTATTCACAGCTTTGTTTTTGTGTAGTTAGCAGCCCCTCTGGTGACGAGCAGCGTAGGAAGAACTCAATTTTTTTTTTTTAAACAAGAAACTGCTTCATTCAGTTTTTAATCAGTTTGTTTGGAGAGGAAGAGACCTCTGCAGATAATTCAGCTCACGGTAAAAACCTCCTGTATGTTATCGGATAAAAAAAAAGGTGAGCACACGTTAACAGATGCTGTGCTAGCTAGCGGCCCATCTGCGACATGGTAACAACTGTCAGAGAAACACTGATTAGTAACGTGAAACTGGTCGATTCAGGGTTTTTACTGGTTTTAGTCATCTGGTCTGTTTGTCTTTGAGAGGAAGAGACCCTTGCCGATAACTCTGCTCCTGGTAAAAACCTCCTGAACACTGAAGGAATCCTAACTAGGGGAAGTTTCAGCTGGTTGCAGTCTGCAATCCTCACCACTAGATGTCACTAAATCCCCCTAAATCTTACACACTGGACCTTTGAGGTGTTGATAATTTTCTCTTTTTGTGATATCTAAAAATAAAAAGCCAGAAAATAGTTAACAGTGCCCGTTATAATTTCCCTCAGCTCATGTGATATATTCAGATTGGCTTTTTATATTTGACCAGCAATCCAAAAGCTAAAAATATTCAGTTCGGTATCACTTATGACAAAGAATATCATCAAAGTCTCACATTACAGAATCTCAAACGAGGGAGTTTTTTTGTGGGTATTTTTGCTTGATAAATGATTAAAACCAAAACTTACTACACTGATCTTTGCAGCTCTCCTGTGGACCCCAACTTCTGGCATCATGACTGGATTGAAACTATTTTGCTGTGGCCTTGTTGTGCCTTGTCCATAGCAGCTGCCGTGCTTGAGCTGTGAAGCCTAAATTCATAGTCGGACATGTGCGTTTCTCAGATAACACTACACGAAGCCTTCTGAAACTGCAGCTATTGCAATCAACGATCATTAAACAGCTAGATTTCTGTTTGTTTTCCCACCACTGAAAAGGACATGCCAGTGTGTTTTTTAGTGACGTGTGCTAAGATACTATGCCTTTGTTTGAACTTTTTGTGTACAGTTTTGTTATATTTTTTACATTCCTATTCAGTGTATTTTAGTTAAAGCTTTTTGTGATTCTCCTAAATATTTGTTTTTGCTTCTTTTTTTTTTTTTTTTAAAGAGTTCAACTTGCTTTTTTTCTTCATAATTCATGAGCAACTTCTCACTGAGGTGTCAAAGGTGCAATATGTTGTTTTTTTCTGTTAAAACTGACCACAGCCATCACTGTCTCGTGTACACCACTGGTTCATCTTTTGTAACTTATTTTTGATAATTGTGTGATTTGACTTGCTGTAGCTCGGCCTCCTCTAGAGGGCAGTGGGCTACGAACACAATGAATATGTTGCATATTGCAGCCACCTCCTCTGAGTGATAGATATTACTGAATGCTTTTGTCTTTTAGCTAGAGGTGCATTGCTCCCCTCCCGTGAAAGGTGCTGATGTCACTCACACCAAACAACACTTGTCTAATGTGATAGTAATGGAAACACAAACACCACAAACTTCCAATTTATATTTTTGTATTATTTTGTACCGATTTGTAGTCTTGGTCTGTGTGACACCGAATGGTAGAAGAAATTCTTTTATCATGATGTGCCGCAGAAAAATAAACACACAAATGAACTGGGTTTTTGAGAAATGTGTTTCTTCTGAGGAAGTGTGACTGAAGTGCCTGCAGCTTTTAGGGAAGCTATGGTTTCCACTGAATTGCTCCAGTTGGTTCAGAGGGAACACAACGCAGATGCTCCAGTGATAAGCCCAGCAGGCTTTACACACTGTCCTCCAGCTGTGACCATGTCATTCATTAAAACAATGTAATACTAAACCACACTAAAGCCAGAGGTGAACTTTAACCGAGTACAGTTACTCAAGCTCTGGACTTAAAGGTCCAATGTGTAGGATTTAAAGGGATACGTTGGCCGGAATGGAATATAATATTTATACATAATTATGCTTTCTTCAATTGTTGTGTTTTCGTTATCTTAGAATGAGCCGTTTGTATCTACTTACAGAGTGGGTCCTCATCTACGGAGATCACCATGTTAATCTGCAGCAGCCCAGAACAGATAAACCAAACACCGGCTCTAGATAAGGCTATTGATGTTTGCGTGTCACCCACTGCAGTTCTCTGTCACGCCTGTCAAAGTTTTACTTGGTTGCAATCTGCAACTCTTCCAGCTAGATGCCACTAAATCCTACACACTAGACCTTTAAATACCAGCATCTCCTTGTTCTTCTGCTTTATACCTTCTCTGCTACATTTCAGAAGTCATACTTTTACTCCTCTACATTCACCTAACAGCTGGGGTTACTTTGCAGATTAAATTTGATATATAAAACACAGGAGGGGCTTTAAAATGTGATTTATTTCTCCAGCAGTATATCAGGTTGCTAAACCTAACTTCACCTGCACCAGCTACAGAAGTAACATCTTTATGACAAATGAATGCATGAATAAATAAACCTGGGCCACTCTGCTGTAAAATGAGTACTTACACTTTTTATACTCTAAAGGTATACTGTGCAGGATTGTCCGTTAACATCACCAGCGCGAGCAAAAGAAAGCCAACCCCAGATTCATTCTCATTTTGGCACTGTATTTGTAGTTGTCGTAGCCACCTTTATTTGTGCCCAGGACGGTCCTGAATATTTAAAGCAAAAAAATAAGAAAATAGAGGGCAGAGTCTGCAGATGAATACACCACCACCACACTATGTGGGGGGTCATAACTGATGATTGAGAGGGATTACCTCTATGTGAGTCTATACATTGTTTTATGTGGAAATCCTGCATAGTATGTCTTAAAGCAAAATATGGCTGTGCCTAGCTGAAGCCTCATCATCTCAGCTGTGCGTTTATTATGTACTTCTAAATCCTGCATATTCATTCATTCATTTCCCATAACTACTTATCCTGTTGGGGGTTGCGGTGGGGCTGGAGCCTAACCCAGCTCACATTGGGTGAGGGGCGGGGTACCCCCTGCAGAGGTCGTCAGACTATCACAGGGCTGACACATAGAGACAGACAACCATTCACGCTCACGTTCACAACTATGGGCAATTTAGAGTCACCAGTTAACCTGCATTTCTTTGGACTGTGGGAGGAAGCCGGAGTACCCGGAGAAAACCCATGCTGACTTGGAGAAAACAAGTAAACTCCCTACAGAAGGGTTCAGTTCGATACGCTGTTTCTCTGTTTCCATTGTGAAAAGTTGTGGATGGTGCCAATGTAACTGTTCGTACTGTCCCCATTTTTGGTCCAGGCCTAGGTACCATGTCTGAAGCGATACTTGTGGTTCCAAAGGTACCATACTGAAAGTGTTTAGTGGAAACGGGGCTTTATGAAGTAAAAAATGTGCATACTTTACTGACTGCAGCACACTTTGTATTTGAGGTCAAATCAAAAGCAAATGATTTAATCTCTCATCCCCACACTCGTACGCATGGGTGGAATAGCATATCCATGAGCAGTACTGCTTTTCCAACTGCAGACAAAGTTATCATTCAGCATCTGAGAAACAAGTTCAGTCTCTCTTCTGCTCCTTGACTCCTCCTCCACAGCTCTGTCAGAGCTTTCTATGTTTTATTGCATTTTGATCTATAGAAATCTATTCAGTGATGGAGCTTTCTCTCACACACGACACATTATACTCCAGTATAATGCTTGCAAATTGACCGCCCTTCTCGAGTTGGACACAATTCGGTGGACTGTGGACATTTTTGAGCCTCAGCTCTGTTCTCTCAAACACAGCAGAATATTTATTTTACTGTGAAACTAAGGAGTTCTTTGGTAGTTTTCTCCTGAGTCACAAATCTGGAACATAACCATGTGCAAGTGCTTAACCACATCAGCTGCCACATCTTTAATTAGCATTAAGTTAAACAACAAAAGATTAAAAAAAACCAAACAAATGGAAAGCACAATGTTCTTCCACATAAGCCTGATCAAAATGTAATTAACTTGGCAAACAGATTAAAGAGTAATCAGTGTTTGGTACACTATTCACATTCACATATTTTTAGCAACATTTGGTAAAAAGTGTGTCTTGGTGTCGCGACTGAAAGGAATTTTTGAAGATCTCCCAGCTGTAAGGGGAGGCTGAGGGGGTGGAGACAGGGGAGCAGTGCACCACTTGTGGCTGTCAGTTTGATAATGGATCATTCTCACAGTCTCCCATAAGTTTTTTTTTTTTTGGGGGGGGGGGGGGGCTGCTGGCTTCCTTTTATGTGTCCTCGAGGAGGAATTTGGAAAATGGTTGGTTGGGGCAGAGAGGGCTGCTCACCTTATGGATGTAGTGAGGTCTCAATACATTTGCTTCGAACTTACAATTAAACATTTACTCAGTATTAACACTTGGACAGAGTTCAATCGAGAGGTCAATGGAAGACTTCAGTTTCAACCCATTGTCACATGTAGGATCAATATCACTGCTAATCTTAGCCAACCGAGCTCTGGACCAGTGGGCTGAAGTGACTGTAATGATGAAAATGAAAAATGTTCACGTTTTTGAAAGTGTGTATCTTGTCTTGCTGAACATGTGCAGGAGGCGCCAGTATTATGGAAATGATAGTATGTTTAATAAATATCAGTAATAACTTATTTTACTCTCTTTATTGTGGGTTGAAGTCAATGAAAAAAAGTCCATGAAACTATCAGAAAAAATAATTTCTTTTAAGTGGTTTTGCTGTTTAGGTGATGCTTCTTTTATTCTCAATTAAATATACAACCACGTTTTTCTCCTTATCATCATGACTTTGCCTTTATCTGTCCCCCTCTCTGATTCAGTGACTCAAATTTCAGCTTTGAACATGTCTAGCTTGTATCATTAAAATTCAGTTTTATTCCTCATAAGAACACTTGGCAAAAAAGCTACCGTCCTTCCTTGTAATGTGTCACACTAATTAAAAAGCTCCATAACAGGAACCTGGTGATATGATACCGTAAGTGGGATTTTTCTCTCCATACAACAGCCTCAAAAACGACAGATTCTTTAAGGAGCGAGTCCTCCGTTTTCTCTTTTTCATGGTGAAATGCAGCATATCAAATGCCCAGGATAATGGAGAGGTCCTCTCATTAAGTTTGGGATTATCCAACAGCTTTCCTCCTTTAAAAGAGGCAAATTGCTAAACTGTAAGTATAGCTGAACTGAAGATTTGTGTCTGTAAGATTCTGGTAAAGAAAGGAATAACTGATTATTATTAAAGTCAATATAAATGTGAATTGTGAATATGTGAAATGTGAATATAACATTTTCCATCCATCTTGCAAAAAGCAGAGCCCCACTATCTCAATGCACTGAAATCCCCTCTGGTGTTTGATTAAGGAATTAGAGCGCCTCTTAGTGGTGACAATAGAAAAGTGCATTGTTTTCAGCAGCTGTGTTACAGGGAATCAGTGTCAATGTCAAAATGCACAACAGTTTGTCAACACAGCTGATAGGGACACTTCTCTTCCAAAATACAATAAAATACACTTTATTTATGTAGCACCTTTATAACTATTACTCATTTTTTACTATGTATGTATGTATTATTGTAATTTCTTTCTCCAGGTACTCCAGCTTCCTCCCACAGTCCAAAGACATGCAGGTTAACTGGTGACTCTAAATTGTCCGTAGGTGTGAATGTGAGTGTGAATAGTTGTCTGTCTCTATGTGTCAGCCCTGTGATAGTCTGGCAGCCTGTCCAGGGTGCACTCCGCCTCCCACCCAGTGTCAGCTGGGATAGGCTCCAGCCCCCCCCCTCAAGAGGATAAGTGGTTACGAAAATGGATGGATGGATAATATATCAAATATACTAAAATAGAATAAAATAAAATCATAGAATTGAAAAACAATAAATCATAAAGCCAAGTAAGATTTTAGAAGAGTAAAAGCGTAAAAAGAGAGAGTTTCAGACCTGTTTTAGGAAGTCAGAGCCAGTTTAGGGCTAAAGTGAACAGATATGTTTTTAGCTTTCTTTTTAAAATACTCAGCAATAAAGGTGGTGTGTTTCATAGCCTAACTGACAAAGGCTGCATCCCCGGTCTGCTGTTGCTGGGAACCTCCGATAAACCAGCAGCAGGTGATCGCAGTGTTCTTGGAGGCAAATAGTTAACAAGGGAGTTAGCAATGTAGCTTGGACCCAGCCCATGAAGGGCTTTGTATTCAAGGAGGAGGACCTTAAAATCAATTCTAAATCTAACAGGAAGACAGTGCAGAGCAGCTCAGACTGGCCTGATGTGCAGTGATGTTTTTCAGAAGGCCAGTAAAAAGTGTGTTACAGTAGTCGAGTCGGCTTGAAATAAAGGCATGATTCAGTGTCTCTGCATCTTTTTCATGTTGAAATGGTCGTACCTTGGCTATGTTTCTGAGGTGGAAAAGTCACTTTGTTAATGTGGAATTTGAAGCTTGGATCTGAATCCAGGATCACACCAAGACTTGTTACCTCAGATTCAATCCAGGGAGTTCAATTCCCCAGATTATTAAGCAGCAGTTTTGTCTTCATTTAACTTTAAGAAATTATTGCTCATCCATTTATTTATTGCTGAGAGACAGGTAGTGAAGTGGTTTATGGCTGCAGCACTGTTTGGCTCAGCAGAGATGTACAGTTGCGTATCATCTGCGTAACTATGCAAACAAAGGATTTAAAATGAAGTTCTCTAGACTGGCTTTATGTCTGTGAAACCAAGGTGACCTCTGCACTTGGTCAGCGTAAGAGAAATCCAGTGTAGGCATAGGCTGTCTGGACCAAAACTTCAATTGTAAAAAATGAAGGAACAGTAGTGAAAATTACAGAGGACTGTGAGAGCTGTGCTCCCAAACTTTGGCACAGTGTATGCCAGCTGTCTACACAAGAAGGCATCAGGACGCACCCAGCTCACAGTCCTTTTGTCCTCTTGCCATCAGGGAAGAGTTACAGAGCATCAAAGCCTGAACAAACAGATTGAGGAGCAGCTTTTTCTCCCGGAGCCGGAGCCTCCAGCAACCCCCATTTTTCATCGTATCATTTTACACTTCCAATTTCAAATAATGGAAAAAGGGCAAAGCATGGATGTTAATGAAACTTCAATCAACATTTCATTTTAAGTGCTTTGGTCCTGTTTACATGATTGTGAGTTTCTCAGATGCTCATATACTTGTTAGCTTGATCATCAGACTGAATTGTCATTTGACCTCATAATTTTCTTCACATCATTTCATTTCTTCATCACTATTCTTTCTATTGGCGATTCAGAGGTCTGGAACCAGGCTGTGTATATGTTGCGTCTGAAATCACTAGCTCTTAAATATAATAGCTAATTTACAATACACTGCACCGTGTGCAATTCTGTGTGACGACACAACAAACCTCAATAAATACTCGAAAAAGTTGAACGACACCTATGTCTCAATAAACTCTGTCTCAGTAGTTTTTCTTGGATCTTGAGGTATTGCATTTTATTAGTCTGCACAGGTGTGATATTGTGTTCACCAGGCGCCTCCTGAGGCATTAATCAAATATCTGTTAAAATGTATTCCCCCACCTGAGCCAAGCCGAGCCGAGGCCTGGCCCTGCTCAGCTCCTGAGCCTGCGGCTATTGTTTGGCCCAGTAATGCTGACAAAGGACTGATATCCACAGCAGACTTTTGGTTTCATTTAGTTTATTTGCATTTTAAACAAAAAGACAAACAAGAAATAAGAAGAAGGAAACAGAACAAGATTAAAAAATATAATGACACCTGAGAGAAAAAGAGAATAAGTCCAAACGCTCCAGTGGTCGCTGACATATCATAACCAGTAGGAGTGATGGGCTTAATTATAAAAACAAGATCCACGTTAAGTTCCTTTTTAAAAATGGTTTTGGTCTAATTGTTGAGACCAGACATAAAGATTTCTCTCCGTCATACTGTAATCTGCTGAGTGGCTTTTCCTCACTGTCCCATGCAGAGGACAGAAGAGGGGAAACTGCATGTGCTGTGTCCATTGCATGCTTTGGTATTATATGAAATGTGTAATATTCAACTGTTTGTATCTCACAGGCCTATTTTTGCAGCTTAGATTGTCCAGCATCTGTTTGCACACTTTATCGGCACCTCTGTTCAGTGGATCACCACTAAAGGAGGTCTGTGCAGTGGTTATCAGTACCTTACCTTTCAATATCCGTTTACCTTTTCAGTGTATGATGTTCATGTCCAGTACTGCTACTGGAGGCAACTTGGATTCCTCCTGTGTGACTGCGTCCATCAACCAATCTTTTCTCTTCAGTGAGAGTGAGTGGCAGCTACTGATCATCTGGGGTCTCTCTCAGTGCTGTGATATTTAGTTGAGTTTATTGTGGAGCTGTGAGACTCCCATCCTTCACTGCAGTATTTGGTGTTGGAATGGCGTGTTGGTGGCATGACAGCTGGAGTCACGTGCAGGCTTTTATAGAGGAGGAAACTCAACTTTACAGGTAAAACCACAGATGGTACAGCAGTCTTTACCCGGTGGAACAGACTGATATGGTTACACTCTGTGGGTTTATAGTGCTGATTTTCAGGGAATGTGTGGAGATGACAAACAGCACGGGGAGGCTAATGTTAATGATACTGTAGAAACTAATGATATGTGCTAGATCCATTTGTTGGCTATTTGTACTGTGGATTTCAGTCTGACCATTCAGGTTATGACCACGACCATGACCATAGTCATAACCTATGGTCATGAGCGAAAGACTGAAATTGTGGATACAAGTGGCTGCAATGAGTTTCCTCCGTGGGGTGGCTGGGCTCAGCCTTAGGAGCTCGGACATCCGGAGGGAGCTAGGAGTAGAGCCGCTGCTCCTTCGCGGTGAAAGGAGTCAGTTGAGGTGGTTCGGGCATCTGATCAGGATGCATCCTGGGCGCCTCCTGTTAGAGGTGTTCCGAGCACGTCCCAATGGCAGGAGGCCATGGGGCAGACCCAGAACACGCTGGAAGGATTACATATCTCATCTGGCCTGGGAACGCCTTGGGGTCCTCCAGGAGGAGCTGGAAAGCATTGCTGGGGAGAGGGGCGTCTGGGGTGCTTTGCTTGGCCTGCACCCCCCCGTGACCTGGCCCCGGATAAGCAGGTGAAAATGGATGGATGGACAGTCAGGTGAGACAAAGTGTCGTCATTGCACTTAAGTGTGATTTTGTTGAGAATTCCAAAGTGGATAGTGGAGTGACAAAATAATGGTGGAAAATGTTGTCACATGAGCACACTGAACTATGTCACAGCAAAGTTGGAGATAAAAATCAAACAATATGTGCAAAAGACACAATATTTATTCAGTATACTACGAGGATGATCCAACAGTGAAAGACAAAAGAGAGATAAAGTGTACTGAATCGTGACTTTAGCTTAATGATGTGGCATGGGCGGATTATGAGACAATGGGTCCCTGGGCACAGTCAAAAGAGAAAGGCCCCACCACCTCTCCTTCACAGGAGGAAAACACAATGATTTTACAGTTGTTCAGCTTCTTTTTATTATTGTTTTTGTGTCTCTAGTTGTTATGCATCTCTCTGTGGTTTTGTGTCTCTATGTAGGTTTTTGTATCAGTGGTTATTTTGCCCCTTCTTGTCATTTTGAGCCTCTGTCTATCTTTCTGAAGTAATTTTGTGTCTCTCTGTGACTGTTTTGCCCCTTTTTGTATAGTCATTGTGAGTCTCTTTGTGTCTCTTTGCAGCTGTTTTGCATGTCTTTATAGTTGTTTTATCTTTCTGTGAGGTCATTTTGAGTCTCCTCCTGGTGGGTACATGTTAATTCGAGTGACCTTTTGCAGGTGAAGGGCAGGAGGGCCCCTAACACTTCAAGTAGGTTCAGTAATTCATCCATGCATTGTGTCATATCACTCTCTTTAGGAGAATGAACTGCCTGGGTCTGTTTGCAGAGATGTGTTTACTTCACTTAAGACTTTCCCCTTAGCCTAATTGCAGATGATTACAGTCCATAAACAGCTTCATCTACACATCTATTTAGTGGATATTTCATCATTGATCACTGGTACAGAATGAGACAACCTTTGATAAGACACTGTTTCCAAGTAACGTATTTTCTTAAATCCTAGCTAATTGCCACTGGTAACAATGGTAACATCCCTGGAGACTTATGGTCTCATTAAAGGGCTCAGAAGTGATGATGAATAACATTTATGTAATGATAATAATGACAATAAAACGTTTATTTGCTCAGGTATTGTACATTTTTTAAAGACTGGATTATCAGCCCAGTTGCCAGAGGAAAATGTTGGCATTGTACGTTCCTACTTACTACGGATACGTTAAATTTGTACGTTTGATATCAGCATTTCTAAAGTGACGAATGAGTTGACTGAGGGGATGGTGGATGGCGCGCAGCCGGGATTTATACTTGTGCGGCAGAGCTACACCGTGGCCTACGCCTTTGTGAGCATACTTGTGCAGTGGTGTGACTGTCACTCTGCAGTTAAATCTCCAAAACACTGGTCGGCAGCGGGGTTTCTGTGAAGCGCTGTAAAGTTTAGATGATTCAAAGCACACCCAAAACACACATTAAACATGGCTTAATAGTGACAATTTGAAATACAAAAACACAAGTCAGCTGCACTGTAACTCGCAGCATTCACAGACAAAGCACTTGTCTTTATCTGGACACATTTTCCCCACAAATAAAACATGCTAATGTTTTTAGCACAAGCCTATGCCAGGCTGACCAAACGTCCTCTTTTGCCTGAACATGTCCACTTTTCACGTCCTGTCCGGGACGTCTGGGTTTTTTTTATAAATTGATGATAATGTCCGGTTTTCCGTGTGTGTGTGTGTGTGTGTGTTAGAGTGCAGCATGGGCCGAGATATGCGGCACGGGCCACATATCTCTGCCCGAACCCGAACTGAGCCCGACATTATTTAATTACTAAAGCACTGAGTTTGTGTCACACAGTGGTTCCTTAGTGGTTACTAGGCTATTTAACAGGCCGGGAGTGCGCCGTGGGTGCTCAGCGGAGAGGGAGACCTCCGTGTTTGAGATGGGAGCGGGAGGCGGGAGGTCCGAGGCTTCCAGCGAGGGGAGAGGTAGAAACAAACAGCCAATGTGTGTGTGTGTGTGTGTGTGTGTGTGTGTGTCTGTGTGCGTGTTATGTTCAGGTGTTGTCACGTAAATAACAGTGCCCAAGCAATAAACAGGATAGACAATAGATAATTTTATTTATTTTTACACTACATTTTCACTGAAAGCTGACCGAATCCGACCCGAGCCCGAATACAATTTATACATTTTTGACCCAACGCGGCCCGACCCGTAAGGACCCATCGGGCTCGGATCGCCACACTCTGGTGTGTGTGTGTGCCCCCTATTGGGGCCTATCTGAATTTCTGTCTTTGAGAGATATTATTTGTAATATAACTGAATTTTCTATGCATACATATAAACTTTAAATATATTAAAATTATAAGGCGTCTTTGAGTAAACTGGGAGTATCATTTAAGTAGGCTATCTCGTGGCCGGGCCGAGTGTCCTCTTTTTTGGAAATCAAAATATGGTCACCCTAGGGCCCTATGGCATTTTACGCTGTATAAACTAGCCTAGCAGCTAGCGATCTTTTGCTCTTCTCATACAAAACCAGGGACAACAACAACATTTAACAAAGGTAACGTTACAAAATTTGGCTCCATTACAACTCACAAGATTCACCGACAAAACAAATGTCATACTACAGTAAACATGTTTTTCAAACAAATACTACATGTTAACGTTATTAGCACACACTTATGGCATTTTACATTGTATAAATTAGCCTAGCAACAAGCAGAGATTTCCTCTGCTCATATGAAGCCAGGATAAATCCCGAAGTATAAATCCCTGAAGAATAAATCACACACAAGACTTAAAATGCTTTTTTAGTGGAGACTTTACTGTCTTCACAATTTATTGTTTCTTATCTGTGAAATTAAAAGTGATTAAAAGCTTTGTTTCCACTGAGGGAAATGGTTTCAGCACACAAAAATAGACAGGAGGTCTGTGTCACCGCGACATGTAGTTACATTTCTGGGGTGGTGCACCTCAGGCAATGGCAAAGGGTCTGCACTGATACGGGGCCTACGCCGTAGCTACAATGTCAATTCAACCACCAGGTGAGACACCTGTCAAGCCACAGACCACTGCAGGCCGCTGCTGGAGACCAACAAACAACAACATGGCTTGTTTTTAAGTGACCCATTACTTGTTTCCAGCAGTTTTTAGTCATCAAACATGGCTGTTTTTTTAGTAACCGGTCACTGTTTTTCCACCTAGTGCAGTGACATAAAATCAGTGTGTTTCCTGCCAGGATTGTGTCAGCAGAAGCGGATTTTTTGAGACAAAACACAACCTTTTCCTAACCATAACCTAGTGGTTTTTGTGCCTAAACGTAACCACACCTTAACCATTTTACATTATTGAAATGTAAAATTTTAAGACATCCGCGACATGATAACGTACAAATGTAACGTTTCCATGGTTTGCAGAAATCTTAGTGTGACTTCAACTTATTTCTCTTTTTAGCCCTTGTTGCTAAAGCTAAACTTACAATTGCACTCCCTGCACACATAATGTAGGTCATCAGCCATAAACCATGAATGGGTGTCAAACACAACATCCCACATACAAACAAGTACTAACTAACTAAGCACCATTACTGACCACATCAAATATCCTTGTTTATTGAGATTAGTAGACTGGAGACAAGAGAATACAAGAAGAAAATATCTGCAACCGGCACATTAGTAGAAAACTGTATTTCCTTGTGATTGAGAGATGCCTGGAGATGACACACATAAGACCAGGATCCTCTTATTTGTTCAGCACATATTAGCTGGGTGTGTCTGTATCATGTTAGATGTCTAAATATCAGTTTGTTTCCTGCACATGGATTCAAACTCATGAGAATAATAAATCTACAGTATCTTTACACATATCTGGTTTATCGTATTTTGAAATGGTAGTTTGTCTTTGCAGTGTGTATGTGTATACAATTATACTTTTTTAATTCAGAGACCATGACACAACTTCAAAGGTGTGAGACAAATGAAAGGAAATCCCATTATTGGTGGCAAAACATGCTATATTTCAGTGATTTATATCAGATCAAACATGGATACTGGTACAGGTGAGTTATTTCATCATTGTAAAAATGCAGCACATATAGTTTTACCCCTTCCCTTTAGTTAGATCGGAAAGTAAAACCACAAAATACAGTCCGGTGAAGCCAAGAGATGTTCCACTTGCCCCTCACTACAGATGGTTACTGTATTCCTCTTGCCTCAGTAACTGGAGGAAGCACTTTCATTACCTCCCACGTGCAGCATCGTTCCCACTTGTTGCTGCATGTTGAGTTTCGAAGCTTCAGATCCTCTTGCTAACTCTTTTAAAAGTCACACCCTTCTCTCCTGGAGTTCTGCAGATCTAGATTGATAAAGTGACAGATGATTTGGGATGAAAATAAAACAAACTACAATATCTATGAAGTGTATGTATGAAATTTGACAAATCACCCCAGTTGTTAACACCAGCTTGTGCATCTTCGTTCATGCGTGTTAAAGATTTGGAAACATTAGTCCATGCTTTTATTTCCTCTTGCCTCAATTATTGCAATTACCTCTATGTAGTTTTCAGTCAGTCAGCCCTACGTCGCCTGCAGCTTGTTCAACATGCAGCAGCAAGACTCCATACTGGTACCAGGAAGAGAGACCAGTAGGGTTTTTCCATTGGCACTTTTGGCTCCACTGAGTCAAACCATGCTGGGTTGATATGCATTTCGATTGTCAGTTTAAACGCGCCGAGCTGTACCCCAGGCCCCTGTCCTGACGTCTCTTCACTGGTTACCAGTTACATACAGAATCAATTCTTTTGTTTTTAAAGCGCTGCATGGACTAGCACCTGGTTGCATCTCTGAACTGCTCATCCACCATTTTACCTCCCGACCCCTCGGATCTGGTGACCAATTGGTGCTCTCCACTCCATGCAGTTAAAAATCAAAGGTGATAGAGCATTTTCAGATGATGGCCCTGTAACTTGTCACTAGCAATTAGTTCGTCCTCCCTCCACTGATACCTTTATGACGTGAACTATGATCATACTCTGTGTTTTACTTGCTTGTATTTTATTTCATTTGTGCAATGCTGTTTTTGTGACTCTATCAAGATGTACAATATCTAAATTTATATTTCTATTTATGCGTTTATTGATTCACTTAGATCATCTCATTTATGACTGTTTTTATTTGATTATGCCTCTGCTTTATTTAATCTCTTTGTACTTTGAAAAGCACATTCATTGTTTAAACTCTATAGATGCACTTGACATCTCTTACCATCACCAGCTTATCCTCAATGATCTCTGCTGTGAAGTTGTACTGAGGAAACGGTACTGAAATCTTGCCGCCTTCCATAGTGACAGGAGCCTACAGGTCACAGAAGGTCACAGAGGGAAATGTACGATGAGCTTAAACTTTATAAGAAGTTGTGAAAATGTGGCAGATCAATTATTATTATTAACTCACATTGAATTTGGCCCCCTTCATCGTTGTCAGCTCACAATCCTGACCAACGGTGAACTTATTGGACCAGGACCAGTTGGGAATAGTTTGTGTCCAGGTGAAGTTGTTCCCATCCTGAACCACCTCCGTTACCACTTTGTGGTCTGTCTTGGCGTTGAGGAGCCCTGTGACAAGCAGGTGAAAATCCCAAAACAGAAAGTTTAAATGAATGACGACTCACAATTATCCATTTATGTATCAGTAAAGAAAATTTAAAAAAAAATACCAATTGCTTCCAGAAACTCCTCATAGTTGTCTTGACTCTCCAGCTCGTATTTCCCTGCGAAAGCCATGACGGTGTAAGAGAGGAGACGACGTGAGAGAGGAGTTTTTGAGACACACAGAGAAAAAGGAGTGGCCTGCTACAGACACTCTCTGTAGCACTGCCACACCTGCCTCTTCCTCTCCTCTCACATACCTCACTGTGCCCCACGTGTGTGTGAAAAATGTCAGCTGTGTTTTTTCAACACAGTCTTATGTATATTGCTTGATGCTACAATGTCGTAATTTGGCAAAACTCCAAAGTATTTCCCTGTTCCCATCAGCGGCAGGTTTTTCCTGCACTTGGCAAGTTTGAGCATGTATGGTGCAGTAAAACACTCACAACGTAAAAAAAGAGAATACATCTAAAAGCTCCAGTGGTCGCTGACATATCATACATAACCAGTAGGAATGATGGGCTTAATTATAAAAACAAGAGCCATGTTAAGTTCCTTTTTAAAAATGGTTTTGATATAATAACTTTAAGTGCTGTTTTCCTCTAATCATCCAGAGATCAGACATAAAGATTTCTCTGTTTCTAGTTGAGTTTATTGTGGAGCTGTGAGACTCCCATCCTTCACTGCAGTATTTGGTGTTGGAATGGCGTGTTGGTGGCATGACAGCTGGAGTCATGTGCAGGCTTTTATAGAGGAGGAAACTCAACTTTACAGGTAAAACCACAAACTGACACCGGATGATGGCAGCATACTGCGTCGCAGAAGAGCCATAAGTAACTCATTCTCCCTGAAAAATACAAAGACACAGTGTTAAAAGCACTACACAATGAGATGGGACACCAAGGAGTAGAAACAACATCTTCACTTGTCAGGGACAGATTCTTTTGGCCACAGATGCAGAGGGAGGTTGAACATTATGTCTCGTCAGGCTGCTCCTGTCTGAAAAGTAAGAAGCCCAGCAGGGAAACCAGAGCACCACTCACCAGCATTGTAACTACTCAGCCTTTTGATTGGTGTCTGTTGATTTTTTGCATGTGGACAGGTGTTCTGGAGGATATGAATACATATCGGTCATAATTGACCATTTCACGCGATTCGCACAAGCCTATGCCACAACATCAAAATCAGGCAAGACAGTGGCTGACAAGATCTTTAATGACTATGCCTTGAAGTTTGGATTCCCCTTGAGAATACATCATGACCAAGGAGGCGAATTTGAAAATCAGCTGTTTGCTCAGTCGGCTAAAAACTGTGGTGTTGCAGGCTCGAGAACAACACCATATCACCCACAGGGTAACGGTCAAGTTAAGCGTTTTAATAGAAGCTCCTGCAAATGTTGAAAACGCTCACAGAGAGGGAGAAAGCCAACTGGAAGGAGTCGTTAAACAAGCTCATTTATGCATACAACTGTACAAGGAGTGGGGTCACAGGGTTTTCCCCCTTCATCCTTTTGTTTGGGACAGCCCCTCGACTTCCTATTGATTTACTATTCCAGCTAACACCAGAGACGGGAACCACAGACCATCAACAGTACATGAAAAAATGGAAAAGTGGAATGCAAGAAGCGTATGAGATTACCAGAGAGAATGCAATAAGGTCTGCAGAGAGAGGCAAGAGAAATCATGACAACAAAATCAGGAGTTCTGTGTTGGAAGAGGGGGATTGCGTCCTTGTCAGAAACATGACTCCCAGAGGTGGAACAGGCAAGCTCCGTAGCCACTGGGAAGACTCTATCTACAGAGTCAGGTCAGGTAAACAAAGACCTTCCAATCTATGAAGTTGTGCCTAAGCAAGGGAAAGGGAGAGACAGTAGAATCTTACACCAAAATCTCCTGCTTCCATGTAACCACTTACCATTAGAGATGCCCAGTGCTTAATTTGAGCCGGAACGTACTGGAACGCACCAGGATCTTTTCAGAAAAGGCCCTGGTGCGTTCCGGGACTAATTTGCATGCGTCTAGAACTTTTCACATCTAAAAACTACATACAGTATTGGCTGATGTCACTAGTGTTGCAGGGTATACTGGTAACGGTAGATCGCAGTACTAAAACTCCACAGTACATATGATACCATAATGTTAGAGTATCATAGTACTACGGTGCCTCATGTACCACTACTGTGGGATAAGTTCAAAGTCCAATTGCAAAAGGGTGAGTGTCCATGCGCCGTCTAATAACGGCGCGCACTGGCCACCTGGTGCTCAATATGCTGCTGTAGTGGTTTGTGTTCCAGACATGTGAGTATCCTTGAGCAGTGAAAGATACTATTTATTTCTTTTTACTTGTCAGCAGTGATTTGTTTTCCACAGAGCTCTACATGCGAGCATTTTACTCGCATTTGCGACTAAAAATAGTTTTGTGCCAGCAAAATAAATCATTCAGCACGCAGTGCGAGTCCAGATTTCAACCAGCAGCAGAAACGAAAGGCGAATCATGAATTCATGAAGTATGAATAAGTCAATAAGTAATTTATTCCATTGAAATATCATTGATGTATTATAGAAATGTGATTTATCTTTTTATAAATGACAAAAGGCACATCTGCCTCATTTTTGCTGTGGTATCGTGATACTACTCAGAACTGTGATACTTTCACTGGTATCGTACCGTGGGTCCCAATTTTGGTACCGTGACAACACTAGATGTCACAACCATTCCATTCGGAGTTGCGCAGTGAGGCGGCTCGGGTGCTGCTTAAAAAAGTGTTCCCCCACTTTTGGGAGTGGGGGAACACTGCTCTCTCAGAGGCCCAAAGTGTTCCCCTACTTATAATTTTACAAATTAAGCACTGGAGATGCCTCTCAAAGTTGCTAAGCAGTCAAAGAAAAAGAGCATCAGAAAAAACACAGGTGAAAAGAATGCAGCACAACCTGAGAGCAGCAGTGACGATGAAGAAGACTGGCATTACCACTTGCCCTCTCAGCCTCCACCAGCAATGCAGTCTCAGGCAGATGAAAACACAGACCAAACGGAAATGGATGTTAATGAGTCTGGGGAGGGACCAGCGCTACTGAGTGATGAGAATCAAAGTGAACCACACCTGCTGGATCAAAGGGACGTACCACATCAGGTGGAAACTGACTTTACAGGTGAGGTTGCTTTGGGGGACAGTATAACAGCATCCTCATCACCTGGCCTGAGAGGAAAATTACAACGAGGCTGCGCAGACTCCTGAGAGGCCAAGGAGAGAGAGACGGGCACAAAAAGTTTTCACCTACAGCGAACTGGGTAACCCAGTTTGTTACAGTATCGGACCATCAGCTAATCACACATTCAGGTACCAGCCTTTGCCCTATGGACACAACGCAGCAGAGACTCAGTGGGGGGATCTTGTGCCGTACCTCCACCACCAGCCAGTATCCCTACATGGATACTGAACATGGACTGTCCTGTGAACAGAGAATATTCGTGGATATTTCATGGACTGTTGTAACAGCTGAGAATATTCATTTATGCGTTCACATGCACTGCTAAATATCTGAGAAATTTAATATGAGGGTTAACTATTACTGGACTGTTTTGAAAAACAGTGGGTATTGTAATGCACTATGTGGGAAAAATGAGATGTTTACATGGAAATTCATTGGTGCTAAAGCAGTAAGAATCAAGAGCTATAGAATGTTATGGACTGTTGGAATATTCATATGTTTACAACATATTCAGTCTGGGTTGAATTTAACTTGCACAAATGAAGATTAGCCTGTTAAATGTGCCTGACAATGTTAAATCTCATGATTAATGAGTGTTAAATGTTTACAAAAGTTAAATGTTTGACTGGGGACAAATATTCATTTCTCTCTAAAGTTTGCAATAATAAGCCAAATCGTTGATACAGGATGTCAGGACGACATCTGTTTTTGAAGGGAGTGTGTAGTGGTTGCTGTATAAAGTGTAAAAGTAACGCACTCTTAATGTGTATGTTATGTAAACTATTGTTTTTCATATTTCTTAATATTCTGTGGTCTTATTTTGGCAGACTGAAGAATTGAATTAGTGATATTATTTCCAGCATAGAACCTGTAGGGGGTGCTATTGGACTGACTCATTCATTCATTCATCTTCTAACCGCTTCATCCTCTTGAGGGTCGTGGGGGGGCCATCAGGCGAGAGGCAGGGTACGCCCTGGACAGGTCGCCAGACTATCGCAGGGCTGACACATAGAGACAAACAACCAGTCACGCTCACATTCACACCTGCAGACAATTTAGAGTCACCAATTAACCTAGTCCCCAATCTGCATGTCTTTGGACTGTGGGAGGAAGCCGGAGTGCCCGGAGAGAACCCACGCTGACACGGGGAGAACATGCAAACTCCACACAGAAGGGCTCCCACGCCCGGGATCGAACCGGCAACCCTCTTGCTGTGAGGCGAGAGTGCTAACCACCACACCACCGTGCTGCCCTGGACTGACTCTCAGTCATTAAAAACACTGACTTGAGAGCTGAACAGTCGCTTTTCTTTTTAACTCAAGTTATATCCTCCCCCATTCAGGGGTGTAACATCAAACACAACATCCCACATACAAACAAGTACTAACTAACTAAGCACCATTACTTACCACATCAAATATCCTTGTTTATTGAGATTAGTAGACTGGAGACAAGAGAATACAAGAAGAAAATATCTGCAACCGGCACATTAGTAGAAAACTGTATTTCCTGGTGATTAAGAGATGCCTGGAGATGACACACATAAGACCAGGATCCTCTTATTTGTTCAGCACATATTAGCTGGGTGTTTCTGTATCATGTTAGATGTCTAAATATCTGGTTTATAGTGTTTTGAAATGGTAGTTTGTCTTTGCAGTGTGTATGTGTATACAATTATACTTTTCTAATTCAGAGACCATAACACAACTTCAAAGGTGTGAGACAAATGAAAGGAAATCCCATTATTGGTGGCAAAACATGCTATATTTCAGTGATTTATATCAGATCAAACATGGATACTGGTACAGGTGAGTTATTTCATCATTGTAAAAATGCAGCACATATAGTTTCACCCCTTCCCTTTAGTTAGATCAGAAAGTAAAACCACAAAATACAGTCCAGTGAAGCCAAGAGATGTTCCACTTGCCCCTCACTACAGATGGTTACTGTATTCCTCTTGCCTCAGTAACTGGAGGAAGCACTTTCATTACCTCCCGCGTGCAGCATCGTTCCCACTGGTTGCTGCATGTTGAGTCTCGAAGCTTCAGATCCTCTTGCTAACTCTTTTAAAAGTCACACCCTTCTCTCCTGGAGTTCTGCAGATCTAGATTGATAAAGAGAAAGATGATTTGGGATTAAAAAAAATAAACTACAATATCTATGAAGTGTATGTATGAAATTTGACAAATCACCCCAGTTGTTAACACCAGCTTGTGCATCTTCGTTCATGCGTGTTAAAGATTTGGAAACATTAGTCCATGCTTTTATTTCCTCTTGCCTCAATTATTGCAATTACCTCTATGTAGTTTTCAGTCAGTCAGCCCTACGTCGCCTGCAGCTTGTTCAACATGCAGCAGCAAGACTCCATACTGGTACCAGGAAGAGAGACCAGTAGGGTTTTTCCGTTGGCACTTTTGGCTCCACTGAGTCAAACCATGCTGGGTTGATATGCATTTCGATTGTCAGTTTAAACGCGCCGAGCTGTACCCCAGGCCCCTGTCCTGACGTCTCTTCACTGGTTACCAGTTACATACAGAATCAATTTTAAGTTTCTTTTGTTTTTAAAGCGCTGCATGGACTAGCACCTGGTTGCATCTCTGAACTGCTCATCCACCATTTTACCTCCCGACCCCTCGGATCTGGTGACCAATTGGTGCTCTCCACTCCATGCAGTTAAAAATCAAAGGTGATAGAGCATTTTCAGATGATGGCCCTGTAACTTGTCACTAGCAATTAGTTCGTCCTCCCTCCACTGATACCTTTATGACGTGAACTATGATCATACTCTGTGTTTTACTTGCTTGTATTTTATTTCATTTGTGCAATGCTGTTTTTGTGACTCTATCAAGATGTACAATATCTAAATTTATATTTCTATTTATGTGTTTATTGATTCACTTAGATCATCTCATTTATGACTGTTTTTATTTGATTATGCCTCTGCTTTATTTAATCTCTTTGTACTTTGAAAAGCACATTAATTTTTTAAACTCTATAGATGCACTTGACATCTCTTACCATCACCAGCTTATCCTCAATGATCTCTGCTGTGAAGTTGTACTGAGGAAACGGTACTGAAATCTTGCCGCCTTCCATAGTGACAGTAGCCTACAGGTCACAGAAGGTCACAGAGGGAAATGTAAGATGAGCTTAAACTTTATAAGAAGTTGTGAAAATGTGGCAGATCAATTATTATTATTAACTCACATTGACTTTGGCCCCCTTCATCGTTGTCAGCTCACAATCCTGACCAACGGTGAACTTATCGGACCAGGAATAGTTTGTGTCCAGGTGAAGTTGTTCCCATCCTGAACCACCTCCGTTACCACTTTGTGGTCTGTCTTGGCGTTGAGGAGCCCTGTGACAAGCAGGTGAAAATCCCAAAACAGAAAGATTAAATGAATGACGACTCACAATTATTCATTTATGTATCAGTAAAAAAAAAAAAAAAAAAATACCAATTGCTTCCAGAAACTCCTCATAGTTGTCTTGACTCTCCAGCTCGTATTTCCCTGCCAAAGCCATGACAGTGTAAGAGAGGAGACGACGTGAGAGAGGAGTTAATGAGACACACAGAAAAAGGAGTGGCCTGCTACAGACTCTCTGTGTAGCACTGCCACACGTGCCTCTTCCTCTCCTCTCACATACCTCACTGTGCCAGGGGCAGGTTCAGGGAGTGGCCTTGGGTCTGAAATCTGATTGGCCACCCCAGGTGCCACCCCAGTATCTTAAAATTAATGGGATGGGAAGAAGAAGTTGTGATTGACAGGAGCAACCCGTGAAGCAACGCATGTCTCTGAAGCATGTCATCTTGGAGTTTACAGTGTTACCGCTCGTTCATGAACATTTGAGTAGCCTACATTTTTTGGTAAGTACACTGTGCCTGTGGTTAAAAGCAGCCATGGCAATGAGCTAAAGAGTTCCTCCAGTCTTATTTGTTTTTTCTTTTATTGTAATTGGCACAAGTCTGTAATCATCTCATCTCATTAGCAAACACTGTTAGCTATGTAAATCTGTGCTGCGTAACATTGTTATGTTAGACCTGAGTAACATCAATTACATTTCATTTTCATTTGTGTACTATGCATAATCATCTATTGTACAATACATAGAGTGACGTGCATTATGGGACTGTTACAGTATGAAAATAAATCAGAGGAATACACAGGATTTCTTCAAAAGAAAGAAATCAAAAATAGAGCTGGGATATTTCACTTACACTACAGTGGCTTATACCGTTTACAGTGTTATACAGTGACCATATGTTTGAATGTGCATTGTCTTCTTTTGTATGTATAGCGTATCTTGGAAAGTTGTGTTTTTTTTTCAAGAATAAAGTATGGGAGTTTTCTAGTAGAGTAGTAGTAGTAGATAGTAGTAGATATGGGTTGTGGAGACAAAAATGGTAAATTAATGCTATGCCGACACCTGTATGTGTGGGTGTGTGTTTGCATTTGTGTTTGCACATTCATACGTGAGTGCATATGTGTGTGCGCAGGCGCTCCTGCTCACACTTCATGCCATCCCTGCGAAAGTCAGTGTCCCACTGGGGCCACCCCTATCAAAAATGTCTGGACACGCCCCTGCACTGTGCCCCACGTGTGTGTGAAAAATGTAAGCTGTGTTTTTCCAACACAGTCTTCACATTAAGAAGAAAAATTACCGGGTGCTCTCAGGTCAACTCCAGGTAGACGCAAGGTGCTCTTGAAGTTGAATATTAACTGTTCAAAAGAGGAGTAAGCCACTCGGGCTTTCTTCAGGCACACTACGCACTGAGCCAAGGAATAATATTAAAAAGCCTTTATTTAATCAGGCACGTCAGAGTTAAAATACCAAAAACGCCGACCGGTTTCGACCATCAGATCTTCTTCAGGGCCTGGCAGAAAAAATGTGTGAACAGTCTTCACATTGCTTGATGCTACAATGTCGTAATTTGGCAAAACTTGCCGTCAGCAGCAGGTTTTTCCTGCACTTGGCAAGTCCGAGCATGTACGGTGCAGTGAAACACTCACAACGTAAACTACAGTATGTCTTTGTATGTGTTATAAGCATCCTTTAAATGAAGGGCATGTATGTTTTTTTAGCTTTATGTATCTTTTTCTGTCTTTTTTATAGGTCCAGCAATAATTAATAAATTTAAAATAGAAAATATCATCCTTGAGATACCACTTAAAGTTAACTACCTGAAGATCTGTTTGGAGAAAGACCAAAGCAACCCATGAAACAAATAAATATCTACCAGCCTTGAAACCCTGCATACAATGAACATAACCCTGAGTTATGGTATGTGGTTGAGCATTTGCATTTTAAGGAATCTGTCAGAGTTCTCATATCCGTCTCACAAAGGGCTGCAACTAATGACTGTTTTCATAATTGGTTATTCTGCTGATTCTTTTCTTGATTAATTGTTTGGCCTACAAGATGTGACAAAAAAGCAGAAAGTTAGAATTTCATAGAGCTGTTGACATTGCTGTATTTCAATTACTTATTTTGTCTCCAACAATCAAGATCCTAAAAATATGAGTTTAATAATCCTAATCTTGGAAGACGAAGAATTGTGAAGAAGAAAGAAAGAAGAAAGTGCTCTCATCTGAATTAATATTTGGACCTTGCTGGAGAAGTTTAAACTTAGTGCATGTTTGTGAAACTACTGTGTTCTTATTTTAAGCATCAGCTGCTCTGCTAATTAGAGACCGTATTCATCTTCTGACATCCTTTATCCTCCAGAAACCTTCTGTTTATTTGATCAAACACGAGGTAGAGTGAGCAGTCTGTCTTTCTTGAGTGCTGGATGAAAACTAATCAGATGTATGTGCGTGACTTTGTCTCTGTACTTAGCTCTGTAGTGATCCAGCTTCAGGAGACCACTGAAACAGACTACTGTATGTGGAGTGGAAGAAGTACTTAGACCTTTTAATTACTTTACTTGAGTAAAGTGTAAAAGTGTTGGCATCAAAATACACTTAAATAACAAAAAGTAAAAGTACTCCTGATGCAGTATACCCCAGAATCGCATATATCAGATTATTTGTTTTCGATTTCTGATGCATTAATGTGACCATCATTTTACTACTACTGCCTGTAAAGGTGGAGATAATTTAAATGACTATTTACTTCCTGGTAGTTTAATCTGTGATGATATACTAGAATTAATAAGTGGATTTATCTTACTATATAATGATGAAAACTCTGTGTGTGTGTGTGTGTGTGTGTGTGTGTGTGTGTGTGTGTGTTTCACGTTTTTCTCCTCACTGACTTGGTCAATCCATGTGAAATTTGGCACAGTGGTAGAGGGTCATGGGAGGATGCGAATGAAGCAATATTACATCAGTTGGCCAAAGGGGGCGCCATAGCAACCGATTTAAATTGCAAACTTTGAATGGGCATATCTCATGCCCCGTATGTCGTAGAGACATGAAACTCATAAGGAACAAATTTGCCCCAAGAACCAATAACTTCCAGTTAGATAGATTTTCCGCCATTTTGATTTTTTTGAAAAACACTTAAAATCGACCTTGTGAGAGCCATTTTTGTGAAATATGTCATGTTTGTTTTGGTAAAACTCTCGCCACTTGGGGGAGTAGGTGTGCTGACAACTAGGCAGTGAGGTGCAGTGATTTAAAGATGAAGATCAAAGTCACTGCAGGAAGACCCAAATGGTGCCTTCAGATACTGTCGTAAATACAAACATCTTTCCAGTTTTATTATGACCCTTTGAATCCTGATTTCTTTCAAAAACATGGGAAGTGGGCAATGAGCAACGAAATTAAAAATGACTGAAAAAAATTGCAAGAAATTAGTTTAAAAAAAGAAGACAGAATTTAAAAAAAAGAAATGTAGTACAACAAAAGTAAAAAAAACAAAAAAAACAAACAAACAAGGAAATTACCTGGGGAAAAAAGGTGCTTAAAAATAACAATAATTATGTAGCATAATTTTAAATGTGTAATAATAATACGAATTCTAGGTATTGTATCTATTTGTTCAGGGTTTTGCTTGCATAAGGTGTCTGAAATCAGCACAGGAAAAGCAGTGTTGCTCTAGGTTTTAATATCCCACAAATTGCATCAAATAGGTAAATAAAAATTTAGAAAATGGTTTCAAAAAAGAAAAACTGGGGAAACAAGAGAAAAGCTAGGGAAAAATTATACCCACAATTCTTCTTCTTTTTACACATTTAAAATTATGCTACTTAATTATTGCCATTTTTAAGCACCCTTTTTCAGGTAGTTGCATTTTTTTAAAAAAAAAAAACAAACGAATTTGTACTACATATCTTGGGTTTAATTTTGAATTAGGTTTTTTTTTTTTTTTTTTAAGAATATCTTGCAAATTTTGTGTCATTTTTTCTTTCGTTGCTCATTGCCCTCTTCCCATTTTTTTGAAAGAAAAGCCACTTGGCTCAGGATTCAAGGGGTGACTGGAATGATGGTTGCATTTACGACAGTATCTGAAGGCACCACGTGGGTCTTCCTGCAGGGACTTCTCTTCATCTAGCAGTGTGAGGAAACCAACTCTCGACAAGCACGAATTAGTCTGAGACGCTTGAATCTGTGAGAAAAATGGAGTCCAAACCCCTAAAAACTCCTTTGGAGGACACACTGATGCACCTCAGGCCCAGAGATTTAATGAGGTTCTGCTTTCGGCTGCACAGACACACAGAAATGCCGAGGGCTGCTTTGAGCTGCTTTTTTCATATTTGCTGAAACTGTCAGTGTATTCACACAGCCCCAAATGACACAGATAATTTGTGGAAAAATTCACATTGCTCCGCCTATTCTACTGCCTTGTCAGCTGCTAATGGTCTTAGTGCATGTAAACATAAACACCAAATCTGAGCGGAGGAATCTGTAAGGCAGCTGTCAGTCATGTCAGGCACAGCTGGTGAACTAATGTCAGGCTGTCAAACTAGGCAGTGCTGATCTAATCAAGATTCTATCACTGCATTGTCTACTTCTCACCTTAAATGTTTTCAGAAACATATTTTAGTGTACTGTTTAGCTGTAACATGAGAAAGTTGGTCTGGCCGGTGGGCAGTGGGCTGTGCTTGATGCTCCGGATGAGTATGTCCAACATGGCTGCTGGATCACAAAGTCTCATTTGATGATCTCTCATTTCTTTAGTTTGTGAGCAATAACAGTTACTCAGAGTGAGATTCTGTATAAAATATTAATAGTATAACAAACAGCTCCCACGTACACAAACTGTACCCTGGGATCTATATATATATACATCAACAGGTGATTTCCTTCTTTTAGCAAAATGCTAAATGATTGGGTTGGTTTTATTTCCACCTGGACCTTTATGCTCTGCCATTTCTCCTCTAATCATCACGCTTTAACCTGTGACAGGCTGTTATGATACCTCAACTATTGCACATTCACATACGTGTAGTTTTTTGTCAAGCCATGAGTCACGTAGGTTTGCATTACCAAAGTTTTATGACAGAATCACTTGACAAAATATGACACTGACTCCTGTGTGTGCATGGCAAGAGAGAAGCGGGAGAGGCGCTGCGCAGCTGCCAGAGGAGCCGCTTAATGAGTTGCCTCTGAGCGGTAACTTGCTAAAAGAGTCTGAGAAGTCCGGGGCTGTTCATAAAACATTCAGGATGCTAGGCCGAACGACACCCCAGTTTATTCCACACTACTGAAGCTGCTGAGTCTGTAATAGTTTGGCTTTCAGCCATGCCTGTTGTTGCCATGGGTAACAGTATGCCGCCAAATGTCAACAAGTCGAAATATCGGGAGTATCACGATATTAAATTTTCATATGATAGTAGAAATGATCCTGGTATTATGGTGAACAAGATGATATGGCACACCCCTAGAGAGGACATGATTTTTTTGCACAGATTAATTGGCACATGTACTTATTTCAGAATTAAGTGACAATTTAATCAAACATGACAAAAAGTTATTTTCATTGAAGTTACTGACTGTAGCTTTAACTTCCAGGTAGCAACTTGAAACATTTGATGGTTGCTTGTTTACTGTCACTAAAGGTGCTATGAACTGCTGTCACTTTTGAGGATGCTATGTTTGGTCTGATGTAAGTGCGTTTGTTGTTGACTACATCCTTTCAAAATTTGTTTTGTGTTAAATATATACCATAATATAAGAGCAATTAATGCAACAATATATGAGAACACTTTTTACTTCAGACAGTGCACACTGTACGAATGTTGTAAAATTTAGAAATAAAAATATGTTGATATATCTTGTTATTTTTACTTATGTATTATTTATTTATTTTATCTTATTTATTTATTCATATTGCATTTTATTCCTTTTTTAGTCTCTGCTTAATATCCCCCGGCGTCTTCACTTCTTTAATGTTCTGAATATATATATATTGTGTTTGTTTGCTGCTAAAAAATGTTAGAGAAAAAAAATCTTTACAAAGTTTTAGATGCACCCTCATAGATTAGAGGTTAAGACCTGACCTTCATTTGCAAAACTCCTGGTTTCAGTCGGGGCAGGGATCTTTGTTAAGACTATTAAAAAAAACATACAGAAAGCTGGACTCTCTTTTGGAAATTCTGTACCAGAGTTAGTTTGTCAGAACTCAAAGTGTCTGAAATTAAAAAACTGTAATGTAATATTGAATCTTCTTGTTCTGGCAGCAAAGGAGACAGGTGGACGGTCCTCCTTGCCTGATCTAACTAGCAGTGAGTCATTGTTTTCTGAGACGTTATTTTATTGATTAATTATTGTGGAAAATGACCTGCACTGTTTTTGAATTCAACATGAGATATATGCATGTGTAGTTTTTTCATTCCAAAATTTGATATCCACAGTTTGAAATTATTACCATTTTTTTCTTTCAAAAGTAGTGCTGCTATCAAAATCAGACTTTTTGGGTCTCTTGTCCTCTAGATCAGTGGTTCCCAAGTGGTCCAGCCTCGAGGTCCAGATTTCTCCGTAGTCATTAGTCCAAGGTCTACACAGTTTAATACATTCGGTGTCACGCTTGCATTTGGCCATATTGTTGAGCTAGTTTGCTGTCTCTGTTAAGTAGCTGTCCGTTATTTATTGACTCTACAGCAGGAAACGGCACTTCAACATGAAAGCTCTTTGCTGGAAATTCACTGTACTTCTAAATTATGCGTGTTTTTTACAAACTTGACATGTTTACGTGTCCATTCAGAATGGACCCGTGACCTACTTTCAGACCGCACCCCACCAGTTGGGAACCACTGCTCTAAATCACTGTTGAGTATGAGTCATGTTTGTGTTGCTTGTTTTACAATACGTCTTTTTAGGGTCCATGTGCATTGTGAAGTGCTTGAATGTGAAACATACAACATTTAACAATCAAATTTTAATGTGCAATTAATCCAGTAAATCACCAATGAGTATTTTATCTTTAGGTCCTTCCTCAGAGGAACACTTTGTGGATAAATATAAAGCTCAGCTGATCCAAGATGCGAGCAACGTTGAACTAGTTTTGGATGAGCTCCTCACCAAGGGGGTTATACAACAGGACAGTTATGATAAAATCAGCGCTCTCCCAACCTCAGAAGAGAAAATGAGGGAACTCCTCGATGGTCACCTGAAAACTGCTGGAGACAAAGACATCTTTTACAACATCATTGTAGTGCCACAACACAACCAAGGCCCAAGGTCAGAGGTTCAGATTTAATTACATCATTAAATACAGGATTGCTCAATGAAATTCATTGTAGCCACTGTAGCCACACTGCACACAAATAAAATGTAGGCTAGAAACAAGAATTTAAATTAGAATAACTGTAAAATAGAACAACACTGATAAAACAACGTACACACCGAGGCTTTCACTCTAGGCTTATTTTGCAAATTGCTGTCTTGCACATAACTTTTGCCAATAGATTAGTTCAAATATGTTGCACCGCCATCCCTGCCTCGATCAGGGAGGCTGATTTATGTACTAAAAATGAGTAAAGGAATAAACAAAATGCATGTTTCCTTCAGCCAACAGACTGCACCGGCCATGAATAAACAATATCAGCTGTCCTTTACCATTTCAGACTGGAATCAGAAGTGTTGAGCGACAAGGCAGATATGGACGTTGGAAGAAGTTCAAAAAAGTAAGTCCTTAGCTGTCTAAAGCATCCTTATTGACTTCTGCATTGGACAGTTGGTGCTTCTCAGGAAATCCTCCTTTCATTTTCAGACTTATGAATTGATGATTTCATTCAAGAGTAAATATTTAAAATAAGTGAGGCGGTAAGGCGTAATGCCACAGCTACCCATCCAGCCCCAAATCAAGATTTTTATAAACAAATTATATGTACTGCCTGCTGCAGCCTAAAGTAGTGAGTTGAACAGTGAATGGATCCAGTGAATGTGATACAAATGGACTCGGGAAATGGACTTCATTTGTATTGATGTCTGTCTAGTCGTATGACCACGACATGGCACAGTCACACCCACATTCATATGCTGGTGCCATCAGGAGCAGTTTAGGGTTCAGTTTTGAACAGTGCGCTTCTTGCAGCTGGTGTGTTACACTTGCTATCCTGTGGTGTTCAGGGGATGAGGCATTAAAGGATTGCATTCAGTGTTATAAATAAATTGTAAGGCTTTGATTGCATCCTTGTTGCTATGGTTACACATTTTAGATGCAGGTTATTATTATGAACAAACAGTTTCACTGGAGCAACTTGGTAGGTGTCCATTATACCATGGTCTTAGTGACTACCCGATTATGATCGGCTCTTTTTGTCATCATTGTCCTTTAATTCCTGATAATGGACACCTCGTCTGGTAGTATCCCTTACTTAAGTGTTACATCAGACCATAATATCAGAATGTTTTAATGTGATTCAGCTTTTAATGCCACAGCAGGTCATTTGACAATACTTTGCTTGTATTTCAGATGTATCTGAAATAGAGTTCAACGTGCCTGTACAAAAACACCAACTGTACTGTCTGTTAAGGATATTGTATTGATATTGTTACAAACTCAGTGAATCAGACTGTGAAACTGCTTCAGACATCTGAGCATGGTAACTGCTGTATGAACATGGTGCAGTGGCAGATTAGCTAGCTAGCATGATAAACACACAGGGCCCAACATGCATTAAGAACACACAAAGCAGGACTGTCGACCACAACAAAGTACAGAGAAGCTCGAATAACAGCACACTGAGTGAGCGTGACTTCATTCTCTGCTCAGGACGTCATTGCTCTTTAAAATCTTTACACAACAAATAGTTGATTGCAGCTACATTAATGCTCTGAATGTGACATACAGAACCTTTCAAGACTCTTTTCGAGGGCAACTGGAAGCGATCTGTTCCCTGAGCATGACTGGATTAAACTTGAGCCTGAAGTGAACTGTGTGGATGCAGACGATGCTCCAACTAAAAAATGTCTTCAAATACTTTGGCACAGCAAACACATTTTCACAGAAGGAAAACTACGATCTTTTTCGGTGTTTTAACATTAATGCCAATACATAATTACAATTATCGTGGTATTGTTACATTTCACAGCAAATTAAAACAAGGCAGATTTTGTTTTCTGTTTACATTAACGATATTCTTATTCTTATTCTTATATTTCTTACAATATTCTAGCACAAAGGAGACCCAAACTTACAATACTTGTTCTCCCTTTCATGAATTAGCCTGCAGTCTGAAGCAGGTGCCTTTGAATGCAGTGTGTCTGGCTTGCGCTGGGTTTGTAAGGAAAAGGTCAGCTTCAAGTACCAGTTTTGCTCTTGGGAGGGGCACGCAGACAGACTGAAAACCATGTGGTACATCCCCGGAGGTCCCCTACTGGACATTACAGTCATTTTTGGAAAGTTAGATGAAGCACATTTGCCACACTGGATCTGCACAGGTAAGCAACATCATATGATAAAAACAAGATGTAACAACCTCAGTAATGTTTGATGTATGTCTTTCAAAACCTTCATACACGTGTGTTTTGTGCAGAAGACAACCCTACAGTTTTAGACAAGTTTGCAGTCCTCCACATAGATACATGTAGAGACATTGTGGAACAAGTGTCTGAGGTCACATCATCCCATGTCAAGTTGTCTCAGCCAGCTTTCCTCTCCAAGAGGAGTCCTGATGAGAGCCGGCTTCTCCGTGAGAATTCACTGTAAAGTGTTAATATACAAGACCATTAAAACATCCCTCACACTGCATGTCTATGTGATCCCTCATGATCCGGCTCTAGAAGAGGTTATTGCATATTTTTCTGGTACCATGTTGATTCACACTTGAAAACACAGGCAGCAATGTTGGCTGCTGTAACCTTGAAGCATCTTTGTGCTGACAATGTCTGTGAAACACGAGGAAATGGCTAGCCTGGCTCTGTCCAAAGGTTACAAAATCTGCTGACCAGCACCTTCTAAAGCTAACTAACATTCCATATAACCTCTCGTGAAACCACAGCTTGTATTTACATTGCAGTTTTTGTAAGAATTAAACTTAAGGAATACATCTCTTTAAACATGTCATCAGTGATGTAACCTGAGGACTTTGGGCATTTGGGGTCTTTCAAAATTGGACACCTTTGCCCAGGCGACCCAGCCAAGGTTGATTAGACCCCGACTTGTGTTCAGGTGGCAGTTGCTCCTCCCCATGGGCCTTCTGTCATGATCCAGAGCCATCTCCAGGCTTTCTCTGCTGCCCCTATTATGTTCTCGATGGTTCTTCTCTTACCCCATTGCGTGGATACCCAGTGTACTCGAGACATTTTGGAGCGATTGCTCCGCCAAACCTCTGCAGGATCAATGGGCATACATACTCCTTGCCTTCCAGCCCTGCACGCAGCAGTCTTTGACCAACTATTTGTACTTTGTCTTCTGCCTTTCGTGGGCGTCGCACATGGTCTGCCCACACCACTGTTAGTTCTAATAAGACAATGGTTTTGGTCATGTCTGAGACCGGGAACATCTCTGGCCTCAGGGGGGTCATGACGATGAGCAGTGAGAACTTTAGCTGTTTCTGCAGGTTCTTACAAAGCTTCCAGTCCTGCAAGGTCTCCAGTATTCCTGACAGATTCTGGTTCTTGGCAGCTGCAGGCCAGCCCTCACGAAGGTGATCATGGGGTTGGCTGGTTGGACGTGCTTATCTGCAGCTGCTGATTCCCATGCTGTTTGTTTCCGCAGTGGGTTTCAAAATCTGGTCATGATGCCAGGTGTACCAGCCCTACCCAACCTTTGGCAGTGGCTCAAACATGCTCCTGCACCCCCTTGCCGGAGCATTCCAGGCGATCTGGAGAGTCCACTTTGCCCTCGAAAAAGAGGTTCGATGGGCTGGCTGAAAATTGTACATTGCCAGGATCAAGAACTTGATACTGTGTGGTTTGGCCAGTTCATGTGACCTTTTAGTCCATGGCCTGTTTCCACCTTGTCCAGGCCCCTTGTTGGCTCAACACGACAGCTCTGCTGGAGCTCTCCTCTTCCACCACTGTCCACACTTCTTCCTGGACCACCCTGCACCTTTCCCTCCCCTTACAATTCAGTTCCATTCAATATTATTTATAAAGTCCAATATCACAAATCACAGTTTACTTCAGAGGGCTTTAGAACATGCAATATCCCTCTGTCCTGAACCCTCACAGTGGGACGGACAGATTTGCAATAAATGTGGTGTGGCCTTTGCCCTTGTCATACTGGAGAGTTGGAAATTTTGCCAGATCATCTCTTCTCCAAGTCACTGCTCCCAACAGTGCTCTGTGGCATATCTGAGAATCTGCTTGTATTACAGATTTGTTGGCTCTGCACCTTCTCCCAGTTTTCACCTCCACCCCTGCCTGGACCACCTTGGAGCTGCTGAAATCTTTGTACAGCATCACCTTTTTGGCATGAGTCATCTTAAACTCTACCTTCATGGACTAAAGGGGCAGCCTCAGCTTGGTGTCATCACTGTGAAAAGCAGTGATGCTAAGGATCCTGGGCAATCCCAGCCACCTCCAGAGGAAGCTTCTGACTTTCCTCTCTAAGCCCTCTATGATGGAGATGGGGACTTTGTAGACAAACATTGGCCAGAGTATCCTTGCCAGGATACCATGCTGGTAGATCCAAGCCTTGAAATTGCCACGAAGCCCTGACTGGTCCACCACTCCCAAACAGCTCCCCAGCTCCTGACAGTTTGCCTGAAATGATGCTGTATTCTTCAGGCTACTGTAGAACATCTTGCCAAGGCTCTCCACTGGTTTTCTTGGAGACAGTCGGGAATGGTGTCCTTGTGATTCTGAAGCAGAACCTGCCCATGACTTTGCCCTTCTTCATTAACATTGACCTGGATTTTTCTGACCTAAACCTTATCCATGCCCATCCAATTAGTTTCTCCAGCTCTGGCAGGATCCACCTGTTTCCTGGCACTGCTGCAGTGGTGACAGTAGGGGCGTCCATGAAAGCCCTGACTGGTGGTTGGCGCCTCCCTGACTTAGTCTGAAGGCTCTGTCACTCTTCCTCAGCAGACTTGATGACCACATTCATTGGCAAGGGGAAAAGGATCACAGAGACAGTACAGCCCGTGATGATTCCAACCTCCAGCCTGTGCTACTCTGATGTGACTGACCCTGCTGAGACTCTAAGAATGAACAGAACCATGCTAGCTGGTCCCCCTGCTAACAGTGTTTATGCTAAGCTAAGCTAACTGTCCTCTGATTTACCAGACACATGCAAATATGCTTGTTTTCCAAAATGTCAAACTATTCCTTTAACGTATTGTGTTCAGAATTATTTTTGGTGAAATACAGTCAGCCTGCATATTTCACTTTGGAAGATAGCTCATTTTTCTTCACCTTCTTGACAAATTGCATGTGAATTATCACATTTTTAGAAAGTCTAATTCTGCTCCTTTTCCCCGTATATATTTCTGTCACAGAAATTAAAGCTCTTATATGAAGGCAGTGACCCAGCTCAGTAAGTTCCAGCTCACACTCAAACACGAAAGTGGAACAGTGTGGACCTGTGCAATTCGAAAAGGTCAGTGGTTATGAAATGATATTCTGATACCTATATATCATTCTTGTTTAGCTAAAATGGTTTAATTGTCTTGTGTTGTGAAAGTAAAACATAAAACCATTAAATAAAACTAATACACATATATTTTTTATCTGGATTTTATTTCAGATGACTGTCAAAACACTGGTGATGTTCAGGTGATGTATGGTAAGACATGGTATATAATGAGTGTCATTAGATCTTTCACATACTCATTGATCATCTTGGTATCGTTGGTGGGACTTGGTACAGACATTAATACATTTGAATTTGAATATATAGTGACAATCATTAAAATCCACATGGGTCATACTAGTATTACAGTGTAACTAAATGTTTTAGGTATCTGTGCATCATGAATCACCTTAAAGGGGAACTACAGCCATTTTCAAACTTCATACATGTTATTCCTATGGTCTACAACTGTTCAAAAAATATTAGTCTCTGTCCCAAATCCAAAAACTAGAGTGCTAAAACTCAGGTTTGTGATGTTACATTGTATAAGGTCTAGAGCTGCTCTACAGACATTGAGTGGTGAAAGATGTTCTAGATGGTACTGCGAGCACCCAGGGAAATGTTAAGAGTATATGGGTACATTTCCTGTTTCAGATCTGAGGACACTACAATAGAATAAAGTTCATTTGGGTGTAAAAAAAACAAACAAAAAAGATTGTGTGGGTCCACAAAATCGGGCTCCCATTCATTGTCTATGGAGCAGCTCCAGATTTAATACCCAATGACATCACAGGTTTGAGACTTACTTGTCTGGTTTCTGGCTTTAAAGGAGAGTAGCTCATGTTCACAAACTATGATTAAACTGTACAAGGACATGGAAATAACATATTTGAATTCTTAATTTAGGTCGTGTTCCCTTTTAGGAGCCCAAAATTTGTTTCATTTTTTCTACTTTTTTCTTCTAGACAAGGAGCTTGCCAGACTGAGGCCTAAACTTGTGGAGAGGGTGTCCAGAGAGCTTATCAATCAGCTGCTGGATGATCTGTTAGAGGATGGCGTCTTTAATGACGGGGAGAAAGACTCGATACTTCAGGAAAACAGTACCAGTGCAAACAGGGCACGTCGCCTCATCGGCATGATACTGAAGAAAGGACGCAAAGCCAGCAGGAAGTTGTTAACTCACCTTCAAAGCAGAGACCCTATGCTTTGGGCTGAGCTGGGGCTGCCCTCTGGCCCACCTGTGTAGTCAGGTAAGGTCTGTCTCAGCAGGGCTGGCCAACGTTCATGAGTGAGGGAGGCCTTGATCTATATGTCAGCCTGTCAGTGACTGCACAGTGCCTGAGCTTCAGTGACCTTTATAATGTTACTGATATCAAATGTTTGAAGTTTGAACAGTTATCTGCAGTGTTGGGGAAGTTACTTTTAAAAAGTAGTGTTTGCTCGTTACTCGTTACTTCTTAAAAAAAAGTAATCCCTTACTTTACTTAGTTACCCTCTGTGAAAACTATTTACGTTACTCGTTACTTTTACGTTACTTTTATGGTGCTTGACTTTGGGTAGAACCCCATGTCATTTCCTAAATGTGAAAAAATCCGAGTTTCCCACTGGTATTTACCACTTTGGTGATAAAATAAAGATTAAAGAGTGAGAGTTAATTTGTGTTAACTAGGCTACATGAATTTGTTACATGACAGATTACTACTACTAATAGCCTATTTGCCAGACCTGCTGCATCACTGAATGAGGAAAATATTAATATTCACAGACACTATCTTTGAACAAATAGTGTCATATTCATGAATAAATCATTTTCTGTTCTGTTATTACGTGTGTAACTGTGAGACTGTGTCTGTGTAACAGACTCATACTTTGCAGTAAGCTACAGACCTGCACGAATAAATTAATTCATTTTCTCTTCTGGTATGGTACGGTAGGTACTTTATTAACCCCTCGGGGGGAAATTTTAATGTCACAGCAGCAATTTAAAATACACAAAATAGGAGCTGCTGCAACAGGCTGCCGTTCACACAGCGCCAGGAAGGCAGGCAGGTTATGATTGTTCTGTTTTCTGTTAACACAATGCTGCATTTTATTGATGTTTTGGGGGTCGTTTTGATTTCCTTTGAGGTTCCGGGGTCGTATGTTGCCCATGTCTGAGTTCTGACTAGCAAGGTTAACGTTACATTAAACAACACTTACCCAGCCATACAAGTGCAGTTCGCTGTCAGTATATAGTTGGTCGACTTGTTCAGAATCGCCCAGGTCTTGTACATTAGTTAACGTTACTGTTTTGTGTCCTTGTCGCTGGCTCGGCAGTACTTCGGTCCGTAGAGCACAAAAACCATCAGATAAATCCCAGTATTCAATATCTTGGACATGACCGCAAAGTACAAAATTATATACGACATATTATTGTACGACATCTATTGCACGTCTGTCCGTCCTGGAAGAGGGATCCCTCCTCAGTTGCTCTTCCTGAGGTTTCTACCGTTTTTTTTCCCCGTTAAAGGGTTTTTTTGGGGAGTTTTTCCTTATCCGCTGTGAGGGTCTTAAGGACAGAGGGATGCCGTATGCTGTAAAGCCCTGTGAGGCAAATTGTGATTTGTGATATTGGGCTTTATAAATAAAATTGATTGATTGATTGATTGATTGATACACATCAAGGGATTTATATGCCTTGAGTTTTTCATGCGTATAAACGCCGGGTTTCTCCACAAGATATAAAACAATGTCTGGCCACTGTAGCTTAGGCCATTTCTTTCGTAGCGTCGGTGACCCACTGACCCGACATTAAGTACAGGTCAGGAAACCTCACTCCGTTGCTAATTGTTAGCTTATTACAATAAGCTAACCTGTCTTCGGTTGACAAACCGTTAAAATAATCCGAGGAGGCGTGTGTATCTTCCATATTCCTCATACGATTCTTGATTTTGGTGCTCCTGTCTGTACTGTTGACATGGCAACTGTCACAGTTCCTGCCTAGTGCGCAGCTGAGGCAGACAGGCAGTGTCACCGTCAAATCTGTCCCCGGGAAAAGTAACGCTGTGCCCAACTGACAAAGTAACTACATTCCGTTACCATATTTTCAGTAGTAACGCGTTACACTACTTTTTACCCAATAAAAGTAGTTGCGTTACTGGGGGCCACAAGACAGGCTACTGACTAACCACTCACCTGACATAACCGACAACTGTTTATCTTGTCTTTGATGCAATATTTATTCCACACCACTGTAGCATCCATAAATCTGTGTATATAAACCATTCAAAGGAAAATACATTTTACCATCACATTCAGCAGTGTACACCTGGCTCCACATGGCCTTTTGTTGTTGTCAAAAAACCATATGTGCTCCTCCGTCAAGCAACACCTGTCCCTGAATGAATGCTTCCTGCCTATATTGACAGATACCCATGGCAGTACAGTGACCCCAACAAGACAAAATAGCATCTTACATACATTTGCCACCAGGGATGGCTCCTATACTCCTAATAATTAAGCACTAAAAGTCATATCAGGTGACACACATAATTAATTGTTTTATTTTAAATATGTTAAATAAACTCTAAGCACTTAATGAGTGTTGCACTAATCAGTATTTTTGTATCAAAGGTTCAGTGTGTAAGATTTAGGGGGATATATTGGCATAAATGGAATATGATATTCCTAACTATGTTTTTATTCCTGTAAAATCACCTGAAACTAAGAACGGTTGTGTTTTCATTTCCATGAATGAGCCGTTTATATCTACATATGGAGCAAGTCCACTGTCATGGAGTCCGCCATGTTGTTCTACTGTTGCCCAGAACAGAAAAACCATACACTGGCTCTAGACGGAGCCAAACACATTTTTGCATTTGCACACAGGAAAAGTTCAGTAGGTTGCAATGTGCAACTTTACCACTAGATGCTGATAAAATTCTACACACTAGTCTGTTAACGATGGATAAAATAATATGAAAGACGTAAGTTGACATAACAGAGTTTCCACCTTCCTGCAGTTTTCAGTGAAATAGCTTAAATAAACTCACTGTGACTCGGCACAAGAGACAGCTGTCAGTGTGTTAGAAACGTTGCGTTGTGGTTATTGCGTGCTGCTGCCTTTTCTTAAAATTAAATATTTATTCATTTCATATACTCCACTGTAATATTTATTATTCAAGTACTTTTATTGATTTAACTTTTATTTTTGTATCTTATTTGCCTATATTAGTGTATTTTAACTTTTTTATTTTCCATTCTGTAGTACTGTGATGGATTGCTCTTAAATGGCCTTTTATAATGTGTTTCTTTTGCACCTTGTCTAGATGCTTTTGATGTTTTATGATGAGCACTTTGAATTTCATTGTTGCTGAAATGTGCTGTAACGTGTAGTCTCAGTTTAAATTAAAAAAAAAGGCATAAAGCTTTTGACACGTAGGATGAATTATCTGTGCCAATCATGTTGTGAGGAGTCACAATGAAGGAACATAATTCTTTTAATGTTTGGGATTATTTGTTAATATTTCTGAGTGTGCAGGATTGTGGTGCAGCTGCAGAATTGAGATGAGTTTAAATAGACTGTATATAATCAGAATTAAAATTAATTAAATTAATTAAAATAAATGTGCACAATCTTTATATAATGTGTATTAATATCTCTACATCTACTATATTAAAATGGTGGGCCTGCTTTTTATTCACCTGTTGCCATGGTGAATCTTAGAATTGGAGCTCCATTAGTGTTGGGCAAGATACTTTCAAAATGTAATGTATGACATAGCCTATTACTAGTTGAAACAAATAAGTTACTTCACAACATTACTTTCTGTGTAGAGTAATGTGTTACTTATCATGCTACTTTTGCAGTACTTTAAGCAAGCTTCTTGGTTGTTTAAACTGCTACTTTTCTAATGCAGGACGAGGCTGTTCAGCAGAGAGCGAAGGCTCTTTAAATAAAGCTTGAGTTCAGGTTTGTTTGTGATTTTCTTAAAATAACCTATATGATGCAAGAAGCAGCTGGCCCCACACATTTTCACATGACCTTTTATGGCCCCCATTCAAAACGTTTAGACACCGCTGGCCTTGAGGCAGAATTTGTACTTCTGCATCTAGGTAGATCCTATGCTGTACCCTAAGCCATCGCCTGACATACACCTCCCCAGAATGCAGACCTTCTGTCTATTTTTGTAAGTTAAACCATTTCCTTCAGTGGACACAAAGCTTTTATTTACCTTACTTTCACTGACAAGAAACAAATTGTGAAGAAAATAAAGCCTCCACAAAAAAGCATTTTAAATCTTGTGTGTGATTTATCCTGGCTTCATATCAGTAGAGAAAATCTCCACTCGTTGCTAGGCTAATTTATACAATGTTAAATGCCATAGGCTTATGCCAATAACTTTATTATATGTGTTTGTAAAACGTGTTTAGTGTAAGACAGTTGTTTTGTCGGTGAACCTTGTGAGTTGTAGTGGAACCAAACTTTGTAACATTACCTCTGTTAAATGTTGCTGTTGTCCCTGGCTTCATATGAGTAGAGGGAAGGTCTGCTAGCCACTAGGCTAATTTGCACAATGTAGAATGCCATAAGCTTGTGCTAAAAACATTAGCATGTCTTATTTTTGGGGAAAATGTGTCCAGCAAAGACAAGTGCTGCAAGTTAACAGTTAACATCGGCATAAAACATGGCCGGTTGCTGTTCTTGTTTAATGGCGCTTGGTGGCATCAGGGGGAAACGTGGCGGGACAAGAATGAAAGTTAACTAACATTGTATCCTCATAAACTTTGACCTGTTAAGCAGTTCAAAAAAGTTAAAATATGTTTTGCTGCCTTTTCATCTTAACTAGTTAACAGTAAGTTAGCTTCAGACTGAGAAAAAATAATACAATTCACTGTGCAGCTCAGAGGCTACCAGTAGTACCGGCAATGTTTAAGGTGGAATGTTAACACACCTCAATATGACAACTTTCACCATTCTGCTTCTTTTTATCTGCTTACTCTGGGCTGTATCAGTGAGAGACAACAACACAGTCAGCATGTTGACACAATGATAGAAGATTTTAAGCACAGACTAGCAGCCACTTTATTTTCCTTCACCTTGCAGGTAAGATTCATACAAATACCAGAAACAACATGAATTATCTTTTCATTCACAGACATTTTTCCACACATAGTAAAGACAAAACTTAATGACCCATCAGTAAATATCCAAAATTGACCTTAATTAATAAATAACAACAACCAAAAAAATGGTGCCCTCCCTTTTTGTTCATGTGAATGATAGAATGATCATCTACATTTACACATGATCAGCACACACAGTTTCAGTCCACACAAGAAATAAATCCAGTGTTAGTATTATACTCTCTTTTTAAATATGTTTTAGTCTTAACCTTCTCCTAATATCAAGCTCTTAAGCTGCTCAATGCTCCACTGTGTTCACCACTTAGTTGTGTGTAGGAGAACTACAATGGCCAACACAAACACACAATGGCCCTGACGAGAGCCTGTGTTTGGTTTCTCTGTTCTGGGCGACTGGAGAACAACATGGATGACTCTGTGGAAGAGGACCTACTCTGTATGTAGATATAAATGGCTCATTCAGGCAATGAAAAGACAACCTAGTTTCAGGTGATTATACTCTATGAATTAGATTCCATTTCTGCCAATATATCCCCCTAAATCCTACACACTGTACACTTAATACAAAAATACTCATCAGTGCAGCACTGACCAAGTTCTTAAGAGTTGATTTAACATATTAACAGCTCAACCACTGATCATGTCTGTCAGCTGATATGACTTTTAGTGCAGAATGAATTAGGAGTGTCTTCATTCTTCATTTCTTTCTATCAGCAGCAGGGTTGAGTTTGGGTTTCTCTCCTTGAGTCTCTGCAGGAAAACCAAAATATATATCAATGCCATCAGATAATTGTTCAAAATAATATTTCACTGTGCACTAAACTGACATATGAATAAGATCAAGGCCTCCCTCACTCATGAACGTTGGCCAGCCCTGCTGAGACAGACCTTACCTGACTACAGAGGTGGGCCAGAGGGCAGCCCCAGCTCAGCCCAAAGCATAGGGTCTCTGCTTTGAAGGTGAGTTAACAACTTCCTGCTGGCTTTGCATCCTTTCTTCCGTATCATGTCGATGAGGCGGCGTGCCCTGTTTGCACTGGTACTGTACTCCTGAAGTATCGAGTCTGTCTCCCCGTCATTCAAGACACCATCCTCCAACAGATCATCCAGCAGCTGGTTGATAAGCTCTCTGGACACCCTCTCCACAAGTTTAGGCCTCAGTCTGGCAAGCTCCTTGTCTAGAGGAAAAAAGTGGGAAAAGGAAAAAAAAAAATAATAAGGTTGGACCTAAATATTGGATTGTTCAGATTTTCACTTATCTGGTGGGTATTCAGTTTCCAATTTTGGGATTTTTTCCCCTTTTTTTCTGAGGAACGACAAAAAGAAAATTATAAATAAAAATAAATCACAGGGTTTCCCATACATTGATTTATTTGTGATGGTCCACTACTTTATCAATATTGACTGCCACTATTCTATTTTATATTTTCTGTTTGTTTACTATTTCAAATGGGTAAATTGTTGTTTCATTGTAGAGCTACACACAGCATATTAATTCACGCAGCTCCTCCTTGCCCTGCTCCCTCTCTGTCTTTATCACAAGAGCTCTGCACCGGGGACAGTTTGGCTAACTGTTACCATCACATGGCTAAGGGCTTGGGTACATGCAGTGTAGGCTGACCAAACGTTCTCTTTATATGTTCACTTTTCATGTCCCGTTCGGGGCGTCTGGGTTTTTTTTTTATAAACTGATGATAATGTCCGGTTTTCTGTGTGTTTGTGTGTGTGTGTTAGAGTGCGGCACGGGCCGCATATTTCTGTCCGAACCCGAACCTGACCAAAGCACTGAGTTTGTGTCACACAGTTGTTACGGTTACAGAATATTTAACAGGCCGGGTGTGCTCAGCGGAGAGGGAGATCTCCGTGTTTGAGACGGGAGCAGGAGGCGGGAGGTCTGACGCTTCCAGCGAGAGGAGAGGGAGAAATAAAACAAAATAAGATAAAATAGGAAAAACCTGTCTCCCTCTTTTATTTTATTTTCAGCGTTTAATCAAGGCGGAGGCGGGCGGCGGGAGGTCCGAGACTTCCAGCGAGGAGAGAGGTAGAAACAAACAGCCAATGTGTGTCTGTGTGTGTTATGTTCAGGTGTTGTCACGTAAAAAACAGTGTCCAAGCAATAAACAGGACAGACAATAGGATCTTATTTATTTTTACACTACATTTTCACTGAAAGCTGACCGAATCCAACCCGAGCCTGAATACAATTTATAGCTACATTTTTGACCAAACCCGGCCTGACCCGTCGGGTACCGTTGGGCTCGGATCGCCACACTCTAGTGTGTGTATGTGTCCCCTATTGGGGCCTATCTGAATTTCTGTCTTTGAGAGATATTATTTTGTAATATAACTGAATTTTCTATCCATACATATAAATTTTAAATATATTAAAATGATAAGGCATCTTTGAGTAAACTGCGAGTATCATTTAAGTAGGCTATGTCATGGCCAGGCCGAGTGTCCCCTTTTTTGGAAATCAAAATATGGTCACCCTAATGCAGTGTTTTTAACCACCTAAACCGATGTCGATCGCTGCTTGCTACTCTTGTGGCCACTCTGTGCCAACTTCACCTGAAGTTGCTAAGCGACCATCCACAGAGATCCAGAGTTCGTAGCTGATCTTCTTACAGGCGTTGTTTTTTAAGTGTCTCTGAGGCCTAAAATGTTGTTTCCGTTGTATGGGTAGCCTTGATAAAATTAGAAAAAAAAAAAAAAAAAAAAAATAGGCTACCAACTGCTTCTCCATATGAATCATCATAAACTAATATTTAGGGAAGAAAGGGACGCTATCTAATGGCTGTGATTGGTTGTTCCTCATCACATCACTGGGTGTGTGTTGCTGGTTCCAAAGGTGGAACGTTTTTTATCTTAGGGTGCAGCCATTACGCCCTGAAAAACAGACGCTTGAGAATGCCTGTGTGCTGTGACAGCATCACTCTCCCTTTTGAGTGCACCTTCCACGTGTCTCCATTGACATTATATTCAAGGGGGCAAAGAAACACAGGATGTGTGCGGGCCCTAGTGTTAACGATTATTAACAGCTTTAACGACAGAGATGAGCCATTTCAGTGTCGGTGTGAGTTTGTTGGGACTGTTTAACAGCTCGGTATTGGATGTTAGCCGCTCCTGCTGTGGTAGCTTGTGCTAAGGGGCAGACACACTGAACATTTGCCAGGAGAGCAGCTCTGGAGATGTTCCTTCAGCCCTGCGTCGAGTTTCAAATATTCACTGTTGATTACTACCAAAGCCCAAAAAATGCTATTTGGGAAAGGGCTGCAATGATTAGTCGACTAATTGATGACTAATCGACTATTAAAATAATCGGCGACTATTTTAGCAGTCGACTAATCCGTTTGAGTCATTTTTCATAGAAAAGTACTATAAAAGTACTCCAAAATACTCTTGTTGCAGCTTCTTACGCTCAAATATTGGCAGCTTTACACACTCTCCCATGACGGTGAACTAAACGAAACAAGACATTAAATGACAATAATTTGGGGGTTTGGGAGAGACAGACTGACATTTTTCAACATTTTAACACATTTTTTGATAAAATGATTAGTTGACTAATCGAAGAAATAATTGGCAGATTCGTCGCCAAAGAAAATAATCGTTAGTTGCAGCCCTAATTTGCGACGCCAATTTTTTTTCCAAGAATGACAAAGGCATGACCCACCCTACTCTTTTTCTGATTTGCTAGTGCTTGTTGCCTTCCTTATATTTCATACATGTGTATTTCTACTGAGTACTCATCATATATTATGTCTTACCATACATCACCCGAACATCACCAGTGTTTTGATAGTCATCTGAAATAAAATCCAGATAAACAATATGTAAATTTTATGTTCTGCATTCACAACACAAGACACTTAATTTAAGCCATTTTAGCTAAACAAGAACAATATACAGGTGCTGTAAATACACACATCACAGAATATCATTTCATCACCACTGACCTTTTCGCATTGCACAGGTCCACACTTGTGCACTTGTTTTGTGTCTGAGTCCGAGTTCGAAATTACTGTCAGGATCGTCAATGAACACTTCGAAGAAGTTTGGGTCACACCATTCATAAATGAGCTTTAATTTCTGTGACAGAAATATATAAAGGGGAAAGGAACAGAGTTAGACTTTGTGCTGAGTTATATGCCTGAAGAAAAATGTGCTGATATCTTCAGGTGGCAAGCCACAGGGGCTGTATTTTACCAAAACAATGCAATGACAGGACATGATGACGCCTCTGCTCTGCTCAGTGTGCCTGTTTTCCTGGCTGTTTTTCTGTTTCAGGATGCGGGTCAAGGAAGAGGGTCGTCATTAACCTCATGAGCCACATCAGGGCCTGGCCATGATATAGAAGCTCACCACCTACCAACAGAGCCTCCCTCCTCGTTTTCACTGTTCGGTTACTTATTGTTATTTTGTAAATAAATGAGCTCTTATAAGTATTTGTTCACTCGTCTCATTTCCCATCATTGTTCCAGCCTAAGAGCCGGGATTAACAATATCTTTAAGAAAATGTTGACTTTTTGGAAAACGTGCTTGATCTGGCTGGTAAATCAGAACACAGTTAGCTTAGCTTAAACACTGAAAGCAAGGGGAAGCAGCTAGCATGACTGTGTTAATCCTTATGTTTGTCCATGAGTTTCATCCTTAAATAAAACACAGTGTATTTAACAAGTTGTCATTTTACGAGATATAATACAGACTGTTAGTTAGCTTTAGAAGGTGCTGGTCAGCAGATTCTGTAACCTTTGGACAGAGCCAGGCTAGCTGTTTCCTCCTGTTTTCAGTCTTTATGCTATGCTAAGCTAACTATCTCCTGGCTTTAGCTTCATATTAGTCCATTTTATTTATTTCTGGACCACAATTAAATCAATAAGTAAATACAGTCCAAACTTTACCTTGGGGTAAATTTCTGCAGTGACCATATCAGCTGTGAGGATGAGACGGCCACGCATTTTCAAGGATTTTTCTGGGTATGGTTTTTGGATCACTTTGCATCCACTGGATAATTCCTTGTTCTGTATTTTCTGTGGGAGGAAAAAGACATTGTCAGCACAAAGATGCTTCAAGGTTACAGCAGCCAACATTGCTGCCTGTGTTTTGAAGTGTGAATCAACATGGTGCCAGTAAGATATGTAATCACCTCTTCTAGAGCCGGATCACAAGGGATCACATAGACATGCAGTGTGAGGAATGTTTTGGTGGTCTTGTATATTAACACTTTACAGTGAATTCTCACGGAGAAGCCGGCTCTCATCAGGACTCCTCTTGGAGAGAAAGTTGGCTGAGACAACTTGACATGGGATGATGTGACCTCAGACACTTGTTCCACAATGTCTCCACATGTATCTATGTGGAGGACTGCAAACTTGTCTAAAACTGTAGGGTTGTCTTCTGCACAAAACACACGTGTATAAAGGTTTTGAAAGACATACATCAAACATTACTGAGGTTGTTACATCTTGTTTTCATCATATGATGTTGCTTACCTGTGCGGATCCAGTGTGGCAAATGTGCTTCATCTAACTTTCCAAAAATGACTGTAATGTCCAGTAGGGGACCTCCAGGTATGTACCACATGGTTTTCAGTCTGTCTGCGTGTCCCTCCCAAGAGCAAAACTGGTACTTGAAGCTGACCTTTTCCTTACAAACCCAGCGCAAGCCAGACACACTGCATTCAAAGGCACCTGCTTCAGACTGCAGGCTAATTCATGAAAGGGAGAACAAGTATTGTAAGTTTGGGTCTCCTTTGTGCTAGAATATTGTAAGATCAGAAATATCGTTAATGTAAACAGAAAACAAAATCTGCCTTGTTTTAATTTGCTGTGAAATGTAACAATACCACGATAACTGTAATTATGTATTGGCATTAATGTTAAAACACCAAAAAAGATCGTAGTTTTCCTTCTGTGAAAATGTGTTTGCTGTGCCAAAGTATTTGAAGACATTTTTTTACCTGTAAGTTGGAGCATTGTCTGCATCCACACAGTTCACTTCAGGCTCAAGTTTAATCCAGTCATGCTCAGGGAACAGATCACTTCCAGTTGCCCCCATACTCAAAAGAGGATCATTGTGTGACATCTGAAACAGGTTAAAGTAATAACTTACTGTAGATTCACAGTATATTCGAAACAGTAGTACAGCTGATACTTTTGTTGTGGTGAGATGAAAAGAGTCTTGAAAGGTTCTGTATGTGACATTCGGAGCATTAATGTAGCTGCAATCAAAAGAAAAAAGATTTTAAAGAGCAATGACGTCCTGAGCAGAGAATGAAGTCACGCTCACTCAGTGTGCTGTTATTCGAGCTTCTCTGTACTTTGTTGTGGTTGATGGTCCTGCTGTGAGTGTTGTTAATGCATGTTGGGCCCTGTGTGTTTATTATGCTAGCTAGCTAACATGCCACTGCACAACATTCATAGAGCATTTACCACTGACAATGCCATCCTGAACCAAGCTGGTGGGACGCTGTAGTTGCCAAAGCGTAATGCCCACCCTCTGGTACCCTCCCAACCTCATGTTAACACAGGTGGCTCTGTCAGCACTGTTGGTGTTGTTAGCACAGCTGTGTGAAGACAGACCCTGAATCACAGATATGCTCTGTGTCACATACAATTCTAAAACTACAGGAGGTAACTTTTATGAAAAGATTGTTGTCACATTTGCTGAAACTCTCACAACATACACAAAGTATTATATGAGACAGATAGTCTGTGAAAAGATTATGTCCCTCCTCCTCCTACTGCCATCCATCCATCCATTTTCATCCACTTATCCGGGGCCTGGTCACGGGGCCAGCAGGCCAAGCAAAGCATCCCAGACATCCCTCTCCCCAGCAACACTTTCCAGCTCCTCCTGGGGGACCCCAAGGCGTTCCCAGGCCAGAGGTGCCCAGGAGGCATCCTGATCAGATGCCCGAGCCACCTCAACTGACCCCTTTCAACACAAAGGAGCAGTGGCTCTACTCCGAGCTCCCTCCGCATGTCCGAGCTCCTCACCCTATCTGTAAGGCTGAGCCCAGCAACCCCAGGGAGGAAACTCATTTCCACCACTTGTATCCGCGACCTCATTCTTTCAGTCACTACCCAGAGTTCATGACCATAGGTGAGGGTTGGGACATAGATGGACCAGTAAATTGAAAGTTTTGCTTTCTGGCTCAGCTCCCTCTTTGCCACGACAGACTGGCGCAGCGCCTGCATCACTGCAGAAGCTGTACCGACCCCCTGATCCATTTCACGCTCCATTCTACCCTCATTTGTGAACAAGACCCCAAGATACTTTAACTCCCTCACTTGAGGCAGTAACTCTCCCCCAACCCAGAGAGGGCAAAACAACGGTTTCTGACAGAGGACCATGGCCTCAGACTTGGAGGTGCTGACTCTCATCCCAACTGCTTCACACTCGGCTGCAAAACGCTCCAGTGCATGCTGGAGGTCACGGTGTGATGGAGCCAACAGAACCACATCATCTGCGAAAAGCAGGGATGCAATTCTGAGGTCCCCAAACTGGACCCCTTCCTCCCCCCGGCTGCGCCTCGAGATCCTGTCCATGAAGTTCCCAAACAGGATTGGTGACAAGGGACAACCTTGGCGGAGGCCAACACCCACCGAGAACATGGTCGACTTCACACTGAGAATGCGGACACAGCTCTCACTTTGGTCATACAGGGACTGAATGGCTCGTAGCAGCGAGCCTGGAACCCCATACTCCCGCAGTACTTGCCCCAAGACCCCTCGAGGGACACAAAGCACATGTAGACTGGATGGGCAAACTAACACGCCCCCTCCAGCAGCCTTGCAAGGGTAAAGAACTGGTCCACTGTTCCACGGCCAGGACGGAATCCGCATTGCTCCTCCTGAATCTGAGGTTCGATAATCAGTCAGAGCCTCCTTTCCAGCACCCTGGAATAGACTTTACCCGGGAGGCTGAGCAGTGTGATACCCCGATAGTTGGAACACACCCTCTGATCCCCTTTTTTGAAGATGGGGACCACCACCCCAGTCTGCCACTCTCTACCCGACCTCCACGTGACACTGAACAGGCGTGTCAGCCAACACAGCCCAACAGTGCCCAGAGCCTTCAGCATCTCAGGGCGAATTTCATCCACACCAGGCGCCTTGCCACTGGGGAGCTTTTTAATTACCTCAGCGACCTCCGCCAGGGATATGGGCGAGATTTCCCCCGAGTCTTCAGGCTCTGCCTCGTTCTCAGTCGACGTGATGGCCGGGTTCAGGAGGTTCTCAAAGTGCTCCTTCCACCGCCCGACGATGTCCCCAGTTTGGGTCAGCGGTCCTCCCTCTCTGCCTTCCCTTCCTGAGGCGTCTAACAGTGTGCCAGAACTTCCTTGAGGCCAACTGAAAGTCCTTCTCCATAGCCTCCCCGAACTCCTCCCACACCTGGGTTTTTGCTTCAGTGACCGCCACAGCTGCAGCCCCTCTGGCCATCCGGTACCTGTCTGCTGCTTCAGGAGACCCCTGGGCCAGCCAGACCCGAAAGGCCTCCTTCTTCAGCAGAATGGCCTCCCTCACCACTGATGTCCACCAGCGGGTTCTAAGGTTGCCGCCACGACAGGCACCAACAAGCCTCTGACCGCAGCTCCTTGCTGCCGCCTCCACAATGGAGGCTTTAACACGGACCACTCGGATTCCATGTCCCCAACCTCCCCCGGCATGCACGAGAAATTCTTCCGGAGGTGGGAGTTGAAGACCTCACGGACAGGAGCCTCAGCCAGATGTTCCCAGTTCACCCTCACTACACGTTTGGGTTTACCAGCTCTCCCCCGCCATCTGATCCAACTCACCACCAGGTGGTGATCAGTTGACAGCTCTGCTGCTCTCCTCACCTGAGTGTCCAAGACACACGGCCGCAGATCTGCTGATATGACCACAAAGTCGATCAATGATCTTAGGCTTAGGGTGTTCTGGTACCAGGTACACTTATGAACCTCCGTGTTCAGACATTGTGTTCCTTATGGCCAGTCCATGGCTCGCACAGAAGTCCAATAACAAAGCACCACTCAGATTCAGATCAGGCAGGCCATTCCTCCCAGTCACCCCCCTCCAGGTTTCTCCATCATTGCCCATGTGAGCGTTGAAGTCCCCCAGGAGAACTATGGAGTCCCCAGCCAGCACCCCTTGCAGAACGCCGCCAAGAAACTCCAAGAAGGCTGGGTACTCCACTCTGCCGTTCAGTGCATAAGCACAAACCACAGTCAGAGACCTTCTCTTTGTGACCTGCAGTCACATCGAGGCGACCCTCTCGTTCTCCGGGGAGAACCCCAACACAGCAGCACTCAGCCGGGGGCTTGTGAGTGTCCCCACATCCGCCCGGTGCCTCTCACCCTGAGCAATTCCGGAAAAAGCACAAGTCCAGCCCCTCTCCAGAAGTTTAGTTCCAGAACCAGTGCTGTGCATGAAGGTGAGCCCAGCTATATCTAGTCGGTACCGCTCCACCTCCCGCACCAGCTCTGGCTCCTTCCCCACCAGAGAGGTGACATTTTACGTACCAAAAACCAGTCTACAACGCCAGGGATCGGCACGCCATGGGCCCCGCCCCTGCCTGCCGCCCGACACACAATGCACCCGACCCCGATTTCTATCCCTGCCGGTGGTGGGCCCACAGGGCGCCTCCTATTGCCTCTGGTGGCATTTGCTACAATCTACAGTGCACCAAAAACTACAAATCAGACCCAAGGAGTGTCTCTTTTTTTTTTTTTTAAAGATTTTTTTTAAAGATATTTTTAAAGGCCAGGATAATTGTGAAGAGGGGAGAGGGAGGATGACATGCAGCAAAGGGTTGCAGCAGGGACATTGTCTTTGTACATGGGACACCTGCTCTACCTACTGAGCTACTGGGCACCTGGAGTCTCTAACGTAGCTGTCAATTTTGTCAATCACTTCATGAACTGCAGTCAAACTGTCAAACTTGACAGCGCTGATCAAATCTGAATCAAGATTCTGTTACTCCCTATTTTCATAAACATATTTTAGTGTACTGTTTAGCTGTAAAATAAAAAAGTTTATGACCTGACCACTATGGTGGAAATAGTCAACTGCAGTCACAAGCACCGCCCACTAGGCGGACCAGCTCTCTCATTTTACAGCTAAACAGTACATTCAAATATGTTCCTGAAAACATTTGAGGTGAAAAACAGGCAATGCAGAAACAGAGTCATAATATTGTATTTATATATTGATATTTGAACTGTTGACTCTTGATTGTAATCATCAATCCATGCATGTCAAAATTAAAATAAAAGTAGATGTAAAGCACAAACAACCTGCTGCAGAGGGCAAAAAGGATGCTTTAGACAGCTGAGGATCTACTCACATGGACTGGTTCTGGGTCAATAATCCCACGCTGTGCATCAAGTCTGAAATGATAAAGGATAATTGACTATGTTTACTGATGGCCCTTGCAGTCTGTTTCTCCAGTTGGCTTAAGGAAACATACATTTTATTTATTCATTTACTCATTTTAAGTATAGAGATTAGCGTCACTGATCAAGGCAGAGACGGCAGTGCTACACATCTGAAAAAAATCTATGCACACAAAGTATCAATTGCAAATAAAGAAAGCCCAAAGTAAAAGCCTGTGAGTTTACGGTAACGTCTCCTCCGTGAGATGATGTGACTCCAGTCTCTCAGTGATGCTGGAAAAGATTTCTTTGTCTCCAGCAGTTTTCAGATGATCATCGTGGAGTTCCTTCATATTCTCCGCCGAGGCTGGGAGAGCACTGATTTTATCATAACTGTCCTGCTGAATAACTCCCTTGGTGAGGAGCTCATCCAAAATTGGTTCAACGTTGCTCACACCATGGACCAGCTCAGCTCTATCTTTTTTCAAGTGGTCCTCTATGGTAATACAACAGAAATGAATAAGTAGAAATAATAATAATAAACTATACATATAAATAAAAAATTGAAAGGAGAGAAAGAAAAGACAATAGATTTAAAAAAATAGACTTTAGACATAAATTCAAAAACAACAAATAATAAATGATCACATAATAATCACATTTTGCAGCCTGCATCACAATTAGGTTATCTGCATCACTATCATTATTAGGTTATATATGCCTTCACCATGGAGACACTGTGGTGTATTTATTTCGTTTTTATTTTGTACCAACACAGAATATAGTATGTTTTTTTTTGTATTTTTCACTTTCTTTTTTCCAACACAGAACATTAATTTCAACTTCAGAATTACAATATTTAGCAAGTAGAACAAGATGTGCTTTCCGGCCACTAGATGGCGCTATTTTCACCGTCTTTAGAAATTGGAATTGCTGCTGAGGCTGTCAGACAATAGACTTTATTTATTATTTTATCTTCAACCGATCACCAACAAAATTTTATCATCTGTTCCTTGTCCCATTATCCATCTTTCCTGAAAATTTCATCAAAACATGTTCATAACTTTTTGAGTTATTTTGCAGACAAACAGACCAACGCTGGCGAAAACATAACCTCCTTGGTGGAGGTAATAATACTATAATGCATGGTGAAGGTAACTGGAGACCATGCAGTACAATGTTGAGGGTACGACATAACTGCGTTCACGTTGTCTGAAATAAGAAGTGTTTCCATATATTGTTGGGTTTCTTTTAAGAACAATTTTCAGCAGGGCTTGACTTCAGTACATTTGCTCTTATAAATAAGGAATATGGTAAACATAAAACAAATTCATCAAGGATATGGTGAGAGCAGCTCCTACTGACACTCAAGTATGTAAAAGCTCAAAAGAAATGAATACTTTAACTTGGTTGAAGTGTGATTTTGAATCCAGCCCTCAGTGAGTTGTTGATTTTGGTTTCCATTGACTTTTTTCTCAACAAATTATACAACATACATCAGCAAAGATTTTCAAGTTGAATAATTCATTCATCAAGATCTGATGTGTGATTTAAGTGTTCCCTTAATTTTTCAAACAGTGTATTATTTGCAAGCAGTCTTGAGGAATAAATGTCCTGCAGTGTGATAGGTCAGACTTTTCTGTTCAGAGTATGCAAAAACTTTACCTAGTTTGAGTATGTCGCCGTCACAGCCAAGCTCCTTCAGTAACCACACAGCCGCTGGCAATGCATCAGTCCCAGTGAAGCTTGAAACCAGGAGGTCTACGATCTCTGAGTTGTCTAAATGTTGATCTTGTAGCTTTAACACTTTACAGTTAATTCTCACGGAGAAGCCGGCTCTCATCAGGACTCCTCTTGGAGAGAAAATTGGCCCAGACAACTTGACATGGGATGATGTGACCTCAGACACTTGTTCCACAATGTCTCCACATGTATCTATGTGGACGACTGCAAACTTGTCTAAAACTGTAGGGTTGTTTTCTGCACAAAACACACATGTATAAAGGTTTTTAAAGACATACATCAAACATTACTGAGGTTGTTACATCTTGTTTTTATCATATGATGTTGCTTACCTGTGCAGATCCAGTGTGGCAAATGTGCTTCATCTAACTTTCCAGAAATGACTGTAATGTCCAGTAGGGGACCTGCATGGATGTACCACATGGTTTTCAGTCTGTCTGCGTGCCCCTCCCAAGAGCAAAACTGGTACTTGAAGCTGACCTTTTCCTTACAAACCCAGCGCAAGCCAGACACACTGCATTCAAAGGCACCTGCTTCAGACTGCAGGCTAATTCATGAAAGGGAGAACAAGTATTGTAAGTTTGGGTCTCCTTTGTGCTAGAATATTGTAAGATCAGAAATATCGTTAATGTAAACAGAAAACAAAATCTGCCTTGTTTTAATTTGCTGTGAAATGTAACAATACCACGATAATTGTAATTATGTATTGGCATTAATGTTAAAACACCGAAAAAGATCGTAGTTTTCCTTCTGTGAAAATGTGTTTGCTGTGCAGAAGTATTTGAAGACATTTTTTTACCTGTAAATTGGAGCATCGTCTGCATCCACACAGTTCACTTCAGGCTCAAGTTTAATCCAGTCATGCTCAGGCAACAGATCACTTCCGGTTGCCCCCACACTCAAAAGAGGATCATTGTGTGACATCTGAAACAGGTTAAAGTAATAACTTACTGTAGATTCACAGTATATTCTAAACAGTAGTACAGCTGATACTTTTGTTGTGGTGAGATGAAAAGAGTCTTGAAAGGTTCTGTATGTGACATTCAGAGCATTAATGTAGCTGCAATCAACTATTTGCTGTGTAAAGATTTTAAAGAGTAATGACGTCCTGAGCAGAGAATGAAGTCACGCTCACTCAGTGTGCTGTTATTCGAGCTTCTCTGTACTTTGTTGTGGTTGATGGTCCTGCTGTGAGTGTTGTTAATGCATGTTGGGCCCTGTGTGTTTATCATGCCAGCTAGCTAATCTGCCACTGCACAACACTCATAGAGCATTTACCACTGACAATGCCATCCTGAACCAAGCTGGTGGGACGCTGTAGTTGCCAAAGCGTAATGCCCACCCTCTCAAACATTGAATTTCCCCTCAGGGGATTAATAAAGTGAATAAACTTATAAACTTAAAAAACTTAACTCTGGTACCCTCCCAACCTCATGTTAACACAGGTGGCTCTGTCAGCACTGTTGGTGTTGTTAGCACAGCTGTGTGAAGACAGACCCTGAATCACAGATATGCTCTGAGTGTCACATACGACTCTAAAACTACAGGAGGTAACTTTAACGCTGTAGCCGCCTTCTCGTCTACTTTCCAGGCGAGGCGGCGCACTTCATCTCGAATGAGCCTATTAACAAAGTAGCGCGGAGTGACAGAGTGATACATCCTGTCAGCCAAGGGGTTTCCTATCTGTGCAGCCGAGCACTGCAACACCTCCACGGACTATTACATCCAGACGGCCCAGGTGTTCCCTCCGCAGGCTCCACTTCACTCAGCTGCCAGACAAACCCACTGCTTCTTCCCACTTTAATCTGAATAACAAACGGGGCTCGGCTCTCCGTTTGAATCCAAACGGAGAGCCGGGGCTAGCTGGGAGGCTAGCAGAGGCTAACTGGCTGTGCTTCCCTCCGGTCATGCTGCGGCTAATGCTCCCCTAGCCTCACAGCTAGCCCCGGTTTGTCATTCAGGTTAAAGTGGGAAAAAGCAGCAGGTCTGTGGGCAGCTGAGTGAAGTGGAGCCTGAGGAGGAAGCACCAGTTAGCCCCGGTTTCACTACAGGCAGATTCACTCGCTACAGGGATGAGGAAATAAAACCTGAACAGCCAATCAGAGTGATCTCTCTCACCGACAAGCTCCGCCGCCGATTCAACATGCTCAATCGGCCAAAAATTTGGAATGAATGAGGAACTAACTATTACCTAATCATTACCTACCCTTTTTGTGTACCCTAAAGACATCAAAATGAGTAGGTAATGATTCAGTACTCATTACCTACTCATTTTGATGTCTCACTTTACTTTAGGGTACACAAAAAGGGTAGATAATGATTAAGTAATAGTTTGTTCCTCATTAGTTCCTCAGTAACTACTCCTCTGAAATTTGATCAGGAGTTACTGAAGAACTGACCATTAACTAATAGTTAGTTCCTCATTCATTCCAAATTTGTTTCATAGTAACTACTTTAAATTTTGTGCACCTCAAACAACTGTACTGTGAACAACGGTGTGATCAGTATACAGTACTTTACACACAGCCCCCATGATAAATTCTTTAAGCTTAGCCTACCTAAAATGTGACACACTATCATATTTATTTCTAAGGCATCATCGTACAGAATGACATGGATGGTCATATTAATGTGTATGTGGTCTGAAAATAATGAATAAAACTCTTCTCAAGAATCCTGTTGTCTGCGATTTTTTTTGTTAAGGAACTAATTGTAAAGATAATGATGAAGTAGCCTAATGAAAGACTACTCATGTGTCACTTTACCTTAGGGCATAAAAAGGTTAACTAATGGACAGGTTAATGAGTAATGATTCTGTAATGATGAAGTAACTAGTTCACTAATTATTAAGTCGTGATGAACTCCTCTATGAAATTTGATCATGAGTTAATGAAGAACTGACCATTAACTAACAGTTAGTTACTCATTAGTTCCTCAGTAACTACTCTAACTACTCAAACTACTTTTGTGTACCTTATTGTAAAGTGTTACCCCTATTTTCATAAACATATTTTAGTGTACTGATTAGCTGTAAAATAAAAAAGTTTATGACCTGACCACTATGGTGGAAATAGTCAACTGCAGTCACAAGCACCGCCCACTGGGCGGACCAGCTCTCTCATTTTACAGCTAAACAGTACATTCAAATATGTTCCTGAAAACATTTGAGGTGAAAAACAGGCAATGCAGAACAGAGTCTTAATATTGTATTTATATATTGATATTTGAAATGTTGACTCTTGATTGTAATCATCAATCCATGCATGTCAAAATTAAAATAAAAGTAGATGCAAAGCACAAACAACCTGCTGCAGAGGGCAAAAAGGATGCTTTAGACAGCTGAGGATCTACTCACATGGACTGGTTCTGGGTCAATAATCCCACGCTGTGCATCAAGTCTGAAATGATAAAGGATAATTGATTATGTTTACTAATGGCCCTTGCAGTCTGTTTCTCCAGTTGGCTTAAGGAAACATACATTTTATTTATTCATTTACTCATTTTAAGTATAGAGATTAGCGTCACTGATCAAGGCAGAGACGGCAGTGCTACACATCTGAAAAAAATCTATGCACACAAAGTATCAATTGCAAATAAAGAAAGTCCAAAGTAAAAGCCTGTGAGTTTACGGTAACGTCTCCTCGATGAGAAGATGAGGCTCCAGTCTCTCAATGATGCTGGAAAAGATTTCTTTGTCTCCAGCAGTTTTCAGATGATCATTGTGGAGTTCCTTCATCTTCTCCGCCGAGGTTGGGAGAGCACTGATTTTATCATAACTGTCCTGCTGAATAATTCCCTTGGTGAGGAGCTCATCCAAAATTGGTTCAATGTTGCTCACACCATGGATCAGCTCAGCTCTGCTTTTTCTCAAGCGCTCCTCTACGGGAATACAACAGAAATGAATAAGTAGAAATAATAATAAATAAACTATACATATAAATAAAAAATCGAAAGGAGAGAAAGAAAAGACAATAGATTTTTAAAAAATAGACTTTAGACATAAATTCAAAAACAACAAATAATAAACTAGAAAAGCACTCAGAGAGTGCAAACCTCCCCCAAGTAGCTGATATTCCCTCCCCCTCTGTATCACATTTTGCAGCCTGCATCACAATTAGGTTATCTGCATCACTATCATTATTAGGTTATATATGCCTTCACCATGGAGACACTGTAGTGTATTTATTTCGTTTTTATTTTGTACCAACACAGAATATAGTATGTTTTTTCTGTATTTTTCACTTTCTTTTTTCCAACACAGAACATTAATTTCAACTTCAGAATTACAATATTTAGCAAGTAGAACAAGATGTGCTTTCCGGCCACTAGATGGCGCTATTTTCACCGTCTTTAGAAATTGGAATTATTCTAATTCTATGTCAGACGATAGACTTTATTTATTATTTTATCTACTGTGCTTCAACCGATCACCAACAAAATTTTATCATCTGTTCCTTGTCCCATTATCCATCTTTCCTGAAAATTTCATCAAAACATGTTCATAACTTTTTGAGTTATTTTGCAGACAAACAGACCAACGCTGGCGAAAACATAACCTCCTTGGCGGAGGTAATAATACTATAATGCATGGTGAAGGTAACTGGAGACCATGCAGTACAATGTTGAGGGTACGACATAACTGCGTTCACGTTGTCTGAAATAAGAAGTGTTTCCATATATTGTTGGGTTTCTTTTAAGAACAATTTTCAGCAGGGCTTGACTTCAGTACATTTGCTCTTATAAATAAGGAATATGGTAAACATAAAACAAATTCATCAAGGATATGGTGAGAGCAGCTCCTACTGACACTCAAGTATGTAAAAGCTCAAAAGAAATGAATACTTTAACTTGGTTGAAGTGTGATTTTGAATCCAGCCCTCAGTGAGTTGTTGATTTTGGTTTCCATTGACTTTTTTCTCAACAAATTATACAACATACATCAGCAAAGATTTTCAAGTTGAATAATTCATTCATCAAGATCTGATGTGTGATTTAAGTGTTCCCTTAATTTTTCAAACAGTGTATTATTTGCAAGCAGTCTTGAGGAATAAATGTCCTGCAGTGTGATAGGTCAGACTTTTCTGTTCAGAGTATGCAAAAACTTTACCTAGTTTGAGTGTGTCGTAGTCAATCTCCTTCAGTACATCCACAGCCACTGACACTGCATCAGCCTCAGTGAAGCTTGAAAACAGATGGTCTATCATCTCTGAGGTGTCTCCAGGTTTTGCTGCCAGCTTCAACAAAGTAACCACCGGCACACTTATGCGTCTGTCCAGCTCGAGGCAGAACATAGCTGCATCTCTGCATTTGAGGTGCATCAGTGTGTCCTGCACAATAGTTTTTAGGGGTTTGGACTCCATTTTTCTCACAGATTCAAGCAACACAGATATGACTCGTGCTTGTCAAGAGTCGGTAGGTGTTTCTCATTAGGCTCATCCGAGATGGTCCAAGCCTGCGCAGATTCGATCACTGGCGATCTCCGCACAGTGCCTGCCGGTTTTGTGTCCGACTTCATCCCGACTTCCTCTGACGTATCATAAAAGTAGACAGCGATAAAATCGCGAGAGCGAGGCGGTGTTCTGAAAGTTTGGCTACCCACTCAGGATGAACTACTCTGATGAACCAAGCCTTTCACTCATAATGACCTACCCTAGCCCTACCCTTGTTTAGTAGCCACTCAGGTCAGATATGTGTGAGAAGCAGACATACAGCCTCTATAAATGTAGTAGAGTAGCTCATTCTGTCAGGCAGGAAATATCTATCAGAATGGACTGTGAGTTGATTCCTCAAACAAGACGGATCAGGCATGTTTTTAATACTGTAATAAAAAAAACTGGATACAGAGACAGCCACACGTTTTCTTTGTTTTCAAGGATTAATGTGAAACAGTGGAAAACACGGACGGACTTATATGTAAAACTTAGAAACGGACTATTGTGGAATTTGACAAAATGTAGATATAATTAAAAACACCAGTGTTTTCCCTTCATTTAAGTGTTTATTTTCACAGTGTTTGTTGGTATCTACTTCTGTCCTCTGTTTGACTGAGGTCAGCTCCTACACACACACACACACACACACACACACACACACACACACACACTGGGTGTACCGACTTACAGCAGTCTGCTCTGCTTCTGTCTGTCTCTGTCACTTTGGATGGTTTAGCTTGACCTCAATGTTTTTCTCAATCAGCCATTCTGGATCAAATCCTCTGGGTACAGTTGGCCAGAAAAATAAATCTGGACCACAATGATCCAATCGCATGTTTTGGTATTCAGAATCAGATAATGCATCTCACTGTTGTAGGCTACTGCTTTTTCAAAGCAATTTTGACTGGATCAACCTGATCCAGATACAAACTTTTCAAGATTACCAAATCAGGACAAACAGTGCTCTGATAAAAAAAAAAAAAAAAACATTTATCACAATGCTGGCTTTGTTAAGAACAGGTAAGATAACCAGTGTGGGGTCACTTTTAATATAAATTGATCAACTAAAGTTTAAATTAAATCAATTATCTTGAAGATTTTCATTAAAATAAATGCTGATTATGTCATTATCACCCAATGAGGTAACAAAGTGATAACTGAGCCTGTGAAAACTGATGGAAGCCTGTGTATTGTATTATATTCAAACTAGGAACCCCTTTGGCATGATGCGACAATGCTAACCACTGCTCCACCATGGCGCCAGAAAAAGATTTAATATTTCCCAATACATTGTGTGTCAAAGGCAGTCTGCCAAAAATACCTGGATGTCCCACTGTCACATCGACAGAGACAGATGAAAACTCACTGACACTTAACAGAGGCAGCAATGACTATAATCAATCAATCAATCAATCAATCAATCAATCAATCAATCAGTCAGTTCCAAATCTCAGCGAATGGCATTTTGTTTTAGCTCCAAAGAAATGTGAAGTGATCACATTGAGATCTGCTGTGCTCCAAACACATGTTCCTTTTTAATTAAAGTGCAACTTGCAGGTTAAATTGTTTTAAAAATATATAAATATGTACATAACCTTGTCTGAAATGACCATATGAGAAGTTAATTCAGAATGTATTATGGTTAACACAACATAAGGGCACAAATTCAGAGAAAAAAGTGGCTCTTTTTAGCTCCTCTTCTAAAAACGCTTTTTTTTTTAACATCGCCTGATACTATGTCACGAGAGGGACTCTGCGTCCTTGACCCTGCCTATGTCCAGTGTGCAGTCGTAGGTGGTAGTGTGTCTGAGCGGTAGTAAACTTGTGAGTTAGTATTTTTTCGGTTGTTAACAGTGCATTTGACCATTTGTGATTATGCCGAATTATTGTGTTTGTGCAGGTTGCACAAACTAAAGTCTGTCAGGACATGAGTCCACCGTTTTCTGGACAGAAAAAGGAGTGGAGTTAGTTTTCGTGTCTGGGTGCGTTTTGTGCAGGTGAAGAGGCGCGATTTCACGGCTTCATCTGTGACCAAAAATGTGGTCGTGTGCATTAATTTTGGACAGGAGGATTATGTTCCTGGTGGAGCCCGCCCGCCCTCGCACATACCAGTGAGGCTCAGGTCTCCCTCTCCGGTCTGGGGCTCTCCGCGGAGACGGAGACCTGAGCCTCAGGGGCATGTGTGAGGGCGGGCGGGCTCCGCGGAGAGGGAGGCCTCTGTGTTTGAGACGGGAGCAGGCGCGTGAGGGTTGATGGGCAGTATGAGGCATGTTATGTCTGGTCTGGTCAGATTCTCCACCAGAGCCCAGAAGGCACCCAACTCCCTGCAGCACATACTCTCCACAGCTGAGGACATGGGCTGTCAGTTCCCACACAAGCGCCAATTATACAAAAAATTATCAGGAAATTTTTTGTATCTCTCTCTCCCTCTCCCCCCTGTGGACATCAATACACGGTAATGCGGAGTTATAACACTATGGGGTGCCGTTTGTAAAGTGGCTCACGCTGAAAATAACATCAACATTTTGCCACATTTAGCTTCAAACAATGTTTAAAAAAGTGTTGTGAATTATTTAACGTCACCTTTTACCACATTTACAGCAATATTTGTTAACTCAGAAATATATTAAATAGTTAAATCTAAATACTAAATGTGGCACCTAAATGTTAAATGTTAAATCTAAATATTAAATGCTAAATCTAAATCTAAATGTTAAATCTAAATATTAAATCTAAATCTAAATGCTAAATCTAAATCTAAATCTAAATGTTAAATCTAAATATTGAATCTAAATCTAAATGTTAAATCTAAATATTAAATATAAATCTAAATCTAAAAGTTAAATCTAAATGCTAAATCTAAATCTAAATCTAAATGTTAAATCTAAATATTAAATATAAATCTAAATCTAAATGTTAAATCTAAATATTAAATCTAAATCTAAATGTTAAATCTAAATGTTCTGGGTGAAACTAAATATTTAGCTAATATGCAAATTCACACTGTCGGCACCGGAAGTACCAAAATAAAAGCTCGAGATGTCACACTGTGTTTATAGAATCAAATAACGAATTAAAACCAACTTATCGGGGGAAATGAACACTTGAACATACATTAGCGTGATAATAACTACCTAAAATAACAAGAAACATGTTTGGAGAAATTTTATTTGACGTGTACTTTGAGTTGTTAGTGTCCATTCTATGGAGGGTGTGGGACTTATGACCTGTACTACAGGCAGCCACAAGGGAGCGATCGAGATGTTTTGGCCAGCACTATCCTACCCCCGCCCCCACCCAATAAATTCCGATCATGGTGGCATATTACACACAACACCAACATTTTGATTTAACAAGTCGCTAATTGACTTAAGTGCTAATTTTAAAGAGATAAAAAGGTTGATGAACCACCTGGTATGTTGTATGATGTCAGGATTCACGCAGTCTTCCTGTCGCCATCAATCGATCAATAGAATAGAGACCCCATAATGGGTTTGCATTAACTGTCAACTAAACTTCTGGATCTCTTTTTAATGCACAGGTGTCTCTTTGTGTGTTTTCATTAATTTCAGGTCCCCCTGCCATCAGTTCCTCAAAGACATGCTACACACTCACGTTTTGTGAGAAAAAACAAGGCCTGCAAACACTATACAAGGGATGTTGTATGCTTGCCTTTGTCTTCAGCATCGACATTCCACATTCCCAGGGGAGACTCAAGAGCAAAATTGGCACAAGATGGCCTTATTGGGAAGATCTCCTTTACATCTGACTGGTCTGAAGCACAACTTAGAGAAGAAATGACAGCCATTTTCAGAAGAACGTTTGCATTGTCTATGGGCCAGTCATTTCCATTTGAGTATTTGAGTACAATCAAGGGATGCAAAAGACTAATGAAACCAAATGTCTCTAGCAGTTTTCTGTGGGGTGGAAAAGAAGTTGGCTCGATTAGTTCAACTACCTGTCTCTATATAATGGCATTAATGCACAAACCTGTACAGGTAAACAGTTTATATTATAGTACACAGATTCATTTATGGGCAACATTCAATATTAGAAGCAAAATATACGTCTGTTGCTTTTTCTACTTCTTTATATTAATTAACATAGCCTTTTTTCCTCCAAGTAAACTTAGTTTTAAGTACTACTAAATACGTCTGCATTGCCACTGACTTGATAGATTATATATCACACATAACATACTTTTTCTCCAGGAGGAACCTGAGGAACTCTCCGATAGTGACTTTGAAAGTCCAGTCTGCTGGAGAAGGAGAGGTGGGTCTGATAGATGAAAAAACTTTTGCTCAGCAGCATGTTGATTAGAATTTAAAATTGTTGTCTTGCAACAGGTTGTAGGCTTAGTCAACAGTTATTTTCTCACTGCAATGACTTTATCACATATGTATAAAAAAATCTTATCTGTTCTATTTCTGCTCATCCCAAAATGTAGATAAGGGTAATCAGACACTCTTAAAGGCCTACACTAAGCCATTGGTGTTGTTCGTGTGGGAAGGCGTGTGTATATTGTCCCTAATGTCTTGGAATACTATCCATGGGGGCGTCTCTGCCATTGTAAGCAGTAGGGATGCACCGAAATGAAAATCTGTGGCCGAAGCCAAAGCCAAATATTATTAAACGCTTGGCCGAATACCGAGTACTGAATACTGAATATCATTGTTTAGTTTTTCATTAGTTTTTGCAGATGAACCCCCTCCAGATTAGTGTTGTCACGGTACCAAAATTGGGACCCACTGTACAATACCAATGAAAATATCATGGTTCTGAGTAGTATCACGATACCACAGCGAAAATGAGGCAGATGTGCCTTTTGTCATTCATAAAAAGATAAATCACTTTTCTATAATACATCAACGATATTTCAATGGAATAAATTACTTATTGACTTATTCATACTTCAATACAGCATCAGTAAGTGATTAACATAGGGGGGATCAAAATAAAATAAATAAAATAAAAAAATCAACCAGCCACCCTCCTCCCCTGACAAGTAAAGAACAGTCCCTAAAGCGCGGAGAGGTTTGTGGACCGTTACCTGCCACATAGAGAGAAATGTGAACGGCTTGTTTCTCCTCTGACACGCCACATACCTGTGTGCCGCCACGCCTTGGCTGTTCAGGTACTTTTGGGCAGTCATGACGCCAAGAAGAGGACATTATTGGAGCCGGGCTTCTCCGTCGCCGGTAAGCCTTATCTTGCACCGCGAAGCACTATGGCTACCGTATTTGACAGGAATACGTAGGCTATTCCTGTCTGTGTCTGTGACCCCCGTTCAACCCACAACCGGCGGGATTCGCCTTTTGTTTCTGCTGCTGGTTGAAATCTGTACTCGCACAGCGTGCTGAATGATTTATTTTGCTCGCACAAAACTATTTTTAGTCGCAAATGCGAGTGCGGTGATGGATGGAATAAAATATCGCCACACTGCTGACATTTTACTCCGCCCGTCACTGCAAGCTGTTTGATTGCGTTATCAAAACACACCGCTATTATTCGGCCTTGCTTTTCACTTATTCCACCGAATACCAAATGTGTGTTTTTTTTGCAATATTTGGCCGAATATATTCAGTTAGCGAATATTCGGTGCATCCCTAGTAAGCAGAAATGTACTCCCAGCACTCACTAGAACCTTACTTGAGTGATTGAGTGGATCAAATAATGGTAAAAAAAAACGTGATTAAATAAATATATTAAACATATTGAGTACTAAGTACTTTGTTTCCTATTACTGATATATATTTTCCCTTCTTTTGTTCATAACATGTCATTTAGTGCATACAGTGTCACCTTCCACAAGTGAAAGTGAACTCTACCATCAGGAGACGGAAGGCATCAGTCAATGGATTGAAAATGACAGACAGTAAGAAAGTCCATTGCGTCAAAGGAGAAGTTGGTTAAAACACTTGTTTGTTTATATTATGTTTTTTATGGGCTGTATGGTAACTCAATCATTATTGCTTTATCTTTTTTTCTGGCTGCCTTGAAAGTGCAATTTCATCTCTGGATCAAGGCCTGTAATTTTACTGCACAAGTTAAGTTCACACTTAAGGATTGTAGCCCTGATTTTCCACTCGCGGATAGGTTTTGGAGATCGCCCCAGATTAGATGCAAACTGGCACTCACTCCTATGAATGATGGTCACTATGTGTAAATTCAATGATGCGATCCGAGAGCTCGCTGATGCCTCGCTGACGAGATATGTAGCAGGCTGTATTAGCGACAGCTCAGGGAGCCAAGGCCTGAACTACAACCAATGAGAGCAGACACTCCTGCTGTCATCCACAGTAGCTCACTGAACACAGCCTTATCATGCATCTATTTATATGGAGGGGGCACAGTAATATAGTTTCTATCAGAATACACATAATATACACAAGCTTTTCAGTATTTGTAAACTTGTCCTTGCTGAACCACAATATGAGCAGGTAGCTTTACATTTTCATTCATGTTTTCAGCCAATAAGAGCAGACCATGGGAGCTGACATGGGCTGGAAGAGGAGAGGAGTCAAGAAGGAGAGACAGAACAGTAGTGGATCAGCAGCCAGAAAAGCCCAAATATAGACAAAAAAGACCAAAAGTATTAGTAGTCGATATAAAGTTAGTTCAGACTAGCTCCACCTCCAGCAGCTACAACGGTAACATGCTGACAAAATGTAGTTTGGAGACCAGACAGACTCATTGCCGTGGTGAAAAAGATGTGTGACCCCCGATCAGTCATGTAGTGTGCAAACCACAACAACACTCCCGATTACAAGACAGACAGTTGTGTAGTGTGAACAATACAGTGATCTTCAGACTTTGAAAGTTGTGTGGTGTTACCAAAGCTTAACATAAAACGCCAACCTGACAGAACTTAGGCACCAGTTCATTTTTTGTTTTTGTTTTGTCAGCCTCAACTGTGATCACTGTAAGCAACCTGTGAATTGTATTTAGATTGAATGTCTTGATTGAGGAGATGAAACTAGGGTTACGTTGCTCTTAGATAAGATAAGATTAACATTATTACAAAAATATTTCCCGCTGACCTTTTTTTCTTCATGCAGTGCATTGTACAGTGTCTTCACCACTGAGGGAAAGTGAGGCCAGACAGCAGGAGACAGAGAGCAGCACTCAAGAGAGTGAAAATAGGGGACAGGCAGAAGACCCAAGACAGTTGTTTCCTTATAATTTGGCAGAATTTGTGTAAGATATTGTTTGGGGTTTATAGAAGTACTGTAGTGTAGATGTTGGTCTGTTTACATTATGAACCTCAGATAGAAAGTGTCCATAAAAATTATTAGGCCAATATATTTTGTCAATGCAGAATTGATATCAAATCAATACTAATAATTTAGAATTCACTTTCATCATTACATCTTTTTTTAAAATTAAGCAGTTTGACTATAATTCTTTGAGGATGACAACATATATTTGTGCTTTCTGCTAAATTTTCTGCTGTCCCTGTCTATCTTCATTTGCTCAGCCCTGTTTATCTGGAGGAAGATGAAGCTCTTGAAGAGGCAATTCAGCGTAGTCTCCTAGAAGACTCTGATGGACCTAGTGCTGTTCATATTTTAAAGTAAGAGTTACAAGTAATTTTTAAGTACTGTAAATATCTTCTTTACATCAGTGTAAACACTGTAAACGAAATGGAACAGTTATCATCAGCATGGTGATTGTAGAGTGAATGCACTGATATCCAAAGGTCTGTTTATCTTTGTCATTGTGTTTTTTAAAATAGGTCTTCTGAAATGCTGAGCAAAGAAGAAATTGCAGGCCTTCTACAAGCTCATAGTGAGAGAGTTATTACATCGGGAACAAGACAAGTCTATATCAGTCGAGCCAATGTTTGGACCACAGCCTTACGTCAGTTTAAGAGACCCAGGTTTGCAGAAAGCTGTGACATGCTCTATGTCACATTTGCAAGCGACGAACATGATGCTGAGGAAGATGCTGCTGACTTTGGGGGGCCCAGACGAGAGTTTTTCCGCTTACTGGTGAAGGCTATCTTCCAGGACAGTGGAGCTTTTGAAGGTAATGAAATGATTTTATAGTCCTAAGGCTCAGAGACAGCATTTATGGGTAAATTAATTCTGCTTTCAGATTTGGACCTGTATGGTTTCTGATATATATTTAAGAGTTTCACTTCTAACTGCATGGTGTCAATTGTGGTTGAAGGGGATCATTTATTTTGTGGTTACCTGGCCATGAATATTGGGTTGGAACGTCAGAGTACACAGTACAGAATGCGCTGTTAATTTATTTAATCTTTCAGACACACCAAATGGATGCACACCAAGATTTAACATCCTCCACTTGCAAAATGGAGTATATCAAATCATTGGCAAGATGATGTCTACAATAATAGTGCAAGGGGGTGAACCACCTGCATTTCTGTCCCCGCATGTAGTGGACTACATTGTGTCTGGGGACATCCTTCAAGATCATGGGACACCTGATGATATAGGTGACCCTGAGTTAAGGGAGAATCTCAAAAAGGTGATGTGCAATATTCTGAGCTGAAGAAGTAAGCCTTTGCTTTTTCTTTGACTATTACCTAGCCATACTGGCTAACTTTAGGTACTACTTATCCTTTAACTAATGTTAGTTTCTATAAATTTAAAACAATGACATTTTTTGTATCAGGCTGCATTGCTGGTCTGCAAAACAAATATTCAAGATGGGACAACATTTTGTGTGAGAAATTATAATACACTGTCCTCTGATTTATTTTTATGTAAAAAGTAGGTAGAAATGTAGTGTAATGTGAAATGTAATGTAATTCAGTATATTATACAATAAGGCCATCCAGGAAATTTACAGATTCATTTTATTCTTTACAACTCATGAAGCTGCACCTACAGTATGTAATGTTTATGTACCACAAACAAGAATACAGTTATATGATATGCTTGTAAGAATATAGTTACTTTTTTTCACCAAAATACCTATACATTAATCCATTAGTCACTCAGTTAGTCAGTGACTCAGTCTTTCTTAAACTTGAGTATTTTCCAGTCTCCAAGTCAACACTGGTTTTCCTCTGCTTTTAGAGAAAGAGCTGAGAGACACATTTGGAGACAGGACTCTAACCAAGGATGAGGAGGCATTCCTGAAGACTTTGAGCCCCGGTCACATCCTGGCATTTGCTACAGGGAGCAGCAAAGTCCCAGCCGTTGGTTTTCATCCAACTCCTAAATTAACATTTATTCATGATGAAAGCAAACATCTTCCCATTGCACACACATGTGCAAATGAGCTTCACCTTTTTGTGAATGCAACAACATTGGCTGATGACGATGAATTTAACTACTGCTTCCTAGTAGCACTAATGAATGGATCTTTATTCAGCACCATTTAAACAAATGTCAGGGTTTCACTCTGTAGTTTCTGATATGTGTTGCTATTACTTTTTGTGGTGCCTACAACTGGACTAAAGTATTTTTTTGTTTTGTTTTTTGAGACTTAACAGCTACCATTAAAAGTACACGTAAAGGCAAATTTTTTGCAAGTACAACTCAAGCAAAAGTGTACTGTCTTAGTTATGATTTTTACTGTAAATATACTCATAATTTACTAAAAAAAAAAAGTTCATTTGTGAGTAAAAGAAACCCTGCAGTATAATGCACCACTGTTTAGTGCAGGGCTCTCCATTTTTTTTCAAAACAGGCTGCTGTTGTGCGCTGTGTATCCTCTGCCTCTCTCAAGGTAACAACACCAAAACTTTCCACTACAGCCCAGTGGTTGATTGTGTCTATGTGCAAGTGTAAGTATGTTTGTTTACCTTGAGAAGGTGATTTCATAGAGGACGTAGTTTGATTACATTATAAAGCACTGGTTTCAGCTGCACTACATAAATGAAGCTGAAAAATAAAGACTATAACTTGTGTTTTCCCCATCTTGCTCCACATTCTTTCTTTGCCATGTTCTTTTCATCTTGTAAAATTTTCTGTTTAGAGCTCTTTTGCAAAGAAAATGCAACATTATGTGATGTACACATGATGTGAACAAATATTTCACTTCATGATTTCTGTAAATCAACAATCAGCATAAACACTACAGCCTGATTTAAAAAAAGGCTATAGTCATTAAGTAGCTACACTTGCACAAGAGTGTGTCACCATAGCCCCTTTTGACTTCATTATAGTTTAAGGGCTATGGTTTGGCTGAATGTATCCCTGAGAAGGATTTATCGATCAAAATTGGAGCCTAGTTCTCAGCTATCAGCTCTGGTTTTCATTGTTTCTGTGGTTTGTCAGTTTGTATTATTAATGCTTATGCTAAAGACAATGTACTATTGTAAATCAAACTGCTGCTAATTTGACTGTTTGCAGAATACCATTAAATAATGTCCTTTTTACATGTGCAGGTACAGTGTAATATCCTCCTTGCACATACATACAGTATACTGCAACAGTCTAACTCCAACAAAGCACCAGTGATTAAAAAAAAAAAAAACTTCTGCTGCCAGCGCTCTGTTCTGCCTGTAGCTATTGAGTTTAGGGTGTGTTTTAGGAGCTTTTCCAAGCCGTTCCAAAACTCAATTCCTGTTTGTGGATGTGAATTACAAAAGGTGTTTACTTTTGTGAGGACTGTATTTCACCCTTCTACATACTGTAAGATGTTGTACTGTATGATCTGAGGGATATGGAATCAGTCACCTGAGAAAAATGACTAATATAGTTACTTCAACTTCGTGATGTGTTTTTTTCAATGGTTGATTAATTTAACTACTGTTTCCTGGTATAATTTATAACATTAATCTTTATTCAGCAGACCTCCATCAGCTGTGACACGGAGCTACGAGTTTCAAAATACATGTTAAGTTTGCAGACGTAGTAACTACATCTGTCCATGGAAACGTGATTTTTTTTTTTTTCCAGCAGATAACTTAGTTACATCCTGTTTGAGCTGCAAAGCAGTTTAGTGTTTATATGAGCCGTATTTATTCAGTTTGGGAAATCTCACAATCTCTACTTAAGCAATAACGTTAGTTCAAGTTGGCTGCTGACTCAACAGGGACTAGAAATCCTCTGTTGCTACGTCGTTACTAAGGCTTGGTCTACTTGCTGGAGTAATAAACTAGACTTCATTACGTATTGGAGTCCACTGACGTGACTGATTGTGTTCCAGTTATTAGTCAGACCCCTTGTGTTTCCAGGGAAACGGAAATAACACTAGCAAAAAGTTAAGTATTTTGAGAGCAAATTTACCCAAAATATTAAGATATTTTGATTTATATCTTTTAATCTGTTAGTAACTTGTTGTATAAATCGCAATATTACACTTGAGGATGTGCTTTACCTCATTATTGTCACGACAGTGATGCGGCAAGCATCGCGGTAAAGCACGCCCTCTAGTGTAATATTGCTTAATTCCCTCAGCTGAGAATCTGACACATATGACGCTATTTTCAAAGGAGATGATCAGTGAGAGGCGCTTTTTAGACGATTTCAAGATGAAACTCAGAACATAATCTGGTCCGGACCAGGTTATGTTCGCAGCATAAATTACCATGGTGATCTAGCCATCTTAAAAGAGAGCTAACCTACTACTCTCGCTTTGTAGTACACTCCTCAGTTATCTTCTCAGAGATACATGATACAGATACAATAGTAATGTATGTAATGTATACAGATACAGATATAATAAAACACTTGACAGTTGTCATTTTACTGCACCGAGTATTTTTTACTTTTAATAGCCTACTAAAGTACATTTTTCTCATAATACTTATACTTTTACTTAAGGAGCTGTAATATATTTGTACAGTATTGATGTTATAACTCAAGTTAATATTTACATTTAATTTTACATTTCTTACACTTTCAATGTACATTTCAGATGGTTACTATAGTTGTTTATAATGTATGAAACGAACAGACTACAACTTTATACTCCATTTTCTTCAAATGTGGCAGTCATGGCACACATTGATGAAAGTTCCATAACCTTAGGAATCACAGGGTAACTTGTTCTGTGGTTCAAGCTGAATATTTGACCAAAGAAATTACATTTAGTGTAGTGGAAAACAGTTACGCATCAATACATAGAGCCCTAAAGAGTGTTATTCACTGTATCATCACTGTATCAAACATCTATATGTTGGCAAGAGGCCTCACTGCCAGAAAAAGGGACCCGCTTTAACTGTTGCAGTCCTTAAGAAGCACAACAAAACATCAATATTCGTTTCACAGCATTTAAGAATACTTTTGAAAGTACACTGTAATTGAGGCCACTGTTAATTATCTGTCCCTGTTATGCTGGGGTCACACATTGACAAGTTTATCAAAAACAAACTGCTGTGTTCTCTGAAACAACGTTTTGCCATTATTGTTGTCATTTTGAAGAGGGTTAATGGTATAATTCAGTTCTTGCAAATCTCTGTCATTTAATGGGGAAAATCCTCTTTGAGAGTTTGGTGAGGAGCGAAAAACTACCTCTGCTGTTGGGAGTTCTGGGTTGTGAAGACGAAGCAAATAAGTGTCCAGAGTAAAAAGCTGAACTGGTGTTCTATTTCCTTCAGATGACATAGAGTGATTGTTATATCCAGCTTTGAATTCCTCCAAAGTGCGGTTGATTCTGGGTAGAAAGACATAATGGAGACAAAATAGGTCTGTTGCATTTTCTAAGTCTAGGATACTCAGTGATTCCAGTTCATAAAAAATAGGTGCATAAACATGGCTGCAGTTTTTGTTCAAGTCTCGGTTGAAACGCTCAATCCTCTGGTTGTGCACAGAGCTTCCTGTTAAGACAGAGCCTTCACCCCTGCTCGCATGCATGTCCTCCCAGATCTGAGCGTTCTCTCCTCCATGATCAGTCCTGATGTGCAGTGGTCTACCAAACTGTCCAACAGCTGCGGTAAAGAGGTCTTTCACAGTTTCAGCTCGATTATTGTTGGAGCAGTGAAGAAACATCAACATCCTACTGTAGCTGTCTATTGCACCATGAACAACCAATTTCCACCTAATCAACTTATGATTTCCATCCACATGCCATATGAAATTTGGATGTGGGACAGAATATACTCGCCGAGCTATTGCTGTTCTTCTCCTGGCTAGGACACCAACTGGGTCCACCCTTCGCAGTGAATCTCTTAAACGTTGTCTTTGAACCACAATGTTTTGGGAGCGCAGATGCCCCATAAGCATCACTTCTCCAACATTTGGGTGTTCAGTTTTTATTTGTGACACTTTAAGATCCAATTGTTGATCACTGATGCTGATAAATTTTGATGTTGGGATATTATAGTCTTGCAATAACTTGTAGAAAGTTGGCCTCGAGATTGAAAGAATAGACGCAGCTTCAGTAAATGTGGTCTTCAGTGAAAGAACATGTTCAAGTTCCCCTTTAGAAATGTGATGCCTTCCTTGGTAGCCATCCTAGAACACAGCACAGAATATGACATTGAGCATGTTTCTATAACAAAGATGGGTCATTCAAGAGAGAGAATTCTAGACACTATAACAGATGAGCATTCACATCTACTCATTATCTTTCTGACTAAAGACAATATATAGATTGTACTGTATGTTAATTTAAGGAACGTTTAAATTAATAAAATGGACAATCAAAAGATAGTATCAACTCAAAAAAATATGAACATGAATATTAATGAATACTTACTGACTGACAGGTCACTGGGGCGAAGTCTGTTGCTGGTATAGATGTGGTCGCGCTGGTGCTGGAGCCCTGGGGAGTTTTAAAATAGAAATAAAATACCAAAGACGTTATTAACTTGTAACATGTTGGTGTTGTGTGTAATATGCCACCATGATCGGAATTAAAATCGAAATATTACACCACACAGATTAAAAACAAACAAACAGCTAGCTAGGTTACATGAGTATGAAAGTATACCGAGCGGTATGATGTCCCGGTGGAGGTGGCGGGTGTGGCTGCTCCAGGTGTATTGCTGGTGGAAGCCTGAAGAGACATTTACAAAATATTAGCGACATTTTCTTTAGTGTGTTTTAACGTTATTATGTCCAGCGGTCAAAGGAAACGAAACAAATGTGCTATGCATGATGTGCACTGATGCTAGTAGCAAATCTCTACTGTGCTAACGTTAGCTAGTTTAGTTAAGTTAGCCTTGGTAAGAACCTAATGCTATGCGAGTTGGAAAACAAACTTACCGAGTGTTGTGGAGGCTCTACGGCGGATACTGTCGCTGTCGATGCACTGCTAAAATTCTGTATTGCCGCCAGAACGGCCCGTCCAATGTTTTCAGCTAAATCGGACATGTCGACATGTTGGCAAGCAGCAAGGAGCATGGAGAAAGTGGCCGACAGTGGGTGGGTGGGGGCGGGGGTAGGATAGTGCTGGCCAAAACATCTCGATCGGTCCCTTGTGGCTGCCTGTAGTACAGGTCATAAGTCCCACACCCTCCATAGAAGGGACACTAACAACTCAAAGTACACGTCAAATAAAATTTCTCCAAACATGTTTCTTGTTATTTTAGGTAGTTATTATCACGCTAATGTATGTTCAAGTGTTCATTTCCCCCGATAAGTTGGTTTTAATTCGTTATTTGATTCTATAAACACAGTGTGACATCTCGAGCTTTTATTTTGGTACTTCCGGTGCCGACAGTGTGAATTTGCATATTAGCTAAATATTTAGTTTCACCCAGAACATTTAGATTTAACATTTAACATTTAGATTTAGATTTAATATTTAGATTTAACATTTAGATTTAGATTTAAATTTAATATTTAGATTTAACATTTAGATTTAGATTTAGATTTAATATTTAGATTTAACATTTAGATTTAAATTTAGATTTAATATTTAGATTTAACATTTAGATTTAGCATTTAGATTTAGCATTTAGATTTAGATTTAATATTTAGATTTAGATTTAGCATTTAGATTTAACATTTAGATTTAGATTTAATATTTAGATTTAACATTTAACATTTAGGTGCCACATTTAGTATTTAGATTTAACTATTTAATATATTTCTGAGTTAACAAATATTGCTGTAAATGTGGTAAAAGGTGACGTTAAATAATTCACAACACTTTTTTAAACATTGTTTGAAGCTAAATGTGGCAAAATGTTGATGTTATTTTCAGCGTGAGCCACTTTACAAACGGCACCCCATATAACACGCATAGCAAGATATGTCTCATACAAGCTGATATTTGCGCATTAGTTTCTGTTATGGGTAAGTAGCATTAGTTATTTAATACTGGCAGAACAACTGGTAGCTTCGTTATAACCTAATACGTGATGGCAAACTTAATGTTGTGATGTAAACACAGCCTTAGACATGGTTAGCTGTCGTTGGCTAACGCTGGTCGCTCACCAAGACACCTGCCCAGTTCTCCACTGGTTCTCCTCACACCACAGCTCTGTTTCTCTCCTGTGGCCGTTATTTCTCCTCACCCTGATCTGTTCCTGGTCTCTTGGACGCCTAGCAGGCTCATAATTATAAGACTGTGGGCCGTCATATGCATATGAATGTACATTTTCAACCTCTTCAGTCTCAAAACTAGTACTGGCATCCATGTTTATTAATAGGTTCGTTCGAGATGAGCCAGGCCTGCGCAGATTCGATCACCGGCGATCGGCGCACAGTTTTTAGAGCCAGGCGCTGCAGTTGCTCTCCACCGACTGCACCGCCTGGCTCTCACCTGATCTAACAGCTGATTGGTTCAGATGTCAACTCAACAAGATGACGTTTTAGATACAGAGTCTACTGTATATTAACACTGGACTTTTTAATTATTGAAGTATTTAGCAACACAGAGACTTGTGGTCAGTGGGATGTAAGGATTCTTAAAATAACATCAGATATGAAGCCCTGACTGTATCTGACTGAGCCTTAATGAAAGCTGTTGTCTTGTATTTTTTTTCCCTCTGAAAGTATTAACCTTATAGTCAAGCACTGTTTATTTAGCCTGTGTAGTTGAGGGGACAGGTCAAACTGATATGATGCTGATTTACAGGAGAGTTCATGTCAAATGGAAGATAAACCATAAACATAATAAACCATAAACATAAACTACAGATCACCTGTAAAGCATTTTAATAAATGAATCTATCATAATTAAAACAACTGGAGACTGAAAACAAACTGATATATGGGTCTGATCACTTTTTTAATGAATTGACATCATGCCAGACAGGATGTTAGTGTGTCTGTGACTTCCTGTACGGACTGAAGGCTGCTGGAAGCTGTCAGGAAATTGAAACTGTGGCCGCCTGCTCTCGTCTACTTTCCAGGCGAGGCACAGTTCATCTCGAACGAGCCTATTAATGTTACACTCAATCAAACTAACTAACTTCCGGTTAGTGGGTTTTAAGATGAGGAAGCAAAATTCTCTCACAAAAACGACCCCAAATGTCACTGTAGTGCCTATATGTTTTGTTTTGTTTTTTAAAATCAAGTTTCTACATCATTTTCCTTCACATTTATTCACCATGGTCTCCAACCTGCAAGTTGGGCTTTAAATAAGGATAAGGATATTTGAGCAAGAGGGTCAAAGTTCAAAGTGCAATGCTGACCAAGTAGTACGCCCCACCTGCATGCATCCTCCATGCAACAGTATGTACGTTGGGTACGTCCCATGTCCCTTAAAATTACTGCTAACCACCTAACCTAGCCACCTTACCTAACTGTTTAGTCTCTCCCACTTAGGAAAACATGCAAGGAGTCAGGAGTTAGGAGTGAGGAGCGAGGATTGCTGATTAAGGCCCAATCCCAAACCGGCCCCTATCCCCTCGCCCTATTCACTCCCCCTCTGTTTGTGCGGTCACGCTGAGCTTCGCCATACTAAGGGCCTTCCCAAACAATTATCGTTGAGTGCGAGTGGACTGCTCAGCCTTTAGATAGCGAGTGTGCATCAGTGCAGACTTCTGATGAGCCCAGCAGGAAGTGCAACATCACAATGGAGGAAACAACGTACAAATGTAAGAGTTCCGTCTTTCTACTTTGTAAAATATTTTAGATCAAACACACACATTTGTTTTCCTCACCCTGACTTTACAGTCTCAAACAAACTCACAGAATGTTTGGTGTCAAAAGATGAAAACCTCCACGTCCATATGCTTAAATAAACTATTTAAAACTGTCTAAAAAAAGTCCTCATCCCATTCTCATGATTTAAATAATAATAATAATAATAATAATAATAATAATAATAATAATAATTCTGTGTTCACAGGGACAGAAGAAAAGACAAAGCAGTTAATTGATCTACGGATTAAAAATGAGAGTCTCTTCACTAAAAAGAGGAATGGGATGGAGGTAAGATTGCCCAGATGAATTAATCTGTAAATGTGTAAACTGTGTCTAGAAAATATGAACAAGTTAATTACTTTGATTACACTGCACTGTATCTCTTATCTGACTTATCCAAGTTTATTTTTAATGTATCTCACTTTAATTAATATTTAAATATTTTTTTTTTTATAGCCTGTTGCTCTATTTTGCTTTCACAAAGCGTCTGTCGGTATCCATGGTTACATCTGCTTCCTTCTTCCGGTAGAGTGGCGAGGGCGTCCCATCTGTTTGGCTTCTCTTTCATACACTTCCCCTTAATCAAGAGTGCCCTGCACAGCTGCGAGTGTATCTTGATTTGGAGTGACACTCGGTAGTGAAGTGGTAGTGGGTAGGGAGTAGTTTGGGATTGAGCCTACGAGACATGAGACGGCCTTAAAGATGGCGGACCTCGAACGACTTCCGGTTCAAGTAAGGCGTTAGCAGTATAAAATGAAGGGACTTGGGGCGTATCCCCTGTCGTCAGTTACAACTGCAGCATGCACTGAAAGGAAAGAGAAAAAGAACGTGATTAGGAAGGCAGCTGTCAACATTTTTTTTAAAACATTTTTCTCATTTTGGCAGCCATGGGAGCATCGTCTTCCTATCGCGGAACGGGTGAGTCTCTTTTGTTGTTGTTCTCTTGAGACGTTATTTGACTGATGAAACTGACTGCACTGTTTGCACTGTAGTTGTGGGTTGCACACATTAAACATCATCAAAACATCACACCTGTTCCGTTTGTTTTGTCCTGCCGCTGGTCCCTTTTACCCAGACGGCTTAGAGGCGAGACAACTCTGCCCCCCCCCCATTCTGCAATTTTACCTTTTATAAAAAAAAAAATGGCGAGGCGGAATAATGGCGTAATATGCCCGCCTTGAACAGGTAGTGTTAAAGGGGCTATTGTTTTACCTCCTAATGATGTGTCAAGTGTAGCACTGACATACTTGCAAAGGTGAATGTTAAGAGGCATTCTTTTATATTGTGTACTCAATTTGCTATGTGACTGTTGTGTGACTGCTGTTTACTGAGGGGCAGTATTTTGTGTTCATCACAGTGAGGCGCAAGTCTACAGTATGCTGCGTCATCACATTTTTTTGTTTAGGCCATGCCATACAGGCTAAAGATTATTACTGCCTCCGTCAGATTATTCCCCGAGTTCAGTGCTGGTGAGACTGCGGATCTCAACAGTGAATAATGTTAGCTGGTTTGACTGCTGCAGAAATGATGTTGGCTCTGTGCTTGAAACCACCACATGCGCTCACAACCTTAAACCTGCAGCTGTGTGGCTGTAGTCATGGCCAGCTTGGCTACTCAGCACTATATAAAGTAATAGTGATTAGCTCCACCTTCACCAGCTGCAGCATTAAAGTGATATACACATCAATGCAACAATAATTTTAATTAAGTTATGTAATAGATATAATTTTGAAATGGTCCATTCTGCATAATGAGTACTTTTACTTTTGGTACTTTAAAGGAGCTATATGTAAGAAATATAAAGCAAATAGTCGTAAAATCCTCCTAATATGTCACAGAGACTAAGGAATAATGTTCATATAACATACTGATCTCATCGACAACAATAGTACAGCCAGAATATATAATATATAACAATAGAATTTAAAAAAAAAATTTACAGTCTGCAAATCATGTTTATGTTTTGAATTTGTGTTTTGGCCTGTTGCGCCACCCACCGCCGTCTACCAGTCACGCAGTCAGTAGAGTCTCAGCATCAGTTACAGTTACGACTGAGCTACAGCAGCACGGCAAGCAGCATTAGCAGGTCCCGGTACATAGCATTAGCAGCCGGCTCCTCCTCAGCTGTATCCCGGCAGCAGCGTCAGCAGTGTCCCGGTCCATAGCATTAGCAGCCGGCTCCTCCTCAGCTGTATCCTGGCAGCAGCGTTAGCAGCATGGCAAGCAGCATTAGCAGTGTCCCAGTCAAGCCCCAACCTCCGGGGGAGACGAGTGAGACCAATGTGGAAGTGCCAAAAACTGCAGTTCACTGACTGTCCACTTGAGGCTGGCTCCGGAAGTGAGTCAATTCCCATAGACCCCCGTGTTAAAATGCCCAACTTTAGAGCAGAAATAAACATGTTTACAGCCTGGTACAAAAAATGGTTTTGGTCTCTATAGTTAAGTTCCCCTTTCATGACAACTCTGGGGGTGAACTTTTTTCTAACTCTTCCGTTTAAATGTTATTAAGGTTTGAAATTGCGCATAATTAAGGGCGTGGTCACTTTGACTGACAGGTCGCACCATCACGGGTGGCTAACTAGCATGCTAACTAGCCGCTGGCTCTGCTGCAGAGCTGAGCCTCGACTCGGCCGTCTGCTCGGCGTCATCTCAGCCAATTCGTGCCCATGTTCAAGGCATTGAACCTGTACTCTCAGCCGTGTTTGCGCCTTCGGATAATTTTTCAGGCAAATATTGGAGTAATATGGCTTGCTGTTCGACTAATTATACCAACAGACCGTCCAAGAAGTCTGTGCTCCAGGTTTTCGGTAAGTGAAATTCTGAAATTCTAGTATTATTTTATTTATGTTTATATGTTAGCACTAATTAGCGGGTATCGGTGTCTGTGGTCACTATGGTCACCACCTAGCTTGTCAGCAGCGTGTATCGGTGTTTGCGGTCACCACCTAGCTTGTCAGCTTATTATTATATTATTAAGTCTTTATTTAATACATGTAAAATCACGTTGATACCGGAGGTCTCATTTTCAAATGCGACCTGTATCACAGCAGCAACATCCACATCAAGTTACAGAGCCACAGACAATATGATACAACACAAGCTTAGCTCGTTAACTAGCTAACCAGCCAGCTAACGGTTAGCCTTCGAGCAAGACGCCAGTCCGTGGATGTATCGAAGTCAGAGCCTGACAGAGAAGTGTTAGGATTTAGGCATTTAGGGGGAGAATATTTTGAACAAAAGGCTGAGGCTGTGTGAGGTTTGAAAATAAAGGTCCACCACGTTAGTTAGCTAACCTGTTGCAATGTTAACGTTGTCATATGAGCAGTGTAACGTTAACGTAACATTAAGGCTATACTTGTGTATGTGAATTAAAAAGTGGCGAACTGTGTGAAATTACAATAAGGTGTGTAACGTAATTGGGAAAAAAAACTAATGTGACATTTGACTGTCACATATAAAATATTAAGAAGATTAGTGTATGATATAGGCCTGTGCTTACACAACAATAGGTAATGCACAGACAGAATATGAGGACTGTGTTTTGCTAAAAAAAATTGATTATGATCTGTTAAACATTGAAGTAAGTTAAGTTGTATTGTTTGCATGTAATGGAGTCTGTTAAGTAGGTAACCTAACACATATATTACTTTTAATATCTATTTGTCTGTGTAAAGTTTTCCTCTAGGTGACCCAGACAGACTGGACCAGTGGACACTCAACACGAGGAGACAGAACTGGACTCCAAACAAGACTTCCCATCTGTGCAGTGAACACTTTGAGAGTCATCACTTCAGCACTGACTCCAGGATAAAGATACCTTTTTTCATACAGTACCTCACAAAGAGTCAAGAAACTTATTAGTTTGAAATGATGAATTATTGTCCATAATACATTTAAATGCATTACATAAATTACTAATTGTCATACATTACTAAGTACTCGATTAGGGCACAGCTTGCTCTGTACTATTCCTGATAAGGTGAAATTACTGACACACCAGTGCAGTTTAGTGTTCCCCTGATGCAAAAGGCCAAATGAAGATTTTATTAATCAAGGAACATGACATGTATTTACCAACTTTAACATTTTAGTGCCTTTTATGCAAAGACCCTTTATCAAAGTGAGAATTACTACCTTTTTCCCCACACACAGTCTGTGAAGAACCAATGGAAAAAATATTCTCATAATGAGACAGCCGAACATAGCATGATTCCACAGTGGCAGCTTTGGTAACAGTTCAGTTTCCTTTTGATAGCAACAATTATTTTAATGTGGATGAATTGCATACTGTACATTCATACTCCAGTTGTCTTGATAGTACAGTTAAATTTAAAATCACATTCAAATATAAAGTTGAATATCTACAGAACTTAAACACAAAACTATTTTATGAATGACAGCCACTTACTCAGCAATAAGATCATTTTGGTGGTGAGTGGGCTTTTAACCAAGACAGGCTGTAGTCAATGTTTTCTACCTGTGTTTTTAACCTATTATCTTTCTCTCATGTAGGACACTTGTGGAAAGTTACAACGCCTCGACCAATGTGATATTTACTCCACAGTAAAGAGGTTGTTTAACAAGAAATTGAGATTTTGCAAATTATGACACTGGGTCCTAATCCATAGGTTTTATAATTACTGTTATAAATCTTTTCATTTATTTCATGTGTACTTTTTGTAACATTTTAAAATGGATGTTTTCATGAATGCAAGCTTTGACTTAATTTTGTTAAACTGTTTGTGAAATGGTTCGAATTTTTGTGATATAAAGTGGATCAGACAAAATTTACTTTAGAGTAAAAGCAATTTTTTTGAAAGCTGTCTTTCATCAGTTTTCTGTGATGATTGGAAATATAGTGGTGATTTAAACCTTTAACAAAATATAATAGTTATTAATGGCATCTTAATGTTTTCATTTATGTCTTAACATTTACCCAAGTTTGCATTTGTCTTAGCAGAATGTAAAAAAAAAAAATGAAAAGCTGATGTTATGTGCTGGTTTTGTTTGGACATTTCTTTAAGACAAATGAAGAAAATTCACTGAGAAAGTCTCCTCCTTTTGTGAAAAACAAGGAAATATGTGCACACTGAATAGTTTTAAGTCCCGTAGGAGGTATTATTTATTTGTGAGGTTGTGACATATGAGAAGGTTCTGTGGGTATTGCTCGGTATTGAGACTTATATAGTGAGGCTAAAAAAAACCAGCAACACATAATTGGCTGATTATCTTTCTGCTTGCCTCACTATAAAAACGTCACAGTACCTTTGCCTGAGGAAGACCCTCTCAGAGTTGGCAACATAGCGAACAAGTGATACCTCCTTGGGGGCTTCAAAACTATTGTGTCCAGCTAATTCTTTGTTTTTCACTTTGAGCCCTTTTATCCAGTCACATTCTTCTGTGTTAAAACTAGACTTCTAACAGAGCAGCAAACAAAGGTTACTCTTCAAAATCTTCTCAGGCTCTGCTGCTGGGTGTAAGATGCTTAGTTATCTTCAAGTACAAAGTTAAAATAATCAGGCCCACACAGAAATGGACAGCTTAATTTTTTGTCAGTGACAATGTTAAACATTAATGCTTAATGTTTTGTCTGTAGTATATGATTTGTTTGTCCTTTCAATTGACAGATTTGATTGTGAAATACAACATTCAGTCAGTAACAAAGACAAAAGGAGTGCAAATGTAAATAGAATTTATTGAAATTTTAAACAAGTTATAGATGAATATCAAAAACTCAACATTAGCCATGACAGCCTGGGCTATGATCAGGCCTAACAAAATGTGTCCTAAAGGCCAAATTCAAAAGCAGTAACACTGCCAACTGTAAGCAGTTCACTGCGTTTGGAGGTGGTCTTTAAGACAATTAACTAATTTACTTAAAAACATATAATTTCCCCTAGGTGTGAGATGAATGTGTCTGATGTGAGGGTGCTCAATTATGGCACCATTTAAACTATGAACAAATGTAGCCATAACACACATTTCCTGGCCTTATCAATCTTTGCTGGATTGCCACCAGCCTCCCACCTGCACGTTTGGGCCAATGAAGAAAATATTATCTTAATGCCAGGATGCTGGAGGTGAAGCTGGTGCAGGTCCTCCTTCATCATGCTGACCAGCTTGACACTGCTGACCATCCCCATGTCATTGCCGCCACAGTGGATGATGAGGACATCTGGTGCTGCTCTTCCTCGCAGGGAGTGGGAGAAGAAGGAGAGAAAGCCTCCCCACTGCAGTCCACCCCAGCCAAACCAGCAGACATGGACGCCCGGCATGCTGAGGGTGCCTCCCAAGGTCTCTGCAGCTCTCTGGACATCACGCCAGACATAGCTGTCACCAATGATCCACACTGTGTATATGAAAGTAAAATGAGTGTAATAAATTATTAGCGTTATATATTAAAAAAAAAAGTTGAAGCGTTTTTTTTTTTTTAAGATAACAGCTGAATCATTGTTTCAAAGTTTGTTGTATAACGTTAGTTTCAGCTAAACTCAACTTACCTCAAGTTTCATGAGGGAGCTGGCACCAAGGGAGCAGCCAACACCACAGGGCTAGCCAAAGTAGCGTAGCTTCTTAGCCTCGTAGCTTCTTAGCCTAGCTTGTTAGCCTTAGCTAACTTAGCAGCGCCGAGCGAGGTGGGCGTGTTTAGGCAACCAGGCTTCCTTTGGCCCACCTCTTTGCCCATTTTTGATTGTCTGGGAGTTGGGCGGAGTCAGGCACTGCCAAGATGGCGACGTCCAGAGCGGAGTATTTTGAGCTTCAAATCCACTCTTCAGAAACGGACGGATGACGTCACGGTGACTACGTCCATTATTTTATACAGTCTTTGGTCCCAGTACAATGCAATAGCAGCCGGCTCCACCTCAGCTGTATCCCGGGAGCAGCGTTAGCAGTGTCCTGGTACATAGCATTAGCAGCCGGCTCCTCCTCAGCTGTATCCCGGCAGCAGCGTTAGCAGTGTCCCGGTACATAGCATTAGCAGCCGGCTCCTCCTCAGCTGTATCCTGGCAGCAGCGTTAGCAGCATGGCAAGCAGCATTAGCAGTGTCCCGGTACATAGCATTAGCAGCCAGCTCCTCCTCCGCTGTATCTTGGCAGCAGTGTTAGCAACAGAGAAGCCGGACTTACCCGAACGGTCTGCTGGAAAACCGAAGATCAAGGACGCGGCGACGCAGCCCTGCCACGGCAACTGCCCGTGGGCAAACAAATCAGTCTCCAGCGTGCAGCGGTCCAGCAACCTCAAATCTGTAGGGGAGGGGGGGCGGACACGACTCGCGGCAGTATTTTGAATTTGAGTGCAGTAACCGTTTTGGCCACATTCTTAAATACTGCGCCTTTAACTATATATTGATGGTAATAATTTTGTACTTTTACTTAAGTAAGATTTTTGATGCAACTTTGTATCGTTGCAGCGTGGGTGCTATATGCAAATGAGCAGTATTTGATTTCCCTTGCATTTTGTTGGCACCCAGAGCTACCCACTCGTTTGCCGCCAAAAGTCCGCCAGGTGACACAAAATGTTTAAAATTCCTTCTGTTTTCCTTTGCTGTTCTTTCAAAGGCTGTAATTTTTTTAAAGAAATGAGTCTTATTAGAAGAAATTAACAGAAGAAGCTCACCTCATAAATGTCTAACAACCAAGTTAAAGTATTAATTTTCTTTGAGCTTTTACATAAATATTACCAAGCTAAAGTTTTTTTTTTTTTTTTTTTTTTTTTTTTTTTTAAAGTTTAATGTTGGCTCTTTTGTTGCTTGAGGGTTGTTAGTACCTTTCACTTACATTGGAGCTGCTCTCATGTAGGATACCTTATGTTTGGTGTGATATTAGTGTTTTCATTGTTGATCATATCCTTCCTGAATTTGTTTTGTGCTCATCATATTTATAAGAGCAAAGGTACTAAAGTCAAGCCCTGCTGAAAATTGTTCTTAAAAGAAACCCAACAATATATGAAAACGCTTCTTATTTCAGACAACGTGAACGCAGTTATGTCATGCCCTCAGCATTGTACTGCATGGTCTCCAGTTACCTTCACCATGCATTATAGTATTATTATTGCCACAATAATTTTTTTTTTTTTCAACATTATAAGATACAGCCTCTTTTCATTCATACAATGTTTGTAAATATAAAGGCCTGCTGCATTATCACAAAAACAACAACAACAACAAACATACTTAAACGCAAACAAACAAAAAAAACAAACAGTTATGCTCCTGTTCAAGCCAGTAAAAATCTCCAAATGTCATGTCTCAAAATAGTACTCATAAAATGGAGTATATTAATTGTGACATATGTTAAATCCAGATGTCTAGAAAAAAAATTGCAAAACAGAATGATTTGAAAATAAATTATAAACTTGAAAACTGCATCGTCCATCGAACCTACTCACTCACCTCACCTGTTAAATCTAAATCCTTTACAACATCTATGAAGGGTCCCCATATAAATTCAAACGTATGCTGTTTGGCCTTTAATATGTAAGTTATTCTCTCTAATGGGAGACTTGATAACATCTGCTTTGTCCACTGAGTAATCCTTGGTCTATAAATCCCTTTCCATAATAATGCAATACATTTTTTTGCATTGAGCTAGCTGAGATCTATAATTGCTCGTTCATATACTGTAAAAGTTTAGGATCCAGAAAAATTTGTTTTGATTTGTTGTTTTTAAATTTATATCTTAAGTCTATTTTTTTTTTAAATCGATTATCTTTTCTCTTTCTCCTTTTGATTTTATTTATATGTTATTATTTCTACTTTTTTGTTTCTGTTGTATTTTTCACTTTTTTTGGGCTCTGCTTGATATCCCCTGGCATCTTCATGTTCTGAATTCTTATTAAATTTGTTTGTTGCCTGAAAAATGTTGTAGGAAAAAAAAAATCTTAACACAGTTTTGTGATGCACTTCAGTGCCCCATAGGTTAAGGTGCTATCTTGATTTGCAAAATCCCTGGTTTCAGTCCGACCAGGGACCTTTGTTGAAGGGTCTATTATGGGAAATGAAAAGTTTTTGAATTTAACATTAGGCTAAATGTTTGTACATAGATGCAGTTTTTTAACTCCAAAATTCAAAATTCACAGTTTGAAAATATTAGCCTACCTTTGTTCTTTCAAAAGTATGTTTAGTATTTTGCAGTGAATCCAATAAATCAACAATGAGTAATTTATCTTTGACTTTTTCTGCAGGGGAGATCTTTTTGAGAAAAAGCAGAGCTGAGCTGATCCATGGTGTGAGCAACGTTGAACCAATTTTGGATGAGCTCCTCACCAAGGGAGTCATTCAGCAGGACAGTTATGATAAAATCAGCGCTCTCCCAACCTCGGCGGAGAAGATGAAGGAACTCCTCGATGGTCATCTGAAAACTGCTGGACACAAAGAAATCTTTTCCAGCATCATTGAGAGACTGGAGTCGCATCATCTCACGGAGGAGACGTCACCGTAAATTCACAGGCTTTTACTTTGGACTTTCTTTATTTGCAATTGATACTTTGTGTGCATAGATTTTTTTTCAGATGTGTAGCACTGCCGTCTCTGCCTTGATCAGTGACGCTAATCTCTATACTTAAAATGAGTAAATGAATAAATAAAATGTATGTTTCCGTAAGCCAGCTGGAGAAACAGACTGCAAGGGCCATCAGTAAACATAGTCAATTATCCTTTATCATTTCAGACTTGATGCACAGCGTGGGATTATTGACCCAGAACCAGTCCATGTGAGTAGATCCTCAGCTGTCTAAAGCATCCTTTTTGCCCTCTGCAGCAGGTTGTTTGTGCTTTGCATCTACTTTTATTTTAATTTTGACATGCATGGATTGATGATTACAATCAAGAGTCAACATTTCAAATATCAATATATAAATACAATATTAAGACTCTGTTTCTGCATTGCCTGTTTTTCACCTCAAATGTTTTCAGGAACATATTTGAATGTACTGTTTAGCTGTAAAATGAGAGAGCTGGTCCGCCTAGTGGGCGGTGCTTGTGACTGCAGTTGACTATTTCCACCATAGTGGTCAGGTCATAAACTTTTATTTTACAGCTAAACAGTACACTAAAATATGTTTATGAAAATAGGGAGTAACAGAATCTTGATTCAGATTTGATCAGCACTGTCAAGTTTGACAGTTTGACTGCAGTTCATGAAGTGATTGACAAAATTGACAGCTACGTTAGAGACTCCAGGTGCCCAGTAGCTCAGTAGGTAGAGCAGGTGTCCCATGTACAATGACAATGTCCCTGCTGCAACCCTTTGCTGCATGTCATCCTCCCTCTCCCCTCTTCACAATTATCCTGGCCTGTCCAATACAGACAGACCCCAAAATATCTTTAAAAAAAAAAGACACTCCTTGGGTCTGATTTGTTGTTTTTGGTGCACTGTGGTAGATTGTAGCAAATGCCACCAGAGGCAATAGGAGGAGGAGGGACATAATCTTTTCACAGACTATCTGTCTCTAATACTTCGTATATGTTGTGACAGTTTCAGCCAATGTGACAACAATCTTTTCATGAAGTTACCTCCTATAGTTTTAGAGTCGTATGTGACACTCAGAGCATATCTGTGATTCAGGGTATTTTTTTTTTTTAAATTTATTTATTTGATTAGGACAATACACATTAATCAACATATCAGCAAGAAGCATCAATATAAATATGCCGGAGTTAGCACAGTTGCTAAATTGCATCCGTTGTCCTAAGGCAGATGTCATAAAAAAACATACAGACAATACACCATGACAAATGGATAAAACATGTAGAAATCTTACACAAAAAATAAGTCCCGATTCACATAAAGGTTAAAAGTCCATACACAAAATAGACAAGACAAAGAGGTTACCCATGAGAGCAGGTCTGGCTTGTTTTCAACCACTGTTTAAGGGTCTTTTTAAAGGTGGTGTAATTGTCACAGTTTCTAATATGAGCTGGCAGTGTGTTCCAAGACTGTTCCTCTGATGGACACCACCATTTGGCCAAATTTAGTCCTGCGCCGTTGTACATCACAGTCTCCTCTAGTCAGTGCTCTGGTGTTTACTCTTGAAGACTTTTTCTTGAAGAAGTCCTGTAATAGTGAAGGGGCTAGTCCATTCAAAACCTTAAAGATGAGACAGACATCCAAAAACAACCAGTGGCTATCAAAGTCCAAGATTTTGTACTTATTAATAATTTTACAAGAATGGTAATGTGTAGGTTTTTTGTCAAGAGTTTTAAGTGTTCTCTTGAAGAGAGACTAGGTTGGTTTTAAAGTACTCTCTGATGTATGTGACCATGTTGTATAACAGTAGGAAATGTGAGTAAATATCATTGCATGCATAGATCTTCGCTGACTCCATAGTCAGGAAAGGTCTTATATGTTTGAGATTTGATAAGTTAAATTTAATTTGTGACTTTTTTAACATGTTGCTTAAAATTAAGATTAGAATCGAAGATTACCCCTAGGTACTTAAAGTGTTCAACCACATCAAGTCTCTCTCCACCCACCATGACTGATGGTTGCTGTCCCTCTGTTGGCTGTCGGGAGAAAAACATACAGACTGTTTTGTCTGTCTTCACACAGCTGTGCTAACAACAGCAACAGTGCTGACAGAGCCACCTGTGTTAACATGAGGTTGGGAGGGTACCAGAGGGTGGGCATTACGCTTTGGCGACTACAGCGTCCCACCAGCGTGGTTCAGGATGGCATTGTCAGTGGTAAATGCTCTATGAGTGTTGTGCAGTGGCAGATTAGCTAGCTGGCATGATAAACACACAGGGCCCAACATGCATTAACAACAACCACAGCAGGACCATCGACCACAACAAAATACAGAGAAGCTCGAATAACAGCACACTGAGTGAGCGTGACTTCATTCTCTGCTCAGGACGTCATTACTCTTTAAAATCTTTACACAGCAAATAGTTGATTGCAGCTACATTAATGCTCTGAATGTCACATACAGAACCTTTCAAGACTCTTTTCATCTCACCACAACAAAAGTATCAGCTGTACTACTGTTTAGAATATACTGTGAATCTACAGTAAGTTATTACTTTAACCTGTTTCAGATGTCACACAATGATCCTCTTTTGAGTGTGGGGGCAACCGGAAGTGATCTGTTGCCTGAGCATGACTGGATTAAACTTGAGCCTGAAGTGAACTGTGTGGATGCAGACGATGCTCCAATTTACAGGTAAAAAAATGTCTTCAAATACTTTGGCACAGCAAACACATTTTCACAGAAGGAAAACTACGATCTTTTTCGGTGTTTTATGTTAATGCCAATACATAATTACAATTATTGTGGTATTGTTACATTTCACAGCAAATTAAAACAAGGCAGATTTTGTTTTCTGTTTACATTAACGATATTTCTGATCTTACAATATTCTAGCACAAAGGAGACCCAAACTTACAATACTTGTTCTCCCTTTCATGAATTAGCCTGCAGTCTGAAGCAGGTGCCTTTGAATGCAGTGTGTCTGGCTTGCGCTGGGTTTGTAAGGAAAAGGTCAGCTTCAAGTACCAGTTTTGCTCTTGGGAGGGGCACGCAGACAGACTGGAAACCAAGCAGTACATCCCCGGAGGTCCCCTACTGGACATTACAGTCATTGCTGGAAAATTAGATGAAGCACATTTGCCACACTGGATCTGCACAGGTAAGCAACATCATATGATAATAACAAGATGTAACAACCTCAGTAATGTTTGATGTATGTCTTTCAAAACCTTTATACACGTGTGTTTTGTGCAGAAGACAACCCTACAGTTTTAGACAAGTTTGCAGTCGTCCACATAGATACATGTGGAGACATTGTGGAACAAGTGTCTGAGGTCACATCATCCCATGTCAAGTTGTCTCAGCCAGCTTTCTCTCCAAGAGGAGTCCTGATGAGAGCCGGCTTCTCCGTGAGAATTCACTGTAAAGTGTTAATATACAAGACCACCAAAACATTCCTCACACTGCATGTCTATGTGATCCCTTGTGATCCGGCTCTAGAAGAGGTGATTACATATCTTACTGGCACCATGTTGATTCACACTTCAAAACACAGGCAGCAATGTTGGCTGCTGTAACCTTGAAGCATCTTTGTGCTGACAATGTCTTTTTCTTCCCACAGAAAATACAGAACAAGGAATTATCCAGTGGATGCAAAGTGATCCAAAAACCATACCCAGAAAAATCCCTGAAAATGCGTGACTATTTCATCCTCACAGCTGATATGGTCACTGCAGAAATTTACCCCAAGGTAAAGTTTGGACTGTATTTACTTATTGATTTAATTGTGGTCCAGAAATAAATAAAATGGACTAATAGGAAGCTAAAGCCAGGAGATAGTTAGCTTAGCGTAGCATAAAGACTGAAAACAGGAGGAAACTGCTAGCCTGGCTCTGTCCAAAGGTTACAGAATCTGCTGACCAGCACCTTCTAAAGCTAACTAACAGTCTGTATTATCTCTCGTAAATGACAACTTGTTAAATACACTGTGTTTTATTTAAGGATGAAACTCATGGACAAACATAAGGATTAACACGGTCATGCTAGCTGCTTCCCCTTGCTTTCAGTGTTTAAGCTAAGCTAACTGTGTTCTGATTTACCAGCCAGATCAAGCATGTTTTCCAAAAGGTCAACATTTTCTTAAAGATATTGTTAATCCCGGCTCTTAGGCTGGAACAATGATCGGAAATGAGACGAGTGAACAAATACTTATAAGAGCTCATTTATTTACAAAAATAAATACAATAAGTAACCGATCAGTGAAAACGAGGAGGGAGGCTCTGTTGGTAGATGGTGAGCCTCTATATCATGGCCAGGCCCTGATGTGGCTCATGAGGTTAATGATGACCCTCTTCCTTGACCCGCATCCTGAAACAGAAAAACAGCCAGGAAAACAGGCACACTGAGCAGAGCAGAGGCGTCATCATGTCCTGTCATTGCATTGTTTTGGTAAAATACAGCCCCTGTGGCTTGCCACCTGAAGATATCAGCAAGTGTGCAACTTCTCACATTTTAAAAATTGACCTCAGCACAAAATCTAACTCTGCTCCTTTCCCTTTTATATATTTCTGTCACAGAAATTAAAGCTCATATATGAATGGTGTGACCCAAACTTCTTCGAAGTGTTCATTGTCGATCTTGACAGTAATTTCGAGCTCGGACTCAGACACGAAACAAGTGGACAAGTGTGGACCTGTGCAATTCGAAAAGGTCAGTGGTGATGAAATGATATTCTGTGATGTGTGTATTTACGGCACCTGTATATTGTTCTTGTTTAGCTAAAATGGCTTAAATTAAGTGTCTTGTGTTGTGAATGCAGAACATAAAATTTACATATTGTTTATCTGGATTTTATTTCAGATGACTATCAAAACACTGGTGATGTTCAGGTGATGTATGGTAAGACATAATATATGATGAGTACTCAGTAGAAATACACATGTATGAAATATAAGGAAGGCAACGAGCACTAACAAATCAGAAAAAGAGTAGGGTGGGTCATGCCTTTGTCATTCTTGGAAAAAAATTGGCGTCCCAAATTAGGGCTGCAACTAACGATTATTTTCATTGGCGACTAATCTGCCGATTATTTCTTCGATTAGTCAACTAATCATTTTATCAAACAATGTGTTAAAATGTTGAAAAATGTCGGTCTGTCTCTCCCAAACCCCCAAATTATTGTCATTTAATGTCTTGTTTCGTACTCACGCCAAAGGGTTTTAGTTCACCGTCATGGGAGAGTGTGTAAAGCTGCCAATATTTGAGTGTAAGAAGCTGCAACAAGAGTATTTTGGAGTACTTTTATAGTACTTTTCTATGAAAAATGACTCCAACGGATTAGTCGACTGCTAAAATAGTCACAGATTATTTTAATAGTCGATTAGTCATCAATTAGTCGACTAATCATTGCAGCCCTTTCCCAAATAGCATTTTTTTGGGCTTTGGTAGTAATCAACAGGGAATATTTGAAACTTGGACTGGGGTGGAGGTGGGTGGTTATAACAACAGGCTCCAAATTTGAGATGATGTCTGACAAAGGGCTGTAAAACAGAAGTGCAGAAACAGTACACTAGCTCCACAAATGTAGGATTTGAGATCATAAGATTTAGCCTGTCTGTTACGCAGGTTAGACGCAGGGCTGAAGGAACATCTCCACAGCTGCTCTCCTGGCAAATGTTCAGTGTGTCTGCCCCTTAGCACAAGCTACCACAGCAGCAGCGGCTAACATCCAATACTGAGCTGTTAAACAGTCCCAACAAACTCACACCAACACTGAAATGGCTCATCTCTGCCGTTAAAGCTGTTAATAATCGTTAACACTAGGGCCCGCACACATCCTGTGTTTCTTTGCCCCCTTGAATATAATGTCAATGGAGACACGTGGAAGGTGCACTCAAAAGGGAGAGTGATGCTGACACAGCACACAGGCATTCTCAAGTGTCTGTTTTTCAGGGCGTAATGGCTGCACCCTAAGATAAAAAACGTTCCACCTTTGGAACCAGCAACACACACCCAGTGATGTGATGAGGAACAACCAATCACAGCTGTTAGATAGTGTCCCTTTCTTCCCTAAATATTGGTTTATGATTCATATGGAGAAGCAGTTGGTATATTTATTTATTTATTTTTTTATTTTATCAAGGCTACCCATATAACGGAAACAGCATTTTAGGCCTCAGAGACATTTAAAAAACAATGCCTGTAAGAAGATCAGCTACGAACTCTGGATCTCTGTGTATGGTCGCTTAGCAACTTCAGGTGAAGTTGGCACAGAGTGGCCACAAGAGTAGCAAGCAGTGATCGACATCGGGTTTTCTAGGTGGTTAAAAACACTGCATGTACCCAAGCCCTTAGCCATGTGATGGTAACAGTTAGCCCAACTGTCCCCGGTGCAGAGCTCTTGTGATAAAGACAGAGAGGGAGCAGGGCAAGGAGGAGCTGCGTGAATTAATATGCTGTGTGTAGCTCTACAATGAAACAACAATTTACCCATTTGAAATAGTAAACAAACAGAAAATATAAAATAGAATAGTGGCAGTCAATATTGATAAAGTAGTGGACCATCACAAATAAATCAATGTATGGGAAACCCTGTGATTTATTTTTATTTATAATTTTCTTTTTGTCGTTCCTCAGAAAAAAAGGGGAAAAAATCCCAAAATTGGAAACTGAATACCCACCAGATAAGTGAAAATCTGAACAATCCAATATTTAGGTCCAACCCCTTTTTTTTTTTTTTTTTTTTTTTTTTCCTTTTCCCACTTTTTTCCTCTAGACAAGGAGCTTGCCAGACTGAGGCCTAAACTTGTGGAGAGGGTGTCCAGAGAGCTTATCAACCAGCTGCTGGATGATCTGTTGGAGGATGGTGTCTTGAATGACGGGGAGACAGACTCGATACTTCAGGAGTACAGTACCAGTGCAAACAGGGCACGCCGCCTCATCGACATGATACGGAAGAAAGGATGCAAAGCCAGCAGGAAGTTGTTAACTCACCTTCAAAGCAGAGACCCTATGCTTTGGGCTGAGCTGGGGCTGCCCTCTGGCCCACCTCTGTAGTCAGGTAAGGTCTGTCTCAGCAGGGCTGGCCAACGTTCATGAGTGAGGGAGGCCTTGATCTTATTCAGGGGATATATTGGCAGAAATGGAATCTAATTCATAGAGTATAATCACCTGAAAATAGGTTGTGTTTTCATTGCCTGAATGAGCCATTTATATCTACATACAGAGTAGGTCCTCTTCCACAGAGTTGTCCATGTTGTTCTCCAGTCGCCCAGAACAGAGAAACCAAACACAGGCTCTCGTCAGGGCCATTGTGTGTTTGTGTTGGCCATTGTAGTTCTCCTACACACAACTAAGTGGTGAACACAGTGGAGCATTAAGCTTAAAACATATTTAAAAAGAGAGTATAATACTAACGCTGGATTTATTTCTTGTGTGGACTGAAACTGCGTCTGCTGATCATGTGTAAATGTAGATGATAAACAAAATTATATTATTCACATGAACAAAAAGGTAGGGCACTGTTTTTTTTTGTTAATTAAGGTCAAATTTGGATATTTACTGATGGGTCATTAAGTTTTGTCTTTACTATGTGTGGAAAAATGTCTGTGAATGAAAAGATAATTCATGTTGTTTCTGGTATTTGTATGAATCTTACCTGAAAGGTGAAGGAAAATAAAGTGGCTGCTAGTCTGTGCTTAAAATCTTCTATCTTCTATTGTGTCAACATGCTGACTGTGTTGTTGTCTCTCACTGATACGGCCCAGAGTAAGCAGATAAAAAGAAGCAGAATGGTGAAAGTTGTCATATTGAGGTGTGTTAACATTCCACCTTAAACATTGCTGGTACTACTGGTAGCCTCTGAGCTGCACAGTGAATTGTATTATTTTTTCTCAGTCTGAAGCTAACTGTTAACTAGTTAAGATGAAAAGGCAGCAAAACAATTTTTCATTTTTTCAAACTGCTTAACAGGTCAAAGTTTATGAAGATGCAACGTTAGTTAAACGATGATGTGTGGTGGAACTTTTGTCTTCTTATGCATACGCTTACATTGTTTCATTCTTCCTATGTGTTTGTAAGTGTGTGACCTTTGCATTCCCCTTTTGTAGACATCAGTCGTTACTTGACATCATCAAGAGATTTGCATTCACTGTAATCTCATCTTCAAAGACAGTCCATTGACTGTCTAACAGATACAGCCGATTACCTAACATGTTGCAACAGGTATGTTCCTCTGATGCAATGAAGAGAACATTTTAAATCAGGAAAGCCCAAGAAAGCTACAATTGATTTCTCATCATCTTGTCATCTGAGTGCAAGTATAAAGATGCCCTGTATTCACTGTTCTGGGCACAAACTCTGAGCTTTGAGCCTGACTTTGTGCCTTCTCTGTAGAGAATAAACTCTCATGCATGAAGCTATTCAGGCTTGTTTGCTTACTCCCAAGCAAATCAGCTAAAAAAATGCCACAACAAATAAAACCAGGCCCATGCCCACCTCAGACTAGCCTATGTGTTGGCTGATATTAGGGGTCATCCCTATATTCCCCGGGTTCTATGTTCCCTGATCGGGGAACATAGGACCCTTTAAAAAAAAAAAGGGTCCTATGTTCCCCGCTTTCCCCCAAAAGGAAATATGTTCCCTGCTTTGTATGGGACCGGCTGTTGCCGGGGAACATAGGACCCTTTTGAGAAAAAGGGGTTAGAGTTAGGGTTAGGGGTTTGGGGTTAGGACCCTTTTTTTAAAAAAAAAGGGCCTATGTTCCCCGGGTCCTTTTGGGGAAAAGCCGGGAACATAGAACCCTTATTATTAAAAAGGGTTCCATGTTCCCCAGTCCCATACAAAGCGGGGAACATAGGACCCGGGGAACATAGGTACGCTCCCCTTATATTAATGCTAGCTAGCTAACTAGCATTGATGACGATAACACAGGCCTGGTTCCAGAACAAACTGCATCAAAAATTAGTGGGGGTGCACTAGCAGCTACAGTATGGGCCAGAAAAAGCAATGACAAATAGTTAACTGCAGGTGTTATGGGTCCTGAGCGTGGTCCTCTGTGAACAGATTGTAAAAAGTTGTTAACAGTTTTAAGTTAATACAGCGTGACGTCCCCTTTCAGCAAGTTTGCTTTATGAGTCAGAATGGCACCCATATACCCAAACTGCGGTCCCCAGAGGAATCACAGCTAAATACTACCACTTACTAACAGGACATACAATGGACAACCTGCGCGATACCGCTCTGTTGGTCCCAAATTTGTTTTTGTTCTCCTATATAGATCAATCAATCAATTTTATCTATAAAGCCCAATATCACATATCACAATTTGCCTCACAGGGCTTTACAGCATATGACATCCCTCTGTTCTTAGGACCCTCGCAGCGGATAAGGAAAAACTCCAACTCCCCAAAAAACCCCTTTAACGGGGAAAAAACGGTAGAAACCTCAGGAAGAGCAACTGAGGAGGGATCCCTCTTCCAGGACGGACAGACGCGCAATAGATGTCATAGATGACTTCTGCAGGAACAACTGTTATAACCTTTGAAACAAGGCACAACTTAAAGGGTAAAGACCTCAGCAATTAGACCTAGTGTCTGAGCAGCCTTCCTTTCCTTCTTCAAAGAATATCTTTCCATATAAGCCTGGACTTGTGTAGTTAAGCCAGTCCTCATGTGGTTGATCTGAAGTTGCCCAGTTTGGTGACTGATTGCATGGATCCACCTCACTTGTCTCTGGGCAGCTCTGAAGGTTTTCCCATAGGCAGACAGCATGAAACCCTTGGGAATGAGGAAGAAATTGCAGAGATTGCAAAGGCGTAGGGTACATGAAACACGGCCAGACAGGTCTAAGTATCCTGTGTGCTGCTGCTTCCCACAGCAGGAGATGCAAATGGAGGAGATGAACAGAGGCAGGATCCAACAGAGTGGTAGCAGCATGGTGACACGTCTGGGAGACATTTGGGTAGAGTAGTACAATGGATCATATGCTGCTACGTATCAGTCTAATGCCACGCAGCTCAGATTAAAAATAGAGGATATACAGAAGGTGACCAGCAAGAACTGCGCTCAGCAGAAGTGGCGCCCAAAGTGCCAGCTGTCGATGGAACGCACCAGACTAAAAGAAGCTGTGTGTCCTGTGATGTGCACAAGACTCTTTGTGTGCAGATGTCAGGTATTGATCCTTTGTCAAAACAAGGTCTATCAGGAATAAATGATCAACCAGCAGGAGTCAGCGAGCTGTGAGATAAAAGAACAAGGAGCTGTTTAGAGTTAGATGTATAACAGTCAAGCTGGGATTGAAGGTCTCTGTCTATATCAGCAATAAACCCTCGGATTTACTTCTCTCAGCGAAATGTTCCTCGAAATCAGTGTTTCTCAAATGGGGGTACGCACACCCCTAGGGGTACTTTGGAGTATTGCAGGGGGTATTTGAGGTTTTTTTAAATGTTATTTTAAGCTATAGAATTACCACCTTGTGGTTGAATGCCTTGGCCAGCAAGTCAAGTTTAATTTTACATTCTTGATTGTTCAGACTCACATGTAGCCAAGACAGCAGACAATGATTTAAACATAGATGTTGCTGCAAAGAAGCTACAAATTCTAAAATGTGGATGCTTCACGCACATCCTCAACACGGCAGCGCGGAAGATCTGTGCAGTCAGCACAGTTTCAAGGTGACCACCCAAATTTTGTGTCACCAATTCATTATCTGTCTCTCCTGCTGTTCCTGAGTTTTGAATAATGACCAAAAACATGTTTTTGCCGAACATTATGATGTTACAATGAAGGTGACCTTTGACCTTTTGGATGTAAAACGTTGTCATAGTTAGCATACGAGTTATGGCCTAAACTATGTTTTGTGAGATTACAGTGACCTCTGACCTTTGACTACCAAATTCAGTCATCTAATCAGTTCATCGTTGAGTTGAAGCGGATGTTTGTGCCAAATTTAAGGAGTCTTAATTTCAAGGCCTTATTGAGATGTCATATTCACTTAATGAGACTGACAGACACCCGAAAACATATTGCCTCCAGCCATGGCTATGTGAAGGCATCAAAATATCAGTCACACATAATTCCTAAAAAAAAAAAATTGCAGTGCAACTTTATGCAATGCCATTTTTGCATGATGACAAAAATTTGTTTTGCTGTGAATGTCTTAATGGATTCTAAACATTTCATATGTAGCATTTAGGTGTTATTTTAGTTACAAGGTTGTTTTTATGTAAAGTCCCTGATAGCGCAGTGCTGTGTTGTACCTCATCATATTGTTTTTTTTATTTGTTCCACCAAAATAATTTATGTTGTTCAGGGGGTACATGGCTGAAGAAATATTTCAAAGGGGGTACATTATTTCAAAGAAAGGTTGAAAACCACTGCCCTGAATAGTTTGCTCTTCACCTTCGACCAGGGGTGTCAAACATACGGCCTGTGGGCCAGAGCCGGACCATAGATTCCATGCTGACTTCATGTAAAATTCTACTTCAGAGGCTTTTCCACCCTGACAAGAATACAGTTTTCTGATATGACAATAAACACTTACTGTGACCATGTTTAAAGATATTGAACACTGTGCAAAATAGTCAGCGGCTTCAGTTCAAAAGAATCTGTATCAGGAAATGTATGAATAAATGCACATGTAATGGAGGTGAAATGTAGACTGAAATTGCACCTATTTTTCTTAAGACGTCTCAGGCCGTTCAGCTATTTTGTAAAAGGATGGACCACTACTGAATGTAATTCTTTACACAGAAAAAGGGAAAATATTGGAGATGATGTTACTGACTATGCAATGGATGATTGGTCCAGCCCATCTGAGTCAAAATTGGGCTGTATGTGGCCCATGAACTAAAATGAATTTGACACCCCTGCCTTAGACGCTTGAACTATGCCCCTCTCTTCAATCAGCACACAGTTTTGCTTGAAAGAAGCAACACCCACCTCTGGTCTTTTCTCATCAGATTAACATTAACATCTATGATCGTACATACCGGCGCAAGTTACAGAGAGAGACTTTGCGTCCAAGCAACATTTGATCAACGGTCTGTGTTTATTCTTGTATCAATCACATTTCTAATACTGATATTCAGAACTTTTTGAACATCAAACATACAAACAAGATGATATCCGATGATTGTGCGCACAGCAGATAAACCAGGTTATACTTTATTTCCACAACATACCATGAAGATATCAAGTGACTGCAACAGCAAGGTGATCATTTGTCTTACCACACATTTTACACGAGTCTTTTTACAGGGCAGACATGGACTGAATGGAAGGCTGTGTTGGGTTTCTGAAAATGTGTCCTTTTCCCCTCCAATGTATTTTAATGTTTGATCAGGATGCATGCAGTGGTGTCTTTCTGGTCCCAGAGAGGGCAGGGAACAGTGATTCTGATGAACTGTCTTGAACCCCTAACTGTCCATTAAAGGAAATTCCCCTTCTATATCAACCACAGATACAGTAACATAGGACAAAATACCTCTGATACAGCAGCATAGTCAATACTCAGTTACCTTCACCTTACACTGACCACTAATGACAACGACAATGCACTGACTGATGAATGATCATGGGACCATGTACAGTGAATGCAGCAAACCTGTGAAATCCTACATCCACGCTCTGTTTGTGACTCAGTGGTCACACCTTGTCATCAGGCACCATGCTGTCCTTGTTGATCCCGCCCCTGTCTTTATTCTTCCCAAAGGAGAAAGAGAAAATGCCACCAGTAGTCTCCTCAGCTGGTTTCCCTCCTCTTCCTTCCCCTCTTAGAGCTCCTGCCTGGCAGTCTGCAGGGCTGCCAGGCAGCAGATTGGGTGTGGAGGGAGTTGGGGTGCTGGCCCCCCAGATGTATAATGTTTCCCCTTCAGGACAAGGTGGGAGACCCTGGCTCAGGTAGCTTGGGCTCGGACTGGCTGAGGAGGGCAGAGTGCGCTGGCTGCCATTCAAGCAGCTGGAGTTATGATCCGCTGAGCTTTTGCGTGAGTGTCCGGAGGAGCTGAAGTTGGAGGAGCGATAATTGTAGGCCCTCCAGCCGGGACGTTTGCGCTGGGACCACTGGCATCGTAGAATGCGGATGAAGGCCAGCTTGAACTCTCGGTTGTAGCAGGGGTAGATGATGGGGTTCAGGCAGCTGTTGAAGTAGCCCAGCCAGAAGATCACTTTGAAGAGGACATCAGGTGGACGCAAGTTCACATTAAAAGACCCTGGACACAGTAGAACAGAAAGAGAAAATGGAAATGCTGGTATTAGTTGCCAATGGCTTCGTACGGAAACACTTAAGATTTTAGTCCATGTGTTTTGGATCTTAACAGGAATACTGCAACATTTAGGGAAACATGCTTGCTGATGTTTTTATTTTTTATCAACAGATGAGACAATCAATTCCACACTCATTCATATGTGCTGAGTATGAAGTGAAGCCAGGAGGCGTTTAGCTTAGCTTAGCATAAAGACTAGAAGTAGGAGAGCTAACAAGCTAACCTAGCTCTTTCTTAAGTTAATAAATACACCCACCAGCCTCCCTTACGCTAACACAGTCAGTCTTGTTTGTTTCATTTGCACAAAGAAATATAAGAATGAAAAAATGGTTTTAGGAGATGTAACGTGCTGTAGCTGTTTCTTGGGGTTGCCAGGCAACCAGCTGAGACTCCAGAATTGCCATCCCCTGCTCTCAGTCTATGATAAGCTCACAGACACAGGAGTCACATTGATCTTCTGAACTAACTCTCTGTAGGGAAACTGATTATATGCACCACAATGTCAGACTTGTCACTGATTAAACACTAATCAGTCTTGGCACCCATCAGCTATTGTCTGACGATGATAAAGCGTCTTGGGGTGACGGCTAATATTTTGGGCTGATCCAGTGTAGCCAGCGGATGTCTGAGTCAAAATGTCCTCTCATGTGGACAGGGCATTTTGGCTAATTTCTATAAACAGATATCTACATATGACTGCAGATGTGAAATAAAACCTGACATAAAGCTTAATCGTTGTCAGATGATAGCCAGTAGGGTCTGAGATTGCATTTCATAGATTGTTTACCTGCTGTGTTCAAACGTGATTGGTCAATTCTGCTCAGACTACAACCAAACTACGGATGGAAACCAGAACATTTGTGATACCAATATCTTGTCCTGATCCCAACAGATTCTGCATACAAATGCAGGATCTGTTTGTAGAAATTAACCACTGACCTGCTGGTAGATCTGTCATTACTAACACATCTTCAGAGATACCAAATGTGTTGGGCAAAATTTGGGGGAAATTTGTATAAAATGACACACAGGACATATTTATATTTGATGGAATGGTGCAGCCATAGAGAAACATGAATAGTGTCGTGTCTGAATATTTCGCTGTTTTTTCCAATTTAAAAGCTACTAAAAGGGGAAAATACCTCATAATTAGGGAAGCACAGATCCAACATTTTTTCTCCTAATACCAATACCTGAGTGATGATGCAACACCAGTGCTATCCTTATCTCAGTTTTAACATTTGTACGTCTTAAAAGTTGTAGGAAAAATTTCCATGTAAAGTAATGAGGCCAAGAATTGAAAAAAAAAAAAAAAAAATATATATATATATAGAGTTGCCAGCCTGTTATGACAGAATGAATGTAACTGATAATCGAAACACTCAATTTTTATAGGACACTAATGAAGAAAATTAAATCCAGATCGATTACATAACGGCCGATATTCGATTTAGTTAATCATGGTAGTGCTGGATCAGTGCATCCCTGATCATGGAAAATTGACTATGAGTCATGCAGCTTATATTTTACCCAGTAGGTGGCAGCATTAATTAGAAATACATAAGGCTTTACAGTCAGACTGCCTGCAGAGAGGATGTGAATCACAGAAGACACCATCCAACTCCACGTTATTTTTCATCAAAGAAAGACCTTGTATGTAAGAAGGCCTACAGAAGCAGATGAAGTGCTCCCTTTTGAAAAACAGATTCAGCCGTTTTTCCACAGTTCATCTGGAGATAAGAATACAGGGGTTGAGAGTGGGATGACCCTGGATTCCCCTTTTAGATAAATACACTGTGCAAGACATGATTTCCTCCAAGCAAAGGGTAGACAGCTGTAAAGAAATGGCACCTTTTCTCTGACGGTTTGCAGGGGTCTCCCTATCACAGAAAACTTTTTTTTCTTGCACCTGCACCTGTTGTCAGTGCAAAATATTTGTATGCTGTTATTGCAAAAGTTGTGGCTGCATATGTTTGCATATGTTGTCAGTAAAACTCAATCAGGCAATAATGATGATGGAAACGGCAACACTATAAAAGAGGCAAGTTTGTCATGGATGCTAATGAGTTGAGTTTGGCATGTGTTAAACTGCATTAATCTCCCCTTGTGGTGCCTTTTTCTCCTCCTGCTCAAACACAGGAAGAATATCTTACAAGCTAATGAGGTGAGAGGGGAAAGCCTGCAGATAAAAACACAGCAAGTGTAAGATTAGTGCGAAAGAAAGAAAACTTTGTGTTCGTGTGTGTGGGAAGATACGAGTAAAACTGTTTCTTTACACCAGCCCACATTCTTGAATTAATATCACATTCCTGGAGAGACTGAGGATGCACTATAATCTCAGGCTTTCAAGTGTGAAATTACCTCTGGTAAGATATTATAGGCAGACACTGACACCCCAGCTTGCTTCTTCATGAACATCACATCAACAACTTTAACAATTATCGCAAGCGTTTTAAAATGCATCATGTAATAAGCAGCCAGCGGGTGAAATGTGTTATTGGTCGCGAGTAATGATAACAGCCTGAGGGGAGTTGTGTCCACTTTTGGAGGTGGAAATAATCAAAAACCTGCAACTATGCAAAGTTGACATCACAGAATTTTTTTTCCATTTAAGATCCAGAGAAAATACACACACACACACACACACACACACTTACAATGCTTCAGTCAATTTTCTACCTCGACAAAAATAGTTGGTGTTACAATATGAGGAAATGTCACTTCCAACTTTGATTTAGTGGCTCCTGAATGACAGCATAACAATCTGTGTGTGTGTGTGTGTGTGTCTGGTTGCCAGACTGTGAGATGAAACTAGAGCCGGCTGTCTGAATGTGTGTTGGCCTCCTGTTCTTTAGATGAATGGGTCTCTTCTCAGTGGCTGGTATTTTCACATGCTATTTTCGCTTTGGGACGACCACTTAAATGCGATTACATAACCCTGTGAGTTATGCCTGTGATTGGGATACAGAGGAAAAGGAATTAAAAACTGGTCTTCCCGTCTGTCTCTCAGTCTGTCTTTGATAGTAGTTGATAACCTCTCTGTTGTTCTGCTTTGGCAGATGACAGCCAAGCATTTCCAATTATGATGACAAAATGACGATAATGATAGTGATCTTGAGCAGTGAATTAAGGTTATTATACAGCACATTGGTTGACCGATTAATAACTAATTTTTTCAACAAAACGATTGTAAATGAGTATATAGTAAACATAGCTGTAATGGTAATGCACTTGAGTACCAAATTTAGTTGATTAACTCAGTGGTTCCCAGCCTTTTTCTGTCATTGCGTAAACTGCCAACCCTTGAGTAAGTGTTTTATGGATATATTTATATGGCATTTAATGCATAACAATAACAACAGTACATAATAACTGGTAAACTGTACAATTAACACAAATAATGAACACAATAGCTGCAGTAAGTATTTAATTAGACATGAGTTTTCTTGAAACTTTTAGGAAATTTTTGATGTATTCATATTATTTTAAATTTCAGCAATCATACACACTTACTAGGCTTCTTCTCCCACAAATTCTGTGTCTTATCCATGACGCTTGGTCATTGTCTGTGAGCTCTACGTGTACTTTTCTAATGCAGGACGAGGCTGTTTTGCAGAGTCAAGGCTCTGTGATTGTAGCTTGTGTTCACGTCTTCATGTGTCCCTATTCTGTGAGATGTTTTGTAAGTTTACATCTTGATTAATAATCTAATGTTTTAAAAAAAATCATTTAGTTTTCTTCACAGAAATGAATAAAATGCTGAGATATAGGCCTATGGTTAATTTTCTAATAAGTTTTCTTACACCCCTTTAAATTAAGAAGGCCTTGCAGCCCCCTGCGAAGCTTTGGGGACCTCCAGTGGGGTCGGGACCCTCAGGTTGGGAACCTGTGGATTAATTGAATAATTTTATTAGCTTCATCCCGTGCTGGGACAAATTAACCTATCTATTTCTTTATTTGACGTACAGAATGATAAACATGTATATTTGCATTGAAATTGGTAAGCGGCTCTCTTGGTTTAGTCAGTAGTTGAGACACTTAAGAAAAAAAATAGCGTATGGGGAAGAAGGGTACGCAGTTAGAAAAATGTTGACATTCAAACCATAATCGAACACAAGGGAAATGGTGGAGAAGAGTGTGAGTGGAGAGCATTATGAGAAAATGAATAACGCAAAAGCCATCCAGGGCGCAGTACAAAAAACAAGAAGAGGACAAAATTTGCTAATTTGCACATACCATATTCTCTTATTGTTTTTATTTATTAACAGTTTATTTGTCTTGATTGCCCATTATCTCTTGTCCTCGTTAATAATAAACACTGCACAGGCAAACACAGCTGTGTTGCTCTGCCTGCTTCCCAGGAAGGACCCTCTAAACACCCCTGCAGAGAGCAAAAGGTGGGACTCTGCCAGCATGTGTCTGTGCCTCTATTCTACACAAGTGCCGAGTAAAATTGAAGGAAACACAGAAATAAATCTGGCTGACATCCTACCTTCCTGTGGCCAGATGTGGTACATGTTAATGTGTTTAAGTTTTGTGTGAATGTGGTCCATTTTTGTCCCTTGAAGAGTGTTTATGTTGAAAGGAAGTATAAATAAATAATATGAAATGTACGAACAGCAGAAGATGAGAGACAATGGTATAGAGATAAACGTGGGAGGGTTCTTGTTCGTGGTCTCGGCCCTTCTGTTAAGAGAAATCTTAGCACCTCCTTCCTGAGGACAAGCACACGCACACAGACACAGACACACACACACACACACACACACACATACACATCTCACTGTGAAACACAGGAACATCTTAACAAAACAAGGCATCCTGTTATTCTCACTAATTGGACGAGGTGATGCCGATTCCGCTCCATGTAGAGCGCATGCATACACACACAGACACAGACACACACACACAGACACACACACACACACACACACACACACACACAATCTGCTCTTCAAAGACTCGCGCATCCTGTTTCATAACACACCCATGAATATGATTAATATCTCTTAATCTAAAAAGACAGAAGTTATTGCCCTCGCAGATTGCTTTCAATGAAACCATAACATGAAGCTATTTTTGGAAAATTGGTTTGACATCCCAGGGACCCACACTTTCACCCGCGCTGCCCTGTGGCCCCTCCAGCTCAGATCTGCCACCTTCTTTCTTCCCCATTGCTTTGACACTCAACACTGCCATTTCTTTCCCCTTTCAAAAACCATTTCAATTAGCCCCGAGCGCAGGGGTCGGCCAGCTCACGGAACAAAAACACACACGCATGTTGAGATGCACACATGCACAGTATCTCTTCCCAAAATACTTCTACATGGAAACAATTGGTTAACACCTCAAAGTGTTGGTTTCTCTCACACATGGGCACACTGCTTGCACCAGTTGCTAAATGTGATGCCTTCACAGGACATTAGTGCCGGCGCTGGGTGTTAAAGAGCCGTGGGACAATGTGTGCAATGAAATAAGACACATATCTGCTGAGGACTGGGGATTTTTTTTTGGGCTAAGTTGGAAGAGGAGAACAAGAGAATGACTCAATCAAACACTTAAATGTAGACGAGTCCCTCCACTGAATCTTCATAATTTAAAGTAAAAATACTTTATTTTACACTGATTTTCAGTGCTTTAATGCTCTTAAGAATTTTTTGTAGATGTTGTTTTGTTGTCTTTGTTTACTTGAAGTGTAGCTAGAAACACATCACATTTCTTCTGTTACATTTACTTGAGTAATATCTTTAATAATACATTTTACAATAACTGTACATTGATACTGCCTTTACGTACAAAAATAGATGCGTCCTTTTCAAACAGAAACATTACTGTCTTCAGACTTCCATGCGTCCATTATGCTGGGATAGACACAGCCAATAGATGGCACTAGAGGGCAGAGTCAAAAGTTTCAGACAATAACAAACGAAGCGTAGGTGGAGGAGGCTGTGATATTGGACCTTTAAATGGTCGCAGTGTGGTAGACAGTGATGGTTTGTGCAGCCATTATGTACATCACGAGGATTCTTTTGACTATATTGCCTATTTGTTCTGTTCGGCCATTATTTAAATTTCTTCGATGTCTCCTGAGGTCATATCTCGATTGAAATTTGGTACACTGCCTCCAAGATCTGTGACGGTACTACTCGGTTTCATCCGTATCCATAAGCTCTTAAAGAACCTGCACAAATATGGACACAATGAATGCAGAGTACGGACAGAAGCGTCTGTCTGTCTCCATATCTAAAGTTGAGCATAAATGAGCACTAACGCCTCATTGCCACTTATATGACTGGTGTCTATAGATTCGTAAATATATGGATGATACCTTCAGTGTCCAATGCAAGGAAGTGCATTTCTTTACGGATGGACAGAAACCTGATAGAAACTACCTGTAGCCATGGGAGGAGGTTAATTTTGTCAGTGTTTTTCCGCCATCCAGTAGTTTGGAAAATGCGCTTGAAACATTACTGCGACAAAAACAGAACCTGCCAGGTACATGGCATGTTTTGTGAAATATTTAATTAAAAAGAAGTATGAACAGCTGAATGAGTCATCATGACAATCTGACTGTATGTAATGTATAACCATATTTTAGCAGAATAACATTACTCAGATTCATAATGTGTTAAAACTGGATAAACAAGTTATTTTTAATAAGACAAACTCACTTAACAATCAACACAGGCAACTGGTTTGAAGTAAATAACCTGTTAGCCAGTTAGCAGCCTGTTAGCTAAGCTAGCACACTGTCATACGGTCTCTCTGAAATCCACTGCAAAAGTTCAGTATCTTTTTAACACAGTCGAGGCAAACTCCAGACCTAAATATTACGAGAGAAGGAGTTTCACAGGCACTCGTCTCTGTACACACATGAAAGTGGAAACGAGGCTTAAGAGTAGCCTACTTGTTTTGCAGATTTTTTTTCTCTTGCACAAGTAGCCTACATTTGCAATAAATATGTCCTATACTCTGCTACACACTTCTCGCTTTTTTTTACCGATACCTTCTAAGATATGTCTTATAAATTCTTATATTAAGCTAAGCTCACATGCATGACAACGACTGTCCAACAGCGAGAGATACGACTAGCCCATCAAAACACCGCAGATGGAGCAGAGGTGTTTTGAACAAGCGGCAACGTCCAGGGCTGAAAAATGAAGCCAAAAACTGCAGTTCCCCTCCTCCAGAGGGGAGACGATCCCCATAGACCGCCATATTAAAACTTAACAGCTGAAATAAACATAAACAACAATAAACTCCCCCTTGGTATGGGGGATATGGCACTTAGATGAATTTCCGTGCACTTCACATTTGTTATCATCTGTTGAGGACCTGTGAGAATGTAATATGCTGATGAAATAAACTGCATCTAATGAAGCTACTAACCACTTACAGGATCGGTTTTACCCTTATTTAAGTTGATTATTTTTATGAGTACTTCTCTACTTCAGTCAATATCATTAAAAAGTAACAATACTTTTATTTAAGTAGTGTTTTTGTTTACTCTACCTATCACTGTTTACCTGTATTTAGTCAGTAAATCAATAAATTGATGAACAGGAAATGAGCTGGCAGTAATTTTAGTAACTAATTAATTGTCAGTTGATTTCATTTTTTCAAGCCAAACTGTGTGACAATACTGGTTGCAGCCTAAAAATGTAAGGATTTCTCACTTTTACTTGTCCTACACCAAACAAACAAACAAACAAACAAACAAAAAAGCATTATTAAAACATCATCTTAGGCATTTTTTTTGCTACTTTCTGACATTTTATACACCAAACCATTAATCAGTTGAGAAAACAACTGGCAGGATAATAAATAACAAACACAGTTAGTTGCAGCCCCAGCTGTAGGCCTATGTTTTCTTTATACATACATCTTCCTGTACTGCACATTTGTTTTCAGCTCTGTGTGCAGATGTAGCTGCCGACAATTTGAGTCTAGTCCTTCAGTGTGTCAAGATGAGCCCAATTTCATTTACTGACTTTTCTGCTGTTTCTTTGAACCAATGTTGTGCTTGTAGTGAGTATTTTAAAGCTAATCTATGTTTTAGGAATCCAATAATTTATTGTGTGTGTTTTTCGGTTTTGCTTGTTACTCATAAAAGTCAAAGTATCATTTTGTGACTGCTCTTCAGTGAATGTATTTATATCTTGTGCATAATTGCCACATACATTTCCCTGTCAGTCTGCAGTAAATACACTTAATGTGTGGAAACTTTTCTATCCGGACTAGAATTGTGTCTGAAAAATGTTAAGCTGCTCAATAGATTAGTTGCAGGGGCAGAAATCCCGGGGGGGACAGGGGGGACATGACTCCCCCTTCAGTAAAGCTGTCCCCCCCTAGAATAATTTGAGACACAATTAATAATTTTTAAAAAATGCAGTAGTATTTATTGAAAGCACAATGTAAGCAGTGCTCATTTTAATCGTGCAATTATGTGCTATTTAAATCTTAAAAGATCTTAAAAATTTGTAGGCTTTCCACCTGTCAGTGAGACAAACATGAAAGTCGTGGAGTCTAACGGACGAGGAGCAGTTATTACACGCGACTATTACGCACAGTTGTGAGGTGCGCAGCGGCAGATCTCACAGCACACTGTTTATAAACCAGTTTACCAGTTTAATTGCAGGAAATGTTTAGTTGATAAGCCATTTCTCAGAAGTATAGACATTTATTCTGCCTGTTGGAGAGATAGAGAGGAGATTAGAAGAAATAGCAGAACAATGGCGTCCTGTGCAGAGGATCTGTGGGATTTGATTTCCGAGCTTCTCTGTGGATTGTTGTTGTGGCCTGTCCAACTGTGTGTGCATGTGTGTATCCCACTGGCTAGTTCATCACTGCTGCTTTGCACTGCACTCACGCGGCAGTCACTGCTGATATCAGGACGGGGCCATTACAGAAGCGTAGCACCCACCCTCTGGTTCCCTGCTGGTTAACACTGTTAACTCTGTCAGCACTGTTTAGGAAGTTAGCAACATTAGCTGCGAGCTGTTGGCTCAGCCACCCCCACGTTGAGAAATGTGTGCAGACAACTCATTCACTCTGAATTACACACAGAGCCCCTTTAAAGATAAGACTGCTCAATCAGGGTTGTATATTGTGTATATCATGTGGTGATTTTGTTTTTTGTGTACCTGAATATTTTGAAAATTCAATACAGAGATGTTTTAAAAACCTGCTCCAATCATATAGAAGGTTTTATAAGCATTTTAGTACAACTCTGACTGCTTTCATTGTGTCTGGCTCCTCAAACAGCCTTTTATGGTCAATTCCTGCACTGTGATTATTGCAGTGCAATTAAATGTTACAGTGTGTTTTTTTTCATAATGTGATACAAGAATGTTCTGAAATAACTTTAAGTTTAGATATGTCACCCTTACTGACAAACAGGCTACGTTAGACAGCTCTCAGTGAGTGTGTGTGAAATTTTGGGCTGCTTTTTGTCCAAGGAAGCTTGCCTGGAGCAACACTAACTTAAAAAACTTTGATGTAATGTTTATAATCTTGGAGTCTGTATACCTTACTTTGCTCCAAGTTAAAGGCGTACAAGGAGACACGATAATTCAGAACCTGAAAAGGACTGACTCAAACTTTGGGACTGGTAGCTGTATGCTTGCCATTTATGTGCAAAAACAAATACAAGGTGTTTACAAGATTTAGGATCAGATAGGTCAGATCAGCCGTGAACAACAGAATTCCCATGTGTCTTTAAGCTGCAGATGTTCTCAGGTTGAGACCTCAGAGGTCAGAGGTTGCAGTGGATCTTGCTGGCGGCATCCAGCCTCAGTTTCACCTTTTCTGGCTTTAAAATTGTTCAGAAAGCTGCAGCCACACTGACACAATCACTCACAACACACACACAAACATGCTGACATAAACAAACATACAATTTCCAGCACTCCACACACACACACACACACACACACAAACAAAACACATGTGCCGTCCGCAGCCACTGGTACGCACACACCGTCAACCAAAAAACCCCCCACATACATTACATATCAGTGACAGTATGCAGAGGAAGGAGCAGGGTAATAACAAGTGTGAGACAGGAAATCCCACACTGTGGGTGGAGGCTAATGAATACTCACGGAGCAACATGAGCGGAGAGCTGCTGCCCTATCACACTTAGAATATTTAAGTTCTGACAAGAGTTACACAAGAGAACAGGGCACACACGTAAACTGAACAGCAATATCACCACAGATACCCCTTTGCAAACAGACGAGCCTGTAATGTTGAGAGCAGTTTCAGTGTTTTGCTTTGACATGGCGGATATATAAATCTATATACAGTAGATGCATTGTGTGGAATTCTCCACCAGAAGATTTGTGGACTTCTTTGTATGTCTGTCTTCCATGCATCTCTGAGGCCAGTTAAAAATGAGCATGAAATAAGGTCGCATGGTGCTCTGTGACAATGTATCAGTATGCTACACCAGAGATTGTACACAGAAACGTACCCTCCGGGGGTTTCTTGGCAGTTTGTTGATTAGTGTTACATAAACAGGCCCCTCCTGAACCTCAACTCCCTCCCTGGAATCTGCTCTCTGAAGCCTCTCAGATCTGAAAATCAGAACTTTGGAAAATTATATTTTGTTACGTGCCTTTGGTATCTCACCAAGAACGCCTCGAAGCAAAATAACCCCAGCTATGTGACACTGCGTAGTGATCCTGCCCTAGGTACTGATGAGTGTGTGTCCATGTGAGGAGGTGATGAGCTGCAGACTGATGCCAGGGGCATCAACACATTCCCATTTGACCACAGTAAATGTGTACACACACAGGCACACGCCGATACACAAACACATGGTCACAAATATATATAACCATTATCTACAGTGTCATAAGGAATCATCACCCTGCCAATCAGGGGAACAATCTTCTAAAATGCAGCAGCCATGCTTGTAGCTGAGACTTTATTCCGTGAGCCCAGACTCCATCACTAAATAAAGACATTTTCTTAGCCTCCTCGCCACAACACAGCCCGCAGCGTGAACATTTCACCACAGAATATATTGTTTAATTTCCTTTGCAGGTTTTTAAACAGCCATGACAGCGGGGTGTTGAATGCTTGCCAGTCTTGGTGGCATCAGGGAGCCCAAGCGGGCCCCACAGGCCTCTGAACAAACCGACCAGAGCAGAGGGGGGCCACCTACTTTTCACTTGGCAAACTCCAGCTATTTGTTGCACAGCAGATTAACTGAGACTCAGGGAATCAATGCAAAGATAACACAAATAATGTTTGGATAAGACTGTAAAGAATTCCTTCTCAGCCTCTTGAAAACATGTTCTATCCCATATTACAGGCTCTGAGTTTAGAGATCACAACGCCAGTGTTGGCTTTGGCATTGTAGAGTTGGAACATTTGAAAGCTGGTCCAATTTTAAAGTCTGTGACATAAAATATGATGCAATTGAACTTACTTACATACACAGAGGCTGTGAAGTCATAGAAATAATATAGATCCACTCCTACTGCGCCATTTATATGAAATGCTGCAATAATAAATGGGGGATGTTATTTTTTACTCCTGCAGTAGGCCTATAAAATGACCACTAAAGTAAATCAAAGCCCACTCATAGGTTTGGTGACAATTCAGAGCAGTAAATTCTACCCAGGAGACTCTCCAAGTGAGAGCTATAGATATGATTTACAAGGCCTGCAGCTTTAAACTCCTCAGTTTAACTTGCTACAGACATTTAAATGGCTGAAATGCCTTTTTCTGGAAGTCTCATTAGCTAATTGAATGTAATAAAGTTTAAAAAGTGGGAGTGTGTTGTGAGGAAAAGGAGGTGGGGGTTTCATTTATGACGGTGTAACAGACCACAGTATGGACGACCTGTTGAACCTACCTATGGGTAAGGCGAGGAAGAAGGGCAGCCAACAAAGCGTAAACATGCCGACCACAACTCCCAAAGTTTTTGCCGCTTTCTTCTCCCGGGAGAATTTCAGAAGTTTCACCGTGAGGGAACTCCTCGCTTGGTGTGCGCGGCCCTTGCCGGTGCCTGAACTACCGGGCTCCTCGTGCACCTGAGAGCCCTTGTGGATCCTGAGTGTCAGCTCACCGGAGTTCATCCTCTCGCGCATCACACCAGCTTCCAGGTTCTTAGTGGTCCGTTTGGCGACTATATACACCCGGCAGTACATGGCCAGAATAACGATGAGAGGGATGTAGAAGGAGCCGAGGGAGGAGAAGAGCGCGTAAAATGGCTCCTCGGTGATGGGGCACTCCGTGTCGTCCGGCGACGGCGGCTGCTTCCACCCGAGCAAAGGTCCGATGGAGATGACCACCGACAGCACCCACACCCCGAGCATGGCCAGCAGAGCCCGCTTCTCCGTAACGATACACGGGTACTGCAGCGGGTGGCTCACTCCGATGTAGCGGTCGATGGATATTACGCACAGGCTCATGATGGACGCGGTGCAGCACAGCACATCCACCGCCGCCCAAATGTCACAGAAGATCCTGCCGAACACCCAGTAGTCTAAGATCTCCAGAGTGGCGGACACCGGCAGCACCGTGGTGCCCAGCAGCAGGTCGGCGATGGCCAGGTTGATAATGAAGTAGTTCGTCGGTGTCCGCAGGTGCCTGTTGCACATCACCGAGAGGATGACGAGGATGTTGCCTGCGATTGCGAACACGATGAAAGCCCCCAGCACCAAGCCGAGCGGGATGGCTCGGGTGAGGTCCACCTCCGTGTGGTTCCCCCCGGAGCTGTTGGTGAAGTTGACCGGGTAGGACGCGCCCGGAGTCCCGCCGAGTTCCGAGGAACCATTTTTCCACAAGTTTGTGACATTGTCAGTGCTCAGACTCATTTTGACTCAAGAGGTCCTCCATAGCAGGCTTCAGATCACTTGTAACCGCAACTCAAGAAAGAGCTTTACATTAAAAAACCTGTCTGAATGGTCTAAGTCTGCATGGTGTGACTGCGTGTTTGCAATTTCGTTTCCAAATCACCGCTGAGATGTTTTATCAGAGAAAACCGCTCAGTGTGCAGTCGTACAGACCCCATGAAATCCTTCTCCCTCCACTCTCCTGAGGGCTCAGTGGAGAAGTGAGGGGGGCAGCAGTCATCTCCTGCCTCCTCTGCGCCACACACAGCTCTCCCATGCACTGGCCAAACATACCTAAACACGAGTCCGTGAAGCGCGCATGACGCATCATTGCAAGAAAAACCGTGCGCTCCACAGAAAACGCATAACAAACTGTACATTTGCACCATTTTACGCAACTGTGCGGGAAAGAATTGCGCGTTTTGGGAGAAGCGCCTCTGTTTTTCCTCACCGTGGGAGGGTGCTTAACTGGACAATTACAAGCGAAAGGCTTTTGTGCCAAAACCACATTAACTTTGTTGTCAGTTTTTTAGGTTTCTAAAAGGAGCACTATGCTTCAATGGCATTGGAGGATACTTTGTAATGGAGAAAAAAATGTGCTTGAGCATAATGTCTCAGTGTAAATCCCTACTGACATAAGATCTACTCACTTTCTGTCTATGTGTGGTCCTTGAAAATCAATCAGGAGCTTCAGGCAGGCAACTTAAAAGGTAAAGTTAAAAAGGCCAAATTGATAAAATTCAAAAGTGGATAACAAAATCACACACCCCCTCTGCTGCAACAGGTATTTCTTGTGAAATATAGTTTCCTATTTTGGTCAAATGCAGGAGTTCCTCTCAAGTAATCTCATTTTGGAGCTCTGTGACTGATTTAATGGGCTGAGTTCAAACACAGGCACATTCCTAAAACTGAGGTTCCTCCTGTTTAAAGGCTTTTCACAACACACGATGTAACCGGTGGAGATAGTAAACAGCTTAAGTCAATGACTGATTTACAGTTCAATGAAAAAAACCCTCTCATCGAGTGTTTAAAGCTCCACATCTGCAGCCTTAATCTGCACTGACTTCATTCCCCAGAAATGTTTGTAGCTTCAAGTTATAGTTTGAACAAGGTTATCATGAGGTCTATGATGTCATCAGAATTTGAATGAATTAATCCAAAAAAATCAGCATGTTTGGTGTATTTATTCTCAACATTCAATCCTCACTATTTATGTAATAATACTGTCTATAAAGGCAATCTTGTTGGGTGGAAGATGTTTGTCTTTATCCAGTGAAAACCTTAGTCTTTACCCTCTATTTCTCACTTTTACTTTTTCATTATTTCTGTTACTTTAGTTTGTAACCCTTCCATATTATATGTAGGCCTACTGTAAACTATGGAGAAACAAAAGGTGGAAAAACTAAGATGCAGTTCTTTGAGATTGAAGCATGCTTGTCACTGATGATTGATGGTGTATGTAATAAAAGTTGACTTGTCATAAAATCTAACGTCGACAGCTTCTTCACAGCTACAGTAAACTATAAATTGACAGCTTCCATCTCTCATATTTTCAGAAGACTTTAGAGCGTCTGGCAGTTCTTATTCTCACCGAAATCTAAAGCCGTTTCTCCCACTGCAGTCCAAGCTGCGCTAATTTGCACTAGTTTCAATGCATCATTCTTAACCATTGTCTCTGTGCTTCAACCACAACAATCAAATATAATAATTAACATCAATATTAACTCATGATTCACCCCGTGTTGCACATGCACATGGGTCATGCGGCAACGTGTAAATGTTTGCATCTTGTGACCAGTTTGATAAAAATACTGTTTTTCTTTTAGAGGCTGAGCAAAAGTTTGGGTCTGAAATAAACTTCCATGCAACTGCAATGCAGCTATGTGCAGAATGTGTGAAGTAATTGTGAATTAACATTTTTTAATTGATGACCTATCTATAAAGTCATAGTGACTCTATCATTTGTTAAGGGCAGCTCATCATTAGTCATGTATTAGTTAAGCATGACTTAAGTAAATGATATGTACCATAATAAAATGTGGCCAAAAAAGTCACATTGATCTTGATCAACACCCGGTGAGTACGTCAAGTGACACAAATCAAACACGCCTATGTCACGTGACCAACAGGTGCAACCTGGGTGTGGCAACTTCGTGAATGCAATCATATCCTACACGTGGTGCATCCTCTAGCTGTGACCTCAGGAACGTTTACCTTCGGTGAGGTGTGTGAGGCCTTTCTGCTGCTTTTTGACAATAACCCGCAGAGCCAGGGAGCAGAGAGGCTGAGCTGAGGGGGCTGCTTATATTTGACACCGGAATGAAGGAACTGAGGTTAAAGCTGGGGCAGGGTTTGGAGGACTTTGCAGCGCGGGAGACACATGCAGTGGCGTGCAAACAGGTGAGTCAGTCACGTAGCTCACTGTGTAGAGGAGCGCTCAACTATCACTGAGTTGCCTAGAAATGTTACTTTGTTTGTTGGTTCATATTTGTGCAGCTTTCTTTTTGCTTTGTGTGTTTGTGGCTGCAGCTGCTGTGGAGTTTATATAAATACATGTGTTGTTTGTCTATCCTGGGGATGTGTATTTTGTTGTGAAACTGTCAGGTTAATTAATTTATGTGGCTTGATAATGCTTGTTGCATGTCCATAACGTTTTTTTGGTATTATTTTGGTGGTCATTTTTGTCTCTGGTTAATATTTTGAGAGGCTTCACCGAGGGAGGTGGTTGTTTATTTGTAACTAATAATCAGTCAGCACAGACTGCAGTTAATGTCTGCAGAAAATTAATTTATTGTTGGTTTGGAAATAAAGACTCTGTAAATAAGGTTTGATGCTGTCCCACTAGTGTAGATGGGCATGTGTTTTAGTTTTATCATATAACATTATCATCATCATCATCATCATCATCACAACCCCCACCCCAACACCCCTTTCAAAAACTAAGGCAGTATAGCAGAGTTCACTCACAGTAGAGTAGAATAGAATAGAACAGAAACCCTTTATTGTCATTGTACAAGGAGTATAAAACGAGATCAGGAGTGCTGCATCTGATGTCGAGCCAACTAATAAAACAAGCATGTAAAAAACATCATCATCTTTATCATCATTCCTTAAAATCAGAAATAAATAGTGTAAAAAAAGAAAAAAAGAAGAAGTTGTTGCACACTTTGATACCTTTTATCTGATTACACTTTAAGATGTTTAAATTGTTCTTTTTATGACAGCAACCTGCAGATCCAGGGACTCGAGAGGCTTTTATATTTTGCATGGGGAATAAACAAGATAAAATGTTCGGTTTGGAGCAGACTGAGGAGGATGTCCTGCCTCACAGGACTTGCAGAATAATGTTCAAACAAGCAAGTATTAAAATACACTCAGTCATGAATGTAACTCGGTTGCCTAGAAATGTAATGCTGTGCGTGCATATGCTGGTGCAACCTGGACTCACTCCAAAGTCGTCAAAATCCGGCACTTGGTCAGTGACTTCCGGCATCAGACGCTGATTAAAGAAAGCCAACTTTCACGTCGGCATGACACCTGGCTGGTTGCCATTATTGTTTAATGGCGCCCGGCAGCATCAGGGGGAAACGTGGCGGGACAACAACGAAAGTTGAGGTGGCAGAAGTCCGGGTTGGAGGTAGCTACGTGATGGGTGGTGGATAGGTCCAGCAACCACTGACTTTCACCTGTAAGGCCAGTGGTCATTTCCTGTAAGATTGTAAAGCCAAACACTGTTCTTTTTTCCTAAACTCAACCATGTGCTTTTGTTGCCAAAACACGTGTGTGTGTGTATGTGTGTGTGTGTGTGTGTGTGTGTGTGTGTGTTAGGTTAACGTACCCATGTGCCTTTGCTGTTGAAGGAAGGGTCTTGTACCAACGTAGTGCTTATGTTTTGAAAGAGACTGTATGCGAACTTTACGATTCCTGTGAAAACAGAAGTGTATTTTGAAAACAGACAATGCATGTCACAGGCAGAATTTGACACAGCATCACAACATCAACAACTGACACACCCACTGTACCTTGCATGTGGTATCTCGACGTGGAAAGTCTGTGACCAAATGTCGATATGTGACGAGGGTGGAGTGAGAATGTGTTGGCTGGTGTGAGACAATGTGCTTTCTTTTTGCTTTGTGTGTTTGTTGCTGCAGCCACTGTGGAGTTTATGTTGTTTGTACATCCCTGCTGTGTCCATGTTCTATTCTACTGTTAAAGTGTCAGGCAATTTCATTCATGTAGCTTGATAATGCTTGTTGCACTCGCCGCGGTGTCGTCAGCTGTTTTTTTGTATATTGTTTGTCATTTTTGTTTAATTATGAGTTTTGTTCTCCCCGCTGGTGAATTCTTAAGGTTACGCTAAGACAGGTTTGTTTACAGTTGATAATAAGTTGTATGCACACAGGCTGCAAATGTCTAGAGATCAAATTAATTTATTGATGGTTTGGACAGAAGGGCTCTGTGGCTTGATGTTGGTCCACTGATGTTAAAGCACTTTATTTTGTTGCCTAAAGATGTTTTTTTATTCTTATTTTAATATTTACTCTATCTTTCTAACATTATCATCATCTTCATATAACCTACCCTAAACCTTCTTCTTGGTGTCAGGTCTGGGTCAGGCACAGGTGGTTATGAGGTCATAATGTAAATACAGTAGTAGTTCTCTGGTGTGCAGTGGGATTTTGTGATAACCACACATTATTATTATTATTATTTATATTATTATCATTATTGCAATATTCAACTGCGTCTACACAAAAAGTTACAAATGAATTTTTGATTGATTGTATCAGTGTGTTGTGTGCACCCATTTCCTGATGAAGAGGCAAACTCTAGCTAAAAAATGTAATTTAATCGAATTGAATTTAAAAGTCCTCCACGGGGAACCTAGTTGTTGAGTTCGTGCATGGGAATCATATGTGTGTGACACATCAGCAGCCAGTGTGAGGGATGGTAATATTTAAAAGGAGAAAGCTGTGAGTGGGACAATGGATCGCTTTATTGGACGGAGCAAATTACAGCAAAGCACCAGCGATGATGCCCTACCATCGAAAGAAAAGACAAAAAAACCCAACCTGTCAGTCAACAGTATCAAGAAATCTACCTGTCTTATTTTTATTGTCTTATGTCATGATAAGAGTGCTAACACATGTTATAGAAGCTATTGTGCACAGGAATAAATACAGGTGTGCCTCGAGATTTTGGCTTGCCCTCTGGCATGCTTTGGGGAAAGAATATTTGATATATATACTATATTTATACAGTGCAAAGCTATAGGCTAGGGCGGGATCAGGGTATTTTAAAATCCTTAAGGTTTGTTTTTCAATACCGTCAAAAATATAGATGCTCTTCTCTCTATTAAACTGATACAGAGATGCTGTATTGGGGAGATGTATTGTAGTGCATGACATATGCCACCAGAGGTCAGTGTCTACTGATGGAACAGGCAGCAGAGCTGAGAAAGATGGTGACTATGGGTGATAAGGATAACGTTACAGGAGTGGTAAAAAGCTGGCCAGCAACAGCAGAGAGAGAAGGCAGGATAAAACAGTGTATAGAGCCAGTATATTTTTACATTTGACTCTGTGAATTAAGGATTTATTTTGACTAAACCAAAGTCAGTGGTTGCTGGAACAGTGCAAAGATTAACCAAGATGCTTTTGGTGAATTTTATGTTGTTTCCTTTAAGTGTGAATGAAGTGTGTTTTATTGTGAGTTAGCATGATGAGGTTAAGATAGTCATAGGGTGTTTCCACATGTAGTCCCTTTAAAACAAACCACGCTCAGTCCTCTTAAAGTGCACCAAAAAGTGGACCAACACAAAAGAGACGCAGTTCTTTTTGTGTGCACATTGTCAGTTCATTTGAAAACGGACTCGGTTCTCTTTCTGGTCAACTTCAGCTCTGATGGGACCTCAGTCCTCTGTCTGTTCACACTGTATATAATATATATTGATATAGTTTTGTTTTCACTTTGAAGTGGCACTGCAGTGCGGTTATGAAGCCCCTCGCTTTCAGATGGACTTAAAATTGGAGGAAGACCTATGAGTTGATGTATTCTACATTCCACATCTGGAGACGTGCAGTATCTTCCGTGGACCAAACTACTCCTTGTCCTACGTCCTTGTAAGCGTCTGTTTTTCCAAGCGTCCCAGTGCATTAGTATGTGATCTAGAGGGCTAAATACAATGGCAAAGAGCAAAGCAAACCTGGAGCACTTTGTGTTCACAGTGCACATGTTAAGTGAACCAAACTACCAAACTCAGACCATCTTGGGAGGTGGTTTGACTTGGATTTGCTTTAGTCGGGTTTGAGTTCTCTTGGAATTTAAAGTGTACTGTTTTTTTTTTTTAATAAAGGAAAAAAATGTTGGATGATATTTCCTTTCCTGACACTTGAGCTTGTGGAATTTAGCAAACTTTGCTTTTACGTTTTTTTTTTCTTTTACACAAACGCTGTCATATTGCAAACCCAGCCAAAATGTCAGAAAGGTATGATGGTAAGAAAAAACAGATAGCGCCTAAGCCTACAGGACAGCATTCCATCAGAGAGGATCAGGCATCAGACACACACACAGTCTTTCAACAGACTTCAGAGTTCTCGGGTATTATGAGCATCTTTCTTAAAAGATGAATCACCCGGAATTATATCATTTCATATCCGACCGGATTGTAGTGCTGGGATGAAGTGCATTTCACTGCTCGTTTCACTTGATTGAATACACTGAGCTTTCACATAACATAGACGCTTTTGGTGCTTTGCCTGCTGCCAAGTGCTCCGGGTGAGAGAGAAGTTTCATATCTTTTGCTGGACTTCAACAGAAGCATCCTCCATCTTTCTGTGTGCTTCAGTGGGGAGGATTTGCCTCAAGTTCAACAGTATTGGCTTTTCTTCTTGGCAAGGCAGATAATATAAAAATTGAATTACATAAGACATGGGGCAATTTGATTTATTTTTAAAGACATGGCTTCTAGTTTTGTGCAGTAATATGTCATGATTTGAATCCATTCAACATAAGTCAAGTGAAATTGGGAAAGGAGATGTTTTGTGTAGACTGCAGATAAAAACATTTCCATGTTTAGAATAGTTTGTTTTGTTATGTCAGGGATTTATTTATTCTGTTAAACATTTATATTAAACGGGTCTCTGTCAAAGTTGGGCGACAGGAGCAGGTTATCAGTTTGGCATGGCTCATCATAAAACAAAAGTTAATTTAATTTTTGGACAATGGCCAGATCTTCTGCTATAAACTGTTTTGGTTCAATGATCTTGGTTGAATGTTTTTCCTGCTGTGAAGCGTAAAGAGGTTAGGGGTCAGAATCTCTCTTTGACCTTGTGCTTCTGTTAAAAGTGGTCTGGTCACAGCAATGCTGTGCCCACTGACATCACATGTTCAGCATTATCCAGTTCAACAGGAGACACAAATCTTTTTTATCATCACACTGAACACACTGGCCTATTTTAGGGGCAGTATTAAATATTAAACTGTGCAGAAGAAGGGATTTAAAAGTATGACAGATAAGCTGCTTGTCAGGTCTCAAGCAGATGATAAAAAACAATGTAGCATTTGGGTCCTTAACTTAAAGGGATACTTTGCTGATTGTCAACTGGATCTGTGTCACTGTGTGGGTAGATAAATGGTGTTTGGTTCCCCCCTTACCGGTGGTGCTGGGAGCTTCCCGCCCATGCAGTGAGCAGAAATCTGTCGCATGATACGAAAGATGTAATTTTGTGTCATTAGGTGGATTCTGGCTGGAGGCACAGCTAACACCTGAACACCGATCATTTACACATTTCCCACACCGCATTGACACAGATCTGCTTTAAAATCAGTATCCCTTTGAGTAAAAGCACCAATACATTAATGTAAACATACTCCATTATGAATAAATCCCTGCTTAGGTAAAAGTACAGAAGTATCATCAGTAAAATGTACTTTAAGTGTCAAGTAAACATACTCCGGCCCCCTTGGCTTATTAATGGTTGAGCTACTTTTAACTGCTTAATAGAGTTCAGGGTTCAACGCTAAGGTTTTTTTTCACTTGCCCGGTCAGGCAAGTTGGTCAGAGATCTACTTGCCCGAAGTCAGTTTTTACTTGCCCTATAAAAATTGTTTAATTTAAGCGGCTATCAAATAACAAAGACTGCAGTTATTTTTATGTTATGTAATCTTTATTCACACTGTCAATCGTTCTCTGTATATAATTTTGAACCCTACTTGAGCCATGCCCACCTCTATTTATTTTTCACCCCTCTCTCCAGTTCTGCTGTATTAACACCGGGTTTAATATATTTTGCTTCCATCTCTCTGCCCTGCTCTACTCTACTTCAACGCTACTTAGCTCTCTCTCTACTCTACCAGTAGACTACCACTTCCACCTGTTGCACAAAACGCACACAGCAGTGTTTTCCCTAGGATGGAGTTGTAGCAGCAGAGGTGAAGCACACTCATGAAAAATAATTTTCACATACGTGAAACTTTTTTGTATGCTTGCAAAGCACAGCCTGCTGGGATGTTTCTATGTATCTACTGGCACCAGAAGGGCTCTTCAGGACTAAGTACATACAGTACATGTGTGCACAGTAATGAGCAGGTGAAATGTCTGTCTAGCTTACATATGAGGTGTCTCAAGATTTAGGAACATACAATTGTATTGAATATAATAAAAGTAAAAAGTCACATGACATGCTGCTGTTTTGTGCTATGACCTATTTAAGTGTTGGAAGTTGTTATTTACGTGACAACGCCTGAACGCAACACAAGCTCAGCACGAGTGTTGTGCTGCGCTGATGTGCGAGCAGCTGTTTGTCTGTGCGTAACAGCAGTCTGTTGATGGTTATTTACACAGTGTCCATAACGATAACTTTGTCAGCTGACAAACTGCACCGGGCTTGGGGTCAGGTTTGGTCAGGAAAATGCGGCCCGAGCCGCTCTAGCGTGCTCACCTGTGTGTGTGGCGGAACTCCGCCGTGCGCAATACAGAGAGCAGAGGAGAATTGTTAACGCGTGACCATGTAGAGACAGAAATGACACGATGACATAACACCATAAATAGTATATTGTTATGTTATTATATGAAGCGTCTGTCGCGCAAAATAATATCAGTGGGGGCTGTGGGCAGGACATTGTTACACAGCTGTGCCTGTGACTTCAGGCAGAGAGACCGCTGCATCAGAGCAGAAGAGCACGTTTTAAAATACATTTATTTTATCAATTAGTTATTAACTTTTACTATTTTTAGCAACTTTCCTGATTGGGCAAGTGAGTTGTTAGTTTACATGCCCGACCTTGAGTTTTACTTGCCCCGGGCAATTGGGCAATCCTTATTGTTGAGCCCTGGAGTTAAGTAATTAAGTCCAGTAATCCCCAACCTGAAGGTCAGTCCCCCTCATGCAAATGTCACAATTTGGTGGAAAGGGATAGAAATGAGAAAAAGGCAAAATCTTGCTTCTCAAATGTGTATTTATATTTGAGAATTTTGTCAAATCTGTGCTGTTTTTGTGAAATTTCACCTCTTTGCTCAACAGTTATTTAAGTGAAACCTTCTCTGAAATGGTCTCTGTTTCTGAAAAGGTTAGAGGTCATCATCATCAAGTGAATCATCTCATGGTGGAAATGCTGACAACTCATACAACTGAGATGTGACAAAGGATCAGTGTTTTGATGATGCTGGAATTTCTAACTTTGATACACTACCTTGAAAAATGTGGATTTTTGATACCTCATGTAGATATTGAAGGCACACAATTGGAAATTTTTTTTATCAATCTGTGCGCACTCTGAGCTGCACCACTCAGCAGTAGTATCAAATAAGGACAGGGCTTGGAGATTTGTAAGCGAAGCCACACAGCTACCTGGTGAGTTCTGAAAATATATATATGTGTCTTGTGTAAACTGTTTTGTTGAGTTGCCTCTTAGCAAAATGCTCTGAGTTGGTCTTTTAATGTGGAACGTAAACGGACGTCATCTGCTTCTGTGGCAGTGTGAATGTAATAGTGTTGCCGTCTTAGTTCACGCAGGTTCAGAGCATGGAGCCTCTTTTAACTGTGTTCACATCACTTTATTTCTGTTATTAGTTGTCCTTCACAGTTAGCTGTCAGCAGCCTGCATCAGTTAGTTAGCACAAACGTTAGCGCCGCTGTTAAGGGTGAGTATACACCAGTTGCAATATACTCAAAAAAACCCCACTTGTATACGCACAAGTTAAGTTCTTGTAAGGGTATCTTTTTTTAAAAAAAAAAAACTCTGAAGAACTCTGAAGCTGGCAACGGAGCTCTGTGGAGCCGCCAGGTTCAACTTCAGACAGGATGCGGAAGCACCCTGTAGCCGGGAAGCCAGCCAAAGTACTTAGTCGACGCTGCATCCGCTTACCCACCAACCAAAACTATTGCTGCAGTGCTGATCTGCCGCAATAGTTTTGGCGCCTGGTCTATGTTTTTTTCTGTATTACTACATTAATAGCCTCATATCACTGTTAGAGAAGCAAGCACACACACACACACACACACACACACACACACACACACACACAGAAGATTAGCTCTATCTGTAATCAGAAAAAAGCAGAGAAGCAGAATTGCTTTTCAGTCTACTACGTCACCCCTGCAGCTTTGTCAAAAATTTAATTTTTGTTACTACAGATAAAGTTGTAGCATTGGTTCCAGTTGGTACTGAGTTCCAGGTACTGGAACTGGTACTGGTTTTGGTTTAAATGTGAACAGTATCTGACCCTACTCAACACTGAACTCAAACTCAAAAGAAGTACAGAGACTTTCTTTTAAATGAATAACACTGAATATCTTAAGACATAAAATCACTTTCCAGTAGCTGTTGACCTGACAACAAATCTGGCACCATGGATGGAGGCAAACAAGTGTAGAAGTGGTTTGCCATCAGCGTTTATATAACACAAACATTTTCTCATTTTAGGTCAGAACTCCTCTTATAGTTGTTTTGATTTTTTTTATCCCATCGATAGGCAGAGAGATGCCAGCTGGTAGTGAAGCCCACACGCAGACCTAATCTATAGCGGCCCACCTGAATGAGTGGGCTGCTGCTGCCTGGTCGTGTAGTCTCTCCCACACCATATATGGATGATGTTGCGTAATATGTCGAGACCCAGAAAATACTTTTTGTTGTGTAACTGGTTTTTGGGATTAGTAATATGATTTTGTAAGGCCCATAAATAGACTCAAGGAGCCAAGATACAAAGATAGAGATCACGATTACCTCTTCCTCTTTTCTCTTCAAGCACTCATCTCAGAGTGAAATTTTGGCCTTTCAAAGTCATAAATAACAGGATACACTGAGTCATTGTGTGTCATGAAAGGACTGAAGCTTTCACGTTCTGAGTTTATCACTCAGAGGAAGTTTTATTTCAGCATGCTTTAGAGTAACGTCTGTGAAAATAACCTTTATGCGTGCACTTGCAACTATGTAAGAAAACAAATTTTTCATCAGCAAGGTCAGTAATAGCATTTTGCAGCACTTCCTCTAAATTTTGTTCATTCCCTAAAAAACTGCAGCAAAAATATCAGCTGGACCACAAGTGTTTTGTAACTTAAACATTTTGGTTACCTCCATCTTTATTTGCCTGAAAATGAAAATACCTGAATTCAAGAGAAACCATATTCAGTTTCAGAGTGTATCATCTCCAGAGCTGGTGTGTTGACTCTTGGCAGTTTGGACCTACACATTATATGTAATACTGAGCACAGAGGGCATGACGCAGAGAAAATGAGAAAAACAGAGCAGAGAGCCGAGCTAAAAGACATTGGGTCAAGGAAGTGTCCCATTAGATGAAACCATTAGCACACACTAAAACAGCATCACACACATGGTCTGTCTCTCTAACTGACTGAGGCCTACGTGATCCATCAGACCAGGACCATAACCCACCTTGATGACCCTGGTTTAAGCACTGTTTTCTGTCTGCTCTGCTGATGACCCTGCTCACCTCCTCAGACAGAGTACAAGCAAGAAGGGAATGGGATCTTTGAAGGATGACTCGTTGTGTGTGGCAAGCTGGGAACTGAGATGGAAATGGCTTTGTTGTGGTTAGTATCAGCTCCTAATGATCAGAGGATCACTTTGAAAAAAGCTCTGATAAACCCACAGCACACAACCTCTCCAGCATCAACTGGCAGACAGACACAGTAAGCAACTAAAGTTAGCTGGTGAACATACAGCAGAGCATTTAGCAGCTATCTCCCTGAGGAGTTGAGGGACCAAAATAGGCTTGCTGCGGCAGTCAGTGTTACACGGTGTTTGGGCATACGTGATTACATTACTTTCCCACCGCCCCCTATGTTGTTTTGCTTTCCTGTTTTATCAATTAATGCAAGGCAGACAATTATAAACTGAAAGTGTCTCTACAGTAGAAGTGGCAGCACACAGTAGCAGGAGTCAGTGTACGCTTGACATGAGAGTAAGGAGAGATGACCGACAAGAGGGTGGTAGATGATTTGACGTCCGTTTGGCAATAGTTTGGATTCAATCTTATGCTAACAGGGAACCTGATAACGTTAATGAGGGAAAAGGAGTTGGTTACACTGCTAAGAAGTTGGAGTAGTACAGCTGTTGCCTGTCAGTGTGAGTTTGTTGGGAGGATTTAACAACTCGGTGTTGGATGTTTGCTGCTGCTGACTTAGCTCGTGCTAACTGGGCAGATTTTAAACTGTTAGCTGAGAACAGCAGCTCCAAAGATGGCTGCAAGGAGTCGGGACGGGACGGGATCAGACCTGTGGCACAAAAAGGATCAGATGTAGTTATCATTTGACTGGAGACATTAGATAGTAATTGGTACTGGGTTATTTCAGTCGATACCTTTAAATGTATCGACTACCAATACCCAACCCTAATTTCTGGTGACTACTTCATAAAAAAAGCCAACTTGTGTTTCGCCAGTAAAATGCTTTAATGTGAAGCTGCAGCAGTAGGAAATGCTCAGTTTGCATCAGCAGTAATTAAATACAATTGATACAGTATGGTAGGTAGGAAAATTTCCTCGCTGTGGCATTCCTAAATCAAAACAGAGATAAAAGTATGGGGTGCCGTTTGTAAAGTGTCTCACGCTGAAAATAACATCAACATTTTGCCACATTTAGCTTCAAACAAAAAAGTATTGTGATTTTTTTAACGTCACCTTTTACCACATTTACAGCAATATTTGTTAACTTAGAAATATATTAAATAGTTAAATCTAAATATTAAATATGGCACCTAAATGTTAAATCTAAATGCTAAATCTAAATCTAAATCTAAATGTTAAATCTAAATATTAAATCTAAATCTAAATGCTAAATCTAAATCTAAATATTAAATCTAAATCTAAATCTAAATGTTAAATCTAAATGCTAAATATAAATATAAATATTAAATCTAAATCTAAATCTAAATGTTAAATCTAAATGTTTTGGGTGAAACTAAATATTTAGCTAATATGCAAATTCACACTGCCGGTCACCGGAAGTACCAAAATAAAAGCTCAAGATGGTCAGACAGTTTATAGAATCAAATAACGAATTAAAACCAACTTATCGGGGGAAATGGACACTTGAACATACATTAGCGTGATAATAACTACCTAAAATAACGAGAAACGTGTTTGGAGAAATTTTATTTGATGTGTACTTTGAGCTGTTAGTGTCCCTTCTGAGGGAATCACCTTGTTGTTTACAAATACTTCCAGGTAGAAAACCAGCGGAGTTTAGCAACATATATATATGCACATCTCACGTTTTTCACGTCACTGTATCACCGTTTAGACTAATCTGGTGTTTGTAAAGCCTATAAACACTATGACTGAACAAACATTACTATCACGGTCTGAAATTAATAACATGGTTATCGTAGATTAGCGAGGCTAACTGTTAGCCCCGTTAGCGGTGTCTGTAATGACTCACTAACTCTAAACGGTCCGTGAAGAAAATATTTTTTCCAGCGGATGTCTTAGTTACAACATGATTGAGCTAACTGGAGAATTTAATGTCGTATCCGACAACGGGAGACATTTAACAGATGACGTCCTGATAGCTTTGCTGCTGCTGCGGCCACTGGTGCTTTCTAGACATCGTGATTTCCCAAAACTGAATAAATACCACACATCGCAACACAAAACTGCTTTGCTAGCTCAATCATGTTGTAACTAAGACATCCGCTGGCAAAAAATATTTTTTTCACGGACTGTTTAAGAGTTAATGAGTCATTACAGACACTGCTAACGGGGCTAAGAACTGACGGTTGTTAGCTTAGCTTAGGTTGTTAATCCCTCAGAAGGTAGTTATTATCACGCTAATGTATGTTCAAGTGTCCATTTCCCCCGATAAGTTGGTTTTAATTCGTTATTTGATTCTATAAACAGTCTGACCATCTCGAGCTTTTATTTTGGTACTTCCGGTGACCGGCAGTGTGAATTTGCATATTAGCTAAATATTTAGTTTCACCCAAAACATTTAGATTTAACATTTAGATTTAGATTTAGATTTAATATTTAGATTTAACATTTATATTTATATTTATTTTTAGCATTTAGATTTAACATTTAGATTTAGATTTAGATTTAATATTTAGATTTAGATTTAGCATTTAGATTTAACATTTAACATTTAGGTGCCATATTTAATATTTAGATTTAACTATTTAATATATTTCTAAGTTAACAAATATTGCTGTAAATGTGGTAAAAGGTGACGTTAAAAAAATCACGATACTTTTTTAAACATTGTTTGAAGCTAAATGTGGCAAAATGTTGATGTTATTTTCAGCGTGAGACACTTTACAAACGGCACCCCATATAAAAGTGGACAAAAAAAGAGAGGAAAAAAATCAACTGCTGCTGCTTTAGGAAGAGTCAGAACTTTTTTTGTAACGTGATAAAGGCTATGCCATCAAAATCAATCCCAAGCTACTGTCATTTTTATCTGTGACTGTCAACACCTTTGCTGCATAAAACTTTCCATAGACATTTGAGGGAAAAATAATATTCCCTTGTGTCTTTCAACATCTCATCTTTCCTCGGAAAATCAAGGTAGATCCCATCTGGTTTCCATCAAATGAGCAGAGGATTCACACTTCGGCTCATGGAAGTGACAGGCATAGCCACCTGGTAGCACATTTCCCACCAACCACAACATAGAAAGCAGATCCCGGTCAGCAGAAGCTGAGTTCATATTTCAGTTTCCCTGACAACAGACATCTGGAGCTGCTGCTGAATGTTTCTTATTTGGGACAACATGAAATATTTTGGACAAGAAATCCACATATCTGTCCAAGTCTCCACAGATTGTCACTTGAAATGGGAAGTGAAGTTAAACTGTCCTTGGGGACTTTGCTGGGAATGAATTTGACAGGCAGTGCAGGATAAGAATGGCAACATCTAAGAAACCTAGTCAGAAAAACTGAGCACTGACTGAATGTACTTTCTTTTCTATGCCTTTTGCATTTAACGGCTTTATATGTTGCTATTTCCATTCTTGCGTACGTGTCTTCATCTCCCAGCTGCAAAATAGATTCTTCCTGACTGTCCACAGCAACGTATCATCAGACTGATCATTGCAACGCTAAATTGCTGTGGAAGAAGCCTCAAGGTTTTCAGCTCAAATGTAGAAGAGATTAATAGAAGCCATTTACCCCCGCGCCCCATAAGTCAAGCTGCTGATTTTAGTGGTTAGCTAATGTTTTATGAATGCAGATCTGCTCACGCTGCTTAGCTGCAAATGGAAATACCTGCAGAGATGGTGGGTGTTGTTACAACACAGCCGTGACTAGCTATCATTTAGTATACTTAATAATGCGTGCATTAGACATTACCTTCTCCGCACACCTTATCCAGTGTCATATTGGAATTTTTGTGTGTGAAGCAACCAGACAATCTTCTTACATTTCACACTCCTTATCCAGTTTCTGGGTTTCATCAGCTGCATCTCAGTGGAGTTAGAGGGCATGAGAAAAGTAGTGGCGAGGATAAGAATGGACTTTAAATGTTAAAGGGAGATTGACGTCAGTTGTGTTGGCATAATAGTGAGTTGAATAGTGTCAGGTTACTTTCAGTGAACTGCTGAGTAAACCATACACACAAACATTTTTACATAAGCTGCTCTGACGCACAGGAGTATCCTGCATATGCTTCTCTGGCCCATCTTCCTTTTTTCCTACCTTTTTTTTGGTTTTATTACTCTGACTAAGGTTGTCACTGACAATATTTCTGACTGATGATGCATGTCAGTGCGAGATAGGTTAATTTTGCTGCTCCTCAATGTAGAGTACAGGACCGGTTTGGTGGGTTTGGTTACCGTGTTAACATGCGGAAACATAGTGCACAGTGCCTACCCTCTGGTCTCAACTAGTTAGCAAGTGTTGGTCGCCACTACACTCCAGCCAGGTCAGGTGGGAGCTATTGCTAGCGGCACTGCTCATTTTGTGCTGCTAGCATTGCTGTGGAAACACTTTGCCCACTGTTTGGCTGCCCAGGTGTATAAGCGGCTCAATTTTGAGCCTCATACCCCATTAAACATTATTAGCTCTGTTTGCACCATTGTCAGCATGGCTAGTGTTGCTAACATAGTTAAAAATGCTAAAGGAGTTTTGCAGCTAAAAATGAAGCTACTTATTCACTGGCGCTACCTGGGGGGAAACCTGTTGGCAGTCACCATATTTCTGCAAATGAATGGTGCCGCTAGCTAGCTCCTACCCATCCTGGCTGGTGCGCCGTGAGGAGAGTCCAAGGCTAATGACAGCTAACCAGTGGAGACTAAAGGTGGGCACTATGTTTTTGCATGTTGATGTGACAAGTCAGCTGTCTGTCAGCAAAGCCAACAAAAAAAGGCAAGACATTAAGCCTATGTCATACAACATTGCAGTTTTGCTACCTCTAAATCAGGTCCCCAGGAAAGCAGCTTAGCTTTGCAGCACATTTTCTCAGTGGCCACTTGTGGCATTGCAGCAAAAACATCCCCTGCCGCCCCAAAAGCATTTTCCCTGTAGGCCACCATTATAAAAGAGATGCCTGTAACACTGTTGACAGGACACCTCCAGCTGGAAACAAGGTAAATAATGACTCTGTGATTAAATTTTCTATCTATTTAAATTTTATATTTGTAAAACTTTACTGGAGCTGTTTTAAAAATTTGTCACATCATCACAAATAAAGTCTATGAGTCAAGTGGGAACTCACGGGCAAGGCCAGAGGCAGAAACACTGTTGCTGATATTCAGAGGGCTGCAAACGGTGGAAGTAAACCTGGAGGCTAGAAACTTTACTTTGGTGTATGTGCCAGATGAGCAACTCCATTGGAATTAATAGATGCTATCTTGGAATCTGGTATCTAGGTATTGTTAAACATCTTTGCTCAAAATGGATGGTGCTTTGCTATAGCGTTGGACCAAAAGGAGAGGCCTCTTGTATTTCACTTCATTTTGCATTTAAAAAAATGGGTGTTTGGCTGCTGGAGGCAAAATTAAGCAAAACTGACATGCCTAATTCTCATAGAGTATGTATATCTATGTGCACAGTTTGTTTAATTATTGCTGGCGGTTGCTGGTTGTTATGTTTGATTACCTTGTAATGTGAACTTCCTCTGCAAATTCTGTGCTTATGCATGGCAATAAACTAGAACTCCGAAATCCACAGCAACAGCACTATTGACACAATGATTGTTATCTGTCTGATCGGATCTGTTCATTTGTTTCTGTCTCATGTTAACTGAAGCAGTTTGAAGTATTTGAAACCCGTACTTGTGGATCTTGGACCAGAGTAGAACAATAATTTAAGGACAACAAGATCCCGGTGGTTACATCACAGCTTCAGGGCGGCTCAGCAGCAAGCATCAGTCAGTAAAGAGTAATGAAAAGAAAAGAAAATGGATTTCATCAATGCTGTTCAGCTGCCAGTGTGCCAGATGAGACCAAACTGTTTTGGCAGCACAAAAGAGCAGATGAATAGCCTTTCTCTTGCTTGTAAAGAGCCCAGGGCGTGATTGAGCTTATCTGGTAGAAGATACCTTAAAACACCATCTTTTAGCTCAGCTTCTCTCTGGTTTTTACTTTGTCTCCTCTCCCTCCCTCCCTCTTTCTTTTGACATTACTGGCCATGCAGGATAAGTTATCATACCTGCCCACACAGTCACAATGACTGGTCATACAGTTTTATACACCATGCAATGGGACATTTACCGCCACGCATAGATATGGTACCTGCCCTGCTGGAAATGCACAGCTGGCAAAGAGGTGATTTCCTCCCTTAGTGGGAAAACTGCAAGTCCAGCACTTTCTTAAGCACTATTTTTATTTGACAAAAGGGAATCGGAAGCAGTGAAGGTAGCACCGCATCACTTAAATTTGATAAAGCTCTGGTATGGTTCTTGGCTGACCCCATTGGAAATGCTCATGCCTGCAAAAATCAGTGTGTTAGTGCAGGTTGTTTGACAAAGACAAAAACAGGACCAGGGCAGGGGTGTGTGCGTGAGGCTGATGGACCGTACTGTAGGAAGGTGCGTTCATCAGAAGGGATTCTTGGCTTATGGTGCTTGAGGCTGGAAATGGCCTGGCAGGAGCCCAGGCTCTACGTACAGAGTGCTGCTGAGTGGACACTTTAGCAGTGCGGTGAGCCCCAACCATTAGATGATTGCCTGTGAGGTTTTGCGAGGAGAGTGAGACTTGTTATGTTCAATGTTTCCCCTGCAGGATCATGACGATGAGGTCTCTGATCCACCACAGCATCCTTGGAAATGTATCAAAGTGTCCTCTGCATGTTTTCTGACCAGTGTGGAAGAAATACCAATAGATATTAGGCTGTGGTCTCAGATGAGAGAGGCCTTCAGGTGATTGTTTGGTTTATGGCATGTGAATGAAATTGCAACATTATATCCCTATAAAATTTAGAGAGAATAGTTCCCTCTTTAGGGATGTGATGATTGGCTCTATCAAATAGTATGTCTGTAGAAACCTCAGGCTCTCTAGCATCTAAAAAAATGTATAGTGATTTTTGCTCCGCAGACAGGCCTCTGAGCAGCACATCATCATTCCATTTGAATAGCAGCAATCTCTTTGAATGCCATCTTATTCCACCTGGAAGTAACAAGCAATTTGTGCTTTGGGAAATGTTTTGCTCATATTCAAAGGACTGTGTGTGTGTGTGTGTATTTGTGTGTGCCTTCTTGTGTCTTTAGGACTCAAGATTGATTGTCACTTAGGCACAGGTTGTGATTAAAGAGTGTATAGCATGTAGCATGAGGTTTTTGTGAGAGGTGCTCAGTGGAACAAATGAAGCTGACAAACTAATCTTGACTTGACAATAAGAACAGATCAGATAAATTATAGTGTTTCAGCTTTCTTTGTTCTTCTTTCTTTGACACAAAAGTCATTGAAATCAAAGTTACAACAATCACAACTTCAGATCTTCACTGTGACAACAGTTGCATTCAGCTCTGGTGCTTACAGTCGGCTTCAGGCTGTGTCTCAGCCCATCAAGGAAATTAAAAGAGGAAAACAGGGAATGGAGAGCTTTGTGGATCGATAGAATGATAAGCACATCTCTGTATGTTAATCAGTGTTGTGCCACAAACTAAATTTAAACTTGGCGCTGGGCCTTTAGAGTTAAATGAAATTGCTGTCAGTAAAAGCCACTCATTTAAATTATGCACCCGCAGTATATCAAGGAAATGTTTATGTTGTCCTGCTTGTCTCGTTTAGACAAAGTACTATGAAACGACCTGAGGCTGAGGAAGGGAGAGGAAGTAACAAAGTAACATTGCATTAGACACATTATGGATTAATCATCATGAAAATTTATGTTGTGCATCTTAAGCATTGTTAGCCACACTAGCAGCATGGCTGTAAGGACAGCATTGTCTAGGGTGACCATATTTTGATTTCCAAAAAAGAGGACACTCGGCCCGGCCACGAGATAGCCTACTTAAATGATACTCCCAATTTACTCAAAGATGCCTTATAATTTTAATATATTTAAAGTTTACATGTATGGATAGAAAATTCAGTTATATTACAAAATAATATCTCTCAAAGACAGATATTCAGATAGGCCCCAACAGATAGGGGACACATACACACACTAGAGTGTGGCTACCCGATCCGAGTCTGACGGGTCCCGATGGGTCGGGTCAGATTCAGATTCAGATTCAGAATACTTTATTAATCCCCGGGGGGAAATTGTTTTTGTTCCAATGCTCCGTGCAAAGTAGAAATAGAAATACAACATGAATGGAAACAAGAGATAAAGATGAAGATATAAATAAAATACTAAAATAGACAATGAAATAAATAAAATAAAATATTAAAGTAGACATTAAAATAAAATAAAATATTAAAGTAGACAATAAAATAAAATAAATAATAAAATAGTAAAGCAGACAATCTGAAATATATACATATACATACATACATACATACATACATACAGTACAGGCCAAAAGTTTGGACACACCTTCTCATTCAATGCGTTTTCTTTATTTTCATGACTATTTACATTGTAGATTCTCACTGAAGGCATCAAAACTATGAATGAACGCATGTGGAGTTATGTACTTAACAAAAAAAGGTGAAATAACTGAAAACATGTTTTATATTCTAGTTTCTTCAAAATAGCCACCCTTTGCTCTGATTACTGCTTTGCACACTCTTGGCATTCTCTCCATGAGCTTCAAGAGGTAGTCACCTGAAATGGTTTCCACTTCACAGGTGTGCCTTATCAGGGTTAATTAGTGGAATTTCTTGCTTTATCAATAGGGTTGGGACCATCAGTTGTGTTGTGCAGAAGTCAGGTTAATACACAGCCGACAGCCCTATTGGACAACTGTTAAAATTCATATTATGGCAAGAACCAATCAGCTAACTAAAGAAAAACGAGTGGCCATCATTACTTTAAGAAATAAAGGTCAGTCAGTCCGGAAAATTGCAAAAACTTTAAATGTGTCCCCAAGTGGAGTCGCAAAAACCATCAAGCACTACAACGAAACTGGCACACATGAGGACCGACCCAGGAAAGGAAGACCAAGAGTCACCTCTGCTTCTGAGGATAAGTTCATCCGAGTCACCAGCCTCAGAAATCGCAAGTTAACAGCAGCTCAGATCAGAGACCAGATGAATGCCACACAGAGTTCTAGCAGCAGACCCATCTCTAGAACAACTATTAAGAGGAGACTGCGCGAATCAGGCCTTCATGGTCAAATAGCTGCTAGGAAACCACTGCTAAGGAGAGGCAACAAGCAGAAGAGATTTGTTTGGGCCAAGAAACACAAGGAATGGACATTAGACCAGTGGAAATCTGTGCTTTGGTCTGATGAGTCCAAATTTGAGATCTTTGGTTCCAACCGCCGTGTCTTTGTGAGACGCAGAAAAGGTGAACGGATGGATTCCACATGCCTGGTTCCCACTGTGAAGCATGGAGGAGGAGGTGTGATGGTGTGGGGTGTTTTGCTGGTGACACTGTTGGGGATTTATTCAAAATTGAAGGCACACTGAACCAGCATGGCTACCACAGCATCCTGCAGCGACATGCCATCCCATCCGGTTTGCGTTTAGTTGGACGATCATTTATTTTTCAACAGGACAATGACCCCAAACACACCTCCAGGCTGTGTAAGGGCTATTTGACCAAGAAGGAGAGTGATGGAGTGCTGCGGCAGATGACCTGGCCTCCACAGTCACCGGACCTGAACCCAATCGAGATGGTTTGGGGTGAGCTGGACCGCAGAGTGAAGGCAAAGGGGCCAACAAGTGCTAAACACCTCTGGCAACTCCTTCAAGACTGTTGGAAAACCATTTCAGGTGACTACCTCTTGAAGCTCATGGAGAGAATGCCAAGAATGTGCAAAGCAGTAATCAGAGCAAAGGGTGGCTATTTTGAAGAAACTAGAATATAAAACATGTTTTCAGTTATTTCACCTTTTTTTGTTAAGTACATAACTCCACATGTGTTCATTCATAGTTTTGATGCCTTCAGTGAGAATCTACAATGTAAATAGTCATGAAAATAAAGAAAACGCATTGAATGAGAAGGTGTGTCCAAACTTTTGGCCTGTACTGTACATACACACTATGTCTATTCAATTAAATTTAATGTTACAATCGAAGCATGGGTTAATGTCTGGAGCTTGAGTTATTAGCGGCTTGGTCCCAGTAATGGGTCAGGCGTTTCGGTTGTGTTAGGTGAGTAGCCCGGCAGCTCAGCTAACATTTGCAATTAGCATTGTAAAATGCAGCCTGGCGGCTGTGTTTAGCTATTTCCCTTGTTGGAGAGCAGAGGTAGAGAGAGGAGTGGCTCATGACACACTTTGTTTTGCTCTACAGGCAGTGCACAACAGTGAACCTAGCGGTGAAACGATTTCGCTTATTGCCCCTTTAACTGTGCGTTCACACCGGACGCGAGTGAAGCGAATTGCACGCGCGTGACGCCCGAGTTTCGACGCCTGACCATTTTGTTCATTCGCGTCATCGCGTCATTCGCGCGAGTAGCGGGAATGACGGAGCTAAGCTAACCGGAGCTAAGCTAGTGCTAACGTTCATAGTACAACCATTCTGCAAACTAATTAAACACACATATTTACAGAACTTACCAAGTCGACCAGTCTCCTCGGCAACTTTCACCCAAGCCTGCTCCTTTTTGTTGCGGTCTCTGTAGAGTAGACACGTAGTATCATATAGCTCCGGGTAGCCGCACACCGCAATGATAAGTTTCTCCTTCATATCGGCATCAACAACGGGACGTCGGGGCGTCAAGACGTCACTGACGCCCATGGCAAGATAACCACCATCGCTGCTTTGTTGTTTACCTCCTCTGGAAGTCCCAGAAGCGTCGGAGGGCCAAACGCCGTCGTTTTTGGGTTCACCCTATCCTGCAGAAGCGCATCCAGCTCGGCGAGTTTCACCACCTCCTCCAGGAATTCCGTCTGGATGATAGCCGCTTTCAGCGGTACTTCAGGCTGACTGGGGCCCAGTTTGAGGACCTGTTGGCGAGGGTTGGCGCCAGGATCTCCCGGCAGGACACCAATTACAGCCGCTCCATTTCAGCTGCGGAGCGCCTGTCCATCTGTCTCCGGTGAGTAGCAGTTTATTGTTGTTGACACACGCCAGTGACGTCGGGAGAATCTCAATGCTGATTGGCTTTCGCGGTACAGAGTCACGCGAATTCGCCTCAAAAGTTCAATATTTTCAACTCGAGCGATGAGGCGTTGGACGCGAATTTCGCGTCTGTCGCGCCCATCGCGTCGCGCTAAACGTGTCCATCGCGCCGCCCGGCGCGAATTCGCGTCTAATCGCGTCTTTGCATTGACTTTGTATGTAATCTTGACGCGCGAATTTGCGAATTCGCGTTTGGTGTGAACGCACAGTAAGGGTTACAGTTAGTATTGCAAAGTGTACCTATGCTATCCTATTAGTGTTGATACTTAAAGAATTAAATGAGTTTGTGATGTGCGATAGGGGTGCAGTGCGTGAGCGCGCGCTATATTAAATAATAGGGCATGACTACTCAGACGTTGTGCTAGACTTTTTCGTCGCCGGTCATTTTGACCAACAGGGTCGTAAAAATCCGGTCATTTTAATTTTCGTTTTTAAATGATAATAAAGATATTCAAAAACATTTAGTTTTCATTCGTTCGTTTTAATAAATCCAACAAGCAAGTTATAAAGTGTGCATTAATAAGGACATGAACGAAAAGATGAACAGACATCCACATACCGCAGCGCTTCAGTTCAGCATCTGGTCTATTTTTCACGCGAGCCATGAGCGCTTCTGTCAAGCTGGATAGAGCGGATCGTACCAAACAGGAAGTTGGACACAGAAAAGATGAGAGAATCCGGCCAATTTTCAAAATAAAATAACAGCATGCAAGGAACGTGAGGAGAAAATACCGTGTTTATAATTTAAAATAACACAACAGTGCATAACCGAACACATTTTTCAATACCATAATCACCTCATTACAATTTTAATTTTGTGTCACCGAGCCTACAGGCATAACTACATGAATTAAATGGTCAGAACAATATGCCCTATTCATTCAGTGTTTATCCAACACGCTCAATACATGGACATGCAATGACAAATTATCATTAACTTATTACGTTATAAAAAACGATTAAAATATGGCCTTACCCATGTTTTTTTTTTTTTTTTTAAAGATATTTTTTGGGCATTTTTAGCCTTTATTTGATAGGACAGACAAGCGTGAAAGGGGGAGAGAGAGAGGGAGTGACATGCAGCAAAGGACCACAGGCTGGATTCGAACCCGGGCTGCTGCGGTAACAGCCTTGTACATGGAGCACCTGCTCTACTACTAAGCCACCAACGCCCCAGCCTTACCCATGTTTAAAATGACCTGTTGAAGTGAAAAAACGAGTACTGACGGGAACAGACGAGTGGAGTCGATGTTTAACCGGCGTGGAGAGCGCAGGAGAAATGCGCTGCCTGTGTGGACAGTCAAGTGCCTGCGAGTATACTGGCAGGACTTCTGCGGCACTACCGCATCTGGTGTGTCCAGGCCGTTATGTTAACAACGCTACATGAAGCAGATGAATGACTTTTTCTCTGCAGTGTGAAAACGGCAGCCACTTAAACCACTGACTGTGCACTCCGCCGCCAAGTGGGCAGGGGTGGTAATTGCAACCGGTCAAAATGACTGACGGCCTTCAGATTTTCCGGTCATTGTTGTAAAAAAACGGTCAGTGACCGAGAATATCCGGTTAACGCGACCCCTGTGACTACTCCAAACAGAGTAACTCCTTGCGTTTGTAAGGTCACTCCAGCGGTAACTTCCTGCAACAACTCAAATATCGCGAGACGTGAGATTTCAGAGCCAGACTTTCACTCTCTGAGTGAGTGTTTTGACTTGCCACAAAAAACATGTCTGAATTTTTACCTGACTTTGACCAACTGGATCTGGATGAGCCATTTGAATTTGATGACCGCCCGTATTTATTTGAACACGGAGTACACGGACGTACATGGATGCAGAGCTCATTGAAAATGAAGAGTGGACGAGGAGAGAGAGAGGGAGCAGCAACAGGCAGAGGAACATGTCCGAATCCAGCTAAAGGTAAACACAGACGTTCATTTCTCCTTTCTGTTATGTTGTCGGATAATTATACTAACAATCCGAGCCTATCTGTGTGAAAAAAATTTGATGCTGCCTGAGTGCCCTATTATTTAATCTAGAGTGCGCTCACGGGCTGCAGGCAGGTCAGCCCGAGCTTCGTACTGGAGAAATGTCAAATATTGAACATCCTATCACTCATTTAGACAAAAGTAGATCAGAAAATAGGGCCCAGGTTGAAAAAAACAGTTCCCCTTTAAGATCTCTCCTGTTTTTTTTTATTTATTTTTTGCTGTGGTATTGTTTCAGTATTTCTGTATTGAGATATTTAGGCAGGTATCATATCGAATTCATAATTTTGTCATTGTGACAGCACTAATCTCAATTTGCCTGTAGGTTTTTATCTGACTTTCTGTTTTGGTTTAATGTTTCAGGATATTTGTCGGGGTTTGGAATGTACTTGATGTACCTCTGGCCAACATTTTCAGAGTAATCTGCCTCTAATGTGTGCCATAATTATTTGTAGAATTTGGCTGATGACTTTGTTTGATTTGGTGACAGTTTTTTGCAACAGTCTGCTGTCATACTTTCCAATAAATGTATTTTCTTGTCTGATAAACTGTTTCAAATAACTATTAATCAGTGGTGATGCGTCGTTGCAAAAAAGTCATGATACATTTTGAGTCAAGCAATGTGCAAAAACAAAGGGATCCCTTTAGGAATTCTTTGCATTTATTATTATTTTTCTATGTGTTTTACCCAGTAGGCATGACACAAATTGCCCCTGAATCCCTTCAGAAAGCTGTGTCCTCTCATTGTTATCTACACACATTAAAGTTGGAAATAACATCTCAGTTGTCAGTATAGACAATCTGTACGCAAGAAATCAATTGATGTGTAGAATTGCTTGTTTAGCAAAGTGAGCAGACCCATTTCTGTTCATTGATCCAAAAGAAAACCGAGCCAAGATGGCTCACATGATCCCAGCTCTGAAGCCTTAATGAAAACCTATTGAATTTGGGTGAAGTGATGGTGAGAGTGCCTGCGTCAATGGTTGTGTTTCTCAGAACATCCTGTAAAAACTAGTAAATGCACCCCTAGGTCTGGGGTGTTATACGAAGACAAACAAACATAACAAACACGTGTAACAAGTGCTCCTCTGGAAGCAGGCAGAGAGGTTAAGGCAGATGAGCAATGACCTGCTGAAGCTGTCTATTCAAATCGATTTTCTTCACTGAAGAGGGGGAACATGTTGTCCTCCTTCAGGCCCAGGTGCACTGTCCTCATCCCACACTCATTTTTCCTTTCTCAGGGGAATTGGTTCATTTTGAGCCGCTAAAACCCATCAAAGGCTTCCTGGTCTTTGGAAAACATCTTATATATTTAAATGAAATGTACACATTATATTTAAAAGGGGAAACAAAATGTTTTGGAATCTACAGGAGGCCTTTCATGTGAAGAAAACATACTATATATATAGAATGTATTGACACATTTTCTATGGGAATACACTATTTCCTATAGTAAAGGTTTGTTTGGTTAGCCTGGACATGTGACATCAGGAGGAGTTTTTGAAAGCAGCAAGAGGTTTCTGATGATAGCACTATGGCCCCGGGCTCACTGAGGTCACACTGGTCCCCCCTATACCAAAAGAAAAGCTGTTGCTATATAAAACTTGCTTTTCCTCATCAAACATGATTCTCTTCTAAGCCCCTGCTGCCTTCTCTGTATTAAAAAAAATTCTCCAACACAGCTGTGGTACAGCTTGAGTTGAAGGTCGCTGCCCCTGCAGCAGTTTTCCATCACAACCCAAGAAGCATGAATATACTGTATGACTTCAGTCTTAACAACATGTTGTTAAATTAGTGACTGTTGAGAATAAAACTGTTCTTTATATAAAGGAAAATGATGATATGTTTGTTGCCACAGGCCATTCTGGAGACTTCTGAAATGTCTATTTATCTCTCCAAACAGAATCATGCTGCACATAGTATGTCAAACAATAAACAAGGTTAAATACTGCGACTGAATAGCCAGCCTAATCGCCCTCTGTAAGAGAGTGTGTAAGCTGTGTTTACTTACAGGACCAGTTTGTAGGATTCAGCCATATCTAATGGTAAGGTTCATAATAATTTAAACACAAGGAGAATAAAACAAACAACATGTCAGAAGTGTCACCAAAGTAAAAGATAAAATAAAGAAGGCCAAAACTAAAATCAAAATAATAAATGGGAAATAAAATCAGTAAGAGACTTAAACGGAGCAAGTGACTCAGACAGCCTTATATCCTCAGGCCAGGTCATTCCAGAGCCTCATCCAGAGTTCAAATGACGTTTTTCCAAACAACTTTTTATGTTGGGGGTTCAGGACACTTGGATCACTACGGACGAGCAGTGGAGATATTTTGTGGTTTCAATTATGTATTTTTTGGACGTTTTAATCTGGGGCGCCCAGCCTCCATTAGGTGGAGTTTTGTTGCTAGCCCCTCTCCCCTGGGATCTCCGCAAGGGATGTGAGGACTCTAAAACTTCACCTGAGCCTCCCTCGGCATATGGGTGAGTAGATAATGGCTGAATTTTCATTGTTGGGTGCATTATCCCTTTAAGGCCACATGTGAGTTGTTAACCTACCTGGCCATCATGTGTTGTTATGGTTAGATGGATCCAGGTGTGTGAATGGGTGTTAAGGCCATGACACACCAAGCCGATGGTTGGCTGTCGGTCAAAGTCGGGCTGTCGATGAGCATTGGTCGACCTAGTTTTTGGGCTGTGTCCCGCACCGTCAGCACTCTTTTCGGCCGATTTAGCATGTTGAATCGCCAGCGGAGCTTGTCGGTGAGAGAGATCACTCTGATTGGCTGTTCAGGTTTTATTTCCTCGCCCCTGTAGCGAGTGAATCTGCCTGTAGTGAAACTGGGGCTAACCGGTGCTTCCTCCTCAGGCTCCACTTCACTCAGCTGCCCACAGACCTGCTGCTTTTTCCCACTTTAACCTGAATAACAGACCGGAGCTAGCTGTGAGGCTAGCGGAGCGTTAGCCGCAGCATGACAGGAGGGAAGCACAGCCAGTTAGCCTCCGTTAGTCTCTGAGCTAGCCCCGACTCTCCGTTTGGATCCAACTGGAACACCAAGCCCTGGATTGTTATTCAGGTTAAAGTGGGAAGAAGCAGTGGGTTTTATCGGGCAGCTGAATGAAGTGGAGCCTGCGGAGGAAACACTGGGACCGTCTGGATGTAATAGTCCGTGGAGGAGCTGCGGTGCTCGGCTGCACAGATAGGAAACCCCTCGGCTGACAGGATGTACCACTCTCTCACTCCGCTACTTTGTTTATCTCATGCATTCCTCTGACTTCCGGTTTCCCTTTTTGCGTTATTTCCTCTCATGCAGGCGCAGAACGTACGTGCTACTCGGCCGTCGGATGTAGTCTTTGTAGTTTGTTCAAATGCAACTGACACAGGGCGACGTGAGGTGACGTAGACGACGCAACAGTTGGCTTTTGTCGCCACTAGTTCTTTGATGTCAGTTTGGTGTGTCAGCACCTTTTAAGTCGTCTGGAGAGGCATCCTAAGACTGCATTATAGGTGGCTGATAAGTGATGTTGTAGGCCAGCTCTTCTGTTTATCGATGGTCGTTTCAGTTTGACGTAGATGGCTTCATTCACACCTCTGTCAAACCATCCAACTTCTCTGGCCAAGATGTGCACATTGCTGTCCTCAAAGGAGTGTCAATTCTCCTTTTAGATGCAAGTGGACAGCTGAGTCTTGACCTGAGGAGCTGGCTCTCCTGTGCTGTGCCATGTGCTTGTGGAGTGGTTGTATAAATCTGTGCATGCCTCACCAACATGCTTGCAGTACCCTTTTAGTGGCACAGTGAATGAAATCATTTTTTCTCAGTCTACAGCTGGGAAACTGTTAACTGTGACGATGACACGGCAGCAAAACAGCCTTTCATTTTATGGTTATAGCTGACTGATGTATGTAAAAATTTTGTGCATGTATAGGTCCTGTTTGTGCATGTGTGTGTCTGTCGGACCTGTGTGTAATTGACAAGCAAGAGTGAAAGCATTGAATTTCTCCTCAGGGGGATTAATAAAGTAAATAAACTTAAACTTAAACTTGCCACCATATGTAACAGTGGTCACAACTTAGCTGTTGAATGCTCCACTGCGTTCACCAGCAAAATGCTAACTTTGTTTGTGCGCTGTTAGCAGGGTTCCCATGGATCCTTAAAAAATCTTACAGGGCAGTGAATTCATAAATCTAAAAGTAAGGCCTTAATTGGTATTGAAACGTCTTAAAACAATCTTTCAAGAGTCTAAAATGCTAAGGGATGGGAGGTAGGATATTATGAGTCTTTCTTTTTCTGATGTTGCATTGCAAGAACTGAAAATAAGTGACATCTGTCTTTATGTTAAATAATTTACAGATTGCCTCTTGTATTAATGTCACACAGATCAGGACTGCAGAAACAACAACACTCGCATTGTATTTCTGGCTGGGATGCTCAGAGCAGAGGATCCACTGTTTGTTAGCTAGGTGTGACTGTGCCCTGGACGACATGGGAAGCGCAAATTCAATGGCTATTAACCAAGGAATGGCTGAATTTGGAACAAGGCAATGCTTACAAATCTCTGTATATTTCATGCAAAAAAGTCTTTCAAACTTTGCCCAGTGGGAGTCAAAGCAGTGGAATCCCACACACAGAGTGAGAATGACAAAATTGCACGAACACTCACCAAAACCTCTGGCATTTCCCAGTTCTGTCCTTCCCTCGTCTCTGCCATGTGTAATTGTGTTAGAAAAAACATTTGGGCAAAATTGTCCTTAACCCAAAGTAATGGATGTCAGTTCATGTTTTTTTCTTCTTCAGTTTTGGGCATTGGAAAATTGGCCTTAAATTTAATTCTGAGTGGCATTTAAAAAGCCGTAGGAACCTTGTGTTTGGTGCTTGGCAGGTTGGGGACAGTGGGTTTTTGGAGCTTTTTGGCTGTGGTTGGAAACAATGCTGTGACAGCAATGAGAATGAACCAACACTATAGTCCACTAGTTCTCAAATGGTATGCTGTGGGATTTTGTAATAACTACATATTATTATTGCAGTTTTTAATTGAGTGTAGGCCTATCAGTATGTTGTGCACACCCATTTCCTCAAAGAGGCAAACACTACCTAAAAATCTAATTTAACTTAATTTAATTTAATTTAATTTCATAAACCTTAACTGGGAACCTTTTTGTCGCTGTTTTTGCACGAAAATTATAAGTGTGTGACACATCACATTTGCGTACATTATCTTAGATTATTTCCCATTTAAATGGATGTGTTATTGGTGCTTTAATGTAGTTTTAAAAAGTTTAAAATGAATTCTTGAATTATTTTGTTTGAAAACCACTGCTATAGTCTACAAAGCTGTGAAGCATTTAGAGCTGAGGGGAACTGTAGAGTTGGACGAAAGGCCCGTTTCCACTGAAGAAGTTCTTGGTACTATTTGGGGGCCAGGAACTACTACAGGAGCGTCCTCTCACTTGGCCATCTCAACCGCTGTGTCTCCACTGAGAGAGCGGAGTAGGAGGAAGGTTCCTGTAAAGTTACCGGGCTCTGTATGTGACGTAATCGTTGCGTGACCATTTTGACCGAGACGACGTAGGGGCGTAGGGACGCCGTTAGCCGTTAGCCGTTAGCGGTGTCTGTAATAACTCTGGTCACGGTCTGTGAAAAAAATATTTTTTCCAGCAGATGTCTTAGTTACAACATGATTGAGCTAACTAGAGTAGTTTCATGTCATATCCAACAACGGGAGGCTTTTAACAGAAGACGTCCTGATGTTAGCTTTGCTGCTGCTGTTAGCTGTCCCTGTCAGCTGACGCTTTCTAGACATCGTGATTTCCCAAAACTGAATAAATACCACACATAGCAACACAAAACTGCTTTGCTAGCTCAATCATGTTGTAACTAAGATATCCGCTGGAAAGAATATTTTTTTCACAGACCGTTTATTGAGTTATTACAGACACCGCTAACAGCTAACGGTTAGCCCAGCTAATCTACGATAACCATGTTGTTATTTACAAAACGTCACATCCCGCCTTGAGTATATCCAATCAGCACCAAGTAATCCCCAAGCCCCAGCCAGGAGTTTCTCGGGGCCGTTCTAAGTACCTACTCCGAGGCAGGGACTTCTTTAGCCCCTGTAAAAGTTCCGGAACTCTGTCCTTCGGGGGTGGTTCCTGCGGTGGAGACACGGACCAACGGCCCCGGCCCCGTAAAATTACCCCGAAGTTCCTGCGGTGGAAACGGGCCTAAAGTGTTTCCAGATTCTGGGACGTTTGTCATGGTTGTTTTATCTATTGGGCATGACAGACAGTTCAAAATACTACAATATCCAGTGAAACACAATACAATACCTTGGCTGCCATTGCCAACCAGAAGAGTTTCATACTGATTCAATTTGTAAAACTTGTGGAATCAGGGGCACCTGAAATGGCATCCCCCTCTTCAAAGCTCTGATTCTTCATGGATTCATCTTTACAAGTGAAGCTTTAAACATCGTCATTTGAGCTTTTGTCACTATAAAAGATATTGATTATATCCATTTAATCACTTTGAAAGCCTTAGGATGCTGGCACTGATTGACCCCAGTACACGTGCTCATGCTGAAGTTGCATTGTGTTGCGGCCACAATTATGAGAATGAGTTAAAAAATAGCAAAGTTTTCCTTCAGTTGATTATCGGTTTTGGAAAGCATGATTGGATATCGAGAAAATAACCATCACATAATATGCGTCTTTCAAAATTTTGCTCCATTTGTCAGATGCCTTAATATGACAGCGATATTTCAGACATGGTCTCCGTGGGTTCACCTTTTGGGGCCATTATTTGTGTCTCTGATAGTTGCAAAGAGGCTGCGCTGTGCTGTGATGTTCCCTAACTGCCAGCTGGAAGACCTCATCATATTGAGTCTGAGAAGAGAGATGCTTCCCTTGCTGGAAAGAGTTATCATTCCCAAAGGTAGACAATATATATTTATAGGGTCATATGTTTTTGCTGCTATTATAAATCTGGGCTCCCAGGATCAAGAGCATCCTCACAGCTGAGTCGATAACTGGCAATAGATAATGTGGATTTGCTGCTGAGAGTAATCATGAGCCGAGATGATGTGAGTGATTTGAAGCCGTTCCAACAAACTGTGGAAAATATCACTCCTCTGTTGCAGTTTGCAAAGTTTACAGTAATATGCAAAGAAACGTGGATCCACAGCTCGAGCAGCATAAAGGTTTGTGTGAGGCATTGTGATAAACTCATAAATTGTGTGATAAACTCGTTTCAGAGGACTTGCCAAAGGGGGAGAAAGAACATGATTCAAAATAAACTTTTCGTGGAAGTTTGTAAATAAGTCCCAAAATAATGCCTCACAGATAGCTCTCTTGACATTGACCATGGCCAAACCTCTGTGAGGAGGGGGATATTTTCATCCTGAGAATTGTTGTGGACCATGAGATCCACGGGCAGCGAGGAGGACCAGGGACTTAGAGTATTTCTGTTGATGATCGAAAAATAGGTCTGGACCCGTTCAAAGCCACTGAGAGCCGAGAGATGGATGACCAGCGTATGCTGAATTCCAAATTGTGAGACGTGCAGCAAAGTTTCCAAATTCAGCTCCCACTGGAAACTAATTTCAGGTGCTACTCTGTGCCAGTGATTAAACACTGATATCTAAGCCACTTCTGTTTAGTGTCATTCATCACTTTGGTGATTTATGCCTCATCCCAGGAGTGAGGGGTGAGGAAAAGTGCTTGGCTCATGATAAAGTTATTCTGATTCAATGCCTGAGCTACTCCTGATTGAAGAGTAGCTCAGGCATTAATGTCTGCTCATAGAAATCAGTGCATTTTCCCTTTGAGGACATCGTCCACAATAAAACCTAATACAGAAATTATCAGCTGGCCGGGTTTTTGGATGCGACACTGTGGGTGCAGCACACAAATAATTAGGAAAAGTTCAGATTTGTTCATATGGGGAACATATGGTTGCAGTTAGTGCTGGGAGAGATATCAGCCATGCATAGTGACAAATGTTTACATGTATGTCTTTTATTTATGTAAGCCTGAGTGCATCTGTTGTATGTGTGTGCTACTAGTCACTGAAGCGCCTGGACGTTTAAAAATGCATAACTTCCTGTGGCACAGCAACTTGTTGTTTTCACATGTTGGTTTTTTTGTGAAGATTAAACAAACTTATTTTTGTTTTGTGTTAATTAAGAAGCTATAGAGGTGCTAGTAGGTAGATTTTGTTTCCAAGCTAGCAGTTTTCTCCTGTTTCCAGTCTTTGTGCTAACTGGCTCGACTCCACTCAAGAGTGGTATTCTGATCCAACTCTTGGCAAGTGTATAAGTGTATTTATATAAAATGTCAAACTACTTCTTTAATAAGCCAAAAGCAAAGCAGTTTTTCATGCCCTCCAGCATCCATTTTAATCAGTTTACTTTCTGCTGTATAGTCTGTGACTGTGATTTTAGCATAAAAATGTATTTGATGTGGTGACAATTTTCTAACCATCATTAGGGATGTCCTGATCCAGTTTTTTTTCACACCTGATTCTGATCACAGTCATTTAATATTAAGTACCTGCCTATAACAAGTCCCAATCTGATACTTATATTGTCCTAAATAATACAGCTGCACAGTAGGGCTGCAACTAACGATTATTTTCATTGTCGACTAATCTGTCGATTACTTCTTTGATTTGTCGACTAATCATTTTATCAAAAAATGTTGAAAAATGTCGGTCTGTCTCTCCCAAACCCCAAATTTATTTCATCTAATGTCTTGTTTCGTACTCATGCCAATAAGAAGCTGCAACAAGAGTATTTTGGGGTACGTTTATAGTACTTTTCTGTGAAAAATGACTCAAACCAATTAGTCGACTACTAAAATAGTCACCGATTATTTTAATAGTCGATTTGTCATCGATTAGTTGACTAATGGTTGCAGCCCTACTGCACAGTGCACAGTTCCAAAAAGAGCCCCCCAGATAATCATGATTATTTTGATCAATATTGTGATTCCGATTTTATTGCACTTTCACATTAAAATATTTAGAGTGCTGCTTTGAATTCAGTGATGTGCTCTGTTCCTGCTAATGTACAAATATTTGCATCAAAATGAGACTGTACCTTATTCACATCTCCTAGAAGCAAAATACAAATAAAATTGTACCAAAATCTTTTACCCAAAATTAAATCAGCAGAGCACTGCTTACACTTTGACATTGTTCCTGCTGATTAACAAATCTTTGCACCAAATAAGACTTAAAATAAGGTTCCTTTTTACCTGAATTCAGCACATCCCCTATGGTTATGTATTCGCCGCTGTATTTTTAAATTTTTCAAAATGTTTTTACAGCGGTCACGGTACCGTGACGTGCTGCAGCATGGATGTCTGAGTTGACGCTGGACAAGGATGGGGATTCAGTGAGGTTACATTAGTGACGTTATTCTTCTGAGCCTTCATGCATTCATCCTACTGCAGATTGTGGTGTTTCGTCATGTGGTTTAACAAGTTGGTTTAGTCGCTTTGTGGTACAGTTTTTGCGTAAGAATTGTTCTCTACTAAATTCAAAATACTAAACTATGATGGTTGATTAACAAATGATTTTGGTTTTGACCTCCTGCAGCATGGTCGTATGGACTGCAGTTGCAACATTGAGCAGTGTTTTTCACAGTCACATGACCATTCTTCAAAAGTGGAGTAGGGCTCTCAGTTTAGGCAGTGATTGATTTGATATGCAGTGTTTTCTATGAGCTGAGCACACGTTTTAAACCTCAGTATTGCAGCTGATCATTTCCATTTAACTGTGGGAAAACAAAATTGTTATCATGATTAATATTCGATCAATTGTGCAGCCCTACTTTAAATTTTTTAAAATCAATTCTATGTGTAACATATGCTTCACAATTTATTAGTTCTGCAGTAAGGAAAAAAAATCTAAACTATTCCTTAAGGTTTTTCTTTTTTTTTTTTTTTAACAAAATAAAGTATAAAAAAACAAACCCTCTCTTTAATGCTGTTGGCCTTGTTGCTGTCTTGTGCTAATTTCTCTGTCCCTTTAAGAAAGTATTCTCCAGTGTTTGTTGCTTTGGTGCAGCCTTTGCCTGAGTCAGCCTTCCTGAATGAACTATATTACACTGAATGTTTATTTTCATCGACCGTACATCCTTTGCTCGGATTAGGCCCCACCAAAAAAAAAAAAAAAAGCCTGTGTGACAACTGATGTGAAAAAGGGGCGGGAGATATAACAACTATGTATGATATATTGATATATTTTCAAGCAAGATTTCAACAACACTATTTTTATCGATATAGGGTCAAGTTGCGTTACATGACAAATACCAATGTGCATCTTTCCTCTCTCACACTCTCTGCACAGCTCTGCCCCACTAACTTACTCACAAGTTCTCCAGGAACACTTTTTATAGTTGTAATCTGACGTCCTGTATGCAACTACATGTGGCAGCGACACAGACCTCCTGTCTATTTTTGGAAGCTGAAACCATTTCCCTTGGTGGAAAAAAGCTTTTATTTATTTTCATTTCACAGATAAGAAACAATACATTGTGAAGACAATAAAGCCTCCACAAAATAGCATCTTGTCTTGTGTGTGATTTATCCTGGCTTCATATGAGCAGAGGAAATCTCTGCTGGTCACTAGGCTAATTTATACAATGTAAAATGCCATAGGCTTGTGCTAATATTGTTAGTGTGTTATATTTGTTTGGAAAACGTGTTTAGTGTAAGACAGTTGTTTTGTCAGTGAACCTTGTGAGTTGTAGTGGAACAGAATTTTATAACTGTACCTTTGTAAAATGTTGCTGTTGTCCCTGGCTTCATATGAGTAGAGGAGAAGTCTGTCAGTCACTAGGCTAATTTTCACAATGTAAAATGCCATAGGCTTGTGCTTAACATTAGCATGTTGTATTTGTGGGGAAAATGTGTCCAGCAAAGACAAGTGCTTTGTCTGTGAATGCTGCGATTTATAGTGAAGCTGATTTGTGTATGTGTGTTTGACACTGTCTCTATTAACCCTATGGGCCCAAACGATGCATAGTGCGTCCAAATTCACACCTGTTCTTTTCTATTGATTTTCTCCGCGACCGTGCGTCATAGCAAGAAGCCACGCATATCACGTGAAACAGCGAAATTGTAGCTTTCCAACAAGACCGAGCGGTAGTCCAGTGTTTTCACAGCGAAAAAAAATGATAAAGTTACACGAAAATCACGAATAACAGAGCTTTCATACAGCTTTGCACACACATTATTCCTGGATGGATTACTCACGAATGCAGGCTCGCACAGAAATGCCACGCATATCACATGAAAGCGCAGGACTAGAGCTTTCCAGTGATACCACACACATCATTGTGCTGTCATCCCATCATGCTATAATTCCAGATTAATTGTCTACAAAATAAAAACCTGACGGATTTCTTTACAACCCATTATACAGATCTTGTTATCAGTCACTTCATATAGTGAGGAATATCGTATCTTACCACGTCTTAGGCTTGCGTGTGTTTCTCCCTGTCTATCCACATTTGTAGTCCAGCTTTCAAGATGCAAAAATCTCCATATTGTCCAGTTGACACTCCATCAAACTTTGTATGACAAGACCAGCCACTTCACCTTTGCGCACCCAGACAACTGCAGCCTAATTATGCATGCTGACAGGGCCGTAGTCACCATATACATTGAGGGGGACATGTCCCCCCCCCATGCCCAAAATGTCCCCCCAGTATATAACTGAAACTGAAAAACAACAACAAACGTTGTTTACTGCAAACAAAGTGGCAAATATTATCTTGGAGGACATCATTGCACTTGGTTGACTATTTTTCTATTATCTTAGATGTAAATATTGCATGTTTCCTTCAGATAAAACACATTTTTGACTTGTGAATGAGTCAGTGGAATTTCTTGCAATAATGAAAAAATACTGGCAATCATGTCCGCCTGGCACAAACCACATGTTTTGGACAACTGTGAAGTGACGGAATGTCCCAGCATCATGGTTCTTATATTGCCAGATTCCAGAGAGTCTCCCCACTCTCCCCTCGTCTTTTTCCAACTTGCTATGCTGAGATACATGTAAAAATGTAAGAATTTAGTAACACGGATTTGTTTTTTTCATTGATATAAAAATTAATATAAAATACAGGCACATAGGAGGACATGAAATAATGGCAAATCTGGTTAGCCCAGATTGTCCTGAAAAAAACAAGATATAGCATGTAGTCTTTATAATGACTGTGATATGAGCTTAAAAGTAAAGGCAGTAAAAATGCCCCAAAAACGCCTAGGACCCATAGGGTTAAGCCATGTTTAATGTGTGTTTTGGGTGTGTTTTGAATCAACTAAACTTTACAGCATTTCACAGAAACCCTGCCGCCGACTACTGTTTTGGAGGTGTAACTGTTTTTATTTTCACACAGGGGAATAAAATTCCTGTCTTTGCATTTTATTTTGCTCACAGTGTGTTTTCATAAAACTGCTTGTGACAATTTAAATGTGGCTTTGACTTGCAGCTGAAAACATGTAGCCCATTTTTTAGAAAATACCGAGATATATATTGTGTATCGCCAGTCAGCCTGTAAATACTGAGATATGAAATTTTGTCCACATCGACCAGGCCTAATTTGAAAGCAAAGGATCGAATTGGATTCTGTATAGCTCAACATAGCCAATTCTGATTCGTTAGAAAATGCCTTGATTGGCCTGATACTGATTTTTAAAATCGGATCGGGTCATCCCTACCAATCATACCTTTTCATACAATATTCATTTTCATTTTCAAAAGACTGACTTGCACTTAGGGAGCTCTGTGTTCAGTCCTTACACACCTCTTATTTTAGAAACACTGATTGACAGCATGTCTATTGCACCTTTAATAGATCCCTGTAGGCTACTGATGCAGAAAAAACAATTAACGTAATTTGCCTGACCAGCGCCTAATGAAGAGTACAGCACAGGTTTAAGACATTTCTGTTTTCATTCTTCCCTCTCTGTCGTGCTGTTCTCTCTCTTTAACTCTCACCAAATCTTCTTCTTTCTTCTCTGTTTCTGCCATTTGGCAGTTGTGTGCTTATGAAGCTATTTTCTTAATTAGAGTGAAAAGGTGCCGTTCAATTTGAGCTCAGGTAATGGATCAATGCCTTGGATGATAGTGATGAGAAACAACTAATTTCAAGGAACATTGGTTTTTGGAGAGCCGGCAGCATGAGTTTGAATAACTAGAAATTCATTTTCATTAACAGTATGTTAGTGATGAATTTTTGAGTGAGAAAGGATTAATCACTTATTGCTTCCTTTTAACTTTGTGAAAAAGTCCTGAAATATTGTAATGTCGTTCATTAGCAAGATGGTCCTATTGATTAAATACCACAGGAAGTAAAATTGGATTTGCCTCAATTTGATCCACCAGACAAAGACGAAATTATTTGAAGAGGCAGATCATCAAGATCAAGGTTACTATTCTGAACTACCAGCTCCTTTTGGATGCAAGACTAGGAAAACCCCCACTTGAACAGATAATTTTTCACAGTGATTAAGGGTGCTTTCAGACCTAGAGCTGTCTTGCTTTGGTCTGAATCAGGGACTAATTTTGTTACAAAGAAAGCTGCACTTGATTGGTCAGAATTTCCATGTGGGGAAAAATCCAGGAAGTAAACAAAACGTTGAAGAAGAGTACACTTGCAAGATAAATGCGACACTTTCTAATGTCACAATGGAGGGACAACTACGCAGGTTGATTTTAGCGCTGGTCATCGTGGACTATATTGCTGTCATTGTTCATTTTAGTCAAACCATACAGTTTGAAAACGAGGCGCGGCTCCAACTGGAAAACAATGTTTTGATGCATTGGATGTGCTGAATGTGCATATTAAGGCAGTACAGGAGAAGGTGCACATTAATAATCCTCCAGGACTGTAACATGCTCATGTTTAACCCAAACAATGTGTCATGTGACTGCAGTTGGTTCGGATCGAGGTCAGAACCTTTTGTAACCGGACCGAGACCACCTCTTTAAGAAGGTCCCAGTCTGGTTGTTTGGGTGCACACCCAGGTGTGATTGCTGTGATCATATCTGCCTAAATGAGCTGCACTTAGGGGACAAACAAACTTCGATTGAACTGAACCAAACAGGGCAGGTGTGAAAGCGCCCTAAGAATATATCACAGTAGTGTCACAGTGACACTTCTTAACCGCGGAGTCACTGACATCACTTTCATCTCACAACATGCCGGTGTCTCTCTTCCCAGTAAGCTAGAGTGTGTTCCCACTTTTCCATGTTTTACCTGACCTCTCACAAATATCTGCATATGCACACAGAATCTGCTGAGAACCGAACAACATTTTGCTATCAGAATTGTTCTGCTCTCGTTTTGTAACGTGAGTGGTAGTGGCCATTCATGTTTGAACGGAACATATGCAAATGCAACCTTGGAGACAATTGGCTATTGTCTGACAACAGTTTTGCCTTATAGCTTTTTAAAATATATCTACATTTATGTGCAGATATCTGTTTAATACGGTTACCCAAAATGACCGGTGCACGGAAGAGGAAGTCTTAGACAGGATATCTGCTTGCTACTCAGGATCTCCTGAAAAATTAGCCATTGCCCCAGAGGCTTATCATCGCCAGACAATAGCTTATGGGTTCTGAAATTGCTTGACCTCAACACTACCTTCACACCAGCTTCCTGTCCCTTCATCATCCTTTCAGCCTTTTTACCTGCCTGCTTCACCTATTGATATAGAATGAGAATAGAACGGGCGTTGAACTGTTTGCCATGATCTTTTGACTAGCACAAAAGAAATGGTGATTGTTGTTATGGTGGTAACAAACATCAGTGGGGCTGTAATGTGTGTCACACTCACCAGTTTGAGAGCTCTGTTTTTGCCTGTTTTTGCACCTGTTTTCCTCACTAAACAAACAACAAACAGAAAAATTGAACCACACACCAATCCAAGTTTCTGAGAGAGCCAAGTGGCTCTCACTCGTTCTTCAGAGGCAGCTTAAGTTTCAGTTTACATGTTTCAACAAACAAAACAGTTCTGGTAATATTTTAAAAGTAATGGATGACTTATATGCAAACGTAACATTCGTGTTTCACTGTTCGTTTGGTCATTGCTGCAAAACCTCACCTCAGTGAGTTTGAAACTTGCTGCAAGTTGGTTTGTGTGTAGGAACGTTTTTGCTGAAGTTATTCCATTTTAACAGTTGGAAAGGCAACGGCATACATGAAAATGGCCACTGTTCTGACCACCCTACTACATTGATTTGAATGGGAATGTCCGTTCTACTGTTGTTCTGTTTCTAAGGCTTCACCCTTTTGTATTTGGTTACCTGCTCTAATAGCCTGTTGCCAAACTGATAAACCACACAGTAAAAGTCGGCACATTCTGAATTTAGTTACAGCATCCCAAAGACCATCAGCCGTTTTTCATGAAAGACAATCTGACATGTCAAAGTAAGAGAAGCACGGGTGCTGGTACTGTATTTGTGCATGCTGACTCCCTGCCTATGTCACACTTACTGGGGCTACACTAACACCAACTTCACATTGGATTCATTTGGATTTTTCCGCAGAAAATAGAGACCACCTGCTCTCAAGTACGAGTAGTGACTATTGCTGTTCTTCAACAGATTAAATAACTTGCAGGTGACAAATTAAAACTAGAAAAAAGGGGTCAATAAATGGTTTGAAAATTATGTAAATCACATGTAGCCTTTGCACTAGCTTTCAGCCTAATTGAACACCTATGTGAGATTTGGTGTTAGTCAGCACTCTCCAGCAACATCAGCACAACACTAAATGAGAGAATAGTGTGTTCAGACCCTACAGTGCTTTCTACCCTAAATTTGTGGCTCAAGTTTAGGCATCACTTCAAGTTTCTGTCGGCATCCAACATGATGCCCTTGGTGAATAATCACCTGTTTCCCCCTTCTCTTATTAATACCTGCTTCATGCTATGGCAGAATCGAGGCATTAAGGCTTTCAGAGACCTCTACAAGGACGACACTTTTGCCACACTTACCTACAGCCCATCTATTTCTCTACTTTCAAATAAGACATTGTGCCTCTTCTCTTTTTCCATGTTATCCTCCCCTCATCCCCTAACCAGCCACGGTATGACCTTTTGACCTTTAATCTTCATCAGAATTTGCTAATATCCAAGATTTATGACCAACTCATTGCACTTGATAATCATTCGGTTGTCAAAACTAAAAATGATTGGGAGCGTGACCTTGGGGCAAATTTGACGGATCAATGGTGGGACAAAGCTGTCCTTGATATACACTCAACTACTCCTTGTGTGAAGCTGCAGCTTCTACAGTTCAAGGTGTTACACGGAGTCCATTTCAGCAAATCTGAAATAATCGGAATCGAGAGCCTTTCTATGTGGAGTTTGCATGTTCTCCCTGTGTCAGCGTGGGTTTTCTCCAGATACTCCGGCTTCCTCCCACAATCCAAAAACATGCAGGTTAGCTGGTGACTCTAAATTGCCAGTAGGTGTAAATGTGAACGTGAATGGTTGTCTGTCCTGTGATAGTCTGGCGACTTGTCCAGGGTGTACCCCGCCTCTCACCCAGTGTCAGCTGGGATAGGCTCCAGCCCTCTAGCTACCTTTCCTTCTTTCTTTTTAACCAATTTTACTTTGGGGTTTACTTACTACCGGGCTGTGTACACATTTGGAAAAATACTTAATAATATTTATATAAGTTATGGCTTTTTTTCAATGTAGAGACAGTTTTTATTGTTCCTATTTTGTTTTAAAAAAAGACAGTAGCACTTGTAACTCTCTGTTGTTGTTATCCATCTATCCCCACTAAAAAATATAAAGGAAAAAAGTGTTAAGTAGAGTTGAAAGATTTATAGATGCTATGACAAGGAGGACTGACGGTGTTCTTGCTGCTTGTAGAGTATCCAACTCTCTACTTTGTGTTGCTTATTTTAACGTAATTTGTTACCCATCTGCACTGTGTATGAACTGGGCCTGGATGCACCTTGGCCTTGCGGACTCATTTAAAAACACAAATATTATACAAGTACTGTATGCTTGTATGTATATGTACTTAATATGTCACTTATTTGTCTGTCTGAAATTGGTCAAAGTTAATCAGAGCAAGTGAACGTAATTACTACCTTCAACATCTACCGGGATCTCCCCATTCTTGACCAAAGTGTCGTAATAGTTGTAATTTGAGTGTCATTTTGAGCCAGCAGTAATTGCTTCCAGACCACAGCCTCTGTGGTTGACTGAACTCACCAGACATGGCAGCTGCTGAACTATTTGGGTTTTTCCTCCTCTGCCTGTCTTAGTGAAGTTCGCTAAATGTTAGCCAGCTTGATCGTAATCTTATCCCAAGTCTTTGGCCTTGATCCATCAGAGGAGGCTCTTATCTTGCAACCCTCAACTTTCAACAGCTTTAAGACAATCATAAACATTGTCTTGTAGGTTTTGGGCTGTTTTATCTGATGCTGTCTGCACCAAGAGGTACAACAACCTGTAAAACTCTGTTGATAGGATGATAAAAAACAAAAAACCCCAACGGATATATTAGCTTGGTTTCCCTTAGGAGCGAGAGATCCTGGAATAGCAACCGGCCCTAAACTACGGAAATTCTTAAGCTTGTTAAGCATCTGTGTTCGTGTTTGTGAAACTGATTTTTTAACAACTCGATGAGGCTGAGAAATCAGAAATGCACGCTTCTGTTTAAAACGGCAGAGGACAAGCACTATGTTTCTCTCTCTGCTACATGCGCAACTTCACATCACAGAGAACTCATATGTCAAGCTGTAAAAGATGCTCTTTAGCTTTGACTGATGTCTCTAGAATTAACCTGCCCATGTAGAAACATTGCTTTAGAGTGAGAAGATTACACTTGATCCCTGTGGATAACAGTGTGACCTCAGATGCTCTAGGTTTTACTATAATGTTTTCTCAGCATGATGCTTGAGGAGATAAGCTCTCCGCTGCACGAGCCTGCTCAACCCTTAACCCACAAACATTTTTTGTAACAACAAAGTCACTCAGGAGCAATTTCTTCTTCACAACTACACAAATGGATTAAACTTCACAGGGCCTCAGGGCAAAAATCAACTGCGAGGCTCTAAAGTTTAATATCACCTGCAGAGAGAGTGTATGCACAGAGGCACTGACATTACATTATTTGGAAATGTGTTTACATGCATAACAGTGGTTCATGGCCCTGGGGCATCTGACCGCTTGCCCTGAGGGTAATCCAAGCATGTACATGGACAGTCTGGTATGCACAAGGCCATATAAACAGCTTCTGTTCTCATTTGTGGCTTCCTGTCTCTCCCTGTCTTCCTCGTGAGTCCCAGCAACAGACTGCAGTGAGAAGCTTCCCATGTGAAAACTGTCTGGGCTTGCCAAAAAGGCCATGGCTCTACTCAGTGGGGTTTTTAGGTGGAAATAAATGGCGGGGCAACGACTACTTTGGACAGATGCAAAACCAGAAAATTACACAATTTTTGCAATTCGACATAATGCGCTATTTCACATTTTACACTCAATTTAACACAGGCTCAGTTCAACTCAGTCCCCCAGTTTGTATGTGCTGTGCTGGGTGACTATGTTTGCTCAGCCAAACAAGCCTAATTTTACTGTGTTGTCCTGCCGATTTCATGTTTGGTACTCCCGGAACGATGGTTGAGATCCTGAAACCCTGTTCTTCACCATGTACCATGTCTTCCAAATAATACACACATGAAGCAAAACAGTGTCATCTCTGACAAGTTAGAAGTTGGCTTTTTTTCCTGGAGAACCACTCCACATTAAATCTGATTATTTTCACCAGTGGTTTGGTTTATAACAAAGTCCCGCAGCTGGTGGTCACTTGATGTTTAATCTCACTTTTTTCTCCAAAAGGCAGACTATCATATTCATGACAAAGATAATCTGAATCATTCATAGTAACCACAGTAACTAACCCCTTGAAGGGAAATGCTAACCGGTGACTACGAACCGGTGATGACAATAGCTCTTGGCAAATAGCCAATCTCACTACAGTGAAACAACAGGTAATCATCTGCATGTGGAGTGAAATTTGTGCCATCTGCTTTATTGCCAAAGGCTTTTAGCACGCAGATTTTGTTTTCCCACACTCTAGGCACTTGGCACTCTTAATAAAGGTTTAATAGTAAAAGATAAAAGACTTTATAAGTTGTATTTAATGGCTTTCTTAATGTTTCATGGAACATTTCCTTGTGCTTTTCATGTCAGTTATATTGGAATATGAGGTAATACCTGGAGTGACTTTTAGGTTGCCAGTAATTGAAAAATCTCTGGCTGTTTTTTGTCTTTCTTCCCTCCACTTTATTTGTCTTATATATAATTTAATTGACCATTTGTTAAACCCCACCCCTGAATGGTGGACGTCCAGTCTTAATTTAGCAACTGTAACTAGGTGTGGCAGGCCTTTAAAACATTTGTTTTCTCAGCATGCTGAGACATTGTGCATGGAGCTGCAATAAGAGCTAATTCAGCATCTTAAGTGTTCGGAGGGTGTCCTTTTCTTAGCCTTTCCAAAAACCAAAAATACAAGAACGAAAGTGTAACTAACTCATGAAACAGTATGTTTATCTGTGCATAATGATTTAACGTAACTTAAGCTTTCATTGTTAGCGTGTCCAGCTAACTAGCTTACAGAAGAAACTGAGTTACTTCCAAGGCCAAGGAGCAGATTATTGAAGGGAACCTTTTATGCTTTCTGTCACATATAATGTTACAATATCAGATATTCATATTAAATGTGGCCAAAGTTTCAAGTAATGAGGTGAGCAAAAAACCTCAGGGTTCAGATCATTCTCAATACTCTGTTTCCAGCGTTTGTTCTACTTTGGCTACAAACCGACGTCAGCTTGTGAAGGATTTCTTTATATGCCCCAGGCATGTTACTTTAAGTATTTACGTTACATAGGCTACACTGCTGCATGTAGCTACTTGCTAACATCAGGAAAAGATGTAATCTGCCGATGTTCATTTTTCCTTGATTTCAGATCATATTCCTCCTGAAGCAGGTCTGGTTATGTTTAGAAGTTTTTATTGGTGATTTAATTTTTTTTTAAACAGTCGAAATTGCTGCTCTTCTCTGTTACTGTCATTTGCCCTGGGGTGATCAGGGGTGCCTATTCAGATAGTGCCTATGCCTATTCAGTCCGATGACAATTGCTTTCCTGGCTTATATGATAAAAGATTTTAGCCTCTGGTTTTATTTCCGTGATGTGGCCCTCTGAATATGTGCAATAGTGTTTCTCCCACTGACCCTGCCCGCGAGACCCTCTCAGTCCATAGACTTTACAGTGTGATAATATAAATGATTTTTAAGTCATTTTTCTCTGCCTCAGTAAAGTATTACAAATATAAAACCTCCATGGGTTGAATTTGCTATAGTCATTATCGACCTTGTTTGCAATTCGAGGTGTCCTGTCAACAGTTTCAGAAACGTCTTGTTTGTAATAGTGACCAATGGGGAAAATGCTTTTGGGGCAGAAGGGGATTTTTTTGCTGCAATACCACAAGGGGCCACTGAGAAAATTTTGGAAGCAAAGCTGAGCAGCATTCCTGGGGCTCGCTGTGCAGAGACGCAGATATGAAAAGGAACCGGAAACACTGACCAGTCGGAGCACGCTGGGCTTTTTCGGGACTTAGTATTAAAGAGACGGGTGGTATAAACAAAACGTCTCAGAAGGGGTGAATACAGGTGTTCCAGCACAAACAGTGCCAAAGTTTTGTATCACTTTAAGTTACTAGGTTATATTTGTGGGTTACTTTTAAAACTTGCATTGTGTTTCCCCTCTGTGTGTAAGCTGGTCCAGGGTGGTATCGGAGTTTAAGTCCATTAATGGCTCCGAAGTAGTTTACACTCCAGCAACCCCAGTGAACATTACCAGAGATAGTGTTTTCATCTGTCAAACACATTCAAGTTAAAAGTTAGTTAAAGTTAAAACTGAAAAAAAATATTTAAGGATGTATGTTGTAATCGTAAGGTAAAAATCTCATCTTAAGTCTTCTCTTATAGTACTTTTTCTTGTGTCTTCTACATGGGTCGTCAACTGGTGAGGACACTGACTTCTTGCCTTTCCTTTTAAGTGAGTCAGCCGAAACCATTAAAAAGTCAGCTGATTACGGTGTTTTCAACAACTAACGTTAGCTTAATTAGCTCGCGAAATTTTGCTGATGAAATCTGCCAAAGACATTTGTCATTTTAGCTGGTAAATTTGAAATGAGAAACCTACTTTTGGCCATCTAAATTAAAACCCAATATTTTTGCTAGTCAGTGTGATGTGCAGTGTGATTTTGCTGTGGAGTGAGCGCTCTTGACTTTCATGCTACTGGTACAAGCAGCTGTGAACATAAAGCAGCGGCACAGAGGAGGAACTTTCCACCATAAGGCTCTGAGATTACATTATGTTCTCTCTTTTGCTTAAAAGGGGTGAATTTACAGCTTACAGCGACTTAATACGACACCATCTCTGGCTAGTGTCGACAGAAAATGTTGTACATTTCCAATTTGTTGTTAGTGCTGTTAGCGTGTTTACTATATTATATGAATACCACTGTCACAAATTTGAGTTGACTGACATAACTCTGGGTCAAGCACAGTCCTCGTATATGTCTTGAAGAGCAAATAAAAAGACAAAGCATCAAGCTAAAGGAAACACCAGCTAAAGAGTCTTTGCACAACCTGGCAACCAAAACTGTTTTCTTATTAATGGTTTATAACTGATGGGGTTGGACTCACCAGAGGCTCCACGATATACTATCCCGATACTTAAGTCACGATGCAATATTACTGCCTTTTTAAATATTTTAGTATATGCTGAGTATTGTAAAAACATATATGGTCATATTTTTTCAGCTGTAAATTAACTCCCCAAAGAAGAACTTCATCTAATGAGATAAAGTTTTCTACTGGAAAAACAATTTTATTATTCTAGTGAGCTCCCAAGAGTTTAATTTGTATTTGCAATAATAATACTTTGTAAAATATACTTGGCGTCTATGTATCGATACAATATTGCCATACAGAATATTGCATTATTATGCTGTATGGAATTTTTCCCCCATCCCTAATAACTGATCCACAAAACACTACAAACCAATTCATTAACTATTGAAAAAGCAATTCTTTTTTACAACTGCAAACCCTGTACGAAGAATGCCTTACTAGCTAATGGTATCAAAAGTCTAACTGTGACTCTTCATTTCACTGACAGTCGCAACAAAGGTGGCCGAACAACAGGAATTTTAATCTCCACAGAATCCCCTTCAGTGTTGTTTTGTGGTCTGAAGTGAACTAGGCCATTCAGAGTTGACCATCACTGACCCCCGACTGGAATTGCCCTTTGAGCACTGACACTAACTGCGTGAAATCAGGACAAAGTACAGCAGGAGGCTTTTTATTGTTTTTTTTGCCTGTACTCTTCTCATTTAATGCAACAATGTAAGGTCATAGAGAGCCCTGGTTGTACATAAGGAGTGATTAATGTGGGCCATAAAACCACACCAACATGCAGGCCTGTGTAAACAGCCCGCCTATAGAGAATGCAGCACTGACTCTTTAAATCCATGTTGCAGCAGTGAAGAAGGGAAACTGCTTTGTTTTGGAAGACCATTACATACAGTATGCCATTTATCATTCATCTCTTCCACTTTCTGTATACAACATTACTTTGTTGCTGTTTGACTAATGGAGATGGGAGTCAAGTGCTTTGTGGGGCGCAGCAGGGCCTTGGAGAAATTGCCTGTCATGGTTGAGAAAAAGACCACAGGAACTGTAAAACATGATTTAATGATAATCGCTTTGATTTACAACAAAAATCAGATTATCTGGTTTGTTTTGGCTGTTTAATGCAAGTTGCATTACAATAACACTTAAATAGTTCCTTCAGGTCATTCATATTCATAAAAAAAGTCTCACAGTTTACTTCCCAGAGGAGACGATGTGGCCCCTATAAAGCTGAGTTGGAATTCGTATCAGACCTTACACTCCCATGAAACTAAGAATCTTAAATAGTCTCTCATGTGTTGACAGCTTTGCCTTTAAAACTGCTACCACTTGAATTTGAACTCTGACTTCTTGAGAGTCTTGGAGGAAGTGTTTCACATCACTGTTGCATAAATCTTTTGTAGACTGGCCTCCAATTTATCAAGCTTATGGTGGTGTAGAGAAAATCTGGAAATATTTTAACATGCTGAGACTTATGTAAATCCAGAGCAAGGCTAGAATTTGAAAACACAGAAAAGGGATCTGCAGTTGGTTTTTCGTTGTGTACGAACAATTTCTCTGCAGCATTATCTTATTGGTTTCGAGTGTAACAACAACTCACAATACAGTGCATTCAGAGGGGATTCGGACCATACACCGTGTATAAAGATGGGCGACGTGTCGACAGTCTCTTTGAAAATGAAGCCAAAATTTTCATGATACAGCCGCTGCCATCTTACGATAGTGGCGTCAATTGGAGCCAGATTCTGCACATTAGCAAATTCCATGGTATCAAGTTCTTGCCCATACACCCGTCCAACCAATTGCGAGAAGCACCAGTGATCACAAGCACACCGACTTGACAGAGACAGCCATCAATCATGATGTCAAACCCCTTATTTACAACGTCAAATAACTAGTTTTAACTAGTTTTAAGCAAACTTATCAGAAAAATTAAGACTTGAAGAAACATCAGCGTGATAAAAATGGGAGAAACCATCTTTGGGAAAAATTTGTTTGACATGAGTTTTTAGTTTTTGAGTTTTTAGTTTGGTCCATGGCCCATCTGCTTCTTTGGAGGGGGCGGGGTTTATGACCCATACCACAGCCAGCCATAGGAGGGCAATTGAGAGGTTTTGGCTCCACTTTTGGGGAGCTGTCATGTCATCCATCTTTGTATCCAGTCTGTGATTATTCACTTTGCTCACATTTTGTTTTGTTGCAGCCTTATGCTTAAATCATTAAAATTTGTTTTTTCTCCATATCAATCCACACTCAATACCCCATGATGACAAAGCAAAAACAGAATTTTAGAAATTTTTGCAAATGTATTAAAAGGGAAAACTGAAATATCACACTGATATAAGTATCCAGACTTTATTTTTACTCAATACTTACTCAATACTTAGCACCTCTGGCAGAGATTACAGCCTCTATCTTTTTGGCTATGAAGCTTCAAGCTTTGCACACCTGGGTTTGGGGATTTGCTGCCATTTTTCTCTGCAGTTATTTTCAAGTTCAGTAAGGTTGGACGGGGACCAGCGATGGTCAGCCATTTTCAGGTCTCTCCAGGGATGTTCGATTGGGTTCAAGCTGGGCTCTGGTGGGGCCACTCAAGGACATTCACAGAGTTGTCCCAAGGCCACTCCTGTAATGTCTGGCTGCGTGCTCAGAGCAGTGTCACTCAAACTTTTGTCATCTCTCACTCTCTTGCTGTACCACACACACAGTATGCACTGAGCTATGCAGGGCAGGCCTGAAGAAAGATGACAAGAGACAGAGATGTGTCCAGTTTGCTGTCATCTGTCAGCTCCGTATTTGCAAAAATAAATACCTTAAGTAGAAGCTCTGTACAAAACTAAGCTTGTACATATCCTTTTGCACATGGGCATATGGTAGGAGTGTAACAATACATCAATCCATGTATTGATTTAGTAATCAATGATCCAACATTATTGATAGAATATACATATCGTTTTTAAGATTTGCCTCAATTTTGAAATTCCCATGGAACGTCTGTGTCACCATATTCATCCAAGTGCATTTCCTTCCTAAACATTCAAACAGTGCTAAGAGCCTAGCACCAGGGAGATAATGCCAAGCAGCCAAGAAAAGGACAATGAGGATAATTAGCTGAGTGATTTTGTCTCATGTCAATTGCAGGCCCCTTGGCACACTTTGTGATATCAGCAAATCTCGTATTATTGTCCAAAGAATCAATATACAGTAATGTGGTTATGTAATGAAGCCTGTGATTTACACCCCTAGTATGTGGAAATCCTTGAGGTTTAGTGGGTATGCGGTGCATACCTGTGTATCACATAGGCTAGACTACACTACTGCACCACACACTTGTTTTCTTGTTCCATGTCAAAAGTCCATTCTTATGAACAATTTTGCTATTGAGAAAGCACGATTTGTTTACTGTTCCACCATGATTTTTTTTTTCGACATCATAACATTAGTTCAGTCAGGAACACTTCAGTCAAAGAAAACTATTTCCATTTGCAGTATTATATTTGACAGTATGGCTCTGCTCTGTGTCCTCCCTGCCTTTCCTCAGGCCTACACAGAAAGCCTAAGGCAGGGAGAGCAGCTGGCTACTTTTGTACTTTGAAAAACATATCCCTTAGTGGAAACAAAGCTTTTATTTAAAACAACAACAACAAAAAAAAAGTATTTACTTTTATTTCAGAGATAAGAAACAATAAATTGTGAAGACAAAAAGGCCTCCACAACAATAAAATTTTATTTCTTGTGTGTGATTTATCCCTCAGGAATTTATACTTTCATATGGGTAGAGGAACTCTCCTCTAGTTGCTAGCTAATTTATGCAATGTAAAATGCTATAGGCTTGTGTTAATCACGTCAGCTTGTTGAATTTGTTTGGAAAACGTGTTTAGTATAAGACAGTTGTTTTGTCAGTGAACCTTGTGAGTTGTAATGGAGCCAAATTTTGTAACGTTACCTTTGTTAAATGTTGCCGTTGTCCCGGGCTTCATATGAGTAGAGGAAAAGATCGCTAGCTGCTAGGCTAGTTTATACAATAAAATGCCATAGGCTTGTGCTAATAACATTAGCATGTTGTATTTGTGGGGAAAATGTGTCCAGATAAAGACAAGTGCTTTGTCTGTGAATGCTGTGAGTTAAAGTCAAGGTGATTTGTGTATTTGTGTTTTGGAAGTGTAACTGCAGAGTGACACAGACACACCACCACGCAAGCAGAAATGCTTACAACAGCATAGTAGGGTTGTCCCAAATGATTATTTTTCTGGTGATTAATCTAGCGATCATTTTTTTTGATTAATCGACTAATCTAACAATTAATTTTTTGATTAGTTTAACAATTATTTTTTCGATTATTGATTATTTTTCCATTATTTGATTAATGAGGCAATTTAAATAATATGAATACCAAAACATTTAACATTAACATTTATTGAAACATCAATGTTTCCCCTACCATTATATTAATAAATAATAAATGAAAAATAATAAATAATATTACGTAATATATATATAAAAATAATTTGCATCAACGTATTTATGTAGTCGATGACTGACGTCAATGTGTTGCCCCAGCCCTACAGCATAGGCAACATGCATAGGCTCTGCAGCTGACACACAAAAATAAGCTTTTACTCACCAGGGTGACCCAAGCGGGGACTAGAGGGAGGGCTTAATGTTTTCACAGCACCGCCGTTGGGTTGGGATGGGGTTACTAGCGGTTATTGCTGAATGAGCAGGGCCGCTAGATCCTACCAGACCCGTTTGGTGTGCAGTGCAGTAAACTGAAGAGTTGCAAAATTAACCTAAAGATCAGCATGCACAACTGTTGAAAAATATTCACGGCGGTTAACCTATTAATGGTTAACTGGTGACATCCCTAATCAGAACAGAGAAACTTGTTTCTTACAGTCTCAGAGTCCGTTAAGTGCTTTTTTGCAAACTCAAAGCTTTCATGTTTCTGTCACTGAGAAGAGGCTTCTGTCTGGCCACTCTGTTATAAAGCCTAGATCGGTGGAGTGCTGCAGTGATTGTTGTCCTTCTTGAAGTTTCTCCCATCTCCACTCAGGATCTCTGGAGCTCAGCCAGAGTTACCATCAGGTTCTTGGTCATCTTACCTTGGTCTCCTTCTCCCCCAGTTGCTCAGTTTGCCTGAGTGGCCAGCTCTAGAAGGAGTCCTTAGAAACTTCTTTCATTTAAGAATTATAGAAGCCAATGAGCTCTTGGGAACCTTTATGCAGCAGATGTTTTTTGTAGCCTTCCCCAGATCTGTGCCAGATCAGTGCTGCAGGCAGTCCTTCCCACCTCAGGGCTTGGTCTTTGCTCTGATATGGATTGTCAGCTGTGAGACCTTATGTGGATAAGTGTGTACCATTCCAAATCATATCCTGTCAAGTAAATTTACAAGAGGTGGACTCCAATCAAAGTGTAGAAACATCTCAAAGATGATCAAGGCAAATAGAAGGCATCTGAGCTAAAGTTTGAAGTGTCATAACAAAGGGTCTGAATACATTTGTCATTGTGATACTTCAGTTTTTCCTTTTTAATAGATTTTCAAAAATGTCTAAAATTATGTTTTTGCTCTGTCTTTTTAAGATATTAAATGTAGATTGATGTACTTTCTTAAAGCACTGTGTGTCTGTCCTGTCCTTGTCTAAGTGCATTTTGTGTTCATATTGAACAGAACTATCCTTATAAGGATGTATGCAGCTATATATAGGTGGGGCTGTATATGGCTACACTGTTGACGATGCTATCAATCTTAAGATATCTGTTTACAACATATTGCAGCTATTCGAACCAAATGCACTATAGCTCAATTTACATACCTACTTTAGAGAGAGTAATAAATCATTTGCTGCTTTACGTCTAAATGCTGAATATTTTGCTGTCTCGTATCTAGCCATGCTGATAGTTTTTTTTTTTTTTTTTTTTTTTTATGCCCAGTTGTAAGATATTCTCTATTATTCTTTTTATTTTCACTATTATTTGTTTTACCCCAATATAACGGAGGTGGGTAAGATTTAATTTGTGGTGCACACAGCTTTGGAAAAGTCACATCCAAGAAAATAAACTACTAGAATCATTGTCCCAGTTAATCGAAAAAGCCAACATTGTTCCTTGGAAATAATCAAAAGAAAATATTTCCACTTAGAGTGTTCACAACGAGGTCTGGGTTTTTCCTGGACTAACAGGGATACTGATGCTGGAAAGACAACCTGCTGCTGAGTTTCTGTGAGCACCACAAAAAAAAAGTCCACTCACTTCCAGTGTATTGAGGCTGGAAACATACTTCTCTCTCTCTTTTTTTTTTTTTTTTTTTTTTTTATCATTTTGGAGATTCCTTAAAGAGGAACTAATGTTTTTTTTCAACGTGGGCCCTATTTTTCGATCTACTTTTGTCTAAATGAGTGATAGGATGTTCAATATTTCACATTTCTCCAGTACGGAACTAGGACTGACCTGCCTGCCTTACAGTTGGTCAAAATCAGGTAAAAATTCAACCATGACTACTCCAAACAGAGTAACTCCTCGCATTTGTAAGGTCACTCCAGCGGTAGCTTCCTGCAACAGCTCAAATCTTGTGAGACCAACTGCCGTAAAACACCAAAGAAGAAGAAGAAGAATCTCGCGTGATGTGAGATTTCAGAGCCAGACTTTCACTCTCTGAGTGTTTTGACTTGCCACAACAAACATGGCTGAATTTTTACCCGACTTTGACCAACTGGATCTGGATGAGCCATTTGAATTTGATGACCGCACGTATTTATTTGAACACGGAGTACACGGACGCACACGGACGTGGAGAGAAAGGGAGCAGCAACCGGCAGAGGAACATGTCCGAATCCAGCTAAAGGTAAACACAGACGTTCATTTCTCCTTTCCGTTATGTTGTCGGATAATTATACTAACAATCCAAGCCTATCTGTGTGAAAAAAAAAATGCACTTTTAGTGGATGTATTTTGACGTTGTTTGACGCTGTCTGAGTGCCCTATTATTTAATATAGCATGCGCTCACGGGCTGCAGGCAGGTCAGCCCTAGCTTCGTACTGGTGAAATGTCAAATATTGAACAGCCTATCACTCATTTAGACAAAAGTAGATCGGAAAATAGGGCCCAGGTTGAACAAAAACATTAGTTTCCCTTTAAACTTGGATATCCTACAGACACTCTTGAGCCTGGAGACATACCGCTTGTGTCATGGTTGTGCTCTGCATCAACAGGCTTTGAGACTAAATCTGCATATCTTTTTAGTTTGTTATATTAGCAGTCTGGGTTTGAGGTATTTGGTTTTTCTTTGTTGCATTCTGTTAGGCATGTTTCCTGTTTTTATTTTGATGTACTCACCATATTATAGCCATGGGCGGAAGCATTATAGTTTTGGGTGTCCATCTGTCCCATTCTCTTGAGCGTGATATGTCAAGATCACCTTGACGGAGTTACTTCAGAGTTTGGCACAAACGCCCGTAGATACATTTCCATACATTTTTACATGTTTTTGGCCATAACTCAAGAATTCATGGCTAATTATGAAAAAATGTCTAACAGAATATAATGATGGCATGATAATATTTTATAACCAAAAGGTCAAAGGTCAACTTCGCTATGACATCAAAATGTTCTGTGAAAACACTTATTTAATGCCATAACTCAAGAACAAACTAAGATACTGAATACTGATACGGAACTGGTGACACTAATCTTGGGTGCCCACCTTGAAACTATGAATCTGTGCTGCTGGGTTGAAGATGTGTGTGAAGCACTTATATTTTGGAATATGTAGCTTCTTTGCAGGAACATGCATATTCAAAACATTGTCAGCTGTCATGGCTACATACGTGTCTGGACAGAAATGGATGTAAACTGTAACTGCAACTTGTATGCTTCGCGGAGGCGTGCAACTGTATGTGTTAATTCTAGTGTGTCATGTCTTTTTTTTGTTTCTTTGTGTGTGTTCCCACCTTCCCACCAGTGTTTGTCTGCCCGGCCCTGATTTGTTCCACCTGTGTCTTATCTCCCTCCTCTCCTTGTGTATTTAGTCTGTATGTTCCTTTCTCTCTTTGCCGGTTTGTCTTTCCTGTTTTCAGTGGGCGTTCCGGCTGTAAGTCTTTGTTCCTAAGTGACCTCCCAACGTGTTTCGACTTTGTTTCATGGGACTTTGAATTTGCTTATTGGAAACCTCAGCCTGTATTTTCAGACAGTCCCCTGTGTATTGAACCCTGTTTTTTGGTAATTAAAGTATTATTTTATTCTGCCACTCTGTGTATTGAGTACTTTGTCTAGTGGTACCAGAGTTTTGTGATACTTTGGTCAAGGTTTTTGCCTTCAATCTGAGAGAAGGGCTGACCACCACTAACTAACCGTTAAATTGGATTGCAGAGAATCAATCCCTCGGTGGGTGTAAAATATTCTCCGCCAATAAATTGATTCTATTTCAGTTTGTACTGGCACAAAGGAAGTTGCACTTGTTTTGGAACAAGATCCCAGCTCGCCTGTTCTTAAACCCTGTGAAAACTGCCCAATAATAAACACAGGAATCTACGTAGCAAAAACTGTGGCAAATTAGCACGTCAGCTCAGTAACCATCTATCAAAGGAAACATTACAAGATGATTTACATCTAGATCTTGTAGTTGTGTAACAATATTTGTATAATAATGTCCCTGAAAATAAAATAACTTGTGAATTGTGGCAATAGACATTGCTCATACCTGTTATGCATGGTCCAAAATCAACGCCTGCCAAGTGTTAGGTGTCTAAATCCAGCAAGGCTATCTGCCACAGAGGGGGGGTTAATGTTTTTATCACAATAGTCATGTAATTGATTACTATGCTAATGCTCTAATGCGTGTTGGTTTCATTTATAGTCATGCTGCTCTGCTGCTTGTCTCCTGTCAGTGTCAGAGTTTGGCACACTCAAATTGATCGACATCAGCTGATCTGCTAAAATATCACTTGCCATCAGCCTGTCTGCTAATGTGGAGCCAACGCTTATGAGTTGCCCCCATGCTTATGAAGGTAATAAAATACCATGGAGGCTCTGAAGTCTAAAACAAGACAGCAGCGTCATTATTGCCTCCAGTACTGTCAACAGCAGCGCATCACAGCTTCACTTCTTCTGTTCTTACCGTTTACAGTGAAAGCCGATGACGTACACCCTGCATCACTGATTAAAATATGTCACTTAGTCAGGGGTCGTCCGTTTCTCAATTATAGAAAAGGGGTCCCTTAAGGAAAAAAAAATTGGTATATTGAAATAATTTTGCGTCAAATTTTGATCTGGCCTCTACTTTAAGTTTAGATTTACATCACACCTTATTACTGTATTATAATGCGCATAACTGTACATATTTTTTCCATTTTATTTTGTTTTATATTTACATACCTCTATTTCATACTCTTTAACTTCTTATAATTCTCTATTCTTTACATCGGAGCGACTGTAACAAATCCTAATTTCCCCTCAGGGATCAATAAAGTATTTCTGATTCTGAAATGAAATGTACTGAAACAAACATGTGACACAAAAAGGCAATTTATTATTTTGGCTAAAAAATAAAAAAATATGCTTGGCTTGTGGATTTTTTTCATCTACTAGTCCTCTTGGCTGGTGAGTCAAGAAATTGATGTGGGCGCTGCTGTTATGTCCTGCTGGTGCTGGATTTCTTTCTTAATGAACATTAATAAGCGCCCTGTGTGTCTTTTGTCGATGTGCCTAATTTGAGTTATTCTGGAAAGATGTGACGGCAAGATTCGCAGCTCAAAAGTTTTTATTTCATATAGTTTTATTTGGGTTGAATTTTGTCGTTGTGTTTGTGTGAGGGTTAACATGTGCCTGCAGTTATCATCAATTTACACAGTGAAGGAGAGTAACTAATTACAGCTACTCAAGTGCTGTACCTTAGTACATTTTTAGCAGGGCTGCCCCCTAACAGTCAACCAAAGTCGACCAGAAAGGTCATTAGCCGGCAAGATTTCATGTGTTGCTTCGTCGCAGAAAAAAAAAAAAATCAAACTAATGTGAAACTCTATTAGGAGCTGCACCTTGTCAAAGTAAATCAAAACCTATATGACTGGACCATGTGGGAATTTAATTTGAAAGGACAGACACAGGAAGAGGCCACGCTCAGCAGTCACATTTTGCCTATGATTCGACTACAAACATGACGTATCATCTGAAACATGTAAGTAGCTACATGCCCATTAGCCACTTAGCACAATCATTACTGCTTTGCCGACAGCGTCATTAACAGGCGGCTCGCTCAGTGTGTGACGTGCACTTGTAGATAAAATATAGGCCTATATTAATGCAGGTTCATTAGTATGGTTTTGTATTTCTCTGTAATGTAGCACAGTGTTAACAATGTTACTGAAACAACTTTCTCACACCTTCAACTCAAACCATTGTGTTGCCCCGCCCAAAATATATAATTTTGTAATTAAATTAATTTTGTAAACGTGGGCAACTAATCAACCAATGGCCCGACATGACGACTATTAATCGCCTAGAAATATTCTTAGTACGGAGCAGCCCTAATTTTTAGGTGTTTTGTACTTCTCTTGAGTACATCCATTTTATGCTACTTTATACTCCTCTTGTACACTGCTATGTTTGGTTTTTACTTTACTAGATTTAGGTTACTACTTAGGTAAGTTACTACTTACTTTGCAGGTTCATATAATACAAAATATAAATATTTACAAATGCATATGATGTATTATTACAGATTAAAATACCCAGCAGCATATAAAGTAGTTGAAATAAACTAAGCAGAATTGTCTTCTCTGTTTGTAAACACACTTGGCAGTGAAAGTGAAAGTAAAATCCAACCCCAGATTGACTCTTGTTTGCACTCACTATATTTGCATTATTTCGGCGCCATGTCTCTTGGATGCCTGCTGCTTACAGTCTGACCTCTGGTCACTACCTCTTTGTAAGGCCCTGACCTCACTTGATTACTGTGGGGGACACACCTATACACGTCCTGAATGCAGACAATGAAATGAAAATAAGAAAGTACAGACAAAAGACAGAGTCTCTGCAGAAAACACACACTTTTAGTGGGTCATAAGTGATGATTGAGAGCGATTACATTTGTTTGCGTCTACACATGCTGCGAAGTATATCTTTAAAGTGATGCTCAGACAATGATGCATCACTTTATTAGGCACACCTTGCTAGTACCAGGTTGGACCCCTTTTGCCTTCAGAGCTGCCTTAATCCTTCATGGCATAGATTCAACAAGGTGCTGGAAACATCCCATCGAGATTGTGGTCCATATTGACATGATAGCATCACACAGTTGCTGCAGGTTTGTCTGCTGCACATCCATGATGTGAATCTCCTGTTCCACCACATCCCAAAGGTGCTCTATTGGACTGAGATCTGGTGACTGTGGAGGCCATTGGAGTATAGTGAACTCATTGTCATGTTCAAGAAACCAGTTAGAGATGATTTGAGCTTTGTGACATGGTGTGTTATCCTGCTGGAAGTAGCCATCAGATGTAGATCAGCAGTTTCTGAAATACTCAGACCAGCTCGTTTGACACCAACAACCATGCCACGTTCAAAGTCACATAAATCACCTTTCATCCTCATTCTGATGCTCAATTTGAACTTCAGCAGGTCATTGTGACCATGTCTACATGCCTATATGCATCGAGTTGCTGTCATGTGATTGGCTGATTAGCTATTTGCGTTAACGAGCAGTTGGACAGGTGTACCTAATAAAGTGGTCAGTGAGTGTATATTTTTCTGAATTGGGCCTCTCAGCATGATGAGTACTTTTAGTTTGGGTATTTTCTAGTATACATTTAATGTATATGTTTGTGTAATGTAATATTTTAGGACTTTTGCTTTCAGCAGCATATTTCTACATTGTGATATTACTTCAATTACTTTTTAAGTTTACATTAAAGTTCTGAATACTTTTCCACAACTATTTACTTTTAGAAAAAACAGAGCATTCAGTATTTGTGGTCCTCATTATGTATGGTAAAGCAGAGTCAATCGAACACTTATTAACATAACATTTGTGGCGATCAACATAGAGTAATTAATTTAGACTTTGCTCAGTCCCCTGTCTTTTGTGAGTGTGAAATGTTGATACTTGAGAAGCAAATATGGCTCAGACAGTTTGCTCACTAACAGTGCAGAAGAGATTGTTGTGTATTAAGATTTTTTAGGAGCTTTTGTTTTCATAATATCTCCAGTTATATCAGTCTGAGAGTCTGTTTCTTGGGCATGTACATTCCTCACAGACTTACACAGAATGTGTTCCATTTCGTTGCTACGCTGGAATGCATTTTTCATGTCTGCAGCTTGAAATCCTGGACACAAACTTCTTCAGTCACACAGTCAAAAACAAGAGTTTGCTCATCCTGGGTGTTCTTGAGTTGTGGTTGTCATGTTGCACTACACAAGGAGGAGATAATGACTACTGTACGTGCATATGTAACATGTGCCCCGCCCCCCAAGAGAGGTTTATATTTGGAGTTTGTCTCCCAAAATATACAATGCAAGAATGTGCCTCTAGATTTTGGCAATTACTGAACAGGATTTTTCCACAGCTGTCTTAATCAATTTGTCTCTACCATCTTGTACGGCTGCCATAATCCATAGCAGTCATTTATATAAACAGGCACACTGGCAGGGTAGATACAGTTCATCATTTTGTGAAGAATAGATGTTTTTACAGGAATATAAAAATGCATAGATGCTATTTATGTAGCTTACTGAATCAGTGCATATGAGATACTAGGGCTGCTGAATTATGGCAAAAATCATAATTATTTCAGTCAATGATAGTATCACAGTTATTTAACACTATTATTCATTGACTTTGGAAACTTCTGCTGTTATTGAACTTAAAGTATAGTGTAGTGTAGTGTAGTGTAGTGTAGTGTAGCGTAGTGTAGTGTAGTAAAGTACAATGTAGTGTAGTGCAGTCTAGTGTAGTATGATGTAGTGTAGTGTAGTATGATGTAGTGTAGTGTGTAGTGTTGTATAGTGTAATATAATGTAGAGTAGTATAGCATAGTGAAGTGTAGTGTTGTATAGTATAGTGTAGTGTGTAGTGTAGTGTAGTATAATATAGTGTAGTAAAGTACAGTATAATGTAGTATAGTATAGTGTGTAGAGTAGTATAGCATAGTGAAATGTAGTATAGCATAGTTAAGTGTAGTGTTTAGTATAGTGTAGTGTAGTGTTGTATAGTGTAGAGTAGTATAGCATAGTGAAGTGTAGTGTTGTATAGTATAGTGTAGTGTGTAGTGTAGTGTAGTATAATATAGTGTAGTAAAGTACAGTATAATGTAGTATAGTATAGTGTGTAGAGTAGTATAGCATAGTGAAATGTAGTATAGCATAGTTAAGTGTAGTGTTTAGTATAGTGTAGTGTAGTGCAGTATAGTGTAGTGTAGTTTAGTGTTGTATAGTGTAGAGTAGTATAGCATAGTGAAGTGTAGTGTTGTATAGTATAGTGTAGTATGTAGTGTAGTATAGTATTGTGTAGTGTAGTATAATATAGTGTAGTAAAGTACAGTATAATGTAGTATAGTATAGTGTGTAGAGTAGTATAGCATAGTGAAATGTAGTATAGCATAGTTAAGTGTAGTGTTTAGTATAGTGTAGTGTAGTGTAGTGTAGTGTTGTATAGTGTAGAGTAGTATAGCATAGTGAAGTGTAGTGTTGTATAGTATAGTATAGTATTGTGTAGTGTAGTATAATATAGTGTAGTAAAGTACAGTATAATATAGTATAGTATAGTGTGTAGAGTAGTATAGCATAGTGAAGTGTAGTGTTGTATAGTATAGTGTAGTGTGTAGTGTTGTATAGTATAGTGTAGTGTGTAGTGTAGTATAGTATTGTGTAGTGTAGTATAATATAGTGTAGTAAAGTACAGTATAATGTAGTATAGTATAGTGTGTAGAGTAGTATAGCATAGTGAAATGTAGTATAGCATAGTTAAGTGTAGTGTTGTATAGTAGTGTGTAGGGTGTAGTGTAGTATAGTATTGTGTAGTGTAGTATAATATAGTGTAGTAAAGTACAGTATAATGTAGTATAGTATAGTGTGTAGAGTAGTATAGCATAGTGAAGTGTAGTGTTGTATAGTATAGTGTAGTGTGTAGTGCTGTATAGTATAGTGTAGTGTGTAGTGTAGTATAGTATTGTGTAGTGTAGTATAACATAGTGTAGTAAAGTACAGTATAATGTAGTATAGTATAGTGTGTAGAGTAGTATAGCATAGTGAAATGTAGTATAGCATAGTGAAATGTAGTATAGCATAGTTAAGTGTAGTGTTGTATAGTAGTGTGTAGGGTGTAGTGTAGTATAGTATTGTGTAGTGTAGTATAATATAGTGTAGTAAAGTACAGTATAATGTAGTATAGTATAGTGTGTAGAGTAGTATAGCATAGTGAAGTGTAGTGTTGTATAGTGTAGTATAGTGTAGTGTAGTGTAGTATAATATAGTGTATTCAAGTACAGTATAATGTAGTATAGTATAGTGTGTAGAGTAGTATAGCATAGTGAAGTGTAGTGTTGTATAGTATAGTGTAGTGTGTAGTGTAGTATTGTGTAGTGTAGTGTAGTATAATATAGTGTATTCAAGTACAGTATAATGTAGTATAGTATAGTGTGTAGAGTAGTATAGCATAGTGAAGTGTAGTGTTGTATAGTATAGTGTAGTGTAGTGTAGTATAGTATTGTGTATTCAAGTACAGTATAATGTAGTATAGTATAGTGTGTAGAGTAGTATAGCATAGTGAAATGTAGTATAGCATAGTTAAGTGTAGTGTTTAGTGTAGTGTAGTGTAGTGCAGTATAGTGTAGTGTAGTGTAGTGTTGTATAGTGTAATATAGTGTAGAGTAGTATAGCATAGTGAAGTGTAGTGTTGTATAGTGTAGTATAGTGTAGTGTAGTATAATATTGTGTAGTAAAGTACAGTATAATGTAGTATAGTATAGTGTGTAGAGTAGAATAGCATAGTGAAGTGTAGTGTTGTATAGTATAGTGTAGTGTGTAGTGTAGTGTAGTGTAGTATAATATTGTGTAGTGTAGTTTAATATAATGTAGTAAAGTATAGTATAATGTAGTATAGTATAGTGTGTAGAGTAGTATAGCATAGTGAAATGTAGTATAGCATAGTTTAGTATAGTGTAGTGTAGTAAAGTACAGTATAGTGTAGTATAGTGTAGTGAAGTGTAGCGTAGTATAGCATAGTGAAGTGTAGTGTTTAGTATAGTGTAGTGTAGTGTAGTATGATGTAGTGTAGTGTAGTATAAAGTGTAGTGTAGTAAAGTACAGTATTGTGTAGTGTAATATAGTGTAGTATAGAGTATAGTGTAGAGTAGTATAGCATAGTGAAGTGTAGTGTTTAGTGTCGTGTATAGGGTAAAGTGTAGTATGATGTTTCGTGTAGTATAATATAGTGTAGTATAGTATAGTGTGGTGCAGTGTATAGTGTAGTAAAGTATAGTATAGTGTGATACAGTGTGTAGTGTAGTAAAGTGTAGTATAGTGTGGTACAGTGTGTAGTGTAGTGTAACAGTGTACTGAGTAGAGTAGAGTAGAGTAGAGTAGAGTAGGATCAGGGATCAGGCCTGAAGGTGCTGATGTTGTTTGTACCTGTTCACAGATTTCTCAGTATCCTGAGTCTGTATAAGGTTAGATGTACAAACAGGCAAAGTGCAAGATGTCTCTTCATGCACAGGAGAAGTGATCTCCTCCAGACATTGAACTTGTTTATTAAGTTCGGGGGACTTATCCTTCGTCAATGAGAGCTCATGGATCTGATTTTGGATGCCCATCCAGCATTCCTCCATCCTTTGCCATCTAAGTTCCTCCATGTCCTGCTTCTAAGTGAAACTGGGATCCAATATTTCTGTTCTGTGTTCCTTCTGCATGTTGGGTGGTAGCCTTTGTCTAGGTGCAGGATAGAACAACTCATAGTCCTCCAGATGTCTGGGTACTCTATGAATCCGACTAGGATGGGGACTTGGTTGTTCATCATAATCTCTGGATGTAGCCATGTTGTCTGAATGCATGTGAGGCACAGAACTGGCTCAAAGGACCACTTTGTAAAGCCCAGGGTGCATCTGGTAGCTGGTGGAAATGTGCAAACCTGATTTGTCCTTGGTTGGAAGTAATGCACTGGCAAACCAGGAACTAAACTCAACAGTGGTCTTTATTTACCACAACCAGGAAGGAACAGCAGCCTTTAAAACAGTTGGGTTATACGTGGGAGCCCAGGTAAGAGGAGTTGTGAATATCAGGACATATGTGTGTGGTTTGTTCATATAGACGCACACCAATCTTAAATCTTTAGTCTTGTGTTCCTCCAGGTAAACAGGGAGTTGTCCACAAGAGTATAGTATAGTTTATGGGAGTGTAGTGTGGTGTATATCCACAGAGATTAACACTCTGCAGCATCAGTTATTACTTTTCTACAGTCTGAATCTGCAGTTGGAGGTTCCCTGAACACTGAGGAGAAAAGGTCCTGTCTTCCAGTCTGTTTTTGTCTCGTTACACTAATCGCCACATTCAGGTAATGCCGTCAGAAATGAAATGTTAGCAGCCATCCTGAGAGCTTTTCCTCCCAGTGTAAGAGAGAGCCCAGTGGGCACCTGCAAAGGTCACAGTGGCAGCAGGTTGTTTTTAGAAATGAAGTCACTAGACAGTCTTAAAAGCTGCTAAATGAGGTGAGGAATGGTGCCAAATTGGCAACACTATGTGCACACCTTTTTCCTGAAGGTGTGCTAGATTTATGACACTAGACAAAACAAGAGCATCATTGTGAAACAGAATGCGGCACAGTATTTGTTTCTTCTCTGTTTTTCTAAGGATGTCAACGGGTGACCATAAATTGATTATTGCTTAATGTGGTTGGTTAATTAATACAGAAAAAATGATAAATAATCACAGGAGACAATCAGTGTTGGATTTATCATTATGTATTTATTTTACACAGTCTCCAAAAAGACACCAAAGTGTTCCAGGCTGGATTGCAAAGCTTCTGAAAGAGTCACACAACAGGACCAGTATCCTTAAAAAAAAAAATGTCTCCCACACGCAGCCTTCCGAAGACAGATTTACATTAGTAACTTGATGTCATGTATGGCATGGTCGACCCCAGAGTTAACTCCCGTATGTCAGATTTCTTATTAATCTTTGTGGTGAGACAGACGCATACAGCTCAGCTGGAAAAGCTCAGCTTCAGCGATACAGTATGCAGTTTATCTTCAGATAACATTTTATTAACATCACATTTTTTTTTTTTTCACTTGCCCGATCGGACAACTGCGTGAAACATTACACTTCCCTGAAAACAGAGTTTACTTTGCTCAGGCAAATGTTAATGTCAAGCCCTGTAGTGTCATGTATTTCACTCCATGTTGTATTTTTCTTAAAAATGAACCAGTTAGTTATCAGTTAATGGCTGTCAGGCTGTCAAAACCATCTCCTCACAGACCTGGATCAGGGCATCAGTGTGCTCCTGGATAGTCTGTGGCTAGACTTGGCAGCGTCGGATGTATAGATACATAAATATCATCCCATAGGTGTTCAGTTAGATTGAGGTCGGGGGAACGAGAGGGCTAGTGAATGGCATCAATACCTTTGTCATCCAGGAACTGTCTACATACTCTGGCCACATGAGGCCGGGCGTTGACCTGCACCAGAAGGAACCCTGGGCCCACTGCACCAGTGTAAGGTCTGACAATCACTCTGAGAATTTTAACCCAGTACCAAACAGCAGTCAGGGTACTGTTGGCTATGACAAGGAGGTCTGTGTGACCCTCCAAGGATATGCCTCGCTAGACCACCACTGACCCACCATCAAACCAGTCATGCTGGATGATGTTACAGGCAGCAAAAAGTTCACCATGGTGTCTCTAGACTCTTTTACGCCTGTCACATGTGCTCAGTGTGAACCTGCTCTCATCTGTGAAGAGAACAGGGCGCCAATAGTGGAACTGCCAATTCTGGTTTTCTCTGGTGAATTTCAATTGAGCTGCATGGTGCCGGGCTGTGAGCACAGGTCAGACTAGAGGACGTCAGGCCCTCATGCCACCCTCATGGAGTCTGTTTCTGACTGTTTGGTCAGAAACATGCACACCAGTAGCCTGCTGGAGGTCATTTGTAGGGCTCTGGCAGTGCTCCTCCTGTTCATCCTCACACAAAGGAGCAGATACTTGTCCTGCTGCTGGGTTGATGCCCTTCTACGGCCCTGTCCAGCTCTCTCCGTGTAACGGCTGGTCTCCTGGTATCTCCTCCATGGTCTTGACACTGTGCTGGGAGACACAGCAAACCTTCTTGCGACCGCACGTATGGATGTGTCATCCTGGAGGAGCTGGACTACCTGTGCAACCTGACTGGGCTGCAGGTACTGCCTCATGCTACCAGTAGTGACAAGGACACTAGCAGAGCACAAAACTAGAGAAGAATCAGTCAGGAAGGAGAAGGAGAGAGCAACTGTCTGTGGCCACCACATGTGAAACCATTCCCTTTTTGGAGGTTGTCTAGCTTTTGCCTCTCTATATATTTGATTCCTTCATGCTCTCTTGTGAACATTATTTGCTGATTGGTGTAGTTTTATTATCAGGGTGAAATTGTGCTATACATGAGACTCCAGACCATGTTGAGAGCATTTGTGAGTGATGTAAAAAAGTGTTGTGTGTAGCCAAGACATTTATATAACTGTTACCAAAGAGAAAATGCAGGAAATTGTTATACACACCCCTGATTTTTTTTCTTTCTAAGCATTGCAAAACAGACTATCACAGGCACTCAATCAATACTGGAAAAAAAAAGATTTAATATTTAAAGCGGTAACTCAGTGGGTTGAAGGGACTCTTAAGATAGAAGCATGCAAGCTTTATAGTTTTCTTGGATAGCTAAGAGCCGTGGGTCATCCAAGACCACCAGAGGCTAAGTTTAACTTGGCGTACAGGCAGTGAAACTTGTCAGAGATTTAGACCATCTATAATATACCATGTAAACTCCTTACAGAAAAAAACACTACAATGTTGACAAGCGATTAAAGGGAAATTTCACACACAAGACTCTGCCATTTCTAAACAAAATGTCAAGCTGCCGTTTGACAGTTAATTTTTCTTAACTCCATGGTTGGCCCCAAATAAACCTAGCAGTGACAGTAGTACTAATGTACAAGCTAATGACACAGAGCTGTATGTAAATACATTGAAACGGATAAATGATGTTCTGTTGTCAACACCATTCTCTGAGCTCTTTTAAAAGTTATTTGTTACACAAATGCAATAAACAAACCAAAAAAGTATGTATTTCATTAGAGAAGTAATAATAACATCAGGATGTCAGTGTGTAAATGTTGTCAAATGTGCATAATGTTACGAGATTAAACCCTGACACTTTCTCTTTATTATGACTCTCTTAACTTTCTGTACAGGAACAACTTAAGCTCCCATCAGTTGCTGCTATTACATAGTATCACTGGTTCTTGGTCCACCACCCCTTTTTGTCCAAATAGTTCCAGGACCAAAGAAACAGGAAATGAAATAAAAACAAAAAAACCCTTTGATTTTATCTTTAAGAAAGTGCTCCGGAAATGAGTTAGCATTGTAGCGCTTCTGGTTCCCTTGACTTGCAGTCAATGGGTTTTTTGAATGGGTTGCCTGAAATAAGGTCTGTGGTTAACACATGCTTAAGAGACTTTCATGTTTTGTTCTATGACTTAAAATATGTCTGTAAATACTTTACAGCCGTGTTGTGGGCACGATGTTAAGTCATGCGACCATAGTTTAATTCATTTATAGCCTAATGTTAGCTTTGTGTTTCTGATGATTGCGTTTATGCTTCAAAAATCAGAGAAGTGGTGTCCTTTTGTCAAGATTTTTTTTGGCTGGACAAAACGTGCAAGTATTATAAACTTTCGTTGCCACAGAGTTTATTTTCCACAATAATCCAAAATCCAATGGAAAAATCTCATGGGCTTACTGTCAAGGGAAATCAGGGTGATTCTAACTTCTGTGTCATCCAACAGAAAAATGTCATCCCTGGAGCACTCAGTAGAACAAATGTCCTTCCTAGGACACCCAGTACTTGATCATAGTGTGTATGATGTTGTGCAGACGTTGTTTCAGCCACAAGATTTGTGTTTGACCAATATGCAACTTTCAGCACAGCAAACACCCTGCTAGTTCTTGGGCTGTTGCAAAATGGCAGGGAGCTTTTTCGGGTTATGAAGGGAGCTAGATGGAAGCCATGTTCCTCTGGTCAAAATGCATAACCGTGGGTCTATAAAAGGTTCCTAAGTTCTTAAAATAGTTTCTGTAAAAATGAAAACATGCTGTTACAAGTATAAAATGACACTTCCTCTACTGAGTTTTGAAAGACTTTGTGGGAACAGTGGAAAGAATAAACCCTCTAGTATAAAATGACACTTAATTGCAACTAGAAAAGTGCACTCTGTAGAGTGCAGATCTCTACCAGGCAGCCGTCCGAGGTAATCATGGCCACTGTAGATGATTCCAACAGAAGCACTGCAGCGCGTTTAAGAAGCAACGCATGAAAATACAGGCCTCGTCTATTTGTGACTAAGCTGGAGCATGTTGCACAGAGTTTTTTCTGCTAAAGGCACTATATGTGAAACATAGATACCATGTAATTAATAGGATGAATGTATTTTCAATAAGTAAAACACAGCCACAGATCTTTGATCTACGTCATTCATAGCGGACTTTGAACATTATTAACTTTGTCTGTAGGCTACAGCATAACAAAGTAGGAAAGAACAACAAACTCAACCAAAAGAGATTAAAAAAGAAACAATCTAACTACATAGCCTGCTGACGTACATAGAGTAAGAGCAAAAACATTAGGAAAAACTACCAAATCATTAGCATAGCATTAGGCAGGGAAAATGCTCCACTTCTAAAACACTCCTGGTGTGGAATGATGCTGTGTGGCTGGCGGAACAAAACCAGGTCACTTCTTCTTGTCTCTTCAGGCTCCCTTACAGTCAAGATTCAAAGATAACAGAAATGGGGATCTTATCATCTCTTATCATGCCTTACTTTAGTTGATCAACATATGAGTATGGAATTAATCTGTAGATGCTCCGGAACAAAGACCTAAATTTTCCATCAGTGTCAGTTTTTGAGCCATGACGAACCCCAAACTGTGTGCTGCAACAGATGGTAAGGCTTGTTGCCTTAAGCTGAGGCGATTTCCAGGTAACTTGTGGTCCTTATCAGCCGGTTAAGGTGAGTGATGAGTCAGCAGTCAGTGACGAAATAAAACAGTCAAATATTAGGCTGATTGGTCCAGTAGTATAGCAGATTAGCTGTGGACAGACACATACACGCACGACCAAATGTAAGATCCCCTCGAAGCATACCGCCTGGTGGAGATAATAATTCCTTAAATGTACAAAAGAATCCCAGATCCCTTATCAGCAACAGTTCAAAGGTGTCCCAAATTTTGAAATGACTCCAAGGGTGCTTTCACACCTGGCCCGTTTGGTTAACTCGGATGTGCATCAAAACACCCTGACTGAGAGGTGGTCTCGGTCCGGTTACAAACAAACTCTGGTGCAGTTCATTTGTGGTGAGAATCTGTTCCGACCTCGATCCGAACCAACTGCAGTTGCATTGCGCATTGGTTGGGTTAAACGTGAGAATGTTACAGTCCTGGAGGATTATTAATGTGCACCTCCTCCTGTACTGCCTTAATATGCACATTCAGCACATCCAATGCATCAGAACATTGTTTTCTAGTTGGAGCCGCACCTCGTTTTCAAACTGTATGGTTTGACTAAAATCAACAATAGCTATGTTTCCATCCAAAAGTGATTCGAATCATTGAGAAATGTGCATTAAAAGAAATACGAATCCTGTGTGTTTCTGTTTCCTGTGTTGTTAAATGTATGGACTTTGGTGAAAACTACGAACTCGCGCAAGTTTTCTGCAGAACCGGAAACAAAACAAGTCTCGCATTCTTCTTCTTCTACGTTTTCTGGCTGTTGGCAACCAGCTTGTAAATGCATTACCGCTTTCCTGAACTAGAGTGTGGATATCACCATGGAGAGAGGTGTGCTACGTCAGACTTAATTCGAACATAACTGTTTCCATCCCCCGTTTTGCGAATCAACATTTTTTCGAATCAACCAAAACCCGGCTAAAGCGAGCGTATTTTAGCTTGTGCGAATCAGGGGATTTTAATTCAAATTTTGGCATTTCCATCATAAGCACCACAAGCTTGAGCACCACAAGTAAACATGAAGAGTAAGAGCTGCTATCAGTACAAATGACCACAGATGATGATGATGTGCTCCACATTGTGATGATAAGTGTCAAAAGTGATGGAGGATGCCATCAAGGATGTCGGTGTCTGATAGCTGTCCCATATGAACCTGGAGTGAAACACAAAAACATTTTATTACATGGAGGAGCTTCAGAGGCTGTTGTCATAATTTGAAAACTAACATGTACACTCATAATAAAGTGGGAAGCCAAGAAATTGGAGATTTCCAATGGGAGCAACTGATATTTAATGAGCTGTGCTGTTTCCAGATCTCACATAACTGAAGTGCCCACTCACCACATGAGAAGTGAGCCAGACTTGTGTCAAGTCAATGGACCCAAGTATATCCATTTACTTTTATTGTTTAATCTAGGCAGCGTCCAAAAAATAAATTTAAATAATGAAAATATCTCCATGTTCACAGCATAAGACGAGCTTGATTGAACGTGTTGTGTTGGAAGAAGGAAGCCCTGAGAACAAATTAGGAGAAAACACATAGTAGTCAGAAAAAACATTAGTGCGCAATGGACTGCTGCATGTTCTTCATTCGATTTTTAATTTCTTTACCCATCTTTTTGCCAGAGATTGTGCATGTGAAAGATTGACAAAGAAACAATTTTGTTTTTGAGATTTTTCTGTTATTATCCAGCCGTCTGACAGTCCTCACGCTGCATCCCAAAGCCATTAACACCTCAGGGTGATTACTTTCGTCCTCCACACACACACACACACACACCCACACACACACACACACACACACACACACACACACACACACACATACAGAGACAGGACATTAAAATGTGCCAGCATGCCATTTGGGAGCAGAGCTGCTATCTTCTCTCTGTTTTAATTACTGTCATTACAGGAAATAGTGCAGACAAGCGGTTGTGTTGTTTCTCCCACTTTACTTCTTTCACCCAGACTCGCACAGCATTCAGGAGAGCTGTTCCCAGGCCCGGGCGCCTTGCTAAATCATCAGTCATATTAGGCTCTGTTGAGCATTGCCTTGACAGCGAGAAGGCCACGGATTTCTTAGCATTACCTTATCACAGTCAGACTGTATCTACTTTAAAAAATGAAGGCTTGTCAGCAAGAAAAATATGTTGAACATTTTACATTTTGTCATTTCCCAGATTGTCGTGTACGTGACTGTACTTTCAAAAGATTAAAAATCGCGTTCAGAACAGTGGAGCTGCATTTTTCCCTGTGTACACTCGTTCGTCACGTATTAAAGTGGATCAGTTAACGTCCATGAACATTTCAGGCAAAAGTCATTATAATGGCTGGTCTTAAAAAGTTATATAATTGACTGCCAGTGAGATGTTTTCAAGAATTGCTCTTTTGTTGTTGTCACCCTTATTGGAGACTTGATAGTAAAGAGGCAGACAAGAGACAGCAGGAGAGAGAAATTAAACCAAATGTTAGGGTTATGTGGTGTTACAACTAATGGGCTACTCCGGTGCTCTTGCTGTTGAGACATCTGAAGAAAAAACAAGGTCCAGCACAATAAAATCTGTCTAAAATAATATGCACAGAAATATGTTTATTCTTCACATAAGCATTTGTTGTATGCCATGAAGTTTATCATGAACGGCTGTGCTGTAGCCATAGACTGTATGCACATAACTACCATTGGCTTGGTGTGGTCACCCTTTGGCCTCAAGCCTCAAGTTCGGCATTTCGTCCGTTGGCATCTTGTTTTTTTGTTGTTGTTGTTTTTTTTTTTTTTGGAGCCAGAAGTGACCATATTTGTGCGAGAGGCTGGGGCTGTGGAGGAGCAGAGGAGGGGTTGGGGGGTTGTGGCATACGAATGAGAAGCCAAGGACACTATCGGCAGACAACCTGTCACTCAAGGTGGCCTTGCCCTTAATTAGCTGTAACCCCCTTAGAGTTGTCATGAAGGGAGATAATAGCTATGGAGACCGTTTTATGTACCAGGCTGTAAACATGTTTATTTCTGATGTAAAGTTGGGCATTTGAACACGGGGGTCTATGGGGATTGACTGGCATCTGGAGCTAGCCTCAAGTGTCATCCAGAAACTGCGTTTTTGGCACTTCGGCATTAGCTTCATTTTTCAGCCCCGGAGGTTGCCGCTTGGTCGTAGCCAGAGACCTAGAAATAGTGAGATTATGAGTGCAACCCCACCTGTCATTTATGGCTAGACTAAAGATTTACTTTCATTATGTTTATTAATTTTATTGTTAAGTTACATTTTCTGTAAGATTCATCTCCTTATTTGACGGTCTAAATTAGTGCACAACTGATACTGGATTATTGTTGCCAACAAGGATATCTATACTGACCAGATAAAAAAAAAATCTGATAACCGTTCAAATGTGGGCTGATTGTTTTATTTATTTATTTTTACCTTTTTACCTTTACCTTTTACCTTATTTATTTATTTTTACCTCCTTTTTTGACAAACAAGTAAGAAACTTAATTTGTTAGAATGTGATATTTTTATTTCTAAAATACTTGGTTTGTATTGAGTGGAAGATTTTGAAGTTGAAAAATACATTTTCCATACTCTGGTAAAAATAAACAAAACCAAACAGAACAAACCAAAACAAACCAACCCATCCCCTATGTAATGGTGACACTGTTTCTAAACTACCTCAAACATACCTTTGGTACTGCCGTTTCCTGTTATTTATTGGCTGCCATACATGCCAATACTTGTTTATCTGCATTCAGCTAATATGTTTGGGATAATGTACGGCGAGCGGGTCATTATTGTGAAATAAACCCAGACAGGGTGATGCTGGATGCAGGTCTTGAATTTTCCTGAAAGGGTTAATGTTGCAACAATGACCCACTCGCTTTGAATTATCGCACTAGTTACATGGCAACTTACAAGACAAATCAATAATTTGACACAAAATATTGATTTAAAAAATGGTGTTATTTGATTATGAAATAATTTTATTGTTTCTTTCACAGTGTTTGATGTGAACTGCATCCATGGCAGTGTTGATCATAGCAGCAGTCTGCTATTCAGAGATAACAGCCCTTGAAGTGCCGCAACTGACCAATCAGATGGAGCATTCAACAAAGCCGTGTAATAATGGAAAATGTCGGGCAATTTATCTGACTTAATTTTAGACTTAACGCTCCAAATAGCCAGGAGGATAATCACATTTAAAGATGGTAACGTTAAAGAATATCTGAATAAGCCTTTAAAAATCTACCATGTGCAAATTGTCTGTTATTAAAGAACATAAACTCCCACACACGGCATCAAAATGCCAAATTGCGGAAAATGATAAAGAGGACTTGCTGTTCTCAGTGGTAGCTACTGCACTGATGAAAGTCTCTATCTTTTTTTTCAATGTGCTGGGGAACTCATTATGATTAAAATATATATATAAAATAATAGTTGTTCAGCTGCAAAAAGCAATCTGTGCGACATGCAGAGTTTGATTTATGAGTCTCACTTCACACCGCTGCGCACTTTGGGAACACAGCAGATTTTGAAGCTTTGAAGCACCTGGTGATAGAAAACTGTTGCAAAAATATTTTCATTTTGTCATTTTATTTCAACGTTTTCACCATCAACATTGGGACGTTGCCTTCAGTCTCCTCCTGGGTAATACGGCCTCCAGCTCTGTTAATCTCTTGATGAGATCAAACGACGATTTTATTGTGTATTTAAAGGTTTTGTGCAAAGCTGGTGTGCATCTGCCTCACCTTAGGGTTTCCAAAGTCATGTGTTGTGTGCGTGGGGTGCTACCCAATGAATATAGAAAATTGCAGTCAATGCTTCATCATTTTTAAGCTCTTGTTAATGCAGATGGTGGCAGACAAAGTAAATTATTTTGTTACATTTGAACTTTTTAAAGAACTGTAATCATTTTCCCTTAATGAACAGTATGTAATTTGGAATATATTGCTAGATGTTAGATGAAACATATCACTAATCAAGAGTCCTTTTATAATACATAATTTAAACACAAGCAAAGACAAATCCATTGATCAAACATTAATAATAGTTCATGATGCATTTTGCATCGTGTGATAATCAAGAGGTATTTCAAATGCATGCATCAGGGCGACTACTAGTCACAGATAATGACACTCATCAGTAGGCCATTCATCAGAATTTGCCGTGTGTAGTCTTCCAGCAAATCTCTGCTTAACTCAAGCTTGCATTTATGTTATTTAAGATGCTGCATTCCCATTTCCTTGCATGGTGTTTATATGTATGCTGTGGTGTTACGTCATTTCACTACAATAAGAGGAGGTAAAATGAAAAACTCTTTTTCTCATTTTATCAAGCCTTCTGGTACCACATGTGTCAGTCACACAATAGCTGAGGTGAAAAGGGGTATTTTGCACAATCTTTTATTCATAAGAACATTTCGTGAGCTTCCTGCTTGAAGCCGACTTTGTAGTCCAAACTGTTCTAAGCAGAAACACCATGGAACCATAGGAGTCGTATTTATAGTCCCTATTGATGAAAAAGTCACAGACAAGACTTGCTGCAGCCTCACAGTACAAACACTGCTCTTTTGAAATCCAGTCTTCTGCCAGAATAAACATCCATACAATAGGAGCTTGTACAATATCATCCTTCATTCAGAGTCACTCCCCCTCTGCTCTTATTGGCAGCGATGTTTATTATGACAGAGGAGGTGAAAAAAAAAACCCCAGCAAAGTGGAGTTTTGACAGATGTAAGAAATTGTGAGCACAAGATGTGTATGTCTCCAGGGAGAAATTTTTGATTTGTGCTTGTAAGACAAATTAAATTGTTGTCGAGTGAACAGCTAGTAGTTTGTCCAGTTCTCTTTTCTTCAAATGACTTGTTAATATGTGAAGCCATAAACAGAAAGTGTGGAGTAAACCTGGATGTTACATGTGGCGGGGATACATTATTTAGATTTGTACTGTGCAGTGATTCTCTCTCTGAGAAACTACAAAGACTATATCCATTTATGTCCATTAAAAAACATCTGTTTCCCGTCTCTAACAAGAAACTCAGTTGTTGTTTTTTGAAATAGCTGCCAGTGTGTCTTAAGTGGAAGTATTTTTCTTTGCCTAATTGAAATGCCACAGGCGTCTGTGAGAAACTCAGACCATCCCTCCTGACCCGGGGCCAAGTGAGCTGCACAGTTGCAGCTACAGTGTTTCCAAGGAAATTGCAGTTTGATTATAAAGAAGTGCCTTCATGTTTTTACCCTGTCTACAGGGTGCTGCACAATGCAGCAGAGACGTGAGGTCGATTGCGTAACCTGGTAGTAATTTCATTGGTCACTCATGTCTGGGCCCAGGCTGATACACTGTACTAAGAGCCCGTGAAGCAGAAGTTAGAGGGGGAGGGGGAGAAATGGAAAGAGAGGGAGGGGCCCACCATGCACAGATGGTTTGTTAGAAACTCTCATCAAAGTAGGCTTTACTCTTGGCGGAAAGACAAGTTTTAAATCACTTTGTATCACTAAATATATTTGAGAACTATTTTAAGTCTACAGAGATACAGAGATGTCTGTAACATTTTTAATATGCTATTTTTATTGTAAACAACAAAAACGTAACCATATAAAGTAATTTTCTAAAAATTTCTTGTTCATGAATGACAGTCAGTCCAATTTGTCCTCAATATATTTTACTCCCAAACTGAGATTTTGGGTCACTGGAGCTACAGAAACAAACAACACCAAGTCATACAGTTTGTCCTGCGGAGTTTTTGACCACTTGTAACACTTTAGAGCAAGGTTTTAATCAGTGTGTCCCTGTTTGTTTGTTTTTCTTTTCTGTTTGTTCTCATACATGCACACAAAGTTGCACGTTCCTGCATATGGTTTCATATAGGGATGCCATGATTTTTTTGCTGCTGGTACCGATTGCATATCGTCTAAGAGCCATATTGACTGATACAAGGAATGGGTGTGAGTATCACTCACCATTATGAGGGAACTCATTTGTTGTCACACCTGTATGTGTGGCCTGTACATTTTGTGTACTTGCCTCTCTCCTGAATATGTGGACATGCATGTTTTCCTGAGCGAGGTTGTACCTCTGAAGGAAAATCAGTATAAGGGAGCTTTCAGACCTCGAGTTGTCTTGCTTTGGTCTGAATCAGGGACTAAATTTCTTACAAAGTTGCATAATTGCCTAGAGCTGGTTCGTGTTCTCACGGCAGCATTTACAGGCAGACCAAATGCCTTGTGTGAGAAAGCTGCTCTTGAGTATTCAGAATTTCCAAGTGGGAAAAATCCAGGAAGTAAACAAAACAGTGAAGAAGAGTACACTTGCAAGATAAATGTGACACTTTCTAATGTCACAATGGAGGGACAACTACGCAGGTTGATTTTAGCGCTGGTCATCGTGGACTATATTGCTGTCATTGTTCATTTTAGTCAAACCATACAGTTTGAAAACGAGGCGCGGCTCCAACTAGAAAACAATGTTTTGATGCATTGGATGTGCTGAATGCGCATATTAAGGCAGTACAGGAGGAAGTGCACATTAATAATCCTCCAGGACTGTAACATGCTCATGTCGCCCCCCCAAAGATTATTTTTTTGGGCTTTTTTTACCTTTAATGTATAGGACAGAGTGAAATGGGGTGAGAGAGAGAGAGCGCGCGGGGGGTGACATGCAGTAAATGGTTGCAAGCCGGACTTGAACCTGTGACCACTGCGTTGAGGCATCGCTTCTGTACATGGGGTGCCGGCACTATCCACTACGCTAACATGGTCATGCTTAACCCAAACGATGTGTCATATGACTGTAGGGTGACCATAATTTGATTTCCAAAAAAGGGGACACTTGGCCCGGCCACGAGATAGCCTACTTAAATGATACTCCCAGTTTACTCAAAGATGTCTTATAATTTTAATATATTTAAAGTTTATATGTATGGATAGAAAATTCAGTTATATTACAAATAATATCTCTCAAAGACAGAAATTCAGATAGGCCCCAGTAGGGGACACATACACACACTAGAGTGTGGCTACCTGATCTGAGCCCGACGGGTCCCGACGGGTCGGGCTGGGTTTGGTCAAAAATGTATAAATTGTATTCAGGCTCGGGTCAGATTCGGTCAGCTTTCAGTGAAAATGTAGTGTAAAAATAAATAAAATCCTATTGTCTGTCCTGTTTATTGCTTGGGCACTGTTGTTTACGTGACAACACCTGAACATAACACACACAGACACACACACACACACACACACCACACACACACACACACACACACACACACACACACACACACTGGCTGTTTGTTTCTACCTCTCTCCTTGCTGGAAGTCTCGGACCTCTAGCCGCCCGCCTCCGCCTTGATTAAACGCTGAAAATAAAATAAAAGAGGGAGACAGGTTTTTCCTATTTTATCTTATTTCGTTTTATTTCTACCTCTCCCCTTGCTGGAAGCGTCGGACCTCAAACACGGAGGTCTCCCTCTCCGCAGAGCACCCACGGCGCACGCCTGGCCTGTTAAATAGCCTGTAACTATAACAACTGTGTGACACAAACTCAGTGCTTTAGTAATTAAATAATGTCGGGCTCAGTTTGGGTTCGGACAGAGATATGCGGCCCGTGACGCACTCTAACACACACACACACACACACGGAAAACCGGACATTATCATCAATTTATAAAACCCCCCCGGACGCCCCGGACGCCTCGGACAGGACGTGAAAAGTGGACATGTCCGGGCAAAAGAGGACGTTTGGTCAGCCTATGTGACTGCAGTTGGTTTGAACAAACCGCACCAGAGTTTGTTTGTAACCGGACCCGAGACCACCTCTTTAAAATGGTCTCGGTCTGGTTGTTGTGGTGCACACCTGAGTGTGATTGCTGTGTTCACACCTGCCCAAACGAACCGCACTTAGGGGACAACAGAACTTGAGTTCGATTGAACCGAACTAAAGAGGGCAGGTGTGAAAGCACCCTAAGTTTGGAGAGGAGAGGAGCTGGGCATTGACATCTAGTTGGTCAGTAGGCCTAGGGATGTGCACCAGGGCCTAACAACTTCAGACCACATGTAGCAACACCAGCTCAGGACCTCCACATCCAACATCTTCATCTGCAAGATCATCTCAGATCAGCCACTCGGAACAACAATTGGTTTGCACAACTGAAACATGTCTGCACAAACTGTCAGAAACTGTCTCAGGGTAGTCCATCTTCAGACTCATCTTGACCTGACAGCAGTGTGTCATCGTAACCAATTAGTGTGGTCGTGAGGCCAGTTGATCGATCGCAGAGCAGTACAGAGAACTCCCAAGATGCAATGCTACACCTAACATGCAGTAAGTCTTGAAGGACAACTGAAATCCCCAATATAATCTTTCTCTCACTCCTCTTGCACCATGCACAGACTATCAGTGTGTAGATGTTTGGAGTGTGGGGCAGGCAGGCAGGACGCCATTTGCTGACGGAGTTGGAGTACAGTTAAAGAGCCACTCCCTCGCCACTGCGAACTGCGACAAGACATGATTAATCTCAATCTACCAAGAGCACATTTTTATTGAATATCAACTGATAATGATCGGCAGCCGATCACTTGGGGCATCCCTAGTTTCACAGCGTTCCACTGACCTACAGGTTGCAGTAATGTGCCAAGAAATGCAGCGATGTTTTCCGAATTTTCAAAAATCTGCTAAGGTAGGAAGGAATTGCACTCGTGTTAGGCCTCAGCACATTAAATGTAAACTTAAGCTGCAAATTTAAACAAATTCACGCGGACATTAGATGTTAGGTCATGAGCTTGGATGATATGCTCATGACTTGTACCCCTTTCTATCCATAAACCATCAGTTGAAGAAGAAGATGGCGGAGGAGCCCATTGAAGGCTTGAAGGCAGCAAAATAAAACAGAATGAAACTGAATAAAGTAAATTAGATACGTAGCACAAACACAGATAAATAAATACATAGATAAAGTTAAAAGAATAATGAATACACCTACCATGGCTGGTGGTTTCAGAGATGATGCACTTGATGTGTGAGATTTGTTATGTAAATGGGTGAAGTTAAATGTGACCATTAATAAGTGTTAGTGGGCGGGTTTTCATAGTTGTGGTGGTGTGTTATGAAGGATTATAAAGAGCGGTGTTCCTGTGGCCCATTGTCCTTCATAGATTGGCTGCGTCACTGTTGGGTTGTGAATGGCTCTCTGTGTGTATGTCTTATAAGGATGATGTTTCTCTCTTGGATGTTTTTGAGTCTGGACGTACTGTGGGTGTAATGGGTGCTGATGTACTGTGGGAGTCTGCCATTTTGTTGGCCTGTTTCAGATGATTTGTTGACTGTTGAACTGATGTTGTGAGGCTGTGGTCCAGGCTGGTGCTGCATATTCAAAGATTAATCTGATTTATGTCTGGTAAATGATGTCTGGGTGAGGGGGGGTGTTGTGGAGGGTGAGGTGGTTTGAGTTCAGTCTTTCTGGTGAATAGGATGAGCGGCGTTTTGGCAGGGTTGAGTTTATTTCTCCACATGTTGGATCAGGTTTTTATTGTTGTTATGTGTATTTGGGTTGTTGTTGTTTGGCAGTCAGTGGAGTTTGGAGGGCGTTCAGGGTCACTGGTGAATTGTGAGAGTTCCAATGGTGGGTGGAGGGTGACATCGGATTCGGACGTAGAAGGGGTGGAGAAGGAAGTGAAAACCTGTATTTGTTGGGTGTGGAGGAAGCTTTTTTGTCTTCTAGTCTGTAGAGTAGAATCTGTTGAGCCACATTTTGCTGAAAGCTTTTTCGGTGTTGAAAAGTGAATTTTTTTTTGGTGAAACTGCGAGTGGTTGCCTCTGATAGCCTGAGGATATTATCAGTGGTGGATCTGTTTTATGCGGAAACCGGCTTGATGAATCCCCAGGAGTCCTATGTTCCCTGTGTTTTGTGTGAGGCGCGCAGTGCTGGTGCATTCAAACAGTGTACGGATGTGGCTGAGGAGGCTGATGGGTCTGTAGCTGGTGGGATGTTTTGGATCTTTGCCTGCTTTATGGATCATAGAGACACAGAGGAGGGAGAGCAGGTTGCAGTGCGTTCCTGGTGCTTGCTCGATCTGGATATGTCGAAGTTGTTTTCTCCAGGTGCTTACATTTTTTTTTCTGGTGAGCTTTGATTTCTTGGGTGGTTATTGGTTGTGTCACCTAATGGTCATCTGCTGAGGTGAGTGACACTGAGGGATTGTTGTGGCCATGTCAGCAGTTTCTTTCCATTTGTGGTTGAAGTGTGGATCAAAGGAGTTTAAGTTTTGGAGGTGATTTAATCCTCTGGGGTAGTCTACACATGTCGTTACGCAACGTTATACAGAAAGCAGTCATTATCATATTAGCACATGGGGAAAGTGGTTTATGGGAGAACCGGTACACTTGTAACATCGTTCTTTTCTGAAACTAAGGGATGGCAAAGGAAATGTAAATGGTCACTATACACACATGCAACAGAGTGGAAGAGTGTAGCATGTGCCAAGGAAGAACTTTAAATTCTGGATTTAAATTATGGATCTGAATCACAGGGCAGATACACAAATTATTTTTTACTTTGGTTGCGAGACAAAGCAATTGGCCTTGGTGGAATAAACGCCATACAATTTCAAATCCAGTAGATGGTAGTAAAGACGAAACAGCCAATTGTAGAAGAGCAATGACTCCATATCACAGTCCACATTCACAGGTACCAGTAACCCTCTGGTACCCTACACGTGTAGTTGTTCGAACTTCATACAGAAAGCAGTTTGAGCACACAGGAACAGTGGTGTTGTGAGATCCAGTACAACTGTAACACTTCTTTTCATTTTACAACTAAACACTGAAACGGATACACTGAAATATATTTCCGAAAACATTAAATGCAAGAAATAGGCAGTTACAGAATCTTGATTTATTTTTGATCAGGGTCGCCTGGTTTTTCTGATCCAAGTTCAAGAGCAGCGATTGACATGATTGACAGGTGCGTAAGAGGCTCCTCGGCTTGGATTGATTGTTTTTTGCTCATGTGCGGTGGATTCTTGCAGATGCCATGAAAAGCGCTTAGAGGAGGCAGAGGAATTTTTTTTTTCACAGATTAACTATCTTATCTGTCCAGAGTGTACCCTGCCTCTTCCCCAGTGTCAGGAAGGACAGGCTCCAGCCCCACTGCAACCCTTAAGCAGGATGTATACTTGTTCGTCAGCTCTATGCAGAGCCTATGCCATAGCCTATGCACGTGTCCAAAACCATCGTGAGTGTTTAGAGTTGTGCGTGGTGTGTCTCTGTCACTCTGCAGTTACACCTCTAAAATACTGGTAGGCGTCAGGTTTTTGTAAAGTGCTGGAAAGTTTAGTTGATTCAAAATACACATTAAACACACATTAAACATGGCTTAATGGCGATAATTTCAAGCACAAATACACAAATCAGCTTCATTATGACTCCAGACAAAGCACTTGTCGTTTGCACATTCTCCCCACATATACACCATGCTAATGTTTTTAATGTTAATGGGTTTTTTTTTTTGCACATTTTACATTGTATAAATTAGTCTAGCAGCAAGCCAACTGTAATGTTACAAAATTTGGCTCCATTACATCTCACAGGGTTCACCAACACAACTACTGCCTATACTAAACACATTTTCCAAACAAATATAACATGCTAACGTTGTTATTTTTATTTTTTTATTTAGTTTTTATTTTACTTTATATATACTTATATACTATATAAATTCAAGTTTCTTTGTTTTTTCACTCTGTTGTCAATTACACACAGGTCCAAACACACACATGCACAAACAGGACCTATACATGCACTAAGTGGAGAGATGTCAGAGTGGGGCTGCCCATGACAGACGCTCAGAGCGGTTGGGGGGTTCGGTGCCTTGCTCAAGGGCACCTCGGCATAGCCCAGGAGGTGAACTGGCACCTCTCCAGCCACCAGTCCACGTTCCATATTTTGGTCCGGATGGGGACTTGAGCAGGCGACCCTCCGGTTCCCAACCCAAGACTGAGCTACTGCCGCCTTATCACCAGCCTTTGGTATTTCACATTGTATAAATTAGCCTAGTGAATAGTGGAGATTTCCTCTACTCCTATGAAGCCAGGATAAATCACACACAAGACTTAAAATTCTATTTTTGTGGAGGCTTTATTGTCTTCACAATTTATTGTTTCTTATCTGTGAAATTAAATTAAGTAAAAGCTTTGTTTCCACTGAGGGAAATGGTTTCAGCTTCCAAAAATAGACAGGAGGTCTGCATTGCCGCAATGGGGAGGTGCAGGCCAGGCTATGGTGTAGGGTATGGTGTAGACTCTACATCGACGCAGAGCCTGCGCCCAAAGTATAAATCCTGCTTTAATAGGATAAGGGGTCTCAGAAAATGGAGACATGGATTTTCTGTCTCCAGTGTTGGGGAGTAACTACTTACATGTATGGAGTTACATTACAATAATTAATAAAATTACAAAATAAATTACCGAGGAAACATATGTAATGAGATTACAGTTACTTATCAAAATGTAGGTGACTGCAAAGGAGTTACATTCAGATAATTTATTTTTAGAATATATCATTCACTCTGAATATATCATTCAATGTGGGTCATAAGTTACTGGGACACATTTGAGTGCAACACAAGTGCACACTTATGTACATTAATTTATTGCATTTTTTACAGGGTAACTAGTAATCTGTAACCAATTACATTTTAAAAGTAACCTTCCCAGCACTGTCTGTCTTATGTGCTACTGTGTGGATATGGTCATTTTCATAAAAGTTACCATTCTATCACAATACTATAAAAAAAAGACAAAATAATCTAAACTTAAGGTCAATTGACTGTAATAGTTTCACGCCCCAAGATCTTCATCAGTTTGCCAGATGTTGATGTTTGTAGATGTTCACATTTCCCATTTACACTGGGCACTTCATGCATTTTCATGTCCATGTTGGCAACCTGGAAATTTGAGATTCTACATCTCCATCACTGCTGATCATCATCTGCTGATGAAGATCATGTGGTGTGACAGAAAGCCTCAGGACAGCTGCTTAATGAGCTTTTAGGTAAGATTGTTTTGTCAGCTGCTTTTTCAAAGGAAGAATGAAGAAAGGATGATCTTTAACACCCCAAAGCATAAATTTTAAAATTATATGCCATACTGTCTCGTAAATGTTTGCTAGATCCTGCCAAGCTACACTACACATTTTTTGCACACATTTTTATGATGCAGTGAATCATTTTAATGGACATTTTAGATGTGTACATTTCTGTTTTCACTTCCAAATGAGTGCCTTATATAACTGCATTAACTGGGGATTGTTTAAAGTATGTCTGATCGTCTGACTGCTTGTTTTTCTTGCCTTAAACAACTCCACATTGTAAAACTGTGCACCCCAAATTTTCCCAAAATGATTTGGTGAGTAACATGTTATTGGAAACTAATTATGAATCAACCTGAAATGTACTTCACATTGAAGCCCTTGTATTTAGTGTCTGGAATGTCACCTTTGCCCTTTTAGGTGAGTTTTTTCCCCTTGGACTCTTGGCCCTCTCCTCCAGCCCCTCATTGTGTCCGTCCGTGCAGACAGTGTGTTTCCTTCCCGTCTTTGTTTAGGCTCTCCATATGAATCCAATATACAGGGTTCATTTACGGAAGATGGATGATGTACTCTGTAGACAGGGCGACTTGAAGAAGATGTGTGTGAAAATTCCTGAAATGCCTCGAGTGTGTAAATTGCTCTGAGTACAGATTCAGTCTTTCATTCTGACTTTGATGCAGCAGGAATACCCGCTGTGATGTGAGAACTGACATAACATTAAACAGTGGCAATGTTTTAGAGCCGTTTAAATCACTGTGAGATGTCTTATCCTAATATTTATCTGAAAAAACCCCACAGAAATATCACTTTCTGTTTAAATACCTTTTCGAATGAGCCTGGATTTTAACCTCCGACAAGTTGTAAATTGTGTCCTGCAGCTCTTTTCAAGCCTCCCACTGTAGTGTCGGACTAGTGTTCGACCCTGCTGATTTATGTTTCAGGCAGGTATTTCCAGTAACATTCTGTCCATGTGTCTGACTTGAAAAAAGTGCGGTGTTTAATCAGCCCAACCTTTTCCTTTAGCAATGACTCAAGATGCTATTGAGCGCGCTTTACTCCCACTGGTCTGGTCTGAATGATTGAGAACTGGCTAGAACAATAGCAAGAAGAGAAGCTTTCTCTTTGTCATGTATCAATTGATTGGACTGTTGCTTTCTGCTTCTTTCTTAGCTAGTAGCTGCATGTGAATATTAAAAAGGACAGACTTTGATCAGTCAGTTAGGAATTTAGTTTGTAATTTTGACAAAAAAAAAGGCAAATTAATTATGCCTGTTGATTGAAATTGTTCAGTCAGTTCTGATCAAAGATCACAGTCACTGACTGTGTAGATTTTTTCACTTTTTCTCTTAAGCTGCAAGATCATGTTACCGTTCAAATGCATTGAAGTGTATATGTCAGTGAATGCATCACTGTTCATGCTGTGGTTGTGATTCTGACCATCTTCAGGTCAGATGTATGTATGATGCGCTGGTTTATAAGGCTAAAGGTGCGGACACACCAAACCGACATCAAAGAGCTAATGGCGACGAAAGCCAACTGTTGTGTCGTCTATGTTGCTTTGCGTTGCCCTGTGTCAGTTGCATTTGAACACACTACACGGACTACATCTGACAGCCAAGTAGCATGTATGTTCTGCGCCTGCGTGAGAGAGACCGGAGTGAGAGAGTGATGCATCCTGACAACAGAGGGGTTTCCTATCTGTGCAGCCAAGCACCTCAGCCCCTCCACGGACTATTACATCCAGACGGTCCCGGTGTTTCCTCCGCAGGCTCCACTTCACTCAGCTGCCCAATAAACCCGCTGCTTCTTCCCACTTTAACCTGAATAACAAACTGGGGCTCAGTGCTGCTCCCAGCTAGCCCCGACTCTCCATTTGGATTCTAACAGAGAGCCTGGGCTAGCTGGGAAGCTAGCGGAGGCTAACTGGCTGGGCTTCCCTCTGGTCATGCTGCAGCTAACGCTCCGCTAGCCGCTCCCAGCTAGCTCCGGTTTGTTATTCAGGGAAGAAGCAAAGAATCTGTCAGGCAGCTGAGTGAAGTGGAGCCTGAGGAGGAACCACCGGTTAGCCCCAGTTTCACTACAGGCAGATTCACTCGCCACAGGGGCGAGGAAATAAAACAGCCAATCAGTGTCTGATTGGCTGTCAGATCTCTCTCACCGACTAGCTCTGCCGCCATTTCAGCATGCTCAGTCGGCCAAAAAGCCACCGCCGCCGACGCCAAAGTGCCGATGGTGCGGGACACACCGCAAAAACTAGGCTGACAGATGCTCACCGACGGCATGACTTTGGTCAACGGCCGACCGTCAGCTTGGTGTGTCAGGGCCTTAATAGCTCAGTGGCCACGTGTTTACAACAGTAGTGTGTGCAGTTTGAAGATTGGATGTTAAAGATTCATTCATACATGCACAGAACATCTTGGACACTACTGCTATAGCAAGCTTTTTGCCAGCAGGATAATTGCTAGCAAGCAAATGGACAGCTGACCTGTACTGATTACACCCAAATAATAAGGGTTTACTATTTTTCAGGGTGGGGGCTCAGGCCAATGAGGGTTGATTACATGTACAGTACAAAATAAAAACTTAGAGTCTTAGTAATTCTTTTTTACTGAAAATAAACAAAAGGATGTTCTAAATTAAATGCAATGATGATGAAAGAAGGTTTTGCACACTGTGGCTCCATATGCATTTCTCTTTTATTCATTCGTTTTGGCCGTCTAAGACTAACAGGTAAAATGATCTGTTATATAGACTACACCCTAGTCATGATTGCCTACATATGAACTAACGTACACTCACTGGCCACTTTATTAGGCACACCTTGCTAGTACCAGGTTGGACCCCTTTTACCTTCAGTACTGCTTTGATTCTTGGTGGCATAGATTCAACAAGGTGCTGGAAACATTCCTCAGAGATTTTGGTCCATATTGACATGATAGCATCACACAGTTGCTGCAGATTTGTCAGCTGCACATCCATGATGTGAATCACCCGTTCCACCACATCCCAAAGGTGCTCTATTGGACTGAGAGCTGGTGACTGTGGAGGCCAGTGGAGTACAGTGAACTCATTGTCATGTTCAAGAAACCAGTTTGAGATGATTTGAGCTTTGTGACATGTTGCGTTATCCTGCTGGAAGTAGCCATCAGAAGATGGGTACACTGTGGTCATAAAGGGATGGACACGGTCAGCAACAATACTCAGGTAGGCTGTGGTGTTTAAACCATGCTCAGTTGGTACTAAGGGGCCCAAAGTGTGCCAAGAAAATATCCCCCACACCATTACACCACCACCACCAGCCTGAGCCGTTGATACAAGGCAGGATGGATCCATGCTTTCATGGTGTTTACACCAAACTCTGACCCTACCATCTGAATGTGGCAGCAGAAATCCAGACTCGTCAGACCAGGCAATGTTTTTCCAATCTTCTATTGTCCAGTTTTGGTGAGCCTGTGTGAACTGTAGCCTCAGTTTCCTGCTGTTAGCTGACAGGAGTGGTACCTAGTGTGGTCTTCTGCTGCTGTAACCCATCTGCTTCAAGGTTGGACATGTTGTTGGTTCAGAGATGGTCTTCTGCAGACCTTGGTTGTAACGAGTGGTTATTTGAGTTACCGTTGCCTTTCTATCATCTTGAACCAGTCTGGCCATTCTCCTCTGACCTCTGGCATCAACAAGGCATTTTCACCCGGAGAACTGCTGCTCACTGGATATTTCCTCTTTTCATACCATCCTCTGTAAACCCTAGAGATAATTGTGCATCAAAATCCCAGTAGATCGACATGTTTGATATTTTTTCAATTCAGCCAAACAGCAGAGCCTATGATATAAGCACAAGCTTAATTAACTTGGTTGTGACTGGCCAGTGAGCTTAATCCTGGAACACGCATGCACACAGCTCACTCTCATGCAGACACACAGACAGGACAGATAAAGAAGCAGACAGGGCTGGATGGCTAGTAAAACCTTTATAGACTTTTATAGATGGTCCACCAGCCCACCAATGCAGTCACCCACATGGATTTGTCCCCTTTAATTCCAGTAAACCACTGTATCGAAGGATCTTTCAGCTGTGGTTTTGTAAATCTGACTATCAAAAGTAATGTTTGCATAAGAATTCATGGAGGATACGATGTCTTATTTTGGAGGGAGGTTAGCTTCAAGCCTTTATTTTGTTTCTCTACTGATTGTTGTTGTCATTGAGATTATTTGCATTGATTGTGTTTGAATCACAGTGTCAAGATACTTCTCTGTCAATATGAAATAGAGCAAGCTTTGCTGTTATTATTCTTTTCCTCAGAGAGTTTTATTTATTTATCAAGAACAGTTGTGTTATGTGCTTTCTCACTGATTACTGCACTACAATTCAAGTAGACAAGGACAAGTTGCACTCATATTCAGTACACTTATTTGCTGTGTTGCTAAAGTGTGTATACTTCGTTGCTGTCTGCATGAGTTGTACCATGGAGTACCTGCATCATCATCATCATCATCATCATCATCATCATCATTTTTAGTTTTATAACCGCACTTTGCATCTGAGTTGTTGATATTTTCATGTTGTGGTGCTTGTTCAAGAGACTTTAAAACTTGCGGCATATGCATTACAACAGCAAGGAAGAATGTCTGTGTGTGAACACTTGTGCACAGATAGAGCACAAATTTTCTCATGAACCTTGACTCTGGCTGTGTTTAGCACCGAGGACTCGTGGCCTTGAATTGATTCACATTATTGTGGCTGCTCTGTCTGGTCGGATGCACCGACAGGAAAAAACACACTGATATACACCGCAGGGGTTTAGCCAACAAGACCTAAACCTCTAGCCTGCGCTTGCTTAACTTATTTGCCCCTGATTGTGTAAGTTTGTATTCCTGTTTTGAGCTTACAGCTGACATAAATGGGTGGCATTAAAACCTTTAAACCAAACCTATAAAATGAATCTCGAACCTGTAAAAACTAAAAATTCCAAACATTTTAAATCACTACCACTAGGGGACTTTGTGCTCCAGGATAATCTTTCCCATACTGGTCCCCTGCTCATGTCCTCGCATGGTTTTCTCAGCATCTCTCTGTCCTGTGTTAGTAGCAGGGGTGGCCGGGCCATGTGAGAAATGAAAAGAGGACTTTGTTTCCCAGCGGAGAGAAAGAGTTGGAGCCTAGGGTCAGGAGAACTTCTTCTCTTCTGTACATCCCTAATCATCTTTCCTTTAAGGGCATGTTTATGTTTGCACATTTTTCCCCTTCGATTGTGCCTAAGGAGACTGAACTCATGAGAATGCTGTTTGCTAAGTATCTGCATGTCCTGCAGTGGCTCTCTTCCTCACGCTGGGTAGGCACGGAGTCACGGTCTCAGCATCCTACCTTTCTCATGCCCATTTTTAGGCCACGTTCTGACAAAAAATACACAACTCAGATGACTACAAGCATTGTCAAGTGGTAAGTCATTGATCCAGAAAAGATTGTTTGTGGGAAAACACAGCTTGAAACCATATCTCCCATAACGATGCTGCAATGAGTAACCGAGACGGGATTTATCATGGCAGTGTCCCAACACACTGTGAGTGGGAGGAAAAAGAAAAGGATACACTGGGAATGTTCGGAGTAAAATTACATTGATTAACTTTACATCCTTTAAAAGAAGACGGCGTGAATACTGTTTGTTTTCCTGATAATCACACAGGCAACTGTGCTGGTTAGTGTAAGGTGTGTCTATCAGGGACACATCTTAACATCACGTCCTGTGCCAGCATTTTTAACTTCAACCCCCGCCTTCTCTCACTTCCATCCTCTTTCCTTTCCTCCCACATGTTTTCTAATCCTCTTTCACACATTCAGACCGAAATTCGCTCCCCACTTGCCTTAATCTCCCCTGCTCTTTGTTTTCCTCGCCCTCACCCAGCTCTGTGTCTTCCAGGAGTACTTGGAGGCGTTTCCGCTCCCAAACTCCCCATGAGCTCTGGTCTCCCTAGTGGGATATTAATAGGGGAAAGGAGGGGGGACATTGAGACACACTCCCAGGAGGGCTGAGGGTGGGAAGTACGAAGTGGGGAAAGGGCCGGGGCTCCACAGTCGCCGGGAGCAGCAGCCATAAATCCATCATGCATGAATTGTACACACACACACACACACACACACACGGAGACACAGATTAGAGTATGTTCCTGTAGATGGAGTAAGGAATAAATGGACTGGATGAAAGAGAGTGACTGATAACAAAGGAACCTACTCTATATCCCGTCTATTATATTTACACTCACTTGAGTCTAATTTATGTTTGAGAAAAGTGACAAAACCAAGAATATTATAATAATACGACATGCTTAGGCTTTTCATCACTTTCACAGAAAAGTGAGTTTAAATAAAAACCCATTATCTTGTGGTGATTTCATGGATTTATAGAGAGATTTTGTGGGGTTTAAAGCTTGATTCATACTTGACGTAGCGGGTTAGTTGCACCTGAGAGAGCTTAGGTTTCTGAGGTACAGTTTTGCACCCGATCAAGGCGCCACAGCAACCTCGGACAAATCTGTTGAACATGATCTTACTGTGTTGTGCTTTTCATTATATTGTACCTATATTGTGAGCGATGGCGCGAATGTTTGAATTATCTCATTACTGAATATGACTGTTCTGTGCAGTTGTATTTTCATTGTGTCATTCATGGTGAGCAGTTAGCAGTGTCGATGCCTTTGTGTGTTTCTGAAAAAGACTACTGACTCTTTTTCAGTGTGCTTCGTGTTATCTGCAAACTCAACAATCTTTACTGGCAACACAAGGAGCCCTGCTGACCAATCATAGTTCTTGTTGTCTCCATGTGGTATCGCTGTAGCTGCCATAGCCTCTACGTGTAGTTACAAGTCCTTCAAATTAAACAACAAAACATGTCATATGTCCATGCATAATGTCAATCAGAAGAGACGGGTGAATGAAGTAAAGATAATTGCGTGCACAGATTACCAGATGTTATGGAACGACGATTAAACAGAGAGACTTAGGCTCTACAGGGAAATTTTGTAATCAAGGGATGTCTGCATTGAGCAGCAGCAAGATAAACCCCTGTCCAGACACTGGTGGTGTTAGAGGCTGGGGACTCTGCTGAGATAAAGACTTGCCAGTGATGGGGAGGTGGAGAATGCTCATAACTGCAGCATTAATGCACTTAAGCAGCAAGGCAATCAGATGAACAGCTGATATCTCAATTGACAGGGGTTCAGGGGCTGAAAAATAAAGCCAACATGCAAGTACCAAAAACTGCAGTTCCTTGAACGGCCACTTGAGGCTGGCTCCAGAAGGGAGACAGTCCTCACAGACCCCCATGTTAAAATGCCCAACTTAACAGTGGATATAAACATGTTTACAGCCTGATACAAAAAACGTATTTGGTCTGTATAGCGAAATGTTATTAAGACTTTATGTTACGCATAATTAAGGGTGTGGCCGCTTCAAATGAAAGGTTGCCTGCAAGGTGTCACCACAGTCTGTGAGTCAGATCCACTCCTCACTTCTCCTCAGTTTCACCCTCTCGTCCAAATATGGTCATGTCTGGCTCCAAAAAACCCCAAAATGCCAAACTGGATGCTTCAAAACCAGCGGGTGACGTCATGGTGGCTACATCTATCATTTCTATGCAGCCTATGGCTTTAATCCCTTATCACACAACTATATATATACACACCTTGAGATGGCAGAGAGGTAAATTGTTTAAAAGGGCCTTGGCTCAATATTGCGAGGATGACTGCAATATTATGAAGCTAATATTTACTTTAGGAGCTCAGTGGTGGCATTTTTATGTTATTTAACTGATAGTGTTGACAGGTGGAGGCAAAAACAACTGTCGCAGGAGGTGAGCAGAGGGTAAACAAAACCTGACATGCCAAATATTTGTTCAACACAGCAACCAAGGGGTCTTTCTCAGGGCATCAGATGTGGAATACATAAATAATAACATGTCACAGTGATTTTTGCAGTACCTCACAATGAGTTTGCAGTGCAGCCCCGTCTCCTGCCGTTATTTTAGACCAACTTCTCCTGCATACAGTGTGCTCTTTATCCTTAGTAATGCTCAGTGACCTTCTTATATATGGACAAGCACATGTACAGACACATGCACACCTAATGAGGTGCATTAAACTTACTTTTTCCCTTTTAAAGTTTGTATAAGTTACCTTGATGTGCAGCGTGGTAAACATGTTAAATGTGCTTTTGGGTATAATGGAATGATGGGGGGCAGTATTGACAGAAGCATCCTCAGGGATGCGTCATCTCATTTCCCCTCCAGCAGATGGTTTGTGTCTCATCAGGCAAACACATTTAGGGAGTAGAGATCATCTGACCGAGGAGCTTTTGGACAGCTCAGCATGTTTGCTCCAAAGTTAACAGTGGAACCTCTGGTGTCAGCAATATTGCAAATCAATGTTTTCTGTCGTCCGCTCGCTGTGATAGATTGACTTAGAAAACCTCAAACTGACAAAGAGTGAAGCTGTGATGTACATATTTTATTAGTGTACTAATTCTTCACTTAATTTACATTTCAAGAGGTCAGTGTCTCTGTGCTTCAGTTCCTCCGGAAATGGAGCTGACCAGGCAGCAGCTACCAGCCTCCTTCACAACTTCTAAAAATGCCACAGACTCTGACCTCTGTCGTCGCACTTCTCCTTTTCTGTTTGCTCCTGGTTTTTATCGGACATCAGCAAAAGTTGCCCAGCCATAGATTTCTTGGTGATGGCACTTTGGCTTTGAACCAGAGCAGTTATTCAGCTCTAATGGACATTTTTAAACCTTTATCTGTACAGCAGATTGACAATGGCTCCAGTATGAACCTAAACAGGAAGTTAAAGTAAACAAGACTGCTCTTGCAAAGTCTGAGCACACTACTAGAAGTTTTATGGCGGGAGCAGTGAGCTTATAGCCCCTGTTGTACTGCAGGCACTTATTTATGATATTTCAAAGAAAATAAATACTACCACAGAGTTACACTTGATAAGTTGTTTTATGAGTTCAGCTGCTTTCTATCACAGCTACTGTTTAATTTTAAAAATGGTACTAAGAAACCCCTTAGATAAAGAAAATTTAGCCTTTTAAAGTATTCTCCCACCACATGCAGTCCATACAAAAGTTTCAGTTTCATTATGTTTGTTGTTAGTCTGGAACAATCCGAGAATAGAGTCAGAGCTAAGAGAAATGAGACAGAGAAGTGACGCAGGACATGATTGTGGGAGGACAGTGATCTATGGAGCTCTATAGCAACTCAATGGTGGTTGACATGATGACAAGTGGAGGTGGAGACGGGCCTGCCAGAGGTGAGCAGAGGGTAGATAAAGGCCGGCAAAGACAAAATATTTTTCTTAGGCCCGGTCCTCATATACACACACTGACTCTTTCTTTCCATTAGTAATGGTCATATAACAATGACCTTTAAGCATACACACAGACGTCTGGCCATGCATATACACACAGGCACCCGCAGACACTAACTGGAACCCTCAATGGTGCGTTTGACCTTACATTCAAAACCTGACTGATTCGTCACTTTACTGCTTGTGATTTTAGAGGCAGCCATTAAATGTATCGGCATGCCTGTGAAGGTCATGTTTGCTAAATACATGTTCTACCACAGGGCGACAGTAGAATAAGAGGTCTGTACACTCAACCAAGCCAGACTTTCTATGCCTTAGCTGTCTTGACAAATCCTAAACCTCAGTCAGAGATAATGGCTACCAAAAAGGTGATTATGAACTTGCTCAGTTAACTCAGGCTTTCTTATTCAGCTTGTTTACACGTTCCCATACAATGAATCAAGTTGATTGATTACGTGCTACCTACTCCCGCCTTTGAAGAATCTTTATGAAGTATTACAGTAAAAAGCAATACTGTTGCTAATTGTTTGACTTCTCAAGTTAATATTTATTTTACTACCGCACGTCCTGCAGCAAACTTTAAAGGGGACCTAATGTTTTTTTCAACCTGGGCCCTATTTTCCGATCTACTTTTGTGTAAATGAGTGACAGGCTGTTCAATATTTGACATTTCTCCAGTACAAAGCTCGGGCTGACCTGCCTGCAGCCCGTGAGCGTGCACTATATTAAATAATAGGGCATTCAGACAGCATCAAACAATGTCAAAATACGTCCACTAAAAGTGCACACAGATAGGCTTGGATCGTTAGTATAATTATCTGACAACATAACGGAAAGGAGAAATGAGCGTCTGTGTTTACCTTTAGCTGGATTCGGACATGTTCCTCTGCCTGTTGCTGCCTGTCGCTCTTTAATGAAGGGAACTTTTTAGCCAACTGCAAGCCGAGACTTGGAACAAATCTGGGTCTTGACCGGGTTAGTTGTGCAGCATAAGTTGGCATTGCGATCTAGCCAGGTTAAAACAAAGCCACCTTCGTGACAAAGAGAACTCTGGCTTCGGACTCAACGTACCTCACTAACCCACTAATCTTGCTTCCTGTTACAGCCCTCTGTTCACAGACTGTTAATTTAGATTGTTCCATTAGAAATAAACTGGCCGATAAAGAGCTTTATTCTACAATATAACAAAAAAGAAACAACATTGTGGTACTATTGTATAATCAGGGTCTAAACTAATAAAAAGGATCATTTCAAGTTTATTAGTCACTTTGAAGAGTCTCTTAAACCTAATAGGATTTGGTTACGGGTATTATTTTCACTCAGAGGATAGCAAATGGGTAGAGATGGTTATTTTAAACACTGGATGGAGAGGAAAAACAGGAGCGTGTGGTTCGAAGTCAGATGGGGGTTGGTAAAATGAGGTTAAGCCATTTTGTGATGGAAACTACAGTAAAGCGAAAACTCTTAACCAGCTGTTGATGAAACTGCTACACTGAGTCATTGTAAAAAATCTTACAAAAACTGAAAATCTTCCAAGGGACAGCATGAGGACTTCAAAAACTCTCCTCCATTGCCATCAGGGAGAAGCCTCACCAAAACAACTCATCACAGCCAAATTACAACGACAATCTTCACTGTGCTTCAATTATTATCACCGCTACAGCAGTTACTGCTATTACTGCTGAGGATAAGATGAACTTTAATGACCCATGTGGAAAATTAGAGACTTCAATGTAGAAATGTCTGTGCACAGCGAGCAGTGCAAAAGGACCCAAAAGCCAAGAGTGAGCTCATCGATTGTGCTCACAGACCACATGACCTACAAAGAAATAAAAAAAAGGGTCCTTAAGAAGTGCTTGTGTCAGTGTATGACACTTACTCAACCACAGTGTTTCCTCTGTTAAATGTGTGTCATCTTCCTCTGGCTTTTTTTTTAAACTTCCCTCACTGAGTAAATGTGGCATTGCATGTTTTGTGTCAAACATTTTTAACTTGTTTTTGGTGATAGCTGATAGAGATATATGGACTATGGACAATGATAGACTTAGATGTAGTTTGTTACAGCAGATAAGATGTGAGTATTCGCAATGTAGACATGACTAGTATTGATTTCCTTCCTGTTTTTCAGAAAAGGAAGTTGATCCTTTATTGCCAAATCCTTTTTTTCGCAGAGTGTGTGTGTGGGGGGGTAGAAATGCATCTTATCCTCACTTTGGGACATAGTTATACAATAGCCTACACACATGCGTGGTCTTTGTTATTTTTTCCTCTCCATCTTGACCCAAGGTGAGTCGATATTCTGCGCTGTTTTGTTTTCTTGCATTTGTAGTGTACTTGTGGGTGTAAGAGTGGTGATGTGTGTGCCTGCCAGTGTAAATGCATTCGAGGGCTTCACATTTATTAATTACAACTGCAGTCATGTCATCTAGTGTGATCACTTGCTGTCCTCCACAGTGTCAGCCAGCACCCTCAAAGTCATTGGCTTCTTTGGGCACAATGTCACTTTGCCCTGTAGTTACGACACCCAAACTCACAGCGTCCTGGATTTCTGTTGGGGACGAGGGATGGTGCCCATGTCCAAATGCTCCAACACTATCCTCTCCTCAGGGGATGGGGTTGTGGTTTTCAGGGAGTCCCCCAGATATCAGCTGCTGGGCAGGGTGGCAGATGGAGATGTGTCACTGACCATCCTGGATGCTCAGTGGAGTGATGCCGGTGTGTACGGCTGCAGGATCGAGATCCCAGGATGGCTCAATGATAAAAAGATCAACACAGAACTTGTCTTGGAGGAAGGTAATGCTCTTGAAAATTCTCCAGGTTAATTATGAACTCTATTATCGAGCCTTATGGTATTTCATGTCTGCCAGCTCCTGTGGAACAACTTGTTACCCAGGACTGGACACTGACTACTGATAGAAGACAGGGTGAGTAAAATCACCTGTTACAGTAATAACTGAATGATGTTAAAAAGAGGGGATGTTGATCAAAATTATATATTTTTTGCAAATCTAAATGTCCTTAAGCAGTTGTTTTATTGGCAAGGTTTTGTATTCAGTGATTAAACACAACTTAGTTCACCGTATTTAAATTTAAGCATAAACTTTATTTTATTCATGGTAGTAACTGATGCTTTCAACTCCTTACAGACACATTGACAACATCTGCTCCAAATAATGTACATACATCAACTGAGGTACGGCACTTTTTTTCTTTCAAAAATGAGGAAATGTATTGTTTATTTTCACTTTGTTAAATACAACTTTCCCCCAGGGATCAATAAAGTGTCTGATTCCGATGCATAACATATTCACAGTACAAAATATATCCAGATAATGATACATTTTCGCAACACAGAAGACTTTTGTGCCTGAGGTGCTTTAGAAGAAATAATGAAGAACTAACGAAACATGTACAGATAACATAAGGAGGTGTTTGCTTGCAAATGGACTTTAAATAAGAACAGCCGCACACCCATAACTCTAATGCAGTTGTAGTGACTGGTCCTGTAGCCACTACTGGATGCTGATTGATTTTGTTTTGACGCGTACTCGGGCAAGGCAATAAACCAACAAAAACTTCCTTTGCGTTTGAAATAATAATGTTCATTTAATTTCTTGCAGAAGCCACATACTTAATACTTGTCCACATAAATTATGAACAGAAAAACGCTCAAGCACAAGCACAGTCGAAAACTGTTTGCTTCTCCCATCTAATCAGCCACACCTGTGCAACACTGAGTAACCTCAAGTAACCTGCCTGACCCCCCGCCAACATCCGGGTAGGGTCAGTAAACAAAGGAAATACTGCCCCCTGTATTTTGGAGGTACAGAATAAATAAATAAACACAACATGGCTCCTACAGCAGTGTTGGGGAGCAGTGAAATACATGTAATTATACAACAGTTAGTTCCGGCCCTGCAATCTGATTGGTCGTGAGACAGTAAAACCGTGATGATATTGGAGTACAACATGACGGTTATTTCACTGTGTATGTATCACTCCGCCTCACAGCTGATTGCAATCAACAATCAAATCAAAACTGACGGTTAGCGTCAGTTAGGTCAGCAGTTGCGTTGTAGGCTAATTAATTCATCCACTGTCAAACAACCAAAAATATGGATTTATTTCCTAAAATAAGTTTTGAATTGAACTATGAATGGTCATCAGAGGAAGATGAGGGAGAGGAGAAGCTGAATCCATCTGAGCACACATCCAGGTTTGTCAGTGTTTCATCAGCGGAGCTCAATGACTTAGAGAAAAGCAACATACTTTCAGATCAGAAGGCAGAGTCGGCTGTGCCTGTGAAGCCACAGTCCACCATGCAGTCACCAGAGACTTATTTCACCGGCTGCACAATTAATGGAAATGTGCAGATAAATGTGTATAAAGAGTAAGTGCCTGGCGCACCATGTCTGCGTTACATAGCAACAGTGACAGCGGAGTCCTGAGGGAACTGTTTTTGTTGGCGGAAGACAAATAAAATGCTTAAATTATCTATTTTGTCCTCATTTTTCAACATTTCTTAATCAGACTTGCTTATTTAACTGTTGAACTGTTAAATGCAATATCACACTCAAGCTTGTGATGTTGTATTGTGATATCGACTGAATCACAGCCGTGACGATATCACAGTACAACATCACAAGCTCGAGTGTGATATTGCTTAATTAAGCCAGTAGTTTAACCACACTCTGAACAAGCCTGCCGGTAGTTCAATGGCATTCATATTTTGCATAATGATTCAAGTACAGTTCAATTATTTTTTTTTTCTTTGCGATTTAGTATAGATAACTACAAAATTGGGGCCATAAAAGGGAAAAAAGGAGTCTACACAAATAAACACTTTCTAAAACGTACATTAAACATTATAGTCCACACAAAACACTTTTGAGAACATATATTAAATATTACAGTACACACAAAGTAACACTTTTGAAAACACATTAAACATGATGGTCAACACAAATAGCAAACAAAAGACGTTGTATGGAGTAACAACACACTTTTGAAAACATATATTTAACATTGTAGTCCACACGAATCAACACTATCTAACACGAACATTAATCAGTATAGTCCACACAAAGTAACAGTTTTGAAAACACAAAACATTATAGTCCACACAACACACTTTTGAAAACATACATGAAACATCATGGTCCACACAAATCAGCACTTTCGAAAACATACATTAAACATTACAGTGCACACAAATCAACACTTTTGAAAACAAACATTATGGTCTACAGAAATCAGCACTTTCGAAAACATAAACATTATGGACGACACAAATCAACACTTTCGAAAACATAAACATTATGGACGACACAAATCTACACTTCTGAAAACATACATTTAACATTGTAGTCCATACAAATCAACAGTTTTGAAAACATAAACATTATAGTCCACACATGTCAACACAATCTCAAACAAGAGACATATATTAGAGAATAACATTGATATGATTTATATATATACGTATATATTTCATATATCGTATGTGTATGTATGCATGTATGAGTATAAGTGTATGTGAATCCCTTTTGACCCCCCTTTTCTTTGATCCTGACTGCTATGAAGGCAAAGCTAGGCAATGAACTCATCATGAATTGTAAAACTAAACTCAAATATGACAGGTGTCAATTAGTTAGAAGTATTTATTATTGCTGTTTATTAACAAAATTCAGAGAAGTTGCTGCATGCTATTTTAGAAGTTACCTGCTAACTGAGTAATCCTGCTCGGTGTAATACCCCCATCTTATAGGTTCTCAAAGCAGGTGTCAGACTGATGGACATTGTATACAAATCCAAAGCTGACATTCTTGCATTTTCCCATCAATAGTGGGATATTTGATTTTTTTGCCTTATAACCTGTGAATAACTGGGGCCTTAAGCAATAAACTCAGTTGAGTGGCATTTGTTGCTGGTATGTGGGTTTTTTTGTATTATATTTTGCTATAACTTCGTATCACGTGTGCATTTGTCATACAGATCATTTTGACCCCCGGGGGCAGCTTTGCTGTAGTTCATCTTCTTCCTGTGTGAAGTAATTGGTGTCTTTCAAAGTTGCTTCCCCAACACTGTTTGGTTATCAAAAATAAATAATGTGCCGGCACATCTGGCCCTCTTCAGGACTGGAATCATGATTAGAAACGTCATGTGTGTGGCCTTACAGTTTGTTTTTATTGACAAAGAATCCAGCTTTATGTGTTGTGGTTAAGGCGGGAAGTTAGAAAGCTATATCATAGTTTTTAATATGAAAGATATTTTTATTAATCTGCATATTTATGGTGCATATTTTAAAGTATGTGCCAATTATAGTTGACCCAGTCCTTCATGATAAGGTTCATTTTCATTGCAGGAAAAATTCAAAGCCTTCCTGCAAGTGGAAAACATCAGCAGGGCTGCAATTATTTTCTTCTTGGGAGTAATCATAATCCTCGTCTTTGTTTACCGTAAGTGAGGAATGGATTATAGTTTGTGACTCATGTGCCATTCAGATTAATTTTACACATTAAAAGTGGGTTCCTGTTGAGACAAAAATATCATTTGTGTGCGTTTTTTTTCCAACCAGGGAGAAGATTTCTGCCCAAGACGACACTTCAACATCTCAACGCCTCAACTGCTGAGAACATTTACGAAGTGTTATGAATTGCCCCTATGATGGAGTGCTGGTCAACATAATGAGGACATATGAGTGAAGAAAGCACTGCTAGCTGAATGTGTCTTGCCGTGTGCTGACTCTATCCACCTCCTCAGCTTTATTGAGAAACCTTTTGAACCCAGTAAAGCAGCTTACAGGGTCCCACTATTCTCAGATAGCTCCGAAAAAGGCAAATGTGTGTCATGTGCGTCTGAGCAGATGCAAAAATATCCTGCAGATTAATTAATTTGCTTCTATTTTTCTGTCTGTTTTTCATGGCAAAGTTGATGTCGCAGCTCTGAAAAGCTTGTGGATGGTTCATACTTGTGGACACAATGCCACCTATTGGACTCAGTGCGTCATTATCAAAATGTTAAAGAAGATTCTACTGTGAATGCACTGTACATTTACTGTGAATCAATCAAATGTTTATTTTATTTTTTTTTTTACTATAATGGTTGGATTTAATGTGTGAATTGTAGATTTAAAAATGGTTGAATAACTTTGTAAAATAAAAAAGACATTATGGACAGACAGTTTGTGTTTTGTTTTATGAAAATGCTAAATCCACCTCACTCTTAACTTTCAGGTCCACATGAAAAACATTTCGGCCACCTTTGTATCTGTTTTATGATGAAAGTGATTGACAGCTCAGTTTCACAGTAAAATTGTTTTTCAATTCTCTCAGTGAGGTGACAGACATTTAGTCTTTCTCTTTCTGTTATACCTCCTTGTAATAAGTTTTTTTTTAATTAGTATTAGTATTAAATTACCTTGTGTTGAACTGTGCTATACAAATAAACTTGCCTTGCCAACTTGCCTATTAATATTATGTGAGGAGTCATTCAAACCCATTCATTTTCTTTGAATTCTTGTTGTGGCAAATTAAGTCAAATGAAAGTGTGACTGTGTTTATGGCAACTTTATATTTTGGGTGTGTTGTTTTTGTGTCGTTTTTTAAATTGTTGTCACTTTATGCAACTTTCCCCTTTACAGGCATCTACTTTTTTTTGCGTCTTAGAGTTCATTATGTTACCCTCTATGAGCAAAATTAAATAAATGTAATGACCTCTACCTCAATATAAATCTCCTTGGATCTGTACAACTACACTTAACAGCTGTAATGTTGTGTAAATTATATTAAATCACATTTAACTGAAGTTAATGATAGGGGAAAATCACAATACTCACTTACTTGTATTCTTAGATTGTAGTAGTTGGACCAAGTGATCAAAAAGGAAGTTCTGTGCTGGGTAACGTAACAGGCACCATTTGTGATGGTAGGAGTGGTGTATAAAGAGAGTTGTTTTTAGCACCTCCTTGCCCCTTGATAGTGGAAATGAGAGGTGGAGGAAGTGACATCACTGTTTGTAGGAGTCCTGTGTGTGATGGTGGCAGTCCGATTACATGCTTCACGATTTATCTCAAGCACAGACGGGGTAACCAACAGAATCTGCACAGAGTTTGGACAGCTAGCTATGTGTTCCACAATGTATAAATACCCATCCCCTGTACTGAGAGAAAATGCAGCGTGGATCTTAGTGCACCCATCTATCATTTCCTGTCTCAAATCGTGAAACGACTCGGTGGCTTTGTGGATTGGCACCCAGCAGAGACCTAGAACCTTTATGTTTGCCTTTAACAGTGTTGGCAGAAGTAAAGCCAGCACTGTTCTTAGAGTTGCAACAAAAGAAGCACATCTAATACAATATTTATCTATGAAGAACAGCTGGATTTTATTAATTTTTTATGATTGACTCCTCAAAATTTTTGTTCCAGGGTCCTCCCTTGGATACGCAGCTTGGGGTCACTCGGAGGGTAAAGTCCTAACTTTGAAATGTTAGCTGCAGACACACTCAACTTTTTGAAAATGTTTTTTCTTTTAATATTTTAAAAAATATGACATTTTCTTTCCCTTTTACCGGGCAGCCTCTGAGGGCTGAGCTCAGAAACGGCCCTGCAGAGTTAGAGCATCGGCTACAGAGGGTATGACTCTGCAGACGGACAGTTTAAAAGGTAAAAGGTGAAATAGAGAGCGTCGTTCTGAGCAACCTGAAGCCTTCTGCTGTCTGCAGCGTGCACATACAGGATAGGCTAGGAGTTATTGGACGAGCTGCTGCCACAGTCTGGGGACAACACACCACATCTGTCACTTCAGGCGCTTAATGTTTTTTTATATGGAGATTTTAACCTCTTTTGACCTGATGAAACTCTTAAAAAGGGAACATTTACACAGAGAGAATTACTGATACTCAAGTCTCCCTGTCTTTGAAATCACAGCATTAAGACTTGAATATATTGTGATGTCATCGGGTAACATTGTTTTCAATTTACAATGCTAAATTAGTGACTCGTACATTTGTTTGAAATATTTAAAAAAAAAAAAAAAATTTTGTTAGATGTAATAAAAATGGCAATGACAAGATCAGATGAATTCTGTGTTTTCTATATCTCCGGGTGATTTTGCTCTTGTTTTTTTATCCTATTTGCAAATTGTTTTTTTTTCTCACATTCAGTCAAAATATAAAAGAAGCAAGCTTTTAAAATATTTTCTCCCCTGCGTGTCTAAATGCCTTGTGTAAGTTGTTTTATTCACAGTGCTCAGTTAATATTTATGTTTTTGTTTTTTTTTCTGTTTCGAAGTAATTGGCTGTATTAGCTTGTTACAGAAGTGTTGATGACACCCAAATTTTAAACTGTAGAGGGTTACCCCGAAGAATTCAGCATTGGAGTTGTCACAGCTCTGTTATTTCCAAAATTAATCATATGCATTTTTAATTAGTACAACACTTATAAAGATAATTTTACTCTTGTTGAAAAAACAGGTTTGATGTATTCTCAGACCGTAAATGAAACCTCTGTGTCATGTTCCTGAAGCCTGTTTCAGTGTAAAAGAAATAACAGTTTATTTTGTATTAGATAGATAGATAGATAGAGAGATAGATAGATAGATAGATGTTAAAAGCTGTTGATGATTGTGTGCACATGTGGGACGGACTTAACGCTGGAAGAGAAACAGAAAGCGTAAAGTATAAAGTATGGTTTTCTAAATGTATTTTGATATACATTATATTTGTGTCACACAGATGTCCTGGCCCTCTTCAGTAACGGTTCTCCTCAAAAGGGCAAGATGTGCCAAAACACTTAGCTTAAACGCTTACTTAAGTCAAAACATAATTATGAAATAATTTAACAACTTAATGTAACTGTGCACTTGTATGGGTTAAAGCTGGAAGCAAGAAATAGTGTAAAGCAATAATAGTTTTTTAACATACAATATAAATGTAACTGTACTATATATTTATGACACATATATATAAATAAAACCATGAGCCAGTTCTAATTGACCCAGTCCCTCAAGATAAGGTTCATTTTTAGTGCAGTGAAAATTCTGAGCCCTGCGGCAGGGTGGCAGCTGTTTTCTTCCTCCCCATAATCATAATCCTCGTCTTTATTTTCCATACCCGACTCGCGTGCCATCCAGATTAATTTTACACATTAAAAGTCAGTGGGCCTTCCTTCTTTCGTCTATTTTAGAAATACAGTTTGTACCGGATGATTTTTGAGTATGATTGACATCCAGTGCCAACATTCAGTACCGATACAGGAAGTACAGCCATTTCTCAAGTGAATGTGAATTGGTGAAGAGCAGCTTGTAATTTCATCCCAGATTCAAGTAGTAAATGTTGTTTTTAACCACTTTAACCATAAGGTCACTCTATCCCTAACATTAATCAAGGGCATTAATTCTCTGACTTTAACCCTCTGGAGTCGACAGACGCGCCGGTGTGTCCAAATCACTTGACCAATTTAAGATGATGTTGCAGCAAGATGCTAGCCTGCCGTTGCCAGACCCAATTCGCAAAACGCGAATGGGTCTGGACACAGACTGTACATTTCCTCTATTCCCGAGGGGGCGGTATCAACGGCTGTCACTCAAAGTGCCCCTTCACACAATTGGTGTGTGGACTCCGAGTTGCATGGCTGTGATTCCCAGTTTGGTCGCTTCCCTGACCTGCTCCTCCATGATAGCCACTGGGTTTTCACTGAGTAATAAACAGTTGTGATTGGCCCGGTAAGCTTTAACCGATGACAGAATGCGCCTTTATGATTGCATGGCCAGACTGATCTGTGGAGCGAAATAGCATATGAGCTCGTGAGATTAGGATGGTTTCACCAGGCTAGCAAAACGCAGCCTCGCTGAGTCTGAAGTGCGAACTTCAAACCAGTTTTAAATTGTGTTGATAGGCAAAGTAAAACCAGACTCACTCCTGAATGTTGTCGTCATGTTTGGTGCAGAAAGAAACGGTAAAAACAAGCAATGCTCACAAGCAGAGAGTGCTTGCAAGCAAAAAAATGACACACTGTAAAGTCACACAGTTGAGGTTGTGCTGTAAAAAATGACACCAAACGAGGCAAGGTAAACCGTTTTTAAGGTGAAATTTAAAGGTAAAATCAAAAGTATTGGAAAAACAGCCAATTATACCCTTGACCCCAAAGGGTTAACCACAGGCTAATTACAGTTTATCTGCCATAACTACAAACTTTCACTAACATTAAGAAAACTGTACTACTGGGCAGACATTGTAGAAAGAAATAAACAGTCATCACTTAACATTAATGATTTTATCAATAAATGTAATGCAGTTTTTCATACCTGTGTAATATTCTTAGTATAGTTGTATGGGTTGCTTATCCATAGTCAGTGTATGATCAGTAAATATCAGTTGGCATGCTCCCAGTTTGGAGAAGCAGCAGGAGTGTCGACACAGAAGCAATTTACTGCCATAAATAGGATGCAGCAGCAAAACTTTTCTTTTTCTTTTGCCACCTAAAAAAGTCCCACTTAAAAAAAATCTACAACAGTTCAAGTGTAAACTATATTTGTGCTTTGTCTTTCCGTCAGACAGCCTGTTCCTTCGGCTTCAGTTCCCCATCTATGCTCTCTTCACAGCCACCAGACGTCATTGACAAACGGTCATTTGGCTTGCTGAACACAGGACCTTCTGGTCTGCCACTGCCTTGAACAGTTAGTTAGCTTGCATTGTTGTGTGATTATGGTGAATCTGAATTGACCCTTTTAAATGCCAAAGTCACACAATAACACAAACAAATCGTTAGAGGCAGTGGTAGAGCAGCAGCTCTTGTGTTCAGCAATATTAAATCATTGTTTAATGAAGTCTGACTGTGAAGAGAGCAATAGAACGGCTTCAGGTCCCTGTCGGATATCGCTCTCAGGCAGCTCGATAAAGCAGTGAAAAAATTCGTAATATAACCTATACTCAAACTGATATTGATATTTTTTAGGTGGGCCTCTTTTAGGTGGCTAAAATATGTTTTACTGCGCCCTTGTCCACAGCAGACTACTTAGCTTCTGTGCCGGACTCTAGCCTGCTTCTTCAAAGTGGGAGCATGCCGACTGACATCTACTAAATGTAATACACTAACCATGGATAAGTACCTCATACAACTCCACTTCAAAATATCCAAATATTCCTGTAATCCTGTTTTGTCTGGTGATTCAGTTGCTCCTTTAGACTCAGAATATCACTGAGTATTTGCATGTATTTGCATCTTTTCAAATCATTAACAAGGTTTCTGTCGAAGGATTCATCTTGACATGCTGAGAACATTTATGACCGTCCAAAAGGCTGTGTCTGTTGGCTTAGCCTTAGAGGGACACCTTTGGAACTCTCCTCTGTAAATGTGAGAGAAGGACCACATTTTCAACAGCAGCTTACAGGGTCCCATTGTGCTCAGGAAGGGCAAATGTGTGTCATGTGATGCTCAGAAGATTCAAAAATATCCTGCAGATAAATTCATTCCCCTTTCTTGTTTTTCCTCTCCGTTTTTTAAATGGCAGATTTAACCTTGCAGCATGAAAAAACTTGTCAGTGGTTTGTACTTTTGGACACAATGCCACCTACTGGACTTTACACATTATTATCAAAACATTAAAGGAGAAGATTCAAACCTGAATGGGCCAAATGCAACCGGTGATAGGGTGCTGGGTGGCTCCCCCAGCATAAATAAATTATGTTTTAATATAAATAAGGTTCCATAGTGCATAAGAAGCATCAAAATAGAGCTTGTGAATTAAGGAAAAGTGCCAGAGGAGATCTCAAAATCTGGGTGTCACACTTTAAACTCATGTTTGTCCATGTGCTCAGGGGAATTATGTTGTATTATCTAATATGAACATCCCAAACAACCACAAGAGAAAAAAGTGTGTTCCACTACTGACATGATTTTCCATTTTGAGCTTGTTTCGAAGAATTCACCGTGGATCCTGATTCGCCAAGTAGTGAGTTTCACGTTTGTTTTTTCGGCTGCAGTTCTGGTTTTATGTGAATTTTTGTTACATATACAGTCAAATGCAGATTTTGTTTCTGTTTTGGGTTGTGTATTTTTTTTTATGATTTAGTTTAGCAGTGTAAGCAAAAATCCAAGAAATCAAAGGGGAAGGCATCATTTTCTCAGTAAGTGAGGGAAATTGGGGTGTGAAAGTGTTCACAGGAATTTTGTGAGAAAATGATCAGAATTGTGTCAAGTCTGCATGTTTTGTTTTTGTTACAGTTGTATCTAACTTTCTCTATTTCTGTACAGTGAACCCTGATGCACAAATGCAAATGAGTTTGTTCTCTCATGGAACATCACTGTATGAGTTCAGTTAAACAATTAAGTAAAACTGTCCCATAAATCAGTTTGGATTTGGATTTGAAGTGGAGCTAAACTCAACAGGTGTTCAAAAATTACTTTGTTTATTAAGAATGATTCTGAAAATATGAACACTAACAAAATCCACAGCTTTGCATTTTTCAACATTGCAATAGTTAGTTGTTCCAACCACATGTTTGTGGGAGTGCTCAAAGAGGAAGTTGGGGGAAGCTGGGTTACTAAACACCCAGCAGACCCCAGTGTTTACTCAGCAGTCTCCGAAGCTTACAGAAGTCCATGGCCCTCGAGTAAACCAGACTTTCTATTTTCATCAGTGTTGTATTTCAGGAGAGGGTTCAGAGTCTTTTCAAAGGAAGCAAACTCGAGTCACATGATTTGGCTCGAGTCTTGAGACTTGAGTTGCAAATTTGAGAGCTTGAGACTTGCCTCACCAGCACTTAGAGAAGACTCGACTTTGACGTGGTATTCATGACTTGAGACTTGACTTTTTGTAAATATTTGCATTTCTCTAGGTATTGATACGTTTTGTTTATGAAATATGATTAGGTGATTTCACGTGTGCAAGCCTGGCAACCTACTGGGGCGCAGTAGATGAGCAGAGGCCAGCACACAGGGCAAGGCTTAGGTTGTTAATGAAAGAAGAGAACAGCAGTATGTGAGGTCTGCAGCTCAAAAAACAGTGACTGACTACAACTTATCTATCACTAAAAAAAACAAGGTGTGAGAATGTGTCTTTTTAGCTAAATTATCTTATTAAATCAACAGAACTTTGAATGACTTGTGATTTGCTTGACCCGAGCAATGACTTAACTCGTCTTGTTTGACTTATAGCAGGGACTTGACTTGCTCGATTCTCACCACAGTAACTTAAGCACTGAAGGTTCAGACCTGAGACACATGTGACTCACTCCCACCTCTGGTTATTTTGAATATTTTCTACTGGAACAGATTACTTCCCAGTGTTGTGCTCAGTTACAAGAGTAGCAGATTTGGATGGCTCATTCAAGAAAGAGTGTGAATGTTTAAAACTTCCTGAATGTCCCTGTTAGTACGAGAACTGAGAACAAACAACAGCAGCAGAGACAGTGTATTGATAACCTTGATTCTGTCTGTGTCTAATCATCAAAATGAAACATTGTGCCAATTCTGGGATAAGGAACCAAAACCGCAGAAAAGGAAACAGCTCTTTTCTGCATTCCTCTTCTGAAAACAGAAGTTGTTTGTGTGAGCCTATCCAGGACGGCATCATGTGATTCTGGAAGGATTTCAAAGCTGAAACAACACTGTGGTTTGGTTCAGTGTCACTTAGCAGGTGGACTAAATCCTTCCATTGATTCTGAGACAAGAGAGTAAAATGTTTTTTACAAACAGAAGACGCCTCTCTCCATATTGCAGTCTCCTTTTTTGTCTGCTCCTGCGTAAGACAATCATGAGAATGATTTGCATTTTTATTCAATTATAATTCATAGTTTTTATTTAATATACCTTACCAAACAGTTGCCAACAGGACTTTGTGTCTTTTCAGATTGCGTGTCTGCAGACAGTATCATAGCCACAGTGGGAGAAGATGTTACTCTGATATGCAACTATGATGCCAAGCAACACGGCAAGCTCTCTGTGTGCTGGGGTCGAGGAGCCATCCCCAGCAGGGGCTGTGCCAATGAGGTGATCAAGTCAGATGGGACGGCGATGATCAGCAGACTGTCAGAGCGTTACCTGTTCATGGGTAATGTTGCTCAGGGTGATGTGTCGCTGACCATCAGGCAGGTTGACGAGACTGACTCTGGGATGTATGGCTGCCGTGTGGAAATACCGGGCTGGTTCAATGATCTCAAACACCAGATGACTCTGACTGTAGTGGCAGGTAAGACCCATGTGGGTACATTTTATCTCTCGAGAGGGGGAAAGGCATGTATGACGTGCAACAAAATTCAAGGTTTAGTTACTGGAATTTCTCAGTGACCGTTGGATAAGATGTCCCTCGTGAGACGGAGGCAACGTCAGAAGATTCTCACATTTTGCTTGATAATCGACTTAAATGATACATCGAAAGTATTATTTACTGTATTTATCTCAGTTGATTGAGTGTTTCAGCTGTATTAAGCACCTAAGTTAGTTTTTACGTCTTTTTAGTACGGCCTAATCCCCTGAAGGTGGAGATGAGAGAGGTGAAGGAAAGAACTGTCACTGTTCGCTGGACTCCCGTGTTTGATGGCGGCAGGCCCATCACAGCCTACAGGATTGATCTCAAGAACAAACAAGGTAAGCACAAGAAAACAATCCCAATAATCTTGATAGAATTTAAACATTTGGCAGCTGATTTTATCTTTCGAAACTATACTTTGAAGTATGCAGCATGGACCTTATCTATTCATCCCTGTTGCACAGCATCCTGGGACACCGCAGTGACAACTGAAGTCTTCAATCCTGAACTGACTCAGCTCACTTTGATGGATTTGCGTCCGGCCAAGACCTACAACCTTCGCATGTTCGCGATCAACAGTGTGGGCATGAGTGAAGCCAGCAATGTTTTGACAGTCACAACGAAAGAAGCAGGTAGCGTCAGTCATTAGTTATATATATGCAATAGTTGGAATTATGCAGAGCTGAAATAAAAAAAATGGATGATTGTTTTTCTTGCAGCACCTGAGGGTCCTCCTCTGGATATGCAGCTGGAGGCCCTCAGTCCTTACAGTATCAAAGTCGATTGGAAGGTATAGTCATAGTTTTCGTAATTACCAAACTTTATTTGCAGGCACACTCAAAAACAATTTTTAAAATATTTGTTTGAAAAAAAAGAGATGCTCTACATAGTACCCTTTTGCTCAGGCTTTGTGCATAGACATAGTTTAACCAAGTTATATTTCTAAAAAAAAGACGAGTGTTGAATACTTGACTTCTCTAAGAGTGTTTGTTTCCTTTTGACCAGCCTCCGAGGCTCGATCAGAGAAACGGGGTTCTTCGGAGTTACAGCATTAGCTACAGAGAGTATGACCCTGCAGGCAAACAGTTCAAAAAGTGGCAGCACATGAGTGTGCCAGCCATGCGGGAGCAAGAGAGCGTCATCCTGAGCAACCTGAAGCCTTCTTCCGAATACGGCATTATTATACAGGCCAGAACAAATGCAGGAATAGGACCTGCTTCGACTGCACCTTTCTGCTCCACTCTGGATGAGGGTAAGATGGAAAACATGAGAGGATATCAAAATACGACTAGAAACATGAATGTAATTCTTATTACAATGCTGGTTTGATATCAAGTCATTTACAGAGATTGGATTTTTATTCTGTTTCAAGTTCAAACAACGTCAACAGCGTCAACTGTTACGTCGTCTTCCACTGCTGCCACAATTTGGATACAAGACACGACAAGTTTCACTCCAGGTATGTGACACTGATGAAACATATTCCTGAATCTCTTATTAACATTTTGAGAACTACAGAAATAAATGAAATAATTATGACTGGAAAATGTTTTGTTTTTTTTCTCTGTTCCAAGTTTATGCAACTTCAACAATTGAGACCGTCACTGCTGCAACAGTTTGGGGAGAAAGCACCAGAAGTATCACATCAGGTACTTCATGTGTTTCATATGGACTGTTTCTTACACTACTTTTATTTCAGATATTACATCCAAATTAACTTTATTTCAATGTAGGTCTGTCACAGACTGTGTGAATCAAAAGATGTGCCCAATTCCCCCCCCCACCCCAAAAAAAAGTCAAGAAATTGATAGAATAAATAAAATAAAATAAAATAAAATAAAATAAAATAAAATAAAATAAAAAATAAAAGAGAAAGGCTGGGAAAAAGTGCTTAAAAATTCTAATAATTCTACCAATATACCATGATTTTAAAGATGTAATAATGATAATTATAAATATATATTCCTGTTTTTTTTTTTTTTTTTTTTAAATTTTTTCCCCTATTTTTTTCTTTTAAATAATTTGTCTAAATCTATGTATTTATTTATTTATTTATTTATTTATTTATTTGAAATTTGTAGGAAATTTCTTACCAAGTTGTTCATTGCTTTCTTTCCCATGTGTTTGAAAGAAATCACACCAATTTTCTCAGGGTTCAAAGGTTTAAATACTTGTGAAAGGCATCTGAAAGCAGCACAAGAAAAGTGATGTCACTCCAGGTTTCAAAGGGTTAAGAAGTCCTCCATTCCCAGTGCCATCAGTATTCCTAACTCAACAATGTAACTGATGAGTTTTAAGCCACAGACAATGAGCTGATCTAATGTGTTTGAGTGTTTTATATACCTTGTATGTTTGTTTTATTGACTGTTTGTCTGCTTTTTACAATGTTGTTTTTGTGTTTGGTGAGCTGAAGACAAATTTCCATTTCAATTTTTTTTGTCTGTACACGATGTGATGGTCACAATCTGTCTTTCTCCATAGGAAGCATGTTCAAATTCACAAAATTAAACTGAGCTGTTTGAAAAATATCTGTTTTTCTTCGCTAAACGTGTCCACTGTTTGTCTCCAAGTGCCCCCGGATCCCCCAGTGATTGAGTTAGAGGAGGTCAAAGACAATACAATTTCCCTCTTATGGACCCCTGGGTTTGACGGTGACAGCCCCATCACTGGCTATTACCTGGAGTATAAAGCAGTGAATGGTATGAGGAGTAATGCTTATTCACTTGTTGCCAGTTAGCTGTAATTTAAATGCAAAATCTAAACTCTATTATGTAAAATCTTTTTTTCTTCCACAGCCTCATGGGATTACGTAAAGACAGTTGTTGACTTCTGCCCCAACGAGACGGACGCTACAATAATAGAGATAAATCCCTCAACATACAACATCCGCATGTTTGCCAAGAACAGCGTGGGCACCAGTAAAGCCAGCAATGTCCTCACTATCACCACCGGAGAAGCAGGTGTTGTTTCTCGATTCCTCTTGTTTTATTATTCTCTCCGTCTCCATTGTATTTGGCTGTGGTACATCAGGCAGTCAGAGCAGGGCTGGGGCTTTCATTGCTTAACTCTTTATTCAAGCATGTTTTTTTTGACACTGTGGGTCATTAGTTCAAGCAGTGGCCCTTATACACACTCAGCAGGGCAGCCCAAAAATATAAATGAACTCAACACAATGGCAGTTCCTTAGAGAACAGGAAACGCACCTTATATGGCCGTATATGCTCTCAGATTGGGTCTTTTGATAGATGTATTGTTTTTGCATGTTTAGCAGTTTTCTGAAGAACAACACTTGAAGAACTTCCTCTTAGCTACTTTCCTTTGTGGGTGTCTGACAGGTCATCACAGGGTTGACCCTCACACGACCATATCTACTGACACTCATGCTGCTGTAAGTATGAAACCAAGGACTTCGGTGACAAACATTGTGGATATGAACAACAAATCATGAGACTATGTTAAAGTTTGTGTCACAGGGTTCACTCATAGTGACCCACTCACAGGAAGTTGGCTACAGAATCTTAGTATTTCAGTCCACACATTTACTGCGTGTTTGAGTCAGGGACACTCATCATCAATGGTGGGACAAGAAGTCTGAGCATCAAAATATACTTAAAGCCATAGTGCACCCAAAAATGAAAATTCACCCATTATCTACTCACCCCTATGCCAAGGGAAGCTCAGGTGAAGTTTTAGAGTCCTCACAGTCACAACACTTGCTGAAATCCCAGGCGAGAGGGGGTAGCAACAAAACTCCACCTAATGGAGCCTTACGGTGCCCCAGATTCAAATGTCCAAAGACACATAATTGAAACCACAAAATATCTCCATACTGTTTGTCCGTAGTGATCCAAGTGTCCTGAAGCCCCGACATAAAAAGTTGTTTGGAAAAACGTCACTGGAACTGGCCACATTGTAGCCTGTAGCTCTGACTGCCTCTGTGTACACTTAGCTGATGTGTGTGCGCTTGCGCGAGACCATGAGACATGGGCACCGCGTTCATGTGTGTTCACATGCTTTTTCTGGTCTCGTGCACAAGCGCGCACACGTGAACACGGTGTACAGAGAGGCAGTTAGAGCCGCAGGATCTCCGTAAGTGTTGTGAGGACTCTAAAACTTCACCTGAGCCTCCATCGGCATATGGGTGAGTAGATAATGGCTGAATTTTCATTTTTGGGTGCACTATCCCTTTAAGGGACCAAAAGAAAAAGTACTCGTTATGCAGAACAGCCCATTTCAGAATCATATGAAGCCTATTATTGGATTGTATTTATTGATGCATTAAAGTGTTAGTAACACTTAAGTTTCAGCTGGTAAAGGAGGGGCTAATTGTAATTAATCTATGCTGATGGGTAGCCTCATCCATAATACATCATTATCTTTTAAACTCAACTCAACTTTATTTATATAGCACCTTTCATTCAAACATGCAGCCCAGAGTGCTTCACATGGCAAAATTAGAGTGACACAGACACAAAATAATGAAATATTAAACAAAGCAAACCAACCAAAACAGAAGAAACTAACAAAAAAGATGATTAAATTAAGTAAATAAATACATAAAATAGAATAAAAATGAACAGGAGAGACAAAAGAAGGTAAAAACCAGTGGTTAAAACTTAAAAATCACAAAAGCTAGCAGTTAGCTGCTAAACATAAGTTAGCATCTAGCTGGGTGTAATTTCTTAGGTGTAATGTTAGGTGGAGACCAAACCAGAGCAAAAAGGCAAGTAAATATTGGAACCACATTCATGAGATAGCCAGATACATGCCTCCAACTGAATGCTAATCTTTCTCTGTGTTGTTTACTAACTAATTAGCCAGAAACAACATAAGCTGGTGAGCTTGTTTTGATGTTCTGCCCCCTAGTGGCAAAAAGCTGTTAATGCAACTTTAACATTTACAACAGTAAATACATATTGTATCTCCAGTGAAGGTAATGTTGAAAATCCTCTCTGTTAGGCAAGCATTAAGGAAAATCAAAGTGGTCACCTAGCAGCCATCGTGGTGCCATTGGTTCTGGTGGCGTTGGCTGTTGCCGTAGTAACCACATGGCAACTTCGACGTAAGTATTCCCGTCATAGTAAACACAACAAGTCCGTCATGATTTCCTTCTTTAACTCGATTCTCACACTTCATGTTCATATAGGAATAAAACAGAAAAAGGGCAGCCTGAACATGTGAGTGATTTGTAACATCTATATAAAGAGTTAGACCAATTAAAATCATTGTAACTGCCTCTAATATATTGAACCATAACTTTTTCTTTTCAGGTGGCTGACCAATGGAGCGCTGCGTTACAGAGGCTCTGATTCACTACAAGAGCTGTAAAACTCTGAGTTACTCCACATATTAGCCTGCAGCGAGGCGGAAATTCACAAATAAGCAGTCAATTTTAGCAAAAATAAGATTATACTGTATATAATTCTGTTTGTCATGTCATGGAGGGAGGGGAGGAGCTAAATCTTCACCCGTGTGTTGAGTTGATTCAGACTAACCAAAGGGTAATAAAGGTGACACTTTATTTGGATAGTCTGCCCACAGATGGTTTATATGGTGCATGTAACACTTCAGAAGTTTATTAGTATATCTGATAATTCACTACATATTCTCAGAATAATTTATTGAATTTGAACTATTCACTTATTCAACTTATGCTACAGAGTTCTAGTGAATAGTTCGAGTGCAGCTGAATTATTCTGACAGCATGTAGTCCTGTTCATCAACTGTCACATATACTCTAAAGATAATCTGTTAAACATCAACAGAATAAAGTGAAATAGTTGAAAAGTTTAATCTCGGCTAATAAGATGTTGAAATGTTAAAATACTCTAAACTATCTGTGGGTGGACTATCACAATAAAGTGTCACCAAAACGTATACTTTATTACTCACTAAAGAAGCTCGAAAGGCCTGTACTTTCAACAATTTCTTGATTCTACTTTTTGTATCAGTTTATTTGTCATTTTTGTTTTTGTTGTTGTTCTCTCTCTAACAACATCTCTGTTGTTTACAATTTTATAACCATGAACAAAATTAAATTACTCATTACATGGTACCATATCTTTGCTATTTTCCTTTATGGTTATAATCTTACCCTTCCACTACATGTACTTTTTTCCCCTTTCATTTATTTGACTCACGACCATATCACATGGTATGGAGTACAAACATCACTTGAAATTACAAAACAATGGCACACAGCATGGCTAAAGTACAACAAATTTTAACAGAGGAAGGACATTCTTCAAAAAAGCACCTATTTTACAAATTACTTTGGGCTTATCTGATTGTAATGAAATTCATTTTAGTTTTTTTCTTCTTCTCAAAAATCAAAATATGTCTGAAAATACACATGAACACAAAGCCAACATATTTTGCCTTTTGCAACAACTCACCTGTGTGGAAGTGGACTTTCCTCCCTCATCTACCTGAAAGCAAATACACATCAAGGCTGCAGCCCAAGGCTGATATAGCCTTTGGCCTGACAACCTCCATCCGCCGAGTTTAATATGCAGTGCTGTTTTATACAGTGTGTGTAGTAGGGAGTCCCTGCTCCATCTCTCTTGCAGCTAAAGGGTCCTTGACCTCAAACACGTTGACAACCCCAGTGTAAAGTCAATTCAAACCACAAATGCATGCACAGTGAAAGGTTGTATTTGACTGCAGTGTTGGGGCAAAATTGTCAAAACATGTAGGTTCCACATTTAAAAAATCTCTTTTCTTTAAGTTAGTGAATAAATCTACAAATGGCTCCACTGAAAAAGGTTGATTCATCACAGTAAAACAGGAGCCTACACTTAGCAGATGCACAAATACTGAGTAACTGGTGTTATTTACCAATTAATCAGTTATTTTAATTAAACCCAAACAATAAACTCTGATTATTATTTGACATAATACAATTTCTTTAAAAGACATTTAATCTCAACTGAAACCACTCACCATCAATGTCCCTAAATAACCACAAGAGGGAGCTGGAGTCCCACCAGTGAGTTGATCTGAAGCTCATCAGCGCTCACTCAGATCTCGCCTCATCATCGGCATGGTCGTCCTCAGGGACAGGCACCGCAGCCAGCTGGATTTCCATCCATCTGTCCTGTAAATCTCTTAATTGTCCTAATTAAGGAGATGAGGAAGATGAGGAGATCTGATACCTCTGTGGAGCTTTGAGGCAGCTGCCTGCAAGTGAGTCTCTTCCTAATGGGGGATCACAGGGGGGGATACCCGAGCTCCTGTCTCAGCGGGGACCACATGGCACAAGAGGGATGTTTATTTATCGCTCTTTCTAAAAAAGGCCTAGGACTCAGTCACTGATGAAGGGACTGTTGTTTCTGTTGCTTCTGCCTTCACATGCCAGAGTGTTACACTTCCTGAGAAATTGACTAATTGTCTACAGTGGTGTAAATAAGGCTTGATTATTCCTTGCAGTGGTAAGCCATCGCAAACTCAGAGCTGCTGACACACAAAGCCACACTGCGCTGTGTGACCGTGGCCTGTAAACACAACTCCACCACATCCCTCCTTTCTGGACTTCCTCTCATCTCCGGACCCCTCGCTTCCGCTGTCCGCTGCCCTTCTCCCTTTTTCCTCTGCCTCCTCACTTTGGCTTTGCTTACAAAAACACCAGAGCCTTCCGGTTCTGGTGCTTTCCTCCATCTCTACTCTTCTCCATCATCTTCTCCCTCTCCCTCCATCCACCTTCCTCTCAGTTCAAGCCGTGCTGATTACACTCCGTTAGCACTTGCGTAAACAGAGGAAAAGAGGCTAGGAAGGTTGTGGGAAGCACTGGTTGGATGACTTTGATGAGGTCTCTTTGATTGGCCACACAGCCAAAAACCAGTTTACCTCCCAGTCACCTCCACCCCCACTTTTCTTAGTTCCCCTTGGACCATGCCTGCCACCCGTTAACCACACAAGGCAACAAACCAGTAGTCAATACAACAAGTTGGGACACAAATGGAAACAGCTGATCTCGCTTAACAATATGTGTCATCGCCCAAACAATTTTGTCACCTCATTCACAGCATGGCTCCCCTGCCCTCTTCAAACATCTTCTGCTGAGAGCAAACATCCATTAAGGCAACAACACAACGCTCTTTATGTAAGCCACGAACCAGAGCTGTGTCAGCTGTATCTGGTAAAGGCTTCAGTGTGAGACTGCAGGTGGGAGATTGAAGCAAAGGGAGGGGAGTGTTTGGTCATAATAATGGCAGTATTAGTAGTAGGGACAGAGTTAGTGCTGTAATAAATCATGCACTATGGCTCTGGCCACATCAAGGCACCAGCGCTCAGGAAGTGGAGACCCTGATCGGTACCACACACACCAAAGGCTGAGCTCAACAGGAGGGGCTGGTCTCCAGGCCTTGTTGCCCCAGAACGGATGCACGGCCCTGGGCCTAAGGAGCTGCCAGATGTTGGCCCTTCTGGAGCGCCTTATGAGAGTAGTGAATAGAACAGAAATTGGGCAGTTTGGGAAAGCATGCAGAGGGCTGGGGTAGGGCCTATTTGCTGATGAAAGACATACTAATTGAATCAAGTCTTTATCCAAACCCCCCGCAAACTACGGCAGCTCGCAGGGAACTTTTCATCTTGTCGGAGCTATAGCATGCCTCTCAGTGTGTGAATGAAAACAAGTAGCAATCCTGAAATCAGATCCAGTTTTGTGTGAGCTGTGAAAAAACAAACCAAAAAAAGAAATTACAATGACTGAAAACAAACTTGTTGGGAACGATCTAAAAAATCCCCCCCCCCCCAAAAATTTCCTTCATTCATGATGAGAGCTGTCAGTGCATTTGTGTGTGTGTTGATGTGATCTGATTAGCCAACCTGAGCCAGATGGAAGGCAGCGCACATGTTTGAAGGTCAGACATAACAGTTACCATGGAGACATCACCAAGTAGACCAAGTAAACCAAGTACAACGTTATACTGCACTGTTGCTTTCCCAGAGGGACCTGCAGCAGCTCGTGTGTATGTGTGTGCATGTGTGTGTGTGCTTGTGCACATTGGTGTGTATCTTCATGGCTGTGCAAGTGTGTGTACAGTATACGAGCATTTGTCTGGCAGTTTCAATTAACACTCAGCACTCTGCTTTTGAGCATCTACAAAGGCATTAAGATTCATTTTCAGATTAGTTCTTAAAGCTCCTCAATCCTATAACCGGACAAATTACGTACAAGTTAAAAAAAAAACAACAACATGAGAAAACTCTTTAAAAATCTGTGAACAAAATACTTTTATAAGTTGTTTGAAGAAATCCTGCTGGCTTGTGTTTTGCTTTTAACTAACAGTTTTTTGGATAAATGTAACTGCATGCTTTTAAACTAAAAGCTTAATGTATGGCTGCATAAAGATGCCCAGTATTTGTCTCTGTGCAAACTGAACATAATGTGCAGATTTATCATAGCACGTTATTATTGAGCAGATCTTGAGCTAAGTGGTAAATTTCAACCATCTCGGAGGTCTAAGTTTCCATAGAAACACACTAGACTTTATATTGATGTAGCGAGTTTATCAAATGCTAGAGAAGGAAAAAAATGCATTTGGCAGCCAGTCATTGAGGACAGAAATAGCTATACTGACATGCTTGTTGCCTCCCTTTGCACACCCATAATCCTTAATGCTTGCAGATATTTCCATAAACGTTTGAACATCCAAAACCATATCTTGTACGATTCATATCACACGTCACCTCTCATTCAGGCAGCATTAAGTGTCAGAGCTTTGAACAGAGGCACGGGTCTTAATCTGTTTAAATGTGCTTCCTTCTCGGCGCTAACACCACTGACTTTTGCTTTTTTATACACCTGCCCAGAGGCGAGTTCTAGTAAGGAGAGGCGTCAAATTGGAAGACCTCCATCGTCCTGGCAGCTGAACACAGTGGAAGTCTTGGATCTGTTCAGGGGATTGGACCAGCTGAGCTCTGCCATGAAGACAAGTGGCTGGCGCTGTTGAATGGGAGAAAGAGTGTGGAGGGATGGAGGGAGAGGGGGTAACGTAGAGGAGGGAGGGAGGGATGGAGGGAGGGAGAGGTAATCACATCAGGGGATTAGTGGCTGTTATTAATGGAGGATAAGGCTCTTTGCTGTCACTCTCTCTCACACATGCAAACACACATGCACACACAGCTGCACGTATACACCTCTATCTATCTATCTATCTATCTATCTATCTATCTATCTATCTATCTATCTATCTCCTTGTCTGTCACAGTAATTCAATTACACAGCTGCCTCTCCTCTCCTCGTACGACCCCTGGCCTACGGCAATGCGTTATGATTTTGGTTTGTAATATTCTCGCTACCTACTTCATGAGGGAGACAAATGATTTGCTCCTGTGTGCAAATCTGTGTGTGTGTGTGTGCGTGCTGGCATGCCACCCCTTGAAAGATGGCCATTCAGTGGTGAACAAACAAGACATTTGTCTAAAGTCTTGCATCACCTCGGGGAAGACTCTGTGGAAATGTGCTTTGCCAGGTTATCTTTCGCTGTTATTTTCAGTCTCCCTGTGACTCACAGGATCCAAACTTCACGGCGGGATTTGCGGAAGAAAAAAAAAAAAAGGAATCTTTTCGACACCTGTCTGTCATTTGTGCCACATACGCTGAAACATAATTTGACACTCTGTCGAGCCTGTTTCTTCACTCCAATGCCTACACACATGAATTAACAATGTACACATACATACACACATGGCACTCTGACAATGCCGGTGTGTGAAAGGAGATCACAGGCTAGTGGTGTGGACTTTTTAAGCTTGCATAAAGCCAAACACACACGCATAACACACATGCATAGGCAGATGACAGTCACAATGGCCTCTCAGTGAGAAGATGTATGTGCCCGGGCTAAAGAGGCACATTTGCAGGCTCTTTCATCAGTGAGAATTCGCCTCAGCCCTAGCAGAGAGCCACAAAGACACCAGCATCCCACCGTGAGCCGCAGACACAGCTGCACCGCAGTTTCATCATCTGAATGGAGTTTCACAGCAGTGGCAAGGAAACCAAAGTCCCCGAGCCCTATCATATCACCGGAGGACCCTGGAGGTGCAGCGGCGTGTCAGAGATGCTCAGAGGCGACGCAAATAAGCAAACAGACAGAATCCACATGCAAAGCGAGGAGAAACTGGAGGGAAGGATGGAGGGAGTTGGAGGAGCAGACAGCCATTCCTTTTGGCCAAACAGAGATGCAGCGATGAAATATAGATTGAGGACTGTGGACTTGATGTTTTGTCTTTGCTTCCTTTTTTTTTTTTAAACCTTATGAAGCAGAGCAACTTAACTTGTGCCTGAAACTTCTTCACAGGTGTTGAATTAAGATTTAGTGACTTAAATAAATTGGCACTTTGTTGCACTTTTCTCCAAATAAGTAAACAATGCTAAAAGTGCAACTGTCTGCATGCTTTTACATGGTTGTGTTTTTTAAGTTGGTCCCCATGAACAGAGGGAACTGAGGGCCCTGTGGGGATACACACACACACACACACACACACACACACGCCAATCTCTCTGTCTGTCAGCTCTGTGCTCATAATCACATCCTATCCCCTCGTGTTCCCATACACACAACCCCCCTGCCTCGCTTCACTGTAGAGGGAGAGAAATGAGAGATCCCTCCAAACGCTCTCTAAGATTAAGGCTTTGTGTTTTACATGTGTTATCGTTGCTTCCCTTCGTTATCCCCCCGCTTTTGTCTCAGCCTCCTCCTCTAATTAGAATCTTGTCCCTTTCATTCCTCCGTGCGCCTTTCTTACACCTGTGAGAGCGAGGAGAAGAAGAGCAAGGAGAGGGAAGAAGAGGAGAAGAAGAATAAGGAAGGAGCGGGTAGGGGAAAGATGAAAAGCGCGCCACACGGAGCGAGTGGCGGAGCGTTGTGGAATGCGGCGTCTGAGGGGAGGATGAAGGCGCTTGTCACGTCTCATCACACAAACGCACACACACACACACACACACACACACACACACACACACACTTCGACACACATACACACACACACAACCTGGCTGTGGTGCAGCAGAGACACACAGTCCCGCTGAGCCGAGCTTTGAAAAGAAGAAAGTGCAAAGGGAATGAAAAAGAAGAGAGAAGAACAAGCAAGAAGAAGCCACCATGTTGGATGTTTCATTTTGACCCATATTTGTCCTGACGCATAAATCAAACAGGCGCTGAGGAGCCCAGCGCATCTGTCACGACAGGGCGTTGGAGAAAATATCTAAGCAGATCCACCCGAAAGCACACACCGCTGGTGGCAAGAACCGCAATTAGGAACTGCAAATAATAAGAACAATAGAATATATACAATGTTAAGGCAAGTAAGCCTGGATGCCACAGTTTTGTTTTTTATCCTAAGAAATGTGAACTGCTCTAACAAGCATAAAATCATTGCTCTCTTCCCTGCTCTGCTCCACCCCAACCCCCTCCTTCCCTGCAGCCAAGTTCAGCGCTGTCTGTCCCCTGGCCCACAGTGTGGCCTCCTTGGCTGTTTATGTGCGAGGTGAGGGCAGGCTGGCACTGCGCCTCTGTGTGCGGTCAGGCCGTGTTTACATCTGTCTGGCCCTGGAGCCTGGAACCTGGAGCTGTGCGCCGGTGCACCCTGGACATCACCCAGAGGACTGTTGCAGGACCCGGGGACCGACTCTCGCTCTGGCTCAGACTGTGCAGCCCTGCCTGATGAATGGCCTACAGTCTCACAGAGCAACGCATGTCCCTTTGCATAACTGACCCCTTTTTCCTGCATTGCTCTTAAATCTTCTACTTGTCGTCTACTGCCTCCAACTATCACTGCGCTCCACACTCTCCCCAGACTTCCCAGTGTCTTCACATAAGGAGATTTTGCCTGCATGTTAAGAAAACTACAGACCCCCTTTCTCTGATTGAATGTCTATATGTTAGTACTTAGGATTTGTGTGTCTGAGATATGTTTAACATGCACTAATCCGCCAGAAGCAGCAAAGAAGGGAGAGAATTGAATAGCTCTGGTTGCGGTACATGACAAACAGTGTGATCTGCCTTTTGTTTTTGATAGCTGATGAATATGCATGTGGCCCCGGGAGTGACGGAGTTTGGGGTGGGGTGGGGGCTCAGAGGAGCATGTTAAACAATGGAATTACATCTCTGACATGCATCCACCGCAAGGCTGGGATTAAACGCAGCGCAGAGGAAAAAACAGAAAAGAAGGAAGAAGGGAAAGAAGGGGGGAAAGGATAGAGATGGAGAGTGAAGCGATAAAGAACGGATCCGCCGCTTATCTATTGAAGAAATGGGGGCCTCGGGGAGAAGAGGGGAGGAAGGAGATGAGGAGGGAGGTAATGGTGGCGAGGAGAAGGGAGAGACGCGGGGAGGGGATGGATGAGGGGGGAGCGGGTCGTCAATCCGATGTATTTAATTTCTTTTGCTGTTAGTGAATCATCAAGGGGATGATCCAACAGCGGATCAAAAGAACGAGCAGGGGAACGGGAGGGGGGAAGCAGATTAATGCAACAGAACAAAGGAGCAGTCTCTCCAAGATGATCACAACTCCTCTTCCTCCATCATCCACTTACTCTCCCTCCTTCCCTGCCCGCTCTTATCTCTCTATCTTCTCCTGCTCTTCTTCACACACAACTTTCACAAATGGTGCGAAGCCATGAGCAAGACATTGACAGGCACTGACAGGGATTTATCATGCAGCGGGAACGGATATTCTGGCCCTCTTAACAACTCCAAAATGTTCTTGAATGACAAATTCTGGTAGCATCTGTTTCATCTTTATTTGCTTCATCTGTGTCCTGTCATGCATTGTGAGCAGCTTCCCACGAGGCTGCAAGCAGACCACTTGTTTAGTCTGAGCTGCAACAACTTTTATGAAAAGCACCACAGATCAGAGCTGCGGATGTCCAGTCAGCGTGTCCGTTTTTATTTTGAATAACTGGGTCTGCTCAGACAATGTTCATGTTTAAAGTAAGGCCTTAATCTGGACTGTTGTATCCCAGTACAGCCATAGCATAGTTCCCCTTGAGTGGCGCTGGTTTGAGGTGGTGTCTTTAGTGTTTTCATGTAGTATTGTTGTTGGCCCAGAGCTGCTTCTTCTGTCTGTCTGCCAGTGAGAGGAGAGCATTATGGGTCATATCTCAGAGGTTACAGCTCTGACTACAACACAGTGGTGAAAGTATTCAGCTCAGGAGGGATTGGGATCGCAATACAGTGTGTGTGTGTGTGTGTGTGTGTGTGTGTGTGTGTAGGAAAGGTGGGTGAGGGGTTTGCCAGGTCAGGCTTGAAAGGCGCTCTACAAGACAAACGGGCAGCCAAGATGGTTTGACCGTGTCCAGTTAAAACAAATATAAGAGGCCTCGGTGATGCTGTTATAATCCCATTTTACATTTCACTGCCCCTCCCCCCCTTTTCTCCCCTCCTCCCCTTCCCTTCCAACACTCTCTCTTTTTCCCTCTCACTTTCTCTCCCTCTCTCTGTCACCTTTTCTGTCACTCTGCCCAAAACCGCTGCAACTCCCACACAGTTCACCGTGAAGCCTCCTCATACCTGCCTGTCTTCTCCAGATGGCAGATTGAGACGTGCATGTATGAGTGTTTGTGCAAATGTGTGTGTGCGTCTGTGCATGCACGCATGGGCTGTTAAGTCTGGTTTTATTCCCTGCTGGAGTCCCCCTCCCCTGGCTTTCCCCTCACCCTGTTAAACTAGAATGAACTGAAGTCTGAAAAGTCAAGCGATGTCCAGCCAAGCTCACGGATGGTTGACGGTCAATATTGACCCTGGGCTCCATGTCTCTCTGTGGAAACGAGGAATAAACCCCAACCCTCCCCCTCCGTGTCACCTTGACTCGCTCACACACAGATAGGACCAAGTTGCCGGCAGAGGCTTGACCCAACCGCTGACCCTGGTCTGGGTATTTTCTCATCCTCCTGCTGGTTAAGAACAGGCTAGGAGAGGGTGTGAATCTGTTCTCAGTTCTGCGAGCCAGCAGTGAGTGATGGATGGGAGTGAGATATTGTCACTGATGCTTAAGTTTGAAGGTGCATCGTTATCTCCTCTTTGCCAAACGGCTACTACAAAGCCAATCCACATGCTCGTGTAGTGTATTAAAGCTCCGCTTCAGTTCTGAGAGTTTGCGTGTCTGGAAAGAGACAGAGGGAAAGTAAAAAGTACCGTAGCCTACGTGCAGTGATGTATCAGTGTGCCGCTGTGTACTTGCCTTTGTGTGTTTGTCAGCACAAACACCTAACATTGAAGGAGACAGGCTGCCTCCTGACAGTTATTTGCTAGTTTTGGTCTCTCTGTGCTCTGTCTAACTTTCTGTCTCTCTTCCTCTCCCCAAATTACCCCTGGAGGACTGAGCGAGGGTAAACACAACCGCTGAGAAAAGGCTCACGACACACCGCTTGTTATTGTGAGTAGCTTCCCTCTTTGTCTCTCTCTCCTCTGTTTATCTGTGGCTCGTATGATTCCCTATTTGTCAGCCATCTGGGTTCTATAGAGACTGCGTGTATGCTTTTCATGCATTTGCCGCACAAAGCCGAGTAAGCATTGTGCAGCAGTATTACATCCCAGAGACACGCAAGACGCACAAGGTTTAAATCCAGGGAAGCGTTTGTTACAGCTGGGTCAGCTGCTCTGTCAGTGCATTACAGAGAAAATTACACCATTGCAAGAATGAAAGCGCTGGTCCTCAGAGGGCTCGGGAAGGGGCGACTGCGCGTGTGAGCGTAGGAGTTTGATATTACATGAAATCATTTCAAGTTCCATCAATTATCCAGCTCATTGGCCGAGGTGAGATGCCACCAGCTTGAGCATCGAGGTTTTAGCCTCGCTGAGGAGAGTGAACTGATACTAAGTGATTTATTCATGACACCTCATCTCCATCTCTTTCACTCCCCTCTGAGTAAGAGCTGCCTTTGGGATAACGAATTCCTGCTTTGCCTGATTATGAAGAACCCCACTGCTCCCAAACACATCCCTCATAGATAGATAGATAGATAGATAGATAGATAGAACATCTGAGGTTGCTACAGCCAAGCATATGTCAGGCATGCATGATCACACACATACACCATAATCACAGATGTCCTTGGTTTTCATCAAAGCCCCTAATTTTCCCTGTTCACATCTTATAACCCCACCCCCATCTCAGTCTCTCAAAGCGCACCTGCACTCAATATGAGCCCCCTGCCCTCCCAACCACATCATACACACACACATTTCGCAGGACCTGCTCGTGTGTTCCTAAGCAGCCTCTCAGCCTCGTCACCACTCTGTCATATGTCCACCAACAGCCATCACACATGAGTGACCCCTCCTACACCCACCTTGTTCTCTTTCATTCAACCTGGAGTTTCATTACAACAGGATATCCTGAACATTTTACATTTCCTTCAGTTGTGCAGCAGATGTGCCTGACTGGCACACAGCGAAGGAGAGGCAGAGCTGGGAATGCTCGCAGTCAACCAACCAATGAAAGATTCGCCAGCTACCAGTTCACATCCATGTGTTTCCTCTTTTCTCTTCATGTTAACTCACATGTCTGTTCACTTCCGCTCTGCCGCATCCCCAAGGTGACGGCTGGCTTGGGCTACCGCGGCTCATGCCTAAAGGCGAATGGGTGAATGGACCCGCTGTCCTTTGTGGCCAGAGGCCGTCCCTCCCCATTGATTCCTACCAAACCTCAACGGCATGTTTCTTTGATGAGTTCTGTCCAGATGAGTTAGCTTGAGTTACTCTCTATCTCGATGAAAGTTAAACCCAAAGCTTGGAAACACTCTTGTGATAACCACTGAACATACCTTTTGGTGTCAACATCTGCTGAAAGCCAAGTTCTTCCTTGACTTATTGTGGAATCTTAGAAATCCCAAATAAATTTAAATAGAAACCAATCTGACAACACACACACACACACACACAAACATGCACACACAATCCCATTCCCCTTGCACTCTACTTAAAATATCATTTGTTTACACCCCCCACCAAAAAGTCCCAATGTACTGGAATGCGCAGGGAAAAGCACTCTGAAGCCCCAGTGTGTTTGCAACCCTATAAATAAAGGTGGCGGTGGGGAGTGTGGTTGACCATAATTACACAGGCCCTGTTAAAGTCGAGGCGCGCTCTCTGTCTGTCTGTCTGCTGGTCCTCTCAACAGTCATGGCCACTCCCATCCGCATACAAACACACGCGTGCACGGCCACGCGCTTACACTCACATTCAGACAGAAACCCCATCAGACTGGATGTGGGTCACAAGTTTTGTTTTTCTACATCTGTCTGGACTTTTAAAACATTGTGACTGCTGACAGTCTATTACATAATTTAAGAATTTAAACAAACATTTTTTTTTCAGCTCCATTTTTTTTCTTTTGTGCAGCCTGAAAGACGCACTTCTGACTTGTGTGTGTCATATTTCTTTTTCTTCTGTTGCGTGTGTCTGTGATTAATTAGAAAACATTAAGATATTGATTTAGCTTGTAAGCTGTGGTTGGAGAAATTGAGTTTTTATGACTTGAGTGGACATGTTGGCTCAGCTGTTTGATGACTGTTGAGTTTCCAAAACCTTGTAATTGAACTACATCCCAACCCCCCCACCCCCAACCCCCGACACAAAAGCCGCACTCAGTCAGACCTGATTAGAGTGGCAAGACTCTCTGTTTTTAGTCCTTTTTGCTATGTGTATTTTCATCTCCGTGGCGCGCATGTTCACATGCTAAATCTCCATCTGGCCGCTGTGAAATGAAGTTCACAGCATTGGAGTTGAGATGTAAACACACATTCACACAGTGTTCTCTTTCTCGCTAAGCTGCAGAGACAGACATTTACCAAACTGTGCTGTATGTCGCATATCTGTACCAGCCAAGATTGGTTTAATGGTGTGTGTGTGTGTGTGTGTGTGTGTGTGTGTGTGTGAGAATGTGTGTAAGTGCACACGGGCAGGAACGTGTTCGTACATCAGCCAAGATTTTCTTTCTTACACATGGAGCAGAGCTGCTTTAAACAGCCAGAATAACGCTGCAATTTCTATACTCTCAGCCGCATGGTACAATTTGTTCCAAAGCACTTGCCTTGCTGTACAAATCACAGCCAGGCAGCCAACTATAGCTAGCTCAGTCTATTACCATCAACAGGCCAACTGCCAAGAGAAGAAACACATCCAACAGTTTTAATACCTTGTTTTCACACAAGCAGTTTTTCACTCCAGCTTATAAAAGCCAAATGACAATAACAATAGCATGTACAAGAAAACCAGCCTTTTTTCTGGTGTAAACTAAAGTCTTCTTAAAGCTGGTGTTATTGCAGCAGGCCAATGGTCCCTGTTCCCCCACCCTCTTTGTCCTCTTGTGGTTTGGCACAGGAAGCATGTGGTCTGGGCAGGGTAAGACTGGGTAGATACAGCGTGGTCAGGGTTAGATGTTTTAATGTCATTTGTCTGCTCTGTGCAATATGAATACAATGCGTGGTCCAGTTTTGGTATTGTGCGAAGAATGACACACATTCCTAGTGACACATTTGCCTTTGTTTTGAGATTCTTGCACACTGAATGTTCGAGAGTTGGATGATTTCCCCCCAACGGTGGGCAAGGATGGAAATTTCTGAAAAGCGTCAGGTTAGTGTGATTACTCTCCCCTCATCTCTCAGGTCCATTTATCTCTGAGGTACTCTGGAGCAGAACGGCAGTAATGTATTTTAATGCACCGCTACATGATAAAAGTTGACCGGCTGCAGCTACATGTGCCACACTTCAGTATTCATCCCCCCACATTTCGAAGTCTTCCTATGCACCACTGGGCCTCGTAGCATTAAACATTCAGGAGAAACAAATGAAAGGCTCTCTTAAAAGCTCTAACCAATAGGCTTTTACAAGCCTACCAGGCTGCATTCGAATAAAAAACCAAGACTAAAGTGGTCTAGACAGCAGGAAATCCAACTTTGAAAGAATACAACAACTGAAGTTAAATGTTTTCCCCTTTGGTGGTGGTGAATGCATTGTAGTGTACCATATATATACTCATTTGGTTTATTGCTTGCAGAAATTGAATTGGTGCCACAGAGATGCAATATTCAGATCTTAAGGGGGCTGGTGGAGAGTGACTGGTCGGCCATAAAGACAGATGATAGAAGGATGGAGAGTTTGTGGAGCTTTTGATGAACGGTAATGTATCATCACATACTTTAACTGTCTGCAACACTCAGGATCAACTCCAGTTATCCCAAACAGGGGCAATGACAAATTTCACCGGGGAAATGTGGGGAAAATATGAAATTCCTCACTGGTTTCGGTTCAGAAATGACATTAGTGCTGGACAGTAAATCAACAGCATCCAGAGGTGTCTCTCCATCTGTCTATGTGCTTGTCTGTCTGTCTGTTTCCGCCTGGTGTCCTCTAGGTGTCACTAGAGATGTTCATGGACCAGACAAGGCTGACTTATCTTGTGAGAGAGTGTGCTCAAAGTGTGCGTCCACGCAGTGTGTGTGCGTGTGCGTGCGTGAAAAGTGAAGCTGCGGCTTCTCCTGAGCCCTGACAGCCTCAATCCAGTTGCCGTGGTGATATCCTCTCCCAGGTGCATCAGTCACATTCACACAAACACACACACTTCTTCTCACTCTGTCTCTCTCCTCCTCTCAGACACACAAAGGGACACACACCTCTGTCTCTCCGGAGTCGGCTTCACTTCCTCACATGCCTCGACACCCACAACTGGCTGTTTGTGCCCTTCCCTCCAGAAGCTTAGACAACCATCATTAACACCAGTGTCCCTGTGCTGTGGTAGTGTTAGCTCCTCTGTGTCACTCTCTCTCCCTGCGCTGTACACCGTGCACCCTGCTTTTCCGCAGGTGTCCAACCCATCCCACCCCCCACCCCCCACCCACCGCGCACTCGCTAATGAGAGTGAAAATGAGAACAATGGGGAGAGGAGCGCGGGGCCCGCCAGCTCATCTGGGCTCCGTTGATCTTGTTAATTGCGTCCGTGGACGCGCTCCGCTCCCTTTGAAGTGTGTCTGAAGAGCCCGCTTCAGAGACTGGCAATTACTGCACATCATGTAATTGCTGCAAGACAGGCAGCCATATGAGAGAACTCATGTTACTGTATGTGTGCGTCGGGGTGTGTGAGTACATGTCGACAATGTGTGCGTGCGAGAAAGACAGAAGGAGTCTGATGATGGTGATGCCTTCCAAGGTGTTGTAACAGCATGTCAAGTAACGTCCTGTCAAACCACAACACCTTCAGAACAAAATCTTAACAGCTTTGATGCTCCTGACAGCTGCATTTTGTAAAATGCCTATTTACCACTTTGTTAAAATCAATTTGCACAGATCAAAAGGAAATTTCCTCCTTTGGAATTCAATTAATCTGTTTATTTTCGCAAAGTACCATTGCTGTGGTTTTAAGAGGAGGCGTCCATGGCCTGTTTACATCCTCCACTTCTGCTTATAAATGTTTCGAGGTCGGTGGAGCTTTGTGATTCTTTGTGGCGGGAGTCTTGTGTCTCTTCAAAGGCCACGTAAAGTCCCTTTTTATGGGTTTCATCCCTGGCCTTTGTAGACTGAGTTTGCTGTAGTTTCCTTTTAGCGTGTCACGTGTTTCCACAAACTATCCAGGCAAGGTACAGGCTGCATGCTTTTCAGCACTGCTGAGATGCTTTTACAAGGCATCGCTTGGCAAGGAAGGAGAGTGTGAGAGGAAGTCACGTAATAGCTGCGATCAGGATCTCAGCCCTAAAAGCAGGCCCACTCTGTATAGTAGGGAAGTGTCTGAATGCTTAACGATAAACTGCCTTATATTATTAAGATGCCACTAGAAGTATTGTGCATGGGCACGCAGCACAGTGAACTAGTGAAAGAGAAGTGGATGAATTGCCTTACCCCTCTGTCACAATCAAATCATGGCCAAATAACATGCTTTCCTCTGTCATCACAGGCTTTCCTTTTCCTGCACTTGCACTTATCTGACGCATGTCTGTATTCTAGATAGTCCTTGTACCTCAGATAACACAGCTGAATGAGTGGACGATGCATCTGCAAAATGACAAGTGTAACAGGTATAGTTCTATCTATCTATCTATCTATCTATCTATCTGTTCCTTTCAACCACTGATTCAATACTCTTGAAGTAATGCATTTCAGAAGAAAAAGAGCCCACTGTTCTGTACAAAAGACCCAGCTGATATACACTGCCAACCTGCTCTGAGCTGCAAAGCCTCTCGCTCGCCCCCCCCCTTTGCCATAAATCAGATAATGTAACAGTAGCACGCCGCTGTGCTTTATGAGAGATCCAGATACAGCGAGGCAACCCTGTGCTCCCACTCCCACGTCTGAATACAATTGAAAGTGGTACAGATGAAATGTACCACTCGGGGCTAACTACAGCTGTAAGATAAATACTGTGCCACATACTGCTGTGGTGGCAGACAGGGATTTGTCTCTGTCTGATAGACCACACTATCAAAGACACACACACACACACACACACACACACACACACACACACACACACACACATAGTGGCATGTCTGTGTGTGTGGACCATCATGTACAGGCATGTAATGGAAGTTGTAACTGACTGAGGAACTGATCGAGCACCTAGTTGTTCCTACTGTAAAATATTTGCAAATGTTGTTTTCCTCCCTTGTGGCAATAAAACAATTTCAGCATGTTACTGTAGTTCAGTGCTCCGCCATTCACCTGTTATCTACAATCAGATAAATGAGATATTTACAATGTACGTGGACATAGAAAGAAATCTGGCATGTAATCAAGTAAGCAAGAGTATACAGCCGTGCTAGCAGCTCTGTTCGGCTGTACTTGGGCACAATAGTGTGTTGAGCTAAATGCTAAGCATGGTGGCCGAATGAAAAATAAAGGGATGACCAAAGACATGAATGTCTGTACCACATGACATCTTAATTCATTTAAAGTTGGAGACACACTGTATGATTTGAGCACGTTTTAGAAGTTTTTTGTTGTTAAGTTTAATTCCAACTCCTACTGAACAATAGATGATAAAATGGCCCATCAGTTTGAAAGCTCAGCCACAGGTAGAAGTTTGTTTGCTACAGGCAGCACTGTTCACAATAAGGTAGAGACAGAGGTCTCAAAAAAAGCTTAGAAGTCAATTTCTGCAAAAACAAGTCAGTCCAAGTTTTGATTTCCTCTCTTGCTCTCTCAAACACACACACACACAGGTTAGCAAGTTAGCAGCTCCAGCATACTAGCAGGGTATAGCCTACACTGTACGATTGATTGAGCAAGAAAAAAGGCACTTACCTTGGGGAAATCGACTCTTGGCTCTGCTCCAACTGACCAAAATTTCTGTGTCAGAATTTCATTCGAACATCTGACTGGTTGGGAGCTGTTGGCCAGGCCATGATCAGTGCTCGCTCCCCCCTGAACACTGCAAACGATTCAGCCCAACTCTAAAATGAGTTGTACGGCTCAAAAAAATTGATCAGGAATGGGCTCAAACCATACTGTGTATGTTCGGCTTAATAGATATTTCAATCTGGATCAAAGTATTGGACCTATCGACTGTCAGACTGATATTGCCACCCATAGAGCCATGCCGCTAGCATGGCTAAAAAGTCTGTTTTATCCAGCAATGTTTCGCAATCTATGAGCAGAACCTGCTGGTGCCAGCCTGGTAGTGACATCCGCTCTAAATTAGGAAAGAAGACAGTGGACCTGGCCAATTATCAATAATATGAGCACCTGGGTGTCAGAATTGGTTAAGAAATTTCACATACACGGTCCTCTAACTGTACTATTTTTTCTGTCTATGAAAAAAAAAGACAAGGCTTGAATTTTGGCTCTAAACAATGAATATATGTCATTAAATATATCTGTCTTTTTCCAAGGCAATCAAAGTACAGTGTAACCCTCACAGGGACTTCAGAGGTGTGTCTCAAAACAAGGTTTGCCAGACAGCTGTACAGGTGGGCGGCAGCCAAAACAAGTGCCTCCTTATATTATGGTTAAGTTATAGACAGTTTGCATACATGTCCCACCCTGAGGTGGTGTTAGGATACATTTACTAGTCTGTAAAACAGGCCGACAGATGACTGGAAAGAGCAGGATGAGGTTAACTGCTCCATCAACACAACAGGCCCTCCCGAGAAATACAAACTTTATGCATTGAATACAATATACTGTATATGCGTTAAATATTTTGGCTGTGTTGCAACATACTGCATTATTCTGCAAGTGGATGGACCGGCATTAAATAATAAACACACATATACGTGCGCGCACGCACACACACACACACACACACACACACACACACACACACACACACACACACCTAGCAAGAGGGCAAGGAAAAAAAGGATTGCACTGAGGCAGCTTGCCGAAAGGCAGCCTGCCAAAAGAGTGGGAGAGAGAGAGACAGAGAGACAGAGAGAAAGAGAGAGAACAAGGGGGGAGAAAGAGAGGGAGAGAGGGCAGGAAAGTCCTTACATAGCCCACAGGAAGAGCTGTGTCAGGGCAGGAAGTTCCTTGTTTGGGCATGGAGGTTTCCTGGCTGCCTAGAAGACTGACATTTCCTCTACTGGTTGGCTTCTGGAGAGGGGATCACATGAAGGCTTGATGGAGGCTGCAGAGGTGGTGGTGGGCCGCCGGTCGGGCTGGGCTGGGCCCGCTCTCTGGTTTCAGCTCCAGCGCTCCCTCCCCCTGTTTCTGCTTTGCTCTCTGTACAGCCTGCAGCTAGTGGCTTATTGCTGTAGCAGACACTTCACAGGCCGGCATTTATTCTCTGCACCAGTGACATGCAGTACGCTACTGTGGAGTCTGTAATGTAACATGTGAAATCCATCTGTATTACTATGTATAACTATGACAGTTGTGACAACAAGTTTGCATTTACTGCGACTTTAATGTGTTTTCAAGATTTAGTCTGTTTAGGCCAATGAAGACGTTTCAGCCACAGCAGCGGTGTGGCTCCAAAGTTGGTGCACTGGTTCCATCTCTTTGGTCCCGACTGAAATATCTCAACAAATATCAGATGGATTACCTCGAAATTTGTCACAGATATTCATGGTTCCCAGTGGTTGAATGCCAATGACTTTGGTGATCCTCTGACTTTTCCTTTTGCGCTGCAGTGATGTCAAATTTTCCGTCATCCATACTTTGGTTTATGACCAAATAGAGTGATGCACGGATGATGTTTATCCGTAGGCTAGATGAAGTTAACACTTTCCTGGTTCCCTCGACAAAAAGGCCAATGGGATTTTTCCTTGGGATTTTGGATTATTGCAGAAAATAACCTCTGTGTCAAACAACAGTTTATGGTTCAGCAAGATAATCTTCACCAATGAGTTTTTGAAGCATAAATGCTATTAGCATTAGGACCACAACAAAGCTTTAGTGCAGTGTTTAGCGTGATGCTGTTCTGTAAAGTCTCACTTAACCTCTTGTTAGCAACTACCTTTTTTAAGACACTTAAAAGCTATAAAATTCACAAGTGGAGTATTTACTGGCATATTTTATGTTGTTGAATACATCATGAAACTCAATCACAGACCTATTTCAGGCATCTAACACAAAAACTTATTCAAACGAACCCAAACACTTGAAGACGAGGGAATCGAAGTGCTTAAATGCTCATTTCCGTGTTTTAGGAATCATTCCTGCAGCACTCTATAGGCCAGTGGTTCCCAACTGGTGGGTCCTGGTCCAAAAGTGGGTCATAAGTCCATTCTGAATGGACCACAAGTGACTCAGAAATGTGTCATGATTGTAAAAAACACTTTATTTTTTAAGTACAGTTAATTTGTGGCACAGAGGTTTTATGTTGAAGTGCTGTTATTTGCTTTAGAGTGAGTGAATAACAGACAGCTACATAAACAGACACAGTAAACTCACTCCAAGACATGGCCAAATGCAAGTATGACATTGAATTTATTAAACTGTGTGGACCTTGAACTAATGACTGAGAACAAGTCTGGACCCTGTGGCTGGACCAGTTGGGAATCGCTGCTATAGGCTAACGGCTAAACTAATAACCTTCCCATCAGTTTAAGCTGTATCTTGTGTATAGTGCTAATTTGCAAAATTTAGCATGCTAACATGCTAAAATAAAAATGTAAAAAATGGTAAACAGCATACCCCCTTAACATCAGTATGTTAGCCCTCTACTGTTAGCATGCTTACATTAGCATTTAGCTCAAAACATCATTATCCCTTAGTAGCAGTAGCCTCCAGCCTGACAGAGCTGCTAGCATGTCTGTGGACTGTTTGTCTCACTCAGCACTGAGTTGATCAGTTTTCCTTTAGCCAAACAAAATGCTTAACATTTTGTCTGCAACAGCTGTGGTTCCCAAAGACATACCTTTGCAAGGGTTAGCAGTGACATCAGCGTTTCCACGCAGGAAGAGATGGCCACACTGAGCCAGAAAGTGGCCTACTACACAATACAAGAGTCAACACCCTATATTAGCTTTCCTGCTTAAGTCTCCATTTTACCTAACTCACAAAACATTCTTCATCTTCACCTTAGCTTATGGAACGAACCACAAAAGAACCATTCAAACTACTGACTGCAAAAAATGCCTAGATAGCTAATTTGCTGCTGAGCTGTGGCACATTAAACAGCACGTAAACTTACCTGCAAATGTCATTCCGGTCTCGTTAGATGCTGGTGTGGTCCTCACGAGTGTTAATTTCGTTAGCGAAAAATATGGCTAAATATGTTTATCAATGACCTTTTTTCTCACGACTAAGACGAAACAATGACGAAATGGCAAGGTAACATTAAAACTATCATTGGTAACTTTTATGAATGAGACAGATAGTTTGTAAAAAGAAATCGTGTCCATCCTTCTCCTGTTGCCTCTATTGGCATTAGTCGAAATCTACCAAAAAACACAAAAAACCAAACAAACAGTAAAAGCAATAAGCCAGAGAGCTCATGAACTGCGAGCAAACGGTCAAACTAGGCAGCACTGATCAAATTCAGATTGTGTAGCTGCATCACCTGTTTTTCACCTCAAATGAGAAATTTTGTGACACAACCACCATTTTGGGACAAATCATGTCCTACCAATAAATAAATGAATAAAAAATTAACAAACCTTAAAATTGTAACTAATCAATAGAGATTACAGATGTGTCATCATCAATGACGTATTCCCCGCAGTGAACGCAAAGCATCCTGGGAACTCACGTAACACACAAAGAGCAGAGGCGCCAGCTAGACTTTGTATTTGTAAAATGTCTGCATCTGGTGTGACATGCACTCACACTTAAAATCATATAATTATAAATGTATAAGCGCTCGAAGTTTGGCAACAGGTTAACATCCATTGAACACTCTGAATGCTCATATGGATCCAGACCTTCAACTCCTTTTATTTTTTTCATCATATCTTGCCTTTGCCTTCCCGTTGAGCTTTTCACGGAACGGACCAACTCCATTTTCTTTAGCCCGGTCCATTCAATGTTGTTGGTCTGCCCTTTGACTCCTTTTTCATTGTCCACATTCACCGTAACAGTTAGCGCTAGCTGGCAGGATATGAAGCTAGCCCATGTTGTTTTGCCTAGAGTTCCCATAATGCTTTGCGTGTTGATGACAGAGGGTCTGTCCCAAGTCCATTAATTTTATAGTTCTACTGCTAGCTCCTCGCATTTTTTCTTAGGTGGGAGGGGCTAAACAGCTAGCAAAGTCGGCTAGGTAAGATAACTAGCAGTAATTTAAGAGACTTGGGAAGGAACCAGAGTCTTCTGTGTAGGTCACATGCTCAAGCAATCTCTATATGCAAATTCCATTTTGTATATGTAATAATTATGATTTATAGAATATTTTGATCTACTTTCATTTTTTTGTTTACTTCTTAACGGTGCCAGAAAACACTCACGTCCCAGACAAGAATTCATAACTTCAATCAACTTAAAAAAAATGTGTTAAAATCTTTCAAAATGTAAAACTAACAGTACGTACCGATAACATTGGTGTAAAAATGTACTGTTATCGGCATCTTTGTTTTAAAATATGTTTGTTTGTTTGTTTTTTTAAAATGATGGCCCTTTAAAGATGTGTCCCAACTTTTTCCAACTCCATCAGATTTCTACAAAAACCTTTAATCGGGCATTAAAGGGTTAACTATATCACAAGGTCTCCCGTCTCACTTCCTGGTTTCCAAAAAAGTTGGAATGCTGCTTCAGTTCTGGTAAGCTTTCTATTCTATGAGAAATTTCTTTAATAATATCAGATGTGTCTCAACTGTAACCTGTCAACCATGTAGCCCTACTAAAGTTATGGTTTAACCCGCGTGTGACCCCTGGACATTTTTGTCCATTTCCAAAATTCAAAACTCCCTCACAGAGAGATTAAAGGTCACAGGGGGGTGATTTTTTGCATGGGGGTGTCATTCTGGGTTAAATTTGAAAATCCCAACTTTCAGCGTGAAAATCCATTATTTGAGCCTGCAATGCATTTTTATCCCGGCAACAATACAAATGGCTAAATGACAGGTGGACATTTTTGTCCACTTGAAGGGTTATGGATGGGATAAAAATGCATTACAGGGTCAAATAATGGATTTTCATGCTGAAAGTTGGGATTTTCAGATTTAACCCAAAATGATCCCCCCTTGACAAAAATCACCCCCCTGTGACCTTTTCTAGGACACTACAAAAGTTTCTAGAAAATGGACATTTTTGTCCACTTGAAGGGTCATGGATGTAACTTTTTTGAAGGGGAACACAAGGGTTAAAATGAATATTTTGATTTGCATTAAAAGAATTCTTAGCAACTTTCAAAAAACAAAATGGCTACTCACTACGACGGCTGTGAAATTAATAAATATATAACTTTGTATTTGAAAGACGTCACTTCCATCAGAACTTACCTCTGACGTCCGTCATCAGATCAGATCACTGAGAGGTTGGCCCATTACAAGGTTTACGAGTCAACTCTTTGATCTTTTAAAATATATTTCCCAGCCTAACTGAAGAGTAAAAATCAAATAAGGTTTTGTCCCAGTTTGTTAGAATGAGTGATACAGTTTTTTGTCAGTGCAGCAGTACCATTTGCTGTGCTTCATGCACCATATCAAGGCTACACCTGCAGCACACAATGAGCACAGGCAGAGTAACTGATGATTGATGAGTAATCTAATGACTAAAAAAATTAAAATGTCCACAGTTTTTGATCACTAAATAATTAAGGTTGTTCTAGGACTAAACTGCCCAGACTTTTAGTCGACTAAGGCCTTGTTACACGGACACCAATGCAAATAAAAACAGATTTTTATTTATCCTGTATAAAAAAATTCTGGGTTTACAAGATCAGTTGTGAAAACGCAAAAAAGGCAGCTTTTTGCTGCAGTTAGCATGCCAGGCCAGTAGGTGGCGATACGCCATATGTCAAACACTATAGAAGAATGTTCTGGGCATGCACAGTGATTTGTTTTCCTCTTGGCGGTAGTGATAAAAACAATGATAAACTACATTTTAACCTTATGTAGCATAGTTAGCTGCTATGCACTCACTAATATTTGGCACAGCAGACGTCTTTGTGCGCCGATGTAGCGGTGATGTTGATGCAGCAGTGCTAAGTTCATTTGTCAGCTCGTAAGTAGTCCCAAAAGTGCTAACAAAATGTAAACAACCTGGCCTATATCCGCCATTGTTGTTGTGGTTCCTGGGCACCTAATGGGCATGCACGAATTGGGTTGCAATGTCATCGCTTTCCAAAATCTCCGTCTATCCTGTTTACACGTCTCCACAGAAACAGATATTTTTTTAAAAACTTTCACTTTGGAAGCCGTTTTATAAAAATCTTGCGCCGGTTAAGTGTAAATGATAGGTGTAAACGCAAAGATAAATACCAGTTTTCAGAAATATACAGAACCGTATAAACAGGCTCTAAAACAAAAAAAAATGCAGTTGACTAAGAAAACTAAGAAGAGCATTTGACACAGGACTGAGACTAAATAAAACAATAGCTGAGAAAATTAACACTGAGCCTCACTCTTCAATTCTCTTAGCAACACGCCGTCTGCCCATGATATATAGGTTCCACTCAAATCTACTTTGTTTCTCGTATGACACCGGCACACTGCCAGCCTGAGACTGCAAAGCTGTGAAGTAATTTTTGAATAATTAGTTAATGGAAAATGCATGCATGTTTTCCTTTAATGTGTTCAATGAAGAAAACATGACCGTGACAGAAAAAATGATTTAAATTTCCCTTTTAAGTGCTTGTTTCCGTGTTTTAAATTGAGCCCTGACATTCAAAGTGCACCCTGCTTCCATTTAATTTGCAGCAAAGTCCAGAAAGACATCTGCTTGTTGTGTTTGAGCTCTTCTCAGTTTAACTGCCTTCAGTGATGCTGGTGACCCGCTCGCTCTCTTCCTCACTTTGCCTTTTGTGTAGCGCTGGAAATGGCTGCCAAAAACTCAAACCAGACACTTTTCCGTCAATGGCTGAAACCTTGTTGTGGGCTCATGCTTCATTGCTTATTGATCGGCCATCTGTGCATTCGTGTTGACAATAAACTTCTATTGCCCCCAGACAGACAGGCAAACAGACAGACAGATAGACAGACAGACAGACGGACAGACAGATGGATAGACAGACAGACAGATGTTTCCTGGTAAACATAAATCAGTAAAGTGACAAGTTAAGTCCTGCACCTGCTTGCTCTCTCTGTCTCTCTCTCTCACAAACACACACACACACACGCACACACACACACACACAGGGGAAACGCAGCAGACTGAGGAAAAGGAATTAAAAGAGAGTAAGAGGATGGACAGTAGACAGGCAGCAGGGTGTGAAATAAAGTTCTAGACACAAACAATCACAAATTAACACACGTCCACACACACGTACACACACACACACACACACACACACACACACACACACACACACACACACACACACACACACACTCTTGTTTTTCCTACAGTCATGTCTCTCTGGATGATTACCTCATGATACACAGCAGTAGAGCAGCGGTGCGGCTTCACTGCTTCACAGCATCTTGGCATGGCTGGAGTGGTGATGGTGGTGTTTGTGGCTGCCAGGGAAAATGTGTGTGTGTGAGTGTGTGTCAGACGGCTTCAACCCCAGAAGTCATGAGCAAAGGTATAGAGGTAGAGCACTGTATAACATGCGTGGGTGTAAAGAGCTATATGAATGGTGAGAAAAGCTGTGACAAGGATGAGCAATGATTTACGGTGAAGGAATATTTCACGATCATTTGTATATCCAGTGATAATGATAATAATACATTTTATTTATAGGCACCTTTTACAAAACTCAAGGTCACCTTACAGGCGAAGATAGAGAAAATGGCAGCAGATTAAAAAGTCAACATAACAACAAATAAATATTCAGCAAAGAAAGTCTGGGGCGGGATTTGAAAGTAGAGAGAGAGTTGATGCTACGAATGTTCGGTGGGAGGGAGTTCCAGAGGCGGCAGAGTGGCTGAAGGCTCTAGACCCCATGGTGGACAGGTGGGCTGGCGGGACAGTGAGGTGGATGGAAGAGGAAGACCTGAAAGTGCAGGCGGGGGTGTGGATATGCAACAGTTTGGAGAGGTACAGAGGTTGTGGATGGCCTTGAGGGGGAGACCAAAAAGGAGTGAGTTACAGTAATCTATACGGGATGTAACCAGGGTGTGGACATGAATGACAGTACAGTACTCACCCTGTTGCACCTTGGATTCATAAAGAAAACTTTGTTTGCCACGCATGCCTCAACGGTGAACGAAGAATCCAAAAACAGCAAACATTGTCAGTGAGTTAAGTAAAGGGGGACTGTGTTTAGCAGCAGCAAAACTATATCAAAAATCTGTTTAAAGACTCTCATGCAACCCGTGCAGTATAATTCAAGCCTCACTTATCCAGTCCTGCGCTCAATACATCCCAAACACATGCATTTTAAATAAAACCATACAACTCAAAGTACTTCCGCATCCAGACAGTGTTGCCAATGTGACTTAATCAGACCATCAGGGTAATCACAGTCCACAGCCTGGGGTCTCTCACCCTCTCTCCTCACTGTGTAGTAGGTGTGGCAGAGGCAGAAGGACAGGGGACGGTCTTGCTCTCTGGATTGGTGGCATGAGATTGTGGTGCACTATAATATAAGCGCCATAGCTCTTGCGCCATTCAAATGTTTTGTTGAGAAGTTTTATGCGGCATTAATGCACGATGATGTCACCAATATGCAAATGACTACAATGATATCATCTGGCAGCTTTTAGCACTGCAACTAAGTATTGTGTGTGGGCAGTAGTGGATCCTGATATGGGTCGAATGGGTGTTTGTCACGACATGTGGGTGGGCGGCATGCTTGCTTTGGTGCGGCCCACTTGACATGCTGCTGTGTTGTGCTATGGCCTATTCAAGTGCTGGAATTTGTTATTTATTATTTATTTATTAACGCTTGAACGCAACACAGGCTCCATTCCTTACTGTGCATTCACACCAAAAGCGTCATGAGCGTCATAAGCAGCCGGCAGCCATTCATTTTCAATGTATACTTGCTACGAAGGGCGTTAGGGGCATCGGCTGCAGCGAGCAGCGCGATGCCAGCGACGAGAGCGTCAAGTAGAAGTTGAGAGAAGCTGAACTTTATGCAAATGAGCAGTGCTGCTGCCGAAGCAGCAGCCAATTGCAGACCGGGATTCGGGTACGGAGGTCTCCCGGAGCTGTACAAGCCGGTGAAATTCACCGTGGTGCTGCGCTGCGCTGCTGTGCGAGCAGCGTGTTACACACTGTCCATAACAATAACTACGTCAGGTAACAAACTGCGTTGGACTTGGGTCGGGTTCGACAGAGGGGGGTGTCACCCAGGGCGCCATTTAGGCTAGAACCACCATTGTGTGTGGGCAAGCATGTGTGTTTGAGCTTGTACATTTCATGGAGTTTCCCAGACACGCTACTCATTCGTGTGTGAGACTGTTTATGTAGAAATGTTCTGAATGGTTTTGAAAAATACTTAACATACAACTGGAAAAATGTACTGTACAAGTTGTGTGAGTTTGTAAGTGTATGTTTCGATGTTGTTATGCTGCTGCTAAACGGCGACTCAGTTCTTCAAGAACTCTTCATTCACTGGGGAGGAACATGAGAAAAACAAAGGTTTCCTCACAAATTCAAGGTAACACGGGATGAGTAATTGATACACAAACAATAATTTTGTGGGTGAAGTATTCCTTTAAAGATAAAAGTCAAATAGAGGAATGTGAAGTGAACCCAGGAAGATGGATGAGGTGTATTTGGGAACAATGCAGAAAGTAAACAACCATTCATTTAACTGCAATTTCTCCTCATTTTAATGCTTTAGAGAAAGAGAGCAACCCTCGTCTCATCCCCACAGCAACTTTTAGCCCGCTGGTCTGGATAGAATAACAGAATAGGGCTGGGGTCATTACTCACAATGGAGGACTCTATTAAGCGGCAGTGTACAGAGCTAAATGCACACACACACACACACACACACACACACACACACACACCCTGAGGTGTAGAGAGAGCACTCTGAAGTGTGTGTGTGTGTGTGTGTGTATGGGTCAAATGTGTGGCCCCTCTGCGTGTGAATTATACTTATCTGCAGGGATATTTCCGAGCTGTAAAAAACCACACATGCACACACAGGCTATGCGCACTCTTTGTAATCTAGCACCATTACTGGCAGCTTCACGTACATTAGAGGATGAAAATGATGTAGGGCAGGAGGAGATAGGGCCGCTGAAGGGGTAATTTCACTGAGGGGGCATCTGAGGTATTTATAGCCAAACGATTGAAGCGTTGAAAGCGTACCGAGTTCATGATCTGATCACAGATGTATCCTAATGGAAACAGGATAGCCAGGATGCAGTAATGCACAGTGTACTCTGGGCTGGATGTTTGAGTCTTCTGTATGGAAAACTTTGCTTGTCTCACCTTGTCAAAGCATTTCAGCGCTGAGCCAAAATTTTCCCGGGTTAAAGTTGGGTTATAGCTGTGGTCAAGGCTCATGACTTCACTTTGGCAGTAATAACCTGTCAACTGTTCCACATTAGGAAGCGTAAAAGCCTACATATACACTTGACAGAGCTGACAGATGCTGACATGCCACTGCATGCAGTCACAGGCCCTAAATGAGGACCTATCGTTGTGGATGTGACAGAGATGTGGCTATGCTCGGCTCGCCACAGCACACACTGCTTACTGTTAACTAGCTGTTAGGAGGGCAGACGAGGAGAGACAGACAGAGAGAAAAAGAGCAAAAGGGGATGGATGGCTTGGATTTATATTTGTATAAATCAGCAGAAAATTAGATCACATTAAAGGACTAGTTCGACATTTTGGGAGATGCACTTACTCTGCTTTTATTGCTGAGAAATAGACAAGGAGATTGATGCCATTCTTGGTGTCTTTGCATTAAATATGAAGTGGTGGATTTTGTCGGAAAGAGCGGGGCTACCACTGGTATCTTCATATTTACTCTATAAACATAACAGTGGTATTGATCTTCATCCAACAAGAAAGCCAATCCCAAAATGCCGAACTATTCCTTTAAACATCAGCAGACCCTTGGAGAGTGCTGACCTGAGAGTTTCCCCCCAAGAACATTAGGTATAAAACAAGCGAGTTGATGAGTTGATGTAAGTCATTTATACATGCGCTGGTGGACAACAGAGGCTCCCAGCAGGTATCCCGACTGCTCCCACCCTCCTGCTCCCCAGGCGCAGCACACTGATGACATCAGCTGGTGTGAAAGTGGCCATTAGTTCCACCTCATCACTGTGGGACAAATATAGCAGTGCGAGGCTTTCATCAGATGTGGAGGACAGCTGTAGTGAGGGGGCGGAAAAGGAAACCTGGACAGATGATGATACACATTCACCGTATCCCTCCGCCTCCCTAAATCTCACTTCTCCCACTCCCTTGCGATCACGCTGTCACCCCTGAGACTGATAACACCTTATGGCTGCAGCGTATAGGCACATGTGGCATACACACACACACGCACACACACACACACACACACACACACCTGTTTACCTAATTCTACATTCTGTCCACACAGGAATCTCCTATTTTTTTTTTTTTTTTTTGTATGTGATTATGGCTCAGCCTTTAAATGAGGCTTAGCAGCAGCCGGATGACAAGCGCTGCTTTTGTAATACCTGGTGCTGCATTATGAAAGCACAGCAGCGACAGCACACACCAGCATTGTCAGTGTGAGTCAAAAAAACTATAAAACACCAATACAAAGGGTGTCTCTTGCCACCGCTGTTAGTCCTGATTCTATTATCTTTGGCCCTGAACCAGTGATATTGTTTTTTCCTCTTTCAGTTGTGTGACTAAAGCTTCATTTCTGTGGCAGATTACATTAGTTATTATCATTCCACAGGTACAACCTAAGAAATGGGTTCAGGATTATTTTTGGCAGTACATGGACACAATGCAGATTAAGCTGTGGTCAGTGCGAATGTACTGTGGAAAAGCAGCGCACTTACAGGACTGAGTGTGTGTGTGTGAACGTGTGTGGTGCATCTCAGAACAGGTGGCTGTGGTGTCGGACCAGACACCTGGCCTCCGCCTTTTGACTGACAGGTGGTGAAGTCACTGCAGGGCACATCTGGAGGGAGGGGAGAGACACAAATTTCCTATTAGGTCTCTGCCTCTCTCTCCACCCTGTCAGCTTTTGATGTATCAGAGTAAGACACAGGAAGCCCTGATCTGATCACAAGAGGCGGTTTGCTGGTTTTGTTTCAACTTTATTATTATAATCTTGTAGCTTCTCTGCATTCTTTATGATTTAGTGGGTTGGACATCAATGACCACGTGCAGAAAACAGCATTGGTATATTTTCTATCTACAGAACAGTACAAGGTAAATTTCCAGCCTGTCTCTGTCTTAGCTCTGCCAGTTTTCAGCTACACTCCTCCAAGTGGTTGCTTTTTAATGCATCCCATCTGTTTTGGGGAAAACTGCATTTTCCCACGGTGCACTTTAGGCATGGAGTAATCTGCAAAAAGATCTAAAATTAGAAACTTTTATTCATTTCCATTGATGAGTTAAGGGCATCGCAAAGAATGTGTTTTTTTTCTTGAGGCCACTGTTGTGAATGTTTGTATATCATGTTTTAATATGTTGTGATTTTGCACGGCTGCTACCTCAGTCAGGTCTTCCTTGTAAAAGAGATTTTTCATCTCAATGGGACTTCCTAGTAACCACCCTAGTGAAATAGAAAAAAAAAGCAGTGTTGCTTGTGAAAATATGCAAATACCTCAGTGGCCAGAAACGTGTAAATAAAGACCAAACTATATATTGTAAATTTGGTTTGAGTTATATTCAGTCTCAATGCCTGCAGAGGCACACACACATGCACACTCACAGCACAGCACAGTACAGCACAGCGGCTCTCACCTCTAATCTGGGCTGTTGTGACAACTGGGTGGTTGTTCTGAACTCTTGAACTGCAGTTCAAGCAAAAACCAGTGACCCTGAAATGCATCCTTACCGCTTCATGTGGAATAAAATGGATCATAGAAACAGGCAGATGTATGAGAAAACAAGCAGGACAAGCTATCGATGATAGTTTTATAGCCAGTCTACTACTATTTAATAAGGATAATTATAATACCTTCTGTTAGCTAGTTTTTATACTTTGAATCTTAAAAACCTGTTAGACATCAGACCACCTGTCTGCGGGCCCTCCTAAAGTTTTATTTGATTATGTAATATAAACCACTGCTGTATCTGTTGGTATTTTAAGTGGTTAACTCATAACGACCTATTGTTTGAAAGCTACGCTCCTCATGGTAGCGTTCAACCCCTAACCCCCTAACCCCTAACCCTACCCCTAACCCTCCTGACCATTTCAAGATACAACCACCACATCTGGGTTAATATATGCCTCTGACAGACAAAAAACAAACAGTTATGACTCACCTGTGAAGCAAAACTTGAATCCACAAATCAATATCATCCAGACTTAAGTTTTCACACACTGCCAGTGGTCCAGATGATTTATATCCAGTGAAATATTTAGTCTGAACACATTATTACATACATAAATATTCACAAATGTTCATATTTCTCCACATATTATCCATAATTTCTGCCATTCTGCATGTAAACAACTGACATCCTGGATGCCAACATGGACACAAAGTCCTGGCCTTTTTATTGACACCTCTCTTGAGCCAATAGGAGATTCCAGTGCTGTTGCTATGGCCTTGATAGCCATTGAGGGTCTCTCACATTCCGGGGTTATAGCCAATCAAATAGCTGGCGATTGGCATGATGGCTAATGGGTCTTGTAGTCAAAGATACCTCAGAGCTATTTACAGGCACCATAGACTATTGCAAGTATATAGAAATAAGGACAAAAAAACAATCTTTCTTATCAATTTAGGTTTTATGAAAGTGTTTTTATATACGGCAAGCTCCTAACTGACATTTCTGTCTGTGTTGATTAGTTTTTTTCACTCATAATCACACATTCAGTACATTGTTTTACTCTGTTTTTTTGAAAAGCACGTGGACAAACTTTTAGAAAAACGTGTCAAATGATTATTTTCTGTGATAGTGTTATCGTACTATATAATGACAAAAACTCTGTCTGTCTGTGTGTCTGTTCCATGTTTTTCTCCTCACTGACTTGGTCAATCCATGTGAAATTTGGCACAGTGGTAGAGGGTCATGGGAGGATGCGAATGAAGCATTATTACATTAATTGGCCAAAGGGGGGCGCCATAGCAACCGATTGAAATTGCAAACTTTGAATGGGCATATCTCATGCCCCGTATGTCGTAGAGACATGAAACTTTGCACAGAGATGCCTCTCCTCATGAGGAACAAATTTGCCTCAAGAACCCATAACTTCCAGTTATTTATTTTCCGCAATTTTGAATTTTTTGAAAAACACTTCAAATCGATCTCTTCCTAGGAAGTTTGACTGATCTGCATGAAACTGGGTGAACATAATCTAGGGACCAATATCTAAAGTTCCCTCTTGGCAAAAGTTGGAAAACTTACTAAAACTGAGCTTCTATAAGGCAATGAATATTGGGGAGGGCGTGGCTCATCACATAAAGGTGTATAACATCTCAAGGGTTTCACCGATCACCACACAACTTTGTAGGCATATGACCACACATAATCTGAGGAGACCCCTCCATTATTGACCCCATCAAACAAAATGGGGGAGCTAGAGAGCTAATTTCTTATCTAGGCCTAACCGCCATATTGATTTTTACTAAACTTGGTAGATATGTAGAACAGGACGCCTCAAGATGACTGGAGAAATTTAACTCTAATTGGCAACTGGGTGGCGCTATAACAACAGAAAAATGCTTAAAAATGGCTAAAATGCAACTGATCACTGTGGCTCCCCCTGTGGCCAAATGTTTTTTCTAATTTTTGGTATGACTAAGTCATGGTATGGTATGCTGTACATAATCACGGAAACTGTCAGTGTGTCATTCTGTCAGTCAGTCATTCTGTCTGTCCCACATTTTTCTACTCACTGATGTGGTCAATCGTGAAACTGCACATAGGCATTGAGGATTGGCATAGGTAGAACGTGACAAAGCTACCAATGGGTATGGACTAGTCTACTTTAAATTTGGACTAGGTGAAGCTGGAGGTGGAGCTCATGATATGGCTCCATTGAGTTTACAGCTCATACCTACCAGTTTTAGACATTTGCAGTATCCTTTTTGAGCAAATATTCACAAATATTCAGGCAAAGATAAAAAAAAATGTATATTTCAGTGTGCTGAAACATGTACAACTCAATGACAGAAGCACTTAAAGTAAATCTGACTGGTGGGAGAAAAACTTAAGTGTTACCATGCATGTCCATGAACTAAAAATGGGACAAGAACAGCATTCAGTTTACTTTGGGTGTGGCTTTAATAGATGTTTTAGTTGAATTTTACAGGACCATTAATTTAACTTTACTGTTAGCTAGTTTTTATATTTTGCACCTTACTGTTATCCAGGTTTGTATTTATCTTCGCTTATCTTAGCTTAACTTAACTTATCGTATCTCGTCTTATCTCATCTTAAATATCCACCGTAATAGTATTTATATTTTTTGTGTGTGAATTATTGTTAGGAATTGATGTCTTGCACAGTGCCGTCAGAAGCCTCTAATTTGCAGCAGGAAACCATCTGCCACAGAACATGCATCCCTCTGATAAAAACAGACAAGTCTCTGAGAGGCATGACTGCATTTATTTACCCAGCTTCAGAGACCCTGCTCGGGGATTGCATATGATAGGCAGACTCACAGACAGAAAAGAAAACAACTCGAGCCCACTTACTAGCCTTAACACATAAAGACTTATGAGGGCCTGTTTGCATTTCAGAGCCACCCAGGTGCCTTTTGTGAAGCTGTAGTGTACTTGATGCTGAGTTGAAGAGGTGTCATATTTGGAGGTACTTAAGCATGCACTGTTTTGTTGTCTGTTCAAAGCCATGTACTTCAAACAAGCATGGCTTATTAAGTCGAGCGAAAGTTGCCAGGACACCTGTAGATTATTGTGGAAGTGATACGTCAAAAAATCTCTTTTGTGTGCCACAAATAATTTCAAAGCTGCTTGTGAGTTGTGCTGCTCTCACATCTGCCATGTTCTGAACGGGTACACAGCTGACACGCACGCAAAGATTCACACATCTTAACCCAGAAATGGAGAGCAAATTTGTGACATATCAATAATCTTTTATGTGCTTGTGTCTCTTTATGTGCGAAGCTCAGCATCTGTTGTTCTGTCTGTGTTTCATTTACAGCGTGAGGAGATGATTGGAGGGAGATGGTCCGCTACAATTTGTCCAGGTTTGTCATGCTCACACTTTCTGACTGATGTTTGTTTCAAACCGTAATATGCCAAGCACGTCTCCTGAACGACGTGTCTGTGTAAATGTTGCAATCTACCTGAAATGTAACTGTGAGGAGGCTGGAAATCAAGCAGTTTAAATATAACCTACTTATCCCAAAAGGCTCAACAGGTGTCGAGTGCAAGGCACAGAACAGAAGAAAGCACCTGACGACTGTATCAGCATTCCCTATTGGCAAGATTTAAAAAAAAAAAAAAAAAATCATCCCAGCGAGGCAAAGCGAGGCTCTGAACATTAGATCAATGGAGCATATTTAAAAGACATTAGAGAGCAGTCCTCCTGTCACATCCCTGTGATAAAGTACAGGAATCTAGCCTTCCAGCATACAGTACCGTGCCTCTATGAAGGCGATTCTCCAGTGTCTTTCCTCCCGTGCTTAATCTCCATGTGGAGATGAAGCATGGAGGATGGCCAGTGGTGCCTACGTGCTAAGCTGGGCTCTGGGTCGTCGCACCCGACACTGGTCCCTCCCCAGTGGCCCGGGAGATGTCAAGGGGTGAGGGCAGAGGAGAACGGATAGCTGCCGGCCCCGGAGCCCCTCATTCACTCTCTAACTTGCTCACATTAAAGAGATCTCTAATCACTGCAGGGACTTGGCCAATGATGTGCTTATCAAACGGCATATTTCAAAAAGGCATCTTAAAAGGCCCGAGGGCGAAGAGGCAATAAGAGCACATTTGTATGTGGATGAAAGGGAAAAGTGTAGACAGACCTTGCATCAGAATACAGAGGGGGTAGATCATTAGCATCTGCAGCAAAATATGCACTACCAAAAAGGGAGAGCAAGGTAGAGACAGACAGGGAGAGCGAGGGAGAGAGGTGGTAGTGGGGTGGGGTTGAAGGGCTGGGAGAGAGGGAACGGTTCTTTTCGCCATTCGTCCTTTTTTGTTTTACACAGTTCCCAAAAAGAATAAGAGAACAAATACATTTTTAAACAAAGGCAGGGCTCTTGAAGTGGAAGCCCGTTGGGGGTCGTGAGGTGGCTCTGTTGTGGGTTACAACAGAGTGAAGCCACGACGCAACTGCACTCCCAACTCCTCTCGCGCTCCTCTCGCACCTCCCTAAACAGAACAGGCTCAGTGCGCCAGCTTTGATATGCGAGGAAGAGCCTTGAATCGGAGCAGGAGATGGGCTACACAGTTCCCTCGTACTCTGAGGGATATTGGTCGTCTGTCTTTCTAGCATTTGGGTTATGGACTGTGACAACACTGGTTGAAATATTGTCTCTTAACATGAGAAAGGGCTGAGAGAAGCACAGTCTGTGGTTTTCATATTGAGCAAAAGAGTTTCCTAAAAGCATGGCAGTTTGAGAAAGTTTTGATTCAAAAGCTGCTGAATGGCTCTTGATTTGCAGCCAGGGACCAAAATAATGCCGTAAACAATGACAGGAAATGACAGATTTCAGGATTTTAAGCAACACAAGGAGGTTTGAGATTTGCCAAGAAAAGCTAGATGTGGGACTGAGTGGAGAACATCATTTTTCAGACATCAAGATTATTTAAACTCGGAGATCAACCACTGTGCTGATTAGTGTTTCTCTGTAGCATATCCTCTTACGTGTGTGTGTTTACTTTATTTATTGAATTGTAGAGGTGATGCAGATTTCATCCGAGAAAATGAACCATTGTTACCTTCCGTTGCTATTTTTTGCTGCCTTTGCTGTATCATTTGGGAGTGCTTACACGTACTCAAGCAGACATGCACCCAAGGCATAGATTTTGTTTTAAAGTTGGGTGGGACACAGATGAAATGGGGGGTTTGTGGGTGCTAGAAAATTTGAGCATCAAACACTTTGTGTCCTGTATTCTGGTGAATTTTCATCCACCAATTTTTGCCTTTTCTGCATCAATTAATGCTGTAAATTTCTAATTTTGTCAGAGCAAAAGCTCCTCTGTTGGGACATGTCCTCTGTGTCGCCCCTGAAATTTACACCTATGCATACACCTGCAAACTGTGTCAGCAGATGAGAGGGTTGTTGTCCAGGTAGATTGTTTCACGGGGACGCTGAGCTTTAACCAAGGAAACGCAGAGCGGAACAACGGCTGTCTACACGGCAAATTTCACACAATTACAACCTGAAACATCTCCGCAGCAGCATGCAGACACACAGCAGGAAACAACTACATTAGTCGGAGCCTATAGACAGTCACTGTGTATATGGCACACAAATGCCTGCATACATGTGCGCACAAACACACACACCTCATCAGGCCCAATTTAGAAAGTCAATTTGGGATCAGGAGACCAATTATCTTAATTATTTTCCTTTTCCCTCCATCACATTCTTCTACTTGTTTTCCTGCTTTCTATTTTAGCTGTGTTTGCATTTGTGAGTATTTTGGTTTAGTGCATTTCACAACACAAAATTACTCCAAAGCTCCGAGAGGAAAAAAAAGGAGGGTTCTTGTCTACATGGGCTTAAAAAAACCAAGCTGTTTTATTTTCATACTCAAACATGTAGCAAGAATTTCTTGCCTAGGGAACAGTGGCAGATGAATAATGACGGTGCAAAGAGGCTGTTATTATATTCTGCTTGAAAAACCAAAAGAAACAGCGGTTAAACCTTCAGGGCCAGTCTGCTCAGCTGCACCCGTGCAACAATTCAGCCTAACCTACACAGATATTGCCCAATTGTGTGTTACAGCTCATTCGCTACGGGGTGACAGCATCTCGCCAAGCACATTTGCAGAAAAGAAGGTAATTATCATGTGATGGATTTCACCTGCGCTCTGTGAAAATAACCCCGTGCATGTCTAAGCACAGTCGGTTTAAAATATCCCTCTCAAAAAAAAAAAAAAAAAAAGAAAGAAAAATTTTCCAACAGCTTACAGAAGAGGAGGGTTTTTGCCTAAAGATTAAATTGCTGGAAGTCTGTGCACTCAACAGTAAGGGCCAGTGTGTATCATAAAATCTAAAATGAAATGGAAATTGAGATAAGCTTAATATCTTCAAGAGCATGTTGGATCTAGATAAGAATTCCTCATCTTCAGTGTTTATAGGCATGGGAGTCATGCGTTAACGTTATCATTAATACAGGGTTCAGTTGGAGAACAGTGATTGAAACGGAGGGTTTCTATAAGATCATGCTGTGCACATTCTCCTCAAATGAAAGGATGGCTCTCTGTGATGTGAAGTCGTGGTTTAAATCCACTGATAATCTGCATACAATTAACATATACGATGATGGGATATGATGTGCATGTATGAGGGATGTACATGATGAAATGAAGGGGTCAGATGTAATGTATGAAATGGTTTGAAGCACCAATGGAAATGTTTGAAAACGCAGAAGTCGGACAATAAAGCATGAGAACAGATATACATATATATTCATATTTTTATTTATATTTCATTTCTGGGAGGATATCTTGTACACCAAATATCCCATTGGCAGTTAAGCGCATTCAATGTGTTTAGAAGCCAGAAACAGTCACTTGTTTTAACAAACACAAATACAAAATAAAGATAACCACAAAATAATGAACTGCATGTATATAACATACAAAAGAATCCCATGCCTACTCAGTAGGTAACTTCAACATTCCAGCTCTTGAAGATGTGGATATTTACACTTAAGTTTTACAAAAATATACTTTATAGTTTTTCTCCTTTTTTGCTTACATTCTAATGAAATGAAGCGGTGCCCTCGTAGCTCGTCCCTTTTCCTCCCTCTGAGTATGACTTACATTCTGTAACAAAAATATTCCCTCAACCCTTAAGGCGAGATGCAGTGCATCCTCTCTCGCGCGCAGCCGAGTCACAACATCAGCAAGGCTTCACAAAAAGGCACCAAATAACGGGAGCGTTTGTCTTGTTTAGTTTTTTTTTTTCCTTTTTTGAATGTTTTTTTTTCTTTTCTCTATTTTTCCATATAACCAAGCGATATGTCACATGTGAGAAAGAGAGAAAGAGATAGTACCAGTGGATGATATTTACAAACAGAAACTAACATCACTCTTACTCATGCTTGAATACTTAAGTGCTTTTTTTCAAACAATGTCAAAACGTATCACAGCATCATCACTACATAATAGAGAAAGTATGTAGAAAATATGGCCCTGCTCACTTCAAATAATACAATGCAAATATGCAAATAATTTTTCACATCAATGGTACCAAAGAATGATAAAAACGAAACATGGCACATGTACAATATACATATATGGTAGCTTATGTATATCATTCAATGTCTTTTACTGTATGAGTGCCTGCAAGGGCGAATGTGCCTTAGCACCACAACTGCTGGCAATCTGTTTGTCTCTTGGTTTCTGTGTACCTAATAGTAGAGACCCGTCAGTGCTGGTTTCTACGCTCTATCTGTTGAGTCCCTTATGCATTTGAAGTGCTGCATTTGTTTTACAGAGACAGAAAGAAATCCCTTTTCATCTTCTATTGTCTTTGCCCAGTCCTTGACATGTGTCTTTTTCTCTCTTTCAGGTAAATCTCAAGATTCACCTAACACTGCACAGGGAGCAGACAGAAAAGTGCTTTTTGGAGGGGAAAACAAAGTCTTTTGATGCTGATTTCTTTCCCCTCAAAGAACCTTAAGGAAGGAGAAGTGCGGAGAGACTATAAAAAGTTTTTCTCTTTGCTCTTTCTTAGCAGATTTCGATTGTCCTTGGGGAGAGAGTGGTCTGCATGTCTGATAGCGGGGTGGGGACGGGGGAGCTGTAGATGTTGGAGGCGACTGAGGAGGGGAAGGAAGAGGCGACCTGGGACTGAAAGGTGCTGGACATGGACACCGATGGGTAGGTGGTGGCGATGGAAGGAGATGGATAGGAAGTGTGGACTGGAGAGGAGTAGCAGGAGGTGACGGGAGAGGGGTAAGAAGACACTGGAGAGGGATAGGAGGTGATTGGAGAGGGGTAGCTGGAGGCGGGTGAAGCGGCTGATACCGGTGCTGCCGTCACCACCACTGCTCCTGCCTTCTCTGCTTTCTTGTCCTTCTGCCGTAGGTGGATCTTTGTGTGCCTCTTCCTCTCGTCACTGCGGGCAAACTTGCGTCCGCAGATCTCACAGGCGAAGGGTTTCTCGCCGGTGTGAGTGCGGATGTGTGTTGTCAGGTGGTCGCTGCGGCTGAAGTTGCGCATGCAAATACGGCACTGGAAGGGTTTCTGGCCCGTGTGGATACGGATGTGACGTGTCAGCTCATCCGAACGGGAGAAGCGCCGATCGCAGGTCTCCACGGGGCAGGCGTAGGGCCTCTCGTGAGGAGGCGTCTTGCTCGGCCGGGTGGGGTACTTGCGCATGCGGCTGGGCTTAATCAGCTGAGACTGGTAGACACTTTTTAAGTCCTGGGAACCAGTCTGGGTGGCAAAGGCCTTGATGGTGGACAGAGGGGTGAGGGAGGGCTGGCTTGACTGACTCTGGAAGGGCTTTTGGTCAGGGGGCACCAGGCTGATCTCTCCCTGCTGCTGAGGGAAGAGGTAGTCAGGAATCATGGGCACAGGGAAGCTAGTGTTGCAGGTCTTGCCGTTGGGGTAGGCAGGTGGAGGGTACTGCACTGCTCCAGCCGAGCTGGGAAAAGCCTGGCCCTGGTCCGGGAAGATGTCAGAGTTGGGGCTGGAGTAGGTAGGTGCGGCTGAGTAGATGGGGTTGGGCTCGCTGTGGTGAATGGAGGAACTGAGGCTCTGAGATGAGGAGGAGGTAGAAGAGGAGGAAGTGGAGGATGGGACGGATGAAGAGGAGGACGTGGTGGTCTGTGAAGCAGCGGCGGAAGAGCTGGGGGCAATATTGCCCATCAGACCAGTAAACAGGCCCAAGATGGGCTCCGCCCAGAGGCTGTTGCTGCAGGTTGTGGCGGGCTCCAAGGTGAAGCGGCCTGTGTAGGAGATGGGGGGCAGCCTCTGGGTGGGGTAGGTCTGCTCTCCCACTGACTTCTCACAGTTGAAGGGGATATCAGGTAACGTATCTGCAGGGAGCACAGAGAAAGAGGAGACATTAATCAAACTGTCAATATCCAGAGGGAGGGAGAGGGGGAATCCTGCCAGAGCGGTGGACAGTGTGTCACCCCTCTCTTTTGAGACAGATCAGTCAGGTGCCCACGCAGAGAAACCCCCTCCAACAAAACTCTTTCCCCCTAAACTCTAAAACTGTCTCTTGCAAACCTCAACAAGAGCTGCTGTGCAAGCTTTCTACACTCACATTTTCCTCTGCTCACACTCTCTCGATCTTTCTTTCATTCTTCCTGTCTTGCACGCACACACACACACACACACACACACACACACGCACAAACGCGCACATTCTTGAAGCCCATCACAGTGCCCGAGGCAATTGATTACCGAAACTGCAGTTCAGCTTGTTTTAGGAATGCAATTTGAATTGAGCTGTAGGAGTGTCTAGAGGCATGCGGTGACTGAGCAGTGTTTGAGTCCTCCGAGAGTCGACAGGAATTCAGAGCTATCAATAAACTGATATTGAGTCAGTGTTTTTTTTTTTTAATTTCCCTCTTTCTGTTAATTTGTAGAATTTTGTTGTATGAATGTATTGTGTCAGATCAGCTAAAATTCAAATTTACTTGTAGCCTGCAATTTCACTTTCAAATTTCTCATCACAAGCCATAATGAAGCAAATTAATATAGACTTGTAACTTATGTCAGCTGTTATATGATCAGTTACTAATGTGAATTAATAAGACACAGGGAAACATAAATAATAATTAAAGTTATGCAGCTGTTTAACTCTTTTATTTGGTTTAGTGTAGCTCAGCAGATGTGCTGAATCTATAGTTCAGTTTTAGGTCAGAAGCAAAAGAGGCAAATCTCCAGATCTTACCTCCAGCAAGGTGATCGTACTGTTCTCCTGGCTCTCCGGAGCCAAAGCCTGCACCTTCGGGTGCGGAGGCGGTGAGGAAGGGGGTCCCTGCAGAGCTCAGCATCATCACCTCCTCCAGCTTGGGGTAGTTATCCATGGGGGAGTGAGGGAAGCTCAGAGGCTCTGAGATCTGCAGGGCTGGGAGGATCATCTCGGTCTTGGCTGCAGCCATCCTCTGCTGGTGCTCGAGCTGTGTTGGTGGCTGGTGAAGAGTGCAGGGAGGCTGGGTGCACGCTGGCAGAGCGGTGCCTCGCAGGTGGAGGGAATCACTTAGCCCAGCTCAGGGAGCGCTGCACACTTCTGCTGATGTCGAGGAAGATGCAGTTTTCTGTGTCGCTCCGTCTCTCTTGCTCTCCAGTTGTCCTGTTGTTTTCCTTTTTCTCTCAGAGATGAGTAAAGATCCACTTGTCTTTTCAGAAAAAATCAAAAGTGTCCTTTATACTCATTCCCTAAGATCCATCGAAATGAATCAACAGATCAAACTTGACTTTGTATCTATGTATTAAATGGCTTATCCAAGCAGGTTTTGACCCTTTTGGATGGATGTTGTTTTGAATTGACTTTGTACTTTTGTTGTGATATTTCTCAGTAAGGGAGTTCTATGTGTTTGTCTATCTATCTCTGCTCTAACAGTTGCTCTTGTGGGCTCTCAGGGCTCTCTCTGAGCTGAGAGGTTTCCCCGCTCCTTTTATACCCTCTTGCCGTGACGTAGATGTCCATATTTGGAGCGGAGGAAGCCCATATTTAGGCACTGCAGTGGAGGACACATGACGCTGGCCTGGGGGGAAAGCAGAGAGGAGAGACTTTATATTAAGCTCTCGCAGTAAATTGCGAAGACAACGCCGCTCTTCCTCTGTCCCGAATCAATGTATCTTCATAGCAGAACAGCTCCGTGAGACAGCAGCATAATTCTTGCTCTCTCCCCGTCGCCCCATAGATTTGATTTGGATTTCCCATCTGTGCAGCAGGCTGCGCTGCTGCCGGAAAGCCCGGCTCCGCCGTGCCTTATAAGGTCGTGACTACATAAGGACCTATTCCGGTGGGTTTCCATTTCCCTGTCCTTATTTGGAACTTCCTGAGGCAGCGTTGATCGCTGCTTGGCAGTGAATGAGAGGCTGGAGTGCAAATCATGTCCAGCGCTCACAATAACTAATGTCAGCAGCAGACTGCTTCTCTGTTTTAAAGCAGGGCTTCAACTCAACTATTAGGCTGTGGCAGACTTTGTGCAACAGTGGGACTGCGCTACAGTTCTCATGTTAATATTTTAAACGTGAGCACCGTGCGCTTGTGCCCAAATACAAACGAAACACGTTTTAACTCTTCATGCAGCAGCTCGCTGTTTTTATGATGCACACACATCTTAAACTGAAACAAGCAAAAATAACTTAAAAGTGACCTTACCCTTTCTTTTTTTTAGGCAGGAGCATTATTTTCTCGGTGTGAAGATACACTGACATACATCAGTCTATATGCTTATTGATTATGAATAATTAACTGCCATGTTAAATCAATTTTGTCAGTCAGTGTAATATAATGTAATTTAATATAACCCACATAACATAGCAGAGTGTATTTCTAAGGCTATGAAAATATAAGGCTGTGCAAACTCTGCTGGCTGGTAGCAAACTTCCTCTAAATTAACTTTCCGTCTCTCCAGGCTGTGTCATTGATTAATGAGAACAGATAGCCGCGGATGCTGACGAGGTGCGGGGCGATCCGTCTAATTGAGGGGTGTCCCCGGCTCAATATTCGGGGAATCTCTCTGCCACTCAGCGGCCTAATGGGCCGCATTAACAACGCTGCGCACAGCTGCCAGGACGCCTGCGGGATACCGATGTTCCCCCCGGCTGCTCCAGCTTCGGCTGGCGCGCCAGCACTCCTCGGTGGATGCTGACGGGAAATCAATGTGTTTCCCTTGCTGCTGACTGGATCTATATGCGAGCAACCTCATTGGGAAACATCGTGGGCAGGACACTTTGAGGTGGCCTGGGAGAGGAAGGAGAGAAAGAGAGACAGAAGAGAGATGCTGCTGATGCGTTGGAGAGGGCAGCGCAGGTGAGACTCACCGTTCTTGAAATATCATTTGATTTAGGCTCAAAATACTGATTGCATAGCTCTTAAATCATGTTCAACTGCTCTCCACCTACAGGAGCTGGTGCCACAATGATATAATCACAGTCAGCTTAATCCAGGATAAAGTGACATTTCACTGCACTAGACAGATAGATAGATAGATAGATAGATAGATAGATAGATACAACATAATTCAGGTGCACACAGTGGGTTTTAGGTCTTTACTGGATTGCATTCTCTCCCAGGCGTTTCCCATTCAGCCTCTGGCAAATCTCTCTGTTTACCCCATTAGACTGATAGCAAAATTCTGTCATATATTATGGATGATCTGGAGCAGAGGCTCCTTCACAAAATCCAAATAAGCCTGAAGTAGAGGGCGCAGCTGGAGAATGTGTAATGTTGTTTATTCATACAGTCAGATACGTATAAACGCTCAAATCTAATCACTTTTGAAGGTATGTGGCACCGCACAGCGGTGCTGTATTTTAGGAGTAAAGCGGTGCTCCCACTGCACACACACGATCCAAAAACTTAACTTTACATTTGGTTTTTCAGCAAGGGAGATGTCACTGTGTCCCCAGACCCGAGGAAAACAAAGACCAGAAGCTCAGGGCATGATGATGGCGAGTTGCACAGGGTGACTGTAACTGTGTGGTGATGTGGTGATACCAAATCCAAACTCCTGTCTGCATCCGCCGCCACTGTCATGCATCAGTTACCAAGGTCGATAAATTTGTGGCAAAGCAAAGAAGAAAGAACAGAGAGAGCAGATGAGAGAACTCATCATCTGATGACAATGTAATAAAATCAGGTTAGGGAAAACTGTCGGAAAAGTAATAAAGTAATAAAGATGATAAACAGTTCACAGTGGCTGTTTGGGCCTCCCTTCACTCTGATGCATGGAGGGGGTGGAAGCAGATGCTGTAAGGGCAGGGGAAGGAGAATTAGTCTGTGCGTGTGAGTGTGTGTGTGGATGTAGATGTGTACATGATGTGTGCACTGTTGCATGTTTGTGTGTGTGTTTGGGTCAGCCAGTTCGTCCTCCTCGGTGTGTTCCCCATTGCTGCCCACACAAACCAGCCAGAGGAGTCCTCGCCTGATGAAACTCCAACGCTCTGCCAGCCGGCGAGAAAGAGAGGCTCTCCCTTTACCTACGCAGCCACCACACCCCTGTTCACACAAACACAAACACACCCAGCAAGAGCGCTGGTTGATATTTAATCATGCCCCAATCTGCCACAAAGAAAGGAGGAGGAAGTAGATAGGGAAGCCAAAAAAAGGAGAGAGGAGGTGGACGAGAGGAGAGGAGTTGGAACATAAAAATAAAGAGAGAGGGGAGAGAGAGAAGAAATAGAGATGTATAGATCTCGAGGAGATGGAGGCAGGTTGAGAAAAAGAGATGGTGGGAAGGAAGGGTGAGGGCGATAGAAAAATAGAAAGTGGAGAGACCGAGAGAGAATCCTCACACCCACATACTGTACGTGGGAGCAAATACCAAGCTTTATGCTGGCATTTGTCAGCAGCCAATGCCAGGCAGTCAGTCAGGGAGACAGGACAGACAGGCAGACACACAGACAGGCACTCCTGCTCCTCCGTCACACCTCCTCTCCTGGGCCGCCCACATCCACCAGTGGTGCAATCCCTCCCTATTAGCATACAGGTGTGTTCAGCCTTGTGTGCTCCCATGATAGGCGGACCAAGATTAAGAGGGTGGACGATGACAGTTACCAAAGCCTGCACGTTACATAATGTAGCAGAGAGAAAGGGGAGGAGGGAATAATGTAAGAGAGAGGACCTGGTTATTTTGGAGCACAGAATGCAGCTATCATAGTTTTATTTTGCCAAGCGGGATGGGGAGAGAGTGGTGCATTTTTAAGATGATAAAAAATGAAATCTGGCATTGATGTGTTGAGGCCTATAACACACAGGGAAAGATGATAATTAAATGGGAGAGAGGACCGGAGGCCTGATCGTCTCAGGCAGAGTGACAGGCTGAATATTAGCCCATAGCCTCACAGAGTGATGGGGAGAGGAGCAGAGAACATGATAGGAGGGTATTTGATAAATGTCATTTTTCTCCCAGCTTTTAAAGTGACGCCAGCAGGAGTGTGCGGCCTGACCTTTTACACGCAGAGTGAGTGCGCCTGGGAAAAGACAAACTGGCGCGAGAGGGATAAAAATCTGTCGGAAACGTCGAGGAAACTGGCAGTGCAGAGGGGTCACGGAAAATCTCTGGACTAATTGACATGCATGAAAAGCCAAATGGATCTAATGCGATTCTGGAAACCACCGTCGATGAAGACATCCATTACTGTATGTCTGTTTGAATACTTGACACCTCGACTCAGCGCCCCAGTCATCATAAACCTTGGCTCGCTTCTTGAAATCTAAGACAGCCCATTACAATACAATGCAGAAGATTACAGCACACCACCTGTTGCGTCGCTGAAGCAGCCAGACAGTTTTATACTCTGTTCAGAGGAGTCCAGGAATGCTGCTCTGGAATGCTGGCCTTGTGTCACTGGCGTATGGCTATGTGGGTAAGATCACAAGTTTACTGTGGGAACTGACCTACTAAAGCTTTAGGCCCCGGTGACCACGTTTAAAAAGAAATAAATCTTGCACTTCACAGTCACTGCAGGCATCTCTCCCAGTTGTATTACCCCCCAGGCTGTGGGGCAGGAAAGGTGTTCGTGTATCACAAAGAAACAGGGCCCCGGCATCGAATAGCCGCTCTATCTGCTTATCTGCCTGTTGCTGCCTCCCAAAGGTGGTAGGTGACAGAGAGACAATTACCAAACACGGCACAAAGCCCACCCCGCCGTGTCCCAGAGGACGTGTGACTCACTGAGCCCCCAGCCTGTTTGTTTGATGCTCATGACAAAGAAGCTGACCTCTGACCTTTCAGCTCCCGATGAGTCACCGGTAGCGCGCTGGAAGACGGGGCTTCCCCACACCATGTGGCGGTCACAGCACAGCGACGGGTAACATTTAAAGGTTGTCACAAAACACTTTTCTGTGTTTGTCTGAGCTGTGTATACCATAATCCGTGGGTGGCAAGACCCCAGCATGTTGACAGAGCTGATGTATTATAGGTCAGCTGTGTGTGTTACAGTTCTTTTTACAGGCCTTTCTGAAAGGGAGTACCACCTAACATAAGAATTCCAATGTGTTATTTCCAAGACCTAACTGATATTAACTGATATTTGTGAACATGAGCTGCTCTCTATCAAAGCCAGAAACTAGAGGCGCAATTCTAAAACTTTTGGTGTCGTCAAGTATAAAGTCTGGAGCTGCTCCATAGAGAATGAATCAGAGACAGATTTTGTGGACACACAAAATGAGCTTCATTATATTGTAGTGTTCTCAATTCTGAAACAAAAACATGTAGCCATGTAATCAGAACATTTCCCAAGTTGTTCTCAGTGTCATCTGTAACATCTCTCCCAATTCATTCTCTATGGAGCAGCTCCAGACTTTATACTTAATGACATCACAAATTTCAGTTGTAGCGAGAGAGTTGTTCATGTATACTAATACTTTCAGACTGTCCTAAACCACAGGAATGACTAGTATTATTTTTTAAATGGATGTAGTTCCCTTTGAACTTTTTTGGCATTTCAGAAGCGAGTGCATTAGCTTGGCAGATCAGTAGTCAATGACTATTGAAGCCACTGCTCAAAATAACATTCCTTTTTAAAATGCTATTGAATTCTCCCTGCCTAGATGAGTAGAGGCACCCATTGTGCTGTTATTGATCATGAGATGAGATGTGGCGTATTTACTTAAGTTGTTTTCATAAGCCCCTTTTACACTGCCAGATTTTCTGTGAATGTTGGGCCGTTTTGCCGGCAAGCTGCGGGCGTTTAGACACACAGAGCCGGATTGGCGAGTTGATCCAAGGTGCCCAATTTTCCGCCTCATAGGGTAGACATATTGGCGGAACCCTTTTAGTTTAAACAGACTGAGGTGGCCTTCGGCAATGGGAGGGGCTGTTGAAGACTTGTGGGAAGAGCTGTTGATGACACGGCATGTGCGAGCCACTGGCGGTGGATAAACAGGAAACAGCTGATAGCAGCTAGTAGCAAGAAGGAAACGCAAACCTGACAGACACTGTAAAGATGAGCGACTGGGGAGACAAGGAATTGCACACCCTCCTTGCCCTCGCAAACGAAGAGGCCATTAACCGTCAGATGACGTGAACGGTGAAGAACGGGCCGATTTACGATAGAATCGCCGAAGGACTGACCAGCCGCGGCTGCCCTTCCACGTCACTGTTTACGTCACACGCTGAGCTACTCATTTTGTTACTTGCTCACGCCTCCCATTGCCCCAAAAAATGCGCATTCTGTATAAACAAAAGTAGGTAGGCGGCATTTTGCTGCACTCCCGATTTAGTTTTTATACTGCCAATGCTGAAAAAAGACTGATTGGACTTTCCTGCAGATTTGCACAACTCCTATCTAAAAAGGGCTCTATAGAAGCATTTCTGCTATAAAATTGGGCTGTCTATTCAGTACAAAGACCAAATACTTTTGACAATAGCGCCACATGACCGGAGAAAACAGAGCTCTTGCTCAAGAAGCAGAAAAACTACAACTATGAGAATGCGCTGCACCACACAAAACCAATAAACTGGTAGGTAACATAATGTGAGTTTGACTCTTTTGACCCAGGAAACAATATGGTGGCCAGCTGCTAACAAGCTAATCTCAAACTACACTGAAACAGTGAGCTAAAATATGTTTCTCAAAACATCTGAGGCAAGAAATAGGTCACATAGTAACATAATCTTGGCTCATGTTTTATCAGCATTACTTAGTTTTACTGCGTACAATACAGAAAACAGTATGGCACCCACTTCCTGTTCACAGATTCTCATATCACAGCCAAACAGTGCAGGGGGTGGAGGGGCTGTCTCACTCTCTCAATCCGCCTCTATACTCTTTGTGTGTGTGCTGGTGGGCATACAAAAATGTGTGAGTAGAATCTGTATTGAGTAACAGTTTTAGAGCCAGCGAAAATCTGCCTGAGAGATTTGAGCTGAGAGATGAGCAGGGAGATCTGGCTGCTGGTAAGACTGAGGGAAGTTTACTGTAGTTCATTTACACATACTACACACATTGTTATATTACAAAGCTGGTTGAAAATCGACAAGTTTTCCTGTACCTCAAGTATGTCCATTTTACACCGCTTAATACTTCTACTCTATTTATCTCACAGCTGTGGATACTTTTCAGATGAAGGTTTTAGTTAAAAAAAAAGGTAATTATTTGTGTAGCAGAGCTTTGTTTTTTCCTCCATCCTGCCCCATTAATCATCTCACAACCCCATGAAATTTATCTTGTGACCCTTTCGAGGGGCCCGACCTCTAGATTGGTAACCACTTAACTAAACCTAACTCCTTCGCCACCTCAAAGTGACTACAAGAGTAAAGTGCTGCTAATGTAATCACAGTCTTATAATATTATCAGTTAAAGAGGCTGTTTTTCTACAGAATGAGCACTTTCGATAATTTAAAAACTAATAATACATTTGCACTTTTACGTGAGTTAGACTTGGAATGTAATATTTTTACTTGTAATGCAGTATTTTTACATTGATTTACTCAAGTCCTCAGCCGTCCAGTCCAGCACAGGTCAGACCAGAAACATTTTAAGTTTACTCCAAAGCTGCCCCGATGTTGCGCCTTGTTGCACAAAGCTCCTCATTGGCTGATTGACTGAGCTGACTAAAACCAACTGCTCTCCTCACTGCTGACGTCTTCATGTGGACGGAGAGACAGACAGGAAGAGACAAGAAGCGAGGGAGGCAGAAAGATGTGGCCTCAGCGTCCAGACTGAGCAGCAACTGGTTTGTTGTCTTTAGCGAACACGTTTGGGTGTGACTCATGCGCATACGTGCTCGGGGCAGACAGAAAACATCCAAACTCACAGACCTGTTTTTATTCTACTACAGTCTTCAGATTTTTCATCGGGAATTTAAACTTTGCTTTAGTCCACAGTCATGTGGAGCTCTGCCAGTCCACATCTGTTTATGTGGAAGAGCGGCTTTATGCAGCGTGGGTTTATTATTGCATCAGACAGACACGCCATCACCCTTGCTCACTCCTTGGCCCTTGACGTTTTTTTCAGAGAATAGCAAGAAAGGGGAGATAGTTTGGTTTTTATTTTTTCCTCTTTGAACTTAGAACTATAAACACAAAGCCTGAGCTACTGAAAATTTGGTAAACTTACCCTGAAATCACCTTCTCTCTCAAAGGATGACCTGTTTAAACCTGGTGTTATACAAACAGGCAAGGCATGCGCACATTACACACACACACACACACACACACACACACACACACACACACACACACACACACACACACACACAAACCTTTAAGTTGTTCTCCAGAGTTTATTTGAGTTTTGAGTCAGATCAGAAGTTGCCAAGACAAATAGTCTCCTTGGGTCCAATGGCCAAAGCTTTTCCCAATAACTTGGTGTGAAGTGAAAATGACAGTCAGAGAGAGGCACGTCTGCTCAGGTGAGAGTTATTTGTTTTGTAGTGTCGGAGCTGAAGTAAAGTGAAGGAGTAGAGAGGGTGAGAGGCAGAGAGATAAATGGGTAAGGAGAGATACAGAGGCAGAGGAAGTGATGGAAAGGTAGAGCCAGAAAGTGACTGAGACAGAGAGTGAAAGAGAAAGCGACTGTCGCTGGGTTGTTGACAGGTGGGCCTCAGGGCAGGTACGACAGGTTGATTCAGGTAAGCCCCTCTCCCTCCTCCCCCCTCCTCTCCTTCCTCTCCCCCACCCTCCAACCCTCCCCTCTCCCCCAGCTGGAGACTGCCGATGTGGGATAGCCTACAGGGCTGAGGAGACAGGTCTCCATCAGAAAGCCCCGCAACCCTTTACAATCATACGATAATCATTTAACTCTGCGTGCCATACGTCAACAGGCATGACGGCTGACGAGGCAGACAGACAAGACGACAAACAACAGTAACTGCAACACTTGTATGCTTCCAAGGAAAAAGAAAAAAAAGGAATGGAAGGAGGGAGAAATGAATAAATGAATAACTGTCAGAAGCGTTTGGCTTCTGGGACAATGGTTTTTTAAAGAGTTGAGGCTCGGGGGCCAAATGTCACTTTGGGTCACTTAGACTGAACCTTCAGTGACAGATTCTCTAAACTTAAACTCTGCAGCAGCGAGACAATTAAGCATCTGAAGTGAGAAGTAATTATAAGTAATCTAATTTGCCGTGATGCTTTAAATTTGGTTTATCTATTACAAATTACCCGGGTCAGAGTCATCTCTCTTTCTCTCTCTTCATGCAAGGACTTGGAAGTGACTGGGTGTGCAGGTTAATGGCGCAACTGGATTAAGGAGACTAGATTCATACATAATGCAGGCATTTACCTTAATGGGAGAAACGTGACTGAGGAGCGGTGTTTACATTAAAGGAGGGTGAGAGTTCAGCTGAGCCGAGGGAATATTTTTCTGCCTACGCTGGCGGCAGACAGTGTAATGAATTTCTATAAAGCGCACTGCAAATAAAAATAAAGACACACAAAGGAGATTGCATGTTGATGGTTGTCGGGTGATGCTGACAGGGAGAAATGGGTGAGGACGGTGTTGAGACTTGCAGTAGTGTACAGTTTGTGAAAGACATCCAGTAGCCTCAGTCTACTTAAAAAAAACTCTTTCTGAGCCAGAGTCAGTACTACGGAACAATAATCTCAATTAAGTCCAGGATTTTAACACATGTATGAGGCGGAGTGATCAAACAGGAAGTAAAAAAGCTTTTCTTTATCTCCCACTTCTCGACCAGAACACACACACAGGTTGCTACAAAGACACACACAACATGTTCCATTATTTGTGTTTGTCTTGCTATCCAAACACAGCATGCACGTGGCGTATTGAACACAAACACCCACTTACACACACACATGATCATGTCCGAGGGGCTGACGTGAGTGCGTGTATCCACAAGTGTGCTGACAGCACACACCCAGCATATAGCCTGACATCCTCTTGGCCGCAATACACCACACAATTAAAATAAATCTCCTACAAAGGCCACATGGTGCTGCTTTTTTCTAACAGCCAAACAGGGGAACAACTCCATAGCAACACCAGAGAAATGTTTACGTGTGAGAATATTTGGATATGCACTGTTGGAAACATAAACAGGCTTGGTGTCATAATTTAGTTAGGAACAGGAATTTTCTCTGTATTGACTTAAAGAGTCAAAGAAAGAAAATAACGTGAGTTGGAAAGTCATGAACTCCCATTTTTCTCGCAGTGGGATTGTGACAGTGTGTGTTCTCATTACGAGCACACAGACAGCCCTCCATGGGTCTCACTCTCTGAGTCTCTCTCTCTCTCTCTCTCCCCATCTATCTCTGCATTCCCAGACAGCTTTAGCAGTTCAAACCCTCGCACTGCGGCATTGTCACACACCACACTGGTTGCCATGGAGAAATAGTCCTCCTGGTCTCCAAGGTACCCGAGTCTATTGTCTTTGGCTTCTTTATTTAGATGAAAACATGATTTGTTGGAAGAGATCTACTTGTTTTTTCGCGGCTTCTCTTTGCTGCCTTTTCTTTCTTCTTCTTCTTCCTCCTCACGAGCATCAATGCAGCGTCGCATGATGTGTATTGTTTCATTCTTCTCCTTTCCAGGAGTTTGACTACGCGCATGTGTGCGTCAAGCTCGCCTGATGTTTTGTAGCAATTAATTTCAGTGTGTCTGCATGTCAGAGCCCCAGGAGGGGGGCTGTATAAAAGTTTTCCCCATTGCCACAGCTCTCGCCAGGGCTTATAATTGCCTTCTATTACCAGGGCTGGGTGTCACAGCCTGTCTGTCACCAGGAGACTCTCAACTAGAGACAGATGATGAGGAAAAGGAGTTGCAGTTTTCTTACTGCTGCTCTTTTTGGCAGAATAGATAATACAGGATATATATATATATATATATATATATATATATATACATACAGTAAACAGGGCCAGAAAAAGTGGGACTGATTACCCGTGGATTTGTGGGGGTCCCTGGGTAATCAGTCCTACTGATTATCGGGCACTTATTAATTAGTGCCATAGCTAAATTAGAATTGGCTTAATAAATTGGTTGAAAGACTAAACTTTGAAAAAAAAAAAAAAAAAAGAAGCTCTCTGAGGCCCTTCTAACCCCGTAAAGGCATAAAATGGTTTAGTCCACCCCTGCCCCAGGCTACGTCTCTAAAAGCAGCTAGAGCTGAGTGAGTGACTGCTTATGCTGCTGGAGCACCAACGTATTCTATCACGTCTTTCTCCTCATGATGGGGAGAACGTGATTATGGATGAAGGAAAGAAAAGGGAAAGAGAAGGGAAAGACAGGAAACTGACTTTGTAAAAGAAAACTTCAAAAGATGCGTGAGAGCATGGGCTGCTTATGCATAGGGCCCAGAATTTGGTGCTACGCCCCTGACAGTAAATAAGAGCACTTTCCTCTAGCTATGTGGCCTTGCTTGTTGTGTTATACAAGAATTCACCTTGAGTGATTTGTGCACCTGTATTGTTTGAGAGGCTGATTAGAAGAAGACAAGGCAAGTTTAAGGTGAGCCACATACCAAACAAAAATGAAAACAATGTTCAGCGGCTCTAATGTGGCTTTACAAAGCAGCTGTGAGGGCTTACTAACACTTACAATCAGCGAGCTGTAACCTTTGACCCCATTTATTTGCATGTTTCCAGCTCCACTCACAGCTGTCAGCAAGCTGCTACTTCTGTAGTCACAGGCAGCGCGACTGAAAACCAAACAGGAAGTGACATCACATCCGCTGCTCCGTGATATCACCAGGCTGAGTTGGAGAAAACGATAGAGTGAAAGGAAGAAAAAAAAAAGAGAGACAGAGAGGAGCGCGGCCGAGTGGCTGATGGGTGGAAAGAGGAAGCTGTCTGTGTTTCGTTCTCATTCAGTTGCTGTGGCTCAGACGTCCCAGACTCTGTGGTCTTGTTTAAGGCCAGCCAGACAAATAAACCGATCCAATTTAAGTCACTTATCTACTTAATCAGAGGGGCTACAAACACACAGTCTTCATCTTCTGCTTTACCCTTAGATGACCGTCTTGAATCACCACATATAAAGGTTTTTTTTGGAAACTTTATAATCACACAAAAATATTTTTGGGCTAGACTGTGCTGACGTCAGTAGTTGCTAGACATTTGCAGTTAATTCTTATATCTGCCTCTTGTCTCTTGCACTCTGTGTAACTTTTAAATAGCTAACATTTAATTCAGTTTCACTTGTGTTGATTTCAATAACTAGAATCTGGATAAGAAGAAATGTATCTCACTTTTACTTTTAAAAGGCAAATAGATCAAAGAGAATATGTGTGTTTGTGATACAATATCCTCTGTAGAGTGCTGTAATGTACTGTGCGTAACCGTAAAACTCAGTCTTCTTTTAAAGATCCGGTGTGTGTGCTGGTTCACATACATACACTTACAGTTATGTTGTTTTTTTTTTTTTGCATGCAAGGTGATGCAAAAGTGGAAGGAGAGGTTTCGGAAACTGTGACGCTGTGCTTTGTCAGCACTGGGTGCAAGGTAGGGTGAGTTACTGTTGTGTGCCTTTGTAGCAGAAGCGTGCAGCGGCTTGTTCCTCTGGCACAAAGGCCAAACGCTGAATGGAGTGGGTGCAGGTAAACATGCTAAAACAGGCCCTCTTGGTTATTGTGCTGCCTTGTTGACATGTTTCATGTTCGTACACCCACTTTTTCTCGATATCTGACGTCATTCCATCTCTGACTTTTCTGTGTTTGGGATCAGGCGGTTAGAGGATTTTAGGGTGAAAAATCGGCAATACAAAAGAACTGAAACTGGATCTGATCATAAATGTTGAGTACTCATAGCTGAACTTTTGAATCATCTGAAACGAGAAATAGGTGTCTTTCTCTTCAGTACCTGAATCATGTGTTACTGTAAATCTCTTTGAAGGGATTTTTTTTTTTTGAAAGCCCACCTTGACAATCCCCCTCAGGAGATATACACTTTGAGCTTTTGTGTTTCGTCACCCGTTACCCAACATTTGTTGCTATGATGATGATGACGATTGTGTTGATGATGGTACTCTGACTGGGCTTGGTCAGAGCCACAAATAGGCACAAATTGTTTTGAAAGCAGGCTCCATTTCTCATTTTCGGAATGGGGAACTAGAGAAAATGAGTCAGAGCAGATGTGTTGACATGCTGACACTGACTCTAGATCAGTTCTACGTAATGGTTTAATGGGGAGATTACAGAGAGCCTACAGGGGTTAATAAAAAGACGGTCTGACAGAAGTGTTCAGAGGAAGGGTGATGTTGAAAACACTAAAAAAAAAAAAAAGTCAAAAGGAGGCGACCCGCTGCGAACAGGATAAATAAACCAGCAGTTGTACTGTACAGGCTGTTGGGAATAGCCAAGCATGTCCACACACACACACACACACACACACAAACATGCATGAACCCATATCTCTCCTCTGTGAAAAAGCCGGCGGGGAGAAAGGGAAGCGGGTGGGTGAGAGGAGAGAAGGAGGGGAGGACTGTGGGAGAGAGGCAGGAGGGAAGGGAGAGGAGGTCTGGAGCGAGTCCAGGGGAACTCCAGACTGCTGTTACCCAACGTGCTCTCTCTCCACAGGGGCTGGGAGAGTGACTGCTGCTGCTGCTGTTGCTGCTGGAGAGACCCGGAGAACAAGGAGGTGGGGCACACACACACACACACACACACACACACACACACACACACACACACACACACACACGATCTTATGTACACCCTCACCCCCTGACACACACACTGCTGTGGCTGTGTCACCATAGTAACACACTGACCCCGGCCTTAAAGTTGCACTCCCTGATCTCCTGCCGAGCTCTGAGTAGTGGGGTGGACTAAATCTGCCTATTTATAGCAGGCCCTTTGGCTCACTTTCTACCAGTGACAAAAAGAGCTAATCTTCTTTCGCCAAAGCCCCACCACATCTACCTTACATCAACTTATCTGTAGGCCCACACTAACAGAGGGACAGGGATGGTACGAGTTAGGGATGGAGAAACAGAGCTGGGAATAAATGAGAGAGAATGAGTAGGAGGCAGGAAGTAACAGAGAAAAAAAAAAGAAAGACAATGAAATAGAGACCAAGAGACTGACGCCTTGCTGCTTATGATTACGTGTTCATCCTTTCTTTAACCCCTTAAATCAAAATGACACTGGGCCCGTCACTGAAGTTAGAGACAGTCACTCCTCTGAGGGACTATAAAGTTGTACTTACTGATTTTTGTTGGAGATTTTTTTTAAATCTTTGTGTGTGCGGGAGTGTGCATAATGCTCTCAGGTTTCTCATGTGAAAGAGATCTTGATCTCAGTGACACTTCCTGGTTAACTGAAGCCTATCTTTTACAAGTATGTGTTTTGTCGCCAAACATGATTCAGACCCACAGAACTCAAATTCCAGGAGAGATCCCAAAGTTGCAAAGATACCAGATATCAAGGGCGTAAATATATCGCAGGCGGTTATACTGGGGCCCATCCGGTGGAGGGGGTGGGTGAGTAGAAAGAGCGGGCCCTCCAATAATGTGTTGGGTGGAGGATGTAAAATAGTTAGTATTAATCTATGACAACTATAAAAACAATAAATAAAAAAATATTCAATCAATAGTTTCTTATTTTTTTGTGGGATTTTTATCATACCATGGCGGTACGGTGGTGCAGTGGTTAGCATTGTCAACTCACAGCAAGAGGGTTCCTGGTTTGAACCCGGGGTAGGGGGCTAGAACCTTGGGGTGGTGGAGCCCTTTTGCGTGGAGTCTGCATGTTCTCCCCGTGTCAGCGTGGGTTTTCTCCGGGTACTCCGGCTTCCTCCCACAGTCCAAAGACATGCAGGTTAATTAGCGACTCTAAATTGTCCATAGGTGTGAATGTGAGCGTGACTGGTTGTCTGTCTCTATGTGTCAGCCCTGTGATAGTCTGGGGACCTGTCCAGGGTGTACCCTGCCTCTCACCCAATGTCAGCTTGGATAAGCCCCAGCCCCTCCGCGACCCCTAATAGGATAAGTGGTTCCGGAAAATGAATGAATGAACAGATCTGCAGTGATGATTGCTGTGTAATGTATGTTGATGGCCAATGTCCAGTTGTCCAATGTCATGTCTGTCTGATCACGTGACGATACAACACATGGCAGCCAGTTAAGATGCCTGTGTTAACTAGTAACCAGCATGCACCACAGGACTCATCGTAACCCCCTTACCCTAAAATAAAATGTGTATAAAATTATGCTCAAGATATGTAGGAAATTTTCCACTGTACAGATAAGTAAAGCCAGAAAGAAAAAGGGTTTGTATATTTTATTCGGTGTGAACATTATATAGCTTGAATGGAAAGCTAAGCTGGTACAGAATTTAAAATGTGCTACTGTGAGAGAGTGGGGAATATAAGGATTTCTCCTGTCTGAAAGGAATACTTCAGCCACAAAATGACCATTTATAATTGAATTAGTCATGCAGTGTTACCTTGACTTGAGAAAGAAAATGTTTTTCTGACATGCCTTCACAGGAAACAAGAAACATATTGATTTAGTGATTGATTGGGGACCAGGTTTAACAGCAGGAAAACTATATGAATTTAAGGTAACACAGCATGCCTAACTGTTAAACAAATGGTCATTTTGTGGGTGAAGTGTTCCCTTAAAGAGACTTAAGGGGAAACAAAGTGAAAAAGGTGAAGGGGTTAAAACAGATTCTCAGTTTTGTACCAATCAGCATATGTGTAGTGAGTGTATATGTGTGTGTGTGTGTGTGTGTGTGTGTGTGTGGCTGAACTTACACCCACATGGACACAGACCAGACTTTGGCCAACGTGACTCGGCAGTGCCGAGGGTAATTGTCCCGCTATTGGCTTCTGCTCCCCGCCAGACTGAGTTGGCGGAGCCAGTCACAGTGAGCAGTGCGTAACTTTAGCCAGAGTTAAACCCACTCTGGCCCTGGCTGCAGTCCAAGTCCACTGGCCTCTTTCTCAACCCCCCTCATCTCCACTGCGCTGATACTGAGCATACGCTGGCAGCGCACAGAGGTGGGTTCAGTCAAGGCCTCACAATACCCTCAACACAAAGACAGAGTGGAGCGAGGAGCTGCTCCAGATAAAGGGGCTGATATTAATACTGCCGGTTCTTTATAGATATATTCCTGGACATGATCTGAAGGCGTTCAGCAGTGTTACACGACTTCAGTCATGTCTTCTCTCAGTGTGATTGATCTGTTGATCTTTCACATTTTTCTCCCTCTAGCTTGTTGGCTTCTTTTTTTTTTTTTTTTTTAAATCTTTCACATATTTATTTTTCCGCTCGTTCTCTTTCATTTTTGCATTTTCCATGCAGCAAACGTCCCCCCCCCCCTCCCCCCTTCCTCTTTTTTGCGGTACGAAGCCCGTGAGCTATTTATGTCATTAAAATAGCTGATCATTTTCTATTTTTACACTAACATGTGATTCCAGATCTAACAGGTTTTGAGGTGGCGGGTATTTCAGTTCCTCAAATTTGTCTGCTGGTGACGAGGGCTGACCTGAACTCTGTAATGATCCATGTTTGTAATCCGATAAACCGATCGATGATGACCACATCTGCGTCAAAACTATGTGCTGGCTCTCAGTCAGTGTGTCAGATTGACACATGTCGGTGCCAATCAGTCTATTTTCTGACCAGACTTCATTCATGTGATCATCATGGGCAGTTAAGCTTTAGCGGCTAACTGTCCTGACTTGACTAGCTCCTCTCTAACCCCAAGGCCTGCTAATTGGCTTGGTCTGTTTCCTTTGTGGCAGACTGCGTCACACAGTAAACTTAACCTCAGCCCAGACATAAGTATATTAACATGGTTAAGTATAAATAGCTCAGAGTAGTTAAATTAAACCTCTGTGTGTGTGGAAGTGAGTATTTTGGGCACCTGTGATCTTGTTATTTGCTGTTAAATTTAGCTCTGTGGTCCTCAGTGAGGAGTGGAAACAGTGACAGGGACCTGTTTTGCCACAACACACTTCCTGTGCACTGTGAGTAGTGAGAAAACCACGACCCAGTGACGCAACATTCGGAAAAAAGAAAAAGAGAGCAACAGAGAGGCGTGGAAAATCAGCAATGAGGAAGTTGTGGCTTCATTTGAAAAAGGAAAAAATTGTTGACTGAACTGTAACTGGATACTGTAAGTGAACTGTAAAGTTTCCTGTGTGCGGACTTTCCCCTTTAAGATAACACGATAGGCAGTGGTGATAGGATGAGCAACAGACTGAATACTGCTGCGATTATTGCCGCTGCTACTTTGACTAACTGTGGACTGATTTATATTTCTTTGTTGCACATAATGTTTGACACCCAAATTGATTTCAGCCAGCATACACACACATATAGATCTTTTTCTCCCCCTCTTTTATATTCTCAAGCTCTTGTGCCTTTGTAGCCGCTCTCACTTCCCGTGGGCTATTGTTTGCTGTGACCTCTGCTAAGCACACGGTGCACAGCAGAACACAGAAAAAAGGACTTTATCCTTTGTACTACAGTCGCAAATGTGCTGCAGCGTTTCCTGATAAAGCACAGCGGAGCATCGAATTAAGAGACAGATTTCTGAAAGTAATCTCTTATATAAAATGCTTATTTTATATGAATGAATTTATAAGACACCACTGAGTAAATCTTGCCTATTGTTATGTGATTATGATATTTATAACCACAATCATGAGCTGCTAGTCAGAGGAAGTGCGAAATGAGTGCATGTTAAAGATATTTTTGGTTCATTTGTGTCAGTTACCCCAAAAAGCATAAACGAAGATGCACTCATTTTGTCTGTTTGTGTGGGAGTTGGAACACTGTAACGAAGCAGCGCCAGAGTGTGTGTGTTGTGTGTGCGTGTGTGTGTGTGTGCGCGTGTACATCTCTGAGTGTGACATAGAGTGTTGGAAAGAGACAAATTTATAGTGTGAATTTTCTCTCTCTGAAACAACACTGAAAGTCATGAATCATCTCTGCTGCATAGACATAACCACAGGAAGTACCCATGGAACACACACACACACACACACACACACACACACACACACACACACACATCTACATACACACCCAGTATACCAAAGCATAACCAAATACTCAGAGCGATCCACTGGAACATACAAGAGGCTAGAAATAACACATAAACACAGCCCATAAAGTGAATATCTCAAGAGTATAAATTCATCAAGTTTGTTGCCAGGGACTTCTTCTTATCGATCGCAAGTCTCAACAACGCAGAACACGATTTTTCTTTGAAACAGGCACCAAATCTTGTGGATCAATAAACTTTGGTCAAGACCCCATCACAGCATCCCAGCCATTTGCTGCAGAAGACAAGGTTACCATGGTGACCCCTACACACTGGGGACATACGCTAGAAAGTGGAAGTCATAAAGAAATGTGTGTGTGTGTGTGTGTGTGGCTTATCTAAGACAGGGAGAGGGAGCCAGCGCTCAGCCTTGACCCCCGGAGTCCTTGTTCTTTGTAAACCTTGTTTGGTTCGCTGCGACAGAGCAGAATAGCTGCTCATTATTCCTGTTGTATGAGCCTGGTCTTGGGGGTGACAGCCATACTGAAAGAGTCCTCTCACTGACCACACACACATACGCACAAACGGTGAGCGAGAGATATGGGAGAGGATCTCAAGGTTAGAAGAAATCCAGGCATGGACAGAGAAACACACACACAGTACAAAGTGCTTCATTTGTCCCTGACCTTCTCTGACATCTTGTTATGAGCAGTGATGGAATTAATCAGTCAGAAGGTAGTCTGACTCACAGGATGAAGACTGTGCATATAAGCTCACGACTATGGGTATAAGCCGACCATTGGCAGCCTATTTCAGACAGAATTCTCCTCCCCTTAAGATTTTGCAAGGGCATCCTGGGCTTACTGCTGTCCAAGAGGATTGTGATTGGTTTAAAAAAATACAAACAACGCAGAGCATCTTTTCCCTTTAGCATGGAGTTACAATGGATTCAGCAAGACCTTTCTCTAGCACATGCAACAAAGTGCAACAGAGTGCGGATATAGGTCTGGCTCATAGACTGTATACAAATAATGGCCACAATGACATCACCCATTGGTTTGTCGGCTCAATACATGTATAATAATAACTAGATATTGGACCCCAAGATGGCACCTAATCAATCCAACAGAACTGCTAGGCTGATGCATACACCAGAAGAAATTTCTCCAGCTTCCGTGTTTAGTTCCACGATATGCAGCCCAGTGAATATGTGCAGTGGTTTCTCCCACTGTGAGTTCCAGTGATGATGTCACAGATTTTTAAATCGAGGGAAGTTTGACAAATATGAAACCTCCATGGATCAATTCACAATATGAAGAGTCATAATTGACCTTGTTTACAGTTTGAGGTGTCCTGGCTCTTTTACAGTGGCGCCCTATGGAGAAAATGCTTGTTGGGCTGCAGGTATTTTTTGCTGCATTATTTTGAGTGGCCACTGGAAAAAAAATGGCGGCAAAGCTAAGCTGCTTTTCTGGGAGACTGGTGGACTCATAGTTTTAAAGAACTGGATACAGCGTCAAAGGCAGGATCCCATTTATTCATGTAAAAGTTGCTCAGTGGCACATGAAGACAAGAATGTTCCATTACCACATATAAAATGACCCAGATGATCAGAACTACTTAACTTGGGTGTTTCTGGGGGCCTGGGTCTGACTCCCACTTTGGGGCCTTGGTTTGGCATTTCGGCTGTCGCCATCTTGGAGCCAGGGATGACTATATTTGGACAAGAGGGTGGAGCTGTGGAGGAGACAGCCACGCAGTCACGCAAAGTGGCCTCAACCTTAAATATGTGCAACTTTAAGCCTTAATAAAGTTAAAATGGGTGAGTTAGTTATATAAAAATTCCCCTCCTGTACAGTTGTCATGATGCAGGAAATCAGCTATAGAGACCAAAGCCATTTTTTGCACCAGGCTGTAGACATGTTCATTTCTGCTGTAAAGTATAGTCAGGCATATGGACATGGCGGTCTATGAGGATCGTCTCACTCTTGGAGCCAGCCTCTAGTGGCCATTCAGAGAATTGCAGTTTTTATCTCCTCAGCATGGGCTTAATTTTTCAGCCATGGAAGCTGTCATTTGGTTTCGCTATGCTAAAATAATAAGAAGGTAGTTTTGTGCCTCTTTGTGTTTAACAGCATAGATTCGCAGTAACATTTTGAATGTACAGTATAATTCCACCCAATTTGCTATGTGGTTTTCCCAGTAAAGTCTGGCACAAGGGAACAAGATGTAAACTGGGCACTTAATTAACTCATGAGTATGTAGTCTAATATTAGAGGGTAATAAGACCTACTATGTAACAATCTGTCATTTCAGAGAAACATAAAGAGAAATTATACTCTACTTCTTCTAATAATATGAAGTACAAAACACTATGAAGTACTTACCAACACTGTAGGTAAGGGAGGTAAATTGAGAAGTACTGCGCTTTACATTGTGGGCCGTTATCTTGAGTGCAACCATACCATTCATGTGCGCAGTTTGTACATTTGAGTGTGCCGTGAAGCAGGTGGAGAAAGAAAACATCCCCGGCCTCGTACTTGCTGCCAGTTTATGCCATTACTCCGATCCCTCAGATGTGGCCACAGGCTTGGCACGCTTGGTTTTCCAGGTGATGGCTACCGTGGAGACAGAGGGCCTGACCGGTCTTGGCCCACTCTGTTACACCAACTGTGCCAACTTACCGTCAACTGGACACTAAACATCGGCGACACATACCGCACCTTCCTCTGCTGTGGAGCGCGAGCACGTGCTGAAACCTGAGAAAAGATAAACTAAAAGGGTGCACAGCCATTCGGACTCTGAAATCAGATTTGCCACCATCAACTCTAGCCACATCAGTGAGAAGACTGTTGAAATATCTGACCTGGCATCAGCGGTGTAGGGGGTTGATTTTGTTGCTGGTGGGCTGTAAGCAACACACAGAAGAGATTTGCAGAGACAGCCCATAACAGCTCCCTTGGAACCAATGACTCAGATATGCAGATGTGTTTACTTCCCTTCTGTTTCCCACCTCAACCAGCACACAAAAGGCAGGGGGAATGAAAGTGCCTGATAATGTCTTTAAGTGTTTCATTTATATATTTATATGCCGTTATAAAGAACTCATTTTTTACTAAAACTTAGACAGGCACTTCAAATGGTCTCTTTGCCTCTTCCCTCTATTCCCTCCCTCCCTTCTGAGGGTATTCATCTTTTGTCTAATGCGTAGCGCTGCTCTCTGTTAGTTTCTTTCTGACACCATGCCAGCAGAGTCATCTGCAAAGGGACTCATGTAGGGATTAAAAACCATCAACAGCTCCCCTTTAACAGTGAGGTAGAAAAGAAAAGAAAAAAAAAAACGCTGAAAAATGAAATACAAAAAAAATAAATAAAATAAAAAAAAAAATTAAAAAAAAAACTCCAGACAGTTTTGAGAAAACTTGTAGAAAGAGAATGCAGATTGTCACCTGACCCTGAGGCAAGGCAGCCCTAAATATAATAAAGAGAAGACAACAGAAGAAGACGAGGCGACACGACACGGGTAATGTGTTTTCTCTGCTGGTGTCGTCTGGCAGATCTGGGATGATTGAGTGCTGATGCCTGCCTGGGCCGCTTCAGAGAAGATCGTCTACCCCCCCCCCCCTTTGGCTCGTACACACATCCACACACGTGCACAGCCTCTCTCATGATGCACACTAACACATGTGCGCACACACACACACACACAAAGCCTCTCTGTTTTATGAGTGACAAAAACATCAAGGCGTATTAACTGTCATCATCTCAGCATCTCTTTGTCTCTCTTTTTGGTCGAGGGAATATTTCAAGGTAACACTTTTATATTGTGATATGTGTGTGTGTGTGTGTGTGTGTGTGTGTGTGTGTGTGTGTGTGTGTGTGGTTTTCTCCATGGTGGATGTGTGTCTTAATTATAACAGGGTTTAGTGAATTAGGGCAGGATGTGTAATAGACTCAAATTTGCATAATCTCTGTTGAATAAACCTCAGTGACAAACATGCAAGCAGAAAATCATACATACTTACTGTACTGCATAACTTAAAAAAAAAATACGAAGAAAGGCACGGCCGTGACAGTAATCTATTGCGTTTACTTACAGAATGTGTGTATTAATCTCTGTGTATTTTCATAATCACTTCGTATTGTGAAATTGTCAGCAGCAGATAAAGACAAACAGGTGCTGGCTACGGAGGAAGTTGATTGGCCTGATTCCATGATCCATTTTCCCAAGGCTTCCACACCCCTGCAGCTGTCCTCCAGAATATGAGAACCGTGTGTGTGTGCGTGTGCGTGTGTGTGTTTGCAGTGCATGCTTGCGGTTATGACAAATTCACTCCTTGTTGCTTGCCAATAAGCGAGACAATGATCTTCATTGACAAAGAAAAATAAAACGGCAAACAAACAAACAAAAAAAATAATCTGGACCAAAAAATAAAAAGTACCACCATAAATTTAACGTCCCTTAACTGACTCTTTGATTTTGAAATTTCTCAAAGTTGGAAAGAGTCTGACCTGCTTGTGAATGAGTTTCCCCGATGTTCAAAGTAAAGTCATATAGCAGGTTTCAGGGGCTTTTTGGGCTGTTTTGCATGGCAGAATGTTTTGAACTGAGCAGTGACAGCCTCAGCCCGACTGAAGAGTCTACTTCGACTCGCCTCATTTCTATTGGAAAACACTTCTCTTTCTCCCTCTCCCTCCTTCTCTCGCTGTGTGTGTCTCTCTCCCTCACCCTTCTCTCTCTGAAGCTGCAGATCACTTGAAAAAGAAAGGGGAAGGAACATGAATAAAAACTGAAGGCACTTCTCTTAGATATGTCTCTTGATGCTCTTCAGATCTTTAAGACTTCATCACAGGGAAATGCAGGGTTACTCTAAGAAAACTGAAGGACTCTGACTTCCTAATCTACCGTACAAGACCTGAATTTGAGAACACAACGCCTTTTTAGAGCAGCGTCTTTTTTCTCGCTCACAATTTTGATCTTTCCTATTTGGTTCTTATTTATTGATGGAGAGGTAGAGGTGCAGCGTTGCTTAATCAGGACTTTTTAATTTGGATGAAAAGGAAAAAAACGGGGACCATATTGTCGAAACGAAAGACTTGGTCTGTCTGTCTTTGATCATTTCAGACTCTCGTGCCTCAAGAAAAAATTCACAGGGAATAAACTTCAGTGCAAGAAAAATTAGAGGAGAATTTTCTATCACTTTGCCCTTCTCACTCCAAAGTGGCTCCATTGTATCATTTGTTCAAGTAAAAGTAAATATTACTTAGCAATCAAATGAAACAAATTAATTGATGAGATGATGAAAAGAAGGCTTAGTTAAAAAAGAACTTTTAGAAAATTAATTTCAGATACAACTGCTTCAGTAATTATTACTACCTCCAAACTGGGAGAAAGTTTTCTTTAAAGATCTGTGAGAGGATCTGTCTCAGTGAGTGTTTGCGCTGACTCCTGGTCAGTTCTGTGGATCATCTGCTGGTTGAAAAGTTCTGCGTTTGCAGGAGTGAGAGCTGAACCTGGGTGTGCAGCAAAAGTGCTACTGTATCTCCCTGAGCAGGAGCCAGGCCAGACATATTGACTGATGTTCCAGGCATAATGAAAACATCCCCTGCAAATTGAATCTGATTGGATATCAGCTATCAGCCGTCGTTCAACAACAGCAGGGCAAATGAGCCACCGGCAGCGTCCCTTCCCACCCAAACACCCCCCCCCCCCCCCCCCCGCCTCTCTCATTAATCACACACTAAACTGCACCAGGGTTGACCTTACCAAGTGTAGATCTCATGGGTGTCCCTGTCCCTCGTCCTTTACATGATCTTAACATGATTATTATCTTTCCAACAGGAAGATGCTTCACAGAATAAAATTTAGCCAACGCTGCAATTTACGGTGAGTGACGCTACTCTACTAACAGCAACAAATGTTGTCACTTTCTTTAAGTTTTGCATGTTTATGATACGTTTCTTGTGTGGAAAATTGTAGTTTTGGTTCTGGTAGATTAAGATTTTTCGGGGGATACACTGGGGAAACGTCCCCTTTAATATTTAGAACATGTGACAGCCAATAAATACACACACACACACACACATACACACACTCTCAATAAAACAAAAAATAAGATGTTTCCACCACATACTGATGCAAAAGAGGCACAAATCTGTGAATAAAAAAATCATTTCTTGCTCAAACCGCTCATTTCACATGTCCCCCCCTCTCCCCATGTTGAAACGAAACCTACGCCCTTTTTTATAGCACATTATGTTTGTTACACGTCTAAATAGTTGAGCACAGCAGCAGCAAATCACCACTGAACTTTCCATTTCTGTCTGCAGCCATTTTAAGAAAACTAAAAAGAGGTTGGCTCATTAGACGAATACCAAACCCTGCACCTGCACTGACACCACAGCAGCTTATTCACACCATTATTCTCCCTGTATATATATATATATATACATATATATATATAATGTCCAATTTAATGGGATGAGTAGAAGAAAAGGACAGAAATTTAGGCATGACTCACGCTGTGTTTTGGGGGCTGGTGTCAGCTGGGATGCGGGGATACATTTGGGAGGGTCACTCGGACTGAGGCCGCCAGCTCCAGTGCTCTCTGCCTCTAATTGAGCAACCCACTCACACAGTTCACCCACAGGAGAAGACAGGAAACAGCACCCCCTATTGGAGAGCAACAGCATGTCTTTGAGGGGCAGCCCCCCCCAAAAATGAGCCCATGAGCTCAACTGACTGTTTGATGGTCTGCATCTGCACCAGTAATATTAAGTGGCAGTTTTAACTTTGTAGATTTAAGTCACAAGTGTTCTGTCACCCTTGTGGGAACGGACAAAAAATAATTAAAAAATCTCTGACCCTTGAAGCTCTTTACACCGAATGCCCTGCTATTAATTGTCCCCTTCTGTTGCTCAAAATAACAGGATTATACAACACCCCAGTGAAGAAGTGTCAGACTGAGATTTCTATTGTTCTTGTCTCTTGTTGTCGCTGCGGCTCCTTGTCCCTCCCTCCACTCCCTGGACATTGCCGAGCCAACAGATTAATTAGACAACTGATAGCAGTGTTCTCTCTTAGTGCTGGCCCACTGAGTTTTGTTTTTCTTTTTCACTTCTTGTAAGCCTCTAATTTCTCTCTTTACATTAATGGGGCTTGACCCAGGGGAAAAGAAAATGAAGTCTCTTGTCCTCCGGGGGTGCTGCAGCTTAGCCCAAAAAAATCTAGTTTGCTTCATCCGTTTGGCGAGGGAAAATATTATACCAGGCACTTTCGTTAGGCCTGAATAAAAATAGATCCTGAATTTAAAAAAAAAAAAAAAAAAAAGTTTGCAGTATCACTTTTGCTAACTGGCTCTTTATATCACACTGCAGGTAATGTTGCAACATTTTAATAAAAGGTATTGGCGTTTTGTGAGAGCAGCCGCTGTTTCATGTTCTTCCATTCAACGTCTGTCAACCCTCCCTGGACACAGGTCCTGGTTGGTTGCCTTGGAAACGAGGATATGACTATTCTGAGAGCCACGGTAGTGAGGGAGATGGAGGAAGCGAGCGTAGTAAAGGTAAGCCACACAAGGACTCTCTGGTCAACCTGATAAAGTGTGATGAAAATCAAAGGCCACGACTCCACAGCGACGCCTGCGATTCAGGAGAGAGGAAAATATAAGTTGCCTCTTTTCTGAAAGCTTAGGAATCAACAGAGGAAAGATTCTCCTGTTCTTCTCATGCACAAACATATTCACAAGATGCTGTCTGATTGGCTCCTTCAGTCATTACTTCTTTTGCATACACACATTTTTACACACACACATTCTCTCAGCCCTCTGCACTATCAATGCCTTAATCTCTGCATTAATTACATGTGTCTGAAGTGTGAGCCACACGTTTTTTTTTTTCCCCTGGCACTCATTGCACTAAACCATTATGCATGAGTCCAGGTCTGGGGCTCCACGCTTTTTATTCATGTTCTGTGAGGAGGCTGTCAGGCCTAATTAAGACAACATGCTTCTAACCAGCCTGTTTGGATAGCCTCTGCCTCCCTGCCCCCCTCACACCATCTCCGCCTCAATTTACCGCTGCGTACGTCTATCTGTGCATTTGTGCATATGAGTCTCTTTGTGTCTGCGCTTTGTATGTACCACAGAGAATATGTTTGTAGAGATGAAAGCAATTTAGAGTGTAACAGAGATTATATCTGCTTTTACAGTTAGAGCAAAGGCAACAGATGGCAGGAAAATACTCCATTTGTTAATCTCTGCTGTCTAATTGAGTGAGCAGAATTAGAAGGATTTGAGAACTTGTTGCAGCTTTACAAGCCAAAGTCAAGCTAGGTGTGGAAATTTGGGGCGAGAAAGACAATAACAAAGTGTCTACAGGTATCAGACACTTAAATTTAATGCTTTTTAAGACCTTTATGAGATAAATTTTAACCAAATTTGCATCAGACAGAGGTAGGTTTTATGTAGGAATATGGTTATTAGAGTGAGTTAGTTTCATCTACATTTTGCCAACAGGAGAATATAAGTATAGAGTAAAAGACAGTATCAGGTTTAGTGGGAGGTTTACGGGTTTGTAACATCAGAAATGTGGACTTTCATGAAGAAGAGTTTGACTCATTTTGACAAGAATAAATGAAAATAGATAAAATGTTGGTGGCAATTAAAACCTCAATAAATAAAATGAAAGACTATTCAATTACGTTTAAGGTCTAATATTTATAAAATTGAATTTAAGACATTTAAATACTTTATAAGGACCTGCACACACCCTGACTAAGAGACAGAGAAGGGAAGATGAGACAGAGAAGGAGTAAAAAGTCAGCAGTGAGAAATGGTGTTAAAGCTTCAAAAGATGTTGCTCTACTATTTTACATCCCTGATAACAACAACCAGACCACTTCTCTATTCCTGCCACATCTCATAGATTTACACACATAAATGTTCCAGGCAAAGAAGCTGCCATGAGGTCAGTATTTGTTTTCTTTCCTCTTGTCCTTCTTTTCATTCTTCTCTCTGTGATCCGAGGTGACAGGGCAGAGCCGGGGTGGACAGGGCGTGCGAGCATATAGTGTAAAGGCAGAGAGAGTGGCCTGGGCAGCATGGAGGGGAGATGTAGGTCTGTTGGTGACAGCACAGGAGCCTATAGAGCCACTCCAGAGGCCATAATTCAATCATAACACAACCATGATGAAGACACAGAGACAGAGTTGGGGAATAAACCGGGAGAGTTAGGGGCAGAGGAGAAGAGAGCGGATAAAGGCATGAGTAGAAAGAATCAGATTACCATGCTCTTAAAGGGGAGGGGAGGATGACACTCATCCGACCTGATTTAAACGACAGAAGCGTAAGGAATGAAGTCCTCGGCTCGTCTGTCCCCTGACCTCGCCGGGGAGAGACGAGTGTGTGAGAGGGGAGCAGAAGAATCGGTCATGCTTGGAGTGAGATGGTGCCTAATCGTCCAGAGGCAGGGATTGAGTAACTGTGACTGGGCGCATCCGCTGCCGAGCGAAGGGCAGGGAGAATCTGAAAAGCTAAAAAGTCATAATCAGGTTTTTTACGCAAGCGGGAGAACGGGGGTTTGCACGCAGGCCGCTCGGGGCTGTGTGTGATGAGGCCGTCAGCCACTAGTGGTCCTGCAGACCTGACACAAGTCATTTCACCTCAGCTCCACTGCGGCCATGCACATTCACAGGATGGTAATCGTGCCCTGCACTCTCTGGCTGATGCCGTCTGTGTGAATCTGTGCAGCTGGTTGGCTGCATTGATGATTTTTAGTCCACCTGTCTGCCTGCTTTTTTTTTTTTTTTGCTTTTCACCCTCAATTCCAGTCACTCCCCCCCATGGCTGTCTACTTTTTTAGATGCTGTAATTATATCAAACATCGGTGAGAAACAATTTTATCCCTACAGTACGAGCCCATGTGATTATAGTTGAAGGGCCCAGATATTTTCCTTTAATGTGTGTGGTTTGGTCCTTTCCCTGCGTGTACATCAGTGTGCATGTGTGTATGTGTTTATGTCTGTGCATGTTTGTCTTAGACTATTGATTCGGTCAGCCCACAGCAGACATTAAATGAGAAGAGTAGAGGCTGAGGCCGACAGGGAGAGAGACAGTGAGAGTGATGGATGGCAATAAAAGAGGTAGAAGCTGGAGGCAGGCAGAAAATGTTGCCTTCAACTGCGTATAACGTGAACAAGGCCAAACATTTTCAAGTGTATAAGGTAGAGGATGCATTGAAAGATTTAACTAAGAAGGGGAAAATTAGAGCTCCATACATTTTCAAATGATTTTTTTCTGTAAGCCATGGTGGAAGAAGTATTCAGACACTTATATATGATATTTTTGGATTTGATTACTGCTGCATTAATGCATATGTTGCATTTTATTGCTGTAGATGCATCATGTTCTATAAGATCATCATATATTTGTATCTCTGCTGTCTTGCGAGAACCACACATCTCCCTGTTGTAAGCTTTGTGACGATGCATTTTCCAGCTTGTCCAAGAGGGTTTAAAGAGTTTACAGGTATCTCCATACATGGTTTTCACTGGACAGGAAGAGTATAGAGAACTGTCATTTGAATAGTTAGTATAGGCCCTGACACTACAAGCCGACCGTTGGCCATCAGTCAACATCGGGCTGTTGGCGAGCATCTGTCACACTCTAGCTTTTGCGGTGTGTCCCGCACTGTTGGCAATAGTCGGCCCACGCAGGCTGTTTTTCGGCTAATTCAGCATGTTGAATTGGTGTCTCAGGTGTGAATGAGATCACTCTGATTGGCAGTCGTGCATGAGAGGAGAAATTGAGGAGGCAAACAAATATCCTTTTGCTCTTTTAAACATCGCCAGTGTTAATATCGCTCATGACCGTAACCTAAAGCTGCATTACATCAACTCAACTCAAATGTATTTATAAAACACATTTAAAAACAACTCACGTCGACCAAAGTGCTGCACAAAAGGAATAAAATGCTAAAAAGAAATGCATAAATAAGAGGCAACATAATTGTCAGGTACATAGCTCGCACATTTTGAGACACAACACATAAGCACGCGTCAGGGAAAACCACATCAGGGGGACTCCAACGCTAATGAATAAAAATAGATTTTGTGCCTGGACTTAAGAAGGATATGGACATTTTAGGGGGGGGGAGATACTACATGACCCAGAATACACAACAGTGACTCACATACTCTATATTGTATAAGAACACACACAGAGATGCATGCACGCACACAATACTTCCATAAAGCTCTACTATACAGATGCAGCCAGATTGAAGGAAGTGGCTTGGAAATATCAAAACAACCTTGGGGAGCGTGAACTCGCTGTGAGCACTGTGCGCCTCCACTACATGGGCTCTTTATATATCTCCTGTTCAATAAATCTGTTCTCTTTCATCCATTAGTTTGGGCTCTCTCTCCCTCTCCACGCATGTTATTTGTGTCATTGTACTGTTTGTCCTGTTCAGTGGGTACCATAAAAGCAGCGGGGAAGACACACACACACACACACACACACACACACACACAGAGTCACAAATTCATGTGTGTGATGCACACAGAGCAGGCAGTGGAAATGTCACAATGTTGCCGGCATGATGGCTTATTAACTGCCTAACTGAGGGGGACAGCAAATGAACAGGTTCTCTACATCTGTCAGTTTATGAATCATACTATGATTACATGCCATAAGCCATACACACACACACACGCACACACAGGAATGTACATACAAACATAAATACAATAGTGCAGCCTTGCCATCCAGAGTGAATGCCATTGTTCAAGTCTATACAGTAGCATGTAGACACACCCAGGTACTGTATGTTCACATGCAATCAGAGACACGTTTGTCAGTTGTTGCAGCATATACATACAACGCACCGCACTCACAGGAGGTCAAGAGCACCATCTGTGCATGTTCAATACTTAATTAGATTCACAGCCACTGAATAATGTATTTGCAGGACAGAAATAGATCGGAGGTGGAGAATACCTGAGATTACGACGTGGGGCCAATTTTGACACATTTTTCATCAACATCCTTGAAATCATAATGTTTTTCTTTTCCCTTTCCCGCACAGCTTGGCTGGTCGCATGCCAATTAGTCAGTCTCATTAACCCAAGGCTTCTTAGGTTATTGACCCAAAATTTATTATCAGACTTTCTTTCTCTCACTTCCACAGTGAAAAATAGGGAATCAACAGCAGCATAGAAACATCTAGAACAACTCCTGTGGCATAATCCAATGTGTCTGCTGCTCATCTGACTGCATAGTTTTGGGTGGAGCAGGAGTTTATAAAGGCATTTTTTATTTTTTTTTTGTATTTAATGTAACACTAACAACAACAACAACAACAACAACAATAATAATGATAGGCGGCACGGTGGTGTGGTGGTTAGCACTGTCACCTCACAGCAAGAGGGTTCCTGGTTCGATCCTGGGTGTGGGAGCCCTTCTGTGCAGAGTTTGCATGTTCTCCCCGTGTCAGCGTGGGTTTTCTCCAGGTACTCCGGCTTCCTCCCACAGTCCAAAGAAATGCAGGTTAATTGGTGACTCTAAATTGTCCGTAGGTGTGAATGTGAGTGTGAATGGTTGTCTGTCTCTATTTGTCAGCCCTGCGATAGCCTGGTGACCTGTCCAGGGTGTACCCCGCCTCTCGCCCAGTGTCAGCTGGGATAGGCTCCAGCCCCCCCGCGACCCTCAAGAGGATGAGCAGTTAGAAAATGGATGGATGATGATAATAATAATAAATTTTATTTATATAGCACCTTTCATACAAGAAATGCAGCACAACATTTTTTACAATAAGGGCAGTATAATCACTGAGTGCTTCACATGAAAAAAAGAATGAACATAAAACAGAACTGATTCATAAAAACATTGAGTTGTAAAACTATAAATCATAAAATCAAGTAAGATTCTGAAAGAGTTGCGGCAGCGTGAAGCATAAATAGAAAATAAAAGCCTAAAAAGAAAAGAGTTTCAGACTTGTATCAGGAAAGTCAGAGCTAGGTAAAGGCTAAAGTGAACGGATACATTTTTAGCTTCGTTTTGCTGGTTCTAGGGCTGTTGCTCCAACTACAGATTTAACGTCCGCCTGCCACCATGGCCACAGAGAGTATAGAAGCGGATCGAGAGAGAGGCCCGCCCCTCTCAAATCAAACGGTATAACTAGGCAGTGCTGATCAAATATAAACCAAGCTTCTGTCATTATACTGCCTATTTCTCACCTAACATATCTTAGTGCGCTGTTTAGCTGTATTACGAGAATGTGTGAACAGGAAGTGGATGACATACTGTGTCTTGTAATGTAAAAATGGAGGCTGAAAAAAAATGTGATTAAATGGTAAAACTAAGCCGCGCTAATCAGATATAAACTGAGATTCTGTTACTGCATTGCCTATTTATTGCCTAAACTTTTTTCAGAAACATTATTTAACTTACTTTTTAACTGTAATTTGAGACTGTTTGTTACCAGCAGGCTGTCATGTTGTTTCCTGTGAAAAGCTGACAAAGCTCACATTATGGGTGGGGGAGTTTATTGGTCTGGTGCTGTGCAGTGCATTTTGGGAGGGTTGTTGTTTTTTTTTTTTGTTTTTTTTTTTTTTTACGTCAAATGCCACAGCCCCTTGTCTCTGTTTTCTCTGGTATTTAGCACCAATTTTAAAGTAAAGTTTTAAAGTATTTGCGTCTTCTTACTGCATAAACAGCCTAGTTTTATAGAAATGCCATCCTCTAAGCAGTGAAATACTTCTTTATTGGCCTAAAAGTGACTGTGAATTAATTTAATTTACTTATTTAGTCAAGCCATTTGGATGCAGTGTCACTTTAAGATAGATTATGAATACATTTCTTGCATTTTTTTTTTTTCTACAAGGTTGTTAAAGTGACTGATGACCAACAGCACGATAATGCTTATTTGTGTGTTGAAAAAGTTGATTCATTCCCACCAAAGTCAAGTGTGTCACAGAGTGTAAGTACAGGTTATGTAAAAACTGTGTCAGCCTTGTACATCTGTTCCAACTACACAGAAGACAATGCTGAGCTGTGCTGATATTGTACTGAAATTCAAAAAGGAGGAGCTTTGTAATGCCGGCGTATCTCCTTGCTGTCAACACTGACGTGCTCATAAAACACAAGGCCTCATTTTAAGTCAAACAGGAAATAGCCTGCACAATCCTGGGAACAAACAAGAGAGGACCGCGGTGCAGTTTGATTGGACCGTGAACGGTCGCTGTCGTTACAAAGCACCACTGTAAGCTCCATCGATTATCAAAGGGCTCCGAGCTCAGACGGGGAGTCTACTGATCTTTCCCAAGCTCAGACATGAAAAGCCTCCAGTGACAGCTCATAGCCTGGGCTAGATCACGCCGCTGTGCTGGTGGGGAGGTGGGGGGCTTCTGTGGTGCCTGTTTTCTAACCACCTGCTCCACAGGCCATGGTTTTGTTTTCTTGTTTTCTCTCTCTTAACGCAGCGCTCTGTCAGGGGCGACAAGGATGTGTTTTCATGTGAACTCGGGGCCAGCGATGACATAGGTGTGTGAGAGACACTTGGTAAAACAATGCAAGACAACCTTTTATTATGGCAGCGCCTCATTACTTTTTAACCAGTGTAATCGTATGTGCTGCTCCTCATGAATTATTCACAGGTGAGTTCCCGTCACAAAATGACAGGGGGAGATAGCAGAGCACTCCGAGTTAGAAAACAAGCACAAAAATAGGCGAAGGCAAACGTCGAGAAAGTGATGCAGTGATACGTTTCTTGATACCATCCGTTAGCTTATAAAGACTTTCACTCAAAGGCCATTGATTATGTATGTGAGCCCACAACCCTGTACCAGAGTGTACAGTCGGGGCTTTGAGCATATGGATTGCACATTGAGAGTTTCTTTTATCTTGTACATGAAAAACTTACTTTCAACTGAATTAAACCAATTTGAAAAGTGGTACAAGGTTTGAGCCCCAGTGTGTCCTCCTTTCATCACCAGTATTCGGCAGAGTAAAGGAAATATAAAAAGGAAGAGAGGTCAAAACATCGAGTCAGGAGCCTCTTTCTCCATTAGACCACCTGAGAGTTTTTCCTGCAGCTGAAGAGTTTGTTTGTTTGTGTGTGAGAGAGAGAAAAAAGAGGAAAAGAGAGGGTGCATGAAAATAGACGACACCTCTGTCACTGTTCTTTCCTCTAGCTGCTCCTCACACCATTTCTTTGCTCACATTTTCCCTCTTTAACTTCCTGTTTCATGGTGACTAAACGCTCTGATCAGATTGAAATGAACCGGCCCTTTATGAATCACTGTACTGTAGAAACCAAAGCTGGAGGTTCTGTTACTTTACTGACAGAACTGAAACTGAGGGCTACATTCAGACTACAGGCAAAGTGGCCATAATTTGATTTTTTTTTTCCTCATATGTGACTCAGATCTGTTTTTTTTTCCCCATAGACTGCATAAAGTCATGGAAGAAATCACAGTGACATCACTCATTAGTTTGTGAATTCTCATTTTGAAGCCTTGAGTTGTGCCAGCTTGGATTTTTGGAGCCAAAAGTGACCATATTTGTAAAAGAGGATGGAGATAACCCTAACATTGACAGGTAGCATGATGCATGTGAAGTTATTGTTAATGATGATAATACTAATGCTAATTTTCACCAACCAAAAACACAGGCTTGAAACCATTAGAACAAAACATGATTACTGGAAATACTACACATCCGACTCTTTAGAGGGTCATTTACTACACCAAACTTTTTTCAGGCAACCAAAATGTTAATAAACTTTCATGAGCCGAAAACACACCGAAATAGTGACAGTTATGGCTACGCCCATACTCTGTAAATCCTGGGTTAAGCCATGGTTAAGTTACCTAGCATGTGTTGTCACCGTGGTAGCAACCTATCAATGGATAGTTTTTAGCACTTCTGCTTTGGCTCCATTTTTTAACCCCTGAGGTTACAACTTGGACTGTCTATGCAAAATTCATTGGGAGGTAGTTGTTGTACCTCTTTTTGTTGAACTGCAGTAATGTTTCAGACGTACAGTGTAATTCCTAATTTATTGTCATTATTTGTACCAATGGTGTACCAGTGTAATGTGTATCAATAAATACTGAACGTGTAGGTACAAGGAAACAAGATGCAAACTGGGCACTTGAAGATAAACCGTGCAGAACTTGTTGATTGACAATATTACCACCAAAAGAAAAAAATGAAAGCCAACCCCGGTTTCACTCTTGTTTACTATTGTTACTTCTCTCTCAGTGAAAGCTTACCGGGTCCGAACCACAGTTGGGACCACACTGGCTTATTTGCATTAATTTAGCTTGGCTCATTATTAGCTGGTAACTAGCTTCTAGCGGTCCAGACCACTCTACAGAGGGAAGAGTGGCGAGGCGTTCGGTAGCTGTTCACCAACAATGGCTTAATTGCAGTCTTCACCACACAACAATAAACATGGCCTTCACATGAGGTCTAACAGTAGCTCTGAGCTTATCTAGACCCTTAATTGTCGCTCTTTTCTGCCTGCTGTCTTCATCATGACACCCCAGAGAGAGTTGCTTCCCTTCACACGCACACCATGAAGTACACGTCACACCCTCACAGGTTACCCACAAGGCCACCACTCTTAAAGGGGAAAAAGGGTGAGCTGCTAACACTACATTTGTGTTACTTTAAAGCTGTGATTTACTAGCTTCCTCTTAGATGCATGCTGCTACTACCAGAGCATTTTAACGTGGGGGTCTATGGGGATTGATTTGCTCTTGGAGCCAGCCTCAAGTGGCCATTCAAGGAACTACAGTTTTTGGCACTTCTGCATTGGCTTCATTTTTCAGCCCTGAAGGTTGCTGCTTGTTGTTTTTTTCACAACACTGATAAGCAGCACAAATCACATGGAACCTGAACTTTCAGTTTACATTTGGGCCACTTTCATATGTGGTCCTCAATGAGATACAGGTCTGAAGTTTTTCAACATGACCTCAGTCTTAACAGTCATATTTGAATTTATACATTTTGTACTTCACCTTAAATTGACATTCGTCATAATTTTGCACTGGCAAAAGTCACTGGATGAATAAAAACTAAATAAAAAAATGGCTGAGATGGACAGACGTTGTTAAAAGTAGCCCTTGACATTCTGAAATTTGTGGAGCCATCCATGCCACGATCCTACTACTCCTGGCTCGGTCTCTGAATCCACACACACCTCCGTATGGTCATAGCAGTCATTGCTCCACAAGAAGCCGTTATTAACAATTTGCCTCTCGTCATCATCTGCACACAAATTCACTGACGTCAGCTTTTAACCTTTGAATCTGCCCACTCCACTGAGTTCGAGTTCACTGATTCTGGTTGGATTAGCAGCGTGCTGCGAGTGACGTCTTTGTTATTGTTCTTTTTTCGCATGCGGGTCAGTTCATGACCGTGACCATGGCTGCATTCAGCCCCGAGAGAACGTAGCCGAGTGTTTATATACCTGAAAACAGTGGTGCGTTGAACACCCTCTTGTGTTATGCAAGCTCACTGCCTTTTAGTATGGTCGGAGGGGTTAAGGATGATTTTGGTATAAAAAACATATTTTAACATTGCGAAAGTAAAAAATATGTGAAATATAAACAAAAAAATATAAGGATTATAAGAAAAGATAACTTGATATTTATTTTTTACATGTCACTGCTGATTGGGTAACACCGCGGACACACCCACCAAATGGGAGAAAATGTACCTCAAAGCCCGTCGCACACATCTCATTCAACCCAGCTGCTGTAGCAAAATGCTTCACACGGTTTTGAGACTGAACATACCCCTGTTCACGCTGGAGTCTGATATTGGCAAAATTTAAGAAGTACAGTCCAACAACAACAACAAAAATATCAGATCCGAGCAATGAGTCTGAAATGAGCACTAAGGTTTCCAGTGTGAACATAGCCTCAGGTTTTTAAGTTAAAGTTTTCGCTGGGTGGTCCACACAGCTGTGCGGCACAGAGTCGACATTGCGAGTCTATTCATAGACTTAAGTCGACTCCGTGGTTCCCCTGAGAGCCTGCCGATTTCGCCACACTTTCCTGAAGTTCACGGCTTTACAAAACATCCATGATCAATTAGACACCAATTAAACAACGTGTTAATGAGCTGCCTAATGACTTAACAGCCATATTTCCTCTGTGAGGTTTCTCAGCAATAGCTCAGTTCTGCTGTGGGCGAGACCGGGTAACAGGAGTCATGGAGTGGGTGAGCACTATGACTCAGTTTTACTGTCAGTGTGTCTCTTGACCTCACTGTTTTTTTTGGTGGTAGGGGGGACACGCAGTCAGGTGCACAAACTTCCAGATAAGATCAGTCTGTTGATAAGATAACTATTAAACCTTGCTAGATTTGAGTTGAGGCTGCTGTTACTGTGGCAACCATTTCATTGTCTAATAGTTGATTTAAGTGTTCTGTTGCTCTGTGAAATTGCTTGTAAAGAATCTGAAACATGCTGTAACCATTTTGTAGTACCACCGGAATAAAATATTGGCATCTGTTACATAATCTGGCCCACTTTGCTGCATTTGCTACCAGCATGAGTTGTGATATATTATGTTCTAACTCAGCATTAGTAGTTCCACTGACCAGCGATGCCCACGCGGGTTAAAACAGCCAGGGCAACACACACAAGTTTGTGTGACTCAGAGCTCGAATGTGTGAGAAAGTAAAATAAAATTAAAGGTGAGTTTGAAAACCTCTAGTTCAACTCTGCTATTCTCTCGCTCCACTCCTCCACTTTCTGAGTCAACCGCCTGCTTTTCAAGGCTTTCATCCACAGAATGCAGAGTGAATCACGACGTTTATATCATTAGATTTTTGCCAAACTTTGTTTAAGAAGTTGAAAATGCTAATACCATGTAGGGAGAGAGAAAAGAAAGGGAGCTCAGGAGGAGATGACCCACTTAGTGTAATTATCGCTAACGAAGAGACGGGAGAGTTGCGAGCTGGGGAAAACACACAGGCCTAAATGCGTTAAATTAATCCAGATAATTCAATAAGCGATGATGAAACGCCACAATCAAGCCCCCTCTGGCTCTAGTGTTTGACTGATAATGCACTGGGCTGTTTTATGTGAATAGTTTTCCATAACCTTGCTCTGTGGTCGCTGCTACTGGGTTTGTCTGTTTGTCTGCGGAAAGTGACACACTAGCACACAAGCACATTTGCATGCGTGCATTGATACACACACACACACACACACACACACACACACACACACACACACACACACACACACGGGTAAACACACCGCTGTATATTGTCACCCTTGGACATTTCCCAAGCCTCATGTGAGATTCATGCAATGCGTTCAACCATGGCTTCCCTCCGGGTGTATGCAAGTGCAGCGTCTGAGGTTTAGTAACAAGATCATTAAAATAATCAAATTATGATAAGAGAGAGTCAGTCGTGCTGAAACTAGTTGTTTTGAGTCCATCAGAGGCGATGCTGTTATTGTGTGGAGCGACGACCGAGGGGAGGGCATCATCAACATTAGCTGACAGCATGGGAAAAAGCCTGCGGTGGATCTGAGCAATAATATTACCGCCGCTTTCTCACAATAATAACATTGCAGGAATAAAAGAAAAGTTCCTTTTTTTCTGTAAGTTAAGTGTCCCACTTTTTAGCCTCGGAGCAAAACAATCCTCACTCATCACATTGTGTCTTAATATCTTGTCAGAGAAGACGTCTGAGCGGCTCACCTCCTGTTAGCAGGCTGCTAGTCTGTTTCTGGAGGCGATGCAAAGCAGCATCTCCTCTAATTCATCGCTATAGAAAGAAAGAGAGAGAAGAGCACCAGACCTACAAGTGTCTTCAGAATGGCACCTTTATCTCCTGCGCAAATATTTGTTTAATGAGAAAAAAAATATTATTCCACCTTTAATTACGAATGTGTCTTTCCTCCCTGCTTACAAACATCTTCTTTGAGACGTCGTCTTATTACAATTGCAGTTTAATCTGAAAAGGAATTAAAGCAGCAGTAATTAGTTTATAGAGGAGTCTAATTGTCTTATTGTGTTTTTAAAAACATTGCTTCATCTCCTCGGGAACTTTGAAAGTAGGATAGTGTTTCCCCTCGTCCTCCCTCCTCATCAACTTCTCTCTTCCGCCGCAGCTGTACAACAAAACTATTCATTTAAACCAATAATCTCCAAGTCATTACCACTTATCAAAAGGACTGCAAATTAATTATGTTAACTGCAAGAATTTTCATTAGATCTTTAAATTTGTACACTTCATCAGTTCTGAAAACTCAGCAATTTGATTACAGTTGATTTCTCTCTATTTAATGAGGCAAGCGTCTCTTTTTTCCCTGTCCTTTTTGTCCGTTTCTCTCTCTTTTTTTTTTTTTCATTAATTGGATTATGATCAATGCAAGCTTTAATGTTATGGAAAACTTAACCGAAGCCTCTATCTACTATGACACAGTTTTGCGGTGGAAGATTAGAGAATGCCATATCTTCATTCGTCAAATATCAAACTGTCTTTCCTTAACGATGTTAGAATGAAACGTTGCTAATCACTGCTGACGAACGCACACTGCTGTTCTACAAAGATAATGAGTCTGCCAGAGTCAAGGGGAGAAACAAACAGCCGAGGAGAGAGGAGGGAGACGGCGAGGAGAGGAGGAGATGAAATGTGACAGATCAACAAAACGCAGATACTCTAAGTGCAACTACAGACTGACAACTAATGCAGAAAAAAAGAAACGCAGCTAGAGGAGAAAAGACAGGGGCAACACAGGAAATGAAGGAAAGAACGATATGTAAAAAGGTGTGAAGGGGGACCGTCACTTTGTTTCAGGTTAGAGAGTTGACCTAAAATGGAGCTGAGAGGCAGAGCGAGAGAGACAGAGTCGGAGACATTACAGAGGCACATGTCAACCACCATGGGATGTAAGGTGTGAAACAGAGTGAAAGAGGGTGAGAAAGGGGGGAAGCAGAGTGAAGAGGAGAAGGAAAGGATGAAGACGAATGCAGAACACTTTGACGTGAAGGAAGAGAGCCAAGTGATCCTCGTGTGGCGTGTCCACTTCTGCAAACTTTAGTATCACGCTGAGACTAAAATTGAGTATTTCCCACCTGAAATGATGCGTTTAATTGCCCCTGCTCAGCACTTATGTTTGCAGCTATTTGGATGAAGACTATGACTGGTGCAAGAACTTTACAAAAAAAAACCCTGATGATTTATACCTTCCACATCCTCTCAACCCACAAAGACGATTTATAGACATGTGAAATGTACCTGTGCGCTTTCGCCTCCTCCACCTTGGACCCAAAATGTCACACATGCAGACACGTACGCACACACACACAGGTGCTGCTGGGTGGACCGTGGGGAAGAGGTGAGAGCGCTCTCGCTCCACTGAGTGGAAAACCTGATCTTCTTACCTCAGCAACTTCAGATGGAGGGACTCAGTGGAGAGACATCTGTGTGAGGAGTGTGTGTGTGTTGTGAGAAGGAGAGCCTCACCAGCAGAGGAGTAAGCATAGAGATTGAGGAGGAAGTGAGAAATAGACAGACAGAGCTGGAGACGCTGGGTCCTTGGCTGTTGTCATGGCAACATATTAACAGGCCGTAGGGTAAACAGGTGTCTCCTTTTAACTTAATCAATCCAGCTAAATGAGCTAATCCGCACTTGTGATATGATCCTCAGGGCTGAGAAGGAGCCGCATGAGCCCCCAACCTCGCCCTCTCACCAGCATGTCCAGCGCCGGCACGTCCGGGGTCAAACGGATTTACCCGGCTGTGTGCCATTCAATTGGCTCATCACTGAACCAGGAGAGCCATTGCTGTTTGTGTGCATGACCACCCACTATCATCATTAGCATCTGACAGAGAGAGAGAGAGACAGCACCGGTTGTGTGGATTATCACAGCCGTGCGTGCTATTATCATAACAGTTACGATAGCTACGCCTTCGTTGAATGGATAATCAGCAAGGTATTATGTGCTGGGATAATAGCACCGTGTGAAAACTGGAGATGCACTCCCGGGTAACGTGCCTGCACAACCGTACCAATTATTATGAGCAGGGTTCATGCTGCATTTCGTTAAAGCTGTGTACCGACGCAGATCTGATTACGATAACAACAGTGTATCTTGTGATGATGATTATTAGGACGATTGCGGCGATGATGAGGGTGTTATTTCCAGGGCCGAGCTTACCTACGTGTGTTCAGCAGCTGTGTGTGTGTCTGCATGTGCGTTAGTGTTGGTGTGAGAGAAAGAAAGTGAGCAAATGGTTGTAACGGAAAGTGGTTTTTACCCACTGAAAATCATTTTATGTGTGAAAGAGACATCATCTGTCCCATTTCACACAAAGGTAGCATTATCGCTCCAATACTACAGTTTGTCCTGATGCTTGAATTATTTAGTTAAAGAAACTAGCGAGGAGATTATCTCACTTTGCAAATTGTACAAATTTCAGTTTCTCCGATGACACACCTGCGTCTGTGGGACTTGTAACTAATGTTAGCAGTTGTCATTAGGAGAGACTTTGTACTAATTATCTCATCACTGTCTGTCTCGCTGGATTCACACCCCGCAAAAGCTAAGGAAGCAAAAGGGAGGAATTCAATACAAGTGCATATTCATTTGAAGTCTTTATCACTTTCAATCTCTATCAAAAAGGTGCAGAAATGCTTAATGATGACAAAAACATGACAGGGAACAAAAGTGATTAGCGGGTGAAATCAAAGGCACGCTGTTTTACAATTAAATCTGCTGAAACCAGAAGTTTGCTCTGCTCCGGCATTTCCCCGTCTCATTTTAAGAGGGCAGCATTTTTGTTGCCTTATATCCCCCCGTCGCTGTGGGCATGTACACATTATTAAGCTGCTCAGGCCTCTCACCAGCACCAGGCCCCCACCCCTCTTCTACCCCCACCGTCCTCCCACCCAGCTCCCCAAAGATAATCAGGGTATTACAAATGAAAAGTCAGAGCCATAAATCAGAAACCCACCCCCCCACCTCCTCAGCCACTTTCCTCCTGACTTCCCTCACTCTCCCCTCCCGTCTTCATCTAACCTGGACAAACGGTGGCTCTGGCTGTCCTGCCTGTGAGAACAGACAGAAAGAGAGATGGAAAGAAAGACAGACGAGATATGGACAGATGGGGGGGGGCTGAGTAATCCGGGATTTCCACCGGATGACGTCAGCAGTTGGCCCATGTCATCCATCAAACTCACATCTGTGTCACAAACATTCCTGTGTGTGTGTGTGTGTGTGTGTGTGTGTGTGTGTGTGTGTGTGTAATTGTGTGTATCTGTGTGTGCGTGTTGCAATCCTACATGACTCAGATGCAGCTGGTGTGCTCTGTGCTGCAGAAGTGGACGTGCAGGGGCAGCGAAGGGTGGTGAAATACAATGAATAAAGCCAATTTCAGGAATCTAACGTTTGATGTTCTGTTTGGAAATCATTCATTAAGATATTCTGGGGAAATGAAACAGAAAGAGTGAGAAATTAGGGAGTGCTTCTCACAGTCCATGTTGTAAAATCTGCCAAATGAAAATGTCTTCCTCTCCCTCAGCACAGCAGATACAAGTTGATGAGAAACTGATGTAGACTGGGTGAAGTCCCCAAGACATCCCTGGCAACAGATGAAAAGTTGCTGCCGTTGTGTCAAACAGACGAGGACAGAGGGAGTGACATGCAGCCTGATCCAGGTGTCAAACTGTACAGTACAACAGCTAATGGAAAGAGGGAAGGAGAGGAGAGGAGAAGGAGGGAGGGATAGAAGGAGGGAGGGAGGGAGGGAGGGATGCCTCTCCCCCTCCCCGGCTTGTCAGTCAGTCACAGAGGGGGAGAACGACAGGCCACAATGGGGCCCTTCAGCGCCTGGCTGAAAGTTGTAATTTAGCATGAAGAGCCATCGAGGGGCGAGCCTAAATATAGCTCCACATATACATTGTGTCTTGTAGAGAGAATAGCAATTAACAGCCAATTAAATGAATGACTGGGGTCAGCAGCAGCAGCAAACTAATGGTGGGTGTGTTGCTGCGCTACCGGATAATCCAAAGAGACAAAGGGAGAGGTTGGGGAGCGAGAGGGGGCAAATTTCTCCATGTTTTCTCTTTTCTTTTGAGCAAGGCAGCATAATGAGATTTGAAGGGTTCCAATTATCTGTGTCACCTGTGCTTCACATACTGTGTGTGGCTGCCATGTAAAGCACTCAGACATATAATAACTATACTGTGTGTCATCCTGCGCACATGCACGCAAACATCGATGCGTGCATGTTATCTTTACTGAGATGAGAAAGAGAGACTATGTGTGTTTAAAGAGTGTGTTTGCACAGGACACGCTTGCTCAGATATGTATGTAAGTACACCGTGTGTGTGTGTGTGTGTGTGTGTGTGTGTGTGTGTGTGTAGAGCGCAGCCATTGCATCATATTGCTGTGTGTGTATATTTCACCAGTAGCTCCTGTCCAGCATTGATTGGCCGGTAGGTGACAGCTTTACTAAGTCACTGCAGTAGCCCAAGCACAACAGAACAAGTCCCCTTCTAATTGCCTTGCCTTTGAAAAGGCAACTCCTCGCTTCAAAAAACAAGGCGAGTCATTAACGCCGTTCTGGCAGCCAACCCACCTCCCCTCCTCACCCCCCTCCCTTCTCCCTTCTCCCTTCTCCCCCCCCCCCCCCCCCACCTCTTTTTGTGCTGCAGCTGATAACACCTTGTTCAGAGCCAGTGATCAAGGCAGAATCATCTCCTCCTCACTCCCATCTCCTCTGCAACTCCACCTGCATAATTGCCGCACCTAACCTTTTCAGTGCTGCCTCCGCTGGGAGTCAGCCAGCCAACCCAATTGGGCTGCGGGTATTAATAGAATCTCATTTCATGCCTCCATCGAATAAAACAAAGGTTGGGTTTCACCGAGCAAGTTTGATCTTATTACTGCGACTGTCGAGAAGGTAAAGGTGCAATGTGAATTCAGGAAGGTGTGTGTTTGCGTGTGTGTATGTGCCAGCAGAGCCATATTATGGAGGGGCGATAACCAACAGGGTGGATGATCATGTTAACAACCAATCAACAAGTTCCCTGAAGTAAGAGACAAAATGCGTTGCCTGCCCTCTAGAGTGACAAGCGACACATTTTCTCATCTGACCCTCCTCTCTTCCACCACTGGTTCAGGTCTGGTTAAGGCCCTGTCTACACATTTACAGATAACTAATATAAAACAATATTTTCCCCCTCTATTTTAAAAATTAATTCTGTCTACACAACCTTTAGTTTGCAAAATATCCCCGTCCACACTAGAAAAAACGACCTTAAATACTCACCGATGTTAGCTATCTTCAGCAGTCTCCACTCAACACACAGGTAGTTTTCCTCCCATTCTTCATCAACAACAATCTCGCCCTGGGAACTGTCCGACCGCCTGGATTATCCAAAACCGTTGTTTCTAGTTGACTTTTAAGCTTAGGGGGCGATCACACAGAAATGAGACGCTAGAGACGCAGGCGCTTCAAAGACGCTTGAAATGCTGGAAGCACTTATTCAATGCGCGCTAGCTACTGGCGTCTGACGCTCCAAAAGTTGAAAATATTTTAACTTTTCAGCGTCTACGCGCATCTAAAAACACGCGTCTAAAAAGAAGCGTCTACAAAAACGCGTGTCTAAAAAGACGCTTGGACACCAGTCAGATGCGCCGCGTCATAGGAAAACAATGGTTTTACTGGCATCGTGTTTCCAGCGTTTCATCTCAGTGTGGTCGCTCCTTAGACACTGACACTGTGCAAAAACAGCGGGTGCCTCCATTTCAATCAGGAGAGACTCGTCTTTATAGTAAAAAAATATTTATTAACGTGCACATATGAATGAAAAAGTAAAAACTCTTTGGCAATTAGACCCCATTGAGATGGTATCATTTAAGAAGGGTGATAAATCTGTAGTCGAATAGAGAACCCCCCAGGGTCTAGACACTGGTGGTGGTAGAGGTGGTGAAGATGAGATGAAAGGAAGATGGAGAAGCGCAGATGATCTGGATGAGTGGAGGAATGACCCTTTGTTGAGCTGGTCCTGGACTCTGGATACGATGGCTGTAGGTGAACGGGGTGGAGGAGGGCGCAACAATTCTGCCTAAAATGAGCAGCAGAGGAAAGAGCAGATTCAAAATTTTGCAGTAGCATCCTGATTGGCTGATAGAGATGGTAGTGAAGTTTGATTGGATAACTAAAAGAGTGAACACCCATAGTCAGCTGATTAGAGGAAGCAGTGGGAGTGAGAGGGAGAGAATTGTGATTGGATGAGCACAAAGAAAGTCTTCCTGATTGAACCTGAGGGAGCTTTCAGACCTCGAGTTGTCTTGCTTTGGTCTGAATAAGGGACCAATTTTGTTACAACGTCGCATAATTGCCTAGAGTTGGTTTGTGTTCTCATGGCAGCATTTAGAAGCGGACCAGATCAAATGCCTTGTGTGAGAAAGCTGCTCTTGATTGGTCAGAATTTCCATGCGGGAAAAATCCAGGAAGTAAACAAAACATTGAAGAAGAGTACACTTGCAAAATAAAAGCGACACTTTCTAATGTCACAATGGAGGGACAACTATGCAGGTTGATTTTAGCGCTGGTCATCGTGGACTATATTGCTGTCATTGTTCATTTTAGTCAAACCATACAGTTTGAAAACGAGGCGCGGCTCCAACTAGAAAACAATGTTTTAATGCATTGGATGTGCTGAATGTGCATATTAAGGCAGTAAAGGAGGAGGTGCGCATTAATAATCCTCCAGGACTGTAACTTGCTCATGTTTAACCCAAACAATGTGTCATGTGACTGCAGTTGGTTCGGATCCAGGTTGGAACCACACCAGAGTTCATTCACACCTGCCCAAATGAACTGCACTTAGGGGGTAATGAACCTGAGTTCGACTGAACCAAACCAAACAGCACAGGTGTGAATGCACCCCAAGTGTAAAGTAGGCATTAGACCAAGCAGTGTTGACAAAACATTCACCATTGTTGTAGTTGTTTCTAGCATATGCTCATTACAAAAGCAACACTGGGAATGCACGTATCGAGGAGAGAGAAAATCTGCACCTTAGAGGGCGTTTTAAAAAGTCTCCTAGTGACCTTACACTCTGTTTGTGTGTGGACGAGAGGCCAAAACATAAAGGCTAATATCCATTTTCAAAAATATCTTTACATGTGTAGACCAAGGCATACGTTTAGGCACAAACATGGGTTTAGAGAAATGTTGTGGTTTGGGAAAAAATGACAACATTGATAAGGTGAGGCAAGGGGGCATGAATGTCTGAAAGGCGCTGGCACAAATTGTTTGTCCTTCAAAGATTCACAACCTTTGTAAAGAATGTGTGTCTCAGCTTTCTAAAAGTCCAAAGTGACTCGCTGAATGCCTTGTTTTGGCCGACCAACAGTGGGAAAAAAATCTCTGTACAATATAAAAACTGAAAAAATGAAGATTCCCAACATGGAGAAGCTAGAATATGCAAACTTAAAGCATGTTTCCTTGCAGGGAAGAAAAAAAAACTTGGAGCAGTTAATAATGAAAACTGCCAATTAGTTGTCAGTAACTATGTTCACAGAAGCACTCAGCATGTTTGTGACTCCTCCTTGTTTATATAAACTGTGCACAAATTTTCATTCATTGGACATCGTTGTCCACGACTACAAATAATGTCTTTACATTTACAATCTTGCATTTCTCCAGCAGAGTTTTTGAATGATGTTTAATGTTTAATGGATGATGTACAAGCACACACTCACTGATCATCATTTGAAAAAAATCTCAAATTTTGTGACTATAGAAAACTAATTTGAGACAACTAGACAACTATTTATATAATAACCATATATAATAATATTTATTTGTATAGCACTTATCTAAAACAGGGTTACAAAGTGCATGAAAATAACAAAAACAGAAATACAATATTTTAAGAGGACAGTTTTGGAGAACAAAAGGAAATAAAACACAAAAGTTACAAATCATAAAATACGAATCAGGCATTAAAAGGGAATGCTTTCCTATAAAAAGATGTTTTGAGTAATGCTTTAAACACAGGTTATGTGCTAGTCAGCCTAATCTCCTCAGGCAGAGAATTCTAGAGCCTCAGGGCCTTGATCTAGGGACGACTAGTGAGGGTAGGACTGAGGATCTCAGGTCAGCATGCTGCTGCTGCAGTTCACCAGCTAACAAGCAGAGCTAGCTGCTAACAGCCACCACTGCAACCAACAAACTCCACAAATCCATTCAGCAGGTCCACCATCCACAGGCTGAGACACACGGCTGCTCATTCACTGCCAAATTACAGCTCAGAACTTGTGCTATTGGCTGACGCTGCTCCGAGTGTTTTGCAGGCAAACACTCTGGCTCTGACTATTTCCTGGCATTAACCAACTTGTTGGTGCTCCAAGCTTATATGGCATTATAAAATAACTGCAGGCACAGCCATTCTCAGCTTCTTAGTTTGAAACATTTTTTTCTACAAAATCCATCATTCTGACTATTTTATTCATGCAGACTACTTTTTTCAAGGACTAAATGTTTGATTTTCAAGATATTCCAGTACTTACATTTCTGAGTGCTACATTCAAGTGCATTAAGCACCTTTTACAAACCCTGTAATACATTTTTCAGTGCAAAATTCAAGTACAAGCACCTTGTACGAACATTGGAATAAGCTATTTTAAAAACCCAACACACAACACAGGTTGGATCAAATAAAATGCATAAGTATAACAGGTAGGTATATGAATAATTGTGTAAATACATATATATAGATGATCAGTGTATTTCTGGTGTGATCAGGTGAACTGGTAGGTGTGAACAGGTAAGTATAATTTTCAGAGTCTGGTATTTAGCCCTAAAATACAGTAAATTTATGTCTGTACTACTGACAAGTGTATTTGAGATAATAAGAGGTAAGTAGTTGCAATTATAAAAATCATCAATCATCTAATAAAAACACATGGTAGGCCAGCTGATGATGCTGATCACATGTATTTTATCTACAGGTTGGCGGCTCATCTAGAGGGAGTAGCGGAAAGCAGCAGCAGGACTTTCAGTCTACAAAGAGTTAAGAGGTGGCACAAGTACGACACAACGTAAGATGGCTGGGGCTAGGGGAGTTTTGTTGTCATGGTTACAATAATAAACACATTTCCAATCCACAACTGACTTTTGGTTGGAGACAGGAAACAAACATCAGTCCACTGTGTTAAATAGTTCTGACCAAAAACTGACAATCAAGTCTTTTCTACCTTTGTACTGATTCTGCGCTAGTCAACACATTCTCACTCTGACCTCGTCACATATGGACATGCTTGGTCATGGACTTTCCATGTCCACATATAACGTGCAAGGTACCCTGGTTGCGTTGGTTGTTGACATTCTGGGACGCTGTGTCAAGTTCTGCCCGTTACATACATTGGCTTCTTTCAAATTATATTTCCGTTTTCACAGGAAATAGAAAGTTTACATACAGTCTCTTTAAAAACAAACCCACTACGTCTGTGAAACGCCGCAAATTGACGTTTTTTCCCTTCAACAACAAAAACACGTGGTTAGGTTTAGGGAAAAAGAACAGGGTTTGTGTTTAGAATCTTACGGGAAGCAAACTAATGCAGACTAATTTACCACCGGAGCAGCCTGCCCCACTTGGACTTTTGCCGCCTTAACTTTTGTCCTTGTCCTGCAGCATTTCCCCCTGACGCCACCAGGCGCCGTTAAACTATAATGGCAACCAATCGTTGGTTTCTGACGCCACAAGTCATTTCCCAAGTGCTAGAATTCGACAACTTTGGAGTAAGACCAGGCTCCACTGGTATGTACTACTTCCAGGAAATAGCCATATGACTCTAGAGTCAGACACTGACAAAGGTTCTGTGTAAGCTATAACAAATGGATTCATTACAACCTTGAATAATGTGACAAACTCACTCAGCACTGTGTGACAGTTTAACTTGCTTTAAGCAGTGCATGTGATGACTGTTTCCCCCTCAGTGCTTAGCTGTGTACTCAGCCTGACTCCAACAGGCTGCTACCAATGCAGCAGCAGTACAGTACATAGCGCTGCCCATATCAAACTGTAGCCTGTATGTTAACATACATTATTGTTTATATACTTAAAAAAACAACCCACACATAGCATCAGATAAATAATTAGAGTACACTGAGTAAAGACACATCTTGATTTCATTAGTTATCAGCTTTATGTAGCCTACAGCTTGATCATTTGGGAGGGTAATGAAGCATATTGCTTAACTTCCACTTGATAGCTGTATACCCCTAAAAGGTGCGCAACACCCAGTACACAACACTTCAACTTGATACATTTAGATCCAGACTTTGCATTAAGATAACACTCAAATCTCCTGGCAATGGTGTTCAAGTCCAATGTTTTTTGTTTTTTACCCATCCATCCACCCCACAACCCAATTGCTAAAATACATTTTTCACATTGTTTGTTTCTGCAAACCACAGATACACTACATTTGTATATTTCATCTGTAGCGGATATGTTAAAACTTTAGGTTTTTTACATTGAAATTTTCAATTTTATGTGGTGACAGCATTGTGACTAACGTAGATTTATGCTCAGGCACAAAAACCACTTGGTTAGGACTAGGAAAACATCATGTTTTCAACGTATTCCCAATGGTTAATATAACATCTTAAGAAAATGAACATACAACGGTTTGTATGATGTCTAACAAATTAGCACCAGATGATTAGTGTTATCACATTATGTGATAAATGTTAAGTTCGGTTAGGTTTAGGAAAGAAACAGCGACGGCATATTTTAAAATGACTCAAAGTTCACTTGGTTTCGCGCTGGCCTGAACACTGGTTTCCTGGAGAAAGTCCCATGTTGTTTGACCCTTCCACCACCCCAGCCTGTCTTCTTGTATGGACTTTCACTCTTTATACTCCTTCCCTCTGTCCCATTATCGCAATTGTCAGGTGATCTTAGCTTTCCTGATTATGTGGGTTATACACAAATTACTGGTTCATGATTATGTGAGTTTTATATGAATTGTGGTGCATTACTTTGTGTTTTACTTTATGTATATGTATGGACAGTCCATGAGAACAGCCTGATGTTTAGGTTTAAAATACCGGGTTTGGTTGTTACAAACAAAGCTGGAGATATTTCAAAATCTTATTTAGAATGCCCACTTTTGTTGGTCTCAAACAGAAGTCTGTTGCTGTGCTTAGCACACCTTAGCACTCCTCCTGAGAAACTCAGCTCATGTACAGTACACATAATCTGAAGTACGTCATATGTGGCTCCGTGTATCGGGTCAGCATCCATAACTGATGGCAGAGGAGACGCAGCACCACCTGTTTCAGAGCAGTACAACAGTAAAAATTTAATCGCCTAGTCCACTAATATTTCAATAATAACACAGTTGCAGAGTTTATTTTTTTATAATGTTTTAATGATTATTTAATTAACCGTTATTTAACCAGGAAGTCCCAGTGAGATTGAAAATCTCTTTTGCTAGTCCATACCCATTGGTAGCTTTGTCACCGTCTACCTATGCCAGTCCTCAATGCCTATGTGCAGTTTCACACAGATTGACCACGTCAGTGAGTAGGAAAACATGGGACAGAATGACTGACTGACAGAATGACTGACTGACAGAATGACACACTGACAGTTTCCGTGATTATGTACTGTACAGCATACCATACCATAACTTAGTCATACCAAAAATTAGAAAAAAACAACAACATTTGGCCACAGGGGGAGCCACAGCGATCGGTCGCATTTTAGCCATTTTTAAGCATTTTTCTCTTGTTATAGCGCCACCCAGTTGCCAATTAGAGTTAAATTTCTCCAGTCACCTTGAGGCGTCCTGTTCTACATATCTACCAAGTTTAGTAAAAATCAATATGGCGGTTAGGCCTAGATAAGAAATTATCTCTCTAGCGCCCCCATTTTGTTTGATGGGGTCAATAATGGAGGGGTCCCCTCAGATTATGTGTGGTCATATGCCTACAAAGTTGCGTGGTGATCGGTGAAACCCTTGAGATGTTATACACCTTTATGTGATGAGCCACGCCCTCCGCAATATTCATTGTCTTATAGAAACTCAGTTTTAGTAAGTTTTCCAACTTTTGCCAAGAGGGAACTTTAGATATTGGTCCCTAGATTATGTTCACCCAGTTTCATGCAGATCGTTCAAACTTCCTAAGAAGAGATTGATTTTAAGTGTTTTTCAAAAAAATCAAAATGGCGGAAAATCTATATAACCGGAAGTTATGGGTTCTTGAGGCAAATCTGTTCCTCATGAGGAGAGGCATCTCTGTGCAAAGTTTCATGTCTCTACGACATACGAGGCATGAGATATGCCCATTCAAAGTTTGCGATTTCAGTCGGTTGCTATAGCGCCCCCCTTTGGCCAATTAATGTAATATTGCTTCATTCGCATCCTCCCATGACCCTCTACCACTGTGCCAAATTTCACATGGATTGACCAAGTCAGTGAGGAGAAAAACGTGGAACACACACACACACACACACACACACACACACGCAGAGTTTTCGTCATTATATACTGTAGTAAGATATAGTAAGATAAGATAAGATAAGATAAGATAAGAGAGACCTGGCCAAAGTAGCAGCCAATCAAAAGCATTTAAAATGTAACAAATACAACATAATGATACAAAAATCCACACTATTCAAACATAGTGGCCTCTCAAGAAAAACAAGCACATGTCTCTGTCACCACATTCTTTATGATGCCCTTAAATTAATTGATGGATATGAGTGTTTCTAATTTTAGATCTTTTTTAAGATTGTCCCATGACCGTGATAGTTGCAGAGTAGGAGAATGCAGTTTTCCTCAGATCTGTTACAACCCAGGGGACATTAAAGAGCAATCACTTAGAGGAGCGTAGCTGGTAACTACCAGAGCTGACACACAGAAGGGTGTCTGCCGGAAGTTTGTCCAGTATTGCTTTATAGACAAAAATATACCAGTGCTGTTGTCTGCGAATGGTCAATGACGTCCAACCCACCAAATCATAAAGAATGCAGTGGTGAGTAAGTGACTTTGCATTTATAATTGTTCTTAAAATGGAGGAGGTTGCATACAGTATGTCACCATAATCAATCACAGACAGAAAAGTGGTAAATGATGTAAACATGCTTTGACGTGTCAGTGTTTAAAAAAAGTTTCAGCTAAATTAGAGCCAAATCAGTGGCGTTCAGTCTTTGGTCAGAATATGGCCTCATAGCAGTTCTCTATGTTGCACTGCAGGTCCACGCTGACTCAAACTTGTGTACATGAGTTGAACATGACATGAGATTTGATTGTTCTTGTCCACATTGATAAATGTCGAGCTCTGCGTGGAAATGACTGTACACCCAGTTTTCTGTCATGCGTGCGTTTCTTACATGAGGGCCATGTTGTTTTTGGGCATTTGCTGAAACAGTGTAAGCTGACAATCTCCAACCCATATATGTTTTACCATCATGTCCAATGGTTAGTAGAAATGGCTTCGCTAGTTAAGCACTCACACAGTCGTGATTTTGGAAACAACATGATGTGTGGAGGAGAGATTGTAGGGAGTCATATTCATTAGGTGTTTCACTGTGAGTGTGTCCACCCTGAGTCACATTCATTCATTCATCTTCTAACCGCTTCATCCTCTTGAGGGTCGCGGGGGGCTGGAGCCTATCCCAGCTGACATCGGGCGAGAGGCAGGGTACACCCTGGACAGGTCGCCAGACTATCGCAGGGCTGACACATAGAGACAAACAACCATTCACGCTCACAGTCACACCTACAGACAATTTAGAGTTATCAATTAACCTAGTCCCCAATCTGCATGTCTTTGGACTGTGGGAGGAAGCTGGAGTGCATGGGGACATGGGGAGAACATGCAAACTCCGCACAGAAGGGCTCCCACGCCCGGGATCGAACCGGCAACCCTCTTGCTGTGAGGCGAGAGTGCTAACCACCACACCACCGTGCCGCCCCCTGAGTCACATGTTTTTTATTTTATCTTATTTTCACGGCCTAATTTTGTATATTCCACTCTGCGATTTTATTATAAATCCTGAATCTTCACAGCGGTTGAAAATGAATCTGCGCAGTGATTTTATGGTCAAATGGACCCATGTGGAGGTTCATGACCTTTCAGTGCTGCAGTTAAATGATACTCATTAGTGGCTAAAAACTCGATGAATTATTCTCCGAGTTAACATATTCTCCACTTTTTGTCAGTGCAGCTTCTTCATGTTGACTTCCTTTAATTAAATCCCAAATTAGAGCCTGATTGTCCAGTTTGTAACGTGCCACAGAAAGCTTCTCCCGCTCATGAATCATGTATGATTTGTAAAAGATCGCGACATCACAAATTAAGTTTAAAGGTGAATTGTTGTCCATGGGGAATTTTCAGGTGACATGACATGTTATTTTATTCAAATTGCCCTTCCTGGACACACGCTGAATCTCAGTTATGTATCAGCTGCTGTAGGTGTGAGCTGCACAGAGCAGCGTGCTGTTTGAGAGCTCTCGGGAGCTGAACATGAAGCTCCTTAAATGTGCTTTATCTGACGTAGGGCCTTTTGACATGCCGCATTTTAATAGTATTGTCCTACCATTTAGAGATCAGTGCGAGCCGCACCACGCACACACCGATGTGAGCGGCTCGTGGATGAGATGCATCTTGGGAAATCTCTTAAATGAATGCACAGTATAGAGAGCGACGGAGCGAGCTTTCCGCTTAACAGCCAAATCACTAACATCCTGAGGAATGCATGGCCACATTGGCATTTAAAATGTTAGCCTTTTATCATTAGTCTCTCTTTTTCACCCTCTGTCTTTCTCTCTGCTTTGTCTTCCTGCTTCCCGCTCGTCTTTATATCTTTTAGCTCTGTAACCAAGGCTGTGGCAGATACTTTGCAGGCTGTTTTTCTAGCCTTAATAATGCATAGTTGTTGTGGGTGATGTGGCGAAGGCAACTTTGTTCAGGGAATCCCTGGTGTGACACAAATTGATGGAGATCTATGAGAATCCAGCTTGTTACGAGGGAGCCGGGGCCATTTATGAGGAAGGGGGGGCTGGTGGGGAGGTGTAAGGGGGCAGATAGAAGGCAGAGGAGGAGGGAGGGGCGCAGCAGGTCACCGAAGACCAGCCACCAACTCTCATTTAAAAAACGATCGAGAATGACAAAGGTTTGCTTTCATCCTGGGTTGGGGAAAGGAACAGAGAAGCGATCATTATACAACATACACCCCCACGTGCGCGAGCACACACACACACACACACACACACACGCACACACATTCACACAGTTCAGTGAGTCTGCTAGCCTCAGCTCAAACCTTTGTAAATTAAAAGTCTGACCAGAAAAACCATTTATGTGCAATATGTGCAATAAGGAGGTGTGTGGGTGGGTGGGCTGCTGTCTTAATTGGGAATTAATGAGGGGGGCAGGGTGAGGTGGGGGCTGGGGGAGGGTACAGCAAGAGGGAGAGAAGGAGGATGGGATCACCTTGCAACAGTATGGTGAGTGGGAGGGATTCTCTCTGGTGGACCGATGGGACAGGGATGTCCCTGGAAACAGCTGCCACACCCTCCCCGGGCACACACATAGAAAGATGCACTCACATCCTAAAGACTTTTGAACAAGTAAGACATCATAAAAAAAAAATCACAGGAACCCCAAGATATCAAAACAGGAGGTGCAGTAAAATTGTTGCCTGAACAGTGCTCACTGTTTTGTGAACAAACCTTCAAGTGTCTCTGCAATAAAAAGGTTTCTCCTCTGAGTTGTGGGGATTTACTTGCGGCACTGCTGCAAGTCTGTAGGGACTGCTCCACTTTCACCCATAATCTCTCATTTTCATTCGCATCAGAATACATTAATGAGAAATGAGACCCTGCCATATACTTCATGGGCCTTTCAGAGAATACTAAATATAGTAGGCTGTCGTTCTTTCTTTCTTTCTTTCCTTCCTTCTTTCTTTTTCTTTCTTCGTCTCTGTTTCCACACCATCTCCGTCGGTTCCTTTCTCTCATCTATATTTATGTACTCCATATTGAAAAGTTCTTTTGCGTTCAGAGCGAAGCTGTGCGTGGCTCCTCACTGCAATTACTGATTAATTACAGGGAATTAAAGCAATTAGAACTGCAGAGATATACAATTAACGAACACACGCTTCATGACGCCACACACAGGCTGTGCAATCACTAGATTGCAATGCAAATACCTCTCTCTTTTAATCTCTCACACAGTTTTTCTTTCATTTTCTCCTCCTGCTCTCCACACATACACACACACACACACACACACTCACACACACACGACAGGGTGGGGGCAGGTTTTCCAGTTCATTAGATAGTATTTAATTTGAAAACACCTCTGTGTTGAGGGAGATGTGAGTGCTCCCGGGGGATGAAAGCTGAAGAAGGGGTGGGCAATGAGAAAGGGATTCCTCCATCTGTCCCCCTAAGTCCCACAAACTGAAGACGGCAGACACCAACAGCTCCTCAACAGCCTGTGGAAAAGGTGAATTGATCTTTGTGATGGCATTTAGGCTGACATTGTTAACATAGAGCAGCGACAAACAAAATAATTTAAAAAATAAAATTGTACCCTAAACTCACACAGACAAACAACATCCATCTTTCCACGAGCCAGTTAAGAGGAAACTAACCGTCAATTAAAAAAAAACATTAAGCTCTTATTTCTATCAGAGTAATGACATTAAAGGCATAGTTTGACATTTTGGGAAATATGTTTACCTTCAAAGAGTTATATAAGAAGATCACGAACTGTCATGTTTATGTAAATACTAAAGTCAGACTTAATGTTCCTTTTGCAGACAGGATGTTGGCGCATTTTTGTCAACAATTCAAAATTTTGGAGGCCCATGAACAATTTAACGGGTGAGTACTCCGAAGTCGTTGAAATCAGGCACTTAGGTAGTGACTTGCAGCATCAGAAACCAACAAAGAAAGGCGTCTTTTACCATCGGCATGATATGCAGCCAGTTGCAGTTATACTTTAACAGCGCCTGGTGTCAGGGGGAAACATGGTGGGACAAGGACAAAAGTTACGGCAGCAAAAGTCTGAGTAGGGCAGGTGGAAGGGGTGATGGATGGGTCCAACAAACACCAACCTTCACCCTAAAGGGCGGTGTTAGCACCCCACAAGATTCTAAAAGCAAACCCTGTTCTTTTTTTCTAAACCCAACTACTTCCTTTTGTTCCTAACCACGTGTTTTTGTTTTTTTTTACGGGAAAAAAATGTCAGTTTGTGTTGTTGTCCCAACATAGTGCGTTTATTTTAAAAGAGACTGTATGTAAATGTTACAATTCCTGTGAAAAAGGAAGTGTATCTTGAAAGAAGACAACTCGACGCGGTGCCGCAGAACGTCAACAACCAATGCACCCGGGGTACCTTGCCCGTCGTATGTGGACGTGGAAAGTCCATGACCAAAACGTCAATATGTGACGAGGTCTGAGTGAGAATGTGTTGGCCAACCACCCAATCACCCGATTGATTAGCTGGCTAAAATTGTACCAAGTGAATGCTAACAAAATGCCGGCTAGTAATAATTACTCTGCCGATATTTAGCAAAATGACACACATAACGTTAGCTACCTTTGTGTCTAGACTATACAGTTACTGTACTACATTTTGTATTTCAGTGTTCTTCACTGAGTTGTGTTTTGTGTTTGTTCTGCAGTTCTTTTTGACTCTTACAGAAAGCAGCCAGCGGATGGTACTCTTATCCTTTCAAAATGGCCAACTGGCCATGATGATGATCATGATGATGCCACATTTCTATGTCCTATTCAAAGGAGAACAGACTTCAACACAAAACCAGGATGGAGAGGAAACAAAACATATTGTTTAGACTTTACTTTACTCTGACAATTCTTGTTGTGCGTAATGTTGATCTGATTACTGTGACTGAAAAGAACACCAACAGCATTTGTGTGCTGAAATGTAGATGCTAGCAACATTACTTACCAAAAGCCCACTGAGTGAGTGATGAACAAGAGATAACAGTCTCATCTTGGCGGGGGTTACAATTCAAGTGATGGCAAGATGCATTTACTGAGTTGTCCATTATGTAAATATGTTCCGTTATAATCCACATCATACTCGCACACTTCGGGAAAAAGGGCTACAGTCTGATGTCTGCCAGTGTCTAGCTTGATGTTGATAACAAGCATAGATACAAAATAGGTGAAAAGCCACAGTAAATCACAGCAGGGCTGATAAATGGTCATATCTAGCAATATGTGTGGTTACTATTAAGAAAACTGGTTGTGTGAGACTGAGGGTTAGGTAGATAATATGAATTAAAACTAACTCTAGCATAAGCGATAGCGTTCACCGTCCTGATGTAAGGATATCGAATCACAGCCACAAACAGTACTAATAAAAAATGTACTTCCCACAGGAAACTGCTAGCTCAGTGTTGGAAGTTATACACTACCAGTTGAAGAAATCACATGCCATCTCTGAGTTGGAAACGCTAGCCTCGTCTCCTTACATCTAATTTTGTTCGACCAAGTTGTTATTATTCACATTTGTCTTTTGGCCTGCTGGTCCTCTGCTGATGATACTTGCTCTGGTGGAAAGCGGCTGTTTCCTTCGATGTGTTTGTTCTGGTCACCTTCTGTCAAGTTATTTAAATGCGTTTTTCAAGCAGTGAAGTGATGCACTAGTGCTACTTACTGCTATGGATTGTGTCTTTGGTGTCTTTGCTTTCCCCTCAGAATATTTGTTGATCATATCCGACTAGGGTTGGGTGAAGTACGAATATATCGGCTAAGTACATTGTTAGTTATTTTGGGGGACACATTTTTTGGGGCGATTTTTAACATTTTATTTTGCCAATTGAATGCTCTGAAGAAGAAGTAAGAGCCGCAGATGGCACAGCACTCAAACCAAGTGTGGACATAGGTCTGGCAATGCGAGACCATGCAGCAACAGAATCTCATTCGGTAAAGTTGTCGGAATCTGGTGCTTGGGCAGTGACTTACTGCGTCAGAAGCCAACGACAAAAGGCATCCTTTTTACGTCGGCATGATACACAGCCGGTTGCCATTATAGTCTAACAACGCCCAGCGGCATCAGGGGGAAATGCAGAGGGACAAGGACGAAAGTTAGGATGGCGAAAGTCCGAGTGGGGCAGGCATGAGGGGTGGTGGATGGGTCCAACAAACACCGACCTTCACCCAAGGGAGCGATGTTGTTGAAGGAAAAAAAAGGTCAATACGCTTTGCTGTACTAATGTAGTGCGTTTATTTTGAAAGAGACTGTATGTAAACGTTAAACTTCCTGTGAAAACAGAGGTGTATCTTGAAAGAAGACAACTTGACATGGTGTACCAGAATGTCAGGGTACCTTGCACGTCATATGTGGACGTGGAAATTCCTTTACCAAAATGTCAATATGTGACGAGTTCAGAGTGAGTATGTGATGAAATTAAAGTGTTTTTTTTTTTTTTTGACAAGACCAGGGTTGGTGATTGTTGTAGCAGTGAAAAGACTTACCACGACAAATTTGGTGAGGTTTATTTTGCTTCTGTCAAGTTTATATTAAGTGTGTTTATGATGAGTTAACAAGGCACTTAAGGTAGTCTCAGCTTTGTGAAAGAGAAAAAAGCATGAGAAAGAGAACATGGAGCTGCGACCGAAAATAAGGGAGGAGAAGGGAAATACCTCAGCATCCAGACCCCCAACACAGGGACAGAGTTCACGGGCAGAGTCCGTTCAGAGAGACTCAGGTGAGGAATATCCTGGTATGGTGCCTGACCATGGCATAGGCAGTATAAGTGAATGCTGAGAGGCCCCCCTCCCCAGCTCGTTACACTTTACCTGCTCTCTGGGGGAGACGGGCGAATTATCCACCGTCACGTCAACCTCGACCTAGAGCACCAAATGTGCTAGGGCCGCCAGATCTTGAGCATTGGTTAATGTTACTTTTTTAAACTGCAATTGGTCATCATTAGCTGTTATTTTGATAAACTGATTATTCATCTCATAAAGCATAACACACTGCTCTCCCCAACAGGAAAGTACATAAGTCACTTTTATTCATTAATTTTCCATAACCGCTTATCCTGTTGGGGGAGTTGGAGCCTAGCCCAGCTGACATTCGATGAGAGGCGGAGTACACCCTGGACAGGTCACCAGACTCTCGCATATGGAGACAGACAGCCATTCATGCTCACATTCATACTTACAGGCAATTTGGAGTTATCAATTAACCTGCATGTCTTTGGACTGTGGGAGGAAGCCGGAGTACCCAAAGAATGCCTACACTGACACAAGAACATGCAAACTCGGCACAGAATGGCTCCCCCACCCTGGGTACAAACCAGGAACCCTCTTACTGTGAGGCAACAATGCTAACCACTGAACCATCGTGCCGCCATATAAGTCACTTATAATAATAAATAGCATTGTATCAGTATTAGTATTAGAATCAATTTTGATATCGACAACTTTGGCCTTGCGTTGCTTGGTGTTGGATCGAAACCATCTGCAACCTATTGGTAACGACAACATTCCAAGAAATGACTGAGCCAAGAAATAGCCTGGCACATAATACTACATTAAAAAAACAAAACGTGTTGTTTTTTTTCACTGAGATAATAATAATATTGTTCACTTTATTCGCATTCACAGATCATTGTACTTTTTCCAGTGACTAATTAAAAGGAAACGATCATTTAAAAACAAACGGACCAATTAGGCTGATTCTTGACTTTAACTTGTTATTATAACATGGTTTTAACAAGTCTTGCTGTGATGTCGGACAGGTGCTGGGTGACATGAAATTATAATACAGCCAACAAGTTAACAGCTTCATTTTAGTGTCACACAATGAAAAACATCCTGGAGGTAACAGCAACATAATAACAACAACAGGCTATTTTTCTGGTCTGCTCCAGCTTGAAAAACCGGCGATATATTTATTAACTAAATATATTCACTCATAAATGTGTCATGGTGGCTCAGCTGCTTCACAGTGCTCGATTCCCAGCCTGTGTGGAGTTTGCATGGGTTTCCTCATGATGCTGTTTCCCTCCCACACTCCAGGAAACGTCGTTAGGTAAGAATCTGAATGTGAATATGACTGAGAGAGAGCGTTTGTCTATCTGTGATGGCCCTGTGACTGACTGACTGGTGATCTTTTCAGAGTCCCCGCTGACTGTGAAAAGGATTGAGTGGGTAGAGACTATAAATGAATTCTTGACTTTCTCACCCAGTTCAACGGAAATGTGATTGTGCAAGAGTTTCTGAGGCTCCAGTTAGCGTGAATCACCGAGAGTTAGTGCTGCAGAAACTGATTTCCATCATCTGTTCTGTCGGGATACAACAAACAATTTCAAACGCAGAGAAAAATGGTGGCAGAAGCACAGAAGCGCTTGAAAAAGAGAGCATACAGTAGTAAACACACATTTCACTGAACTAATACAAGCATAAACTGTACTGTTATTGTACAGTAAATGAAAACTGACAGCGATAACTTTGACAGCCTAAAGACAAAAAGGGAGGTTTGGAGTTTGGGGGCCTCATTGTCCCCTCTCTTGAGTTTCCACAACAATAACGTGCACTCACACTGAGCGATGCATAATTTGAAAAGCAGAGAGGTTGAAGGAAAAACAATTTGTGTAAACAGGTGAAGGGGGAAAAAAAAGTAAAATAAATAAAACCTGAAGAGGTGAGATTGATAGGTGACAGGATGCTCCTCTACTTCTCTGTCTCTCTCTCTCTGGCACTCAGAGTGTGATGCCCTGCAGCAATGCCCACGGATACACTCTCCTTTTTTCCCTCCACCCTCTTTGCCTTTATTTAACAAAAAAGCACACCATCTCCGTGACTCGTATGAACTTTGAGCTCCGTCTTTCTTTGCGTTTAAAAACTTTTTCTCACCTGCACAAATACATCCTGAGCATCTACACCTATCAAAACTGCATCACAATGAAACCTTCTTCTTTTTTTCCCCATTTCCTTACAATGACTCCAAAACAGACCCTCAGAGTCTCCCAGAGCTTATATAAATGCTGAAATATTCATATACATACATATTCGTTCCCTTCATTTTTTGCCCATTTTCAAAAAGGAACATTTTTCTGCACTTTAGGGTTTGCTATATTTATGAGGAGGGCAGGAAGTGTCCCCACGGCAACACAGTGACTCATCCCAGGGTCCTGCTGCAGTGAGAAGACAAACCTCAGACCGTGCACTCACACCTGCAGCAACACACATATACAGACGCACAAACACACAGTGGAGGAAATGAAACATGCTGGAGAGGAGAGGTCAGTGTTCTTAGAAAGAGGAACAGTCATCACTGCAGTCAGCAACACAGCAGAGGTCAAGATGTTTTCAAAATGATTCAATATGCGTTGCGTCGGGGTCCTGCATCACCCTGTTGGAATTTATTTCGCAATAATGACCTGCTCACATTATCCCGCTTATTACATGGCTGCTTACTAAAGAAATCAATACTTTGACACAAAGTATTGATTTGGAAACCATTTTAATGATTGAAAAATGATGTCATTGCTTCCATTTAGCGTCAATGAGCAGAAATGCGTCCATAGCAGCGGCCTGCTATTCAGAATTAACAGACCTTAGAATGCTCTCATTGACCAATCGGAATCGAGTATTCACACAGCTGTGTAACAAAATAAAATGATGTGATTAGCCCAGTGTCCCATTATGGGGACGAAGTGGAGGATTTGCCATCAAATCTAACTGAATCCTTTCCAGTGGACTCAGAGTCACAGGAGAGGGCAAATAACAACAATCAGCTAATGGAGATCAGCTCAGGTTAGTGTGCCACTGGTGGAAAACATAACTCATCTCACACTGACACATTTAGTCACAAGACCAAGACGCTACAGTCATGCCTGTGGCTCTAATGGCTGTAATGCATGACGGTGCTTTGAGCTAAATGCTAACATCATCATATTGCTATTCGCACAATGACATTGCAAACATGTAAAGCTGCCATAAAAAGCCAAAGAGGAACAAGAACTTTGCGGATTAAATGCAGTGGCTCGACAAAAGAGGCAAGTCAAAGGGCCATGGTTGGCTCAGATGTGCCTGTCATGGATGTATTGAGAGACCTTGAATACAGCATCAGCTGCATTCCTGAAGCCCAAATCATTCTATTTTCATGATATGAAATTATCTGGATGACGGGTGTTGCTTCCGCATCATTTGGCCCATAGAGCAGGCGCACTAGAGATTTATGGCCGCCGAGCACGGCTGGGCGTGGCTGAGCGTAGCCGAGCAGCCAACTTCCAGTTAAGCGCTAACCCTGGCACACTTCCTGGAGGCCTGGTGCCTGTCACTGTATAATAACGATAGACGATATGACAGATCCCCGTAAGTGAAGCCAAAAACATCTCGATCTGGCTTCTGGTGGTTGACCCCGCCCCCTCCATGTTAGCAGATGGGACACTAACTTCCGAGGATGTAACATCGATGTGAGCAATGGAAAGTTTTTTTTAAAGAATGATGTACAAATCTAAGATGCAATGATGTAATAGGCCTACACATGCTTACGCCATTGTAGTTTTTTAAAGGAGTTGTAGTTTCTCTGTTCTCACTAAGCAATTTTTATTTAATTTAACACAAAGAGGCTGCTACTGTGACAAAGGTTTAAATTTAGCAGGTACTGTAGTGGATGCTGATTTGTCTATAGACAGTAAACCCCAGTAAACAATACTGAATAAAAGATTGCGTTGAGTTACAAAAGACAGTGATACAGCAGCCAGACAGGATGTGACATCATAACTTTGACCCTCTTTCTTTTATATCCGTTACCTTGAAGATAAAACAAACACCACTTACTGAGACGGAGATCAACCTGGAGAGCTCGGCTATTGTTACTTTGTGTATGTAGTTTAACTTAAAAGTTATAACTGCACAGGCTGTAGATTGTAACATATGATATTTGCAACAGTGAAATCACATCTGCAGTTCTCTGTCGTTGTCATTTTTATAGTTGTCCTATTGTTGTTTGTGATATTTGTGATTATTTTGTTTACTTAAACAATTAATGAATGCGCTGTCATCTGCTTGCTGCTCAGTTGATGTGATGTATCGTCTGCTGAGCAGAGGATTTTGGGTCAGAATAGCAAGAAAAGCATGCTGGCTTGCATACTGCAAAATCAGACTGGATGTAGTAGGACATCCTGGTATTTCTGGCATATTGTATTTGACATGCTATGTATTAGGACATACTAAATCTTTTTATGGCATACTATATAGTATGGTAGTATGGGTATTGGAACGCATGGAATGTTTACCATGTTCCTCATATTAGTTTAGCACGTTAGCATGCTAACATTTGCTAATTGGCACTAACCACAATGTACAGCTGAGGCTGATACATAGACTGCATAAAATATTGGACGTAGCTACTGTGACGTCATCCATTGGTTTGTGGCAGCCCTTTTTTTAGCCTTGAGTTTGGCATTTCAGTCATCACCATCTTGGTTTTTGGAGCCATAAGTGAGCATATTTGGATGAGAGGTTGGAGCTGTAGAGAAGGGGGAGGGCTCTAACTAATAGACTGTAGCAACACCTCACAGACTCAAGCAGACCCGCCCCTAAATATGTGTAGATTAAGCCTTAATAAAATGTAAATGGGGGAGTTATATAAATATTCACTCCACGTACAGTTGTCATGAATTTTTAAATTAGCTACAGAGACCAAAACTGTTTTTTGTACCAGGCTGTAAACATGTTTATTCCTGCTGTAAAGTTGGGCATTTTGACATGGGGGTCTATGGGGGTTGACTGACTTCTGGAGCCAGCCTCAAGTGGACATTAGAGGAACTGCAGTTTTTGCCACTTCTGCATTGGCCTCATTTTTCAGCCCCGGAATATGACGCTTGGGTTGATGGGAATTTCAGTTTTGCAGTTATTTGGTCATACACCAAAGAATTGGTCAAATTTAAATTGTGACCTAATGATGGTGCATTATTTTACAAGACCCGGCCAAAATGGCAGCTTAGAGCAGATAACACATGTAAAATGTCATGTAAAAAAGATGACATATAACATATAACACAATGATATTTGGACCTGAAACGCATAAAAGAAAGAGCATTTAACACAGTTGCATTCTTAATAAACATGTTCTGAATGAGGCTTTGAAATGTCTGGTATGAAAGCAATGATTCCAAAATGAGTTTGTCTTTTAAATTATTCTATGCCAAGGGTGTTTAGTATGAAAATGCCATTTTTCCAGGTCTAGATATTGAGGGCACTGTAGATGATATATTTAGATATAAAGGATCTAGTCTGACTGCTAACGGTAACAAGAAAACATGAATATGTACACTTAAAGGCAATCTATCCAAAGTTGGCAGGGGATCACTGAAATCTTTAGGACTCATCGTCTGGGAACCGTGAATGTTTGCACCAAATTTATTTGTCCAATACTTGTTGCAATATTTCTGTCTTGACCAAAGTCTAGACCGATCAATCGACAGGCATTGCAAGGCTTTTCCCTAGACTCTGGCTGAATACGCACAAAGAGTGCAGACAGTTTAGGGAGAAAGGAAACAAATGAACCATGCCATTTACATTCTAACTGTAACTGTCTACGTCTGTCTCTGTTATGAACAGTCACTACATGAAGGTCGTGCCATCACACGCAGACCAGCCTCTGTCAGTTCAGTGGCTAAACACGCCACAATTGTGCAGCAGTGAATATTATAGGTATGCAAAAAAAAAGAATGACAAGCAGCCATTTTCATTTCCTATTTTCATCTCCCCGTTAATCCTCGCTCCTCTTTGCACGCAAGCTGCACAATACCTTAACTGTACTGTAAATGGAATATAGTTTACCATCGCTCTCCCTCCTTCCTCTCCTCCTGTTTCCCACAGAACGGTTTAACACATAATGACCACACAGCCGTGTACTCACACAAATGACATCTAATGCATTCAGCTCTGATAATGTGCGCCGTGGCACGTTGCATTTCCATACTGCTGCTTTGTACATCACCGTCACAAGAAGCCATTATGGTAATACGGCACCTGAGGGAAGGGAGACGGAAAGAGGAAAGAAGTTGCCAGAGAGATGGAGAGAAAGGGAAAGATGAGAGGAAGAGGTAGATGTGTGCACAGATAGGAAAAGGGTAAACAGGGACATAGTGGTGAAAATGGTGTGCAAGGACAAGGTTATGTGATTGTTTTGCTGTGCATGATGTTTGTTTACAGGCTTAATCAGAATTTCTCTAATGTGAGCATGTTTCAGTCCGACATAAAACTTAGGAATCATATATTTATGTTGACCTCAAGTCCGTTCTTGGCTTTTAGTCTGGTCTCAAGATGTCTTATTATCTCATACTTCACTTGGTCCAGTATGTATTTGGACAGTCTCCATCTTGGCCAAACATAGGAAAAAGACTTTTCAAGACCAGCTCGGTCTTTGGGTTCACCCAGCGTCACTTGCAGCTCTCAGCAGGCTGGACATGCTGCTCTGCTGCCTGTCAGCTGTCAGTTCCCCATACACAAATTACAGTAATATTACATGCCCTGTTCCTCACTGTCATTTACAAAAGCAGGTCTTTATAATACATAGTGTTTTATTGCCATGTACCAAAAAGTATCCTCATTTTAAATATGTTTTTGCACCAACATGTAGAAATAAGTGATATATAAATAGTAGGTTTGTAACATTTCAGGTGTTCAAAAAAGTACTTAAAATCCTTGACTTTAACTTGCCTGTGTCTGTATGAACCCTGTTCTTATACTTTCTTTTAGTTACAGGTTTTATTGACTTCTTTACCAAGGTTGTGAATTTTGTCAAGGAGCAGCTTGTGCCAGGGCCTTATGAACATTCAAGTCCTTTATGTTGCATAACCTTAGCAGTGTTATCGTTTAAACCCAAACCATGATGTTTACCTAAACCTAGCCCAGCCATTTTTTGTGTACACATACAGTATAAAGATATTTTTAGAAATGAAGATTTTCCTCTACGTTTGGCCTCTTGTCCACACTCGACAAGAGTTTCAGGTCCCTGAAATGGATTTTTTTTTTTTTTAAAGTGCAGATTTTGTTTGAACCCCAGTAATTTTCTGTCCCTGTGGACATATAAAACGGAGCATCTGAGGAAATGATACCTCAGTTTATGCATGCACACTGTTGCTTTGTGCAATGAGTAGGGGTGGGTGATATGGCCCTAGATAATATCAAGATTTTTTAGGGTATTTTTGCGATAACGATATTATCAATAATATGATGGTTAAAGATAATATTCATAAAAATATTAATTATAGCCACATTACTTTACTGCATATCTGTTTTCCAGGCTGTTCTCATGTACTGTTCATACGTATACCTATGAAACGTAATGCACCACAATCTGTATATAATCCATGTAATCATGAGCCAGTATTTCATGTTTAATTTCTGTCACTGGGAAGGCTGCGTTCACATGACCAGCGCACTGATGAGAGTAAAGACGGAAGTAGCATAAAAATCAAAAGTCCATGTACGAGGCAGGTTTGATGGTGGATGGGTCAAACATGCACACGACTTTCTTCCAGGTGACCGATGTTCTGGACCGTGTGAAACCAAGTGAACTTTGGTCATTTTAAAGTACGTCATCACCATGTTTCTTTTTCAAACCCATGATACAGAACTTTACTTTAAGCCTTACCTACATATCTTTACGTAAAGTACGAAGTATGAACCGTTGTATGAGGATACGTTGCTGTTTTCATACCCAATAGCCCTGTTTCCACTGAGCAGTACGGTACGGTGCAGTTCAGTTCTGTACATTTTCTTTTCTGTTTCCACTGTGAAAAGTTGTGGATGGTACCAATGGAACTGTTCCGCACCGTCCCCATTTTCTGTCACCCCTCTGTTGGGCTACCTAGCACACAGATCTGGTCGGGTTTGGACTTAAAAATCAGAAAGTCTGTCAGGTTCAGGCCGGGCTTGGTTATAATTGTCTCGTATGCGGGTCAGGTTCGGTCAGGGAAAATGCGGCCCAAGCGGCGCTCTAGTGTGCTCACCTGTGTGTGCATGCACGTGAGTGTGTGTGTTCAGAGGTACCATACTGTAAGCGTTTGGTGGAAACGGAGTGTTTGTAACTGGTATATTGCCTGCTGTTAGCTTGGTGATTTTGCATTGTCCATCTGATCATTATCTGTCACTGATTATTTATTTGAGAATTAACTTTTACGCTCTTGCAGCTTTGTAAGATTTCTAATTTCATTGAGGCACCTTGTTTGTGAAATGAAGCTGTACAAAAAACAAGAAGAGAGATAACAAAGGTGACTTCTCAACTCTTACCAGCAAGAACTACATATTTGTCATACTGTACTGTGTGTAAGGATCCTTCAGGCTCTGAAGGGCTTTTTACAAACTGTGACGTGTTTTATCCATGAAGGACAGCTTACGACACCTTTAAGAGAAAATACAACTTTTTCACCTCTGTTGCGACATCACTCTACATGCCAGCAACTCACTCGTGATCCTTCGCTCCCCATCTTTCTCTCACTCGCTCTATCTGTTCGCCATTATCACAGTCTCACCTTTCCTCTCTCACTCTCTTTCTGTTGCTATCTCTCTCCTCCATCCCTCTCTCTTAGTCAATAACACACAGTGACAGCTTATGTAACATGCCAAGTTCCAAACTGAACTCAACTCTCCTTGATCTGCAGCCTTTTCCCTCTTCTAAATGACTCACTTCTGTTATAACACTTCAGCCTGAGTGAGAGACACAGCGGTGAGGGCGGGAGGAGGGGTGGCAGACAGAGACATGACATGAGAGGAGAGGAAACGCAGGTTTAATTATTCATACCTACTGCAGCAAAAAGAGAGCCAGTGAGGGAGAGAGCGACACCGGGAGAGGGATAGAAAGGGAGAGACAGAAAGAGAGAGAGAGAGATTGACCCAAATGGGGAGGTATTCCTAGGGCAGTAGTGCACTCTGGGAGCCAGAGCTGTGCCACCCAAGGGCCCTGGATGTGAGGGAACTCCACCATTAGCTGCCAGAGTACCTCAGAGAGGAACGTACGGGGAGGGAGCGAGAGGAGCGAGATATTCATGAATTCTGTGAAAACCAGCCCATTAGTTTTATTCTGCTTCCTTAACTCACTTTTGCTGTTATCTATGTTGAATTCACGTTATACTTTCCCCCGAGTCTACCGCACCCTATGAACATGACTAACGCGGAGACTGGAAGTTTCATCCGTGATGCTCACTGCCCACGTCCTCCAAGGTGTGTGCGTCTTGTCTGTGTGTAAAAGTGTGTGTATGGCGCACTTATGAACGGGGGTGAACGTGAACCAGAGGACCCAACTCGTCGTCCCACTCTGGAGATGCTTCATCCCAGAGGTGGCGTGCCGCTGCGGGGGTGAGTGCTGACAGAGCGCAGGGCCTCCCCATTCGATGCTGGTGCTCCCCCGAGACCAGCTCCCTTTCATCTCCCCGTCTCCTCAGGGTGCCCAACAACAAACCACCGATGGAGGAAGCGGGGAAAGAAACATAGGAGAAGAAAAGTTTTGGCCAGGGGGGGACGACAGCAAAGTTTGTGCATTCCCAGCTAGGGGTCAACCTGTTCTGTTTATCTTCGTTTTGCTGGTGTGTTCGAGAACTGGGTGTCAACATAGCCTTTTTTCCCCCCTCTCTTACCAGAGGTTAGGGATTTGGAACAGAGGAGGTTTTACGTACACGTCAAAGCACAATTGTCTTTATTCTATCTCTGATCCTTTTGCTGCAAGCAACAGCGGCTGCCTGCATGAGGATGTTGAAACTGTAACTTCTTAATATTTCAGAAGAAGAGGAAGAACGTGGGCCTGTGTGGTGGTAGCCCAGCTGATTAGCAGTGATGTCTCTTTGTTGATGGTGGGAGTGAGGGAGGATGGGAATGGGAGGAAAAGGGAGGGAGTTTTACAGAGATGAGTTGTGGCAGGTGTTGGACAATGACGGGAACAAAAGAGAGATTTGAACATTGCACTTCAAAAAAAAACCCTTTCCCCTTTCTATTCTGTGTGAGCCCTGCCTCAGTCTTTCTTCCTCTCCCTCCTTCCTCTCTTAATTGCTGCTCCCCAAATCCCTTGTTCTTTCTTCTCATCCCCCCTGTGTTCTCCTTGTCTCCCTCCTCGGCTCCCTATGTCCCAGTCTGTCTCCTCTCTTTCGTTTTTAAAGTCGTCCTCTCAAAAACTCTTCCCCCCCTCCTTCTCGTCTCCTCTGTTCTCTCTCTCTCCGCTCCCTCTCTCAGCTCCTTCATCCTTCTCTCCTTGGCTCTGCATTCTTCTGCGATGAGACACGTGGTTTTTGAGGAGGCAGCAAGTCGTCACGGACGCAGTGACTAAAACTTCCGATAAAATCAATGTTTAATTCAGATGACTGCAGGCCATTGACAGAAAAAGTGGAAGCCTTTCATCTATAAAAGGACTGAGAAAAAGAGGGGGATTGAGAGAGATGGAGGGAGAGGACTGACAGGATTAATGGAATTGTCATCAGTTGTATCTTTAGCAATGAGAAGGAACCATCAGCCCTCTGTTGCCATCCCTCCACAACCTGCATGTGTGTGTGAGAGCGAGTATGTAAATGATTTCTCCTTTCACCTGCTGTTCATTCTTCCTCCTGTCTTCCATCTGTATCATCCATCCCTCACATTTTTTTCTCGCATTCCTCGTGTCATTCATAATCGTCTTCTCCTTTTTTTACATCGCACAGGCTTAGATCATCCGTCGTTATACAATACCGATCAAACATTGCTGCAAAAGCTAATAACAAACATTAAAATTGTCAGTAGAGTAAAGCTGCAAATCTTGTCAAGCTCATATGTCAAATATGAACCAACACAAGTAGGTTGAGCCATTTCCTTAAGGTCACAGACATACACACAGAATCACACACAACATGCAGAAATGCCTGCTGCCTGCACGTGCATGCGTGTGTGTGTGTGTGTGTGTGTACAAACGACATCACGTGTACGTGAACATCAACCCTGCTGGCTCTGTGTTCAAATGTCAGACCTTTAACCTTTTGAATTTGACCTGAGGTGGCGTGTCAGTCTTTGACTTCCACGTGCAGGAGACAAGATTTAGACATGAAAAAAAAAAAATAAAAGACGTAAAAGAAAAAAAAAATGCCAACACTCAATCCTTGTATCTGCTGTAGAACAGATTGAAGTGTCATGCGGAGAGAGGAGAGAATCTGTTCCCGTACAGGTGGTGAACAGAAGGGGAAGGCTGAGGGGAGGACGGGGTGGAGAGAGGGAGGTGAGGAGAGGGAGGAGGGCTGTTACTCCCATTACATAATGAATGAGGTGAGAAGCCACATATTTGCTGTGGAGGCTTTATTCATTTTGTACGTTGTACGTTGGAGCCCCTGAGCACAGCACCTTTATGCACACAAACTTGTCTTACTACACTTGTGGGGGACATTGTCGGCCTGTAATAACCTTAACCTAGTCATAACTCTACCTTAAAACAGTTATAATCCTTTAAATAAATGGTTAACCTTGAGAAGTTTTTTTCCTCTGTAAAACATGTTTAATAAATAACACATACTGTGCACACTCATAAGTCATGGCGGTTAAACGCATGTTGCATCTTAGCATTTCTTGCTCCGTGTTTGTGAGCCTAATTATCAGATGAGAGCAGACATGCGTGTGTATGTGCATGCTGCCGACATGTATGTGTGTGTTTCTGTATTCATGCACATGCAGTTGTGTCAGTACAAGTGATGAGCTAACAGGCAGCTCAAAGAATGACAGGTGACCACACTACAAAGATAGAAATGTCAAGCTGAACTGGGTGATTGGGGGGGTGGGGGAGTGGGAGGGTTGGGGTCAGGAGAGGCGGTGGGGAGAGGCAGGAAGCCTGGAGTGATGAGTGCATCGCCGCAGCCCCTGTCACTTCCTATTAGTACCCAATACACACAAACACACTGGCTGTGATTGTAATTAATTCATTAGGCTGGTTTGGAATGTGTGTTTGTAAGTGTGTGCACGTGGCAGTGCATGTAGCGTGTCTGTGTGTGTGCGAGAACACATATGTGTGTGTGTGCGAAGGACGTGAGCATCATTGTAAAGAATGAGAGCTGACAGGATCTGTGATGGCATGCTGTGGGTTAAACCAATGGGATGCTGCTCCACACACTGTGACACCATTACCCCTCTATACCTTCTGTCACGGCCACTTATGAAGCGCGGCTTACCGACCGGCCGGCACTATAGCATCTACTGAGCATTTACCAAACAGAGTGTTTAGGTGGGTTACTCAGGCCTTCATTTCAAACCCAGTCTTCTTTTTTTTTTTTTTTTTAAAATGTTACAAGCACACACTTTAATTCCACTTCATGTGTGTTTTTGTGATTTATTGTGTTGCTAGCAGGTGTTCAGACCGTATCAACAAGCGTTCTCCCCGCTGAAGTGTTCATGAGTAAGACATTAAATACAGATCCAAGGAGCCAACAGCTACACCTCTGCTCCCAAACTGACCCTGTGCACACATTAAAGCTGCAAAAATGCACATACCACTTACTGAAACTTTTGCTCGGTTTTTACAGTTATTATCTACATTTGTATTTAAAATTCAGGAACCTCTTGGCGTTTATGTGTATCCATAGATTTCTTGTTTGTTGTTTTTATTGTGGTGGCTGGAGAATTGCCTTTGTTTTACTATCGCATTGCGCCATAGGAGACACTGAAAAGAATTGTCAAGGGACTGCATTGTTTTTGAGCTCTGCAGGCCTGGACAGAGCCCCAGAATGAGATAGGGACTACATGCAAAAGGCTTTTAGCACATAGCATTTAAATTTATATTTACATGTGCGATTTGGGCAGAGAGTTAAATCTCCTCTCCACTCACAGGGAATGCTGAAATTTAAAGCCCAAACAACATACGAACTAATACAACAGTCAGGTGCACACAAAGGTGACATGCCTGTTTTCAAGAGCTGGCGGAAACAATATGATATCACGGATGAGTGTGTCGCTCTGTAACAAAACAAAACCTCTGTGTCAGATCCAGGTCTGCCCAGAAACCTGTGGGTGGTGCTTCACGAGTGAGGCCCACTAATCTGAGAGCGGGCTCTGACCCAGATCTCACTGAGTGGGAACCACCCTGACCATCTGTGGGTCTCCACACCCTCCTGGCACCTCACACTGCACACACACACACACTCGCACAAAAATTGTAACACTAGAGACGCGGCAGAAGAAAGAGAGACAAGAAGGAAGAAGATGAACGTAAGGAAAAGACAAGAGGGCAGAAATATGAGCATGCGAAAGAGAACGAGGAAGAGGGCTTTCAAAAGAAATGCCATCGCTGTGTGTGTTTCTCTGTTCAGTTTAACAGAAGGTCATTATTATATATGCACCTGCTTAATGACATAGATGGCACAAACTGGCTTTCAATGCCATTTTCTGGCTCTTATTCTTCCTCTGGCAGGGAGCTGTTGGTCTGGAAGGCGGCATCGCAGGGCAGGCGGGCGGCGCGGTCGAGTCGACCTTCTGCGGTGGCTGGGTGGGAGGGCAGGAGGACACCCTGTGCCCCGGCCCAGGCCTGCCGAGAGGCCATCTGGACGGGGGAAACACATGCAGAGTACCTGGCCAGACCTGGAGCTCAACTCTGACTCACACAATCTCACACACACACACACATGCGCTCATATACCAACACATGTATATACACATACAGCACGTGTAGCATAAATGGGAAAGGATACTTGGTAGTATCCTCATACAAAAAAATTACTCACCAAAATTTGTACATATCCCACGTAATGGTGAGCCTGTAATTCGTGCATTATCTGCGTGTTTTGCAAGGCTGCGGTCATGACCAATGTGCTGACGGGAGTAAAGTAGGAAGTGGTCCTGAGCGTTCCACCTAGGTAGCAGGTTTTGGCGGGGGATGGGTCACAAAACACAGCACTCTCCCCAGGAGACGGGTGCTCAGAACCGTGTGAACTGTGAGGGAACATTGAGTCATTATAAGATGCATCCTCACCATGTTTCTTTTCCTAAACCTAACCACAGTAACTTTACTTGCCTTGACCTAACCTCCTGTAGCTTTACGTTGATTATGTAACATTACATTAATGACGTAATGTCATTCGTGGACTGCTAGTTCGTAAGATATCATACAAATCTTTGTATGAGGACACATAGGACATTACGTACTTAACGTAAAGTCACGTAGGTTAGGTTTTCACTTGGTTTTACACAAACCTTAGCACTGGTGTCCTGGGTGAACATCCTGTGTTTTGTGACCCATCCACCGACCCAACCCGCCTCATTACACTGACTACTTCTTCTTTGCTCCCATCAGTATTTTGGTCATGTGATCGCAGCCCTCCTGATGACATGGGTTATACACAAATTACTGGCTCATAATTACTCGGGTTGTAAACTCATTGCAGTGCATTACTTTTCATAGGCACACGTTTGAACAGTGCATGAGAACAAAAACTGCTGCGGAACACTGACAGCCGTCACACAGCGATGTATATCTGTGGGTGCGTATATGAGACACAAAATGATCTTTGTGCATTATATGTATAATCAAGACTACATCAGTAGACTATATCCAGCCTGAAACTCCCACTCAAACCCACACATGCCTTCCACACAGCACTCGTCGGTCTATGGTGATGTTAACGTTAAGCCCCTCTGATTCTGCCTGCAGATGAGTGTTTTACATTTGGTTAAAACAGATTCTGCCTGTGCTGCTTTGGAGAGTGTTACATTTGGTTAAAAGCCATTATTATGGTAATGTGAGGGTGCTTGAGATAATGGCAAGATGAGAGCAGCTCGACTGCCTCTGACATAACAACCCTACTCTATCCATCTCTTCAGCTTCTTCTCTCTCGCTCGCTCTATACTGTATTTTGCCCACCCCCCAACCCCCCTTCTTCGCTATACCTCGCAGTTTCTCTCCCTGACTCACCTCTCTGGCTGATCGCAAAGCTGTTGGTTTTTTTTTCTCTTCACAAGATACCTGCTTGCAGCACTGCTATTTTGTCATTAAAATCAAACATTATTGTACAAGAGCTTTTGCTGTGGCCACATTTCAACAGTGTTTAAGAGATTGCCTTTCATCTGTCGCCGTATATCTGCGGTATTGTTGAAAATTATATGGTATCCAGCTTCAATCTGTTGCCGTTAAGCCTGGGTGCTACCTGTGACATGAGCAGCTAACAGAGTTTGTCCCTGGGGAGAGGGTGGATGGCAGAATCACTACCGACGGCAGAAAACAGAGGATCAGCTCAGAGAAGAGGAAGCGACCGTATAAGTCACTGGCAACACATTTTTCAGGTCACTAGCATTGAAAAATCGGGAGGCGATGGTGATGATGACAGATAGAAAGAAGGACAGGAAGAAATGGAGTAAGAAAGTCAAAGAGAGAACGAGGGAGAGAGGAGCAGAAAGAGAAAAGAGGGGAGATTGAGAGCAATGTAATGCCATGCACATCGAATTTCCCTTAATATGATTTTGTGTTCTGTGTCTATTCAAGTCAGCCCTGATTTGGTTGTGTGTTATAATCGCATCAGAGCAGGGATTTGCTCTGGCTTTTTCACTGCTGTTGTGTTGTTTTTTTCCTCTTATTGGAGTTGGCATCAGCCTTCATGACACAAATCCCCTCTGATAAATTAAAAATGATTGATTCAGAGTCAAAGATGGAAACTGCACCGCAGGGAGCGAGAGAGTGTCCCCTACTTGTGTCCGCACACAAGTGCACATTTTAAGTGCATGCATGTGCACGAGCGCTGCACTGTACCGTTGAGTGCAAATCCTCAGTTCATGCAAGCGTGTAAGTGCTGTCGCTGGAGTGAATGTGTGAGTACAGTATGCATGTACGTTTGTGGGTACTGCAAGACGGAAGGATGGGCTTATTACATTGGATTCCTGACACTTTTAAAGAATGTGAGAAGATGGCAGATATCCGATGTGTGAACCTCAAAGCCATCAGCATGCGTGTAATGCTCTAAGCTGCGTATCTTGCCAACATCAACTAAAAGCGTGAAATTCTGGACCCAAAAGTGTGAAAATCCACCAAGAACATGGAGTGAGCTGTGAATACCTACATTAGCGCTATTACATACATTTATCCACCAACATACAATGTGTAGGCTTAATTAAGTGAGCATATATAAGTCTACTTTGTCTTACATTCACTTACTCCTCCTAAAACAGATACACACTCTTTTTGACACACACACACACACACACACACACACACACACACACACACACACACCCTGGTTGTGGGCTCTGGCTCTCCCAATTAAGCGGAGGAGTGTTGTGGAGCATCGGTGTCGGGGGATTCTGCTTTCTTCTCCTCTGTCAGGTCCCATCACAAAGGCTCCTCATTAGTGTCAACCTCAGCTGTGCCACCACTTTCTCCTTCCCTCTTCCTCTCTCCCTCTCCCCTACCTCTTTGACTTTTCCTCTTTCTCTCTCCACATCTCCATCTCTCTGTCTTCCCCCTATTTGACTTATTCACATTGCATTTATTGCTGAATACCTTTCCTGAAAGCCGCTGCTGATCACCCTGTTGTCACTCCTGTCGCGTCCGGCATCGTTCCCTCTGCCTCTCGCTCTCATATTAGTGAGTCTCATCTCTCATGCAGCAGCTGCCGGCAGCGTCGCACTCACACGGTGAGAGTGGTTTGTCACATCGACAACAAACAGGTGCGTTTTTACAGCACTTTAATGACAATGAGACATTTCAACAAAAGGTTGCAAAGTTATTCTGATCATTAGACCAGCAGAAGGGATGGAAGGGAAGTTGATTTGTGACTCGACATGCAGTATCATAGACATATAATGATGTTAATGATCAACGTGCTGCGAACGCAGTAGCGGCAACAACATGTAAACAAGGCAACGGGGGAGTTGGCGTGGAAGCGCGGAGTTCAGAGATCACTAGATGCACGCAGAGGACGAGATGTGGAGGAAAGGCAGCGAGATAAAACAGATGATTGTTGTTTGTTTGTTGTTGCCGTTTTTCCCCTGAGCAACAGTTCCCTCTACCCCTTTACCCCCTGCCGTTACCCCTCTCTCTTCCATCCCTTCATTTGTTCACACCCTATTTTCCTCCCTGTAGTCCGTCTCTGTCTTTATCTCCCTGTGTGTGTGTGTGTGTGTGTGTGTGTGTGTGTGTCTCATTTTACTCTGTAATTAAGAAATTGAGCTTTGATTTCAAGGAAGGGTTATGGGTGCCATATTGGGATGCAGCGTAAGATCCTCCTCTCACCGAGTTCCACTCCCCAAGTCCCAAGTCCCAGTCTGAACCTCCCCATACACTCATTTCTCTCCCTCTTTCTCTCACTCTCTCTGGCTCGCTCCCTCTCTCACTCTCCTTTTTCTGCACAATTTGGTATCAAAGACATGATAATTAGGCTGAACAGAAGTTCATCTGGCTTCTATTATTTCTCTTTAATTAATAGTGTATAATAATGACATAGAGTTACTCCAATGCACCGTGTGACTGTGTGTGTGCGCGTGTGAGATTGAGAGAGTGAACTCTTGCGTGTGCGCTTGTGCATGAATATCTTTTAGAGCACACATAACTTTAAATCCTGAGATGCTGCACAGATAAAAGGCGCCAAGTGTCAAAAGCTTGCAAACTTTTCTCTCTCCTCCTCTCCTCTCCTCTCCTCTCCTCTCTCCTCCTCTCCTCTCCTCTCCTCTCCTCTCCTCTCCTCTCCTCTCCTCTCCTCTCCTCCCCAGTGCAGCATGCCTCTCTTCACAGCATTTGTAGAGACCTAATGAGGACATTTCTGTCACGCTCCTCAATCACAAGCGCAGCTGCCAGCCCCAGCCAGCTATAAGTCCCAGGTATCTGAGACTTCACTCCTTTTTCCCCCAGATGAAAAACAACAAATAAATAAATAAACAAATAAAAGCACATTTAATGCAGCGCAATGATGTGAAGAAGAAGAGGAAGGGGGAGTATGAGAGGGAAGACTTGAAAGGAGACACAGTGGGAACAGAGCAGGGCTGAATTCACTAATCTCCGAGGAGGCATAAAGTGAACATGCCAACCACCTTCGGCTCCAAGGAAAAATTCCATTGGTTTGGTGATAAATAGGATTTAAGTTAGGGTGACAGCTCTTCTGTATGTATGTGTGTGCATGTGTGCTTGAATGTAAGTGCGCGTTTGTGTGTTTTTGTGTGCCTAAGCACATTCGACTGATATGCAGCAATGGGCATCCTTCCAGCTAGCCCTGGATGCTTTGCTCTGCGCTCGTTGTGACTTATCTCTCAGAAACAAAGATGGATGTGTCAGTGCGCTTATTAAAACATGCTTTTAGCCCTGGCCGCCACTCTTCAGGAGGAAATCGCTTTCTGGCGGAGATTGACAGAACAGAAAAGAGAAAACAACATCCTCATTTAGGCCCAACATCTCGGACATGATTGCTCGCTTTAAGCTGGGTGTTCCTATTGAGGTTTTTTAATTGTTGTTTGCTTCTTTTGCTCATAGCTCCGTATTCACCAGCCAGGCGGCCATGGTTGGAATCTTTAATTACCTTCAATACTTGTCCCCTTATTTCAAACAATTGCATGATTAAATGGGCGCTCTGCAGTATGTATATGCTTTTTCCTTCCTGCGTCCTCAAAAACACCACAGTTAAGTCAACAATTTTTTTCCCCCCTTGTTTGTTAAACTGTCGAGCTTTTATTTTTAAAGCCACAGTGCACAAGCCCCACAAAGGCGCCACTTGTTCAGTGGCCGAGTGGCAGCCCGGTTTTTGAACGCACCCCGCTCAGATTCAATCCAGCTTCGCCTCTATCACATTATCGCGCAGACATGATGGTGTCAGCTTACAGAGGAAATGAAAAGATTGTTGTTGACAAATCAGCGCTGACAAGAGTAGCTGAAGAGATCCCTCCAGCTTCACACAGGATTAGCTGTGTGCCATCTTAAAGACAAACACAGTGGCCCATGTGTTGCTATTTCCATCAGAGATGAAAACAAAAGCAGGGGGGAGAGGAAGGCTTGTCTTAAGTCTTGGCGAGATGATGGGCTTTCTTCGTTCTGTATTAGCAGATTAGACATGTTTTATGAGCCAATCACTCTGGATGATATGCTGGTGTGTGCAGACGCAGGAACACAGCGGGGCAAAAGAAGAAAAAAAAAACAGGGGGGTTTGCTCTCTTATAGATTTATAATTAAAGACAGAAAACAATATGGAATGAGAAATGTTGTCATCTGTTATGATGTAGCTGTACAATAATGTATTTGCCTCAGCTCCATCTTCTGCTGGGCCTTTGAAGAGACTGTCAGCTGAATTGAAGTTCGCTGTACGTTTGATCTTAAACGGATACTTTATTCATGAACCGTGTGGCTAAACTGCCATTTGCGCACATATATCTGTCAGTCCTGTCAGTCCTTAGCGTTCACATGCATCTGTTATGTTCCAGGGGAAGAAGACAAAAAACAAAGAAAATAAAAAAGCAGAATCTATTATTTGACCAAAGTATACTCCACTCTGTGAGATGGCAGTTGCCCGCTAGCTACGATAAAGCCACACTTTCAGTCATGCAACAGTAATTCTTTGCTTTCTTTCTCCATGTTTCCTGATTTCCTTCTGATGTCTTGCCAGAGTAATCGAGGTAATCTCTGGGAGGAGAAGAGAGGGAAAGGAGAGGAGATGAGGAGTTTGGAGAAGTAGGCAGAGAGGGCCTGCCAGCACATCAGATCAGAGCTTACATAAGTGCAGCTAAAACTCTTGGGATTCACCTCTCTCTCACACTCTTGGGCCACCGACAACTGAGAGTTTCCATGTGGTGCTCAGGTTTTGGGACTAATTAAATGCAAAGCTGTCTCACAGGTATGTATGGAATGAATGTAGCCTATGCTCATTCATTAATGTCACAAACACCGGAGATGCCTGATGTGCAAAACTTTCTATCTTCACTTGTCCCACCTTGCGTGATATCCACCAGTTTTTCCACACAACAGTAGAAACAAGCTAGGAGACATGTTCTGCCACGCAAGGCTAAATCAATTAATTTAAGATTGATTGAAGTCCCGTCAGCCACAGTCCATAATGAATCCGTCAACCAATAAATCACTGATGGCTTTCAACACTGAATGCGTCTCAGACCATTATGTTTACAAGACAGTATCCCTTTGAAGCTGCAAGACATGGAAATGTACCCTGAATACGTGCAATCAAATAATTAAAAATACATAAATATTGGTCAGTGTAATACATTTTGGACAATGCAGACAATATGAATTTCACTTCACATTAATATGATCTTTCCTGAGGAATCCTTACTGTCAGAAATCATGATTGGGTGAGGAGGGAGCTCATCAGTCTTTGTTGGTTTTGAAACTGTAAATGTTGCTGTAGAGGTGCTGAGCAGAGCACACCCCTGACAAAAGATCTGAAATGCTGCATGGAGAGGAAACAGTGCCGAGTTACTTCCAGAGCTTACTCTGAAAGGCTTTGTCCACTAGAGGGCACTGGTCTGGAGCCGAGATCGACAGTAACATAGTAGAAAGGTGTGCTCAGTATCTATACAGCCCGACTTATTTGGTGAAGACAATTTGCTTGTGCCGTCAGGTTTGACAGACCCTGGCAGGAATCTGTAGAAACAGCACCCCAGACTTACTCTCAGACACACGCTCTCTCTGTCACTTTCACACACACACACACACACTTACACACATGCTTAAGTATCTGTGAGGACCCTTTGTATTCACTTTACATTTCACCAATCTGAAGCACATCCAACATTAACCATCCTATTCTTATCCTAAGGAGGACAGTTCACCCCAAAACCAAAAATTCCTTTTCCCCCCATCTGTAGTGCTATTTATCAATTTAGATTATTTTGGTGTGAGTTGTCGAGTGTTCAAGATATCGGCTGTACAGATCTGTACAGAATGAAACTAGATATCACTCGGCTTGTGGTGCTCAAAGTGCCAAGAAAAATACATTTGAAAAACTCAACAGCAATGTCTCTTTCCAGAAATCATGACCTGGTTACTCAAAAAAATCCAGAAAGCAGTTTGATGTAGGAACTATTTTCTTTCTACTAAACTACATCCACCAAACTTATCAGTTCGCAGAAGGAAGGGTGCATCTCATCATGGACAAGAGGCTCCTGCTTGTGCAAGTGCAAGATGTGAACATTAATGGCGTCCTCCTTGGCTGAGCTGTAACTTTCGCTAGCTCAGTGGTGCTAGGTGAGCTAGCAGTAGATGCACACTTCCATCTGTGCAGTGATACAGCTGGTGGGTGTAGATCAGAAGAAAGAAAATACTTCCCACATGAAACTGCTCACAACAAGGTCTGTGGATTATCTTGAGTAACCAGGTCATGATTTCTGGAAAGAGACATTGTTGTTGATGGGGTTGTTTTTATGACGCTTTGAGCACCACAAGCCATCTAGTTCCATTATATTGGAGAGAAGGCAGATATCTCTACGGCTGATATCTCCACCCAAAATGATCTAGATTGATGAATAAAACTACAGGTAAGAGGGAAAATATGTATTTCTGATTTTGGGGTGATCTATCCCTTCAACTCTAAACCTAAATGGTAAGTGACGTGTGAAGGTCTAACACTTACAATAGAGGAAAACACACACACATATGCACGCACGGCTCCACCAGGTCACTGCTGGTATCAGCTCATAATCAGTTTTGTCAGCCTTTAATGTGGCTCTGAGTTTAAGCGTGGTACAGCTGTAGTGGGCGCAGTCTGCTGCCCATGATAGAAACGCCTCTGTCTGCTTCCTGCCATATCCAGGGGGGACAGCCTCTGCAAGCCAGTTCTGGCCTGTCCCGTGCCCTCATGTGCCACCCTGCCCAGTCGTGTGGACATCTGCCATTCTGACTGGTGTCAGCGCCCGTTGCCTCTGTTTGGCTAACGGCTTCTGACACCCCTTCACCCTGGGGCGCCACGCTGCGCTGAGTGGTGGGCATCTCGTTTGTGTAGCGCATCTACAAACCAGCAGACACATTGACCTATTCTTTTGGCTTTAGCATCAATGTCAGACAGCGGCCCGCCGCTTGTTCACTCCAAACACCTCCAGATAGACCCGGATGCCAGATAACCCCTTCACTGGGAAACATCAAAGAGACAAATAAGCGTGCCGGCGAACACGTCTATCGGGGGAGCGGTGGAGTTAACCCTTTCAGCGAAGCACCTCTGGGACAACTTCAAACACTTAAGGATGCCAGGGGCAGGAACAGCTAGTGATTACCACAGCAACTGCCTACAGTGGTTGCTATAGAGACAGCTCAGGATCCAAAGAAAGTCTAAGCATGCAGGCCTGTTCCTAGCTGGTGCTGTTCTGGCACTCAAAAACCGAATATAAACTTTCGTAGAAGTGCTATCAGCACAAGTTTCTTCTAAACTTTGAGGCAGTGGAAAATACTGTGGGATGCATATGCACATCAGCACATCAGGCTCCTACAGGCCTGTATTAAATGACTCTACTGTTGACCAACAACAGTATGGATCCTCTGTGTGCTATATATCCTAGACATATTGTTATATAAGTGTTAGCTTGGGGGCAGCTCTCTCTCCTGTCTGTCTGCCCGTCCTGCTTTCATGCTCACCCTAAGCGCACATTTTGTATCAAACGACATAGCGTGCTTCTATTTCTGTGCACGCCGCTATGAAGACATGGTTTTAATGCTTCTGTGCTCTGAAGCTATTCCTCGGTGTAAACACACAGAAAGATGAGGAAAATATGCTACAGTTGCACTGTTCGTCCTGCACCGCTGACGTCTGCCACACAAATGTGACATAGTCAAGAGACTGAAAATAGCATTGGGTCATTGAATATTCCCACTGGTGTCAGGACTATCAAGCCCTGGCCTGCAGCCTCTATATTAGATCATTGTATACACATTATAAAAGAAAAGGGGCCAAGGTGTATTTGTATGAGTCCCAGGTATGGCAAGTTATGATTACCTATGGTGGGATAATTCTCAGCTTCATAAAGATGGAGGGTGCAGAGCAACGTCCAGAGGAGCGCGAGTGTGTGTACACGCGCTTTTGTGAGTGTGTAAGCACGCATGTATGCATCAGTGTGTGTGCGTGTGCGAGAGAGAGAGCTAGGAGGGCATCGCCGCACCAAAAGATCCATTTAGAGGTAATATGGTCTTTCTTTCTAAAGGTGAGAAGGAGGGAGGGAGGTAACGGAGTACGAGGAGAGAGATGAGAGAACGTGTGGACTTAAAAGCCTCTGGGCCTTTAAGAGATTACTGCCTTATTGCTTTGAGACTGTCCAATCTGACATCAGCTGTGTAGCACTAAGAACAGCTGACCACACACACACACACACACACACACACACCCATACACCCACACACACACAGATCCAGCAATAAAGATAGCAACACAAAACTCAGTGAAAAACAAGCATAAAGCAATGACGCACAAAGTGATGGTCAGAGGAAGCAAAGCAAAAAGAGAGAAACATGAGAAGAGGTGATAAAGGAGGAAAAAGTCAGTGACATTACAATGTATACCCACACATATGTGAACTGCGGCTGTTAGTGTGTGGTGGGATCGATACGGAAAAGAAAGCTGGCAGGTGGGAAAAAAGTACATAGTGAAGAAAGCGACAGGTAAGGGGTTCAGGAAGGTGGGTGGTGCAGTGCTGAAAAGGTCTTTCCTCAGACCACCGCGAGGTTCAGAAACCTCCATTCAAGACCAGAGGGTGGGGGGCCGGCGTGGGAGAAAAGACTGAGGAAAACCCATAAAGAAAGTGAGCGGAGGGGCCGCGAGATGCAGGAACTGATGTCGGAGGAAAGTGAAAAGATTGTGTTGGTGGGAGAGAAGAGGGAAAAAAGAGTAGAAAGGACAACAGGAAGGGGGCGTGGAGTATGAGTTGAAGAGACAGCAAGAGGCAGAGAGAGGTAGTCCCGTCCATCGCCCCCTCAGCCCAGCGACAGTGTCATGAGGAGAGAGGAGAGCCTGGTTGCCGGTAGCCACCCACAGAGCAACAGTAACCAGGGGAGCCCTGCTTCTGCCTGCCTGCCTCCCACTCTACATCCAATAACAGCCAGTACCTTTCCTCCCACCACACTGCTACTTACAGACTCTACTTATTACCTCACCCACACACGCACACACACACACACACACACACACACACACACACACACACACACACACACACACACACACACATTACACTCTGTATCACTCCACACACAGGCACACGGCTGATTAGTCAATAATGGTGAGAATGAATTCAGAAACAAATGGTGTGAACGCTGTCATATGACATGGAGGTGTACTGATCCTCCATGGGGTTTCCTCTGGCATTTTATAAAGTGGGTGTCACACTGACATGCTGATTCTGGAGTCATGTTTTTGATGCAGGTAGGATGAAGATGCAGCTCCGTTAGTTTCAGCCCACTGGACAGCTCCACAGCCTCACACACTGGTTACAACTGTAAAAAATAGGATTAGAGGGGATGATACTGTACATATTGATCAGTGATGATAAGAGTGTGTATCTTTAGAGGAATGCATGACATGGACATCCGTACAATACACTATAAATGAAGAAACGAGTAGGGTTTGATATTTGTTGAGAGCGTGCGAGAGAAGTGTTGGCCCGTGTCTGGTGTTTTTGTAATAAGGGCTTCAGTGGTCTTTTAAAGGCGATGTTCTTTTTTGGAAAGTGAGTTTTTCATAATTTCTTTTGTGAGATATTTGGAATTGGTTGTGTCCTTGTATGAATATCTTTTCCCTAAAAAGAGAGCATGCAGTAAATTCCAGACACATAAATTCATGTAATCCAATGTACAGAGTAGGAGTAAGAAACGTCAGTGCGCTCTAAACTCAAGCATTGTAAAAATATTCAGTAAAGCAAGACTCAAAGCTCTTACTTTGCATCCAAGCAGTCCGTAAGCTTCATTTCTAAAAAAAAAAAAAAAAAAAAGAAAGAAAAAAATATGTTTCTTGGTTTACATATAAACACTGCAGCAGAATGAAAATGTTACATGATGCTTATGAGTCATAGCTCAACTAATGCTGTCCTTACCAGAGGAGCGATATGCCCTTAAAGGCAAGTGAAATTGGATTTAAACAAGACTACAGTCTGCTAGAGACACTGTGAAGCTGCATTTGTGGATGTAAGTGTTTTAAGCTAAATGCTAACACAGGACACAAACCAGACTACTGGACCAAATGAAATATTGACCTAATGGTGGTGCAAAATGAACAGTTGAGAAATCAACAAAGTTGCTACAATTTGAAATGAAATCGTACACCTGGAGAGCCTTATCCCCAAACCGTTTTTACAAACTATGTTGCTATATGTCTGTAGCCAGTCTAATGGCACTTCATTCAAATGTAGATGAAATATTTCAACCAACTAAACAACCTCAAGGTGGCACTAGAGAAGAAGTCAGGGATCACCACTCACTCATGCATAGCCTTCCTTTGAAAAGTGATGCACCACAATTTATACATACAACATGTAATCATGAGCCAGTAATGCAGGTATATTCCATGAAATCGGGAAGGCTGCTATCATGTGACCAATGCGCTGATTGGGATAAAGAGGGAAGTAACACAACAACCCGAAGTCCATGTAAGGACACAAATTGGGTTGGTGGATGGGTCAAACAACACAGGACTTTCACCAATGAGGCCAATGTTCGGAACCATGTTTGGCAACTGTATGACAACTTCGAGTCACTTTAAGGGACGTCATCACCATGTTTCTTTTACTAAACCTAAACAAAGTATCTTGCCTAAGACTAACGTATGTAACTTTACTTGCCTAAACTTGATTTTATGTTAAGTGGGTAACGTCATTCATGGGGCAATAATTTGATAGACATCATATAAACCATCATATGTACATTTTTCTAAGATATCATACAAACCCTTGTATCAGGATACATGGCAGTCACAGGGCTTTATCGTCTGGGCACAATGGATGCCTGTAGAAAATGTCAAAGCAATCCATGAAATGTTGTTCAGATATTCAGTGGTCCACACTGAACCAATACTGTAGAGCTGCACCATTAGAGTGGATAAAAATATTAATGAAAAAAATAATAATAAGTGATAGTAAAAAGGAAAAAAAATGTAAGTTTGGAAGACACAAACACACCTGATGTATTTAAACCAAAAGCAATTACACAGTTAATGCTGCGGAGAGATGTGTATTGAAAACAAAACAGTGTCTCAAGGTCCTCATAGCTGTTTGCAGCAAAGCATCTCTTACACTTTTTTGTTTTGTTGTTGAACACATTAGCTAAGGGAAGGAAGCAAATGGATTCTGATTTTACTGAGTGGATAAAAACATTCATTTGGCCTCACATATTCGCTGCTTACAAATATAAGTGGCTCAAGCCTGTGTCAGGTTTAGAGCCGCACACTCACAGTAGAATTACAGGCTTGCGAATATGGTGTGTACACAAGAATCTCTCTTTTCATAGCTCCTCAGGTGTTTCAGAGAGGCCTCACTAGAACTCCATGCTCACACAAACATGTCAGCCCTCGCCAATCATACTTAGGCTCCACAGGAAGACATCAGAGCTCAAGCCTTGTCTGTGCCCTTGGGTTGTTGAGTACAGTGGTGAGAGAAAATGAGGGAGCGAAAACATACAGCTGATAAAGATTTTAAGAAAAGGGCAGAGAAAGAGAGAGAAAGGGAGAAATAAGAGACAGAGAGAAAAAGAACGAGACTGAGAGAGTGAGAAATCCAGAGGCCAATCCGTTTTGATAGGGCGAGCATAACCCCTGAAACACACACACACATAGAAACAGAGAGGGAGACACAGTGATGCACAGAGAGGTATCCAGAAACAGTGAGTGGGTGGAGGTTAGCCCTTGGGCTTTCCCCAGAAACCAGCAGCCTCATTACAAAAGCAAACACACACACACACACACACACACACACACACACACACACACACACACACACACACACACACACACAAAAGTTCACACAGATGTACAAAGGGCTTCCCCCATGCTGTAACAGCTGTGAGGCCTGTGATCACTGAGACATCAGAGCAAACAACAACACCTGTAGATGGCAGGTAGCAGGTAAAACATGTATTATTCACTGTCCTTAATGCTCAACATACAATGTGCGATTACTACAGTGATGCAGTGTGCACTGTAAACAAATATATGTAGTAAACAAGGCTGTAATGTTGTTCTCTATAGGTCTTACAACATGCAGCTGGAAGTGCAACTGGCGAGGTTCTGACTTTCCAGGAGTTTTTGTTTGTGTGGCTGCTTTGAACAAATAAGAAGGCAGGATTACATGGAAGGAAAGCCCATTAATGTCAGATTATTGATGTAATATTTATGAAGCCATATCAAGAGGGTCGTGTTTCATTATTCAAGGCGGCAGTTGTAGCTTGTGTGTGTGCGCGCTTGTGTGTGTGTGTGGACTCGGCTCTCGCTAACAGACTGCAGCAGCGGATGTGGGTGGAAAAGGGCTTTCCCGATGCCATGGAACAGTGAAATGCCTGCTACTCTTATGTAAACATGGACTCAAAGGATCTTTACTGTACAGCACACGCCTACACACACATACACACCTACACACACAAACACACACATATGAAGGATGCATGTCAGCTGCTCAAGGCAGCTGTTACATAAAGACAAATAATGAAATGCTCCGCCTTAAATAATGCAGATTGGAATACTGTGAGCACAGAGTGATCACACCGATGAACTTGTGCAAACAATGAACACGCAGGAGTTGAAACACAGGGCACTTGGGTAAATTCACAGTCACAAAGCTATGCGCGCACATACAAGAGGTGGCTAAACTGAAATGGTCATTTTGCTACAATGCAATGTTCTGCTGGGAGACCTTTGGTCATGGCATTCATCCACCCACCCAAACACCGCTGTGGGCTAATGGTACTCCCTGATGACAGTGCCACACCACAAAAAATGCTCAGGAATGGCCTGAGAGAACGTGACAAAAAGCTCAAGGTGTTGACCTGGCCTCCAAATCTCCCACACCCTAATCTGAACGAGCATCTTGGGAAGTCCTGGTACCCAATCTCACAACTGACAGGTCTCAAATGATCCTTGAAGTAGAAAGTAGTTTCTGGCACAACTTCACCGATTCAGAAGGTGCATGGAGAGTGAGGAAACACTGGAAAATGTCAAAAGAGCTCCAGCAACACTTGTGGTATGAAAAACAACTTTATTGACTGACGCGTTTCAGCTTGTGGCGTTCATCAGGGTCATCCTTTCGGCTTGTGGCCTTCATCGGGGCCATCCATGAAGGCTGGAGCTCTTTTGACATTTTCCAGGTCTCAAATGATCCAAAGCCAGTGCCCTGGTGCAAGACACCACAGGACACCTTCCAGAGGTCATGTGTTCATGCCTTGACATGTTAGAGACAGGCCCGATCCAGGGAGGCCCCATCGTGGATTAGGGGTACATCTGAGGTACCAGTACGTCCCATGGATGCTCGATCAGATTTGGATCTGGGGAATTTGGAGGTCAGGTCGATGCCTTTAGCTTTTTGTCAAATTCCTTGGGCCATTCCTGAGCAGTTTCTGTAGTGTGGCATGGTGCATTTTCCTGCTGGGGGGGCTGCTGACATTGGGGAGTTCTGCAGCCATGAGGAGAGCTACTTGATCTGTAGAGGTGTTAGGGTGAGTTGAACACATCAAGTGGCATCCTCATGAATTTCTGGACCAAAAGTTCCCCAGGAGAACATTATATTGGAACAAGATGATGAACGTTACTCACTTCACCCGACAGTGGTTCTAATTTTTTGGCTGATCTGTGTATATAAATATATCATTCCACCAAACTGATTGAGGCGGGGGTAGACCAGCAGCTCCCATGTTCAGCGAGGTCAAATTGCTGTTTTTGTCAGTGGAGTCTGGCTTTGAAGAGAACATAGACAAGTTTAACATGTCGTTCAGTTCCTGCTTCGATAGGATTGTATTTTTTGGATGTACTGAGCATAAAACTAGATAAATAAGGCTTAGATTATACTGCCGAGTTGTGTGAGAGTTTCTTAAACGGGTGTTTTTATTACAGTTTTGCTGATGTTAAACACAGACCCCTATGACTTAAATTTAGTTAGTATTCTTCATAAATTGAGTGTAATACAGGGTGAGTAATTGATGTACACATAATCATTTGGGGTGTGCAGCATTCCTTTAAGATTTTAAAAATAACAAGCAAAAAAAACCCAAATAACAGAAGTATTAATGGGCGAAAAGTTGTTGCCTAAACTGCAGGCGCATCAAATTTAATGAGCAAAAATGGCAAAAAAAAAAAAAAAAAGAAAAAAGAAGAAGAAGACATGGTCATATATCAATGGTCATAGCTGGGATCTTATCTACTTCGAAAGGCAGACGTGTATAAGAAAATAATCACTACAACCTTTAAACCTTACAGCAGAATTTAATTAACACCTCAGTGACACAGTCTCAACAAGAGCTGCATGTCAGGAGCTTCACAAGGCCTTTAATCACAATACAGAGCAAGCAGCACAGAAACAAACTGGAGTCCTGAGCTGAGGAGAGCTTTTACTGCAACTAGATGAGCTGACATGGAGAAAGTGAAATGATGAAGAATATCAACCGTTAGTGTTGAACACGATCTGGGCTGCCGTCAAATGGGGTTCATTTGTTCCGATGATTACTTTGCCCACTGCATATTCTGCAGCCACTGTAGACTATGGCTGGATTCATGAGCAGCATGACACGTTCCATGGTCTCCACAGTGAAAAATGAAATCCTACTTTAAATATAAACAACATTACTATAATCGATAATCGATAGTTAGCTACTTGCCAGGTTTGTCTGTCTGCGAGCCAGACAGCTTAAACTCAGTATAAAGCTCTGTAAAGCTGAGGGAAGCTACAGATTAGGGTGTTTATCATCACAAGCAACCTCTTTCACATTGTCACATTATTTTACACAATATTATTATAAAATAATAAATGACAGCTGCTTTAAAGTTAGTTGGGCGGCACAGTGGAGTAGTGGTTAGCACTGTCGCCTTCAAACTCAGGGTTTGTGCGAAGTTTTCAAGTTCTGCCGTGTCAGCGTGGGTTTTCTCCGGGTACTCCGGCTTCCTCCCACAGTCCAAAGACATGCAGGTTAACTAGTGACTCTGAATTGACCGTAGGTGTGAATGTGAGTGTGAATGGTTGTCTGTCTCTATGCGTCAGCCCTGTGATAGTCTGGTGACCTGTCCAGGGTGTACCCTGCCTCTCGTCCAATGTCAGCTGGGATAGGCTCCAGCTCCCACGCGACCCTCAAGAAGATAAGCGGTTACGGAGAATGAAGGAATGGTTTAAAGTTGTTGTTTTTTATATTTAAGGGGCTCAGTGTGAAATTCAGATCACATGAGTTGTCTGCACAGCTTTTAACATAGAAGTGGCTGAGTCGGCAGCCAGCAGCTCACAGTGTAACTCCATGAACATTGCAAAATAACGGCAACCGTGCCAGCCCAATAATAATTTATTTAAGAAGAATTAAAGGGACAGATCACCACAAAATCAAAACTACATGTTTTTCCTCTTACTTGTAGTGCTATTTATCAGTCAGTACTGTTTTGGTGTAAGCTGCAGAGGGTTGGAGGTATTAGCTGTGGAGATGTATAATGGAGATAGATGGCACTTGGCTTGTGGTGCTCAAAATAACATTTGAAAACCTCAACAGCAATGTCTCTTTCCAGACATTATGATACTCAAGATATTCCACGGACTTTGTTGTGGGTAGTTTCATGTAGGAACTATTTTCCTTCATTTTACTGAAAATATAAACATTTAAGGCGTCCTCCTCGGCTGAGCTGTAGCTGTCATTTGCTCATTTGTGCTAGGTGAGCTAGCAGTAGATGCACCCTTCCTTTTGCGCAGTGATATGGTTGGTAGGTGTAGTTCAAAGGAAAGAAAATAGTTCCTACATGAAACTGCTCACGACAAGGTCTGTGGATTATCTTGAATACCGGCTCATGATTTCTGTAAAGAGACATTGCTGTTGAGGTTTTCAAATGTATTTTTCTTGGCACTTTGAGCACCACAAGCCGAGTGCCATCTAGTTTCATTATATTGTAGAGAAGGCAGAGATCTCTACAGCTGATATCGCCAACATTATGCAACTCACAACAAAACAATCTAGACTGATAAACAGCACGACAGGTAAGAATTTTCATTTCGGGGTGAACTGTCCCTTTAACTTGTTGCTGAAGCTGGTCTGTATGGCTGGCCTCGCTCTTTTTTGGTATTTCATACTCATTTGTAATCTGGTTTGGTCATTTTGTCAGCTTTCCATGAACACATGCACGCACGCACGCACGCACACACACACACACACACACACACACACACACACACACACACACAGGTGTTAATGCTACCATTTGTCCTGCCCTGTTCTTTGGACCAGTATGATTCATTTGTTCTGTTGTCTTCCAAATTCTCTCTTCTTCATTATTGATGAACGCTGCAGCACTTTCTTAGTTCGTGGTGCACTGTACATCGAGCTCGATGTGTGTGTGCGCGCGCGCGCGTGTGTGTGTGTGTGTGTGTGTGCGTGCGTCTTACATGCAAATTAAGTGTCCCCATAGTAATAACAGCCTTATTAAAGTGCAGATTATTTGAATGTTAATTAAATTCTGCCTTATGTTACATTATTATGTATTTATGCTCCAATCAAGCTACAGTATATCTCTCTTTGTACCCCTCCGTAATCATCTGCCACCTCACCAACCTGACTATCATCGCTCCCTTGTTGCCCCTCCTTTTCTTAACCTTGTCTGTTTTTCTCCGCCACCTCCAGCCTTTCTTCCCTCTCTCTTCTTGTTTCTCTCGTTCCTGTCTGTTCAGCACATTAAACCTCAGCGGATGCCCAGAGTTCTCGTGACTCACCCCTCCTGTGTGCCTGCGTGTGTTTGTTTATGTGTGTGTGTCTGTATGCTCATTGGCCTGGCATGGGGAAACAAATTGGTTTGTTTTCACTCCTCTGCTCCGCACCCAGAGAGGTCTTCTAGGCAACTGTCAGGACGAGCCTGTGTCACTCATGCACGCCTCAGCAGGATTTCCTCATTCAATGTCTGCGTGTTCAGAGTACTACAAGCATGTCCAGAATGTCCATGTGCCTCTGTGTACTGTATGCATGTTGTGTGTGTGTCAGTATGTGAGGGGGGAGAAGAACCATGAAACATGCATGAAAAACAAGAGCTATAGGATGATCATTGCATAGCTTTCAGAAAAGGAATAAACAATATCAGAGTTTAATTCCAAATTACCATAATCTTTAATATAATGGGGGGAAAATTATTAATATGTTTTTTTTTTTAAAAACAAAGTAACAAAGTGCGTTATAAAACTGTTAAAGCATGTTGTTGGGCTTTCTCCGTAGCCTACTCTAAGACAAATCAGCTCCACTGCTGCAGTTGCTGAAACCTTCATGAAACTTAAAGCCCTACTCGGACGGGATTAGTTTAACGTGGAGACGTGGGTTAAAGTAATTATTACCAGGGATTTTAGTTCCGTCGAACGCGCCATGTCTGTAATCATTACGGATAATGTCAGTAAGAGTTACGGCAACTTTTACCTTCTGTAAAACGGTCCAGAGAAAATACCTCGGGTAATAATAATCCTGTGCGAACGCGATCCTAAAAATGTATGTACATATTTCGTCACGTCCTGTTTACAACCATTTTCCGCATTTACAGCTAGTTTTCCGTGTTCTTCTGATGATGGAGGCGCTTGAAGAAGCATTCAGTGTTGTTGGACATTCCTCTAATGATCGCATAGCCCTACGTGGGAGACCAATCAAAAAGGTTGAGAAGAAAGCACTTTTCAGAGCCACGAGACTTCAGGTTGTGTTAGGTAGGCCTAATATAAATCCATATTGTTAATCATTGTGTACACACAATCCTGATCATGGGCAATATTTCATATTGGGCTTATCATTCATTATTATTATCCTTCAGCTGATGCTAACACGAAGCAACATGCCAGCAGGGAGGTGACGCCAGGGCGCAAACCAAGTTACCACTCCCATCTCTGGTAGAATTACGGAGATTTCTTTTCCTGTGTACAGACATCCTGTGGTAAACTGACATTAGTCCACATCCCTATGTAAAACTAATCCCGTCCAAATAGTACTTAAGTCAACTATGTTCACTTTGTGAGCACATGAAAAAATACGGCTCCCATGAAAATTTACTAGCGCTTGTTTAACTGTAACATGGTTTAATTCATATCCATAAAATTGACAATATTTATAACATAATAAAAAGCTTATATGTAGAAGTGAGATCTTAAAAGATTGGATAGGAGAAACTGTCTTTGCTCTGATCTCTACAGGCAGGTTCAGAGTTTCAAAGCTGTGACTGCAAAGGTTGATCATCAAATCTTGACCTTGGACTAACCAGGAGGAAATCATCTGCACAACTCAAGCAGCGAGGGCCCACACAATATGTTAACAACTCTTTGATATAACCTGCTTCAAAAGTTACAACTAAATTCAAAAATCAAAAGGCAACCCAGAACCAAGTGTAGGGATTCAAGGATCCAGTTAAGATGATGGCAGCTGAAATTTGAACAAGCTGCAGACAACAACTTTTTTTTTCTACCAATGCCAGTAAGCAGGGTTTCACAGTCGTCAAGCTGGAGAGTAACGACTGCATAAACAACAGCTTCCAAATTTTTAGCAGAGACAAACAATCTAATCTTAGAGCTGTTCCTGAGCAAATAGAAACGAGACTGAACACTAGTTTAATGTAACATTAAGATTCTTGCAGTGATGTGTTAAGGAATGAGCCAAGTCTATTTGAAAGCTGCCAGTTGATATGTGTGGCTATGAAAAGGCTTTACAAAATATTAAAATCCCTCTCCACACACATTTATGTAAAAAATGTATTCTTACATTTTGTTTAAAAAGTTTGAAAATGGCCTTGAAGCAGCTCTTTCTCGCAGACAAATCAGAATGGTATAGTGAGCATCTTTTATTTATGTTGTTTGTTTGCTCGTTAGCTTGTAGGCTAACTGGTACTTACAGTGTTGAACATACAATAATATCTGCTATGATGAGGCTTTTGATAGATAGTGGGAGGAAGCTCCAGGGTCAAGTTTACACCCAAAAACTGCACACACTGCTGTGTTTGCGGCCAAAACTTTAACGATGCTAATGCTAACTCTGCTTTCTGTTCTGACAAGGAGGTTTCAGTTTCTTTGTCCGTGTTGTGTCGAGAGTCTGTTCCCTGTCAATATGTTTCCTGTGTTAAACAGCAATTTGCTTTCATATTCCCGATGTATCTAATAGCTTTGAATCTCAGATTTTAGGGACGTGCACAGACATCGCCCCCCTAAGGAGAGGAATGTGAAAACACCTAGTGAAGAACTTTGTTTAGCGGGATTTAGCTCTATGCACATGGCCTACGCTGTTGTGGGCATTTATACTGGTACGTGGTGTGTCTGTGTACACCTCCAGTCGGTGGTGGGGTTTCTGTGAGGTTGAGTTGTTTCAAAACACACATTAAATATGGCTTAATAGAGACAATTTCAAACATAAGTACACAAATCAGCTTCAATATAACTGGCAGCATTCACAGACAAAGTACTTGTCTTTGCTGAACACATTTTTTTTCGCCCACAAATACAACATGCTAATGGCCTATGGCATTTTACATTGTATTAATTAGCTTCATGGCTAGTGGACTTTTCCTCTACTCATATGAAGGACAGCAGCAATGTTTAACAAAGGTAACATTAAAGCACAAAATTCAGTACCATTACAGCTCACAAGGTTCACTGACACAACAACTGTCTTATACTTAACACATTTTCCAAACAAATACAACATGCTAACGTTATTAGCACAAGCCTATGGCATTTACATTGTATGAATTAGCCTAATGACTAGCTGAGTTTTCCTCTGCTCATATGAAGCTAGGATAAATCACACACAAGATTTAAAATGCTATTTTGTGGAGACTTTACTGTCTTCACAATTTATTGTTTCTTATCTGTGAAATAAAAGTAAATAAAAGATTTCTTTCCACTGATGGAAATGGTTTCAGCTTACAAAAACAGACAGGAGGTCTGCCTCACTACGACATGTAGCCTAGTTACATTTCTTGGGAGGTGCACATCAGGCTGTGGTGTGGGGAAGGCCGTCGATTCAACGCAGAAGTATAAATCCCGCTTTGCAAGTCAGTATAGACAAGGTCAGACATTTAAGGGGGCATGAAAATAAGAAAAACACATTTTAGAGTAGAGGGGGGCTTTAAGTTAGTTTGTTATTAAATTTTTGGATCCATATCATATCAAAAGGCGACTGCTGCTTCTCAGCTGTATTTCCACATTGCTCCCAGCATAAACTAGAAATGGGAACCTCAGCGTGGCCCCTTGTTAAACCTCCCCATGTGTACACCACTCAGCAGCAAGGGAGAGGATATCCTCTTGTCTGCGCACACACACATTAGATTACACACCACCCCCCACCCATGGCCAACCTGCCCAACCCACCCCCCCAAATCTGTGTCGGTTATGTAAAACGCGGGACGAGGAGTATGGGAAAGGTCCCCGGAGAGCGACGTTGTCATCATACATTAAACAGCACCCCAGGTCTGACTAAACACCCGCTCATTAATAAACAATGAGGAGAGTGGTTAAATATAGATCCTCTCTCCCTCTCCTCCCTGGTTCTCCCCCTCTGACAGGAGCCTCTCCATAAGGAGAGCAGAGGAGGAGGCCTGTCCCATTCTGCTCCGCGCTGGGCTCCTTCATGTTGGGTTCAGCACCATGGAGAGCGCCAGTGTGACGGCTGCTCTGGGTGTATGTGTGTACGTGTGCATGTGTGTTGACAGCTCACCAGGTGTCCTCTCAGTATGAGTTCCTCCGTAAACAGGAGCCGAGCGGTAAACACAAGCCCTGCTGACGGTAATGATGTCAAACCCACATCTCACCTTATCTCCCCTCTTCCAGCTCTCTGATCGCTCACCCCGTCCATCCTCTTCCTCATCAATCTCCCCAGCTCCTTTTTCACACTGTTCTCTCTTCTATCTGCATCTAACACTTTCCCCTGACCTCTCTTTCACCACACCTTTGACACCTTTGCCCTCCTTCCTTTCTCCCTCTCCGTCCATATGTAATGTCGACAGCTCACTCTTTTTTTTTTTATCACCAAACATTTCAATGTTTCCTCACCTCGGTGCTCCAGTGAACACTTTAGTTTCCACTTTCTACCTTTTTTTTCTTTCCTAAGGACCTCTATCCATTCTTCTGTCTGATTTAAGCTGCAGGACTATTTTTTACTCTTTCCCCTAAAGGGCAGATGGATTTCTTTTCATGAGCCAGGAGAACAAGAAAGATGAGGAGAATTTGAAACCCCAAGGAGCGATGGAGGGGATAGGATAGAAGAGGTGGATGACGCGTAGAAAGAAGCAGACACCTTGGCAACATTCAGCTCTTTGCCAGAGCAGAGGAAAGACATGGGCAGTCCATGCAGAATAGATGTATTTTTAAAGACACATACAGCAAGATTTGTATGTCAGAGTGTCAAAAGACAAAAATCAAATACATCTACTGCATGGAAATGTTTTGATATTCCATTTTTCCCTTTAGTGTGAATGGTTCTCTCAAACAAGGATGAACCCATTTGTGTTTTTCATTCAAAACTCAGGAAAATGGAGCGAAATACAGGTCGAGGAGGAGAGGCAGAGGACAGAGAGCTCTTACAGGATTTAATCCCAGGCCAGCAGTGGCAGATGTAGTGCCAGAGGTGAGGGACTAAGTCATTCCAGGCCTACTATCTGTGGACACATGATTAAAATATTAAGTTTGTCCCCAAGTCACCTGCAATGTCTTCAAATCGCATCACCTCAAACTTACAAAGAGCTGTGAGTTATTTTACAGCTTATGATGAAGTGACTTCCTGTTTAGATAGTTGATAGCTTGTAGAGAGGGCAACAGATGTCACCTAGCAACGATTTTCACATTACTCAAGTCTTTATTAACTGCAGCCCTGATCACACAGAAAGCATTGTGGCAGCTGGAGGCGGCTTCTTGCAATTGTTTTTAATGAGAATTAGGCTTTTTGCTTGCGGCTTTTGCGTTGCGACGCACCTTGCGTGTCTGCACTCTAGGCACGTGGCGTTGCTGCCAGAGTGCTCTGAACCCCTTGAGATGAAAAAACAGCTCAGAGTGGAAAGTGTCCCATGTCATCTCCTTTTCATCATCTTTTTTCCCATTGTCCAATCAGATGATTTGGGATGCGAGCCTTCTGTGGTGGTCACTACAACAATGGAGCAGTAACTGGTGGTAGCGGGTGCTAGATACCCAGAGCTATACGGCCCGACTTTAGATCGCAGGTTGTCAAACTGCCCCTGTGTCATCCTAAAATATACCTGGAGACGGCCATCATCAAGGCGAAGCTCCTCCCTGTGATCCACCCTCTTTTTTAGGGTCTCATGTACCCCACACCCGCACAGTTTCCTTGTGCCCAACAAACTAGTAGGCTAACTGCCAGCCTCTCACCCTCAACCAGAGCTACAGCAAGTACCCTCTGCCTGAACATTTTAGGACCTAGATACTACTGTAGTTACTGTTAAATTAAAAAAAAAAAAAAAGGTGGATTAATTTCACAGGAAGGTTAGTGATGGGTGATTGCCTGACATCAATAACAAGGCACAGGAATCTTTTTTTTTTTTTTTTTAAACTAGTGGCATTCAATAAAAAAAGAGGCAGTGCGGCGTGCCTTTCTGTGTGATCAGGGTCTTAAACATGTATTAATATTCTGGCCACTTGGGGGCAGTAGAAAGTTGTGAACACAACAATGACATACCATCTCCTTTTAGACAAGTTTTTTGCTTTAACTTAATGGCGAAAAAGTTTATTGCTCAATGTAATGGCTATAGAGTAATGGCACCATTAGCATTTAGACTGGTTCTATAAGCCTTGCTTTTACTGTGCAGCTCTGTCTGTCAGCGGGTACAATCTCTCGGAAAAATAAAGGCTCGATTTTTGTCACAAAGGAAGTGTGTCAACCATCACACTACCAAAACTGTAGGAGGATAATACTTAGCTATCACCAGTTACGAAAGAGTGTCAGTGAAAGTTTTTTGCAGTTACAGTCCCCAGTAGTGGACATGGCAGATGGTGGAACAACCGATGTGCAGCCCAGTCGAGTTTATAAATGTAGCTGGAGCTTACAGCTACAGTTGCTAACTTTTATGACAATAACTTTCTGTCATATTTGCTGAAGCTGTCACTATATTCTGAAAGAAGTGCATGTGACAGAACCCTCCCCCTGTCCCTCCTACTGCCTCTAATTGCATTCACTACAATTGACCAAAAACAACCAATTAGAGCCGAAGAGTCTCTAACGCAGCTGTCAGTCATGTCAGTCACTGTCAAACTAGGCAGCGCTGATCAAATGTAAATCAAGATTCTGTCACGGCATTGTCTGTTTCTCACCTCAGATGTTTTCAGAAACATATTTTAAGGCAGTGTTTAGCTGTAAAATGAGATGAGTTCGTGATCTGGCCGACAAGTTGAATACAGTTGACTGAGGTAGCATGCACCACCCTCCGGCTGGCTCAGCTTTCTCATTTTACAGCTAAACAGTACACTAAATTATGTGTCTTAATGCATTTGAGGCGAGCAACAGAATCTTGATTCATATTTGTTCAGCACTGATCAAAGATCATGAGCAGTGATTGGTTGGTTGTTTTCGCTCACATGAGGTAAGGCCATTAGTAGCATTACAAGGCAAAAGAATAGGTTGAGGAGTAGATTTTTTTCCACAGATTGCCTGTCTCATTTAGTGGTGTGTGAATATAGTGACCATTTCAGCAAATATGGAAAAAGCATTTTTTTTTTATAAAAGTTACCAACCACAGCTTTAATTCTTGTAAACATTAAAGAAATGTATTTATATTTGACAGCAGAAATAAGGCACAGGACGAGCCATTTTTCATGTTTAAGAGTACAAACACTCCTGTTTATTGCTGCCTTCTAAAGGCACAAAATATTTTAGGTAAGTTAATCAGATGCTGCTGTGGACTCCTGGAGGCTGTGAAGGTCAAAAGCTCCACCCCTGGTTGTCAGCCAGCTGTCAGTCTGCCCAATCAGGTGGAGCGGGTAAGGGAGGGAGGGAGGGCAGACTTTTTAGGGATGGCAGCCAAAGATGTTGTGATAATGCTCCCATCCAAAACAACAACACCAAGAAGTCACCGAGAGATGAGAGCAATGGTCCCTTTGGTGCTAAAGTGACTCAAGGAGGCTGAGAGGAAGGTATGAAAAAGAGAAGGGGCGAAAGAGAGGCAGGGAGGACAGGAGGGAAGGAGGGTGAGATACAGGGGTGAAGGTGGAGTAGCGAAGTTGTCAGCGGAGGAGGAAAGGAGCGAGGGATGGAAGAGGATAGGTTGGTGGATGATGCAGGAAGGTGAGCCAATCGTCCTGCTCACTTGACCCCTCCAATTACCACGGCGACGGTTAATTAGTGCCGAGGTAAGCTCTGGTAATTACCGCGTTGTGTCTCGGACAAGAGGCTACACACGCAGATCTCTCTCTCTCTCTCTCTCTCTCTCTCTCTTACATACACACACACACACACACACTTTCTCGCACAACACACTTGCAAACATGTTGCTATGGATACCTGCAATCCTTTCTATCACTGTGCTGTAAAAAAAATACAGAGAAAAAGAAGATAGAAATAGATAAAAGAGAAGAGAGGAAATAACAAGAGCAGAAACAAGAAACGGGGAGAAAGCAAACAAAAGCTCTACAAAGGCAAAGGAAGTAGGAACAGTGTTTAGTTCAGAGAGGGTGGTTGGCTCTGTGTTTGTCGGCCACATTGTCGGAGACGCACTTTAACAGCAAACTCTCTGTCTAGGAATGACAGTTGAAAAGAAAAGCTACAAATCGGTCAGCGAGCACACACATCAGCATTAAAGACTGTTGAATCTAAAGTATAGATCTCTTCTCAGGGACGGAACAGGGCGCGTAAGCAAGCAATGATGCAGCATGATGTTTCCTGATATAAGGAAAAAAGAAGGGTGGATGCAAATGACACCACATGTCCATTATCGTCTTGGAATTATCAGTCCATTTTATAGCCTCTTGGTGACATTTCTCACCTCTGCAACTCCACACCAGAAGCCTGTGCGGATGTTTCTAACAGTAACCCTGTTGTAGGATCTGACATACTGACCCCTAACACTGCGCCACCACATACACACCTGCACACACGATACAGTACATCCGTGCACATAATCACACATGCATGCAGGTGCACTTGTAACAGCACGTGGACTTCAAACACAAACAGATAGGACAGATAGGTCCCGACACTCTGACCCGACTCCTTGCCCCTGCCAACACCTTCAACCCTCTAAAACACTGATATTGTATGTCCTGAAACACACGCGTACACACACACACACACACCCACAGAAATGTCTCCCGTGTTTAGCTGACATGTTACATAAGCTGTCGAAAACTATCTATCTCAGAGGCAGAGTGTAGTAGGAACAGTAGTGGGAACAGTAGCCTCGTTACACCTCAGTAGTGATGCGGCAAAGCAGCCTCTGACAGGCTAGTTTAAGGGGCCATGTTTGGGTTAAAAGACATCACCTTACTTGTGATACCTGTGAGGAGAACAAAGTGTGTGTCATGAGCACTGCAAAGCAAACTGACTTTGGAAAAGGTTGCATGTGGAATGAATGTGCACTCTCAAATGAATGCTTATTTAGTGAAAGTAATTTGTGAATTTCCTGTAAACCTCCCTTTTTTTAAATTTAAATTTTCAATTAAAACAGGTATCATATTACGCCAGCTGTACTCCACAGAGTGTGGCTGCCCCCTTCAGCTCAGCGCTGTCTCTGGGTTTTGTGCGGATAATAACTCACCCTGCTCCCCTCTCTTTCTTTGTTGGGCAGACAGCTCCGCCAAGTGTTGAGTGGCTGTGTTACATCTGCTCTGCACATTAAGCACCTGTCATTGTCTTATTTGTGTAAAATTCTCATGAAATGATGAATTTTCACTGGTGCAGTATCAAATTATAATGTCCACTTGTGCCATTTGATTAGTACAAATGCTTTTGTAACACAGACATAGGGGTTTCTCTGGTCCGAAAGTTGATGTATCAAGCAGACCCAACCTGGCTCCCTCCTCCCACCGTCCGAAGCACAAACAAAATGAAATGAAATTTTGTTTGATGTTGCTCTCTGGGCAAATTATTTGGGAGGAAGAGAAAACTTATGTCATATACTGTACTTAGAGGTGCTGCAGTGAGAAGCACACATGTATCATAAGTATTGCTGTATTTCACTGCTGGAAAGATGGTCTTTTTCAGAAAGCCATGCTGTCTATGCAGAAGACAGACACACGTACTTTTGAAATTGGTGCAACATGACCAGAGAAAACAGGGAAAAGGGGTTGTGGCATTTGCTTTTGCTCAAGAGGTAGAAAACCTACAACATCCAGAAAACACTCCGCCACATGAGACTGGTAAACACTCCTGCTGGCGGGTGATGTAATGCAAGCATGGCTGTTATTTCCACAGTTAACAATGTGGTGTTGTGATATATGGCTGTTATGAACTATCTCAAATTACAGTTAAATTGTGAGCTAAATATGTTTCTGAAGTTCAAGTATTTTAAGCCTCCGGTTTTACACTTCCTGTTCACAAATTCTGTTGCAACAGTGCACTGAAAAATGTTTTTGATGACCTTTTAAGCAAGAACTATGAAAATTCAAAATCACAATCTGTAGTTTGATCAACAGCCCTATAGCCAGAGAAAATCTGCTGGATGATTTGAGCTGAGGTATGAGCAGGGAGATCTGCAACACATTCACACCCTCGACTCGTCAAACACTGATGCTTGGCCAGTGGCCTGTCACGTTAAAATAGGGCATGCTAGGTTTCCCTCCTGCGTCAGTTTTAGAAGTTCAAGGACGGCATGTCAATTTAGGCTGTTGCATGCCTCGTCTCTTTTCAAAGTAAACCGTACTTCAAGTTTCTTCTCCTTAAATGCCTACAGTCTTTTTTAAAATAAACTTAGAATGTAGGTAAAGTCACCATTTTTAGATTTACTTCCTTAGATTTAGCCAAAAAAAAAAAAACGTTGTTAGGTTTAGAAAAAAAACTTGTTTCTACTTGTTTCTAAAGTAATGTAATGTCACATGACATGGGTTATGCAAAATAACTCACGTGTCACAACACACAATCGTGTCCCGTGTGAAAGTCCAGTGTCTATTTGACCCCAGCACCCCCCACCCACCCTTGGTAGACTTTCTCACTCTTTTAATACTGTAGTTGTTTAACATAATAGTGTCAACTAATGCTGCCACCTGGGGTGTTTCATACTGCACCTTCAGTGTGCCTCTGTTCGTGGGTGTCAGACACTGACAGGCCACTAAGTGTCAGTATTTGACGAGTTGGGAATGAGACTAGGTTGGCTGGTAAGATGGAGGAAAGTTTACCAAAGTTCATTTACACATACTACACTGCTCAAAAAAGGAGGGAACACTTAATGGTCACAGTATAACACCACATCACTTCAGGGATATCAATCTGTCCATTTAGGAAGCACAAGTGATTGTGAATCAGTTTCAGCTGCTTCGGTGCAAATGAAAGTGACAACAGGTGCAATGGAGAGGCAAGAGCAAGACAACAACCCAAAAAGGGAATGGTTTCACATGTTGTGGCCACAGACAGTTGCTCTCTCCTCTCTTCTCTAGTTTTGTGTTCTACTAGTGTCCAAGGTTACCAAGGACAGCTGGACAGGGCCGTAGAAGGGCATCAACCCAGCAGCAGGACAGGTATCTGCTCCTTTGTGTGAGGATGAACAGGAGGAGCACTGCCAGAGCCCTACAAATGACCTCCAGCAGGCTACTGGTGTGCATGTTTCTGACCAAACAGTCAGAAACAGACTCCATGAGGGTGGCATGAGGGCCTGACGTCCTCTAGTCTGACCTGTGCTCACAGCCCAGCACCGTGCAGCTCGACTAGCATTCGCCAGAAAACACCAGCATTAGCATGTCCGCCACTGGTGCCCTGTTCTCTTCACAGATGAGAGCAGGTTCACACTGAGCACATGTGACAGGTGTGAAGAGTCTAGAGACACCATGGTGAACTTTATGCTGCCTGTAACATCATCCAGCATGACTGGTTTGAGGAGGCATATATACTTGGAGGGTCACACAGACCTCTATGCCATAGCCAACAGTACCCTGACTGCTGTTAGGTACCGGGATGAAATCCTCAGAGCGATTGTCAGACCTTACGCTGGTGCAGTGGGCCCTGGGTTCCTCCTGGTGCAGGACAAAGCCTGGCCGCATGGGGGCAGAGTGTGTAGGCAGTTCCTGGATGACGAAGGCATTGATGCCATTGACTGGCCCCCTCATTCCTATTACCTTAATCCAATTGAGCACCTATAGGACGTTATGTATCAGTACATCTGATGCCGCCAAGTACCAATGCAGACTGCCCAGCAGCTCACTAATGCCCAGATCCAAGTCTGGAAGGAGATCTCCCAGGACACCATCCGCTGATTCCTCAGGAGCATGCCCAGATGTTCTTGGGAGTGCACACAGGCAGGTAGGGGTCATACACACCACTGGGTCACATTATGAGTTGCTGTCCGTGATTTCAATTTTTTACTTTGATTTTCGGTATCCTTGGGTTGATGTGAGCTGATGTGAGATTTTAGTGTTCCCATCATTGTTTGAGCAGTGTACCCACACTGTTATGATACAAAGCCGATTGAGTATGCCGTCAATGTCAGCATATCAAAGAGAGCAGGTGAAAGCAGGCCCGCTTTGAATCAGTCACCTCATTAGACTTATGGTGACTTGCTGTTCTCGCACCCACGTTGTGAAGCTGAGGATGAGCACTGAACTGGGTGTTTTAATCCTACCTCAAGACATTTTTTAAGGCATTTCATTGATGTTTCCTTTCCTTTGTACTTTTGCTTGGTACAATATTGATTTTGATTTATATATCCATTCAAGATCATTTTTCTTTCTCCTTCTCATTAGTTTGATTTTTTAACATTTAATACATAACGTTTTCTTTGGTATTCATTTGGAACTGTAAAGCGCTTTGTAATTCAAGTTTTAACCGGTAAAGTAGCCTGCTATCAGTATGGTTTAACTTATTCACTGTAGAATAAATAGGGAGCCAGGAGGTGGCAGTGTACACCAGAGAATAGTCAATCATCCCTACACATAATAGACTATATTTCATTTCAAATGGCTCCATGTGGTGAGATAGGAGGTGAAAAATCCATCCATTTAACATCTCAGTATTTGGAATAAATTGCTCAAAGCAGCTATACTAATTGTTTGATTTCAACAGTTAAGATTTCTATAGTTAAATTTTCATGTAGATTCCTGTTTGAACCTTTTCTTGAATTAAGAGGGTGCAACATGATAGAAACTTTGTCACTCTTGGGTTCTTTCCGCAGGATGTAAGACTGCTTCCTGAGGGGAGGTGCGTCTCACACATTAGCAACATTTCATTCAATATGGAAGATACAGAAGACGTGATACAAGCTGGCCTTAAGACAGAAGTTAGGGAGTGAGTAGAGGGAGAAATGAAAAAAGTTAATGGAAGCTTTGCACACCTAGCAAAGTGCTCCTGGTGAAGAATGACAGATTGGTTTGATGTCTTTTGTCCAGTTTTACATTTTTCTTCAGAACTAGACTTAAGCCACACCTGTTGTGACTGTTGTGTTTTTCTTTTGTTTACAGTTTTAGCTTTACATTTGTCCTTGAATACTAACACAGCATGTAATACGTGTCCACACATAGGCTACCAACAGAACATGAGAGAACTGTCCTTTTTATATGAACAGGATGCTCATTTTATTATGCCCCAGTGTGTTAAGTTTGAGTATGCAGTTTAATTTTTGGCATCATATTGTAATTCAAGTGGTCTGAGAAAACACTAAACTTCTGCACCTCCTCTTGGCTCTGTTTTTTAGGATTCCAAAAATCTACTCATACACATCCCTTTGGCGAAGGCCTGATTCAAAAGGGGAGAATCCTGCAGAAAAGTTGTTGTTCCAGCATCAACCAACTGCCCACACTGCAAAGCATCCCAAAAAAAGGAAGATGGACTTATCCAAAAGAGAGTCTCTAAGAGAATCTGACAAAAAAATAAAAATAAATAAACCACATGCCAGTATCGGCGAACCTTCTCCCAGGCTCATGGCTGCAGCTTCAGGTTTCCATTTATGTAGCTAATGTTAGCTAAAGCCTTCACTAAAAGTGTGTTCTCTGCCAAACTCCCTGCCACTACAGCCCACCTCAGAGCTGCCCTGAAGAGAGCAGGCAGCAACTCCAGAGACAGACCCTCAGTCAGCGACGAGAGCAAAAGAAAAAAATAAACTAAAATAATTTATTATTTCATTGATCAGAGGTTTGCTAAATCAATAATAATTCTACATCAATAAAATCAGATAACCAGTGGTAGAAATATAGGATTAGGGGTGACACCAAAACCAATGACTGAATTTGAAAAAAAATCGTTATGCTGTTGTTCTAAAGCCTTTAAAGTTTAGAAACACGACACTGAAGGCTGCAAGTATTTTTATGTAAACTATTTACATGTCTTTTCTGTTTTTGGCTACATTGTTAGGATATTGTCTTTTCAAAAAAGCTTTATTAGCCTGTTGTTGTCTTTTTGCAAACACTTCCACAAAATCATCTAGATTCATAGCCTGAGCTCTTCTCGACTCTACATTCAACAGTCCCAAGAGACTGAGATGGAGGATTTCCTTGCCGCTGTCTGTTCATACTCTGCCCATGCCAGCATAGCATGAGTGTGATTCAGATTTAGCATGGCCCACTAGTCCACGATCTTCATAAGTAGCTTTTTTTTTTTTTTTTTTTGAAACCCTCATCGGACATAAATACAGAATCTCCTGAAGTGGGGAGACTGAAGTGGCAGACTGGGATGGTGGTTCCCATTTTCAACAAAAGGGACCGGAGGGTGTGCTCTAACTGTCGGGGTATCACACTGCTCAGCCTCCTGGGTAAAGTCTACTCCAGGGTGCTGGAAAGGAGGCTCCAACCGATTGTCCAACCTCGCATTCAGGAGGAACAATGCGGATTCCATCCTGGCCATGGAACAGTGGACCAGCTCTTTACTCTTGCGAGGCTGACGGAGGGCTCGTGGGAGTTTGCGCATCCAATCTACATGTGCTTTGTGGACTTGGAAAGGGCAGACCAAGAACACGCTGGAGGGATTACATGTCTCATCTGGCCTGGGAGCGCCTTGGGGTCCTCCAGGAGGAACTGGAAAGCATTACTGGGGAGAGGGACGTCTGTGATGCTTTGCTTGGCCTGCTGCCCCGCGACGCAGCCCACATGAGCAGTTGAAACTGGATGGATGGATGGATGGATGGATGGACAATCCCTGCTGATGACAAGAGAGCCTCGTGCACCAGCAGTGTCCACCAAGGTCTGGGAAAGAATCCATGATGGTAGTCGCAGGTCTTGCACTTCCCTGAAAGGCCACTCTTCTCCAGGGCTTGTAGCCGCCTCTCTGCGTGCTTAAACATCTCCATCACACTTGTCATTCACTTGGGCTCTATACCACCTCCCCAGTCTCTTAACAGGCTGTTTGGTGACCTGCAAGGAATGCGGTGAAGCTGCAGTGGGCTGCTGTTCCCCAGAAATGACTTTAACTGTTCTCTGAAATGATGGACTACAGCACAGTTGAATTCTTCAGCCATGTATTCTCTGATGGGCGTCATTGAACTCTTGTTGACCATTTCTTTCCACTGCTCCTGTAATTTTTCACGAACTTTGTGCTGTACTGCTGGCAGAAAAGTCAAAGAACCAATCGTCTGCTTTCCCCGGTCCAAATGATCGCCACGCAGACCAAATGAAGTTTCTGCCAGGTTCACAAGGGTTTTTCGAGCAGATGTAATGCCCCTGCGGAGTGTGTTCTTATCTGTGTCTTTAACATGTGACAGAGTGTTGCTGATATCACTCTTGTTGAAAATGTCCCTCAGATTCCAGTTCATTCCATATATCTCCCCATGGAGGTGGTGGTGTGTATTCCTCAGGTTGGGACCTCTACCAGAGGGCTGGGAGTTTGAGGGTTCTGCACAGTGTCTTAGCTGTTCTTCGGGCTGCACTCCTCTGGACAGAGACCTCAGATGTTGTACCTGGAATCTGCTGGAGCCAATCCGGAGCCATTACATGTTTGACCTGATGATGGGTTGATGAAAAGTCAGGGTTCACCAAAATTACAGAAACATGAATGTCTGAACAAGATTTCATGGCAGTTTATCCAACAGTTGTTGACCTCATGGTGCCTCCAAAAGGATAGGTTGAAGGCTATAACCAAACATTCAAAATTGGATAAAAGTAGATGAATGCCATTTAAGACATACAGTAAAAGGGTATGCACGAGAAAACTTTACAAGTGCGTGGTCATTTAAATGCACACCTTCAAGCAGGCGGCCCTGTTGAATGGAGATTAAAAAAACGCTGCAGGTTGACACACCCAGGTAAGCCGAGTCAAGCCAAGCCAGCATACGTGTATGAAAATTCCAATGAAGCATCTGCACTGCAATTTGCCACTTAAGACGCAGTCACAGCAACATTCAGAAAAACCCTCATCAGCTGCTGAAGTGTCTTCTTGGTCCTCTGTTATTTTTATAGTTGTGTTTTTATTTAATCCAACAAGGACATTTTCAGCACTGATTTGTCAGTGTTAATGTACCCAGAGATGCAGTATCAGAGGTTCCAGTACTTCCAGTGAGTGTCAGCCCAATTGCATACAGGTAAGATCACCCACACTTTAAACTTCACATTCCAGTCTCTATAAACACAATGAAACTTACCAAGGATTTATACTCAGCCAACACACAGTTGTTTTTCTAACATTCACAAACAGGAAAGGAGGAGGCAAGAACTAAAATAAAACCTGCCCAAAGCAGGAACTGAAACACCATGTTATGAAAAACACTGACCTTACTAATCCTATCAAACAGCAGATTGTTTTCATTTTCATTCCTTACATATCAGCCACAGGCTTGACGATCTGTGCAAAAAAAATCTTGTCTGACTGCACCCACAGTTGCACCAAAACTGTGCACCATACAAGTTAAATACAAAAGAGACACAATAAACGGATTTGACAATATTTCCTAAATCATAACAAGAAAAGGAGCATGATTTACTATAAACAAATAATTAAACTTCCTGTAAGAATCTGAGTTCAGCTGCCTGTCACGTTCATGTACACTTTTAAAACTGTGACCAGTTAACAGCGTCATCCCTTTGTTTCTTGCATGCCTCCTTTCGATTGCTCTGTTCACACAGGATGTGCTGCAGTCCCAAGCCTTGTTGCAGGATCACAATCTGCAGCAACAGTTTTAGTGCCTAGTCTATTTTTTCTACGAGCCACAAGCAAACCTGACAAGAAAACGCACCAATAATGTGTTAGGAAGGTTACAAAGACTATATTAGATATAAGTGATCTGATTAGGACATTTTTTTATGATATACTATATACTATATTATATTTTTGACACACTACACGATGGCATTTTTTGATATACTATACTTTGGCATTTTTTTTGACAACCAACTACACCATAATGTTTTGTTATTTTGTTTATTTTATTTGGATCCCCATTAGCAGCTGCTAATCTTATTACTATACTTGTATTTCTATCACATACTATACTATATTTTTTTGACATACTACACAATGGCATTTTTATGGCACATTATACTATGAAACTTTTTTGACATACTATACTATGATTTTTTTTGCAACACACTATAGGCTACTATGACATTTTTATGATGTACCATATTATAGCATTTTTATGACATACAATACTATGACATTTTTTATGAGGTCCCATACTATATTTTTTGACACACTATACTATGTCATTTTTTGACATACTACACTTTTAAAATCGGAACCACTTAACAGCGTCATCTTCTTGTTTCTTAAAATAACAGTGTCATTTGACAATACATGTTTTACCAGGTAATAACAATCTTTTATGAAGTGTTACTTACCTAATTACTTACTCTGCCTCACACCTTAAACCTGAAAACCAGGCTTCCGGCCTGTGCAACAAAACTGGACATGGTGACAACAGGAAGATGCAAAAGCACAAGTATTTAAATGCAGCCACACAGTGACAGCCTGTCTGTTTCTGATGTACTCTTCATCTCTAGAGCACACAAAACAGGAAAGGAGAAGGCGAGACTTAAAAAAAAACAGCAAAAAACAATCACCCCAAAGTAGGGGCTGGTTAATTCTGTTATCTTTCTTGATAATAACGATCATTATTATCATAAATACTCATTACTTTGCTTAGAACCATATTGAATTTTCTGTGGAGAACAAGCGTTGCCAGCCCCTACTTTGCACCAGTTCAAATAAAACATTCTTGCTATTATTAGGCCTAGTCCACACGGACCCGTGTACTTCTGATACCGTGTATTATTCTCTGCAATTTGGCTGTTTGGCCACATACAACTGCACTTTTGGGCCCCCGAAACCACGTTTCTTTGAAACCAGAAGTTTTTGGAAGACTCCGGTGCCAGCAGTTGCATGTAGATAGGATGACCACAGTATTTTATTACCTGTCTCTATTGTTTGACGTCAGAGCGACGGTAAATAGCTCTTTTCTAAAAGTTTACTAACTACTAAAATCCCACATCCTGTGTTAAATACAATGTATCTTAACTATATTTACAATGAAGCTTGATTCTGCATTCTGCACTTAGCCCGTATGTGAATGTTTACCGTTGCTATGGCAACAAGTGACAGCTGATGTTAGCGTTAGTTAGCTTAGCTCAATTGTCCGACAAACAATAACCCATACAATTATAATTCAACATACTGTATTATAACAAAATCAACAACAGCTACCACCAGTTACAGTCCTTACAACCTTAGCTAATGCGTTGTCACAGGTTAGATTGTCAAAATGAAAGTAATAACAGCTTAAATCCTGAGGAACTACGCTGATGGTTGCATCCACTCGTGTGCAGTTACCTTACGTTACAGTTCCCTCAAACAATATAATGAAACACAATACAAACTATATAAACAAATTATCTATTAAGGGTACACTACTGATAAAATCTGAAGGTGCTTAGGTGACATTTACCCACCTGAAAGAATAAATGAAAACAAACGATGATTTTGCTGGTCTTCAGTAGCTTTACTCTAGGTGTAACTGCCAACTGAAGAACGCAGTGCAAACCAACCATTTATATACCCAGATTTGCTCTCGTGCCTTTACTCAAATCAATTATGCTTTAAATTGAATAGGGGGTATCTGTATGGTATCTGTAAAGATACAAAATCGATATCACGTGTATAAAATAATGTCACAATTGAGTGGGCAGATACACATAAATACCCTATATGTCACACTAACTTTATTTGTGAGCATGCTATCTGCTCTCTTTGGATGGCATATCCAGCTGCTCGACCTAATGACCAACGAAGGAGGCTGCTCCTGTTGCTAGCTACCCCAACTACGCTGCCACGAAAGCAGCGACGCTTTGCAAGCATACTAGACTGATGAGTAGAATTTAAGAAACAGGCTAAATGACATGATGTTGCACACTCTTGTACAGTAGGTGGCGGTATGCACCTTTAAATTGTTTGCAATCCACCAACCGAGAGAAAAAGAAAAAAAAATGCTTTGCAAGCTGTCATTCCGATTGAGACTTGCCAATAGAGACGTGTCTTACAGCTTTCAGTTTAGGCCCCGCCCACCAGGTTCAACTTTTTACTTGCAAAAGTTTTTGACTTGCAAATGAAAAAAAGGGACTCGCAAACAAAATTTTTGGATTTGCATTTTTCAATCAATCATTTTTTACTTGCAATAAAACATATTTTGATTGCAATATTGATACTTTTGCTCTCAAATCTTTTTTTTTTTTTTTGCAATTAACCTACTCTGTTTGACTGAATAATAAAGAAACAAATGTAGCTCTATACTATCCCAGCTGACATTGGGCGAGGACACACCCTCCGTCCCTCCTACCGCAAGTCGGAAAGAGGGAGGAGAGAAGGCGTGCTGTGGGTTTTATACACATCACACCAATCAAATGAGCCCCTCTCCTCGCCCATAAATGCTCCGCGCGCATTCAGCACATTTATGTGCTGAATGCAGATAGTTGCACTGAATAGTGGTTTTTGTGGGTATTTTTTTGATTGTTAATGTGCCTGACATTCTGGAAACATGCCTGTGAGGTTTTGGTGACGTGTGCACACTGTCCGCCGGTCAGCCAAACTTCCACTTACACTGGCGGCGCTCTGCCTGCGCTGACAGTAGACCTGGTTTCAGCTGGCGAGTTTTTAGCGCACCTTCGTCGAAGCCTTTTGGCACGAAACTGTCACTGCGCCAAGCTGGATCTGTCGAAATCTCCTCCTGCTGCGCCGCCACACCCATCTCAGCGCACCTCGGTCTGCCAAACTACCAAACTGAGCGCGCCTCGGGTTGCGCTGCTCTAAACTAGCTCTGTGCGGGGTTTGCCACCCTGTGCTGCGCCGGGAAACTAGAGCCCATAGAGACAGACAACCATTCACGCTCTCATGCTCACATTCACACCTATGTCATCAATTAACCTGCATGTCTTTGGACTGTGAGAGGAAGTCGGAGAAAACCCACGTTGACATGGGGAGAACGTGCATTGCTCCAACACCCGGGATTGAACCAGGAACCCTCTTGCTGTGAGGCGACAGTGCTAACCACCACACCACCGTGCTGCCCCATTTTTGACATAATACTTTAAAATATTTTTTGACACACTATACTTTGGCATTTTTAATGATACACTACACCATATTTTTTGATATACTGGTATTTTAATAACAACACTGTAGTATGACTTTTTTTTTGCCATACTACACTATGACTTTTCTTTTCATGCGCTATACTATATTTACTATATTTTGTGACATACTAAAAAACTATACTATGGCTTTTTTTGGTAACATACTATACCATGACATTTTTTGTCATACTCTACTGGGACATTTTGATATATTATATGACATATTATCCATACTATCCATCCATCCATCCATCCATCCATCCAGAGGGGCTGCAGCAGTGGCGGTCGCTGAAGCAAAAACCCAGGTGTGGGAGGAGTTCGAAGAGGCTATGGAGAAGGATTTTCACTTGGCCTCAAGAAGGGAAAGCAGAGCTTGTCTCAGGCTGTGCTCATCAGAGAAGGAGAACTGCTGACCTCAGCTGGGGACATCATCAAGCGGTGGAAGGAGCACTTTGAGGAACTCCTGAACCAGGCCATCACATCCACTGTGGAGGAGGCAGAGCCTGAAGACTCAGAGGAACTCTCGCCCACTTCCCTGGCAGAGGTTGCTGAGGTAGTCAAAAAGCTCCCCAACGGCAACGCGCTGGGTGTGGATGAGATGCGCCCTGAGATTCTGAAGGCTCTGGACACTGTTGGGCTGTCTTGGCTGACACGCCTTTTCAGTGTTGTGTGGAGGTCGGGTACAGTGCCTGCAGCGTGGAAGACCAGGGTGGTGGTTCCAATTGTCAACGAAAGGGACCGGAGGGTGTGCTCCAACTGTCGGGGTATCACACTGCTCAGCCTCCCAGGTAGATTTGTTTGTTTGTTTGTTTATTTAGTACGTATTTAAAAAAAAAAAAAAAAGTCAACATTACAATTACCATAAAAAAACTGACAATCACTAATACAATTACCATTAAAACAATTTACAGTCGGTGATATAAGAACTTGGGGAACATGCAAGGAGGTCCAAAAAACCATCAAGGGGCTTGACAAGAGGACTTCCCTAAATAAACATTAAATTAGACATTGTCATGTGCATAAAGGCATGATATCACACTCACACCCACACCCTCACACACGCACGCACACAGATACAGAGATCAGGTCGTTGTTATTGATATAGCAAGAAATGTTTCACAGATTTTTTAAATGATTCATGAGAAAGTTTAACAAAGTGGGGAGGAAGAGAATTCCATAACATGGAACCTCTGTGAGAGATCTTAAATTGGGATGAAATAGTTCGCGATTGAGGAGGTCGGAGCTGGGATGCTTTTTGTGTTAAATGATTGTGAAATTGATTGTTTGGGGAAAAGAAATTGTGAAAGAAAGTAGGAAGTGTTTTATTTAATAACTTATTGTAAATGCCAAATTGCAATAGTTTGTGTTGTTTAATGCTTAAATAATGTAATGTGATCGTTACTAATGTGAGAAAAATGTATAAAAATCACTAGTTACTACTGACTTTGAAATATGTGTATTTTTGACAAGAATATATCATTTAATTATTATTGTACATTCTTATATAGTTGACGTATTGAAAGCACAACAACAATGTATCCTCTGAGTGACTGATACATTTGTTTGAACTGTTATGTTGTTTTGTTGCTGTAGCTTTTCTCATTATTTCATTATCTGCTTGAGTTTGCAAAAAGCTCAACTTTGCTCAACTCCTGTTTTTACAGATATTTTTGGTAGAAATAAGTCTAAAGTACTGCTGTAGAAATAAAGTGCACATTTATAACAAAATAAACAGAACAAGTAAAACTCTTACATTACACTTTCCATCTTATCTAAGATCTCGCAAATCCATTAATCATCAGAAACACAAAGAAATGAATAAAGAATCAAAATATTTATAAATATATATAATATATAAAATATATAATATATAAAATAAAAAATTAAATCAATTATATATATACAATATAAATATATATAAAACATTATATATATAGAAACACAGTAAAGCACTTTTTTGTCTTTTTTTTTTTTTTTTAACTATTTACCCTGTCCAAAACAATGATAGCTACAAAGAAATGACAGTGACACAAATCTATGACTTGTCTCCCCTCTTGTTCCGCATCTCCCCAATCCACTGGTCAAATGGCATGCCTGCATTTTGGGGACAGTATATGTAGCCATAAAACTGGCTGTGGCCAGTTTCTTTGTTTCGGGGCTGGTGACACCAACTGCATTTATTCCTCTCCACTGTCCTATTATAAGCCCTGTGCACTGGTGCAGGAGGAGGAGGGGGGGGGGGCAGCAGGAGTAATTGGTCTGTATGCAGGGACTTGTGGAGTCAAAAACAGAAATTGGCCTGTGGCAGGGGTGGAATTCAGGACAAAAGGCAAAGGGGCAGAGGCAGGTGGCGGTGTCTGTACAGTGAACAACTGCACTTGCAACCTAGGGCGGACAGACGCCGGAGCATGGGAGTGTGGCAGAGCTTTAGATTTGCCTCTAACCACTGCCCAACCAGCTGTACTCAGAGGCAAGTGGTACTCGTGCTAGGGGCCAGGCAGTAAGGGTGCAGCAGTGGGGTGTACCTGTACAGGTGTCTTGATCCTAAGACACTATGTGTCATGCTCTCCACACTAGGCATAAATTCAGCTCTCTTCTTGGAACACCTGAATCGGCCAGTGGTGAGCCACACCGGGTGCCGTGCAGCGTATTCCACTCGCTGCTGGTCATATGTCAGGAGGTTCTGCCACAGGCATATTATGGTGCTGGTCTGCTGGTTGCTGTGTTTGGCCTGTTTGCATCCTCAGCCCACCAAGTACTCTGCCAGGCTGTCCACTTGGTCCATCCCTGGGACACTTCGCTCATCCACAGCCTGATTTATATAAGAAAACAATAAAAATCAAATGCTGCAATCTCACAAGCAGAAGAATAACTCATCTGACACATTGTAGGCAGTTAAATAACAAAACAAAACAAAAAACTTACCGACTCATGTTCAGGTGCTGAGGGACCGGCAGGAGCTATGGAGGGATTGGCTGGAAATGTTGTGTGGTGAGGAAGGGCAGAGGCTGAGCTGGTGGTGATAGCTGATAGGCCAGACAGCGTGGCAGTGTATTTATACACAGTCCGTTAGATATAATAAAATTACCATCAAGATCATATTATTACAAGCAATAAAATAACACTGTAGGATAAATAAAAAAAATGACCAGTTGACGGATAGAAAATAAAACGTCTTTATATAAGAAAGCTGTGTTCATTCACAGGCCACCAACAGGTGCTACATTCACTTGACTTTTCTCTTGCTAACAGTCGGCTACTAACTAGCTTAAGTTCACGTTCTCATTCCAGTATCTTCCAGACGCAAAGCCTTCTGGGTCAGGCGCAAAGCCTTCTGGGTCTTGAAGTTTTCTTAGTAGTCCAACACAATTAAATGAAACATAGTCCCAATCTATTTAACTATTTGGATTCCATTTTAACTATTAATCATGAAATCACTGGAAATAATAATCAATATATCAATCTCAATTAACATAAATAATGAATTATACATTAATCACATTACCGAACTACAAATCAATGAATTAAACGATCAATCATGTCATTTAAGAATGGATTTTATTTGTAAGCACTTTTAACAAATGCTCAAAGACACTTTACAGTTTTTTAAAAATCATAAAATAGAGCAAGTCAGAATAAAAAACAGTAATAAAACAGTATAAACCACACAAACTTATACATTAAAAGCTAATTTAAAAAGGTGAGTTTTGAGCATGGTCTTGAATGTTGGGAGGTATGTGCAGATACGGATGGGTTTGGGGTGTGAGTTCCAGAGAGAGGGGGCAGCGATGGCCATCTTTCGCCCATATTTGAATGTTGTTCTGTTGAATATCTGTTGAGCCTCTTCTTCTGTTAGGTTCTGTCTCTTCTCACTTGTGATTCCCAGAGACTCAGTTTCCCAGAACGCCTTCAGTTGCTTGGAGACAAGTGTGTCAACAGGGATGAACATGCATGCTGCCTTGGCAACACCTGACATTGACACTGGTCCCTGCACAGACCATCTAAATGTGCTCTCCAAAGCGACCAAGGTCTCCATCAGTCTCTCCACTCTGCCTGATACTATTTGCCAAAAGTAGTCTGCTCCTATTAGGATGGAGAGCTCATTACTGCTGTGCACACCTGTGGGGTCTCTATAGCCTCTATTTCAATTTTCTGCTGGGCGTCCCAGACATCCCTCAAGGTGCCCTTCACTGTGTTGCGTCGTGACATTGTAGGGACAGAGGAGCCAAACATGTGAAGCGTGAGTGTTTCTTGTCTGATTACGGGTAACTTCAAGCTCTTCACCAGGTTTTCATGGATGAAACTCCTCTGACTGCTTCCATCTAGTAAGCATCGAGCTATTGCGCTCCCTCCTGGGCCATCCACCCGTGCCTTGGCAGTTTGTAGCAGCAGTGTTCTGTCCGTCTGGTTTCATTTTCACTGAATGACGACAGCATCTTCAGAAGCAGTGGTGGGCTGTTCGTCACTTTTCTTGCCAGAGCACACAGCGATGTGATGTTTTCTACCACAGGTTGCACATGATACATCCTTCACCTTCCAGAATTTTGCAATGTGTTTCTGTCCTAAACACAGAAAACATCTCCCCATTTTCTTTAGCTTGTCTTTGTGTTCAGCAACATTGTGGTCTGGGCAATTTCTGATTAATGATCTGCACTGTCACAAAATAAACAGTTGTGTGTCTGGCTGGTGGTGTGCAAGGCAGTTGCAGTTTGCACACTAGGCCCCTTTTGCTTCACCTCACTGGCTGAACATGCTTGTTTCCAAGGCTTTCTTTCTGCTTGTGGGGTGATTTTATCATTTACAGTGCTCTTTCCTTGCTCTGAACCTCCTTCTGTAGGAACGTAACTATTTCAGAAACCTTCCATTCATCATCTACTCCCCTATGACAACTATATTATAGAACTATGTCTTCTGGAATCATCTGCAGTAAAATTGGGCATAGCAGGCTTCCATTGGTTTCTGACACTACGCCCAGTGAATCCAAGCTCCTTATCTGAAGTTCACATTAATCATATAGCTGCCTTAATGCATTCATGTCAGGGAATTTCTTCACAGAGGTCAGGTTCAGTAGCTTTGACATGTGAGCACTGATCACTAGATCCTTCCTTCCAAATCTACTCTAGAGTAAAGCCACCGCATTGTCATAATTCTCATCTGTTAAGATCAGCCCTGCTAAGGCCCTTGCAGCTGCTCCAGTGAGATAGGTTTTCAGATAAGTGAACTTCTCTCTATTACACAGAGCATCATTGTTGTGAATGGTAGTCTCATACTGACTCCAAAAGTCCTGCCACTTTCTGACCTCTCCATTGTATTTCTCAATGACCAGCCTGGGTAGCTTTATTGTTTGTCTCTGTGATCTAGCTGAGTCATTTGTGTTAGCATCGCTCACCCTTTGCGGTGCTGGCGGTGGATTCAGTTCTTTGTTCCTTATCATGCTTTGCGCGCGGCTTCTCACCATGATGACGCGCTCCCTGTATTCTTCTGTGGTCTCGATCTCAGCCTCCAAATCATCCATAGCTGTTAGCTGTTCTATTCCACGGTCGAGTTCAAACAAGCTGTCCTCCTTAACACCAAGCACATTCAGTAAAGTGCTCAGGTTCTCGACATCAGGAGTTGGCTTGTTCATTTCCAAGGCAATCTGGTTCAAAGTCCGTGTAGTAGCACCTCTGATGGTACCCCACTTCCGTCTCATTCTGTCCATTTCAATCCGACGTTCTGTCACAACTGCCCCCAGGCAGTAGTGTTTTGGTGTTTGTCCTGTCATTTCCTGTTTTATTTTGTCATCCTCCCTCTTGTGTCATGTCTGGTGTCTTTACTTCCTGTTCCCTCCTTTCCCGCTCATGTGATTACCTTCCCCCACCCTAATGTGTTTCACCTGCGTCTCGTTATCTCCCTCTCCCTGTGTGTATATAAACCATGTGCTCGCTCCTATGTTTGCCAGTTCGTATTTGTCCGTTTGTGAGATACTTACCAGCGTTCCGCCTGCCTGCCTGCCTGCCTGCCTGCCTGCGAGCGAGCGAGCGAGCGAATCATCCTGCCTGTCTGTTTCCTGAGCCTTGCCTTTCCCCTGCAGGTACCTTTGCCTATGGACTACCTCCCCGTGTTTGACCCTGCCTGTTACGGTAACCCTGTTTTCGCCTTTTCCTCACATGTGCCTCAGCCTGATTTCCTGCCCTACTGTGAATGACCCAGCCTGCCTCGTTGACCAAATTCTGCCTGTCTCTAGTTGGTGCCTCTGCCTGTCTGTCTGGAAACCTGGTTTTGATCCTGCCAGTCTGGTTATCGGCCTCACGCCTGCCCTTGCCTGCTTCTGTGGATTTCTGGATTCCTACTACTGCCATCAGTCCATCAGCTTTTTTGTGCTCATTATTAAATATTTTTGTGAACTTTCTATTTGTCTCCTGGTCTTGCATTTGGGTCCTCCTGTCTGAGTTCAGTCGTGACACGTTCCTCTTTGGCCATTCTAGAGCTAGCAGCTGCAGAGCTAACAGCTATACGGCTACGTTATCATCTATAAGGCGCATGCCTTCCCGGGTTTCGGCACCAAAAAATGTAGAATAACAAATGACCAGGTGACGGATAGAAAATAAAACGTCTTTAAAAAAGAAATAGATGTGCTACATTCACTTGACTTTTCTCTTGCTAACATTCGGCTACTAACTAGCTTAAGTTCACATTCTCATATGACTTCAACAGGACGACAACGAACTACAACAGGTCGCACGCCGGTGACATCATAGGTAATAGAAACATGGGATTTTGACTGGCGGCAGAGCTTTTCACACACATTAAGTGCAAATAAAAACAAATCAGTTGAGTCTTTCCTTTGGATGAAATGGCTAGTCAGGCTACATGCTACGGAGAGAGTTGTGTGCCCTTTTCAGCTGCCAGCCTCTATGTGGATGAATGACCCTGTCAATTCATTCATTCAGTTCAAGTCCTGTCGATTCATAACTTAACATTCATTAGAATTAACTTCTTGGCTTTGAATATCTCATGTTATTGTTGAGATCAACTGACTTTAGCTAGCTAGCTAACGTTAGCCAACAACTTTTCGGCATTATGAACTCCTAGCTGCGACTAGCATCGCTCGGGTCGAGTTCAAAACTTTCACCCAAAAAGGGGCGTGGCAGTTGTTACGGCAGTGAGTGATGTTGCGTTGAAGTCACATATCCAGTCTCTTCTGGGTCTTGAAGTTCTCTTAGTAGTCCAACACAGTGAAATGACACATAGTCCCAATCTATTTAACTATTATGATTCCATTTTAACTATTAATCATGAAATCACTGGAAATAATAATCAATATATCAATCTCAATTAACATAAATAATGAACTATACATTTATCACGTTGCCGAACTACAAATCAATGAATTAAATGATCAATCATGTAATTTAAGCTATTTAAGTCACAACAAACACATCTTCATGCTTGAAATGTCACAAAAAGTCTTACCAGTTGTTGCTCAGGTCCTACTGGAGTGATGGCATATGATCCAGAGGGAGCAGAGGTTGCTGCAGCAGATGCAGTGGCTGTAAGGGTGGTGAGAGGAGGAAGGATGGAGGCTGAGCTGGTGGTGCCAGAGGACACTCTGGTATGTAAATCCAAACCCTGTAGATAAAAAAAAAAGAAAAAGAATGCAATAAAAATAAAAATCCACACCACACCACAAGAAAAACAGATGACAATAGATCACATGACAAAAACACTTACCAGCTGTTGTTGAGGTGCTGCTGGGATGATGGGTGGTGAAGCAGAGGCACCAGAAGTTGCAGTAGCAGGGAGAGCTGGAAGGCTAGTAGGAGTTGGGAGGACTAAGACAGAGCTAGTAGGGAATGCTGATGGGTCAGAGGGCATGCTGATGTACGGTCTGGACAAAGTAGTTCAACAAAAATCCAAATTTAAGCTATCATTAGAAAACTGTAAGTCCACTGACGAAGTATGACAAAAACATTTGACAAGGATAATTACTGCTGCTCAGGTCCTGTTGGAGTAATTTCAGATGCAGGGACAGAAAGAGCAGCAGTGGCCTGAACAGAGGTGGGTACTGGAATGCAGGCAGTGGTGGTGAGAGCTGGTGGGCCAGAGGGCAGGTCTGTGAAATCCAGGAGTTCAACAGTAGGGTCCCAGTCACCATCATCAAAGCCCTCATCTTGTAACTCTTCCTCCATTCCTACATCCTCCAGCATCTGGTCAGTCTCCTCTGTGTCAGTATGCACATTCTGCAATGCCTTTCCTGTTTGACGGTATAGGTAATCGATCCCTATTAGTTCCCCTGGGACAGAACAGAGAATAGAAAGAGGAAAATTTGTTTTCAACAAATTCACAACAAGATTATTCTATCTTAAGGATATAAAAAATGATCCAATCATAATGGAAAGATAAAACTCACCAGTGTAAACTGCAGGTGGCTGAAAGGAGGGAACAAGCCTCATCCCAAGCACCTTAACACTGTAGGTGTTGACACACTGTATAAGGTCCCCTGAGTAGCTCAGAAGTGAGGCAGGCTTGACTGCAAGGGATGCAGCTTCACGGTTCTGGTTCCATCTGTTAAGGCCTTCCAGGAAGTACAGCTGGAAATTCAGGCTGTTGGCACTTGTTCCTTAAGATAAGAAAAAATGATAACAAAAAAGAAAAGTAACAATGTGAGCAATAACAGTAGATTAATTTGTTGTGTTTGTTCATGCAAAAGACACACATTGTGTCACTGTTTCCAGGCTACACAACAGAATAATGTTAAAAAGTAAATATTTAAACTTGCTGATGAACAGTGATTTTATACTGACCTGGAATAAACCTGTGGAGATGGCAGTGGAAGGACTCAAGTGATGTAGACCCTCTGGCACACCTGTAGTTTGGCAGGACAATGCCAACCTTGGTGGTGTTGCCTGTCGCTGTATACAGGAGTACACCTGGTTCATCCTAGATGCACTTAACATGCCTCTTCTGGACTCTCCAAATGTTCTGCATCCTCTCCTGGACCAAGAGAGGGATACCAAGAAGACGCTCTGGAGGAGGGGCCTGATGATAAATAAGCACTGGCTCTGGTGGCTCACACCACAGCTTTAGGTCAGTGTGCAGCCGCTGGTACTTCCACAGAACTGCTGAAATCCATTTCTGGTCTTGAAGTGATATGACCAGAGGAATGCAGTGAAGCTGCAGTGGGCTGCTGTTCCCCAGAAATGACTTTAACTGTTCTCTGAAATGATGGACTACAGCACAGTTGAATTCTTCAGCCATGTATTCTCTGATGGGCGTCATTGAACTCTTGTTGACCATTTCTTTCCACTGCTCCTGTAATTTTTCACAAACTTTGTGCTGTACTGCTGGCAGAAAAGTCAAAGAATCAATCGTCTGCTTTCCCCGGTCCAAATGATCGCCACGCAGACCAAATAGAGTTTCTGCCAGGTTCACAAGTTTTTTTCGAGCAGATGTAATGCCCCTGCGGAGTGTGTTCTTATCCATGTCTTTAACATGTGACAGAGTGTTGCTGATATCACTCTTGTTGAAAATGTCCCTCAGATTTTTAGGATCCGGTTTGAAAGGGACGTCCTCACATTTCACAATATATGAATGAAAAGGACTGCTGGGACATGAGATGGTAGAATAGTTGAGATATTTAAAATAATTTGGACCACTTAGTCCCCAAAACTTTGTAAATGCCACATCAGTACAAACTCCATAATGCTGACGCCATTCATGGGCTTTGTGTAAAAGCTGAAACATACAAGGGACAATTTGGTCTCCCCTTTTCAAACACGGGCTATTGAGTGTATAAATCAAAATGTGTTTCACCATGGTCCCATTGTGCTGGAGATAATCATCCAGTTGTTTGATTACAATCTCTTCACTGTGTGTTGATGCTCTGATGGTCGGTCTGCTTTGGTCCGCTTTGGTGCGCAGGGCACCAGACTCTTTCTTCTTCTTCTTCTTCTGAAATTCTGGATGAACTGCCGGAAAATCCTTTCTGCTCTTGTCCTTCAAGTGGACCATGGCATACGCAAATTGTTTGTCTCTTTCAGGTTCTCTCCTGTTGAAATCTTTGATATGCCATTGCCGTACTGTATCAGAACACGCAACATCATTACCATCTTCCTCTCCCTTAGATGGAAGCAGTCCCATCAAGCGATTATACATTTCTGTTTTGTCACAGCAGTTTGTCGTTTCTTCCCAACTGTCAATTAACAACCGAATCCTCTTGGTCACATCTGAACAATTTGCTGTCAAATTGGCAATTTTTAAATGTCTAACCTCTTTGAATCCTTGATTTTCTCCAGAGTTAATTTCTTGTTTTTTTATGCATTGGTCCAGCTGTAAACTTTGACTTTCATTCATTTGTTGTATCATTCTTTGATTTACTTTCATTGTTAATATCTTGAATCTTGACATCTTATTATGAGGCATAAGTTTTATCCACTGAACTGTGAGTGCTGCCCAGTGGACTACATATAACATGATAATTTATATTGTAAGAATGTTAAAAGTGTCACGTGGTAACATGATAATTTATATTGTAAGAATGTTAAAAGTGTCACGTGGTAATGTGACAGAAAACCCCTGTGAGTCATTTGCATTGAAACCAGCCACTGAAGCAGCATTCAGAAAAAAAACCCCTCATCAGCTGCTTAAGTGTCTTCTTGGTCCTCTATTATTTTTATTGTTGTGTTTTTTATTCATTTTAACGAGGACCTTTTCAGCACTGTTTTATCATTATTAATGTTTACAGAACTTCCTGTAAGAATCTGAGCTCAGCTGCCTGTCACATTCATGAACACTTTTAAAACTGTGACCAGTTAACAGCGTCATCCCTTTGTTTCTTGCATGCCTCCTTTCGATTGCTCTGTTCACACAGGATGTGCTGCAGCCCCAAGCCTTGTTGCAGGTTCACAATCTGCAGCAACAGTTTTAGTGTATTTTTTCTACAAGCCACAAGCAAACCTGACAAGAAAACACACCAATAATGTGTTAGGAAGGCTACAAAGACTATATTAGATATAAGTGATCTAATTAGGACATTTTTTTATGATATACTATACTATATTTTTCACACACTATACTATGGCATTTTTTGATATATTACACTTTGGCAGTTTTTTATGACAGACTTTATGACTTATGATTTATCACTTTTTTTGACCAACTACACCATGACGTTTTTTTTTTTTACTATACTATGACATTTTTCATGATGTATTATACTATATTTTTTGGCAAACTGCACTATGTATTTTTTTAATAACCTACCATACTATGGCATATTTTATTACATACTATACTATGGCATTTTTTAAATTTTTAATTAAATTTTTATTTTATTTTATATATTTTATTAATTTATTAATTTTTTCACTCTTTTGTCAATTACACACAGGTCCAAACACACACATGCACAAACAGGACCTTTACATGCACTAAGTGGAGAGATGTCAGAGTGGGGCTGCCCATGACAGGCACTCCGAGCGGCTGGGGGGTTCGGGCGACCCTCCGGTTCCCAACCCAAGTCCATATGGACTGAGCTACTGCCGCCCTCAAAATATCATATTTCTATCACATACTATACTATATTTTTTGTCATACTACACAATGGCATTTTTGATGGCACATTATACTATGAAACTTTTTTGACATACTATACTATGATTCACTGCAGCCCAAGCCTTGTTGCAGGATCACAATCTGCAGCAACAGTTTTAGTGCCTAGTCTATTTTTTCTACGAGCCACAAGCAAACCTGACAGGAAAACACACCAATAATGTGTTTGGAAGGTTACAAAGACTATATTAGATATAAGTGATCTGATTAGGACATTTTTTTTTTTTATGATATACCATACTATATTTTTCAAACACTATACTATGGCATTTTTTGACATACTATAGTATGGCATTTTTTATGACATATTGTAATTTTTTTTTTGCAAACTGCACTATGTATTTTTTAAATAACCTACTTGTCACTAATTGGCTCAGAGTATGTGACAAGAAGGGAGTCCACACAAGATTTCCTTAAAACGAGCCGAATTTATTAAACTAAAATTCACTTAAATAATCAATGGAGTGTGTAGATCAGCAAAGTCAGTCATGAAAGCCATGCATGGGTGAGTGTCAGGTGTGTGCTAATCATGGCAACGACCCTCCCATGTCAGCCAGCTGCCCTATGAGACTGGCTAAAACATTCTCAAAGACATTTTTTAAAATACTACTTTGGCATTTTTTATTACATACAAACATAAGTTTTCATGACATACAGTATGAAATATTTACTTATATTTCTATCACATACTATACTATATTTTTTGACATACTACACAATGGCATTTTTTATGGCACATTATACTATGAAACTTTTTTGACATACTATACTATGATTTTTTTTGCAACACACTATAGGCTACTATGACATTTTTTATGAGGTCCCATACTATATTTTTTGACACACTATACTTTTAAAATCGTAACCACTTAACAGTGTCATCTTATTGTTTCTTAAAATAACAGTGTCATTTGACTTTACCAGGGAATAACAATCTTTCATGAAGTGTTACTGCAGTGACACATAGTGTGACTCTCTGCCTCACGCCTTAAACCTGAAAACCAGGCTTCTGGCCTGTGCAACGAAACTGAGCATGGTGACAACAGGATAATACAAAAGTACAAGTATTTAAATGCAGCCACACAGTGACAGCCTGTCTGTTTCTGATATACTCTTCATCTCTAGATCACACAAAACAGGAAAGGAGAAGGCTTTGGTGGTTCATTACTGCCGCAGACCAAGTCTGGTAAGTCACAACAAAACAATTTGGTACAAATTTTCTGTCTGTTTTTTTTTTAAACCTTTATTTACATTTAAGTGACAATATTTAAAGCAACACAGACTTACTTAAAACTTGTGTTTTAAGGTCCTCTCATTTCTCTCTCTAGTGTGCACAGCCTCTGGCCATGGAGGTAAGTGGTTACTTTATCAAAAGATAGTTTTTCAAAGGGCAAAATAATCAATAACACCAACACTGACATTTAAACAATTTCATAATGATGTGTTGTTTGTTAACCAACATCAAGAGAGAACACTTTCAGCTACATCTGAAAACATAATTTAGAAGATAATTTAGAATTTTTTTTTCTCACTAAGCCGGACAGTAGCAGACAAAAAAATTCTAGACATTGCAGAGACTTGAGAGAGAGGAGACGCCTTTAACCACTTCCTCTGAGCTACAGCTCCAATCACCCCCAAAAGGTACACTCTTTTATAATATATCACAGTACAGCATCACGAGCTCGAGTGTGATATTGCTTTTATACAACAGTTCAACAGTTAAATAAGCAAGGCTGATTAAGAAATGTTGAAAAATGAGGACAAAATAGATAATTTAAGCATTTTATTTGTCTTCCGCCAACAAAAATAGTTCCCTCAGGACTCCGCTGTCACTGTTGCTATGTAACGCAGACATGGTGCGCCAGGCACTTACTCTTTACACACATTTATCTGCACGTTTCCATTAATTGTGCAGCCGGTGAAATAAGTCTCTGGTGACTGCATGGTGGACTGTGGCTTCACAGGCACAGCCGACTCTGCCTTCTGATCTGAAAGTATGTTGCTTTTCTCCAAGTCATTGAGCTCCGCTGATGAAACACTGACAAACCTGGATGTGTGCTCAGATGGATTCAGCTTCTCCTCTCCCTCATCTTCCTCTGATGACCATTCATAGTTCAATTCAAAACTTATTTTAGGAAATAAATCCATATTTTTGGCTGTTTGACAGTGGATGAATTAATTAGCCTACAACACAACTGCTGACCTAACTGACACTAACCGTCAGTTTTGATTTGATTGTTGATTGCAATCAGCTGTGAGGCGGAGTGATACATACACAGTGAAATAACCGTGATGTTGTACATATTCAAGTTTCATTTCATTTCAGTTTTATCCCCTGAACTATGAGTGCTGCCCAGTGAAATATATATGACATGATCATTTATATTAACACATATTAATATTTTTACTTTTATATTAAAAATACACAAAATATGACATATTTACATATACTGAGATGCTATTTTCAAGTTTCAGTCAATATATTCTGAGTTTCATTCCACTTATTTCAAGTTTCATCTCATTTCAGTTTTATCCCCTGAACTATGAGTGCTGCCCAGTGGAATATATATAAGGTGATAATTTATATAATAAGATATTAATATTAACACCTTAATATCATAAATACACAAAATATGAAATATTTATCTATACTCAGCTGCTATATTCAAGTTTCGTTCAATATATTCTGAGTTTCATTCCATATATTTTCAAGTTTCATTTCATTTCAGTTTTATCCCCTGAACTATTAGTGCTGCCCAGTGAAATATATATGACGTGATAATTTATATTAACACATATTAATATATTTACTTTTATATTAAAAATACACAAAATATGACATATTTACATATACTCAGCTGCTATATTCAAGTTTCGTTCAATATATTCTGAGTTTCATTCCATATATTTTAAAGTTTCATTTCATTTCAGTTTTATCCCCTGAACCATGAGCACTGCCCAGCGGAATATATATGACGTGATAATTTATATCATAAGATATTAATATTTTTACTTATACATTTATATTATAAATACACAAAATATGAAATATTTTCCATATATTCAGCTGCTATTTTCAAGTTTTGTTCAATATATTTTGTAGTTTTGTTAAACATCTCCAACACACTTGTCATTCACTTGGGCTCTATACCACCTCCCCAGTCTCTTAATTAACAGGCTGTTTGGTGACCTGCGAGGAATGCAGTGAAGCTGCAGTGGGCTGCTGTTCCCCAGAAATGACTTTAACTGTTCTCTGAAATGATGGACTACAGCACAGTTGAATTCTTCAGCCATGTATTCTCTGATGGGCGTCATTGAACTCTTGTTGACCATTTCTTTCCACTGCTCCTGTAATTTTTCACAAACTTTGTGCTGTACTGCTGGCAGAAAAGTCAAAGAACCAATCGTCTGCTTTCCCCGGTCCAAATGATCGCCACGCAGACCAAATGAAGTTTCTGCCAGGTTCACAAGGGTTTTTCGAGCAGATGTAATGCCCCTGCGGAGTGTGTTCTTATCCATGTCTTTAACATGTGACAGAGTGTTGCTGATATCACTCTTGTTGAAAATGTCCCTCAGATTCTTAGGATCCGCTTTGAAATGGACGTCCTCACATTTCACAATATGTGAATGAAAAGGACTGCTGGGACATGAGATGGTAGAATAGTTGAGATATTTAAAATAATTTGGACCACTTAGTCCCCAAAACTTTGTAAATGCCACATCAGTACAAACTCCATAATGCTGACGCCATTCATGGGCTTTGTGTAAAAGCTGAAACATACAAGGGACAATTTGGTCTCCCTTTTCAAACACGGGCTATTGAGTGTATAAATCAAAATGTGTTTCACCATGGTCCCATTGTGCTGGAGATAATCATCCAGTTGCTTGATTACAATCTCTTCACTGTGTGTTGCTGCTCTGATGGTCGGTCTGCTTTGGTCCGCTTTGGTGCGCAGGGCACCAGACTTTTTCTTCTTCTTCTTCTGAAATTCTGGATGAACTGCCGGAAAATCCTTTTTGCTGTTGTCCTTCAAGTGGACCATGGCATACGCAAATTGTTTGTCTCTTTCAGGTTCTCTGCTGCTGAAATCTTTGATATGCCATTGTCGTACTGTATCAGAACACACAGCATCATTACCATCTTCCTCTCCCTTAGATGGAAGCAGTCCCATCAAGCGATTGTACATCTCTGTTTTGTCACAGCAGTTTGTCGTTTCTTCCCAACTGTTAATTAACAACCGAATCCTCTTGGTCACATCTGAACAATCCGGATTTGCTGTCAAATTGGCAATTTTTAAATGTCTAACCTCTTTGAATCCTCGATTTTCTCCAGAGTTAATTTCTTGTTTTTTTATGCATTGGTCCAGCTGTAAACTTTGACTTTCATTCATTTGTTGTATCATTCTTTGATTTACTTTCATTGTTAATATCTTGAATCTTGACATCTTATTATGAGGCATAAGTTTTATCCACTGAACTGTGAGTGCTGCCCAGTGGACTACATATAACATGATAATTTATATTGTAAGAATGTTAAAAGTGTCACGTGGTAACATGATAATTTATATTGTAAGAATGTTAAAAGTGTCACGTGGTAACATCATAATTTATATTGTAAGAATGTTAAAAGTGTCACATGGTAATGTGACAGAAAACCCCTGTGAGTCATTTGCATTGAAACCAGCCACTGAAGCAGCATTCAGAAAAAAAACCCTCATCAGCTGCTTAAGTGTCTTCTTGGTCCTCTATTATTTTTATTGTTCTGTTTTTTATTCATTTTAACGAGGACCTTTTCAGCACTGTTTTATCATTATTAATGTTTACAGAACTTCCTGTAAGAATCTGAGTTCAGCTGCCTGTCACATTCATGAACACTTTTAAAACTGTGACCAGTTAACAGCGTCATCCCTTTGTTTCTTGCATGCCTCCTTTCGATTGCTCTGTTCACACAGGATGTGCTGCAGCCCCAAGCCTTGTTGCAGGATCACAATCTGCAGCAACAGTTTTAGTGTCTAGTCTATTTTTTCTACGAGCCACAAGCAAACCTGGCAAGAAAACACACCAATAATGTGTTAGGAAGGCTACAAAGACTATATTAGATATAAGTGATCTGATTAGGACATTTTTTTATGATATACTATACTATATTTTTCACACACTATACTATGGCATTTTTTGATATATTACACTTTGGCAGTTTTTTATGACAGACTTTATGACTTATGATTTATCACTTTTTTGACCAACTACACCATGACGTTTTTTTTTACTACACTATGACATTTTTTATGATGTATTATACTATATTTTTTGGCAAACTGCACTATGTATTTTTTTAATAACCTACCATACTATGGCATATTTTATTACATACTATACTATGGCATTTTTTAAATTTTTAATTAAATTTTTATTTTATTTTATTTTATTTTATATATTTTATTAATTTATTAATTTTTTCACTCTTTTGTCAATTACACACAGGTCCAAACACACATATGCACAAACAGGACCTTTACATGCACTAAGTGGAGAGATGTCAGAGTGGGGCTGCCCATGACAGGCACTCCGAGCGGTTGGGAGGTTCGGGCGACCCTCCGGTTCCCAACCCAAGTCCCTATGGACTGAGCTACTGCTGCCCTCAAAATATCATATTTCTATCACATACTATACTATATTTTTTGTCATACTACACAATGGCATTTTTGATGGCACATTATACTATGAAACTTTTTTGACATACTATACTATGATTCACTGCAGCCCCAAGCCTTGTTGCAGGATCACAATCTGCAGCAACAGTTTTAGTGCCTAGTCTATTTTTTCTACGAGCCACAAGCAAACCTGACAAGAAAACACACCAATAATGTGTTCGGAAGGCTACAAAGACTATATTAGATATAAGTGATCTGATTAGGACATTTTTTTTTTTTTTATGATATACCATACTATATTTTTCAAACACTATACTATGGCATTTTTTGACATACTGTAATATGACTTTTTTTTTTTAAAACAACACCATGATGTTTTTATGGCATATTATACTATGACATTTTTTATGATGTATTATACTATTTTTTTTTTTTTTGCAAACTGCACTATGTATTTTTTAAATAACCTACTTGTCACTAATTGGCTCAGAGTATGTGACAAGAAGGGAGTCCACACAAGATTTCCTTAAAACGAGCCGAATTTATTAAACTAAAATTCACTTAAATAATCAATGGAGTGTGTAGATCAGCAAAGTCAGTCATGAAAGCCATGCATGGGTGAGTGTCAGGTGTGTGCTAATCATGGCAACGACCCTCCCATGTCAGCCAGCTGCCCTATGAGACTGGCTAAAACATTCTCAAAGACATTTTTTAAAATACTACTTTGGCATTTTTTTTATTACATACAAACATAAGTTTTCATGACATACAGTATGAAATATTTACTTATATTTCTATCACATACTATACTATATTTTTTGACATACTACACAATGGCATTTTTTATGGCACATTATACTATGAAACTTTTTTGACATACTATACTATGATTTTTTTTGCAACACACTATAGGCTACTATGACATTTTTTATGAGGTCCCATACTATATTTTTTGACACACTATACTTTTAAAATCGTAACCACTTAACAGTGTCATCTTATTGTTTCTTAAAATAACAGTGTCATTTGACTTTACCAGGGAATAACAATCTTTCATGAAGTGTTACTGCAGTGACACATAGCGTGACTCTCTGCCTCACGCCTTAAACCTGAAAACCAGGCTTCCGGCCTGTGCAACAAAACTGAGCATGGTGACAACAGGATAATACAAAAGTACAAGTATTTAAATGCAGCCACACAGTGACAGCCTGTCTGTTTCTGATGTCTTTGGGGGGACATTACTGCCACAGACCAAGTCTGGTAAGTCACATCAATTTGGTACAGATTTTCTGTGTGTGTTTTTTTTTTTTACCTTCATTTGCATTTAAGTGTCAAACAATATTTAAAGCAACACAAACTTACTTAAAACTTGTGTTTTAATACCCTCTCATTTCTCTCTCTAGTGTGCACAGCCTCTGGCCATGGAGGTAAGTGGTTACTTTATCAAAAGATAGTTTTTCTAAGGGCAAAATAATCAATAACACCAACACTGACATTTAAACAATTTCATAATGATGTGTTGTTTGTTAACCAACATCAAGAGAGAACACTTTCAGCTACATCTGAAAACATAATTTAGAATTTTTAATTATTTTTCTCTCACTAAGCCGGACAGTAGCAGACAACAAATTCTAGACATGCCTGAGAGAGAGGAGACGCCTTTAACCACTTCCTCTGAGTCAATCACCCCAAAGGTACACTCTTTGTATAAAAATGTATTCACTCAGTGTAAACTAGTCCTCATAAAATGGCATTTTTTCACTTTAACTTCATTAAATCATTTGGCCAACTTCAGTCTTGATCATAACTATTCAATTTACATGTATTTCTTCAATAATTTTAACCCTTTAATGCCATTTTGGGAATACTAACCCACATGTTTTAAATACACAACATATGAAATATTTTCCATATACTAAAGGCAAACTGGATTTTTTTTTTCAATAGGCGAATGATTTATTGATTGATTTTAACAATAATAATAATAATAACAATAATAACATACAAAGTAAATAGTAAATCTTTGATATGCCATTACCGTACTGTATCAGAACACACAGCATCATTACCATCTTCCTCTCCCTTATCAAGCGTTTATACATTTCATTCCATATATTTTCAAGTTTTGTTCAATATATTCTGAGTTCCATTGTATATATGTTCAAGTTTCATTGCATATATTTTCAAGTTTCCTGCGAGGAATGCAGTGAAGCTGCAGTGGGCTGCTGTTCCCCAGAAATGACTTTAACTGTTCTCTGAAATGATGGACTACAGCACAGTTGAATTCTTCAGCCATGTATTCTCTGATGGGCGTCATTGAACTCTTGTCGACCATTTCTTTCCACTGCTCCTGTAATTTTTCACAAACTTTGTGCTGTACTGCTGGCAGAAAAGTCAAAGAACCAATCGTCTGCTTTCCCCGGTCCAAATGATCGCCACGCAGACCAAATGAAGTTTCTGCCAGGTTCACAAGTTTTTTTCGAGCAGATGTAATGCCCCTGCGGAGTGTGTTCTTATCCGTGTCTTTAACATGTGACAGAGTGTTGCTGATATCACTCTTGTTGAAAATGTCCCTCAGATTCTTCGCATCCAGTTTGAAATGGACGTCCTTGCATTTTACAATATGTGAATGAAAAGAACTGCTGGGACATGAGATGGTAGAATAGTTGAGATATTTAAAATAATTTGGACCACTTAGTCCCCAAAACTTTGTAAATGCCACATCAGTACAAACTTCATAATGCTGACGCCATTCATGGGCTTTGTGTAAAAGCTGAAACATACAAGGGACAATTTGGTCTCCCCTTTTCAAACACGGGCTATTAAGTGTATAAATCAAAATGTGTTTCACCATGGTCCCATTGTGCTGGAGATAATCATCCAGTTGCTTGATTACAATCTCTTCACTGTGTGTTGATGCTCTGATGGTCGGTCTGCTTTGGTCCGCTTTGGTGCGCAGGGCACCAGACTCTTTCTTCTTCTTCTTCTGAAATTCTGGATGAACTGCCGGAAAATCCTTTCTGCTGTTGTCCTTCAAGAGGACCATGGCATACGCAAATTGTTTGTCTCTTTCAGGTTCTCTGCTGCTGAAATCTTTGATATGCCATTGCCGTACTGTATCAGAACACGCAGCATCATTACCATCTTCCTCTCCCTTAGATGGAAGCAGTCCCATCAAGCGATTATACATTTCTGTTTTGTCACAACAATCTGTCGTTTCTTCCCAACTGTCAATTAACAACTGAGTCCTATTTGTCACATCTGAACAATCCAGATTTGCTGTCAAATTGTCATTTTTTAAATGTCTAACCTCTTCGAATCTTCGATTTTCACCAGGATTCATTTTTTGTTTATTTATATGTTGGTCCAGCTGTAAACTTTGACTTTCATTCATTTGTTTTGTATCATTGTATGATTTACTTTCATTGTTAATATCTTGAATCTTGACATTCATTCCTATTAAATACACTCTTTCTTCTTATTTTCGATGAGTGATGGTGTTTTCTATGTTTGTGTGGTTAAAGCCCAGTTTGATAGTCAGTGGCGTTCAGTATGAGTGAAATATTTTTCAATGTTTGAGGTACTTTGCAGTTGGGCTCCAACCAGCAGCCCTCTTGTTATGAGGTACAAGTTTTATCCACTGAACTGTGAGTGCTGGCCAGTGGCTTACATATAACAAGATCATTTATATTGTAAGAATGTCAAAAGTGTCACGTGGTTATGTGATGGAAAACCCCTATGAGTCATTTGCACTGCAAGCAACCACTGAAGACGCAGTCACAGCAGCGTTCAGAAAAAAAAAACTCATCAGCTGCTTAAGTGTCTTCTTGGTCCTCTATTAGCACTGTTTTGTCAGTGTTAATGTATATACATTCACATGTATTTCTTCAATAATTTTAACCCTTTAATGCCATTTTGGGAATACTAACCCACATGTTTCAAACACAAAATATGAAATATTTATCATATACTCAGCTGCTATTTTCAAGTTTCATTCAATATTTATTGAGTTTATGCTGAGTTTACTATATTTACTATATTTTTTGACACACTATATGACACACTATGACATTTTTTGACATACTACACTTTTAAAAATTGTAACCACTTAATAGCCTTGTCTTACTGATTCTTAAAATAACAGTGTCATTTGACAATACATGTTTTACCAGGTAATAACAATCTTTCATGAAGTGTTACTGCAGTGACACATAGCGTGACTTTCTGCCTCACGCCTTAAACCTGAAAACCAGGCTTCTGGCCTGTGCAACGAAACTGAGCATGGTGACAACAGGATAATACAAAAGTACAAGTATTTAAATGCAGCCACACAGTGACAGCCTGTCTGTTTCTGATGTCTTTGGGGGGACATTACTGCCACAGACCAAGTCTGGTAAGTCACATCAATTTGGTACAGATTTTCTGTGTGTGTGGTTTTTTTTTTTTACCTTCATTTGCATTTAAGTGTCAAACAATATTTAAAGCATCACAAACTTACTTAAAACTTGTGTTTTAATACCCTCTCATTTCTCTCTCTAGTGTGCACAGCCTCTGGCCATGGAGGTAAGTGGTTACTTTATCAAAAGATAGTTTTTCTAAGGGTAAAATAATCAATAACACCAACACTGACATTTAAACAATTTCATAATGATGTGTTGTTTGTGAACCAACATCAAGAGAGAACACTTTCAGCTACATCTGAAAACATAATTTAGAATTTTTAATTATTTTCTCTCACTAAGCCGGACAGTAGCAGACAACAAATTCTAGACATGCCTGAGAGAGAGGAGACGCCTTTAACCACTTCCTCTGAGTCAATCACCCCAAAGGTACACTCTTTGTATAAAAATGTATTCACTCAGTGTAAACTAGTCCTCATAAAATGGCATTTTTTTTTTCACTTTAACTGCATTAAATCATTTGGCCAACTTCAGTCTTGATCATAACTATTCAATTTACATGTATTTCTTCAATAATTTTAACCCTTTTATGCTATTTTGGGAATACTAACCCACATGTTTTAAATACACAACATATGAAATATTTTCCATATACTAAAGGCAAACTGGATTTTTTTTCAATAGGCGAATGATTTATTGATTGATTTTAACAATAATAATAATAATAACATACAAAGTAAATAGTAAATCTTTGATATGCCATTACCGTACTGTATCAGAACACACAGCATCATTACCATCTTCCTCTCCCTTATCAAGCGTTTATACATTTCATTCCATATATTTTCAAGTTTTGTTCAATATATTCTGAGTTCCATTGTATATATGTTCAAGTTTCATTGCATATATTTTCAAGTTTCCTGCGAGGAATGCAGTGAAGCTGCAGTGGGCTGCTGTTCCCCAGAAATGACTTTAACTGTTCTCTGAAATGATGGACTACAGCACAGTTGAATTCTTCAGCCATGTATTCTCTGATGGGCGTCATTGAACTCTTGTTGACCATTTCTTTCCACTGCTCCTGTAATTTTTCACAAACTTTGTGCTGTACTGCTGGCAGAAAAGTCAAAGAACCAATCGTCTGCTTTCCCCGGTCCAAATGATCGCCACACAGACCAAATAAAGTTTCTGCCAGGTTCACAAGGGTTTTTCGAGCAAATGTAATGCCCCTGCGGAGTGTGTTCTTATCCGTGTCTTTAACATGTGACAGAGTGTTGCTGATATCACTCTTGTTGAAAATGTCCCTCAGATTCTTAGCATCCGCTTTGAAAGGGACGTCCTCGCATTTCACAATATGTGAATGAAAAGGACTGCTGGGACATGAGATGGTAGAATAGTTGAGATATTTAAAATAATTTGGACCACTTAGTCCCCAAAACTTTGTAAATGCCACATCAGTACAAACTTCATAATGCTGACGCCATTCATGGGCTTTGTGTAAAAGCTGAAACATACAAGGGACAATTTGGTCTCCCCTTTTCAAACACGGGCTATTGAGTGTATAAATCAAATTGTGTTTCACCATGGTCCAATTGTGCTGGAGATAATCATCCAGTTGCTTGATTACAATCTTTTCACTGTGTGTTGATGCTCTGATGGTCGGTCTGCTTTGGTCCGCTTTGGTGCGCAGGGCACCAGACTCTTTCTTCTTCTTCTGAAATTCTGGACGAACTGCTGGAAAATCCTTTCTGCTCTTGTCCTTCAAGAGGACCATGGCATACGCAAATTGTTTGTCTCTTTCAGGTTCTCTTCTGTTGAAATCTTTGATATGCCATTGCCGTACTGTATCAGAACACGCAGCATCATTACCATCTTACCTCTTGGTCACATCTGAACAATCTGAACAGATTTGCTGTGAAATTTGTGAGTTTGCTATTTTTGAATGTCCAACCTCTTCGAAGCCTCGATTTTCTCCAGGATTCATGTCCTGTTTTTTAATACGTTGGTTCAGCTGTAACTTTGACTTCCATTCATTTGTTTTATCGTGGTATTTTTAAATTTTATTGTTAATATCTTGAATCTTGACATTCATTTCACAGATGAAACAAGTTATCTAGCAGTAGCTCAGTCTGTTGGTGTGACCACACTGTGTATATAACTGGAGATTAGTCCTGCCAGTTGGATTGCGCTTCTCCACTCATTCCACTTTTAGCCAATCCTTATAGCATGTTCACATGTTGACTCTGAAAATGCTATTTTAAGTGTGTGAAGCTTCGACACCTGGAAACAATTTAATTCTGACCACACCCACAGCTGCACCACAACTATGCACCACACCTGTTGAAAACGAAAATGAAAACATGTCATCAACAATAGAAGTTCATACGTAATAGATCTTAACTGAAACAAGGAAAGGGAGGATGATTTACTGTAAATATGGACTGACACAGAAAAGAATACTCCACAGTAACTTATCGTTAGATTACGAGCTCAGCTTCCTGTCACATTCATGCACACTTTTTAAACTATTTTTAACGATTAAAATTTCTCATCCCATTGTTCTCTTTTTCTTTGTTTGTATTGTTTTAGGAAAGGAAGCTTTGACATATTAATTATGTATTTGGGCAGAGTTTGGGGAATCATTCTCCCTCTCCGCAGTCATTTCCAGTTCATTTTCTTTAATTTTTCTGAATAAAATTCACTTTACGTTTCAAGCATGTTGCTGCCCTTCAGTGAACCACTCTCCGTGCCTTTTTTTAGTGGTTAACCTTTCATTTATATTTGGCTTTCACTATTTCCTGGTACATATTTTTTCATGGGTTTTAAATTTCATACGTGGCTTAGTTGGGAACTTGAGTACTTTCCTCAGGTCTCACTGTATAATATTTGATAGCAATAAAATGATTGGCTCACAGAGGTCATGGCATAATCTGATTAATCTGAGTTTCATTCCATATATTTTTAAGTTTCATTCAATATATTCTGAGTTTCATTCCATATATCTCCCCATGGAGGTGGTGGTGTGTATTCCTCAGGTTGGGTCCTCTACCAGAGGGCTGGGAGTTCGAGGGTTCTGCACAGTGTCTTAGCTGTTCCTCGGGCTGCACTCCTCTGGACAGAGACCTCAGATGTTGTACCTGGAATCTGCTGGAGCCAATCCAGAGCCATTACATGTTTGACCTGATGATGGGTTGATGAAAAGTCAGGGTTCACCAAAATTACAGAAACATGAATGTCTGAACAAGATTTCATGGCAGTTTATCCAACAGTTGTTGACCTCATGGTGCCTCCAAAAGGATAGGTTGAAGGCTATAACCAAACATTCAAAATTGGATAAAAGTAGATGAATGCCATTTAAGACATACAGTAAAAGGATATGCACGAGAAAACTTTACAAGTGCATGGTCTGTTAAATGCACACCTTCAAGCAGGCGGCCCTGTTGAATGGAGATCAAAAAAAAGCTGCAGGTTGACACACCCAGGTAAGCCGAGTCAAGTCAAGCCAGCATACGTGTATGGAAAATTCCTATGAATCATCTGCACTGCAATTTGCCACTTAAGACGCAGTCACAGCAACATTCAGAAAAAAACCCTCATCAGCTGCTGAAGTGTCTTCTTGGTCCTCTGTTGTTTTTATAGTTGTGTTTTTATTTAATCCAACAAGGACATTTTCAGCACTGATTTGTCAGTGTTAATGTACACAGAGATGCAGTATCAGAGGTTCCAGTACTTCCAGTGAGTGTCAGCCCAATTGCATACAGGTAAGATCACCCATGCTTTAAACTTCACATTCCAGCCTCTATATACACAGTGAGACTTGGCAACTGCTTGTCCCCCATGATTACCAAGGATTTATACTCAGCCAACACACAGTTCTTTTTCTAACATTCACAAACAGGAAAGGAGGAGGCAAGAACTAAAATAAAACCTGCCCAAAGCAGGAACTGAAACATCATATTTTATACAGAAAATCACTGACCTTGTTAATCCTATCAAACAGCAGATTTTTTTTTCCTTTTCATTCCTTACATATCAGCCACAGGCTTGACGATCTGTGCAGATAAATTCTTGTCTGACTGCACCCACAGTTGCACCAAAACTGTGCACCACACAAGTTGAATACAAAAGAGACACAATAAACAGACTTGACAGTATTTCAAGAAAAGGAGCACGATTTACTATAAACAAACAAACTTTAAAGCTGTGACCAGTTAACACCGTCATCCCTTTGTTTTTTGCATGCCTCCTTTCAATTGCTCTGTTCACACAGGATGTGCTGCAGCCCCAAGCCTTGTTGCAGGCTCACAATCTGCAGCAACAGTTTTAGTGTCTAGTCTATTTTTTCTACGAGCCACAAGCAAACCTGACAAGAAAACGCACCAATAATGTGTTAGGAAGGCTACAAAGACTATATTAGATATAAGTGATCTGATTAGGACATTTTTAATGATATACTATACTATATTTTTGACACACTACACTATGGCATTTTTTTAAAATACTATACTTTGGCATGTTTTTATGACATACTGTAGTATGACTATTTTTGACAAACTACACCATGACGTTTTGTTTTGGTGCACTATACTATATTTATTATATTTTTTTGACATACTATACTATGACATTTTTTATGATGTACTATACTATATTTTTTTTGGCAAACTGCACTATGTATTTTTTAATAACCAACTACACCATGATGTTTTGTTATGATGTGCTATACAATATTTACTATATTTTTTAGGACATACTATTAGGGTTGGGAATCTCTCTGTGATAGACAATTCGATACGTATCTAGATACACGGGTTACGATACGATTCAAAACGATATATTTTTAATACAGAACAATTCGATACGATTCAATACAGTGTAGGAACGATACGATTCAGTACGATTCTATGGTTAACATTTGTTGATTTAGACATTAATCATACATTATAAAATAAAGAAGCCAATTCTATAAAAGTGACATTCTTACAGTATTTTCAAATTTTTAAAAGACCACATCCCCAAGCATTGTTGCTGTATGGCACTGGCAAAAATAAAATAAAAAGTCAAACAACAACAAAATCTCATGTCAAATGTATTTATTTTTAGACATGGACCAAAAAAAGTCTTGTTGAATGAACATCATTTTGTTGGATGGGATCAATCTAAAAATGAGAAGAAGTTTTAAACTTCAAGTGAATTGAACTTTCAGTAAAATTTAAGTGTTTTAAACCTACTTGTTGTGTTGTTTTTATGGTATTGTCTGTGTTTTTGTGTGTATCTTATATGGACTTGAGTCTGGAATAAAGTTTATTATAACGCTGTACAATATAAACATAAAGTAGAATGAATAATAACATGCAATGTAGGGGCAGAATCTGACATCTCCTGTTATTAGTTGATATCATGGACTGTGATGACTAGCAGCTTATCACTGACAGCATGTCAGACTATTTCTCTGTGTTTACTACACTCTGTGTTTGTCATTTATAAAAAGACAAATCACTTTTCTATAATACATCACTGATATTTCAATGGAATAAATTACTTATTGACTTATTCATACTTCAAAAACAGCATCAATAAGTGATTAACATAGGGGGGATCAAAATAAAATAAATAAATAAAATCAAAATCAACCAGCCACCTCCTCCCCTGACAAGTAAAGAACAGTCCCTTCATAAATGAACTGCTCGTTTCTCCTCTGACACGTCACATACCTGTGTGCTGCCACGGCTTGGCTGTTCAGGTATTTTTGGGCAGTCATGACACCCACGAAGACTTCTTGGACCTGGAGCCGGTGTTATGTCCCTACTGGTTTCCAATTTAACTGATTTCCTTACCGAACAGGATTTTCGGTCGATTTTGGCGATTTTAAAGTCGCAGCCCACATCTACCACAGTGAATATGCTTCTGTAAGTGAGCACTACGTACCAGCGACATTAAAAAAAACAAATTAAAGAAAAAATGATATATACAAATTTGCGTCAAGCTGGACCCAATTTCACGTCAACAAAAGACAATATAACACAAACCGCACGTCCACCGGTATAAGCCACCGAAACTCACAGAGTGCATGGCTTTCCTCAGGTATTAGTAAATTACGTCAGCATCCAGATAACATTTTGATTTGGGCTGACCTGAGACAACTGGTTACCCTCGGCTTGCCTTGAAAATACCCAAACATATTTATCAATGTTTCTTGTTCTTTTTCCACGAGTCTACAAACGTATTCAGTGCCACATTACAGTCTGCACAACACTGCACACTATGACAAAGCCTGTCATGTTTAAAAAGTGACGATCTAACTCAGAAAATGCTCTCCAAATACGCTAAATAAGATGTAAATAAAAACCAAGCACTTATAGCCACTGGATCATTACAGAGGTGAAAAGCATGGACTTACATTTACTCACGTCACTGTAATTGAGTAGTTTTTTGTGTACTTGCACTTTTTAAAATCTAATTTGAGTGTTACATCAGTAGCCTATGTTTTAATTTAAGTATTATGCTTCGCTGCATTTTAAATGACTTCCGTGACCGAGTTAAAAAAAAAAAAAAAGTCGGCCGAAATTTTTAAAAAGTGAACGGATATTGTACAAGCGTTAACTACCATGACACAATAATAATAGTATTACACTCTATGACAACCTGGCAGCTAGCTCTGATGGAGACATATGAGCCCTAAGAACAAACTCACATTTATGGGACGCACACTAAAAGAAATGTCGCCATGGTCCGAGAGAGGTGATGTCATGCTGTTATCGCTGTCTCTACAGGTACGCAGTGAGCGAGTTAGATCGTCACTTTTTAAACATGACAGGCTTTGTCATAGTGTGCAGTGTTGTGCAGACTGTAATGTGGCACTGAATACGTTTGTAGACTCTGCTGACGTAATTTACTAATACCTGTGCTCTGTGAGTTTCAGTGGCTTATATCGGTGGACGTGCGGTTTGTGTTATATTGTCTTTTGTTGATGTGAAATTGAGTCCAGCTTGACGCAAATTTGTGTATATCATATTTTCTTTAATTTGTTTTTTTAATGTCACTGGTACATAGTGCTCACTTACAGAAGCATATTCGCTCTGGTAGATGTGGGCTGCGACTTTAAGATCGCCAGTAATATGTTGTGTATGTTTGTGAATTTGTGACAAATCTGCTGACGGAGGCGCAGCACATCTGCGGCTGTTCGGTAAGGAAACCAGTTAAATTGGAAACCAGTAGGGACATAACACCGGACTTGTCGGTCGCCGGTAAGCCGTTATCATGCGCCGCCGTATTTGACAGGAATACGTATGTCTGTCTGTGTCTGTGACCCCCGTTCACCCCACAACTGGCAGGATTCTTTTTTTTTTTTTTTTTGTTAGATTTTTTTTTTATTGAACACACAATAGAACAAAAAACATAGAGAAACATACATCTTCTCGTAAGGACTATACATTTTTGTACAATGAAAAGTTGTGAAATTGCAAAAGAGTCACAAAGAAAAAATACAAATAAAAACAAAAAACAAAACTGGGGTTTTTATAAGGTGCAAGTACAACAAAAACAGTTGCACGTCATTTTATAGATCACCAGGCGTACAATTTTTTAAGAGATAGGAAAAATAATTTGAAATCATTTATAAACCAGTCAAAGGAGGGTTTGCTATTTCTCCATTTACTACAATGAATATGATATTTACCCATTAGAATGATCATATTTATCATATCAGAGATACAACCAGCAGGATTCGCCTTTAGTTTCTGCTGCGGCTTGGCTGCTCCCTGGTTTATCCAACCAGCATTAGCTTCTGTTCCTCATCTCCACAGTCAAGCTGGCGCTGATGTTTACATCCATTATCGTTGTCAGTAATGCCTGCTACGGAGCAGCCGGCTCTCGCGTTGTTTTCGAGATGCAAACTGTTAAAGTCAGTCAAGCGATTGCTAGTCTCGCGATACCCGAATCCATGACTCTACAATCGATTCATCTAAGTATTCATGGCTGATTCGTATCGATTGGGGAGGCTGCTACCGACACAGCCGTATCTCTCGCTTGTCAAACCGGATATCCGGTCGTATCGGTTAATCGTTCCCAACCCTACATACTATACAATGACATTTTTATGGCATATTATACTATGACATTTTTTATGATGTATTATTCTATATTTTTTTGGCAAACTGCACTATGCATTTTTCTTAATAACCTAATATACTATGGCTTATTTTATTACATACTTTAATTTGGCATTTTTTTAATTACATACTGTAGTATGACTTTTTTTTTGACATACTACACTTCCACTGTCACCAGTTAAAGGGAAATTTCGGTTTATTTCAACCCATCTCCTGTCGTCCTAAATTTGTTTGTGAGAAGAGGAATGCCTCTGTTGCAAGGAATGGGACCAGTTTTCAAGGTCTGGATGTGACCGAGGACGAGACACCTCCACCTGGAGTAACGTTAGTATCCAGCTGTGCTTTATCTAGAGCTCGCGAGATATATTTTGGCCGAGCTTTGGAAAGCAGAGCTAACATGGCACCACACCGGTAAAGTAAGACAACACGTTTACATGTTGTTTTCTATATGTTCTCTGACATTTATCCTAACGATATGAGGCGGTCTTTGTGGAAAAAAAAAAGCTTGTTTAGTGGACTAACTTTCCACTTGAAGTATGCCCATTCACTTACGTTTTAGGTCTGAGGCTACTACACGCCCCGGCTGTATCTAGGCTAACGGCTAACATGCTAACTATTATTTCTATGTCAGTAGTCAGTTGAAACAAATTTAGGAGGATAGGAGATGGGTTGAAATAAACCGAAATTTCCCTTTAACAGCGTCATCCCTTTGTTTCTTGCGTGTCTCCTTTCGATAACTCTGTTCACACAGGATGTGCTGCAGCCCCAAGCCTCGTTGCAGGCTCACAATCTGCAGCAACAGTTTTAGTGCCTAGTCTATTTTTTCTACGCCCCACAAGCAAACTTGACAAGAAAACACACCAATAATAGTAGTAGTAGTTAGTAGTAGTAGTAGTTTATTTTGGTTCATTAGTTAATTAAACAGATGCATTCCAGTAAAGCAGTACATGAATGTATTAGGAAAGCTACAAAGACTATATTAGATATAAGTCATCTGATTAGGACTTTTTTGTGATATACTATACTATATTTTTGACATACTATACTATGGCATTTTTTATGACATACTGTAGTATGACTTTTTTTGACAAACTACACCATGACGTTTTGTTATGATGCGCTATACTATATTTACTATATTTTTTCAACACACTATACTATGGCATTTTTTGATATACTATACTTTGGCATTTTGTATGACATACTGTAGTATGACTTTTTTCGACAAACTACACCATGACGTTTTGTTATGGTGATGCTATACTATATATTTACTATATATATTTTTTGACATACTATACTATGACATTTTTTATGATATACTATACTATATTTTTGACATACTATACTATGGCATTTTTGATATACTATACTTTGGCATTTTTTATGACATACTGTAGTATGACTTTTTTTGACAAACTACACCATGACGTTTTTTATGATGCACTATACTATATTTAGGGTCCGGGCAGCTAAGCTGCGAGGACACTATTGTAATCCTAGGTATTCTTCTTCTTCTTCTTCTTCTTCTTCTTCTTCTGAGGAAATCATACTTCCCATAGGTGAAAACTCACCAAACTTTGCACAAAGGTCCAGTCTCATGCCAGATATCCTCAGCTGTAAACTCAAACCAATAGTCCTGATAGTGGTGCTACAGCAAGCATCTAAAGTTCAAAACTTTGAAAATTCATAACAAATCACCATACGTGCTACAACTTCACAACTTTCATCAAACTGTAGCCCCAATACTGAAGAAACTTTTGCACACTTAAACCTATTAAAAATTATGCAGTTCATCACTCTGTTTTTTTTTCAAAAACTGTAAAACTTATTAAACCTATCTCCTCCCACAATTTTTGCTCAATTGACACCAAACTTGCTACAGAGCATCTTCAGACTGTCCTACAAAAACTATGTTTCTCAGATTTTTGATTTATCAAAAATTGAGCCTACAGTGCATCAAAATGTTTGACTGTAAACGGTACTGTAAACATATACATGCAAATTCTTGCTAAATAAATCTTCAATGTTCATGAAAAAATGACAAAATTCTAGAGTCATGGTAGATGATGTGTGGCAAATTTCAGAATTTTATCTCAAAAACTGAATTTTTGACAGCATTTTGATTTTTGCTCTAATGTGAACAATTGGAGTCAATATAAAAATGGCAATTTTAAACATCAGTTTAAACAACAGTTTTTCACTTATGGAGCAAATCAATCATTGTTACAAACAAATTACCAACATCTCCATGCTGTCTAGATGCAATATGTGTATTTTCAGATTTTTGTCTTAATAACGGAATTTTTTACAGTTTTTTCAGATCTGCCTTTCCACGCACGGATGGCTGCTTTCCTACACAACAGTGAATGGCTTACTCAATTTGTGAAGCCACTGTTGAGTTGCTACTTGCCAATTAGCTCAGAGCAGTAGATGACAGTCTTAGGTTCCAGAGGTTGGGGATTCGAGCCTCAACTGGTGCAGAATCCACATTGTAATGTAAACATATTGTGCTCCAGCTTATCACTTAAAATTGCAGCATCTTCAAGTCTTTTTTCCGCTAGAAAATCTGCCTTCTCATGCCTGAAGATAAACCAAACTTTGCACAAAGATCCAGTGTCAATACTTCAGTGTGAAATCATCTGAGGCTTCTCACTTCGCACATAGCTCAACTAGTTAAACATCAGTTTTTCACTTATGAAGCAAATCAGTCATTGTTAAAATAAATTACCAACATCTCCATGCTGTCTAGATGCAATATGTGTATTTTCAGATTTTGAGGTATTTACAGATTCTGAAAGTGTAGTTTCTAAGCTTTCCAACCATGTCTAACACATGGAAATCTGAAAATATTTGAAGAAGTTGTGGCCATTTGAATGCAGGCACTCCTCAAACTACTTTACTGAGAAATCCAGCCTGAACGATTTTGAATTCTCAGGTGCCAGGTAACACAATGCTGCTCATTTGCATCTCATGTAGATAAGCCCTACCCCCTACTGGTCTAGCTCTCAGTGACATCTGGTATCTGTTAGCCTGCAGGGCAGAAACTATTGTAGTAGTTTGAACAATGTAGTTAATGTTGATGTAGTGTTATTTTCCTTAAGCACTTTAGTGGACTGATCAGAATCAGAATGTACTTTATTGAAATGGAAATGCTTTTGTTACAAAAAGCCCCTGAATAAAGTTGATCATTGGGGGTGTACTATTCTGTATATAAACATGTGTTTTGTGTTCCTCTGTGTGTGTGTGCGTACGTATGTTTAATCCACAGTAAATGCCCTAAAACTCAAAAATACACGATCGGCCATCCTGTCAAAGTACACACATTAAACAGAATTTTAAACGTAGGTCTTGGGTCAGGGTGGTTTGGATCCCGTAGAAAGTGGGACTTACTGGTGCAGGCCCAAGCACTGGACCCGTTGAGATGAATGGGTGTCCGCTGTCCACAGCTGCAGTCAGTCCGGTGTCCAGAAAACAGCACAGAAGGTGTAAAAATGGGTTCTGGGGTGGCCAAAGTGTTCACAGGGTCTTTCCCTCTCAGGCGGGCAGTATCATTGTGGTCGATCCGGTTGTAGAATGGAGAAAAAACTAGTATATTGCTAAAAGTTAGCGAAACGCTAAAGTAGTTTGGTGTGGCTGTGTCGGCACCAGTCACACAGGTGTCCCAAAAAGCTTAAAATCCGCCAGTCAAAGACACAAGATCAGCCATCCACCATCCAGCCAACGTACAGACTTTAAGGCAAATAAAATCTTAAAAGTAGTAGATTAATTAATTAATGAACACCCAGCAGATATTTCCCTCAGAATCTAACGGTTAAGCTAGCTTGCTAATCGTCAACAAACAAGTTAACGTTCACCGAAACACACAAACATGTATCGTTACCGTGGTTCTCAGCAGAATGATGGAGAGCAGAGACGTTATAAAAGGTCCAGAAATACTGACGAAGTGTTTAAATCCTCGTAGCAGTTCCTTATGCAGGAGTGGCTGGCTGCATAAGTAGCCATGTGGTTCAGCTGATTGGCCGAAAAAAGAACAAAAGCACGTGAATAGCCAAAGAAAGCCAATATGCAAATTTACTGTTGTTATCGCCGCACCCCCAACTAGGATCAGAGCATTTCCTCTAAAACAACACAAATTCAAATACAAAGTTTATGGTTTTAAGGCCACCAATACTGTTATCTGAAACATGGAGTGGCTTCTTCATGATTTCAACTTACACCTTCTGCAAAAAAAAACAAAAATCACTCATTTTTAAAAAAAAAAAAAAAAAAATTGATTTTTTCTTTTTTTTTTGACTTGTACCGGGCCGACTTGTTGCTGGGTTTCTCGTGGCGGGCCACATATTATACTATGACATTTTTTATGATGTACTATACTATATTTTTTGGCCCCACCTTGACACATAGTTTCGAATCTGGAACCCAAGTTCTTGAGAGGGGTTGGACTCTCTCCTTTGCTGGAGTTGCTCCGAGTGAGAGGCGGACGGCCGGGGTTGGCTTTCTGATAGCCCCCAGACTCTGCCTGTACGTTGGGGTTCACCCCAGTAGACGAAAGGGTTGCTTCCCTGTGCCTTCAGGTTGGGGAACTGGTCCTGACTGTTGTCTGCGCTTATGCAGCAAACAGCTGTTCAGAGTACACGCCCTTTTTGGAGTCCCTGGGACAGGTGCTGGACAGTGCCCCGACCGGGGACTCCATTGTTCTGCTGGGGGACTTCAACGCTCACGTGAGCAATGACAGCAGGACCTGGAGGGGCGTGATTGGGAGGAACGGCCTGCCCTATCTTAACCCGAGTGGTGGATGAGATTTGCCCTGGATATCTCAAGGCTCTGGATGTTGTAGGGCTGTCCTGGCTGACATGCCTCTGCAACATTGCGTGGACATTGGGGACAGTGCCTCTGGAGTGGTAGACTGGGGTGGTGGTCCCCATCTTCAAGAAAGGGGATCAGAGGGTGTGTTCCAACTACAGGGGGATCACACTCCTCAGCCTACCCGGTAAGGTCTACTCCAGGGTGCTGGAAAAGAGGGTCCGGTCAATAGTTGAACCTCAGATTGAGGAGGAGCAATGTGGTTTTCGTCCCAGACACAGAACCGTGGACCAGCTCTTTACCCTTGCCAGGGTGCTGGAGGGGGCATGAGAGTTCGCCCAACCAGTCCACATGTGTTTTGTGGGTTTCGAGAAGGCTTACGACCGTGTCCCCAGGGGCATCCTGTGGGGGGTGCTCCGGGAGTATGGAGTTGGTGGCCCCTTGCTAAGGGCCATCCAGTACCGAAGGAGCGCAAGTCTGGTTCGAGTGGCCGGCAGCAAGTCGAACCTGTTCCCAGTGAGAGTTGGACTCCGCCAGGGCTGCCCTTTGTCACTGGTTCTGTTCATAACTTTCATGGACAGAATTTCTAGGCGCAGCCGAGTGGTGGAGGGTGTCAGGTTTGGTGATGGGAGGATCTCGTCCCTGCTTTTTGCGGATGACGTGGTCCTCCTAGCCCCATCGAACAGTGACCTCCAACTCTTGCTGGGACGGTTTGTAGCCAAGTGTAAAGCGGCTAGGATGAGAATCAGCACCTCCAAGTCTGAAGCCATGGTCCTCAGCCGGAAAAGGGTGGATTGCCCACTCCAGGTCGGGGGCACTCAGGTGGAGGAGTTTAAGTATCTCGGGATCTTTTTCACGAGTGAGGGTAAGATGGAGCGGGAGATTGACATACTATACAATGACATTTTTATGGCAGATTATACTATGACATTTATGATGTACTATACTATATTTTTTTGCAAACTGCACTATGTATTTTTGTAATAACCTACTATACTATGGCATTTTTTAAATACTATACTTTGGCATTTTTCATTACATACATACATTTTCATGGCATACATACAGTATGAAATATTTACTTATATTTCTATCACATACTATACCATATTTTTTTACATACTACACAGTGGCATTTTTTATGGCACATTATACTATGAAACTTTTTTGACATACTATACTTTGATTTTTTTGCTGCTGCTCACCACTCCCTCAGGGGATGGGTCAAATGCAGAGAACAAATTTCACACACCCAGGTGTGTGACAATCAGTAGGACTTTAACTTTAACTTTAACAGCGTCATCTTTTTGTTTGTTAAAATAACAGTGTCATTTGACAATACATGTTTTACCAGGGAATAACAATCTTTCATGAAGTGTTACTGCAGTGACACATAGTGTGACTCTCTGCCTCACGCCTTAAACTTGAAAACCAGGCTTCCGGCCTGTGCAACGAAACTGGGCATGGTGACAACAGGATAATGCAAAAGCAGAAGTATTTAAATGCAGCCACACAGTGACAGCCTGTCTGTTTCTGATATACTCTTCATCTCTAGAGCACAGCGCACAAAACAGGAAAGGAGAAGGCAACATAAAAAAACCAGCAAAAAAAAAGAAAGAAACACACCCCAAGGTAAGGTTAATCCTGTCATCGACAGAAAAAACATAAATTCTCATTACTATATTCTATGTTGAATTTTCTGTGGAGAACAAGCTTTGCCAGCCCCTGCTTTGGGGGGACATTACTGCCACAGACCAAGTCTGGTAAGTCACATCAATTTGGTACAAATTTTCTTTCTGTTTTTTTAAAACTTTATTTACATTTAGTGTCAAACAATATTTAAAGCAACACAAACTTACTTAAAACTTGTTTTTAAATATCCTCTCATTTCTCTCTCTTCAATCCACAACTTCTCGCCATGGAGGTAAGTGGTTACTTTATCAAAAGATAGTTTTCAAAGGGTAAAATAATCAATAACACCAACATTGACATTTAAACAATTTCATAATGATGTGTTGTTTGTTAACCATCATACTGAGAGAGAACACTTTCAGCTACATCTGAAAACATAATTTAGAAGATAATTTATAGTAATTTTTCTCACTAAGCCGGACAGTCGCAGATAACAAATCCAGACATGCTTGAGAGAGAGGAGATGGCTTCAACCACTTCCTCTGAGTCACAGCTCCAATCACCCCAAAGGTACACTCTTTGTATAAAGATGTATTTACTCAGTGTAAACTGGTCCTCATAAAATGGATCAAGTAAATGTGAAAAGACAGCTTTTAGGTCAAATGAGTCAAATATATTCAACTTTACTGTTTTCTTCAACTGACTTCTACATTTATTATATGACAGTTAAGTGACTTGCCACATCATGACATGTTAACACTTCTTAATGTTTGACAGCTTATTCTCATCTATCTTTGTCTGCAGATCTCCAAACAATTCGATACTTCGGCCCCGCTCCTCTAAACCGGACAAAGTCTCCCATCCTCCTCCATGGTAGGTGCTGATGGTATACATTTACTCCATTACATGTATCTCAGTATTTTAAAAAATACATTTTAGGAGCAGCCTACTTGTTTTACATACAAGTAGCCTCTCTTTCTCTCTATGACATCATACAACTTCCTTATTTGCTCTCATAGTTGCCACGGCTGCAGAGCACTTTGTCATGACAGTAAACGTTGCTGATGCAAATGATTGTGTTGTTTTCTTGTGAAGACAGTCTCCCTTGCCTGTAAATGGAACTCCATTATATTGAACAATATTGTTGTGCTTTGTTCCCATTTGCAACAAGAGGAGAGAAAATAAATATATTTTAATCTAACACGCCACCATTAGGTACACTTAACAGAGTTAAATTAGTCATTAACCATCTACAGCTCTATGTATGTGGCACATGGGAACTCTTCCAGCTTAGCAGTTAAATGATAATAATGATAACAATAATAATAATAATAATAATAATAATAATAATAATAATAATAATAATAATTAAGTTTTAGGAATGATTTTGTCCTGTGAAAAATATTAAAGTAAAACTCTTTTACTATCCAGGGAAGAAGACCTGCAGCCGGAGGATCATCCCTGTAGCCCAGCAAAGAAAATTCTTATATCTGTCTATATCTTGGAATCTCATAAATTTCAAAACAATGATTTTATTGAAAATATTCCAGACCAAAATATAAATAAGGACAAAAATCAAAATTTACACCCAATTGTAAATCCTGAAAAACTGGAATTGAAATTGTTTTACCTTATTCGCTTACTGAAAGACAGTTTTGAAAAACAAACAAATATTTCTGACAGAGCAGAACTTTTTACTAAAATGAAATCACATTTGACTTTAGACAAAGAGTCAAGTATTGATTTAATGACTCTATGTGAACCTATGAAGTCTGTCCTTGCATATTACCTGGATGAACACAAAAGACAGGAAAAACAATATGCATTTGCTGTTGCTTATTTGAAAAATGGTGATTTGATCATTTTTCCTGCAGTTTATCCAGACCATTCAAAGGGTGGCGGAAGGTCTGCTGTTCCCACTAAAAAACACAGTGAGGAAAAATTAATTCAACAGATTGACAATTTTTTACAAAAAAATGGAACCAAAGTGATAAAACTTTTGGTGTATTCCTATAACAGCCCATGTTTGAGGAGAGAGAACAATACCACCTGCTGTATGCTTCTACTTTTACAGAAAGCTGTTCAGTGGCACAATATGTATGGATTTTTTACCGACGTCGCATTTACAAAACCTTACGGACTAACTGGTCCAAATTTTTTTCAGTATCTCACTTATTCTGACATCTCAAATCCGAGGAGTGTTTTTCTTACTTATATTGAAAAATGCAAGAACATCCCATTCAAACTAGTCAGTAAAAGAAAAGAAAATGAACTGAGACAAAAATTGATTAAGATGTCTGAAAATAGTACCATCTATAAGACAATTGATCTTGTTGAAGCCGCATATAAAGAAGAACTACGTAGCACTATCAAATCCATTCTTCACAAACTTTTGGATCAGGCAAACAGTTCATCTCATACAAAAGACCATTTGGACCGTGGAATTACAATTATTACATCATCTGAATTTCCCCCAGAGGTCAGAAATGAAATCGTTACAGCTCTAATAAAGAACTGGAACAAGGTTGTTATCAATGAATCAGTGTCACCAATAAGAGACAAGATAGCCACGGATTTCAACAATGCAGTAGTTCAGCTTTTTGGAAAAGAGTTAAAGTTTTTTGTTGGGAACAGCAGCCCTCTGAAGCTTTATCAGGTCCCACAGAACATGGAGGGGGAGGGAGAATATGTTCAACAGATTAGAGAGCTTTTAAATTTGAATTAGATTTATTTATATTATATCGATAGATTAAGGGCGGCATGGTGGTGTGGTGGTTAGCATTGTCGCCTCACAGCAAGAGAGTTTCTGCTTCAATCCCATTATTAATTATTAATTATTTAAAAACGAATCATTATTATTATGTTGATCTGTTCTGTACGACATCTATTGCACGTCTGTCCGTCCTGGAAGAGGGATCCCTCCTCAGTTGCTCTTCCTGAGGTTTCTACCATTTTTTTCCCCTGTTAAAGGGGTTTTTTGGGGAATTTTTCCTTATCCGCTGTGAGGGTCTAAGGACAGAGAGATGTCATATTATATATATCGATGATGTATTATATTATATTATTATTGATGATGTATTATATTACAGTATATTGATATTCGTGATATTTGAATGACTGATTATGTCTATATCTAAAAACATGGATCTTAACTTCTTGTACTTACACAAACATTTTGATCTGAAATACTAAGTGGTTATGATACTGTGTTGAAGTAGTCATGACATGATATGATATTTTTATTTTATTTTTGAATTAAGACTTAAAAAATACAGTTTTAAAAATCTTAATTTGGGTACCAATTGTAATTAGAGTACTAATTATTATTGTAACTCAAGCATATATTTTGTCTGGATCTTTGTTGTCTGCTCTGTCCTGAGTTTCTGGCAATAAAACCTTTACATTGAAGCTGTTTGTGTTTTATTTCATCTTCATCAACAAAATGTATCTGCCTGTGGTTAAACCATCAAAGCTCTCTGGCTCCTGTTTCAGAAAGTTCAAGGTTCAGTGATACCTCTCTTTCTATAAAGTTTCCCTCATCTCAGGATTAACTAACTCAGACTCTGGGACAGTTTCTGTGGTAACTGACTCCTCCGTGAACCAAACCTGCTCCCTGGCACGTTTTCTTCAACAAACCCTGACTTTCTTTCAAGCAGCGTTCAGAAAAAAAACCCTCATCAGCTGCTTAAGTGTCTTCTTGGTCCTCTCTTATTTTTATTGTTGTGTTTTTTTATTTATTTCAACAAGGACCTTTTCAGCACTGTTTTGTCAGTGTTAATGTACGTGCATTTACATGTGTTTCTTCAATAATTTTAACCCTTTAATGCCATTTTGGGAATATTAACCCACATGTTTTAAATACACAACATATGAAATATTTTCCATATACTATTGATTAACAATAATAATAATAATAATAATAATGATAATAATAATAAACATATAAAGTAAATAGTAAATCTTTGATATGCCATTGCCGTACTGTATCAGAACACACAGCATCATTACCATCTTCCTCTCCCTTAGATAGAAGTAGTCCCATCAAGCAATTATACATTTCATTCCATATATTTTCAAGTTTCATCCAATATATTCTGAGTTCCATTGTATATATGTTCAAGTTTCATTGCATATATTTTCACGTTTCCTGCAAGGAATGCAGTGAAGCTGCAGTGGGCTGCTGTTCCCCAGAAATGACTTTAACTGTTCTCTGAAATGATGGACTACAGCACAGTTGAATTCTTCAGCCATGTATTCTCTGATGGGCGTCATTGAACTCTTGTTGACCATTTCTTTCCACTGCTCCTGTAATTTTTCACAAACTTTGTGCTGTACTGCTGGCAGAAAAGTCAAAGAACCAATCGTCTGCTTTCCCCGGTCCAAATGATCGCCACGCAGACCAAATGAAGTTTCTGCCAGGTTCACAAGTTTTTTTCGAGCAAATTTAATGCCCCTGCGGAGTGTGTTCTTATCCGTGTCTTTAACATGTGACAGAGTGTTGCTGATATCACTCTTGTTGAAAATGTCCCTCAGATTCTTCGCATCCAGTTTGAAATGGACGTCCTCGCATTTCACAATATGTGAATGAAAAGGACTGCTGGGACATGAGATGGTAGAATAGTTGAGATATTTAAAATAGTTTGGACCACTTAGTCCCCAAAACTTTGTAAATGCCACATCAGTACAAACTCCATAATGCTGACACCATTCATGGGCTTTGTGTAAAAGCTGAAACATACAAGGGACAATTTGGTCTCCCCTTTTCAAACACGGGCTATTGAGTGTATAAATCAAAATGTGTTTCACCATGGTCCCATTGTGCTGGAGATAATCATCCAGTTGCTTGATTACAATCTCTTCACTGTGTGTTGATGCTCTGATGGTCGGTCTGCTTTGGTCCGCTTTGGTGCGCAGGGCACCAGACTCTTTCTTCTTCTTCTTCTGAAATTCTGGATGAACTGCTGGAAAATCCTTTCTGCTCTTGTCCTTCAAGTGGACCATGGCATATGCAAATTGTTTGTCTCTTTCAGGTTCTCTTCTGTTGAAATCTTTGATATGCCATTGTCGTACTGTATCAGAACACACAGCATTACTACCATCTTCCTCTCCCTTAGATGGAAGCAGTCCCATCAAGCGATTATACATTTCTGTTTTGTCACAGCAGTTTGTCGTTTCTTCCCAACTCTCAATTAACAACTGAATCCTCTTGGTCACATCTGAACAATCCAGATTTGCTGTCAAATTGTCATTTTTTAAATGTCTAACCTCTTCGAATCTTCGATTTTCACCAGGATTCATTTTTTGTTTATTCATATGTTGGTCCAGCTGTAAACTTTGACTTTCATTCATTTGTTTTATATCATTGTATGATTTACTCTCATTGTTAATATCTTGAATCTTGACATTCATTCCTATTAAATACACTCTTTCTTCTTATTTTCGATGAGTGATGGTGTTTTGTATGTTTGTGTGGTTAAAGCCCAGTTTGATAGTCAGTGGCGTTCAGTATGAGTGAAATATTTTTCAATGTTTGAGGTACTCCTTTGCCGGCAGTTGGGCTCCAACCAGCAGCCCTCTTGTTATGAGGTACAAGTTTTATCCACTGAACTGTGAGTGCTGGCCAGTGGCTTACATATAACAAGATCATTTATATTGTAAGAATGTCAAAAGTGTCACGTGGTTATGTGATGGAAAACCCCTATGAGTCATTTGCACTGCAAGCAACCACTGAAGACGCAGTCACAGCAGCGTTCAGAAAAAAAAAACTCATCAGCTGCTTAAGTGTCTTCTTGGTCCTCTATTAGCACTGTTTTGTCAGTGTTAATGTATACATTCACATGTATTTCTTCAATAATTTTAACCCTTTAATGCCATTTTGGGAATACTAACCCACATGTTTCAAACACAAAATATGAAATATTTATCATATACTCAGCTGCTATTTTCAAGTTTCATTCAATAATTATTGAGTTTATGCTGAGTTTACTATATTTACTATATTTTTTGACACACTATATGACACACTATGACATTTTTTGACATACTACACTTTTAAAAATTGTAACCGCTTAATAGCCTTGTCTTATTGTTTCTTAAAATAACAGTGTCATTTGACAATACATGTTTTACCAGGTAATAACAATCTTTCATGAAGTGTTACTGCAGTGACACATAGTGTGACTCTCTGCCTCACGCCTTAAACCTGAAAACCAGGCTTCCGGCCTGTGCAGCGAAACTGAGCATGGTGACAACAGGATAATACAAAAGTACAAGTATTTAAATGCAGCCACACAGTGACAGCCTGTCTGTTTCTGATGTCTTTGGGGGGACATTACTGCCACAGACCAAGTCTGGTAAGTCACATCAATTTGGTACAGATTTTCTGTGTGTGTTTTTTTTTTTTTTTACCTTCATTTGCATTTAGGTGTCAAACAATAGCAACACAAAGTTACTTAAAACTTGTGTTTTAATACCCTCTCATTTCTCTCTCTAGTGTGCACAGCCTCTGGCCATGGAGGTAAGTGGTTACTTTATCAAAAGATAGTTTTTCTAAGGGTAAAATAATCAATAACACCAACACTGACATTTAAACAATTTCATAATGATGTGTTGTTTGTTAACCAACATCAAGAGAGAACACTTTCAGCTACATCTGAAAACATAATTTAGAATTTTTAATTATTTTTCTCTCACTAAGCCGGACAGTAGCAGACAACAAATTCTAGACATGCCTGAGAGAGAGGAGACGCCTTTAACCACTTCCTCTGAGTCAATCACCCCAAAGGTACACTCTTTGTATAAAAATGTATTCACTCAGTGTAAACTAGTCCTCATAAAATGGCATTTTTTTTTTCACTTTAACTTCATTAAATCATTTGGCCAACTTCAGTCTTGATCATAACTATTCAATTTACATGTATTTCTTCAATAATTTTAACCCTTTAATGCCATTTTGGGAATACTAACCCACATGTTTTAAATACACAACATATGAAATATTTTCCATATACTAAAGGCAAACTGGATTTTTTTTTTCAATAGGCGAATGATTTATTGATTGATTTTAACAATAATAATAATAATAACATACAAAGTAAATAGTAAATCTTTGATATGCCATTACCGTACTGTATCAGAACACACAGCATCATTACCATCTTCCTCTCCCTTATCAAGCGTTTATACATTTCATTCCATATATTTTCAAGTTTTGTTCAATATATTCTGAGTTCCATTGTATATATGTTCAAGTTTCATTGCATATATTTTCAAGTTTCCTGCGAGGAATGCAGTGAAGCTGCAGTGGGCTGCTGTTCCCCAGAAATGACTTTAACTGTTCTCTGAAATGATGGACTACAGCACAGTTGAATTCTTCAGCCATGTATTCTCTGATGGGCGTCATTGAACTCTTGTTGACCATTTCTTTCCACTGCTCCTGTAATTTTTCACAAACTTTGTGCTGTACTGCTGGCAGAAAAGTCAAAGAACCAATCGTCTGCTTTCCCCGGTCCAAATGATCGCCACGCAGACCAAATGAAGTTTCTGCCAGGTTCACAAGTTTTTTTCGAGCAAATTTAATGCCCCTGCGGAGTGTGTTCTTATCCGTGTCTTTAACATGTGACAGAGTGTTGCTGATATCACTCTTGTTGAAAATGTCCCTCAGATTCTTCGCATCCAGTTTGAAATGGACGTCCTTGCATTTCACAATATGTGAATGAAAAGGACTGCTGGGACATGAGATGGTAGAATAGTTGAGATATTTAAAATAATTTGGACCACTTAGTCCCCAAAACTTTGTAAATGCCACATCAGTACAAACTTCATAATGCTGACGCCATTCATGGGCTTTGTGTAAAAGCTGAAACATACAAGGGACAATTTGGTCTCCCCTTTTCAAACACGGGCTATTGAGTGTATAAATCAAAATGTGTTTCACCATGGTCCCATTGTGCTGGAGATAATCATCCAGTTGCTTGATTACAATCTCTTCACTGTGTGTTGATGCTCTGATGGTCGGTCTGCTTTGGTCCGCTTTGGTGCGCAGGGCACCAGACTCTTTCTTCTTCTTCTTCTTCTGAAATTCTGGATGAACTGCCAGAAAATCCTTTCTGCTCTTGTCCTTCAAGAGGACCATGGCATATGCAAATTGTTTGTCTCTTTCAGGTTCTCTTCTGTTGAAATCTTTGATATGCCATTGCCGTACTGTATCAGAACATGCAGCATCATTACCATCTTACCTCTTGGTCACATCTGAACAATCTGAACAGATTTGCTGTGAAATTTGTGAGTTTGCTTTCTTTGAATGTCCAACCTCTTCAAAGCCTGGATTTTCTCCAGGATTCATGTCCTGTTTTTTAATACGTTGGTTCAGCTGTAACTTTGACTTCCATTCATTTGTTTTATCGTGGTATTTTTAAATTTTATTGTTAATATCTTGAATCTTGACATACATTTCACAGATGAAACAAGTTATCTAGCAGTAGCTCAGTCTGTTGGTGTGACCACACTGTGTATATAACTGGAGATTAGTCCTGCCAGTTGGATTGTGCTTCTCCACTCATTCCACTTTTAGCCAATCCTTATAGCATGTTCACATGTTGACTCTGAAAATGCTATTTTAAGTGTGTGAAGCTTCGACACCTGGAAACAATTTAATTCTGACCACACCCACAGCTGCACCACAACTATGCACCACACTTGTTGAAAACGAAAATGAAAATGTGTCATGAACAACAGAAGTTCATACGTAATAGATCTTAACTGAAACAAGGAAAGGGAGGATGATTTACTGTAAATATGGACTGACACAGAAAAGAATACTCCACAGTGACTTATCGTTAGATTACGAGCTCAGCTTCCTGTCACATTCATGCACACTTTTTAAACTATTTTTAACGATTAAAATTTCTCATCTCATTGTTCTCTTTTTCTTTGTTTGTATTGTTTTAGGAAAGGAAGCTTTGACATATTAATTATGTATTTGTACAGAGTTTGGGGAATCATTCTCCCTCTCCGCAGTCATTTCCAGTTCATTTCCTTTAATTTTTCTGAATAAAATTCACTTTACGTTTCAAGCATGTTGCTGCCCTTCAGTGAACCACTCTCCGTGCCTTTTTTTAGTGGTTAACCTTTCATTTATATTTGGCATTCACTATTTCCTGGTACATATTTTTTCATGGGTTTTAAATTTCATACATGGCTTAGTTGGGAACTTGAGTACTTTCCTCAGGTCTCACTGTATAATATTTGATAGCAATAAAATGATTGGCTCACAGAGGTCATGGCATAATCTGATTAATCTGAGTTTCTTTCCATATATTTTTAAGTTTCATTCAATATATTGAAGGTCTCATTCCATATATTTTTTAAGTGTCATTCAATATATTCCAAGTTTCATTCCATATATCTCCCCATGGAGGTGGTGGTGTGTATTCCTCAGGTTGGGTCCTCTACCAGAGGGCTGGGAGTTCGAGGGTTCTGCACAGTGTCTTAGCTGTTCCTCAGGCTGCACTCCTCTGGACAGAGACCTCAGATGTTGTACCTGGAATCTGCTGGAGCCAATCCAGAGCCATTACATGTTTGACCTGATGATGGGTTGATGAAAAGTCAGGGTTCACCAAAATTACAGAAACATGAATGTCTGAACAAGATTTCATGGCAGTTTATCCAACAGTTGTTGACCTCATGGTGCCTCCAAAAGGATAGGTTGAAGGCTATAACCAAACATTCAAAATTGGACAAAAGTAGATGAATGCCATTTAAGACATACAGTAAAAGGGTATGCACTGGAAAACTTTACAAGTGCATGGTCTGTTAAATGCACACCTTCAAGCAGGCGGCCCTGTTGAATGGAGATCAAAAAAACGCTGCAGGTTGACACACCCAGGTAAGCCGAGTCAAGCCAAGCCAGCATACGTGTCTGGAAAACTCCTATGAATCACATGCACTGCAATTTTCCACTTAAGACGCAGTCACAGCAACATTCAGAAAAACCCTCATCAGCTGCTTAAGTGTCTTCTTGGTCCTCTGTTATTTTTATTGTTGTGTTTTTATTTAATCCAACAAGGACATTTTCAGCACTGTCTTGTCAGTGTTAATGTAGACAGAGATGCAGTATCAGAGGTTCCAGTGCTTCCAGTGAGTGTCAGCCCAATTGCATGCAGTTAAGATCACCCGTGCTTTAAACTTCACATTCCAGTCTCTATACAAAATGAAACTTGGCATGCTACAGCTGCTTGTCCACCATGGGTTTGGAGCACAAGGGGCGTAAGTGACATTTTCAGAATTTTACAGGAGAGCTAAAACAAACTTTTCATTGATTGTAATTACTTGATTACAAACAACATATTTGAGCAATCTACACTTTTATAGAGATTAAGCTTCACAGAATCCATATTTTAAAGAACTATTATTTTTTTAACTACAAAAATACAACTTTTTAGCCAAAACGTCACTTACACCTTTTGTGCGCCAACATTTTATTACCTATTGTTTGTTGCTATGGGAGTAAGTGACATTCAAATATGATGATACTGGAATAGAGACAGAGGAACAAGCCAAAATAAGCCACATTTTTTATTTTATCACTGACCACATACTGTAACATAACATTTGTAACATTCGTACCATACTCTATACTCTAAATATAATTTCATTAAAAAACAGTAACAGTGAGCCCATTCAAAAACAGTTTTTGTACAATACTCTAAATATATCAGTTTATTTAACCCCATGTAAGTAACTCCAGGAACCCCATGTTATTTTCTTTCTGACAGTTGAAATCTTTGAATTGTCAATCATCATTAATATTGTATGAATTAAAAACTATTTGTACCATTACTCTATTTCAGCTGATTTAACCCGATGTTTCTCACCCCAGGAAAACCATGACATTAAAAATGCGTCATGCTTACAGTTTAAATGTTAGAATTATGCCTCACTGCCTACAGCTATAGACTGTCTCAGTCTTTATTCACTCTTTCATGCTGTCTCAATAGCTGCATGGATACTGTCCCACTCCATTTGGCTGTGTCCTGACTCGAGGAACTTGTGGTCGATGATGAGCAGAGGAAGGTCCTGGACAGCTCAAAGGCACATGGCACTAAATCCAACATTTCTGTTTTGCCCCCCACACGTATCAGAATACATAATGGTATGGTTCACCTCTGGACTGAGGCTGCAAAGGTAGTTATAGACACATGTGCTGATCTCAGATGAACCCCCCCCCCCCCCCCCATGCCACATGAAGCAGTGTGCATCCTTCGTGTCCAGTTCATACAAAGTCAAGTTGTGCGTGCTGAGTTTGCGGGAGTAATATAAACTACTCACATTGCACCAGGGTGAGGTGAGCACTTGTTCAAGGTCAAATGTAATGGCTTTTAGTGACTGTGTAGTTTGGGCTGCCTCCTTGTCTTTATTTTTATGCTCCCTTGCTGTTCTTTTTTTGACTGATGAGCCAAATATTCTTCAGTCTGGTGGGTCTTCTCATGCTCTGGGAGATTTTGGAATGCTTCACATTGTCTGCAGGCATCCTTCTTCGGGGTGTGAAATGCTATGTTGAATTCACTGGTGAAGATGTTACTTTGCATGCTTTCTTTCACTGGTGTTATTTTCCACTCAATGCACTGCTGTGTGTAAAGCTCATACATTTTTTCTTAGATTAAGCATCCCCTCAAGATAGGCCTTAGTAGAGTCTTTGCGACAATAGTGACTTTCTATTGTCTGAAAGGACTTGATGTGCTCCTCAACTTTATTTTTGTCAGCGTCTGAAATCTTGATTTTGGGTGTTTTTTTTACCTTTAGGACTTTCATACATGCCATCTCCTGTAGTGTTTGGAAGTGAAGATCTGGCTATCTTTTCTGAGATGTCAAGTGTCTTCAAGAAAAAATCTTTACAGACTCTAACTTTTGCATCAGATACAGTTAGGCTGTAAATTAAGGTGTTATTGTTTCTGTCTATGTAGCTCAGGCCAGCATTTCTTAAGTGTTTCCGTTGATTCCTTTGCCAACTGTCAGGTTCCCTTTTCCTCTTTCTCCCTCGTTGCTGCTCAACACCATCCCCAGCTTCTAGCTCCTCTCTGGCTTCCTCCCCAGTTACTCCCACCTCACTGGACACTGGCACATCCTTCAGCACTTCATCTGCACTTACAGCTGCCTCAACTGGAGAATCTTCTGATTGTTCCTGACCTATAATAGATAGATTGCCACATGAATTATTATTTACAATCTCAAATCATCAGCTTTTCCCACTCACTATTAGATCATAATATGAATAACCTTTCATCAATGTAATTTGCATACCATATCTTTTTTAAACCTTTTTTTTTTAATTCTTCAATTGAAGTTTTTGTACTAAATCTTATAGGTTTTATAGCCTGTGAGTGTGTGTGTGTTTGTCAGTCAGTGTCAAGAACACACAATGAACGTCGTGTCTCTGCCTCCTCCTGTTATACAAAAGTAAAGCCAAAATATCCTGCATACAGCTGCTGCCATCTTGCTCTGGTGACATGATTTGGAGCCAGAGTCTGCACAGTAATAATCAAAGTTTGGAGCTGCAGTCTGAAATAATTTCGCTCCAAACTCAATTGAGGTTTTTCACTTACGCCTTTTTGTTTTCAGCCTTTATTTTAAAAAGTAACTTTTATTGGGACCATATTTTTTACCATTTGATAGAGCTCATCAAGACCTTTAAACTGATATATAAAACTTATTTTCGCCCAAGATGTCACTTACGCCCCTAGTGCTCCAAACCCTCAATTTATACTCAGCCAGCACACAGTTCTTTTTCTAACATACACAAACAAGAAAGGAGGAGGCAAGAACTAAAGTAAAAAATGCCCAAAGCAGGAACTGAAACACCATATTATATACAGAAAAACACTGACCTTATTAATCCTATCAAACAGCAGGTTTTTTTTCCCTTTTCATTCCTTACATTTCAGCCACAGGCATGACGGTCTGTGCAGATAAATTCTTATCTGACTGCACCCACAGTTGCAGGCCTGTGCAAAGAAACTGGGCATGGTGACAACAGAAAAATGGGTTTAAAAGCAGCCACACAGTGACAGCCTGCTCATTTTCTGATGAACCCTTCCTCTCTAGAGCACACAAAACAGGAAAGCAGAAGGCAAGACTTTAAAAAAACAGGGAAAAAACAGCCCCCCGAAGTAGGGGCTGGTTCTGCTTTGCCAGCCCCTGCTTTGGGGGGACATGACCGCCACACACCAAGTCTGGTAAGTCACAACAATTTGGTACAAATTTCCTGTCTTTTTTCTGTTTTTGTTTTTTTTTTAACCTTTATTTACATTTAAGTGTCAAACAGTATTTAAAGCAACACAAACTACTTAACACTTGTGTTTTAATGTCCTCTCATTTCTCTCTCTAGTGTGCACAGCCTCTGACCATGGAGGTAAGTGGTTACTTTATCAAAAGATATTTTTTCAAAGGGCAAAATAATCAATAACACCAACATTGACATTTAAACAATTTCATAATGATGTGTTGTTTGTTAACCAACATCAAGAGAGAACACTTTCAGCTACATCTGAAAACATAATTTAGAAGATAATTTATAATTATTTTCTCTCACTAAGCCGGACAGTAGCAGTCAACAAATTCCAGACATGCTTGAGAGAGAGGAGATGGCTTCAACCACTTCCTCTGAGCCACAGCTCCAATCACCCCAAAGGTACACTCTTTGAATAAAGATGTATTTACTCAGTGTAAAGTGGTCCTCATAAAATGGATCAAGTAAATGTGAAAAGACAGCTTTTAGGTCAAATGAGTCAAATATATTCAACTTTACTGTTTTCTTCAACTGACTTCTACATTTATTATATGACAGTTAAGTGACTTGCCACATCATGACATGTTAACACTTCTTAATGTTTGACAGCTTATTCTCATCTATCTTTGTCTACAGATCTCCAAACAATTCGATACTTCGGCCCCGCTCCTCTAAACCAGACAAAGTCTCCCATCCTCCTCCATGGTAGGTGCTGATGTTATACATTTACTCCATTACATGTATCTCAGTATTTTAAAAAATACATTTTAGGAGCAGCCTACTTGTTTTACATACAAGTAGCCTCTCTTTCTCTCTATGACATCATACAACTTCCTTATTTGCTCTCATAGTTGCCACGGCTGCAGAGCACTTTGTCACGACAGTAAACGTTACTGATGCAAATGATTATGTTGTTTTCTTGTGAAGACAGTCTCCCTTGCCTGTAAATGGAACTCCATTATATTGAGCAGTATTGTTGTGCTTTGTTCCTGTTTGCAACAAGAGGAGAGAAAATAAATATATTTTAATCTAACATGCCACCATTAGGTACACTTAACACAGTTAAATTAGTCATTAACCATCTACAGCTCTATGTATGTGGCACATGGGAACTCTTCCAGCTTAGCAGTTAAATGATGATAATGATAACAATAATAATAATAATAATAATAATAATAATAATAATAATGTTTTAGGAATGATTTTGTCCTCTGAAAAATATTAAAGTCAAACTTTTTTACTATCCAGGGAAGAAGACCTGCAGCCAGAGGATTCCTGTAGCCCAGCAAAGAAAATTAGAACTGATAAATATATTCCAGACCAAAACATAAATAATAGATTGACCACAAAAAAATATTACCAAACCGATCTAATAAAAGACAGTTTTGAAAAACAAACAAATATCTCTGACAAAACTGAACTTTTTACTAAAATGAAATCACATTTGACTTTAGACAAAGAGTCAAGTATTGATATAATGCCTCCAGATGAACTCATGAAGTCTGTCCTTGCATATTACCTCGATGAACACCAAAAAGAGAAAAAAATAAACACAATACAATATGCATTTGCTGTTGCTTATTTGAAAAATGGTGATTTGATCATTTTTCCTGCAGTTTATCCAGACCATTTAAAGAGGGGCGGACGGTCTGCTGTTCCCACTAAAAAACACAGTGAGGAAAAATTAATTCAACAGATTGACGATTTTTTACAAAAAAATGGAACCAAAGTGATAAAACTTTTGGTGTATTCCTATAACAGCCCGTGTTTGAGGAGAGAGAACAATGCCACCTGCTGTATGTTTCTACTTTTACAGAAAGCTGCTCAGTGGGACAATATGTATGGATTTTTTACCGAAGTGGCATTTACAAAACCTTGGGGACTAACTGGTCCAAATTTTTTTAAGGGTCTCACTTATTCTGACATCTCAGATCCGAGGAGTGTTTTTCTTACTTACATAGAGAAATGCAAGGACATCCCTTTCAAACTAGTCATTATAAGGAAAGAAAATGAACTGAGAGAAAAATTACTAAATATAAGTAGTACTATCAAATGCAGTTCTCACAACCTTGTGGATCGGGCAAACAGTTCATGTCTTTTGGACCATTTGGACCGTGGAACCAACATTATTACCAACATTATTATGTCATCTGAATTTCCCCCGAAGGACAGATGAGATAGTTACAACTCTAATAAATAACTGGATAGAGATTGTTAACAATGAATCAGTGTCACCGATAAGAGAAAAAATAACCACGGATTTCAACAATGCAGTAGTTCAGCTTTTTGGAAAAGAGCTAAAGATTTTTGGTGGGGACAGCAGCCCTCTGAAGCTTTATCAGGTCCCACAGAACATGGAGGGGGAGGGAGAATATGTTCAACAGATTAGAGAGCTTTTAAATCAGCCGTCACTGCCTCACAGCAAGAGGGTTCCTGTTTCGATCCCGGGTGGGGGAGCCCTTCTGTGCGGAGTTTGCATGTCCTCCCCGTGTCAGTGTGAGTTTTCTCTGGGTACTCCAGCTTCCTCCCACAGTCCAAAGACATGCAGGTTAATTGGTGACTCTCAACCAAATAACGTTGTTGTTTTTTCTAAATTAAGACTTAAAATACAGTTTTAAAAAACTTAATGTGGGTACCAATTGTAATTAGAGTGCTAATTGTTATTGTAACTCAAGCATATATTTTGTCTGGATCTTTGTTGTCTGCTCTGTCCTGAGTTTCTGGCAATAAAACCTTTACATTGAAGCTGTTTGTGTTTTATTTCATCTTCATCAACAAATTGTATCTGCCTGTGGTTAAACCATCAAAGCTCTCTGGCTCCTGTTTCAGAAAGTGTGTTCAGTGATACCTCTCTTTCTATAAAGTTTCCCTCATCTCAGGATTAACTAACTCAGACTCTGGGACAGTTTCTGTGGTAACTTACTCCTCCGTGAACCAAACCTGCTCCCTGGCACGTTTTCTTCAACAAACCCTGACTTTCTTTCTGTCTCCTCCCTCTGACAGAACCAGGCACGCTGTTTCATTTCCTCTCTGATCCAGTTGGTATCAAAGCATGTACTGATGTGCATTAATTAGCGGAGGTTTCGTGTAATTTTGTTACTCAGGATCCTGCACACTTATAGACATGTAGATACTCTACATATGCATACGTTTCAGTACATATTTACTGTACATACACCTATTTTGTCATCAACTTGTGTAATAGATCAAACTCTCATTATGACTCCTTATAGTCAAAATGTGTATTTGTATTTATGTTAATACTAAAGTGAAAAACAGGAAGTTAAACTAGTGACATGAATACCTACATATATGGAAGCCAAGAGCGGCCGGGTTGCAAAACACTACTGGGTCAGCACTTTGTTTCCTCAAAATGTATGTGCTGTTGCAATTTGTAGGAAACAGGGATGCACACAGATGACTGAAAGCACCTGTGTGAATATGGTTCTACAACACTTTTTATTCTGGGGTGCTTTAGTGTAGTAATCTATCCCTGTGGGCATCTCTTCAGAGGTGGGAGTGGTGGACATGCTTGAGCATTAGTCACTGCCATCTTGTGATGATGAAAGGAGCTGCAGATGGTTTAAGTCTTTATGATTATAAAGATGTGCAGCTGTTTAGTTGTATTCACTGGAAGGTGGCCGTACTGAAGCAATATGCAATAAGAAGAAAGGGTACTCATGTCATTTGATAAATTGATAGAGCGACAATTAAACTTGCTGTAAGAATCTGAGCTCAGCTGCCTGTCACATTCATGTACACTTTTAAAACTGTGACCAGTTAACAGCGTAAGCCCTTTGTTTCTTGCATGCCTCCTTTCAATTGCTCTGTTCACACGGGATGTGCTGCAGCCCCAAGCCTTGTTGCAGGTTCACAATCTGCAGCAACAGTTTTAGTGCCTAGTCTGTTTTTTCAACGAGCCACAAGCAAACCTGACAAGAAAACACACCAATAATGTGTTAGGAAGGCTACAAAGACTATATTAGATATAAGTGATCTGATTAGGACTTTTTTTATGATGTTCTGTATTGTTGTATTTTTCAACATACTATAAAACATTTTTTATGATATACTAAACTATGATATTCTTTGACATACTATACTGTGGCATTTTTTATGTGCTATACTATATTTTGTCACATGCTACACTTTGGCATTTTTTTGACAGTGTAGTATGACTTTTTGTGACATACTGTGAGGTTTTTCATGATGCGCTATACAGTGGGTGAGAGGCAGGGTACACCCTGGACAGGTCGCCAGACTATCACAGGGCTGACACATAGAGACAGACAACCATTCACGCTCTCATGCTCACATTCACACCTACGTCATCAGTTAACCTGCATGTCTTTGGACTGTGGGAGGAAGCCGGAGAAAACCCATGCTGACACGGGGACAACATGCAAACTCCGCACAGAGGGCTCCAACACCCAGGATTGAACTGGGAACCCTCTTGCTGTGAGGCGACAGCGCTAACCACCACACCACCGTGCCGCCCCATTTTTTGCATAATACTTTAAAATATTTTTTGACTTACTTACTATGGCTATACCATGACATTTTTTGCCATACTATGCTGGGACATTTTGACATACTATCCATACTATTCATCCATCCAGAGGGGCTGCAGCTGTGGCGGTCGCTGAAGCAAAAACCCAGGTGTGGGAGGAGTTCGAAGAGGCTATGGAGAAGGATTTTCACTTGGCCTCAAGAAGGGAAAGCAGAGCTTGTCTCAGGCTGTGCTCAGCAGAGAAGGAGAACTGCTGACTTCAGCTGGGGACATCATCAAGCGGTGGAAGGAGCACTTTGAGGAACTCCTGAACCAGGCCATCACGTCCACTGTGGAGGAGGCAGAGCCTGAAGACTCAGAGGAACTCTCGCCCACTTCCCTGGCAGAGGTTGCTGAGGTAGTCAAAAAGCTCCCCAACGGCAACGCGCTGGGTGTGGATGAGATGCGCCCTCAGATTCTGAAGGCTCTGGACAATGTTGGGCTGTCTTGGCTGACACGCCTTTTCAGTGTTGTGTGGAGGTCGGGTACAGTGCCTGCAGCGTGGAAGACCAGGGTGGTGGTTCCCATTGTCAACAAAGGGGACCGGAGGGTGTGCTCCAACTATTGCAGTATCACTCTGCTCAGCCTCCCGGGTAAAGTTTACTCCAGGGTGCTGGAAAGGAGGCTCCGACCAACTGTCAAAACTCAGATTCAGGAGGAGCAATGTGGATTCCGTCCTGGCAGTGGACCAGCTCTTTACCCTTGCAAAGCTGCCAGAGGGCTCGTGGGAGTTTGCCCATCCAGTCTACATGTGCTTTGTGGACTTGGAAAAGGCAGACCAAGAACTCACTGAAGGGATGACATGTCTCATCTGGCCTGGGAGCACCTTGGGGTCCCCCAGGAGGAACTGGAAAGCATTGTTGGGGAGAGGGACGTCTGGGATGCTTTGCTTGGCCTGCTGCCCCCGTGACGCAGCCCAGAAAATGGATGGATGGATGGATGGATGGATGGATGGATGGATGGACAGTCTCTGCTGATGACAAGAGAGCCTCGTGTACCAGCAGTGTCCACCAAGGTCTGGGAAAGAATCCATGATGGTAGCCGCAGGTCTTGCACTTCCCTGAAAGGCCGCTCTTCTCCAGGGCTCGTAGCCGCCTCTCTGCGTGCTTAAACAGCTCCATCACACTTGTCATCCACTTGGGCTCTATACCACCTCCCCAGTCTCTTAACAGGCTGTTTGGTGACCTGCGAGGAATGCAGTGAAGCTGCAGTGGGCTGCTGTTCCCCAGAAATGACTTTAACTGTTCTCTGAAATGATGGACTACAGCACAGTTGAATTCTTCAGCCATGTATTCTCTGATGGGCGTCATTGAACTCTTGTTGACCATTTCTTTCCACTGCTCCTGTAATATTTCACAAACTTTGTGCTGTACTGCTGGCAGAAAAGTCAAAGAACCAATCGTCTGCTTTCCCCGGTCCAAATGATCGCCACGCAGACCAAATGAAGTTTCTGCCAGGTTCACAAGGGTTTTTTGAGCAGATGTAATGCCCCTGCGGAGTGTGTTCTTATCCGTGTCTTTAACATGTGACAGAGTGTTGTGGTTATTGCTCTTGTTGAAAATGTCCCTCAGATTCTTCGCATCCAGTTTGAAAGGGACGTCCTCGCATTTCACAATATGTGAATGAAAAGGACTGTCGGGACATGAGATGGTAGAATAGTTGAGATATTTAAAATAATTTGGACCACTTAGTCCCCAAAACTTTGTAAATGCCACATCAGTACAAACTCCATAATGCTGACGCCATTCATGGGCTTTGTGTAAAAGCTGAAACATACAAGGGACAATTTGGTCTCCCTTTTCAAACACGGGCTATTGAGTGTATAAATCAAAATGTGTTTCACCATGGTCCCATTGTGCTGGAGATAATCATCCAGTTGCTTGATTACAATCTCTTCACTGTGTGTTGCTGCTCTGATGGTCGGTCTGCTTTGGTCCGCTTTGGTGCGCAGGGCACCAGACTCTTTCTTCTTCTTCTTCTTCTGAAATTCTGGATGAACTGCTGGAAAATCCTTTCTGCTCTTGTCCTTCAAGTGGACCATGGCATATGCAAATTGTTTGTCTCTTTCAGGTTCTCTTCTGTTGAAATCTTTGATATGCCATTGCCGTACTGTATCAGAACACGCAGCATTACTACCATCTTCCTCTCCCTTAGATGGAAGCAGTCCCATCAAGCGATTGTACATTTCTGTTTTGTCACAGGAGTTTGTTGTTTCTTCCCAACTGTTAATTAACAACTGAATCCTCTTGGTCACATCTGAACAATCCAGATTTGCTGTGAAATTGGCACAAGAGTTTGCAGTTTTTGAATGTCCAACCTCTTCCAAGCCTGGATTTTCTCCAGGATTCATGTCTTGTTTTTTTATACGTTGGTCCAGCTGTAAACTTTGACTTCCCTTCATTTATTGTGTCATTGTTTGATTTACTTTCATTGTTAATATCTTGAATCTTGACATTCGTTTCAGAGATGAAACAAGTTATCTTCCGGTGGCTCAGTCTGTTGGTGTGACCACACGATGTATTTTACGAGTATCGTGTAACTTTGCTGATCTATTGAACTCTGACCACAGCACCTTAGTGGAGTTGTCATGGTCCAGGTTGGAGGAAATGTCCTTGCCGTTGCTGATTTTCCATGCCATGACTTCTGCTGTTGATAAGGGCACCTGACAGTTTAATAGTTGAGTTTTTCCAAATGGAGACAGTAATTTGAGGGTCAGCAATGTATTGATGGGGTGAAGAATTCTGAGGTAGATATAGATGAAGGGTTGTCTGGGAAGATTTATTATTAAATACACACTTTGTTGTTATTTCCAATGAGCGCTGGTGTTTTGTAGGTTTTGGTGGTTAAGGTAGAGTTTGAAAGTCAGTGGTGTTCAACATGAGTGAAATTTTTCGATATGTCTGAGGCACTCCTATACCGGTAGCTGGGCTCGAACCACCAACCCTTTGGTTATGAGGCATAAATTTAAGCCACTGAACTATAAGGACTACTAAATCATGCAGATATTTCTACCCTAAAAATACCTTCCACTGCTCGCTGTTGGATGTTGGATTACAGTGATCTGGTTGTTTCTCAGAATGTTGAACAATCTTTACATCTACATCAGAGGTCACCAATAGGTGGACCACGGTCCGGGTCCAGACATAGACATTGTCCAATCTGGACCCCAATCTATAACCAACTAGAAAAGCACTCAGAGAGTGCAGACCTCCCCCAAGTAGCTGATATTCCCTCCCCCTCTGTATCACATTTTGCAGCCTGCATCACAATTAGATTATCTGCATCACTATCATTATTAGGTTATATATGCCTTCACTATGGAGACACTGTAGTGTATTTGTTTCGTTTTTATTTTGTACCAACACAGAATATAATATGGTGGGGTTTTTTGTATTTTTCCCTTTCTTTTTTTCCAACACAGAACATTAATTTCAACCTTAGAATTACAGCAATATTTAGCAAGTAGAACAAGACGTGTTGTCCGTCCACCAGATGGTGGTATTGTCACCATCTTAATTGCTACTCAGGCTGTCAGACCATAGACTAAATTTATTATTATTTTATCCACTTTGCTTCAACCGATCACCACCAAAATTGTATCCTCTGTTCCTTGTCCCATTATCTACCTTTCCTGAAAATTTCATCAAAATCTGTTCATAATTTTTTGGGTTATTTTGCAGAAAAACAGACAAACAAACAAACAGACCAACGCCGGCGAAAATAATAACCCTCCTTGGCGGAGGTAATAAATGATTGAGTGTTACTAAACTTTGATGAAGAATTATTATTTTCACTGCCGCAGCCTTTCTGGCCTTTACGCCAACTGTTTTAGCTGCTCAGGAAACTCACAGACCAATTGCATGCATTGTAAATTGTTTCACATGATGCTCCTCAGCCAGTCAAATCTCTGCATTCTGTGAGTGAGTCAGTAACCCCTTTTTTGGTTCAGGATCAGGAAGTGAGACTCACACACGGGAGCCAGACGCCACAAAAGCCGGGGAATTAAGTGAGTGGCAGCAAACAATTTTCCAAAAAGAAAAGTAGTCACTTAGAGCATTTCATCAAGAAGGGACAGGCTCTAACATGTTCATTCTTCCCACAGGCAGTTCAAACTGCCCCAGACTCTGGACGGGCTTCGTGGTGACCTGAGAGGAATACGGTCAAGCTGCAGGCAGCTACTCTTGCCCAGAAATCACTTTAAGCTGTTCTCGGAAAAGATGAACTACAGCACTGTTGACTTCTTCAGCTCTCTGATGGGTGTCATTGAACTGTTGTTGACAGGGGGAAATGTGCAAACCCTTTATCATAGCACTCTGTGCACTCCTGCGCCATTTGAGTCTTCTTCCCAATTTACACAAACAGATTGTCCTGCATGTACACATTGTGTGTTGCTGTTGATTGTTGCTTAACTCTCTACTGCATAGCATTGCCCTCAGGCAACAAACCACATTTTCAGACCTCACACTGGCCCTTTAAAAGAAAACAAAATGTTTTTTTCAAATAATGTTACCAGACACATCTCTGGCCAATGAAATGATGAGTTGAAGGTGGTGTGCCATTCATTTGGGGGCGGGAAACCCCCTTTCAGGAAGCAGCACCACATGGGACAGATCGCCACTAGTAGGTAAGGTAAATATCACTATTTTACATGTTTACATTGAAATAACTGTATATAAAAAAATACTTGCATGTGCATGAACATGTAAATAAGTATATTTGATTGTTTGAGTACTTATTTTGTTTTTATTTATACAGTAAAACTGTTTATTTTCATTCATCGCCTCAAGGCAACACTGTGCAGTTAGCCCAATTTTTTTCAGGCTATATAACGCATTAGCATATGTGTGTAGAGATGTGTTTGTATGCATTTAAATGATCATAGTCAATGTTTTTTACTTTACAATCTACTGATACTTACAGGGCATGGACATAAAAACATTTTACAGCAGAAAGCAGCAGGAATGTGCAGTTAGGGACATTCCCTCAGAGTGTGAGGACAGTGGGCTGTCTGACAGTGACAGTGAGGGAGTGGATCAGGAAGAATGGATCCCTGAGTCAGGTTTGAGGGACACTTAGGGGCTCAAGGGTCAGTTAGGGGTCAGTTGGTAAAGTAAGTCCACAACGCCAGCATCAATGCCTACCCAGAATGACAGGGCCAGCTGCCAACAGCTGATGTTGACATGAAATGTATGAAATGTTGACATATGAAATTTATGAAATGTTTACGTTGTTTATTTGTTGTTTGTTTATTTGTTTATGCTTGTTCCATTAATAAAACTTATTATAGAAAACCTTGGTGTTTTATTACCCTTGTCGCACAATGTTGCCTTGAAGCAACAAACCAATATTTGTTTGGGGGGGGGTGTCAAATTTTGTGATTGATGTATTATCAGGGACCCCAAAGCTCCCCCAAAATAGGGTGAAATATTTTTTTCCCAAAAAATTAAAAAGTCATGCAGTAGAGGGTTAATGAAATGTGTTTAAATATGCAATTATTTTTCCACCTACTTGTGTTTACATAATAATTATTTCTATGTTTTTACCTGTCTTCATTCAGCTGCATGTCTATTTCTGTTTTCCTGAAAATGTTGTGTATGTGTAAATACAGTGAGAGTCACTAATAGCCTGAGTCAAATGACTTGTTGACATTCACATACGTGTCCACTAAAGCTGATTCTGACTCTAAGTAGGTGTTGTCTGTAGGTTCAGGGTGTGCACTCAGGAGAGAAGTAGCATATGTCGCACGGCAGAAGTAGTAGCTGATTTTTGTGTAACCCTTTTGTCTGTGTATGATTTTATATTTTTTTCCTGCATGATTTTATTGTTATTGGTTTGTAGTGCTGATTTTAATATGTTTTATTGCATGGTTTTAAGTGAAGTCATTTTGAGTATGTTTACTTCTGCTGGGGCATTCTTTATTACATTGTTAACCTGCACCTGGGAAGCGCTTTACCTCCATAGACTGACCAATAGGACTGAAGGACGGAGCGGTGAGCGACCAACTGAACGCGAGGAGGAGGGACTCAACGGGCCGCACACGGAAACAAGAGGCAGAGGGGAGCAGGTGTGCGCGTGTCAGACGGGGCAGACAGTGCAGACACACGAGCAGCAAACAGTGAGGGGAAGACGACGATACTGACGGACGAACAGTGGAGAGACCGCCCGAGAGGAACTGTGAGTGAGACGGCTGTGGACCAGAGACCAGCGGAGGTGGTGGTAACAGCCGAGCCGAAGAAACCCAGAGTGTTACAACGCGACCTTACGGCAGCGGCAGAGTGAGGAGCTCTGCCTAGCCGCGTAAGTACCCTTCAGGACTTAGTAACACTCTGGCACGTGAAAGGAGGCGTCTTAACTGTACCGTGTTGTGTACCCCCCACTGCTGCTGTGGTTGTCTCATTCCAGGTGTCCTGGCCGATGGTCCACCCCCTACGGAGTGAATCAGAAGAGGAAGCCAGCGAGCGGTGTGGCGGCGGACACCAGCAGGAAAACCGCCGGTATCGGGTTTCGCTCGGGCCTGAACTCTGGGCCTTGTTCCCCTGTTTTAGACAGACTTTTTAACAGACTTTTAGCCGTATGTTGAAGACTGTTTAAAGGACACTATTTTTTTTTTTTTTTACATTCTGCTTATTTAAAAAAGAGCTGTTGACGTGTCTGTGCGACTAATAAACAAGCTTGTTTTAACTGAGAAATGGCAGTTGCCACCTTGGGTTAACACAGTGCTCACCACTTGATTTTAAAGGACCAGTACAAAGTTTTAATAACTCTACAATTCTCATTCTTATTACCTACATTACACATAGACTTAAAAAAAATGTGGATCACAGCCAAGATGTTGAGCAACTTCTTGCTTCTTGCTTGCTTTCCTCACTTTCATTTCTCCTCTTGTGCACTGAGCTGAACTGTCTTCCAGAATGACTTTACTCACTGACAGGCTCCGCCTGCTCAGATACTGATTAAACTTGTTGACTTGCCCAAAAGAACAGGTGACAAGAGGTGACAAGTGCCAATGCTGCGAGACACACCTTAAAAACTAAGGCCAGGGATGCTCACCAATGATGGCAGGACGTTGACCAGCTGCCAGACCTCGGCTTGGTGTGTCAGGGCCCTAACGTGGCTGTACATCTGATTAGTAGTCTTTCTATGAAAACACATATGACTTCAAGACCAGCATGTGTGAAAGCATTATTGAAATAAAGAAATAGACAAATTTCCTTCACAGCTGGGACTTTAATGTACAATGATATATCATAAATTCATCAATGACAAATTATAAATTCATCAAATTCTCCTCCACATCAGAGGAATGCGGTGAAGCTGCAGTGGGCTGCTGTTCCCCAGAAATGACTTTAACTGTTCTCTGAAATGATGGACTACAGCACAGTTGAATTCTTCAGCCATGTATTCTCTGATGGGTGTCATCAAACTCTTGTCGACCATTTCTTTCCACTGCTCCTGTAATATTTCACAAACTTTGTGCTGTACTGCTGGCAGAAAAGTCAAAGAATCAATCATCTGCTTTCCCCGGTCCAAATGATCGCCACGCAGACCAAATGAAGTTTCTGCCAGGTTCACAAGGGTTTTTTGAGCAGATGTAATGCCCCTGCGGAGTGTGTTCTTATCCGTGTCTTTAACATGTGACAGAGTGTTGTGGTTATTGCTCTTGTTGAAAATGTCCCTCAGATTCTTCGCATCCAGTTTGAAATGGACGAACTCGCATTTCACAATATATGAATGAAAAGGACTGCTGGGACATGAGATGGTAGAATAGTTGAGATATTTAAAATAATTTGGACCACTTAGTCCCCAAAACTTTGTAAATGCCACATCAGTACAAACTCCATAATGCTGACGCCATTCATGGGCTTTGTGTAAAAGCTGAAACATACAAGGGACAATTTGGTCTCCCCTTTTCAAACACTGGCTATTGAGTGTATAAATCAGAATGTGTTTCACCATGGTCCCATTGTGCTGGAGATAATCATCCAGTTGCTTGATTACAATCTCTTCACTGTGTGTTGATGCTCTGATGGTCGGTCTGCTTTGGTCCGCTTTGGTGATCAGGGCACCAGACTCTTTCTTCTTCTTCTTCTTCTGAAATTCTGGATGAACTGCCGGAAAATCCTTTCTGCTCTTGTCCTTCAAGTGGACCATGGCATATGCAAATTGTTTGTCTCTTTCAGGTTCTCTTCTGTTGAAATCTTTGATATGCCATTGCCGTACTGTATCAGAACACGCAGCATTACTACCATCTTCCTCTCCCTTAGATGGAAGCAGTCCCATCAAGCGATTGTACATCTCTGTTTTGTCACAGCAGTTTGTCGCTTTCTTCCCAACTCTCAATTAACACCTGAATCCTCTTGGTCACATCTGAACAATCCAGATTTGCTGTCAAATTGGCACAAGGGTTTGCAGTTTTGAATGTCCAACCTCTTCCAAGCCCCGATTTTCTCCAGGATTCATGTCTTGGTTTTTTATACGTTGGTCCAGCTGTAAACTTTGACTTCCATTCATTTCTTGTATCATGGTATGATTTACTTTCATTGTTAATATCTTGAATCTTGACATTCATTTCAGAGATGAAACAAGTTATCCTCGATCTATTGAACTCTGACCACAGCACCTTAGTGGAGTTGTCATGGTCCAGGTTGGAGGGAATGTCCTTGCCGTTGCCGATTTTCCATGCCATGGCTTCTGCTGTTGATAAGGGCACCTGACAGTTTAATAGCTGGGTTTTACAAATGGAGACAGTAATTTGAGGGTCAGCAATGTGTTGATGGGGTGAAGAATTCTGAGGCAGATACAGATGAAGGGTTGCTGGGAAGATTTACAGTTAAGTATATACACTTTGTTGTTATCTTCAACAAGTGACACTGTTTCGTACATATTGGTGGTTAGGGTCCAGTTTGAAAGTCAGTGGCATTCAATATTAGTGAAAACACCTGTATAATGAGTGAGACAGCAGTTTGCCGGCAGCCACGCTCGAACTCTCAACCCTCTTATTGCAAGGCGGAAGCATTATCCACTGAACTAGGAGTGCTGCCCGGTTGCGCAATCATTTCTACACCTTAAATAGCTTCCGCTCAGCTCTGTTGGATGTTGGATTACAGTGAGCCGGTTGTTTCCCAGAATGTTGAACAATCTTTACATCTACAACAGAGGTCACTCATAGGTGGACCACGGTCCGGGTCGGACATAGACGCCCGTCAATCCGGACCCCAATCTATAACCAATAAATGATTGACTATTGCTAAACTTTGATGAAGCATTATTATTTTAACTGCCGCAGCCTTTCTGGCCTTTACGCCAACTGTTTTAGCTGCTCAGGAAACTCACAGACCAATTGCATGCATTGTAAATTGTTTCACGTGATGCTCCTCAGCCAGTCAAATCTCTGCATTCTGTGAGTGAGTCAGTAACCCCTTTTTTTTAAATTCAGGATCAGGAAGTGAGAATCACGCACGGGAGCCAGACGCCACAAAAGCCGGAGAATTAAGTGAGTGGCAGCAAACAATTTTCCAAAAAGAAAAGTAGTCACTTAGAGCATTTCATCAAGAAGGGACAGGCTCTAACATGTTCATTCTTCCCACAGGCAGTTCAAACTGCCCCAGACTCTTGACGGGCTTCATGGTGACCTGAGAGGAATACGGTCAAGCTGCAGGCAGCTACTCTTGCCCAGAAATCACTTTAAGCTGTTCTCTGAAAAGATGAACTACAGCACTGTTGACTTCTTCAGCTCTCTGATGGGTGTCATTGAACTGTTGTTGACAGGGGGGAAATGTGTCAACCCTTTATCATAGCACTCTGTGCACTCCTGCGCCATTTGAGTCTTCTTCCCAATTTACACAAACAGTTTGTCCTGCGTGTACACATTGTGTGTTGCTGTTGATTGTTGCTTCATTAAATGTATTTAAATACGCATCTGTTTGTCTACCTACTTGTGTTTACATGATAATTATTTCAATATTTTTACCTATCTTCATTCCGCTGATCTTGGAACTGGGTTTAAATACAGTGAGAGCCATTAAAAACCAGAGACAAATTCCTTGTACACGTACACAGAGGTGGCTGGTTAAGCTGATTCTGGTTCTAAGTAGGTGGTGCATGTCAGTTCAGGGTGTGCAATCAGGAGAGAAGCAGAGTAGACTTAAAACTGTTGCTCACAGTTAAGAGGTTGAGAAACTTCTGGGTGCCACCAAGAGCAGGAAGAAGGTGGACCACCAGACTTCCTCTGTGCCATGGAGACTTGGATGAGCATACTGTATTTGAAAGTGTTTTTGAAATAATGGAGCACAGACAAATTTCCTTTACAGCTCAAACTTTCATTTACAATATGGTTTAGGGACACAAGCTTTGTCAGGTGCTCATGTGTCTTGATTTGGCCTGGAGATGTGATACAATTCTTCTCCTGATTGAAGAGGGAAAGCTGCTCTTGTTTTCCAGTCCCTTGCCATGGCGAGGATCCCTGTGCCTCAGGCTTCCTCGCCTGCCTTCTCCCCTGGCCTGAGGAAGCTGATTAAGCGAGGGCCTTTGGCTCGGAGCTTGGTGTTCTTTCGCTGTCTCTCTTTCTGCCATCACTCCATTGGCTGGTCCAGGACCTGATCAGGCAGCCATCGAAATCTCCGTCTGTCAGGCTTGTTTGGCAATAAACCATGGCTCTACTACAGCCCGAACATATCAAGGATGCCACAAACAGTTTGCAGGGGTAACATCAGTCTATTTTATTGTTAAACAAAAGTATGAAATAACATTTACAACTTAAGGAAGGAAACAAAAGGTTGGAGATCCCAGCCAAAAGAAACAAAGATGAGAATCGCCGGGCCAGCCACACAGTAGGCATCGCACCCAGCTCATCCCCCTAAACCTCCCAAACTGAAGCTAAACTAACAAAACAAAATCCGAAAAATGAGACTACCGGAAACCTCCAACCCAAACTAAAATAACAAACCCAATTAACAAAACCCAGCTCCTTGAACCGTGCTGTCAACTGATCACAGCCGGACAGACCTGGTAAACCCAACCGTGTAGTGAGGGTGAAGTGGAAACGTCTGGCTGAGGCCCCTGTCCGTGAGGTCTTCAACTCCCACCTCCGGAAGAATTTCTCGTGCATGCCGGGGAAGGTTGGGGACTTGGTAATCCGAGTGGTCCGTGTTCAAAGCCTCCATTGTGGAGGCGGCAGCTAGGAGCTGCGGTCAGAGGCTTGTTGGTGCCTGTCGTGGCGGCAACCTTAGAACCGCTGGTGGACATCAGCGGTGAGGGCCGTCAGGCTGAAGAAGGAGACCTTTCAGTGTCTGGCTGGCCCAGGGGTCTCCTGAAGCAGCAGACAGGTACCGGATGGCCAGAGGGCTGCAGCTGTGGCGGTCACTCAAGCAAAAGCCTGGTGTAGGAGGAGTTCAAAGAGGCTGTGGAGAAGGACTTTTGGTTGGCCTCAAGACAGTTCTGGCACACTGTTAGTCGCCTCAGGAAGGGAAGGCAGGGATTGTCTCAGGCTGTGCTCAGCAGAGAAGGAGAACTGCTGAGCCCAGTTGGGGACATCGTCCAGCGGTGGAAGGAGCACTTTGAGGAACTCCTGAACCGGGCCGTCCCGTCCACTGTGAGAAAATGGACAGTCTCTGCTCATGACAAGAGAGCCTCGTGTACCAGCAGTGTCCACCAAGGTCTGGGAAAGAATCCATGATGGTAGCCGCAGGTCTTGCACTTCCCTGAAAGGCCGCTCTTCTCCAGGGCTCGAGCCGCCTCTCTGCGTGCTTGAACAGCTCCATCACACTTGTCATTCACTTGGGCTCTATACCACCTCCCCAGTCTCTTAACAGGCTGTTTGGTGACCTGTAGGAATGCGGTGAAGCTGCAGTGGGCTGCTGTTCCCCAGAAATGACTTTAACTGTTCTCTGAAATGATGGACTACAGCACAGTTGAATTCTTCAGCCATGTATTCTCTGATGGGCGTCATTGAACTGTTGCTGACCATTTCGTTCCACTGCTCCTGTAATTTTTCAGAAACTTTGTGCTGTACTGCTGGCAGAAAAGTCAAAGAACCAATCGTCTGCTTTCCCGGTCCAAATGATCGCCACGCAGACCAAATGAAGTTTCTGCCAGGTTCACAAGGGTTTTTGAGCAGATGTAATGCCCCTGCGAGTGTGTTCTTATCCGTGTCTTTAACCTGTGACTGAGTTTTGTGGTTAGTGCTCTTGTTGAAAATGTCCCTCAGATTCTTCGCATCCAGTTTGAAATGGTCGTCCTCGCATTTCACAATATGTGAATGAAAAGGACTGCTGGGACATGAGATGGTAGAATAGTTGAGATATTTAAAATAATTTGGACCACTTAGTCCCCAAAACTTTGTAAATGCCACATCAGTACAAACTCCATAATGCTGACGCCATTCATGGGCTTTGTGTAAAGCTGAAACATACAAGGGACAATTTGGTCTCCCCTTTTCAAACACGGGCTATTGAGTGTATAAATCAAAATGTGTTTCACCATGGTCCCATTGCTGGAGATAATCATCCAGTTGCTTGATTACAATCTCTTCACTGTGTGTTGCTGCTCTGATGGTCGGTCTGCTTTGGTCCGCTTTGGTGCGCAGGGCACCAGACTCTTTCTTCTTCTTCTTCTTCTGAAATTCTGGATGAACTGCCGGAAAATCCTTTCTGCTCTTGTCCTTCAAGTGGACCATGGCATATGCAAATTGTTTGTCTCTTTCAGGTTCTCTTCTGTTGAAATCTTTGATATGCCATTGCCGTACTGTATCAGAACACGCAGCATTACTACCATCTTCCTCTCCCTTAGATGGAAGCAGTCCCATCAAGCGATTGTACATCTCTGTTTTGTCACAGCAGTTTGTCGTTTCTTCCCAACTCTCAATTAACACCTGAATCCTCTTGGTCACATCTGAACAATCCAGATTTGCTGTCAAATTGGCACAAGGGTTTGCAGTTTTGAATGTCCAACCTCTTCCAAGCCCGATTTTCTCCAGGATTCATGTCTTGGTTTTTATACGTTGGTCCAGCTGTAAACTTTGACTTCCATTCATTTCTTGTATCATGGTATGATTTACTTTCATTGTTAATATCTTGAATCTTGACATTCATTTCAGAGATGAAACAAGTTATCCTCGATCTATTGAACTCTGACCACAGCACCTTAGTGGAGTTGTCATGGTCCAGGTTGGAGGGAATGTCCTTGCGTTGCCGATTTTCCATGCCATGGCTTCTGCTGTTGATAAGGGCACCTGACAGTTTAATAGCTGGGTTTTACAAATGGAGACAGTAATTTGAGGGTCAGCAATGTGTTGATGGGGTGAAGAATTCTGAGGCAGATACAGATGAAGGGTTGCTGGGAAGATTTACAGTTAAGTATATACACTTTGTTGTTATCTTCAACAAGTGACACTGTTTCGTACATATTGGTGGTTAGGGTCCAGTTTGAAAGTCAGTGGCATTCAATATTAGTGAAAACACCTGTATAATGAGTGAGACAGCAGTTTGCCGGCAGCCACGCTCGAACTCTCAACCCTCTTATTGCAAGGCGGAAGCATTATCCACTGAACTAGGAGTGCTGCCGGTTGCGCAATCATTTCTACACCTTAAATAGCTTCCGCTCAGCTCTGTTGGATGTTGGATTACAGTGAGCGGTTGTTTCCCAGAATGTTGAACAATCTTTACATCTACATCAGAGGTCACTCATAGGTGGACCACGGTCCGGGTCGGACATAGACGCCGTCAATCCGGACCCCAATCTATAACCAATAAATGATTGACTATTGCTAAACTTTGATGAAGCATTATTATTTTAACTGCCGCAGCCTTTCTGGCCTTTACGCCAACTGTTTTAGCTGCTCAGGAAACTCACAGACCAATTGCATGCATTGTAAATTGTTTCACGTGATGCTCCTCAGCCAGTCAAATCTCTGCATTCTGTGAGTGAGTCAGTAACCCCTTTTTTTTAAATTCAGGATCAGGAAGTGAGAATCACGCACGGGAGCCAGACGCCACAAAAGCCGGAGAATTAAGTGAGTGGCAGCAAACAATTTTCCAAAAGAAAAGTAGTCACTTAGAGCATTTCATCAAGAAGGGACAGGCTCTAACATGTTCATTCTTCCACAGGCAGTTCAAACTGCCCCAGACTCTTGACGGGCTTCATGGTGACCTGAGAGGAATACGGTCAAGCTGCAGGCAGCTACTCTTGCCCAGAAATCACTTTAAGCTGTTCTCTGAAAAGATGAACTACAGCACTGTTGACTTCTTCAGCTCTCTGATGGGTGTCATTGAACTGTTGTTGACAGGGGGGAAATGTGTCAACCCTTTATCATAGCACTCTGTGCACTCCTGCGCCATTTGAGTCTTCTTCCCAATTTACACAAACAGTTTGTCCTGCGTGTACACATTGTGTGTTGCTGTTGATTGTTGCTTCATTAAATGTATTTAAATACGCATCTGTTTGTCTACCTACTTGTGTTTACATGATAATTATTTCAATATTTTACCTATCTTCATTCCGCTGATCTTGGAACTGGGTTTAAATACAGTGAGAGCCATTAAAAACCAGAGACAAATTCCTTGTACGTACACAGAGGTGGCAGTTAAGCTGATTCTGGTTCTAAGTAGGTGGTGCATGTCAGTTCAGGGTGTGCAATCAGGAGAGAAGCAGAGTAGACTTAAAACTGTTGCTCACAGTTAAGAGGTTGAGAAACTTCTGGGTGCCACCAAGAGCAGGAAGAAGGTGGACCACCAGACTTCCTCTGTGCCATGGAGACTTGGATGAGCATACTGTATTTGAAAGTGTTTTGAAATAATGGAGCACAGACAAATTTCCTTTACAGCTCAAACTTTCATTTACAATATGGTTTAGGGACACAAGCTTTGTCAGGTGCTCATGTGTCTTGATTTGGCCTGGAGATGTGATACAATTCTTCTCCTGATTGAAGAGGGAAAGCTGCTCTTGTTTTCCAGTCCCTTGCCATGGCGAGGATCCCTGTGCCTCAGGCTTCCTCGCCTGCCTTCTCCCCTGGCCTGAGGAAGCTGATTAAGCGAGGGCCTTTGGCTCGGAGCTTGGTGTTCTTTCGCTGTCTCTCTTTCTGCCATCACTCCATTGGCTGGTCCAGGACCTGATCAGGCAGCCATCGAAATCTCCCGTCTGTCAGGCTTGTTTGGCAATAAACCATGGCTCTACTACAGCCCGAACATATCAAGGATGCCACAAACAGTTTGCAGGGGTAACATCAGTCTATTTTATTGTTAAACAAAAGTATGAAATAACATTTACAACTTAAGGAAGGAAACAAAAGGGGTTGGAGATCCCAGCCAAAAGAAACAAAAGATGGGGAATCGCCGGGCCAGCCACACAGTGGGCTCGCACCCAGCTCATCCCCTAAACCTCCCAAACTGAAGCTAAACTAACAAAACAAAATCCGAAAAATGAGACTACCGAAACCTCCAACCCAAACTAAAATAACAAACCCAATTAACAAAACCCAGCTCCTTGAACCGTGCTGTCAACTGATCACAGCCGGACAGACCTGGTAAACCCAAACGTGTAGTGAGGGTGAAGTGGAAACGTCTGGCTGAGGCCCCTGTCCGTGAGGTCTTCAACTCCCACCTCCGGAAGAATTTCGTGCATGCCGGGGAAGGTTGGGGACTTGGTAATCCGAGTGGTCCGTGTTCAAAGCCTCCATTGTGGAGGCGGCAGCTAGGAGCTGCGGTCAGAGGCTTGTTGGTGCCTGTCGTGGCGGCAACCTTAGAACCCGCTGGTGGACATCAGCGGTGAGGAGGCCGTCAGGCTGAAGAAGGAGACCTTTCAGTGTCTGGCTGGCCCAGGGTCTCCTGAAGCAGCAGACAGGTACCGGATGGCCAGAGGGCTGCAGCTGTGGCGGTCACTCAAGCAAAAGCCTGGTGTAGGAGGAGTTCGAAGAGGCTGTGGAGAAGGACTTTTGGTTGGCCTCAAGACAGTTCTGGCACACTGTTAGTCGCCTCAGGAAGGGAAGGCAGGGATTGTCTCAGGCTGTGCTCAGCAGAGAAGGAGAACTGCTGAGCCCAGTTGGGGACATCGTCCAGCGGTGGAAGGAGCACTTTGAGGAACTCCTGAACCGGGCCGTCACGTCCACTGTGGAAAATGGACAGTCTCTGCTCATGACAAGAGAGCCTCGTGTACCAGCAGTGTCCACCAAGGTCTGGGAAAGAATCCATGATGGTAGCCGCAGGTCTTGCACTTCCCTGAAAGGCCGCTCTTCTCCAGGGCTCGTAGCCGCCTCTCTGCGTGCTTGAACAGCTCCATCACACTTGTCATTCACTTGGGCTCTATACCACCTCCCAGTCTCTTAACAGGCTGTTTGGTGAACTGCGAGGAATGCGGTGAAGCTGCAGTGGGCTGCTGTTCCCCAGAAATGACTTTAAATGTTTTCTTAAATGATGGACTACAGCACAGTTGAATTCTTCAGCCATTTATTCTCTTTTTGGCGTCATTGAACTGTTGCTGACCATTTTTTCCACTGCTCCTGTAATTGTTCACAAACTTTGTGCTGTACTGCTGGCAGAAAAGTCAAAGAACCAATCGTCTGCTTTCCCCGGTCCAAATGATCGCCACGCAGACCAAATGAAGTTTCTGCCAGGTTCACAAGGGTTTTTTGAGCAGATGTAATGCCCCTGCGGAGTGTGTTCTTATCCGTGTCTTTAACATGTGACAGAGTGTTGTGGTTATTGCTCTTGTTGAAAATGTCCCTCAGATTCTTCGCATCCAGTTTGAAATGGACGTCCTCGCATTTCACAATATGTGAATGAAAAGGACTGCTGGGACATGAGATGGTAGAATAGTTGAGATATTTAAAATAATTTGGACCACTTAGTCCCCAAAACTTTGTAAATGCCACATCAGTACAAACTCCATAATGCTGACGCCATTCATGGGCTTTGTGTAAGCTGAAACATACAAGGGACAATTTGGTCTCCCCTTTTCAAACACGGGCTATTGAGTGTATAAATCAAAATGTGTTTCACCATGGTCCCATTGTGCTGGAGATAATCATCCAGTTGCTTGATTACAATCTCTTCACTGTGTGTTGCTGCTCTGATGGTCGGTCTGCTTTGGTCCGCTTTGGTGCAGGGCACCAGACTCTTTCTTCTTCTTCTTCTTCTGAAATTCTGGATGAACTGCGGAAAATCCTTTCTGCTCTTGTCCTTCAAGTGGACCATGGCATATGCAAATTGTTTGTCTCTTTCAGGTTCTCTTCTGTTGAAATCTTTGATATGCCATTGCCGTACTGTATCAGAACACGCAGCATTACTACCATCTTCCTCTCCCTTAGATGGAAGCAGTCCCATCAAGCGATTGTACATCTCTGTTTTGTCACAGCAGTTTGTCGTTTCTTCCCAACTCTCAATTAACACCTGAATCCTCTTGGTCACATCTGAACAATCCAGATTTGCTGTCAAATTGGCACAAGGGTTTGCAGTTTTTGAATGTCCAACCTCTTCCAAGCCCGATTTTCTCCAGGATTCATGTCTTGGTTTTTTATACGTTGGTCCAGCTGTAAACTTTGACTTCCATTCATTTCTTGTATCATGGTATGATTTACTTTCATTGTTAATATCTTGAATCTTGACATTCATTTCAGAGATGAAACAAGTTATCCTCGATCTATTGAACTCTGACCACAGCACCTTAGTGGAGTTGTCATGGTCCAGGTTGGAGGAATGTCCTTGCCGTTGCCGATTTTCCATGCCATGGCTTCTGCTGTTGATAAGGGCACCTGACAGTTTAATAGCTGGGTTTTTACAAATGGAGACAGTAATTTGAGGGTCAGCAATGTGTTGATGGGGTGAAGAATTCTGAGGCAGATACAGATGAAGGGTTGCTGGGGAAGATTTACAGTTAAGTATATACACTTTGTTGTTATCTTCAACAAGTGACACTGTTTCGTACATATTGGTGGTTAGGGTCCAGTTTGAAAGTCAGTGGCATTCAATATTAGTGAAAACACCTGTATAATGAGTGAGACAGCAGTTTGCCGGCAGCCACGCTCGAACTCTCAACCCTCTTATTGCAAGGCGGAAGCATTATCCACTGAACTAGGAGTGCTGCCCGGTTGCGCAATCATTTCTACACCTTAAATAGCTTCCGCTCAGCTCTGTTGGATGTTGGATTACAGTGAGCGGTTGTTTCCCAGAATGTTGAACAATCTTTACATCTACAGAGGTCACTCATAGGTGGACCACGGTCCGGGTCGGACATAGACGCCGTCCAATCCGGACCCCAATCTATAACCAATAAATGATTGACTATTGCTAAACTTTGATGAAGCATTATTATTTTAACTGCCGCAGCCTTTCTGGCCTTTCGCCAACTGTTTTAGCTGCTCAGGAAACTCACAGACCAATTGCATGCATTGTAAATTGTTTCACGTGATGCTCCTCAGCCAGTCAAATCTCTGCATTCTGTGAGTGAGTCAGTAACCCCTTTTTTAAATTCAGGATCAGGAAGTGAGAATCACGCCGGGAGCCAGACGCCACAAAAGCCGGAGAATTAAGTGAGTGGCAGCAAACAATTTTCCAAAAAGAAAAGTAGTCACTTAGAGCATTTCATCAAGAAGGGACAGGCTCTAACATGTTCATTCTTCCCACAGGCAGTTCAAACTGCCCCAGACTCTTGACGTGCTTCATGGTGACCTGAGAGGAATACGGTCAAGCTGCAGGCAGCTACTCTTGCCCAGAAATCACTTTAAGCTGTTCTCTGAAAAGATGAACTACAGCACTGTTGACTTCTTCAGCTCTCTGATGGGTGTCATTGAACTGTTGTTGACAGGGGGGAAATGTGTCAACCCTTTATCATAGCACTCTGTGCACTCCTGCGCCATTTGAGTCTTCTTCCCAATTTACACAAACAGTTTGTCCTGCGTGTACACATTGTGTGTTGCTGTTGATTGTTGCTTCATTAAATGTATTTAAATACGCATCTGTTTGTCTACCTACTTGTGTTTACATGATAATTATTTCAATATTTTTACCTATCTTCATTCCGCTGATCTTGGAACTGGGTTTAAATACAGTGAGAGCCATTAAAACCAGAGACAAATTCCTTGTACACGTACACAGAGGTGGCAGTTAAGCTGATTCTGGTTCTAAGTAGGTGGTGCATGTCAGTTCAGGGTGTGCAATCAGGAGAGAAGCAGAGTAGACTTAAAACTGTTGCTCACAGTTAAGAGGTTGAGAAACTTCTGGGTGCCACCAAGAGCAGGAAGAAGGTGGACCACCAGACTTCCTCTGTGCCATGGAGACTTGGATGAGCATACTGTATTTGAAAGTGTTTTGAAATAATGGAGCACAGACAAATTTCCTTTACAGCTCAAACTTTCATTTACAATATGGTTTAGGGACACAAGCTTTGTCAGGTGCTCATGGGTCTTGATTTGGCCTGGAGATGTGATCCAATTCTTCTCCTGATTGAAGAGGAAAGCTGCTCTTGTTTTCCAGTCCCTTGCCATGGCGAGATCCCTGTGCCTCAGGCTTCCTCGCCTGCCTTCTCCCTGGCCTGAGGAAGCTGATTAGCGAGGCCTTTGGCTCGGAGCTTGGTGTTCTTCGCTGTCTCTCTTTCTGCCATCACTCCATTGGCTGGTCAGGACCTGATCAGGCAGCCATCGAAATCTCCCGTCTGTCAGGCTTGTTTGGCAATAAACCATGGCTCTACTACAGCCCGAACATATCAAGGATGCCACAAACAGTTTGCAGGGGGTAACATCAGTCTATTTTATTGTTAAACAAAAGTATGAAATAACATTTACAACTTAAGGAAGGAAACAAAAAGGGGTTGGAGATCCCAGCCAAAAGAAACAAAAGATGGGGAATCGCCGGGCCAGCCACACAGTGGGCCGTCGCACCCAGCTCATCCCCCTAAACCTCCCAAACTGAAGCTAAACTAACAAAACAAAATCCGAAAAATGAGACTACCGGAAACCTCCAACCCAAACTAAAATAACAAACCCAATTAACAAAACCCAGCTCCTTGAACCGTGCTGTCAACTGATCACAGCCGGACAGACCTGGTAAACCCAAACCGTGTAGTGAGGGTGAAGTGGAAACGTCTGGCTGAGGCCCCTGTCCGTGAGGTCTTCAACTCCCACCTCCGGAAGAATTTCTCGTGCATGCCGGGGAAGGTTGGGGACTTGGTAATCCGAGTGGTCCGTGTTCAAAGCCTCCATTGTGGAGGCGGCAGCTGAGCTGCGGTCAGAGGCTTGTTGGTGCCTGTCGTGGCGGCAACCTTAGAACCGCTGGTGGACATCAGCGGTGAGGAGGCTCAGGCTGAAGAGGAGACCTTTCAGTGTCTGGCTGGCCCAGGGTCTCCTGAAGCAGCAGACAGGTACCGGATGGCCAGAGGGGCTGCAGCTGTGGCGGTCACTCAAGCAAAAGCCTGGTGTAGGAGGAGTTCAAGAGGCTGTGGAGAAGGACTTTTGGTTGGCCTCAAGACAGTTCTGGCACACTGTTAGTCGCCTCAGGAAGGGAAGGCAGGATTGTCTCAGGCTGTGCTCAGCAGAGAAGGAGAACTGCTGAGCCCAGTTGGGGACATCGTCCAGCGGTGGAAGGAGCACTTTGAGGAACTCCTGAACCGGGCCGTCACGTCCACTGTGGAGAAAATGGACAGTCTCTGCTCATGACAAGAGAGCCTCGTGTACCAGCAGTGTCCACCAAGGTCTGGGAAAGAATCCATGATGGTAGCCGCAGGTCTTGCACTTCCCTGAAAGGCCGCTCTTCTCCAGGGCTCGTAGCCGCCTCTCTGCGTGCTTGAACAGCTCCATCACACTTGTCATTCACTTGGGCTCTATACCACCTCCCAGTCTCTTAACAGGCTGTTTGGTGACCTCATGAGGAATGCGGTGAAGCTGCAGTGGGCTGCTGTTCCCAGAAATGACTTTAACTGTTCTCTGAAATGATGGACTACAGCACAGTTGAATTCTTCAGCCATGTATTCTCTGATGGGCGTCATTGAACTGTTGCTGACCATTTCGTTCCACTGCTCCTGTAATTTTCACAAACTTTGTGCTGTACTGCTGGCAGAAAAGTCAAAGAACCAATCTGCTTTCCCTGGTCCAAATGATCGCCACGCAGACCAAATGAAGTTTCTGCCAGGTTCACAAGGGTTTTTTGAGCAGATGTAATGCCCCTGCGGAGTGTGTTCTTATCCGTGTCTTTAACATGTGACAGAGTGTTGTGGTTATTGCTCTTGTTGAAAATGTCCCTCAGATTCTTCGCATCCAGTTTGAAATGGACGTCCTCGCATTTCACAATATGTGAATGAAAAGGACTGCTGGGACATGAGATGGTAGAATAGTTGAGATATTTAAAATAATTTGGACCACTTAGTCCCCAAAACTTTGTAAATGCCACATCAGTACAAACTCCATAATGCTGACGCCATTCATGGGCTTTGTGTAAAGCTGAAACATACAAGGGACAATTTGGTCTCCCCTTTTCAAACACGGGCTATTGAGTGTATAAATCAAAATGTGTTTCACCATGGTCCCATTGTGCTGGAGATAATCATCCAGTTGCTTGATTACAATCTCTTCACTGTGTGTTGCTGCTCTGATGGTCGGTCTGCTTTGGTCCGCTTTGGTGCGCAGGGCACCAGACTCTTTCTTCTTCTTCTTCTTCTGAAATTCTGGATGAACTGCCGGAAAATCCTTTCTGCTCTTGTCCTTCAAGTGGACCATGGCATATGCAAATTGTTTGTCTCTTTCAGGTTCTCTTCTGTTGAAATCTTTGATATGCCATTGCCGTACTGTATCAGAACACGCAGCATTACTACCATCTTCCTCTCCCTTAGATGGAAGCAGTCCCATCAAGCGATTGTACATCTCTGTTTTGTCACAGCAGTTTGTCGTTTCTTCCCAACTCTCAATTAACACCTGAATCCTCTTGGTCACATCTGAACAATCCAGATTTGCTGTCAAATTGGCACAAGGGTTTGCAGTTTTGAATGTCCAACCTCTTCCAAGCCCGATTTTCTCCAGGATTCATGTCTTGGTTTTTTTATACGTTGGTCCAGCTGTAAACTTTGACTTCCATTCATTTCTTGTATCATGGTATGATTTACTTTCATTGTTAATATCTTGAATCTTGACATTCATTTCAGAGATGAAACAAGTTATCCTCGATCTATTGAACTCTGACCACAGCACCTTAGTGGAGTTGTCATGGTCCAGGTTGGAGGAATGTCCTTGCCGTTGCGATTTTCCATGCCATGGCTTCTGCTGTTGATAAGGGCACCTGACAGTTTAATAGCTGGGTTTTACAAATGGAGACAGTAATTTGAGGGTCAGCAATGTGTTGATGGGGTGAAGAATTCTGAGGCAGATACAGATGAAGGGTTGCTGGGAAGATTTACAGTTAAGTATATACACTTTGTTGTTATCTTCAACAAGTGACACTGTTTCTACATATTGGTGGTTAGGGTCCAGTTTGAAAGTCAGTGGCATTCATATTAGTGAAAACACCTGTATAATGAGTGAGACAGCAGTTTGCCGGCAGCCACGCTCGAACTCTCAACCCTCTTATTGCAAGGCGGAAGCATTATCCACTGAACTAGGAGTGCTGCCCGGTTGCGCAATCATTTCTACACCTTAAATAGCTTCCGCTCAGCTCTGTTGGATGTTGGATTACAGTGAGCGGTTGTTTCCCAGAATGTTGAACAATCTTTACATCTACAACAGAGGTCACTCATAGGTGGACCACGGTCCGGAGTCGGACATAGACGCCGTCAATCCGGACCCCAATCTATAACCAATAAATGATTGACTATTGCTAAACTTTGATGAAGCATTATTATTTTAACTGCCGCAGCCTTTCTGGCCTTACGCCAACTGTTTTAGCTGCTCAGGAAACTCACAGACCAATTGCATGCATTGTAAATTGTTTCACGTGATGCTCCTCAGCCAGTCAAATCTCTGCATTCTGTGAGTGAGTCAGTAACCCCTTTTTTTTAAATTCAGGATCAGGAAGTGAGAATCAGACGGAGCCAGACGCCACAAAAGCCGGAGAATTAAGTGAGTGGCAGCAAACAATTTTCCAAAAGAAAAGTAGTCACTTAGAGCATTTCATCAAGAAGGACAGGCTCTAACATGTTCATTCTTCCCACAGGCAGTTCAAACTGCCCCAGACTCTTGACGGGCTTCATGGTGACCTGAGAGGAATACGGTCAAGCTGCAGGCAGCTACTCTTGCCCAGAAATCACTTTAAGCTGTTCTCTGAAAAGATGAACTACAGCACTGTTGACTTCTTCAGCTCTCTGATGGGTGTCATTGAACTGTTGTTGACAGGGGGGAAATGTGTCAACCCTTTATCATAGCACTCTGTGCACTCCTGCGCCATTTGAGTCTTCTTCCCAATTTACACAAACAGTTTGTCCTGCGTGTACACATTGTGTGTTGCTGTTGATTGTTGCTTCATTAAATGTATTTAAATACGCATCTGTTTGTCTACCTACTTGTGTTTACATGATAATTATTTCAATATTTTTACCTATCTTCATTCCGCTGATCTTGGAACTGGGTTTAAATACAGTGAGAGCCATTAAAAACCAGAGACAAATTCCTTGTACACGTACACAGAGGTGGCAGTTAAGCTGATTCTGGTTCTAAGTAGGTGGTGCATGTCAGTTCAGGGTGTGCAATCAGGAGAGAAGCAGAGTAGACTTAAAACTGTTGCTCACAGTTAAGAGGTTGAGAAACTTCTGGGTGCCACCAAGAGCAGGAAGAAGGTGGACCACCAGACTTCCTCTGTGCCATGGAGACTTGGATGAGCATACTGTATTTGAAAGTGTTTTGAAATAATGGAGCACAGACAAATTTCCTTTACAGCTCAAACTTTCATTTACAATATGGTTTAGGGACACAAGCTTTGTCAGGTGCTCATGTGTCTTGATTTGGCCTGGAGATGTGATACAATTCTTCTCCTGATTGAAGAGGGAAAGCTGCTCTTGTTTTCCAGTCCCTTGCCATGGCGAGGATCCCTGTGCCTCAGGCTTCCTCGCCTGCCTTCTCCCTGGCCTGAGGAAGCTGATTAGCGAGGGCCTTTGGCTCGGAGCTTGGTGTTCTTTCGCTGTCTCTCTTTCTGCCATCACTCCATTGGCTGGTCCAGGACCTGATCAGGCAGCCATCGAAATCTCCCGTCTGTCAGGCTTGTTTGGCAATAAACCATGGCTCTACTACAGCCCCGAACATATCAAGGATGCCACAAACAGTTTGCAGGGGTAACATCAGTCTATTTTATTGTTAAACAAAAGTATGAAATAACATTTACAACTTAAGGAAGGAAACAAAAGGGTTGGAGATCCCAGCCAAAAGAAACAAAAGATGGGGAATCGCCGGGCCAGCCACACAGTGGGCCGTCGCACCCAGCTCATCCCCCTAAACCTCCCAAACTGAAGCTAAACTAACAAAACAAAATCCGAAAAATGAGACTACCGAAACCTCCAACCCAAACTAAAATAACAAACCCAATTAACAAAACCCAGCTCCTTGAACCGTGCTGTCAACTGATCACAGCCGGACAGACCTGGTAAACCCAAACGTGTAGTGAGGGTGAAGTGGAAACGTCTGGCTGAGGCCCCTGTCCGTGAGGTCTTCAACTCCCACCTCCGGAAGAATTTCTCGTGCATGCCGGGGAAGGTTGGGGACTTGGTAATCCGAGTGGTCCGTGTTCAAAGCCTCCATTGTGGAGGCGGCAGCTAGGAGCTGCGGTCAGAGGCTTGTTGGTGCCTGTCGTGGCGGCAACCTTAGAACCGCTGGTGGACATCAGCGGTGAGGCCGTCAGGCTGAAGAAGGAGACCTTTCAGTGTCTGGCTGGCCCAGGGGTCTCCTGAAGCAGCAGACAGGTACCGGATGGCCAGAGGGGCTGCAGCTGTGGCGGTCACTCAAGCAAAAAGCCTGGTGTAGGAGGAGTTCGAAGAGGCTGTGGAGAAGGACTTTTGGTTGGCCTCAAGACAGTTCTGGCACACTGTTAGTCGCCTCAGGAAGGGAAGGCAGGGATTGTCTCAGGCTGTGCTCAGCAGAGAAGGAGAACTGCTGAGCCCAGTTGGGGACATCGTCCAGCGGTGGAAGGAGCACTTTGAGGAACTCCTGAACCGGGCCGTCACGTCCACTGTGGAGAAATGGACAGTCTCTGCTCATGACAGAGAGCCTCGTGTACCAGCAGTGTCCACCAAGGTCTGGGAAAGAATCCATGATGGTAGCCGCAGGTCTTGCACTTCCCTGAAAGGCCGCTCTTCTCCAGGGCTCGTAGCCGCCTCTCTGCGTGCTTGAACAGCTCCATCACACTTGTCATTCACTTGGGCTCTATACCACCTCCCAGTCTCTTAACAGGCTGTTTGGTGACCTCGAGGAATGCGGTGAAGCTGCAGTGGGCTGCTGTTCCCCAGAAATGACTTTAACTGTTCTCTGAAATGATGGACTACAGCACAGTTGAATTCTTCTGCCATGTATTCTCTGAGTGGCGTCATTGAACTGTTGCTGACCATTTCGTTCCACTGCTCCTGTAATTTTTCACAAACTTTGTGCTGTACTGCTGGCAGAAAAGTCAAAGAACCAATCGTCTGCTTTCCCCGGTCCAAATGATCGCCACGCAGACCAAATGAAGTTTCTGCCAGGTTCACAAGGGTTTTTTGAGCAGATGTAATGCCCCTGCGGAGTGTGTTCTTATCCGTGTCTTTAACATGTGACAGAGTGTTGTGGTTATTGCTCTTGTTGAAAATGTCCCTCAGATTCTTCGCATCCAGTTTGAAATGGACGTCCTCGCATTTCACAATATGTGAATGAAAAGGACTGCTGGGACATGAGATGGTAGAATAGTTGAGATATTTAAAATAATTTGGACCACTTAGTCCCCAAAACTTTGTAAATGCCACATCAGTACAAACTCCATAATGCTGACGCCATTCATGGGCTTTGTTTAAAAGCTGATACATACTAGGTACAATTTGGTCTCCACATTTCAAACACGGGCTATTGAGTGTATAAATCAAAATGTGTTTCACCATGGTCCCATTGTGCTGGAGATAATCATCCAGTTGCTTGATTACAATCTCTTCACTGTGTGTTGCTGCTCTGATGGTCGGTCTGCTTTGGTCCGCTTTGGTGCGCAGGGCACCAGACTCTTTCTTCTTCTTCTTCTTCTGAAATTCTGGATGAACTGCCGGAAAATCCTTTCTGCTCTTGTCCTTCAAGTGGACCATGGCATATGCAAATTGTTTGTCTCTTTCAGGTTCTCTTCTGTTGAAATCTTTGATATGCCATTGCCGTACTGTATCAGAACACGCAGCATTACTACCATCTTCCTCTCCCTTAGATGGAAGCAGTCCCATCAAGCGATTGTACATCTCTGTTTTGTCACAGCAGTTTGTCGTTTCTTCCCAACTCTCAATTAACACCTGAATCCTCTTGGTCACATCTGAACAATCCAGATTTGCTGTCAAATTGGCACAAGGGTTTGCAGTTTTTGAATGTCCAACCTCTTCCAAGCCCGATTTTCTCCAGGATTCATGTCTTGGTTTTTTTTATACGTTGGTCCAGCTGTAAACTTTGACTTCCATTCATTTCTTGTATCATGGTATGATTTACTTTCATTGTTAATATCTTGAATCTTGACATTTCAGAGATGAAACAAGTTATCCTCGATCTATTGAACTCTGACCACAGCACCTTAGTGGAGTTGTCATGGTCCAGGTTGGAGGGAATGTCCTTGCCGTTGCGATTTTCCATGCCATGGCTTCTGCTGTTGATAAGGGCACCTGACAGTTTAATAGCTGGGTTTTACAAATGGAGACAGTAATTTGAGGGTCAGCAATGTGTTGATGGGGTGAAGAATTCTGAGGCAGATACAGATGAAGGGTTGCTGGGGAAGATTTACAGTTAAGTATATACACTTTGTTGTTATCTTCAACAAGTGACACTGTTTTCGTACATATTGGTGGTTAGGGTCCAGTTTGAAAGTCAGTGGCATTCAATATTAGTGAAAACACCTGTATAATGAGTGAGACAGCAGTTTGCCGGCAGCCACGCTCGAACTCTCAACCCTCTTATTGCAAGGCGGAAGCATTATCCACTGAACTAGGAGTGCTGCCCGGTTGCGCAATCATTTCTACACCTTAAATAGCTTCCGCTCAGCTCTGTTGGATGTTGGATTACAGTGAGCCGGTTGTTTCCCAGAATGTTGAACAATCTTTACATCTACAACAGAGGTCACTCATAGGTGGACCACGGTCCGGGTCGGACATAGACGCCGTCCAATCCGGACCCCAATCTATAACCAATAAATGATTGACTATTGCTAAACTTTGATGAAGCATTATTATTTTAACTGCGCAGCCTTTCTGGCCTTTACGCCAACTGTTTTAGCTGCTCAGAAACTCACAGACCAATTGCATGCATTGTAAATTGTTTCACGTGATGCTCCTCAGCCAGTCAAATCTCTGCATTCTGTGAGTGAGTCAGTAACCCCTTTTTTTTAAATTCAGGATCAGGAAGTGAGAATCACGCACGGGAGCCAGACGCCACAAAAGCCGGAGAATTAAGTGAGTGGCAGCAAACAATTTTCCAAAAGAAAAGTAGTCACTTAGAGCATTTCATCAAGAAGGGACAGGCTCTAACATGTTCATTCTTCCCACAGGCAGTTCAAACTGCCCCAGACTCTTGACGGGCTTCATGGTGACCTGAGAGGAATACGGTCAAGCTGCAGGCAGCTACTCTTGCCCAGAAATCACTTTAAGCTGTTCTCTGAAAAGATGAACTACAGCACTGTTGACTTCTTCAGCTCTCTGATGGGTGTCATTGAACTGTTGTTGACAGGGGGGAAATGTGTCAACCCTTTATCATAGCACTCTGTGCACTCCTGCGCCATTTGAGTCTTCTTCCCAATTTACACAAACAGTTTGTCCTGCGTGTACACATTGTGTGTTGCTGTTGATTGTTGCTTCATTAAATGTATTTAAATACGCATCTGTTTGTCTACCTACTTGTGTTTACATGATAATTATTTCAATATTTTTACCTATCTTCATTCCGCTGATCTTGGAACTGGGTTTAAATACAGTGAGAGCCATTAAAAACCAGAGACAAATTCCTTGTACACGTACACAGAGGTGGCAGTTAAGCTGATTCTGGTTCTAAGTAGGTGGTGCATGTCAGTTCAGGGTGTGCAATCAGGAGAGAAGCAGAGTAGACTTAAAACTGTTGCTCACAGTTAAGAGGTTGAGAAACTTCTGGGTGCCACCAAGAGCAGGAAGAAGGTGGACCACCAGACTTCCTCTGTGCCATGGAGACTTGGATGAGCATACTGTATTTGAAAGTGTTTTTGAAATAATGGAGCACAGACAAATTTCCTTTACAGCTCAAACTTTCATTTACAATATGGTTTAGGGACACAAGCTTTGTCAGGTGCTCATGTGTCTTGATTTGGCCTGGAGATGTGATACAATTCTTCTCCTGATTGAAGAGGAAAGCTGCTCTTGTTTTCCAGTCCCTTGCCATGGCGAGGATCCCTGTGCCTCAGGCTTCCTCGCCTGCCTTCTCCCCTGGCCTGAGGAAGCTGATTAGCGAGGGCCTTTGGCTCGGAGCTTGGTGTTCTTTCGCTGTCTCTCTTTCTGCCATCACTCCATTGGCTGGTCCAGGACCTGATCAGGCAGCCATCGAAATCTCCGTCTGTCAGGCTTGTTTGGCAATAAACCATGGCTCTCTACAGCCCGAACATATCAAGGATGCCACAAACAGTTTGCAGGGGTAACATCAGTCTATTTTATTGTTAAACAAAAGTATGAAATAACATTTACAACTTAAGGAAGGAAACAAAAGGGTTGGAGATCCCAGCCAAAGAAACAAAAGATGGGGAATCGCCGGGCCAGCCACACAGTGGGCCGTCGCACCCAGCTCATCCCCTAAACCTCCCAAACTGAAGCTAAACTAACAAAACAAAATCAAAATGAGACTACCGAAACCTCCAACCCAAACTAAAATAACAAACCCAATTAACAAAACCCAGCTCCTTGAACCGTGCTGTCAACTGATCACAGGACAGACCTGGTAAACCCAAACGTGTAGTGAGGGTGAAGTGAAACGTCTGGCTGAGGCCCCTGTCCGTGAGGTCTTCAACTCCCACCTCCGGAAGAATTTCTCGTGCATGCCGGGGAAGGTTGGGGACTTGGTAAGCCCAGTGGTCCGCCGTCAACGCCTCCAGTGTGGAGGCGGCAGCAAGGAGCTGCGGTCAGAGGCGTGTTGGTCCCTGTCGTGGCGGCAACCTTAGAACCCGCTGGTGGACATCAGCGGTGAGGGAGGCCGTCAGGCTGAAGAAGGAGACCTTTCAGTGTCTGGCTGGCCCAGGGTCTCCTGAAGCAGCAGACAGGTACCGGATGGCCAGAGGGGCTGCAGCTGTGGCGGTCACTCAAGCAAAAGCCTGGTGTAGGAGGAGTTCAAGAGGCTGTGGAGATGGACGTGTGGTTGGCCTCAAGACAGTTCTGGCACACTGTTAGTCGCCTCAGGAAGGGAAGGCAGGGATTGTCTCAGGCTGTGCTCAGCAGAGAAGGAGAACTGCTGAGCCCAGTTGGGGACATCGTCCAGCGGTGGAAGGAGCACTTTGAGGAACTCCTGAACCGGGCCGTCACGTCCACTGTGGAGAAAATGGACAGTCTCTGCTCATGACAAGAGAGCCTCGTGTACCAGCAGTGTCCACCAAGGTCTGGGAAAGAATCCATGATGGTAGCCAGGTCTTGCACTTCCCTGAAAGGCCGCTCTTCTCCAGGGCTCGTAGCCGCCTCTCTGCGTGCTTGAACAGCTCCATCACACTTGTCATTCACTTGGGCTCTATACCACCTCCCCAGTCTCTTAACAGGCTGTTTGGTGACCTGCGAGGAATGCGGTGAAGCTGCAGTGGGCTGCTGTTCCCCAGAAATGACTTTAACTGTTCTCTGAAATGATGGACTACAGCACAGTTGAATTCTTCAGCCATGTATTCTCTGATGGGCGTCATTGAACTGTTGCTGACCATTTCGTTCCACTGCTCCTGTAATTTTCACAAACTTTGTGCTGTACTGCTGGCAGAAAAGTCAAAGAACCAATCGTCTGCTTTCCCGGTCCAAATGATCGCCACGCAGACCAAATGAAGTTTCTGCCAGGTTCACAAGGGTTTTTGAGCAGATGTAATGCCCCTGCGGAGTGTGTTCTTATCCGTGTCTTTAACATGTGACAGAGTGTTGTGGTTATTGCTCTTGTTGAAAATGTCCTCAGATTCTTCGCATCCAGTTTGAAATGGACGAACTCGCATTTCACAATATGTGAATGAAAAGGACTGCTGGGACATGAGATGGTAGAATAGTTGAGATATTTAAAATAATTTGGACCACTTAGTCCCCAAAACTTTGTAAATGCCACATCAGTACAAACTCCATAATGCTGACGCCATTCATGGGCTTTGTGTAAAGCTGAAACATACAAGGGACAATTTGGTCTCCCCTTTTCAAACACGGGCTATTGAGTGTATAAATCAAAATGTGTTTCACCATGGTCCCATTGTGCTGGAGATAATCATCCAGTTGCTTGATTACAATCTCTTCACTGTGTGTTGCTGCTCTGATGGTCGGTCTGCTTTGGTCCGCTTTGGTGCGCAGGGCACCAGACTCTTTCTTCTTCTTCTTCTTCTGAAATTCTGGATGAACTGCCGGAAAATCCTTTCTGCTCTTGTCCTTCAAGTGGACCATGGCATATGCAAATTGTTTGTCTCTTTCAGGTTCTCTTCTGTTGAAATCTTTGATATGCCATTGCCGTACTGTATCAGAACACGCAGCATTACTACCATCTTCCTCTCCCTTAGATGGAAGCAGTCCCATCAAGCGATTGTACATCTCTGTTTTGTCACAGCAGTTTGTCGTTTCTTCCCAACTCTCAATTAACACCTGAATCCTCTTGGTCACATCTGAACAATCCAGATTTGCTGTCAAATTGGCACAAGGGTTTGCAGTTTTTGAATGTCCAACCTCATCCAAGCCCCAATTTTCTCCAGGATTCATGTCTTGGTTTTTTTATACGTTGGTCCAGCTGTAAACTTTGACTTCCATTCATTTCTTGTATCATGGTATGATTTACTTTCATTGTTAATATCTTGAATCTTGACATTCATTTCAGAGATGAAACAAGTTATCCTCGATCTATTGAACTCTGACCACAGCACCTTAGTGGAGTTGTCATGGTCCAGGTTGGAGGAATGTCCTTGCCGTTGCCGATTTTCCATGCCATGGCTTCTGCTGTTGATAAGGGCACCTGACAGTTTAATAGCTGGTTTTACAAATGGAGACAGTAATTTGAGGGTCAGCAATGTGTTGATGGGGTGAAGAATTCTGAGGCAGATACAGATGAAGGGTTGCTGGGGAAGATTTACAGTTAAGTATATACACTTTGTTGTTATCTTCAACAAGTGACACTGTTTCGTACATATTGGTGGTTAGGGTCCAGTTTGAAAGTCAGTGGCATTCAATATTAGTGAAAACACCTGTATAATGAGTGAGACAGCAGTTTGCCGGCAGCCACGCTCGAACTCTCAACCCTCTTATTGCAAGGCGGAAGCATTATCCACTGAACTAGGAGTGCTGCCGGTTGCGCAATCATTTCTACACCTTAAATAGCTTCCGCTCAGCTCTGTTGGATGTTGGATTACAGTGAGCCGGTTGTTTCAGAATGTTGAACAATCTTTACATCTACATCAGAGGTCACTCATAGGTGGACCACGGTCCGGTCGGACATAGACGCCGTCAATCCGGACCCCAATCTATAACCAATAAATGATTGACTATTGCTAAACTTTGATGAAGCATTATTATTTTAACTGCCGCAGCCTTTCTGGCCTTTACGCCAACTGTTTTAGCTGCTCAGGAAACTCACAGACCAATTGCATGCATTGTAAATTGTTTCACGTGATGCTCCTCAGCCAGTCAAATCTCTGCATTCTGTGAGTGAGTCAGTAACCCTTTTTAAATTCAGGATCAGGAAGTGAGAATCACGACGGAGCCAGACGCCACAAAAGCCGGAGAATTAAGTGAGTGGCAGCAAACAATTTTCCAAAAAGAAAAGTAGTCACTTAGAGCATTTCATCAAGAAGGGACAGGCTCTAACATGTTCATTCTTCCCACAGGCAGTTCAAACTGCCCCAGACTCTTGACGGGCTTCATGGTGACCTGAGAGGAATACGGTCAAGCTGCAGGCAGCTACTCTTGCCCAGAAATCACTTTAAGCTGTTCTCTGAAAAGATGAACTACAGCACTGTTGACTTCTTCAGCTCTCTGATGGGTGTCATTGAACTGTTGTTGACAGGGGGGAAATGTGTCAACCCTTTATCATAGCACTCTGTGCACTCCTGCGCCATTTGAGTCTTCTTCCCAATTTACACAAACAGTTTGTCCTGCGTGTACACATTGTGTGTTGCTGTTGATTGTTGCTTCATTAAATGTATTTAAATACGCATCTGTTTGTCTACCTACTTGTGTTTACATGATAATTATTTCAATATTTTTACCTATCTTCATTCCGCTGATCTTGGAACTGGGTTTAAATACAGTGAGAGCCATTAAAAACCAGAGACAAATTCCTTGTACACGTACACAGAGGTGGCAGTTAAGCTGATTCTGGTTCTAAGTAGGTGGTGCATGTCAGTTCAGGGTGTGCAATCAGGAGAGAAGCAGAGTAGACTTAAAACTGTTGCTCACAGTTAAGAGGTTGAGAAACTTCTGGGTGCCACCAAGAGCAGGAAGAAGGTGGACCACCAGACTTCCTCTGTGCCATGGAGACTTGGATGAGCATACTGTATTTGAAAGTGTTTTTGAAATAATGGAGCACAGACAAATTTCCTTTACAGCTCAAACTTTCATTTACAATATGGTTTAGGGACACAAGCTTTGTCAGGTGCTCATGTGTCTTGATTTGGCCTGGAGATGTGATACAATTCTTCTCCTGATTGAAGAGGGAAAGCTGCTCTTGTTTTCCAGTCCCTTGCCATGGCGAGGATCCCTGTGCCTCAGGCTTCCTCGCCTGCCTTCTCCCCTGGCCTGAGGAAGCTGATTAAGCGAGGGCCTTTGGCTCGGAGCTTGGTGTTCTTTCGCTGTCTCTCTTTCTGCCATCACTCCATTGGCTGGTCCAGGACCTGATCAGGCAGCCATCGAAATCTCCCGTCTGTCAGGCTTGTTTGGCAATAAACCATGGCTCTACTACAGCCCGAACATATCAAGGATGCCACAAACAGTTTGCAGGGGGTAACATCAGTCTATTTTATTGTTAAACAAAAGTATGAAATAACATTTACAACTTAAGGAAGGAAACAAAAGGGGTTGGAGATCCCAGCCAAAAGAAACAAAAGATGGGGAATCGCCGGGCCAGCCACACAGTGGGCCGTCGCACCCAGCTCATCCCCCTAAACCTCCCAAACTGAAGCTAAACTAACAAAACAAAATCCAAAATGAGACTACCGAAACCTCCAACCCAAACTAAAATAACAAACCCAATTAACAAAACCCAGCTCCTTGAACCGTGCTGTCAACTGATCACAGCCGGACAGACCTGGTAAACCCAAACGTGTAGTGAGGGTGAAGTGGAAACGTCTGGCTGAGGCCCCTGTCCGTGAGGTCTTCAACTCCCACCTCCGGAAGAATTTCTGCATGCCGGGAAGGTTGGGGACTTGGTAATCCGAGTGGTCCAGGTTCAAAGCCTCCATTGTGGAGGCGGCAGCTAGGAGCTGCGGTCAGAGGCTTGTTGGTGCCTGTCGTGGCGGCAACCTTAGAACCGCTGGTGGACATCAGCGGTGAGGGAGGCCGTCAGGCTGAAGAAGGAGACCTTTCAGTGTCTGGCTGGCCCAGGGTCTCCTGAAGCAGCAGACAGGTACCGGATGGCCAGAGGGGCTGCAGCTGTGGCGGTCACTCAAGCAAAAGCCTGGTGTAGGAGGAGTTCAAGAGGCTGTGAGAAGGACTTTTGGTTGGCCTCAAGACAGTTCTGGCACACTGTTAGTCGCCTCAGGAAGGGAAGGCAGGGGATTGTCTCAGGCTGTGCTCAGCAGAGAAGGAGAACTGCTGAGCCCAGTTGGGGACATCGTCCAGCGGTGGAAGGAGCACTTTGAGGAACTCCTGAACCGGGCCGTCACGTCCACTGTGGAGAAAATGGACAGTCTCTGCTCATGACAAGAGAGCCTCGTGTACCAGCAGTGTCCACCAAGGTCTGGGAAAGAATCCATGATGGTAGCCGCAGGTCTTGCACTTCCCTGAAAGGCCGCTCTTCTCCAGGGCTCGTGAGCGCCTCTCTGCTTGAACAGCTCCATCACACTTGTCATTCACTTGGGCTCTATACCACCTCCCAGTCTCTTAACAGGCTGTTTGGTGACCTGCGAGGAATGCAGTGAAGCTGCAGTGGGCTGCTGTTCCCCAGAAATGACTTTAACTGTTCTCTGAAATGATGGACTACAGCACAGTTGAATTCTTCAGCCATGTATTCTCTGATGGGCGTCATTGAACTGTTGCTGACCATTTCGTTCCACTGCTCCTGTAATTTTTCACAAACTTTGTGCTGTACTGCTGGCAGAAAAGTCAAAGAACCAATCGTCTGCTTTCCCCGGTCCAAATGATCGCCACGCAGACCAAATGAAGTTTCTGCCAGGTTCACAAGGGTTTTTTGAGCAGATGTAATGCCCCTGCGGAGTGTGTTCTTATCCGTGTCTTTAACATGTGACAGAGTGTTGTGGTTATTGCTCTTGTTGAAAATGTCCCTCAGATTCTTCGCATCCAGTTTGAAATGGACGTCCTCGCATTTCACAATATGTGAATGAAAAGGACTGCTGGGACATGAGATGGTAGAATAGTTGAGATATTTAAAATAATTTGGACCACTTAGTCCCCAAAACTTTGTAAATGCCACATCAGTACAAACTCCATAATGCTGACGCCATTCATGGGCTTTGTGTAAAAGCTGAAACATACAAGGGACAATTTGGTCTCCCTTTTCAAACACGGGCTATTGAGTGTATAAATCAAAATGTGTTTCACCATGGTCCCATTGTGCTGAGATAATCATCCAGTTGCTTGATTACAATCTCTTCACTGTGTGTTGCTGCTCTGATGGTCGGTCTGCTTTGTCCGCTTTGGTGCGCAGGGCACCAGACTCTTTCTTCTTCTTCTTCTTCTGAAATTCTGGATGAACTGCCGGAAAATCCTTTCTGCTCTTGTCCTTCAAGTGACCATGGCATATGCAAATTGTTTGTCTCTTTCAGGTTCTCTTCTGTTGAAATCTTTGATATGCCATTGCCGTACTGTATCAGAACACGAGCATTACTACCATCTTCCTCTCCCTTAGATGGAAGCAGTCCCATCAAGCGATTGTACATCTCTGTTTTGTCACAGCAGTTTGTCGTTTCTTCCCAACTCTCAATTAACACCTGAATCCTCTTGGTCACATCTGAACAATCCAGATTTGCTGTCAAATTGGCACAAGGGTTTGCAGTTTTTGAATGTCCAACCTCTTCCAAGCCCCGATTTTCTCCAGGATTCATGTCTTGGTTTTTTTTATACGTTGGTCCAGCTGTAAACTTTGACTTCCATTCATTTCTTGTATCATGGTATGATTTACTTTCATTGTTAATATCTTGAATCTTGACATTCATTTCAGAGATGAAACAAGTTATCCTCGATCTATTGAACTCTGACCACAGCACCTTAGTGGAGTTGTCATGGTCCAGGTTGGAGGGAATGTCCTTGCCGTTGCCGATTTTCCATGCCATGGCTTCTGCTGTTGATAAGGGCACCTGACAGTTTAATAGCTGGGTTTTTACAAATGGAGACAGTAATTTGAGGGTCAGCAATGTGTTGATGGGGTGAAGAATTCTGAGGCAGATACAGATGAAGGGTTGCTGGGGAAGATTTACAGTTAAGTATATACACTTTGTTGTTATCTTCAACAAGTGACACTGTTTCGCATATTGGTGGTTAGGGTCCAGTTTGAAAGTCAGTGGCATTCAATATTAGTGAAAACACCTGTATAATGAGTGAGACAGCAGTTTGCCGGCAGCCACGCTCGAACTCTCAACCTCTTATTGCAAGGCGGAAGCATTATCCACTGAACTAGGAGTGCTGCCCGGTTGCGCAATCATTTCTACACCTTAAATAGCTTCCGCTCAGCTCTGTTGGATGTTGGATTACAGTGAGCCGGTTGTTTCCCAGAATGTTGAACAATCTTTACATCTACAACAGAGGTCACTCATAGGTGGACCACGGTCCGGTCGGACATAGACGCCGCCCAATCCGGACCCCAATCTATAACCAATAAATGATTGACTATTGCTAAACTTTGATGAAGCATTATTATTTTAACTGCCGCAGCCTTTCTGGCCTTTACGCCAACTGTTTTAGCTGCTCAGGAAACTCACAGACCAATTGCATGCATTGTAAATTGTTTCACGTGATGCTCCTCAGCCAGTCAAATCTCTGCATTCTGTGAGTGAGTCAGTAACCCCTTTTTTAAATTCAGGATCAGGAAGTGAGAATCACGACGGGAGCCAGACGCCACAAAAGCCGGAGAATTAAGTGAGTGGCAGCAAACAATTTTCCAAAAGAAAAGTAGTCACTTAGAGCATTTCATCAAGAAGGGACAGGCTCTAACATGTTCATTCTTCCCACAGGCAGTTCAAACTGCCCCAGACTCTTGACGGGCTTCATGGTGACCTGAGAGGAATACGGTCAAGCTGCAGGCAGCTACTCTTGCCCAGAAATCACTTTAAGCTGTTCTCTGAAAAGATGAACTACAGCACTGTTGACTTCTTCAGCTCTCTGATGGGTGTCATTGAACTGTTGTTGACAGGGGGGAAATGTGTCAACCCTTTATCATAGCACTCTGTGCACTCCTGCGCCATTTGAGTCTTCTTCCCAATTTACACAAACAGTTTGTCCTGCGTGTACACATTGTGTGTTGCTGTTGATTGTTGCTTCATTAAATGTATTTAAATACGCATCTGTTTGTCTACCTACTTGTGTTTACATGATAATTATTTCAATATTTTTACCTATCTTCATTCCGCTGATCTTGGAACTGGGTTTAAATACAGTGAGAGCCATTAAAACCAGAGACAAATTCCTTGTACACGCATACAGAGGTGGCCGTTAAGCTGATTCTGGTTCTAAGTAGGTGGTGCATGTCAGTTCAGGGTGTGCAATCAGGAGAGAAGCAGAGTAGACTTAAAACTGTTGCTCACAGTTAAGAGGTTGAGAAACTTCTGGGTGCCACCAAGAGCAGGAAGAAGGTGGACCACCAGACTTCCTCTGTGCCATGGAGACTTGGATGAGCATACTGTATTTGAAAGTGTTTTTGAAATAATGGAGCACAGACAAATTTCCTTTACAGCTCAAACTTTCATTTACAATATGGTTTAGGGACACAAGCTTTGTCAGGTGCTCATGTGTCTTGATTTGGCCTGGAGATGTGATACAATTCTTCTCCTGATTGAAGAGGGAAAGCTGCTCTTGTTTTCCAGTCCCTTGCCATGGCGAGGATCCCTGTGCCTCAGGCTTCCTCGCCTGCCTTCTCCCCTGGCCTGAGGAAGCTGATTAAGCGAGGGCCTTTGGCTCGAGCTTGGTGTTCTTCGCTGTCTCTCTTTCTGCCATCACTCCATTGGCTGGTCCAGGACCTGATCAGGCAGCCATCGAAATCTCCCGTCTGTCAGGCTTGTTTGGCAATAAACCATGGCTCTACTACAGCCCGAACATATCAAGGATGCCACAAACAGTTTGCAGGGGTAACATCAGTCTATTTTATTGTTAAACAAAAGTATGAAATAACATTTACAACTTAAGGAAGGAAACAAAAGGGGTTAGAGATCCCAGCCAAAAGAAACAAAAGATGGGGAATCGCCGGGCCAGCCACACAGTGGGCCGTCGCACCCAGCTCATCCCCCTAAACCTCCCAAACTGAAGCTAAACTAACAAAACAAAATCCGAAAAATGAGACTACCGGAAACCTCCAACCCAAACTAAAATAACAAACCCAATTAACAAAACCCAGCTCCTTGAACCGTGCTGTCAACTGATCACAGCCGGACAGACCTGGTAAACCCAAACGTGTAGTGAGGGTGAAGTGGAAACGTCTGGCTGAGGCCCCTGTCCGTGAGGTCTTCAACTCCCACCTCCGGAAGAATTTCGTGCATGCCGGGGAAGGTTGGGGACTTGGTAATCCGAGTGGTCCGTGTTCAAAGCCTCCATTGTGGAGGCGGCAGCTAGGAGCTGCGGTCAGAGGCTTGTTGGTGCCTGTCGTGGCGGCAACCTTAGAACCCGCTGGTGGACATCAGCGGTGAGCGAGTCAGACAGGCTGAAGAAGGAGACCTTTCAGTGTCTGGCTGGCCCAGGGGTCTCCTGAAGCAGCAGACAGGTACCGGATGGCCAGAGGGGCTGCAGCTGTGGCGGTCACTCAAGCAAAAAGCCTGGTGTAGGAGGAGTTCGAAGAGGCTGTGGAGAAGGACTTTTGGTTGGCCTCAAGACAGTTCTGGCACACTGTTAGTCGCCTCAGGAAGGGAAGGCAGGATTGTCTCAGGCTGTGCTCAGCAGAGAAGGAGAACTGCTGAGCCCAGTTGGGGACATCGTCCAGCGGTGGAAGGAGCACTTTGAGGAACTCCTGAACCGGGCCGTCACGTCCACTGTGGAGAAAATGGACAGTCTCTGCTCATGACAAGAGAGCCTCGTGTACCAGCAGTGTCCACCAAGGTCTGGGAAAGAATCCATGATGGTAGCCGCAGGTCTTGCACTTCCCTGAAAGGCCGCTCTTCTCCAGGGCTCGTAGTCGCCTCTGCGTGCTTGAACAGCTCCATCACACTTGTCATTCACTTGGGCTCTATACCACCTCCCCAGTCTCTTAACAGGCTGTTTGGTGACCTGAGGAATGCGGTGAAGCTGCAGTGGGCTGCTGTTCCCAGAAATGACTTTAACTGTTCTCTGAAATGATGGACTACAGCACAGTTGAATTCTTCAGCCATGTATTCTCTGATGGGCGTCATTGAACTGTTGCTGACCATTTCGTTCCACTGCTCCTGTAATTTTTCACAAACTTTGTGCTGTACTGCTGGCAGAAAAGTCAAAGAACCAATCGCCTGCTTTCCCGGTCCAAATGATCGCCACGCAGACCAAATGAAGTTTCTGCCAGGTTCACAAGGGTTTTTTGAGCAGATGTAATGCCCCCTGGAGTGTGTTCTTATCCGTGTCTTTAACATGTGACAGAGTGTTGTGGTTATTGCTCTTGTTGAAAATGTCCTCAGATTCTTCGCATCCAGTTTGAAATGGACGTCCTCGCATTTCACAATATGTGAATGAAAAGGACTGCTGGGACATGAGATGGTAGAATAGTTGAGATATTTAAAATAATTTGGACCACTTAGTCCCCAAAACTTTGTAAATGCCACATCAGTACAAACTCCATAATGCTGACGCCATTCATGGGCTTTGTGTAAAAGCTGAAACATACAAGGGACAATTTGGTCTCCCCTTTTCAAACACGGGCTATTGAGTGTATAAATCAAAATGTGTTTCACCATGGTCCCATTGTGCTGGAGATAATCATCCAGTTGCTTGATTACAATCTCTTCACTGTGTGTTGCTGCTCTGATGGTCGGTCTGCTTTGTCCGCTGGTGCGCAGGGCACCAGACTCTTTCTTCTTCTTCTTCTTCTGAAATTCTGGATGAACTGCCGGAAAATCCTTTCTGCTCTTGTCCTTCAAGTGGACCATGGCATATGCAAATTGTTTGTCTCTTTCAGGTTCTCTTCTGTTGAAATCTTTGATATGCCATTGCCGTACTGTATCAGAACACGCATTACTACCATCTTCCTCTCCCTTAGATGGAAGCAGTCCCATCAAGCGATTGTACATCTCTGTTTTGTCACAGCAGTTTGTCGCTTCTTCCCAACTCTCAATTAACACCTGAATCCTCTTGGTCACATCTGAACAATCCAGATTTGCTGTCAAATTGGCACAAGGGTTTGCAGTTTTGAATGTCCAACCTCTTCCAAGCCCCGATTTTCTCCAGGATTCATGTCTTGGTTTTTATACGTTGGTCCAGCTGTAAACTTTGACTTCCATTCATTTCTTGTATCATGGTATGATTTACTTTCATTGTTAATATCTTGAATCTTGACATTCATTTCAGAGATGAAACAAGTTATCCTCGATCTATTGAACTCTGACCACAGCACCTTAGTGGAGTTGTCATGGTCCAGGTTGGAGGGAATGTCCTTGCCGTTGCGATTTTCCATGCCATGGCTTCTGCTGTTGATAAGGGCACCTGACAGTTTAATAGCTGGGTTTTTACAAATGGAGACAGTAATTTGAGGGTCAGCAATGTGTTGATGGGGTGAAGATTCTGAGGCAGATAGATGAAGGGTTGCTGGGGAAGATTTACAGTTAAGTATATACACTTTGTTGTTATCTTCAACAAGTGACACTGTTTCGTACATATTGGTGGTTAGGGTCCAGTTTGAAAGTCAGTGGCATTCAATATTAGTGAAAACACCTGTATAATGAGTGAGACAGCAGTTTGCCGGCAGCCACGCTCGAACTCTCAACCTCTTATTGCAAGGCGGAAGCATTATCCACTGAACTAGGAGTGCTGCCCGGTTGCGCAATCATTTCTACACCTTAAATAGCTTCCGCTCAGCTCTGTTGGATGTTGGATTACAGTGAGCCGGTTGTTTCCCAGAATGTTGAACAATCTTTACATCTACAACAGAGGTCACTCATAGGTGGACCACGGTCCGGGTCGGACATAGACGCCGTCCAATCCGGACCCCAATCTATAACCAATAAATGATTGACTATTGCTAAACTTTGATGAAGCATTATTATTTTAACTGCCGCAGCCTTTCTGGCCTTTACGCCAACTGTTTTAGCTGCTCAGGAAACTCACAGACCAATTGCATGCATTGTAAATTGTTTCACGTGATGCTCCTCAGCCAGTCAAATCTCTGCATTCTGTGAGTGAGTCAGTAACCCCATATTTTTAAATTCAGGATCAGGAAGTGAGAATCACGCGGGAGCCAGACGCCACAAAAGCCGGAGAATTAAGTGAGTGGCAGCAAACAATTTTCCAAAAGAAAAGTAGTCACTTAGAGCATTTCATCAAGAAGGGACAGGCTCTAACATGTTCATTCTTCCCACAGGCAGTTCAAACTGCCCCAGACTCTGACGGCTTCATGGTGACCTGAGAGGAATACGGTCAAGCTGCAGGCAGCTACTCTTGCCCAGAAATCACTTTAAGCTGTTCTCTGAAAAGATGAACTACAGCACTGTTGACTTCTTCAGCTCTCTGATGGGTGTCATTGAACTGTTGTTGACAGGGGGGAAATGTGTCAACCCTTTATCATAGCACTCTGTGCACTCCTGCGCCATTTGAGTCTTCTTCCCAATTTACACAAACAGTTTGTCCTGTGTACACATTGTGTGTTGCTGTTGATTGTTGCTTCATTAAATGTATTTAAATACGCATCTGTTTGTCTACCTACTTGTGTTTACATGATAATTATTTCAATATTTTTACCTATCTTCATTCCGCTGATCTTGGAACTGGGTTTAAATACAGTGAGAGCCATTAAAAACCAGAGACAAATTCCTTGTACACGTACACAGAGGTGGCCTGTTAAGCTGATTCTGGTTCTAAGTAGGTGGTGCATGTCAGTTCAGGGTGTGCAATCAGGAGAGAAGCAGAGTAGACTTAAAACTGTTGCTCACAGTTAAGAGGTTGAGAAACTTCTGGGTGCCACCAAGAGCAGGAAGAAGGTGGACCACCAGACTTCCTCTGTGCCATGGAGACTTGGATGAGCATACTGTATTTGAAAGTGTTTTTGAAATAATGGAGCACAGACAAATTTCCTTTACAGCTCAAACTTTCATTTACAATATGGTTTAGGGACACAAGCTTTGTCAGGTGCTCATGTGTCTTGATTTGGCCTGGAGATGTGATACAATTCTTCTCCTGATTGAAGAGGAAAGCTGCTCTTGTTTTCCAGTCCCTTGCCATGGCGAGGATCCCTGTGCCTCAGGCTTCCTCGCCTGCCTTCTCCCCTGGCCTGAGGAAGCTGATTAGCGAGGGCCTTTGGCTCGGAGCTTGGTGTTCTTTCGCTGTCTCTCTTTCTGCCATCACTCCATTGGCTGGTCCAGGACCTGATCAGGCAGCCATCGAAATCTCCCGTCTGTCAGGCTTGTTTGGCAATAAACCATGGCTCTACTACAGCCCGAACATATCAAGGATGCCACAAACAGTTTGCAGGGGGTAACATCAGTCTATTTTATTGTTAAACAAAAGTATGAAATAACATTTACAACTTAAGGAAGGAAACAAAAAGGGGTTGGAGATCCCAGCCAAAAGAAACAAAAGATGGGGAATCGCCGGGCCAGCCACACAGTGGGCCGTCGCACCCAGCTCATCCCCCTAAACCTCCCAAACTGAAGCTAAACTAACAAAACAAAATCAAAAATGAGACTACCGGAAACCTCCAACCCAAACTAAAATAACAAACCCAATTAACAAAACCCAGCTCCTTGAACCGTGCTGTCAACTGATCACAGCCGGACAGACCTGGTAAACCCAAACGGTAGTGAGGGTGAAGTGGAAACGCTCTGGCTGAGGCCCTGTCCGTGAGGTCTTCAACTCCCACCTCCGAAGAATTTCTCGTGCATGCCGGGAAGGTTGGGGACTTGGTAATCCGAGTGGTCCGGTTCAAAGCCTCCATTGTGGAGGCGGCAGCTAGGAGCTGCGGTCAGAGGCTTGTTGGTGCCTGTCGTGGCGGCAACCTTAGAACCCGCTGGTGGACATCAGCGGTGAGGAGGCCGTCAGGCTGAAGAAGGAGACCTTTCAGTGTCTGGCTGGCCCAGGGGTCTCCTGAAGCAGCAGACAGGTACCGGATGGCCAGAGGGGCTGCAGCTGTGGCGGTCACTCAAGCAAAAGCCTGGTGTAGGAGGAGTTCAAGAGGCTGTGGAGAAGGACTTTTGGTTGGCCTCAAGACAGTTCTGGCACACTGTTAGTCGCCTCAGGAAGGGAAGGCAGGGATTGTCTCAGGCTGTGCTCAGCAGAGAAGGAGAACTGCTGAGCCCAGTTGGGGACATCGTCCAGCGGTGGAAGGAGCACTTTGAGGAACTCCTGAACCGGGCCGTCACGTCCACTGTGGAGAAAATGGACAGTCTCTGCTCATGACAAGAGAGCCTCGTGTACCAGCAGTGTCCACCAAGGTCTGGGAAAGAATCCATGATGGTAGCCGCAGGTCTTGCACTTCCCTGAAAGGCCGCTCTTCTCCAGGGCTCGTAGAGTCGCCTCTGCGTGCTTGAACAGCTCCATCACACTTGTCATTCACTTGGGCTCTATACCACCTCCCAGTCTCTTAACAGGCTGTTTGGTGACCTCGAGGAATGCGGTGAAGCTGCAGTGGGCTGCTGTTCCCCAGAAATGACTTTAACTGTTCTCTGAAATGATGGACTACAGCACAGTTGAATTCTTCAGCCATGTATTCTCTGATGGGCGTCATTGAACTGTTGCTGACCATTTCGTTCCACTGCTCCTGTAATTTTTCACAAACTTTGTGCTGTACTGCTGGCAGAAAAGTCAAAGAACCAATCGCCTGCTTTCCCGGTCCAAATGATCGCCACGCAGACCAAATGAAGTTTCTGCCAGGTTCACAAGGGTTTTTGAGCAGATGTAATGCCCCTGCGGAGTGTGTTCTTATCCGTGTCTTTAACATGTGACAGAGTGTTGTGGTTATTGCTCTTGTTGAAAATGTCCTCAGATTCTTCGCATCCAGTTTGAAATGGACGCCTCGCATTTCACAATATGTGAATGAAAAGGACTGCTGGGACATGAGATGGTAGAATAGTTGAGATATTTAAAATAATTTGGACCACTTAGTCCCCAAAACTTTGTAAATGCCACATCAGTACAAACTCCATAATGCTGACGCCATTCATGGGCTTTGTGTAAAAGCTGAAACATACAAGGGACAATTTGGTCTCCCCTTTTCAAACACGGGCTATTGAGTGTATAAATCAAAATGTGTTTCACCATGGTCCCATTGTGCTGGAGATAATCATCCAGTTGCTTGATTACAATCTCTTCACTGTGTGTTGCTGCTCTGATGGTCGGTCTGCTTTGGTCCGCTTTGGTGCGCAGGGCACCAGACTCTTTCTTCTTCTTCTTCTGAAATTCTGGATGAACTGCCGGAAAATCCTTTCTGCTCTTGTCCTTCAAGTGGACCATGGCATATGCAAATTGTTTGTCTCTTTCAGGTTCTCTTCTGTTGAAATCTTTGATATGCCATTGCCGTACTGTATCAGAACACGCAGCATTACTACCATCTTCCTCTCCCTTAGATGGAAGCAGTCCCATCAAGCGATTGTACATCTCTGTTTTGTCACAGCAGTTTGTCGCTTTCTTCCCAACTCTCAATTAACACCTGAATCCTCTTGGTCACATCTGAACAATCCAGATTTGCTGTCAAATTGGCACAAGGGTTTGCAGTTTTGAATGTCCAACCTCTTCCAAGCCCCGATTTTCTCCAGGATTCATGTCTTGGTTTTTTTATACGTTGGTCCAGCTGTAAACTTTGACTTCCATTCATTTCTTGTATCATGGTATGATTTACTTTCATTGTTAATATCTTGAATCTTGACATTCATTTCAGAGATGAAACAAGTTATCCTCGATCTATTGAACTCTGACCACAGCACCTTAGTGGAGTTGTCATGGTCCAGGTTGGAGGGAATGTCCTTGCCGTTGCCGATTTTCCATGCCATGGCTTCTGCTGTTGATAAGGGCACCTGACAGTTTAATAGCTGGGTTTTACAAATGGAGACAGTAATTTGAGGGTCAGCAATGTGTTGATGGGGTGAAGAATTCTGAGGCAGATACAGATGAAGGGTTGCTGGGGAAGATTTACAGTTAAGTATATACACTTTGTTGTTATCTTCAACAAGTGACACTGTTTCGTACATATTGGTGGTTAGGGTCCAGTTTGAAAGTCAGTGGCATTCAATATTAGTGAAAACACCTGTATAATGAGTGAGACAGCAGTTTGCCGGCAGCCACTCGAACTCTCAACCCTCTTATTGCAAGGCGGAAGCATTATCCACTGAACTAGGAGTGCTGCCCGGTTGCGCAATCATTTCTACACCTTAAATAGCTTCCGCTCAGCTCTGTTGGATGTTGGATTACAGTGAGCCGGTTGTTTCCCAGAATGTTGAACAATCTTTACATCTACAACAGAGGTCACTCATAGGTGGACCACGGTCCGGGTCGGACATAGACGCCCGCCCAATCCGGACCCCAATCTATAACCAATAAATGATTGACTATTGCTAAACTTTGATGAAGCATTATTATTTTAACTGCCGCAGCCTTTCTGGCCTTTACGCCAACTGTTTTAGCTGCTCAGGAAACTCACAGACCAATTGCATGCATTGTAAATTGTTTCACATGATGCTCCTCAGCCAGTCAAATCTCTGCATTCTGTGAGTGAGTCAGTAACCCCTTTTTTAAATTCAGGATCAGGAAGTGAGAATCACGCACGGGAGCCAGACGCCACAAAAGCCGGAGAATTAAGTGAGTGGCAGCAAACAATTTTCCAAAAAGAAAAGTAGTCACTTAGAGCATTTCATCAAGAAGGGACAGGCTCTAACATGTTCATTCTTCCCACAGGCAGTTCAAACTGCCCCAGACTCTTGACGGGCTTCATGGTGACCTGAGAGGAATACGGTCAAGCTGCAGGCAGCTACTCTTGCCCAGAAATCACTTTAAGCTGTTCTCTGAAAAGATGAACTACAGCACTGTTGACTTCTTCAGCTCTCTGATGGGTGTCATTGAACTGTTGTTGACAGGGGGGAAATGTGTCAACCCTTTATCATAGCACTCTGTGCACTCCTGCGCCATTTGAGTCTTCTTCCCAATTTACACAAACAGTTTGTCCTGCGTGTACACATTGTGTGTTGCTGTTGATTGTTGCTTCATTAAATGTATTTAAATACGCATCTGTTTGTCTACCTACTTGTGTTTACATGATAATTATTTCAATATTTTTACCTATCTTCATTCCGCTGATCTTGGAACTGGGTTTAAATACAGTGAGAGCCATTAAAAACCAGAGACAAATTCCTTGTACACGTACACAGAGGTGGCCGTTTAAGCTGATTCTGGTTCTAAGTAGGTGGTGCATGTCAGTTCAGGGTGTGCAATCAGGAGAGAAGCAGAGTAGACTTAAAACTGTTGCTCACAGTTAAGAGGTTGAGAAACTTCTGGGTGCCACCAAGAGCAGGAAGAAGGTGGACCACCAGACTTCCTCTGTGCCATGGAGACTTGGATGAGCATACTGTATTTGAAAGTGTTTTGAAATAATGGAGCACAGACAAATTTCCTTTACAGCTCAAACTTTCATTTACAATATGGTTTAGGGACACAAGCTTTGTCAGGTGCTCATGTGTCTTGATTTGGCCTGGAGATGTGATACAATTCTTCTCCTGATTGAAGAGGGAAAGCTGCTCTTGTTTTCCAGTCCCTTGCCATGGCGAGGATCCCTGTGCCTCAGGCTTCCTCGCCTGCCTTCTCCCTGGCCTGAGGAAGCTGATTAAGCGAGGGCCTTTGGCTCGGAGCTTGGTGTTCTTTCGCTGTCTCTCTTCTGCCATCACTCCATTGGCTGGTCCAGGACCTGATCAGGCAGCCATCGAAATCTCCCGTCTGTCAGGCTTGTTTGGCAATAAACCATGGCTCTACTACAGCCCGAACATATCAAGGATGCCACAAACAGTTTGCAGGGGTAACATCAGTCTATTTTATTGTTAAACAAAAGTATGAAATAACATTTACAACTTAAGGAAGGAAACAATAAGGGGTTGGAGATCCCAGCCAAAAGAAACAAAAGATGGGGAATCGCCGGGCCAGCCACACAGTGGGCCGTCGCACCCAGCTCATCCCCCTAAACCTCCCAAACTGAAGCTAAACTAACAAAACAAAATCCAAAAATGAGACTACCGGAAACCTCCAACCCAAACTAAAATAACAAACCCAATTAACAAAACCCAGCTCCTTGAACCGTGCTGTCAACTGATCACAGCCGGACAGACCTGGTAAACCCAAACGTAGTGAGGGTGAAGTGGAAACGTCTGGCTGAGGCCCCTGTCCGTGAGGTCTTCAACTCCCACCTCCGGAAGAATTTCTGCATGCCGGGGAAGGTTGGGGACTTGGTAATCCGAGTGGTCCGTGTTCAAAGCCTCCATTGTGGAGGCGGCAGCTAGGAGCTGCGGTCAGAGGCTTGTTGGTGCCTGTCGTGGCGGCAACCTTAGAACCCGCTGGTGGACATCAGCGGTGAGGGAGGCCGTCAGGCTGAAGAAGGAGACCTTTCAGTGTCTGGCTGGCCCAGGGTCTCCTGAAGCAGCAGACAGGTACCGGATGGCCAGAGGGGCTGCAGCTGTGGCGGTCACTCAAGCAAAAAGCCTGGTGTAGGAGGAGTTCAAGAGGCTGTGGAGAAGGACTTTTGGTTGGCCTCAAGACAGTTCTGGCACACTGTTAGTCGCCTCAGGAAGGGAAGGCAGGGATTGTCTCAGGCTGTGCTCAGCAGAGAAGGAGAACTGCTGAGCCCAGTTGGGGACATCGGCCAGCGGTGGAAGGAGCACTTTGAGGAACTCCTGAACCGGGCCGTCACGTCCACTGTGGAGAAAATGGACAGTCTCTGCTCATGACAAGAGAGCCTCGTGTACCAGCAGTGTCCACCAAGGTCTGGGAAAGAATCCATGATGGTAGCCGCAGGTCTTGCACTTCCCTGAAAGGCCGCTCTTCTCCAGGGCTCGTAGCCGCCTCTCTGCGTGCTTGAACAGCTCCATCACACTTGTCATTCACTTGGGCTCTATACCACCTCCCCAGTCTCTTAACAGGCTGTTTGGTGACTCACGAGGAATGCGGTGAAGCTGCAGTGGGCTGCTGTTCCCCAGAAATGACTTTAACTGTTCTCTGAAATGATGGACTACAGCACAGTTGAATTCTTCAGCCATGTATTCTCTGATGGGCGTCATTGAACTGTTGCTGACCATTTCGTTCCACTGCTCCTGTAATTTTTCACAAACTTTGTGCTGTACTGCTGGCAGAAAAGTCAAAGAACCAATCGCCTGCTTTCCCGGTCCAAATGATCGCCACGCAGACCAAATGAAGTTTCTGCCAGGTTCACAAGGGTTTTTGAGCAGATGTAATGCCCCTGCGGAGTGTGTTCTTATCCGTGTCTTTAACATGTGACAGAGTGTTGTGGTTATTGCTCTTGTTGAAAATGTCCTCAGATTCTTCGCATCCAGTTTGAAATGGACGTCCTCGCATTTCACAATATGTGAATGAAAAGGACTGCTGGGACATGAGATGGTAGAATAGTTGAGATATTTAAAATAATTTGGACCACTTAGTCCCCAAAACTTTGTAAATGCCACATCAGTACAACTCCATAATGCTGACGCCATTCATGGGCTTTGTGTAAAAGCTGAAACATACAAGGGACAATTTGGTCTCCCTTTTCAAACACGGGCTATTGAGTGTATAAATCAAAATGTGTTTCACCATGGTCCAATTGTGCTGGAGATAATCATCCAGTTGCTTGATTACAATCTCTTCACTGTGTGTTGCTGCTCTGATGGTCGGTCTGCTTTGTCCGCTTTGGTGCGCAGGGCACCAGACTCTTTCTTCTTCTTCTTCTTCTGAAATTCTGGATGAACTGCCGGAAAATCCTTTCTGCTCTTGTCCTTCAAGTGGACCATGGCATATGCAAATTGTTTGTCTCTTTCAGGTTCTCTTCTGTTGAAATCTTTGATATGCCATTGCCGTACTGTATCAGAACACGCAGCATTACTACCATCTTCCTCTCCCTTAGATGGAAGCAGTCCCATCAAGCGATTGTACATCTCTGTTTTGTCACAGCAGTTTGTCGTTTCTTCCCAACTCTCAATTAACACCTGAATCCTCTTGGTCACATCTGAACAATCCAGATTTGCTGTCAAATTGGCACAAGGGTTTGCAGTTTTGAATGTCCAACCTCTTCCAAGCCCGATTTTCTCCAGGATTCATGTCTTGGTTTTTTTATACGTTGGTCCAGCTGTAAACTTTGACTTCCATTCATTTCTTGTATCATGGTATGATTTACTTTCATTGTTAATATCTTGAATCTTGACATTCATTTCAGAGATGAAACAAGTTATCCTCGATCTATTGAACTCTGACCACAGCACCTTAGTGGAGTTGTCATGGTCCAGGTTGGAGGGAATGTCCTTGCCGTTGCCGATTTTCCATGCCATGGCTTCTGCTGTTGATAAGGGCACCTGACAGTTTAATAGCTGGGTTTTACAAATGGAGACAGTAATTTGAGGGTCAGCAATGTGTTGATGGGGTGAAGAATTCTGAGGCAGATACAGATGAAGGGTTGCTGGGGAAGATTTACAGTTAAGTATATACACTTTGTTGTTATCTTCAACAAGTGACACTGTTTTACATATTGGTGGTTAGGGTCCAGTTTGAAAGTCAGTGGCATTCAATATTAGTGAAAACACCTGTATAATGAGTGAGACAGCAGTTTGCCGGCAGCCACGCTCGAACTCTCAACCCTCTTATTGCAAGGCGGAAGCATTATCCACTGAACTAGGAGTGCTGCCGGTTGCGCAATCATTTCTACACCTTAAATAGCTTCCGCTCAGCTCTGTTGGATGTTGGATTACAGTGAGCCGGTTGTTTCCCAGAATGTTGAACAATCTTTACATCTACAACAGAGGTCACTCATAGGTGGACCACGGTCCGGGTCGGACATAGACGCCGTCCAATCCGGACCCCAATCTATAACCAATAAATGATTGACTATTGCTAAACTTTGATGAAGCATTATTATTTTAACTGCCGCAGCCTTTCTGGCCTTTACGCCAACTGTTTTAGCTGCTCAGAAACTCACAGACCAATTGCATGCATTGTAAATTGTTTCACGTGATGCTCCTCAGCCAGTCAAATCTCTGCATTCTGTGAGTGAGTCAGTAACCCCTTTTTTTAAATTCAGGATCAGGAAGTGAGAATCACGACGGGAGCCAGACGCCACAAAAGCCGGAGAATTAAGTGAGTGGCAGCAAACAATTTTCCAAAAGAAAAGTAGTCACTTAGAGCATTTCATCAAGAAGGGACAGGCTCTAACATGTTCATTCTTCCCACAGGCAGTTCAAACTGCCCCAGACTCTTGACGGGCTTCATGGTGACCTGAGAGGAATACGGTCAAGCTGCAGGCAGCTACTCTTGCCCAGAAATCACTTTAAGCTGTTCTCTGAAAAGATGAACTACAGCACTGTTGACTTCTTCAGCTCTCTGATGGGTGTCATTGAACTGTTGTTGACAGGGAAATGTGTCAACCCTTTATCATAGCACTCTGTGCACTCCTGCGCCATTTGAGTCTTCTTCCCAATTTACACAAACAGTTTGTCCTGCGTGTACACATTGTGTGTTGCTGTTGATTGTTGCTTCATTAAATGTATTTAAATACGCATCTGTTTGTCTACCTACTTGTGTTTACATGATAATTATTTCAATATTTTTACCTATCTTCATTCCGCTGATCTTGGAACTGGGTTTAAATACAGTGAGAGCCATTAAAAACCAGAGACAAATTCCTTGTACACGTACACAGAGGTGGCCGGTTGCTGATTCTGGTTCTAAGTAGGTGGTGCATGTCAGTTCAGGGTGTGCAATCAGGAGAGAAGCAGAGTAGACTTAAAACTGTTGCTCACAGTTAAGAGGTTGAGAAACTTCTGGGTGCCACCAAGAGCAGGAAGAAGGTGGACCACCAGACTTCCTCTGTGCCATGGAGACTTGGATGAGCATACTGTATTTGAAAGTGTTTTTGAAATAATGGAGCACAGACAAATTTCCTTTACAGCTCAAACTTTCATTTACAATATGGTTTAGGGACACAAGCTTTGTCAGGTGCTCATGTGTCTTGATTTGGCCTGGAGATGTGATACAATTCTTCTCCTGATTGAAGAGGAAAGCTGCTCTTGTTTTCCAGTCCCTTGCCATGGCGAGGATCCCTGTGCCTCAGGCTTCCTCGCCTGCCTTCTCCCTGGCCTGAGGAAGCTGATTAGCGAGGGCCTTTGGCTCGGAGCTTGGTGTTCTTTCGCTGTCTCTCTTTCTGCCATCACTCCATTGGCTGGTCCAGGACCTGATCAGGCAGCCATCGAAATCTCCCGTCTGTCAGGCTTGTTTGGCAATAAACCATGGCTCTACTACAGCCCGAACATATCAAGGATGCCACAAACAGTTTGCAGGGGTAACATCAGTCTATTTTATTGTTAAACAAAAGTATGAAATAACATTTACAACTTAAGGAAGGAAACAAAAGGGGTTGGAGATCCCAGCCAAAAGAAACAAAGATGGGGAATCGCCGGGCCAGCCACACAGTGGGCCGTCGCACCCAGCTCATCCCCCTAAACCTCCCAAACTGAAGCTAAACTAACAAAACAAAATCCGAAAAATGAGACTACCGGAAACCTCCAACCCAAACTAAAATAACAAACCCAATTAACAAAACCCAGCTCCTTGAACCGTGCTGTCAACTGATCACAGCCGGACAGACCTGGTAAACCCAAACGTGTAGTGAGGGTGAAGTGGAAACGTCTGGCTGAGGCCCATGTCCGTGAGGTCTTCAACTCCCACCTCCGAAGAATTTCTCGTGCATGCCGGGAAGGTTGGGGACTTGGTAATCCGAGTGGTCCGCGTTCAAAGCCTCCATTGTGGAGGCGGCAGCTAGGAGCTGCGGTCAGAGGCTTGTTGGTGCCTGTCGTGGCGGCAACCTTAGAACCCGCTGGTGGACATCAGCGGTGAGGGAGGCCGTCAGGCTGAAGAAGGAGACCTTTCAGTGTCTGGCTGGCCCAGGGGTCTCCTGAAGCAGCAGACAGGTACCGGATGGCCAGAGGGGCTGCAGCTGTGGCGGTCACTCAAGCAAAAGCCTGGTGTAGGAGGAGTTCAAGAGGCTGTGGAGAAGGACTTTTGGTTGGCCTCAAGACAGTTCTGGCACACTGTTAGTCGCCTCAGGAAGGGAAGGCAGGGATTGTCTCAGGCTGTGCTCAGCAGAGAAGGAGAACTGCTGAGCCCAGTTGGGGACATCGTCCAGCGGTGGAAGGAGCACTTTGAGGAACTCCTGAACCGGGCCGTCCACGTCCACTGTGGAGAAAATGGACAGTCTCTGCTCATGACAAGAGAGCCTCGTGTACCAGCAGTGTCCACCAAGGTCTGGGAAAGAATCCATGATGGTAGCCGCAGGTCTTGCACTTCCCTGAAAGGCCGCTCTTCTCCAGGGCTCGTAGCCGCCTCTCTGCGTGCTTGAACAGCTCCATCACACTTGTCATTCACTTGGGCTCTATACCACCTCCCCAGTCTCTTAACAGGCTGTTTGGTGACCTGCGAGGAATGCGTGAAGCTGCAGTGGGCTGCTGTTCCCAGAAATGACTTTAACTGTTCTCTGAAATGATGGACTACAGCACAGTTGAATTCTTCAGCCATGTATTCTCTGATGGGCGTCATTGAACTGTTGCTGACCATTTCGTTCCACTGCTCCTGTAATTTTTCACAAACTTTGTGCTGTACTGCTGGCAGAAAAGTCAAAGAACCAATCGCCTGCTTTCCCGGTCCAAATGATCGCCACGCAGACCAAATGAAGTTTCTGCCAGGTTCACAAGGGTTTTTGAGCAGATGTAATGCCCCTGCGGAGTGTGTTCTTATCCGTGTCTTTAACATGTGACAGAGTGTTGTGGTTATTGCTCTTGTTGAAAATGTCCTCAGATTCTTCAGATCCAGTTTGAAATGGACGCCTCGCATTTCACAATATGTGAATGAAAAGGACTGCTGGGACATGAGATGGTAGAATAGTTGAGATATTTAAAATAATTTGGACCACTTAGTCCCCAAAACTTTGTAAATGCCACATCAGTACAAACTCCATAATGCTGACGCCATTCATGGGCTTTGTGTAAAAGCTGAAACATACAAGGGACAATTTGGTCTCCTTTTCAAACACGGGCTATTGAGTGTATAAATCAAAATGTGTTTCACCATGGTCCCATTGTGCTGGAGATAATCATCCAGTTGCTTGATTACAATCTCTTCACTGTGTGTTGCTGCTCTGATGGTCGGTCTGCTTTGGTCCGCTTTGGTGCGCAGGGCACCAGACTCTTTCTTCTTCTTCTTCTTCTGAAATTCTGGATGAACTGCCGGAAAATCCTTTCTGCTCTTGTCCTTCAAGTGGACCATGGCATATGCAAATTGTTTGTCTCTTTCAGGTTCTCTTCTGTTGAAATCTTTGATATGCCATTGCCGTACTGTATCAGAACACGCAGCATTACTACCATCTTCCTCTCCCTTAGATGGAAGCAGTCCCATCAAGCGATTGTACATCTCTGTTTTGTCACAGCAGTTTGTCGCTTTCTTCCCAACTCTCAATTAACACCTGAATCCTCTTGGTCACATCTGAACAATCCAGATTTGCTGTCAAATTGGCACAAGGGTTTGCAGTTTTGAATGTCCAACCTCTTCCAAGCCCCGATTTTCTCCAGGATTCATGTCTTGGTTTTTTTATACGTTGGTCCAGCTGTAAACTTTGACTTCCATTCATTTCTTGTATCATGGTATGATTTACTTTCATTGTTAATATCTTGAATCTTGACATTCATTTCAGAGATGAAACAAGTTATCCTCGATCTATTGAACTCTGACCACAGCACCTTAGTGGAGTTGTCATGGTCCAGGTTGGAGGAATGTCCTTGCCGTTGCCGATTTTCCATGCCATGGCTTCTGCTGTTGATAAGGGCACCTGACAGTTTAATAGCTGGGTTGTACAAATGGAGACAGTAATTTGAGGGTCAGCAATGTGTTGATGGGGTGAAGAATTCTGAGGCAGATACAGATGAAGGGTTGCTGGGGAAGATTTACAGTTAAGTATATACACTTTGTTGTTATCTTCAACAAGTGACACTGTTTCGTACATATTGGTGGTTAGGGTCCAGTTTGAAAGTCAGTGGCATTCAATATTAGTGAAAACACCTGTATAATGAGTGAGACAGCAGTTTGCCGGCAGCCACGAACTCTCAACCCTCTTATTGCAAGGCGGAAGCATTATCCACTGAACTAGGAGTGCTGCCCGGTTGCGCAATCATTTCTACACCTTAAATAGCTTCCGCTCAGCTCTGTTGGATGTTGGATTACAGTGAGCCGGTTGTTTCCCAGAATGTTGAACAATCTTTACATCTACATCAGAGGTCACTCATAGGTGGACCACGGTCCGGGTCGGACATAGACGCCGTCCAATCCGGACCCCAATCTATAACCAATAAATGATTGACTATTGCTAAACTTTGATGAAGCATTATTATTTTAACTGCCGCAGCCTTTCTGGCCTTTACGCCAACTGTTTTAGCTGCTCAGGAAACTCACAGACCAATTGCATGCATTGTAAATTGTTTCACGTGATGCTCCTCAGCCAGTCAAATCTCTGCATTCTGTGAGTGAGTCAGTAACCCCTTTTTTTTAAATTCAGGATCAGGAAGTGAGAATCACGCACGGGAGCCAGACGCCACAAAAGCCGGAGAATTAAGTGAGTGGCAGCAAACAATTTTCCAAAAGAAAAGTAGTCACTTAGAGCATTTCATCAAGAAGGGACAGGCTCTAACATGTTCATTCTTCCCACAGGCAGTTCAAACTGCCCCAGACTCTGACGGGCTTCATGGTGACCTGAGAGGAATACGGTCAAGCTGCAGGCAGCTACTCTTGCCCAGAAATCACTTTAAGCTGTTCTCTGAAAAGATGAACTACAGCACTGTTGACTTCTTCAGCTCTCTGATGGGTGTCATTGAACTGTTGTTGACAGGGGGGAAATGTGTCAACCCTTTATCATAGCACTCTGTGCACTCCTGCGCCATTTGAGTCTTCTTCCCAATTTACACAAACAGTTTGTCCTGCGTGTACACATTGTGTGTTGCTGTTGATTGTTGCTTCATTAAATGTATTTAAATACGCATCTGTTTGTCTACCTACTTGTGTTTACATGATAATTATTTCAATATTTTTACCTATCTTCATTCCGCTGATCTTGGAACTGGGTTTAAATACAGTGAGAGCCATTAAAAACCAGAGACAAATTCCTTGTACACACAGAGGTGGCCGGTTAAGCTGATTCTGGTTCTAAGTAGGTGGTGCATGTCAGTTCAGGGTGTGCAATCAGGAGAGAAGCAGAGTAGACTTAAAACTGTTGCTCACAGTTAAGAGGTTGAGAAACTTCTGGGTGCCACCAAGAGCAGGAAGAAGGTGGACCACCAGACTTCCTCTGTGCCATGGAGACTTGGATGAGCATACTGTATTTGAAAGTGTTTTTGAAATAATGGAGCACAGACAAATTTCCTTTACAGCTCAAACTTTCATTTACAATATGGTTTAGGGACACAAGCTTTGTCAGGTGCTCATGTGTCTTGATTTGGCCTGGAGATGTGATACAATTCTTCTCCTGATTGAAGAGGGAAAGCTGCTCTTGTTTTCCAGTCCCTTGCCATGGCGAGGATCCCTGTGCCTCAGGCTTCCTCGCCTGCCTTCTCCTGGCCTGAGGAAGCTGATTGCGAGGGCCTTTGGCTCGAGCTTGGTGTTCTTTCGCTGTCTCTCTTTCTGCCATCACTCCATTGGCTGGTCCAGGACCTGATCAGGCAGCCATCGAAATCTCCGTCTGTCAGGCTTGTTTGGCAATAAACCATGGCTCTACTACAGCCCGAACATATCAAGGATGCCACAAACAGTTTGCAGGGGTAACATCAGTCTATTTTATTGTTAAACAAAAGTATGAAATAACATTTACAACTTAAGGAAGGAAACAAAAGGGGTTGGAGATCCCAGCCAAAAGAAACAAAAGATGGGGAATCGCGGGCCAGCCACACAGTGGGCCGTCGCACCCAGCTCATCCCCTAAACCTCCCAAACTGAAGCTAAACTAACAAAACAAAATCAAAAATGAGACTACCGGAAACCTCCAACCCAAACTAAAATAACAAACCCAATTAACAAAACCCAGCTCCTTGAACCGTGCTGTCAACTGATCACAGCCGGACAGACCTGGTAAACCCAAACGTGTAGTGAGGGTGAAGTGGAAACGTCTGGCTGAGGCCCCTGTCCGTGAGGTCTTCAACTCCCACCTCCGGAAGAATTTCTCGTGCATGCCGGGGAAGGTTGGGGACTTGGTAATCCGAGTGGTCCGCGTTCAAAGCCTCCATTGTGGAGGCGGCAGCTAGGAGCTGCGGTCAGAGGCTTGTTGGTGCCTGTCGTGGCGGCAACCTTAGAACCCGCTGGTGGACATCAGCGGTGAGGGAGGCCGTCAGGCTGAAGAAGGAGACCTTTCAGTGTCTGGCTGGCCCAGGGGTCTCCTGAAGCAGCAGACAGGTACCGGATGGCCAGAGGGGCTGCAGCTGTGGCGGTCACTCAAGCAAAAGCCTGGTGTAGGAGGAGTTCAAGAGGCTGTGGAGAAGGACTTTTGGTTGGCCTCAAGACAGTTCTGGCACACTGTTAGTCGCCTCAGGAAGGGAAGGCAGGGATTGTCTCAGGCTGTGCTCAGCAGAGAAGGAGAACTGCTGAGCCCAGTTGGGGACATCGTCCAGCGGTGGAAGGAGCACTTTGAGGAACTCCTGAACCGGGCCGTCACGTCCACTGTGGAGAAAATGGACAGTCTCTGCTCATGACAAGAGAGCCTCGTGTACCAGCAGTGTCCACCAAGGTCTGGGAAAGAATCCATGATGGTAGCCGCAGGTCTTGCACTTCCCTGAAAGGCCGCTCTTCTCCAGGGCTCGTAGCCTCTCTGCGTGCTTGAACAGCTCCATCACACTTGTCATTCACTTGGGCTCTATACCACCTCCCCAGTCTCTTAACAGGCTGTTTGGTGACCTGCGAGGAATGCGGTGAAGCTGCAGTGGGCTGCTGTTCCCCAGAAATGACTTTAACTGTTCTCTGAAATGATGGACTACAGCACAGTTGAATTCTTCAGCCATGTATTCTCTGATGGGCGTCATTGAACTGTTGCTGACCATTTCGTTCCACTGCTCCTGTAATTTTTCACAAACTTTGTGCTGTACTGCTGGCAGAAAAGTCAAAGAACCAATCGTCTGCTTTCCCCGGTCCAAATGATCGCCACGCAGACCAAATGAAGTTTCTGCCAGGTTCACAAGGGTTTTTTGAGCAGATGTAATGCCCCTGCGGAGTGTGTTCTTATCCGTGTCTTTAACATGTGACAGAGTGTTGTGGTTATTGCTCTTGTTGAAAATGACCATCACATACTTACCATCCAGTTTGAAATGGACGCCTCGCATTTCACAATATGTGAATGAAAAGGACTGCTGGGACATGAGATGGTAGAATAGTTGAGATATTTAAAATAATTTGGACCACTTAGTCCCCAAAACTTTGTAAATGCCACATCAGTACAAACTCCATAATGCTGACGCCATTCATGGGCTTTGTGTAAAAGCTGAAACATACAAGGGACAATTTGGTCTCCCTTTTCAAACACGGGCTATTGAGTGTATAAATCAAAATGTGTTTCACCATGGTCCCATTGTGCTGGAGATAATCATCCAGTTGCTTGATTACAATCTCTTCACTGTGTGTTGATGCTCTGATGGTCGGTCTGCTTTGTCCGCTTTGGTGCGCAGGGCACCAGACTCTTTCTTCTTCTTCTTCTTCTGAAATTCTGGATGAACTGCCGAAAATCCTTTCTGCTCTTGTCCTTCAAGAGCACCATGGCATATGCAAATTGTTTGTCTATTTCAGGTTCTCTTCTGTTGAAATCTTTGATATGCCATTGTCGTACTGTATCAGAACACGCAGCATTACTACCATCTTCCTCTCCTTAGATGGAAGCAGTCCCATCAAGCGATTGTACATCTCTGTTTTGTCACAGCAGTTTGTCGCTTTCTTCCCAACTCTCAATTAACACCTGAATCCTCTTGGTCACATCTGAACAATCCAGATTTGCTGTCAAATTGGCACAAGGGTTTGCAGTTTTGAATGTCCAACCTCTTCCAAGCCCCGATTTTCTCCAGGATTCATGTCTTGGTTTTTTTATACGTTGGTCCAGCTGTAAACTTTGACTTCCATTCATTTCTTGTATCATGGTATGATTTACTTTCATTGTTAATATCTTGAATCTTGACATTCATTTCAGAGATGAAACAAGTTATCCTCGATCTATTGAACTCTGACCACAGCACCTTAGTGGAGTTGTCATGGTCCAGGTTGGAGGGAATGTCCTTGCCGTTGCCGATTTTCCATGCCATGGCTTCTGCTGTTGATAAGGGCACCTGACAGTTTAATAGCTGGGTTTTACAAATGGAGACAGTAATTTGAGGGTCAGCAATGTGTTGATGGGGTGAAGAATTCTGAGGCAGATACAGATGAAGGGTTGCTGGGGAAGATTTACAGTTAAGTATATACACTTTGTTGTTATCTTCAACAAGTGACACTGTTTCGTACATATTGGTGGTTAGGGTCCAGTTTGAAAGTCAGTGGCATTCAATATTAGTGAAAACACCTGTATAATGAGTGAGACAGCAGTTTGCCGGCAGCCACGCTCGAACTCTCAACCCTCTTATTGCAAGGCGGAAGCATTATCCACTGAACTAGGAGTGCTGCCCGGTTGCGCAATCATTTCTACACCTTAAATAGCTTCCGCTCAGCTCTGTTGGATGTTGGATTACAGTGAGCCGGTTGTTTCCCAGAATGTTGAACAATCTTTACATCTACAACAGAGGTCACTCATAGGTGGACCACGGTCCGGGTCGGACATAGACGCCGCCCAATCCGGACCCCAATCTATAACCAATAAATGATTGACTATTGCTAAACTTTGATGAAGCATTATTATTTTAACTGCCGCAGCCTTTCTGGCCTTTACGCCAACTGTTTTAGCTGCTCAGGAAACTCACAGACCAATTGCATGCATTGTAAATTGTTTCACATGATGCTCCTCAGCCAGTCAAATCTCTGCATTCTGTGAGTGAGTCAGTAACCCCTTTTTTAAATTCAGGATCAGGAAGTGAGAATCACGCACGGGAGCCAGACGCCACAAAAGCCGGAGAATTAAGTGAGTGGCAGCAAACAATTTTCCAAAAAGAAAAGTAGTCACTTAGAGCATTTCATCAAGAAGGGACAGGCTCTAACATGTTCATTCTTCCCACAGGCAGTTCAAACTGCCCCAGACTCTTGACGGGCTTCATGGTGACCTGAGAGGAATACGGTCAAGCTGCAGGCAGCTACTCTTGCCCAGAAATCACTTTAAGCTGTTCTCTGAAAAGATGAACTACAGCACTGTTGACTTCTTCAGCTCTCTGATGGGTGTCATTGAACTGTTGTTGACAGGGGGGAAATGTGTCAACCCTTTATCATAGCACTCTGTGCACTCCTGCGCCATTTGAGTCTTCTTCCCAATTTACACAAACAGTTTGTCCATGTACACATTGTGTGTTGCTGTTGATTGTTGCTTCATTAAATGTATTTAAATACGCATCTGTTTGTCTACCTACTTGTGTTTACATGATAATTATTTCAATATTTTTACCTATCTTCATTCCGCTGATCTTGGAACTGGGTTTAAATACAGTGAGAGCCATTAAAAACCAGAGACAAATTCCTTGTACACGCATACAGAGGTGGCCGTTAAGCTGATTCTGGTTCTAAGTAGGTGGTGCATGTCAGTTCAGGGTGTGCAATCAGGAGAGAAGCAGAGTAGACTTAAAACTGTTGCTCACAGTTAAGAGGTTGAGAAACTTCTGGGTGCCACCAAGAGCAGGAAGAAGGTGGACCACCAGACTTCCTCTGTGCCATGGAGACTTGGATGAGCATACTGTATTTGAAAGTGTTTTTGAAATAATGGAGCACAGACAAATTTCCTTTACAGCTCAAACTTTCATTTACAATATGGTTTAGGGACACAAGCTTTGTCAGGTGCTCATGTGTCTTGATTTGGCCTGAGATGTGATACAATTCTTCTCCTGATTGAAGAGGAAAGCTGCTCTTGTTTTCCAGTCCCTTGCCATGGCGAGGATCCCTGTGCCTCAGGCTTCCTCGCCTGCCTTCTCCTGGCCTGAGGAAGCTGATTAAGCGAGGGCCTTTGGCTCGAGCTTGGTGTTCTTCGCTGTCTCTCTTCTGCCATCACTCCATTGGCTGGTCCAGGACCTGATCAGGCAGCCATCGAAATCTCCCGTCTGTCAGGCTTGTTTGGCAATAAACCATGGCTCTACTACAGCCCGAACATATCAAGGATGCCACAAACAGTTTGCAGGGGTAACATCAGTCTATTTTATTGTTAAACAAAAGTATGAAATAACATTTACAACTTAAGGAAGGAAACAAAATGGGGTTGGAGATCCCAGCCAAAAGAAACAAAAGATGGTGAATCGCCGGGCCAGCCACACAGTGGGCCGTCGCACCCAGCTCATCCCCCTAAACCTCCCAAACTGAAGCTAAACTAACAAAACAAAATCCGAAAAATGAGACTACCGGAAACCTCCAACCCAAACTAAAATAACAAACCCAATTAACAAAACCCAGCTCCTTGAACCGTGCTGTCAACTGATCACAGCCGGACAGACCTGGTAAACCCAAACGTGTAGTGAGGGTGAAGTGGAAACGTCTGGCTGAGGCCCCTGTCCGTGAGGTCTTCAACTCCCACCTCCGGAAGAATTTCTCGTGCATGCCGGGGAAGGTTGGGGACTTGGTAATCCGAGTGGTCCGTGTTCAAAGCCTCCATTGTGGAGGCGGCAGCTAGAGCTGCGGTCAGAGGCTTGTTGGTGCCTGTCGTGGCGGCAACCTTAGAACCCGCTGGTGGACATCAGCGTGAGGAGGCCGTCAGGCTGAAGAAGGAGACCTTTCAGTGTCTGGCTGGCCCAGGGGTCTCCTGAAGCAGCAGACAGGTACCGGATGGCCAGAGGGGCTGCAGCTGTGGCGGTCACTCAAGCAAAAAGCCTGGTGTAGGAGGAGTTCGAAGAGGCTGTGGAGAAGGACTTTTGGTTGGCCTCAAGACAGTTCTGGCACACTGTTAGTCGCCTCAGGAAGGGAAGGCAGGGATTGTCTCAGGCTGTGCTCAGCAGAGAAGGAGAACTGCTGAGCCCAGTTGGGGACATCGTCCAGCGGTGGAAGGAGCACTTTGAGGAACTCCTGAACCGGGCCGTCCACGCCCACTGTGGAGAAAATGGACAGTCTCTGCTCATGACAAGAGAGCCTCGTGTACCAGCAGTGTCCACCAAGGTCTGGGAAAGAATCCATGATGGTAGCCGCAGGTCTTGCACTTCCCTGAAAGGCCGCTCTTCTCCAGGGCTCAGAGTCGCCACTCTGCGTGATTGAACACCTCCATCACACTTGTCATTCACTTGGGCTCTATACCACCACCCCAGTCTCTTAACAGGCTGTTTGGTGACCTCAGGAGGAATGCGGTGAAGCTGCAGTGGGCTGCTGTTCCCCAGAAATGACTTTAACTGTTCTCTGAAATGATGGACTACAGCACAGTTGAATTCTTCAGCCATGTATTCTCTGATGGGCGTCATTGAACTGTTGCTGACCATTTCGTTCCACTGCTCCTGTAATTTTTCACAAACTTTGTGCTGTACTGCTGGCAGAAAAGTCAAAGAACCAATCGTCTGCTTTCCCCGGTCCAAATGATCGCCACGCAGACCAAATGAAGTTTCTGCCAGGTTCACAAGGGTTTTTGAGCAGATGTAATGCCCCTGCGGAGTGTGTTCTTATCCGTGTCTTTAACATGTGACAGAGTGTTGTGGTTATTGCTCTTGTTGAAAATGTCCCTCAGATTCTTCGTGATCCAGTTTGAAATGGACGTCCTCGCATTTCACAATATGTGAATGAAAAGGACTGCTGGGACATGAGATGGTAGAATAGTTGAGATATTTAAAATAATTTGGACCACTTAGTCCCCAAAACTTTGTAAATGCCACATCAGTACAAACTCCATAATGCTGACGCCATTCATGGGCTTTGTGTAAAAGCTGAAACATACAAGGGACAATTTGGTCTCCTTTTCAAACACGGGCTATTGAGTGTATAAATCAAAATGTGTTTCACCATGGTCCCATTGTGCTGGAGATAATCATCCAGTTGCTTGATTACAATCTCTTCACTGTGTGTTGCTGCTCTGATGGTCGGTCTGCTTTGGTCCGCTTTGGTGCGCAGGGCACCAGACTCTTTCTTCTTCTTCTTCTTCTGAAATTCTGGATGAACTGCCGGAAAATCCTTTCTGCTCTTGTCCTTCAAGTGGACCATGGCATATGCAAATTGTTTGTCTCTTTCAGGTTCTCTTCTGTTGAAATCTTTGATATGCCATTGCCGTACTGTATCAGAACACGCAGCATTACTACCATCTTCCTCTCCCTTAGATGGAAGCAGTCCCATCAAGCGATTGTACATCTCTGTTTTGTCACAGCAGTTTGTCGTTTCTTCCCAACTCTCAATTAACACCTGAATCCTCTTGGTCACATCTGAACAATCCAGATTTGCTGTCAAATTGGCACAAGGGTTTGCAGTTTTTGAATGTCCAACCTCTTCCAAGCCCCGATTTTCTCCAGGATTCATGTCTTGGTTTTTTTATACGTTGGTCCAGCTGTAAACTTTGACTTCCATTCATTTCTTGTATCATGGTATGATTTACTTTCATTGTTAATATCTTGAATCTTGACATTCATTTCAGAGATGAAACAAGTTATCCTCGATCTATTGAACTCTGACCACAGCACCTTAGTGGAGTTGTCATGGTCCAGGTTGGAGGAATGTCCTTGCCGTTGCGATTTTCCATGCCATGGCTTCTGCTGTTGATAAGGGCACCTGACAGTTTAATAGCTGGGTTTTTACAAATGGAGACAGTAATTTGAGGGTCAGCAATGTGTTGATGGGGTGAAGAATTCTGAGGCAGATACAGATGAAGGGTTGCTGGGGAAGATTTACAGTTAAGTATATACACTTTGTTGTTATCTTCAACAAGTGACACTGTTTCGTACATATTGGTGGTTAGGGTCCAGTTTGAAAGTCAGTGGCATTCAATATTAGTGAAAACACCTGTATAATGAGTGAGACAGCAGTTTGCCGGCAGCCACGCTCGAACTCTCAACCCTCTTATTGCAAGGCGGAAGCATTATCCACTGAACTAGGAGTGCTGCCCGGTTGCGCAATCATTTCTACACCTTAAATAGCTTCCGCTCAGCTCTGTTGGATGTTGGATTACAGTGAGCCGGTTGTTTCAAAGAATCTTGAACAATCTATACATCTCCATCAGAGGTCACTCATAGGTGGACCACGGTCCGGGTCGGACATAGACGCCGTCAATCCGGACCCCAATCTATAACCAATAAATGATTGACTATTGCTAAACTTTGATGAAGCATTATTATTTTAACTGCCGCAGCCTTTCTGGCCTTTTACGCCAACTGTTTTAGCTGCTCAGGAAACTCACAGACCAATTGCATGCATTGTAAATTGTTTCACGTGATGCTCCTCAGCCAGTCAAATCTCTGCATTCTGTGAGTGAGTCAGTAACCCCTTTTTTTTAAATTCAGGATCAGGAAGTGAGAATCACGCACGGGAGCCAGACGCCACAAAAGCCGGAGAATTAAGTGAGTGGCAGCAAACAATTTTCCAAAAGAAAAGTAGTCACTTAGAGCATTTCATCAAGAAGGGACAGGCTCTAACATGTTCATTCTTCCCACAGGCAGTTCAAACTGCCCCAGACTCTTGACGGGCTTCATGGTGACCTGAGAGGAATACGGTCAAGCTGCAGGCAGCTACTCTTGCCCAGAAATCACTTTAAGCTGTTCTCTGAAAAGATGAACTACAGCACTGTTGACTTCTTCAGCTCTCTGATGGGTGTCATTGAACTGTTGTTGACAGGGGGGAAATGTGTCAACCCTTTATCATAGCACTCTGTGCACTCCTGCGCCATTTGAGTCTTCTTCCCAATTTACACAAACAGTTTGTCCTGCGTGTACACATTGTGTGTTGCTGTTGATTGTTGCTTCATTAAATGTATTTAAATACGCATCTGTTTGTCTACCTACTTGTGTTTACATGATAATTATTTCAATATTTTTACCTATCTTCATTCCGCTGATCTTGGAACTGGGTTTAAATACAGTGAGAGCCATTAAAAACCAGAGACAAATTCCTTGTACACGTACACAGAGGTGGCCGGTTAAGCTGATTCTGGTTCTAAGTAGGTGGTGCATGTCAGTTCAGGGTGTGCAATCAGGAGAGAAGCAGAGTAGACTTAAAACTGTTGCTCACAGTTAAGAGGTTGAGAAACTTCTGGGTGCCACCAAGAGCAGGAAGAAGGTGGACCACCAGACTTCCTCTGTGCCATGGAGACTTGGATGAGCATACTGTATTTGAAAGTGTTTTTGAAATAATGGAGCACAGACAAATTTCCTTTACAGCTCAAACTTTCATTTACAATATGGTTTAGGGACACAAGCTTTGTCAGGTGCTCATGTGTCTTGATTTGGCCTGGAGATGTGATACAATTCTTCTCCTGATTGAAGAGGAAAGCTGCTCTTGTTTTCCAGTCCCTTGCCATGGCGAGGATCCCTGTGCCTCAGGCTTCCTCGCCTGCCTTCTCCCTGGCCTGAGGAAGCTGATTAAGCGAGGGCCTTTGGCTCGAGCTTGGTGTTCTTCGCTGTCTCTCTTTCTGCCATCACTCCATTGGCTGGTCCAGGACCTGATCAGGCAGCCATCGAAATCTCCCGTCTGTCAGGCTTGTTTGGCAATAAACCATGGCTCTACTACAGCCCGAACATATCAAGGATGCCACAAACAGTTTGCAGGCCGTAACATCAGTCTATTTTATTGTTAAACAAAAGTATGAAATAACATTTACAACTTAAGGAAGGAAACAAAAGGGTTGGAGATCCCAGCCAAAAGAAACAAAAGATGGGGAATCGCCGGGCCAGCCACACAGTGGGCCGTCGCACCCAGCTCATCCCCTAAACCTCCCAAACTGAAGCTAAACTAACAAAACAAAATCCAAAAATGAGACTACCGGAAACCTCCAACCCAAACTAAAATAACAAACCCAATTAACAAAACCCAGCTCCTTGAACCGTGCTGTCAACTGATCACAGCCGGACAGACCTGGTAAACCCAAACGTGTAGTGAGGGTGAAGTGGAAACGTCTGGCTGAGGCCCCTGTCCGTGAGGTCTTCAACTCCCACCTCCGGAAGAATTACAAGTGCATGCCGGGGAAGGTTGGGGACTTGGTAATCCGAGTGGTCCGTGTTCAAAGCCTCCATTGTGGAGGCGGCAGCTAGGAGCTGCGGTCAGAGGCTTGTTGGTGCCTGTCGTGGCGGCAACCTTAGAACCCGCTGGTGGACATCAGCGGTGAGGGAGGCCGTCAGGCTGAAGAAGGAGACCTTTCAGTGTCTGGCTGGCCCAGGGTCTCCTGAAGCAGCAGACAGGTACCGGATGGCCAGAGGGGCTGCAGCTGTGGCGGTCACTCAAGCAACAGCCTGGTGTAGGAGGAGTTCGAAGAGGCTGTGGAGAAGGACTTTTGGTTGGCCTCAAGACAGTTCTGGCACACTGTTAGTCGCCTCAGGAAGGGAAGGCAGGGATTGTCTCAGGCTGTGCTCAGCAGAGAAGGAGAACTGCTGAGCCCAGTTGGGGACATCGTCCAGCGGTGGAAGGAGCACTTTGAGGAACTCCTGAACCGGGCCGGCACGTCCACGGTGGAGACAATGGACAGTCTCGGCTCATGACAAGAGAGCCTCGTGTACCAGCAGTGTCCACCAAGGTCTGGGAAAGAATCCATGATGGTAGCCGCAGGTCTTGCACTTCCCTGAAAGGCCGCTCTTCTCCAGGGCTCGTAGCCGCCTCTCTGCGTGCTTGAACAGCTCCATCACACTTGTCATTGACTTGGGCTCTATACCACCTCCCCAGTCTCTTAACAGGCTGTTTGGTGACCTGCGAGGAATGCGGTGAAGCTGCAGTGGGCTGCTGTTCCCAGAAATGACTTTAACTGTTCTCTGAAATGATGGACTACAGCACAGTTGAATTCTTCAGCCATGTATTCTCTGATGGGCGTCATTGAACTGTTGCTGACCATTTCGTTCCACTGCTCCTGTAATTTTTCACAAACTTTGTGCTGTACTGCTGGCAGAAAAGTCAAAGAACCAATCGTCTGCTTTCCCCGGTCCAAATGATCGCCACGCAGACCAAATGAAGTTTCTGCCAGGTTCACAAGGGTTTTTTGAGCAGATGTAATGCCCCTGCGGAGTGTGTTCTTATCCGTGTCTTTAACATGTGACAGAGTGTTGTGGTTATTGCTCTTGTTGAAAATGTCCCTCAGATTCTTCGTGATCCAGTTTGAAATGGACGTCCTCGCATTTCACAATATGTGAATGAAAAGGACTGCTGGGACATGAGATGGTAGAATAGTTGAGATATTTAAAATAATTTGGACCACTTAGTCCCCAAAACTTTGTAAATGCCACATCAGTACAAACTCCATAATGCTGACGCCATTCATGGGCTTTGTGTAAAGCTGAAACATACAAGGGACAATTTGGTCTCCCTTTTCAAACACGGGCTATTGAGTGTATAAATCAAAATGTGTTTCACCATGGTCCCATTGTGCTGGAGATAATCATCCAGTTGCTTGATTACAATCTCTTCACTGTGTGTTGATGCTCTGATGGTCGGTCTGCTTTGGTCCGCTTTGGTGCGCAGGGCACCAGACTCTTTCTTCTTCTTCTTCTTCTGAAATTCTGGATGAACTGCCGGAAAATCCTTTCTGCTCTTGTCCTTCAAGTGGACCATGGCATATGCAAATTGTTTGTCTCTTTCAGGTTCTCTTCTGTTGAAATCTTTGATATGCCATTGCCGTACTGTATCAGAACACGCAGCATTACTACCATCTTCCTCTCCCTTAGATGGAAGCAGTCCCATCAAGCGATTGTACATCTCTGTTTTGTCACAGCAGTTTGTCGTTTCTTCCCAACTCTCAATTAACACCTGAATCCTCTTGGTCACATCTGAACAATCCAGATTTGCTGTCAAATTGGCACAAGGGTTTGCAGTTTTTGAATGTCCAACCTCTTCCAAGCCCCGATTTTCTCCAGGATTCATGTCTTGGTTTTTTATACGTTGGTCCAGCTGTAAACTTTGACTTCCATTCATTTCTTGTATCATGGTATGATTTACTTTCATTGTTAATATCTTGAATCTTGACATTCATTTCAGAGATGAAACAAGTTATCCTCGATCTATTGAACTCTGACCACAGCACCTTAGTGGAGTTGTCATGGTCCAGGTTGGAGGGAATGTCCTTGCCGGTGCCGATTTTCCATGCCATGGCTTCTGCTGTTGATAAGGGCACCTGACAGTTTAATAGCTGGGTTTTTACAAATGGAGACAGTAATTTGAGGGTCAGCAATGTGTTGATGGGGTGAAGAATTCTGAGGCAGATACAGATGAAGCGTTGTTGGGGAAGATTTACAGTTAAGTATATACACTTTGTTGTTATCTTCAACAAGTGACACTGTTTCGTACATATTGGTGGTTAGGGTCCAGTTTGAAAGTCAGTGGCATTCAATATTAGTGAAAACACCTGTATAATGAGTGAGACAGCAGTTTGCCGGCAGCCACGCTCGAACTCTCAACCCTCTTATTGCAAGGCGGAAGCATTATCCACTGAACTAGGAGTGCTGCCCGGTTGCGCAATCATTTCTACACCTTAAATAGCTTCCGCTCAGCTCTGTTGGATGTTGGATTACAGTGAGCCGGTTGTTTCCCAGAATGTTGAACAATCTTTACATCTACATCAGAGGTCACTCATAGGTGGACCACGGTCCGGTCGGACATAGACGCCGTCAATCCGGACCCCAATCTATAACCAATAAATGATTGACTATTGCTAAACTTTGATGAAGCATTATTATTTTAACTGCCGCAGCCTTTCTGGCCTTTACGCCAACTGTTTTAGCTGCTCAGGAAACTCACAGACCAATTGCATGCATTGTAAATTGTTTCACGTGATGCTCCTCAGCCAGTCAAATCTCTGCATTCTGTGAGTGAGTCAGTAACCCCTTTTTTTTAAATTCAGGATCAGGAAGTGAGAATCACGCACGGGAGCCAGACGCCACAAAAGCCGGAGAATTAAGTGAGTGGCAGCAAACAATTTTCCAAAAGAAAAGTAGTCACTTAGAGCATTTCATCAAGAAGGGACAGGCTCTAACATGTTCATTCTTCCCACAGGCAGTTCAAACTGCCCCAGACTCTGACGGGCTTCATGGTGACCTGAGAGGAATACGGTCAAGCTGCAGGCAGCTACTCTTGCCCAGAAATCACTTTAAGCTGTTCTCTGAAAAGATGAACTACAGCACTGTTGACTTCTTCAGCTCTCTGATGGGTGTCATTGAACTGTTGTTGACAGGGGGGAAATGTGTCAACCCTTTATCATAGCACTCTGTGCACTCCTGCGCCATTTGAGTCTTCTTCCCAATTTACACAAACAGTTTGTCCTGCGTGTACACATTGTGTGTTGCTGTTGATTGTTGCTTCATTAAATGTATTTAAATACGCATCTGTTTGTCTACCTACTTGTGTTTACATGATAATTATTTCAATATTTTTACCTATCTTCATTCCGCTGATCTTGGAACTGGGTTTAAATACAGTGAGAGCCATTAAAAACCAGAGACAAATTCCTTGTACACGCATACACAGAGGTGGCAGTTAAGCTGATTCTGGTTCTAAGTAGGTGGTGCATGTCAGTTCAGGGTGTGCAATCAGGAGAGAAGCAGAGTAGACTTAAAACTGTTGCTCACAGTTAAGAGGTTGAGAAACTTCTGGGTGCCACCAAGAGCAGGAAGAAGGTGGACCACCAGACTTCCTCTGTGCCATGGAGACTTGGATGAGCATACTGTATTTGAAAGTGTTTTTGAAATAATGGAGCACAGACAAATTTCCTTTACAGCTCAAACTTTCATTTACAATATGGTTTAGGGACACAAGCTTTGTCAGGTGCTCATGTGTCTTGATTTGGCCTGGAGATGTGATACAATTCTTCTCCTGATTGAAGAGGGAAAGCTGCTCTTGTTTTCCAGTCCCTTGCCATGGCGAGGATCCCTGTGCCTCAGGCTTCCTCGCCTGCCTTCTCCCCTGGCCTGAGGAAGCTGATTAAGCGAGGGCCTTTGGCTCGGAGCTTGGTGTTCTTTCGCTGTCTCTCTTTCTGCCATCACTCCATTGGCTGGTCCAGGACCTGATCAGGCAGCCATCGAAATCTCCCGCCTGTCAGGCTTGTTTGGCAATAAACCATGGCTCTACTACAGCCCTAACATATCAAGGATGCCACAAACAGTTTGCAGGGGTAACATCAGTCTATTTTATTGTTAAACAAAAGTATGAAATAACATTTACAACTTAAGGAAGGAAACAAAAGGGGTTGGAGATCCCAGCCAAAAGAAACAAAAGATGGGGAATCGCCGGGCCAGCCACACAGTGGGCCGTCGCACCCAGCTCATCCCCCTAAACCTCCCAAACTGAAGCTAAACTAACAAAACAAAATCCGAAAAATGAGACTACCAGAAACCTCCAACCCAAACTAAAATAACAAACCCAATTAACAAAACCCAGCTCCTTGAACCGTGCTGTCAACTGATCACAGCCGGACAGACCTGGTAAACCCAAACGCAGTAGTGAGGGTGAAGTGGAAACGTCTCTGGCTGAGGCCCCTGTCCGTGAGGTCTTCAACTCCCACCTCCGGAAGAATTTCTCGTGCATGCCGGGAAGGTTGGGGACTTGGTAATCCGAGTGGTCGTGTTCAAAGCCTCCATTAGGAGGCGGCAGCTAGGAGCTGCGGTCAGAGGCTTGTTGGTGCCTGTCGTGGCGGCAACCTTAGAACCCGCTGGTGGACATCAGCGGTGAGGGAGGCCGTCAGGCTGAAGAAGGAGACCTTTCAGTGTCTGGCTGGCCCAGGGGTCTCCTGAAGCAGCAGACAGGTACCGGATGGCCAGAGGGGCTGCAGCTGTGGCGGTCACTCAAGCAAAAAGCCTGGTGTAGGAGGAGTTCGAAGAGGCTGTGGAGAAGGACTTTTGGTTGGCCTCAAGACAGTTCTGGCACACTGTTAGTCGCCTCAGGAAGGGAAGGCAGGGATTGTCTCAGGCTGTGCTCAGCAGAGAAGGAGAACTGCTGAGCCCAGTTGGGGACATCGTCCAGCGGTGGAAGGAGCACTTTGAGGAACTCCTGAACCGGGCCGTCCACGCCCACTGTGGAGAAAATGGACAGTCTCTGCTCATGACAAGAGAGCCTCGTGTACCAGCAGTGTCCACCAAGGTCTGGGAAAGAATCCATGATGGTAGCCGCAGGTCTTGCACTTCCCTGAAAGGCCGCTCTTCTCCAGGGCTCGTAGCCGCGCCTCTGCGTGCTTGAACAGCTCCATCACACTTGTCATTCACTTGGGCTCTATACCACCTCCCCAGTCTCTTAACAGGCTGTTTGGTGACCTCATGAGGAATGCGGTGAAGCTGCAGTGGGCTGCTGTTCCCAGAAATGACTTTAACTGTTCTCTGAAATGATGGACTACAGCACAGTTGAATTCTTCAGCCATGTATTCTCTGATGGGCGTCATTGAACTGTTGCTGACCATTTCGTTCCACTGCTCCTGTAATTTTTCACAAACTTTGTGCTGTACTGCTGGCAGAAAAGTCAAAGAACCAATCGCCTGCTTTCCCGGTCCAAATGATCGCCACGCAGACCAAATGAAGTTTCTGCCAGGTTCACAAGGGTTTTTGAGCAGATGTAATGCCCCTGCGGAGTGTGTTCTTATCCGTGTCTTTAACATGTGACAGAGTGTTGTGGTTATTGCTCTTGTTGAAAATGTCCTCAGATTCTTCGCATCCAGTTTGAAATGGACGCCTCGCATTTCACAATATGTGAATGAAAAGGACTGCTGGGACATGAGATGGTAGAATAGTTGAGATATTTAAAATAATTTGGACCACTTAGTCCCCAAAACTTTGTAAATGCCACATCAGTACAAACTCCATAATGCTGACGCCATTCATGGGCTTTGTGTAAAAGCTGAAACATACAAGGGACAATTTGGTCTCCTTTTCAAACACGGGCTATTGAGTGTATAAATCAAAATGTGTTTCACCATGGTCCCATTGTGCTGGAGATAATCATCCAGTTGCTTGATTACAATCTCTTCACTGTGTGTTGCTGCTCTGATGGTCGGTCTGCTTTGGTCCGCTTTGGTGCGCAGGGCACCAGACTCTTTCTTCTTCTTCTTCTTCTGAAATTCTGGATGAACTGCCGGAAAATCCTTTCTGCTCTTGTCCTTCAAGTGGACCATGGCATATGCAAATTGTTTGTCTCTTTCAGGTTCTCTTCTGTTGAAATCTTTGATATGCCATTGCCGTACTGTATCAGAACACGCAGCATTACTACCATCTTCCTCTCCCTTAGATGGAAGCAGTCCCATCAAGCGATTGTACATCTCTGTTTTGTCACAGCAGTTTGTCGTTTCTTCCCAACTCTCAATTAACACCTGAATCCTCTTGGTCACATCTGAACAATCCAGATTTGCTGTCAAATTGGCACAAGGGTTTGCAGTTTTGAATGTCCAACCTCTTCCAAGCCCGATTTTCCAGGATTCATGTCTTGGTTTTTTTATACGTTGGTCCAGCTGTAAACTTTGACTTCCATTCATTTCTTGTATCATGGTATGATTTACTTTCATTGTTAATATCTTGAATCTTGACATTCATTTCAGAGATGAAACAAGTTATCCTCGATCTATTGAACTCTGACCACAGCACCTTAGTGGAGTTGTCATGGTCCAGGTTGGAGGAATGTCCTTGCCGTTGCCGATTTTCCATGCCATGGCTTCTGCTGTTGATAAGGGCACCTGACAGTTTAATAGCTGGGTTTTTACAAATGGAGACAGTAATTTGAGGGTCAGCAATGTGTTGATGGGGTGAAGAATTCTGAGGCAGATACAGATGAAGGGTTGCTGGGGAAGATTTACAGTTAAGTATATACACTTTGTTGTTATCTTCAACAAGTGACACTGTTTCGTACATATTGGTGGTTAGGGTCCAGTTTGAAAGTCAGTGGCATTCAATATTAGTGAAAACACCTGTATAATGAGTGAGACAGCAGTTTGCCGGCAGCCACGCTCGAACTCTCAACCCTCTTATTGCAAGGCGGAAGCATTATCCACTGAACTAGGAGTGCTGCCCGGTTGCGCAATCATTTCTACACCTTAAATAGCTTCCGCTCAGCTCTGTTGGATGTTGGATTACAGTGAGCCGGTTGTTTCCCAGAATGTTGAACAATCTTTACATCTACATCAGAGGTCACTCATAGGTGGACCACGGTCCGGGTCGGACATAGACGCCGTCAATCCGGACCCCAATCTATAACCAATAAATGATTGACTATTGCTAAACTTTGATGAAGCATTATTATTTTAACTGCCGCAGCCTTTCTGGCCTTTACGCCAACTGTTTTAGCTGCTCAGGAAACTCACAGACCAATTGCATGCATTGTAAATTGTTTCACGTGATGCTCCTCAGCCAGTCAAATCTCTGCATTCTGTGAGTGAGTCAGTAACCCCTTTTTTTTAAATTCAGGATCAGGAAGTGAGAATCACGCACGGGAGCCAGACGCCACAAAAGCCGGAGAATTAAGTGAGTGGCAGCAAACAATTTTCCAAAAGAAAAGTAGTCACTTAGAGCATTTCATCAAGAAGGGACAGGCTCTAACATGTTCATTCTTCCCACAGGCAGTTCAAACTGCCCCAGACTCTTTGGCTTCATGGTGACCTGAGAGGAATACGGTCAAGCTGCAGGCAGCTACTCTTGCCCAGAAATCACTTTAAGCTGTTCTCTGAAAAGATGAACTACAGCACTGTTGACTTCTTCAGCTCTCTGATGGGTGTCATTGAACTGTTGTTGACAGGGGGGAAATGTGTCAACCCTTTATCATAGCACTCTGTGCACTCCTGCGCCATTTGAGTCTTCTTCCCAATTTACACAAACAGTTTGTCCTGCGTGTACACATTGTGTGTTGCTGTTGATTGTTGCTTCATTAAATGTATTTAAATACGCATCTGTTTGTCTACCTACTTGTGTTTACATGATAATTATTTCAATATTTTTACCTATCTTCATTCCGCTGATCTTGGAACTGGGTTTAAATACAGTGAGAGCCATTAAAAACCAGAGACAAATTCCTTGTACACGTACACAGAGGTGGCAGTTAAGCTGATTCTGGTTCTAAGTAGGTGGTGCATGTCAGTTCAGGGTGTGCAATCAGGAGAGAAGCAGAGTAGACTTAAAACTGTTGCTCACAGTTAAGAGGTTGAGAAACTTCTGGGTGCCACCAAGAGCAGGAAGAAGGTGGACCACCAGACTTCCTCTGTGCCATGGAGACTTGGATGAGCATACTGTATTTGAAAGTGTTTTTGAAATAATGGAGCACAGACAAATTTCCTTTACAGCTCAAACTTTCATTTACAATATGGTTTAGGGACACAAGCTTTGTCAGGTGCTCATGTGTCTTGATTTGGCCTGGAGATGTGATACAATTCTTCTCCTGATTGAAGAGAGGAAAGCTGCTCTTGTTTTCCAGTCCCTTGCCATGGCGAGGATCCCTGTGCCTCAGGCTTCCTCGCCTGCCTTCTCCCCTGGCCTGAGGAAGCTGATTAAGCGAGGGCCTTTGGCTCGAGCTTGGTGTTCTTTCGCTGTCTCTCTTTCTGCCATCACTCCATTGGCTGGTCCAGGACCTGATCAGGCAGCCATCGAAATCTCCCGTCTGTCAGGCTTGTTTGGCAATAAACCATGGCTCTACTACAGCCCGAACATATCAAGGATGCCACAAACAGTTTGCAGGGGTAACATCAGTCTATTTTATTGTTAAACAAAAGTATGAAATAACATTTACAACTTAAGGAAGGAAACAAAAGGGGTTGGAGATCCCAGCCAAAAGAAACAAAAGATGGGGAATCGCCGGGCCAGCCACACAGTGGGCCGTCGCCAGCTCATCCCCCTAAACCTCCCAAACTGAAGCTAAACTAACAAAACAAAATCCGAAAAATGAGACTACCGGAAACCTCCAACCCAAACTAAAATAACAAACCCAATTAACAAAACCCAGCTCCTTGAACCGTGCTGTCAACTGATCACAGCCGGACAGACCTGGTAAACCCAAAGCGTGTAGTGAGGGTGAAGTGGAAACGTCTGGCTGAGGCCCCTGTCCGTGAGGTCTTCAACTCCCACCTCCGGAAGAATTTCTCGTGCATGCCGGGGAAGGTTGGGGACTTGGTAATCCGAGTGGTCCGTGTTCAAAGCCTCCATTGTGGAGGCGGCAGCTAGGAGCTGCGGTCAGAGGCTTGTTGGTGCCTGTCGTGGCGGCAACCTTAGAACCCGCTGGTGGACATCAGCGGTGAGGGAGGCCGTCAGGCTGAAGAAGGAGACCTTTCAGTGTCTGGCTGGCCCAGGGGTCTCCTGAAGCAGCAGACAGGTACCGGATGGCCAGAGGGGCTGCAGCTGTGGCGGTCACTCAAGCAAAAAGCCTGGTGTAGGAGGAGTTCGAGGCTGTGGAGAAGGACTTTTGGTTGGCCTCAAGACAGTTCTGGCACACTGTTAGTCGCCTCAGGAAGGGAAGGCAGGGATTGTCTCAGGCTGTGCTCAGCAGAGAAGGAGAACTGCTGAGCCCAGTTGGGGACATCGTCCAGCGGTGGAAGGAGCACTTTGAGGAACTCCTGAACCGGGCCGTCACGTCCACTGTGGAGAAAATGGACAGTCTCTGCTCATGACAAGAGAGCCTCGTGTACCAGCAGTGTCCACCAAGGTCTGGGAAAGAATCCATGATGGTAGCCGCAGGTCTTGCACTTCCCTGAAAGGCCGCTCTTCTCCAGGGCTCGTAGCCGCCTCTCTGCGTGCTTGAACAGCTCCATCACACTTGTCATTCACTTGGGCTCTATACCACCTCCCCAGTCTCTTAACAGGCTGTTTGGTGACCTGCGAGGAATGCAGTGAAGCTGCAGTGGGCTGCTGTTCCCAGAAATGACTTTAACTGTTCTCTGAAATGATGGACTACAGCACAGTTGAATTCTTCAGCCATGTATTCTCTGATGGGCGTCATTGAACTGTTGCTGACCATTTCGTTCCACTGCTCCTGTAATTTTTCACAAACTTTGTGCTGTACTGCTGGCAGAAAAGTCAAAGAATCAATCGTCTGCTTTCCCCGGTCCAAATGATCGCCACGCAGACCAAATGAAGTTTCTGCCAGGTTCACAAGGGTTTTTTGAGCAGATGTAATGCCCCTGCGGAGTGTGTTCTTATCCGTGTCTTTAACATGTGACAGAGTGTTGTGGTTATTGCTCTTGTTGAAAATGTCCCTCAGATTCTTCGCATCCAGTTTGAAATGGACGTCCTCGCATTTCACAATATGTGAATGAAAAGGACTGCTGGGACATGAGATGGTAGAATAGTTGAGATATTTAAAATAATTTGGACCACTTAGTCCCCAAAACTTTGTAAATGCCACATCAGTACAAACTCCATAATGCTGACGCCATTCATGGGCTTTGTGTAAAAGCTGAAACATACAAGGGACAATTTGGTCTCCCCTTTTCAAACACGGGCTATTGAGTGTATAAATCAAAATGTGTTTCACCATGGTCCCATTGTGCTGGAGATAATCATCCAGTTGCTTGATTACAATCTCTTCACTGTGTGTTGATGCTCTGATGGTCGGTCTGCTTTGGTCGCTTTGGTGCGCAGGGCACCAGACTCTTTCTTCTTCTTCTTCTGAAATTCTGGATGAACTGCCGGAAAATCCTTTCTGCTCTTGTCCTTCAAGTGGACCATGGCATATGCAAATTGTTTGTCTCTTTCAGGTTCTCTTCTGTTGAAATCTTTGATATGCCATTGCCGTACTGTATCAGAACACGCAGCATTACTACCATCTTCCTCTCCCTTAGATGGAAGCAGTCCCATCAAGCGATTGTACATCTCTGTTTTGTCACAGCAGTTTGTCGTTTCTTCCCAACTCTCAATTAACAACTGAATCCTCTTGGTCACATCTGAACAATCCAGATTTGCTGTCAAATTGGCACAAGGGTTTGCAGTTTTTGAATGTCCAACCTCTTCCAAGCCCCGATTTTCTCCAGGATTCATGTCTTGGTTTTTTTATACGTTGGTCCAGCTGTAAACTTTGACTTCCATTCATTTCTTGTATCATGGTATGATTTACTTTCATTGTTAATATCTTGAATCTTGACATTCATTTCAGAGATGAAACAAGTTATCCTCGATCTATTGAACTCTGACCACAGCACCTTAGTGGAGTTGTCATGGTCCAGGTTGGAGGAAATGTCCTTGCCGTTGCTGATTTTCCATGCCATGACTTCTGCTGTTGATAAGGGCACCTGACAGTTTAATAGTTGAGTTTTTACAAATGGAGACAGTAATTTGAGGGTCAGCAATGTATTGATGGGGTGAAGAATTCTGAGGCAGATATAGATGAAGGGTTGTCTGGGAAGATTTATTATTAATATATACACTTTGTTGTTATTTCAACAAGTGACACTGTGTTTTGTAGGTTTTGGTGGTTAGGGTAGAGTTTGAAAGTCAGTGGTGTTCAACATGAGTGAAAACACCTGTATAATGAGTGAGACAGCACTTCTATACCGGTAGCTGGGCTCGAACCACCAACCCTTTGGTTCCAAGGCATAAATTTAAGCCACTGTACTATAAGGGCTACTAAATCATGCAAATATTTCTACCCTAAAAATACCTTCCACTGCTCTCTGTTGGATGTTGGATTACAGTGAGCCGGTTGTTTCTCAGAATGTTGAACAATCTTTACATCTACATCAGAGGTCACCAGTAGGTGGACCACGGTCCGGGTCCAGACATAGACATTGTCCAATCTGGACCCCAATCTATAACCAACTAGAAAAGCACTCAGAGAGTGCAGACCTCCCAAGTAGCTGATATTCCCTCCCCTCTGTATCACATTTTGCAGCCTGCATCACAATTAGGTTATCTGCATCACTATCATTATTAGGTTATATATGCCTTCACTATGGAGACACTGTAGTGTATTTATTTTGTTTTTATTTTGTACCAACACAGAATATATAATGGTTTTTTGTTTTTTTTGTATTTTTCACTTTCTTTTTTCCAACACAGAACATTAATTTCAACCTTAGAATTGCAACAATATTCAGCAAGTAGAACAAGACGTGTTGTCCGTCCACCAGATGGTGGTATTGTCACCATCTTAATTGCTACTCAGGCTTTCAGACCATAGACTAAATTTATTATTATTTTATCCACTTTGCTTCAACCGATCACCACCAAAATTGTATCCTCTGTTCCTTGTCCCATTATCTACCTTTCCTGAAAATTTCATCAAAATCCGTTCATAATTTTTTGGGTTATTTTGCAGAAAAACAGACAAACAAACAAACAGACCAACACCGGCGAAAATAATAACCCACCTTGGCGGAGGTAATAAATGATTGAGTATTGCTAAACTTTGATGAAGCATTATTATTTTAACTGCCGCAGCCTTTCTGGCCTTTACGCCAACTGTTTTAGCTGCTCAGGAAACTCACAGACCAATTGCATGCATTGTAAATTGTTTCACATGATGCTCCTCAGCCAGTCAAATCTCTGCATTCTGTGAGTGAGTCAGTAACCCCTTTTTTTAATTCAGGATCAGGAAGTGAGACTCACACACGGGAGCCAGACGCCACAAAAGCCGGAGAATTAAGTGAGTGGCAGCAAACAATTTTCCAAAAAGAAAAGTAGTCACTTAGAGCATTTCATCAAGACGGGACAGGCTCTAACATGTTCATTCTTCCCACAGGCAGTTCAAACTGCCCCAGACTCTTGACGGGCTTCATGGTGACCTGAGAGGAATACGGTCAAGCTGCAGGCAGCTACTCTTGCCCAGAAATCACTTTAAGCTGTTCTCTGAAAAGATGAACTACAGCACTGTTGACTTCTTCAGCTCTCTGATGGGTGTCATTGAACTGTTGTTGACAGGGGGAAATGTGTCAACCCTTTATCATAGCACTCTGTGCACTCCTGCGCCATTTGAGTCTTCTTCCCAATTTACACAAACAGTTTGTCCTGCATGTACACATTGTGTGTTGCTGTTGATTGTTGCTTAATTAAATGTGTTTAAATATGCACTTATTTTTCCACCTACTTGTGTTTACATAATAATTATTTCTATGTTTTTACCTGTCTTCATTCAGCTGCATGTCTATTTCTGTCTTCCTGAAAATGTTGTGTATGTGTCAATACAGTGAGAGTCACTAATAGCCTGAGTCAAATGACTTGTTGATATTCACATACGTGTCCACTAAAGCTGATTCTGACTCTAAGTAGGTGTTGTCTGTAGGTTCAGGGTGTGCACTCAGGAGAGAAGTAGCATAGACTTAAAAAAAAAATGTGGATCACAGCCAAGATGTTGAGCAACTTCTTGCTTCTTGCTTGCTTTCCTCACTTTCATTTCTCCTCTTGTGCACTGAGCTGAACCGTCTTCCACAATGACTTTTCTCACTGATGGACTCTGCCTGCTCAGATACTGATTAAACTTGTTGACTTGCCCAAAAGAACAGGTGACAAGAGGTGACAAGTGCCAATAGTGCAAGACACACCTTAAAAACTAAGGCCAGTGATACTCACCAACAATGGCAGGACGTTGACCAGCTGCCAGCCCTCGACGTGGTGTGTCAGGGCCCTAACATGTGGCTGTACATCTGATTAGTAGTCTTTCTATGAAAACACATATGACTTCAAGACCAGCATGTGTGAAAGTGTTATTGAAATAAAGAAATAGACAAATTTCCTTCACAGCTGGGACTTTAATGTACAATGATATATCATAAATTCATCAATGACAGATTATAAATTCATCAAATTCTCCTTCACATCAGAGGAATGCGGTGAAGCTGCAGTGGGCTGCTGTTCCCCAGAAATGACTTTAACTGTTCTCTGAAATGATGGACTACAGCACAGTTGAATTCTTCAACCATGTATTCTCTGATGGGCGTCATTGAACTGTTGCTGACCATTTCTTTCCACTGCTCCTGTAATTTTTCACAAACTTTGTGCTGTACTGCTGGCAGAAAAGTCAAAGAACCAATCGTCTGCTTTCCCCGGTCCAAATGATCGCCATGCAGACCAAATGAAGTTTCTGCCAGGTTCACAAGTTTTTTTCGAGCAGATGTAATGCCCTTGCGGAGTGTGTTCTTATCCGTGTCTTTAACATGTGACAGAGTGTTGTGGTTATCACTCTTGTTGAAAATGTCCCTCAGATTCTTAGGATCCGCTTTGAAATGGACGTCCTCGCATTTCACAATATGTGAATGAAAAGGACTGCTGGGACATGAGATGGTAGAATAGTTGAGATATTTAAAATAATTTTGGACCACTTAGTCCCCAAAACTTTGTAAATGCCACATCAGTACAAACTCCATAATGCTGACGCCATTCATGGGCTTTGTGTAAAAGCTGAAACATACAAGGGACAATTTGGTCTCCCCTTTTCAAACACGGGCTATTGAGTGTATAAATCAAAATGTGTTTCACCATGGTCCCATTGTGCTGGAGATAATCATCCAGTTGCTTGATTACAATCTCTTCACTGTGTGTTGATGCTCTGATGGTCGGTCTGCTTTGGTCCGCTTTGGTGCGCAGGGCACCAGACTCTTTCTTCTTCTTCTGAAATTCTGGATGAACTGCCAGAAAATCCTTTCTGCTCTTGTCCTTCAAGTGGACCATGGCATATGCAAATTGTTTGTCTCTTTCAGGTTCTCTTCTGTTGAAATCTTTGATATGCCATTGCCGTACTGTATCAGAACACGCAGCATTACTACCATCTTCCTCTCCCTTAGATGGAAGCAGTCCCATCAAGCGATTGTACATTTCTGTTTTGTCACAGCAGTTTGTCGTTTCTTCCCAACTGTTAATTAACAACTGAATCCTCTTGGTCACATCTGAACAATCCAGATTTGCTGTGAAATTTGTGAGTTTGCTATTTTTGAATGTCCAACCTCTTCGAAGCCTGGATTTTCTCCAGGATTCATGTCCTGTTTTTTAGTACGTTGGTTCAGCTGTAAACCTTGACTTCCATTCATTTGTTTTATCGTGGTATTTTTAAATTTTATTGTTAATATCTTGAATCTTGACATACATTTCACAGATGAAACAAGTTATCTAGCAGTAGCTCAGTCTGTTGGTGTGACCACACAGTGTATATAACTGGAGATTAGTCCTGCCAGTTGGATTGCGCTTCTCCACTCATTCCACTTTTAGCCAATCCTTATAGCATGTTCACATGCTGACTCTGAAAATGCTATTTTAAGTGTGTGAAGCTTCGACACCTGGAAACAATTTAATTCTGACCACACCCACAGCTGCACCACAACTATGCACCACACTTGTTGAAAACGAAAATGAAAACATGTCATCAACAATAGAAGTTCATACGTAATAGTTCTTAACTGAAACAAGGAAAGGGAGGATGATTTACTGTAAATATGGACTGACACAGAAAAGAATACTCCACAGTAACTTATCGTTAGATTACGAGCTCAGCTTCCTGTCACATTCATGCACACTTTTTAAACTACTTTTAACTATTAAAATTTCTCATCTCATTGTTCTCTTTTTCTTTGTTTGTATTGTTTTAGGAAAGGAAGCTTTGACATATTAATTACGTATTTGGGCAGAGTTTGGGGAATCATTCTCCCTCTCCGCAGTCATTTCCAGGTCATTTTCTTAAATTTTTCTGAACAACATTCACTTTATGTTTCAAGCATGTTGCTGCCCTTCAGTGAACCACTCTCCATGCCTTTTTTTAGTGGTTAACCTTTCATTTATATTTGGCATTCACTATTTCCTGGTACATATTTTTTAATGGGTTTAAAATTCCATACATAGCTTCCTTGGTAACTTGAATACTTTCCTCAGGTCTCACTGTATGCATCCCAGCAAATTCAACATTGACGAAAGAAGAAAAAGGAAAGTTTTAAAATTTGACAGCAATAAAATGATTGGCTCACAGAGGTCATGGCATAATCTGATTAATCTGAGTTTTATTCCATATATTCTGAGTTACATTCAATATATTCTGAGTTTCTTTCCATATATTTTCAAATTTCATTCAATATATTCTGAGTTTGATTCAATATAGTTTGAGTTTCATTCCATATATTAAGATAAGATAAGATAAGATACACCTTTACTGATCCCATAATGGAGAAATCCCAGTGTTACAGCAGTCAAGGGAAAAGTTCAAAAATTTAAACTTAAAAAACTTAAAACTTAAAAAACTAGGCATGCAAAAAAAAGTACAAAAATACAAGAAACCGTGATAAATAACAATAATAATAATAATAATAATGATAATAATAATAATAGGGGCGGCACGGTGGTGTGGTGGTTAACACTCTCGCCTCACAGCAAGAGGGTTGCCGGTTCGATCCCGGGCGTGGGAGCCCTTCTGTGTGGAGTTTGCATGTTCTCCCCGTGTCAGCGTGGGTTCTCTCCGGGCACTCCGGCTTCCTCCCACAGTCCAAAGACATGCAGATTGGGGACTAGGTTAACTGATAACTCTAAATTGTCCATAGGTGTGAATGTGAGCGTGAATGGTTGTTTGTCTCTATGTGTCAGCGACCTGTCCAGGGTGTACCCTGCCTCTCGCCCGATGTCAGCTGGGATAGGCTCCAGCCCCCCCGCGACCCTCAAGAGGATGAAGCGGTTAGAAGATGAATGAATAATAATAACAATAATAATAATGAGAAGTGGATAATAATGAGCAGCAGTGAATGAAAATGAGCAGTGGATAAAGCGAACACATCTAGTGCAAGTGATTGTGTGTGCAAAACAGCAGAAAGCTGTGGTGTCCATAAAGTGTCCATAGTGTCTATAAAGTGTCCATGGTGTGGTTTACTGTGAGCAGTGCTGGTTATGTTGTCTGACAGCAGCAGTCAGGAAAGACCTGCGATAGCGTTCCTTCACACACTTTGGGTGAATCAGTCTATCGGATCTGGAGCCAATCTGGAGCCATTATATTTTTGACCTGATGATGGGTTGATGAAAAGTCAGGGTTCACCAAAATTACAGAAACATGAATGTCTGAACAAGATTTCATGGCAGTTTATCCAACAGTTGTTGACCTCATGGTGCCTCCAAAAGGATAGGTTGAAGGCTATAACCAAACATTCAAAATTGGACAAAAGTAGATGAATGCCATTTAAGACATACAGTAAAAGGGTATGCACTGGAAAACTTGACAAGTGCATGGTCTGTTAAATGCACACCTTCAAGCAGGCGGCCCTGTTGAATGGAGATCAAAAAAACGCTGCAGGTTGACACACCCAGGTAAGCCGAGTCAAGCCAAGCCAGCATACGTGTATGGAAAATCCTTATGAATCATCTGCACTGCAATTTTCCACTTAAGACACAGTCACAGCAACATTCAGAAAAACCCTCATCAGCTGCTGAAGTGTCTTCTTGGTCCTCTGTTGTTTTTATAGTTGTGTTTTTATTTAATCCAACAAGGACATTTTCAACACTGATTTGTCAGTGTTAATGTAGACAGAGATGCAGTATCAGAGGTTCCAGTACTTCCAGTGAGTGTCAGCCCAATTGCATGCAGGTAAGATCACCCACACTTTAAACTTCACGTTCCAGCCTCTATAAACACAATGAAACCTGGCAACTGCTTGTCCCCCATGATTACCAAGGATTTATACTCAGCCAGCACACAGTTCTTTTTTTTTTTTTAAAGATTATTTTTTGGGGCTTTTTGCCTTTAATGGACAGGACAGATTGAAATGGGGTGAGAGAGAGAGAGAGAGAGAGAGAGAGAGAGAGTGAGGGTTGACAAGCACCAAAGGGTTGCAAGCCGGAGTCGAATCTGCGGCCGCTACAGTGAGGCATTGCCTCCGTACATGGAGCGCCAGCACTATCCACTACACTAGGCTACCAAGGCCCCACAGTTTTTTTTTCTAACATTCACAAACAGGAAAGGAGGAGGCAAGAACTGAAATAAAACCTGCCCAAAGCAGGAACTGAAACACCATATTATATACAGAAAAACACTGACCTTATTAATCCGATCAAACAGCAGGTTTTTTTTTCCTTTTCATTCCTTACATTTCAGCCACAGGCTTAATGATCTGTGCAGATAAATTCTTGTCTGACTCCATGCACAATTGCACCAAAACTGTGCACCACACAAGTTGAATACAAAAGAGACACAATAAACAGAATTGACAGTATTTCCTAAATTATAACAAGGAAGGGAGCACAATTTACTATAAACAAATAATTAAACTTCCCGTAAAAATCTCAGTTCAGTTGCCTGTCAAGTTCATGTACACTTTAAAATTGCGCCAGAGCAGACCATTTGCGGGCCAGGCCACCAGGGAACTCCCCGGTTCTTCCTTGGGCCAGTCTGGGCCTGTTTTATGAAGCGTTACTGCAGTGCCCCACACGTTAAACCTGAAAACCAGCCTTCCGGCCTACGCAACAAAACTGGGCATGGTGACAACAGAAAATTGCAAAATGATTTCAGAGCAAGTATTTAAACGCAGCCACACAGTGACAGCCAAGACTGTCTGTTTCTGATGTACTTTTCATCTCTAGAGCACACAAAACAGGAAAGGAGAAGGCGAGAAAAAACAGAAAAAATACCCCCCAAAGTAGGGGCTGGTTCTGTTATCTACAGAAAATACATTTCTTGATAATAACGATCATTATTATCATAAATACTCTTTACTTTTCTTAGAACTGTATTGAAGTTTCTGTGGAGAACAAGCTTTACCAGCCCCTGCTTTGGGGGGACATTACTGCCGCAGACCAAGTCTGGTAAGTCACATCAATTTGGTACAAATTTTCTTTCTGTTTTTTGTTTTGTTATTTAAAAACCTTTATTTACATACAATATTTAAAGCAACACAAACTTACTTAAAACTTGTGTTTTAAGGTCCTCTCATTTCTCTCTCTAGTGTGCACAGCCTCTGGCCATGGAGGTAAGTGGTTACTTTATCAAAAGATAGTTTTTCAAAGGGTAAAATAATCAATAACACCAACACTGACATTTAAACAATTTCATAATGATGTGTTGTTTGTGAACCAACATCAAGAGAGAACACTTTCAGCTACATCTGAAAACATAATTTAGAAGATAATTTATAATTATTTTTTCTCACTAAGCTGGACAGTAGCAGACAACAAAGTCCAGACATGCTTGAGAGAGAGGGGATGGCTTCTACCACTTCCTCTGAGCCACAGCTCCAATCACCCCAAAGGTACACTCTTTGTATAAAGAATATTTACTCAGTGTAAAGTGGTCCTCATAAAATGGGTCAAGTAAATGTGAAAAGACAGCTTTTAGGTCAAATACCACGTCATGACATGTTAACACTTCTTAATGTTTGACAGTTTATTCTCATCTATCTTTGTCTGCAGATCTCCAAACAATTCGATACTTCGGCCCCGCTCCTCTAAACCGGACAAAGTCTCCCATCCTCCTCCATGGTAGGTGCTGATGGTATACATTTACTCCATTACATGTATCTCAGTATTTTAAAAAATACATTTTAGGAGCAGCCTACTTGTTTTACATACAAGTAGCCTCTCTGTCTCTCTATGACATCATACAACTTCCTTATTTGCTCTCATAGTTGCCACGGCTGCAGAGCACTTTGTCACGACAGTAAACGTTGCTGATGCAAATGATTATGTTGTTTTCTTGTGAAGACAGTCTCCCTTGCCTGTAAATGGAGCTCCATTATATTGAGCAGTATTGTTGTGCTTTGTTCCCATTTGCAACAAGAGGAGAGAAAATAAATATATTTTAATCTAACACGCCACCATTAGGTACACTTAACAGAGTTAAATTAGTCATTAACCATCTACAGCTCTATGTATGTGGCACATGGGAACTCTTCCAGCTTAGCAGTTAAATGATGATAATGATAACAATAATAATAACAATAATAATAATAATAATAATAATAATCATAATCATAATAATGATAATAATGTTTTAGGAATGATTTTGTCCTGTGAAAAATATTGAAGTCAAACTTTTTTACTATCCAGGGAAGAAGACCTGCAGCCGGAGGATCATCCCTGTAGCCCAGCAAAGAAGATTAGAAATAATAAATATATTCCTCACCAAAATATAAATAATAGATTGACCACAAAAAGGTTTTACCAAATTGATTTAGTAAAAGAAAACTTATTAACTTTCTCATGCCTTACATACCTTTTGGGCTACAGGCCGTCGACAAGGGACCTCCAGAGTTATCGATGGCGGGCTTTCTCTTCTATCCCTGTTCAGGTGTATCCCAACGTGATGTCTTCAAGCAGATTGCTTTACTTGCTGTTTTTTGGCCTACCTGTCATTTTTAAAAAGCAAACTTCTGATAAAACAGATTTTTTTACAAAAATTATATCACATTTGAATTTAGACAAAGAGTCAAGTATTGATATAATGCCTCCGGATGAACACATGAGGTCTGTCCTTGCATCTCAAGAAGAAAAACAATATGCATTTGCTATTGCTTATTTGAAAGATGGTAATACCAAAGATTTTCCTGCAGTTTATCCAGACCATCCAAAGGAGGAAGGACATTCTGCTTCTCTTCCCAGTAAAAAACACAGTGAGGAAATATTAATTCAGCAGATTGACGATTTTTTATTAGATCGTGGAAATGAAGTGAAAATACTCTTGGTGTTTTCCTATAACAGCCCATGTTTGAAGAGAGAGAACAATGCCACCTGCTGTATGTTTCTACTTTTACAGAAAGCTGATGACTGGCACAGTAGATATGGATTTTTTACCAACGTCACATTTACAAAATTTTGGGGACTCACTGGTCCAAATTTTTTTAAGCACCTCACTTATTTTGACATCTCAAATCTGGTGCGTGTTTTTTTTCCTGATATTGAAAAATGCGAGAACATCCATTTCAAACTGAACGAAAAGGAACTGAGACGAAAATTTGGAAATATCTCTGAAATTAATGGCCTATATAAGAAAATCCACTTGGCCACAGATAAAAAAATACTAAGTAGTACTATCAAATCCATTCTTCACAAACTTGTGGATCAGGCAAAAACTTCATGTCGTAAAAAAGATCATTTGGACCGTGGAACCAAAATTATTACATCATTTGAATTTCACCCGGAGGTCAGAGAAGAAATCGTTACAGCTCTAAAAAAGAAGTGGAAGGAGTTTATCAACGATGAATCAATGTCACCGATAAGAAAAAAAATATCCACAGATTTCAATAATGCAGTACTTCAGCTTTTTGTAAAAAAACTACAGTTTTTGGGGGGAGACAACAGCCCTCTGAAGCTTTATCAGGTCCCACAGAACATGGAGGGGGAGGGAGAATATTTTCAACAGATTAGAGAGCTTTGAGAGCACAGCAAGAGGGTTCCTGTTTAGGTCACAGCCCTTCTGTGCAGAGATTGCATATCCTCCCCGTGTTAGTGTGAGTTTTCTCCGAGTACTCCAGCTTCCTCCCACAGTCCAGACATGCAGGTTAATTGGTGACTCTAAATTGTCTGTGAGTGTGAATGGTCTCTATGTGGATAAGCAACAGCAAATGGATGGATAGATTATGTTTTTGAATAACTTAAAAACATGGAGCATTACTTTTTGTACTTACACAAAAGTTTTGATCTTAAATTGTGTATATATATATATATATATATATGAATATACATTTGTTTTTAAAGACTTAAAAAAATACAGTTTTAAAAATCTTAATTTGGGTACCAATTGTAATTAGAGTACTAATTATTATTGTAACTCAAGCATATATTTTGTCTGGATCTTTGTTGTCTGCTCTGTCCTGAGTTTCTGGCAATAAAACCTTTACATTGAAGCTGTTTGTGTTTTATTTCATCTTCATCAACAAATTGTATCTGCCTGTGGTTAAACCATCAAAGCTCTCTGGCTCCTGTTTCAGAAAGTGTGTTCAGTGATACCTCTCTTTCTATAAAGTTTCCCTCATCTCAGGATTAACTAACTCAGACTCTGGGTCAGTTTCTGTGGTAACTTACTCCTCCGTGAACCAAACCTGCTCCCTGGCACGTTTTCTTCAACAAACCCTGACTTTCTTTCTGTCTCCTCCCTCTGACAGAACCAGGCACGCTGTTTCATTTCCTCTCTGATCCAGTTGGTATCAAAGCATGTACTGATGCGCATTAATTAGCGGAGGTTTCGTGTAATTTTGTTACTCAGGATCCTGCACACTTATAGACATGTAGATACTCTACATATACACACGTTTCAGTACATATTTACTGTACATACACCTATTTTTTCATCAACTTGTGTAATAGATCAAACTCTCATCATGACTCCTTATAGTCAAAATGTGTATTTGTATTTATGTTAATACTAAAGTGAAAAACAGGAGGTTAAACTAGTGACATGAATACCTACATATATGGAAGCCAAGAGCGGCCGGGTTGTAAAACACGACTGGGTCAGCACTTTGTTTCCTCAAAATGTATGTGCTGTTGCAATTTGTAGGAAACAGGGATGCACACAGATGACTGAAAGCACCTGTGTGAATATGGTTCTACAACACTTTTTATTCTGGGGTGCTTTAGTGTAGTAATCTATCCCTGTGGGCATCTCTTCAGAGGTGGGAGTGGTGGACATGCTTGAGCATTAGTCACTGCCATCTTGTGATGATGAAAGGAGCTGCAGATGGTTTAAGTCTTTATGATTATAAAGATGTGCAGCTGTTTAGTTGTATTCACTGGAAGGTGGCCGTACTGAAGCGATATGCAATAAGAAGAAAGGGTACTCATGTCATTTGATAAATTGATAGAGCCACAATTAAACTTCCTGTAAGAATCTGAGTTCAGCTGCCTGTCACATTCATGAACACTTTTGAAACTATGACCAGTTAACAGGGTCATCCCTGTGTGCTGCAGCCCCAAGCCTCATTGCAGGTTCACAATCTGCAGCAACAGTTTTAGTGTCTAGTTTATTTTTTCTGACCTGACAAGAAAACACACCAATAATGTGTTAGGAAGGCTACAAAGACTATATTAGATATAAGTGATCTGATTAGGACTTTTTTTATGATGTTCTGTATTGTTGTATTTTTCAACATACTATAAAACATTTTTTATGATATACTAAACTATGATATTCTTTGACATACTATACTGTGGCATTTTTTATGTGCTATACTATATTTTTTCACATGCTACACTTTGGCATTTTTTTGACAGTGTAGTATGACTTTTTGTGACATACTGTGAGGTTTTTCTTGATGCGCTATACAGTGGGTGAGAGGCAGGGTACACCCTGGACAGGTCGCCAGACTATCACAGGGCTGACACACAGAGACAGACAACCATTCATGCTCTCATGCTCACATTCACACCTACGTCATCAATTAACCTGCATGTCTTTGGACTGTGGGAGGAAGCCGGAGAAAACCCACGTTGACACGGGGACAACATGCAAACTCACAGAGGGGCTCCAACACCCGGGATTGAACCGGGAACCCTCTTGCTGTGAGGCGACAGCGCTAACCACCACACCACCGTGCCGCCCCATTTTTTGCATAATACCTTAAAATATTTTTTGACGCACTGCACTATGACTTTTTCTTAATGCGCTATACTATATTTACTATATTTTATGACATACTTACTATGGCTATACCATGACATTTTTTGCCATACTATGCTGGGACATTTTGACATACTATCCATACTATTCATCCATCCAGAGGGGCTGCAGCTGTGGCGGTCGCTGAAGCAAAAACCCAGGTGTGGGAGGAGTTCGAAGAGGCTATGGAGAAGGATTTTCACTTGGCCTCAAGAAGGGAAAGCAGCGCTGACCTCAGCTGGGGACATCATCAAGCGGTGGAAGGAGCACTTTGAGGAACTCCTGAACCAGGCCATCACGTCCACTGTGGAGGAGGCAGAGCCTGAAAACTCAGAGGAACTCTCGCCCACTTCCCTGGTAGAGGTTGCTGAGGTAGTCAAAAAGCTCCCCAACGGCAACACGCTGGGTGCAGCTGAGATGCGCCCTCAGATTCTGAAGGCTCTGGACAATGTTGGGCTGTCTTGGCTGACACGCTTTTTCAGTGTTGTGTGGAGGTCGGGTACAGTGCCTGCAGCGTGGAAGACCAGGGTGGTGGTTCCCATTGTCAACAAAGGGGACCGGAGGGTGTGCTCCAACTATTGCAGTATCACACTGCTCAGCCTCCCGGGTAAAGTTTACTCCAGGGTGCTGGAAAGGAGGCTCCGACCAACTGTCAAAACTCAGATTCAGGAGGAGCAGTGTACCAGCTCTTTACCCTTGCAAAGCTGCCAGAGGGCTCGTGGGAGTTTGCCCATCCAGTCTACATGTGCTTTGTGGACTTGGAAAAGGCAGACCAAGAACTCACTGAAGGGATGACATGTCTCATCTGGCCTGGGAGCACCTTGGGGTCCCCCGGGAGGAACTGGAAAGCATTGTTGGGGAGAGGGACGTCTGGGATGCTTTGCTTGGCCTGCTGCCCCCGTGACCCAGCCCAGAAAATGGATGGATGGATGGATGGATGGATGGATGGATGGACAGTCTCTGCTCATGACAAGAGAGCCTCGTGTACCAGCAGTGTCCACCAAGGTCTGGGAAAGACTCCATGATGGTAGCCGCAGGTCTTGCACTTCCCTGAAAGGCCACTCTTCTCCAGGGCTCGTAGCCGCCTCTCTGCGTGCTTAAACATCTCCATCACACTTGTCATTCACTTGGGCTCTATACCACCTCCCCAGTCTCTTAACAGGCTGTTTGGTGACCTGCGAGGAATGCAGTGAAGCTGCAGTGGGCTGCTGTTCCCCAGAAATGACTTTAACTGTTCTCTGAAATGATGGACTACAGCACAGTTGAATTCTTCAGCCATGTATTCTCTGATGGGCGTCATTGAACTCTTGTTGACCATTTCTTTCCACTGCTCCTGTAATTTTTCACAAACTTTGTGCTGTACTGCTGGCAGAAAAGTCAAAGAACCAATCGTCTGCTTTCCCCGGTCCAAATGATCGCCACGCAGACCAAATGAAGTTTCTGCCAAGTTCACAAGGGTTTTTCGAGCAGATGTAATGCCCCTGCGGAGTGTGTTCTTATCCATGTCTTTAACATGTGACAGAGTGTTGCTGATATCACTCTTGTTGAAAATGTCCCTCAGATTCTTAGCATCCAGTTTGAAATGGACATCCTTGCATTTCACAATATGTGAATGAAAAGGACTGCTGGGACATGAGATGGTAGAATAGTTGAGATATTTAAAATAATTTGGACCACTTAGTCCCCAAAACTTTGTAAATGCCACATCAGTACAAACTCCATAATGCTGACGCCATTCATGGGCTTTGTGTAAAAGCTGAAACATACAAGGGACAATTTGGTCTCCACTTTTCAAACACGGGCTATTGAGTGTATAAATCAAAATGTGTTTCACCATGGTCCCATTGTGCTGGAGATAATCATCCAGTTGCTTGATTACAATCTCTTCACTGTGTGTTGATGCTCTGATGGTCGGTCTGCTTTGGTCCGCTTTGGTGCGCAGGGCACCAGACTCTTTCTTCTGGTTCTGAAATTCTGGATGAACTGCCAGAAAATCCTTTCTGCTCTTGTCCTTCAAGTGGACCATGGCATATGCAAATTGTTTGTCTCTTTCAGGTTTTCTCCTGTTGAAATCTTTGATATGCCATTGCCGTACTGTATCAGAACACACAGCATTACTACCATCTTCCTCTCCCTCAGATGGAAGCAGTCCCATCAAGCGATTATACATTTCTGTTTTGTCACAGCAGTTTGTTGTTTCTTCCCAACTGTTAATTAACAACTGAATCCTCTTGGTCACATCTGAACAATCCAGATTTGCTGTCAAATTGGCACAAGGGTTTGCAGTTTTTGAATGTCCAACCTCTTCCAAGCCTGGATTTTCTCCAGGATTCATGTCTTGGTTTTTTTATACGTTGGTCCAGCTGTAAACTTTGACTTCCTTTCATTTATTGTGTCATTGTTTGATTTACTGTCATTGTTAATATCTTGAATCTTGACATTCGTTTCAGAGATGAAACAAGTTATCTTCCGGTGGCTCAGTCTGTTGGTGTGACCACACGGTGTATTTTACGAGTATCTTGTAACTTTGCTGATCTATTGAACTCTGACCACAGCACCTTAGTGGAGTTGTCATGGTCCAGGTTGGAGGAAATGTCCTTGCCGTTGCTGATTTTCCATGCCATGACTTCTGCTGTTGATAAGGGCACCTGACAGTTTAATAGTTGAGTTTTTCCAAATGGAGACAGTAATTTGAGGGTCAGCAATGTGTTGATGGGGTGAAGAATTCTGAGGTAGATACAGATGAAGGGTTGTTGGGGAAGATTTATTATTAAATACACACTTTGTTGTTATTTCCAATGAGCGCTGGTGTTTTGTAGGTTTTGGTGGTTAAGGTAGAGTTTGAAAGTCAGTGGTGTTCAACATGAGTGAAATTTTTTGATACGTCTGAGGCACTTCTTTATCGGTAGCTGGGCTCGAACCATGAACCCTTTGGTTCCAAGGCATAAATTTAAGCCACTGAACTATAAGGGCTATTAAGTCATGCAAATATTTCTACCCTAAAAATACCTTCCACTGCTCGCTGTTGGATGTTGGATTACAGTGATCTGGTTGTTTCTCAGAATGTTGAACAATCTTTACATCTACATCAGAGGTCACCAGTAGGTGGACCACGGTCCGGGTCCAGACATAGACATTGTCCAATCTGGACCCCAATCTATAACCAACTAGAAAAGCACTCAGAGAGTGCAGACCTCCCCCAAGTAGCTGATATTCCCTCCCCCTCTGTATCACATTTTGCAGCCTGCATCACAATTAGGTTATCTGCATCACTATCATTATTAGGTTATATATGCCTTCACTATGGAGACACTGTAGTGTATTTATTTTGTTTTTATTTTGTACCAACACAGAATATATAATGGGGTTTTTTTTTTTGTATTTTTCACTTTCTTTTTTCCAACACAGAACATTAATTTCAACCTTAGAATTGCAACAATATTCAGCAAGTAGAACAAGACGTGTTGTCCGTCCACCAGATGGAGGTATTGTCACCATCTTAATTGCTACTCAGGCTTTCAGACCATAGACTAAATTTATTATTATTTTATCCACTTTGCTTCAACCGATCACCACCAAAATTGTATCCTCTGTTCCTTGTCCCATTATCTACCTTTCCTGAAAATTTCATCAAAATCCGTTCATAATTTTTTGGGTTATTTTGCAGAAAAACAGACAAACAAACAAACAGACCAACGCCGGGGAAAATAATAACCCTCCTTGGCGGAGGTAATAAATGATTGAGTATTACTAAACTTTGATGAAGCATTATTATTTTAACTGCCGCAGCCTTTCTGGCCTTTACGCCAACTGTTTTAGCTGCTCAGGAAACTCACAGACCAATTGCATGCATTGTAAATTGTTTCACATGATGCTCCTCAGCCAGTCAAATCTCTGCATTCTGTGAGTGAGTCAGTAACCCCTTTTTTAAATTCAGGATCAGGAAGTGAGAATCACGCACGGGAGCCAGACGCCACAAAAGCCGGAGAATTAAGTGAGTGGCAGCAAACAATTTTCCAAAAAGAAAAGTAGTCACTTAGAGCATTTCATCAAGAAGGGACAGGCTCTAACATGTTCATTCTTCCCACAGGCAGTTCAAACTGCCCCAGACTCTTGACGGGCTTCATGGTGACCTGAGAGGAATACGGTCAAGCTGCAGGCAGCTACTCTTGCCCAGAAATCACTTTAAGCTGTTCTCTGAAAAGATGAACTACAGCACTGTTGACTTCTTCAGCTCTCTGATGGGTGTCATTGAACTGTTGTTGACAGGGGGGAAATGTGTCAACCCTTTATCATAGCACTCTGTGCACTCCTGCGCCATTTGAGTCTTCTTCCCAATTTACACAAACAGTTTGTCCTGCATGTACACCTTGTGTGTTGCTGTTGATTGTTGCTTCATTAAATGTATTTAAATATGCAGTTATTTTTCCACCTACTTGTGTTTACATAATAATTATTTCTATGTTTTTACCTGTCTTCATTCAGCTGCATGTCTATTTCTGTCTTCCTGAAAATGTTGTGTATGTGTCAATACAGTGAGAGTCACTAATAGCCTGAGTCAAATGACTTGTTGATATTCACATACGTGTCCACTAAAGCTGATTCTGACTCTAAGTAGGTGTTGTCTGTAGGTTCAGGGTGTGCACTCAGGAGAGAAGTAGCATAGACTTAAAAAAAAAATGTGGATCACAGCCAAGATGTTGAGCAACTTCTTGCTTCTTGCTTGCTTTCCTCACTTTCATTTCTCCTCTTGTGCACTGAGCTGAACCGTCTTCCACAATGACTTTTCTCACTGATGGGCTCCGCCTGCTCAGATACTGATTAAACTTGTTGACTTGCCCAAAAGAACAGGTGACAAGAGGTGACAAGTGCCAATAGTGCGAGACACACCTTAAAAACTAAGGCCAGGGATGCTCACCAACAATGGCCGGTCGTTGACCAGCTGCCAGCCCTCGGCTTGGTGTGTCAGGGCCCTAACATGTGGCTGTACATCTGATTAGTAGTCTTTCTATGAAACCACATATGACTTCAAGACCAGCATGTGTGAAAGTGTTATTGAAATAAAGAAATAGACAAATTTCCTTCACAGCTGGGACTTTAATGTACAATGATATATCATAAATTCATCAATGACAGATTATAAATTCATCAAATTCTCCTTCACATCAGAGGAATGCGGTGAAGCTGCAGTGGGCTGCTGTTCCCCAGAAATGACTTTAACTGTTCTCTGAAATGATGGACTACAGCACAGTTGAATTCTTCAGCCATGTATTCTCTGATGGGCGTCATTGAACTCTTGTCGACCATTTCTTTCCACTGCTCCTGTAATTTTTCACAAACTTTGTGCTGTACTGCTGGCAGAAAAGTCAAAGAACCAATCGTCTGCTTTCCCCGGTCCAAATGATCGCCACGCAGACCAAATGAAGTTTCTGCCAGGTTCACAAGGGTTTTTCGAGCAGATGTAATGCCCCTGCGGAGTGTGTTCTTATCCGTGTCTTTAACATGTGACAGAGTGTTGCTGATATCACTCTTGTTGAAAATGTCCCTCAGATTCTTAGCATCCAGTTTGAAATGGACGTCCTTGCATTTCACAATATGTGAATGAAAAGGACTGCTGGGACATGAGATGGTAGAATAGTTGAGATATTTAAAATAATTTTGGACCACTTAGTCCCCAAAACTTTGTAAATGCCACATCAGTACAAACTCCATAATGCTGATGCCATTCATGGGCTTTGTGTAAAAGCTGAAACATACAAGGGACAATTTGGTCTCCCCTTTTCAAACACGGGCTATTGAGTGTATAAATCAAAATGTGTTTCACCATGGTCCCATTGTGCTGGAGATAATCATCCAGTTGCTTGATTACAATCTCTTCACTGTGTGTTGCTGCTCTGATGGTCGGTCCGCTTTGGTCCGCTTTGGTGCGCAGGGCACCAGACTCTTTCTTCTGGTTCTGAAATTCTGGATGAACTGCCAGAAAATCCTTTTTGCTGTTGTCCTTCAAGAGGACCATGGCATATGCAAATTGTTTGTCTCTTTCAGGTTCTCTTCTGTTGAAATCTTTGATATGCCATTGCCGTACTGTATCAGAACACACAGCATTATTACCATCTTCCTCTCCCTTAGATGGAAGCAGTCCCATCAAGCGACTGTACATTTCTGTTTTGTCACAGCAGTAAGTCGTTTCTTCCCAACTGTTAATTAACAACTGAATCCTCTTGGTCACATCTGAACAATCCAGATTTGCTGTCAAATTGGCACAAGGGTTTGCAGTTTTTGAATGTCCAACCTCTTCCAAGCCTGGATTTTCTCCAGGATTCATGTCTTGGTTTTTTTATACGTTGGTCCAGCTGTAAACTTTGACTTCCATTCATTTGTTGTATCATTGTATGATTTACTCTCATTGTTAATATCTTGAATCTTGACATTCATTTCAGAGATGAAACAAGTTATCTTCTGCTGGCTCAGTCTGTTGGTGTGACCACACTGTGTATTTTACGAGTATCGTGTAACTTTGCCGATCTATTGAACTCTGACCACAGCACCTTAGTGGAGTTGTCATGGTCCAGGTTGGAGGGAATGTCCTTGCCGTTGCCGATTTTCCATGCCATGACTTCTGCTGTTGATAAGGGCACCTGACAGTTTAATAGCTGGGTTTTTCCAAATGGAGACAGTAATTTGAGGGTCAGCAATGTGTTGATGGGGTGAAGAATTCTGAGGCAGATACAGATGAAGGGTTGTTGGGGAAGATTTACAGTTAAGTATATACACTTTGTTGTTCTCTTCAAGGAGTGACTGTGTTTTGTATGTATTGGTGGTTAGGGTCCAGTTTGAAAGTCAGTGGCATTCAATATTAGTGAAAACACCTGTATAATGAGTGAGACAGCAGTTTGCCGGCAGCCACGCTCAAACTCTCAACCCTCTTATTGCAAGGCAGAAGCATTATCCACTGAACTAGGAGTGCTGCCCAGTTGCGCAATCATTTCTACACCTTAAATAGCTTCCGCTCAGCTCTGTTGGATGTTGGATTACAATGAGCCGGTTGTTTCCCAGAATGCTGAACAATCTTTACATCTACATCAGAGGTCATTCATGGGTTGGACATAGACGCCGTCCAATCCGGACCCCAATCTATAACCAATAAATGATTGAGTATTGCTAAACTTTGATGAAGCATTATTATTTTAACTGCCGCAGCCTTTCTGGCCTTTACGCCAACTGTTTTAGCTGCTCAGGAAACTCACAGACCAATTGCATGCATTGTAAATTGTTTCACATGATGCTCCTCAGCCAGTCAAATCTCTGCATTCTGTGAGTGAGTCAGTAACCCCTTTTTAAATTCAGGATCAGGAAGTGAGAATCACGCACGGAGCCAGACGCCACAAAAGCCGGAGAATTAAGTGAGTGGCAGCAAACAATTTTCCAAAAAGAAAAGTAGTCACTTAGAGCATTTCATCAAGACGGGACAGGCTCTAACATGTTCATTCTTCCCACAGGCAGTTCAAACTGCCCCAGACTCTTGACGGGCTTCATGGTGACCTGAGAGGAATACGGTCAAGCTGCAGGCAGCTACTCTTGCCCAGAAATCACTTTAAGCTGTTCTCTGAAAAGATGAACTACAGCACTGTTGACTTCTTCAGCTCTCTGATGGGTGTCATTGAACTGTTGTTGACAGGGGGGAAATGTGTCAACCCTTTATCATAGCACTCTGTGCACTCCTGCGCCATTTGAGTCTTCTTCCCAATTTACACAAACAGTTTGTCCTGCATGTACACCTTGTGTGTTGCTGTTGATTGTTGCTTCATTAAATGTATTTAAATACGCATCTGTTTGTCTACCTACTTGTGTTTACATGATAATTATTTCAATATTTTTACCTGTCTTCATTCAGCTGCATGTCTATTTCTGTCTTCCTGAAAATGTTGTGTATGTGTCAATACAGTGAGAGTCACTAATAGCCTGAGTCAAATGACTTGTTGATATTCACATACGTGTCCACTAAAGCTGATTCTGACTCTAAGTAGGTGTTGTCTGTAGGTTCAGGGTGTGCACTCAGGAGAGAAGTAGCATAGACTTAAAAAAAAAATGTGGATCACAGCCAAGATGTTGAGCAACTTCTTGCTTCTTGCTTGCTTTCCTCACTTTCATTTCTCCTCTTGTGCACTGAGCTGAACCGTCTTCCACAATGACTTTTCTCACTGATGGGCTCCGCCTGCTCAGATACTGATTAAACTTGTTGACTTGCCCAAAAGAACAGGTGACAAGAGGTGACAAGTGCCAATAGTGCGAGACACACCTTAAAAACTAAGGCCAGGGATGCTCACCAACAATGGCCGGACGTTGACCAGCTGCCAGCCCTCGGCTTGGTGTGTCAGGGCCCTAACATGTGGCTGTACATCTGATTAGTAGTCTTTCTATGAAAACACATATGACTTCAAGACCAGCATGTGTGAAAGTATTATTGAAATAAAGACAAAAAATAGACAAATTTCCTTCACAGCTGGGACTTTAATGTACAATGATATATCATAAATTCATCAATGACAGATTATAAATTCATCAAATTCTCCTTCACATCAGAGGAATGCGGTGAAGCTGCAGTGGGCTGCTGTTCCCCAGAAATGACTTTAACTGTTCTCTGAAATGATGGACTACAGCACAGTTGAATTCTTCAGCCATGTATTCTCTGATGGGCGTCATTGTGGTGTGAGTTCATTGAACCAAACTCACACCACACTTCATTGGTCTCCTACAGACTCCACTACAACACTTGGTTTGAAAGGCAGGCATTTTACATAATTTCTAGGAATTTTTATTAGGAATATTAATAAATAATTTCAATATGATACAGTGTAGTGTCACCAAACTCACTCCACACTTTCAAACCAAGTGTTGTAGAGGAGTCTGTAGGAGACCAATGAAGTGTGGTGTGAGTTTGGTGACACTACACTCCTAATTTATAGTGACGTTATTGAATATTTTCGGTGTTGCACTTTGTAGACGGTCCCTGCGCGCTGCGCTCACAGCCGGCTGCACTTAAACACCAATGTTCTTGGTATGACTCAGAGGACGGCTCATTTTGATGAATATTATGTTGTAGCTCGTTGTCTATCTTACTACGATTGAAAATATGCGTGTTTTGTGTTTTAACAACGTTTCACTGAAGAGTTATCGATCCCGGAAGTTCGAATCTGCCAATATCTGCCCCACACGTTAAACCTGAAAACCCAGCTTTACGGCCTGTGCAAAGAAACTGGGCGTGGTGACAACAGGAAATTTCAAAATGATTTCAGAGCAGCCACACATGGGCCTGTCTTTTTCTCATGTACTCTTCCTTTGTAGAGCACACAAAACAGGAAAGGAGAAGACAAGACTTAGAAAAACAGAAAAAATCCCCCCCAAAGTAGGGGCTGGTTCTGTTATCTACAGAAAATACCTTTCTTGATAATAACGATCATTATTATCATAAATACTCTTTACTTTTCTTAGAACTGTATTGAAGTTTCTGTGGAGAACAAGCTTTACCAGCCCCTGCTTTGGGGGGACATTACTGCCGCAGACCAAGTCTGGTAAGTCACATCAATTTGGTACAAATTTTCTGTCTGTTTTTTGTTTTTTTAAACCTTTATTTACATTGAAGTGTCAAACAATATTTAAAGCAACACAAAGTTACTTAACACTTGTGTTTTAAGGTCCTCTCATTTCTCTCTCTAGTGTGCACAGCCTCTGGCCATGGAGGTAAGTGGTTACTTTATCAAAAGATAGTTTTTCAAAGGGTAAAATAATCAATAACACCAACACTGACATTTAAACAATTTCATAATGATGTGTTGTTTGTTAACCAACATCAAGAGAGAACACTTTCAGCTACATCTGAAAACATAATTTAGAAGATAATTTATAATTATTTTTCTCTCACTAAGCCGGACAGTAGCAGTCAACAAATTCCAGACATGCTTGAGAGAGAGGAGACGCCTTTAACCACTTCCTCTGAGCCACAGCTCCAATCACCCCAAAGGTACACTCTTTGTATAAAGATGTATTTACTCAGTGTAAAGTGGTCCTCATAAAATGGGTCAAGTAAATGTGAAAAGACAGCTTTTAGGTCAAATGAGTCAAATATATTCAACTTTACTGTTTTCTTCAACTGACTTTAATACGTCTACATTTATTATATGACAGTTAAGTGACTTGCCACGTCATGACATGTTAACACTTCTTAATGTTTGACAGTTTATTCTCATCTATCTTTGTCTGCAGATCTCCAAACAATTCGATACTTCGGCCCCGCTCCTCTAAACCGGACAAAGTCTCCCATCCTCCTCCATGGTAGGTGCTGATGGTATACATTTACTCCATTACATGTATCTCAGTATTTTAAAAAATACATTTTAGGAGCAGCCTACTTGTTTTACATACAAGTAGCCTCTCTGTCTCTCTATTACATCATACAACTTCCTTATTTGCTCTCATAGTTGCCACGGCTGCAGAGCACTTTGTCACGACAGTAAACGTTGCTGATGCAAATGATTATGTTGTTTTCTTGTGAAGACAGTCTCCCTAATATTTGTTCTTCATACGAACACTCTCTCCGGGGCGCTCTGTCAAGTGCGACTCGGGGCAGCTCGCAAATGTTTGTCTTATTATTGTTGATTTCTTCGTTTCTGTGTCGTGATCGTCAACTTTCTTTTTCTCGGAAAGCTACGTGTGTAATTTGCAGTTATGAACCTGAGGAATTATGTGACGATCTGTGCTGCTTATGGACTTTATTCTCCTGGCTGGTTTGTGGAGATCAACGCGGTGACAATGGAGGCGGCCGCACTCCGAACCGGAACACTTATAGCCGGGAGATCTCAGGGTTGCTTGCAGAAGGTTGTAAAGACTTAGAACCTCCTGCAAGCAACGCTGAGATCTTTTCCTCACTGTTACGTGGACTGGACAGTGATCAGCTGTCCAGAAAGAAACCTTTGAAAAGGATTCGCAGGAAAAGAGGGAAAAGGGGAGGTGTCCAGCGGAGAATCAGGAAAGTTGATGTTGACGTCAGACGGAGTCTCCCTCCTCTCCCAACAATTCTGCTTTCCAGTGTGCAGTCCATCCGAAATAAGCTGGACCAATTGGAGGCTTACGCTAGATGCAAGCGGGAGTTTAAGGAGACGTGTCTTTTGGCTCTTAAGGAGACATGGCTGGGTGAAGCTGACCGGGATGATGAATTATTCATCAGTGGGTTTGGTTATCCCATTCGGATGGATAGAAGTCCCTCTATCACAAATAAGGCTAAGGGGGGAGGAGTCTGCTTTTATGTGAATGAGAGATACTGCGGGAAAGGATCTGCACGACCGACCTCGAATTATTGTCCATCTCCCTCCGCCCCTATTATTTGCCAAGAGAGTTTTCCCAACTCTTTTTCACAATTGTTTATATTCAAGAGATTGCTATTTTCCCAAACAACAAACCTTGGGTTATTAAAGAATTATAAAAGGTTCTTAATAAGAAGAAACGCATTTTCTTTACAGGTAACGGTCAGGATAAGAAGGAAGTATCCAGGGAAGTGAGGACTGAGATAAGGAAAGCAAAGAAAATATATAGAGAAAAAATAGAATTACAGTAGCCTATAGTAGTGGTAATCTTCGAGATGCTTGGAAGGGCATTAAGTCCATGGCCGCTATAAACCAGAATAAAGACAGTACTGGGAAACATGTTAATCTGGAAGGGGTCAAGGACCAGGAATTACCACATGTTCTAAATGCTTTTTATTCTCATTTAGAACAGCTTGACTTTTCTGATAAGATAAGTGAACTTAAAAATTCACTTTCCCCAGCCAACGACATTATAATATCAGAAGATGAGGTGGTTAAGTTATTGAAAGGCACTGATGTGAGAAAAGCCCCAGGTCTTGACGGTATATGTGGCCGTACATTGCATCACTGCGCTGTGCAGCTTGGTGGTGTTCTTAAAAATATTTTTCAAATGATAGTTGATTCTTTTCAGTATCCCAATACGTGGAAAATATCTCATATTGTGCCACTACTGAAGAATAGTAAGCCTAGACAGCCTAATGACTTAAGGCCAATTGGCCTCACTTCATTGATAATGAAAATCCTGGAGAAAATGATTAAGAATGAGATTCTCACAGCTATCGAGGGTAAACTCGACCCTCTACAATTTGCTTACCAGGCTGGAAAGGGTGTTGAGGACGCTAAGATTTTTATTCTTAACGCCTTGTACAAACATCTGGAGAAACCTAATGCCCATGCTAGACTGTTGTTTGGAGATTTCTCCTCCGCTTTTAATCACATGCAACCTGGTCTTTTAATCGAGAGACTGATTTCTGATTTTAAACTACGACATCAACTTATTTTATTGATTTTAGACTTCTTGACCAACAGACAGCAGAGGGTCATTGTGAATGGTCATTTGTCTGACATTGTTGTAACTAATATCGGTTCACCACAAGGGTGCGTATTGTCACCTCTTCTTTATATCTTATACACTGGCAGCTGCAGATCATCTTGTGACAGCAGCTTCCTTGTTAAGTTTTCGGATGATACTGTGTTGTTGTCTCTCCTTCAGGGTGCCCAACACAACCATAGTATGGCTCTCCCTGCATTTGTAGATTGGTGTAAGGACAACTTTCTAGAGTTAAATGCATCCAAAACTAAAGATGATGATAATTGATTTTAGATGTGACAAGAAGGCCTTCACTGAGAGTGTCATAGATGGAGAGAAGATTGAAATTGTCAGCTCCTACAAATATCTAGGCACTGTGTTTGACAACCAGCTTAAATGGGATGTTAACACTGAAGCTCTGGTCAAACGTGGACAGCAGAGGATTCATCTCCTTCGAATGTTAAATTCTTTTTCTGTCAGTCCAGTGATTCATTGTCGTTTTTATCAGTCCTTCATTGAAAGCCTTTTGACTTATTCTTTTATCTGTTGGTTCAACAACCTGTCACTCAGGGACAAGAATAGCCTGAACAGAGTTGTGAAAATTTGTTCCAAGATTATTGGACTTAAGCAGAGAGACCTAGGTTCTCTATGGGAGCAACAGGTTCTGAGGAAGTCACACAGCATTCTAAGTACTTCCGGGCATGTTTTAGCAAGTGAATTTTCACTATTGCCTTCAGGGCGTCGTTATGCCCAACCTGCTTGTAAGGGTAATTGTTTTTCCAAGTCTTCCAAGTTGTGTGTGTGTGTGTTGTTGTGCGAGTTGTCAAATGAAATTGCCCTTTAGGGGATTAATAAAGTTGTCTTGAATCTTGAATCCTTGCCTGTAAATGGAACTCCATTATATTGAGCAGTATTGTTGTGCTTTGTTCCCGTTTGCAACAAGAGGAGAGAAAATAAATATATTTTAATCTAACACGCCACCATTAGGTACACTTAACAGAGTTAAATTAGTCATTAACCATCTACAGCTCTATGTATGTGGCACATGGGAACTCTTCCAGCTTAGCAGTTAAATGATGATAATAATAATAATAATAATAATCATAATCATAATAATGATAATAATGTTTTAGGAATGATTTTGTCCTGTGAAAAATATTGAAGTCAAACTTTTTTACTATCCAGGGAAGAAGACCTGCAGCCGGAGGATCATCCCTGTAGCCCAGCAAAGAAGATTAGAAATAATAAATATATTCCTCACCAAAATATAAATAATAGATTGCCCACAAAAAGGTTTTACCAAACTGAATTATTAAACGAAAACTTATTAACTTTCTCATGCCTTACACACCTTTTGGGCTACAGGCCATCGACAAGGGACCTCCAGAGTTATCGATGGCGGGCTTTCTCTTCTATCCCTGTTCAGGTGTATCCCAACGTGATGTCTTCAAGCAGATTGCTTTACTTGCTGTTTTTTGGCCTACCTGTCATTTTTAAAAAGCAAACTTCTGATAAAACAGATTTTTTTACAAAAATTATACCACATTTGAATTTAGACAAAGAGTCAAGTATTGATATAATGCCTCCGGATGAACACATGAGGTCTGTCCTTGCATCTCAAGAAGAAAAACAATATGCATTTGCTATTGCTTATTTGAAAGATGGTAATACCAAAGATTTTCCTGCAGTTTATCCAGACCATCCAAAGGAGGAAGGACATTCTGCTTCTCTTCCCAGTAAAAAACACAGTGAGGAAATATTAATTCAGCAGATTGACGATTTTTTATTAGATCGTGGAAATGAAGTGAAAATACTCTTGGTGTTTTCCTATAACAGCCCATGTTTGAAGAGAGAGAACAATGCCACCTGCTGTATGTTTCTACTTTTACAGAAAGCTGATGACTGGCACAGTAGATATGGATTTTTTACCAACGTCACATTTACAAAATTTTGGGGACTAACTGGTCCAAATTTTTTTAAGCATCTCACTTATTCTGACATCTCAGATCTGAAGAGTGTTTTTTTTCCTTATATTGAAAAATGCAAGAACATCCGTTTCAAACTGAACGAAAAGAAACTGAGACGAAATATGTCTGAAAATGGTGGCCTATATAAGAAAATCCACTTGGCCACAGATAAAAAAATACTAAGTAGTACTATCAAATCCATTCTTCACAAACTTGTGGATCAGGCAAAAACTTCATGTCGTCAAAAAGATCATTTGGACCGTGGAACCAAAATTATTACATCTAAATTTCACCAGGAGGTCAGAGAAGAAATCGTTACAGTTCTACAAAAGAAGTGGAAGGAGTTTATCAACGATGAATCAATGTCACCAATAAGAAAAAAAATATCCACAGATTTCAACAATGCAGTACTTCAGTTTTTTGTAAAAGAGCTAAAGTTTTTTGGGGGAGACAACAGCCCTCTGAAGCTTTATCAGGTCCCACAGAACATGGAGGGGGAGGGAGAATATGTTCAACAGATTAGAGAGCTTTGAGAGCACAGCAAGAGGGTTCCTGTTTAGGTCACAGCCCTTCTGTGCAGAAATTGCATGTCCTCCCCGTGTCAGTGTGAGTTTTCTCTGGGTACTCCAGCTTCCTCCCACAGTCCAGACACGCAGGTTAATTGGTGACTCTAAATTGTCCGTGAGTGTGAATGGCCTCTATGTGGATAAGCAACAGCAAATGGATGGATAGATTATGTTTTTGAATAACTTAAAAACATGGAGCATTACTTTTTGTACTTACACAAAAGTTTTGATCTTAAATTATATATATATATATATATATATACATTTGTTTTTAATTAAGACTTAAAAAAATACAGTTTTAAAAATCTTAATTTGGGTACCAATTGTAATTAGAGTACTAATTATTATTGTAACTCAAGCATATATTTTGTCTGGATCTTTGTTGTCTGCTCTGTCCTGAGTTTCTGGCAATAAAACCTTTACATTGAAGCTGTTTGTGTTTTATTTCATCTTCATCAACAAATTGTATCTGCCTGTGGTTAAACCATCAAAGCTCTCTGGCTCCTGTTTCAGAAAGTGTGTTCAGTGATACCTCTCTTTCTATAAAGTTTCCCTCATCTCAGGATTAACTAACTCAGACTCTGGGACAGTTTCTGTGGTAACTTACTCCTCCGTGAACCAAACCTGCTCCCTGGCACGTTTTCTTCAACAAACCCTGACTTTCTTTCTGTCTCCTCCCTCTGACAGAACCAGGCACGCTGTTTCATTTCCTCTCTGATCCAGTTGGTATCAAAGCATGTACTGATGCGCATTAATTAGCGGAGGTTTCGTGTAATTTTGTTACTCAGGATCCTGCACACTTATAGACATGTAGATACTCTACATATACACACGTTCAGTACGTATTTACTGTACATACACCTATTTTTTCATCAACTTGTGTAATAGATCAAACTCTCATCATGACTCCTTATAGTCAAAATGTGTATTTGTATTTATGTTAATACTAAAGTGAAAAACAGGAGGTTAAACTAGTGACATGAATACCTACATATATGGAAGCCAAGAGCGGCCGGGTTGTAAAACATTACTGGGTCAGCACTTTGTTTCCTCAAAATGTATGTGCTGTTGCAATTTGTAGGAAACAGGGATGCACACAGATGACTGAAAGCACCTGTGTGAATATGGTTCTACAGCACTTTTTATTCTGGGGTGCTTTAGTGTAGTAATCTATCCCTGTGGGCATCTCTTCAGAGGTGGGAGTGGTGGACATGCTTGAGCATTAGTCACTGCCATCTTGTGATGATGAAAGGAGCTGCAGATGGTTTAAGTCTTTATGATTATAAAGATGTGCAGCTGTTTAGTTGTATTCACTGGAAGGTGGCCGTACTGAAGCGATATGCAATAAGAAGAAAGGGTACTCATGTCATTTGATAAATTGATAGAGCGACAATTAAACTTGCTGTAAGAATCTGAGTTCAGCTGCCTGTCACATTCATGAACACTTTTGAAACTGTGACCAATTAACAGCGTCATCCCTTTGTTTCTTGCATGCCTCCTTTCAATTGTTCTGTTCACACAGGATGTGCTGCAGCCCCAAGCCTCGTTGCAGGATCACAATCTGCAGCAACAGTTTTAGTGTCTGGTCTACTGGAGCCACAAGCAAACCTGGCAAGAAAACACACCAATAATGTGTCAGGAAGGCTACAAAGACTATATTAGATATAAGTGATCTGATTAGGACTTTTATTTATAATGTACTATATTATATACTATTTTTTGGCAAACTGTACAATGTATTTTTTATAACCTATTATACTATTACATTTTTTATGAAATACTACACTGGCATATTTTATGTCATATTATACTATGACATTTAGTATGACATACTATGATTGTTTTTTTTTTTACATACTTTACTATGGCATGTTAATTAACATTTTTATGGCATATAACAATATGACTTTTTTAAAATACTATACTATGTATGATGTATTATACTTTACTTTTTGGCAAACTGTACTATAAATATTTTTTGACAACCAACACTCGCATTTTTTATACTATACTATGATTTTTTTTGAAAGACTACACTATTGCATTTTTTATGAAATACTATACTATCAAACTTTTGTGGACAAATTATGCAACGTTATTATTATTTACAGATGATGCTATGCTATATTGGACATACTTCACTTTATAGAATATCATAAAAGATGTTATACTGTAGTATGTTATACTATATAATAACATTATGTTATACTATGACATGTTTTGACATACTATACAATGACATGTTGAACAAAATTACATACATTGACATTTCTTATGATCAAATCTACCAATTTTTTTGAATACCATACTACAGCATCTTTTAGGATCTACTATACTATATTTTTGACATACTATAATATGGCATTTTCTATGATAACATATATGACTTCTGACGCCATACTATACTATGAAGTTTTTTGTGATTTTTGACAACATACTATACTATGACGTTTGTAGTGATTTTTGGTGATATATTATGCTATGATGTCTTTTCATGAATTTCGAGGACATACTATACTATGACGTTTTTTCATGAATTTTGACGACTTATTATACCATGACGTTTTTTCATGAATTTTGATGACTTACTATACCATGACGGTTTTTCATAATTTTGGATGACAAACTATACTATGATGTTTCTTCATAATTTTGGACGACATGCAATACTATGACGTTTTTTCATAATTTTGGACAACATACTATATGATGATGTTTTTTCATAATTTTGGATGACATACTGTACTATGATGTTTCTTCATAAATTTGGATGACATACTATACTATGACGTTTTGTCATAATATTGGATGACATAATATACTATGACTTTTTTTCAAGAATTTTAACGACATGCTATGCTATACTATGATGTTTTTTCATAATTTTGGGTGACATGCTATAGTATGATCTTGTTTCATACTTTTGGTTGACATGCTATACTATGACTTTTTTTCATAAGTTTGGATGACATGCTATACTATGACTTTTTTTCATAAGTTTGGATGACATGCTATACTATGATCTTGTTTCATAATTTTGGATGACATGCTATACCATGATCTTGTTTCATACTTTTGGTTGACATACTATACTATGACTTTTTTTCATAAGTTTGGATGACATGCTATACTATGATCTTGTTTCATACTTTTGGTTGACATACTATACTATGACTTTTTTTCATAAGTTTGGAAGACATGCTATACTATCACGTTTTTTTCATAATTTTGGACAACATACGATACTATGATGTTTTTTCATAATTCTGGACAACATGCCATATGATGATGTTTTTTCATCATTCTGGACAACATGCTATATGATGATGTTTTTTCGTAATTTTGGACGACATGCTATACAATGACTTTTTTTCATAATTTTGGATGACATGCTATACTATGACATGTCGTCCAAAATAATGAAAAAAAGTCAAACTATAGTATGTCATCAAAAACCATGAAGGAACGTCATAGAATAGTATATCGTCCAAGAATATGAAAAATGTCATAGTATGGCATGTCATTCAAAATTATAAAAGAACATCATAGTATAGAATATCGTCCTAAATTAAGAAAAAAAAGTCAAAGTATACTATGTCGTCCAAAATTAGGACAAAAAGTCACAGTAAAGTATGTTGTCCAAAATAATGAAAAAAGGCAGAGTAAAGTATGATGACCAAAATTATGGAAAAAAGTCATAGTATAGTATGTTGTCCAAAATTATGAAAAAAGTCATACTATAGTATGTCATCCAAAATTATGACAAAAGGTCATAGTAATGGATGTCGTCCAAAATTATGAAAAAAAGTCATACTATAGCATGTCGTCCAAAATTATGAAAAAAGTCATACTATAGTATGTCATCCAAAATCATGACAAAAAGTCATAGTAATGGATGTCATCCAAAATTATGAAAAAAAGTCATAGTATAGCATGTCATCCAAAATCATGAAAAAAGTCATAGTATAGCATGTCATCCAAAATTATGAAAAAAAGTCATACTATAGTATGTCATCCAAAATTATGACAAAAAGTCATAGTATAGCATGTCATCCAAAATTATGAAAAAAAGTCATAGTATAGAATGTCTTCTGAAATTATGACAAAAAGTCATACTATAGTATGTCATCCAAAATTATGAAAAAAGTCATACTATAGCATGTCATCCAAAATTATGAAAAAAGTCATACTATAGCATGTCATCCAAAATTATGACAAAAAGTCATAGTGTAGCATGTCATCCAAAATTATGAAAAATTGTCATAAGTTTTTTTTCATAATTTTGGACAACATACTTTTCTATAACCTTTTTTCATGACATTTTTTGACATACTGTAATACGACTTTTTTTTTACACCATACTATAATATGGCATTTTTTGTAATCTACTATACTTTATTTTTGACATACCATACTATGGCATTTTTATGACTGTTTTTGACATACCATATAATTATTTTTATGATTTAGAATACTATATTTTTTGACATACTACACTGGGAATTTTTTTTACGTATGATACCATGACATTTTTTCTGATATATTATACTATAGTTTATGACATACCATAGTACGACACTTTTTTTTATTTACATAGTTTGCAGACCTTTTTTGTAAATACAATTATGACCTATAATACTTTGTATTTTTGAGTTATTATACGGTGACATTTTTTGCCATACTATACTATAGCATTTTTTCATGACAATGTTTTTTTTCACACTATGCTACATTTTTTATGACATACTATACTGCTATTTTCATGACAGTGTGGTATGACAATTGACATACTAAACTATGACATTTTATAACATAATACTGTAACATTTTTTTATGACACACTATACTATGACATATCCTTGACATACTTTAATGTGACACTTTTTTATGACATACCACATTATGTCATATTCCTTTCTTTTCCTTTGAATCACTGAATAACCAAGATACTATGGGCGTGTTCCTCTTTTCTCTTGAATGCCACAAAGGGATGTTTCAACTGTTCAACAAGCAGTAACACTCTGATTTGATTTCCTTTATTAGTAGTTTTATTACTGATACATGACCTTGTTAGATACCATTGTCCCAGCACACACAATGTAATCCTTTTTGACATGTAGCTTTGAAAATTGGCACAAACAATATACAAATGAACATCCCTGTATACAATACTGATTCAAAACAGAGAGAATAACAGACAATAAATATCCAAAAATGGCATGAACTCAAGATAAATATGCAGGGTTGTATCTTGATATGTAAAAACATCTTTCATTATGTGCCCTCTTTTTATTCAGTGCAAACATTAAATTAAGAAGAAAGAAAATAAAAAAAAACAACTGGCTGATTCAAACTTTTGGCCCTAAAATACTATATAACCAGTCTGAGTTAAGTACATAGCAGGGTGTGAATGTACAAATATCAGTTTAGACTCAGTCTGGAGATTCTGTACTTTGTGATGGAGAGGAGTTAAAATTAATAAGAAAAGACAATGGGAAAAAAGTAAAAATGTTAAAAATGCAAAAATCACTTCTTCTCACACCACAAGTCCACACCAGTGAAGTCCAAGCTTCTTCCAGTTTCAGAACATGAGTTTTGTCAAGACTAAGAGTTTTAAAAAGCACACAAATGATTTAAAAAAAATCAAATGGATTTAAGCCCAGAGGATGAATAAGGCAAGCAAGCTCATACTGTATATACAGTCAAGGTTACTATTTACATTGCGTTTACATATTGTTTAGTCACTCTGCCATCACTTGAGGAGGGGTTTGTCTCCCCCTACTGGTTCAAACTAGTGTCACACTGCAGACAGCAGTAATGAGTGCGGAAGTAGTCTCATGCTTTTAAATCTCTCATTAGAGCGCTCCGAAGGAACCACGGCCGATGCGGTGGCTGGCAAACAGAAGAGCCCATCCCAGAACAAAAGTCCAGTGTGTTTAGAAACACTCTGAGCCTGGTCTGACACTTCCTCCACGTCTGGAACAACAGTGCGGGGATGAGTAAATAACTCCTCACAGTCTCCTGATGTTGGTTTTGGTTTAATTATTTCCATATTGCTTTGCTTTATCCTGGCTTCTGAAATGTATGAACACTACAAAGAGGCAGAGTGCCACCACACAGCTGGGTTAAAGGAGTGAAAAAGTGCAGAGCTACTCCATGACTTTCTAATGTTCAACACAAACAATACACAGACATCACTACTGTGGTGAAAGCAGATATGTTACCTCACAAACATCTGCAACTCTTTGACTCTATGACTACTGTATTTATTGGGAGTTACAGCATTACCTCAAGAAGCCAAGCTATGCACAACTGATCATACTTATTACTAATATTACATGACCAAAAGAACGGGACTAAACCGCATTAAATAAGAGGGTGAAGTCTAGATGACAGATAACTTAGCCAGCATCAAACAAACCACTCCATCACCAGTACTGTACATGAAGTGAAAGTCACATTAAAGCAGTGAGGAGGAAAGTTGCTGTAAGTGAGACCTGAACTTTGCAGAGCTAGACTCACTCAGAGGTATACAGACTTAAAGAGGGGAAGTTAAACTCTTCCACAGGCTGTGAGGCCTCAGATGCAGTCAAAGAGATTTAAATCAAAGTAAAGAACCAAGACGGGTTTGATCACAGATCATCCTGTAAAACTAGGGAGGTGCATGAGCTAGGACATGGTGGTGGTAGTATGAGTTGCAGTCAAAAGTGGGAACTATCCGGTCTGAAACTGTAATGAAAATGTCTACATCTATCGGTCAGTGCTTAAAGTTTCAACAACCCTCTCACTCCTCGGTAAAAAGGAAAAAACCTCAGTCACAACTTAAAGCCAGCTCTCCGTGCTCCGGAGACAACACACAAAGATTTCTACCATCGTGGTCAGGCCCAGATGAGTCCGAGAGGGTGAGATTTTTTTGCCCAGAGGAAACATAAGGGACCCAAATCTAGAGAACTAGGAGTGAGGAATGTGATATTTTACTGGACATACTTCAACCAAAAACAGCCTCAACTGAGAATGTCAGCAACAGGAGGTGAATCAGTGAGACTAGAAAACTGGCCAGCTTACGTCCTCACCTACTATACAGACCTATATGTCTAAGGGTTAAAGGAAAAAGGAGCATTCATGGATGTGTCACTAACCATTATCAGACTAAAAAAAAAAAAAATCTCGAAAGAAACATCCCCTGATTGTTAAATCAGGGATGAGCTCACAGTAAGTGAAGCGTGAGACAAAATATGCAACAACCGAGTAAACGTAAAAGAACTGTTCCCAACCTAAGGGTGCTCACACACAGCTAAAAACCAAAGCCTGCACTTTGCTCTAAAAACCAGCAAGAGTGACACAATTTCAGTACTTGATATTTATGTACAGTGTATATGTGTTTGTGTGGAGACCAAACGGAGGAAGAAGGGCCTGCAGGCTGCGGGTGGAGCGAGTGTAGACCAGTGGGTGTGGACAGCAGGCCTCATGGTGGCGTCTCTGCGTTGTTAGCCGTGGTCTTTTTCTTGGCGGGCTTCTTCACTGTCTTGGTCTGAGTCTTGATGAGGGAGGAGAGGGACAGAACAATTAACACGGGGGATTAAACAGCAGAAGGAAAAAGAAAAAGACAACAATTAGTTATTAATTAGAGTTATTGAAAATGGGGGGAGGGGGGCAGTTTTATGTGAACACATATTAAAGGCCTGTTCACTTGTCATGAGGAGTTGTATCATCTCTTCTACGGCTTTGGAGGAGTTTTCTCAGGTGTGAAAATAACTGATGTCCTCAGGTGGAGGTACCATCATCAGGGTTCTGAAACCTTCCAGGAACAGTGTGTAAGATTTAGGGGGATTTAGTGCCACCTAGTGGTGAGGACTGCAGACTGCAACCGGCTGAAACTTGTCCCAGTTAGAATTCCTTCAGTGTTCATCAATTAGTAGCCCTTTTTAAACAGGAGTTGTGCAAATCTGCAGGAAAGCCCAATCAGTCTTTTTTCAGCATTGGCAGTATAAAAACAAAATCGACGAGTGCGGCAAAATGCCACCTACCTACTTTTGTTTATACAGAATGCGCCTTTTGCGGGGCAATGGGGGGCGTGAGCAAGTAACAAAACATGTAGCTCAGCGTGTGACGTAAACAGTGACGTGGGGGGGAAGCCACGGCTGGTCAGATGGCGATTCTCTCTTAAGTCAGCTTGGGCGCTGTTGTCCTTGCTTTGTGCTTATGAGTATTTGTTTGTGGCTATGTGCTTTGGTCTATGTTGTGTTTTATGTTGTACTTTAGTATAGTACGTTCTTAATATTTTTGGTTATACGGTTATGTCATTGCTCTATTAATAGTGCTTAGGTCTTGTTTTTGCTTATATGCTTGCTCTGTGCTAATGTGCCCTGCTATGGACATGCCATCAATCCGCTTTTATCTGTGCTTTTGTATTTTGTCATTTTAAATTAAATCTGGCACATTTATGCAACTTAAGTGATCATGTTCATTAATGTGCACTGTCCCTTCCTAAATGCAATAAACATTTAACATTCTTAAGGCTCCTTATGAATTTAAGTCACAATATACAGCACTGCATGCCATCAAATGAAACAGCCTTCATTCTCGAGGCTTGTCACGCTCTTTGTGTGTGTGTGTGTGTGTGTGTGTGTGTGTGCGTGCGTGTTCACTGGCCCTACCTCTGTCTTAGCAGCAGCAGGTTTCTTGGTTGTCTTGACGCTGGTGCTGCGCTTGGGGGCTTTGTCTCCTACATCTTCATCAGAGTGTTCAGTCCTTGTGTCTGACAGGTCCGAGCTGTGCTGAGATGACGTGTCGTCAGCGAGAGACGTGGCCGCCAAAGAGCGAGCTGCAGGATTAGACAAAAAAAAGAAATGCCTCTGAACCAAAATGACTTATTAATTCTATGAACAAAATTAAAACGCAAAGTAGATGAAACTCCTTCCCATTCATTTACAAGACTGAAGCAACTGTTCACAGGTGTTGTGTACACCACTGCCACCCACTCACACCACCCAGTGGTCACATTTCAAAATGCAGGTTTTGTTTCCATCAATTTTTAAGTTAAATGTTGGCTTAATAAAATGCGAGTCTGTGCTGGATAAATAAAGAGTCAGATCATTTCAATGCTATCATACCAAAAGCTACATGCGTAGCAGAGAGCACTTTGCACACTGTCTGCTGCTGCAAGCAATCTGGATCTCAAAGAGACTCTGGCGCTGCAGCATGTGGAAAACAAAACAGGCATCTGAAAAAATATATCATACTTTCTTGTGAAATACTGAGAGTTTTATCGCTTTGGGTTTATTAGAATAACTAAATTAAACAGCCCTATTAGGGTAAATTATCAGCTTGATACATACTAATTTGGAGCTTGATAGGGAGACACAGCTAGACGTTGCTGTGTTTTAGAGGACACAAATCAAAAAGATTGAGAACAAGTGGCCAGCAGTATGACCTGAAACATCTGATGGTGGAGCAGGTTGAAGGTACCCTGGGGAGTTTTTGACCGCTCATGCACATGGACAAGAACGCAGCAGGTGATGAGATACATCATGGTTTCACATTACTCCACTGACCTACAGGTGGCAGTAATGTCACAAAAAATACAACACTGCACAGAGACAGAGAAGAAGAAGACTTGTGTACTTCCTGGTTAAAAAAAAAATCTAGATGTCCATCCTCGGGTTTTGCACACTGAGCCCTCGCGGATTTCAGTTGAATGTAGTGTGACGTATTTGCCGACATCACGTAAAGTCTGCAATGGGTAAAGACTGCAAGCTGTTTTACTCATTGCCATGGAAATGTTCAACTATTGCTGCTGTCATATTCGTAGAAACACCATATAAGTTGATGAACAGTGCCTACTCATCTGTCCCTGCAGATAACAAGATATAAATCCCATGTATAGCATTTTTGTGTCTGAACAAAAATGTATTAATACATCTCGATATGAGAACAGAAATGTTTGTAAATAAGGACAGGACTATAACTCAATAAATTGGGTATTACTGACATCAGAAGACCTTCATTTGTTTTTCGGCCAATTTTTTAGCCTACACTGCGCAGCCTGATAGACTGCAATAATAAAATGCATTTTCAGTCCCTCTACAGCCTGTACTTATACATCTCTCTGTATCATGATGTGGTTGAATATTATTTCTGCCCTACACAATTCTAGAAACATTTTAATAGGCCTCACTATCAATAACTATTTTACACATTCATAAGAACGAGCCCGCAAAGCCTGCGAGTCTGCAAGTGTGGTGAAGTTCGGACGTTTGGATTCAGCCTTCAAGATAATATGGGTGTGTTCCGAATCGCGTACTTTTTACTTTGCTTACTTTGCAGAGTAGATTTTAACATCACAGAGGTTATATATTTATCTGTCATTGTTATTTAATACTTATACCCTTTTGTTGTTTATATATCTTATTCACTTAATCAAAATTCCCTTTATTACTAATCGACTGGTCATCAGTCACCTAAATGCGCTGTCATATATCACTGAGACTGTCATATGTTTGCGGCTCAGTCGATGTGATGCATCATCCACTGTGCAGAGGATTGTGGGTCAGAACAGCCAGAAAAGCATGCCGGCTAGCATACTGCAAAATCAGACCGGATATTGTAGAACATCCTGGTATTTTTGGCGTTGGGACACACCAAATATTTTTCTGGCACCTGCATTCTGGCATAGTATGGTAGTATGGGTACTGGAACGCACAGTATGTTGAGTTTTGTTTGTTGTTTACAAGAAAAATCCCCATGGTGGCTTTAAGAGCAGCGCACGCAAGACTGCAACTGTCTCTTATCGATTAATTTGTTGTTATTGGGTTTTTTTAAATTAATGTTTTGGTCCATGAATTGCCAAAAAACATTAGTAAAATGTTAATCATGATAGTCCTGTTAATTCAGAGACTAAGCTGAGGTCTTAAACAGTTTTGTCTGATTCAAAATCCAGACATTAGGTTGACAATCATGTAACGCTGCATGCGGCCTGGCAGCTGGTTGCTACCTTCTTATAAAGCCCTGGCCTCACCTGAGCTATGTGGGGGTACACGCCCATAAACATCCTGAAAACAAAAAATTAGAAAATACAATGCCAATGTCGGGAAACACAACAAATTTTGACGTGTTTGAGTCTGCTCACGTCATGTAAAGGAGTGTAGCATCAACCAATTTGTTCTTTTTAGAGATGGAAAAAAATTTTTTCCCTTTAAAATAAAGTACACTGCTCAAAGAAATGAAGGGAACACCTAATGGTCACAGTGTAACACCAAGTCAGTTAAACTTCAGGGATATCAGTCTGTCCATTTAGGAAGCACAAGTGATTGTAATCAGTTTCACCTGCTTCAGTGCAAATGAAAGTGACAACAGGTGCAATGGAGAGGCAAAAGCAAGACAACCTCCAAAAAGGGAACGGTTTCACATGTGGTGGCCACAAACAGTTGCTCTCTCCTTATCCTTCCTGACTGATTCTTCTCTAGTTTTGTGTTCTGCTAGTGTCCTTGTCACTACTGGTAGCATGAGGCGGTACGTGCAGCCCAGTCAGGTTGCACAGGTAGTCCAGCTCCTCCAGGATGACACACCCATAAACAAGAAGGTTTGCTGTGTCTCCCAGCACCGTTCCCCTAATTTTTTTGAGCCGTGTGTTTCACTGCTGGAAAGATGATCTTTTCATAGCTTCCCACAGTTCATTTAAACATACTACCCTCACTGTTATGATACAAAGCTGGTTGAAAAAGTAATCCTTTAATAGCATGGAGGCTTTGTATTAAGATTAAATAGTTACTTTAAACTAATCAGTCTTCTTCATTCATTAAATAAAGATGTGAGATTTGACTGAAAGCTCTGACTCATTAGTAAGAGGACCTCTAAGCTTGGATTCATGTCAGTATATACTGTGTTGTTCACAGTGGGTTATTAAAGGTACATCCACGCACAAACCACCCTTAAGATTTATTTGAACTCTGGCTGTCTACTCTTTCACTTCACTGTGTTGCTCCATCCTTCTTTCAGACTGGGTTTTCAAGTTCCACATGGTTTCTTTTTAAGTATAAATTAAAATAGGCCACTTCGCCCTGTTCGTTCATTGTTTCATTGCCTCTGTGTCTCTTTGTATTCAGTTCACAACTCGTCAGGCCCACACAGCCAGCCCGCCGGCAGTGTAGTGAGACACAAAGAGTCCTCCTTCTAAGTTTCCCCTCCCACTGGAATCACATGCTTTCACCCCCTCCCCTACTCCACACCCTTTTGCATCTCCTCTCCCCTGCCATCCTGCAGTGCTTTAAATCATATGACTCCACTTGGCCCGACTAGCTCCGGTCCTGCTCTGGTAAAAGTTAAACAAAGGGAGTCCTCTGAGTGGCACTGTGGTCCAATCAGCAAACTGGACACACAGGGTTTATGTATTCATGCAAATGTATGTGAAGCTGCTAATGAAGCGGTGTGGGTTGTGCGTGTCGCGTGGCCTTACTCAGCCGTGCAGCCGTGCTCTTGGCCCGGGGCAGCGTGCTGGCCCCTGAGCTCATCTCGTCCATGGGGTCCCGTCTCATGCGGGACTCTGAAGTGTGCAGAGCCAGCTCATCCTCAGCGTTGATGAGAGTCAGGTCCTGCATGCTGAAACTCCGCAGCTTGTCTGACAACACGCCCTGCCCCTGGGCGCCCCAGCAAAACCAAACAGACACGTCAGATATGTGACAGCATGACGCTATCTAACCCTCATCTCTGTATTGCTCACGTCTGAGAAGAACAGGCCATTCAAATATATTTATTTTTTAATTTTGGTGGTCACTCTTATCTCCATGGTCCCATCAGCTAATGCTACAACTGTAGTGCATCTATACACTGACATACATACCTACATCAGCCAAAACATTAAAACCACTTACAGGTGAAGTGAACAACACTTACCACCTTGTTACACTGCAATGCTGTTGGGAAACCTTTGGTTCTGAACTTCTGACATTCATGTGGATGCCACCCGACACGCTCCACCCACCTAAACACCAGTGCAGACCAAGTACCCCCACTTATGGCAATCGCACTCCCCAGTAGCAGTTGCCCCCCAGCAGAACAATGCACCATGCCACACCACAAAAAACGCTCAGGAATGGTCCAAGGTATGTGACCAAGAGCTCAAGGCATCAACCTGGCCTCTAAATTCCCCTCATCCCCATCTGATCAAACATCTTTGGGACGTGCTGGTACCCCACCTCACAACCCACAGGACTCAAAGGATCTGAAGCTAACGCTTTGGTGCCAGACACCAAGGGACACCCTCCAGACGTCCTGTGTCCATGCCTTAACAGGTCAGAACCAAGTCCTGTCCAAGGAGGACCCACCGTGGATCGGGGGTGCCTCTGGGGTACCGCCACATCCCTCAAATGTTGGATCAGACTGGGATCAGGGGTATGTGGAGGTCAGGTCGACGCCTTCAGGTCTTTGTCTCGTTCCTCTGGTCCTGCCTGAGCAGTTTTTGTGATGTGGCATGGTGCATTGTCCTGCTGGGGGGCCACGGCCATTGATAAGTGCTGTTGTCATGAGGGAGTTTATTTAGTCTGCAACGGTGTTTGGGTGGGTGGAGCATGTCAAATAGCATCCACATGAATGCCAGGACCAAAGGTTTCCCAGCAGAGCTTTGCATTGTAACAAGACAATCAAAGTTATTCACTTCATCCCCCAGTAGTTTTAATGTTTTGGCTGATCGGTGTATATGTCTAATTATCATGCGATGGTTGATTGTTTCACAGGTCCGACCCACTTGCCATCAAATTGGGCTTTATGTGACCCCAGAACTAAAATGAGTTTGACACCTCTGGTCTAAACTATAAAACTGATACAAGGCAGCTTTGAGTAAACTGTAGGACCTCCTTATTACTGTTGTAGTGTGTATAGCATAGCAAGTGTCCCAGAGGACAGAGGTCATTTTTCAACTCAGACAAAGTTTTTAAGTCTCTTCTATTCAAAGCACACTCTAACACTGGTGGTAAACTGCATCTCAGTTAGATTCAAATACAATCTGTACAGATCTGGATAAAAGGAAGAAGCAACAAGTCAGAGGACACTTGTAACACCATCTTAAAAGAAGATACTACAGATGTTAAGCCTTAATGAAAATATGCATCAATTAATTTGGCTACGTTAGCACACAGCTCACCTTGGTGGCTGCAGTGACAGCAGCATTAGCAGCCAGGTTGAGACCCCTCTTTCCAAACCTCATCATGGTCTCATAACTCCTGTCTTTGGCCTGCGCGATGTACTCATCTATCTCCTACAGCACAGGACGACAGTCGAAGGAGGAGACAAGGATGGAAGCAATCGGTAGAGGGAGGAAAAGAAAAATCCAGATATTTCCATGTGTGTATATTTGTGAAACAAACTTAAAGGGACGATTCACTCCAAAATCAAACATACATATTTTTCCTCTTACCTGTAGCGCCATTTGTAAATCTAGATTGTTCTGTTTTGGAGATATGGGCCGGAGATGTCTGCTTTCTCTCAAATATAATGGAACTAGATGGCACTCAGCTTGTGGTGATGTAAGTGCCAAAAAAATACATTTGAAAAATTTAACAGCGATGGGCCTAAGTGTCTAATATGTGCATAGAAATGTCCATACTCAAAAATTTCCGTTGGATTCATGACAACAGCGCACCAGGTGGTTTTTGGTTTTCATTCTACACTGACAAGCACGTGCACACTATTTGCAATCAGCATACTGCTACGCCCCCATTTCTCTTTACAAGGAAATATGTATGCTTGGAAGTGTAACATGGAAAAAGCGGTGAAATTGTTTCAACACACCGTCAGTGAGCGTCTTTGAATGTTTTGGCAGTCAGAAACAACCATTCGTCACTCACTGCTTAAAACATGTCTCTGAAAACACACCCTCTCCTGAAGTCAGGGGACTATACTCAATTCATTATGACAATAATTAAAAGGCTAGCAAATAAGTGCACGCATTAGTAAATTGATGTCTTAAATAGGGCTGTCAAGTGATTAAAAAAATTATTCAAATTGATTACATGCTCTGAGATTTATTCATTTAAATGAATCACAGACATCAACTTTTGCTGTGAAAGTATTTTAAAATGGTCAAATTAATTTTGACAGATGTATCGTAGTGAAGCTGCTGATTTTGGACACAACTGTCCCCCTGTCCTCCACCACCAAAACTGGTCTGCAGTCCACTGCAATCCGTTTTGCAAGGGAGTCTCAGTCATCACAGGTAGGCTCATTCAGTTTGTGTCTGAACGGCTGGTCGAGTGTGGATTGACGAGGCTGGCTGCTAGCGCTATCATCAGAGCATCCGGAGCTCAGACCTTCGGGTTCACTGCTAAATTCTGTGCATTGAGGTGATATTTCAGGCTTGAAGTACTCCGACGGTACGAAAATTCCTTACTGCAGACATTGCAAAGAGCAGTGCTCCTATCAACAGTTCCATCTGGGTGTTTTTTACATGCAAATGTTCCACAGGGCGAAGCAGCGTCGTTTCGTCTGCCTACATCATGTGACAAAGCCGCTGTGGCCTTCAATGACGCACCAGGTGATACACAAGTGTATTTAGTTTTTCCTAATGCAGCCGAGCTGTCATCATTTGTGTGCTCACCTTCTCTGAGGCAGTTCTAAATTTCTTCAGAGTACGAGCGAAGTCAGGTAAGAATTCTAGATTTGTGCATAAAATGTTCGTATGCACGGTTTAAGCACAGACTTGTGAGTACCCACTGTTTGTGAATGAGGCCCAATGTCTTTTTTTCGAAGGAAACATTCATCCTGGGTAAGTGGGTCATGATTTCTGACTGAAGCTGAGTGTCATCTAGTTTCATTATATGCGAGAGAAGGCAGACAACACCTTTACCACCGATATCGCCTGTACCAAAACAATCTGGACTGATAAATGATATGCATTTTTGATTTTGGGGTGAAATGTCCCTTTAAAGATTTCTATCAGTCATGTTCCTACCTTCTCTTTGTTGGACAGCGTTGGGTGGACAAACTTGCGGTAGAGGACACTTGAGCCCTTGGTGTATGGGGACAAGAGCCAGATCACAAATGCAATCTTCAGCTCAAAGTAAAATGGAAACCTGGGTAATGAAACACAAGGTTAGACCATCGGCAGAGAGAAGAAAACACAGAACACTTTTAAAATGGTGCAGACACCTGAGTGATAAAGAGAAAAACACAGTCAGAGGGAGTAAGATACTGGTCTGATACATAAAAAGGCTGAATAACTGTGTGAGTTGCACTTTTTTTTTTTAAGCAAAAAAAAAAAGATATTTCAATAAGCGTCATTGTACTAAAAATATCAAGAACACTTAGCACAAGATACACACGTGACTGTCTATTGATATTATATAAGCTTATTTATTACAATCTAGTCGGGCTTGAGGGGTCCAGATCATGAGCAGCTCCTGACTCACCATGATAGGAGCAGGTCTGTGGCTGTCTCTGCTGTGGTGAACAACGCAAACACTATCCAGTACATCATCCACTTCACCTGGACACACACACACACACACACACACACACACACACACAGACAGACGTGAGTGTAGAGAACATCACAAAAATAGCACATGAGAACCAGAGCACCCAGTGTGCACGTGCTGAGACATGTGGAGCTGCCAAAGACATGCCAATGCAGAAGTGCAACATATGTTGTAGTCCTGTCAGATTGCATCAGTGTGCATGGTCAATGTCCCGGAGACAAAGGGAATGTAGGGCAACCACTTAACTACATGAAATGCTTTAGACTAGGTACTGTGAAGGGAAGCTAGCTTTGAAAACAACACCATAGATTTAGTGGGCATACATTATCAACAGTCAAACATCTTGGTATATTAAACATTTAAAAATTAGAGGAAGGCACTGCATGGTAACAGCGTGTGTTTTTAAGGCAGTGGCAGGTCACAGGCATGCAGCCACATCATGATGAATAATGTGACTCATTAGAAACGAGCCAAACAAGAGGAAAGGGGAATGAAAACATCAGCTCTAAAAATGGCGTCCTCCACTCTCTCTCCCTCTTCCCCCCATCCCTCGTGCGCTCCTTCTGTGGCCGTCTGCTTGAGTAGCGATTGGGGAGGGGGTTGCCATGGTAACCTGCCAGAAGGAGACTGTTCTCCAGTGCAAATCTAGGCGGAGGGCCAGGTTGCTGCCATCTCCTCCTCCTCTGCCTCCTGGACCTCCCTCTCTCATCCCTTGCAGGGATGAGGTAAGCAGCGAGGACCCCGTTTACTTAAAAATAAAATATATAATTAAAAAAACTCTTCTGCTTTTTATCCTGGTAACCCTGGTTTTGTTACTTACAGGGTTCACACGCATCTCAAACATCAAATTCAAGTAATTTTCAAGGGCTTTCCAGGCCCAGTTCCCTCAAATTCAAGGACCCAACATGACATAGTTGGAGACACAGATCAGGGTTTATTACTGTCACAACACTGAGACTTTAATAAGAACTAACAGGCTTCACAGACGCTCACAGACAGCAACTACAAAAAGCCAATTTACAACAATTTACTTTTAGGGCCCTGACACACCAAGCTGACAATCATTCAGTCTGTCAATGTCGGGCTGTCAGTAAGCGTCTGTCGTCCTCACTGTGTCCCATAGCCCTCACTAGTTGGCCCTTGTTGGCTTTTTTCCAGCTGATTCAGCATGTTGAATGACAAATGCAGATGACCGCCGCCTGCTGGTATGGAGTGTCACTTCCTCTCATGCTGGTGCAGAACGTAACCAGCCATTGGCTGCAGTCTTTGCGGTGTGTTCAAGTGCGAGTTTTTGGCCAAGACACAGGTGACATGAGGTGAGACAACAGCTTTCATCATCACCGCTAGCTCTTTCTCTCAAGGCAACTGAATCGAACGTAACTGGACTTGGTTTTGTCTTAGAAGACGTTTTGCCTCTTGTCCAAGAGGCTTCATCAGTTCATGCTTGTCTGACTAGGCTGGAACTACTCTTACAAACAGGTGTGGAAAATTGCCTTGAGATAACTATGACCTGGATAAATGAGAATATCCACAGGCACTAGTTCTTTGATGTCAGTTTGGTGCGTCTGGGCTTTTAAAGTTACACTTAAAAATATATCAAAACAGCTTCAATATCTGTTCTTGCAAAAAAGTATATAAATTCCAGCACTTTTAATGACCTATGTCGACGCATGTCTATTTTCAAAAATGCCTAATTTTTTCCCTCAAAATCACAAACTTTCAAGGATTTCAAGCACCTGTGGGAACCCTGTACATAAAGATATTCTCTCTGATTTATTTACAACGCTGCCACATCCCAAACGTTTCTAAAAACTCAGTGGTGATGTTTCCAATACTCAAACATGCAATGTGTGGAAAATATCATCAGTGAACTCAGAGGAAACTGGCATGCACTACAGGACGTCATGACTACCAGGGAGTGCACATTAGAACTATGAATCATTTTGGTATCAAGGGATAGGGATGTTTCATGCGCTTAACATGCTGTGGTTGTTCGTCTGAGCCAAAAGGCCTCACAGAGCACTGGTTCCCAACCGCACTAGCTTGTGTCCTCTTACAATAAGGTTTATGTTTCACTGATTTATTAAAGTCAGAAATATAAACAAAATTTTGTCACGGAGAAATTAGGTTTTTTTTTCATTCTTCCCTATCCGTTTAATCCTCTTGAGACCCATCACATTTATTCTGCAACCCCTAGATTGGCAACAACTGCACTAGATGATGCAGACGGGTATTCACAATCTGCAGCGTGGCAGGCTGTTATGTAATAATTAAGAGGTGCGTGCACATTCATGTATTCTTTGCAAGCGTTGGATAAAAACGATCTGCTCAAACAGATGAAAGAATACCCGCACACAACCGTCATGCTCCCAGTTCATCTTTTATTCCACATGGACACGTCAATCCATGCAAAAGAGGAATTAGGAGAGAGCTATGGAGGCATTTGTCTTTGAGAGTCATTACAGTGCCTCAGTCAGTGACCCAGTTTCATGAAGGTTGGTGTGTCCCTGGTAGCTGCCATGCTTGTCCGTGAGATTGTTATCAAACATACTTGATATTTTGATTATCAGTCTTTGAGTGACAGAATAGTCAGTGTGGCCAACATCAGAACAGATGTTAATCCAGGTGATTAATGTGTGTATAGTTATATGTATGTAGGCCAGGCCTAAATTCCATCGTTGGGCTTTGTATTACATTCCTCACAATGTGCATTTTAAACTTCAAACATTTAGCGTAAAAATAGCAAACAGCAGCCCAGGGCAAACACATCCTTAAAGTCAAACAGAGCGGTCAGGGGTCAAAAATGGTCTGCTGTGATTTAGTGACCAGAGGTGATACTCACATATTCCTTCACATTCTTCGTTTTGACAGCCTTGTACGAGGAGTATGCTGGGTAGAGTGTCCCAAAGGCAAGGCTGCAAAAAGGAGCAGAGGAGCAGAGAAGCCCAAGTCAGAGGAGGGGGATTCAGCTTGAGAACGCGGCCTCTGGGTGTTGACTCTGACACCTAACAAATGTGTTCCAGCTTAAAAAGCAGGTTAGCCATGTTTGCTCTGTGCTTATGTAAACACAAGTATCTTTCTGTATTACTTCAGCAGAGCCAGTCTCTGGGTGGTTTTGATCTGAGTGCTGATGGGAAGTGGCTTTTCAAAACATATTGCTCTGATTATCTGTGCAAAAGAATAATGGAGATCATGGAGTCAGGAAGACTGCAGCGAGACAAAATGGAAAAACACACAAAAGCGTGCCAGGGGTGGGTCACCATGTGTTAGTCCATGTGCAGATTGGGACACTGTGCACACAGAGCCGTGTTTTTGATGTGCATTTGGTCGCGTCCTGTGCCACTGTGGTGATTTGTGCTGATGTGACAGGATGTTAAATGCTGAGTGAGGGGACAGCAGGGAGAATAGAGTTCAGAAAGGCACTAGTTTGGCTGTAGGCTTACAGTCTAAACCACAGATTCTGACTTATAATACTTCATTTAAGCTGAGGATTGGATGTTTTTTAACACAGAGTATCCCTTTGAGGCTCCCAGCTGCATATCTACAGTTTTTCTCAGCATCAAAGCAGGTCTTCTGTCCTTGTGTGTCTGAGCTGCTCAGTCATGTGTGCAGCGCCTCCCAGCTTTGTACAGTAAGCTGAGGAGACTCAAAAGCAGGCCTCTAGGCCAGCAGACACCCTCAGCAGATGCCCTGTGCCTCTTTGTGTCCCATCTCAGGTTCACTTCACAGAGTCTGAGGGCATCCCATCCTCTCGCTGGGCTCCAAGATCAGAGATACTCAGCGTCAGGGATTAACGCTGCTTAGTCACCTGTGTTAGGACGTGTCATTAAAACACCGACTACATTTTCAAAGAGCAAAACAAAGAGGCAGCTGCATGTTTGAAGCACAGAGTAAAGATGGAAAATGATTAATCTCGTGTTTGATGTGCAGCAGCCATTATGATGCATATCCAGTCACACTGTTTGTCTCCCATCGACGCATGACTACCTGAGGTGCAGTGAAGTGGAAGAGCCAGCTGGAAGCCACTAAAAGTAACAGTTTGCCAATGTTATCCTTTCCTTATGTAATACGGACAAGCAGAATATTTATAGCCATGAAACACCTATGACACTTCTACAGCTGGGCCTTTAGCAGCCACCATCAGAGTTACAGTTGGGGATTGCAACACCAAGCTTGCATACAGCCTGGTTAAATCCACAAGAAACTGACAGCATCAGAATGGTCAGACGGCACAATATCCTGATTAAAACCACATTGCTTACAAGATGACACTATTGCAACATTGTAAAAATGTCCGCATAAGGGATAAGGACGATGGCAGCTGCTGTCTTTAGTTGAGTCATCCACACTGTCGGGATGTGGTGTGTGTACAGGTGGAAGTCCAGGCCTGCTCCACTCATCACAGCAAGAAATATAAATCTGTAAAGTCACTCCAACATGGTCAAATAACAAAAACATACACAGTTATCTGGCCAGGTCCTGAACATAGGTGTGATCAAGGATGGATGGATGCACAGACCCACATTTTACTAACTCATGCTCCCATATGGTGCTGTGATGCTCAGCCTCCAGACCAGCAATAATCAGGCTGTGGTGTTTTAAAAAGCCATGGCAGGCAATCTGTTTACTAGTCTGCAGCGAGGCTGGCATATTAAGCAGGTTTCACTTGAATGCTGTGGCCAGCTAACAGCTCATTTCCCTGCCAACACATTATCTGTCAGGTGGTTACTGGCTAGCCAGCATACGTTAGCTACCAGCGGCTAGCATGATTGTACTGCATCACTGTGTTCACTGAAGACACAGAGCAACGGTTGGTGTCGACACTCGCTTAGCTCGGTGTTTTATTAACGTCTCAGCCACAGTATTTTTCTACATGACTGAAACGTGTATGTCAATACACGGACAGAAAATGGATGCTAGCTAGTTGGCGCGGCGCTCAGCATCAGACAGCTGATGAATGGAGGAGCCGCCGATGTGGCTAACGTTTAAACACAACAGCCCAGCCCATACTCACACAACTATCCTCGAAATCATCCACGATACCATCTTTCTTGGACCGCCGGCCGGGAGCCGTCTCCGCTTCTAGAGAAATCTAGTTAGTCAGCTAGCGGGCTAGGTGCCCCCCATTCCCCTCCAGGACGCGGTGAGTAGTGATGTGAACCGGGAGGCTGGCGGCTGCTGCCTGTCCGCTCTGCTGTGCTGTCAGGTGGGCTGAGAGCAGCTGAGGATGTGCTGCAGTCTCTGGATCCAAGCTGCTCTGCTCTGCTCTGCTCTGCTCCAACCACTTCTGGAAAGACTGGCTCTTAAAGGGCCAGGACCCCGCTGTGAAATGTCTCACTTTAAGTTAAAAAAAAAAAAAAGTGCATCACATTGCTCCTCCTATCCTGCGCACTGTAAACATGATCCAATCAGCTCAATTAAGTGGTTGCAATAATAAAAGGAGTCAGATGCACAGGTGTACATTTGGGGGGGATTCAGGGGCCACGTCCCCCTCAATGTTAAAGGGGAACAACACCTAAATTAGGAATTCCAATGTTATTTCCATGGCCAAAGCAAGTTCAATCAGTATTTGCGAGCACAAGCTAGGCCCTGATCTGCTTTTTTTTTTTTTTTTTTTTTAATCAAATGCCACTAGTAAAAAACGAGGCCAGGCAACCACCCCATCACCTCCTAATATTCCTGTGTAATCAATATACTGCTTATTTATTTGACAGTAATTTTTATCTCGTCCCGTAAATGTTCAGGCAGAGGGTCCTTGCTGGAGCTCTGGTTGACGGTGAGAGGCTATAAGTTAGTTTGTCGGGCACAAGGAAACAGAGATCTGTGTGGGTACATGAGACCCTAAAAAAGAGGGTGGATAACGGGGAGTACCACCAGTTGGTCCAGGAGCTTCCCCTCGATGATGGCATATTTTAGGATGACTCGGAAGCAGTTCAACAACCTGCTGCCGACCCTCAGGCTATATAGCTCTGGGTATCCAGCAACTGCTACCAGCAGTTTCTGCTCCATTGTTTGCTAGCTGTAAACTTGTTGTCTTGACCACCACAGAAGCCCCGCCTCTCGCATTAACCAATTGAACAATGGGGGAAAAGGCGGAGATGGCATAAGGCATTTTTCCGCTGAGTTGAGTTGAGCTCAGAGCGCTCCGGCAAAGACGCGAGGCACGTTGCAACCCAAAAACCATGAACAAAAAGCTTCATTCTCATTAAAATCAGTTAAAAAAAGGCGCCCCCTCCTGCTAAAACGCCTTACTCTCTCTCAAAACCAGAAACCAGAGACATGCTGCATTTTTTGCGCCCTCATATTCATTATTTTCAATGTAGATGCCTGACTGGCACACTCAAAAGGCCGAGTGACACTGTCGCGGCACGTACATGTTCCCAAGTGCCAATTTTTCAGGGGCCGACAGCTGCGCTTTGAGAACCGAGATCAACTTTTGGAACACAGCAGTGTGCACCGCATATCATGTGACGAGGAAAAACCAATCACAGCAGATATTTTTCTGTAACGAATACTGGAAAGTTGATCATTTTGGTCATAAGCCCTGTTTCCCCCAAACACTTTTGGTATAGTACCTTCGGAACCAGAAGTAACCCTTTAGAAATGGTACCTAATTTTATGGACCCACAAAATATTTGTTTTCTATTTTATAGACAGATGACCTTCATTCTATTGTAGTGTTCTCAATTCTGAAACAGAAAATGTACCCATATACTCATGTCATCTGTAACATTTTTCCCAATTCACTGTCAATGAAGCAGCTCTCGACTTTCTACTCTATGACATCACAAATTTGAGTTTTAGCACTCAAGCTTTTGGATTTGGGACACAGTTGTTGATTTTTACTAATATTTTTTAACTGTTTTAGACCATACAAATAGTGTATGAATTTTAAAAATGGGTGATGTTCCCTTTTAAGAACAAGTGCATTTGTTTCTGCAACTAAACGGACTTTTAAAGAAGACTTTTATTTCATTTTGCCCAACTGCTAGAATGCGAGTCATAGTACTCCACAATAAAATGAGAGAGCTGTTGTTCAGGAAAACAGTGTACTTTTTCTACATGAATTACATGAACACGTAAAACGGTTAAGTTCATCACACATTTGCTCAGCTTGGTGCTCTGCTGCTCTGTCTCCCCAAACAGTGCACTCTGCTACTCTGATAGTGTGGTGCTCTGAATAACAAACAGTACATTCCAACAGCGCTCTAAATTTACAAACGGTCCAGTGTGTGCCAGAGTTTGCGTTGGCACTTGGAGTGACTATTTTCGATGGCACCCATAGACATATGGGTATGTGTCCACGTATATATTGTTATATTACAAACATAATTCTCCGAAATGTTTCTAGAAATATTTGAGGCAAGAAATAAGCCATGCAGATGCTGAATCAGTCTTCATTTTAGACCGACAATGGTTAGTTTAAAAGTTTTTCAGGAGCATCCAGAGACTCTGAGTCGTGCCGTACGCCCCTGATTTGCATAAAGTAGCCTAGATTCAATGTATGCAGATGAAGAGCAGACGCCCCATCTCTCAAAATACCATGCAGCGCTACCAGCATGCATCAAACAGCTGCTCACATAGACAGTGAATGGGAGGCGTGGGAATGATGGGTCCCTGTGGAAACATCCCTTAACAATGCCTCATTTTAGATAGGTGGTGGCGGTATGCAATCACAAAAGCAGCGGTTGCAATTCCCATGAAATGGAAAAGAAAAAGCAGCAACTATGTATGATTGAAGTAGGACGTACAATGGTATTTTTACCATATATTTTAGCAGAAAAGGCATACATTGGTAATGTAGGATGTTAAGTATCCGACGCTCAAAATTTCTTGGGGGACCCCCAGATGCCACTGCTTAATGTGTATACCTACACCCTAGGCCAGATGCTTCAGTAATAACATGAGATCATACAATTCCTATTATTACACTGTGGGAAAGAGACTTGCATCCTCCTCCTTGCTTTGAAACAGTACACCTCAGCTTCCCTGCCCCATTTCTGTGATCTACTTACTAATTCAGACATGAGCGGTGAAAGCTAGGCCACACAGGACAGATACAAGAGCACATAGCATCAGAAAAACACTAATACAGTGGTTCCCAACTGATCCAGCCACAGGGTCCATATTTCTCATTAGTCTTCAGTTCAAGGTCCACACAGCGTAATACCCTCAGTGTCCTACTTGTGTTTGGCCATGTTGTCAAGCTAGTTTGATGTCTCTTGTTGCTTCTCAAAGTCAAGGAGACTTCCTTGGTAGGATGGTCCTTCCAAGTTGGGTCTTAAAGAGGCGAGGCAAGACTCCTTCCAGCATTCAGTGAACACACATTGGAACAGGCTAGTGAGTGCCCAGGTGCCCAGGTGACTGAAGAGGCCCCGCCTTCAATTCCAGCAAATCATGCACAAAGAATTGTGGGTACTTTATGCCCACTGAGGATACACACGTGTCCTTGAAAATTCTCTGAAGGAAGGACTCGCTCCTTAGCAGAACTCAAAGGATCCTTGACACTGGATTCAATGGCGTAGCCTCCTTTAAGGATTCTTCCTCAACTTTGGGAATCACCATCGATCAAGTAGCTTTCCATTAGTTACTCACTCTACAGCAGATAAGTTACTCACTCTACAGCAGGTAACGCCACTTCAAAATAAAAGCTCTGTGCTGGAAATTTGCCGTCCTTCAAAATAAAGTGTGTGTTGTTCTTTTTTCTTTTGACACGTTTGCAAGTCACTTGCGGTCCATTCACAATGGACCACCACCCACCAGTTGGGGACCACTGTACTAGTGTGTGGTGATCACATTTGTAACACATTTAAGCTAAAACTAATGGAAAACTAAATGGAACTTTGTCGGTGAAGATTCTCAGTCATCCAGGTCATGGTAATCGTTAAGTGTTAATATCGTAGGATATTAGCAGCAGTCCAGTTGCCTACGATATTAGCACTTACGATAAATGGTACTTTGTTGCCTTCATTAGTCAAGAGTGAAAGTAAGACCAAAGATGAGCTCTGAAAAATTGAGAATTGAAGTATCTTTTTCAGAATGAAAATTTTTGGTCCTAAAATGAGGAAACATTTAAATACTTCCGTAACTTCATTTTGACTGTATTTCACCACGCAGGACCTCAAATTTATGAGACATTCATTCTAGTTTTGAAACAAGTATTCGATTTGTCAATCAACAGATTTTTATTTCTATTTTAGTCACTTAATTATTGTTTATCATCAGAAAATAATTCCAAATATTTGCTCTCACATTTTAGGATTAGCTGATTTTCTGTTTTATTATCAGTGTAAACGGTTATCTTTTTTAGACTCGATCAAAAAGTACTGATATTAAAATAATTATTAGTTGATGTACATATTTTATAGACACGCTGGCTGTCCATGCATAGAGGTTTTGTGGGTAAAAAACAACCATTAAACAAACAGTAGTTTTTGTAAACTTTATTGTGAAAAATCAAAGAGACTGCTAAGATCAATATATATATTGATACAATGTTAATGGCCAGTAGTTCTGTTCAGCTGCAATTGTGATTCTTGAACAACGTTGTTGGAAGTCTGCAGTTCATTCAGCCCATGGGACAAAGATAGGTGACCAAAAAAATTTAAACTTGCCCTGTCTGAAGTCCTTCTGATCACTGCCGTGTGGTGTATAAAAAGAAAAGACTTCTTACTCTAAAAGTGAAATAAGAAAACAGAAAATACAAAACTTTGGTCTGCTTCCCCTCACTAGCTGCTTCGCAAATTCATATCAGCCACAGAGGGCAGAAGCAATCAGGTGTTCAAAAACTCAAAAAAAAAAAAAAAAATTCTACAAAAACAGGTTAACCTTGCTCCTATTGAAGAAAATAATATCAACGTCATCAAAATAGGAAAGTTAGCCCGGTACTCACATTTTGTCAGTCACTTATATGGTAGCTGAACCTCTGCTCCAAAGGCACGGCAGCTTTACGCCTCCCTTACTCTCACATCTTACATATACAATGAAAACAACAGAACAAACACACTGACCTTAAATACAGAGTTAATCAAAAATAATAATTGGAAAACAACTAGACAAGTTTGAGCGTACTGTGTAACAGCGATAAAGGACTTCCTTCATCAAAGCGCTGACTAGCCCCTCCCCATCTAATCCCAAATCAAATGTTCTCTTCCCCCAAACCCAGATCTTCACTGCCCCAAAAGAACCTACACTCTATGTTTGTACTCTGCACTCTGCAGCGTGTACTTGTGTATGTAGGTGTGTAATGTATACTGTGTGTGTGTTAGTGTGTGTAGTGGAGTGGTCGTCAGAGGCTGGTTGTTTTGGGACAGCGTTATGTGACAGGACCTAAGGGCGTGATAGTTTAGGTTCATGAGCCTTCAGTGTCCCAACAGCGTCCTTCACTGCATGGTAGATGATGTTCTTCACCTGAGGCAAAAAGGAACAGGAAAGTCGTTAACACAGCTACAATGCCTCACACTGACTGGGGCTTTTTTTCTACACTTCACTTTGAAGTATACCACTGTGCTTTTCTGCGATTTTTGTTTTATATTTAACAAACCTCACAAAAGTTAGTCTATTCAATGAATAAGTAGAGTACAAATCTGAGCTTGTGTCAAGTTTGTCAATATACCATAAGATGTAATATCACTGTCAAGTAGTGGTAACAGTTATCTTACTGAAAATATGGCTATATTATACTGGAGGAAATGTTCTTGTTATTGGTTTTGCCATCATCCAGACTTTTTGTCACCTATGGATATCTACACATTCCTTCAAAGGGCGGCTCCAACGTTTTCATTTTTTGTTCCTTGAGTACTCAAATCTGAAAATTCAAAATGGTCTCAGTATGCGTGATTTAGCATCAAAATGGTATTTTTCCGAGGACTTCCAAAAACATTTTCCCACGTAACCTTACCTAGGTGTCTGCATGATGACACTGCAACTGTGTACGTCATGTTAGTTCAGTTCCAAAAGTCACACAATCGGGGAAGAGATGTAACTACACATCACGGTGACACAGACCTCCTGTCTATTTTTGTAAGCTGAAGTCATTTCCCTCAGTGGAAACAAGGCTTTCATTTACTGAAATTACACAGATAAGAAACAATAAATTGTGAAGACAGTAAAGCCCCCACAAAATTGCAATTTAAATCTTGTGTGTGATTTATCCTGGCTTCATATGAGTAGAGGAAATCTTATTTATGCAATGTAAAATGCCATAAGCTTGTTAGCATGTTATATTTGTTTGAAAAACGTGTTTAGTATAAGACAGTTGTTTTGTCAGTGAACCTTGTGAGCTGTAAGGGAGACGAATTTTGTAACGTTACCTTTGTTAAATGTTGCTGTTGTCCCTGGCTTTATGAGTACAGGAAAAGTCCACTAGCCACTAGGCTAATTTATACAATGTAAAATGCCATAGGTTTGTGCTAATAACGTTAGCATGTTATATTTGTTTGAAAAACGTGTTTAGTATAAGACAGTTGTTTTGTCAGTGAACCTTGTGAGCTGTAAGGGAGACAAATTTTGTAACCTTACCGTTGTTAAATGTTGCTGTTGTCCCTGGCTTTATGAGTACAGGAAAAGTCCACTAGCCACTAGGCTAATTTATACAATGTAAAATGGCATAGGTTTGTGCTGAAAACATCAGCATGTTGTATTTGTGGGGAAAATGTGTCCAGCAAAAGACAAGCACTTTGTCTGCGAATGCTGCGAGTTACAGTGAAGCTATTAAGCCATGTTTAATGTGTGTTTAATGTGTGTTTTGAATCAACTAAACTTTACAGCACTTTACAGCACCTGGTTTTTTGGAGGTGTAAAGTGCAACACACACTGCCGCCAGCGCTGCGGCCGTCAAGTGCCGTCCCCCAACACACATTGGCAGTGGTACGCAGCGGCACCGTCGACACTAAAGTGTATTTCCCACTCCAGCCCGCTAGGTGGCTGTACCTACACTAGTTGCCAACGGTTGCCAACTGCTAGTAACGGAAGAAGAGGAAAAGTTTGAGGCAACAACAACTTGGATTTCACAGGTGAGTTTATCAAAATCGTCTTATTAAAAATTTGAAAAACTTAATAACGTTAAGCATCCAGATACCCCTTTGAAAGCTGCAAATGAAACCCACAATTGACTAGCTTCTCGCAGCGGCGCTGGTGTGGGTTTGTTCATAGAATATAATGGAGAAGGGCGTTTTGACGTGCGGCGTATAGCGGTGGTGTGTGTTGCACTAAACTGTTGTAGAGCTGCATACTTTTTTTAAACAGAGGAATAAAATCCCTGTCTTTGCATTTTATTTTGATCACAGTCTGTTTTCATAAAACTGCCTGAACATCTCAAATGTGGCTTTGACTTGCAACTGAAAACATGGAGCCCATTTTGTAAAAAATATCAAAATATACATTGTGCATCGCAGTCGGCCTGTAAATGCAGAGATATGAATTTTTGTTTTTATCGCCCAGCTCTATCACACAATAAAACAAACAAACTAAACAATCAAATCAGCAGTATAACAGCAACTCCAGTGTGATGTAAGGTAAAATTACTGTTTTTGTTAATGGAGTCTGGTGGCTTTGAAGACGGTGACATAAAGGCAATTTTACCTCAATTTAACCTCAAAGAAGAGGAGTTGCTGGTCTACCGCTGCACCTGATCCATTCGTCTGTTTGTGTTGTTGTGTGACTTTTGGAACCAAACTAACGCACCATCCACAGCAGTATATTGCTGCCTTTATGTGTCCTGGTAATCCTCTGCTTCCCCGAAGTGGAAGTGTGCCAATAGCCATCTAACTTTAGTACACTAACCATGAATCTATAAATGTGTTTATGCAGTGGAAATGCAGAATTATATTGAATCACAGTGTCACCAGAGTCCAGAGTCACCACCATGGTTAACTACCCATCATGACATTATTCAACAGATTTGATTCTGCAGAATAATGTTGAGAAATCAATTATAGTTAATATCACAAACTGATGGCTGAAGATTTTCTCCAATGATTCAAGAAAATGGATTTAAAAACATAAATGGTTGTTCACTTTCAGTTCGTTTGTTTTGCTTTTATTTTTTTGCTACATTCATGTTTCAGTATTTTATAAACTGTACAAGCTGAAATGTATTTGTTAATTTAGACATTTTAATGTAATTACTCTGAACATCTAATGAACCCAGTCTGAGTTAATCACTTTCCTTGTCCATCTAACCATCAGATTACAAAGGTTACATAAATGTGACATAGTGTTAAAACAGAACTAAACAAAGATCATTCTTTAGTTAGTTGGATGCATTAAATGTGACACTGAAACTGTACAAGAGAAAAGCACACCGACCTGTAGTTTGTCTTCGTGGTTTGTATGAGTAGTGGACAGGTGTCTGAACTCCTGGGTCAGTCTGAAACAGTGTCTAACATGCTCAGGAGACACAAAGTCCTCTGCTGCCTTGATACAGCTGTACAGGTTGTGCACCTAAGAAAGGAAGAGCACAGAATTGACAAATATATTAATGAAACGAGATAAATATATGTACCATGACTCACCTAAATAAATGGATATCTACAGCAGGCTTCCTTAACATAACATAACTGACCTGGTGTGGAGCTCCAGCAGGGATAAATACGGCATCTCCTAAGAACTGTACAATGGCCCAACCCTGGACGCCATATTCTTCGTAGAGCCTGCGGCGGAGCACCTGGTCCAGGTACCAGCTCTGGTCGTGAATGGGGTCGTGGTCTGGAGGGTTCTCTTGACCCTGCTCCTCTCCCACCTGACACAAATAAACCATGGCATCAAGCCGCTAATTAATCTGAATCATACCACTATCTTTGGTTGTTGTTGGAAACCAGCTGATGATACCTAAGTATAATAAACAATGACGTAGCGGAGGATAAACCTATCAGGATTCAGATTGGCATAAATGAACAGGATGTAAGTAGTCTTAAATTAATGCAGATTCCATAAAGAGTTTTCTGAAGAGGAGTACTTTTCATTCTGATTTTTGTTTGTGCATTACAGTCACAACGCATCACTGTCTTTGTAGAGGACGAGTTCAGCCAGTGATACTGCAGCTCAAGAGATCAGACGCTATTTTAGACAAAAGATTTACTGGCCGCTGACCTTGCGGAGCAGTTCTCTGATCTTCTCGGCGTCCTTGGCAGCGTAGATGTGCCAGAGAGCTCCAGGTTTCTCCTTTCCCTCGTACACCCTCCTTTTCGTCATGTCATCTACATCGCCCTCCTCAATGGTGGTCATGACCTCTGAAGGACCAAACATAAACAACAATGCTAACACATACCGGGCACCAAAGGGTCATCAGCACTGTCTCTATGATGACAAGAATTTACAGTGGTGCTTCCTCTTTAGGATTTAGAGGGGACACTGTTGATTTTTCAATGTTACCTAAAGACTACAGTCTTGTCTTTATTCCAGTTTGATGACTGACTCTACGTTTCATGCCTCGGTCCTGGGGTTAGGGCTGAACGGTACAGGAAAATAATCTACGGCCCCGATCACACATAAAGTGTTTTAGCAGCTGGAGGTGCCTTTTTGTAATTGATTTTAGTGAGAATGAAGCTTTTTGCTTGCAGTTTTTGCATTGCGACGCGCCTCGCCTTGCATTTCTGCTCTCTAGGCACCTGCCATTTTTGCCACAGTACTCTGAACTCCACAAGTTGAAAAAACTTCAACTCAGGACTTCTTTTTTTCCGTCATGGTCCCGACAATAAGTGTACACTTAGCAAACAATGGAGGAGAAACTGGTGGTAGGGCTTGCTGGAAACCCAGAGCTACACAGCCTAAAATAGGCCTGGAAATGTTGCTCCTGGACCAACTGGTTGTACTCCCTGTGATCTGCCCTCTTTTTTGGGGTCTTGTGTACCCACATAGATCTCTGTTTCTCTGTGCCTGACACACTATTTGCTGACAGCCTCTCACCCTCAACCAGAGCTACAGCAAGTACCCTCTGCCTGAACATTTTAGTAAGTAACTGGGGGGGGAAACGAAGGATTGATTACACTGGAAGGTTAGTGTAAGAACGTGTTGGTGTGGTTGCCTGGCAACAACAAAAAGGTGCAGCAAGCATATTTTGTTTCAATTTTATGGATCAAACTTAAACCCAGCCTTGAATGTTCTGACATGGACACTGCGAGCATCACGGCTTTTGTGTGGCTTTTGTTCTGGTACTTTTTTTGGTTTGGTTTGGTTTTTTTAAATGGCAGTTTTTGCAATTTTAAAATTCTATTACATCACAATGTTAGTTTGAATGTGATTAACCGTTCAGCCCTACCTGAGAATAACTGAGACCGTCAAGTACATTCATCATACTGTTTGACAAAAATGGCGCTAATTTGTAGTTCTCAACTGGTGGCTTATGAACCAATGTTACTGTAGGTCACACAGGTGCATTATAGTCCATAACTACAAGATCCATTTTCAGAACAGTTTTATTCTTAAGTAAACTGATTTTCCAGAGCTTCTCTTAAATACTGTTTGCAGCTGCATCATGTGGCTGTCATGACACAAACGTTACAAACAGCAGCCCCTTGTGTTCATGTTTTCCCCATAAAACTGTGATAAAAACACAAGAAAATGTGTCTCAGCACAAACTATTAATATAACTTTTGGCAAAACATGAAAATCCCATAACAGGGCTTATGTTTCTCTGGCATGAAAGCACTGTAAACTGCAGAACTATTAATTTTGTGAAATCAGTGACAGTTGTTCAAATTTTTAACAATGTCTGGGTTGTGGATCATGTGGCTAAACTAGTTGAGAACCACAGGGGTAAAGAAAGGTTACAGACTACACAATCACATTTACCGACACAATGTTTACATCCACAGCCTGAGGTTGATCGTACACAGCAGCTAACACTGCTGCCTCTCATTTACAGAGCTGATTTATGACTTATTAGTAATAGTTCTACAGAGATGATGAGTGAAAACATATACGTGTGTGATTGTGTCAAATCAAAACTGGTAATCCCCATCTTTCTCTTCGCTACCTAACCATGTGTATGCATTTAGCTAGGTGGCCAGTGACAGAACTTATATTAACATTGTGTGTGTGTGTGTGTGTGTGTGTGTGTGTGTGTGTGTGTGTGTACTGACACAGTTATTATTATCTGGTCTCACACAAATGATTCCTTCACAGACATAAGTTCAGTTGCCAGGATAAATTAGTACATGTGAGTTTATTTTGATGTGTGTGTAAAATCCCCTGCTCCTACTAAGAAGACGAACTGGTTTATGAGGACAGCATGCCTATGGTCACACTGTCACACTGTGGGGTGTGTGTGAGTGTCACTGTGACACTGCGTAACAGGGAGACTGTGAGGGAGTAGGGATGCCAATTCTCGGTGCCCGTTATTCAAATGTTTCCCCCATGGCGTAAGGACCAGAGCACAGCCCATCCCAAGCTAACAGGAACTAAAGATCCCAGTACAAGTACAAGTTACCCCAAACAATATACATTTTTTCACCCAAACCAGAGATCTACATAGGGGGAGAACGTCCGGATCTCCTAAGGGAAACAATAGAAATTTCAGTGCCCACTTGTAATAATTTAAGGAGTTAATAAAGGTTTTATGTACATGGAAGTGTACAAAGCATGCCACACTAGAAACCAACAGATGGGTCAAGGTGCTCTGGCCCCTACTGCACAGATAATAACAAAAGGATGGGGTAGAGGAGTGAAGAAGGGGAGTTAGTCAAGAACAGGGGCATGCTACTGAAGTCATACAATTCAAAGTCTACAGACCTTTGCGTCCATTGATATCTGCCTCTGTGAATGAGAAATTTTACCACAATGCAAATGAGTGAGACCAACAGCAGGGTCTTTTCAGGGTCCTAACCAAGCCAATAAAGCCTGGGGCAAGTAAAACAGTAAAAGCACGACGTTTGGGAAACATCAGTGACAACATTCTTTAGGATTGCTCAGTAAGGAATGAGTGAATAGTGTCCAGTGTTAGAAATGGGTTCTCCTACATATACTCTAGACAATGTCTTGGATTTGATCTGGCAAAAAATCATGTATTTGGGGGGTAATTAGTGGTTCTAATGACATTTAATGGTGCATCGTACAAATGTCCTGTAACACGTTTATTAAATGTGTGTGTGAGTGAGAGAGGGGGACAGAACAAGACAGAGCAGAACAAAGTGTGTTTAAGTCCACTGACCTTGCTCTGGGTCTCCCTCCACTTGAGGGATGCCAACATAGACCATGACGTTGACAGCATCAGACACATCCAGGTGGAGATTAGTGGTTCCCACCTTCCTGTCTTCAGACGAGGTTAAGCCTGAGGGAGAGAAAGACAATAAGGAAGTGAGAGAAGATGAAGATGAATGGATGATGGAAGCAGAGGGAGAAGGAGATGAGACATCCAACTGAGATGACTGAGAATTAAACATTTCTGTCACAGTCAGTTAATCCTTCTCACCATAGGCATTGTACATCTTAGGTCCAAGGTCAGGACGCACAAAAAAGTTGGGCAGACGGGCGGCAAGGTTTAAACGACCATCTCTCTTTGTGTACTCAGGCAATGGCAGGTTCTCCATCAGATCGTCAAACCTGGGAAAAGTATGAGAGAACATCGAAGAACAACACCAATAAGATACACAGTAGAGCTCTGATTCTCTGGCTGAGCCAAACTGAGCCTGAGCCGACCCGGGCCGGGCTGTAATTTCTCATTATTGCCCCCGTGCTTGAATCAGGTTGGGCTCTCACCAATTTACCCTTGTGATGTTGTTTTAATGAAACTGGCAGTTTTCATGCATAAATGGAGGAGTTTTAAAAGACTGAAGTAGTGGGAGCAATGTGCGTAACATGTAGCGTAGAGCAGTGATCATCTGTGCACTCCATCACCATGGAACACCCTGCGCACTAGACACACCAAGGGGCGCAGCCCACTCTGCCGAATGTGTTGTGTACGAGGCGACAGATTACTATTATAAAGAAGAGAACAAAGAGAAGTGGTGCCAAGAATCGTGATCCCTTGGCTTGTAATACATGTTGTAAAACTAAAGAACATAATGTATATTTCTTTTACAGTACAACTTTAGGTTTCTCATCGGGCTTGGGCCCAAGACTGCTGCCATGGGGTCGAGCTCGGGTCAGGCTTTGACAGAAACTATGCAAGTTCATATGTAGTTGGGCATGATTCTTGTAGGTCCGATCACAACTCCAATTCACAAACGTGTTTTGCACCTTGCAAATAATTTATTGGTTAACAACAAAAAAAAGACCCCAAAGCTAAACTAAGCTAAGATTCATACTTTCTTTTTAATCTAGAAGGGAAATGACTGGTTGCATTTATGGGCATGTGTGGAATATCTTAAACTTTCATCAAAGTAACATGGACAACATATGGTGGTTTGTCCACATGTTCACAAGTTTATGTTAGTATATTAGTATATATATATGTCAGTACCAAATTCAGGTACAGATCATTAAAGCACCACAATGGCTAGTCTCGCCACCAGACAATCAGAGATCTCCTTCTGATAGTCTGGGGACACTCCTTTCTAAAGTGTGTTTAACACACCGGCTGGCAACAAAGCAACGCCTCTTGCATTTTTGAAAAGGACACGCCCTCCCGGAAATGTGGGCTCCCCCTTTTCTCGTCTGCAAGGACACAAACACACGGAGAGCTTGAAAATGGATGCCAAGAGATTTAACTCCGTTTTATCAAACGTGTACTCAGTCCACAAGATTGTGGAAATGAAGGACTTACAGCAACTTGAGCCATTTTGTACCGCTACACGTCTTTCTAGTCAGACTATGTTTACAAGCACAAGAGTTCAGCGAGCCACCGAAGGACTGCCCTGCAAATTTACTATTGGTTCTGCAACGTAGGGAGTTTTTTTAAACTCTGAAATTGTGTCGGCCCATCTAAACACAAAATCAAGGAGAAAGACATCAGTCTTTAGTTAAGCAAAGCGTCTAAAGACTGACTTGTGAGTCTACACAATGGCTAAACAAAAAATGTTAAAATAAACAATCTAATAAAGGCTAAATGTACCTATTGTAGTCTGTGTGTAAAAAAAAAAAAAACATTAATAAATACAACAGATTCCAAATGTGACCAATAATTTGTAAATGATCTGGTTAAAAAAATAAGTGGATCTCATTTTGGCATTTAAATGCAATAACTTCAATTAATATACATTTTAATATATATGATTAGTGTAACACATTTGTAAATAATCCACTCATTGGGGCTGGGTATCAGAGACTTCTCCAGTCAAATGATACCTGCATTTGATCCTTTTTTGTACAGAGGTCGAGAAAAAATGTATATTTGTATGGTTTTGCTTGCAGCTGTTTCATATGATGTGTGATCACACTACCGCGTTGTGTTTGATGGAGCTGGCAGCTCAGCATGCCAAGATGCCACGAAAACATTTGAAGTATGGCTCTACCACACGCCTGTGACATGTGATGGCATTTTAAGCAACTGAATGCTTATATTGGCATGATGGGTGGCAAATGAAGTAGAAAAACATCAAATAAAGTACTCTACTGACATCACGTCACATTAAGGGTACTGGTATTTGTACTGGTACTGTAATTTTTAAAATGCTACCCAGCCCTACTACTCAGGGACTGAAACCATTAGCTTGGTTGGTGAGCACATATTTCTGGGCTCCTCACCGTGTGGGCATCATGTCCCTGAAGTCTTCACCAGGAGGCCAATCCTTTAATTTCAACACCATGGGCTGGCCCTCACTATCCTGCAGTCGCTCTGCATTCACAGAAAAACACATTAGCTGCCATTTCTAAGAGAAACAGGAGCTCAAATAACACAATGGCAGACACACCAATTAATCAATTAATCCAGACAACAAATGAATATATTTTTGGGAAAAATAGATTGTGCACTCACTGGAGATGACTTCAAAGCCGTCCCAGAAGTCTCGCACCTTTACATCAGAGATGATAGCACAGTTTCTACAATTGACCAGGTCTACATCCTGGTCTCCGAACTCCAAGCTGAAGGCATCAGGTCGCCACAGGTTACTTTTCAGGCGTTTATGTATCCCTGACACCAACACGGGCTGGACACAGATGACAGAACAACACGTTGGTACAGTAAAGCTTCTTCCCATGCCTCAGGAGTTACACTAATTGTGGTTCTTACTTGTCCCTGCTTCCAGCACTCTCTGAAGATCTTCCAGTTGTTGCTGTTGCTGGGATCCTGTAGGCAGAGGAGTCGCCCGTCACAGAGCCAGGAGTGCGAGGTATGTGGTTCCAAAACACTGAGGCCCATTACTCCATCTTTGCGGGCCCCCAACACACCGAGCTCGCCCCCCTCAGTGGCCCCGGTCCGACGGCCTTCTGCCTTCTTGGTCTCCACAACTGAGGCGATGATGTGATCCAGGAAGTTTGGGAGGCTGCTCTTCAGCTTGTCACTCTGACAGACAAAATAGATTTTTTTTTTTTTTTATTATCCTGCTACTTAAGAAAAGGCCTTGTCTTTTTTTAAGTAATACATTTTCAGTATTTTCCACCTTGGTATTTTCAAAGTGTTCCTTTATTACTACACCAGTAAAAGGCAGAAATACAGTTTATAAGCATCTCAGTTATTCCTGATCTTAGTTTTCTTACATTTTCAAGTATTTTTGTTGAAAATGTTTTCAGCTGACTCACTATATTTTTGGAAATGAAAACAGGTTTTGCCCACTGATATCTAAACACACATCTCTTCCTATCTCCATATTGCTTTTTTCAGTTTTATAACACTCTCAATTAGAAACTCATCTTCCTGATAGGTTTTTTGGTATAAATGTGTACACTTCAAACTCAATAAAACTACATGAATGATCAAAAGCTTTGTACGTACGCCTGCTGAGGTAAAGACAGAGGGGAATGGTACCCCACTCTCGCCAGGGCCTTGGGGGAGTTTGCCCGGTCCGGAGTTGAGCAGGTCCCGGAGACTGGAGCCCTCAGGTTTGGACTGGGCCATGCTAGAGCCCAGCAACAGACTGTTAAATAGCTTAGGGCTGGAAGCAGAAGGCTTTGACAGGGCACTGAGTGAGTCCAGGCCAAAGGGAGGCCGGCTGTCTCGACTCATCATGGAGCGAAGTGTACCAGATTCTGGAAGAAGATGGCAAGAGGATGGTGATGTAACTTCAATTTTATTATTGATTTTGACTTTTTTTAATGCACACAGATTACACTGACTCAGCATTTCCTCCTTCCTACTTACCCTTAGTGTCATCCTTGGCTTTCTGTGTGGCCAAGTCTGCCAGCCAGTGCAGAGCAGAGCTGTTGCCCTCTCCTGATGAGCGTGACTCCTTGGCAGAGGACTGGGTGAGGTTACAGGGGGAGGACGTACCACTGGTGGAGTTACTGACACTGCCCACACTTTCTCCTCCCCCACTGTCTGATGGTGCTGATGTTTGTGTAGTTTCTGTTTTGATCGCTGATGTTTCTCCCTCTGATTTTGGGGTGGTGCCAATACCAGAAGCTGCAGCTGCGAGGGCACCACTACTGCTGGTTGTAGACTGCTGAGAAAACCACAAGCAGGCGTTGGGGAATTCAAGCTAAACATTTGTCACAATGCAGAAAAGACGAACAAAGAAAAAGATGATGTGGCACAATACCTGTGAAATCCCATTTGGGGCACTAGGGCGTACTAGAGGCTTGGTGTGTCGACTGGTACAGGGACAGTTGGCCTTAATACCCCACTTGCCCCTCGCTGAGTGCACCATGTCACCTATGTTGTAAAGAGCTGAAGAAGAAAGGCAATAAAACCAATCATTACAACTCTCTATGTACTAATACTTGATGATTGTACAGTCATAATCAGTCATAATGTACATGTTACCTGTCCCAGGTATAATCTGTGTAGGCATAAGGTTCTGTGGCTCATGAGGTTGGCCTTTGGCACACTTCAACCAAGCGAAAACCTCATCCTCCGGACCTTCATCTACATCTGAAGGAAATATTTTTATTATATGCATGAGTTTATTCAATAAACGCATATAATATTTGATCAGAATTTCTCCCATTTTTTCCGGGACACTAAAATCTTCCAGGAGACCCTGGAAACCCTGACATCAACAACTGTATCTATTATTGTGATCAGAAAAATATGCAATAACATAACAGTCAGGTTAACACACTTACACTGTAGTGAACTGGTTAACTTAGCTCTAAAGTTTCATAAGTATCACCGTAATGACTCACCCTCCCTTGGCCTGTTCCTGCGGAGCCGATAACAGTCAAGACACACTCCAAAGCCACACTTGCGACACACCCAGTGGATGTTGAACAGGGTGGTCTCACACACATCGCACATTTCTCTGACACCTCGCACAGCACGTTTCCATGCCACTTTCTCTGAAGGACAGACCAAAGTAGAAACCTCGGTCAGGTTGAGTGCTGAGACAAAAGGTAGGACAAAAGATAAAACACAACAAGTGAACAAATGGTGTCTTTATACTCACGGTGAGGCTCCACCATCATCATGGCCTCCTTCTCAGACATGACCAACTGACAGAACTGGTCTCCCACATTGGCCAGGATGTACTTGGATGTATCGAGGTCAAGGCCCTCTTGGACAGCTGGTGCAGGTAGCCACAGACCCATGGCCATAGAATCACTCTGCTGAGGACTCAAGAAGCCTTCCACACGCAGTATACCTTTACGAGTGAAAGCCAACCTGGTCACAGGCAAAAAAACAAGGTTAATTTAGACACTCGTCATTGTTTGATGGATGACTTTTGCCTTTATTCTGATAAATTTCTATGACTTCCTCTTTGATGCTGAAGTACACAAAACAAGACATTGAGCAGTGCAAAAACATATGAACGTGTACCTTCTGAAGTGGAAGAACCGACAGGACACATTTGGGTCGTCGTCATCATCGCTGTCATCCTCAGTAGAGCGATATTTACGGTAGCGCTCCAGACGGCACTCACGACACTTGTGCAAGTGAGGGGCCACATTGATGCAGGAGCCATCCTGAAGAAAGGACTCACCAGACTGCTTCAGACGACGCACTTTGCTCTGGTCTTTTAGTACAGACTGGCCCACTGGAGGACACAACTTGGTGTTAATTTTACTGCTTAGTTTGTCACCAAAACTAAAAAACGAGGACAAGACTTACCTTTGAAAGGCTTGTTACGTGGACGACTCTTAGCAGCCCCTTGGACTTTTGACTTCTGCAACATGGCCGCATCCTTGGCAGATTGTGGTGGTGCTCCTGGGATCTGGCCTTTCTCTGGGCCCTCCTCGTTATCACTCAGGTCTGACAAGTCACTGTTGCTGCTGGAGTCAGAGTCACGTTTGGACGTTTGGCCTCTTTCCTCCAGGGTAAACTTCTGAGACTGGCTCTGGTCGAAGGACACAGGAACCTCCTCCATTCCACCAGGGCCGGTGCCTCCAAACATAGGGCAGCCTGAGGTGGACGTGGGCATCTCCCCAACATCCTGTTCCACTTTTGTCACAGTCCCTTCACTCTGTGGTCTCTGTGATGAGGTTGGTGCTGGAGAGGAGGAAGAGCTGGGTGACGAAGCAGCTGCTGAGAGTGCTGGGAAAGGGGAAGACATGATCCCCTTCGGTGGCTCTGCCATAGTGAACAGGTTTGGCTTGCTGTCCGTGGCAGCACCAAGGTTTTGTGGCTCAGCCCCTGACAGGCCGGCAAAAGTGGTATGGGGGGTTTTATCTCCGTATGCCAGAAATGGATTAGCAGGCTCTTTAGAGGCCTGCAGGAAAAGGTTCTGATGGCTATTTGAAGTATTAAAACCAGATTGCAGCCCTAAGCCCCCCACAGAAGTCCCATTATTACTGCTCTTCTTAGATGTAGTTTGAGTTGCAGAGGCTGCAGCTAGACCACCAATACTGAGACCAGAGCCTCTTCCTCCTGCAGAAACTCCCATGCCCTGGAAGGTCGATGATGACTTGTTGAGTACGCCATTTCCCGTTGAATGGGTCTCAGGCACTTTGGGCTGCTCAGGCTTTTTCAGCCCTTCAGTGGAGGTTGCAGACTTGAAAAGGCTTGGGGGCTCCTTACTCAGGCTCTCAGACACTGCGGTGAAGTAATTTGTGTCCTTGGACTGGGTCTGACCAGCAGCTAGGCTTGAGCTGGACCCAGAATTCTGGGTCATGCACTGGAAAAACAAGTTTTGGTCTTGCTGGGATTTAGCCTCAGTCTTTGCTCCGCCAAAGCTGAAGCCAAAGGGCCTGGGAGTGTCCTGGGAGGTTGTGGTAGTGGTAGGAGCTCCGTTGGTCTGAGAGGTAACATCTCCAAAGACAGAAGCAAAACCTGATGCTGTTTTAGAGCCCTGAGAAACAACGTGGTACAGTAAAATGTTATTAATAACATAAACAAAAGTGTGATGATTTGTAAAGGCAGCATATAAATGTATTGGCAGTGCGGATCATATCGATCATCTTACCTCAGTCTGGCTTCCCCAGGTGGGGGCTTTAGGACTAAAACCCACAGAAGCAGAAAGTGCCACACTTGGGCCACTGTCACGCGTCCAAGAAATGGTGACTGGCCCCGGGGAAACAAGAGCAGCTGTTTTAGAATAAGCTGACTGGGAGGCCTCCTCTCGGTCTGGCTGGGGGGATGGGGAGGCCTTGGGGGCTGGAGCTCCAGGGACCAGGCTTGGCATCTGGCCTAGTGAGGGGAAAGATGTGGTGGAGAAGGGAGAGGGGGCTGGTTTGAGGGGAGGAGGAGTGGGGGTGTGAGGAGCAGCAGTGGTGGAGTCCGCTGCCCCTTGTGTGGAGAGTGAGCGACCATTCTCTTTGACATGGGCAGGAAAACGAGGAGAAGCAGCATTCGACTGGTCCATCTGGAGTAAGGAATTGGTGTTGGGGGACGACACTCTGCCCTGAGGAAAGGTTCCTTCTGAAGGGCTTCCGTTTTTGGTTGTGCTGCTGACTTTTTCACCAGAGTCTCCACCCCAGATCCCCATCCCTTCCGCTGGAGTTTTGGAGTTGGAGTCACCACAGTTTTGCCCATCAGCTCCTGTATCTCCTGCTCCTTTAAAACGTTTCAAGTTCAAGTCATCCTCGCCTTCGGAGGCAGTCCTACGTCTGCGTCCGCTGTCACCCTTCATTGTTTCACTGTCCTTCCTTCGCCGGCCATTCTTACCAAGCTGAAAAGTTAATGAGTAATTCTGTTTATACATTTTGAAAAATCGCTATCTAACGATGAAAATAGTTAAACCACTATAAAAAAAAAATAGAGCTCAGTGCAACCACTTAAAAGATTATAGTTATTCTGACAACCTTACCTCCTCCTCTGCCAGCATGACATGTATCACGCGAGGATCTACCATCTGGTTTTCTTCACCCTACAGCACAAAAGAAAGTCCTTTCAAACCATGACTCAAATATATTTAGGCAAAACATAAGCATTCATTTAGGAAGCTTCTATTTGTGCAAACTGGGAAGTACAAATCCACCTCTAGATCTACTTCAGGCCAGTCATTTTTACTCTTGGCTTTCGCCCATTCCAGAAGACTTTGTGTAACATTATATTCCATTACTTAAAGGAAAAAGGTAGCCGTTGACATACAGACAAGAAGTGAGGCAATACAGTCATTTAAATCAAACCTATCCAATCTGAAAGTGACACAGGACTGTAGTTCAATCTAAATCCATCTTAGTCATCAAGAGTGTCAAATTATTTTGCTGGGTGTCCACAGGTATCAGACACTTGAATGTAATGCCTTCTAAGACATTCCTCTTTCTAGAACTGCTGCAGAGTCAGTAATAATTTCGCTCTCAGCCGTGCTTGTTGTTGCCGTGGGTAGCAGTATGACGTCAATATGTCAACAAGTCCAAATATTACAATATCAATTTTTCATTTGATCTTAAAAAACATGCCAGTATTATCGAGAAAGACACACTCCTACTTTCACATGGAAAAGCTTGATTCATTTTGGAAAAAAAGAAATCAAAAGATGGATAAATTAAATTAGATAAAATGTTTGCTGCAATTAAGAACTCACTAATTTAAATTTAAGTCTATTTAATGAGTTGTAAGGCCTAACATTATAAAACTGAATTTAAGACATTTTAAGGACCTGCACACTCCCTGGTTTGGGAATTTCAATCCCTAAATATATATGATAATTTGCATCCGAAATCAACTTGTAACATCAGCGTTATTTACCTTATCTAAGGTTATCTCCATAATGTGTGAGATAGGGTCGTGCTGTGAGACCAGTCCTGAGGCCCAGCAATCCTCAAACTCTGGCTGGTACACACGAACCCTACGTCCTTGAATAGTGTATGAACCTGAGGGCAGGAATAGGTCATGAGTAAGAGTTACATTCTGGCAGGTTTAAATGACACAGCTCACCTAACAAGTCAATGACAATATAGGCTGGAGAAAGCCTCTTAAATTTAGTAAGTTGCCACTCCAGCATCAGAAACACAATGATTCATCGTCATTGTTGTCAGTACATCTGTGTCATGCTTTTAATGACTGGCATTACCTTTAATATATTTTATAACATATGTCAAGTTCAAGCATTTTAAATGAACAGAAATTTCAAGGTTGCCCATTTCAGCAAGTTCCCACAATAAAACATGTGAAACACTATCAAGACATAGCACCCCTGAGGAGCACATGGAGGTAGTAAAGGAAAACAACATAAAAACTGGTGAAGGTTGATTCTTACCCTTCCTGAAGATCTCCTGCAGTTCAAAGTCAGTACGCCAGCTTGAGATGGCAGCCTGCAGGGAGGGCTGCTCCAACACCAAAGGGTGTCTTATGTCTTTATCAACCTGCACAAGGACACAAAGCACACTGTTCTGAAATAGTGACAGTGATACAGCAATAATGTGAAACTTCACGCTAGAATATTACAGGAAAGAACCCTAGTGCTGCAACTAACAGCTACTGCTGTTAATAGTTCATTGGTATATCATTTGATAAAATGTGAGAAGTAACAAATACCCTGTCCAAGAAATTATTTATTCTGTTTCATGAATAGTGAAGAGCACAGAGATATTCAAGTTACAATCATATGAAACAAGAAAAAAGCAATAAAATCATATCTGAGTAGCTGGACCAGAAAGTGTTTCTGGCAATTTTTAATATCCTCAATAATAAGTCCATTATAAAAACTAGAATTACCACCTTGTGATTGTATGCCATAATTAGCATATGAATCCTTGAGTTACCATCAAAATCTAATCAGTTCATTCTTGAGTCCAAGTAGACGTTTGTGCCAAATATGAAGAAATTCCCTCAAGGCGTTTCTGAGATATCTGGTTCACAAGAATGAGATGGACTGATGGACAAACTTAAAACATAAAGCCACTGGCCACAGCTGTCACCAACACTGAGGCATAATTAGTTCTAAGTCAACTAACTGGTTTACAAACTAATCCTTGTAGCCTTTAAAACTATTGAGGGATTAACACACACTGTAAAACAAACATACACACCTCAAACCTCTGGACAGTTTTGTTATCAGGCAGGAACTCAAAATTCTTGTTTCCAAAGTACTCCACAGGAACCAACGATCCTAAACCCACTCTGTCCACTAGAGGGCGGAAGACCTAAGGAAAAAGAAAACGTGAAATTCTTTGACCCGGTAGAAAACACTTAATATGTTCACCAATTCAACAGCCCTCTACTTGGCCCAGCAACAAAGGTTTCAGCATCAGGGGAGTAAACAAAAAAGGGGCCTTTTTTCTGCATATACTCTCTGACAAGAGAGCAGTACATTCATGAAAGCAACTTTCTGGAAATTGCTAGGATATTTGTTACTTAAAATTAGTTGATTTGGTTGCTTAAGTTGGTTACCTAAGTTATTGAATACAAATTGAACCATGGCTGGCAAATAGCACTGGGACTATCTGGCCTCGTCGTAATGCCTAACTTCTCTTTCAATAGATTATTTCAAGGCTTGACATGTATGTGTGATGCAGACGGTCCTGTTTACGTCCACTGTCCAACTGAGCACTCACCAGAGCAGGCCAGGCTGTGGCTGACGCTAGTGCTGGGGCTCCAGCAGTCCCAGTACCATCACTCCGATTGGCCCAAACAATGGAGTCTTCCACCAACACGGCTTTCACCCCGCCATCATACACCTGTACCCAAGACCACCGCTGCACAGCATTCTCAAACTCCACATATACCTGCAGCCAGGAAAACAGAAGGGAGCAGAACATAAAAAATAAGAACATTTATCCAAAATGTTTCTAACCATGTTCATACAGAGAAATCTGTGATTTTATTCAAGGTAACAATGTGTTTCATTTGGTCACCTGTCAGTGGTGTCAACCTTTACCCCTTCTAGTTGCTCTAACTTCAAGGGGAACCCTAAGAATACTATAAATTATGACTTTTATAGTTTTCTTGGGAAACACAAAATTATACATCATGTTAAATCATACAATGTCAGAGTTTTGCTCGGTAACAGTAATGCAGCACATTTTCTGCCACACAGCTCATTTTTCATTAATTGCATGCCATTTTGCAACACAATAATCCAGAAGAGACCTTATTTATTGATATGATAGTTTGATATCGATCCAGCTTACTACAGTGCGCAACTATGACAAGTGGCTAATGCCAGCCACCAAGCTAATGCATGCGGTAATGTTATAATATGAAAAAACGTTTAACAGGCTCATGAAGTTATTTTTAGTATTGGATAACAGTGTTGGGCTATGCCACGATTGGAAATGCCATACAAGGTTAGTTAGAGTAGCTGCGTGGGTAGTCAACTCATCTAATGGTAGGTTAGCAAGTTAACACTACATTAGCTGTCTTAAACGCTATATCGTAGGCAACTGGACATTCTTGAGTTTCCTGAGGACGTTTCACCTCTCACCCAAGAGGCTTCTTCAGTTCTTATGGACTGGTGCAGAGTTGCAGGCACCAGTCCTGCAAGTCCAGTTGTCTAGGATACAGCGCTTAAGATAACCATGACCTGGATGACTGAGAATCTTCATCAACACCACAATACTTGTGCGGTGGCGTGTCTGTGTCACTCTGCAGTTACACCTCCAAAACAGTAGTCGGCAGCGGAGTTTCTGTGAAGTGCTGTAAAGTTTAGTTGATTCAAAACACACCCAAAATACACATTAAACATGGCTTAATAGCGACAATTTCAAGCACTAGTACACAAATCGGCTTCACTATAACTCGCAGCTTTCACAGACAAAGCACTTGTCTTTATCTGGACACATTTTCCCCACAAATACAACAAGCTACTGTTTTAGCACAAGCTACTCATGTGAAGCCAGGGACAACAGCAACAACCCATTTAACAAAGGTAAAGTTACAAAACTCAGCTCCATTACAGCTCACAAGGTTCACCGACAAAACAACTGTCTTTTACTAAACACGTTTTCCGAACAAATATAACATGCTAACGTTATTAGCACAAGCCTATGACATTTTACATTGTATGAATTAGTAGACGCAGAAGTTCCTGAAGTTTCTGCCTGAGTCACTTCGGTTAGATTCTCTTTGGCAGCAGTAGCTGTGTTACAATTAAGAAAACTCTCATTCTCCCAAGCTACTTCGACCTTTGTTATTGTTTTGATCAAGAAAACCCTAGCAGCAAAGGTTACAAACTGCGTTTAAGTGATAAAAGACAGCTACCTTGGCAACCAAGGTAAATCAAATTCATTAAAAATGCAGTATAAGGTTGAGAGATGTGCAAGTTATGCAAGTAACAAAACACACTTCGATCAATCCAGAATGAATTCAAGTGGACAGCAAGCTACCATCTGTCAGTGCAGGCAGCCACACAGAGCCTCTTAAGTGGCCAAGTACTAATTTGACATTTTCACAAAAATTTAATCAACTAGCAAAGCAATGCCTGTATACCAGTAACCCCCCCCCCCCCGAAAGAGCATTTCATAACTGTGATAATACAGTCTGATAACAACACTGCTCAGTTTGATAAAATGAGAATACTAGAAAAGCAAAATTCCAGTCTCTGTTGTTGGTCATTTTTCTTTTTAATCTTTTCATGATGTGGAATTTTATACACACCATTGTTTTAATATGATCGCACAGAGTTGTATAGGATGTCTCAAGCAGTGGCCCCTTCACTGCTAGAATAAGAGTTGGATAAAGGGCTTCATTTTGCAGAGAATTAGGATGTGACTCACTGACTCGCATAGACAGGCCCTCTGGCAGGATCACAGCAGGAGTGCCTGTCATTCATTACTTATCTAGCTACTTTGGTTTTCAAGAAAAGGTTGATGATTACTTGGCTTAAATTGTAAAACAACCTTAAACTAGAATTACTGCCTGTATGACTCCGCCAACCAGTCAAGTTGCAGTTTGCCCTCTCCTCTCTCTCCCTCTGTGTGTTTGTTCATTTTTACTTCCTGTGTGAATGATGTGCTTGAGCTTTGCTTGTAGTCTGTGCTCTTCCAGGTCTTGATGGTCGAGGTCATGTGGCTCAGGTCTGTTTGGTTTGGTGACACCGGGGTTGCTTATCATCCTCCCTGATCAATTCATCATATACATTTACAGTCTACGTGTAATTTAGTCATCTTGAGTGTATATTGTAATGTTGGTCTATTCTGTCTGTCTGTCTGTCTGTCTGTCCTGGGGATCCCTCCTCTGTCACTACTCCTAAGGCTTCTTTCATTATGAGCCTGGAGGGGATCATGCGTTTGGCCGAATGTGTCTGTCTGCAGCTTATGTCACATACTACTGGACCAATCAGCCCAATATCTCGTGTTCACATTTATGACCGTATGCTTAAAGACCTCTTGTGGCTGTGGTGATTCCCAATTGCTGAAAACCCTTTCTTATTGACTGCTTTACACCATCACTGACTGCTCCAGAAATCATCTTGGCTGACCAACAGAAGCCTTAACATCTGTTGCAGGTCACATTTTGGCCTTTGACGTGGCTCGAAATCTTAAATCCATAGAAAAGTTTGGCCTCATTTTGAAACGAAGCATCTGTAGAATGATTCCATACCTGATATGTTATGATCCATTAAACTAAAGCATGATACAAGATTTAAAAAATGCATGCATCGTCTAGAGTGGCCGTGATCAGCTCCGACGGACGTTTCGCAGCTGGAACTCAGCCACCTGGCAAAGATCTGTATTCTACTGAGTATACTTTTCAAGTCTGCCTAACTTCTTAAGCTATGGCCAAATATGTGTTTTGTGAGGTCATAATGTCCTTGGCCTTTGACCACCAAATTCTAATCCGTTCATCCTTGAGTCCAAGTGGACATTTGTGCCAAATTTTCAAGAAATACCCAACAGTTGTTCCTGAGATGGTGCATTCACGAGAATGAGACAGACAGACAACCAAAGAAAGCACAGCCTAATGCCTCCTTAAACAGATGCATAAAAATGACAACATTTGCGTCATGGCATCAAACACACACAATAGTCCACTGTTGCAGACTTAAAGCACATGAATAAGTAAAGCCTGTAAATGGGGCTGAAACTGTGCAACTAGTGTCTACCTACTGACCCACTTTGCACCTGAATTCTAGTTTGTTTCAAAATTTGCTCACAAATGTATCCATGAGTTGACTCGAAGTAGTCACTGATAGTTAAATGTCTCAGTTGATAGTATCTCTTTTATTAACCTTTAGGTTTAGTGAGCACAATTGTCCTTTGTTAGCAATTCACAGAATTGACAGATACACACTATTGGCCCTGTGAGCTGCCAAGAACAACCACAAACTTATCTGCTGACCACTGAGAAGCCCCAGAAAGCAGTTTAAAGGGGTAGGGGCGCATTCACACGACAGCAGCCCAATGTGAAAACACGCAGCCTTCTCAGTCTGAATCACTGCCAAGTGTTCGGCTCAATGGTTCCTTAACTGCAATTCATGAGAGAGGGAAGGGGCGACACTGTAGCAACTGAAACTGCAATAGATCTAATGAGACAAATAAACACAAATCCTGTACATTACCCTCTTTCTTTATGCAAGATATTTTAGTTAAATATGTCCTCTTTTCTTTGTCAAAATAACAGAATAAAAGTGGTGTGCACTGATTTTCAAAGGATAATCTGACTGGACAATGATAGTCGTTAGCCAAGTTTTCAGTATCTAAATTAACTACCACACAAAATCACAAAGTAAATTTGGCAACAGCTGGTCTCCCGCATCTCATGATCTGTTTGCAAGATTCGTACCACTGACTTTTACCACACTTACCGAAGACACTATGACACCTCCAATTTGTCATGGTTGTAAAGTTGATAGCAGAGGTTTATTATTTTGTGAGCTTGAGTGAAGTAACACCACAGAGACATCGGAGCTTTTGACTACAGCGGTTTTTGTCAAACAGCGAATGTGAGTAGTGCAGAGATGGGACAGAATAGTGTTATTTCAAGTGGAGAACAAAAGTGTCAGTCTTGTCTTTTGAGCTGATTTACATTCAATTACAAAGGTGTGTTGAGATATCAATTGAGCATGTTTTTGTGTTTTGTAGGGCTGTAACAGTTCACGTATTCATACCGAACCATCACAATATAGGGGTCACGGTCCAGTGCATGCAGCCACACGTGGAATACACAGTATGTAACTTGAGGGATGTATTGTGGAACCAAAGTTCATAAGCATGAGTTTGGCCCGAAAACTTTTAGCCATACACTGTTAGCAACAAGTGCTGTGGTTTGCACAACAAACTGATTGGCAAGAGTCAGTCCTACTATGGCAAGTGCAAATGGAGTGCCAGAGCCAGAAGACCTGTCTGTGGGTTCCTGGTCAGCTACAACAGCATCAGAGAGAGTTATGTGTAAGATGACGATGGTGTGGGTCCGAGTTGCTCCACTGTTGTAGGGGATGTGAATGGAAACATATCCAACATGTTAATGCACATTTGATGGCATCTTCCAGATGTGCCAAGATGGGGATGAGAAATGTTGGGTGCTTTGAATAAGGGCTGCAACTAATGTTTTTTTCCCATTATTGATTAATCTGCTCTTTATTTTCTCCATTAATTGATCAATGAAATAAAAGAAAATAGTAAAACATGCCATGTGTCATTTACTGGAGCCCAAGGTGACGTTTTCAAATTGTAGGTTTTAAAAATACAAAGCTATTCAGTTTGTTATCATGTGTGAGAAAGAATAGCATCAAATTCTTACATTAAAGAAGCATGAAGCAAATGTTTGCACCTCTACTTAAATATAGCCAAAGTGGAAGTAATTAAAACACACCTCCTAATGCACAAGTTAAATTTCGTATTCTTTTCATTTTCATACCATAAGAAATGTTTTTTAAGTTTTCTAGCCTACTGCAACCCTCTTGCCTTTCGGGAAACTACGTGCTTGTGCAGTGTTGCTATAGTGTAATACATAGTCCAAGTGTTTAAAATGTTCCTAGTTCTTCTAATGAAACTACTTAACTAAAGTTTCCAGTGGGCAAAATGTTACCTCAGTCCCCAGCAAGAGGAGTTTGTCTGTCTTCTAAATTTGCACTTTTGTCTGTACAAAATAAATGCCAAGACACAACTTCAAGCATTTGTTTTTTTCCGCTGTACCGAACTTGCACTGAACCATGACTCTTAAACTGGGGTATGTACCAAATCAGCAAATAGATGAGTTCTCCATGGCACTTCTGTGCATTCATGAGAAGGAAAAATAAAACTTGAGATAACAGCAAATTTTCTTTTGATCCAACATATTTTACAGTGGACACATCTTTTGTCTCAATTTGTGGAACCTTGTGAGGATCTGCGAAAATGTACTCCATCTACATACATACTCACAACTTCTAGTTTCCATTTAGATACAATAAATGCCAGACATAAACACAGTAGACTGCCAAAAGTCTATACAGAAACTACTGAGACTCCCCTTTGAAGAAGGCCTTGTCTTAGTCAGAAAATTCAGTCAGTTTTGGTTCTAGTCTGACCAAATGTAGACATTTGATTTCTATTACATTGTCGTGCAGGCCTTTTTATTCTTTAATTTAGTTTTACTTGCATCTGGATCTAGTGGATGAATTTTATTAATTTTTTTTTCATTAAAAAGGTTCTGGTATTGACATTTTACACTGACATCTGTAAGAAAAACTTTGAAAAACCACTAGTACTAAAACTCGCTTGTAAGTCGTCAAAGATGATGAGAAGCAGAATTCCAGATGAGACCTAAACATCATAGTTTTTGTATGTCTAAATTATTACCAAGCTGTATTCAAAACACATGTAAAACCCTTCTGCCAACAATCTGCGCTGCCATCTTCTGCTCAGATCACTTTATTGAGCCTGCCAACAACACATCTTAAAAACTGTTAGCACGTAAACACGTTTCTGTATATTTTTCTACACATCCCAGTTGTCATGCTGGTTGTTCGTCAAGCTTATGTGACATCAGAGAACTGGAATTTGCCCTGAGTGGTTGAGATCAAGTCGACATGTCAGTGGGGCTGTGGAAATCGGAGGTAAACTAAGGCACCTTTTTTAAATCTTTACACAAAAACTGAAACAAACCCTGGTGACCCACAACATACTGTACACAGCAAGGTACTGAAACGAATTTCAAACTTATTGAACAAGAGCATAGTCCTACAGGTCCTTGTTTCGCTACAGTGAATATGGGAGCAAATCTGTTTCTAACTACCACCCCATTTGTGAATCAAAGACTTAAATATGATTGTAATATCAATCTTGTTGAGGTTGAAAATCATGGTGGAGCAGATGAAAATATTTCTAAATAGAAAAAAAGACTTATTAATGCTTATAACATTAACAGACCACATTTCTTCAAACATCCATTTTGTTGAGTGTGCACCTTGCAACTTTTATTTTACAGAGAGAGAATACTTCAGGTTCAATATTTTATGAGTCTAGTAGTATTTTAAAAATTAAAAACCCACTTCTGCAACAACCCAAAGGATCGTCACTGATTATTAACCTTGGAAAATATTATTTTTACTTTAATAATTACACAATAGCCTAAGTGAAACAGTCTTTAATTCAATCCTCACTCTACAATGTAATTGACTTTTAACCCAGTTTACCTTGGTTCTGATAAATCACTGCTTTGTCTTTTTAAAGTAGCCTACTGCACTAACAGAGTGTTAACGTTAAATTAAATAAATATTTCTAACTTAACAATTGATTATTATTGTAAGAGCCTGCACTCTACCTATGAAGTGTACACTTAAATGTAGGTCACTCACCACCACCCGAAATTTTTTTACACATCAGCAGTTTCGCTGTCCTGCAAAATGTAGGCTAAACTGCATGGGAAGATTATTTACATTCACTCAGGAGTTTATTAGCTTACAAACTTTTGCATTCGTCTTAAATTTCACCGATGTGCAGCCGACAGTAAAGTCGAAGGAATTACTGGGTTCACCCTCATATGAACTTGTGAGGCCTTTCACTGGACTAACGTTAGCTAACGGTGGAAACCGACAAGCTAAAGCGGTTATTCAACGTTGCTTGCCGGCGATTTGTTACAATACCATGGTCGTTTGCGTCTCCCTGTCGCATTTGTGCTTTGCTATCGATTGCTACGGGGTTACGAGTAACATTGGTGGAGCTTAATATCATCCGTTAACGAGCTAAAAGGCGAACAAAGCAAAGGCCAGAAAATCCCCGGCCTCGAGTTTAGCTTCGCCCAACTGCCTGCGACTTGTAGCTTGCTAATATCTGCGCGAGCTTACGTTAACTGCCCACAAATGTACCAACACGGACGGTTTAAAAACAAGCTCAGCGAGGTTAAATACATACTTAATAGCTAGTCTACGTGTTATTCGTTAATTGGTGGGTGTTTAGCGATGCAGTACGGCACCAGTTGTATGTAAACACTGACCGTCAGCCCTGCAGCATTGGTTGTTGTTGTCGCCTCTCCTCCGCTACCCTCCGGGGCGGCCAGGCCGATGACGCTCACTGCCCGCACCGTTCCCCGGAGCCAGTCCCGGGCCCAGGCAGCCTGCTCCGGTTCGGATCCATTCGCGGACCTGCCGTCGTCGAGGAGCAAAATCAGACGCTTCCCTATCAATTCGAGAGAGTCCCCCATGGTTTGCTCGCAAGCTAGCTGCCTTTAGTGAGCCACCATGAACAGTGCAACTTCTCCGCTTGGGATGGGAACTCAAGAATGCTAGGAGACAAGAAGAGAATAGCTGCGGCGACTTTGTATTCAACGTAAGTGCAAAGGAGAGCCCGTTACAGCCCGGGGACACGCAGCGGCGGACCGGGTCGCGCCAGGAATTTCACACAGTCGAGATGTTATTGTCCTCGGTGCTAACGCGACTATCCTGCTCTGTCCGCCATTGAGCCCTGCAACAATCAAACGCACTCCTCGTCGACAGGCAGCACTGCGGAGACGGAGAGCGAGTGTGTGGAAACAGCGACCCCTAGTGGCAGGCCTGTGAATCACGTCAGTGGTCACAGTGTGCCATGTTGGAGGATGGTCAGGATTTTCCGCAGTCTTACAGCGGGGGTAGACTGTGGAGCATTGAAAGAAACCTACTAAACCCAGTTTTTCATTGTCAGGTTTTTTCCCCACACCAAACAATGACAGAAGTATAAAACTGAAAAATAAGACTATCACAAAAAAGTGACATAAAGAGAAAATCAGAAGATTGTCACTGAAAAACACCAGAATGCAAAGAATCTGAAAATGAAATAATTGTTATTTTTAATGCCTGTTTTTTTATTTTTCAGTGTTTGTTTTTTTTGGTTTGTTTGTTTGTTTGTTTTCAATGCCAAGACTTACCGTCACTGTTGTAGCTCCGTGATGCCACCTCGCCTCAAATAAAAAGTTAAATCTTTGTTAAGTTCTTTGGATGTATAAAACAGGTTGTTGGCTGCCCACTTGAGCTGATGTTTGTCAGGTGCTTTGACATGCATACAGATATAAATGTTTAAACATTTGTCAATACACAGATGTTACACAATGTTAGCTCGGTTAGACTCTCTACAATTCAATTGTTCAAGTAATTTTAATGAAACTACAGTATGAGCACCGAAGAATAATTTATTGAGATTTTAAAAAGTGGTGACACTTACCTCTGATGCAGTCATATAGTCAGACTATATGTCCACTCCTCACTAACCCTATAAGTTATTCATATTCCTGCATATTCCATCAAAAGAATCAAAAAGGTTTTTCATAAAAATTAATCCAAGTTGTGAGTATTCCTTTCACAGATTAAAGTGGCGTTGTGTCATAAAACAAGTGCCATAACTCTTTCTCTGATGCTCTGTCTGTCGGAGCCAATTTTTTATACAGGTAATATTCATGCTGGTTTAAATAAACAATTTGATTGTATTTCCTGATCTTTGCTGAGCAACAGTTTTGTGTGAAAGGAATTAAAGGCCTGTCCCAAATATAGGCCTGTTGAGTTCAGTGATTTAAGCTATTAATAGCCCGGGTGGTATATTTATGGGCTATATTATAGGCTACACACATAACAAACAGCATAACATTTTGATAATGATTGCATAGAATTGGATAATGCAATTTTTTGTTGGTTATCACCAACATTTACTCTAATACCTGTATATCTGCCAAGAATTATTATATCTGACAATATATCGTCCATTTTAACGTAATTTTTCTTATGTTAGGCTCTTACATGAGGAATATCAGATACATAATGTGTGTAGCTATTAGAATATCATCTACTCATCAAACTGATCACAATATGAGTTGCTCCAGAAATTGGGTGGCCTATCACCTCTACTTCAAAATGTCCCGGTGAAAACTCAATCTCTTATTATGAATACCATAAGACTTCAATTATTAGCCCGGGCTATTATTTGCTATTTGCATATTTGGGGCAGACGTCTACAGGGGACGGGCCTTTAATTCCTCTCACACGAAACTGTTGCTCATCAAAGATCGGACATACAATCAAACTGGTTATTTGAAAACCAGTGTGAATATTACTTGTTTAAAAATGAGCCTTCAGATAAAATATCAATTATGAATCATTCATTTTATGTTGGTTCAACAGACAGCACATCAGAGAGAGAGTAAGGATTACAGCACCGGGGATACCAACACAACACCACTTCATTCTGTTAAAACACCACTCACAACTTGGATTAACTTTAATGAAAAACCCTTTTTGATTATTTTGATCTGAGGACCCTTACAGACTAAAGGAATATGAATAACTTACAGGGTAATCAAGGAATAGACACATAATTTGTGGTAGCCAACAACCCAGTTTTATATATCTGAAGAACTTCTATCAAAAAAAATGAAGTGCTTGGCAACCAGACCAGGCGTCTGATTGAGACAGGTGTTTATTTCTCAAAATGTGGTGCCACATCTGGCTAGTAAAGGGGATTAGGCGTGTAATTTGGACTAGATTTTTAAGACGAGACATGGCAGGCAAAAACATTGATTTTTCATGCAGTGGTCAATTTTGAGATTTTGGGCTAGTTTACTCCTTGAATATGCATTCTTTCAAACTGCTATAAAGAAAACATTCAAATTATACATTTAGACATTTATTTTATTACATGTTGTCTACTTGCGGCAGTAAGTTTCTCCTGAATTTACCAAAAAGTTAGCATTGTGCAGTGTGGGCCAATACGTTTATTAGTTGGGTTACTACAGTTGTAGGCCTTATATGCCTGTCATGTTGTTAAATGATCAGTTTTCATGAGTAAAAATATACTATATTATTATTAAGGGCCTGAACATTTATTCTGTTTGTGAGCAATTGTTTCCAATAGAAATGTATTGAATTCCCCTATGTAAATCTTCGAATGCCGTTTTCTAGTGATGGCCTCATGAAGCCTCATGAAGAATTTTCTTCATTTTCTGAGCCCACTAGATGGCACTCTTGATTTAAAGAGAGAGGCCCAAAGACTGGCAATTTAGTGTGTTTTACACCTTTGGTTGTACAAAAAGCGCCATCTTGTGGGCCCAGACAATAAAGAAAATGCTTCATGAGGCTTCATGAGGCCATCACTACCGTTTTCTCAAAAAAGAGTTTTTTGTCATACTCCAAGGCGAACAGCTCAGCCTCTGTAGCACCTATGTACACCAAACTTTCCAGTTATACACCTAGCTATATTCTGAAGATATTTACAGATGGATTTGATAATAAATCATTCCTAGCCTGATTTATGTGATATTTTATTCCCCAAAATATGGCAAAAATCGATTTTTTTTAAGGCTATGGACAGTATATTTTGATTTTCTAGGTAATAGAAGCCTACCCTATTCACCTGTAGTATCTCACCTTATCTGAAGTTTAACTGTATTAATTTGTTTTTTAATAAATATATTTCTTTACAAACACAAAAGCTTTGTCACAACAAACTGATGTACTGTACATATCATAGACACCCCTTATCTATGTTAATGTAGTTTGTTTTATTTTAGAACTGATACATGGCCTATTGTTACACAGTTTGTGATTAAAAAAAACTGATAAAATAAATAAAAATAAGAAAGAATTGTACTGTATTGCTACAACGGAGCTGTACAGTGCAAATAAAAATACAAATTTACGCAATTAGATAAAACATAGCAAAAGAAAAAAGAAAAAGTAACTACAAATCAAAGCACCATACAAGTAGAGAAAATCTTACCTAATACTCTTCATCACTCTTTGTGTTTACATTATGATTAAAAGTGATCTCAGTTGCATTTTGAATTTTCTGGGTAAGGTGTTTCACATATTGACCTCCTGAACGGAGCACACAATCTGTTTATTAATCTAAGTTGTAGTGGTAGTCTTGTTGTAGTTGATTGTGACCCCTAGGAGGTGCTACACTGCCACAAAGTCTTCATTTCAGTGCAGTGGGGAGTCAGTATTTCTCGGGATGTTCTGCCAGAGTGAATATTTATATTAATAATTCCCATTGGTAAAAAAAAAAAAAAAAAAAAGTTTATATTTTCATTCATTCATTTATTAACCGCCCAAAGTAGCCCGGGAACACAGAGCTGTCCACATTTAGTATAGAGAGATATTGTGGAATACATAGAATTATCATCTATAAATATGCAGAACTGTGACTTCTATTTCGGGGAACATTAGACATGATACTTGATATAAGGCATGATATTTATGGCTGTGAGTTTAGGCTGCGAGTTCTGTGGACATAAATAGAGAAGTGTCAATACTGGTCAAATTATGCTCTGGCATACACAGATAAATTGACTTCATCATTTATTACTGGAGCTGTGCAAATCAGGAATGTTCTTTGGTCTCACAAGGGTTTTAAATAACAGCATTTGCTTTTACGTAATAATTCTTTCCACGTAAAACGAGGAACAAAGTGACACAGACGTCTTCTATTTGAAAAACACACTTCCACATTTATTCATGAGTTATACATGATAAGATACAGTATATACAAAATCTCAACATTAAAATATCAAAAGAGATAATAATACAAATATTTATCTTTCTTTCTATAAAAACAAAAATCTAAAAAAAAAAAAAAAAAAGCATCTTATTATAAAATAGGCCAGCTTCTTTAGACAAGCTCCAAGCCTCAAGCCAGCCATTAGGTGTTTCTTGTGAAATGTGATATTTATAAATCGGGGTGTGAGGTTATTTTGAAAGAGCTGCATGTGCCAAGCATGTATAGGTTACCTTTGTAAACTAACGCCTCCGTGCTTGTAAAAGTATGCAGTATGTGCAAGGACCTTTGTGTGCATACATTTAAGAGTGTGTGGAAGATTTGTGACTCTGGAGTGCCACTATCAGCGTACAGATTAAATGCATATGTCATTGATGATGAACAAACCAATAATAGGTCTCAAACTGGTCTTTGATGGGACACATTTGTCATTTATCTTCCTCTCGTCAATCACTTTTATCTGAACACGTGTTATCTCAAGCATTAATTAACTGTCTGCTACACTCAGACGTGAACTTCCCTTTATTGCCATTAAAATACACCCAGAGGAGTGTATGATCTAATACCAACGGGCTTCACAGGTGAGGCAGCAAGTCTTTCATTTCCACAATTTGACTGTGACAGATGCAAAAATCCTTTGCATTACCAAGGAGATGCTCCAGATGCAGCAACATTTCTCAGTCCAGCAGTGATAACATGAGAGTCCCAGTGTTAAATACTGGCAGTATCTGTGCTTGTGCGCCCTGTGGGTTACTGGAGTCTCATACAGCTGTGCGGTACGCATTCAGCCTGTTCCTCCAGCTCAGGGCAGGGGACGCCAGCATTGGCTGGCCGCAACAGGATGTAACGTGTGCGGTGGCGGACACCACCTCTGGAGCAGGGACCAAGACACAAACCCCAGGATGACCAGGGAGACACTTCACAGTCCAATGGTGTCGCTGAGTCGAGGGTAAAGAGATGTGAGAAAAACAGTGTGTGTGAGTAAAAGAAGAAAGACAAAGAGTTTTCACAGAGGATACATTTATGCAGAAATAAGGGCTGTTTTTATTAGCCTGTGCTTGTATCTGTGCGCTGGAACTGGAACAGTTTCAGCAACCATATAGAGTGCTGCAAGGATGATGTCTATCTGTAGGCTGGCCTGGAAGTTAGCATCACCCTGGTTACCTCAACTAAAAGCCAACAGGATTTCTCTGTTGGATTTTGGACTAAAGCAGAAAACAGCTCTATGAAAAACAAAAAAATATATATTAGCCTATTCACACGTTTTGTTCAGCAAGATAATATTCACATATCAACACTACTTTTATGATTTTTAAAGTGTAAGTGCAATCGTCAGAAGCGAAAAGCTAAGAGACAAACTAGACAAACTGCACCGGTCACATGACTTTGACATCATCATCATCATCATAGCGAGGCTGTAAAGCCTTGTACAGTGTGATGATGTTCAACGTCCCCGTCAACCTCAGTAGTCTCATTTAGCCACCTGTTAGCAACCGTCTTTTTCAAGACACATAAAAGCTTCAAACTTTAGGAATGGGGTATTTACGTACGTATTTTATGTTGTAGAACAAAATGTGAAGATCTCTTAAGATTGTGTTGACCACAGACCTTTATTCAGGCATTGAACAAAAACCCCATTAGGCTCACTCGAGATGAGACCTGTGCAGCATCGATCAGCAGTGATAACTGCCATGAATGTAAAAACAGAACTGGATACAGTGTTTGAAGTAGGGCTTCAATCATTCATCTGAAAGTTTCTCAGTGGCGCATGAAGCCAAAAAAGTTTGACTTTCCTGGTGTGAAATTACCCGAATCTTCCAAATCTTTGGGCCCATAGAGCAAGCACAATGCATACTTTGCGAGCTAGCATCCATTTTAGCCATCCGCTAATTCAAATAGAGCAAAAAAATAAATAAATGGCGTGGCTCTTCTTGACTTTTGAAATATTTTCGGACCAAATGGATCAAATCTAGACAGTGAAACGACTCCTTACGTGGGGGCTTCAACACTGGGAAAAAAAGTGTCTTTCCTAAATGTAAATCCATTATAAACAGTGTTTCTGGGCCCCATGGCATCACATTACAGACCCAGAAGTTGTAATTCCACTGTTTGGCCACTACGAAAATTGGCTTCAACCCCGGCATCACAGCACGATGCATGGCAGTTACACTTGTGTCTGACTTGATCCCGACTTGCTCTGACATGGGCAGAAAAACCTCGCGAGACTGAAGCTGCCACAGTTTTTAGAGCCAGGTGCCTCAGCCGCTCTCTACCAACTGCAAGGCCCAGTGGGGGAAACGCCTGGCTGTTGTCTGAACAAAAAGCTGATTGGCTCTTAGTTTTGGTCACCAACACCATGGTTTATAGAAAATCCAATTTTTTTTAACTGTGTAATTGTAACATTTAACGCTAGATTTTAGGTCACTATATCTTGCTGTGCGATTAAGATTAAATCTGTCATACAGTTCTTGCATGGTTGATAATAAGCTACAGGTAGCCTGCACATGGATCTAACAGGGTGTGCTTTATTCTGTGACTTCCTGTGTGTTCTTGCCGAGTCATGTTAGGACACATTCCTGCAGCACTGGCATGATTTTCATGTAGTAAAAATCATTCCTCATTTTGGTAAAAATGTATGGGCACCATTGATGTAGGGAGCCCTGTGGTCTTACCGGAGAAACGCTGGGGACTGATAGAGTTCGGCAGAATATGATTGGACATTAGGGTTTGGCGGTCAGATGATCTGCTCTGTTGAGTAATCCTTATGCTGGCGATAGGTGGAAGCTCCTTTAAACGTGGATAGTAGAAGGAGTTGGCTGGATGATTTGGCATCTGAGACGTGATCTGAACAAGTCAGCAGAGAACAGTAAGGCATATTTCATCAGGAGAGCCAGCAGGTTCTCAACAAAAGTTCAGATATACAATGGCCCACTTTAAAACACATGCTGGGAAAGGATAGATGGTCTATTATGTAAGAGAGGCCCTTTTCACTCAAACCACTTCAGGTCAGGCACGAGGACCGCCAAGCAATCATTTAAGTGGAGACAGCTTAGAATGACGTCCCATTCTCATGCTGCTAACCTATTTTAAGAATAAGACCAGGGCCATCCTCACTTTGCCTCACCATGGTACTCTACGTGTACTTGTGAACATTGCAGGGCCTCACCATTGTGATGTTTTCTAAGGGGCTGGTGGGGAAGTTGGGAGATGAGAAAGTGAATCCACTGTCTGTTCCAGCATCATAGGGCTGGAGATCAATGGTCACTTCCTGTTTCCACTGGTTGCCCTCGCAGAGGTTTAGGCTGTCCACACCAACAAACCAGTCGGGGCTGGGGATCATTTTCACCATCAGGGATAACTGTCGCACAGAAAGAGAGAATGCAGTTAGTTCAATCTTTAGTTTCCAAAAGGATCTTTATGTTTACAGTAAAGACAGAGAGTAGACGGAGCAATTTAATTATACTAAAGGAACACAGAGATTATGCGCTTTTATTGACCAAAATTATTTGATAAAATCAGTTATTTCCAGTCAATGCCTTATACATTGCATGCATGACTAAACCAAATTGAGGAGCAAGGCTGTAAGGTGCTTTAAAATTAAGAGGATGAGTGTCTTTGTAGCTAGTGGGGGATGTAGTCAAGACCAACTAAATCAAGTCCAAGTTAAGTCTAAGACCAGGTCAAGATGAGTCCAAGTCAAGACTGAGTCCAGAGCGAATCGAGGTCTGTTCAAGACTAAAATAGCCAATATAGTGATTAAGGAGTTAGGATGGACAGAAATAATCCATTGGTTGGTTCATCCATCTTCTACCATCAAACTAATCAATGCATATAATTAAGGGTTGCAGACCATTGTTTTTACTGCTCACAAATTCTTAATGGTTGGTTCAACCAAATTAAAAGTATGGTGGTATTCAGAGACATTTTGCTATCAGGGTCATCCCTATGTTTCCAGGGTTCTATGTTTCCCGGGTTCTATGTTCCCCACTTAACCCTGCAAAAAAGCTTCTATGTTCCCCGCTTACACAAAAAGGGTTCTATGTTTCCCACTTGGTTGAGCGGGAAACATAGAACCTTTTTTGTGTAAGCGGGGAACATAGAACCTTTTTTGCAGGGTTAAGCAGGGAACATAGAACCTTTTTTGCAGGGTTAAGTGGGGAACATAGAACCCTGGAAACATAGATATGCTCTCTTGCCATCTAACGTTAGCTGACGTAGCTAGCTAGTGACTTGCTGTAGGTGATGTTACTGTTAGCGGACTGTAGTAGCAAGTGCTGAGCTCAGAGTCAACGTTCCTTGCAAAACTGGTGCAATGCTAGAGAGGAAGAGGCAGAGAGACATTCTCTTTTTTTTTTCACGCACGTTAGTAGAATCCGGCAAACTTCTGGATAACTGATCCCAAATCAGCAGCCAGGAACAACTTGACCAGTTCTCGATAACCAGCCCGAGCCCAAGACCAAGAAAATCCCTAGGCCAGCTAGGCAAGAGACCAAGACAGGTGCAGAACGTTGAAAAAGGTTCTTGAGACTGAGACCGGATTTGAGCACTACAGCCCTGCTGGGAATGGAAATGGAAATGCCTGTCTGTCCACCTCTTTGGGCCAGAAAGAAGAAGTAAGAAATATCTGAGCAATTACTGGATGAATAGATTAAAAATACTTTCAAAACTGACATACCCCACGTAGGCTACCCATCAGCCTCGGCTGTAATTTGTGCTGTCTGAATGCTAAATTGCTAAACTAACATTGCAACCATGGTAAACGTTATACCTGCTAAACATCAGCATGTTAGCATTGCAATTGCGAGCATGTTAGCGCATACTGATGTTAGCCTTTAGCTAACACTGATGTGCCACAGTAAAGCCTTACAGAGCCGTTAGCATGGCTGTAGACTTTATTTCTCTTTCTTCATATACTGAAAGAGCACTCAAGTCTGAGACATATGTTTTGATCTTTCTCAAAAATAACTGTTTTTGCTGTGCTGAGTTGATTCAGCTTTCTTGTCTTACTTCACTTTGACAATTCGTAACTGTAAATGAAACTCAAAGGAAGGAAATGCAATGAAACACTTCATTCACAAGAAGACAAAAGTTACAATCAATCCCGCTGGACCCAAAGAGCTAGAGTAACAATCTGAGCACAGCTGTGATTATTTTGTCTGGCTCTGGTCAAAAGTTTAACTGCAGATCTCTGGATGAGTAGAAAAGTAGAAAAAAATCAGAATAATATAAAAACAATGATCAACTGGTCCTAAAATAATTTGATGATCAAAACAGTCATATTGTGTTATGCTGCCTCCTGTCTGCGGGTGCATGTTGTATGGAGATTAAGTTATGTCCAAGGAAAGGAAAGAAACTCACACACACAGACACACACACACTGTTGATGTCTCTGTAACTGTGTGCACATACATGCACCCACTCAGTTTCCTGTGCAGGGTTAGAGTGTGTCTCCTGTGTGATGGATGTTTCCTGAGAGCTGGTGACCTCATACAGGAAGTGGCCTGGGGGTCAGCACACGCTGAGGTGGCAGACGCCCAGAAAGCAGTGAATTTGAAAGCGCCTCCTCACTTGCGGCCTGATATTTGAGGACCTGGGCCGAGCTTGCTAAAGGCTCGGGGTAGGATGGGTGGGCTTGAAGAGCTATGGATGACCAGGAAGGGGTGGCCTCGAGTCAAACAGAGTGCTGGATAGAAGAGCGCTGGAACAGACATCAAAACGGTTCACTAGACCACTCGGGACAGGATGCAGGTAGCGTCAGCATGACACATGGGGTCTATTTCTTGCCCGTGACGCACAGTAGGACGCAGAGAAACCAAATCAGAGGCAGCTCTGTTGCTTTTCAGAATCCTCCAGCGGTCCCCTCCTTCTTTCCTTCCTTCCTTCCCTCCTCTGCTAACTTTTCAGGCTCCTCTCAAACAGCGGTTTTTCCAAGAAGTCCCATCCTGCTATATCCATTGGGCCACTCAGCAAGGACCCAGGGGTATCCCTTGTCACTGGCTTGATCAGTCCATGGTGGTTTGCAATATACAGGCCAGGAAGAATCTCTACAGCACAGACAGTTACTCAAAGCTCCCATGATCCCTCTCACTTTTTCTCCATCACAGCAAATCTTCTGCAGAGCCCCGGAGAGAACGAGTCGACCTAGAAAACATTCAACTAAGTCGAGTGGTGCAAGCACCTTAATGCTCAGTTGTTGTTGTCCCAGTTTCTGTGGTGCCACTGACACAAAATACTTACAGAATAATGCCAAATGGACTCTGAATGGTAATTATTTGCCATTATCTGTCTGCTTTGAATTACACATTTAACAGCAATAGCAGAAGGCTCATGAATATGGAGATAGGAATCATATGTGTTTGGGATTTTTGGAGCATTGCGTATGAATGTTTTGGTCTGTGGGGAAGAGGAAAGGGATGGGATTATACATATGAGTGTGCGAGAGAGAGAGAGAGAGAGAGAGAGAGAGAGAGAAACAGACGCACCAAAAAGCAGGATAGCAGATGAAGCTGTCAACAGATTCACGTCATTCAATTTATCACTGTCACGTTCAAAACAAACACACGACAGTCATACCCTGCTTATTTTTGCCGTCCGTTGATCTAAAAACAGACGGACCCATTTAAAAGGAGCCGCAGACATCATACACCTAGATGACAAGCTGTTAAGCTGCAGTCCATGACAAGTACTTACCAAAGATGCCCTCCGACAGGGTTGTTTATGATTTTTAAGGGCCCCCGGGTTCAGGCAGTGGAATAACCAATAAACAAATGTAGGTCACCAGACTTTCAGGCAGGCACACACCTATTTCTAAAAACTCCAGTGAACGTCGCCCTTCCTCTTCACCTCTTTCCCCCTCGTTCATCAGCTACACGACTTGATTTGACGCATGCTTTAAACATAAAAGGACTTCTAGTTTTAACTCTGTGAGTAGTGCGACACAATCTTCCACAGCGACATACATCATTCCTACCTCAACTTTTTTTGCTTTTGTTTAAACCCTAGGACCAAATTTAGCAAGTCTAACCATGACCTTTGCTTTGAACCTGTAGTCCAGCAAAATGCCCTCATTGTGTTTCACCAGACAATGTTTGTTTGTTTATTGGGATCCCCATTAGTTGTTGCCTGGCCAACGATGTATTCACTTACACTTCATACAGTAAACAATGAAGCTACAACATTACCACTGTGTTTCAGGCAAGGCAAGGCAAGGCAAGGCAAGGCAAGTTTATTTGTATAGCACAATTCAACACAAGGTAAGACATTAAAAGCAACAAGACACAATTTAAAACAATAAAAACAATCAATTAAAAAGGGAAATAGAAACTTAGAATGATAGTGATAATAAAATACAGTAACGTAAAATAAAAACAGGCTCAACACATTGCATCTAAGAGCACTGCATACACAGTCATTATCGTTGACAAACTATAGAACATTTGTATAGCTGCCTAAGCTATACAGCCAAGGGCCCAGGCCGTGATGGCCGTGATGGCCTATATCACTCCTGCAACTCCTTGCCACCAAAAAGTGCTCTTAGACAACATTTAAGTTTAATTTCAAAAACCGGCTCTGTCAGAGATTTCAGCTAGGATATCTTGTCCCTGGCTCTGAACCATCTTGAATTTGGTTGGTCGGGTCTGTTTTTTAATGAGTGTATAGGACGTCTCCCTTAATAATACACCCAATGTGCACCCACTATTTGCTCTTGAGTCCTTCACTCAGAGTCTTACCGTCCCGCCGGACACAGGTTCCACACACTGGTCTTATTCAGATCGTAATAAACTCTAAAGATCCATCACAGGACGTCTCCCTTAACTGCGGAAGCCGAGAACAGCCGAGCCTCAAATTATTTTGTTATCTCGAGAAAACAAAATAATCAACCCCATTAATACAGGAAAACAAAAAAAGGAAAAGGCCTTTGTTATCTTGAGATAACGAGATAATTACAAAAAGGAACTCATATTAGGCTACATATAATTTTCATCAGTGATCAGGGTGCCATGCAAACGTCAGAGCAAGGAGTACCCATTATTGATATTACTGATCCCATAGGCTCTGTGTGCACAAGGGCCGCCAGATCAGATCAGGTGCGCCCTGCCAAGAGCTTCAGATGTATGCCAGGCACAGTAGGCCAGGCTCATTTGATGCACGCACTTGGGCACGGGGTGGGATCAGAAAGAACACATTATTATAGATGAATGCATTAAAGGCTGTGACCATTTCATTCACTACTTTCAACTCCCTTATTCATAGGACTTTCATTATGATTACACACCAACAGTTTGGGAATCATGTGGAGACTTTTCCTCAGAGGGAAGTTATTGTTGTTTGGAATGGAAATTATTGTTAAACTTTAGTTTGGAACCTGAACAATCTCTATCACAGGGGTGCCCATTACGTCGATCGCGATCGACTGGTCGATCGCAAAGGCATTGTGGGTAGATCGCATGGCATTGAAAAAAAAAGTTGGCGCCAGCCTATCATCCATCCTCACAATGACATCTGACCTGACCTTTCTCTGACACATGCGTCACTGCGCATGCGCATACAACTGCGCTAAGTGCTGCAAAACTCTAGCAACCTAGCGAGTAAGAAAGGGGATAAAAATGAGTGGAAAAGCTGGACCAAGTAAAAAGCCGAAGACCTACCACTACCATACGGAGTGGGAGGAGGACTTCTTTTTCACAATGTCATTTTCGAAGTGCGTTTGCCTCATCTGTCAGTCTACAATTGCTTTACCGAAGAAGGGAAATGTGGAGCACCATTTTCGGACTGTTCATAAAAACTACGACACCGAGTTCCCTCCGAAAAGCGAGCTGAGAAGGAGAAAGGTGAAGGAACTAAAATCCCAGCTGTCCGGACAGCAGTCATTTTTCTCACAGCTAACTTCAAAGGCAAGGGCAGCCACTGAAGCATCGTTCCGGGTGAGTCACTTCATCGTTAAAAACAAGAAATCCTTCCAAGATGGAGAGATGGTAAAAGAAGCATTTGTTGAAGCAGCCGACTCGTTGTTCCGAGACTTTAAAAACAAACCAGAAATACTAGCTTCGATCAAAGCTCTCCAGCTATCAAGAAGTACAGTAACACGGCGCAGTGAAGCCATGGCTGAGGATTTGACCCAGCAACTTTGGAAGGACATCGCAGATTGTGAGTGTTTCTCACTGCAGTTGGACGAGTCTACAGATGTGAGTGACACAGCACAATTGTGCATTTTTATTCGGATGGTGTTTACTGACATGACTGCAAAAGAGGAGCTGTTAACAGTACTGCCCATGAAAGAACACACGAGGAGAGGACATATTTCAGTCTTTCAAAACTTTATCGAAAACCCAGCTCCCAGTCTGCAAATTGGTGTCCATCACCACGGATGGCGCACCCGCCATGGTTGGCCGCTCGAATGGATTTATCGCCAAGTGCAGGAGGACGATGATTTTCCGGACTTCCTCAATTACCACTGTATTATACACCAACAAGCATTATGTGCAAAAATGCTCAACATGAAAGAGATAATGGATGTGGCAACAAAGATCGCCTGTTCTATTCGGGCCAAATCTCTTCAAAGACGGCTGTTCCGTGCACACCTGGAGAAGGCTGAGTGCGACCACTCTGAGTTGTTGTTGCACACCGACGTGAGATGGCTAAGTCGAGGGAAATTCCTGCAAAGATTTCGAGAGCTCTTGCCGGAGATTAAGGAGTTTTTCTGTGAAGGTAAACATGCAGATTATAACCAACTAAATGACCATCAGTGGCTGCTGGACTTGGCATTTTTAACTGATCTGACCAACATGTTGAATGACCTTAATCTAGAGCTGCAAGGAAAAGACAAAACTGTGATCAATATGATCAGCTCAGTTAATGCTTTCAAACGAAAAATGCAACATCTCTCCTCAAAGCTCCACCGCCATGATTTGGCAAACTTCCAGAACCTCGCGGCAGAGCTGGAGACACAAGAGCAGTCATGTGCGCAGCTTGACAGTGCACGCTACATAAAGCAAATTGACAATTGTCTGTCAGAGTTCGACAGACGCTTTCAAGACTTTGCTTTACTCGAGCCAGTCGCTACATTCATGTGCTACCCTTTCCAGGAAGATGCTGAGGTTGTTTCACTGGCATCAAAAGTTGCAACACTGTTTCACCTGAACTCTTCTGGAGTGGAGGATGAGATTCTGACACTTCAAGCCGACATTCAGCTGAAGGCCAGAGCTCATGGACAATTCTGGAACTTACTCACAGAGGACAAGTACCCCAACATCAGGAAATGTGCTACCTTCTTGACTGCATTATTTGGCTCCACTTATTTATGTGAGACAGCCTTTTCCCACATGAAGATCATTAAGTCCAAGTACCGTTCCACCATGACTGATGAGCATCTGGAAGTCTGCTTGAGGCTGGCTATCAGCAGCTACTGTCCGGACTATGCATCCCTGGCTGATTCCATTCAGTGCAAGTCATCAGTGTAAGGTAATGACAAAAAAAATGTACAGAGTTGTATTGTGCAATATAGGTTGATGCAGTAATGCAAGGTACACCAGCATATACTGTACATATAAAAATAATTCTCAATATATTTATAAATAATGTGTTTTGCATTTTTAGTAGGTGGTAGATCATTTTGACTCGGTCATGTCATAAGTAGCTCTCAGGCTGAAAAAGTGTGTGCACCCCTGCTCTATCACATCATGATGCTCATCACAGCCACATATCTGCCCGTATTATCATTAAAAATGTGGGGCTCTAGGCAACATTTTGGCATGTATGCTGCTATGGCACCCCTGATCTCTGTAATTATCTTGTTATCTCGAGAACAAAGCTCATTTTCTTGAGATAACGCATAAATCAAACTGTGTTTTCTCGGGATAATGAGTTGACTATCTCGTTATAACGAGATAACAAAGGTAATTTTCTCATGGTAGCCACATAATTATCTTGCTAGCTCAAGATGACAAACTCATTTCCCAGATATATTTAAATCATTAAAAATTAGAAGGGAGATTTTTGCCTCTTTTGTTATAACTCAAATTTGTAAGTTGAAACAATGCATCCTTGTAGGTTATCTTAACTCAAAAAGTATTGTCATTAAACTAATAAAATTAAGGTGACATCACTTATTGGAAGAAGTGAACAGAATGCATGTAGGTTATCCATATTTTGAAGTTGCATTGTTAGGTTGAAACAGAGATATTGGATAAAGGAGATACCCCACCGTAGGCTTATCCAATGTTAAGAAAACGGTTACTCTTCCTGTCTCCTAAGTGGGCGTGGTTAGCTCTCCGTCCAATCAGAGCCTGTTCTCCCTCAACCCCACCACTGTGTTAAACAGAGGATCTGTGGATGTCTGTGTAAATGGGAATGAAAATACATTATTCCTATTACTGCAGCCTATTGCTGCACAAAGCTTGGGCATTTTTTATTTATTACTAGCGGTAAATAACTGTTTGTAAGCTAACTGTGATTTTACCGCCTGTTTATCAAGATCACGAGATCTCGCGAGAACTTGTTTTCTGAGACGGACAGGGCTCAAACAAAGTTAACTTTCTCTTGATCTGTGCGGATGAAAAATGCAGCTTTAGTGTCAGAATGTTGGTAAGATGCGTGGCTTGTGGAAAATGAACCCAATATTTACTTTAGTGACTACAGGGCGAAAGAACTGACCATAAATTGTGATCACGTTCATTTTCCTCATTGACGACAATACATTCAGAGCTGCCGCAAGTCTCCTACGGGGGCGTGGCGCTGACGTCACTGAACCTGGAAGTGAGCTGAGTGGGGTATCTCGCTTTATCCAATATCTCTGGTTGAAACAAGAAGTACAACATAATCAAGTCAACTTACTGCAATCAGTCCAAAGCTAAACTTAACTCTCAAAACTCATAAATGCAAGTTGATTCAACTTGAATATTTAAGACAGCAATTAAACTTAAATATTTAAGTTAAGCCACCTGATTTCTTTTTGCAGTGCATGATCTCCAGATGACGGCAATTAAAAAGTAATGGAAGCAATGTTCTTGGGAATCTCTTTAGCTGCTTTTTCAAACTTTAGGTTGTAGTATCTTGAGATATAAAGCACAGCAAACTGTTCCAGTGAGATATGGCTGTATGCGTCACAGTGTATCTCATAGCATTGGTCTTTGGTTGTGGTAGGGTAATATTACCCCTCCTCAACTGCCTCGTTTGATAACTGTTAAGTTACAGATAAAAATATTACAAAAATACAAAAAAAATATGGTTCTTTTTTATTTTTACAGAGTTAATAAACTATATCTGAACCTCAATATTCGCAACCTTCAGTCATGAGAGATTAGCGTGAATTTTAGCGTGCTACTCAGTTGCTGTTTCCGAAAAAGTGATTGCTCCTAGCCAAAACAATAGTTCACCACATAACCTCCTGTAACACAGCATAATGTCATTTTTACTTCATTATTTTCCACATTAAACATGTTACTTAGGGAGTCCTGGTAGATAGATTATGTTGCTGTCGTAAAGAGCCAAGCTAGCTGTGTTCCCTGTTTCCAGTTTTTATGCTAAGCTAAGCCAACCAGCTGCTGGCTGTAGCTTTATATTTACCATACAGACATGACAGTGGTATCAATCTTCTCATCCAACTCTCGGTAAGACGGCTAATGAACATGTTTCCCAAATTGTCAACCTATTTCTTTTAAAAAAACTTCACCCCGGCCCCTCATCCTGACCTCATAGAGTTCAGTGGGACAGGCAGCAGACAGAGTGCAGACCGCGCAGGATGGATGTGGGCGTTTGTGGCTGCAGAGCTTCAGCACTTGAGCTAAACATAGTCTGATTGGATAGTGGAAAGAAGTGGTGAACTGTTTGGTCAGAGCGGATGAACGACATTATGGGGAGGCCCTGGTCACCAGATGACTGAATAGATTTAGTCAAACAGATGGCTTGTGTGTCTGTGTCTGAGCATGTGTGTGCTCTTATGAATGAGTATTGCCTCTACTTAAGTTTTATTTGTGCCTACCAGTGAGTTCCGGGGCTGCATGAGCAACTCCGTGGAGCTGTGCCCGATGCCGTTAGGGATGCCGGCCGTTCTGTGCATGGCGCCGACCGCACGCCTCTTCCTGGCCTCCTTGGCTGCCTTCATCAGCTCCACCGTCACCCCGACTTCAGCAAAGTTCTGCACCCCTGTACTGGCTGTAGCACCCTCCTCCCACAGCCGAAAATGGCGATTATGGCTGACCGCTAAAGGGAGAAAAGAAACACAAGAAAGAGGAGAAGACAGGAGTAAGATGCTTATTCATTGGAATGCATATCAATGTCAATGAAGGACCACAGAGCCTCAGCCAGACGGTGAGATCATTTCCACCATGGAGCCTGTATGTATTTCTACGGCTGCCTCCTACATCCTGCAATTAAACAGACAATTCTGATGGAATTGCCCGCATGCATGTCTTTGGCATTATCGCACAGTTATGGTTACAGCTTTTCTCCATCTATCACTGATAAAACCACAACACAGGCTGGAGCTGCCAGGAGACAGGTCGGGATCTCTGAGTTTTTTTTAACAATTTTGAAAACCCCTGTTGATGCATTTTCATACCCTTTGGGCCAAGAGAACCATTTGCTTCACATTCTCATATTTAGTTCTGGTTATCTATGAAATCTGTTGAGAATCAAGAGACTGATTTAGGTTAAGCTGTTTGCACCGCAGGTTCTGGAGCTCCATATTGAAACCCACAGAGCCACTGGCCTGGGCCAGTGGTTTTAAGGGCAGAGTAAGGTTAGCCAGAAACACGCTGACAAATGCTCTGATGGTTCTGCCTTACCTCACTTTTCATAGTTGCGTACAGGCGCACATTCACAACCACGCATTTATACTTAAACACTCTTGACACGTGTATTAACGCACATACCGCACTGAGCCACACACACAACCTGCTCAGCACACTTCGCACACTATCTTGTTTCTCCCCAAACTACCATTACTTACACACTTAATTGCATTTCCATCCTGACAAATTTCCCACAAGCGTCAAGACCCTGAAACTCGATAACACGTCACGTTTAAGCCCCACCAAGACGTTAAAGCCCACTTCCCGCCCTTCCTAATTCACCCGTGTTTTTTCTTTGGCCATGACAAACTCCATTCCCTCTTCCCTCTGGCAATGTCCTTGGTCCCTCGCCCCCAGGTCTCCACAGTAAAGCAACACAAAACCATTGCAGGCCCCCAAACCCCTCGACAGGTCATGCTTTTCTTTGTGCTGTGACAAACTCCATTTCCAGGGTTCTTTTTGTCCCCAACCTTAGACTGTCAGCCCTTTGAGGCCCTTGTGTTTTTCTTCTCTTGTGACAAAGTCCATTCCTTGCCCACCTCCCGCTCCCCCATCCACCGGAGCCCAGGAACATTAAAAGTCATTACGGGTGTGTCAGAATCTCCGATGCCTGTCTCTATATGGAGTAAGTAGGCCATCATCATCTGGCAGGGCAGCAGGGCACCAGTGGGAGAGCTGGAAACCAGACAAAGCCACGGCCGCCACAGACAGTGATGCACAGGAGCCGTCCAACACACACACACACACACACACACACATACATACATGCACACAGATGTACAAACATCTGTCATCCATCCCATACTCCATGGACATAAGAAATAAAAGCCGAATAGAAGGGCCTGAATCTCTTCTTCTCCTCCTCCTGGCTCTGAGGTAAGCGGTTTGACCCCACCACACCCCGACTATCATCACCCACCTTCACCAGCCCCGAAACCACTACTCCAGTGTTTACCGCCAACACTGTGGTAAACCAGCAGAAATGTGGGGAGGAGTGTTGGGTTGAGTTGAAGACACAGAGAAATATAAAGATATGGCTGGACAGAAGAGAAAAACCCCATCTGGTAGCATTCAGACTGTCTTTCTTATTGCCCTCTGCCTCTTGCTGCTTTGCTCATTAACATCTCTCACCCGTGTGTGTGTCTGTGTGCATATGTGTACGCTGACAATGAGGCACTAAACCTCTGACACATGACAGAGAGCCAACAATCTGCCTTTAGTTGAAGTTAATGCCGCAGTTATACCATCGCATTGTACTGCACGGCTTTACTCAACTTGACTCATCTACTTTTTTTTTGGGATTTTCAAGTTGTGGATAGCACCTGACTGTGGTCGAGGCTCCAAGTGAGTTGAGCGTTTTTTACATAGCCAGGCTAACATCAATAGCAACTGAAATGTTTTTACTCACTCAATCCAGATATTAAACAATGGCAGCCCGCAAAACAACACTGCACACTACGATCACTTCAGCATACACCTGAGGAAGTGCAAACGTTCCTTTCAACAAGCGTTGAAGATGATGTCACAGCAGTTTCACACGGCGTCACTATGGTGATCAGCTGAGAATCCCGCCTACAATGAGGAGGTACTATCCGCGGTGAAAAGTGAAACAGAAAAAAGGATTTGGTAGGCCAACAGGTAGGCAATGTTTACACGAAAACTATCCCCTGAAAACGGAATCATTTCTCATTTTCATTTTGAAAAAGTTCCGCGTAAAAATGACCAAAAATGCTGGGGTACACATGCCAGGCCAGTAGTTGGCGGTGTGACTTTGTAAGGAAACAACACACACCTGCACACATGTGCTTCCCTCTACAGAGCTGTGATGTATAAACAAACAAAATGGCAACCACATGAATGTTTGTCTGGACGGACAACAAGGTTGAGTTGCTACAGTAAATCTACACTTTGCTGGAGAAGCGTTGATACATTCAATAGGGTGAGCAGCACAAACAGACCTCGGGAGTCCGCCATTATTGTTGTGATGGTCAACTCTGTTGCGCATGCCTAGCGACTGAAACTGTAATACGCATGTGCAAAAAGTCTCCGTTTTCAGAGGAACTGCATATTGCAAGTGTCCATGACAATGGAGACGGTGCTGTTTCCAAAAAATTGCACTCTGGAACCCATTTTCAAAACGTTGCATTTTCAGGCACCCAAAACGCAGGTGTCGTGTAAACGATCAGCCAAAATGCAACTAAAGTTTACCGCTTTTGGTTGATATCGTTGTCGTATAGTCGAGTGAAGTTGAGTCAAGCCATGCAGTGTGAATGAGGCACAAGTGTCCCTTCATTTCACTGTGGTCCGCATCCCTGTCCCTGTCCCTGGTTCACCTCGTCCACAAAAACTATGCATGGGTAAATTCTGACCAAGTGAGGTCAAATAATAATGGCTGACTCCTCACTGCTGTTGCAAGTCTGAAATAATAATCAAAATTCAATGGACGTGTGAGAGGTAAAACTTTCCATAAGAAATTTTCTAATAACCAACTCCTTTGTCCCCAGCAGCCTTTCTTTTCTCACCAATGAGTTTGGACCACTGTGCAGGGGGCCGGAACAGTGGATACTGCTTGGGGAAGGCCTGTGGGCTCCAGTGACCTGTAAAGACCAGGATGTAGGAAGCAGGACCCTTGGCTGTGCACTCCGTCCCATTGAGCGGTCGCAGAGGCCCAGCAAAAGTGAGGCAAAGCTTCAGAAGTACAACGAGGAGCTGCTGCAGCCAGCCGCAGGTCAGGTGCTCTGATGACATCATCTGAAAGAAATGGAGAGATGAAAAATGGTTGTGAAAGAGTTTTCTTCGAGCTGGGGAGGATAGGTTTCTGGAAAAGGCAAAGAAAAAAAGAGAAAAAGACCATCATTTGAAAATACAGCCCTCCGCCTGCAGCTCTCTGACCTAAGCCCCTCCCACCAGACAAGCATGTGCACGTGTTACATACCTGTATTAGGACTAGTTATTCATCACAGTCATGACTGTGACCCTGATGACATTATAGAGCAGTAATTCTATGATAATTGCTGTCTTGTTTTCTTGTGATTCAAGGCTCGAGCTAACATAACTATATAAACATGAATTAGCCGCAACCGTGAGCCTTTGGCTTTGGTTAGCAGAGGGCTAAACTATTGGCAACATTTTCTCTTCATCTCTGCTTCGCTGATTTACATCTTCAGATGTTGTTTATTGTCAAACTCTCTTTTGGATGCTCTTTTTGATAAGTCTATCTTTCTTTCTGAGGTTGCTTCGCAGTGTAGGCAGTTTTGACAAGACAAGATTTTCCACCACTCAATCAGGCTTTCACCATCTGAAGGGATGTGCATGCGCATCTACATTTTATGGTGTATTTCATGCAAGACTGCAATACCAGGTGCTTAACAATACAACAAAGTATGCCCTCAGCTCTTCTGGCAGTCTATTCCAGAGGCGAGGACCACAGGCACTTAATGCCGCCTCCCTGTAGCACTTTGTCCTCACCCAGGGAGCAACAAGGTCAGTGTCAGGAGTCCTGAGTGATCTAGAACAGCAAAACAGAACGTCCTCTCTCTGAAATGACCCGTAATTCACTAAAGTCCCCTGTCGCGGGCTAGATTTTCTAAAGCTTGAAAACAGAGCCAAGAGGAGGTGCAGCAGTCTGGTGTTCTCTCAGACAACTTAAATTACAATATGCTGAAAGGTTATTATGGAATTTCTGTCCAGTGACGCCAAAAGAAGCCTACTGCTTACAACAGCTTTAAATTTGAGGGATATTTTAAAATCAAAAGCTGCAGAAGAAGTCTGGGACTCTGGCATGTAATCCTTATCCATCAGTGAGCAAATGAAAGGATCTTAACACAAACATTTAGGAAACCAAACCCAGACGATGCTGGAAAATTAGTATAAAGGGGGAAATTCCACATCCCTGCCCTCATATCACAACAAATCCATTTTATCTAAGAACAAAGCTGATTGAACCCGTTGACCTCGGAGGCTTTGATTTTTTTTTTTTTTTAAAAAAACCTCCTATTCCCCTGGGCTGTGCCGAGTGTGTGTTGGTCCACAGCCAATCTGTGGCTACAAGGCAAAACGGTTAACATTCATCGCTGTCACGGTAATGTCTGCCACAGAAGCTGGCCTAAAATAAAACAACACGGATGACATCTCTGAGGATAGATGCAAATCCTGTCTGCTCTGCTGCTCTGTACTGACCTCAGCGACTGACCATCCTCTGACCGCCGGCTGCTGAGTCAGACTCGCTCTATTAAGAGAGGCAGAGAGGGGAGGAGGGCACGTGAACTATACTTGGTCAAAACACATTCAGCCTTACATTTCATTGTGTAGGGCTGAAGAGTTGAGGTTCTTTCGCTTCATGACTCTGCCCCAGGAGATGAGCAGCACCCTGAACACATCCTTCCATCTCATCCTATCTAATGGTGGCAGAATTAGACCAGCAGCCAAAGCAGACAAACTATTCTATTGTGAATAAGAATCTGTGAATGCACTGCGACAAATTCTCCATCTTAATTCACCCCAGACTTGTGATTTTTTTTAGCTTAATACTGATTATTTATATCCAATTTTAGCCTTTTCTGCATCAGTTTATGGTGTAAATGTCTTTAACTTTCTCAACTGTCGTATATTTTTTAGGGGGGATGGGTGCAGATGTTTTTAATAAAGAGAATTGGATGTGTCCCCTGCGTCCCCTCTGAAATCTGCACCTATGCCATGCATATAAACAAAATCAGATAAAACAAAAATAAATAAAAAACTAAATTAGATAGGATATTCTTGCTGTTATAATTATGCAAACCACTTTGAGCTTTTATGGCTGCATTTAAAGTGCGAGCTGTAAAATATTCATGGAAACCACCAAAAGCAATTTGGCACCAGGGCGACACACAGTTTTACTGTTTCTATTAAAAAGATTTCACATGAATAAAGACGTAACATATGTGAGTTATTTGCACGTCTTTGTACTGCAAAAGTGACGCTGTTTCGCCTTCTTCCTATTCCACTGGCAGATGTTTGAACTTTGAGATGACCGTTTATGACTCGACGACAGATATATTTCTCTGTGTCTGCATGTCACAGAAAGGGAGAATGATGTTCCGTGGCTGCAGCTTTGTGTGGCGTTTCTATGGGTTACTATACTATAACTAAACCTCCAGGCAGCTGCAGAATGCAGACAGTTAAATTTGGGCAAGTCGACCAGCGCACAAAGACACACATGTGCATGCAAAACACACACACACACACACCCCGCCGAAGCACATAACACTCATGTCCAGCTGTACATTGTCCCTGAAGTCTATTTCCAGAGGTCAGATAGTATTACTCTGCCAACATAGCTGCAAACTCCAACTCTGACACTTTTCTGACCGCAGCCTTATGTGTCACTGAGTGTTTTATCAATTCCCTGTCTCCATTAAATGTACATTAACCACTGAACAGTTTTAACAGCCAGCCATAAAAATACCTCAAGTATGGAAACACACGGAGCCCAGCTTTGATCTCACTGCTCAGTCATGATCATCTCACTGGCTGCAACCTCGCTGCTCTGCAGGAGGCAGGTAAAGCTCCAGGTTGAGATGCTTTACTGTGCAACTAGTTCCAAAAAGTAACTTTCTTTTCTTTGGGCTTTATTAAGACTAAATAAGCTCTTTTTGAGGCTTGCGATTGAGCTGTGTGCACAGGTTAGTGAAGTTCATCACACAGATCTGAAGTGTGTGATCTCAACAGTTACTGTGCCTGCTGGGAAATATCAGTCCTGTTAGTGGCTGTTGCAAAGTTTACCTCTTTTACACACACATTCCAGACGGGAGAGATCAGGATTTTAAACTGGAAACTCACAGCAAGTGATTTGATGTGCACACAGAACATGATCTCTTTTTCCCAAAATGATTTGTTAGTGATATAATGTGAGGGCAGTCTGTTAAACAGCTGTCACGTGATCTCTGTTGCTATTAATCAGATGACCCTACTCTACACTGAGACGTTGGTTCAGGAGAGCCTTCGACCTTCCCTCTGAACTTGTCCCACTGACACTATAACACACTAAAGAGACATTTTTTGAATTCCCACACTCACACACTGAGCTTCAGTCAACATACACACAGACCTGCTACCAGCCGGTGTCTGCTGCCGCTCCTGAAAATGCATACAGAAGTAACAATAGACGGTACGGTATTTATTGATGCATACAGAGGCAGTGTACACTCTCACACAGACCTGCTCTCATCAGTTCACATGAGCAGACACACGCAGCATTTTTTTTTTGTCAGGCACAAGACACAATAAAACCAGGGGATGTGGCGCGGGGCCAAATGTGGCGGCTGTCGCCCCATGGGCACCTTCACTGTGTAATTACAGCAGACTCATGCCGAGATAATACACACATTCATCTCAGCTCATATACACAGGCACGCAGGTATGTACGCACAAGCACAGATTTGTGCACACAGCGGGAGGTATGTTCGTTTTTTAACAAGGGGATGGCGGGGAGGTAATTAGCTGTTTTCTCTAAGATTTTTCTCAAAAGTCTTTTTCTCTTTTTTCTTTGGAGGGGGGGATTCAGCTGAGAAAAGAGATGCATCAGTCTGACACTTTTTACACGCGTTCACCTTCATGCTTACACAGAAACACAGACAGGTACTCACACTTAGCAGAGCATGCATCACAACAGGAGGTCAGAAACTTGACTTTTTCTCCTGCAGGAGGTGATGAAGTCATGACAGTGTAGACAGCAGTTCAGACGGAAACAAATGAGGAGGGTGTGCAGATTTAGCTTTGCCTGAACTATTTAACCAAAGCCTGTATGTTGCACAGAAATTGCACCGATGAAAATGAAGCAGCTGTCGACACAAATGTGCAAAAACGTGCAAAAATCAATAGAAATTGTGAATTCAGTGGCAAAAGTTTGTGTTCAGGGATGCAATTTGCAAAAAACTTCAATTTCAAAGGGTGCACTTGTTACAAAAAAGATTCATGTGCACAATATTCTTGCATGAGAAGTAACATGACATAAATGCAGTGGTGGAAAACACACTTATCTTTATTTAGGTACAATTTTCTTTTACTTCACTTGCGTACTTTCAATTGAAGTTATTTTAAACTTCTGCTCCACTACATGTTGGAGGAAAATACTCCAAAAATAATAAATAATTTTACACATTAAAAAGATATGATGGAAACATGATGCATACTTATAGATTAAACCATTCAAACATATTCAAGAAGTTAAATTTATCACCTTGAAATGCTGCAGCATTAAAACGCTGCTTACACATTAATGCGCCAATCTTAACCATCCCATAATATAATTCACAGTATTAACATTTAAATAACATAACACACTTATGGCCAGAACAAAACAAACTACTATTTATACATTCAAACACTTCTACATTTACCTGTGAATACTTTTGTATTGTGGCCACTTTTGCTAAAGTAAGGGATGTGAACATTTCTTCGACTGCTGAGTGCATTAACTCCCAAAAATACACCTTCCCTGGTGAAACAAACTGTTATGGGATGCCATGTGGCTAAAAAAAGAGCATTCACACTTGCATATGTGCTCTCAGATTCCTGTGCAGAGAATGAATGGAGTCTCGGTGTGTGCCCTACCTGTGTTGGGTCAGTCGGGTCAGTGACGGGAAGAGAAGCTGCAGCAGAATCACACTGTCGGACTTCAGAGAGGATACAGCTCCACTCACTCACTTCGTCTCCTCTTTCTCTGTGCTGTCTGTTGCAGCCTTATCAGCCTTTATCCCTGTATCCCCTGTCTTTATCTCCTTTCTCTCCTCCTCCCTTCCCTCTCTCATTGTATCTCCTCAAATTACCTCTCTTTCTCTCGCTGCCTCTCGCTTTCTCCTCCCCCTCCTCCTCTTCTCTCCCCCTACCTCTCCTTGTATGGAAAGGCAGTTAACAGCCTCACTCCTCTCCTCCACTGTCCCTCTCTTCTCTCCCTCTATCTTTCCCTCTCTGGTCTTTCAGTGGCTGTGTAAACTCAGCAACCTCATTGCTGACAAGGTAATCAACACCACATTGGACTCGCTTAACATACACCACTCAGCATTGTGTATTTTCTTACCCCTGTTCTTCTGAGCACACTGTCAAACTTGAGAGGTGTGGGTTGCTGAATAATGGCAGTAAAACAGAGGGAGAAATGAGGAATGGGGATTACGCACAGACATGCAACCTGGACAACAGACGAGTGGAGTCTGGACAGAAGCACTGGCTTTTTATTTCTGCAGTTAATTTACTGATTGGACATTGCGGGGAATCAAAGGGTTTTAAATGGTTGCCGTCTTTCTTTCCTCCCCTTTCAAATATGTCTGACCTGTGGCAGATCCAGCTGTGATCTCAGAGGAACCCCTTTTTCCTTGGGTCAGGCTGTGTGTGTGTGTGTGTGTATGTGTGTGTGTGTGTGTGTGTGTGTGAGAGAGAGAGACGTGTGGTCACCAGTTCCCACAGCTGGTACACACATGGAACAACCAGGGAGGTTTCTGTTACCGGCCGCCGCTCACTTATCAATATGTCAGGGCTCAGACTAGAGTGTGTGTGAGAGAGAGAGTGTGTGAAACCTGCAGGAACTTTCGTTACTTTCCTGATTATTTTCCATGACTATGATGCAACGAAGCAGACAGCCTATATTTCAGCGAACAGCACACACACACATGCACACACTCCGGTCAGGGTTGTGATCTGAAGTGAATTAGGCACAGCTAGCCCTGAGATAAACTCAACCTGGCAAACATCATCCAGACCCAAAAGACAACTCTGCAATTGGCGAACCGCAGACCTTTAAATCGACTCGGCCACGTCACTCTATGGCTCGCCTGTGAGCCTTCCAGGAATGAGGGGAGACGAAGAGGAGCAGAGACAGGAAGAGGAAAAGTGGGGTTAGATGTGGATCAGGTAACAATTTGGACTTTGTGTCCTGCAGTCATTAACAATCAAACAAACAATTACATCCCTTTGTTCATTCCTCTTCATCTCTTTCCTTTCTCTTTGTCTCCAGTTACTCAGTCATACATCCATCCATCTATCTGAAAGTAGGTTACAGGAAAAAAAAACAGACTTCCCTGCTGCTGCCTGCTGATTAATGACAGTGAGCTCAGTATCCAGATTGACTCACATTAATGCGAAACATCATTGACACATTGTCAAATACACAGGTGTGCGTATGTGTGACCGCACAGTGCGCACACAGAAACACTCAAAATCTGAGCTCATGCTGGCACATACACCAACCTATGCGGGAATTGATGATTACTTTGATTACTACAACACACACGTCTATAGTTCACAATTAAACCACACTCTCAGCACACACACACGCCGACACACACACAGCGGGTTGCATTAGGACATCAGATACAGCAGCCGAATGGCTGCATGTTGCCTGACTGACGCAAATCTCCAAGATAGCTGAAAGTTTTCTTCCTGTCAAGCACGTGCTCACGTCAATGTCACACGAGCCAAGTGAGTGAAGCAATGAGAGGAAAACCATGAGCTAATCACAGAGCGTTGGGCAAGGGGCCATACTAGCTCCAATGTCTCCATTTCACCGCCGCAAACCCTCTAGACCCCTCAGACAGACAGATAGACACCAGGAAATAGCAGCATTATGAACAGATGGATAATATTGACTGTGTATTGTGTTCCAGTGTTATGGAGGAAGGGTACAAAAAGAGAAATACAGATTTATGAATAATACGTGTTTGGTTGGTTCGACTTTTGTATATTTCAAAGAATAAGGCTGCTGTGTTCAACATTTTGGTGGCATAAAAAGACCAAAACTACCAGTTCATCAGTCCATCTGTCGGTATTCCTCTGATGCATCTACCAGGGGTGTCAAACTCATTTTAGTTCATGGGCCACATACTGTACAGCCTGATTTGATCTTAAGTGGGCCGAACCAATGAAACCATTGCATAATAACCTATAAATAACAACACCTACATTTTTCAGTTTTCTTTTAGTGTAAAGAGGTACATTCTGAAAACTTTCATCCATTTACAGAACAGGTGTTGAAGAGCCTGAGATGTCTTACGAAAAATAAGTGCAGTTTCAACAATGTGTCTCAGTTTTTCAACGTTCAGTCAATCTGCCACTTTTTTGCCACCTTTTAGTACCAGACCTGTGTGCTAGGTACCCCAACAGAGGGGTGACCAAAAATGGGGACAGTACGGAACAGTCCCATTGGTACCATCCGCAACTTTTCACAGTGGAAATAGGAAAAAAAGTGTACCAAACAGAACTGAACTGTACTGCTTGGTGGAAACGGGGCTTTTGCCTTCACAAGAGCATCAATGTTAGGCATGAAAAGTCACCCGGTGGGCAAGATTGGATCCTTTGGTGGGCCAGGTCTGGCCTGGAGGCCATACACGTGACACTGTTGCTCTACCTTGTAGAGCACTAAGCTCAAAACATACAGACAAGTCTACCCTACAACTATGCTAGCTTTGAGCTAAATGCTAACATCAACATGTAGGTTAACATGCTCACAATAACGATGCTACTGATGCTGATGTTAAGCAGGTGTAATGTTAGTTTAGCATGCTATCATGCTAATGTTTGCTTATTAGCACAAAGTACAGCGAAAACGGGTGGCACTGTCATTAGTTTTGCAGGTATTTGGTCACAAACCAAAAAACTGGACACATTTTGACCTGATGGGGGCACTAGATGACAAGCCTGGATCACTAAGTTGCTACAATTGATCCAATGGTTTTTGAGGTATCTCAGTTTGGACCAAAACGGTAAACCCATTGACTGACCAAGCGACCGAACGACCGACAGGCCACCATTCATAGAACTACGCTAATAGTATGACAGCACGATGTGATTTTTCCAAGTAGGACATGTTCCTGGATCAACATCCCACGTTGTATTCCAGGACCATCATTGCATTCAACCAATCACAGCCTTCTGACATCATCAGATTGTCCTGGATCAGCATAAACAAAATATACAGGGTCAAAGTGACAGTGTAATCCTGGATCAACACAAGCACTGCAATCTTGCAAAAAAAAAAAGTTTTTAATTGGTTATAAAAAAAAAGGAGGGAAAACATGTTAATCGCAGGTATTTGCAATTGAAAAATTGCATCATCCACAGTGAACAATATTCTAGCCAGTTGGCTAGCTTACTTGTTAGCATAGCCTACCTAATTAGCAAGCTAACTCACTAGTCCCCCAGTGGCTTTTAAGGTTTTTGTTCAACTGTATTAACTTCATTTTGGAAAACTAGCTTAGCTCTGAAGAAGCACAAAGGACATTTGAAAGAAGCACAGCAGCAGAACACTGAAGATGTCAGAGGGCTGTGATTGGTTGATTGCAATGTTGGTCCAGGAACGCAATGTGGGATGTTGATCCAGGAGCACGTCTCACTTTGCAAAATCACATCGTGCTAGTATAACACCAACAGGACATAAAGTACTGTATTAGGTTGAGGACTATTTTCAGTAGCGGACTGAGACACATTTGGTGCTCGGGTGCGTAGTTACAGCGCCATGAGAGATTACAGTACATGCAATTGGCATTGGTTCCTTCAGGTTGATTCAAGTAAATATATCGAATCGTTCGAACCTTTCGAGTTCTGATACCCTTTGCAAAATATGGTGTCAGTTTCTCTGTCTCACTCCGTTACGTACACGCACGCCCCTCAGAACTTCTCTTCAGTGCATTACCATTCGCCAGATGTCCCAGCTACCTCCACAGCTTTATACTGCATTCATGCAAAGCCGAAATAATCTATAAAAATGAGCTTCTGTTTGGATTCTATTGCTCACCTCATGCTCACCTATTGCTCTTAGTGATAAACACGTTGTTTTAATAATAATAATAATACGTCATATTTTTAGCATCCATGTTGTTTTTACATTATAACCTAAAGCTAATGAACACACCAAAGTTGGACAAACAACCCTCTGAGGAGCACATGAATGCAACATTGGCCTTGGCTGGTGGAAGTTTTGACTCAAGTGTGATTTAATTTGTTGATTTGGTTTCGGACTTTTCATGGGATTTGATGACATCAAGGAAATACAGAATAACCAGCCTCATATCCTAAGTCAATAAATTGTTAGTTTTGGTCAAATAAACGAAGCGCTGCAGCATCTTTCAAAAAAGGACACTAAAGCCGGTGTAGTCTGATGGTGATGTAGCATCTGAGTTATTCAGTAGCTGGAATAATATTTAATCATTCCAAAGACAACCAAAGGCAAATATTTATCCACTCTGCTTTGGGGTTGGTAGCACGATCCCTCCAAAAGGGCTAGGTCATCTGCCTGGAGACTAATCCATCACACAGAAATGGGAGCACAAGCATGCACATGTATTAACTTTCTCTCTGACTCTCTCTCTCACACACACACACACACACACACACGCACACGCACACACACACACACTGTCAAACTGCTCTACTTTCTCACCATCAAGACTCAAAACAATGTTTCCTCTTTGGACCTCAGTTAAAGATTCAGCATGGAGGAGTTAGGGGAGAAATGGAATATAAGAAGTACGAAAAAAAGAACTGTGTTTACGTCACCTTAGAATGAGCCATTTATTTCTACACTGGGAGCAGGTCCTCATTAATGGAGGCCGCCACATGTTTTTCCAGTAGCCCACGACCGCCTGGCCAAACACTATAGCTCTAGAAGGGGCCATTTGTGTATTCAGTTTTCCCTTTTTTTTTTTTTTTTTTTTTAATATATGTAACTGCTTTACTTTTTAACTGGTTTAAGAGAGACCTCTGCAGATAATTCAGCTGCCGGTAAAAACCTCCTGAATGTCTGGATCTTAAGTAATTAGAGAGGAAAGGTGAGCACACATTAGCAGGCGCTAGGCTAACAGCCCGCTCCGACATGCCAAACAGCGTTGCAGAAACACTGATTTGTAACGTGTTTTCACTGGTTTAAATCACCTTTCTTTGCTATATTTCTCATTGACAGGTCGGATAAGTGCTGGAGGGGCACAAGTATTGACATGCAAACTTATGTTTAAGGGCATTTTTATATCCATTCATGGTGAACTGTGGGTGTGGAAATGAGCGCATGCGTCCAGTAGCACAATTACTGAGATTTATAAAACAGAATCAGACGTATGCATGCTTTATAAATCTGATGAAAAGAATCAGATGCATACTTCTACCTTAGTGTGTACACAATTTTAGTTATAAATCTACACAGAGTTTTATGCTCTGGCCTCTGGTCTATTTGTTTTGGAGAGAAAGAGACCTCTGCAGATAATTCGCCTCCTGGTAAAAACCTCCTGTTTCAGCCGGTTGAAATGTGCAATCCTCGCCACTAGATGGCCCTAAATCTCTCTTTATCTTACACACTGCTCCTTTAAATCATCTTGCATGACCTTTGACCCACTATGAGTTGTTTTCTTCTTATTTGTGACCCACTGACCAAAACCAATGGAAGTTGCCTGACGCAGGATGACCCACCTCACAGAGCAGTTTACTGGTGTTACGGACCCAGCAGCAGTACGGGAACCTCTTTAACTGGTTTGACCAGTGAGTTCCCAGACCTGATGGAATCTGTGAAGGCTTTCAAGCCCTCCTCCTCCTCCTGAGCTAAACAAACAAATAAAAAAATCTGGCTGCACAGCATGGGAGCTGACAGGGGTAATGTATGGCACTGGGAGAGGCGCATGATGCTTTGCTGCACTTTGTTGCACAATCTCAAGTGGGGAGCAATGAGTATGTTTGAAGTGTGTGTGTGTGTGTGTGTGTGTGTGTGTGTGTGTGTGTGTGTGTGTGTGTGTGTGTGTGTGTGCGTGTGTGTGAATCAGGTCTGTTAAAATACTGCTCGCATCCTGGGCCTCCAGGACATGTTTACATACACTGTTATGTCATACGCCTGTCCTTCACAGGACATCATGTTACAGTATGCGGTGGCTGCTGGTTCCCAGAATCTGTAGTGACAAAAATATAAAGAACTATATTTATATTATTAACAACAAGGCAAAAATCAACAAGCCAACTCAGCTTTCACTACCATGTTGGTCCAGACTGAAATAACTCTATTGGATTGACTGCCATTTCTTTTTAAACATTCATGGACCCCAGAGGATGAGTCCAACTGACACTGGTGATCCCCTCAGGGCCCTGACACACACACTGATTCAGCATTTTGATTTGATGCTGAGGATGGCAGAGCCCGCCGGTGAATGAAACCACTCTGCTTGGCAGTTCAGTTTAGCGCATGAGAAGAGAAACGGAGGTGAGGAAAGGAAACAAACTAAGTCAAGAAGGTGTGAGATCAAAACACACTTGTTATATCCCTCTGAGACTCCAACTTTTGTTTGGTATGCATTTTTAATTTCTCCTAGCTATTTGGGATTGGTTGGATCCGATAAGTTTAAGAAACTAAACACTGTCAACGATAATAAAGTCCCAAAGTCTTCAAACAATAACTTGTTACTGTTGCTAAAATTGGTCACATTTGTTGTCATATCAAATTACAAACATTATTAATCATAAATAAACAAGTTTTAACCAGAAAATGAGATCAGTTTTTTTTTTTACCTTGTCCACTTTTCTGTTGGGATCAACTGCAAACTGACTTGGCAGAGATGGTCTGCTGGTCAAATGGTGCCACAATATGCAACTGAGGGCTGAAATGCTAACAGATAACTGTAGCTCGCTAAAAAACGGAAATATCAGTAAGTCAAAGGAATATTTTAACACCTTATGTCTACCAGAGAGGAAAAGTTACACTGACTCAGTGTTGTCAGCCTTTTTCAGTATCCCTTCTCCTTACAGTACTTATCTTGGAGGAATGATGACACTTAAGGGCCATGTGACATACTCTGATATTTACAGCTTTCTGGGCGAATTAGCTAAATGCTTGATGCCCACGATATACCAAGTATCAGGATCAGTCTTCCCCATTCTCCCTGCTGATGCCTCATATCTGCACAAACTTTTTGTCCTCTTAAAATCTCAGTTATTCAGTTCTACAGCTTATAAAAACTCTGACTTTTAATACTATCCAGCCCCCCATACTGAGAGACCAGTTGGAAGGGATGGGAGTAGACCACTTCCTGACCTCCTGGATAACAGACTACCTGACAGAGTGATCTCAGTATGTCAGGCTTGGAAGCTGTGTCTCCGGGATGGTCAGGAGCAGCTCTGGTGCCCCGCAGGGAACTGCTTTGGCACCGTTCCTGTTCACACTCAACACAGCAGAGTACAACTCAGAGTCCTGCCACATACGCTCTGCCTCAATATTAGGCAAGATTATTTTAGCCATTGGGCTCTTTAGCCAGAAACAGTTCATACCTGCCTGTGTTATTTTCCGCTTGCGCACGGTAATTATCATTTGTTGTTTATGTGCTAATTGGCTAACTAGCGTCTTGAATTAGTCCTGTTGGTCCTCTGCTTCCCCTTATTTAAAGATGAATACAGACTACCTGCTGCTATAGAGAGTTATCTCCTCTCATACAGGCACTGAATGTATGTACTTATTATTACTATTATTTACTACTACTTTTACTACTAATACTATTACTATTATTGTTGTTATACTATTTTTACACTTATTTTATTTTATGTTATTAATTCTCTAAGTGCTTTGACAATATTGTTATTATAACTTTCATGTCAATAAAGCGAATTTGAATTGAATTGAATGTGCTTACTAACTGAGTGAATGTCTGAACTATTGGATGCATTGTGATGAAATTTGGTGCAGACATTCATGTCCTCCTCAGGATGAGTTGTAATAAATTTGTGAACCCTCTCTCTTTTCATGACACCATCAGAGTTTTGTCTAATAACGTTAATTCCAGTCAACCTCAGCTGAACACTGTGTGTGCTAATTCCCACGTTAGCATGACAAACAAAAATGATAAACTTTACACGTTAGCATGACTTCTGACTTTCGCCTTGTCAGGAAGACACATGATATAAAAGGCACATAGAGGAAGCATGATAAATGTCATTAAGTGAAATCATAAGCATTGCTGGGGATGTCAAAGACAAGTTTGATAACTAAATAACGTGTTTGTGTAGCGTTAAAAAGAAGTAATCTTACCAGACGTCTGCTTGCGGCTAGCAGCCGCAGGCTAAATTAGCTGCCACAAGTATAACCTGCCTGAATCTGACCAAACTGCTAGTGGTGGAGTTGCATTGTGGGTAATTTAGGGACCAGGTTTTAACAAAAAATGCATGGAATAAAAAAACATATCAGTGGCTCTACTGCATTAATTTTGATCCTTTTGTTTTAAGCATGAGTCTGACAGTCTTACATAACTGCAGTGCTAAATAGTATGAGCACTCCTTAAACATTTATGACTGTAATTGTCCAAGATACTGGCAAAGCAAAGAGCATCAGTGCAAGTTTTAGGGCTGAAAATAATTACTGGATGTATAATAAAGATTAAAACATCATGCCGTCAGTAACCAGTTTTGTAATGGACTCCATGACGCCGTGAGAGTGCCAGCCTGTAACCAGTGAGCCCCTGATGGTGCCTCTAGTGAGTGGACTTCAGCCTTCAGTCCCTCCACTCCATTTTAAGAGTAGGCTCCTGGTTAAATGCATGTGGTAGCAATTTTGGGGCTGATAATCCCCCACCCTCCTCTGCCCCGTGGGTCTAAGTAGAAGCCCCCTTTCCCGCACACCCCACCTAGTCTGCCCCCTCGTAAAGTTGTGCCCATTCAGGCACTGCAAAACCTCTCGTTGCCATATAAAAGAGCTGACAAACTGTGGCAGTAAACAATTTTGTTTATGGCAAAACCTCTGTAAACACAGCTCTATTTCCTAAAGCTGCTGAGTGTAATCAGGAGGATGACATACAAGCAGCTGGAATTAATTGACACCAACTTACTGACCATTATAATCAAGCACAGAACCTTTTATAAAAAATGTGACCAAAGGCAAAGTTAAAAATGGAGTCTGGAAAATAAAGACTCAATAAAGATTGGGCCGCTTTCTTTTATGGTCTTAAATCCGATACATACCTACCCGATCTCTGGTCATGCGACCAACAATTACATTGGAAGTCGTGTGTTTATCACGTACAGCCATGGTTTCCCAGGTCATACTTCAGTGCACAGGCTCAGATCAGTCGTCATACAGTGTCTGAGCTATGTGTTGGAACTACTGAAGTCTGCCGGATCCGCATCACTGCTGTGGATGGCTGCCCCAGTCACCAGCAGATACAGCCCGACTGCCAGGCGCTTTCTGACGGGGACGGCTTGCCTACATGACCTGGCAGTCATGCGGCACTTAATAAGGGCACATTCACACCAGGATAGTCCGGGGGACTCGGTTCGATTGGGTGGGGAACATTTGGTTTGGTTCACTTTCACACTGCACTTTTTATAGCGGACCAAACCGCCTGGACAGCATCATGCAGTTACACCAGCTGCTCGTTTGGGGGCAGTATTGCCCAAAGCGACCACTGACCAGGAAGGAAAAAAGCATGAGGAAGAATAAAACCCGGCTCATTGATTGGCCAGCACCGAAAACAGAAATCCATCCCCTTCAGCCAGCTTGGTCACCAAAAAAAAAACACTGCGCTGTGCTCTACGTCACGTCTTCTCTTTGGGTAGTCCGTTTGCTTTTCCAATGTAAACAAATCAAGTGAACCCTAGCGTGATTAACCCAGAATTCAAATGAGCATGTACACCACTCAAAACGAACCAAACTATCCTCGGAAGCGGACCAGGGTTGGTTTTAAGCGGACCAAATAGCGTCAGTGTGAATGCATCCTAAGATACTAGAATGTACTCTGAGACAGTTTTAGAGGAAGTTTTTTTTATGAAGCCCTCCACATTGCAGCCCTCCCATGCCTGACTCCTCCCACAACCACAGAGCAAGTAGCAACAGCTGCAGATAGAGCTAGTGGACTGAAAGCCAGTTTGTAAGCCAGCATCTTATCCTTGAAGCAAACTGCCATTTCTCCCAAAAATACCCTACACACTCTCGCAAATATAAGCAATTATGATGCAGAATGACATCATCGGACCTTCCTACTATGGTGATCAATCAGGATATGAACGCTTTCTGTTGCTCGAGCCTGCATGTGAGACATTTCAGGGGAGAGATCTGTTCACACTGATGTCTTTTCCAGGTTATTTCAAACATAAACATCATCAGTTTTGGAGGAAATATCAGATCTGGAACAAAAAGGTGGAATTTAACGTTAAGCCCTGTAATGTGAAGATAGCATTTCTGTTTCCAAATCACAGTCTGATCAGATTATTTTTCAGCACGAACAGAATCAACAAGTCTATCAAAAAGTTTCGTACACACCAGGAGTTGAGGGACCAGTACAGAATTATTCTTAAGGTAAAGACAAGAGCAAATGATTTCTTTATTTTTAAGATTTTATTAAAATACGGTGTGGAGTTTACCATCGGAAGTTACCATCACAAACATGATTGTTTCTAATAAAAAAGTAAACAAAACAAAAATAAAGCTTAAGAGCCTAGTTACAGGAGATTTTTTTTGTGTTTTTGTTTTTTTTTTTTGTTTGTTTTTGCAGTCTGGTGAAAGAAAAAAAAATTCACAATGAGAGTGAGTGGAAAAAAAAATGTTCACATGTTGTAAAAATACATTTCCCAATTTTAACATTACACACAGTCACTTTCAAACATTCATTCATTCATTCCTTGTTAGATGGTTAGATGTCAGTGCCAAAAGAAAGCGAAACAGGGGGGGGAGAAAAAAAAAAAAAAAAAAAAAAAGTTCAGACCTGTGCACAAAAGGGGGAACGACGGGAGAGCAGTTTCTAAAAACGGAGGAGGCTGTTCTACATTGTGAGGGCGGAAAACTTGGGACGAGGGACACGAGACACAGGGCGACTGCTAGAGGATATGTGTGCATTTGAACCCTGAGAGAGAAGAAGTGATCAATTCTCACCGTAATTTTCTGCTTCTTTTTTTTTTCTTTTTCTTTTTTTTGACAGACCACACCAGTGTCCGCTGTGCCCTCCCCCACCCAGCCCCACTGGGGCTCTGGCAGCAGTGTCAAAGACGCTTTAAGAGCCCCCGAGTGGTGTTGGTGGTGGTGGTGGTGGGTGGGTGGGGAGGCATTCTCACACCCAAGAGTGAAATATCAGCTGTGGCTTTGTGAGCATACACACTGTGCTTATTCGTTAGCCTACGCACGTACACACTGCCGGGCTGACGTGAACTATCCAAAGTTAGAAAAGAAAAACATCTTATTAATAATGCACAGTAAGAATTCACACTGGATTTATGCGTTTGAGCCCAAAACAAACTCTCTACGCGAGGCTAAATGTGGTTCATCAGTGAAAAAGAAATGCAACGTGCTGCAGATTTAGGCCTGTCGGGGTGTGAGGAGCTTTCTGCGGAGCGGCCTGTTTTTTTTTTTTCCACTGGATGTGTCTCCTGACTTCACCTGCTGGGGTCAACTGTATTAAGGCAGTGAGTGGTTCCATGGCGACTTTCTATAACAGCTATTTTTTACAGGGAGAGAATAAGTAAGGCCCAGAGGAGATCAGCTGGAAAAGACAGTTGGGATAAGACGAATTTAAGAAGAAGAAAAAGAAGAAGAAGAAAAAAAAAAAAACACCAGGAGAGGGATCTCGTTTTTTCTCCGAAATGTTTCAGTACAACATGTAGAACACAGACAGCATATTCATAAAAATGAAATCCTACAATAAAACAGAATGGTTTTCATAACAGTGCACTGCTGAACTGAAAAATATATATATAATCATCATCATCAACAGCAAAATTTAAGATTACTATTATGCTCATAATCCGAACTATGGGGGTTATTTTTTAAAAAATATATACTCATCACATGACAGAGGAGCCTAGCATCTCAGGACACAGACATGCTCCATGTCTCTCATAGACTCTGAGGGAAAACTGTACATCACTGGAAACTGACCACGACAAAAATGGCAACTCGGGTTGAAAACACTCTGAGGGGCAGGAAAGGCCGGGGAGCAGAGAGAAACAGCAAGATGACACAAATTCTTTAAGCCAATAGTATTTCCCCTAAAAAATTACCTCACATGCACTATAGATAGAGCAGCCTGACAATGAGGGGAGGGGGGTGTTAAAACAAAACTGCATCTACTACTACTGTTCTAGTAAAGAAAAAAAAAACAAAAACTAGCAGACCACGACGACCGCCTTTTGTTTTTCCTTCTTTTTTTTTTCCATAGCCAGTAAGATGGAGGTCGAAACACGTCAACTACAGCCTGAAGTCTAAAAATGGGAAAGCGTTGTGCTGAATTTTTCCACAATGAGGAAATAAAAGGTAAAGGCAAAGAGATACGCATTGGTTTCGAAGCCTGAGTATTCAGTGACCTATAGCGAACCTACGAGGATTTTGTCAATTCATTTCATGGGGCAATGCTTCTTTTTTTTTTTATTGTATCATTACTGCTACAATTTCACAACCCTTCTGGTAAAGAATAGTAAAGAAGTATCTAGAAAATCTGTACAAAAAATAAAAGGGTATGCACGGTACATTCAATATCTGTTACTGAGGTACTAGAAAGGTGTTCCCTTGACACCAGGGCAACAGCGTTAAAGAGTTACTCCTAGGGACTATTCCTTTGGAAAGACAATAGCTTGTTATCATAACAGGGTGAGGGAACATACAGACACGCATACAAACCCACACATACACACACGCACACACACCACTGTCATTAACAAAGCCAGCATGCAAGAACACTGTCCCGTTGCTCCTACAGGGAATCTAGACTCTACTGTCCTCTCACGCTTAAAGGAATTGGTGGATGCATACTGGTTCATGAGCGATGTGTAGGGTGGGCCATGACAGTGGGAGAGGAGTGGAGGGTGGGTGGGTTGGTGCAGGGTTGGTGGTGGGGTGCAGTGAGATCTTGTTAAACAATAAGGCGGTAGTCGATCCCTGCTCACCCATCCTGTGTTCTGAACGTTGGCAGTGTGTGATCATGTTCTTCATCACTACAACTAACCTGTAACTGTCAGACTGAAATTAGCTGCGTGCAAGTCTCTCAGCTCTGTGCGGTCAGACGGCGCCCTCTGCTGGCATGCTGTCGCCTTTCCAGCCAGAGAAAAGCTGCTGAACTCTATTCTGTGTGGGCACCACGTGTAAAGACCTCACACATATAGCACTCCAGCTGCTGGCATGAGATGATGCCTCGGTGCTCTCTGATATGACACTATTATCTCATTACAAAACAACCCACGAGGGGGCGAAGCATGTGTAAATACAGGGGCCCTAAAACTGACAAAGGATGCCGGGTATCACCATCAGAAGTATGAGCCGAGCAGATATAATACACTCTGACAGTCTGAGAGAGCGCCACGCTGACGGCATAATGGATCCCTCTGCTGAGCAAGCGGACGACAGTACCAGGGAGAGCTAAGGGCCAAACTGGGCTAAGGGGTAGCTGGACGCCTGGTGGGGAGGACAGGATGTACGGTTTGTGATTCTGTCTGGTTCACTTTAGTACACATTTTCCCCCCTCACAAGAAAGGTGGAGGGGGAGGGAAGAGAGAAAAGAAAAAAAGAAGAAGAAGAAGAAGAGAGCAGTAACATGAGCCATTAATGTACAAAGGGGGGCTTCAACCTTTCTGCCTCTGTGCCTCTACCGGTCAGAGTCAGAGGACTGCAGGAGGCGGCAGACTGTAAAGCCTCATGTCAGAAATGCTATTTTTTTTTTTTGTTTTTTTTTTTTACAAACAAACAAACAATAACACCTAGATCCACAACAGGTCAACTTTCCATTAAAACAACAGCCAACTAAGGATATAAACCAATCCAATCATTGAATCCTTGAGAACACAGTTATTGCTGACGTTGTGGGGGAGTGAAGGGAGGGGGAGGGGATGGCAGGTGAGTGGGGGAGATGAGGACGAGGATGGAGGGATGTGTGTGTTCCTGGGGTGTGGATGGGATGGGGCTAGCTGTGGATAGGTCACTCCTGGGCTGGTTATGTGTGATCTGAGGAACAAGACTGTGTAGCTCCACATCAGGTCAAACTGGCGCTGCCGATGTACTGGAGGGTCGGGCTGTGTCTGATGCTGGGAGGTGGAGGGGGTGGTTTCCAGAGGCGACGGAATGTGCTGGCGGCGGCAGGGGGGGCTATTGGTCGGAGGGGATGTCTCTGTCGGCTTCGGCCTTATTAGGAGAGGGGGCATGAGGCGGGTGGGAGACAGGGGCGATGCCGTGTGCCAGGGTTCCTGTAACAAGGCTCTCAACCCCCGCGCCCGCTCCTGGGAGACCCCCTGCTGCTGCAACATTGATCAGACCTGGGGGAAATCTGAAACACAGATGAAAAAGAAATTACGATAGCTGCTTACACCCGAGCCTGATGTGAAACCCCTGTCTTTTCATAGCTTCTACATCCAATCCTCTCACCTGTAAGTGGCTCCATTAAGCTCTGGGTGAACAGTGGCTGCCTCCATGCTGGGCCACTGAGAGGCTGCCATCAGGTACTCCTTATTGACACAGTTCTTCAGACTGTCAGGGATACGCCCTAGAGCAGGGAAAACAGACCATTACTTACTACACTTACTTACTATTACATACTTTTGTTGTCCGACTACCTAATCAGTGCCAGAGCTGTGTCCGGATCTGAATTTTCCGGGCCAATGCTGACTTATCAGCTTCCCATCTATGCATGTGTATATCTCCTCTCCTTTTTTTGGATTTGATAAACACTCAACATTACCATTGACGCCTTTTTCCCCCACTACACTTATATGTTATTCTCGCCTGCTGTCCAGCTATACGTGCCTGAGTCCACATCTTTAAATTCACCCACCCCACTGAGTGGCATCGTGACGTAAAACAGCTCTTTCCCAGTTGACATTCCATTGATCCAATGAGAGCCATGGGGATACTAATGATTAGCCAATCAGTGCCACTGGCGGGACTAACGTAATTACCGAGCTGTTGTCAGGAGGTGTGTCGGAACCAATTAGGAGCCATAACAATGTCAACCACTGAACACAAAATTGACGCTGCTACTGAGTGTGTTCAAAATTGATATGTCTGCTCAATATTGCCCAACATTGTAGTTTGTTTTTACTTGCCTTGCTCCACTCTTTAAAGCTGATGTTATATTCAGGCAGATACGTTGGTCTCTAGTAACTGGTTAAGGAAACTCAAATCCCCATCCTCCATGTAAACTGGTCAGAGTAAATATAATGGCCTTTTATCACACTAAACCTAACAACAGTGGCATCCTGTCACCCCAGTGTGCGATTTTAGACAGCATGCCTGCATCGCGGAAACAAAAGAGGTGTGACGTGTGTGATATGTAACAACGTTGGCCTCTAGTGACATAAAACATATGCGTTGGCATCACTTTATAAACAATAACAATAGCAAAACATGGCGGTAACAACCATTTACCATCCCTGTTTTATAGCAGCTGTTCTCGTCCTCTGCTCAGGGGATGAGGAGCTCCCAGACCTCATTGTTTTCCCAGTTTGTAGATATTTTCAGCAGATTCTTCTTCTTTGAGTTAGCGGCTAACTAGAGCCGACCGATTTATCAGTTGGACGATTTTATCGGCCAGTATTGGCCTTTCCTAGTTTTCAGTATCGGTGAATTTGTTCTCACTTATCAATAACAATGTTGCTACTTTGTTGATTACTCGTGTAATGAAAGACAGCACTCCAAGGAGGAGATGTAACAGTCACCAAGTTACCACACTAATGGTTGAAACTATAAAACAGCTCAAAAATGACAATCACCGACATACGCCACCATATTCTGAACAGACAAATCACAAACATGAATATAAAGTCCTATTTTCATTCTAGAACACGTAACATAAAACTTAGAAGCTGTACACATGCTGCGTCTTTAACCACCTGGGACACATGGGTTTGAGCACTGAGTGCATCTCTTGTGCCTACTCTGGGCCAATTTTCAAGAGTGCTGAAGTTGCTAAGCAACCATAACAAGCACCATATCATGGCCTACTAACATGAAATCCTGAGTGCAGAGCTTGACTTCTTCCTTTTTTAAGTGTGTTGGCTTTAAGTGTTGTCCATGACACAGATGTAAAGCTCTGAGTAGCCCTGCACTAAAATGATCAACTTCTTCTCTGTATTTACCACAGACTGATATTTATGGAAGGGAAAGATGTCTGTCAGCTGTGATTGGTTGATCCCAGTCACATGACATGCAGTGCTTGATGCTGTGCTCCAAAAGTTGAAGTCGAAAAATAGTAGGGCTGGGGTGACGCGTTGGTTCAAACAAAAAAAAATGGCGGTGTACAGCGGCAGCAGCAGTGCTGTGCTATTGTGCTATGGCCTACTCAAGTGCCTGAACGCAACACAGGCTCCGCTCCTGACTGTGTAATCAGTGCCGTGCTGCGGGTTTGGGCCGGGCTCAGTTATAATTGTCTCACTCGGGTCAGATGTTTCAATAAATGTTAATGTTAATAAAAGATGTTTTGGTATTCAAATAGTAAATAATTGATAATCGAAAAATTAAACATTGATTAGTCAATTAATCGAAAAAATAATTAGATTAATCGTTACAAAAATAATCGTTTGGGACAGCCCTAAAAAATAGGCGCATCTGTTGCGAGAGCACAGAAAATGCAGCGTCTGTACGGCCCTTTAAACTACTTCCTAGACTCTAGATAAACACTAGACAGGCATGATGGGAAATGAGGGCAGTCCCAACACTACAAGACTCTGAGCACCAGCACCCAGGTGCAATTTACAGCTGATCTGACCTCGGAGCAGAGTGAAGCAATGCCATCAAGTTCCAAACTAACTAGATATAATGCTGGAAAGTTAAACACTGACCCCTTCCTTTTTACTTTCCAGCAAAACTGTAATACAATTCTGTCACTGACAGCCCTAATGCTTATCATTTCAGTCTGCTGTGTTAGCAAGATAGCGAACCAGATAAAGCCTATCAGAGCAGTCAGTAACACAGTAGAATAAACTGCAGTCAAGCCAGCAGTCACTTGCAAAGACAGCTCATGGGGAGAGCTAGCTATGGACCTAGCAAAGTTAGAGGAGGGATACATGTGCAGCTATCATTGGCATTCACATTTTTACTGTACACATTTAGAAATATCTAAAAATCTTTATGTTAAGTCCCACATTTATACCTTGAAATGATTTCTTATCTGAAACTTGAGCTGGGTGCTATAAAAACACACTGCTCTGTAATTCCTGACAATAACTGAAATATTTGTGTTTATATATCGCTGACAGGAGAAGTGAATAAAATCAATCATCTATTTACAATGCAATGTTCTGCTGGGAAATTTTGGGTCCCGGCACTCAACACACACACTGCCCTCCCAAACACTGTTGCAGACCAAGTGCATCTCCTCATGGCAACTACACACCCTGATAGCAGTGCCCCCCTCCCCCCTGACCTGCCCTCCAAAGTCCGCAAATTCAAATGTGATAGGGCAATCATGAGACGGGCTGGACAAGTCCAATCTATGGAGACCCCACCTCGCAACCCACAGGACACCCTCAGAGGTCTGGTGTCTTTGCCTTGACAGGTCAGGGCCAAGTCTGACCCAAGAAGGACCAACCATGAATGGCCTTTCAAGGCACGGACACAGGAACTCTGACATACCGCCACATCCCATGGATGCTCGATCAGCTTGGGATCAGGACAATTTGGAGACCAGATTAACACCTAGAGCTCTTTGTCCCGTTCCTCAGGCCATTCCTGAGCAGTTTTTTCTGTGTGGCATGGCACACTGTCCTGCTGTGGGGACACTGCCATCAGGGAGTGCCATTGCTATGAGGGGTGTAGTTGGACTGCAGTGGTGTTTGGTGGGTGGTGCAGGTCAAGTGACATGAATGCCAGGACCAAAGGCTTCCCAGCTGAACGCAAATTATAACGGACAGAAAAAATTTTGATCATTACTTTGTACAATCAGCGGGGCTATTATGGAGTATATTATATGATATACTGAAGTCAGTTATAGGAGCACTGAGGACTTCAAAATTGCAAGCGGCTGACACTTCTCCCATGTGCCAAGTGTGAACTCCTGGTTAGGGTTCCTCTCATATTTATTGTTCAGGAGGTTTTTAACCAGGAGCTGATTATCGGCAGAGGTCTCCTCCTCTCTAAAATAATCTGACCTAGCAAAAACCGGTGAAAATACTGAAAAAAGCTGTTTCACTTAACAAATAATTGGTTTTGCAATGCTGTTTGGCTCATCAAAGACTTGAAAAAACTTATCTAGAGCCAGTGTTTGGTTTGTCCATTCTGGGCTACTGTAGAACCATGGCGGTGCAACATGGCAGACTCCTTGAATAAGGACCCACTCCCTATGTAGATTTAAAGGGTTCATTCTACGGTAACAAAAACACAACAGTTTTTATTTTCAGGTGATTTTATACTACTATAAACATGCATGTTAAATTGTATTCCATTTTTGCCATTGTCTCCCCCTACACACTATCCCTCGAAGGGATCATCCATCATCGTTTATAACCCCTTTTATACATGAACTTAGTTCTGGAAATGTAGTGGCGTTGGATTTGTGTAGTTCCTGTATCTTTATAATGAATTCATTTTAGTAAACATGGTGTCTACAGGTGTTAGATACTTATATTTAACGCTTTTTAAAACCTTTTCAATTAAATTTTACTAAATGTAAGACTAGTTTTTGGACAAATCATCTATTCTTTTTCGAGCATTGCAGGTAAGTGTAAGTTAAGTAGTATATATGGGGTCCCACACAGAGGCAGGTTTCATGAGGAATAATATATAGGAATAAGGTTATTAGAGTGGGTCAGGTTAATCTGCATTTTGTTAAGAGGTAAGTCAGATTTGTCATCAGAAATGTGGACTCCACGCACAAGAGCTTGACTCATTTTGACGAAAAGAAATAAAAAGAAAATTAGATTAAATGTTTCTGACGATTAAGACCTCACAAATTCAACTGAAGACTACTTCATGACTTTTAAGGCCTTATATTTATCAATATTCATTTGAGACATTTTAAGATTTTTTAAGGACACCCTGGTAAAACAACAGGCTTGATCCTGTAAGTGAAAAGTGTCTTACCAGTGATGGCGCGGCGAACCTCCCTGGCTGCCTCCTCACGAGCTTCCACGGACGCCTGCTCACTGTACCAGGATGTATGTGGGGTACAGATCAGGTTGGGGGCATCCTTCAGAGGGCCTGTCGAAAAACTGTTAAGAAAGGGGGAAAGGCTGTTATGGAGACAAGCAATGAAGCTGTGTGTCGTGCACAGCTGTTGGGTGTGTCTTGTGTATCGTGGTTACCTGAAAGGTTCTGTCTCATGCACGTCCAGGGCAGCCCCTCGTATCCGGCCTTCTTTCAGGGCTTGAGCCAACGCTTTCTCGTCAACCAGACCGCCTCTTGACGTGTTCACCAGGAAGGCTCCCTGACGCATCTGCATCACAGAGTGAGCAAAAAAATATGATTCATCTATTGGGAGCAGACCACACAGGAAAGGGCTGAAACTTGAGATCTACAGCAACATACAACAGCACAGACTGAAATCATCTGGCACAAACATATATTTTTTTAATTTGTCCAATCTATAAAACAGACTTCCCTACAATATCAGAGCAGTGTTTGATTCAAAGTTGTCTTTACTGTCTAAACAATTGTGCTACAAAATTGTTAACCAAGTGTTTGAGTCAGGATTTGAAACTACATTAAAAACAATCTAATTCTCACTTGAAAAGTTTGAGCTTCCATCTTTTATTTGAACAATAGCAACCAACTGAACTAATAAATGGTTCAGCATTCTGCATATCAGACTGACACATTTTTCCATTCCTTACACTGTTACACTGTAAAACAAAAGGGAGGGCTCACATTATGAAAGGCCATTGTGCTGATGCAGGAATTTACTTTGCTGATGCAGGCTTAATAACGCAAGAATTTATATTATTTCCTCTATAAATTCTACAGCTAATCCTTTAATCACGCCCACAGAAAAAAAAGAGGACAGAACTTGCACAAATGTCATTTAAAAAACACAACAGACTTCATAAGTGATTTTTTAAATTTCTACTTTTAAATTGGATAAAATCAAACTCCAAACCACTGACACAAAAATAAAAATCTGATCTGATGCCTTTCCTAATCACTTTGACATTTGAGGAGGTCGTCATGAGGTGGCAAACATGAGTCAAAATTTGTTTCTCGCATATTCAGAGGGCACCCACGAACCTGTTTGATGGTGAAGTCATTAATGAGGTGGTGGTTGTGCTCGTTGAGGCTGCAGTGCAGGGAAACACAGTCAGAGTGGATAAGCAGATCCTGCAGAGTGGCCATGCGCTGCAAGCCCAGTGAGCGCTCCACACCATCAGGCAGGTAGGGGTCATAAAAGATCACACCAAAACCAAAGGCCTTAGCCCGCAGAGCCACCGCTTGGCCAACGCGCCCTGGAGGACAAAAGAAATGTTGCTTACAATCACTGTGGTGCCATCATTGGAAAATAACATAAAAATCAACCTTTCATTTAAGCAAAAATACCAAACAGGTCTTTCTGTCTGACTATCAACTGTCAGGCTTTGATTTAACCAATCTAATATAGCACAAAATAATCTTTGTTCAATAACAAGTCAATTAAATAAAAACAATCCCTGATTTAAGGAATTGTTGGGAAACCTGGCTTTGATCAGGACAGCTCTGTAAACACTCTTCACTCACCTAGGCCGATAATGCCCAGCGTTTCACCGCGGATACGTGCAGCACCGCCAGCTACCTCCCTGATCTGCTCCACACTAGAGGCACGGGTTCCCTCCCTGAGGGCCTGGTGCATCCAGGTGACTCGCCTGTACAGGTTGAGGATCAGACATAGCGAGGTGTCGGCTGTCTCCTCCACTGAAGACGCTGGCACGTTACAGACTGCAATGCCTGAATGACCGGTTCAAAGTAGGAAAAAAATATCAGGCGCTCTGCGTGTTACTCCATGTGTGAGCTTGTGGTTGACCGTGTGTTTTAAGTTCCACTCACTCACCTAGCTCAGCAGCTGCTTTGATGTCAACGTTGTCGAAGCCGGAGCCAATCCTGACAATCACGCGCAGGCCTTTAAACTTTTCCAAGTCATCTCTGGACAAAGTGATGGTGTGGTAGAGAAGAGCAGCCACTGCCTCATTTAGCACCTACAGAGCACAAATCATAAATCAGTTGATTATCATCACATTAAACCGATCTGAACGCTTAAATATTACACCACTTCAACAAGGAACAAAGGGACATTAGAGCCACACAGCTTGGCTAGATGTCCCAGTGAAGAAGTGTGGGTGTTGAAGCAGTTGTTTTTTCTTTTGGGTACGGTGCAAATGTTAATCATTTTCACACTACGTCAGAATGAAATAAAAATCTGAATTGAGATGGACTGAGATGAGAGTGTAGGTGTGTGTGTGGATCTGCTCTACCTTCTCATGAATCTCTTGTGTGGACTGGGCATCGCAGAAGGCCACTGTGGCCACATCCTTGAGGATGGGCATTTCCACAGTGCAGTCGCGCCCGTCCAGCAGGGCAACCAGGGGCCGTGGGTGCATTGGCCCGTTCAGGATGGGGGGTCGGATACCTGAGTTCAGCAGGAGGAAAACGTTGTTCATGTTGGTCATTGAATGAGCAAGAGGTTAAACATTCAAAGACCATTACAAATCCGGGGCAAAAAAAAAGAAAAAAAAAAAAGAATAAGAAAAGTTACTCAAATCAAATTAAAAGACTACAAACAACAAGTTTTAATCCAAATCTTCCTGCAGCGATAACTTGCTGGTGACACGTGGTGTACACAGCTACCAGCCGCTTGCATTTCAGAAAACATCAAGGTTAACCTGGAGATCAGTGACTCAACAGTCTGCATGTCCCATGTCTGGACTAACCAGCATGATGCAAGTCATCATACCCTCACAAAAATCCCCCTGCACACATGACTAAAGTTAACGGGGCTAACTGCCACACTCCTTAGACAATAATAACTCAGACTTTTATGACTCTCTTTTTCCAACACATCCACCTCCACCAACACCCTAAGGGAGCCGCAAGGAGGATGTGTGTAAGTGTGCGAGTGTTCTACGGTTACAAAAGTGATGTGTAACTAAATCTGTGATGGGGCATGGAGGCAGTCCAGCATCCTGGCCTATTTGGTATTGAACTACAGCTCTGTTTGGTAATGCCCGGAGCCAGCATACGCCGTTCAGCTTTCATCGATCCATCTCCGTTCTACGCAGGCCCTTCGGCTCCTCATCAGGGGAAAGTTAGATTTTGGTTAATGGAGCAGAAATCTGGGAACCTGACCTTCCACTGTATGAGAAGTGCACACACAGAGAGGAGTAGGGCGGGAGGGGGAGAGGGGATGGAGTGTGGCGGCTGGGGGAGGGGTGGAGAAAACTGCGGGGTCTCAGAGAGGAGGCGGCGGGGGTTCATGAGGGGGTCTGAGTCATGACCTAAATTCTCCTGTCTGGAAGAGTGCCACCTTCCTATTTTTCTGGTTCTCCCCTCTCTTCAAACATATACAACAAATACATACACCTTACTAGCAAACATCTGCACATTAGGCTCATGTGCACCATAGCCTTTTATCTTTACACCAACGAGGGTAATGTTGCATGTCAAAAACAAATCAAAGCCATACATAAATGCCACATCTCTGCCAACGCGTTGGTGTTTAAATTAGAGGAAATTGATACAACGGCTATATCTGCAAATGCTTTTTACACCTCTCTCTGTCCTCCTCTCAGCAGTTCTTGGCTTGGACTGGCCCCACACATACACCAGTACACACTATCTTGTCCCTGCTGTGTGACAGGTGTGTGTGTGTGTCCCAGGGTGGGGGAGAGTGTCTAGCTGGAACATTTACTTGGACAGAGGGCAGGAGGTAATGGTGAGACTGCAGAGGAGGGAAGGGAGCTGGTAGCCGAGGGTGGAAAACAAATATTTGTGAACACTTCCTCTGACGTCTGAGCATTTCCCAATGCATGCATGAAATGCACACTGGCAAAGAAGAAAGAAAAGCATACAGCCTGGCAGGGTTATAAAAATGTGCTACAATGTACTACCCTGCTGCCGTTCAGCAGGCGGATTCACATTCACTGCAGATGGCTCAAGAATGCTAACAGGCCTACTGCTACACGCTGAACACACAAAGAGACGCTTACGATGTAGAAAAACCCAAAGGGATTCATCACAAAGACGGCCACTGAAAAAAGTAGTTGTGGAAATATACAAGTAGGGCTACACAAAGAGTAATTTGAGAAAAGGACACTGGCATACCCGAGGCCTACTAAGCACAAGCATGGCCGCACACACAATACAATTCATTCAGTGATTCATTCATTCTCCCTCCCTCTCCCTTTCTTTCCCCTCGCTCCCTCCTCCTCTTCTCTCCCCCTCTGGCCGCAGTTGGAGGAGTAAGAGGTGAGGGGGGAGGGGCAGCAAACGATGATAATGCAGCAAGCAGCGGTACTCCACCCAGACACAGCTAGACACACACACGGTTATTCAGTTCCTTCTCAACGGCTGCGACACCACCGATACGCGCTCAACATTAAAGGGGAAACTGCAAACACATAGCTGCTCCACACCCAACCCTTAGCTCTCTCCCCCCCCCACACAGATCACAAATTTCAAAAACACATGCCAAAATAGAAAACACATGAACACCAGGCCTAACCTTGCATTATGAAGTCTGTGAGCCTGTCTTCCTCTCTCTCTCCCTCTCCCTCTCTCGCCTTGCTCTCCCTCTATCGCTCTTTTTTCCTCCCTCTCTCTCTGTCAGCCTGCTCTTGGCTGGCTGGATCCCAGCTGTCATCCACGCCCAGCCCCTCCCCCACAGCCAGCCTCCAATCACGGGCAACCCCATTGAGGGCCAGCCAACCAGCACTAACCTCATTAGCATAACCCAGGCCGAGGCCGAGGGCGGTTTGGGCTGTTGTCGTTTTTTAAAGAGACAGCTGGCCCGTTTCCCTGTAGCTGCGGCCACGACCCTTCACCTTGTCCTCTCCCTCTCACCCGTCTCCAGAGACTCACCCAGACTGTTCCCTCCATTTTAGTACACCATTATGTCTCATCTACCATCGTCTACTCTCCACTCCACAACAGCTCAAAATATCGTCTCTTCGAGAAATCTATACCGTACCATCCATGACTACAATGACTTGTAGCAACACAAAAAGTTTACATATTTTCCATTACCCTCAATATGTAATATAGTGCTAAACATCCATCTGTGCATTCCTTGCATTCCAATTAAACAAAAGAAACAGACAAACAGTAACCTGCTCCACTCTCAAACGCACTAGGCAGGAGTAAGAAATACAGTCAGGGTTGGTATTACAAGCAGTCAGATCACAACCCAAGTAAAGGGCATTGCTCATCTCTATGAACAGATATCTACATATGCATTCAGAATTTGTAGGCAACAGGATTAGATTTTGGTATCGGAAGTATTCTGCTTTCCAATTTTAGTCTGTTTGTAATATTAACTATTCACATTTGAGCGGGCTTTGGTTGCATGCAGTTAACAGTCCGTGGGGAGAGAAAAAGAGGCGAAACGCATTGGCTCGAATGCAAACTAAAAACCCACTGACAATCATCTGATGACAATTTTGCTTTTGATTAGCCTATTTTTAAACATATCTGCACTACGGCTGCAACGATTAGTCGACTAATCGATGACTAATCGACTATTAAAATAATCTGTGACTATTTTAGTAGTCGACTAATCGGTTTGAGTCATTTTTCATAGAAAAGTACTATAAAAGTACCCCAAAATACTCTTGTTGCAGCTTCTTACGTTCAGATATTGGCAGCTTTACACACTCTCCCATGATGGTGAACTAAAACCCTTTGGCGTGAGTATGAAACAAAACATTAGATGACATCATTTTGGGGTTTGGGAGAGACAGACCATCATTTTTCAACATTTTAACACATTTTTCGATAAAATGATTAGTCGACTAATAGAAGAAATAATCGACAGATTAGTCAACAATGAAAATAATCGTTAGTTGCAGCCCTAATCTGCACTTTAATGCAAACATCTGTTTACATCTGCACAGTCGAAGAATTATAGAAATTAGCCGAAATGTCGTGTGAACCTAAACCACCTAAAAACATAGTATCAGTGCTTACGTATTGTGTGGAAAAACGTTCGTTGCTAATCGAACTGAAAAGAATGACGGTTCACGGAAGAGGAAGTCTTGGCCTTGATATTCGGATATCCGTTGGCTACACCGAAACCTCTCAATTACTGGCCGATGCCCCCAAAAGCTTAATCGACATCAAACAAAAGCCGTTGGGTTCTAAAATTGGGGTCACCACAGACAAGTGTGTTAACCAGTAGATTTTCAGCATCATAACACAAAAGAATTTTATTAAAACCACAACATTCCTAGAGCTGCAGGACGATATATTAAAGCAACCATTATATAGAAGGTTTATACGAATATAGTATGTGTCTGTCAGCATCTGATTTAAAAGAATGCGACAACTTTTACCTTTTTTTTTTTTTTTTTAGTTTAAAGGAATGTTGCACCCACAAAATGACCATTTATAAGTCAATCAGTCATGCTGTGTTACCTTGAATTCATGACAAAAACTCTGAAACTTTGCTTTTCTCACGTGCCTCCATGGAGAACAGCGACCATGTGGATTTGTTGAATGGGGATCACATTTAACAGTAGCAAAGCTATATCAAAACATGTGTTCATAAACTCTTACACACTTCAAGCACTCATGCAGTATAGTCTAAGTCTAATTTATTCTTGTATATATGCTCAGTGCTTCCCAAACATTTTCACTTTTTCGGTAAATCCTTACTATTTTAAACTAAACTGAAAGTGAAACTTATACATGGCCTCTTCACAGCCAGATTCAAATATATGATTTTTTAGCGAAAAATGTATGTTTGAAAAGTACTGAGCTTACAACTGGATAAATGAGACTTGGATTATACTGCAAGAGTTGTGTGTGAGTGCATAAACCGATGTTTTGGTATAGTTTTGCTGTTGTTAAACGTAGTCCCTAATCAGTCAATAAATATATGTACATATATCTCAACATGTTCATCATTTTCCATGGAGGCATGTGAGAAAATGAATTTCTTCACAAATTAAAAGTAACATGGTGTGACTAAGTGATTTACAAATGGTCATTTTGAGGGTAAAATATTTCTTTAAATAAGAAAATTCTGCCCCCACTATGGTCAACCTACATATATATTACACAGCTGCAGCCTGCAGCTAAAAATGTTGTGGTTTCCCCTAAATGGAAACAGCAAAAACACACATATCTTTTGCAATCATGTATGAAAGATGTGTTATGTTAGCACAGCAAGGCCTAATTGTGTGACTGTATGGGTATGATGACCTGGGTATAAAAAAAAGTAAGATCTAATTTAAGTACTTTAATGAAATATACTTAATAAACGCAATCTCCTACTTTTACTTTGTGTATGAGTATTAATGAAATCTCACCCTCACAGATGCGGTCAAGTCTCTGCCGCTTGACCTGTTTGTGTTTGTCCATCAGAGCCATAGACCACGCAGTCTGAACCTGGGACAGAGAAGAACAGATCCAAGTGCTATGGAGCCCCTTTAACGTTGTCCACTTAGTTTCACCTGCACAAAGAAAATAAAAATCATAATTTACTTGTTTATCTTTCCACATAGAGCTATGTGAATAATATGTTCTTAAGAAAAAGTGATTAAAACTGTCAAAATAAGGGCTGAATTGCATGTGCTACAAATTTGAAGACTAACTTTTACAGGCATGAAAATAATATACTCATGTTGGAACTTCTAAAACAAAGACATAATACTAAAGAACTTGAAGAATCCAGGCTAAACAGCAAATTTTACATAGACTATATTCATCAAGAGAAACAAGTTAATGTGGATGATTTCTACAGTGACAGACTGCAGACAGATACTAACCTGACGAACAATGTCCTTGTGCCAGTCAGATTGACAACTTAGTTTACACTGTAAACAAAGGAAAGGCAGATAGATCTCAGAATATGACAACAGGTGTCTTGTTAAAAAGACAATAACTCCATATTAGCAACACTTGCAGAATTACATATGCAACAGCCAGTAAAAATGCAGTATTATATGCATCCCTGGCGAAAACCTTGTTTTGATAAAGGTAATTTGTGCACGAGTCATTCAGGACTAGCTCATACTGGCCGGTACTTTGCTTTTACATTTTAACACTGCTCTCTGTTTAACCTGTTAGCATTTTTGATCACAGTCTACAACTTTGAGGGAACTTTGCATTAATAACACAAGTCTCTCGCACAATGCACTTAAAAAAGTTATACAACACCGCTATCAGTCGACGTTAGTTGACAGTACGAGTCGGTAACTTAACAATAACTTGACGTTAATTGTTAAAGTATCAAAGACACTCGTTAGCAGCCAAGTTACCGTTAACTAGCTAACTAGCATATGTTGTCAGCTAACCCGTTCTCAGCTAGCTATCTGTAATATCAAATGGTGGCTAATATGAACATGCTGCATGCAAATACTGAAGCTATTTAACTTGTGTTAGGTGGCAAGTTGATAACAATTAGTCGGTTCGCACTGGGGTACTTTAGCTTGCAACAACTTTTGAGTCGCGGTCCGGGCTAATGCTAACTAAATACATAGAACCGCAGCTAGCTAGCCGATGTTGGCTAGCTAACCCAAACACAAACACTTGAGTACTTTAAATAGCTAACATTTTAATTACAACTACAAATTCTCCCTAGCTCCCGAATATACAGAGCACACTGGTGTTATTTAGCTCCCACTAAGTTGTGAAGCGTGTCAATAAAAACAAAAACAAAACCCATAGCTACATGTATGAGGCGTTTGCAGCATTGCTAACGTTAGCTAGCCAGCGCCGTTAACTAGCGTGCCGCTGTGTGTGGGAGAGATGCAAGCGGAGGGGGAGCCCATTTCGTCCGATTTGTTATCAGCGAGTGGCGCTACAATGTGAAATATCTGACCCAGAAGCTACACAATTGATTAATTCGACAGGGAAAATGGGAATCGTCCGCATGACTGAACTCAAGCAGGACTACTTTGACACCCGGTGACCGAATCTTGCAAAAATTGTCAGTTATTTACCCCGGATAAACTCTTTCAAGAGTGCTGAGACAGTGTGCGTGCGTCGGTGGTGTTCCCTCTCTCCCGATCGCCATGAAATTAGACAAAAGAGGAAGTGGCTTGTCGGTTGGGGGGGGGGGGGGTGTCACACAGTCTTCTGTGAAAAAGCATCGGCCAACTGGAAGGAGCGCCCTCACCTTCCACGGCGGAACGGCAGTCTTGATCTGACAAAGACCTGTGAGACTCATCAGTGCAACATGTCTGCTTACATAGTTATAGAACTTTAAAAAAAAAAAAAAAAAAACAACTTTGCTGCACTTCAACTTTATCCACTGTTGACTGGTTTCAAAGATCCAAGCATGCAATCGTCTCAAAAAGATAAGCCAGTGTAACTCTTACAGCTATACTCAGGTTTGTGAAACCTTTATTCCCCCTTAAACACAAAATGTAGCTATGCATCAACATCTGCTGCAAGTTCACCCAGAATGCAATGTATTCCTCTGCAACATGGCTGATCCTGACATCAGCCACTAGGTGTCGCAGTTTTGCCCCAATCTACAGGCCCCTGATGTGCTCTTAACATTTCACTCCAAGCAAGATCCATGACTGTCAAATGGAAGACAAGACACTTTTTGGGAAAAAAAATATCATTCTCTATTAAATTTTATTTGTACATAAATTGTGCAACAGGAATATATCCATCTGAAAACACATGAAAAATCATCTCTGAAAGGCCACCAAATCATCTGCATCGCCACCGCTTTTGTTACCTTCACTCAGAATTGGCTCGACGTCTGTCTGTGTGTGTGTCTGTGTGTGTACTCGCTCAAACCGCTGTACAGTACATTACATTGTGCCCTATGGAGTCCAGCTGCAGCATTGATTCAGCTATTCAGTTGACTATTATAGTGCATGTGCCACCTGTTTCAAAAAATATCTATCAGCGCAAATGGAGATTGCAAAAAAAAAAAAAAAAAAGTCTGGCTGTGAAAAGAAAATCAGAGCACCAAGAACTCTGTGTTTAAGCTTAAGGCATGGTCAGTTTACAGTATCATCAGTATTATTGTTGACAAGGTGTGTTTATGTGTAAGCAATTGAGACACTCCAAAAAGAAAGAACAAAGGGAGGGGGGGCTGTCCTTTCTGCTTTAACAAGAAAAAAATTCCCTTTGATGATGTGGAGTTACTCTGAAAAGGACAAGCGAAATCAATGACAGAACAGCAGTGAAAGTAGATGTGTCTGTAGTCTGTGAGGGGTTTAAGGAGCAGCAGTGAAATCCTGGAATGTATCCCGTTAAATACACAGGAGAGCATTTATATAGAGATCAGTATCATGTTGTTTGGGCTACTCGAACATTATCTGAACTGTGTGCACCTTTAACAGCTCACATATGGTCATGTCCAAATTCAGGGACCTAAATATAATAGCAGACTACACCAGTATCTGATGGGGCAATGAGGAATGCTTGCCTCTTTGCCATTAACACTTGTGAGGAAATATTAAGCACGTTCTGCTTACTCCACTACACAGCGTTCTTTGATGATGATATGTAAGGGTATCAAGATGCATACCAGTGGTGAACTCAAATTAAGACTCGTATCAATATGAAATTTTAGCCAAAATTCAGTGTGCATGAAAACTAGCATATTTGCTCATGCACATTTCCCTATGGAGTGTTGAATAGGCAGGCACTGTGACAGTTTTGTGAAATGTTGAATAGTGAACTAGCTCAAGTGTTACAGTCATAAAATTGTAATTTGATATTAGCTTATAATTGCTTGGTTCTTGATTATGACCTCTGGACATGTGCCTTAGGAGGGCAGCAGGTTCCCAAGGACTCTGCCAGACGAGCGTACAAAGCCTACAGGTGTGCTTAACATAGTTATGAATGCAGTAATCACACTCTGAGCGTCAAGGAGTGGTCAGTTCTCTTCTATAAGGGTCAAGTCCAGTTCTGTACAGTCTCTTTCAAAAACAATCTTTTGCCCTCCATCGATTGCAGTCCTTTTTCTTTTATCCTCTTCCTCTTCCTCCTCCTCCTCCTCCTCCTCCTCCTCCTCTTCACTTTCACTCAGTGGCCCGATGCTGGCTCGTCCCAGGAACTCGGCAGGGGAGAAGGCTGAGCGCTGCTCTGCCTGGGAAGACGCTGGAACGATGCAGCCACCTGTAGCACACACTAGGCTCTCGTGATTACCAATCTACACAGGAGAGAGGAGCGTGGTGATTATCATTATCATGACACAATCCTAGCATTTAACCTGTGGCAAAAACACTTCACTAAAATGAGGCCCAGTCTAATTCTCAAAGCTGAATTATCACCTGCATAAATCTCCAAGATCCACACCCAAAGGTAATAAAATGTAGGTGGAGCAGTGATGATGTCACTGGTAGTGCCAGGAAGTCTGCATTGATGGCAGTGCCTGTTTCTTTGGTTAAATACGGATTAACTGATAGCAGAGTTTATGGGCTCGGCTGGCATGTGTGATCTGACCGGCACAAGCAAGGGCCTAAACAAGCAGCATTAACGCTGGAAACTACAAACTCTCAAATAATGTAATTTACATCAATGACAGTTAATCTCAAAAAATATGAAACAGACTAACTCTCTGACATACATAGATTAAAATGTGTAGGCAAATACCAGGAGTGCCAGTGAGCCAACATACTGTAACTTTCTGGCAACCTAACTTTAAAAGGGGAACTTCACTCATTTTCAGATTCATACATGTTGTTCCTATGGTCTGAGACAGTCCAAAAAACATAAGTAAATATGAACAACTCTCCCATTCTAAAAACTTGAGTGCTAAAACTCAAATTTGCGACATCATAGTAGTATAAAGTATAAAGTCTGGAGCTGCTCCATAGACAATCAACTGGGAAAGATGTTACAGGTGACGCTGCGAGCACCCAAGGAAATGTTATGAGTACATGGGTACACTTGGTGTTTCATAATTAAGAACATTACAATAGAATGAAGCTCATCTGGGCATAAAAATATATATATTCTGTGGTTGCACAAAATCAGGCTCAAGTATAAAGACTTACTTCTCTGGTTTCTGGCTTCGAGGTAGAGTAGTTCATGCTCATAAGTATTGACTAAACTTTCCTAGGCCATGAAAACAACAAATTGGAATTCTTAATTCAGGTGGTGTTCCCCTTAAGTGTGTACTGGGTGGTTCATCTTGGTCATGGAAGAAAACCAGCTAAGAACTGCACTTTAAAAAAGGTCCCCAAATTGTCAGACAGTCTGCATTTAAGTATTTTGCCTTGAAAACCTTGCAAACTTCTCATATCAGGCAAATTTATTATTAGGCAGTTGCAACCAGAAACAACCTGTGAAAGGAGTTTAATTATGAATGGGTCAAACTCTGGCTGGAACTGTGCTCAGTAGTGTGCATCATAGCAGAGTGGAGATAGGAAAATTGCAGCTTGAGACACTTTTGTTGCCAACTGGGTAAAACTGCCTGCACCAACCCCAGCCCAAAACCCCTATTGCCTCTCAATATCCAGAGAAAATAAAACATGGGCACAATTAACCCAGGTCTGAAGATTACTCACTGATACCATTAAATATGTGGATATCAGTATATGTACATATGAGGAGATTGACAGAAACTACCTACCTTAACAGCCCATTGGATTTTCTTGCTCACCTGTGTCATCTTACTGAAGTCAAGGCCTGGCCTGGGGCAGGGCAGAACATCCGGGTCATGGCGCCTCTTCAGGCGAGGCTTGCGCATGTCGCAGGGCTGTGAGTGGCATCGTGGCAGCGCTGGGTGCAGGTCGCGCCTAGAAGAGGATGGTGTGCTGCAGGCTGAAGTGGGAGACGGAGACAGGGCTGGGTGTTCCATGCCAGAACAGCCATATATCAGAGCAGAAGAAGGGGAGGGCTTGGGGGGCAGGAGCACCACAGAGGCATCCTGAATGTGCACAGGGGAGAGGGAGAAGCGGCGCTGCAGCACTGAGTGAGAAACCAGGGGGGCCGGTGAGGAGGAGCAGGAGGAAGGAGTAGCGAAGGAGGCAGAACAGGCTCCTTTCAGTCTGTCACAGGGATCCCATGAGAAGCTCCATGGTAGTGGGGAGTCAGAGGACAGTGCTAAGCTAAAGAAGGTAGGGCTAGAAGATGAATTTAGGGAGGAGGAGGTAAAAGAAGAACTGGGCCCACAAAGTGGCAGAGAGCTGGCTCCAGAGCTTGAACTAGATGCCTCTCCACTTTGGCAGCCACGTTTGACTGGGGTCCAAACCTTGGATGCACTGGGATGCCAGGTGGAGCGACACTGAGACAGGTCCTCTGGAACAGAGAGGGACCGGCAGTGGCGTTTCGGCGGTGGGGGTGGAGGTGAGCTTTGGAAAGCCTTGTTTGTAAAAGAAACCTCTGGTCTCTGGAGAGGTTCTCCAGAGTGGGAAGGAGGCCACAGGAAGTCCAATCCACAGGAATCATCCAGAAGGTTGGCTTTGGATGATGGGTGTGTAGCTGAACTGGTCTCTGAAAATGTCAAAAGATAGAAATGAGACAGATTTCCCCTCGTAACAGCTGCAAATACTGCATTTAGTCCAATGAACTTACCTTGTGTTGATCTACACGCACTCCACGAGACAGTGGGACTGGAGCCCACTGCAGGTAAAGACTGAAACAGAAACAGAATAAATCAAGAACCCATAAAACCAAGTGCATCAAGTGAAAAAAAAGAACATTTTTTAGAGGACAAGATTAGGTTTTGTATCCAACTCACCGCATTTATATTGAATGAGAAAGCCTTGTAGTAAGGCTCTTCCAAACTTTGCTTACGGAGCTGCTCTGTGATAAGCGTCACCATATTTGTAGCTACAGTCCGGGGACAGACATGGAGATGATGAGGAGATTTACTGAGGGCAGTGGAAATTGTATTAGTCAGAATCCTGGCGTGGTTTGTGGTGTCCCCTCCACACCTCAACCAGCCAGACTGACCAGCTTTCTCACTGTGCCACCGTCATTTTTATGCCACCTAGAGGGACAGATGTGAAGGGATCCTTGTAAAACAATGTCAGTGATTAACTGAAAATGGTCACACACATTGCAGAGAAAGCCCTTCATTGAACAGCAGCTTGTACATTGCTAGACGGCTGCACCAGGCCTTGGTTAGCGGTGTAACATCTGCTAATGCAGACTTTACCTCCAAAATGCTAAAATGCAGAAAAGCCCACAGAAGGAAGAACAGAATGCCTAAATGTGTATTCTAAGTACTAACCACATATTACTATTCAAGAAAGACCCAGGCTGGGATCTACTTGCTGCCACAATCACATGTGAAAGGCAGAAGTTCATGTTCACAAAGGCAGAGAGAGCACACATGGATGTGAAGAGACCCAGAACAAAGAAACAATTCACATTCCATCATGCACAGTGAACATAGCCATGTCTTATTGGGACTACAAACATGGACTGGTGCAGTTTCAAAGAAGATGCAGAATATTTCCAAAGCAACCTTTGGGGCAATATGGCAGTCAAAGTCAGTCAGGTCCAACAAAAACAAATGACAGGAGCTACAAGTAGTGAAGTGAATGGGGGGGGGGGGGGGGGGCCAAAAAGGGTAAAGGATGGGGGAAGTGTATGGGGAAAAAATGAATGGGGATAGGGGTTTGGAAGCATGCCATAGTATCTTTGCAAGGGGGACAAAAGAAAAGTGACCAGATCCCAAGAATTTATATTACCAAGGCAAAACCAAAATGGTGTGAAGTACCCAGAGGGCAGGGGGGCCGCAAGACAGTCTGTGTGTCAATTTCATTAACACACATTCCTCCTATATTTCCTTTGCATGCAAATAGCAAGGAGTTAGACATTAAGATCTAAGGGTTGCTCTCAAACATCTTTAAAGATTAACCTGCAATGGCCGATCCCAGCAAACCCTTGTACAGCACAGAATGTACACCTCAAACTGAAACTAAAACAGAAAGACAATGCACAATATCTAACCACTGCATTAAAATGTAACATGGACATTTGTGCACCCAAAATCCAGAGCACATTTACTCCTGACATCTAAAGTAGACATGACACATCATAATGAGACAATGTCACAACTGTGTCAACTTCAAATTATCTGACTTAGTCTGAATTAAAAGATTTGAGGATGTGTAGAGTATGACTCATTGAAGAGACTTGTTTCAACATTTGCTTTTGGCAGTCAGATGTGGCCTCCAGGGCCTTCCTCCTTGTGGCAAATATGGTGCTACATTGCTAGCCTAGTCCCACATGCCAGAAGACATGCTACCTCGCCCCGGCACTGGGGCACAGGCTGAACCTCATCCTGTAGCTGCAGCCACAGTAAAAAAGCTCTGCACCCACAGACTCCATTTGCTCAGAGTGGTGCTGTCAGCCACCAGCTGATTTAAAACTTTACAGTCACTTTACAATCTCGGCTACAAACTTGAATGTTAACATCACTGCGAATGAATGATATCATACTTTTACAACGACAAACGAGACAACACTACAATCACAAAACAGTATTAGAATTATTAGTAAGGCTAATAAGTGGATTTGGCCTATGGACTCTTTGGACTCTAATGTGCAAACCAACACATAAGTTAAAGGTAGTGTTGCGCAGCTTGCCCTTATCTACAAAACACAACGTTTGTTTTAGCCAATTAAAAGCCTATAACGTTATCTCCAACATTAGCTGCAGGACAACTATTTGTCATTGAGAATGTAGGACTTAATAACATTAGGCAACACGGACTGGCTAAATCGGATACTCACTTTTGCTGGTGAGCAAAGTATAAAGTAAGCTAGCTCAGCAACACGATGCAGCTCGTGGAACACTAACTAAGTTATTAGCCGGGTGCTATTAGCTAACGTTAGCTGATAACAAGCGTCCTCACTGACGTTACTAGCGTTAGTTTGCTTACATTCGGTTTGTCTGCTACCGGTTTATGGCTTGTCATTGTACCCGACTGTAGCCACGATTCATTGGACTGGAATATGAGCCGAGGCGTTCATGAATTTAACGGCTGGGCCGATAATGTGTTACTACATTAGTTGTAGCGTTAGCTTGGTTACGCAGTCTGATTGCAAGCTAGCATGCTACAGCTGTCCTGATGTATTACCTGCGTTCCGTGGTTCCTTAGCAACCGAAGCTGCACACAGTGCACCGGATAGAGAGCAGTTAAGCGGAGTACTTATAGCCTTTGGACCGTACCATTACAGAGGTGTTTTTGAATACACTGCCATGAAAAAAACGCAATGTGAGGAAGCCCCAATATGCTGATATTGCACATGTTTCTCCAACAATACTTTACTTGATGTGTTTCCAACTGTAACTACACTTTAAGCAACATTTCTTGCCCTTATTTTAATGTCTCTGCGTCGTTACCCGCCCCACAGTTAGGTCCTTCTAAATAAAGCGACAGCGTAAAATAATAACTGACCAAACAGTGTTTTAGACATATAAACGTAGCTTATCTGATTTATGTAGAATTATATAATACGTATCTAACTGAGATGGCCTACATATATTTGCGATGGAAGAAGAATCCATTGCAAACTGCTCAAACTATGTGAACTACAGTTTACCATGTACGCATGCGTGGTGGATGTCAAGCCCACAGACCAGACATAGCCAAACAATTTCAGAAGTAGATGCAGAGAAAGTCTTGATTAGTGTCGTCGCGTCGCCCTTTGTTCATTTCCTCAGTAGTCTTTGACACATGTCACATCTACGGGGATCCCAAAGACAACATGGCACGTGAAAATTTCAGGAAAGAAGAAACTCTAGCAATGAGGAAGAGACTGATCGGGTATGTAGGAATGAAACTGGTATTGTTTGATTGTTTTGATGCAAGCTGGTGCAAGACAGTTACTGACACGTAGTAATTGATTGGATCATAGGCAGTCCATCAGACTCTTCTATTCAGGCGACCCTGTGAAAATAGTGAGAGCAAGAGGGCAATATCTATTCGATGAGAATGGCCAGCGCTATCTGGACTGCATCAGCAACGTCCACCATGGTGAAACATTTATTATCCAGTGCAAAGTCTATAGTTATTAACTTTATAAACACAGTACATTACACTCCTTCCTACTAGTGGTAGAAACTTCATGTGTTGCAATATTCCTTTTGCAGTGGGCCACTGTCACCCCAGCATTACAAAGGCTGCAGCAGCACAAATGGACCTCCTCAACACAAATACAAGATTCCTGCATGACAACATAGTCATGTATGCAGACCGCCTGGCCGCCACCCTGCCTGAGAAACTGTGTGTCTTCTACTTTGTTAACTCAGGGTAAGTAACACACCCAAAGCTCAACAAACTGGTATTCCTCAAGTACCATTGTGGTGATTTAACATCTGTTCTTCTTGCAGTTCAGAGGCCAATGATCTTGCCCTTCGCTTGGCCCAGCAGTACACTCAGCATGAGGACGTCATTGTGCTTGACCAGTACGTATTGAGCTCTAGTGCAACACTTTCGCCCTCTGACAATACACCTGCTTGTCAATTACAATGAGCTCTCCTTTTACACCAGTGCATACCATGGGCATCTAATGTCCCTCATCGACATTAGTCCTTACAAGTTCCGGAAACTGGCAGGACAGAAAGAATGGGTTCATGTGGTGTGTAAATCCATACGACCATCATTTCACAAACCGCTGACCAACAGTGGACTCCTGCCTGTCTGAAAGAATGTGTTTCATCCTCCTAGGCACCCTTACCAGACACCTACAGGGGCTTATACAGAGAGGATCACCCCAACCCCGGCCAAGCTTACGCTGACACAGTAAAAGACCTGATAGAGGAGGTGCACAAGAAGGGTCGTAAGGTACACTTTTACTCAGCTATACACACCCTTACACTTAGATCACTCATTGTTATACAGAGAATTAGTAACACTGTAATGAACAGGACCATTTATAATACTCACTAACTTCCATTTCCCCACAGATCTCTGCCTTCTTTGCTGAATCCTTGCCAAGTGTTGGAGGACAAATCATCATGCCCCAAGGATACTCAGCTAAAGTTGCAGAGTGAGTGATGACTCATTTTTCTAGGTTCTGTCTTTGCCCGACCACATGTAGAACAGTAGAGTCATGGTGCGTCTCCGTCAAACTCTCCACAGATACGTGCGCTCAGCAGGTGGGGTGTTTGTGGCAGACGAGGTGCAGACAGGCTTCGGACGTGTGGGAAGTCACTTCTGGGCTTTCCAGCTGCAGGGGGAAGGGTTCTGTCCCGACATTGTGACCATGGGTAAACCAATGGGCAACGGGCATCCTGTGGCATGTGTGGCAACCACTGTGGAGATAGCAGGAGCTTTCACGGCCAACGGAGTAGAGTACTTCAACACGGTGATTATACAGTAACCTCAACACAATATGAATGAATGGTTCAAGTTGGTATCTATAGTGTTTTCCAGCTGTAGATACACAGTCAGGCTCATGACATTCTTAGTTCAACCCTCATCTTACCAACATATTGAGCATACTGGGGCTACCAACTGGAGTCTCCATGAATAAGCTCTCTACCTAACAGCCATCCCAGCAAAATGTTAACTTATTTCCTCTCATAACATTATTTGTTGAGTAGGTAAGGTCATTTAAAACACAGATTATTATTTAAATAGTTTGTTTGCATGTTGTGTAAAATGAAAATATATACTTTTCTTTAATACAAACTCCAACTTTTACCCTAAGTACAGTCCACATTAGTACTGAGGAGCTTATTTCTTCTATCATTTATGACCGATGCTCATTTAGTTTTCAGTCATTTCAAGTTGTATGTACAGTATATATTGGAACCAACCAAACTGAATGAAACCCACAGTCATTCAAAGTTTAAAACCTTTTAATTTTAATTGCTCTTCAATACAAAAGACCTCAAATTTCCATTTTTTCAAACACCACATGCTACTAGCAGTTACAGCACACGATTTGGCTCATGCTGTTCTCACTGCATACTGGCACATCACATGCGGAGAAAACGTGTTAACTTCCTGTCTGCGTTTCGGGGTCAAATGGTAACGCCTTTTTCAAGTAGAGGTTCCAGCTGAGCATTTGACATCCATTGCGGCTGGTGGACTTCTTTGTGATTTGATCGTCATAAAACTTTTTATCATGAAATAATTTTGAACATTATCTTACCTTAGTGAAGAGCAGTATTTATGGCCATCAAAATCTGTCTCTGTGTCCTTTAAAACGACTGATTGAACTGACTGATGAGTCCCCCACCCCTTACAAGCACTAATTAAAACAGAAACCGTAAATGATGATATGAAGTCATTTGGAACAAACTGACAAAGTCATGACAGTTAGAGAAATATAACACAGCTCCGGTGGGATAAAACAAAAATACCTCAGGGGTCTGCAGTTACCCCAGTTTGCAGGGTCAGAGATTGCGTGATATCATAGTTATCTATTATTATTTTTAGTAACCTACGACATGAAGATAGTGTCTTCTAAGGTACAATGTCAGAACCAATGTTTAATTTAGGTGCTTGTGTCACTCACTGACTACTGCTTGACAAATGTTAAAGACTTTTCACTTACTACTACGCTGCAGCATAAAATATACATTAATAATGGGAATTCTTAAAGTCTGTTACCCCAAAAGAGATTTCTGTGGACACCTGTATGCACTGCCTCTTAAAATGCATGCCTATATCAAGATGAAATTTGTTTTGCCTCTAACATCATGCAGTTTGGAGGGAACCCAGTGTCCTGTGCAATCGGCCTGGCGGTCCTTGATGTGATAGAGAAAGAGGACCTTAGAGGAAACGCCACTCGGGTTGGAGGACATCTTAAAGATCTGCTCATGAAGCTGCAAACTCGACATCAAATAATTGGCGACGTCAGGTGAGAAAGCGGTGACTATCACACTCCCCAAATGCATTAAGGTCGGCGCCGTTCTGTACTCAAAAGTCCATGTGATGAAATCAGATTTAAGTGATAAGGACAGTCTAGCACACATTAGCTTGTCACATACCATTTCACTGCTACTAATTACTAATTAAATTACTAACAATAATTAAATCCACACAGGTGTTTTCTTATCTTTTACCTGATATCAGACAGAACTCTTTACACCCTGTGTCCATCTTCTGTCAGCTCAGAGGAGTAGGCAGGACGGTACTGATCGATCTCTGACATGAAAAATGTTTTGATGGAACAACTTATAACTATTGGAATTGGCTGCTAGAAATAAAATGTGCTTGGCCTCGAAAGTTAACATCTATTTATTTTCATGATGGGGACAAAACCATTTAAATCTGTTCCAATACAAAGAATGAAACTGGTGTGCTGCACATGGAGTTTAGAGCTATTGCTCATTTTTGACCCGTGTCCCTAGTTGTTTAATTATTAATGTAATTATTTACGTTGTAGAGGAACTGTAAAATACCGTAGGTAAAAAAAAAAAAAAAAGACCCCACATTCAAAACCTATTATTAGAAGTGTGTATCAGGCCTTCTTTCACAGCAGACATTTTGAATTCACACAATAGGAAATGCACCGGGATTAATAACATTAGCAATGGCCCTGTTCTATTTAAGTGCTCCCTCCTACTGAGACATGTAAATATCTACTGTGATAAGGACAGACTTATGGCACTTATATTTCCTTACCCAAGGGTCAAAACTTGAGCTAGTAATTTAATTAGAATACCAGACACAACTTAAGGGAATAAAATGACAATAACAACAGGGACTTTGAAGACATGCCAGTTGGAAGCATCCAGTTACCTTTTCAATCTGGGCCGTTTCATTACTCAAATCCAGTTTTCCTTCGTCAAAATAACAACTAAAAGTTGAGGTGAGTTGTAAAGTGTCGCCCCCTGTCTTAGATTGTTTTCTGTTGTGTTCCCTATTTGACAGAGGTGTAGGTCTGTTTGTGGGTCTTGAGCTGGTTACAGACAGGAAGAAGAAGACTCCCGCCACAGAAACAGCAGCAGCAGTGGTGAAAAGGTACCAGACTAGAGTGCAATACAGTAGTCACAGTTACAGTCGAAACACAGATTACCTTTAACTTGATTTTCTTGTACGCACTGTTTCTGTGATTTCACTTCATGTCCCTTTTATGTTAGGTTGAAAGAGGAGGATAAAATCTGTGTCAGTACAGACGGCCCCTGGGACAACGTCGTCAAGTTTAAACCTCCCATGTGCTTTAGTATAGAGGACGCCGAGCTGGTGGTACAGTGTATTGACCGCATCCTCACAGGTTAGTTTGACAGACACCGCTACCTGACACTCAAGACGTAATATAAAACACTGTGAAAGAGTGAGTATCACACATTCATAATTTTAACCATTCCTTTTTCTCACAGACATGGGAGCCAGTGCACTTAAACTGGAAAAGGACGACATCTAAGGTTTGTTAAACCTGTAGAAAAACCTTTAATTGCATCATTGTCAGACGGTCACATTCATAAAGTTCAGAGGTAGAGATGTGAATGTCTTATACTCGAGGTTCCAGTAGATCGAACAAGTTCAGTCATTTCACTTAGCAGAACATGTTGCTGTCTTCCACTCGTCACTGACCACTGTGGGGACTCACTTTGCTTTAGAAATGGATTAGTCTGATGATAAATTGTTTACTAGTACAAAGTTTAATCTAGGAAATATCAAAATGGTGGAAGTGGATTTTTTTATGTCAGTCAGAAAAGGAGGATGACTGCTCTTTTCATTTGTCTACAGCCATGCAACTTTAAAGTGTATCAATGTAAGTTTTTTTCTTCCCCTCAGGTGTTCAGTGCCATTTTTAAGGCATCTCCTATGCAGACACCTAACTGGTGAAACCCAGCCAACTGGAGGTTTACACATTTTATCGTTACCATCTGCAAGTCGACCCATTACACAAGATGCTAATTTGACATTCATGATCTACAAAGACTTGTTTTTTTTCTCCAATCAAGACACTAATTAAACACCAAGCATTTTTTAAAGAAATCTTGACTCTTACTTTCTTTTACCCAAAGTAGCAATATTTAAAATATTTTATCCCACGTTAAAACACTGAGCAGCAACATGTTCCTAATACACAGTATGGTTGAGATAAGCACTTACCAGAACACTAGCTTTAACTCCTGGTCACATTCATAAAAAATGCTCAAGTATCGCAGTTTCACATCTAGTGGGGTGGGTATTAACACTCAGCAAGTTATCCTGCAGGTATTGAAGCCCTCTCCCACACCTTCCTAAAGAGGCATCCGTAGAGGTGTTAACATTACTCAAGACAAAACAAGCAAGCCATTTAACAGTACAAAACATTTAACATTATCTTTACAAATAATAACAAAAGGATCCGTGTGTAATATAAACCAAAAGTTTATTTCTACCAATTTGCCCAAGACACTAGAGGAATGAGTTTCCAGTGAGAGAGGGAGTACCCTCTTACATTAACAGGCTTGCGTTCAGTTGAATAACACTAGTAAAGCCACTTAAAATTGCAGACATGATGGGGGAAGAATCTCCTTAAAAGCCAAAAGAAAAAAAAAAAAAGAAAATAAAGATGCTGGTTGTCTTCGTCTACTAGGCCATCTGCAAACATTAACTTGACACGCTTACAATGAACCCTTTGATTAGTTTAAATCCCTTATTTTTTTGCCTCACCCCACATCTGAAGCCATGCAACTCGCATCCAACATTCAGCACGGGAGAAAATAACTAAAGATCTAGAAACACCAAAAAAGAAAGAAAAAAAAAAAAGCAAAATTGTTTTATTTGTGAGCTTTAAAAGCTCTTGCTCCTGCTCATCTGTAAATCCAGTAGACATGTAAAAATACAACCATACAATACATTAGATTCAAAAAGGTACCAAAAAGTACAGTAAAAATAACACTTCCATCACTGGAAATGTAAATGGACACAAAACAATATAAAATAAAAAGTGGAAAAGTGACATTTGCTTCCCCAGTTCCTCACTTGATCTGTACAAATGGAGCATGAGTCCAAATTTCTGCCAACTCCAAAGGAAAAGCCAGAGCCCATGTTCGTTGTGGTCAGACCATGGATCTCTTTCTTATTTACTTTAGACCTTAAGAGAAAAACACGGTGCTTAACGTTACTGAGAATAAACCAAATATGGCATGCAGTTACACAAAGACAGACAGGTGCATGAATGAGTTTGACAGGTCAGTGAATGGACAGACACACTTTGGGAGGGGGGCACGACCGCTAACTAGTACACCTAGCACCCTGGTGAAAGGTGAAACGGTCCTTATTCCTGTTCTCAACCACCACCAACTCAACCCTTATTGATCAAGTAGTAGAGATGCATCTTAAGATGGCTGACAGGTGGAATGAATCCATCTTTAATGATCACAGACCCCACAACACAGCCTACCCTAACCCCACCACAATGCTTGAATGGATTTAGAGTAGATGGAGATCTTTGGGGTCAAAAAGGCACCAATGGTTACAGCTATGTTCTCATACTACCACGGATGATGCAAAAATGCATACCTGCACTACGTGTGATCAGTATGGCTTGTAGCTATTCTGGTGGCCTCCACGTCTTGGAGTTTTCCCATAGCTTGTATTGCCCTGGTCTGGAGGACAAGAGAAAAAGGGACTGAGTTCTTCTGTACAACAAGGAGGACCAAGAAAATAAAGTTTCTCTCATTCTTTCTTTCCCTGGGGGCACTTATCGCTTACTGTAATCGTAGCCACCCCCATAGCCGTAATAACCAGCAGAGTAGTCATAGTTGCCGTAGCCGCCATATCCGTAGCCTTGCTGTCCGTAGCCATAGTTCTGGTTGTATCCCTGGTTCCAGTAGTTGTTGTAACCTTGATTCCAGTTCTGGCCCTGGCCTAGAATGAACAGGTGAGGCCTTTGTCACAACTCTCCAGCACACAGGACCCAGGCAGTTACTCGGCATAAATTCAAAGTCTACCGCTGAGTGTAGTTTAAAATAAAGATTTTGCTGGTACACATGCAGAAGAGCGCTTACCTCCACGGCCCCTTCCGCGTCCTCCGTATCCACGGGCGCCATACTGCTGCTGCTGGTAGACCTCTTTGGGCTGGGCTATTTTAATTTCACACTGGAACACCACACAAGAGCACGAAAAGTATTAATAAAACTGAGACCACCTCTTCGAATTTCACGTTTGCAAAATGTGTGGTATGCAATTACCTTGCTTCCACCGACGTTGTGGTATTTCTTCTCCATGACCTTCTTCACGGGAGCCTCTTCTTTATACGTGATAAATACGAATCCCCTCCTCTTTTCTGTCTTTGGATCTTGTGGGAGCTCAATGGTCTCAACCTGAGCAGAGAAACAAACTTTGAAGCAGTCTTATCTTTAGCACTCACTCCCTTAATGACATGACTAAAATCTGCGGAATAACGCACCTCTCCAAAGGTCCCAAAGTACTCCTGGATGACTTCCTTTGAGGTGTCGGGGTTAAGGCCTCCCACAAAGATTTTCTTGACTGGGTCCTTCTTCATGGCCATGGCCTTCTTGGGGTCGATCACTCGGCCATCTAGCCTGTGCTCCTTCTGTTCGAGAACCTAGGAAAGCAACACAAAAAGGGAGGGGGAACACATTAGAATTATTTAGGCTAGGGCCGAGTCAATATATCGATAATATGAGATGACTACATATTGCTCTAGAGTTTGGATTGTAATGTCGTTTAGTATGGTTTATTCCTGGCTACATTAGAGTAACGTGATGTCATGACAATTCTACAATTTGTCTTTACATTCTTGGTCATTTCATCCAAATTATTGGTGCATATTTATCAAAAATCTCATGGTCTATATCGCCCAGCCCTGACTTATAACAGCCAACACACTCACCTTTTCTACGCTGGCTGCATCTTTGAAGAGAATGAACCCAAAGCCTCTTGACCGGCCCGTCTGCTGGTCCATCTTGATGGTGCAGTCTGTCACCTCTCCAAATTTAGTGAAGTAATCTTTAAGATCCTTCTTGCTTGTCTCCCAGCTGAGGCCACCAACAAACATTTTCCTGAGCACAGAGAGATGGAAGGGGACATGTTTAGAATTACAGGCTGCAGGGCTACTCCAACTTTATATATATATGGCTGTGGCGGTGGGGGTGGGCAGGAGGGGGGTGCAAATGTACACACTGTTCCAGAACATCTGTTGACACCATGACATGGTGGGGGGGCGGCTACAGTTGCTGGAGCTGAATATTATTTTATAGCATTAATTCAATAGTCGAAAATCGCTACGATGCGACCTCGTCAGACTTGTCATATCAATAGTTTCTTGTGTTAGATCTGATCCATGCTCAGGCGCCCATCCCCCCTCCGCTCTGCATATGGCGCCAACAAAGGCCGGTTGAACAAAGAAACATGGCAAACCACGAGTGCTTATTGTAAATGTCGTTTCCACCAAATAGTCAACACCATAGCATTTTAAACTCACCCGGCATCCTCCTCGCCTTTGCTGGCGTCGATCTGTCCGCCCTCTGTGCCTCCGTTTTGCGAATTCCCGTCGGCGTCGGGCCCTGCGCCCTCTCCTTCCCCCTCTCCCTCTCCCTCTCCGCAGTCATTCACAGCGCTCTCGTCGTTCCCCTCCTCGGTGTGGTCGGCTCCGTTAAAATCATCGTCGACTTCGTGGCCGTTTTCCGATGTTTCCATGTACTGCTGCTCTGTCTCAGACATTTTGCACTATTATACCTAAACCCAAAGAATAAAAAAGGCATTTCACTACACCACGGTGGTTATACAATCCATCATGCCGTACATGCCTCGCCATTTACATGGTGCCAAATACATGCATTTCCCACCATTTTGGCCGGCACGGTCGCTTTCCATACATTCACAGGGAGCCGCATTTGTTGCAGAGAGCCAGCAAATGGCAACACGTATTTACACAACGCAGTGACCACTCGGCATGCAAAGTGCACTTCTGGTGGAGCAAAGATTAGAAAGTCCAACCAGCTGCATCACACTGATAAACCAAGCCTGGACTGTACAACTCAAATTCGCAGTTACGTAATGTAAAGGCCGTGCTGGCCGTACTGTAGGCCTACGGCTTTTAATTGTCCCGGACATCCCAATTACATCTACCTGGGAAAAAAACAACGAAATACTGGAGCAATTAAAGTACTTACGTGACAATATAAAGACAAAACCAAGGCTAAAGAAGTAGGAAAACCTGCTTACTGGTCACACAACCGGAGAGCTCTCTTCAAGATGGATTCTCCCACACGACGACAACTCGTGGTTGGTTTTCTAGAACCGGCAGGGAAAAAAACGCCATTTCTGCGGAGACGCCACCTGATTGGATGAGCGCTGCTGCCACTCAGGGAACGGACCAATCATACGCGCGTCTCTTTCTTTTCACAGAAGATGTTCACGCCCCTAACACACAGGAAGGAACTCGGAGTACTCTTCTGCGTCTGATGAAAAAGAGTTGTTCGCTGCTCGGCGATTTAAAAAAAAAATACGATGAGTTGTTGCTGTTGCTGTAAGAAATGGACTTGCTCACACTGTTCGTCAGTCTGAGGCTGACAAAAATGTGTTCAAATGTGACAGTAGCCCGGTTCAGGGTAGTTCAAATTCACGGACAGTATGTGAAAAATGTGGATCTTGGTGTCTCAGTGTGAATTAATGATGGCTAAAGGCACAGACAGCTGCCATCAAGCTTTAAACATGTGCACATGGACACATATAAACCTGACTTTCTTTGACTACTGTAGAGGTTGTGAGGAAACACTGAATATGGGTTGGACAAAACATTAATTACTTCAAATACATTATAAAAAAAACAACAGTTCACTATATTGTTAAGTTTATATACAGCCCTTTCCTTTATAAAACATTTATTTATGTTAGAAGGCATTATTGCTGCAAGGCAGGAGAAACTGAATGACTATGACTTCCTTTCACTACCATGTCTGTCAGTGGTTCATGATGTGTGATAGTGTAGTTGTGTCATTTGTATTTGTAATGTTTACTTTTTATTTAAGATGAGTTTCTGTGTTAGTTAAAGGAATACTCTACCCACAAGATGAGCATTTTTAAATCAATCATGCCTTGTTACCTTGAATTTGTGAAGAAAACTTTTTGTCTCGCATGCCTCCACAGAAAACAGCAAACATATTGATGTATTTATTGACTGGGACTGTGAAATCTAAGTTTAATTTATCCAGTTGTGTGCTCAGTACTTCCCAAACACGTACATTCACACGAAAAACTTCAGTACTGGTGTCTGGCTTTGAAGCGAGCATAGATAAGTGTTACTTTCACTTCAGTTTTAAATGGCTTCAGCAAAAATGCAAGTAGGCTACTGAGCATTCAGCTGGATACGTGAGACAATTGGACTACTCTGCAGGAGTTGTGTGTGAGTTTGTAAATGGATGTTTTGATATAGTTCTGCTGTTGTTAAACCTGGTCTCTAATCAATCCATATATCAATATGTTAGCCATTTTCCAAGAAGGCATGCAGTTTTCCTCACAAATTCAAGGTAACACAGCAGGACTGACTGATACATAAATGGTAATTCTGTGGGTGAAGTATTCCTTTCATGAGAGATTGTAAGTCGATCTAGTGGATGGTGGAGACAGTTTGATAACTGGTGTGTTTTGTTCCGTTTAATAAAGGATAATTCACTTGACTTATCATCCACCCATCTATTACTATCACAGCTTATCCTGTGTGGGTTTTCTATCCGAAAACAAGCAGTCCTCTCTTTACACTTTAAGTTAGGAACTACATTCACACAAAGCTATTAAACTGCAGACTGTATAGTCAAATGGCATTTAGAGACGGATTTAAACATCAAAAACACACATAAACTACTATTGCTTTCCTGCATAATCTGTTAGCATATGCAAACTGCCTGAGAAAACTACCGTAATGCTCTCTAGTCATCTGCGTTGTTCACTCCCTGTCAGACAGCCATCTGTCTGTGTAGGCCCTTAAGTCATGGAGTCCTTTGACAGGAATGCATTTTGTGTTTGGAAGCAGTTCCAGAGGAGCAACGAGAAGAAGCTGATCAAAGCAGGTTGAACAGATCATGTTACTGTGCGAGTGTTTGGTCCAATTTAGTAAATGTTATCATCTAAACTCAGGTCATACAATTTATATAAACAAAGAACAAATGGTTTATAAAGAGGCCAACTTCAGCACAAACCAAACAGAACAAATGATAAGTGCTAAAAAGGACATTTTATTACATTATAGTACTGTACAGATGCATTGGTTTAAACATGAACATTGTCAGATTATGTATTTGTCCCCCTATTTCCCTGTTATCATTCTGTTTCTTCAACATCGCATATCTGAGGCTTATTTGGATCGTTCTTGATCAGCCAGTCAGCGAGCCAAATCTATTGGAGACAAATGTACATGATAAGGAGTAAGATGTTTCAGGGACCAACGCTCAACACCAGCAAACAACACGGTAACAGCAAATACTGAGTGCATAATACTTACACAGGGATTGTGAGGCTTGTGCTTGCAGAGTGCGGTGAGTCCACGTAACAGAGTTGGGTTCACATACCTGCTCAGGTATTCTTGGGTGGCTTCTCTCGAGGGAAAGGGCTCAATTACAGCTGCAGAGGAAAAGCATGCTAGTGTTCAATACTACATTTCTATGCAAGCAACAGTCTGTGTGGCTGTGTGTATTACTCACAGTTTGGGAACATGAATTTGATCTCCCTTTCAGCTGCATGGAATGACTCGCTGCCATGGAGTGCGTTTTTAAGGTCGGAAACTCCATATTTTGCTCTAAGGCTGGGGAAAAACACATTGCATTCATATAAATATCTCAGCCAGCGTTGCCATGAGCGCAAACTTTTACCCCTGTGTGTTAGGTACAAACACTCAATCATGATACCAAGTCATACACATGCAGAACATATTTTGTTGTCAGGGAAATGGTAGTTATTCAAGATGTTTCTTAATATACTGAAGGTCTGTTTTATTTGTGCTAGCTTTTGTTTCTAAGCAAACACTTGATGCATTAGCAGGAACGTAGAGCATTAGAGCAATAGGCACAGATTGCAGCCCTGGTTTGTGTGTGTAACCTTCACTTCAAGGCAGTGATTCATTCAAAACGCCCACTATTATATTACATTACACAAAAAGGAACACACAACAAAACAAACCACTGAATCAACACCTTATAAGTTAACAGACTGACCACCCTGGATGAGTTTCTCTGGCCTTGGTGCTGTTGGCAGGCCCCATGAGGGACTTCCAGTGGGCGATGGCGTTGTCGCAAGCCAGAGTCATAGCGACGATCGGGCCAGAGCTCATGAAGGCAGTCAGGCTGGGGAAGAAGAGCTTTCCATATTGGTCTGCGTAGAAGTCACTGCATTGCTCTGGACTGAGCTGCAGCTTCCGCTTCTGTCACAGAAATTACGTATTGCACGCGTCAGTGAAATGTGAACTAATAGTACTGGGTTTTTGAGCTCAGTAGTTATGTGAGTACCTTATAGTCCAGTCAATGTAACTCAGAGATGGGCTCAACGGAGGAGAAATTGCAATAGTAATGTTTTACACCTTCATGCCTTCATGGATTTAGTGGAACATTGTTTTTTAAAGGTCAAAAGCAAAGTTTCAACATTTTACAGTGACATGGTCTGGGTGAATTGATGTTAATATGGGTGAGTCTATGCCTACCTATCATATCTCAACATATTTGGTGTCTTTTCTTAAGTTTTTGGTGTCAATCTTCTCAATAAACACTTTTTAAGAGGATAGTCTGATGTATTGTACTTGTATTTGGAGTACTACTACCCAACAACCATGTGTTTTTGCCAAATTGTCCACTTACAGTTTGTAGCACACTGCTCCCATGGGTGCATCTAAACTGGGTAATTATTCTGTATATATTTAGTATCTACACGTCATCATTCATTGTAAGTTTGAGAGTTATGTAGCTATTATGTGAGTTTGACTGGTTCTATTAGCAGCTATTCTACTCTGTTCTATTTGGTTTTATTCAAATATTCTATTAGCATTTTTACTCTTATTGTCAGCATCCTATTTTTTCATTCACTTAAAACAATTTAAATAAACTGCAAAAGCAACATGGAATGCCGTGCCTTGTGATGATGTACCAGAAAAAGACATCCTGTGCATCTTAGACGAGATGGGATAGGAATGTGAAAGAAAATCCTAAAAAACTAATGTGTCAACATATACTATATGAAAATACCATGTTCAAAAGCAGACATGTGCACTTCTTTGTGTTATGCTGTGACATAATGGCCCACATATCGAGCCCTAACTTTACCTTGATCCACTAAGTATATAATGGTATGCTTTTTATATGTTATTTGGATGTCCCACATCAAAAAATGTTTATTAAAATAACACTTTAAATAAAGATCCATTAGATTTTTAAGAAGTGGCAGCTATATGCTGAGCTGGGCATTCTTAGCGCTCTCTGGTGGACATACTACAAAACGGTGCCCGTTTGTTGCCTTAAAAAATATCTCTTGCATGTCTGTACTGCCCTTCATTGTCACAAATAAAACATATCTACAAAGAACAATATATCTAAGATAAATCAGTCTTGCTGATGTCTCAGTTAGGCCACTTGTTTCTGCATGGACATCTTAGAAACAAACTAGCGCCTCAGAAATAATCAGTTGGCTCGACCCCTTCCTGACACCATGCCGTTACAACACACCCTGAAGATAACACCTCTTCCACAAACGTCCATGTTACTACGCTTACTGTTGTGTTCTCAGTTTAGATGTTAACCAACCTGCAGGATCATGAAGCCCGATTTCAGGATAATGTCCTCGATCTCCTCAGCTCTGTGGATGGCATCTGGTTTAATAAGGGCCAGAGTTTTTTCCACATATATGCGATGATATGAAGTTTGGTCCATCTTCCCCCGCGTGCTAGACAAGCACCAGGAGCCTTTTGCTGATGAAGCTGCGATACTTTCCGTCAGTCCTGTCGACTAAAGTCTAACTTCATGCCGTAATTGGCTTTACATTAGTAAGAGTTGGGTTATAATTAACACTAAATGTAGCTGATATATTTATTAAGTATGTTTAAAATGTCCAAAACTGGTTAATTGCTCGTTTAAACCGCTTCCCTTCGGTCTCCACTTCTCTTTAGGTTGCTAGGATACCATTACAACTCTACGGCAAGCCGAGCAGTTCAAGTGGCACAAGATACGACGGGCCTTTCACACTGCATTCTCTTGACTCTGGACGAACATAAGGACACTTTTCACACCACACGCACCTTTTTAACTTTAGCCCAGGACTTTACAATTCACACCACACTTCCGTTGGCCCTGGGTTTCATGTCAGGTCAAACTCATTAAGAAATTCTGTTGTTTACCTGGCCTTGTTTTACACTTGAAACTTTCAGCACCAGGTTCGGTTCAGTTCATCTGCCAGAGACTACCCTGCAAACTTGGGGCTACCCTGCTCCAGACCAGGACCTGCAAGACCTAGGCTAATGTCAGGATTGTGCTCATGTGGACAGCTTTGTAATCCCCAGGCCAACAGCTCTGTCTAGGGGTATTGTGAAAAGCTCTTTAAAGACACTGACAGTCTGCTTTAGCCTTGTCTAAAACAATGACATTAATTCAAATTATCCTCACACCAGGTTTTAGTGTGTTTATTAATCTCAAGATCTTGCAAGCAAAAATAGGGTATATTCTCCACACCACAACTGAAACAGCCTGTGTTAACAAAAATCAAGTAACCACAAATGATTGTAAACCCTGATTCTCACTTAACTTTTTATGGTTTTTCCTTAAACTTTAATCATGTTTCAAACTCACCATTACATGTTTTCTTATGTCAAATGTTTGGATTATCTGGAATCTACCGCTGTCCCTACTGCGACTATACAACTTGTGTGAAACTGAGTATTTAAATAGGATGAAGTTCTACTGGTAATAAACATCGTATTATATATCGGACAGTGTTGAAACCAAGACGGCACACGTTCCTTTCAAACAGTCTTTTATTCAAAGTTGCTTCGACGAAAAGTTCTTATCGAGTTCCAATAGTGACCTGCCACACTCTGATCAGGTTGTCGGTGTAGCCAGCAAACAGGGTCTGGAAAGAGAGGGATAGAGGAACAGTGATTACTCAAATTTTGTAACTTCAGTCTTATCGTGAATCCACTAATATTCAAATCAGTGTTTCTAGCTCCCCTCATATTTGCAGGACTGTCACCATTAGACATCAGAGTTATAAGTGAATGGGTATAATCAACGGGGGTTAAACACTAACCCACCAATAGTGGGATAGCAAGACATCTGTACTGAAAAGGTGCTACAGAGCTAAGTGTGTTGTACCTGTCCATCAGCAGACCATGCCAGGGAAGTGCACTGTGGGGGTTCAGCCTTGCTGTTTGTGCTGATCACTTCCTGTCTCAGCTCATCCACAATGACCTTGCCCTCCAGATCCTACACAAGGAGAAGAAAAAGCAGGAGGCAGCACAATGAGTTAACTGCTCAGAAGTAGCAAAGAATAAACGGCAGAAGTGAATGCATCTAAAGTTATGTACACAATGTACACACTGATCTAGGCTAAAGCTCAGAAACAGCCTCTTTATCATCATAGAATACAGTTGGCATTTGAAGTTTCATCACTGCCCTGTAGCTTTAATAGCCTGTATATGGATAAGATATAGGATGAAGTCTTTACCCAAATCTTGATACTGGGGCCAGTGGCGGCACACAGCCAGTAACGGTTGGGGCTGAAGCAGAGGGCATTGATGGTGTCACCACTGTCCAGGGTGTAGAGGTGCTTGCCCTCATTCAGGTCCCACAGCATGGCCTGACCATCCTGAAGGAAATGAAAAAGATGCTTCAATATCTTTTAATGCATTTGGCAGATTTCTAGGATATTTACACGACTAACAGCTTGCAACTAGGGAGTTTGCTGCATATTCTTTAACACCAACACAATGAGCTTTGGAAGTGCAGGTTACACTCAGAAACAGCCTCTTTATCATCACTGCTAAACAGATGCTTTCAATGTTTTCATCACTGCTGAAACCTGCAACTATACTTCAACTGGTGCTTCAGTTGAGCCCAGAACCATTATTCTGTTGTAGTCTACAATTAAAAAGTTTATTTCATACCCTTCCACCAGATGCACACAGGGAGCCATCAGGAGACACAGTCACCGTATTCAGGAAGCCAGTGTGGCCGATGTGGTTGGTCTTCAGCTTGCAGTTGGTCAGGTTCCATACCTAGGAGCGAAGGACAGGACAACTGTATCACATCTGTGGTAGTAGACAGACCATCATATGAAGATAAACCTCACAATTCTCATCAGTGAGGCGGTCAGCTTTTTCCATTCAGGTCAAGTTAAGAGGGGTTTTAAAAAGGAGCAACATACCTTGACCATCTTGTCCCAGCCGCAGGAGACAATGATGGGGTTCTGGCTGTTGGGGGAGAAGCGCACGCAAGATGCCCACTCAGTGTGGCCCTCATCCTGCAAATCAAAAAAGGTACATATACATGTGCTCAACACAAGATTCTCTGGTTACCCAACATTATGATTTTTTTTTTTTTTTTTTTTTTTTATAAAGCCACGTGAAATGAAGCAAGGTGGGAAAACCCAGACAGCTACATTTCAGCATTTCGTTTGGCTGCTTACTAGCAACATCAACAACCCAGATTATGAACATTCCCAACCAACCAAGGGTCAATGCATCATCTGATGAATGATATTAAAGCATGGCAATGCTGGACATCACACTTAACCATTATAGAAAGCTAGTCTTGTAAAGGAAAGGTGACTGGGTGATCAATTGGTACTGTATTTGAGGGAAACTCTGAAATTTAAGGGCAGTTTGGTTTTTCAGCTAGTAGGTGCTGCAATATTTCAACTTCTAATTCAAAGTTACTCAGACTGTCAGTTGAAGTGCATGCTTGGCACCAGCTTGAAGTCCATGTTCCCTTCTTGTCTGCTGATTTCATTCACATACATCACGAAACTTTCCAACAGGAAATACATAGGGGCCCATTTAGAATATCTGTCGTCAAGTTTTGAAACAGGCTGTACTAAAACCCACTAAAATCTAGCTCCCCTGAAAGAAAGGGGGCGACTGCTACTCACAAAAATGTCAACATGGGTTAGCAGCTCACCTGGATGGTGTACTTGCAGACTCCAAGAGTGTTCCATAGCTTGATGGTCTTGTCTCGGGAGCCGGACACAATCTGACGGTTGTCAGCAGAGAAGGCCACGCTCAAAACGTCCTTGGTGTGTCCGTAAAAGTGGCGGGAGGTGCTGCCACTGGGGAAACATAACACCAAACATTTCAGAACTCAAAGCTGTTGCACATTGTAAGATTCCCCAGTTGAAGGAAGCATGTATAATATCACTACAGCGAAACCAGTGAGAACATTTAAAAAAAAAAAAAAAAAAAAGATACACACACATTTATTTAAGAGTTGAAACAGGTTTTGCTCTTGAACCAATGAACTCTGTTTCCACAGAGAATGTACATGTGTAGTGTATTATGTTCTGTTTTTAAAACAATTCAAAGATGGTCTGCACAGGCACTGTAGTTGATCCATAAATATAGCGCCTTTGAGGTTTTCTTTGCAGGATTGTTGGTTAATGTTTGTAAAGATGGCCACCAGCGAAAGCCAAAGTAAAAGCCAACCCCAGATTCACTCCCACATGGCCATAAGGGTCCCATAAAATAAGAAAATACAGGCAAAGTTGCAGAGTTGACAGAAAAATACACCGCCTCCCACCTTGTTTTGAAAATCCTGCGCAGTATATCTGTTCCACCGCATGATTTTTTTAATTCCCTGTTTTTTATATGGCTCAGTGAGGGCAAAGCTGCAGATGCAAAGTCCAGCAGAAATGGATGCAACAACTTGGTGACAATGAATTTGCCATATACTAGCAGCATCAGTATTTTCAACACACATTTGGTCATGAGACCTCTAGAATAGCTGGACGCAAGATCTTCTGACCCATTACTACCTCGAATCTACACATTTACTTTGAGTAACATTGTGACACTAAATAGTATATTATCACAAGATGGTGAACAAAAATGTCTTGGTTGCAGATATTGTGGGGGTTTTTTTTTGTTTTTTTACATTTAAGGAGAATCACATAATTAAAGCATATGATTGAAAGGACATAAGACACATTCAGCAATACCGCCCAGCACGGATGCTGGTCACGTGTTACAAAAGGGCTCTATGACATCCATCAAGTTGCTGCAAAGTCAACCAAAGTGTCTAGCCACATAACTTACACTGGGCTTGTATCTGATTTGACCTACTGATGGTATAGAAAAGGCTTGCTGCAGACCTGATGCTGCTGGGCTATTAAGAGTCACATTTGATTGATGCCAAGATGACCCAATGCAATGTTAACAGTGTCATTGTGGCATGTTATGTGATTGCTGTGGTTAGGTTACACCAAGCCTAGGTCAAGATTTTGATGTCTTTTAACACACCTACTTTTCTCCTGGTTTGATAGCCTGTGATGGCAGTGAAATCTTGAATTTTAAAGCCAGTAGTAAAAACTTTCTGATTTCATTTATCCAGAATTCCTTACCCTCCCAGCAATGAAATCACTATTCTGCAAATCTTTCACGTGAACACAAACACACCATGAAAAGTAAACATGCAGAGGACGCATCTCCCACTTTACACACCCAGTATCTGACCGGTGCTGAAAAGACTTATACTTACGTGGTGAGGTCCCACAGGCGGAGGCTCCCATCCCAGGCACCGGACAGGGCAAACTGTCCATCTGAGGAGATGACCACATCACTTACAAAGTGAGAGTGGCCCAGCAAGGAGCGCTGGGGAATGCCATAGTTGGTTTCATCACGAGTCAGCTTCCACATGATAATGGACTTGTCTGGAAAACAAATATACAGGTTATTCATTTAACTCAGTGTCTATTTCTTACTATGTCAGGAGCAGATAAAGATCACCATGTAATGTTGTGTTCCCAGGGTCCTATGCTCCCCAGCACAGTAACCTCTTAACATGACACATTAGGGCACCCTTTCTAGGGGTTTATTTTTGAAATAATGACAAATGCCAAATGTTCTGTAGGTCAAATGTTCATTACGATGGCATCACTCACTTACAGCCTACTGATGTTATGCTCCTTGAAACCTACATCTACCACAATTTGTGACTTCAGACATTGATATCAGCAGTGCTGCAATGAACATCCATCTCCTTTTGTGCATTTGGAGTCTTAACTGTGACGATGACCCTTCCTCATCTCTTGAATGAGGACCCAGGAAACAGAACTGACCCCATGCATTACTAAGGAAAGCTGTCAAACTGTCAACAGATGGCCCGGTTTACTGTGATTAGAGGCGTAATGAGTTGCCAGATCTACACATTCAATCACATAACTTTATTGTACACTACTAAGTATGTTATTACACGTGTCGCAGATGCAATGTGGAAACCTGACGCTCATTTACAGATGACGCAAGCTAGAGTTAGCCAGCTAAGTGAGGCTAACCAGCGTCTTTCTTCTAAGTTCGAGCAGATTCTGTAACCATTAAAAAACGTTAGAGCAACATGACGTACAATAATGGCAATTTATTCATATTTCGTTAATGACTCACACCAGCATTGCACTTTGTCGTACGCTACAGCCGCAAACCGACTAGCTGGCTAATGCTAGCCTAGCCATGTTGGCCGAGCCGGCGGGGGAAGCCTCACCTCGGGACGCCGACAGAATCATGTCGGGATACTGGGGCGTCGTAGCGATCTGGGTGACCCATCCACTGTGCCCCTTCAGGGTCCCCCTCACTGTCATCTGCTCGGTCATTTTGGCGAGGTTCGGTGGTACCTTTTACAAGGATGGATTCGGATTTTTCTGAGGTACAGAAAAATCTAGGTCCTCATCGCATCTACGCACAGAGGAAAAGGAAGTACAGACCCGGATGCAAAAACTAAGAGGGGGTGAGCGGCCCGCAGAGGATTCTGGGAAATGTGGACTTTACACGACTTGTACTTTATCACGGTTTATCATTGTAACATGACCCCAACAATCAGTAGGAAAACTTTATTTAAGAAACATTGCAACAAGAAAATATATATGCATGTTAGTGATGTATGCCTGGATCTTGTACTTGGACACATGTAATAAAGTCAGATTTAAATACACATCGGGAAAATTATTCTAAATCTGTAGGCTATTGAAATACTTCACCACCACAGTGTATGTGATACAAAACACTCTTACTCATATAAATGCACATATATCAAATCAAACCAAATTTGTTTATATATTAATATATTATTTATAATAATAAAAATAATGGGCGGCACGGTGGTGTGGTGGTTAGCACTCTCGCCTCACAGCAAGAGGGTTGTCGGTTCGATCCCGGGCATGGCAGCCCTTCTGTGCGGAGTTTGCATGTTCTCCCCGTGTCAGCGTGGGTTCTCTCCGGGCACTCTGGCTTCCTCCCACAGTCCAAAGACATGCAGATTGGGGACTAGGTTAATTGGTGACTCTAAATTGTCCGTAGGTGTGAATGTGAGCGTGAATGGTTGTTTGTCTCTATGTGTCAGCCCTGCGATAGTCTGGCGACCTGTCCAGGGTGAACCCTGCCTCTCGCCCGATGTCAGCTGGGATAGGCTCCAGCCCCCCCCCGCGACCCTCAAGAGGATGAAGCGGTTAGAAGATGAATGAATGAATGAATAAAAATAATTTTTATTTAATATATAGAGCGCAGATCAAAAGCAGCAGCGCTGTACAAAAAATAGACACACAAATATATCGCAATATAGCAATATAAAATGTACACACACTGGTAAGAACAATTACATATGTAATAAAAAATTAGAAAATTCTAAGATATTAAAACCACTACAAACAACAAACAAAAGCCATTGAAAACATGTATGTTCTAAGATTTTTTTGGGGGGGGGGGGGGGGTGAGAGCAGAAGGCTATTCCAAAGCTTTGGAGCAGCTACTGCAAAGGCAGGCTCCCCCTTACCCACCAGCCTCGATCGTGGGACTGATAAAAGACAGTCAGTACGTTTACACAGCTTAATCGAGCTATGCTCAAAATTCAATTTTGGCGTCTAATCGGACTTCTGTCCTTGTCCCAGTTTACACGCAACTGAGACCAGTTGACCTATTACTTCGCTTAATAATAAACAACTGGAGTCAGGTGGCAGACCAGCATTTTTGAACAACAGCAAGATGAATAATCGTACAGTTTTGTTCATCTAGTACATAATGTACGCGTTACTGATTGTGCAGATAAGGTGCACGCTATCCCTTGTGGTCATGGTGATTTCGAGAGGCAGGCAAGAACACTGTATGCTGTTGAAGGGCTACAACAGAGATATTGGATAAAGGAGATACCCCACCGTAGGCTTATCCAATGTTAAGAAAACGGTTACTCTTCCTGTCTCCTAAGTGGGCGTGGTTAGCTCTCCCTCCAATCAGAGCCTGTTCTCCCTCAACCCCACTACTGTGTTAAACAGAGGATCTGTGGATGTCTGTGTATGCGGATCGAGAAGCAGGTGGAATGAAAATACATTCTTCCTATGCAGCCTGTTGCTGCACAAAGCTTGGGCATTTTTTATTTATTACTGGCAGTAAATAACTGTTTGTAAGCTAACTGTGATTTTACCGCCTGTATATCAAGATCACGAGATCTCGCGATAACTTGTTTTCTGAGACGGACAGGGCTCAAACAAAGTTAACTTTCTCTTGATCTATGCGGATGAAAAATGCAGCTTTAGTGTCAGAATGTTGGTAAGATGTGTGGCTTGTGGAAAATGAACCCAATATTTACTTTAGTGACTACAGGGCGAAAGAATTGACCATAAATTGTGATCACGTTCATTTTCCTCATTGACGACAATAGATTCAGAGCTGCCAAAAGTCTCCTACGGGGGGGGGGCGGCATCTATGGCCTTAAAAACAAATTAAAAGAACCTTAAAATCAATCCTGTGTTTGATAGGTAGCCAGTGCAGGGATGCTAGCGCTGGTGTAATGCTGTCTCTTCTTCTGGCGGTGACCAGTGACCAGTGAGGAGTCTTGCTACAGCACTCTGCACCAGCTGCAGTCAGTTCCCCATTTATGTTCTTATCAAAGCCACTAGAGTCCACTGACAAAAAAACAGTCATTTTAGTGTAGTCTGCCGCAGCTTCGATCATTTGCTTAGTGTTATTGCGTGACTGGTAAATCGGAACGAATCCTTTCAAACGCCAAAGTCACACAATAAGACCAGCAGCTTCTGTGTTCAGTAAAGTTAAATCGCTGTTTTCTCAGTGGAGTCTGGCTGTGAAGAGAGTGATCCAACTGCTTAATTTTCCTGTTGGAAATCACAGGCTTTAAGGTAAAGCAGTGAAAACACTCAATATAGTATACACTTAGACTGATACTGGTTTTGTTCTGTGGGAGTTTTTTTAGGAGGAAATACATTTCTCTGCTGATTGCTTAACTCCTATGTTGGAATCCAGCCTGCTTCCCCAAGCTGGGCACATGCCGACTGACATCTACTGTATGTAATATACTGTCCCTTTAGAACAATCATGAAACATGTAAATGGAACATTTTTTAAACTCACTTAAACTTGATTTATGAATCAATTTACAGACGACCTTCCTTTGTTATGTAACACTGAAGCTAAAGCTGATATTGAGTCTTTAGAAGATTATTTTAATATAGATGTAGAGTTGCATTGGGTTCTTGGAACAATATGCACTTCTTGTGCTTGCAAAAATATAACTAAATTATTTAAAAAATCAGTTGACTCTAAATAAAACTGTTTATTAGGCCAATACTGCCATTATTAAAAAACATAATCTCCTTCCACTTCTATGCTGATGACACACAGCTGTATCTCCCTATCAAGCCTAACCACAAGTCCTTTGTTGCCAGTCTCATAAAGTGCCTTTTTCCAACTCCTCACCATTGCCAAAATCAAGGCATTTCTCTCTCTCAAAGACCTGCAGGTAGTCACCCACACTCTCATCTCCTCCTGTTTAGACTACCGTAACTCTCTGTACACTAGTATCAGTCAGTCATCCCCGTCCGGCCTCCAGCTGGTTCAGAACGCCGCTGTCAGACTCCTCACAGTTACCCGGAGGAGAGACCATATCACACCTGTTTTGGCCTCTCTCTCCACTGCCCGCCAGTAAAGTTAAGAACTGACTTTAAGGTCTTCCTGTCTGTTTACAAAGCCCTTAATAGTCTGGCCCCATCCTACATTTCAGACCTTATAACCCCCTATTCTACGCCCAGGTCCCTCAGGTCAGCTGACCTGGAGCTCCTAGCTGTCCCACGCTCCAGACTGAAGCTCAGGGGTGATGGTGCCTTTGCTGTGTCTGCCCCCAAACTGTGGAACAGCCTCCCCCTTCCAATCAGATCTGCCACCACCACTGACTCCCTTAAGTCCAGGCTTAAAACCTACTTTTATTCATTGGCGTTTGAGTCCCCCTGATGTGGTTTTCTCGTACACGTGCCTGTGTGTGTTGTGTCTCTTAATGTGTGAGCTGTGTACCTGACAGTTAAGTTGCCTCTTATTTATGTGGGTTTTTTTTAAATCATTTTATTCCTTTTGTGCAGCACTTTGGTCAACGTGAGTTGTTTTTAAATGTGTTTTATAAATGAATTTGAGTTGAACATCTGATCATGTTATTAATCCATAGATCATATTTCTTACGCTAAATAATCCTCATGGTTTCCTTTGGTGCTAACTACTAATGCAAATGTTACAAAGGTACAGTTTTTATGTGGCCAAATTTCACACATTATGCACATATTTACCGAAAACTGTGGCGCTATTGCGTAAATAACATTAATGGTAACATTTAAACTATTTTTGGTTGGAGAAACCTCCCAGTTTAAACACAGTAAATATGCATGCAATATATAACAATCCCATGATGGCCAGTGACTGTCACAAATGTGGCATCAATTTAATAGTCACAAACATTACACCACAAACATAAGGTCATTTGTTTAGAAACATGAAATTCAGAGGAGCTGTAAACAGTTAAAGTGGATGTAAAGTTGAGTGCCTTTGTTCCAGTGTTTCCTGCCACATGGATCAACTGCAGCTAATTGTGTAACATGTTGTTTAGTATTAGAAACAATGAACTCATTCAACTGTAACAACCGTGGCCACATGAGAATGATTTGTGAACGTTTCTATATCTTTTTCTTTCTTTCTTTCTTTCTTTCTTTCTTTCTTTCTTTCTTTCTTTTAATCAAATTTGTAAAATGAAGAGCACATTTCACCGAACTAATGGGCAACACAACAATATCTGTCCTTCTTATGGGCATATTTAAGACAGATGGTCAAAGGAAACACTGATGCTAGCATCAGCAGCGTTTGGATGAGAAGAAACTTTCTGCTGGCGCTGTAGTGTGTTGTTTAGAGTCAGTTTACTGTGAGTTCACAATACACGATTTTCACCGCGATTTTGATCTGGCATGCTAGAAAACTGGAGAAGTCTGACACGACTGAGAGAGCGCATCAGCCCAGTGAGAAGCGGGATACATCCCACGTCAGCACGCAGGAGGATGGAAGAAATGTGAGGAGGACAAGCCGCTCATTTGGGCTTGCTCTCTAAACGTCACCTTTCTCTATCCATCTAATAAGTTATTTAAACGCATGATAATCACTTCTTTTGGGCTTGTTTCCATAGCCCTGGTTGCTTGTTTCTCCCCCAAGATCTGGCAACACTGACAAGCTGGCAAGCAACAACAACAATGGCGGCATCCACAGGATCATGGGGAGCACATTCTGTTTGGACCCAGGCCCTGGACGCACATCTGATTCAACACTGGGAAGAATATCCATGCCTTTACGATGTGTCATCTCCAAGTTTGGTGACATCACCGCGTCATCTGGGGCACTGTCGGCGAGGGCTCGGTGGAGAAATCTTGTGGTGTGCACACACAGGTCGTAACGCAGTTGGCAATACTCCCGCTGACAGAAACACACGTCGCCAAGCGTGAACACTCAAAAGATTACGATAGTCTCTGCGACGCAAAATCGGGGTGAAAATCGTGTAATGTGAACTAAGCTTAAGGTGAAGACATGCTCTTTTGGAGCTTTCCACAGGGTGTCAGATGTCAAAAACAAACAGGAAGTAACAGGGACTGATCAACACATTCAGCAAAATAAACTTCATGGCAGCTGTTACTGGAATATTTTTTTTTAACACAGTGTAGGTTATTTCAGTAGGCTATTTATTGATGCTGACTTTTTAGGTTTTTAATTAGATAAAACTCGGAAAAGAGCTAGCATCTTTGCAGTTCTTGTTCCCTCGCACTGAAGTCAATAGGTGGTTTTTAAAGGGCTTTTGGTGAGATGCCTGAATAAGGTCTGTCGTTTCACGCTTTGCTCTACAACATAATATCCAACTCGTGAATTCTGAAGCTTTCATCTGCCTTTAAAAAGACAGTTGTACAAGTGGCTAAATGAGAATACGGAGCGTAATCATGCTGAACATGGTTTTAAGTCAGTTACGTTAGCTTTTTGTTTCTGCGAATTGCATTTACTCTTCAAAAACCATAAAACTGGTGTTCATTTTGAAGATTATCTCACTGAACAAAATGTGTAAGCATCATAAACTTTTGTTTGCCACACTTTATTCTCTGCAATAATCCAAATTCATCCAATTAATCAAATGGAAAAATCCCATTTGGCTTTTTGTTGAGGGAACCAAGGCAATGTATACTTTTGTAGTGACGTCATCACTGCAGCACTCTATGCTATAGGGCAGCCTTCCATGGTACATTGGCCTCTGATTGCCATTATTGCACCTTTATTTAGATATTAAAGGACATGCATATCTTCAATTTATATTTTAAAATATTCTGGTATTGTTTCTTTTTTATGTCTCTAGTTTGTTACTTTTTGTATTAGCATTGTCGTCTTGTAGCAAGAGGAATCCGGGTTCTAACATGCTGGCTGGCTTGGGCCCTTTTTTGTGGTCAACTGCTACTGGTTTAAATAACAGTCCACTTACTTGTTTTGTTGGTTTTCTCATTTCATACAAAATGTACCTGAGTAGACATGAACTGAACTCGAGTCCAGCTTCTCAAGTGGACCCTGGTATGTCAATCTGTGCTCAGGTACAGTAGCCTATACAGTTTGCAAATTAATCAAACAAACCAGACTTTGGGGTCAAGCATACTCAAATTTGGGCCCAGGTCCCTGACGTCAAAGTCCCCTCAGTGTCTGGCGACCTGTCCAGGGTGTGACCTACCCTGCCTCTCACCCAATGTCAGCTGGGATCAGCTCCAGCCCCCATCACCCCAAGTAGGATGGGTGATTACAGATAACGGACGAATGTGTGTTTTTGTGCCACTTCTGTTTGTTTTTTTTTTTGTTTTTTTTTTATCTCTCATCAATTTTTTTCTCTCTTTGCATAATAAATTGCCATGTGTTTACTATTACTAAATAATTCGAGCATGGTCTCACTCCGAAGTCATCGAAATCCGGTGCTTGGGCAGTGACTTTTGGCGTCAGAAACCAATGAAAAAAGGTGTCCTTTAACTTTGGTATGATACACAGATGGTTGCTGTTATAGTTCAATGGCACCCGGTGGTGTCAGGGGGAAAAGGATGAAAGTTAAAGCGATGAAAGTCCCAGTGGGGTGGACGGAGGGATGGATTCAACAAACACTGACTTTCATCCGGAGTGGTGTTCGCGACCTGCAAGATTCTTAAGTCGAGCACTGTTCTTTTTTTTTTCTTCTAAACCTAACCACTTCCTTTTTGTTGCCTGAACCCAACCATGTGTGTTTGTTGTCAAAGGAAAAAAGAAGTTAATTTGTGTGTTTATTTTGAAAGACACTGTTTGTAAACGTTACATTTCCTGGGAAAATGGAAGTGTATCTTGAAAGAAGAGAACTTGACCTGGTGTCCCAGAACGTCAACAACCAACGCACCCGGAGTACCTTGCACTTACTTGGAAAGTCCATGACCAAAACGTCCATATGTGACGAGGTCGGAGTGATAATGTGTTGATAATTCCATGCCTATGTGCCGTGTGTTGTGTCACTGCATTTTTTTAATATGTGCATGGTGAAACATCTTGGTGTTGTATTAATGTCAAAATAAATGAAACCAAATTAATTTTACATGATTATGATTTAATAGACAAAAAACATGAAACTGGAGAGCTGACTTCAGTCTACATGTTTAGTTGACCGGATTTCACGTTATACATTTTTAGAGAAGTAATTACAAAAATAGCTTAATTCTTTTACAACCAAATACACAACCGAAAAGAAAAACATTCTCACAAAGTCAAGCTAATACTGTGATATATGACTTGCTAAATCACCAAATTGTATTCAGACACCGTGTCATGTATACTGACCCCATTAGACCTTAAAACTGAAACTGATAGAATCTGCAAAAGAAATAAAAAACATATCACAATGTTAAGTGACAGATAACCATCAGCTTCCAGTGAAATAAGCTAAGAACAATGTGGTTTACAGTTTAAGCTTCCTGCTTCTAATGTAACTTCTCAGTCAATGTTTTTGTTTTCAGCTCTTCTATTTCAGCTTAATGATATGCAACTCATTTACGGATTTGTGTTTTGTAGAAAAGATTTCTATACTAGTACCTTTAACTTCATAAATGAGTGGTGCAGTGCGATCTTTCTTGCAAAACCTTTCTAAAGTTAAAACATTAGGTAGAACCTCACATCATATGTATCCCACTGATATGGAAATGGCTTTGTGTGATGCCAGCAATTCGGCTTTGTACTTTGCAGGTATACTGTACATACTGTAAAAGGAGCTTTGCACAAAAAGAAAAATTCAGATAAAAAGTCATCTTACACACTGTCATTTCAGACCTAAACAGGGACGACCACTACAGAGATATGCGGCCTTCATCTTGACTACTGCGACATCACGTGAGCCTGCTAGTTTAATTACAAACAGAAAGTCAACGTTATTAATGTACTGTGGGTTTTCTGGGTTCAGTATTGGGCCGCCTGTATGTTGATGGTGACTGAAGATAATCAACCACTAAAACACTCTGTTCATATTCAGGCTGACAATAGAAATGTTTTAAAGATTGTCCGTCAGTCATGCCTAGCGATTAACAGAATATATGTTGCTGAATATTTTTCATATTGTTAAAAAAGTGCACCAAATATCAATGTAGAATACACACATGTCCACTAAGAAACTGAAACACATTTTTCCATTCGTGCAGTGGTGCCCCCAGAAAATTTTTCATCGGGGCAAAAGCAAAAGCCAGAACTGAATTTCAGGAACTTGCTTATGCTGTTGAAGTATAAGGCTAGCTGTAAACTGTATGGAGAGTGAAGGAATCGCATATATGATATACTTTGGTTTCATATTTTACAGTTAATATTACTAATTATCTTAGACTGATACTGGTGCAGTTAACATTTAGAGTTCCACAACAATCATGTTTTAATGTGTTATATATCAATACATTTTAAGGAAGTCATTGTTTGTCAAAAAGCTGGTTGTCCTTTTTGTGGGAGTACATTGACTGTAAGGAACAAATCATTTATTGGGAACGAGCCTTTAAGTTTAGGGGAGACTCTTGGGTGCCCATAGAAGCCATTTTCATTTAGATATCTTGAGGTGAGAGTTCGAAGGACCCCTTTGAAAATCGCCATGCCAGTTGTTCCCTCGCCAAATTTTTGCCTAAATTTGGAGCATTATTTGGCCCCTTTATGGCAACTTATGCTGACATGGTTGGTACCAATGGTTAGTACCAATAAATGGATATCATAGCCTCTTAAAGAGAGTAATATCAGCCTCCAGTTAATCAGTACACCCAGTTACAATTTCTTTTTCCCCATGTTCATCAGCCGTATTATCCTCCCGAGACCCTGTGTCCTCATATCAGGACATCATATTTTGGGTTTACTTGACCTTATACTTCATTCTATGCAGAGGTGTGGTGGTAGTTGATGAGGTGGGTGTACTACTAAGTAGATGGGCAGGTTAGCGTGGAGGAAGTGGGTATACTCTCCTATATATTACAATGGCTTTTTGGCTGATAGGTGGGTATACTGTAAATGGCCCGAAAAAGAAGTGGGCATACCCCGTATACCTGCGTATACCTTCCAATACACCACTGATTCTATGTAACTTAGACCTATTGTCCCTGTTCGTGGGCACATTTTGGTGCCATCTAGTTGGCAGTAAGAGCACAATACACTAGTCCATGTAAAAACAAGATGGCAGCCAACTCTACAGCCAGTCTGCAGCCGATTCCGACACAAAAGTGGACAAGGTCCAAAACCTGATCACATTTAATGATTGCAACTTCATAATTTATGATTAATAATGTTTGTAGTTTGATATAGCAACAAATTTGACCAATTTTAGCAACAGTATGGTAAGATGCTGGTAATTAGGATGTACTCGTTTGATTTTATTATGGTCTCGTTTGAGGACATTTGGACTTAATTATCGTCGACAATATTTCGTTTTTTATACTTATTGGGCTCTGCCGATTACAAATAGCTAACAAAAGTTCAGGGCTCAGGAAGTTATACATATTTTTATGTTATAATACTTTAAAAAAATATATCTTTGTCATATTTTATTGTAACTTTTCTATTCTTAATTTATGTTCTTGAGTGTTGCAGTACTTTGCCTTATTCTTATTCCTCTTAATATGTTTATTGTATGTTTAATGTATGCACCATAAACAAATCAAATTCCTTGTAAGTGAAAAACCTACTTGGTAATTCTGACTCAACATTCCTTTAAACAACAATCTATGTATAACTGTGGACATGTGTGAGGTCTTGCATATGGATATGCAGAACAGAGCTTTAAAACGGGTACATAAGAGTATTTAAGCACCAAGAAATTCCATCTGAGAAAAAAAAAGTATTACAAAGACCAAAACACACGAATAAAAGTCATCTGATTGGAAAGACTAAAACCTTTTGTGATAACTGAAAAAAGTACACACGCAAAATGCTAAATAACCGACAGTTAGAAACCTTTGTCCTAATGTGCACTGCTGAATAAAAATGAATAATTACCCCAAAAATTGTGTATACATTTGATTCAAATTTCATACTTTAGTCTGTTAGTCCTTCAGTCCAAATGACTAATATTGATTCAAATATATCAAACAAACAACACACATTTAAGTCAGCAGCAAAAACTTACACTGTTGTCCAGAGCAATCAGGGCAACAGTAATTAAACATGTCTTCATCAGTGATTAAAGGATAATGATCAGTCAAAAGGCAACAGTTACACAGAAAATTAAGGAAAAAAACTGATTGGCAATCGTTTGTCAAGGCAGCTGAAACACTGGTTTATAACAAATACTGTAAATGGTTCCTTCAAATCTGGCCTTGAAGTTGCGCTACCTATATATTATACAAACATGACAATGCACAGGAATGCAAAATGTAACTGGACATGAAATGTGTAAGAATATAACAAAGGAACACAAGTCACCACTGCCACAAGTGTGAGCCATTAAAAGGCAGACTCACTGACTTCTCTGAGTGGCTTGCTCAAATGGAAAGATGATTAAAGGCTGCTTATTGCAAATGAAACTGAATCTACTGTTGTTTGAGGTTTCAATGAGGGACCACAAGTCATACAAGCTGTCGGGATGCTAAACAACGCTGTGCCTTCTTAAGATCATGCATTTAATGAGTGAAAACCTTTACAAAAGAGCCGTACAAGAGATCACCACAACTTGTTCAATGTATCTGTGCAGTAAATCCTTCCTTATGTGCCAGTGACGTCAAATAACTTCGACCGGTTGTCAAGCTGTTGCGCAACATCATCAGCCACAGGTGTGTCTTCGCTTCTCAGGTGAATGTGGAAATGCAGGGTTCTCTGCCGCCCCCTCCTGGAGAGTTTCCATAACAGAGGATCTGAGTGTTCGGTGTGACACTTGAGGCATGACATGGCTCGCTCTGCCTCATAAAGGCCAGTCTGCCCCTTGAGCTCTCTGCCCGTCTATATGTCCTTTCTCCACCAGGCCCTGAGCCCCTTTAGGGCTGAGAGAGACGCTTGCGTTTGAGCTTCTGTCTTGCCATTTCCTCCTTTTATAAAAAACAGAGAGAGGAGAAGAGAATACTGACCCACGTTCCTCCATCTGCCACTCCCAAAGAGAACTGTCCATCCATCCAAGCATCCGTGAGACTGGGTAAGTGCACACACAGTTATATCCATTCGTGATTACAATCAGGCAGCGAGTCAGGCTTTGTTAGTAAGGCCGCGAGACCGTCAAGGCACTCCAACACTGTCATCTGGACTGTCCTTCAAAGAGTCCAACTGCCAGTTCAGTTTCTTCTCTTCAAAACCACAGCTGCATTCTCAACGACGCTGGATCTCTACAAAAAGCTTTCATAATACTGTAGACTCAAGATTGTCCTTGTTAAAAAAAATCTCAATATATTATATAAAACGTTTTATGATAAAAAAAAAAAAAAAGGAAAAAAGGGAGCGGGTTGTTGGTGTAGTATTCAATTGCAATATATTCCATATCAATATGTACAGACTCCATGCTGCTGGTTAGTCATCACTGCAAAAGAAGAATAGTAGGGATTGATTATTAGTAGCATATCAAATTAAAAATATGGATCTCAAATACTCATGCTTGACATTTACAAGCTCACACACTGTCATATACTTACAAAATGCCCCTGTGTCAAATCAGAGTCAAGCAATAAATTTAATGCTGACAATCCTTGGGTCATAACGTAGGCTTTAGTTGCACATAGTGTTAGGTTTTAACTGTTCTATGACTGTGTCGGCTGCTGTCTTATAATGAAATGGTAATTAATTCATTATTAGTTAGAATATGTTTTTAAAGAAAAAAATTAGACCTCTTAACACTCACCTTGTGCCAGCAGCCTGGTATGGGCAGCCCGTCTTGTCCCTGCAGAGAGAGAACACCAGTGGAATGTTAACACGGAAGAAAATGTCATGGGACGCGTGCTTAAACGCACCTTACAGTCGTGATTCTGATTGTGGGTCATCTAGTGGTAGTAAGAGCACCATACGCTAATCCATGTAAAAACAAGATGGCAGCCATCTCTGCCAAGTCAGTCTGCAGATCAGTCTACAAATTTGATCAATTTTAGCACCAGTAACAAGATAAGATGCTGTTAATTAATAAGTACTCATTTGAAGACATTGGAGTGTTATTATCGTTGACAGTGTTTCGTTTTTTATACTTATCGGTAGTGATGGCCTCATGAAGCCTTATGAAGCATTTGCTTCATTTTCTGAGCCCACTAGATGGCGCTCTTGGTTTAAAAAGAGAGGCCCAAAGAATGACAATTCAGTGTGTTTTAAACCTTTGGTTCAACAAAAAGCACCATCTTATGGGCCCAGAAAATAAAGAAAATGCTTCATGAGGCTTCATGAGGCCATCACTGCTTATCGGGTCCTACCAATCACAAATAGCTAGGAGAAAGAACATCTACTGCTGGCTCACTCAGCACAACTGAGCTAGCTAATGTTACAGCTCAGCTGAGGAGGACAGACATCTCGTGCTGTCACAAGCACGTGCCTCTCTTTCATGAGTAGATGGCGAGGAAACAACTGTCGTGGCGATTTTCAAAGAGGTATAAGACATGACAGGAAATGTTTGAAAAGAAAATATCAACATGCATAAAATGTGACGTGAGACGAGGAGGAAGGAAGTAGAGATACTGTACCACAGGACAGGGGGCCTCAGGGCCAGAAGGAGGAAGAGGTGGAGGTGGAGCGGAAGAAAGCCCTGCCTCCTCAGACACACCTTTAGTCTCATCACAGCCCTGTCAGCAAGAGCCAGTTACACATTCGCAGCATTGAGGAGGAAACTCAGTGAAACACACAGAAAATGACAGAAACAGTGTTGAGAGAAGAAAGCAGGGAAATACAGTATAGTGAAAGGAAAGCGATAGTAAGTTAAGTGTTACAGTGTCTGTGTCTGTGTGTGTGTCTGTGTGGAGGTGACATACCACAGGACAAGGCTGGTCCAAGCCTGGAGGACCCTGCTCTCCCTTCTGGCCCTTTAGACCCCTCTTTCCCACTCCTCCCCTGTCACCCTGAGCATGAAGAGGGCAGAAAAAACTGATTGTTGGTTGTATTGTATTGAAGATAATGAAGTATTTCCTTCTGGTTTCTGTACTAACCTTATCTCCTCTTTCCCCTCGGTCACCTTTCTCTCCCATCAGGCCTGGGAAACCCTGGACAAAGAAGCACAAACGGGTCAGAAGGCAGCTTATCACTGGAGTTAAACTGAAAACGATCTAATTAATAATGTCAAGATCGAAATTTCTAGTTAGAAACTTACGTCTAGTCCAGGCTCCCCTGGTCTGCCCTGCAAACACATATTCACACATATAAATCATTACGTATTGTTTACTGACAATAAAAAAAAGTTTGTAAACTATTCATGGAAGTGATAGAGTGCTTACTTTTTCTCCCTTCGCACCTGGAAGACCCACCAACCCTGCAGGCCCAGTTAAGCCTGGGCCACCGTCTAATCCCTGCAGTTAAAGTTCATTATCATCACTGTGTCATGTCCAGGTATATCATATTTTATTATGATAATAATCGGTCACTTACTCTGGGTCCAGGAGCACCCAAGTCCCCCTTCTCTCCCTTTATTCCAAATCCAGGCTCACCCTGCAGTAGAAACACAGGAACAATGAGAACCACACAACATGTCATAGCCTCTACCATGTACTAGATGTGTAGTTTCAGTCTTACCTTAGGACCAGGCATTCCATGCAGCCCCTGAAAAACATTGTGTACTGTGAGTGTGACGACTACAGGTGCAAACAACAAACTTCACTTGAATAGTTTTTAGTTTGGATGCATGTAGTGATTTTAAGAGCAGGGTCGGTTGGGACATTTTTGTATTGATCTTCTATTACTCACAGACTATTTGAACAGTAATGAAAATAAATTGAACCCTGGATAGACACAAATGTCTGCTAACAATCAGAATTTTTAAAGTCCAACCCAAACGGGAAAGGCACAAGTTTGTAAAATGTACAAAAAGTAATTTCCCCCAAATTTCAGCCTCTCTGGGACGGTTGGGACATCTTGTTCTGGCCTTTAAAAATATAATTTAAATTTAAAAACCTATGTTTACAAATTCACTTGTTTTGTTTGTGGGATATGTGACATATGGTGCACAAACTGTTGTCAGTTATTGAGAAACACACCAACAGCGAATTAATTCCCTCACACCTGTGCACACCTGTGGAATGGGTGAGGCTGTTTCTATTTAAGCTCAGTGTGGGAAATAATGGTGTTGGACACTCTCCACGAAGCTCCAGGAGGACCGAAACATTAGTGTCTGTTCAAAGAGTATGTGGCATAACTAAAAACAGTATGTTAGAAGAAAAATAACAAAAGAGCCAAAAATTTACTGACACACTGTAGATTTGAAAATTAAAACCAATTGTGAGGAATAGTAAGAGGGCCTCCACTTAGAGGTTGAAAGTGAAGAGGATGTGGCTAAATACGAGCATGGTGAAAAGCACAGGTATAGTTGCTTTTTCTAAAAGGCACTGTCCCCCTGTCCCAAGCAACCCTACTCTCCCCTACTCACCATAGATCCAGGGGACCCAGGGACTCCTGGTGGGCCAGGTGGGCCAGGTGGGCCTGGCTGGGAGATCATCTGAACCTGAGCATCATTGAAATTAGACGAGTCAGAATAAAAATAACAATCTACAGTAAAGTGTTTAATGGGCTAAGACATGCACAGCTAGTAGTCCTCTGCACTGATCTGATATGATACACATATGTGAGTGAATGTTGTATTGCGCGTGTGACACCAACCAAGTTATCATCCATTCTGCAGTCGCCTTTCTCTCCTTTGTGTCCGTCCATACCCTGACCCACAAAGAGCAAGATGAGCTGTTTATGTACTTTCCACTGGTTGTGTATCAGAGAAACATGTTTATTGTCACTACTTACAGTAGGCCCAGACAGCCCCATCTCTCCCTTCTCTCCCCGCTCGCCAGGAGGTCCTGTCTCACCCATGTCACCTTTAGGTCCCTGGAGGCAAAGATTCAAGAAGAGAAGTCACGTTAAGCGTAGCAAGGAGTAGTCCGAAAGAATAACTAAGCTCTCATACAACCATACATTAACCATATAAAAAAGCCTGCACAATCAACAATCTCATCAGACCCTACCTTCTCCCCATCGACTCCTGCAGGCCCAGGTAAACCAAGTTCACCCTGAAGACGACAAAGAGAGAAAAATATACACTCAATCAGTGAGACCGGCTTAGACACCGCAAACTCAGGTCTTAACACAAAATCTGCTTTGATTTTAATTAAGCATCATTACCAGCATTTGTCAGTGCATTGGTAGGATGACAGAGCTCCTTACCTTTTCTCCTGACGGGCCTGGGGGTCCAGGTGGTCCAGGTGGGCCCTGCAGAAAGACAGAAAATGACCCAGTGATATAAATGCCCATATAAACTCTATGTGGCTCATCTTACACTGAATTACATTTTTTCCATTTTGGACCTGCAATAATGTTTTGGCCACTTGGGGGCAGTGGAAACAAGCTGTAAACACAACATCACCACCTTTAAATGACCAGTGTGTAGGATGTAGGGGGATTCATAATTTTGTTTTCATTAATGTATAATCACCTGAAAATAAGAACTGTGATTTCGTTAGTTTGGAATAAGCCACTTATATCTATATAAGGAGCAGGTCCTCTTCCATGGAGCCTGCCACGTTGCACCACTGTGTTTCTACAGTAGCCCAGAACAGACAAACCAAACACTGGCTCTAAAAGGGGACTCACTGCAGGTTCTTCCACATGCTTGCAAATAGAGGGGTGAGTGGAGGATTATTCAGTTGCTTGCAATCTGCAACTTCACCACTAGATGCCACTAAATCATACACACTGCCCATTAAGGTTGATGTGGCAAACGTGTTAGCAAAAAGTTGCTTATTTGCACATCCAAGAGATATAGAGCAACATCAGCATTCATTTGGAGTTTTGTTTGTGTCCTTATAAATGGCTGTCTAATCATTTATATATCTTTTGCTCCCCATGGACTCCTGAGGGAAATATCTGGCTCTTTAATGCGACATGATGTTCACCGGCTAGTTGCTAACTTTGCCTGTTTGCCTTTTGGCATGGATGGCAGAGTGGGGTTTGTTATAGAGCTTTTTGTGCTGAAAATGGCTGGCTGTTGTGTCCAAAAACATCGCTGATGAGAGCTATGACATGGAACTTCGACAATAAATATGAAAAGCACAAACAAAGACCTGAAACATGCGGTAAAGCTTCAGAGAGCTGAGAGGAACTGCAGAGATAATTCGCTGTTGATTCATCACTATGATTGAAACCTTTCACATACAAGAATGTGATCCATTGTTGAAAATGCTGATTATAGCCACCTCTGTCATTTTAAGACCGTCACATTGACATGTTGTGTATATATATGGCTGTTTAGGCTGTTCATCACAATGTTGAAGAGACTTGGAACTCCAACATAAGGCTTGTACACCAGCCAACACAAAACAATACAAGAAGGATGATGGATTTCACAACACAAGCCTGACAGTAAACAAAGCTGATGACTTCTTCGTTCACTGTGTTCACTGATCACAACCAACTTGAAGCAATTTTATCTTATAAAGATTGTGCTGACTGTGGTTTGTGGTACACAATAGCCTGGCATCATTTTCCATTCTGTTAATTGTTTTGATGCAGGATGAGACCGTTGCACAAAAACAAGAGGATCAAAGCAGTCATGTGATTTTATGTAACACTGACGATGGATGACGAATAGCATACCATATCCATCCCATACTGTTTTCTGTGCTGGTGGATGAGTGACACCCTCCTAAATCACACTCCTTAATCTTTACATTCACAAGGTTGCACTTGTTACTTCTTCCTCTGAAGTCCTCAGCCATCTTGAAGTCATAAAAAAGGAACCTATGTTCCCTCCCGGAGGTGTACATGCCGATTCTCCTCTTTTTTCTAACTTGTAACTTTTGGTTTGTCTTCCATTCAAGTCATGGACACCGCTACATGTTTACAAACAACTATTTGATCCGAGATCTTCCATCAATTGAAAGTCAAGGCTATTCATGCAAATAATTATACAGAAAGCAGAATGATACTAACAAGCAACCAATTTCAGCATGGTTATAAACCAGAGTCATCATCACCTAAAACTTCGCCACAGATGAAACCAATAAGGCTTTTCACACAAACAAGTGAACAGGTCATAACACGAGCTGGGTGGCCAGTGAGCGCTCCCCGCTTTCACTCTAGCTGAGACCTTGCGTGTGATTCGGTGCCAACTGATCCACGTTGGCAAGCGGCTTCTGATAAGATCTCAGGTTCATGTTTTCACCGACTCCTTTGTAACTATCTCACGCTGCTGTCCACAGCGTCGCATGCAGAAGCCCATTTCAGACCAGGTCCGAGGGGACCTGATGCATAGTGGTTTTTAATCAAATGCACACTCCACTGCAGAGATAGTCATCTGTTATTAGCATGTAGCACGGTACATGGTAGAATCAAAGGGTCTTGTGTATGAGGGGGATATGAAACTGAGACTGTGGTGACTATGAGGGGTCCCCCCCAGTCCTTCCCAATGCATTCCCCTTGTGCACTCAGTTATGTGGAACACAAATGCATAGACATAAAAACACCATGCTGCCCTAAAGCAAGTTACAGCCACGTATCTTGTGAGGCACGTTGGATACATGGCATGGAAACACACTCAGAACAATGTAACAAAGGCTGTTGATTTTTCTGCATGATTAAGCATGCTTCTTTAGGCTACATGTTATCTGATAGAAGAGCACAGCTGTACTATATTTGCTGGGGCTGTGCGTTTTCTCCTAAATGAATACACAAGAGAGCCTCGGAGTAAACCAGAGACATTTACTGATAGTCTAGATGTGGCCTCCAGAGTGACATCCAATACATCTGAAGTACTGGGTGGAGGGCATCTGCTGGCTGAAGCAGGTGTGGATGCACACAGGGAGTTTGTGTGAGCTATGCATAAGTGTTGGTTACTGATCACTCCACCAAAACCATGCAGAAACAACAGCTGATTACCGAAACACTGATGGTGTTGATGGCCTGTCGAGAAGAAATGGTGACATGTTCAGTTTTGCGGTTCCAAAAAAGAAAATATTCAGATATGTTTCTTACCACGCAACCATTTCTGAGCCTGTTTAAGTCTTTTTTTCTGACGCCTAACTTGAGATTCAGTGATAAATGTCTGACGGAATATTTGATGCAACCATAAATCTAGTCTCATTGACCCTTTGATGTCGCTCACCTGGAAAGCATCTAGAAGCTTCCCGTTGAAGTCGATGATGTCTGAGGAGCCTGTGGCGCCTTTTTCACCGGGATAACCCTGAGGCAGAGACAGAAACACAGGAATGCAAGATACATAAACAAACTGAGCATAGCGTTAGTTCAGGCAGGTCAGGGTGTCAAGCTCAGCTCACATCCCAGCTACATCAGCTGATCTCAAACAGTCCAATCAACTGATGGAGCAGCTGATTGATGGAAGGGAGTCAGCTGATAGATCACATGATTCCTTTTTTATGCAACCAATTGGCAAATCTCATTTGGGGCACCCTATTTAAACTGCTCTGGCCTGCCTACTGTTGCTGATTCCTCTGCAAGCTGCTTTGCAACCTGCCTCCACCCCAGCTCCTCCTTTTTATGCTGCGTCTGACTTATCTGTGCCTGTTTTTCATTGATGCTGCTCTGTTTTGTTCCTGGGGGTCTTTGCTGCTGCTCTCCCTGCCTTAGGCTTTCCATGTAGGCACATGGAAGGGCAGAGAGGGTTGCTCTGTCTGCCTCTGGCTTTCCTCATTTGCATATGGAAGGGCAGAGAGTTGTGCTCTCTCTGCCCACATGGAAAGCCTAAGGCAGAGAGAGGTGTGCTCTCTCTGCCTTAGGCTTTCCTCATTTGCATGTGACAGGGCAGGGAGGTGTACTCTCTCTGCTTTAGGCTTTCCATGTGGGCACGCAGAAGGGCGGAGAGGTGTGCTCTCTCTGCCTTATGGCTTTCCACGTATGCACATGGAAGCAGCTTTCTGTGTAGGCCCAAAGAAAGGCAGAGAGGCCCCAGAACAGAGCCATACTGCCAAATATAACTGGAAATTAAGTATCTCTGACTAAAGTGTTCCTGACTGAACTAAAGATAATCATAATACGTGTGTTTATAACAGAATGATTTTAGGGTGTTAATACACATACCATGGGTCCCTGTGGTCCTTGCTCTCCTGATTCCCCTTTGTCCCCCTGTTTGATAACACATACAAATATTTAACATTAACATATGGTGTAGAAAAAATGCAATGGATATTTTATTTGTGGTTGTAATGTTTAAATGCTATTTTATATCGGTCATCTACCTTGAATCCTGGGATTCCATCCATGCCTCTTTCTCCTTTTTCTCCCATACCTGCCTCGCCCTGTTTCAACACATTCAATATCAATACCAACACATGGAAAGACAGATACATTAAAATGCTCTGGCTAATGGGTGATTAACGCTTACTGTACCTTTGCTCCTGGAGGACCCTGTGGTCCTGGATAGCCGGGCTCACCATCTTCTCCCTAGTTCAGAACAGTCGATAAATGTCACAAGTACAAACGTTTTGGTCACTTGACACTTCTGTAGCAAATAGCAGAATAGCTAAGACACAAAAAATGAGTCAAGCTGAGTAATCTATTAGGGATCTTACCGGCTTCCCAGGCAATCCTTGTGGCCCCTAAGGCAGAAATATATTTGGTTAGCATAATTATTCAGAAAAAGACAAATCATCACCGCAGACTTATAATAGTAATTTGCTTAGAACTACCAGATTGCTTGAACTAGATCCGAACCACACTCACCTCTACACCATCACGACCTGGAAAACCCTGAGAAGGACAGAGGAGAAACTCAGTTATGGTGTCAACTTCAGGTAAATCCCCATCAAAGGGCTGAACAACTTTATCCACTAGATGTCAGTGTTTACCAAAGCAAGGCCAGTCCATGGACTTAAATTGAGCCAGCACTTATTCTGAGCCACACTGACAGGTGACAAAAAAAAGCCCCAAAAAACAAAAACAAAATACAGATGCATCCACAGGGCATGAAGGCTCATTGAATAGTTTCATATGCTGCAGCCACGGCAGTCATCAGATTTCAGTCCAAGTGAACACCTATGGGAGAGTTTGGACTGGCGCTGTCCTCCACCATCATCGAAACAACAACAATTTTTAAAGGAATAATTCACCCACAAAATGATTGTTTGTATGTCAATTACTCACCCGTGTTGCAATGTATTTGTGAAGAAAACTTTCTTTTCTTGGATGCCTTAATGGTTAACGAAGAATCCAAAAACAGAGAAAATTCTGGATGAACTGGAGCAAAAGTGGGCCTGTTTAACAACAGCCACACCATATCAAAATATCCCACAATACAGTGCTTTTATGGCAGCCAATTAGGCATCTATTTCGATAACTATGGTTTCAAGTCTTATTTATTCAGTCGCATACTTCCCAAACACATGTATTTTTATTAAAAAAAAAAACCCTTAGTATTAGAGTCTGGCATCAAAGAGAGCACAAATAAGTCTCACTTTTATTCAGTTACCCTTTGGAAAGGACTGTCTGTTTGAGAAGTACTGAGCACACACCTGGATAAATGAGATTCGGATTATACTGCACGAGCTGTGTGACAGTTCTGAAATAGTTCAACTCATCATCAATTTTTCTTACTTTTTGGATTCTTCGTTCACGTTGGAGGCATGCAAGACAAACAAAGTTTCCTTAATGAATTCAACATAACTCAGGGTGAGTAACTGATATACAAATGATCATTTTGTTGTTGAAGTTGTACATAGTACCATCATTACTACACACTCCTGGCTTCTTACATCATTGCTTGTTTGTCATGTTTTTTGGACATGTATCATTGAGGGTGATTTATTATGGTTTTCTTACATCACACCTTCCTCTCAGTATTGTAGTCATGTTTTTGGACATCTATTAGTGAGGCTGAACACTTGAGTGTTTTTGTGCGCTCTCTCTTAAATGTACAATATCACTGATGACATGTTTTTAGACGTATTTTACCGGGGGTTATCATGAGTTATACACTACTTTTCACATGTTATAAGTTTGTTGTCCATTCGCTCATATTGTTTTTTGTCTTTGTCATACATATTTTATATTTTTCAGTTTGTCACAATATTCATCAATTCTTATTTCATTTCACTGTGGTTTCCTCTCTATTCATTTGGCACTGAACCATTTCTTGTCACTAAATATGCTAATCATTTATAACATGAGCTCTTCAACTGCACACCTGTTTCCAATGCATTTTACACCCTGATGAAGATTCTCTAATCGAAACGTGTTGGTTATCCATGCTTTAATGAAGGATTTTTAACTACAGTCAGAGTGCCTTGGATGCATTTTTGGACTGCCTGCTTGTACTTTTGACTCAGTGAGTGAGCTGGCCAGTTGTTTTTTATCTTCAAGGGTTTTTTCCTTTGCAATTGGCAGGAGATGACTGTGGAGCCCTGCTGAGGACTTGGTGTATAAACCCCTCCCTAAGACAAATACCAAGAGAGTATTCCATGTCCGCTCTCTGGCATCTGTCCATCAGTGATTTGGGTTATTTAGGTAAACAGACCTATTGTGGCTGTTTGAGAGGCCCAGGTGGACGTGTGCTTGGAGCAACATCTGCTATGAAGTCATCCATGGCAGAGACAGCTTAGTGGGAACTTGTGTAAGAGCCCTCTGCTATCAAGTAGTTGTGTTTACTTGATCACTCAATGCACTGTAATAAATGCATGATATAAATTGGAGGTTATTAACCTTCCGCTCTGTCCTCATATTTTACAATAATGTGCAGAAGCTACTCAGATGTGTTCCAGCTGGTTTTCTTCCTCTGGCGTTCAGCCGTCACATACAAACTGTCACCCTGATCTCCTCTACTCTCTTTTATTCCCATCCTCAGTTGCTCCAGCAGCTTTTTAACCTCTTCTCTCACCCCTCTTACCTCCTCCTCCTCTTTTGATCTTTCCTTCACAGCAGCGGGAAACAAATCACCGTTGCAAATAATTTTTTTGCACCTCCTTTTATCCTGAGCGCAGCAAAGGATGGATGAAGACCGGTTCAGATGTCAGATACATTTCCAATTAGGGACGATACTAAATTTACTTAAAATGATTTCTTGAATTTAGATATGCTGAAACAAAGCAAATGTTATTTACGGACAAGTCCGCCACAGCAGTTTCACGTAGCTGTGCATCAGACAGAAACAAGGTGCAACCTTGTTTAAGCTGTCATCCCCTTAGTTCTCTGTTTCCAGATACAAATGTCAAGGGTTTAAGGGGACACACACTGGCAGGCTTGCTTACTTACTTTCTCCTGCTCAGCCCACTCAGACATCTGCCCACAACATGGAGCGCCTATTAGCGCCACTCTACTTTGTTTTGCTGTTTTGGGTTTTGCAATGCCTTTAATCAACTTGGAGAATACATTTGAAATTGACTGGGCTACAGGACGGGCCCCCTCACTTCGACCCGCCTGCTTTTAGTCATTTTTGGAGCTGTGCTGGCTTTCCTTTTTGTCGGTTCTGCGTAAGCTCTCAACTCACCCACGCTGAAGGCAACACTTTTCACTTGAATCCTTTTATTGTCCCGTGCCAGTTTAAGGTAAATGAGCATTCATTCCCTCACTTGGTCAAACAACAATTACCTTATAGCCTCTGTCTCTCTCTTCCATCCTAAAACCACAGCTGCCACTGCCTATGAACTAAACTCTGGGAAGCAGAAAGTAAATTTTGAGAAACATAAACTGCCTCAGGCGAGGAGCACAACTATTGTTTGGTGAGGCCGGCAAACTGCCCATGAACCCGCCGCAGTGCCATATCTGTTTCAGGGGTGCACAGCGACACAGTCGTGGTGGGAGGGTGGGAGAATGGGGGGCGTGTTGGAGAACTTTGTGGCCGCTGTCTTACACAAAACAGATGAGGCCAGGAGTAGAGTTGCTATTCTGGGAGCTTTTAGGTAAGCCACAGCTCACTGGCAAACCCGGAAAAATGAGAATATGGGTTCACTGCTATTTACTGCGTAGACCCTTTTTCCCCTTAATATGTGTATATAAATGCACATTGACACATAGAATACACACATTTGCAAGCTGTCATACCCTACTGTCGAACCCTACCAGGTCAGAACAAATGGTGTAACGGCAGCTGCTGATGACTGAGGTGTTTTACATGACTGCATTCTTTGTGGTGTAACCTTAGTTAGAGGGTAAGGAAAAGGGGGAGAATGATGGAGGAGGACGAGAATAACAGCAACTAAGTGGAGTGTGTGGGTGTGTATGGGTGCATTGTTTTGTGTAGTGAGTGTACGTTCTGGCACTTGTGATGATGCATGAGGAGAGGCTCTTACCGGCTCGCCAGCAGGGCCACGTGGGCCATCCTTGCCTGTGTTCCCAGGGGGGCCTCGGGGGCCAGGGGGACCTGGGGGACCGGGAGGACCAGCGGGTCCAGCCTGGCCTTGGTCACCCTGATGAAAAATAAAAACAATAACAGAAGAATGAGGGAAAGGAATACAAGATTTTATTTTTTTAATACCATGAAAAAGCAAAACATTATTTTAATAACAGTTGGATTGATGTTGGACAGCTATGTGAGCCCACTGGTATGCTGGCAATCAGTGGTGCTGCTTGCAATTTGTTGGACGGGTGTACAGTTGGAACACAATACTGCAGGGATTGCTACTGCGCAGACTCTGGCTTTAAATGACGTCACCAATGCAAGATGGCAACTGCTGTATCGGGGATACTTCGGCTTCATTTTCAGGGGAATGGGAATAAGTTGAGATGCATTTTCCATCTTTATATACAGTCTTTGGTCCCGGCACCCAGTGGCTGTTACACTCACACAAAGAGGCACCCTTTAGCGGCGGTGTGAGAGCCACAGCGTGGGGGCATTTTTTGACGTTCCAAATACAGTTGTAGCATAAAGAGCCAGAGAGTCGCCATAGGGTGGGCGAGAGGGGAGGTGGATGGGTCAAGCAAACTGAGCTTCCATCCGGAGACAGTCAATCGAGTTATTTTAATAACAACGTAGTATGCTAATATGTACAGTATCCTGCACTAATGATGTATATCACGTGACATTCTATCAAAATAGCTACAAACTTACTCATTTTAAGCAAAGCCATGATTTTTTTCGAAACCGAATCACCTACTTTTGTTGCCTAAACCTAGGAAATGAAACATAAAAATTAAGTTTTATACTTACATCCTAACTTTATTTTGAAAAGAGACATTTAATGAGTGGAAACTGTACATTTCCTGTGAAAAATTACTTTTATTTTGAAGAAAAAATACATGTAAAGGGCAGAAATTGACACACCATCCCTGAATGTCCAATAATGATGTTGTAGGGGTGCCTAAAACATCAAAGTTTGATGTGTAGGGCCACTGACCTAGCATCAGAGTTGGTAGTGAGAATGTGTTGTCACATAACAGATGGAGACTTCAAATATGACAACACAGACAGACTGGAGCTGGCAAAGAGCAGCAGTCCTCATTCAGTGAGTCAGTCTGATATTTAGTCATAGAGTGAAACACAACCATGCTGACAAATGCACGCTCACACACAAGGAAATGTTAATTGAGGACAACATGGGGTGTTCCTTTTCTGTTTATGCTCCAGAAAAACAAAACAGGACCGTCACCTCCTATTAAAGATGCTTTCATCACTGGTTTTACATCAAACTGGGGACACGTCCCTTTCTGTTGACTTCTACCCTCATGCTTGTGCCAAAGAGAAACAATTAACGCCCTAAAATTCTTGCTCACCACTGAAGGGGGATGCAGGCCCAGTGTTGTCTCTATAGTCACATGGTGACACTTCCTCTGCACCCTCTCATCTCTATAGACATGTGGTGCATTAGGCGCTGCTTTGTTGCGGCAAGCAACATGGCACAGCAAGCCCTTTCATGAAAGTGATATTAGCAAGAGCTTCAGATAGAAGACTGAAACCTTATTTCCTTGCGCTGATAATTATTATGTCTCTATTAAGCTCAGGCTTGAACTAAACTGTCACCAACAAAGCTCTTTTATTCTCCTTGTAATGAGAAGCACACATTTCTTGAGGCTTTTTGAAATGTGTGTGATCCATCTTCCAAGATGTTTTCCTACATTTTTGGATGCTTTAGAACTTTTATATAAAATGTCCCATAACAAGTCATGTTAATACAGCTAAACAAGCCAGCACACACAAGGACATTATGAAAAAATGATCAAACATGAAATCAATGAGATGCAACATGACTGAGAAAGTCGAAAAAAGAACGAAAGAAGGGAGATACACGGCTGATCAGAACATGAATAAGAAAGGTTGGTTAAAGTGTTAAAAATGCACACATGCCTTAGTTGTGGTCTACCTTCAGAAAGCGTCTCTGAAAGCTACTGGACTGCTCTCCAGAGAGAAAACCATGGTCATATCTGGGGAAGACCATCTGAGAGGCAAAGGGACAAAGAGTAGGACGACAGAAACAACGCAATGAGGGGAAAAACACGGGAGAGGACATAGAGTGTGTTGAAAGACAAAAGAGAGGGAGAAGAGAAAGGGAGAGATGAGTTAAGAAATTCATAGTTAATGACAGTAAGAGAGCGCAGATCAGAGTCCAACCAAGAGAGAAATGACTGCTGCGGGAAAAACAGTTGAGAGTTCGGCAGCCTCTGAAGCTGTAAATCAAAAGGGAAAGCTCAAGAAGAGTGTTTTGCTCTTCTGTTTGCAGGGAGAGTGACAGATCAGCAGCCTGACAGAGAGCGGAGACTGCTGGGAGGACTAAGGAACACTTCGCTTGGAGGGACAAACCTTGACGGTGAGAATCTGATTACTGTGCAGACCTGCATATGTGCTGTAGTTAGGAGGACCCTGAAGAGAGGAAGTGACAAAGGGAAAGGTGAGGCAACTTTCTATAACATACAAGTGTGGCTGCAATTGGCTCAAGATTTAAACAACCTCATACACCAATCAGCCACAACATTAAAACCACTGACAGATGAAGGGAATACCATTTCATGTCATTGCAATGCAATGTTCTGCTGGAAAACTTTGAGTTCTGGCATTCATATGGATGCCACTTGACACTCACCACCCACCCAACACCGTTGCAGACCAGCTACACCCCCTGATGGCAACATGCCCCTCATCCCAGCAGGACAATGTGCCATGGCACAACTCAGGAAACTGCTCAGGGATGACCCAAAGAAAGTGAAGGGGACCAAGTATGTGAGTGGATCAAGTACGTCCCCTCATGTTAACAGCAGTGCCCGATGACAGTGGCTCCCCCAGCAGCACAATGCACCATGCCACACTGCAAAAACTGATTAGGAATGGCCCGTACAATGTGACAAAGTGCTCAAGGTATTGATCTGGCCTCTAAATTATCCAGATCCCAATTCAATTAAGCATCTGTGGGATGTGCCGATTACCCTAGAGTCAGGTGCAATCCTTGGTGGGGCAGATTTGGCTCTGACCTTTCGAGGAATGGACACAGGACCTCTGGGGTGTGTCCTGTGGTGTCTGGCATCGGGTCGTTGGCTGTGGATCATCTGAGTCCTGTTGCTTGCAAGGTGGGAATCAGCACGTTCCACAAATGCTCAGTTTGATTAGGATCTTGGGAATTTGGAGGCCAAGTGGATGCCTTGGGCACTCTGTCACATTCTTCAGGCCACTCCTGACCAGTTTTGGCGGGGCGGCATGGCGCATTGCGCTGCTGGGGGGCCACTGCTATCGGGGTGTGCTGTTGCCATGAGGGGACGTACTTGGTCTGCAATAGTGTTTGGGTGGGCGGTGCAGGTCAAGTGGCATCCACATGCATGCCAACGCCCAGGGTTTCCAAGCAGAGCATTGCATTGTAGCGAGATGATCAGTGTTATTCACTTCACCTGTCAGTGGTTTTAATGTTGTGGCTGATCGGGGGCACTTCTGAATGAACATAAATACATCATCTGCAAATACTAAAACAATTGAAACTAAGACCCAGTTTCTGTCCCCTTTGCCCTTTCAGAAACTGTATCTGGGGTCTCTCGCTCCAACATGTATTTAATTGTGTGTGTGTGTTCCATTTAATCCCTTCGCGACCAAACTAAATAGAGGTGGCTTGGCTCTTTCCAGCTGACAGACAGTAACTGTGATGATTGTCTGTCGAGCTGAAAGGAGCAGAGTTTGTCTGCCGCCACAGAGCTCGGAGCACTGTGCTGCTTCTCTGGTTGAGTTCCCTCCAAAAACACATGGAAGGAAGGACGGGGAGAAGATCTAAGAGAGGAGGGAGGAAGAACAGCAGGGGGATAGCAGGGAGAGAAAGAAGAGGAGATGCGAGCCTGCTCATGAGGTTTCCGTTAACAGGCTGCGGTGAGCGCTGGATAGCTGAGGTTCTTCCAACACCACAGAACCCTCCTTCTCCTCTCTTTGCCTATACACTCCTCTCTTCCCACTGTCACATTCACTCATTCACACCGTTCCCACCATGGAGACCACATACACATATGCCCCTTAAACATCTCATAAGAAAATAGGCTGTTTCACAGTGGGCTTCCCCTTTACCTTGTTCTCATCAGACCTTAGGCCGATACTAAGACAAACAGCCATTCAACCTCAGAGCCCCCTCTAACCATGGCCTTTTTGTAGCTGCTCCAAGGGAGGCAAGAGGAGGCTTTGGCTGGGGATGAAACTCCCATCATGGCTTGTCTTTCAACACAGTCGCCAGACAAACCTAAACATGCAGTGACAATGTCCTGCATATGGATGTGACAGTATGGAGGCTGGGAAAAAAAGGCCACCATCTTTATGCCATTCAGTAAGTTGCTTTGGAGAAAGACGCAAGACTGCACGTGACCTTTTGTCACGTTTCTGGCGGTTCTATGACATCTGATTGTGTTTTAACCCCCCTGCTATCCTGTGTTTGTATTCTGTTCTGGGATCAGATTCTGCCTGACAAATGCACTGAAAATGATGGATTGACAGGAAGTCACAGGTTGACATAAGATTCATGGCCACTTCCTGTTTTCACATGTTTTCGCTCATCCTCTCGTGGAGTTAAGAGGTGAACAAGCGTACAATGTTGAGATCAGGACAAGATCATGACTGAGCTTGTGTACTGATGATTTACTCCCACTGCACCAGATTTTATCTGCTCAGCTTCTGTGGACTTTGATTCATGTGGATTCATAGCTGTGAAGAAAATCATGTTTTAAACATTCAGGGACCAACAGTTTTTCATTTGCCTACCTATCTAGCCATATTTATGAAAATGTACCGCAGTGCCAAACATCATTCACAAATACAGTAGGTTTGGGAGCTGCAGGGTTTGTTTTGAACTGAGCCTGTGTCTCTAAGCAATACTCTGAGGTTTTTCGGCTTCAGGCTTATCCAAAGACATTCGAGCTCCAGAGGCTTCGTCCAAATGCAATATTTACCATTTGGAAGAACTATGTAATGCAGAATGCCAAAAATATTTAATTCTTGCATAAACTATTACCTCAGAATCTGAAGGGATAAGCTGGGAAATCAAATGCCGTACGCCTTGATAGGAATCAGGAATTCCTGTAACGTTTCTGAGCTGCATCATAAATACTGTTCCGCTGGGCAGCCCTGTCAAATTTACACTCCATTTGTGCTCTGCTATAAAACAATAGCCATTCAGTCTCATTCCAATACTCATAACACACACTGTTATGCAAATACTGTCAGGCTCCAGCACTCAGAAGATTTATGACTACACATCTATTTCTAATTATTATTCTGAACCTCATTTGTTGGATATTTTCTAAAGAATGTCAGTAATAATAAAGACAAGCAGCAAGTGGCCGCAAAAGCGTTTTTAAGAGGAACATTTGTAGTTTTTAAAAATATTTTGTGTGTGAGTATTTTGAAAGTTGAAGTGGCTCACAGTCAGAGTTAGACAGGCCAATGCCAATATGAAAATTGCTGGATTTGTCTGGTTAAATAGTTATGGCCCTTTGACAAGACTTTGAAAAAAGTTCGCTGTCACTTAAAGTATTTATAATCTTCTGTTATCCACGTGACTTATCTGAATTTGCTGAATGTATCCAAACGTCTATCAGGCTTTGTGCTGAGTTAAAGGTCCAGTGTGTATGATTGAGGGGGATATATGGCAGAAATGGAATATAATGTTCATAAATGTGTTTTCACTAGTTAACATTCACCTGAAACTAAGAATTGCTGTGTTTTCGTTAGCTTAGAATGAGTCGTTTATATCTACATAGAGAGCGGGTCCTGTTCCATGGAGTTTGCCATGTTGCTACAACAGCAGCCCAGAATGGACAAACCAAACACTAGCTCTAGATAGGGCCATTTGAATCGCTATTATAGTTCTACCTGCCTGGCAAACAGGAATTTCAGTTGGGAAGAGAAAATTAACTTCTGGCACTCATGCGTGGAGCAGGAACAGATGCATTTGAATTAAGTTAAAAAAGCCTTTCCTAATCTTTTCTTCCTTTTTTTCTGATAGTACAGGAATTTCTTTTTTTTTTCTATTTTTTTTTAAACACTTGTGGAGGCGTGTCACTTTCAAAATGGCTTCTCATTGTAACCCATTTCTGTCACCCACCTGTGCTCACTTATTAATGAAGATGGGGTGACATCCCCTACCAAGGTTATAAAATTTTTGCTTGACACCTGTCCTGTCCTGTCCTGTCCTGTCCTGTCCTGTCCTGTTTGTTTTGCACCCTGACAAAGACCTTAGGGTCGAAACCTGTCGGTGTTTTTATGTAAACAGCAATGTTTTAAAATGAAAGGCTTTTTTAACTTAATTCAAATGCATCCATTCCTGCTCCATGCATGAGTGCCGGAAGTTCATTTTTTCTTCTCATGTGCTGACCCTTCTCTTCAAGAGCCCCTATGTTGATAATAAAGACAGTCCTCGAGCACACTACTATCTTGTTCTTCAAGGAATTTCAGTTGCTTGCAATGTTTGAACCTAACTGGTGCCACTAAAGGCTCTGACATAACGATGGTCGGCCATCGGTCAATGTTGGGCTGTCGGTGAGCGTCGGTCACCCGAGTCGTTGTGTTGTGTGTCTCGCTGCTGGCTCTTGTCAGCCCTTGTTAGGCCTCGTTGGCCCCTGTCGTTTCTTTTGGGTTGATTCCGCATGTTTAATCAGCATCAGTGAAAGCAGAGCCCTTTGTTAAATGAAATCACACTGATTGGCAGTTCAGCTCAGCGCACAAGAAGAGAAACAAAAGTGAGGAAAGTAAACAAACAGCTAAAGTCAAGAAGAAGTGAGATTGAAACAAACTTGTTACATAAGGTAAGATTATTTTCTTTAGCCACTGAGCTCTTTAGCAGACACATTTTGTGATTGTTTGTGTTGTTGTTCACTGGCGCACAGTAAATATACTCTGTTCTTTCAACATTGCATTGAGTTGTTAATGTGCTGTAGCCTTCATGGTGTGCTGATGTGCAACTTTTTGGCTGGGACACAGGTGACGTGAGGAGACGCAACTGTCGGCTTTCATTGCTGCTGGCTCTTTGCAGTCGGTTTGGTGTGTCTGGGCCTTAAATCCTACACACAAGACCTTTCAGTCCAAATCCATCATCAATCAACAACAACAACATAAGGGGGAAAAACACATGCATAATTCGCAGGTTGTGGGATTTGTGGCACAAATTGTCCAAGTATTCACATTTAGAAAGCTCTACTAACTCAACAAAAATTACAATTAATCAACTGTAGCAGATTATTTATTAATTAATTCCCTAATCGTTTCAGTTGTCAGTTGTGTTTCAACAATTTATCATCTTTGGGGAAATTAAAAAAAAAAAAAAACAACCATAAGAATAACATGATTTGGGTCTTTGGGTTTAAATCCAAAACAATGTATAAATTACCTCAGTGGCAAGTTTTTTTGCATGTGAGGAAGTGTTTTCTTGACCTGATATTATATTCTTTACATAATCAAGCTAGAAAAACAACATTCAGGATTCATGGGGTACATGACTTCTTCAAAGAGTCCAAGCCGCTTACCATGTAAAGCACAGGGGGCTTATTTTCAAACCACAGCGAATGAAACAGGAGATAATTACATAGATCTCATGGAGGGTGGAATGATATCACATGAAAAGACAACACTCACAACATGGACCAGATGCAGAGCGAGGTTACTCCATCATATAAAAAAACAGAGTTTGGTTGAGACTAGATGGCAGCTTTGGCACACCGCCCCAACCATTGGGTTTTTGATGGTGACGTTTAAGTATTTCCATCGTTCTTTAATATCATCATTTCTCATCTCTGGCTTTGGAGATGTGGGCAACTCAAACCTCATCACAAGAGCCGGACTGTGTTGTTGGTGCAGTTGCTGGGGTAGCCGCGCAGAGTAAACACACTTTTCTTTTGAATTATTAAAAGCCTCGAGTGTTGAACGTTATGTGGGCAGAACAAAACGTGACAAAACTTTTGATCTTTAGTGTTTTCGCTTTTGTCTGTTTGCATGATAACAAGGAAATGACGAGTAGTTTTTAGTTTCAGATGTTACAAAACCTCCTCTCTTCCTCTTTGATTTCTAATATGTGATGGTCTGTTACTCTGTCTGGTCCGGGTTTGAAGCTCAGCCCGTCTCCTGAACGCTGTTGGGGCAGATTTCCTGCAGTGCAAAGACACTGATCAGTCAGTTGCACATAGATGTGAAATTGAAGTATAATTTTATTCATGCATGTATGGGCGCAGATTTTGTTACCTATGGACAGAGCCAGATTAACTAACTGTGCTGCTGGCTATAATTTAATGTTTACTGAAAAGATGTGAATGTGGTATTGATATCCTCATCTAAATCTCATCACAAACTTTCCCTTTAAAATAATGATTTCTAGTCGTCCATTTATTCATTTTCCTTGACTGGTTATCCCGTTGGGGTCGCAGGGGGGCTGCAGCCTATCCCATCTGACACTGGGTAAGAGGTGGGGTACACTCTGGACAGGTTGCCAGACTATCGCAGGGCTGACACATAGAGACAGACAACCATTCATGCTCACAATCACACCTACGGACAATTCAGAGTCATCAGGTAACCTGCATGTCTTTGGACTGTGGGAGGAAGCCGGAGTACCCGGAGAAAACCCACACTGACACGGGGAGAACATGCAAACTCCTCCACCATGGGTTCGAACGAGGAACCCTCTTGCTGTGAGGCGACAATGCTAACGTGTTGCCGCTCTTTGTCGTGCATGATGCAAATATTAAAAACTTTAGTAAGTTATAACAGGACCTTTTGGAGGACCTGCTGATTAAAGGGATAGTTCAGCCTCTTACCTGTAGCCTTATTTATTAATCTAGATATTTTGATGTGAGTTGTCCAGTGCTGGAGTTATCGGCTATAAAGATTTTTCTCTTGAATCTTACTATGTATATAATAATGACAAAAACTCTGTCTGTGTGTCTGTTCCACGTTTTTCTCCTCACTGACTTGGTCAATCCATGTGAAATTTGGCACAGTGGTAGAGGGTCATGGGAGGATGCGAATGAAGCAATATTACATCAATTGGCCAAAGGGGGGCGCTATAGCAACCGATTGAAATTGCAAACTTTGAATGGGCATATCTCATGCCCCGTATGTCGTAGAAACATGACATTTTGCACAGAGATGCCTCTCCTCATGAGGAACAAATTTGCCTCAAGAACCCATAACTTCCAGTTAGAAGTTCCATTTTGATTTTTTTTTAAAAACACTTCAAATCAATCTCTTCCTAGGAAGTTTGACCGATCTGCATGAAACTCGGTGAACATAATCTAGGGACCAATATCTAAAGTTTCCTCTTGGCAAAAGTCGGAAGACTTACTAAAACTGAGCTTCTATAAGGCAATGAATATTGCGGAGGGCGTGGCTCATCACATAAAGGTGTATAACATCTCAAGGGTTTCACTGATCACCACGCAACTTTGTGGGCATATGACCACACATAATCTGAGGGGACCCCTCCATTATTGACCCCATCAAACAAAATGGGGGCACTACAGAGCTAATTTCTTATCTAGGCCTAACCGCCATATTGATTTTTTACTAAACTTGGTAGATATGTAGAACAGGACGCCTCAAGGTGACTGGAGAAATTTAACTCTAATTGGCAACTGGGTGGCGCTATAACGAGAAAAATTCTTAAAAATGGCTAAAATGCGACCGATCACTGTGGCTCCCCCTGTGGCCGAATGTTGGGGTAATTTTCCTAATTTTTGGTATGACTAAGTCATGGTATGGTATGCTGTACATAATCACGGAAACTGTCAGTGTGTCATTCTGTCAGTCAGTCATTCTGTCTGTCCCACGTTTTCCTACTCACTGACATGGTCAATCTGTGTGAAACTGCACATAGGCATTGAGGACTGGCATAGGTAGAAGGTGACAAAGCTACCAATGGGTTTGGACTAGTATAACTAAACTAGATGGCACTCGGCTTGTGGTGCTCAAAGCGTCAAAAAATACATTTGAAAAATTGAACAGCAATGTCTCTTTCTAGAAATCATGACCCAATTATTTAAGATAATCCACAGACCTTGTCGTGAGCAGTTTCATGTAGGCACGCTTCCTCTTGTACTGTGATATGGTTGGCAAATGTAGTTCAGTAGAGAAAAAATAGTTCTGACATGAAGCTGCTCACAAGATCTGTGAATTATTTTGAGTAACCGAGTCATGATTTCTGGAAAGAGACACTGCTGGTGAGTTTTTCAAATGTACTTTTGGCAATTTGAGCACCACAAGCCGAGTGCCATCTAGTTCCATTTTACAGTATTCAAGAGAAGGCAGACATCTCTACAGCTGATATCTCCAACACTCAGCAACTCACACATAAACAATCTAGACTGATAAATAGCACTACAGGTAAGAGGACAAATATGTAAATATTTTTACTTTGGGGTGCACTGTCCCTTTAACTTTTGTTTTTTTTATATATATATATAATGCAAAGGGAAATACCTTGATTTGTGCACAAATCTTTAAATTTCAAAGAGAAATCACTTCTTATAATGACTGAATGGAAAACGCAGAGTCTCCTGACCTCAAAAAGGGAGTAAAAATTTAAAAAGGAGACTGAGAGGAACAGACAGAGGAAGACAATAAAAAGAGAAAGAAGAAAAAATCTGCTGAGAAACAAAACACAGTCAAAGGAAAGGTCTTTTCAGCCAGGTCAGCTGTACCTGAAAAACAGCGTCTAAAAGGCACATAAAACAGTTTCACCTTCTCGGGCAAAAACACCAAACATGACTTACCCTTGGCCCAATGTCTCCTTGGTCACCCTGGGAGAAAAACAGGAAAATAACAATTGTCAGCAGTTATTACCACTGTATATGCACACAGGACGAGGCATGCAACAGAACACTGCTACTGTAGAACAGCTGTGACGTACAGGCTTAAACACTTAAACTTGTGTACAGGAAGGAAGCGACTCAAAGGTCATCTGTTCCCAGACCATCTCAGGAAGTCGACATTTACTGCATAAATCATTTGATAGGCCACAATTGGAATGATCTGACAGGACGAGATGGAAGTAGAAGTGGGTGCACACGTACTGGGGATTGTTGGTTCTCTGATGAGGATTTGGAGTCCATGTTCTCATCACAGAGCTACTGGCATGATTACATGAAGGCAGCCAATTTTCCAAACCCCAGCGTCATCCGTCATTTGCAATCCTCCGCCCATCAGCCTGAATGCTGCCCTGACAGATGCTGTTTACTGCAGTTGTTCCTGTGGTTGCGCTTATCTGGACAATTTTCGCTTGAGTGCAAAAGCGTACACACACAAAGCTATCCGTCAGCGCGTACGCACAAATGACCACGTGCACCAGCCCTTCTCTGCCAGCTCTTGCAAAGCTCACATCACCGGCTGGGCAGAGGTTCACAGAGCGGGAAAACATCTGGCTATCATCGAGCCCCGCGGAAGGCCTGTAAACCTGTTTAGTGCCTTGACGTGAGAATGTGCGGAGACATACGAGCTCCTACATAACTACATGTAATCTATGGCTCGTTTGATGGGTACACAGTGAAACTGTGAACGTGGGAGGGCGATGCAAGAGAACACCTGTGAGGGTTGTGTGCAAGTGTGTGTGCCAGTGTTTGAGTCTTTCGGAAGCTGTCCGCCTGTAAATTAATGTGAGAAATCCATCCACACTGTGCATTGACTTGTCTGGCAGGGTTGTTGAAATCCATATTGAAGCATACCTTTTCTCCCTTGGGTCCGGCTGGTCCCTGTAGGAGGGATAAACGGAGACAGTTGGATAAGATAAATCAGTTATCATATGAGCAGCATACATCATAGTGCAGTACATCTTCTCCTGGCTGCTAGCGGGGAGCATTCAATCAAATGGTAAGGCAAGGCAGTAATACCACTTAATGCAGCCGTGCCATCGAGGCTGCTCAATCACAACAAGTCATTTCAGTCTGAGCATATTTCACAACAAGAGGACCATGTGACACGAGCTTTCAGCTGGAATCCCTTTTAAGATTTGTGAGATAAAAACTGTTTTGCTGAGAGATAAAACTGAGAGGGCAACATGTTTCTTTGTTCAGCCTTTCTCTCAGATGGGGAAGATGTTTTAGACGTGGAATGCTAGAAACGCTAACTAAAAACACAGGGTCTAACAAAAGGCCTAGGCACTCGTGTGTAGTCTGTGAGACGCTGACACACAATGACACTGTGTGTCGGGCAGTTTGACATCGTCTCATGAACACCAGGCCCACAGATGAGCTGATCCCTGCCAGTTGGGCTGTGCTGTGCCCTCGTCCATCTCTTCGTGTGTCTGTCTAAGTGTCACAAGGACCTCAAGTGTGGTGACACCACAGACCGCAGACCGACAGAGAGGACGACATGGAAAGCTGCCACCAACTGTCTCTGATCTCAGCAACCATCTCTCTAAAAGTGACTCCAGTGAGCAGACCTTATACCTCTTAAAGCTCAATCACCCTTTTCATGCCACTGATCTGTAAACTGTCTAATCTTGTTGACTCATCCCATACTGTGTTTCACACACTCGTTCCCTTATTCTGCCTTCATTCAATCTCTAAATCTGCCATGTGATCTGCCGTGAAGCCTCCCTCTCTGATTTGTTCCCCCTTTCCTCACGTCTTCTCTGTCTGGCAGACATTTTGTCTGGATTGGAGTGTTTAGGAGTACAGAGCTGGAGAGGGAAGGGGGGCTGGTGCAGTTTGTTAATGTGAGTGGCCACATGATGACAGGCAGCAGCTTATCTCCTGCTCTGCTCTCTCCTTCTGTTCAGGGAGAGAGGAGACGGAGGAGGAGGAAGTGAAAACACAGCCACTACTGCTACTGTAGGTGTTTCATTATCACCGGGGGTTTGCAATTTCAGTTCGGCCTCTTTTATCCCCTGGTTCCCCTGGCTGGAGAGTCAGGTACAAACTGATACATGTTCAAATCAGGCTATCTGTACTTTAAATTCTTGTTGAGGTTCCTAGTGATGCATTGTGAATCTATACTCACCGGCCGATATTTTACTCAGTGTGGACATCATACAACTGATTTTATTTAGATCATTTTTCTACCTTAATGGCGAATTGTCAGTCACGATATGTAAAGATGCTTGCCGGCGAAATTGAAATGGCAACAGCCTTGTACATGGGGCGCCTGCTCTCTCCACTAAGCCACCGACGCCCCAATATTAAGTAATTTTAGAAGGCCAAAACGTCTATTTACTGGAAGTTCTGCAGAGCTTCTCAACTTAACAGTATCCGTTAAGCTGAGTGAACCCCATTCACTGATGAAGGTCACAAAACATATCTGAAAGCTCCAATTCCTTTGTCAAAACAATTGTTTTTGTTCACTCCTTATCTGCTTTTTTTAGTTTATGGTCCTTGAACTCAACTTTCTCTCGTCAGTGTGGCTTTAAACTTGATTTATTCCCGTTCGCTAACCCTCTGTCTTGTTTCTCCCCTGGCCGTCATCCATCAACAAATCAAACTGCTTTTATCCCTTATTTTCGTTTTCATCTCCTCCCACCATCCCTTGAGTACTCAGATGACTCTGGTCACGAGGTCTGTGTCACACCTGCTGGGGTTTTACGATAGACCCTCTGCGATGGGGAGAGTCCTCTTAAAGGACAGACCCAGCTTGAGGTCTCCTTTTGCAGGAAACAACAGCTTAATGGTGTTTGGAGAGGAGCTATTCAAACAGCTCTCATTATGCTGTGAGGGGTTTAAATTTCAGCAGAAGACTTGTCCTACTTGTGGGTAAAGTGACCAGACAGGGGGAGTCGAGAGGATACTATAATGACTTTCTAAAGAGCCTCTGTGGAGGTTATAAACTCTATTCTCTCTCTCACTTTTCCCAGTGGTGTGTAACCCATTCGCTCCGCTTCGCCCGTTTCCACGCTACACCTGGGTGTGTCTGGGGGTACAGCTGGGTTTCAGAGAAAGGGTGATGGATGGGGCGCAGAGGTGAAGTGCAAAAGGGGATTTCAGCGCTCGGTTCAGTTGAGCCACGAGTCCCCCGTGGCTGTGAGCCCTGGGATGACTTAAGAGGGGGAACAAGAAACAAGACGGCTACCGTGGGCTTTTTCACTCAGTTGCAACATTCCCCTAGGAACAGTAAAGATGATTGATGACGTTTAGCAGAGCATCACCTGTCTTACAGAACAAATCCCCACCTGGATTCGCAGAAAATCTTTGAGAATGAATTGCTTCAGTGTAATTGATATGTGTTATTAGAAAACTAAAACAAGACAGGTGTGTCATGGTGTACCTGGCTTCCCTTGGGACCTGGAAAACCCTGGAAGGAGAAAGAAACAGAGGTAAAACTAAACTACTGTCAGTCATGTGTAGCATGTTTTACACATTCAATTCTGGGAATACTCACAGGTTTCCCATCCAGGCCAAGAGGACCCTGTCAGAGGACAGATAAAAAGACATTATGAAAAGACAACAAGATAGTGACAGAGAAAAATAAATAGTTTGCCATCTTGGGAAACATGATTATTCACTTTCTTGCCATGAGTTAGATGAGGAGATGATCAGCTAGCCAACCGTTATTCTCTACAGGTGATGGGACATGATTTTGGTATTTGAAGTGTTCTGATTTCCAGATTCACCAATCATGTTTGAATTGCAGGTAATTGCAGTCTGTATGGAGAGGTGGAGCGCACTGGCCAAAATGCAACCTCTGAACCCACTGGCTATCGTCTGACGATGACTTAGCTTTATATTAGCTTTTCTTAAATTTATCAGAATGTATATGCAAATATCTGTTTATAGAGATTAGACAAAACCAGTGGTGCACAAACGAGGAAGTTACACATCAGCCCGAAATATTGGCCCTAGCCGTCATCATTGTCAGACCCAAAGCTGATGGGTTCCGACATTGCGAAAGGTTAGCTTAGCTAATCTCTGTGACTGTCAAAGTAAGAGTTTGACACATTTCCTTTTTATGCCTCAGTTTGTTTGTTTTTTCAGATTAAAGAAATAAAGATAAAATGTGTTATTTGTGAACTTCAGAGGTGGTAGGCAATTTTTTTTTACCTTCAGACTAGTGAAACCCAGTTCGTGTCATTCACCTGCTACTAGCTAACCGGCTAATGGGCGACTCTTTTGGTTCACCTACCCCCTGAACTAAAGTTTGAAGGAGAGTTGCGCCGAACGACAGTCTGGAGCAGTGGCTTTCAGAAGTTGACCTCACTCTTATGCTGGGTTCACACTACACGACATTTCTGTCAGATTTGTTGTGCCAGCCGAAATGTTATTGTAGTAACGTAAAAGTGCCACCAGATGGCAGGAGCTACATTTGAAGTACTGCATGAAAACTATGCAAGTCACTGAATCTTCCAGAAGTTCCTGCAAATGTTTCACAACAAAAGCCTATTTAGAAAATGAAGGGATTCCCTCTAACACAATTGTAAAGGGCTTTTAATTTTAAATGGGTACAGGAAGTGTTGAGTTTGAAATTACTGTGCAATGCATTAACAGATTAACAGTAAAAATAGAAGAATACAGAGGGAATAATAAATAACGTCCCATCTATAATGTAGTCTGTTTCAAACAAAGCTGGTAGCCTCTGCAGTTGTGGAGAGTAAAAGCCCTGTCACTGTTTTTAATTTCTATTCCTTTATATCCTCCATTGTGAAAAAATAACATTCTTTGCTAGCCTGATGTTAATGGCAGTACTCAGCAGGTTACTGAAGTGCCTCTGCTGTTTGTCTGTCGTGGTAACATCCCTAGAGAAAATATCAAAAACCCTGGGGTGTTGTTGCCACACAGTTGTCTACAGCAGCTAACTGTGTGTTCCTATTGGTCAAAGTGACAGCTGTGATGAACGACAAAAAGAAAATCAAACATTCTAGACTTTCTGTCGGGTATCGTGAGGCGTCCCAGACGTGGCATCGGTTGTCGTCTACTATGACTTATTACACAAGATAAAATGATCATTCACAACCCAAGTCGTCACTGTATGACGCTGCGTCGGGCTATAATCAGACTGATATTCTGTAGTGTGTACCCGGCATTAGGCACAACTGCACATGCACCACACAGAAGCAGGATTTCACGGAAACTCATCCCTTTTCTAGAGTCGTTCAAAAAGAAGAATTAGTTCACGAATCGAACATCACTGCGTCAGACAGAGCTGGCATATCTGCTTCCCCTTTTCCAGTCTTTATGTAAACTAAACTAAGATTCCCCTATCTCTAAATTCATACTGAGTATACAGAAACTGACCATCTCATCTAACTCTGGGCAAGAAAGCCAATAAGCGTATTCCAAAAATGTTAAACTCCTCCTTTAACGAGTGGCTTTAAAAACGTCTGCTGTGAATGAAGAACATGATTAAGCATTATTTGTCATAAATCCACTGAGGAAAACTATCTCCCACCTCCAAAATATCATAAACCGGCTGTTATTTATTAGTTTTATAATAATATTTGAGTCTTGTTTCTGTATCTCTCAGGGAACAATATAAATGATCTCAGCTTAGGAAAAAAAGTTAAGTGGATTTGGCAAGACAAACATTTCGAGGGAGGACAGTCAAAAGCATGAATGTTAATGACCGAGAGAAACAGCTGCGGTTATTGAACAGAAAAAGTAGGAAAAGCCAGATCTTTTGCTACAAATGTTCTGTGTATATCCTGCCCCATTTCACTATGTGTGTTTGTGTGCACACGTAAGGCTCAAATATTGAGATGTCTCCAGGTGGTTTATAATTATTCTCAGATTTAGAGTGTGGCGTCCAACATGATAGGCTCACTCTGTATTTGGTCCAGCTGTATTAATCCTCCACACAACCCCACATCTACAGTGTCTCTGTGTGTTTGTGGTGATGAGATAATCCAGCAGGCTGTGGAGTACCTTTAAAGTCCCTATCCAACCTCACCCAAGTGCTGAAACAGCAGCTGGAGTTGTCCGCTTTGTTTACCTCAATAAAAACAGTTGAGCAGTGATTGAACCTCCTCTGCAAAGCAACGCTCACAGTTCAAAGGCACAAACCTTTAGATCCCTATTTAAACATAAAGGAACAGTTGGATCAAACTTTCCAAAAACACTTAAATGTGATGTATGTGGTAAAGGCTAATGTTGACTTCCTCCTTAATGGCTGTACTCGAAGTTAAGCTAACAGTTTTTACAGGGTCCCTGGAGTCGAGGCTTGCTCAACCCCTCACAGTCCTGGTGGTTCTGCAGACTGGAAACCATCATTAGCAATCGTCATCTCTGGCCTTGGATGGCTTCCATAAATTGGGGTTTTCTCTTCATCTCCCTGCTTTACCAACCCCATGGGTGCAATCGGGGCTGAGGTCCTGTTGTGAAAACCTACCACAGTGTCGTCGCTGCCTGCTTTGATGGATGGACAGTGGGCGCGGAAAGATGGAGGGAAGAGGAGAAGCAGGAAGGAGGGAATGATACTTTGGAGCTGCTCTCATTAATAGTTCGTGTGATTTAGTCTTGTAATGGGACGGCTATGGCTATAAACTCTCTTCAAAAACCTAAGTGGTTAGTGTGTATAAAAGAGAGTTATAAAAAGTACAGAAAAAAGCTTTTGAGGCTCCCGATGTCTTCTTGATTGAGGGCCTCTCGTGGAATCAGCAGCAGGTCGCTGAGACGCGGGGTGGAACAAATGACTGGGACCAATCGGACAGCAATAATTTCAGCATGACTGTCTGAAGTTGAGAAGGGTGTGAAGAGTTAGGATGTAATAATGAATCCTACATAGGACAAGTTGCAGTTTCACCACTCTATTAAAAGCATCACGCTGTGTTTGTCACGTCAGGCATGAGAGTGTGAGAATTGGAATGAGCCCAAATGTCCCAGCGAGTTCTCCTTGCTATCCGTGTCCATGTCTCTGGATCTATACTTGTGTGTGTGTGTGTGCAGTGATATCTCTGCATCTGGCAGCATTTATGAGAGCCCGGCTCCTTCAAGACTCGTAAGGATGAGTAGACGAGGTGTACATGGTGAGGTCACCGGCTGCTGCAAAGACCGAACCGGAGCAAAAACAGACTGATTTATGGCTGCTAACAAGCCACACAGAGGCCTGTGAACAGTGGGTACTGTAGCTGTGTGTGTCTCTCCCTGTGTGTGTGTGAGAGAGATTTATTCTCAACAATAAAACCCTGTATCTAATAACTCAGCAGATGACAGTTTGCATACACAAGTATAAAGAAAAATCTACTTCCTTTATGACCTAGCTTAAATAGTATCCAACATGGAATAAAATAAGAAGATCTACCTGGAGCAATAACTCAGACAACAATACAGAAGTCCAGGAAGCTCTGCTATGAATGTAAGATGAGATACCTTAAAATATATGAGCCTTGCTTAAATCAGCAACAGAGGTCAGACAGAACTTTAAATGGAAACCTAAGGGCGAAATGGGCCAGGAAGGTTTATATGAATGGGGATAAGAGTTGGGAGCACAGGAGCCAGGGGAAATTGGATTTTGATGTGTGGCCCTTAATATATTCTGAGCTTTTTTTCCCACAAAGCTGCATTGTTATACTCTACCTCCAGTGTGGTACATTACAGCACAAAACTGACTGCAAAGCGGGAAAAAAGAGCTGGAACTCAAATAAAAATACAGGCTGAACAAAAAAAAGCCCAGAGGAAAACATCGCTTTATCTCAGACCACAAATGGATAAAGCCGCAGAATGAAAGAACAGATAAAGGGACATAAAAGAAAAAAAAAACTGGGAGATTAATGTTGAGAAAAAGTGAGAAAATACCACCAAAACCTCAAGTGAACGTTTGTGTGTGTGTGTGGCTCTTTGTATTTCTAGCCTACATCCCCATCTTGTCCTGCAGTGTCCCTCGGTAGATTAAAAAAAGTTTTGACTCAGCATTCCCACCAATTAGATGGCTTTTAAACACATTTCTGGAAAATAACTTGGCCTGCAGGAAGGTATATGTCTGTGTCTATGTTTGTGTATATGAGTGTGTATGTGCATGCTCGTACATGCATATGTGTGCGTCTTAATCCCAATGAAACAGGGCGAGGGGTGTCTCTGCTGCCTTTATTGTGCTCCCTATGGTGTAGACTGGTAATTACGCAGTATGGTGTAATTGTTGAGGATGCTGCATGAAAACTTGGTGTCTGCACATGAGAGCAGACGTCTCAGCTAGAGGCACACATGGTAATGTGTCGCACACACCGTGCTCAATGAGATTAATTAAGTGAGGTCAAAATTAAAGGGACAGTTCATCCAAAAGAATAATTAAAAAACTTTTTTTTTCTCTCACCTGTAGTGCTGTTTATTAATTGTTTTGCCGTGAGTTGCTGATTGTTGGAGATATCAGCCTTCTCTAGAATATAATGGAACTAGATGGCACTATGTTGCTCAAAGCATTAAAGAAAAAAAAAAGATTTGAAAACTCAACAGCAATGTCTCTTTCCAGAAATCATCACCTTGTTACTCAAGAAAGTTTCATGTAGGAACTATTTTCTTTCTACCAAACTACACCTGCTAACCTGCACACCATGCAGAAGGAAGTGTGCATCTACTGCTAGCTCACCTAGCACCACTGAGCTAGCTACAGCTCAGCCAAGGAGGATGCTATTAATGTTTATATCTCGCACTAGTACAAGAACAAGCCTCTCGTCCATGAGTAGATGCATACTTCCTTCTGCACAGTGATTCGATTAGTGGGAATTGCTCAGTAGAAAGAAAATAGTTCCTATATGAATCTGCTCACAACAGGGTCTGTGGATTATCTTGAGTAACAAAGAAAGACAAAGAAAGAAAAAAAAACAGTCCTTTATTGGTCCCTTGAGGGGAAATTCAATCATTTTCAACCTGTTGTTATTTACCACAACCAGGTTGTGATTTCTAGCGAGACATTAGACTGTGTTCCACTTCATCCTGACCTGCTCTGATGTCATGCAGAAGTGGACAATGATAATCACACAAAATCGAGGCAGCTGCAGTTTTTAGAGCCAGACGCTGCAGTTGCTCTCTACTGACTGCCAGACCCAGGGCATGATGGTTTTAATATTAGGCTAATGTTTTAATTTTTAATGTATTTGAGAGACACAGGTCTGTTTAGCTGATTTATATACGACAGCAAACTGATATGATGTTAATGTACATGGGAATTCACATAAAGTAGAGGTTGAACCATGAGCAGAAATTACAGATCGCCTGTAAAGCACTTTAATAGGTTACTCCATCAACCAACTGGCAAATCTCAGTAAGGGCGCCCTGTTTAAACTGCTTTGCCGTATCTGATTTATCAATGTCATTTCTGTTGGTCATTGATACTGGCTCTGTTCTGTACCCGCAGGGTCTTTGCTGCGTCTCTCACAGCGGTGCATAGAAGGCCAGAGAAGTTTGCGGTCTCTGCCTTTGGTTTTCCATGTAGGCTCATGGAAGGGCAGAGAGGTGCCAGAACAGAGCCACACCGACAAATATCAAATTGCAAATGGAAATAAAGTTTTCTTTGACTAAAGTGGTTCTGACTGAAGTGTTTGGCGCTTTGAGCACCATAAGCCGAAGGCCATCTTGTTCCATTATACTGGAGAGAAGGCAGACATCACTACAGCCGATACTTCCAACGATCGGCAACTCACACCAAATCAATCTGGAGTGATATACAGCGCTACAAGTAAGAGGATTTTTTTTATTAGGGGGTGAAGTGTCCCGTTAAGGAAGATGGGCAGGATGAAAGAACCCTTTCCTCTTCCCTGGTTTCACTTTCCTCCTTTGATATCATTATCTTTTCCTCTCGCAGTGATGCACCAATCCTCTTTTGTTCCTCCTCCTCTCCAGTTACTTTCATGTTGCCAAACGGACAAAGCTCGGCTCTATGTCAGGGCTACATGAGCATCATTTTGTTGTGATACATGACATTGGCTTCTTTTAAAGAAGAAAACAGTGTCTCCCTCCAGAACCAAAGAGCACAATAAAGCATACCAAAGTGCTGCGTGTTTCAGACAAAAAAATACTGACATGTTGTTGGGTGACTGTCTGGCTTTAATCTGCGCTCAGCGGCCTGGAAGGCTGAACAATGGAGGCCTTGGCCTGTTTCTGCTGAGTGAGGGCCGCTGTCTGTCACAGACTGGCACTTTCACATAAACATTCTAGTGGCTGAGCATATGAATGAGAATCAGTTGGTGTGCGTGGGTGTGTGTGTGTGTGTTTACCCCTGTGCACTGTTCTGTCAGTCTGTCTGAGTTTGATTGTTTGACAGGAGGAAGGCTCTTTTCTGAAACTCAAACCCCTCGCTGTGATTTATGAGAGGAAGAAGTGACGGGGGTTACACAAGGAGAGAAAATATACATCAACACGCACAAACACACACACTTATTAAAGTGTTATGCTTGAGATACACACAAACCGCATGTCATTAACACTGTTTATCACATTACTATTGCTGCAGTGGAAGGGGACTGCTGCATGCATTAGTCTGATGAACCTATTGACCGAAAGACAAGTGTATGCCACCTGAATGAAGGGCAGCACATGCACACTCACACATGTGCACATGTATACACATAAATACATCTGCTTACATGACAATTGCTCAGTGGTGGAAGAAGTATTCAGGTTTTTTACACCAGTAAAAGTAGTCATACCACAGTGCAGAAATATTTGTTACAAGCCAAAGTCCTGCATTGCTCTTACACAGGTTAGCCTGCTGCTGCTGCTGCTGCTGCTGCTGCTGGACACTAGCCAGCTGTGACACCCAGTGCTTGGGGGTTAGCGGAGGCTGAATTCAAGATGCTGCAGCTCCTGACCAAACGTCCATCTCCTGAACTGCTGCCTGCTATCCTCCCATGGAAGCAGTCCACAGCAGCGGGGATAAAGATGTAGGGATAGGGGGGTGGCTAATGTTAGGTGGCTAATTCTCATTTTTGGTCTGATAAACATAAAAAGAGACAGTGAGTGTGGTAAGAAGGGCCGGAGCAAATGAGCTGTGTGCAACTGTACAGTGAAAAAGGATTAAATAAATCAATGTATGGGAAACACTGGGTAACTGTATAGCCCCGTCCACCAAACACTTTGGGTATGGTACCTTTGGAACCAAAAGTATAGCTTCAGACATGGTACCTAGACCATAGATCCGTTTAGTGTTTCCACTGCAACCACTGCCCTTAAATGTGGGCGGGGTTGTTGTCACTCACTGCTCCGTCCAGCACTCACTGTATTTCCTCCTTTATCAGTCTGCACTTCGTTTATCGTCTACAGAACGAGGCTGCATGCCAACATTTTCAGAACAAAATAAAACTTATAAAATAAAATAAAATAAAATAAAATTAATAAAAAATATACACACTTGAAGATCCACTCAATACTTAAAGTGTATGTCATTCGAGAGAGAGAATTAAAACTAAAGCGATTGTCAAAGTTGTCACATTGAAATTTAAGGTGTGCTGATGGATTGATGTCATCAACTCATACACTGAGCAACATAACAAGTAAAAGTTGCCGGCAGTAGGACCAGTCAATTATTCTTCTCCAGCTACAGCTGCTGTGAGAGACAGCAAAACATCCTTTCATTTCCTAGTTACAGTCTACTATGAAAACTCTCCACGTATGAACAAGCTTCAACCCAGCAAGAGTAACCATCTGCCACTGACCAGTCAACAGACTGCAGTGTTCACAGCTCCACCTTTTAGTACCAGATCTGCATGCTAGGTGCCCCAACAGAGGGGGGGCCAAAAATGGGGACTGTACGGAACGGTTCCATTGGTACCATCCACAACTTTTCACAGTGGAAACAGAAAAAATGTGAACCGAACTGAACTGTACCATACTGCACGGTGGAAACAGAGCCTATGAAGCATGTGCATATGCTTGTGGTCGTTTGGTGGGAGGGGCTTAGGACAGAGAGGGGAGAGTTGCTTGGGAAAGGAGGTATTTTCAGATTTTGTGGGGGTTTTTTTGTGCGTGCCTATTTCATATTTTTGCCTGCTCCAGCTTTATCTAAATCTGCAGTGTAACTAGCAACTTATCAAGTGCAGTATTTGCCTCTGAATAGTAGTGGAAAACAAGTATAGAAAATGGAAATACTTAAGTACCTGAAAAACACACAAAAGGTACAGTGAGGTAATGTGTACAGCCACAGCATTAAGACTCCTGCCTGCTGAGGGTGAAAGGCTTGAATTATAAAGTATTGTGTTGGGACATAATGTAACAAGGGTGAGAGAGGGCAAAAAAAAAAGTGCTGGGAAGTGATCTCGCTGTTTGTTTTAACAATGGAAAAATAAAGACAGAAAATTTGCTGGCACAAGTTACTGGCACAACACAAGTTAGTGCCGCCGCGCTCTCCGGAAACTGACTTGACTCATTTGTGTTGATGCGCGCATGCCCTCTCCATATGAGCGGTCCATGTGAGCTATTGGTGTGAAAATATATCACACACACTCACACAGATCTCTGATCACTTCCACCGCTCTGGCCTTTGTTCCAGATCTCTACATAAACCATGGGTGGTTGGATGGAGTTCACACACATCTGCACATATGGACCCAGATACACAAACACTGCTACCCAACAGGAAAAATGGCTCTTTTTAAGCGTCAGTATGTGAAACTCGATCATCTCTGCTGCTAAAATGAAATAATGTGCTGTCCATGTTAATTGCTGGTATGATTAATTTGCTGTTGTTTCACAGTAACTTCATACATGCATCATACCCGCACATAACAGGAGGCTGCCTCTTACACTTACATAAGCTATTAGGATTGATTTCATCATGACGAATCGACCAGGAAGGATTGCCCAGATAATCCAGTTTTAAATTAACACACTGCATCATTTAATTGAGCAGATGTTTTAAAGTTAAAAACAGCAACGCTTTAATGTGCCTCCACTTTGGGATTTCTAACGAAGTCTGTGACAAAGATGAACAGAGTCACAGCCAAACAAACACAAATGTGCACACACTCCTCCGTACGCTGGGTCCACCTGTGTGTAATTAACAGCAGGCATTTCCCGTCAGGAGGGCCGCGCAGTGCCAGGCAGACTGGGAATCTGACTGGGAGAGTGAGCCTCATGGGTAATGGGTTTCCCAAAATTCCCAGCGAGAGAACAACGACACAACCAACAAGACGCCATGGAAACCAACACCGGGGGCGACTATTGGTCACCATAGCAACCAGGCAGAGGGGGTCACACGATAGCAGGACAGAGTGTCTCACAGAGCATGATGTATACTGCTCATACATAGAGGCTGCACATGCTAATGCGTCATGTGAGCTGCACATCATGCTAAAGACCAGCTCTGATGAAACTATCAGCTCACACAACCTGAGCTCTGGAATGACACGGGTGTATCTGTATCAGATGATGAGAGTTTACAAAGGCTAAACCACAAATCAGCAACAGAACCGTAAGTTGTTTTATCTCAGCAGCTGTGGAGAGAGTCAATAATCTGACCCGCCACAGGAGGCCGCTATATAACACAAGGACTGACTTGAAGTCTTGTAACATGCATCACTGATGAAAATCACATCTTTGACTTTAAGAAAAGTAGCAACACTACAGTCTGGAAATACTCTGTTGCAAGTAAAAGTCCTGCATTCACACAAAGCTACAGTTATTAACTTTTACATATAAAGAGCTTTTCTAACAACTGGTTAAACTGTCACTGTATTCACACAGCATTACATGAGACAGATATCTGTGACAAAAATCTACTCCTCTGTGCTTCTAATGGCCTCACTGCATATGAACAAAAACAGCCGGAGCCGAGGACTCTCTAACGCAGCTGTCAATCATGTCATGATCTGCTGTCAAACTGTCAAACTAACTGATCAAATATGAATCAAGACTCTGTCACTGCATTGCCTATTCATCACCTCAAAGCTTTTACAAACACATTTTATTGTACTGTTGAGCTGTAAAAATGAGAAAACAGTTCTGGCAGTGCTTGGTACCTTGGTCGACTGTTTCCAACATGGCAGCCAGGTCACAATCATTCTCATTTTACAGCTAAACAGTACACTAAATTATGTTTCTGAAAACATTTCGGGTGAGAAATAGGCAATGCATCAACAGAATCTTGATTCATATTTGATCAGGGCTGCCTAGTTTGACAGTTTGATGACAGCTGCTTTACAGTCTCCACAGCTCTGATTGGTTGTTTTTGATAAGCCGCAGTCAATTCTACCAAATGCCATTAAGGTAAGGTAAAACTTTAATGTCCCCGAGGGGCAATTTGGGACACAGACAGTAGTCATGAATACATCAAAACAGACAGTACCATATATAACACACAGAATCCAGAATCACACACTGTCCAGGGTAAATCATGGACAATTAGTGGTCACGGCTGGTTAAGATAAGTGATAGCAGACGGGACAGTGGATGATCTGTAAAGTTTAGTGCTACATTTAGGGAGGCAAAACCTCCGCCCTGATGAAAGCATCCGAAACTCACCATGGAGGGAATCAGATTACCGAACCAACAAACAATCTTACTATATAATGACGAAAACTCTGTGTGTGTGTGTGTGTGTGTGTGTGTGTCTCTGTGTCTGTGTCTGTGTCTGTTCGTTTTTCTCCTCACTGACTTGGTCAATCCATGTGAAATTTGGCACAGTGGTAGAGGGTCATGGGAGGATGCGAATGAAGCAATATTACATCAATTGGCCAAAGGGGGGCGCTATAGCAACCGATTGAAATTGCAAACTTTGAATGGGCATATCTCATGCCCCGTATGTCGTAGAGACATGAAACTTTGCACAGAGATGCCTCTCCTCATGAGGAACAAATTTGCCTCAAGAACCCATAACTTCTGGTTCTATAGATTTCCCGCCATTTTGAATTTTTTGAAAAACACTTCAAATCGATCTCTTCCTAGGAAGTCTGACCGATCTGCATGAAACTGGGTGAACATAATCTAGGGACCAATATCTAAAGTCCCCTCTTGGCAAAAGTTGGAAAACTTACTAAAACTGAGCTTCTATAAGGCAATGAATATTGCAGAGGGCGTGGCTCATCACATAAAGGTGTATAACATCTCAAGGGTTTCACTGATCACCACGCAACTTTGTAGGCATATGACCACACATAATCTGAGGGGACCCCTCCATTATTGACCCCATCAAACAAAATGGGGGCGCTAGAGAGCTAATTTCTTATCTAGGCCTAACCGCCATATTGATTTTTACTAAACTTGGTAGATATGGAGAACAGGATGCCTCAAGGTGACTGTTTAACTCTAATTGGGAACTGGGTGGCGCTATAACAACAGAAAAATGCTTAAAAATGGCTAAAATGCTGTGGCTCCCCCTGTGGCCAAATGTTTGGGGGTTTTTTTCTAATTTTTGGTATGACTAAGTCATGGTATGGTATGCTGTACATAATCACGGAAACTGTCAGTCAGTTATTCTGTCCGTCCCACGTTTTTCTACTCACTGACATGGTCAATCTACTGTACTTTCAATAAAGCAATCGTACTATCAAATTCACAAAAACTCTGTCTGAATACATTGCTCTTCTTAATGGGTTCAGTTGACTATTTAATCTGCAATTTCCTATGACCCGTATCCCAAACACACACCATGTGAAACTGTATGTGGGCAACTGTGCACTCAATGGGTATGGACTAGTGTTAAAGAAAGAAAGAACAGACTCAATAAAAGCAGATTGTCTTATTTACTCTTCAGCTTCCTTGAAAAGAATAGGCATTGGTTTGCCTTCAGATGCTGCCAGTGTTCACGTCAAACTTCAACTTGTCATCTAAGTCAGTGCCCAAATACTTGTACTGCTGCACTGCTGCCACCAGCTCCCCCTTGATCACACAAGGAGTCTTAGCAATAGAAAGAGAAGGGACATGATCTACACAGACTTTGTCTCATGTACTTTTGTCAAAATATAGTGACAGTTTCATCAAATACGACACAAAGTTGCTTTCATAAAGTTACCAACTGTAGCTTTAAGTGAAAGCACATAATTGTTGGTGCCACAATATGCTTAAAGTACCAAAAGTAAAGCTACCCATTATGTAGTCTATCACAGGTTTATAATCTGTGATGCAATACCATGTGCATAACACTAAAATTACAGCTGGTTAGGGTAAGACTATTTTTAATTACTTTATACACTACTGAGTAGTTTACCTTTGATAATATATCATAACGTATTCGCTGATATGTTGTACTGATAATCTAAATCTCTAAAATAACTAGGAACTAAAGCTGTCAAATAAATGCGGTGGAGTAAAAAGTGCAGTGTTTCACATTTTCATTGGTATGGTTTACACTTGCATGGTTTGTGTTTACAGATGATATCGTCAGAAGATCTGTCTTTATGTTTATTGCTCTTTATGTTTACTCATTTTCAAACGTGTGCTAAATATGTTTCATGTAACTATTCTCTGCCTTGAGTCAGTGGGATGTGACGCTGTGGGAAATAAAAGACTTTCATCTCTCCTTAACACTATGGCAGTGTGTGTCTGCTTGTGTTTAAATACAACTGTCTTTGTGTTTGAGTCATGTCTCAGTCACGGGGCAGGCTACATCATCAGTGAAGAGCAAATGTTGAAGGAGGAAGCAAGAGGCAAGGAAACAAGCGACGATTGGTGAAAATGTAATTTGTTTAAAAAGAGCAGAGAGGAGAAAAAATAACAGAAAAGGGTTTCATGAAACTGCAGCAAACATTTAAAGAAACACAGGGAGTAAAAAGGAAGGAAAACAGAGCTTTGATTGGGTCAATTGAAGAGTGACAGGATAAATAACAAATCAAATTTACCGGGTATCCATCCCGTCCAGCCTTGCCCTGGTGAGGTTAGAGATTAAAGCATGAAGCATTGAGACAGGTTAGAACAGAAACCAAAAAGCTGCACACAACACGCTGCCTATCAACTTGTCACATGACCTGCTACACTTTATTCTAAAGTATTAAATGGTGCACAGGGTCAAGATTGTTTGAATGACATGAATTACTGACTGAAGCTGGAATGAACATCGAGTGACGACAATGTGTTTCAGGCATGCACTGATTTATCCCTTGCATATCGGTATCGGCTGATATTTGTCTTGTTGACTGCCATCGGTCTATCGGTAAATAAAGTGACATTCACCGATGGCAGTGGCCAATGTTTTTTCATTGTGTTGCATCACTTTTGTGCAGGTTAACAAGCAGGGCTCCAGATTAATGGCATCCTGTCATCACGGGGACAATAGAAAACATGTTTGGGATGTTTTGGGAGATCTTTCCTGAGACATAGTCAATTAACTCAGAGGGAACATACTCTGAGTTAACTGAGCTGACTCTGATCAGCTGCTCTGAAACTGAAAACTTTCATCTCAGGGTTAGTCAACTCAGAGTTCAGGTTTAGACTCAGTTTGTCAAACCTGCTTTCTGAAAGCACTTTGTAGCACCTGTTGACGTCCACTTTCCAATGTGACTCCTATCAGATGTTTGTGTGATTGTGTAATAAGACAGAAAATTGCCATTTAAATTGTTTTTGGGTTATTTTTGACAACTTCCAGCCGATGTACTTGACTCAGACAAATTATTACTGTGGAGTAGCAGGTGGCTCCGCATTACCACACCGTCCCTCCAACTTTATGGGCTGGAGACAAGACTTTGGGTGTGTTCACGAAATGATACATCGTTTCATGCGCACTTGGTGTAAACCAGCTGCACAGACAATTTTCTGCATAAAAAACATTCCCTCGATTTTTAAAAATGTCAGCCAGACACGATGTTTCCGTTACGATGTTTCCGGAGCAGTGTTATGGTGTGTTTTGGAGCGATAAGGTGCGCCTCTGCATATCTGATCCACGCCACATGTGACCGAAACATTTACAATTAAAAAACTGAAAATAAAATCAGAAGAGGGTCACCCTGTCCGGACAGGTCACAACATTTAATCTCAAATGAAGAAATTCCAGGAAGCAGCAGTTAGCACATGTCTTTGTGCTTATATCTGCTGTGTGTGTGTGTGTGTGTGTGTGTGTGTGTGTGTGAGTGTCAGCAGGATTTATAGTCCCACAGAGGAGAATTACTCGCTGCTAATAAGTCACCCTTCCCTAACCATCACACAGATAAAAGCACACACACACATGCACACACCCACAGCTCCCTAGGTGGTCCATTTACTGCTGCGTTCAGTGGATGCACATGTGTGATGAGTCTGTGACAGTTTGTGTGTCTGTGTCTTCATGTTTTACTGCTGTGAGAGAAAACCATAGTTTAAAGGATAATATATGTACCTGTGTGTGCGCGCGAGTGTGAAAGTACTTCTCTTTGTTTAATAGCTTATTAGTTGATTTTAATACTACCTGGATGAGATGGAAATGTACTTACAGGAGGTCCTGCAACAGAAAAAGAGAAACCAAGCATTAGAAAATGAAATCTATACATCTTCAGTGACACATGAAGCACAGCATGTGTGAGTTATGGTAACCTCTGGTTTGTACAGCAATCAATTCCTCGGAACAGTGGTGCGCAACAAAAAAACTGCGCATGCAATGTGGTTTGTTAGATGATGACTGTAATTAACCAGCTAAATATGGTACAGAACAAGCTCATTAGAGCCGCCGCCAATAGACTTTGTGGTGAACCCGTTATGATAAACAGACTTCTGGATAATGGGCCATGTTTTGCATTAGGACGTGAAGTCATGTCAAGACTTTGTTTCCTAAGAAGATATGGGTGTACGAGATGGAGGACAAACAGGCAGTGGAAAGGTCGGGGGTGTGCTGGCAAACTGTGCGTCCCTTTAAAGTATGAAAAAAAAGATGTCTCTGTGATTTCTGCGGGGCAGACTTTCAGATCTGATTGAAATGGTCTGAAGTTGAGTCTCAGCAGCGAAAAGTACATTCTGCTTTTCTTACTTAGCCTAACCAAAAACAACAGTAATGATCAAAAGACTCCTCTCATTCTCAGTGGTTTTAATGGAATATCCTTATAAAAAACATTCTCTTAAAGTCCAGGGCCGTGGGCACTAATAAAGCAGCCAAACCCCTACAAAGTGAATATATCATTTTGCCATTAAAAGATTTCATATTAGTAATTGCTTCATATTTATCTGATCTAAATTTAAAACCAATCATGACGCTGATTTATATGATTGTTAACACAATTACAGTCTGTGGCACGATTTGGAGCTCCGCCACCGCTGCAGTCCTGGTACAACACAGCTCGTCAGCGTGGATGCAACACTAAACATAAACTCTACAAGATGGAAAACAGGTCTCCTCTGGGGAAAGGAGGGATATTTGTGGTGTTTTGTTACTATTTAAACACACAAAAAGTCCTGTTAACGTGACCAGAATCTATGTGAGCCTTGAAGTTTGCTGTCTGATTTGAGGGAAAGAGCATTTTTGGGACAAGAGGAGTAGAAAGAAGGATGAAAAATGAAGGTGGTTGGAGCGAGAAGGTGAAAGGGAAGGAAGGTGGGAGAAAGTTTGGGTGTTTATGAGGCATGGAGACCAAGTCAATCCAATTGAGCGGCGTCTAGACGCCGGGACAAGGACCTTATGTGCCAGACACTTAAGTAAACAAATACACACTAGTTAGAGGGCCACAGTAAGACCAGCTTTAGCCATTGAACTTGAGACAGGTGTGTGTGAGTGTGGAGACTGATGAGAAAGAGAATGAGAGAGAATCAAGTAAACAGAAAAGAAAACAAGACCAAACAGAAAAAGAAAATAGTGAGAATGGATGCAGGAGACGAGGCGGCAGATGCTTAACTACTCTGTCTGCTCTCTTTCCTGTTATTCAGGTTCGTGTTTCTGTTTCTTCTCTTCACTCGCATTTGTTTTTCTGAGAAAACGGGGGAAAACTCTTCTGGTCTTGTAAAAAGTTGTCCTGGAGTCATCATGGCGCAACAGTCTCTCCATGGCACCTACCCTTGCACTATATAACTCCAACTGCAACATGAGGACGCCAAAGTAAACAACGAGAGAGACAACCTAAACAGAACCACATCGCCCTTTTCAGATACACACCGTCCTGCAACAAACAGGGAACAGCAGATAAGTGTCCCATCTTTGGGGAAACCTTAATGAGGCGCCTTCCCGTAATGATAATCCTCCAAAAGATGGAGTGGCTTGAAATATACACCACAGTCAAAGTTCTTGTCCTGTGATCGCCTGATGGAATCGCACAACTCAGAGGGATTTCCGCAGTCTGTCTTGGTTAGGAAGTCATTGGACAATAACGAGGATATGGAAAGTTAAAGGAAAAGTTATATTGCCAATATATCATGAAAAGACCAAAACCATCCACCATTGTTGTCCAAAAGCTTTTAAAAACACATCAGTGAGCCACAGCATTGCACTGAGTCAACCCCACATACATGGTCATGCTGCAGTCAACAGTCATAACCAATAATCAAACTTTAGCTCCTGTTTCATATCAATGCTACGAACTACAGTGTCTTACTGTTTTAAAACAGTAAATCATTGAGCCTTTTTGGAAATGGAACTATATATTTATAACCTGTACTGAAAGGTACAAAATGCAAGCTTTACCGAAAAAACAACGTAGAGACTCATACAAAAATGATCCCTCTCAATCATCACTAATGACCCACAAGAAGTGTGTGACGATGTACTGGACCAACCCAGTCACATTACGAACTTCATGCCCCTCTGTGTCTTATAGCGACGCACAGGGCACCCTTCAGCATATCTATGTGACACACAGCTGAAGCACATTCTAGCACGTGGTTAATGTGAAACAGTTGCAGGTTTAGGCAACAAACTACCAAGTTAGGTTTTGAAAAAAGATGATTGGGGTTAAAATAAGTCCATTAGTAATGTATTGTAATAGAAATACGTTATGTAAGTGATGTCAGAGCGTGATGATCGTATGCTACATAAAAATAAAATTGACTTTTGGTTTCACACAGGACACAAACTTTGGTCTCCTGGATGAAAGTCCTGTTTTGTTTGACCTCCCACCCGATGAGGACTTTCTCGCTCTTTATACCAAATCACTTGCCCTTAGTGTCAAGTATTTCCATGAATGTTTTTATGTTGGAGTAAGTTGAAAGCCTTACAAACAGCTACATAGCATGTTTTCACACACAGAGGGGTGTGACAACATCTGATATTTGATGCCCTGGAAATGAGAACGAGTTGATTTATCTGAAGAGACCCTGTCCTAGTCAGCAGATTTTAGAATTCGAGTACCAAACTATGGAGTGTTTTAAAAGTTCACCTTCCTGTCTGTACATCCAAGAATAAACTTTCTATGATTGTGACAATGGCAAGTAAAATAGTTGGCGAGTGACAAAAGCCCTTGACCCCCAGGACTTGGAAGAAAGTGAGGAGTATTTTGGCAGATAGCTCCCATCCTCTCTTCAGCCAGTTTGAGCTTTTAAGCTCCGGGAGGCGCTGTAGAGTCCCTCTAGCACTAAAAATGTATTTAAGAAGTCCTTCATCCGAAGTGCACTCAGTATTCCTAACCCAATACATGACTGATGAGTTTTAAACCACAGACAATGAGCTGCTCTAATGTGTTCAAGTGTTTTGTAATGACCCTATTTGCTTGTCTATTTGTTTTTTTGTCGGCTTTTTACAATGTTGTCTTTTGTGTTTGGTGAGCCAAAGACAAATTTCCCCCCATGGTGGACAAGAAAGACATATTCTCTTCTCTCTGCCTGTATTTTTATTTTCCTTTGGTTGGGATGTCTCTGGGCGTGTAGCCCCACGGCGGACAGGTCGGGGTCAGGACTTTCTGTAAAGGTCACAGCGAGCTAGTACCACCATGCATGCGAGAGGAAGCTACAAAAATCATGGACACAGTGCGGAAAAATGCAAACATAGCAAGACAAAAACGCAAGCAGACAAAGCTTGCTCCAAACAAGAGTGGATCTGGGGTTGGCTTTCACTTTCACTGTCAAACACTTCATGAGAGGATAGGGATGAAGAGCGATGCAGAGTTAGTGTAGTTAGCTTTCATTACAACAACTGTAACGTTCCTACAACAGAAGCTTGCATAGTGTCCCTTTTTAGATTTATGTCTTAGGAACTGACAGGCTTGGGACTGAGAGTAACAACCAGGCTGTGGAAGTCCGAATGCTTCTGAGACTGACTGACATGTTGCTGGTTTTTATCTTTTTATGGGCTTTGTTGAAAATAAGAAAAGTACTGAATATCTCGTGCCTTCTCATTTAAAAGAAAAATGAAAGCACACAATAGATATGGGATCAAAAAATAAAGGCTCTTTGTGTCTACAGTTCTGGACACTAGCTGTGCCTCAGAACGTCATTGAAAATTATATGTCAAACAATTAAACCCAAAAAAATAACAGCTTACAGGAATTCATTTTACGTACTATTCTAGGACTGAATAACTTCAGGAAGGATCTTGGTGTGCCGAGTAGAGCAATAAAGATTACCGGTGAGCTTTCTCTTAGTCAACATCTCAGAAACAGATCTCATCTGCTAAATATCCACAATAGTGAATCACAGCCAGACTTGAGGTTTTCCCACCTGACACATATCCTGCAGAACAAATGCAGTCCTGCAGGTTTTGATAAAATCGTCCAACAATGTCGCGCCTCAATTTGGTGGAGTCAATACTTAATAAAAACCAGTTAAATGAGGGTGACTCAAACTTGTAGAACATCCGCTCTATCTGTCATAATGATCTTTTGCGTAACAAGAATTATGTCTCTTCACTGTTTTGGTTCCTCGTTGAGCGCTCTGCGGTCTGGGTGGAGAGAAAAAGCAACACAATAATGGTGGGTAAGATGTTGGCAAGGGAGAATCTCATTAGTACTACTGCAGCTGCTACCGCTCAGCGAGAACGACTGACATCTGTGCAACGTTAGTGCAACCACATGGCCGAGGTTAACGCTGTGTTGGCGCAAATGGGGAGGGACAGGGAGAAGGGCCAACTGCAGCCCATCATCCACTGGCCTGACTCACGGGTCACTACTTTTACTAGCCCTCGAACTTATCCAGTCACCCAGGAGAAGAGAGTGAGACAGAGGAGAGAGATGAAGAGTCTTCCAGGAAAAGAAAAGAGGAGAAATAAACAAACAAAGCAGGTGGCGGGCGTCACTTACCAGGTTCGCCTCTTCTTCCCATTCTTCCACGCTTTCCTGGAGGTCCTGTGAAAACACACAGACAGAGCAATAAATCCCTCAAATCAGCACTGCAGGGCTGAGTAGAGAACAACCGAGCATCACTTGCTGCTTCACTGCTGGTGGTCATGTGTTGCCTGGCATTAAGTTTGTGTGAGCTGGCACAGTGCTGACATATCTGCACTCAAGTGACCGAAGAATTCAGATGCCAGAAACAAAACAAATGATGACAAAGATCCCATTACACTCTGAACCAAATGTACTGTAAGTTTTTATGTCAGACTGAATGAACTGGCCCTGCAGACCGATTCTCATTCAGACCCAGTCCTCACTGCCTGGGCTTCATCCAGCCACCTTCCTCTGACCCTGCACCAATGCAGCTGGTACCACCACCTTTCCGGCAAAACGCTTTCTGCTGTTGATGGAGCAGTCTGGTAAAGTTGAGAAAAATAGCAGGAGGGCTGTAGTGAAAACAGGAGATGATGTGGTCAGCGAGAGTCTCAGACCTCATATTGCTGTGAGACCATGAATCACTTCTACACCGCTGCTCATCTGCGTCAATGTCTGCCTGGAAATTTAACTTTTGAGAGATGGTGCAATCAACTATACACAAAAAAATCACCAGTTTCTGCTCAAACTCAGAAAGATCGTCCAACTCTTTGCTGCTACTGAAACAAAATACTCAGCCCGCCCTCACCCAAAATACAGCCATATAGGCCGTCTGTGCAGACAGCTTATTAATACCCATATTTACGTTTATTGTTAGGTGGCAAAATCTAGAAGGAAGTAGTAAGTAATAAGTAGTGTGAAGGGTGATGTCATTTTGAGGCTTTCGAATCTTATAATCAATCAATATACAGTAAGTATATTTTTATGCTTTTAAACAGAGTTACACCAGAATGAAGTAACTCTCTGATCTTACATCATCCCTTATCAAATCCCTTTACCCTGCAGTATAAGAAGTATGCAATCTATTATACGTGTGAAATGCAATAGTATATAAAGTCAGGATTCCAAGTCAGAACCTTGGGTAAGATCCACCAAGCTCGAGTTTGACAACATGCACACCTGATGTAGTAACATGACGGTGCACATGCTGGATTGAGCAGAATGGCATTTTCATCACTTCATGTAGTGTTTGTGTTGTGAAACAATGTTGACAAAACTGTAGCTGCCATTTCCATTCAGTTTTTTCAGAAGTCTTTGCGAGAATGCGCATCTCTGTCTTCAACAACTGCACACAGCTTAATGCTGGTGGCTGTGGTTCACACTATTCACTCGGCACCTGTTTTACACAATTGTAAGCTGTTGTATGTTATTTCAATGAGAAATTGCAAACTTTGAATGGGCATATCTCATGCCCTGTACGTCGTAGAGACATAAAACTTTGCACAGAGATGCCTCTCCTCATGAGGAACAACAACACATTTGCCTCAGGAACCCATAACTTCCAGTTATATAGATTTTCTGCCATTTTGAATATTTGAAAAACACAAAAGTTGGAAAACTTACTAAAACTGAGCTTCTATAAGGCGATGAATATTGCGGAGGGCGTGGCCCATCACATAAAGGTGTATAACATCTCAAGGGTTTCACTGATCACTACGCAACTTTGTAGGCATATGACCACACATAATCTGAGGGGACCCCTCCATTATTGACCCCATCAAACAAAATGGGGGCTCTAGAGAGCTAATTTCTTATCTAGGCCTAACCGCCATATTGATTTTTACTAAACTTGGTAGATATGTAGAACAGGACGCCTCAAGGTGACTGGAGAAATTTAACTCTAATTGGCAACTGGGTGGCGCTATAACAACAGAAAAATGCTTAAAAATGGCTAAAATGCTGTGGCTCCCCCTGTGGACCAATGTTTGTTTTCCTAATTTTTGGTATGACTAAGTCATGGTATGGTATGCTGTACATAATCACGGAAACTGTCAGTGTGTCATTCTGTCAGTCAGTCATTTTGTCTGTCCCACGTTTTTCTACTCACTGATGTGATCAATCTATGTGAAACTGCACATAGGCATTGAGGATTGGCATAGGTAGAAGGTGACAAAGCTACCAATGGGTTTGGACTAGTTGTGTTAAATAGGAGTATGAATTTCAAAGGTAAACCTGCCACCTCTCTCATTATAAATTACATAGGTGATGCAAAAAAGCTTGCCAGCTAAAACAACTTACTTCTCTTTCCTTCCAAGTGCCCGTCCTCCCACATTCAGTCCTGCTCTTGTAATGAAATGGGAACCATACTGGGTACTGTTCCTGATGCTAAGTGGTTGTGGCTGCAGACATGTTTTTACTATTGTCATTATTGGAGTTGTTGTAGTGGCCTAATCACTTCCTGACTCTGCCAACCCTTTCAAAGAGATCGAGCTTAACCATGCTTCTCCACCTCCTTCACATGCCTACCTCTCTTTCTTTCATCCTTTTTCCCTCTGTTATGGAACAGCAATGCGCTATTAATTACTTTGGAATTGAAGGATTTAAAAAAAATAACATAAAAAAGGATTAACCACTGCCTGTGCTCATGTCAAAGACAGGCCCAGCCTGCAGTGTAGCACTGAACCAGAATTTCACCTGGGTTCTCTTTCTTGTTCTTTATCTGATTCAGTTTGTTATTTGTAGTTGCTGCCAAACATTGTTGGCAACAAGAAGAAACAATTTGAATGTAAAAATACAGAATGAGTACAGATTGATGTGATTTTCTTGTTTTTTTTTAAGATACATATTTAATTGGCATTGTTAGAGGAAGCATGCGACCCACGATTTCTAATGGCAACGACTGCTTCTGTACTATTTGCGCAATTGATAATAAATAACTCGAAGCTGTGCACCTTCTGACTCTCATTTAAAATTTATGTCTGAACAATTTTAATCATTTAACACCTCTACACCTCCAAACCTCAGACACAAACGCCAGCTAACACACACACACACTCTGCCAGCCGCAGCATTTATACTAATAGTCTCCATATTCCATAGTGGGCTCTACTTCCTCTGATTCAGCCCCCGCGGCCATAAACAGCAGCGTGGAGCTGTTGTGCTGAGGGCCAAACTCTGCAGAGAGGGTCGGAGTATTTCTCCAGGGCTGGAGGGGAGGGAGATGGGGAGGACAGGCTGGAAGGGGGAGAGGTATGTGCAAAGGAGTGGCGGGATGGGGAGGAAAGACAGTTGGGGTAGAAAAATGAAATAGGAAGAACAGAGAAGGAGATATACTGCTAAAAATGACAGGTGGATCCAGGGGGAAAGATGGTGGAGACACCAAAAGAAGATGAAGGGAGTCAGTAGGGATGGATGGATGGATGGCTTCACAATCCCTAAAAAATCCATGTACAACATGGTCATTGGCCATTTTAAGTGCCTCCGCAAGCAGGGATACGCATTATAAGACATGGGTCACGGGGGGCCATGCCTGCTCTACCTTTATTTGAGACATAAAAGGCAGCCGTCGGCATGCTGACAGGTCGGTTGCCAAACGCTGGAGCAGCGGGCGTCAGAGTGACTGAAACGTGGGAGCATGATTGGTCCTGAGTGGCAGGGTTGAGGGGGAATGAAGGTGGGCGATGACAAGCTGATGTAGGACTGCATTGACTGGAGGAATTAATGGAAAAACCAGCAGCACTGAAAGTGGAGCGAATGTGTGTGTGTGTGTGTGTGTGTGTGTGTGTGTGTGTGTGTGTGTGTGAGCATGGAAGTAGTTCAGATTCCTATTTCAGCAGAGAGCAGTGAACTCATACCCTCTGTGAAACAGACCAACAAACATAAACATAAACCCACAGATACATGATGTGACTTAGGTGTCAGTCTTGACTTCCTGTGTTGTTGTGGCATACCAGGGTCAGGAAATGTCACACACCCACACACACACACCAAAATAGACGCAGCGTGCACATCAAGAGACAGTAAGAGATAGTCTGGAGGATCATGTTTTACAGTACATGGTCTGTGTACCAACACATTAATGTGCGGTATCATAACTTGTCTTCCTTTGCTTTCTTTCTTCCCAGAGGTCAAAGGTTATCAGCATCAAAAGTAGACAAAGCAGGGATAAATTAGTTTGGGTGATCAGTGGGTTTATACAGTGTAAAGCAGACAGAGGGGACCGAGGTCAGAAAAACAACATAAGTTAACAGATGCAAAAAGAGATGGGAGGACAAGTGCTGAACGAGGAGGTCGTCCTTCACTCTTACAAGTGTTGAAAAACCCCCAGAGAAAGACAGATGGACCTCCACAAATGTCAGACAGTTAGGAAAGAAAACTACATCCTGTGCATAAATCTCTCAGAACAGTGCTGGACACATGCACGCTCACTCAGCATCATTTGTAATGAATATTAATATGAGCGTGTAAAGAGTTCCCTGGAAACAGACTGATAATACCACAGAAATAGAATGAGAGTATAACGGACAGTGAGTTGTTTGTTGTGGTCATTTGACTAGTCGAAAGGAAAATGCCAGTTGTTGTTAGTTGTTATGTTGACAACACATTTGTCAATGGGGTTGTAAAGTGTCACACTCACTGGTTTGAGAACTCCGTTTTGGCCTGCATACACACACATACACCCGGTATTTTCCTTTTGTCTGTCTCTTGTTGATGCTCATCATGTAGCCTGAGCCTATAATCACATTCTGAATAATCAACATCTGTGAGTCCTGCTGTGTTACCGAGCCAACGGCCAAAACTCAACTGAACTGAACGGACTGACATATGACACTACAGACATGGATAAAACATGACCAAAGATTGTGATTCACGACCTACCAACTGAAATATGAAGCAATTATATCAAGCAATACTCAATTCCTCTCTTGCAGCAAGGCAGCGGAGACAGCACACAAGAGACGCCTCTCAATGCTTCCTACTACTCAACCACTTATTTGGACGTTACTGCAAACATCATCTCAGTGATACTACGTCTTGCTAGGTTTATATGGAAGTTAGTCCACTACAACCAGGCTCTCGGGAAGCGTGCGAACATTGAAGCCAATTTATCATAGTGGCCAGACCCTGTAACTACAACACTCGAGTCTGTCACGTGATGCCATTGGGCCCGCAAAGACTTTATCCCATAGACTTACATTAAAAACACAAAATGATTCGTTTTATTATTGGCATTTGACCTATTCCGGCCAATAACATTTCTGAAGTCTAGAAGAGCTGCAAAATTAAATAAATTTATCACCATCAAAGTTAGCAGAAGGTTAAATCGAGCAGGACCGAAGAACATGGATACTGGGGGATAAGAGTTTTCTTAATGTGAACCACTACAAGAAATACTTTATTCTACTTGCCAGCACTGCAGCGAAAAAGTGCTTATTAAATAACTGGAAATCAGAAGATGCACCATCCCCAAGACACTGGATTAATGAACTCTCCTCCAGCTGCACATGTGACAAATCTTACTATATACTGACAAAAACTCTGTCTGTCTGTGTGTGTGTGTGTCTGTTCTACGTTTTTCTCCTCACTGACTTGGTCAATCCATGTGAAATTTGGCACAGTGGTAGAGGGTCATGGGAGGATGCGAATAAAGCAATATAACATCAATTGGCCAAAGGGGGGCGCTATAGCAACCAACTGAAATTGCAAACTTTGAATGGGCATATCTCATGCCCCGTATGTCGTAGAGACATGAAACTTTGCACAGAGATGCCTCTCCTCATAAGGAACAAATTTGCCTCAAGAACCCATAACTTCCAGTTATATAGATTTTCCGCCATTTTGAATTTTTTGAAAAACACTTAAAATCGATCTCTTCCTAGGAAGTTTGAGCGATCTGCATGAAACTGGGTGAACATAATCTGGAGACCAATATCTAAAGTTCCCTCTTGGCAAAAGTTGGAAAACTTACTAAAACTGAGCTTCTATAAGGCAATGAATATTGTGGAGGGCGTGGCTCATCACATAAAGGTGTATAACATCTCAAGGGTTTCACCGATCACCACGCAACTTTGTAGGCAATATGACCACACATAATCTGAGGGGACCCCTCCATTATTGACCCCATCAAACAAAATGGGGGCGCTAGAGCGGCTAATTTCTTATCTAAGCCTAACCGCCATATCGATTTTTACTAAACTTGGTAGATATGTAGAACAGGACGCCTCAAGGTGACTGGAGAAATTTAACTCTAATTGGCAACTGGGTGGCGCTATAACAACAGAAAAATGCTTAAAAATGGCTAAAATGCGACCGACCACTGTGGCTCCCCCTGTGGCCGAATGTTTTTTTTTTCTTCTAATTTTTGATATGACTAAGTCATGGTATGGTATGCTGTACTCAATGGGTATAGACTAGTGTTATATAATTTAAGGAAAAATCCTTCAACCTTTCAGAAACTTTGGGGTCCCTCTATAAACATTCTGCCTTCTTTAGATTTAACCAACCAGAGGGGTTTGCGACTCTTCCCGGATCAACCTTAACTTGAAGTTTTATGTTGATCTTATTATGTAGTCCTGATGCTGAATAACTTTTTGTTTTTCTTTCCCAACTTTGATCTTTTCTGATCCGTACGTGAATTTATTAATATATGCTTGTTCGTCAAAATGTTCTATGGTTTAGTTTTAGTACATCCTCTCTGTATACATTTAAGGAACAGTTTCCATGTATTCAATTATTTTATTTGATTTTATTTGATTTTAATTTCATTTCATTTCATTTTTATTTTTTATGTATGTGTGCGTTCTTTGTTTTTTTTTTGCCTCTTATATTTTTGAATAAGTATCAGTGCCCTTCTACTTTTACTCTCTCTTTTTAAAATATTATTTTCAATAGCACAGATGGAAACTTGACACATTTTTGGAACTGCTCCTGCACTGCTATTTGAGCATCTGTTACTAAAAACAAATCTTCGCAAAAAAAAAAAAGTTAGTGTATCCAGTTGTCTTATACATCCATGACTGCAGTGGTCACAGCTCTTTGCCCTGGCAACAGTACACATAAAAACAGCCGTCACTTTGACCATCCTGTTATGCTGATTTGAATAGGAATGTCTCGTTCTGTGTCTGTGGATAATAAATACAGAGACATACTTGTGGATAGCTATGCATAAGTTTTCGCCTGAAGCTCTCTGTCTCAAGATCACCCTAACATTTTCCTCTCTGTGTGGGGAAACATGCGGTCCATAGTTTGACTTGGAGCCAGCCAGCAGCCCCCTTAGGACTGTGAGTGTGTTTATGTGTGTGTGAGAATGTCAAATATATGAGACTGAGAGAAATAAACCTAATGGATCTCTGATTGATTCGTTCATTAGTCTTTATGTGGGATGTTTGAGGTAGTGATTGGAGCATGACACATACATAACATCACAGAAAGACACAAACAAACACAGATTCCACACTACGGCACATTCACCCTCCCTGCTGACAAGGGTAATCAACCTGAGCAGTGTTGGAAGCAATCTCTCTGTTAGGGCTTTCACTGGTTGTGCATACACTGTTACACTTTGACTTTATCCCACTCTTTCTTCTCCTCTCCAATCATTTAGAGCGACTGTTTCTCCAGTGAACATCACCAAGTGCATCTCAATATGCTCCCTGCAGCGACACCACCTTCGGTTTCTGGACACACATCCTCCATCTGTTGGGTCTGTTTCTCATAGCTCGGCTTGATTTAGCTACTGTGACATTTCTCGCAAACAAAGTGCTTCCAGGGAACAAAGCGCAGGATTGGTGGAGCGACCTCCTCCTCCTCCTCTCTTCTTTTTGGCCCCATTTTGCTTAACCCAACAACTGGGAGCAATAAAGCGCCAAATGAAAATAGCAGAATGTGATACTCTGTATGCACAACCACAGGACTTCATCCATCAATCCATCCATCTATCCCTCTTTCTCTCCGCTCCTCCTCTGTTGCTTATCCCCCCAATACTCCTCCTGCAACAGGGGGAAGTCTAATTCAACTGGAAAGGGGGAGAAAGGTGGGGTTTGGAGAGGAAGGAGGTAGTGAAGGTCACCTTCTTGCTTCCATGTTAGCTGAAGGCAACGTGTCTCTAGGGCATGTTCTCTGTCACTTCTTTTTCCACTTAGGATTTTTTTTAATTCCAGGAGCAGATTTTCCTCAAATCTACTTAAATTACAATCACAAAAACTTGCAGGAGGTGTCTGTATGCAGGCAGCTGTGCATACAGACAAAAAGGAAGCTAGAGATTTGCTCTGAAACTCTAAAATATGTGCTCATAAGACTGACATACACAAACTGTTTTTTAATATTTTATTAAAGCGATTCTGTCCAAAGTTTGTACTTAAGAATTATTGATTATAAACGTACAGCATTTGTTTAAAATTACGAAGTGAATTGTTTTACTGTTTGTCAAAAACTGAATCTACTGGCTCATAATGAGACATCTAAGTTATTTGCCATCATTGAAACTGTTTACTGATCTGAGATATGATAGCAAGGATTCCCTTCTTTCGGTTCATCCTTGCACAAATGGGCACAGCTGTTGAGCCTCCTTGTCTGAGAATACTTCTCCCTTACCGCCTCCTGATCCGTCAGCGTTTCCCTGTGTTTGTCCAACTTTCGCTCCAATAAGATGGGGCACACATGCTGTGAATGTAAACAGCAACAGAAAGAGAAAAAAGCCAACGGATGTGATTCACATGGTGGTGATTCATTCTCCAGCTGCCCCGCGTCTCTCCTGTTCTGGGTCAGCCCGGGTTCAGTGGCTCAGACGGGGTTCATACCCATACAGTCTCACAGTGGGTGCGATCAGATAACAAGTATCAAACAGGAAAGAACAGTTACCTGTAACTCAACCTCAGCCCATCAAATCTTCCTGTGTTAGCGATGTACATTCAAGATCATCATGCCAATCATCCCATAATATCCAACATCAGACTCGAGACTTGTCTATTGCTTGCAACAACTATCTGCCCTGTCTCCAGGCTCACAAAGTGCAAACACACCTATGAATTTAAGGAGTGCAAGTTACACTTTTCTTGCGTCTGATTGCAATTATCCATGTGACAAAGTATAAATGCTGGCATTGCGCCAAGAGCCTAGTAGGTAGAACAACGACAGAGAGAAGAAGAAGAGAAGCTGCAGGTCCTGACCGAAGAGGTGCAGAGGCATTCCTCTAAAAAACAGAGGTTTCACGGTTGAATTAAATAACCAATGAGTGTAGAGGGGGGGGCTAACAATTAGCCAATCATCGCTGCAGGTGGGACTAAGACCATTTTCAAGCTGTTGTCAGACACTGTGAAGTGGTGCACCGCAACCAGAGAGAAGTAATACCAACAATGGTGAGTGCTATAGACGAGCTAGATGCTGCAATCAAGGCTGTTCTAAATCCAATTCTTCTCAATACAGCCTGGCATTGCAGTTTTTTTTTTACTTCGCTCCCCTCCACTCTTTAAACCTCAAGAAAACAGGTATGTTGGCATAACTACGCATCCGTGTGCAAGACATAAGATTTAGGTGGATATGTTGGTCTCTAGTGACTGATTAGGGAAAGTAAATTCTCCAGTTTCCCCACAAAAATCAGTTCAGTTGACACAATGTTGGAAGATGAAGATGAAAAAGGGGCAATGAGCTGACAATTCTGTCTGATATCAGGCTACAACTATGCATGCATATTACCTAATTTAATTAAGTGCAAATTGCACAGGAGCACTGATGCTGTTCTCTTGGCAGCGCAGCCAGGAGTGCATTTCACCCTTTGTGTGGGCTTTAAGTGAGTTCTCCTCTAAATGTAAAACACATTATTGTAATTGAATAATCCACATTTTGCTGTAATGGTCCCAAATTTTACAGAATGCTTTCAAGATACGGTGGTGTGGTGGTTAGCACTGTCGCCTCACAGCAAGAGGGTTGCCGGTTCGATCCCGTGCGGAGTTTGCATGTTCTCCCCGTATCAGCGTGGGTTCTTTCCGGGCACTCCGGCTTCCTCCCACAGTCCAAAGACATGCAGATTGGGGACTAGGTTAATTGGTAACTCTAAATTATCCATAGGTGTGAATGGTTGTCTGTCTCTATGTGTCAGCCCTGTGATAGTCTAGCGACCTGTCCAGGGTGTACCCCGCCTCTCGCCCGATGTCAGCTGGTATAGGCTCCAGCCCCCCCGCGACCCTCAAGAGGATGAAGCGGTTAGAAGATGAATGAATAGATTTTCCTGTCACCTTCAACTTTGTGAAACTGTCTGTAGTTTCACTTCCTTGTTGCTTGGGGTCCAGTAATACAACACTAATTGCAAAACAAAATGTTTTTCTTCCTTTAAACACTCTGTCCCTTCTCTTCTGACCTTATCAAAACCCAATATGTAGGAAATAATGAAGTGATAATCCGTCCCTCTGACACAAATTGTGCTTGAACAACGGTGTAAGTTTTGTTTTTACTTTAGGAAGGACCAGTTTGTGCATTCTCTTCATGAATTTATGGTGTAAGTTTCTTTAATTTTGTAAAAATAAAGTCATCTGCGACTTACATGTTTTTACTGGGAAAGACAAATGAAGCTTAAGAAGTGTAAGTTCAATCAGGAAGACTTTATTTGTGCTCCTCCAATCACAATTCTCTCCAGTTATTGTTCACTCTTGTAGTTATCCAATCAAACTTTGCCCCGATCTCTACCAGCCAATCAGGATGCTACTGCAAAATTTAAAATCTGCTCTCTCGTTTGCTGCTGTCAGCCATCATCGCAGGCAGAATTGTTGCGCCCTCCTCCACCCTGTTCACCTCCAGCCATCGTATCCAGAGTCCAGGTCCAGCTCAACAGAGGCTCATTCCTCTACTCATCCAGATCATCAGCACTTCTCCATCTTCTTCTCATCTCATCTTCACCACCTCTACCACCACCCTCCTTAAATCATACCATCTCTGTGGGGTCTAATCACCAAAGACTTTTCATGTTAATAAATATTCTTTTTCCTATAGAAACAAGTTCCTCCTGATTGAAATGCATGTGTTCTAAATATTGAAGGGGATGTGTCCCCTGTGTCCTCCGAAAGCTTCACCTTTGTGCTTGAATATTTGATTAAGTGTACTCATGTTTGGGCTCAATCAGACCTCTTACAAACAAGCCGTTATAAAGCTCCAGTAACAGAAATCCTGTTTAACTAATTTTGGATTTGGATTTGGTAGCACTTCATAAAAAGGGCTGTCAACACCAGGCACCGATAAACATTAGGATCTGTTGTATTTAAGCAGGTTTTACTGCTGGGGACAGAAATAATGCCTCATTGTCTTCTTCCAAAATGGTTCAAAATCATGATTATGAACTGTAATCATAAGATGAGTAAAAGTCACAAAGTACTAAGTGTACAAAACAATGCTCAGTATGCTTTTTGAGCTGTTGAAGAGGGCTTAGTGTTCCTGATAAAAAATGCATATTTGCAGTGACTGCTCAAAGTTCAGCAAACAGTTCAACATCTCAAAGTTTATAAACCACTTGAGGAACTGTCATTCAGAGCCCCAGTGGAAATGTACTAGTGTCAAATACTGTCAAATTGTTTTCTCTAATATCTTGTTCCTCTAATATTTCTATGTGTCTGCAAACACATCACCACCAACAACTGTTATTCTTGTGAAATATATATATAGGTATAATATAGATTTAAACTCTCTGCCTGTGTGTAGACTGAACTTTACATCTCTTGCTGATGAAATGTGGTAACAGACGAAGAGAGAGATGCTATACAGTAAACATCACTCTGGTATTCATGCAAAGGTCATCTGTGATTGGGAAATAAGAAGCCGAGAACACATTGGTACCAAGACGACCTTCCTGTTTTACTTTCAGCATCAAGTGTTGCGTGACTGCAGGGTGGATTTCTCGGGGCCAAGTGAGAGGGCGACTGTGTGAGAGGCTATCTGAGAGTGTATTTGTGTGAGGGCATGGACGTCTATTTCATGCCCATGCGAGTGTGATCAATGTATAGTTTTCTTGACACGCTCTGTCAGGGCTGAGTGACGCTGCTATAAACCTTGAGTCTGTGTGAGTAAGTATGCATGCATGCTCTTACAGCTGCAGGGTTGTTTAGGTGTTTATGTCTGCTGCATTATTCTTCTGTCCTAATGAACCAACAGCTCCGTGTGTCTGCATTTATTTGGGCATCTCTAATAATCTCCGACAGTTCATTTGTGTTTTTGGTGCGACAGAGCTTGCACTTGTGGAAAACTTTGATCATGTGTTTATATTTGCTCGTGAGCACGCACAGGTTTGGAAGAAGGAGACCCCGGCTGTTGTGATGTGCGGCAGGTGGTTTGCGTTGAGTGGCAGGCGGGTGCTGAAAGGCTGCCTGGGTAGTCATCGTGTGTCAAAGCTAATGAGAGGTGAAGGCAGAGACGGGCCCACCCCACACGGAGAGACAGATGTAGTCAAAACAATGAGAGTGCCCAAGGAAAACACAGCCAGCACCCACCAAGCACAGCAAATACGAGCAGATCACAACAACGTGGACAAGAGCGCCCAAAGTTCAGCAGCCAGAAGACAAAAGCTTTGTTTTCGGGTTACAGGCTCAGGGGCAGAAAAAAGGCTGCGTGAGGACAGAAGAAATGGGTTCCCCCAGCAAATTTTTTAGCTGAGGTGGTGGGCCACATAGTTCATGACACGTCTCATCTTATGGTTGCTTCCGAAAGTTAGATTAAAGTGAACTTGGGGAGACTTTTGCTAAATAACAGCCACTGTGACCATATTGATTGATAATGATAAAGCTGGTAAAATGAAGTATAATGATGACTCAGTGATGTCAGTTAAACAGCAATATCTGTATCGTCTGGTTTAAGTGGCATTGAAAGCTAACGGTCATATCTAAGGATGTCAGTTTTAGTTATTTTGCTTTTGATAGCCTAAAACTCTTAACTGGAAACTCACCCATTAATCTTGAAGGGAAAAAATACATGTCATACAAGAGGCTGTTCCTTTTGGTCCAGCGCTGTAGCGACCTGTAGCAGCACATTTCAAAGCACTATCCATTAAGAGGTGGTACATTTTAAGTTTTCTCTTTCAAACCTCATTCGGTATCTCACTATGGGAAGCTCTTTGAGGCATGACCAATCATCGCTCACTCGGTTATCAGAGAACCAGGGTTACCCTGGTAACCTAAAGTTTTGTGATGTAAATGTCTTACCCTTTATTTTATTTTCTGGGCTTGTAGGGACATAGTGCCCAGTGCCTACCCTCTGGTTTGAACTGGTTAGCTAACGTTAGCCTCGGCAGCTCTGCACTGTGCACTACGCTGGTCAGGTTGGAGCTGGCTTGCTGCACCGCTCATTGGGATAACATTGGGAGAGTCTAGAAGAGCTGCGAGATTAAATCATTTTATCCCTTTTCAAGTTAGCGGAAGGCTAAACCAGAAGTAGCAGATTCAGCCGATCAAAATACTCTGCGCAGTTTAACCATTTAATGATTAACTGTTGACCTTCGTATCCATAGACTGTATGAGAAAAGAGTATGTAGCCCTAAGGTCTGAAAAGTGAAGCCAATGCAAAAGTGCCTTAAGCCTGCATTCTTGCTAATGGCCAGCAGGGGGCAACTCCACTGGTTGCAAAAGGAAGTCTGATTGTGTACAAGTCTGTGAGAAAATGACCCTGCTTCCCACTTGATTTATTACCTCAATAAGCATTTTCCTAATAAGTTTATAGGCTCAATTGCTAGTTTCAAGTCTTCTTCAATACCGTGTGATGTTCATTTTGTAAGTTATGGTCCTATTTAGAGTAAAACAGATGATAAAACAGGGTGTGCTTTAGGACTTTACTACCTTGTAACTGACAATTTGCCACCACATCGGTGTCCTCGGGTTCTCAGTCAGATCCAACACAGCTCGCTCCTCCACAGCTCCACCCTCTCCTCTAAATATGGTCACTTAAAAACAAGATGGCGACGGCCAAAATGCCAAACTTGAGGCTTCAAAACGGTAGTCCACAAGCCAATGGGTGACATCACGGTGGCTACGTTCACTAATACAGTGAATGGTCAAACCAGACCAATTAAGACTGTAGCAGTAATATCTCTTATTGTATTGAAGTGTTTCAATGTGTGTTTTATTGCTGTTAAATGACACTTTTTATTTTAAGAAGCAGTGTTATTTCTTCTTCTTTAAATATCTGGCATTCACTCTGTGAAAAAGAGAATCTGCTCTCTTCCTACATGTTGTTGCACTTCATAAAATTATAATTATTTTGAGAGGATAGCAGAGGCATTCCTGAAAAATATTATAAGTTCAGCTGTTTGGAGTTTGTTATGAGCACATGTTAATACAAGTGTGTCTGTGAGTCTGTGTCCTTTCTCTGAAAAGAAGGCCCTTGCGTGACAATGCCTTAAATGGGTGGACCCCAGATAAACAAACCCTCCTCGACTGCACGTGAATCACGCATGTACACGCACACACACATTCTCACTGAGATATGTGTGTTTGTTGATGCTGGGGATGTTAGCGTGTATGGGAGAGGCTGGGTTTTCGGCACCATTCATGCAGGCTCCTGGGTGGTACGTCCATAAGTGGGACTGTAACCACAGACGTTGGAATTTGAGCGCTTGAGAGGACTTTAAGCGTACAAACATACTTGCACGCAAATGAGCAATTGCCAACACCTCTTCTCACACACACACACACCCCCACCAGTGGCTTCAGCTTGAAAATCCTCGGCACATTTTTCTCTTAGAAAACGCTCAATTGTGCGTGATTTGAGTCACGCTGGTAATTAACAAACCTCCTGTGACCAATCGCCACCTTCAGATGTGGGAACCGGTGAGTCCCGTAACGAATGGGAGATGTGCCTGTAGGGAGGGGACAGCATTGATGCAATGTTGAGGTGAGAATTAGGGTTTTGTTTGTAGACCATACCAGATAGGGGCCACCAGTGCTGCAATGACTTCCAGGAAGTCCGGATGTGTGAAATCCAGTCCTCGGGGAGAATTAACACCAGGGGAAATGCTTACTGGCACACAGGTAGAGCAGAGATTAAGAAAATACACAGGTCACCTGAGAGAGCGAGGGTCAGATCACGTCTTGAACATCCAAGGCACCAGACTTCCTTCATATGCACAGATAAAAGTATCAAAGTCTTTAATGTGATGAACGTCAGCGGCATCAGCGTGCGCAGTGATAATTTCATGAGGATATTTCAGAGTGTCAGTTTCGTCCAGTGCCAGTCTATGTCGAATGGTGGTCTGTAACAGGATAAAATGCTCTTTTATCTTTGTATCCCTTATTCATTCATAAAATGTGGTTCTAGTTTGACGTTCTGGAACATGTTAGAGCAAAACCGGAGAGCCGGGCAGCGGGGGTGGGTCTTTAAGTGTAAAGGAATAAAGAGAAAAGTGCACTAATCACCATGACTTTAAACGAAAACTGCAGTATTTCTGTGTGTGTGTGTGTGTGTGTGTGTGTGTGTGTGGCTGTAACAGAAGCCAATGTGTGGGGCAATGTGCGGACCACGGCTGAGGAAACATGGTGTGAATGTTCAAAAGGGAGCTTTATTCCGGCTAGCCTCTTTCTCTAACCCTGACAGATCCAACGTCCGCCTCTCCCTGGGCTCTCTTAAGACCAAATTCCAGCCCTGCTTCCCTGAGCAATTTCTGCCGTTTGACATCAAATTCAAATCTCCACCATTATTCCTCTCCTTTTTGCCCACAGGTGTCTCACCCCTCGTGCCCTCAGTCTTTACTTTAAGCTAGCTCCTCGCTCTGGTTTCTCTCTCCTCTTCTCTCACACCTGAAACAGACAGGCTAATTGCAGCCTCTGTGGAAGCCAAGGTGAGACCGTGCAATCTGGAAGCCGCTGGCCACGCACCCAGTAGTTAATAGGCAACATGGTGCAGGTGGTCCAGAGGCTGTTTACACAGTCGTGACTTGGCGTAGCATGATGCAGATGAGTAGAGCCATAAAACACATGAAACTGACATGCCAAAAGCTATTGCTTGCTACATAAAGAAACTGAGGAGGACCTGTTTAGTTCATCAAAACTAGTGACAAGGTGAGTTACTCTGAGACCTTTGTGGACAGGTTTACTTTACATCACATGTATCAACCTAACAGAGACATGCACATAAAATAAATGGATATGTAAGCAGATATATGTGGTCAGCAGAAGAGATGCTATTTTCTAAAACCAATGCCATGTAAATATCTTTCAAATTACTCACATAGATGATTTGTAATGAAGCAAATTGTCTGCACCTCATGATTACAGGCTCACTGGCATGAAAACATCCATGGTGGAAAATACTCACATGGTTCCCTGAAACAATTCAGATGCCATTCATCGTAGAACAATTGAAAAAAAAAGGATGAGTGAATCCATCTGCAATCTGGGGTCTTGGCTCATTGCAAACAGAACACATACATATGCACAAGCATGGCAACTATATGTGCACAGCTGTGATGCTGCCAGGCCTGCTTTAAGGTCCAATATTTTCTGACTTCTCTGGATTATTTAGATAAATACAACTCAGACTGTGAAATAGCAAGACAAACAAACAAGCACAGATTAACACTTGCTGGAGCAAAGACTTGCATGCATCCACGGCACGCGCTGCCCTGTTTTTTTCCAACTTGCACAAACAGTTAATTGGTTGTCTTTTGGCTTGTGACCAGTCTTTTTACATAATCTTGAGCAAGTCTGTAAATCCATCTGGAAGTTGTGCAACTGTTTTGTGATAGGCCACTCTCACTGGCATCCCTTCCTTTTTTTTTTTAAATCAACTGGTATGAACACAAACACACTTTTCATGGACTGTGCTAGAACACAGCAAAACACCCCCATCCAGTGTTCAACTCCAGGGACCCTCTTGCTGTGAGGGAACAATGCCAACCACTGCACCACTGTGCCACCTTAATTGTAATTATTTAGGATTATTCATCTTCAAAACCGATGATACCTATGTAAATTTTGGTAGTGATACAAAAGCTATTGTATTTTTCGGTACCTTAATTTTGGGGATCATAAGCCCTGTTTTCACCAAGCAGTATGGTATGGTACAGTTCAGTTTGGATACTCTTTTTTTTCCATTTCCACTGTGAAAAGTTGTGGATGGTACCCATGGGACCGTTCCATACAGTCGCCATTTTTGGCCCCCCCTCTGTTGGGGTACCTAGCACACAGATCTGGTACTAAAAGGTGGAGCTGTGAACACTGCAGTCTGTTGATCGGTCAATAGCGGACGGTCACTCTGCTCAGAGTTGTGGCTGGTTTTGAGGCTCATGTAACCACTGTTCGTACCGTGGAGAGTTTTATTACTGTAACTGTAGAATGAAAGGATGTTTTGCTGCCTCTTGCTGCAGCTGGAGTCGAAGAATAAACTTAATTCACTGGGCCGACTGCCGGCGACTTTTAAGGTGGAATGTTAACTTGTAATGTTACTCAGTGCATGAGCTAAAGACGTGAATCAATCAACACACCTTAAATTTTACTTATCAACTTTGACCATTACTTTAGTTTTCGCATGACATACACTTTTAGTAATGAGTGGATCTTCAAGCGTTTATATGCATTCATTTCAAATGGATTATGTGAACTGCATATATCCAAATCCTCATTCGGAGAAAAGAAAAGCATTGCAGAGCGTTGTTCCTGTGCGCTCCGGCAACACTAAACCCCTGAGCTTGCCTGAGAAGGACTAAATGCACAAACCTACTATTTTTAAATATCCCATGGAGAGAGACTCTCACTGCAGCCTGTTTTTATTTTGTTCTGAAAATGTCAGCGTGTAGCCTCGTTCTGTGGATGATAAACGAGGTGCAGACTTTCCTCTGTGTAACCGGTAATGAGTGCTGGACGGAGCAGTGAGTGACAACAATCCCGCCCACATTTATGGGTACTGTTTGCGGTGGAAACGCTAAGCGGACCTAGGGTCTAGGTACCATGTCTGAAACAATACGTTTGGTTCCAAAGGTACCATACCGAGTGTGTGGTGGAAACTGGGCTATAAACATTTTCTCCAAGAAACCCTGTTTAAAAACAGAAAAAATAAGCCAAAATTTTCGTCACTGTTTGATGTTTTTTAAAATAAGCAAAGTAATAATTTAGATCGATAAATATCTCATCAAAGATATAGATTTTTGATGGTACTTACACAGCTTCAATATCTACTCCTAACAGACAGGTGAAAATTTGAACAAAGCAACAGTAATCAATCTCAGTCATAGAAATTCTGGCTCATAATCAACTTGACTATATCACAGTCAGCAGACTATACCATCATGTCATCTGAGCGGCTGCTGCAGCCTGCTGGGACATGAACTTACGTCAGTGCTGCTGCCTCTGTGATCACTCATAAACTCTTTGGGATTTCAAAACGAGGGTAATCACCTGCTCCTTTTAAAGATGATCATCTGTTTATTTCAAAGCCTTACACATACAGGTGTGCGTGAGGAAGATATCATTTCGTAGCGCCTTGAGATACGATGCCACCACTGCAGGGTTTCTGAATGTCCCTCGCTGTCTGTGCTGTGATGTTACTGATGTAACATAACCCATGTCGCCTTTCAATACTACGTGATTCAAGGCCTAGAACAGCATAGTGTGTCTGTGTGAGTGTTGTGAAGCTGCTCCTGCGGCAGGTGCAGACTTGCCCCAGTGTGAACTTTATGGGAGGAGGTCATGCGTCACTTTATCCGATTGTTGGCTTCCATATTTGGTCCAATCAGCTGCTCAGGTTCCTGGGGTCAGAACATGGCTGGGATGGCTGTCGAGCCTTCGACACAGTCGGTGATAGACTGGGATCAGTCTGAGTTACAGCCTGTTGTGAGTTTACATTCAACCGTTCATGTAACCACAATATATGGCATCATTTTCAATATATATCCGTCAAGGTATCTGGAGTTTTGCATTTTTCTGGGGCAGACGGTCAGACATGTCTCTGAGCATGTGTGTGCGTCTGTGTGTGTCTCCGACTATGTTAGTTTGTGTGCCTGACAGCTGCGACTGTGATAGATGGCTGACACAGCTGATATGTCTGATAGCCTTCATGTGTAGTAATGAAAGTTAAACACAGCTGGGAGCGCATGACAGACAGAGGTATGTGCCGCTCACTGCCGTTGACCAATCACATCTCTGCATCAGCATTCATATTGTAGTGACCTTGCGTAAGGGTCAAGAGAGGGCATGTCGGCAAGAGATCCACAGCTGCAGTGAGAGAGAGAGAGCAATGCATGAGCCATCATTTAGCTCATTTCACTCAACACACACTCATCTAACGCCTCATCCAAAGTCAGTCATGTCACCTTCATTTCGCTCCATGTTTACTGTTTGATGTAATGGGATTTATTCTTTCCACCTAGTATGAATGTGACCTGCCTCCAGCTCTCCTGCTGTACCTGGTTCCTGCCAAGCTACGTCAGTGACTGCTGCTGGCCTAAAACTCAAACTCCCTCATTTTTACGCTCGCCAACAAGTGAGCCAACAACAGTGGAAGACGGAAGGAAAAGGTTTTATATCAGAACTGTGTGGTCAGTGATAAAAGATATCAGAAGGAACATCACTGAACAACCTCAGGAATGAGGCGCTGACCCAGCCCAAACCCAAACACTAATCAAGATTTGGAGCCACCTTGATGTACCGTACTAGAACATCTTCGGGATGGCTTCAGGTTTCAGCGCTTGCCTGCCAGGCAAAGTGGAAGAAAACCGCTTGCGGTTGTAACGCCCTTGTGACCAACAGACAGGTTCTTGGACTGAGCCGCAGTCCCAGATCAACGGCTGTTGTGGGTAAAATGATACATCAGTACAAGAAATACATTTTGCGGTCCCTTCGAAAGTGATTTAAGGCACTTGCCATCCGCTCCAAATGGTAGCGCTTTCAAAATGTTTCATATTTTCATTCAAGGGATGGGGTCTGTCTCATAAATCGGTCAGAGGAGGTTTATAGTAAAAGTAACTATCTGGGGTTTTCCAACAATGGAGTCTTTGTCTGCCTGCACCTGACTGTAGCTAAGCCAATCTGGCCTTAAACTGAACCAAATTCTGTCAAATGGCTCTCACAGCACACTCCTCCCCTCTCAATCAACCTTCTGTTAAAGTCATTTCTAAAAGCCCATTTTTAACAGATCCATTGTTGTAGAAAATCAAGTTGCAACAAGGGACCAAATGTTTCAGATGCCAAATACAAATTCACTCTGCTCGTTTTAATAAATGCAAGACAGAGCTTCAGATTTTGGCAGGGAGCGCTAACAGGACCTAATTATCTGTTCTGGCTGTCTGAAGCTGCAGCGGAGGAGGAGCAGGTCAAACCTAAAGCACCTGTTAATGACAGAGGAGTGCAGATGAATACCAGGCATTTAAACTGATACGCACATGGTAAAAGTGTGAGTGACTGTTGGTAATTTCCAGACATACAGTCTACCAATAAACCTTAGCATAGCCATTCCTACTTTAAGGCTGCCTTCACATGATGAGAAATTTGCTCTCTGCTCACTGCGCGGTAGGGTGCAGAGCATAGTGCAGACATTTGCAGAAGCAATGCGTAGCACAGGTGTACGTCAAAAAAGCTTCAGCACTGCATTTAGCTTCGTTCACAAATGATATACCTGTTCACAACCTGGTGGCCCATTCCAACTGCTGACATTTCGCCATGCATTACTTTTCCTGGCGAGATTGTTTTATGTTTTTAATGTTGTGTTACACAGTTTGGGGATTAGTTTTTTTTCTTCTATTACTCTCTACCTCCGTAGATGTCATTGGTTATGTCACTGGTTTCACTTCGAAAGGTCAGCAGCAAAGTGGCAATGGCAATTTCGAGCGGTGGACTACGCCATTGGTAGCACTTCCATCTTGTTGGGTTCTAGCACAGAGCAGTTTCAACACTGATCGTGTGGGTGGATTAACTGTACTGTTAACTGTCTAGCCAAGGGTTAGATGAGAAGATTGACACCTCTCTCATTTTGCAAGCACTCAGCATTCTTCTGAACTAAGGCCCCCGATACACCAAGCTAACAGTCGGCCGTTGGTCAATGTCGGCAAAAGGTTAGCATCTGGCCCTAGTTGTCTTTATTTGGCCAATTCAGCATGTTTAATCCGTGTCGGAGATGGTGGAGCCCATCAGTGAGAGAAATCACTGATTGGCAGGTCGGCTCACCGCGTGAGAAAAGAAACAGAAGTGAGAAAAGCAAACAACTTAAGTCAAGAGGTGAGATAGAAACAAACTTCTTATATTGGGTAAATGGACTGCACTTTCATAGCATTTTTCTAGTCTTTCAACCACTCAAAGCACTTTTTACACCACAAATCACGTTCACCCACACAGTCACACACTGGTGGCTGAGGCTACCACATAAGGTGTCATCTGCTACTCAGTTACCATTCCCACGCGCTCAAACATCGATGGAACAGCCAACGGGAGCAATCTGGTGTTCACTATCTTGCCCAACAAGATTGCCATACCTCCATCCTGGAGGAGCCGGAGATCGAACCGCCAATCAGTGGAGGACCTGCTCTACCTCTGAGCCACAGCCGCCCCACAACAGATAAGATTATGTTATAAGCCATTTAATTTTTTAGCAGCAACGTAACAGTCAACAATCATCGCCACTAGTTCTTTGATGTCCATTTGGTGCGTCTGGGCCACAAAACGAATAAGCGAATTTACCAAAATGTTGAACCATTTCTTCAGACCAATCTGTTTGTCCAAACATAGAAATATTTAGTGTCTGTCAGGTACGATAAACCTCTGACCAAAAACACATTAAGAGAGGAGGATAGAGTAGCAGAGACACGCACTACAGGTTTACATCAGAATAAATAGTTAAACACTGAGCTGTTGTAAACACTCGTCCTGCAGGTTTAGATTTCATAACCACAGGAGATAAAGGCACTCCTTGCAAAGTGACAGCAAAAGGGAGGGTGATAATAAATGAATAAGGTATGGATGAGGGGGGCAAAAGCATGACCCTGAGAAACTTCTGCCTTACTTTTTCTCTCTCAGCCTCTCATCCTCTCATCCATCCATGTCTGGATGTTTTAAGCTCTGCATTGCTCCTAAAGGATATTAATGATACAGAGCAACATGATCCGACTTTCTCCTTTCATCCCCGATCCAGGGCTTGCTTCTTTACTGATCAATGTCCCCTGTCCTCCATCTTAATCAGACTTTATATGGTTTACCCCTGAGGCCAGATGGGAAGCTCACGCACTTGCACACATCAGTCGAGCCTCATTCTCTTACTTGGACCTTGACACACATGACCTGGCATCCGCAGGCTGGTATTCAGCGTGTCCCTACACTTTCTGTTTGAGTGTGTGTGTGTCGGCTGAAGCGTGTAACAAAGTCAGCATGTGACCTCCAGCCTTCAGGCTGGTGGAGCCCATAAATCTGCCACTGTACTCCAACACAGATCACCTCTGACCCTCACACATACCCATTCACATTTTCTTTGCAGGCACGCCTGTCCAGCGCACATTTGCCCAATAAAAGGATAGACAAAAGAGTGAAGATGGTTGCCAAGTTTCCCCCAAGATCCCTCTGTGGTTGTGTCATGCTATATTCCTACTCTGTCTCTCCACACCTCTCTCTATCTGACCTCCAGGTTAAGAGCCCGTGTTAGTCTGAGAGGGATCCTCATGTCGCTGTCACGTCTTCCCGCCTGGATCTCGACTTCCGTCTTCCTCTCACTTTCACCCACACACATCTCTGTCTCAGTCACCCTCCCCCTTTTCTCTCTCCTTCGATCTCATATTCAAGGCGGCCCGCAGTTGTCCCTTGGTATTCTCTACACTCGTAAACACCACTTGTCAGGGTGTCACCTTACAACCATCTTCCCCACCCTCCAGAACCGTCCTCACCCCTCAACATACGATACACACCCCCGTCTTTGCTCCTGACTATATCTCAACACTTTACTTGGTGAGAAAGTATCTCACAGACTAAGACTCTGCTTTTAAAGGATGATTAGTTTCTTTTTCAGTGTCGTGCCAAATGTTTAGAGGTGACAGCTAATTTTGACGGACTTGCATCAAAGCTCATACTGGTCTGCACTTTGCCACGTGTGCCTTCTTAAATTTTGTTAACAAATAAAATGTTCAAATCTGCACTGAATGGTAGAGGTTCATCTGAAGAAATATTTTTTTTCTGTGTTTGTATGTGAAGAGCCAACTCAATCTTTGTCTTTGCTTGTTCAAACAAGACTAGCAGTTTACAGCCATGCTAAGAGCTCTGTGAGGCTGTATAAAGTGGTATAAGGATGATGTTTATTCACAGGCCAGCTTGGAAGTTAGTTAATTTGGATTACTGCAGAAAATGAACCTTGTGCTAACAAAAGTTTCTCATACTTAAGTGTGAAGATAATCATTACAAATGAGCACCACTTTTATGATATTTCAAGCCTAAATGCAATCTCCAGAAGCGAAAAGCTAATATCAAGCTATAAACAAACTACACTATGGTTGAATGACTTCAACGTCACCAGCACGAATCTGTGAAGCTGCCTGGAATGAAAACCTTCTGTAGCCTCATTTAGCCATTTATTAGCAACCCTCTTTTTAAAGACGCCTAAAGGCTTCAAAATTCACGGGTGAGGTATTTGCTGACATATCTTATGTTGTAGAACAAAACGTGAAAATTTGTTAAGCTTGTGTTGACCACAGACCTTATTTCAGGCATCTAACCAAAAACCCATAAAAAAGCCCCAAAGACTTCAAGACGAGAGAAGTGGAAGTGCCAACATGCTAACTCATTTCCTGGTTTAAGGACTTATTCCTGCAGCACTGTATAGGCCTCAACATGATTAGCAGTCAATGCTACCATGCTCACCATCTTATACCCTTTTTCCACTGTCACTCTTAACCGTGCCGAGCAAAGTCATGCCACGCCAGTTTGTTTTTCCATTGTCAGTTTAGACGCGCCGCACCGGAAATAGACAGTTTCCGAAGTAGGTCCAAAAGCTGGGCCGCCCGCCATCAAGCAAGTAGCTGTAACGTCTCACCGACCGCAGCAAATCCCGACAGCTTTTCAGGAGCTTTTCTTTCATAAAGACAAGTCTAATAATATGGCAGGCAAGAAAACTGAAAGCAGAAACAGTCACAGTGAGATGTTAAACGAAGAGCCGCAGACAACAGGCACTTACTGCACCTCTGCAAACACCTTACTTCCGACAGGTAAACACTAAATGTGCTGTGGACAAACACATGCAACAATAGTAGGGGACTTTAGCCGTGGATCAGCACTCTGCTTTTAAACGTTATCACTCAAGACGAGCCATCATCAGCTTAAGATATACCTTCAAGAAGCCCTGCAAAGCCCTGCAGCGCTGGGCTGATGGCCCAAACCAAGCAAAGCCAAGCCAGCCCATGACTATAGAAAAGGGGCATTAGTTTAGAGTGTATGCATGCTGCATGGCTAACATGCTAATCACTAAAATTACTACACTTCATCCTAAAGGGGGCACAGTTGTTGAGATATTCAGTGTGGAACAAAGTGGTGGACCTCTGACACTGCCATTAGAGCCACTCCTCCAGCACAGCTACTGTAAAACAAATATGAATGATTCAATAATTCAGTAACTGAAGCACAAGTGCTTAAGTAATCTGGGAACACACACAGCAACACTGGTACAACAAAGCCTGGTTGGACAAGATAAAAAAATTACAAAAGCAAATTATTGCTATAGACAGAGTCCACAGTGAAGAGAAATAAGCATACATCCAAAAAAATACCCAGATCCTCTGCTTGTGTCCTGCCCACCAAGACTAAACACATCCACCAGGCCTTGAGGCCTCCAGCAGACTGGGTTTGTTTGCATTGGTGCCACAAGACATCACAACAAACATCCCCATGGGAAACTGGAGCTTGTGTGTTATGATGGGAATGGATACCACAAACAAAGGCAACTTCCTCCCCCTTTGGCTCCTTTATAACAGCATAAAATGACAGATATCAAAATATTATGCGGAGCTTTTATGAGTCTTTAACAGTGTTTGGTTATGGGGTGGTGCATATAAAAAGGGAAGCCTGAGGGGAGGTGGGCTGACTTTACTTTAATGAGGGATACAGTCGGGCTTAGTTTGCTGCTGCACTGTCAATAGATGCACATTTCACGCACACACACACACATGCAGCAGTTGTTTTTTTCATTCCTCCACTTCCAGAGTGGACAGACTGGCTGCGTGCTTGTTCTGCCATGCAGCCAGACATCGTTGTAGAAATAAACACTGGGAACACGCTTAGAATAATTCACCAATGCATAAATATTCCAGGGAGGGAAACACAATTGCTTCCAGGTGCCATTACAGATTCCACCACTGTTCAACTGCATCGCAGCTAACTACGCCCGGCCCTACGCTTCACGTGACGTTTCAACCATAATGAAGAGTTTCCGTCAGTTTCTCCGAAGGGAGTTGAAAGTGACATGAAGACTGTGGCTTTCATATTTAAACTGTTCTCTCGGTTTGCTCTGAAGACTGTGACTGTATATCATTCTCACTCCGCAGCTACAGTGTGCCCCCCTGCACACAGCAAACACACAGCTTTTGAAGACAGACGCAGGCGCTGCCACAGGGGGCAAACAAGTTGAAACTCAAAATTGAAACCTGATGCCATTAAAAGATTGATTGATGATGATATGGATGAGAGGCCTAACTGGACAAAGGTGATTATTTAACAGCATGAGGTTAGTGTGTGTGTGAGTGTGTGTGTGTGTGTGTGTGTGTGTACACCTCTGTAGATCGTGCTCGGAAAAAAGTGACATGAGCCAACCAGTGCCATGCTGTTACTATGCCAACATGTAATTTGGCACGCGACCTGGACAAAGAGGCCTCACACACATGCCCAACCACCGCCACCACCCCCTCTCCACACACAAACACACACACACATACACACACACTCTGCAATCATGTTCCTAACAATTCAGCCCTGAAGCATCTCATTTTTTTCTCCCTTTCTCGTCATTTTTCAGTCGTTTTTCTTGTTCCCTGCGGTCGGAAATGTCTTGTTTCCTTAATGGTTTCCAGTAAAGTTCCCAGAGTCCCCAGTGTATATCCAGCCATCCTCCGGGGGAGTCTCCTCCGTACGTCCAATTAGACCCTACATTCTGAATGGTGTAATCAAGACATGGACCGCTACGTCTCGTACCGTCTTAAAACTCAGACATAATCTGGGATAAAACACTTGTGGAATCACAGTCTACGTGTGTCTGTAGCAGAGCTGAACGCTCTCCATAACTATGTTACATTTGTGCATCTACATATGAATGCTGTTAGAGTCAAATTTGGCTGTTTCAGAAAATGTGACTTTAATGTAAGCCATCAAATGTGTGTTTAATGTTCAGCTACTTGTCTTGTGAGCCCTCTCAGCAGGCTCTCCCTATGCTCCACTGTGAGGAGGAAATGGAGCACAGATCAAATGAACACTGAGACTGTGTGTGTGTGTGTGTGTGTGTGTGTGTGTGTGAGAGAGAGAGAGAGTTTATGCATGTGTGATTGTGGTTGTCTTCCAGTACAGTATCCTGCTTGTGTGTATCTTTCCTATCGTTCCAGTCTGGAGGCTCCAGCAACACGCCCAGTGCTCATTAACCATGTGCCCTGCTGAGGGAGCTCCGTTCTGGGCTTCACCTCTGTGGAACCCTTGGTAATCACCAAGCATCACCACCCAAGGGCATGAGCCAGCCCGCTGCACCACTGCAGAGTCAACCAGCCATCGTCCAGCGTCAGGTCCCACCTCTGGGACCTTGGTCACAATAGCACTAACTGTTGGCATTATAATGAATGGGTATTTAATGGCGTTGAATGTAGAAAGACATTAGGTAATGTAGGGATTATTAGGGTGGGTTATTAGCAGCCATCCATGGTGCTTTGGTTCAGTGGGGCCAGCCCAGCTGTTAGGAAGCACACACACAGTGCATTGAGGACATGTTACATGAGGCTAAACTGACTGACTATAGAGGGAATCCATGACAGGAGAAGAAAGGGGGTCCCTATAATTTTCCACATTTGTTACTGCCTTACCCACAAAAAAGGGGAAAAAAGGCGCCTGGAAATTTGGAGTGCAAAAGTAAGGAAATGATTTAGTTTTCGTGCCGGAGGTCTTTCAATTCATCATCTAGCCTGTTCATTTGTCAACAAGTCATTTACTTAATGCTTCAAGGATTTTCACCAAAGACGTTAGCGCTGAAGAATCATTTTAAGTTGCTATAATTATTCCATTTTTTGTTAATAAAAAAGATTTTCCAGAACTTCTTTTTTTTTCTTAACTGTACAGTATACAGCCGCACCTGCTTCTTCCTGTGCTGACTCTTTGCCCCTTGTTGATGGATTCCCTCATTACGGCTCTGCAGGCTCCGCAGTCACGCAGTTGCACTCAAGGCCAGTGTCGCACAGCGCAGCTGCGTGGTCAGCCAGGTGGTCACTGTAGCATTCAGGATGTCTGTATCTTATACTTGATGTACAGTAAACACTTCATGATACAAGTTAAAGCTGATATGTACATTGTATATACATGTACATGCTATTAACATGCCGCAGAAACACTGTCTGATCTGTTGCTGTGTTTCTCACTGCAAAGACATTTCCTGATGGCATCAATAAAATGAGCATAAATCTGTCTTTAATACAGCTTGTTTTTTCTTAATTGCATGTTGACATAATGTGCCATGTTTGCTGATGCTAGAATGAAATGAAGCGTGATAAATATACTTATAAAAAAGGGTGTAAATCTGTGATCTTTTACTAAATTTGTGGGAGTTTTTTTGGACATCAAAAGGCACATAATTATGTGTTCTGCACTTGATGTATTATTCTCACGTTAACATGATTTTCTGGATAATTTACTTCTGTCCCAGTTTTTCTTCCTTTTTTGCATGCAGGTCTTTCACCCCACACACAAGGCCCAGTCAGTAGCAGGCACACAGAGTGGGAACTGGCTGTTTACCCTGGATTCACCTGGCCGTTCACCCTCTTAAACAGCCCCACACAGCACGCACATGATTGTAGGGCGGGTGCTACGTCTTGTAGCCCAGATCTCCTCCACTCAGATCCATGCTGTGTACCAGTCCCACCACATTCTCTGTTTCTTTCATCTGTAGAGTCCAGATCCTCTCAGCTCATTTCACCACAAAACACTAACAAACTCACTTTGAAGAGCTTCCAGCATCCCCCGGGTCCATACAGCATTACTCACCACAATGACACGAGTACCTGCTACAAGTCTGCTTTCCACGCACACAAACTCTGGCATGGGATACACTGAGGCAGACATACTCCACATGCTCAGTATCACACAGACATCACACTCATGTACCTGTGTCTTCCAGTCGTGCAGGCACAGTCATGCACAGACTCACACTAACATGTAGGTGTGTCAGTCCTGTGATGTGTCAGTGTGAGCAGGAAATAGGAAGGTGTGCATGTAAAAGCAAATAAGAGAAGCACAGAAGTGCATGTCTCAGGTTAACAGAGTATGAGGTTTCCTCTGCTGCGGTACACACACTATCAAGTTGTCTAAACTTCCAAATTTCTTTGATGTTTGTTTGACCGAAGCTGCAGATTGGGCCACTGTGCAACAGCCCCTGACGAGAGTTCAGGGACCATATGTGTGTTGTGTTTTATATATGCTTCAGTAATCCATCTGACACCGACACACTGCGCAGCCATGAGGAAGGCGTATTTCCTTTTATTCAATAGTGTTCTGAAGTTACCGATGCCATAAACACCGGGCAGAACAGAGGCAGCCGTTGATTCGATAACAAGCGTGTTCGCCATATGTAGACATCTGTGAGGACTTTCATTTTCATGGTAGTGAAAAACAGCATTTATGTCACAGGAAACGTCACCTTTTTTCACTTAGGACTGTGTTCAGTGAGCATTTAGTCTATATTGCACTGTAAATACTATATCTGTGTTTCCTCCTGACTTCCTGTCCATTTTTCCCCTCCGTCTTGGCATGAAACACACATGACTGTAATCCTGACTGAGCACATACAGGAAAAAAAGAAATAGGCCAAAGGGTTCTCATATCAGATCTAAACAAATTAAACTGTGCAAAACAGGGGCTGTTATCAGGGAGTACATGATCTCACAGTAAAAATGATAACATAATGTCGGGAAGGAATCCACAGTACATTAAGTACACTATTAAGAAATTGGCATCACTCGTAACAGCCTCTTCTCTGTCCTCCTGAATAATGACAGTAAATCAACCCATGACCTGGCAGCCTTCCCTGCTACTTCTACTTGAACAACTCTTCCACGAAAATTCAGGGCTATTTGATTTAAAAAAAATCTGGCAGCGTTTGTGGGGTTTTTTTTATATTAAAATATGGAATAAAGTCACACTGTAAATCTAACTTTTTGAAACTTTTGAACCCATAAAATTGGTCTAAACTACTCTGTTTATTTAAAAAGATTCTGTTATTTTGAGGTGAAAATTGGTTTAAGTGAGGGATCGAGGTGCATTAATTGGCAGAAATGGTATATAATATTGATAACAATGTTTTCATTAGTTTATAATCACCTGAAAATACGAATCATTGTGTTTTTGTTCACGTAGAATGAGCCGTTTCTATCGACATACAGAGCGGATCCTCTTCCTCAGACTCCTACAGTAGCCCACCATGGGTCCCTCCCTTCATGTCCCACTGGCTAGCTAATCACTGCCGCTCTGTACCGTGCATACAGTGGTTACCGCTGATTGTACCATTCTAACCCACAGCATTTGGACGGAGTTGTTGCAGAAGTGTAACGCACAGCCTACGGTTCCCTCGTTAGCTCTGTCAGAACTGTTGCCATTCTTAGCACCGTTAGCACCACTAGCACTGCTAGACACCACCATTTTGGCTCAGTCACCTGCGTGTTTGCTTTTGACTTCAGATGTGAGAGTCATCAGCAAGCAATCCTGGCCAAGTGTTTAAATTATAGCTCCTTTAACTTAATCATAATTACACAGTACATTCACACTATACTCAGATTGTATGATAGCTGATTACAATATTCATCGAATCCGCTCCACGAGCCTCAACCCCACTGATTTCAATCTTGCTGGGAGAAGACATGATAAACGTTCCTGTGCATCTATGTACAGTATGTGCGTGTGTTGTCTGGTCTTGGGTGGAGGCCAGACCTTGAGTGAAGAAGAGCAGAGATAGATAACAGAGCTGCCAAATGGCCTCTGTCATGAAGCAGAGACACGGAGAGAAAGCTGCTGCATGGCGGCATTCATCTTTCTCCCTCACTGTCTTCCTCCTCTCCCCTGGTGGAGGGCGGTCAGGATGTGGAGCGTGAGAGTGTTGACAGAAGAAGATATGGCTGGGACCGAAATTCACGGATACAACTTAACACCGTGTGAAGGGGTTCAAGGGACCAACACAGAGTTCACATAAATTATTCCTCCCGGTGGCCTTTAGAGGGTCAAGGATGACCGAAGAGGATCATGGGTAATCATGGATCTGTCTAAAAGCAACTTCTTTACTACTCTCTGGGGGTGATCAGGTGAGAGGAAGGTGTCAAGGTGTGCATGCTGTGAAGTATAGACTGATGCTAATTTGAAGATTTATTTGTTTGTGGTCTTCAAAAGGAGGTGAGGGGGTGAGGAGAAGGCATGTTTACTAAGGTTTATGGAAAAGTTTAAAGCTGCACCTGATGTCACAAACACACATACACAGACACACACACACACTAAACTCTGCAACGCCATCTGGCTAGAAGCACTTAAACAGGCGAGGGGGATTAAATTGTTTTCACTGTAAGAAGCATTTGATTAGACTCCATAGCTCTGTTAACTCTTAAGGCTTCTGTGTGTTTGCAGCTCTGACTGCGACCTGTACACAACAACAAAACTTATTAAAAGACTCACTTGGGCAATCCAAACACTGGCGGGAGGCGGCGGAGCAGAATGTTATATTTGTTGACTTGTAAAAGGTCATTTAAAGTACACACATGAATGAAGTGGGAAAGAGGCTGTGGGAAAGGTAGAGAGGGGCTGGTTGGTGGAGGAGATCATTCAGAAAATATCAACACACCTGAATAAACTGTGGCGGGAAAACCATAACAAGCAGGGCTCATTATTGTCAGTATTTTTCAAAAGAGAAAAGTGATTTCTTAAAAGTATTTGAGGGCATTTTTGCCTGTATTTTAAAGTGGACCCTTTTATTCTTAGTAAACAGTGTGATGTTTTTGGTGGGCGGGGCTTAGCTGGAGGCAAAACAATTCCCCCCAGACATTAGCTAGACATTAGTGCTAGCCAGCAAGTTCTGTTGGCTTGTTTTAGAAAATGGAGGAAGATAGTCTCTCTGAATAGGGTGCATTCAGAAATATTCTGAGTGTCAGAGCGTACTCTGGTACAAACTAGACAGCTTGTAAATTTAGCTATCGGAATGTACAGTTTGGTTATTCAGAGCACCACACTCTGGACACACACTCTGGAGCAGCAGAGTGCAGAGTGAAGTGAATGTGTAATTACGTAAATTTTACGCCAAGACTCCTTCTATTTTGGCTCCCAATAACACAACAAGATGATATTTTAAGATTCCTATGTAGCCTACAGCCCTGTGGTGGTGAGGCGTGTTTTGCCTCCAGCTAACAAACTGATGTCATTGTGTTGTCAGCCCTAAAAGGATCTATCTACAGCAAGAACTTGAGGTCACAGTATGATGTATGTGTTAACCACTAGGCCATGAAGATGCCACGAAAACCCCTGGATTGATCAGTACTTGTTTTAGATAGTAAAAGAAATCAATAACACAAAAGTAAAAATTTGATCTGCAGTGCAAACACTGCTGTTTTAATATCTATGGATCATGTGTCATGATGTTTCATTTCATACAAGAGAATCTGGAGTGATATCAGCAGTTCATTTCAGTTTCTCTCCATTTTTCTTTTCCATATCTGTAACATTTCTGAACTCATTTACTGTAAACTACTGTGATTAACATATTTTTTGCAGCTGGAAACAGAGACACATTTAATGAATAAGGACATAAAATCTGGGTGAAATAACAAATGGACCTCGAGTTGAGACCATTTTGTCAAGAGGTAAAACGTCAGTTTAAGCTGTTTTGTGTACTTTTCGTGAAAATCAGTAAAAATGCTAATAAAGGTTGCTAATCAGGATGTGGCTAGTGAAGCGTTAAGAAAGTTTAGACTACCCACGTTTCCCAGAGGTTGTTGGGGACACATCTGCGTGCTCCCCTCCCCTTCTATCACCAACACACACACACACACACACACACACACACACACACACACACACACACACACTGTAACTGTAACACTCTGCAGCAGGACAGCCGTCATTCTCTCCATCGTCCGGCTGACTGAATGGCTGCAGAGTTGAAAGCAGGCCGGAGCGCTGGCTCTGATTAGCTTGTTTGCTTTCTATAAGCTGGGGAGAAGGAAGCTCCCCTGCCACGGCTCAGTGTCAACAGGCCACCCCTCGCTGCCTTGGCCACAAGGTCTCCAACGGTCACATGCACACAGTGGGTCACAGGGTACACGTAGACGTATGTAGTGTACATGTGGATGCACATACAGACCACACTCAGGGGACGGTGTAAAATGCATATATAAGGCACGAAGGAAGGGAAAGTAAGACAGGCAAGAGGCCTAAATGAGCATAGAGAGGTGCAGAACATGCACACAGGCGGTAAACAAACACGCGTTCCCTTGGCGGTCTGCAACGACACAGAGCAAATATACAGGGAGGGCGGCCGACAACAGAAACAAACAAGACAAATGCAGACAAAGCATCAGCCCTTCACTCCCCTTGTATCCTTCACCCGACGAGGTTAAAACCCTGGCTAATGTTGGAATCTGGTGAAACACGCCACAGCACAGCCACAAATAGCTCCTAATAGAACTTCCCATTATCCGCACCACTGGAATGTGCAGCTAATGCACGGAGACCAAAGCCAGGCCCAGTTAACATACCTGCGGTAACTGCATGGTTAAAAGCTGTAGGGATCGCCTGTGTGTGTTTGCTGTTGCAATTAGCTGAGGACGGGAATAAGGGATGACAGGATTATGTGGGAGAGACTGTAAGGATACAACAGATCAGCTAAAACTAACCTAAACTGCAGTAACACCATAAAGCAGCATCTCTTCAACTGTTTTACTCTGTTGCTCTGTAGGGCAAAATATTCTCATGACCTCTGCAAGCACAGAGCTGTCAAGCCGGTCATTTAAGTGTCAGCGTTTGAGTATCAAGTATGATAGGCTTATTAACTCATTAGAGTATATTTTGTATATCGGGGTCATGCAACTCCCCCACATCCTGCTTGTACAGCAACACTGTGTATGTTCTGACTGCTACAGTCACAACACTGTGAGTTAAATACACCTTATGCAAACAATAAATAACAAAATAACACAGTCACAAATACTTGCTAGTGCTATTGCTTCAGAGGTGGGTTGTACTAATCTGAATTAGCAGCAGGTGTAAACTATAAAAGCCATCTGGCAATCAGCTCTTTCATGTGCAAGTTTTCCAAGTGACTAACAGAGAGGAAGAAGAGGAACAGTCGGAACAACACGGCAAACACAGACAACGTGCATGAGCACATGAACAGCACTGACAGGACGAGACAAGCAGGAATATGACTGATGCTGTAAATTAGGGGTAAGGAAAGAAATCGATATGGCATAGCATCGCGATATTTTTGCATAGCAATATCGTATCGTCACATGGTGCCAAGATTTTTTTATTATATAAATTATTAATATTACAAATTCAAATTAAACTTTAGGTAGCTTACTAAATTCATATAATCAATTGCTTTTTTTTGTCGGTCCACTAAATATGCTGCAAAAAATGGCTGAAGTGAGAAGAACAGACTGAAACAAAGTTTTCTTCTGGGGACATAATTTACAGTTGAAAAAAGGTAATAAATCACAGAATATTGCAATATATTTTATTGCAATACTCAGCATATCACAACATAATCAAAATCGCAATAATATTGTATCGTGACAAAAGTATCGTGATAATATTGTATCGTGGATCCTCCGGTGATTCCCACCCCTCCTGTAAATAGAGGCTGTCAAATGTAATAACTTGCATTTTGCTGCAAGTATCACAAGTGTCTGCCTTGGTGTTCCTCTTTGCACCTGACACACTTAATTTTATACAGCCTGTTAGCAGATAAAACCATAACTATAACTTCATCATCATCACTCTGTCTTTGAAACTATATCCATGACATCTCGCCATTAAACTACCAATCAGTCAGGAAATATGCTTTGAATTTATGGTCTGTCATGATGTATCTAAGTACATTTTTTTCCTAAAGATGGTTCCTGTTTTTTAAGGTAGTTTTTATCACATTGCTGTGACGCGTTGTCCATCTTTATATACAGTCTATGTTACTGATATACTCAGCCTTTTGGGGAAAAACTTGAAACTATAAACCAGCTGGGAATGTCAAATTAAAAACCAAGCAGCAACCTCTGGGGCTGAAAAATGAAGCCAACATATAAGTGTCAAAAACGGCAGTTCCTCTAATGACCACTTGAGGCTGGCTCCAGCAGTGAGACACTTCGATACATCTCATAAAGCTAACCAAAGCAACTCCATCACTAACTATGGCTGTGGCTGTAAAATGACCATGAAGTTAAATCAAATCATTAACTGAACCATTACCAGCTTCATAAAGGTAGGATTCTTGCAGGGCTGCTGCACTGGAGTAGCCTACAACAGATTGTAGCACATCTTAGAAGTGTACTTAACGAACTAGCACCTCAGTTTATAGCCAACCAACCAGGCAGCTGTCCTTGAGGTGCTCTCACAGTCATTTCACTCAGTCCTCTCCAAATAACCCTCACTGCAGCTGCAGTATAAATAACCATCACCCATGCGGGATGATATCACCGCCTCACTCTGGCTGTAGGAGACAGCACTTAATGTAATTCAGAAGTAATTCCACTGCAATTCCAGCGTTATTTCCCAAACTTTACCTCAGTGTGTAACGCCTACATATTTCTCCCTCTTTGCCTCAGGCCAGGTTTAATCTGCAGGACCCCTCCCTCTTCATCACACTGTAGTGTGGGACATGTCGTGCCGTGCTGGACTGTGCTAAGCTGAGCAGGGAGGGGGGGGGTGTAGTGTTACAGTCTATTTGTCACAGGTCAGTGCTTTGTCTCAGGTTAATTATGGCCTGCAGTACAGTCTGAGCAGTGGAGAAAGAGCCTCTTAAGTAGCAGTACGGTCTGGACATTGTTAACTACAGTCCCACGCTGAAGATCGTATGAATGAGGGACACTCGACTGAGATAATATTATTCTGCCTGAGACGAGAGGAATGTGTTCAGTGGTGGCGGTGCAGAGCTAACACGTGAAAGAGATGGAGGGAGAAAGAAGGAGCCACAAAGAGCACTCTTACAGCAAGAGCGTTACATTAAAGGAGGCCTAATGGTAATATTGGGTCTACAGAAACAAAGAATAGGCTCTATTCAGCAGTGTTACTCTCAGGGGCCCCATCCTTTGAGGAGAAACAGTGATAAAGATGATATGACGCCACCAGAGTCCTCTGAGGTCCCTGCACAGAAGCTGAGGCTAACACAGATATCAGGCACTTAAAAGCCACAGAGCAAATACGGTTTGTGATTATGTTGACTCTTGGAAGTCTCTCAGATCTACAGCAACAAGATGAACACTGGGTCATTCAAGCTGCACCAACACTGATTTTCAGCTGAGCAAAATGTTACAAAAACAGCCAAACACGCGGTGAGGGGCTAAGCCTCTGTTAGCCAGATGCTAAACCAACAATGGCAACAGCCTGACCTTTCCTCTACCTTTTGTTCTGCGTAAAAGTCCCCTGCCAGCACATTTTTAGCAAATGCCATGTGTAATAAGCGGTGCCATGCGGTAAGACGGGTAAACAATGTGCTACTCTCAGGGTTATCAACAAACAAAAGAAACCCCGTCCATAATGGCTCACAGACAAGCCTGGGATGCCATTGTTTATTGATGTTTTTTATTATTTTCTCCTTCTTTGGTTGCATCCCTCCATTCTCCCCTGCTTGCATCCCTCCATCATCTCTTCATTGTTTACCCTCGCTGCTGAACTCCTCCTCTTGCTTATTGTTTTCCATTGTGATTTCTCCCAGGCATTTCCTCCCACCTTTTCTCTATTTATTTGTAGTGTCTCTGAGATGGCGTGAGTGGAAGCTGGCCTCTGATCACCGCTGCCCTGCAGCTTACATGCATGGCAGGTCTGCAGTGCCCCACGCCTAGTTAGCAGGGAGCTGAGAATGGCCTTCTCTGTATATTTGGATAGGGTTTCCCTACACATACTCAGCCTATTACCGTTTACCTAAAGCATATAGAGGCAAAGACTCTTTCCACCTGCATAAACTTCCAAAATGTGGACGTGATTATTGTAGAAAGTGAAGGTGGCCTGTCGCTCCCACTCCCAATCCCTTCCCTTGACCTCTCTTACATCTTTACCACCTGTCAAGTTATTTCCTGCTCTTTGCTGATCAGTCCTGCAGTTGAGGTCCTCCTTAAGAGTTCAGAGACGTGCATTATGGATCTAAATAGCCACATGACAATCCATTCTCTCTGACCGCCAGGTAAGCTGTCTATTTTTCTCACAAAAACACAGATAAAGGACAGATAAAGCTCATATTTCATTGTGATAATGACATTTAGTCATCATTATAACAAGCAGTGACACAGTAAAGCAGCAAAGACTTAATCACTGATGTCTTCATCAGTCAAGAAGATGAAGGAAAAACACAATACATCATCTAAGCGTGTCATAATAAACCTAAAATGACACTAATGGCCTGAGATTACATGGCTCATTTCATGACTTTTAGCGGCTTTTAAACTTTTAAGAGTTTAACCTGCGAGGTAATCGGTCTCATGGGATCATGTGAGTGGCAGAGGCCACTGGAAGACGTTGAGCAGTCAGAGACAGAGCTCTGACAGAGCGGAGGAGGGCACATGTGGCTGGATGGAGAGGAATCAGATGATGTAAGTGTTTGAGGAAATCGACAGTTTTGACGAATCAAAGCACCATCAGATGTGTTTGGAGAACAAACTGGATAAACAGACGGTCACAGCACGCAAAACCTTGAAACTGCCTCTGGTACTTTGGTGGAGGGTTTAAATGCAGCTTTCCATGTTTCTCTGACAAATGTCACACACAAAAAAACATAAAACAGAGATTGTTCACAAATGAGAATCAAAGTGTGTGAACTTCTCTACTAGTTTGCTTAATTAGGTTAATTTCTTTTAGCAGAATCGCAATAAGTTGGGTAGTTTTTATGCAAAAGAGTCTTCTGTCTGTGTGTCCACAGGCTTTGAACACAGGAAACATATCGGTATATGAATGAAGAGTGAAGAGCGTCAGACATGATGAAATAAACTGATGGAGCACCATGAAATGGGTTATGACACGTACATTATTATTCTTTGTCTTACCCTGTATATTCAACGCTGTCTCCTAGAGATTACATTTGTATATTACCTAATTGCTTTCATAATAATGTTGTGGTGGAAACATAATCGCTACCTGGACTGTATTCAGAGACAAAGTTTCTTTGAGTTAATGAAACACTACATTAATGTGCCACGCTTGATTCACAGGGAGGAGGTAGGAGTGGATGGAGGACATACACAGCGCAGGACTGTGACACACACGGTTCGTGCCGGGTTAATATCTGTGGTTAAGTATAGCCAGCAAAAACATTTTGGTTACGGTCAGGGAAAATGATTTTGGTTAAATGTTAATAAAGAAGTTAATAATAAAACTAGATTTACAGCCGAGTGGTTGCCTCTGTGCGCCAGTCAAGTTCCAGTTACAGTTAACATCAATGTCGCTGAAAACATGGATGCTTAATACATCATCTTCCCCCCGGCAGCACTAAAAATCCACAAAATTAGCAGAGTTTCAAGGCGGGCACCAAAGAGTAGAGTCAGCAATTCAGCATCTGACCAAATGATTCCCCTTGTATTCCCGACATATGATGTTGAATAATTATGATGTCACAGTGAAGTTGACTTTTGACCTTTTGGATATAAAATTCCATCACTTCATCATTTTATCCCATTACATATCTGTGTCAAATTCTATCATAATTAGTGCACAAAGTCCTGAGTTATTGCCGAAAACATGTTTCGTGAAGTCACAGTGACCTTGACCTTTAACTACCAAATTTTAATCAGGTTATTCTTGAGTCCAAGTGAACAGTGGTATCAAATTTGAGGAAATTCTTGTCAGGCCTTCTTTGGATATTGCATTTACAAGAATGAGTCAGATGCAAGGTCACAGTAACCTTGATGTTTGACCATCAAAATGTAATCAGTTCATCGTTTAGACCAAGAGGACAGTTGTGCCACATCCAAGAAAAGATTCTCTCAGGGTGTTCTTGAGATATCGCGTTCACAAGGGTGAGACAGACGAGGTCATGGTGACCTTGACCTTTGATCTATGACCACCAAAATCTTATCAGTTCAGTGTTGAGGCCAAGTAGACATTCACAAGAATGGGACAGAAGGACTGATAGATGGACTACCTGAAAACAATTTGCCTCCAGCCTCGGTTACTGACAGTGCAGAGGCATAAAAACAATGCTGTAGTCACTATGAGTGGATTGTGTATTCTGCGCTACAAAGGTTAACTGCAGCAACTACAGATGGGTTACGACTGAAATTAACCCTTTGGATATCTGTTTTACCTTGTGACAAAATTTCCTGGTTCAGTTGTTCAATCTCTTCCAGAGAAAAACAGCTGTAAAATTTGCAGTAATATCCAACTAAAATCCAAGGCAAATTACAGTAAACATAGTTACTAAGCTCTGTCTTGGGTTCCCTGAAGTTTGGGGTTTTTCAGGCAAAGTGAACGAAATGTATAACATGGAATAGTTAACATGAGAATGAGGACAATGCCAATGACAAAATAGCCATTAGTAATCTTAATTTCACTCAAACCTTATGTCTGTCTTGTCCTTATTTTTCTTCTCCTAATGTTTTGTATTTATGTTTTTAACGCTATACAGTAGGCTGTATAACAATGAAACATGTAATGGTGACCACATGAATTTCCCACTTGTGGGATAATAAAATTTACCTTGACCTTGACCATGACCTTGAGAAAACTGCATACTAATTGAGGATTGCTTAAAATCTTCTCTGTTGCTACCTAAATGAAAACTGTCTTCCTCATACTAAAAAAGATAAGACACTAAAATTGTAGTTAGTGCACTTTGGCTTTGCATCACCTCCACAGGTGTTTATGGTAACATAAGGGAAGAGTGCAGCAACTACAGTTATATGAATACCTGCATAACCACTTTTCTGCCTTTAGCAAATTTGGCTGGACAGTCACAAAACTTCAAAGGCATTTTCCCCAGTTTCAGTGCTAGCGTAGTTACTGCAGTTAGCCTTTGACGGGCAGTATTGTAGATTGCTTATTTTGATGGAAAGCAAATGAAATACATTGTCAGTGAGCATTTTGCTGATACATTCAGTATGACTGTTTCTAGGAGACAGGGCTGTTATATTTGGAGCTACAGTACCCAACATGATTTCAGGACGTAAACTGGAAGAATAATGTTGCAGAGGTTTCACTAATTTAGCTGCTGGTTATTTTAGCCAAGATTTTATTACATTTTGGCAACTGGCACTATTATTAGTATGCTGAATTAGCTATAAGCAGCTCCTGTTTGCAGTGTAATTATGGATATACAGACACAATGACCCCTGGATTACTTTGAAGAAAAATTTAAAACATGGTGATTATCAGGGAAGCTCTAGAGTTATAATGAGCATCTATTTTACTGTGACTTCTAAGAGGATTTATGGACATACTCTGAGATAATGATATCGTTGGAAAGTGGAAGTCTCATTGAATCTAAAGATACGTACGTTATGTCTGTGTGTTGAGATTTGACTGAGTTATGACTCTGAGAAGAAGGAGTGTGGTTTTTTAAAGCAAACTGCGTCACTCTGTGGCAAGGGGCTTAACGGCTGCTTCCAGGAAACTTGGAAGAGGGAGGCCAAACCTCAGTTTTAACTGTCTTGGTCCTTTCTCTGTCACACTAACACTTTCTCTCTTGTTCAGTCCCCACTCCGCTAATTTGGCTCAAATAAAAAAAAAGTCTCAGGGTACAGGTCATGTACCTTGTCCCAGTGAGCGTCAGTCCTGCAGATTACCTTGGACTCAGATGAAGAAAGGGGGGAAGTTGTGGCTGCTTATACCCTGCAGGGAGAAATGGTCCTTTGATGGGGAATATCAGTTTTAATTCTCTCCAGTGTATCGGACCTCGCAGGCCTCAGGCACGCTGCTGGGAAAACTCATGAGGCCATTCCAGACATCTTGGTGGCGTTAGATTATCTTTACTGCAGGCCTGCTGCCAAAGTCACCAGCACTACGTTATCTTTAGTGCATCTTCTGACTCTGTTTTCTGTGGACGCTGACCATGACCATCTCGACCATCAAGTCCAAACTACTGTCCTCAAACTCTTTTATGTCTGATATCAGCAAATCATGGGAGAAAAAAGTAAAGATAAGGAGGGGAAGGAGAAGAAGCTTGTAGAATGTTTCCTCTTCGAGGCAACAATTTTACTTTGTAATGTATTTTTCTTGTGGCAAATTGTCAGCGCACGTTTTTAACTGACCCTTATTGACTAAGTGAGTATAACAGCTGTTCAACAGTGATTTTCCCCTTTCAAAATAAGAAAAGAATAAATATCAGATACAGGGTTTCCTCATCTTTAAACCATGTGTAGAAGCCAGGCCAGTTTGCAAGGCCTCTTTCCAGTAAAGGTCTTGTTGTTCTTGGACTCTACAGGGAAAAGCAAAATTCTTCTCTGCTTCTCCCTCTGTTCTTCATAAAACAAAAGGGTACATGGTAAACAGACGAGAGGAGAAACTACTGAGAGACGCTAACAATGACGTAAACAAGGGGGAAGGGGCTGGAGTGTGAGCAGAGATGATTTATGCTGCAGATCTCACTCATTTGAACATCTGTTTAACCCAGGTCTGATCTAAATCGATCATACAAATGTGTGTCACACAGAGAGAAATGCAAGAATGAGGAGGAAAGAATGAAAAACATGGGATGGAGGAATGTGAGCAGTGAGGCTAAGGAGCTCCAAAACAGAAGTTTTATGATTATATGAGATATTGGAAAGCAGGACAGTGAGACTGTCCTGAGGTGCTGCTCAGCCAGTCTACTTTGCAGACAGATGGTGGAAGGGATGAAATACCTGGATGGGTGCATCACCTCTCACCACATGTCTCCAGTTAGCTTCTGTCCTAAAGGAGGAACCACCTGTCTCACCTAATTTGTCCCTGGATGTCCTGCACAGACACCTTGAGGACACAAGCTTTTGTTGGTCCAATTGCCAGACATGGATGAAGTGTATTCAGCACAAATGATTCCCGATGGTCCGCACCTGCTTTCATTTGTCATTCTGGGAATAAGTTACTGTACTGCTGAACTTTTCCACAAGCATAATGGGAGACTTTTTCAAATCAGCCTGCGCTGGTGCTTAAAGAGGCAGTTGGTTAATCAATTAGCTGACTGACGAGAGATTATCACAGCAATTTAGATAATTGGTCTATGAAAGTCATTTATTAAGCAGAAGCAACCTTTCTGTGGTTCCAGCTGTTAAAATGTTACGGAAAATGGATAATCTTTGGCTTTTTGACTGCTTAGACAAAAAAAAAAAAGTAAATTTAAGACATCATCTTGGGAATCTTTTCACTATTTCTGATGGGTCATTACATAACAATCAAATGGCTAATCAAATAATAAACAGATTAATCAGCAATAAAAACAAACTTTAGCTGCAGCCTCAGACTAACATTCACAAATAACTACCTTAAGCTCCTTAAGGAAATTAATGAGGAAATACTTTCAAACATCACCAAAAAACAAATAGCAAAGAGATGAGAGAGACATGAAAGTATTTGTAGCATTAGTGATACGAGTTAAGGTAAAAGACTTGAGTATTTCCATTTAAACTGCTACAACTGCTGTAAAGCAACCTGGCTAATGAGTACTTTTACTTTTAATACTTTAAGAATATTTAATGATAGTTCTGTATTGTACTTAAAGGAGCAGGACTTAGTGGCATCTAGCAGTGAGGTTGCAGATTGCAATCAACTGAATAGCCCTTCAACCACCCATAAAGAATGATGTCCTTAGGGTAGAGGGTTCCTGGTTCGAACCTGGGGTGGGGCAGTTCGAATCCCAGGCTGGGGGAGCCCTTCCTTAAGGAGTTTGCATGTTCTCCCTGTGTCAGCGTAGGTTTTCTCTGGGTACTCCGGCTTCCTCCCACAGTCCAATGACATGCAGTTTAATTGGTGACTCTAAATTGGCCGTAGGTGTGAATGTGAATGGTTGTCCGTCTCTATGTGTCAGCCCTGTGATAGTCTGATGAACTGTTATGTTGCAGGTCTGTTACTTTTACTTAAGTAAAGATACAAATGACCTCCACCACTGCACTTTTGGGGGACTCTTATTCTGAAGAAGCAGTTTTCTACGCTACGCAGCGAACAGACAAAGTCTTTAATCTCCATAATGAAAACAAGTTGCTGGTAGATGTGTCTCTGGTTAGTGGGCTGTTATTTGCTAAATACATATTAAGGCAAATTATTTGAAGAAGCAACAGAATAAAAGTTTGAGAAAGTAACATAAACTTTCTGCAACACCGACTCCAGCTGCTGCAGAAGTCAGTTGCTGTTTGTCTAAGTGAAGCTGAACAAGTTCACAACAGTAAAACAGACCATAATAATGTGCGAAAAGATGAACGTCAAACAGTGACAAAAGGGCAGTTGACACAAAGCAAACATGGCGGACTGACAATCCTTCTGAATATTTGAGGCCACTGGGCCCGACCGAAGAACTCGAAACAGGGAGATAAATTAACAGAACACAAGATAAACACAACCATTCGTATTTCAGCAGAAACACCATTAAAATAATAAAGAAACTCTCGCTTTATTCCAAGAATGGGGAGTCTGGCTTTGATCTGGTCGTGTTTAACGGCCTCATGGCTCCCCTGTTGAAGAGTGTGGCCAGCTTTACTGCCCTGTTGTGGCTGTGGAGGCTTGAATTGTATGAAAGAACAGCACAAACAACAGCTGAACGGATCAAACCAAAGTTCATAATGAAAAGGACGTATTTTACTCAGAGCGAACTGACTGTACTTTTGGGGGATGCTTTGTCTTCTTCAGTTGTCCCCCGAGAGAGGAGAACAACACGGATTTTGTCTCCTTGACTCTAAACAACACCAGAGACGGTCCACGCGGAGCAAACAGACTGCAGACGTGTGGTTCAGGTTTCATGGTGCTCTTATGCAATGACATGCACAAACACTCACAATGCAACAAAGGAATAAAGAAACGTATATACAGATCTGCTGCGTCTTTGGAAACAGAGAGATCACAAGTTTGTTTTGACAAATCAGTCAGCAGGACATTTGACTGAAGCCCAGTTGTGGCTTTCACCATCAGGACAGAGTTTACTAACAGGGCTTCCTGTTCTTTCCTGCTCCCACAAATGTGTTCACGTCATTGTCACCACCACCATCATAGTCAGCCCTCCAGAACACAAAGTTAACACAAACCAGCAAGAAGACTCTCTCTTTGATGATTCTGTCTGTCATTGATTGTCCATCCTCGCGGCTGGCTCTTCTCTCCCCCCTGCAGCGACGATGTAATTCAGTTAAGAAAAATGTAGCCAAAAGAAAGGTCCGGTGAAAGGAGAGGCGAGGAAGGGTGAGTAACGAAGAAAGGTGGAGAGGTTTTTCCGGCGGGGTCAGAGGTGTGGGAATGGTCTGGGAATGTCCGTTTAGGGTCAAAGCGACAGCACAGATGGACAGAGCAAACAGCCACCTCTTGGGGCAAACGCAGCATCCTGTTAACAGCTAAAGGAGATACAGCCAGTGCCAGAGGTTAACACAGCAAGGGTTAAGAGGTCAGAAGGCCGTGTGACCTCACCTGCCCTTCTCTTCAGTTCCAGCCAGTGGAACAAACCTTTTCCAACGCCTGAGGACGGACAGAGATAAAACATGCCACACTAGGCTGGAAGAGGTTCCCTGCTACGCCACACATGTGCACTATTGTGCAGCAGTGACTGCACTTTTACAAGGGTTTGTTGGTATGCTAGCCCGGGGAGGTGAAATCAGAGAGATGTTTGTTGTGTGTGTATGCTTTTGGTTGAAAGTTTCTGTAGAGCTGTGAAATCTAAGTCTTGTTATTCATGAGAGTGTGGTCATATTTCATGTGCATGCAAAGGAAAGAACTCATTGTTATTGGCAATGTAAATGCATAAATATCTGCATAATAACATCATTTAGCTTTGTTGCTTCTGGGCCTTGTCTTTGACAAATGCTCTGTGGAAAGGAGGAGAAGAAAGTACTGTAACTGCTAATGAGTGTTACACCTGCGGGTCCAACATGTTCTCATACCTAAATGACAAAATAGGTTGTTTGCCAATAACTTCCAAAACAATATATATGACTAGTGGAGAGTACTAGGGTTGGGAGAGAGTTACTTCCCCTAAGCAAAGGAGTTCAAGTATCTCAGGGTCTTGCTCTTGAGTGAGGGTAAAATGAGGCTTGGGATGGACAGGTGGTTTTGTGCAGCGTCAGCTGTAATACAGGCATTGCGCTGGACTGTCATGTTGAAGAGGAAGCTGAGCTGGAAGGCAAAGCTCTTGATTTACCGGTCCATCTATGTTCAGCCTTCACCTATGGTCATGAGCTTTGGGTAGTGACCAAAAGAATGAGATTGCCGATACAAGCAGCCAAAATGAGTGAGGTGGCTGGGCTAAGCCTCAGTCTCAGAAATATGGTGAGGAACTTGGAGTACAGCCACTGCTCCTCCTCATGAAAAGGGCCCAGTTCAGGTGATTCAAGCATCTGATCAGGATGTCTCCTGGGTGTCTTCAGTTTGAGGTTTTCCGATCATGTTCAACTAGTAGGAGGTCCCAGGGCAGACCCAGAACACCCTGGAAGGATCATATATCTCATCTGGCCTGGGGACACCCCAGGATCCCCCAGGAGGAGATGGAAAATGTTGCTGGGGAGAGGGAGGTTTGCAATACCATCTAGCCTGCTGCCCTCGCAACACAGCCCTGGATAAGTGGATGAAAAATGAATGGATGGATGATGGATGGATGGAGGAATAGATACAGATGCACAAAGTATGGTCACAGTTTTAAACATGCGGTAAATGTTGTGGAAAAGATCATGTAACTTAAGTTACGTATGCAAGCGACCTTATGATACGTATATTATGTAAATTAAAATTAGTCAGTGTTGACTTTTGGTTTCAAACGGTACACTAACAGCGATCTCCTGGGTGAAAGTTCTGTGTCTGTTAGACCCACTTTTCCACCCCGACCTCCCAACAGACTTTGTCGCTCTTTATACTACATCACCTGACTTCCTCCTTTGTTTTGGTCATACTTAATATGACCACAAGAGGTCACCGTCCAGCAATAAACACAAATATGGGTTGTAATAAGCTACTGGCATGGATACACGGATCGATACGGCTGTTAATTGTGGAGAACGGTCTGGCTGTGTATAACACATGTAACTAGCTGAAGCTTGATGAGAGTCCGAAGGTGAGCTTGGGTCTCGAGTCAGTTGACCTGCAGACGCCCCCCTGTGGTGAAGGCAGGTAAAGAAACTGTTCTGAGCTTGTAGCACATAGAGGAAAAAAAACTGGATAAACACATTTCTGGATTAGGAACTCAAGTGTTTCCTTGGTAAACAGAGTTGGAGGTGATTCATTTGTGTGTAATTGTGTATATCTACAGCGTATATGTGCCAGGTCCAGATGTCCAGATGTGTCAATTACAACAATTCCCAAGAAATGAATCTTTGATGTGAAACGCACATCTGTCCGTGTATCTCTCCACTTTCTCAGCGACCTGGGCCTGCTGATGTCGCAAGCTGCCCGAGCATGTGTCGGTTGAGGGTGCGGGAGATAAATTGAAAAATAAACAAGCGGGCCAGCTGTCAACCAGACAATCAAACTACAGCCAGCAGTAGATCCCTTTCATCACAAGCACTCAGGACACGGTATCACAAGAGAACAAGACAGACAGAGAGGAAAAGAAAACACAAAGATCTCACTGCAGAGAGGAGAAATTGTATTTCTCATTTCGAGGACACATTAGATGAAAGCGTGAGGTTAATAGGTGTTGATGGATTAATTCAACAAACTGTGAAAATACCCATAATTCTGTCCAACTGGGGCGCTGGAGATGTCACTTTCAACATTTATCTCAAAATCTGCACTGTTAAAACTGACAAGCTTATGAAAACTAAAGTTATGAATTTTCATTTGGATTCTCTGCTGTGGACATTTATTGTTTTTCATTCTGGGGACTCTTTTTGAACCAGTAAAAAAAATGTCCATTCACTCTGACAGGGCCTGAAGTGATCACACAGCACTGGCAGGAGTGTGTGTTGTGTTTAATGATTAAGCCCCCCGTTTACACGCAGCGTGGTAACTGTGAGGTTATTAAAAATTATGCCATGCAAGCATTTATGAAAAACAGGCACACGAAGGTCAAATACTGGTCTCATTGTAAAATTCCAACTTAAAAATACATAAATAATGTGCAGAATTTGAAATCGATCACAAATGCGTCCAATATTTTTACGTCGTTGTTATATTTGTAGTTTTGTGTTGTGCAACCTGACAGCTAGATTTAATTTGTTATCCTTAATAGAAACCTTAAAGTTTTCTATGTGGCTTTTAAAACAACACAGAGATGAATAATTTAGTGTGGAATTCCTCTGTAGGGTTGCCAGAAAAGAGGAGCAGAAACTGAACAGAGGAGAGTTTCTGCGACGAAGGCTTTAGAGAAATAAAATATTCTGTTGTGTTAGGAAGAACAGAAACAACACAGCACGGTGATGTATTATCTGGAGTGTAAACTACACAGTACAGTGGTATTTTAATGCCCTGCTGAGTAACAGAGTAGCTCCGAGGCAAAGCGTGTACATATCAGCTCCCTCTAAACACCCTAATCATTATTTAAAGTCTGCCCAGGAATTAGACAAGCCCTAGTGAAATGAAGTCAGTGAGAGTCGCAGAAGGTTTTCATCACAGAAAACAACAAGCTGTGATTATTTATCGGAATCCGCATCATACGCTAACCATTAAGTGTCCCCATCTCTTGTGTAATGACAGATCCAGACAGAGTGGTTTGAATAATAGTGTTTAGGGTGGAGATAGTTTACACCTCTCAGACTGGGACACACTTCCAAGATCGGACGTATTTTACAGCCTGCATCTGTTGACCAGGACCTGTTTTCCCCGTTCTAGTCCCGGTTTTAAATAAATTAAATTAAACTTACAAAGTAGACTCATTAGTCAGAGCTAGAATACAGTTTGTGGCCAATATCTGTTAATCTTTGACCATGAAAGATACAAAGACGAAACGTTCACAGTGTCATTAATTTTATTGACTTTCCTATTTGTGTTTTTCTCTTTAAAGTCGTGAGGTACTCTCTGAGGTCTGCAGCCAATCACAGCGCAAAGCACGGCTGAGCTAACCCATTAAAGCCAGTGAACCAAAAAATGAGTCCCCAGGAAAAGCTGAGCGATCTGACTCATTCAGGTACCATCATCCTTTACAGTGGAAACACATGACAGACAATTATGGTTCCCCCTAGAGGAGGACAGCTAAGCGCACACGTGGCCGTTACAGGTTAAAAGCATCTGGTGGAGACTGGACTACAAACTACAGCATATGTGCAATACGTTATTTTATCCACAAGATGATCCTTTTTTTTCCCCTCGGTAGCACAAAAAAAAAAAAATCCATATTCCCGCTCTACCACCTCACTGGCCCCTCTGCAGCCCCGCGGGTGTGGAGTTAGTTAACCATGCCTGACAGGACCTCAGATCAGGTGTCCCTCTCTCCCTGTGGGGAGGAAGCAGGGCTGAGGTGACCTGTGGCCTGAACAGGAGTCTTCTGACATGGGGATCAAACTGTGGCACATGCTCCTACATCAGCCCGCGCTCCACAGGGAGGACAACACACATCCATCTCTGACACCTGGGGCTCAGCATGGCCTGTCTAAAAGGATTACACTCGTGGTTTATCAGGTTATAGATGATTAGCTACAATCCGTGTATACTTTATTCAACTGTCAGCCAATTTTCCAAAAGCTTACCAGTTCAGTTCAGGATGTACAGTGAAAATGAACTCACAGAAACTTGAAGCACAAAAGTACAAACGCCGTTAAATGTCATACTGTATGCTAGGCTTTAAAAATTTCAGCATGGGATATGCTCAGTGCATCCAACCAGAATTTCACTTGGCAGCCACTTATCTCTGCTCACTGTCAGCATCACCTGCTTCATAAGATAATAATAAAAAGTAATTGCATTTGCCAAGATTTACGCGCAGTATTTCTGGAGGTAATTCATCGGTTGCGGTGACAGGTCTTGGCACAATGGATGGTGAGTTTGATCCAATTCATCATTGTTTTATTCTTTCACTAAACTGATGCGAGAGAAAATTAAAATGTGGTGAGTGATGAATAGAGATGCTCAGCATGTGTCCTCCTTGTGGAGAGTTCAAAAGGAGAAACATCTGGACAAAGATGTTACCTCATCACATGCCCTGATTTACAGTATTACAAAAAAAAAGAGAGCAACAGCACAATAATCCGAGCATGATAACCCGTTATCGTATAGATCTGGGTTGCTGATACTAAACTTAACATTTGTTATTTTTTACCACTGACCCACAGAATATTTGCTAAATGTAATAGCTGCACTGGAATAACTATTCAAAGCTGCTATAATACATTAAAGCAGCTTGTGAAACATTTTCAAAGTCAAATTCCAAATAAAGAGAAGCAGTGATGTGAAAAGAAAGAGCAGGGAGCAGTCTGTGACATCAGCACCTCTGGCTCAGCTGTCTTTGGCTGACGGTGACTGTCTCATTAATGTGAATATGGCACGGCTTTACACTGACCACAGTCACTTATTCTGCTCGCTCTACTGCTTCTTCTTTGCCACGCTCTTTCCTAAAATTTGGCCTTCCTGCATCTTTTCCACTCAGCGACCTACATTTTCCTTTTTTTACCTGCATTTTCCGTCCTTTTATCCTCGCCTTTCCTTGTTTGCTCGCTTTCCTGCTTTCATCTCTTCCAGCTCGATATGTAACAGCATCTTTTATATATTCAGCCCAGTCGCCAGAGTATAATGTTGTCGCTGAATGCCAACCACAGATATTTTAATATTTGTATGTTTTGCGCACTACATCGGACCGTCGTCGTGAAGAGGGAGCTGAGCCGGAAGGCCCAGCCCTCACCTATGGTCATGAACTCTGGGTAGTGACTGAAAGAATGAGATCGCGGATACAAGTGGCCGAAATGAGTTTCCTCCGTGGGGCGGCTGGGCTCAGCCTTAGAGATAGGGTAAGGAGCTCGGACATCCCGAGGGAGCTCGGAGTAGAGCCGCTGCCCCTTCGTGTCGAAAGGGGTCAGTTGAAGTGGTTTGGGCATCTGATCAGGATGCGTCCTGGGCGCCTCTTGTTGGAAGTATTCCAGCTGTCCCACCGGTAGGAGGCCCCGAGACAGACCAAAAACACACTGGAGAGATTACACATCTCATCTAGCCTGGGAACACCGTGGGGTCCCCCAGGAGGAGCTGGACGGTGTTGCTGGGTAGAGGGACGTCTGGGGGGCTTTGCTTGGCCTGCTGCCCTGTGACCAGGCCCCGGATAAGGGGATGAAAATGGATGGATGGATGGATGGATGGATGGATGGATGGTTCAGGCAAATCATCAATCAACATTTCTGAAGTGCTCAGATAACATATATATGAGCTGTGATTCTCATTAGAAGGTGGAGGGGATGGTGGATGGCGTGACACCGAGGTGAGAAGAGATGGCTACCAAGCAGCAGACCACTGTTCAAGACCAGGGACATTTCCAGCCATGTTTGTGCTGACCAAACTGTTTTTTTTTTTTAGTCCAATTCATGATGTTTTCCTAACCCTCACAAAGTGCATTTTGTGCCTAAACCTTACCACACTTTAACCACAGCACTGTCGCAACATAAAACCTAAAACTGAAATGTAAAGTTTCAGCATATCCGCTACATATGAAACACACAACTGTAACATCCGTGGTTTGCAGAAACATCCAATGCCAACATTTATTCTGGCGATTAGGTTGTTCATTTCATTCAGGCTGTGCTGAATGGCAGCAAGTCTGATGCACAGCTGCTCTGCACATTAACCTCAGTGACAAACAAACGCACGCATACAAAACACTTTCAACTTGATATGCACCCGTAAGAAAGATTACTCAATCAGCTGGCAACGCCAAACATGTCAGACACATTTTTTAAGGCTGCAGCCGTGCATTAAAGAAAGAAGGGGGCCTCTTTTATGGTCTTCGAGGAGGCCTCTCTGATATAAAGAGCAAAAGCACGGCTGTGTGTATAAAAGAGATGGAGCTGGTTTGGGGGGGGGTTGCATGTGCAGATATCCATGTTTAAGGAAAGCCCGGGTTACTGTACAAATAACTGGAAACAAATTACACTGTAAGTAGAGGGAACAGCCTGTAATAAGCAGTAATGGGCCATCTGTCCCTGCTAAATAAAGGCGATACATCACTGTCCGAGCCCCTTTCCAACCAGCTCGCTGCTCTCTTTGTAGTTCCTGGAAGTAATATGTCATCAAGTATACCTCTGGTGTTAGACGAATGAGGACCAAGGGCTCTTAATCAGGGATGAATGAGCGTTTGCCCATGTTTGACTATTTATTGGTGCACACTGAAGACACGCATGTAGAGAGTGCAACGCTGCAGCTGGGTTTAATTCACAGGCATTGTCATCAATTCAGAAAAGGGGACGTTCTCCAAATATTGACACACATTTGGCGCACTGTTGTCACATCCAACTTATTGTGAGATGAAAATGAAGGTGCCTTTTTGAGTTGGTGGCATTCTGTACATTCTGTACACTCACCAATACAGATAATGTTTTGCGTGCATGTGCAAACCTCCCCGGTGCGTTACTAATTCTAAACATACTTTACACACACACACATAGACACACAGTATTGTCTTCATATCCTTTTTGACCAGCTGGGATGGCGTTTCATTTTGATATTTATCTGAAACTTTCCCATCGCCCGAGGGGCTCAAGTCCCACAACAGAACTGAAATCTGTTACCACATCACCGTACCATCTGATATTCGACTGCTCCACATTTACCTTACATACTGTTGACATTGGATGCTATTTTCCCTGATATATCTTTAAAGTGCTCATTATATGATGATTTAATACAGCTGAGAGAGGAAATCAGAACAGGATATTGTATGAATAAATATGACAGTGAAGAACCTGATGACATAGGGGGGAAAAAGGTTTTAATGAGGCCAAGTCCCAGACTGAGACCAAGAGTTTCTCATTTGGGTAGTGGGCTGAGATTTACGCAGCCCCGGAGTATAAAGGGAGTTTCAGACTGCGTAACAAGTTCACCAGAAAGCAGTTGGGGCTCCACCCTGCAGATACAGAGTATATTAGTGCTTTACACCACATCCATCAGTATTGAGGTCTGTCTCTGAGCCAGAGGACAGCAAACATGGAGCAAACATCTCTCCACAAGTCTGATTTAAACACTGTTACACCTGACTCTTTCTTCTGCTATTTTTCTCTCTGTGTTGTGCTTTTTCTCTCCATCTTGTATTTTCCCTCACCAGCTTTCCATCCCTACTTACACTTTGGGTGAAATTCTACACAGCAGGCAGAAACAGATAGTGTACAAGTTTCTTACAACGATCATAATTCAAGTATTCTGAGGGGAGTGCAACAAGATGATTTAGAGTGTTTTCACACCTGCCTTGTGCGGCTGAGTTGAATCCTGGAGCGCTGACCCACTTGGTGCGGTTCGTTTGAGCAGGTGTGAACACAACAATCACACTCGGGTGCGGCTCAAAACCGACTGACCGAGCAACTGAGACCTTGGTGAAGAGGTGGTCTCATTCCAGTTACAAATGAACTTTAGTACAGTTCAGTATGGACTGTTGTGAGAACATGACCTCCGACCTCTATCTGGAGGAAGCATTGGATTAAACCAGCTCCTGTAGCCAGCTACGATGTGCTTGTGTGCGTACTTCAGGTACAAAAGAGCCTACATTTGCCCTCTCTCTTCACATCAGTGCTGAACAGGTGTAGCTGTGTTGAAAACTATAAAAATAACTGATGGATCTTAAAGGATTAGCATGCCACAGATCAGGAGGCTTAAAGTGCGCCTCCTCCTGATCTGTGCCGATTTCCACCTTTGACGACTCCAGTGGCTCCATTGTGAGATTGGACAGTGGCACGTTAACAGGACTCTGCTTTTCCTTTTCTCTTTGTTTACTGTTGGGAGTTTTCCTGCATGGAAACTGTGACCAATTAGAGAGATTTCCTTTGGCATCATGAGTTTTGGTCCTCTTGTAAATGCTGCTGCGTGAACACAAACCAAACTTGATGCCATACGCAACACTGTGACAAAATGGTCCTGATTCAGAGCACAGTAAACAAACTGTTGGTGTGAAAACGCCCTTAAAACCACACTAATGCTGCATTCCATTTACCCCGGAAATCAGGGTCGGAGCTGGAAATGGTGTCACACCTGAGTTGATTCCAGAACATGTCAGAAAACCAAGATGCTGTTAGCAATACCAGTTACAACCGTTCCCGCTTCAGTTTCCCAACTGTGCTCAGAAAGCAAAGGGGGGATTTGTTTAGCTCCAGGGCTGAAGCAACTTTGGGGTTAACCCCCACTCACTTTTACCAGCAGCTGGAAAGCAACAGACGGGAGCTCCACTTGGTCTTGAGAAGCCACTGCCTTTATTGACAGAAAACTGTGACTTACACTGCACATTTACTGCTAACCTGACCACTTTACTGCTAACCGTGCTCCTGCGTTTTGCCCTGCTGAGCTCTGCCGCTTTCAAGTCATCCATATCACCCACCCACTCTCTCGCTCAACCATTCACCCCATGTACACACACATACACAGTGCCGTGTCTCTGAAAGGAGCCATCTTATAACACCATGTTAGCGATTGTAAGCAATACCAGTAAATAACACTGAATTTAGCACATACAAACACAGTAGCAAAACATCCCCAGATAGAAGTTGGACAGTACTGTGTGTATGACTGGTTTAATGAGACACAAATAAAACAGAAGTGCTAATAAACAGTACTTTACAACAGTTTTACTACTGCTGATGTGTGGAGCAGCCATCTTGAATTTCCAGGTTGTGGTTGGTGAAGTTACTCTGACTTTTTGAGTCAGAAATCTGACTTCAGGGGGCATTCTAGCTGAATGCTTGTCTCTCTGTACTCAGACACAGCTTTGAGCTAAATGCTAATGTTGGCATGCTAACATGCTCACAATAACAATGCTAACATGTTAAGTAAGTAAGCTATAGTAGAGTTTAGCATGATAGCATGCTAACATTTGCTAATTGGTAGAAAACACGTAAAAAGCACAGCTGAGGATAAAAAGTTTTGTTAACTTTTTTCTCCAGATTTCTGGTGGAGTGAAGGCATTTTAATGGATAATGCGAAAGAAATAAAATATAAAATATTCAGTTGCCATCCATCTGTTGCACATCTTCTTGTATACACTTTTTTGGGGGATATTTATGACTTTCTTTTTCAAATTCCTGTTGCTTCTACTTAGGTTATCTTCAAAATGTAGGTTAAAACATGTGGATGAAATCTTTCACTCTGCATACTCCACCCGTCGCCTCTCCTCTTTTATTCTCTGTCCCTCTTCCCCCCTTTTCCCCATCCACAGGTTTAGGATAATGAGCAGAGGGTCAGATCCCATTTAACCTTTGCACCTGACGTCTCAGCGGGGAGCTGATTGTCTCTGACATGACACCATGAGTGGAGCTGGAGAGGGAAATCGGCAGCACAAGGCCATTTTCCTTAAAGCTCAGGATTCCTTGCATTCAGTGATAGAAAGAACATATGGTTATGAACGGCTGCTGAGCCAATGCATCAGTATGAAGTCAGTGAGGTTAATTGTCCCTTCCAAAGTTTTTCTTTGTCTGTGCGCTGTATAAACACACGTAATTACCGGTATTTTGTTTCACAGTCAACGCAGTCACCTTCATCTGTCTACACACTTTATTAATCGAGACAATGCAGCTGTTTCAGCACACTTGGCTTTATGTATAAGTGAGGAGGAAAGATTGAAAAATTGAGAATATACACAGAAACATATGTACATAAAGTATGAACATATATGTACCACATCCTTTTGACTGTCTTCATTTGCTGTCAGGAAAACAGATGTACAACAACAGTTTATGAATTCACAATGCAGTACATGCAAACTACAGACGATTAATGTGAAGGCCACAACAACCCAAAGTTTGAGAGAAACAAGAAGCTCCTAATCTGCCTCCCCAGCAGCTATCACACTTGATTTATAGTACAGACCTGCCGCGGCTCACTTGGGTCTCAATCAGTGGATACATTTTAATGTAATGTAGTTAACTATTACTGATACTTGGACATCGCTTGCTTAAAGTTATAAATTGTGTTTTATGAGGAGCATTGGCCGGTGGAGCGAGCAATTACGCACAGATGGAGCTTGTTGCACTTTGAGCATGAAACTCTTTAGAACTTAAAATTCCTGTAAAAATTACACGTGCGTCAAAATATGTATTTAAAGTGTGTGTGTCATTTTTCTTTAATGGGACAATCCACCTTTCAAAACAAAAAAGGTTGATTACAGAATTCATACACGTAAAATAAAATGTGTCATGCATAACTCTGTGTTATATGCTGCAGTATTTAATTTAATAGTGTTTGTTTATGTATGCACAGGTTCAGGCTGTCCTCATGCACTGATGGTACGTATACCTACAAAAAGTAATGCACCACAATTCATATGTAACCCGCATAATCATGAGCCAGTAATTAGTGTATAACATACGTATATTGTGAAGGCTGTAATCACATGACAAATGTGCTGACAGGATTCAAGACGTTAGTGGTATAAAGAGCAAATGTTGAGGTGGTGGATGTGTCAAACAAACACAGGACTTTGCCCCAGGAGACTGGTATTTAGGACCGTGTCAAACCAAGTGAACTTTGAGTTATTTTAAAGTATGTCGTCAGCAGGTTTCTCTTCCTAAACCTAACCTAGGTAACTTTAAGTTAAGTAAAGTGACAAGGCTGTTCGCAGGGCAACAATTCATTAGATATCATACGAACCACTGTATATGCATTTTCATGCGAACCGTTGTATGAGTGTACATTGTCAGGTTCCATGTTTTATCAAATTTGTGTCTTTCATTTTCAGTAAATGCTGCTCATTCATTTGACTGTTGTAAAACACTGATTGGGTGCACTGGTAACTATTTAGAGCAGTGGTTCCCAACTGATGTTTTCTATAGTCAGCGTCATACTTGCATTTGGCCATGTCATCGAGCTAGTTTGCTGTCTCTGTTAAGCAGTTGTCCATTGAGCCTGGTCTCACTCAGAAGTCGTCAAAATCTGGCACTTTGGCAGTGACTTGCAGCATCAGAAATTAATGAAATATGGTGTCCTTCAACTTTGGCATGACATGCAGCTGGTTGTCATTTTAGTTTAACAGTGCCCAGCGGCTTTAGGGGGAAATGCGGTGGGACAAGGACGAAAGTTAAGGAGGCGAAAGTCTGACTGGGGTGGATGGGAGGGGTGGTGGATAGGTCCAACAAACACCGACTTTCATCCGAGAGAACAGTGTTTGCGTACCGTAAGATTATGAAGCCAAACCCCTGTTTTTTTTCCTAAACTTAACCATGTGTGTTTGTTGTTGACGGAAAAAAAAATGTCAGATTGCAGTGTTGTACCAACGTAGTGCATTTATTTTGAAAGACGCTGTATATAAACATTAAATTTCCTGTGACAACAGAAGTGTATTTTGCAAGAAGACAATGCATGTAACAGGCTGAAGTTGACACGGCATCCCAGAACGTTAATGAACAACACACCCAGGGTGCCTTGCACATCGTATTTGGACGTGAAAAATCCATGACCAAACGTCAATATGTGACGAGGTCAGAGTGAGAATGTGCTAGTCCGTTAAGTCACTCACTTGACAACAGGAAACTACACTTCAAAATAAAGCCTCAGTGCTGGAAATTCTGTGTACTTCAAAATAAAGTGTTGTTTTGTTTTGTTTTTTACAAACTTTGCATGTCGCTTCAGAATGGACCACTTTTGGACCACGACCCACCAGTTGGGAACCACTGATTTAGAGCTGCAGGATGGTGCATGTGGGTGCATTGACTTAAAATAAATTACAGTGCCTAAAATCATTGTAATGAAACCCGTGTGGTTGTTTTTTTTGGACAATAACGGAGGTCTGAGGCACAGAAGAATCAGCTGCATCAGGCTCTGGCCACACAGTCAAAACTTGTTAGTCAGAATAAATTGTTAGTCTTGGTCTTTGTATAGGAATTGCTGACACTACAGAGCTATAGAATATCTCCAGGTTTATCCTTTAATGTTGTATAAAATCCATTTACCCATGCACATTATTCCGCTTGCAGAGCTGCTTTATTGTGGAGGTAAATGCTACTGTAGCCAGTCTGAAAAAGGTTTACTCATATAAAAACACAACTGGGATGAAGAACTGAGACGCTGAGTTTCTCTTTTTCCACTCCACACTGCCCGTGGTTGTGTTCACCTCCCTGTCATGACTTCATTAAATCATCTGGCAGTATAATTTATGGTTTATAATGAAAATGAAGACATTAATAAAGATCAGATTTCCTAATTAAAACCTCTTTCATTCATCTTAGTCTCATAGAGGTTATTCCCTCAGACTCTGTGGGTCTTGCCTTGAGTGTTTGGCAGGAATTATAAACGCAAACCCATCAATATGGTTGCCATCAACTATGAAAGGACAGATGGTCAACCATTTCAAACAACATAAGAGACCCAATCATTCACACACATTTCTGTCTTTTTTTCATATAAAAGAAAATTATCTTATAGTGGCTCAATTTTCCGCAGCTCATGAGATGTTTACACAACGATGTAAACAAGGCTGACGAAGTTGGTGATGGTTGTATATGAAGAAGGCAAAGTCCGACACCAACAAATGGCAGCGCTCACAGCATGACGAAAACAGCAATACAAAACATGCATAAACATAAACCGCTGCAGAAAGCTTGTTTACTGAGTTAGGGTCGTATTTCCTCGAGGATATCCAAGCTAAGATTGCACATATTACACAAATTGTCTTAGAGTTTAGATAAACTGCACCAGATAAGGGTTTTTTTTTTTTGTACTCATTTTAATAACATTCAAAGCTAAAAAGTATTTTTAAGGGTGCATGAAATCAACACTTTGGCAATGAACTCCTACCTGCTAGGATTGGTGAATTCCTCACATCATCCATGTGTTTACACTTCAGACAATCACTGCACTCTAATCACAAACACAACCCCACTGAACATGGGTCAGGACAAGCTCACCCTGCCTCCCATCTGACACCGCACACCACAACAGAGGGGTGCGTGGAGGGAGGGGGGCTGGGACACATATGTTTAATATTCCGTAATCACTGAAACACTAATGCATCTAGCGTCACACGCAGAATATTAACAGAATTATTTCACAATGCTTTGAAAATATGTTTCGATTATATAATTTTGTTTTCATATACAGTAAATATACTTATGTGGGCGTGCGCCATTGCCTAGCAACAGTTGTTGAAAGCAGCTCTGAGAGGACACAGGAGTGGAAAAGAAAAACGAACAACAGCAGAGGAGCCTGGGGATTTTCTCATTAATTAAATCAATGTGAATGGAGAAATAAGAATGACTGAGATGTGAGTTATGTTCAGGGCCTTTATTTTTATTTATTTATTGGGCATTTTTGATTTTATTTGACAATATCAAGGCAGATACTAATGGGGCACAGAGAGGGGGTTATAAAATGCATCTAACCTGGAATCAAACCCAGGATGTTGCAGTGATGTGGCATACACTGCATCCACTCAGCCACCAAGGCATTTTGTGCAAGGTCTTCATTCAGCAAAGGATAGTAGGGAGGTGACAGGTGGTGTTTCTTAAAGTCAAGGATCTTTCCTTGGTAGGATGAGTCCCTCTAAGGAAGGATCCTGCAGAGGCAAGGCAAGAGTCCATCCTAGCATTCAGTGAACACACGTTGGAACAGACTAACAAGTGTCCCCACGTGATAATTTTGGCACTCTCTAATGTTGTTGTACAATTTGAAAAAATGTAACCAGTATCTTCACGTGACTTTTAGGAAGAATATATTTCTGGATTATACTTGAAAACACAAACATGTAGGCCCAATGAAAGTTTTGTGGCACTTAGCGTTCTATCTCTGCTGTAAGGAAGCATATTGCATTCACTTGACAAATAAAAAAAGGCCCTGTTTTTCAGAGTAAATTATTTATTTTTCTGTTTTTTGGTGTAATTTTTTCTGTTTTTCTGAGTAATTTTTTTTCCTTAACGAGGAGACGAGATACTTCAAAATCTTGCAAGAAGCTCCCACCTGGCACCTGCAAGTGACCCCTGCATCCATGATGACTCCTGCTTATGGATGTATTTTGCATCCGTGCTCCTGCTCCTAGACAATTTCAACTACGGGATGAATAAGGGTAAGGCATGTAATTAGTTACACACAGGGTATGATAATCTAGCTATGTTTTCGACTGCATCCTTCTAGTGTAGGCCTATCGCTCAATGTAACAGGTTAGGTTAGTAACAGGTTGTAACAACGTTAGCTGACAAATGTGTATGGGCATGATTTCAGTTGTCAGGTAACGTTGTTACAGCCTGTTTCTAATCTAACCTGTTACACTGAAGCCTACATTAGAAGGATGCAGTCACCATGGATGCAGGGGCCACTTGCAGGTGCCAGGTGCCAGGTGCCAGGTGGGAGCTTCTCGCGAGATTTTGAAGTATCTCATCTCCTCGTTCAGGAAAAAAAAATTACTCAGAAAAACAAGACTTTTTTATTTGTCAAGTGGATGCAATACGCTTCCGTACTGTTGTAAATGATTAATTAGAAATATTTGGGTTTTTATTTTAATTACTTAAAGTTAAAATTCTCATTATTTGGCAGTGGACAAATTGGAAAGTGTAAATTATGAGGTTTCTGTCAGTATTTTTTCCTGGAGATATTAATCCAAATATATGACATATTTATCTAAATCCTGCTGGTGCACTTTCCATTGAAGGGGCCCCGCCTTCACCTCCAGGAAATCATCCACAAAGAATTGTGGCTACAAACATGCATCCTTGAAAATTCTCTAAATGAAGGACTTGGTCGTCAGTAGAATTCGAAGGATCCTTGACATTGGAGCAGTCCTTAGGCGGGATGTGATGACAGAGCATCTTTGAAATTAAGCCATTTAAGGATCCTTCCTTAATTTAGCACACTCGCTAAATGATGGGTGAGAGAGGGAGAATAACATGCATTCGCAGCCAGAATCACATCGTGGAGGTCTCAGTGACATAGCCTGTGTGATATAGTTGTTCTGTGTTAAGTTTATTTTCCACTATGCTGCAGACATGTATGGGTTTTAGTGCTGCAATGATTATAACGAGAGAGTAACGACTAAAGTAATCACATTACTGTGTAGACAAAGTAACTGATTTTATGTGTGTTCATATAACTATGCAACATATGCATCACAAATCCATTATATTGCACAAGTTTTTTTAATCATTTAAACAAAATCTTTTGTCCATGTTTTATGTTTTATGTGTAACTTTTACTGTTCTTACCAGATGCTTCTTTCTTTGGAAAACTGTTTCAGACACAAGCTAGATGACAGAGACAGGGCGAGAGCGGGGGGAGGGTGAATCCTCGACACTGCCTACACCACATGTGGTGCAAAACCAGCGTGGGGGGGAACAAAAATGGAGGTGAAGGGATTGGGCAACTGTAATTTGTGTTCAGTGTCATCAATGTTTTTCGAGAGACTACTGTAAAAAGATAATGATCCCTACCAGAGCCTGTGATTTCAGAAAACCTGGAAAAACTCAAGCCAAATCCTCATTGTTTAGATGTGCTGCAGGCGTGTTTTTACTGACAACCACAATGTGGGTTTGTGGTCGATACCAGGTTCATACGAAACCTGGACTATGTTTGGCAGAAAAATCACACAGATACACACTCGCATTTCTACTCCTACCCTTTTGCCACACATACACACCGGCCGTCGACACATGTGAGCTGAGGCTTGTTTGTGCAGAGCATTCCAGCGTGACGCTTCCCCGGCACATTAAAGAGCCCCCCCAGCAGGCCAAGCTGTGCCCCCCCCAGCACGCATCCGTTGGGCCAGGGGAAGGGGTCCTATTTGCTTTATCACATTTGTTTTGATTCTACAGTCAGTATCCAATAGCGGCCGCAAGTGCTGAGCTCTGAGTTTGTTGTTGTACTGTATGCATGTCCTTTTGAAGTGCCGGGAAAGCAGGCTAACCTCCACTGAGAGACGGCGTCATCAGACTTTGTGCTGCATCGACAGCAGAGGTCTCCACGCTCGCTGGCTCTTACCTGTCAATCAGCTCTCTAATTGTTACATGCTATAAGACATTATTTTGCAAACACAGTGGTTTCAGTGTTGTCCTAAAGCTGGTTAAAGCAGCTTGTAATGTCAAGAGCAGGAAGTACAGTGACTGATTTAATTCTGCAGGGAGGTGAGTGTTCCAACGTTTTTTAGCTTGTGACAGATTTCTTTATATGGTCATCTGCTCCAGGCACATTACTGCATGTGTTTACATTACGTAGCCTACACTGCTACATGTAGCTATATGCTAACGTCAAGGAAACATGTAGTCACAGTTGCTGATGTTGTAAATTTCTCCCAGATTTCGGATTATATTCCTGCTGGAATATGTTTGGTTATGCTTAGAAAGTGCTGCTAATCTCCATTACAGTTGTTCCCCCTGCTGTAATGATGGTGACAGAAGGTGGAAGACCTGGAGACACTGACCAATCAGAGCAGACTGGGCTTTTTGAGAAACAGCTTCAAAAATAAATACTGGCAAGAGCTGCCCAGTTCAGGAAACATCTAAAAGATTGTCATCTACATAAACTAGTCTTGCAGTAGCTACACTCAGGGGCTGCTACATGTGTACTTGGTCTGGTTTGACCAGTAGCTCATAAAGGCTAATGTTAGTTAATGTTATCAGGGAGACATTGCTGTGTGTCTGACATTACTGACTGTGTGTTTTAGCACTCTTTTGTCAAACCAGGGCAAAACTGTGTGGTGGAAGGTGTGGATAGCTGGTGGCGCTTACATGGCAGACACAATAATGTGACTCACCGAGACGTCTTTATCTGCTTTTTATATACAGATGATCAGACTAAATAAAAATCCAGACATCCATGATTATATTTGTCGCCAACATCAGAATGAAAGTGGTGCAGAAACCGGTGATGACACACTCTACACAATTGTCTCTGCGCGCTGTGATTGTCCCAATGTGTGTGTCTCTGCAATGACAAAGCGCTGTCATGGATGAGTCATTACAGGGCAGACAGAAGATAATCTGTGAGCCAGGATGTGTCGACCCCCACTTTTCCTAAGAACCCCACCAGCAGACACTCTGAACTCTTGACTGCACCGGCTCCAACCACAGGAGCCTTCCCTTGCTAACAAGTCTGAGAGGTGGTTGAAGGAAAAGGGGGTTCTCGTCACTTGAGTCTCCCTGTTGGGATGTACACAGCAGGCAGACCCTCCAAGCGCCCATCAGGAAGCACTTAGGGATGTGTTAGCATGCACTCAGATTCACAAACACGCACAGACACACATGCTTCGCAGAGGCATGCCCACACTTAACATACGAAAATCCGTCTTGAAAGTTGTTCTTGTCTTGTTTTTAATCAAACAGCAGAGAACAAGACAGAAAAACTACTCGGCTTGTACTTTTTCCTTCCTCGGAGGAAGGAGGGGCTGAGAAAGGGGGAGGATGTATTTTTAGATGGGGTGAATAACTGTCGAGTCACCGTGTGAGCAAGTCTGACTAGAACAGAAAATAAAAAACATACAAAGAAATGCTGAATGAGTAGAATACAGCGCAGGACCTGAAGTAAAACACCATTTCAGCTGCAGAAATCACTTCCACATGGCTGACTCAGAAGAGCCAAAACAAGACTGTGATTAATGATATTTACTGGCACATTGTCAATGTGCGTAAAATATATGCACCACAGCTATATGCCCCAATCCTTACCACCGCTGGCTCGACACATGGAGGTCATTCATTCTCATGTGTTGAATGTCTTGACAGTGTGGTGGTTTAACATATCAACGAGAAGCAGAGAGTCAGTGATTGGAAAATCAGGAATATGTGATAAAAAGAAAGAGGGGGAGAGAAGAAGAGAGGAAGTCGGAGGGAGAACTTGAACCACATACCTGACGTGAAGGAAGGAGGACCACAGGGAGACATCGTTGTGAAGACATGAGGGAGAGAGAGAAAAAGGAGGCCGGTTAATGTCAAAGAATAACAATACAATGAATTTCAGCAGTGTGCATGCGTCTGTGAGCATGCATAAATGTATGCCTGCAGATGATGCATGAGGCTGGAGTGTGTCAATGTGTGATCCCAAGTCCTCCGCTGGCCAAGCAGCAGACATACCCAGCTGTCTACCAATGTCTCAGCTCTCCAGTCAAAATAAACCTCCTGCAAACCACAAATCACACACACATTTGTACTTTTACACTTGTAAGAGTGCTCACTGACATTATGCATTCTCCAAACCCGACCTAAACCATCACAGCCACATGACCTCAGCTCTTAACATAACCTTCACCAGTGCCTCAGCCCGCAAACCAAGTCTGCACAGCACATTGACGAAGTGAGGATTGAAAAAGTCCACACTCTCAAGGTCTACAACTCAAATTAGTCCTCATAAAGATAAAAGTAAAGAGTATAAACACACAAATCAGCAAACATGGTGGTCTATAGGGGCGAGTGATATGGCCAAAATTACTGTACTGTACCTTATCACATTTGATTACTTTCGTCTTTATTTGAAACTCCCATGCAGACAAAAAAAAACTGCTTCGCATGAGAAAATACAAGTTAAAAACAAAAGATTTAAAACATCCATCCATCAATTTTCATCTGCTTATCCAGGGCCAGGTCATGGGGGCAGCAGGCCAAGCAAAGCACCCCAGATGTCCCTCTCCCCAGCAATGCTTTTCAGCTCCTCCTGGAGGACCCTAAGGCGTTCCCAGACCAGATGGGTTTCTGGGTCCTCCTACCAGTTGGACATGCCTGGAACACCTCTATCGGGAGGCGCCCAGGAGGCATCCTGATCAAATGCCTGAACCACCTCAACTGACCCCTTTCGACATAAAGAAGCAGCAGCTCTACTCTGAGCTCCCTCCAGCACCTTGCGCTGCCTAGTTTGACAGTTTGACCACAAACAAGCAGAGAGTGACATGATTGACAGCTGCGTTAGAGACCCGTAGACTCTGACTGACTGTTTTTGGTGTGCAGCAGTGGCAAAAGGAGGAAGAGGAGGGACATGATTTTTTCACAGACTATCTGTCTCATATAATACTTACCAACTGTGCTTTAAGGAAGTTACTGCGGTAGAACAAGATTCATTTTAACAGAGTGGTCCTTCAAAAGTCTGGGGCCTTGACAGCCGGTCCTTTAGTTTCATGATGAAGGATCTGAGGCTGCTGAAAGGTGTGTGCGTCACCTCAACATACTCCTGTTACACATGTGACATGCCCTTGTAAAATGCTAGTTTTCTTGCCACTGACCTCATAACTTCATTACCCCCTCAAAAAAACACACTAGCGCACACAGCAGACACACACACACACTTATGTCCGGTGTCTGATTTCATGAGATGACTGTCTCCTGATTCATCCAAAGATGAGGAGTACGTGTCTTGAACAGGCGAGTAGAGAGTTGAGCAGAAGCTATAATCTACGTAACACAAGGTACAGTGTATGTTAAACATGTTAAGGGACTGCATGTGCAATCAAACTGTGGTCATATATCAGAGGTATCTTAAATCCCTCAATGAAATAACTCTGGACACAAGGGGGAGCCTTCTGGCAGCTGAGACGCTACATTATATTGCACATGAATCTTTCATCCACTGACAGAGAATCTGACAGTGACATGAGGAAACCATATCTAAAATCCTCTCTGTTGTTTTGGTGAGACCTCCACCACCTCATAAACAATGCTCCAGAGTACTTTACATACCAGATTATCCATTAATCAGGGGCACTGGCACTTTAATGGCCACTCAGACCCAAACTCTAGCCGCTGACTGATTTACAAGCAACAGAGGAAGAAAGTTATTCTTTGGTGAAGAGGCACTTTCTCACAGTGACGGAGTTGGTTAGACAGACGGGGCAGAGGAATCAACACAGTGATCTCAACGTCTCCACCTGCAAATAATAACAACATGACCGTAAACATCACTTTACATTTATAAACAGCCTGAGAAGATTGGCCCGGACTTTTCTCATGCTGCTTTTAAAGCTCCGTCTCTCCTCTGCTCCGCCCTGTCTTTCTCCATCCATCCCTGCATCCATTCTGTTCCTCCAAATCAACCCCCCTTTCATCCCTCACTTTCACTTTGGCTCACTGTATAAACTGTCCACCTTTATCCCTCTTCCTATCTAAACTCTAATGTGCCTGTCTGCTTTACTCTTGAGTGAGCCGCAGTAGCGTTGCCAGAGATCCTCTGACAGTCATTAAAGTTAGATTACCACAGCCGAGTTCATCAAAGTCAGATTATGTCGACGCAGCTCATCAAAGTCAGAATCTTTACAGCTTTTTACAGTTCACTATCTGGATCAACAAGGATCAACTGGGATCTGCACTTCCATTTAAACTTCAAAAAAATCACCCAGAGGTCCCAAACCTGAAGCATCCTCTCTACAATGCAAGCGGACAGGGAGCGAGAGGCTGAATAGTTCCTGAGGGAGTACAGATGCACAGATGAGGGATATTTTGGGATTGGGTGGGGCTGCATGGCTTAAAACAACCTGACATGAGCAGATGTGTCATCTTAATACAATACCTGTGCTGCAGACCAACCTGAGCCAGAACAACAGACTCTAGCACGCAACACATGCATGTCTTGTATACAGCTGGTGACCACAGCATAGGGAACATGCTGAAGACATATGGAAACAAAAGGCAGATCATGAATGTGATCTACCATCTCACGATGTAACGCAAAATCCTTCAACTATCTTTGAAACGTCGTAAAAAAGAAATCATCTGTTATCATCTGGTGCATCGATCCGATTTTATGGGCCTATCACATGATCCAAAGACAGTCCTAAATCTTGTTATCTCTCTGTGCCCTACATAACCTGAATGTTAGTCTTCCATTCGATAGGGCTGCGTATTTTATTGAGCTGTATTTCCTCTGGGCTTGCCGCAGTCTGGAGTCTCAATCATAGACATGCATACACACAAAACCAAGGCCACTAAAATAACTGTCAACACCATACTGTCTGTGAAGACAAAAGGAGGGAAATAACTGATGTGCCTTTTATGCGGACATTTTTATGCCACTATGAGAAGCTAATGTCGAGTGTAAGAAAGAAATATCCAAATGGTAAAGACAGAAATAAAGTCACCCAGTTTCCACCTCTATCACACACAGCTTTATTTACTTTTTCTCCTTTGTCTTTCAAACTTTTTTAGGAAGTAGCAGCATTTAGAGAGCTCCCTCTGAATATTATCCAAGATAAATGTTAAAATCAGATCCTTATGCCCATACACACTGTGAAGTACCAAATACAGTGCTTGATTTAACAGGGTTGAGATTAGACAAGTAAATACCAGGTATTATTTCAATGAATTATTCATTGCTAATGTAACTGCAAGCCGGTTTATCAGGGACCAAGTGCCTGACACACCTCTGAACTGAAGGTGCACCGACTCAGGGCAACCAGGAGGATGAAACTACATGTTAATGTAGAAAATGTAGAACCTATAGAGGGTCTTTAAGTTGATAAAGCCCCTGAAAACTTAGTGTCTCCAGAACAAGTTTTACCATTCAAAAATGCAGCTAATCTTTATAAAGGCCTGTGTGGATGGGGTTTGATACTGAACCCCAACGGTAGTCAATGGTAGCACTTTGCAACCACTTGTCATTTTACTCATACTGCCAATTTCGGATTGGTGCACAAAAATATGATCGATCTACCTCTAATATTTAGCCTATGTATTTCTAACGTATGTACATATACCCCAATTTATTCAATCCAAGGGAGCCAGTTAGGACCAGGTGACCTGTCAGGTGAACTGGCCTAGCAGGTATTTGAAGATGTGTCTCCGTATATTCTTTGTCATAAAAAAAATACGTAATATCACCTCTGTACACCTGAGCCTGCCTACTTCAAACCAAGGACAAAAATAATTTTGAAAAAAAAAAAAAAAAAAAGCTGTCATTGAAAAAAACATATCTTTTCTTTTACTATATAATGACGAAAACTCTGTGTGTGTCTGTTCCACGTTTTTCTCCACACTGACTTGGTCAATCCATGTGAAATTTGGCACAGTGGTAGAGGGTCATGGGAAGGTGCGAATGAAGAAATATTACATCAATTGGCCAAAGGAGGGCGCTATAGCAACTGACTGAAATTGCAAACTTTGAGTGGGCATATCTCATGCCCCGTATGTCGTAGAGACATGACATTTTGCACAGACATGCCTCTCCTCACAAGGAAAAAATTTGCCTCAAGAACCCATAACTTGTGGTTGTACAGATTTTCCGCCATTTTGAATTTTTTGGAAAACACTTAAAATCGATCTCTTCCTAGGAAGTTTGACCGATCTGCATGAAACTCGGTGAACATAATCTAGGGACCAATATCTAAAGTTCCCTCTTGGCAAAAGTTGGAAGACTTACTAAAACTGAGCTTCTATAAGGCAATGAATATTGCAGAGGGCGTGGCTCATCACATAAAGGTGTATAACATCTCAAGGGTTTCACCGATCAACTTTGTAGGCATATGACCACACATAATCTGAGGGGACCCCTCCATTATTGACCCCATCAAACAAAATGGGGGCACTACAGAGCTAATTTCTTATCTAGGCCTAACCGCCATATTGATTTTTACTAAACTTGGTAGATATGTAGAACAGGACGCCTCAAGGTGACTGGAGAAATTTAACTCTAATTGGCAACTGGGTGGCGCTATAACAACACAAAAATGCTTAAAATTGGCTAAAATGTGACCGATCGCTGTGGCTCCCCCTGTGGACGAATGTTTTGGGGTTTTTTTCCTAATTTTTGGTATGACTAAGTCATGGTATGGTATGCTGTACATAATCACGGAAACTGTCAGTGTGTCATTCTGTCAATTCTGTCTGTTCCATGTTTTTCTACTCACTGACGTGGTCAATCTTTGTGAAACTGCACATAGGCATTGAGGATTGGCATAGGTAGAAGGTGACAAAGCTACCAATAGGTATGGACTAGTTTATGGTAAGAAGTATGTTATTATACGCCATTATTAGAATTGTCTTCTACAAGTTGTCTTCCAATAGTTAATAAACCCAACTGTGTTCAAATGAAGGTGATATCAAACAGAGAAAAATAAGGTAACATTCACAGTTAAGACGTTATGCCTGGAAAATGTTTGGTATTTTTACTTGATAAATGACTGATATGATTTATTAAACTGTCATTAACTTGATCAATCAATTCAATTAATCAAAGACCCAAATGACTGTTTAGTTTAGTGAGGATATGTTCTGTTAGAGACCCACTGATTACAGCAGGTTCGTTCAGTATTTTGGTTTTTGTGTCCTCTTTGTATTTGTCTTCTGCTCTCTGCTGCCCAAACCATGCTGTTCTCATTACAGCTACTTTACAGAGAGGCTCTACTCCATGCGCACGCACACACAGACGCACACACACACACACACACACACACACACACACACACACCCTTTCCATCCATCAGATCTGTAACTGAAGATGCCTGTTCCTCCGCAGCTCAGTTTTGACATACACCTCAGTCGAGCCGGGGGGGAAATCGAACTTATGTTCTAATGTGATTTATAAATCATTGTTTTGGTATAGCTGGATAAATCATTTTGTTGGACACAGAGGTAATTCTTAAGGATAATAGATGACTTTCATGGGAGAGGAGTTTTAAAGTGATACTCAGTACAGGAGCTCTGTGGCTGTGGTGGTCCTGTGGCGACTGCAGGCCTGTGCGCTCCATCCACTGTAGCTCATAATGATTATTAAATCTCATAAAGTGGAATGAAAACAAACTCCTGGGCTTTTTCTCTACCTGATACTTCAGGGGCATGTGTAGCATATTTACAGCAATGTAACTTAGATGAATCTGCTCAAACACTGATTGTGATTTAAGAGTTTGAGTTAAATTTCTGACCTCAAACATTATTACTGGAGCTGCACAGGATTTCGATGGAATGAAATGATCCTGTCTCACTCTCCCGCCTGCTCATAAACACACACTGGCCCACTGAACAAAAGGGACTGGCCTAAACCCTGCAGAGATCCCTATCACCTCTCTTCCCTCTCCCCAGAGGGCTAAAACAACACGGATCAACATGTGGCCCGTTTTTATTCTGCAGTGTCCAGGCTCCAGAGATACCAAGCCATTAGCTCACGCATGGCATCTCCGGACCGACCAATTGGAGCATGAGAAAAAAGCTCTCCACCAATGGGAGCACACATCCATGTCATGCAGCGTCTGCAGTCCATTAAAATACAAACTTGGCTAATAAATCGCTATCGCCTTTTCCTGTCCACTGTAAGCTTTGTACAAATTGGTGAACCTGCACAGCCTGACTCAGTGTTAGTAAGATAATTACGCAGCGAGCAAGATGTGGGGGGTGAGTGAGAAAAAAAGAAGTGAATGGAGGGGTCTCTGTGAAACACACTGGTTTTATTACACAGCCTGTTAGTGATGGAGAGAGGGATGAATCTCTTGTGTTTGAGTGAGCGGGTGGTTAAGGATGCCTGGAGGAGCCACTCCGCTCATTGAAACAGGACTGCACATGTGAGCTGCAGATGAATAACAGAAGATTTTCTCTCTAACCCATTTCTCCCATGCTTTTATTCCTGAATTGTCTATTTGTGATTATTGCCTCTCGTATTTCCACCATTGTCTTATACGCAGGGGTTCCCATATGCTTCTAGCTGAGAGTCAGCTGTCGCTCTTTTCGCAGAGTGATGGGCCAGGTCACACATCTGGCAACCCCTGGCAGGGAAGTCCCCTGCCCAGCCTCCTCCATCACCCCCGCCCGCTTTATGGAGCTGACTGGATGGAGATCTTTTGTGGGCTTTTACGCCTCCTGAAACAACAAAACCGATACAGAACCAAAACACTGAGAAGGAGGTCTGTCTTTCATCTTGGAGCTGTGCAGAGGTTACACATGCTCTTGCTCAAAGGCTTTTCAGCACTACGACACAACACAGCATTCACCGATTAATCACAGATTAATATAATGATCTACCTCTTAATCTCCCATCATCATCTGCAGGCCAGTGGCATTTATCTCATAAATGACTCATCTGGAGGGTTATGTCATTGAAGTCTCCATTTTTCCCACATGCCTCTCTATCCTCCCTTCCCATCCACTCAGTCCAGTTTGTGGGTCACCCAGTTACTGAGGCTGAATGAAAGAGCTGTTTGGAAAGCAGTTCGCCCGCCTGTCGTGACAAAGCTAAGTCCCAAAACTAACGGGGCCCATTGAGCGAGCGGAAGGCCACTAATCTCCCTATAGATACACCCTGCAGGACGAACCAGCAGACTGGAAGCACCGAGTGCCACATACTGCAGCTTTAACATAGACCCACAGCAGGCTGAGGTACGTCGCTGTGTGCAAAAGCTGCTGTGTGATACATGCACTGTGCCAAAAACTCTCAGAGACAAACGTAATGGTGTTAGATGCAGATTTATTGATTTTACTCCAATGACTGATGGAACACAGCTGTCCGACTGGCATATATTCTAACTCTATTTACGGTTTTCCACATCACACGCCATACCATATTACAGTGAGCATATTTTACTGTACTGCAAAGAAAACACGTTTTACAAGTGGTATGATGCAATTGTCGAAATGTGGCATCTCACATGGCATCCAATTACTTCAATCGATCCTCCAGAGAAAGAATGAAATGAACCAATGTGGCTTCGATTACAGTGCTTCAGACTCCCACGTGTGTGTAAGTGTGTGTGTGTGTGTGTGTGTGTGTGTGTGTGTGTGTGCAACACTGGGAAGGCAATTCCGCATTCAAGTGGATGATGTCTGACACCCTTAAAAAAGTGGCCAAGCTCTTGATTTGTGTTTCACAGCAAAATAAACAAATTACAAGTTGATTAAAGAAAATCAGAGCAAAACACAACCAAGTCTCACTCCCAACTCGTCAACTTTTTTATAAAGGGCGAGAAAGTCCGTATAGTGTGAGGTGGGGGGGGGGGGGCGGGGATGGGTCAAATTCCAGAGTTTCACCCGGGAGATTGCTGTTGGTTTTACTGTGTGTAATCAAAGTCAATCGAGTTATTTTAAGTGGTTTGCTACATTACGTTAGTAACAAACGTACACATTTCAAGCCAAGATCACGTGCTTCTGTTTTCTAAACCAGAGGAAGTACACCTTTTCGGTTTACCTTTAGGTTGAAATATATACTATGCACAGTTTTCCTAAAACATCCAATGTATAGACTCATTCATTCATTCATTCATTCATTTTTTCAGTAACTGCTTATCCTGTTGAGGGTCGAGGGGGCTGGAGCTGACATTGGGTGAGGGGCGGGGTACACACTGGACAGGTCGCCAGACTACCACAGGGCTGACACATAGAGACAGACAACCATTCGCACTCACATTCACACCTACAAGCAAATTTAGGGTCAACAATTAACCTGCATGTCTTTGCACTGTGGGAGGAAGCTGGAGTACCCGGAGAAAACCCACGCTGACACAGCGAGAACATGCAGACTTTGCACAGGGGGGCTCCCCTACCCTGGGTTCAAACCAGGAACCCTCTTGCTGTGAGGTGACAATGCTTAATGACTGCAAAAAAAAAAAAAAAAATCCAATGTATAAACTCATACAGAAGTAATCCCTCTCAATCATCACCCATGACCTACTAGACGTGTGTGTCTGTGTATTTTTCTGCAGAGACTCTGCACTCTACCTGGATTTTCATATTTTCTTCTTATCTTCTGTGTTCGGGACATTTATGAGCATGTATCCTCCACAGAGATCAGATGAGGTCGGGGCTTTACAAAAAGGTGGCGACCAGCTGCCAGCCCGTAAGCAGCAGGCATCAAAGACACACAGCACAGAAAAAATGCAAATGAGCGAGCCAAAGCGTCAAAAGAAAGACAGTAAGTAACAATACTGCATAGTTTGACTTACAGTTGTTAACCTACATTCTAAGTCGATTTTGACTGTATGCATTTAACTGGCAGAAACCACTGACAGAAATCTATTTTGAAGAGACAGAATGCATTTAATACGCGTAAACTGACACACTGTCCCTACACACGGTCTCACTCCGAAGTCGTTGAAATCCAGCACTTTCGCAGTGATTGCTGCATCAGAATCCAACAAAAAAAACCTGTCCTTTAATATCGGCATGATACGAAGCCAGCTGCTGTTAAAGTTTAACATAGCCTGTGAGCGTCAGGGGAAAACGTGATGAGACAAGGACGAAAGTTAAGGCGGCGAAAGTCCAAGTGGAGTGGGCAGGAGGGGTGGTGGATGGGTACAACAAACACCGACTTTCACCCGTGAGAGCGGTGTTTGTGTCCTGAAAGATTCTAAAGCTAAACCCTGTTCTTTTTTCCTAAACCTAACCACGTGTTTGTTTTTGCCTAAACCCAACCATGTGTGTTTGTTGTTGGAGGGAAAAAAAGTCAATTCACGGTGTTGACAGTTTCCCAGAACGTAAACAGCCATGCGCCCAGGGTACCTTGCACATCGTATGTGGACGTGGAAAGTCCATGATCAAATGTCGGTATGTGACAAGTTTGGAGTGAGAATGTGTTGCCTGAGTATGCAAAACTGACACAGGATGGTACCTAGAGCATTGTAGTTAGATGTGCAGGGCCACTCATGAGCATCGGTATTTGAAAAATTGGAAGTGAGAATGTGTTGGAAAACAACCAAACCATAACAGCTGAGCATCTCAGACAGGATTACAGTGATAAAAACGAAACCTTATCTTTGATCCTGCATCTGTTTGTCATAGCAAAAACTCTTGTGGGCATGAGGGAGCACCTGAGCTGCTGCTTGTCTTCATCTGGACAGCTAATGCTTTACTTAGGAGGTTTTGGTGTACGAGACAAAGAAAAAACAAAGAGGTAAAGAATGCAAGAGCAGACGGGGGAAGAATTTTAAAAGCAGAGTCATGGGGAAATATGGAAGGAGTACAGAGAGCGTATGTGCAGCCTCCATCATTCCAACAGCTGAGTCCATTAAAGCGAAAGAAAGTGTTTGCATCAGAGTCTCGCAGCTAACCGCAGGATGCATCTCTCTTGGCAGCCCGGCGTGTCGTCATCCACTCATCCTCACCCACTGATGCATCGTCAAACTGCCCACCTATTTATCTTAGGCGAGCTGTTGAGGAATTCTTTGGACTAGGCTCGAATACACAAGAGCACACAAACATGGGGTAGAAAATAAACACTCAAACATGTCGGCGCTTTTACAAAAGAAAAAAGGCCTCTAATTTTCAGTGATCCCGAGAAAAGGTCAGAGCACTGCAAAGCATCTGTATCCTGAGACAAGACAGATGTTCAGCATCACAAAGAAACGTGATGTGGATCTAACACCGCCTATATTAAAGGATACGCATGATATTTATGACAGGATTTGGGCATATCAGTATATGAGGGGTATATAGGCTATATCTATTCAGAACCTAAGTATGTGTTAAGCTAACTGGGTTTCAAGGAAACGGATTGGCTTTGACCGCAGCTGTCCCTCCCATGAAAGTCAGCTGGATGGAAGAAAACCAGAGGAACCGCTCAGCAGTGACCTCTGCCTCACCTTTACTTCTTTCATATTTCACTTTATGGTTATCTTTGCTTACCTTTAAGAGCTTAGTAAAAGAAGGAGGATGTCTGCTTTGAAGCTAGACAAGACCATTAGCCCATCGCAGAGGTATTCTACAGAGGAACAACAGTTCGCTGGAAGCTTGAATGTGACCGCAGTTTACCAAACTGTGCCTCTGGTGACAGATGGCAAACAAATCATGGAGGAGGCCACTTCTGGGGAAATCTGGTCCTTCAGACGCAGCTTATCTAACTTTATCTGATTGGTATGTTTCCATTGCATTTATGAAATATGAAATTGCACCTCTAGGATTTCTTGCGACTGATCTGAAAATACTGCTGGCCTTACAGAAGAGTCATTGCCATAACTCTCCACTCCCTCTCCAAACAGTCCATCTTCTAGCCACTGGATGCTGTTTTTTACTGTATTAGTTGTTATACAGCACGCTGATGAAATTGTGTGCGGTCAGTATTTTCTCCTGCTGCTACAGGCAGCTTTCATATAGTAGTCTGGTCAAAAACCGCCTCATTTTTCTTTCCCAGAACACACTGGAAAAAAGGCCGCAGTCACAAATCACCCTCAGTGGCCCGCGAGGGAAAGTTCTTGCACTTTTGAACGCTAAAGTAAATAAATGTGGACAGGAAAGCCGTGCTCCGAAATTTCCAGTAGCAGCTTTTGATTGATTTTTAAGCTCAGACATTCTCTGGAATTTTAAGGGAATTTTAAAAACTTGTTGACCGTGACCAACACACAAAACACGCTCACAGATCTCCCACTCCTCTCCAAACAGTGCTCTCTACAACCATGTGAGTCATCCTTGCCTCCAGACGCTTGGCGTGAGATCAAGCGGTCCACAGTAAGGAGAGGGACTCCCTATAAAAGCTCAATAAAGCATTCCTGTCTTTCATTTATAACGACACATTGGGCGGATTGATGGTGTGATGTGCTCAAAGCGACTTTACACTCAGCAGGCTGGGAAACTGAGCGAGATAAGACTCGGTCTGGTGGTTTAAAGGTTTCGAGGTGGAGGAGATGATGGCTGGAGAGCGTGAGCTGGTTTAGCCGCACAGTAGGCTCTTCCTGCCTTATAATAACAAACCACTGGCTATTGTCCGTGTGTGGTGGACAATCAAATGTGTGCCTGTATTCGTGTGTGCGAAAAGGCATGCTGGGTGCACTGACCGAGAGAAATCAGCCATGTCACGGTGCTGTGGCCCTCCACTGCCACCCTGCCTCCGTGCCCTCGGGCGCCGTCAGGTTCCCAGAGGCCCAATCAAAACCCAGCGTCACCCAGCGACCTTCTAACCCCAGCTGTAAGCACTCTGATTAAGACCTCATCAACAAGACGTAGCCTTTGCAGCTGTGCGCTTGTGAACACAAGCTCCGCTTTGTCCACCTGTAACACACATGCTCACACGGGCACATACGCAAGGGTGCACACAGTTGCACACACCACACTGACCCAGAATCATCAGGAGGTAGTAACCTTTAACCTCTACGACTAGCTTCTTAATCTCCCTCCCTCCGACCCCTGGGCTTGCTGTGAGTGTGTTTGAGTGTGTGTGTGTGTGTGTGTGTGTGGGCAGGGCAGAGAGGTGTGAGAAGCAGGAAATGAGCATCCAGATAACAATAAGCCCAGATTCATATCCATTCAGCTAGACAGCGTGAGTTAACATTCTGTCTGTGTAGGACAGATGACGTCAGATCAACTGGACAGGAATAAGATGGCGGGAGGCAGAAAGTCTTAAAGACCCTTTTTTCAAAACAACTGGATGTTTCTTGAAAGTGCAGCTTAACCCCCTGAGAGCGTTCAAACCTCCGTCAGACCCTCAGGCTCACCTTGCCTTTGTCTTCTTCTAATGAAGTTATCAACATAAGGCACAAAGCGAGTTAAAAACCTCCTCAGCCCCCTATCTGAGCCTTTTATACCAGGAAAGACTGGGAAGCAGGCAGCAGAGATTAAGCGCTAGATTCCGAAGAAAATATTTTTAAAGTCCTTCAATATATGAGCTGTTTGGCGAAGGAGTTCCTCAGGAGGGTCAGAGCTGAAAGAAATGCTCTGAAATAGCAAACATGACTTCTAAAGTCAAGCATCCTCCCCTCTCAAAAGTGTTATCTTATGCTATTATTGATAACAATAAGCAACAAACCGCGGGTCACATGTGCATGGGTGAAAGTCTCGGTGAGGGACGAGGCTGTGGGAGTGGAACAAGGGTCACTGCGACGCTCCAACAAAAACAAAAAGTCTCTCCTCTGAGCGTGCTGCCAGCTTTTCAACACAAACTATTCATAAATTTACATCCCATTTTAGCTTGTGTGACTGAGACACTGAGTCTCACAAGACGGATTCACACGCTCGCATGTTGTGCAAGCACACACACGGGGACGCATGGAGCCATACATGCAAACACATTTAATGAGAGAGCCAAAGAACCAAAGAGAAAGAAAACAATGGAACATTTGGATTTTATCCCAGACTGTTGCTGGGGTTCACAGTGGGAGCTGGTGCTATACTTTTATTAACAGGCATCTTGACTGAACCTCATCAGTTAGGTCATCAAACAGACTGCCGTCAGCTGTAGAGCACTGAGCGCCACGGAGCTGCTTGAGCTGTTTCACAGGCGTGTGCTCTCAGGCTGCACGGGATTATCACATATAGAGGCAGATCTGATTTCAGGGTATATCTGCTTACATTTTTACACTGATGCACGGGCCATGGTCAATAAATTCTGTAAATTTCACAAATTAACTGCCAGGCAGGGATACACTTGTGTTAAAATAGAGTACTGCTGATGCAGAAAAAAGAGATATAGAAGGGGAGGGAAGGGATGGAGGTAGAATAAGGAGGAATAATAAAAAACCCAGTAAAGAGGGGAGAAGCAGGAGTCAGAAAATATGATATTTAAAGGAATACTTCACCTCCCAAATGACCATTTCTAAATCAAATTCTCACCTTTTGTTACGTTGATTTTGTAAGGAAAACTTTTTTGTATGCAAAAATGTAAACAGTAATTTTACCTTGAGAGCCGTGGGTCTACTACTGCCACGATCGGTTAGTTTGTGTTATTGTGTGACTTTGGTGCTTTGAAGCGTTAGTTTGGATTCACCACACAGTAACACTAACAAACTAACTGATCGACGGAGCTGTACATCAGCAGCTGCTATGGTAAAAGGAGGTAAAAATCGAGCATAGCGTTAGTTCAGGCAGGACACAAAGTCAAGCTCAGCTCACGTCCCAGCTACATCAGCTGATCTCAAACAATCCAATCAACTGAGGGAGCAGCTGATTGATGGAAGGGAGTCAGCTGATAGATCACATGATTCCTTTCTATGCAACCAATTGGCAAATCTCATTCAGGGCGCCCTATTTAAACTGCTCTGACCTGCCCACTGTTGCTGCTTCCTCTGCAAGCCCCTTTGCAACCTGCCTCCACCCCAGCTCCTCCTTTTCATGTTGTGTCTGACTTATCAATGTCATTTCTGTTTGTCACTGATGCTCTGTTCTGTTCCCATGGGGGGTCTTTGCTGCTGCTCTCCCGTGTAGTCGCATGCAAGGGCAGGGTGGTTTGCTCTCTCTACCTCAGGCTTTCCACATTTGTATGTGGAAGGGCAGAGAGGTGTGCTCTCCCTGCCTTAGGCCTTCCGTGTTGGCGCATAGAAGGGCAGGGTGGTGTGCTCTCTCTACCTCAGGCTTTCCTCGTTTGTACGTGGAAGGGCAGAGAGGTGTGCTCTCCCTGCCTTAGGCCTTCCGTGTCGGCGCATAGAAGGTCAGGGTGGTGTGCTCTCTCTGCCTCAGGCTTTCCCCGTTTGCACGTGGAAGGGCAGAGATGTGTGCTCTCTCTTCCTTAGGCTTTCCATGTAGATGCGTGGAAGAGGCTTTCTCCGTAGGCCAGAGGAAACGCAGAGCGGCCCCAGAACAGAGCCACACTGCCAAATACTGCAAATGAAAATTAAGTTTTCTTTGACTAAAGTGTTCCTGACTGGATTACAGTTTTTTTGTCAGTGGTGTCTGACAAAAGCTGAGCAGCACAGCATAGACAGGTTTCACTTTCCATTCAGTTCCCTGTCAGAAAGGGCTGCCTGTTTGGGAAGTATTGAGCAAACAACTGGATAAATGAGACTTGAATGATACTACAAGAATTGCATGAGAGTTTGTAAACGGATGTTTTGATATAGTTTTGCTGTTATTAAACGAGTACCAGTTTTACTTCAATTAATCAAGAATATATGTATTTTTGGATTCTTCATTCACCATGGAGGCATGATAGAAAAACAATGTTTTTTTCATGAATTCAGAGTAACACAGAGTGAGTAACTGAAATACAAATGGTCATTTGAGGGGTGAAGTATTACTGTAAATTACAAAGTGCCTCTAACTGAAGCATAGAATCAGAAAAAACAAATACAATACAAAACAAAGAAAAAAAATATAAAGCAGTAAGGACATAAAATGTAGACACTCTAAATAAAGGTCCGTCTAAGATACACTACATTACGTTAATATAAAGGCAGTGACTCAGGTTGCTTGATAACACAGGCAGCACTAAAAACAGGAGGATCTCAGGCTGAACTCAGATCATGAGAGAAAAAAAAAGTGCTGTTCAATTTTCCACTCTTCCATTAGTCAAATCTGATGTCATGAAGACGTGGACTTTGCCTCCACCTGGCTTTCTGAGTACCATGACATTACATTACCCCTCTAACTTTATCTCATCTTTTCTCGTGAAACCTGAACACAAATGCATACAAGAGTTCAGAGCTAACACCCCCCTGTAGGAGGACATTTACCGTACACGTCAGTCCTTCTGTTGGTTTGGAGCAACAGACCACAGAGTGCAACAACAGTGAGAGATGCTTCCCTCAAACAGAAACCATGTGCTGTTTGTTAGTAGCATCTGACATTAGAAGACCTTTACAGAAGTGGCTGCGGAGAGAGGTTTGAGATTTCATGTGTACTGTTCGCCAGTGCTAACTATGACCAGACTGTGAGGGTCTGTATCAGTGCAGGAGGAAAAGTCATCTGTAGGCCGTTTTGTTCCGTGTCAGGCAGTAAATACGATTGATTAGCCCATAATCGCTGAGGGTGATGATCGCCTAAAGGTTAGCTGAGAAGGAAACAGATTTGGGACAGGGAAGTGAATGAGAAGTATTCTTCCCAAAATCAAAAGCTACCACTTTAATGGCCCTGAGGAAGACACTTAGTCCCAGCTGCAGCGGAGGAACCACCCACTGGTGAATACAACAAGCCAATGTACTGGGACAGACAATCTTTTTGTGGGTTTGAGTGTATTAGACCATCAAATCACATATATTTCATACAGCTGCTAGCCATCAATCAATTTTTAGATTGATTTTCCACCTCTCAGGCAGATAACTCTCAAGTCTCTTGTATGGTGGAACTTCCTGAATGCAAGAACTTTACTTCTTGTTTTACTTTTATAGCACTCCTATTTTCTATTTTTTACTTTCTCCAATTATCTGTAGTTATGTTTTTCTGTCCTCGTGGTGCTGCAACCATCAAATTTCCTCTCTGGGCATCAATTAAAGGCTTATCTTACTTGGATTTATTCTAAACTAATCCTGTTTGTAGCTGCATTACCACATGCATGATACAACACATCATCACTCATCTGGTGCTCGCACAGTGTGTTACTCATCAAGAAAACAACCTTTTAAGGTGACTCAACTGCTCCTTTGCTGGAGACAGCCATATTCACAACACACTTCAGGCGCCACAATAATAGGTGCACTTCCTGTTCCCATCACAATAGGAGTCCCCCACTTTACACCAGCTGTTGTACAGACCTAACCGTATAAATGCAACTAATATGCAAACATAAGCATATTACAAAGTGTTCCCTATTGTCAAAATATAACGTGCTGGGACCCCTCCTGTGCCAGTTTTGGACATTCAGAAACAACAGGTCAGTTTACACTCGACATGCATAGTGTCCTCTCAAAAGAAACTTCTGTTCTAGCAAGAAATGTGCAGTTTCTGCATGTTAAATGTACAGTTTTTTCAAAGTAAACATAGAACAAAGGTAAAGAAGCTTGGTTTTTAGGTTTAGGCAGAGACAGAATGTGGTTAGGTGTAGAAAAAAACCCCATTATGGTTTGGCTTAAAATAAGCGCGTTTGTTCCTAATGTCATATCATATCCCCTGACATACATCAGTAGCATAGTATGCTACTCATACAAGCATTCTACATTGTTACTAAAATAACTTGATTGACTTTTGGTTTCACACTGGACACAAACAGCAGGCTCCTGAGTGAAAGTCCAGAATTTGTTAGACCCATATGCTGACTTTCTGGCTCTTTATAAGACAGTAATTGCCTGGAGCGTCAAGAAGTGCTGCAGACCAGGGCATCTCATACGGTCGCTAAAGGGTGCCTTGGTGCATTAGTGCCTGATGCTGACAGGACACACTGACCAAGCGTCGATACTTGATGAGCTGAAAGTGAGACCAGGTTAGACAATAATGTAACTTTGTCAGGCAATAAAATGATCACTGTGATGTATACTTTCAGTATTACAGAGCACTTCCATGTCTATGCCACATGAGTTCTTGTCCAAATTAAAATAAGAATTTGCAATATTTAACATAATAGTTTAGATGGTAGGAGGTTAAGTACAAATGCACATTATTCTTCCTCTAAAATGAGGGATGTGTTCTGAAAAATGGTGATTCAGTACAGTGATTTGTGGCTCATGCTATATTCCATACTGGATCTCATTTCAGTTTTATAAACCGGAGCTCAGAACTCCTCCTGAGCAGTAAAACAGATCAGCCTACACAGATCGGAAAACTTTCTGCCATCTCCTCACCTGCATTTTATTTCAATAAACTCTGACAGGTATGTACCCACGCAATGACGGGAATAACGGCTGACTCACGGGGCGTGCTCTAGAGAGCCCATCAACTGTTTGTATATGTGAGCAATAGTGCCCGTAGGAAATCAGATGTGTGTGTGTGTGTGTATGTATGTGTGTGTTAGGACTGTATAATGCAAATCTGCCACTAAAAACAGAGCAGACACAAACATTTATAATATCCCATGTGTTTGAATTAGTTCGAACGGGATCTGTACACAGTTTAAAGACATCACTCCAGTCTCAGCATCGTTCCCACAACAACATTGTGAGCTAGGAAGACCACAGAGGAAGGATAAGTATTGCCAGAAGTCGCTCTCAGCCAATCAGGTCACTTCTGATCCCGCAGTTAGGGGCGTTTGATTCTGTGGTTGGGTAAATGGTGCCTCTGTGGGCAAGTTTAAGGCTTTGTGATCACTCATACTGGGTGCTTTCATTGCTAACCCTGGCCTAATTTGATAAAACTGCTATAGCAATTCACAACCTTTGACCTACCAGCATCCAGTGCACACACTCCTGTGGGGGCCTGGAGCTTGACGGGCACCCCTCCTCGAATAACAGAGGTTCAAGTAGGACATTCACACTCACATTCAGACCTACGGCCAATTTAGAGTCACCAGTTAACTTATCCCCAACCTGCATGTCTTTGGATTGTGGGAGGAAGCCGGAGTACCTGGAGAAAACCCATGCTGACACGGGGAGAACATGCAAACTCCGCACAGAAGGGCTCCCTCCTAGGGTTGAACCAGGAACCCTCTTGCTGTGAGGCGACAGTGCTAACCACTACACCACCATGCCATCCTCTTTTGGGTATTACGAACATCAATACTAACTTTTATGTTAATTTGTCCGGCACACTCCAAAGTCTTAGAAAGACAGAATCAACAAACTGATCTGATGTCAGGGATCATCACCATCATCCAAAGCTGACACAATATTTCACAATTTCTCAGTCTACAACCATTAATAAATCACAAATACATACTCAACAAACCTGCATATACTAGGCTACCTAAAGTCTGGATAAAATCACAAGTTTGTCATGAGTTGGGTTTCTGTGATTCAAAGGGTGGTTGAAGAAAGCCAGAGCCAAACTCTGACCCCATCACTGGGTAACTCAAAATGTTAACGCACTTCTGCTGAGCCACTGGATGACAGGTCAGCACCCTCTTTTAAACTGTCTATAGACATATTGTGCATATTGTGTCCCAAGTGCATATAAAAAAATATCACTAATATATATTGGAAGCTTTTGGCATCTGGGATTTCACTGATGGATATAAAATAAAAAGCACAGAAAGAAAGAATGCTGAAAATGCAAGTGAGACATGAGGTTCCAATAACAGCATAAAAACTGTTTGAAGAAACACACACACACACACACACACACACACACACACACACACACACACACACACACACACACACACACACACAAGCCCCTCTTCAGCTCATTACCTGACCAAGAAACACAGATGAGCTCACTCTGAAACAGAAAGCAGCCAAACCTACCAAACCCTATCGCACACAGACATCTCCACGGCCCCCAAAACATGTCTGATCTGACACAATAACCACAGCTACACATTACAATATGCAAACAAAGTCCATCTTTGAAAGTTAGCCAGTCTTTGGAAGGTGAGCCTGCGCTAATGCATGGATGCCTTGATGGTGGCTGGTGCTGCGGCTGTTGGTGAGGGGCAAACCGAGGACTGGTTTGTAGGAACGCTTCAGGAAAGGAAGGTGATAACAGCTAGTCAAGGCATGAGCAAGCGGATACCTCCAGGGCTGAAAAATGAAGCCAACGCAGAAGTGCCAATGACCGCAGTTCATCGAATGGCCACTTGAGGCTGGCTCCAAAAGTAAGTCAACTGCAATAGATACCTCATGTTAAAATGCCCCAGCTTTACAGCAGAAATAAACATGCTTAAAGTCTGGTACAAAAACAGTTTTGGTCTGTGTACGCTACTTTCCACGTTCATGACAACTGTACAGGGGGTGAATTTTTATAGCTCACTGGTTTGGATTATATAACAATGCTTGAATTTATGCATAACTAAGGGCATGGCCACTGGGTGTCAGGTGGGTGCTATCCATTTACAAATTGCTACCACGGCAACAGGCTGGTTAGGTAACATAACATATGTATAGGAGTTGCTGCAGCTGTCGCTATTTCAGTGCCTGTTTTACACTCGCCAAGATTAGCAGTATCACAGTTAACCATAGCTGTAAATCATGGATGTATTAAGAGACCTGGATACAACCACGAAGAGGTTAAGGTTAGGGTTATGATTTAATCTTGTGTGTCCTCTAGACCTTCTAATGTTACCAGCCCAAATATATCAAATCATGATATATTGATATATGATTGATATTTTTATTGTTATGTTAATTTGTTTTATTTAAAGGTGCTGGTAGGTGGACCGTGTTATCTTTTGATACAGCCAGGCCAGCTGTTTCTCCTTGCCTTCAGTCTTAATGCTAAGCTAGGCTAACCATCTCCTCGCTTCATAATATGCAGATGTGTAATGTATCAAGCCATCAAAATGCAGAACAAGTTACCAGAGATGATCATTATAGCACCTAGTTAGGCAAGTTTTAAAGAATTACTAAATAAATACATTAACAATAATGTGTTATAACAATAATTTAATATGTTATGATGAGTAGCTTTTCAAACTGACATATAGACATAGATATTTAACAAAGAGGTATGACAGTGGTATCAATCTTCTTAAGTTACTTTTGCCAAGACAGCAGTTAAGAGTATTTCCCAAAATGTCCAACTGTTCCTTTAATTTAGTTTTATAATCTCTGACACACTAAAAACATTGTCCCAAACACATCCCCTCTGCCTGTTGTGGTCGTACCGCATCTAAGGAACATTGGTTAGACACCTGATAGCATCTCAATAAATCAGCACATTTGGACTGCATAATGATTCTCATGCTATGCCAAGTGCATGGGAACTGTCCTTAGGCCGACATCTGTGATAAGAGAACATCAAATAAATCAACTGAATCAAAGGATTGCTATAGAGATAATCCAGCTGCTATCAGGACAAGGACTTTACCCTCGAGTAGAAATGAGGTCTGACCTGACTCCCTGCAAATAATTACATGCTACTTTCCTCTCTCTGCCATCTTTATGCAAATAAGGCCTTATCTCTGTAGTCAATTTCCTGCCAAACAGGAAATGCTTGTCTGCAAAGAGATTTGATTTTTATTAAGAGGCGGGGGAGCCAAGCAGGACAGGAGGTAATTAGCCTAACATGCTGAAAGTTAAAGAGAAAGACACACCAGAGTCTGAATGTGATGAACAGACTGTGAAAGCATTTATGTTCCCTTGTTTTGTGTGGCTTCCTGAGTTTAACTCAACTCAGATTGTATCTCCTTGAACACAACACCTTTATAACGCTCTTTAAAATCTCATTACTCCAGCTAACAGACTTAGTGCCAGCTAGCAGGACGCTGTTACAGCGAGCACCCACTGAGAGAGCAGGGACCCACTGCAGCGGTGGGACCCCGGGGGCCTGCAGGACCTCAGCTAGGGGGTCATCCCACAGCTGAAGTCCGGTCCTGTGATCCTCTCCAAATACATACACACGCTAAAAGCCCTGCACAATCACTCATGAGTACAAACACGCATCCAGACATCCACACACACCCTTCTCATCTCAGGGTGATTTCCTCACTTTCTCTCTCACACACTTATACACATAGTTATACACACACATCCTAATTAGTCACACCTGCCAACCGCTGTGGCCCCAAACTGAGACCACATTAAATGAAGCCCAGAGCATCAGAAAAGCATATATGACACAAATTATAATATGAGCTAACGACCCTGTAGTTTGAATTTCATGGTAAATAAACAGCTTGCCCAAATATGTGCACCTATCTGTAACGTAATGTGGATTTTCTGCCTTGAGCTCCATGAAAGATTAATGGGCAGAAAGTCAGCTGCTTCAAACAGGCATTTGGAAAACAAACCTCTTAATTGCCTCGGTCGGACAGCTTTCCTCTTTGATTATTATGCTTTAAGTAGAGTGTTTGAGCTTGCAGATGCTTCATTAGTGTGGGAGGGCGAGTTTAAAGGTGTCACTTACACTCTCACACTCATGCACACACACACACACACACACACACACAGAATATCTCAGTAGAAGTAGTTCCCATGCCTTTGTCTGCACCGATACTAGCTCCCTCTCTTATTACCCCTCATCGCCATCTGTGTTGTGGTACCTAAAGGGGCTCAACTCGGTCTCTCTTCATCTTCCTCACTCATGACCTCCGACCTGCCCTCTGACACATAAGGGCCTCCCCATGGTTGTCCCCCGCATACCCGGGCCACTCGTGGCCCTGCTCCGTCACTTATCACCCACCGGGAAGCCCAGCTTGTCGGACACAGAGCAGCTTGGCCCGCCTCGGCCCTACCTCTGTTTCTCTCTATCTCTATCTGGGGAAAAAGAAGACAGAGTGAAGGGTTGGAAAAGAAGACCAAGATATCAAAAGTTCCACTCAGTGTGAGATTCATCCGTCAGCACCAGGGGGTTGTCGTCTTGCTGTCTGCCAGGGGCAGTGTGGGAGTATCTTCAGAGGAGTATTCAAAGAACAAATGCAGAACTAAATGCAGAATGCAGAACTTGCCTTTTTTTTGCAACACCATTAGTTTGGTTTTTATTTTTTAACAAAGCATCTGCCACATGAAGGAAAAGAGCTCAGATAGAGAGTGGTAAGAGGCCACTTAAAGAGAAAACATCCATATTTCCCATCTTTTATACATCTTAGTGACTAATAGAGACAACAGTTTTTGAAATTGGTCCAGTATTGAGAGAGGCTGCTCCAGCTGCAGCCACGAAACAGGCTGCAGCTTACTCCCTACATGCAATTGTGCACTGTCAGTTTATGTCCATTACAAGTGGTTGTTTTTGCCATTGACAGGATCAAAACTGAGCATATGTAGCATTATTTCAGACAGGACACCATGTCAAGCTCAGCTCACACCTCAGCTACATCAACTGATCCAAACAGGCCAATCAACTGATGGAGCAGCTGATTGACGGAAGGGAGTCAGCTGATAGATCACATGATTCCTTTCTATGCAACCAATTGGCAAATCTCATTCAGGGCGCCCTATTTAAACTGCTCTGGCCTGCCTACAGTTGCTGATTCCTCTGCAAGCCACTTTGTAACCCACCTCCACCCCAGCTCCTCCTTTTCATGCTGTGTCTGACTTATCAATGTTTGTCATTGATGCTCTGTTCTGTTTCCGCAGGTCGTTGCTGCTGCTCACTCTGCCTCAGGCTTGCCATGTAGGCACATGGAAGGGCAGGGAGGTTTGCTCTCTCTGCCTCAAGATCTCCTAATTTGCACATGGAAGGGCAGAGAGGTGTGCTCTCTCTGCCTTAAGGCTTTCAATGCAGGCGCGTGGAAGGGCAGAGAGGTGTGCTCTCTCCGCCTTATGCTTTCCACATAGGCATGTGAAGAAGCTTTCTGCATAGGCCCGAGGAAAGGCAGAGAGGCCCCAGAACAGAGCCATTCCACCAAATATAATACTGCAAATGGAAATAAAGTTTTCTTTGACTAACGTGTTCCTGACTGAATTATTATCATTATTATTGTAAGTGTCTGACAACATTACGAAAAGGACCCTGCTGGGAAATTAAAGGTTTCTCCTTAACTTTCACTGTTACTAATTGTGACCAAGTCTTGCTCAAGGTGACTTGTTGCCGAGTTAGAAAGAGGTGCGCCTGGAAGAGTGTGTTGTGTTGGAAAGATTTTCAGTGTCATGGCTGAATATTTAGCCGTTTTCAACAATGTGGAAAGTCAGCGAGATTTCAGAAGGAGACTTCTTCTTGAGCGAGACTTGGTTACACACACTAAAAAGCACACGGGATCAGCAGTTTCATTTCTCTGTAGGGTCTTTTCCTTAATGTTACTGGACACTTATATTAACAATCTGAGCCTGTCAGTACCAAAAACCTCCAGTTTTAATGGATATAAATAGATGGTGCACAATTGCCTGTAGGGATTACATTGCAGCCGGTTTCGCCACAGCGGTCTCTTCAATACTGGACCAGTTTCAAAAATTGTTGTCTCCATTAGTCACTTAGACACAAAAACATGGAAAAATAGGATCCAGGTTCAAAAATACCCAAGTTTCCTTTTAACTTAAGACATGACCAAAATGCCTTCCACCCTCAACAGCTGTCAGCCACAGCATAACTGTATCTTCAGTGTAAACTACCCACACATAAGCCTCTCCCTGCTAATGTGCTTACATAGAAGAGATTAAAAGCATCTACATCTCACCATGGGTGTTGCCCATCACTGCTCTCACACTCCTTTAAAGGGTCTCTTGCACGAGGGACATCTGGACCAATGAGGGGGGAAAGTCTCATTCTGTCAAACAAGGTTGACTGATATCTGTAGATTACTTCAATATTGCTCGCTAAGAGGAGTGTGTCGCAACATTCCACTTCCATTTCTCAATCTTATTATTGAATGCCGAAGAGTCTTGACGTTAGCTGTTTCTAGTAGCGCTGCTCCTCGGCTGTATTTGTGTATGGGGGCAGTTTGTGTGGCCCAGCAGAAGAGTGATGTTTCCATTCCTGGTACTGAACTTTCTCTCAGGGACCGGGCCCAAAGGTCGCAGAGTTCTACCAGCTCAACACCGCAGACCAATTATAACTCAACACATGGTCATGGAGGCAGACATGATGAAGATAAAGAAGGAACGATCACGTAAAGAGATGAATTGACTCTAAACTTTAAGATTTAGTTGATCATAAAGGAACATAATCAGCATTTGCAATGATAGCCCTTTGTTTATGTTTGACTAATCTAATAACTGAGGTCCTATAAACTGCACTGCAGGAATCAGTTCCCTTCCCCCTGCACACACACACGCTTAAGACACACATGCACCTACTGCATACATACACCTTGCTCTGTGGCAGTTCCCTCAGGCCAGATGTGAGGTCAAGTTATTGAGAAGATGATGAGAACTGGCAGCCATCTGTCTTCACACCATAATATTGCTGTTTCCTTCCCACAGAAAACACAAGTCGTGTATGTGTGTTTGACTTTTCGTCACAGAGTAGACCTCCAGCCTCGGACACATTCCTTTACCCCAGCATCGAGCTCCAGATCGTGGAAGCTGAAGAGGTGCAGCAAGGGATAGTGGGGGTTTAAGGTCCCAGAGGAGCTGTCGATAAAGGGACATCTGCAGCTCTGACGCAGATGGAGACAGACAGGGGAGAAAAGTATGGACAGCAGGTGAAGATGGAGGAGGGCGGGTGGGGGATAAAGAATGGTTGGGGTTGAGGGTAGAAGGTTGGGGACGATTTGAAAGGAGGCACTATGGGAGTGTAAGGGTTGTGAGCGCAGAAGTCCAGGGAGCAGAGGGCATGAGGGGAGGTCTGGTGCGGGGAGAGAACAAGGGTGGAGAGGCGGCACAGGAGAGGCAAGGGCAACACACTTCAGACAGCATGTAGGAGAGGAGAGGGGCAAGGGGCAGCACACTCCTACCAATGCTTCAAACACATTCCACTGCACACAGAGACATTACAATCTGAGCGCATGGACACTTCTGCAAACACGATAAAAAAACAACCTCTGAGAAGCTAAAAACCCTGTGAGAATATGAGCATGACTGAATCGGAAACAATTAAATGGGATATGAATACAGTGGTGGAATTAATACACATGGAAGAATAATAATCCATTTAATACTTCACACAACATGCACTGATGCAAGCGCCTGGTCCAAAAGCGTGGGAGGATCCTCTGAGCCAAATAAGATGTCAAACAGTCGGTATCCATAAATCATCTATTAAAAGCACCCAAGGACACGTTTTCCTTTTCGGCCACTCAGAGATCTATTTGATGCCCCATCTGGAGGGGAAAGAGTGTTTACACACAAACATCTGCTTGTGCAGAAAAAAGTACACAAATCTAACCAGGCAGCCACGCCAAACGGCACGCAGCACTTACGCTCATTAATACAGAGAAATGTAAACTGTGTTTCCTATAGCAAGTGATGCAGAAAGAGCCGGGTCCTCTTAAAACTAATGTGTTTTAAATCCTCTATTAGAGCCTCATAAATTATAAACACATGGCGAAGACAAACAGGAACACACACACATAGCAACATGGGGACAAGACTACACACACAAACACAGACACAACAACAAACACAAGAGAGTGAGAGTGGAAAGGCTAGTGATTGCATGTCTGTTTGCGTGTGGCACACAGACATTTTCATGCTCGAATGGATCTGTGTTCGTGTGTGTGTGTGTGTGTGTGTGTACCTAAGTTCTTATACTTCATGTGTCCATAGATAAACATGTTTTTTCAGGCTCTGCTGGAGCTGGCAGCACTGGAACTAATGACACTTCTAATCACAGTGATAGGCATCAGAGAGTGACTGCACGCCAAACACACTCTACACATTTCACTGCAACATGCCAGGCCACACGGAGGGAATGATTTGGGATTTCCTCAGAAAGACTCAAGTTCTGCACTGGTCAGTTGAGTAAGGCAAAAAAAACAATTTAAGGATACGCCTGACAAGTTCTTTTTTGTTTTATTGTCAACATATTCTGCAAAAAGACAGACACCAACAATGTGTTAGTCTGACTCTCAATACTTTGACTTCCTAACCTTATCCATTTAGATTATATATTCCTGCTGAAGAGGTAAGATGTAAAACAGGTCCCAAAATATATAGTTCAATTTCTTTAAAAATGCTAAATAACGTCCTGAAACAGCTGGGCAAGCTTGGAAAGCTTCTACTCTTGTGGATTCACTGAGCCCAGTTTTATTAATGTGTAATATTACTTAATGTAATTTTACTCCCAATAGTAGCCATTTCATTGTTGTGAGACCATTTTTTTAAATGGAAATAATTATATAAAATGACCTATTGGGATGTCTAGCAAAATCAAGCCTCATGAAACTTAATAGCTACAAATAAAAGACCTCAGGCACTCAGAGGATGGATGGCTTTCATAGGTATTTTGACAATAAGGGGGTTTCTCCAGAACAGAAGTGGTTACCGTCCAATCGCCAAAAATGCAAATTGTACAGAAATCTCAAATTTCAAAAGTTTTTGATTTTTCTATGGTGTGCCTCATGGTCTTGATGTCATAATGTGGTATTTTGTAAGAATATTTGCCATTTTTTTAAATCAATTTTAAAGTGGTTAAATTGTTAAATTTAGCACCAAATCTGTGTAACAAATGGTATTGACCCAAAAACTGCTGCAATAACCTGTGAAACATAATTGAGTACAGGAATAGCCATCATATACTTCCATTACAATGTTCTAAACCCCTATGCACTCTAAACTTTAAAAGTTTGAGTAGGTGTCTAACCAAAATTCAATGTTTATTACATATTTGTGGCTTGACAAACAGTGCTGAGTTGCGATGATGTATACCACTTCTATGTGACATATACTGCTGACCTGCTATGTCCCCCTAAGGATCCCGTGACCCCCCTAAAAAAAAATGGGTTGGTGGTGGTTCTCAGAGGGTGGTGGCAGCAGCACAGAGTAAACTACAGTGCCCATCATGATTATGGAACATGTCATCCATGACAACTGTGTGGTGCATTGATGTGTTTTTAATGGTTTTTGAACACCAGTGGAGCTCTATAACAGAGGTTGGTCACACAGTCTATACTTGTTAAAAAGAATAAATTCATTGTTGGTTTTGGTTTTTTGTGGGACTGAGGAACATTTGGAAAAAATATGGAATATCTCCAGCTTTATTTAAACTCAACTATTGTGCTAAAATCCACATTCCATTTTTTCACATATAGAAAATGCATGCAGATGACTTAAACATTTTAGAGGATCTGCATCTCCCTTGATTCTTCACTATCCGATGGACCACATCAGCTCACTGCAGAGAGTCCACACAGCGTTTCTGGGCCTGATTTTCACAGACAATTCTGTCAGAGGCAATGGCCGATACAGTGGGGAGGATTCCTGAGGCTTTTGAGTGGAATTTGGAAAAGGGGGAAGTGTTGACACAGGACTTTATAAAGTTTAGGAGAACAAACCACACTGCCTGGTTATTCAATGGTTTTTCCGTTGGCTATGTGTCTAAACAATGACAGTGGAGACATACTGTAGTCCTGTCAGCATGGCAATTATTCGCAGAATCGTTCTTCTGTTTCGAACCATCGATTTTAATCTACAGTCCTCCTCCACTTTTCCTCCTCTTACTCTCTGTTCATTAGTGTCCTTCTCTACAATTTATATGTGGCTGATTGAAACCGCGTTCAATTTATTATTCCATTTTGAAAAGTCATTGAATCTCAGACAAAAGAACACGGCTCCAAATTCTCCAATACAAGCAGCCTCGAGGGTCAGTGTGTGTGTGTGGAGGCAATGCAAACCTTCCCGAGGGAAGCTAAGCATTTAGAGCCGTACTGCAGGCAGGCGATGCCTGGCCACACACAGACTGAGCCCACATTCCACCTAACCAGAACAATTATTCCCATAATGGAGAAGTTTGAGTTTATTAGGAGTTGTGCAGTCAGCAGCGCAGCGCAGAGCCAACTACAATGACAGTGACATTAAACTGGCTGAGAGGTGATCCAGCTTCAGAATCTGCCCTCCAAATCCCCTGCAGCCCTTCCCAATGTAACATAACCAGCTTTGCACTTTTTTCAGACAAGTGGCTAGACAAGAATAGCGTGTGTATGTGTATGTGCTGACATACATATGCATGCATGTTAAAGGCTATGGTCACATTTAAGTATGCTTTTGTGTAAGAGGACTATAATAGTAAGCCTAAAATATGCCAGGCTTCTTCCGGTGGGCTTTGCTCTGAGGGTCTTGGCTGAGCCTCAGTCTGTTGTCTGCCTGACTGTTTATCCATTTGTCTGAAAGCACCAGGTCCCATTTGCACAAGGTGACTGTGTCCTTCCCATCTTAACCCCTCTGATATCTGATGTGTGTTTGTGTGGACAGAGGGATTAGCATGCCTCTCTTTATATGACAGAAAAGATGTTGGTGGGACAATAATGGCTGGTTGGTCGATGCCATCATCGAGCCCCACCACTGGGCTGGTCGGTGTTATGTTTTTAGGGAGGGGTCGATGGGAATGCAAGTAACTCAGGATCACAGTCAACCCGACACCGCCATCACCGGACCAGCGGGACGACAACGGGCCAAAGCATTCCACACTCCTCCAAACATGGCCTTCACTCCTCTGCTGCAAGACACTCCTGAGCTTTAGTGTTCCCAAAAGTGATCTATGTGCCACGGCAAACAATTACTCCTCTCACGGTAAAATCAGCTTTTTCTGCCTTGTCCGTTTAACAAATTGGGGGCGCCCACTTTGCAGGAGCAGCCGATCGATCAGGAAGCCTTACCCCCAACAGTGCTGATAAGAGCATGACAGATGCTAAACACAAGGCTGGATTCTCCATGCCAAGGTCGTAAATAACAGATAGACTTATCATAAAGAAAAATGACCACAACACGGCTCCCTTGAAATGCACGGAGGAGACTGCAAACATCGTAGCTGTCTACTTCCACTCGCAGACTTTGAAGTTTTTTTTTTATAACAATTACACTCCCAGGGTTAGCAAAACACAACAAATGAGACTAAAAAGACAGAAATATTTGACTTAATTAGCCCCAAAACATCTGTTCTTTATTTCATACAAAGCTGATCTTGATTTCCTGAAATATTTTTTTAATTAGACAGCCCGCAGACTAAAAAAGCCAAATATAGTGTGAGAATTTTAATGAAAAACTCGAAATAGTTCCGCGTTAAACCCCAAGCATGAGAGGTTACATGCCGGTTAAATGAAACAAGCTCCATATAATGAGAGTCTATTTGTAACGGCAGGCATGGAAAATGTATTAGTCCATTTAACTCGGCTGTTAGTAGGTACGGAGCAACGCTACGGGGTCAGTGTGTTTTTTACGGGAGACCTTATAAACTCTTCAAGGCCATTTGCTTACTCCCTTTCGTCTCTCACTTATCTCTCACTCATTGGCTCACACACACACACACACACACACACACACACACACACGACAAACACAGGTCATTGTGAAAGGGCATCCAGCATTCCCAACATTCCCAATGGTGCCTGGCATCCTGGCCTCCATCAGTGAAGATTTGCCAGATCCTCAGCATGTGCGCAGGCACTTACAATTACCCCAACTGCAAACATAAGCAGCCACTAACCAAACTCCAACCACGAGCTGATGCTTCACTCAGAGCTATAACACAGCAATCAGATGTCACCCAGTTTGACCTCTGTTCTCTTTCCGTTCTTCACCCCCTCTTATTCATTTTAATTAACTGGAAGCCACACACGATTCCCGTCATTGTACATTCTGTACTCATCTCAAACTTACAGTGATGGGGATTTATGTGTGTTTTGTCTCCAAGTTTTCCTTCTGACATTTATTGCCGCTGTTTAAAAGAGTACGAGGTGTCAAAGGTCACTGGTGCATAATCTCAGCCTCAACTCTTGCACTTGAATAGATACATCCTGTCCTGTGACCTCAATCTTTCAATATCTGTCTTCAGACTGCTTGTTTTGTCAAACAACGCAGGTTATTGAGTTTAATAATGAAGACATGCAGCAAATGCTCGCAACTGAGTAGGGATGGAAATTAAAAAAGATTTTATTGATACCAATGAGATTATCAGTTCTGCATACACAGGTTTTCAGCGTCATTGTATTATCTCTGAGTCTGAACACAGCATAGATGAAGTGAGAAAATATTTGTACAGCACTTGAATTCACTTTGATTTCCTTAGTCAAAGAAAAATATCTGCCTGTGTGGTGCTATTATTATTACAACATAGGATGTCTACCCTCAGTAATGGATGTTCTGCTTGTGCGTAGAGTGTCAAACACATGGCAGTCCTGGAATTTAAGCTCATGTTGATGTTTCAGTATGTCGCTGGAGTTTCGCCCCTAACTTGAAATGATCATTTTACAGATATTACAAGCAGCACTGTTGTCATCCGTCTTTGTAAAATTAAATGACTCCTTGTTGCAAGTTTCCAGCAGCTTAGATGCATGAGTTTGACATCACGTGCTGGCATCGATAAAAGGAACTGATATTCATGGGGGCATAGGATGCTGGTGGATGAGACAGTTCGGAACCAGTTCTCAGCTGGAACCAGTTCGTGATTCCCATCCCTAACACTGAGAAGCTGGAACAGAGGAATGTTTGGCTTTTTTGCTTGAAAAATCACTCACACGATAAATCAATTCTCAAAATAGTTATTGTCTGTGTTGTTTCAGCTTTTGTCTTTATTCCTGACCACAGAGTCTTTTGTTTTTTGAACAAATACTTTTGATAATAAAAGTCTACCGAGCCAAATAGTTTTCATAATTCGGCAACCGACGGGTAACCAAACTGTTTTTCGATTGCAAAATTATTCTCGAGAGCCGTTCAATATGTGACTGCGTCGATTTAATTCAGCACAAATCAAGCCCACAAACAGCAGGAGTCTCAGTCTCAGTGTGAGACTGACAGAAAAGTGATTCTCTTATGCTCAACTCTGAAGTATATTTATCTTCTTCTGGTTTGGCAGGAGAAGCTCTCATTAACATAAGTCAAATATACCATATATGGACCTGAGCAAACACTGGAGAAATTAGATTCACTGAGTGATGTGTTGGCTCGCTGAGAAAAAAAAAATATTTCTTGACAAGAAATTAGGGGGATAAGTTCAAAATTGAATTTGAAAGAGATCTTTTAAAAGCACTTGGCGCTACAACTGGGCATTGATATAGGATCCCTGAAGTGTGAGCACACATGTCCCTCACACACACACAGGCCAGGAAGCAGGATTGCTGAAGTGTTGAGTTGTGATCTACCCCTGCAGCTCCTTCCCCGTCAGTGCCGGCAACTCCTTCCTATCACTGCCGTCTTCATCTGTCCCTCTTGAATGCTACAGCGATGGCATCCATCCTCCACACCTGTCAGGGGTCACGACCCCTTGATCCCTTCCAGGATTGGCCTCCTCACTTTGCAGACCAGGTGCTTTCATTTCACACCTCTATCTGTCCATCACTCTGTCTATCTATACATCCTACCGCTCCATCTATTGACACTTCTATTACCAGCTATCGGTCTCTCAGTTGACGCGATGATCCTTTGTCTCATCTCTGCTCTGTCGACTCGATCATCAGGGCACTAACTTTGCGCTCGCACACATCCCTAAAGCCCTCTCTGTCCACCACACTTGCGCCTGCTGTCAGACAATAGCAGGAAACTGAGCCAGGAGGAGGTTAATGAAAAGCCTAAATTTAACACCACAGCTCTGATCCCGACAGCAAGTGGCTTCATTAAAAACTATCAGAGGAATTTGGAGAGGGCTACTTAGCGTGCTAATAGGCTAGCACACGTGTCTCTTGTAACGAAGGGGGGAGAGAGAGCCCACGTTCTCTGGATTTGCGGACACCAAATACTCCGGGTAGCGACTGAATGAGAGCCGTGGAGGAAATGAGTGGAAAAAGAGATGCTTCCTGAGATGTTAGGGTCAGCCCGGGTCAGCAGATTGGTAAGTGAGTGGAAAAGAGCGAGTCCTGCTCTGTAAATAGCAGGCCCTGGATTAAACTTGCCACAAATCATTCTTAGTGTTTGGTTTAAATCCTCTTAGGGCTTTACTGTTTGTGTTTTATTCACAGAGGACAATAGAATTTAATTTTGCAGTACCACAAATATGAAAAGAAACAGATCAAAAATGCTTTATGGTAATTTAGCATCACTTTTTGCAGCTGACTTTGGCCAGATATCAGAAGAGGCCAATTTGTCTCCAAATACAATCTGTGGATAGACTGGGAGAGGACGAAGATGGACAGTAAAAGAACATGCAAAGTGACGATATGAAGTGTGAGCAAAAATGAGAGGTTGAAAGGGTGAGAACAAGAGTGAAAAAAAGGTGAATATAGATAAAAACTGGAGGGTAGAGTGGAAGGAAAGATCAGCTCAGGTCAGCTGATGGTTAACGGAGCATGAAGGATCATGTTCTACAGTGGTCCCCCTCAAGTGCCCCCATCTCTCCAACACAGGGAAAGCAAATGGTCTTGACATCTGTATTCCTACTTGAAGAGAAGAGCGGCAGAGCAGAACAAAGGACTGATTAGAAATGAAAGGCATAAAACAGCAAAGTGAGCAAACAGAAGAATTTAACTTAAGCTAATGAGAATCCCAGCCCTCTAAGACTGGTTTGCAGGTGTGTGTGTGTGTGTGGAGTCAAATAATGTGCTGGCAACCTCATTATGGCATTATACTGTTACATTCCTCCCAAGTGGAAACATCTTGACTGAATCACAGCCCTAAAAAAAAGGCCAGAGAGCCAATCAAACGACAACTGAGATCCCGTCAATTGAAAGTGACAGTGGTGGTTTTGGCTGAGCCCTGATCTGCCTAACCCAGTCAAACAAAGGATTGGAGAAACCGACAAGAACTGAGGTTGCAGCAGAATTTGTGGCTCTTAAAATGGGATTACGTTTGAGATCAATTTAACCATCAATAGAAAGGAACAAAAATCTGTCAGAAGTAGGGGTTTCTTATTGAGCGTGGTTAAAAGGGCCGCAGGAGAGCAGCACGAGAAGAAACCGTTGGGAGACGTGATGTCCAGTTATGTTTATTAAAGCAGATGCAGAAATGGAAAATGTAAGGTGTATAGCATTAACCCCTCTACAGTGATCTTAGGGCTGATGCACATGTGGATAAAATGTGTTGTAAGATGAAAGAACAATATCAAGACTAAGACTTTACAGCCATGCTAGGTGCCCGTTGAGGCTGTACACAGCAGTGCTTTAAGCTAAATGCTAACATGCTCACAATGACAATGCTAGCATGAGCTCCTTTCCCACTGGACAAAAAAAGCCACTGACACCCACAAACATCTGGCTTTTGTCTTTAGTGGCGAAGGTTACAGTCAGCATTCATTCCAGGAACAAATGGCTCTGCAGTAGAGAATGTGAAGACGTGTCACACTGTGTGAGATAGGGGCGCCATCCTTGAGGTATCCACTCTGTTCTCCCTTTTACCAAAGTGCATGCACTCAGTCCAAAAACAAGACAGCGTAAGATGTCCGGGTTTGTGAGTTTAGGTAGTGCATCAGGGTCTGTACATCTAGTTTTGGGCTGCCAAGTCATAGAGACCTATGTTGTTTATCGTTATTTAGTTTGTCCAAATACCGTCACATGACCCACCGTAGCAGGCACAGGTTCTGAGGTTCTTTGGCACCCCTGTTCAAAACATTTAACACTACATTACGTCAGCTCCACATTTGTACTCACAGATGTATTTATCGGATCTGCAGTGATGGAAACACAACATCCAGGTGGACACCCTAAATCTGGACCATTTTCAGGCATGATGCTACGACACGCAGCCACGAACTCCATCCATCTCCATCCAAGCAGCGCTCGAACAATGTTCCAAATTAGCTGTCACTGAGTTTGAAAGAGACTGAATGAGTAACAGATAGAGAAAAGCGTTCTACTGTTTACTAAAAACAGAAACGCATACTTGTCTACTGGAAGTGGGAAAGAGTCTCTCACCTATTTTTGGTGGGTTTACCATTTAGAAAGACTTGCATATACGAGCTCATTTTGGTGGCAAATGGGTAATGGTGATGATAAGCAGGTGTAATCTTTACCATGATCGCCATCTTAGATTAGCACGTTAGCATGCTACATTTCACTCAAAACCACAAATTTCAATTACTCAGCAGTGCTAAAGGAAAAGGAAGGGGATCACCAAAGTCATTAGGATTCATCTTCTGGGGATCATGAATGTTTGTACAAAATTTTATGGAAATCCATCCGACAGTTATGGAGATATTTTAATCTGGACCAAATGACTGACAGATTGAACAATGTTGCTGTCTTCAGAGACATATGGCTAAAAAAAGAAGCGCCAGTTTCACTATCACTAAAACCACACAACCCATGACTTTGGTTTTCCTTTACACTTCTCTGACTCAATATAAATGCATGTAAAGAATGTCAATGCATACATAGATAGATGATTAACATATATACAAGTTGTTTCTTGCAGACATTTAAAAGGATCTTGTAAATTTCTTACATGCTCGCTCAGCGGAGGAGGGACTGTTGTTCATTACGACATCCAGATGCAGGTCCTTCTGGTCAAAGTTACTGATGCTTTCCTGGAGCTGTCTGCAGTGTTTGAGTGCGCTTCCATAGGCAAAGGTAGCGTCATACCCTGCACACATGGGCTGCACTTGCAGAACACATCTAATCGGAGACAGGAGCGTCAGCGTACTTCAAGTGTGCACATCCGTGTGTGCCAGAGTGTGTCAAAGAAACGTGAATGAAAAACAGGATTTTACTCGCATTGAAGACTTTTTTATTCACTTTAAAGAAGAGCCCTGTTTAGCTTGTCTGCCCTCCGCCCCCGAAGCATTACCACAATACCACACCACATAGCACAAATGTGACACCACAGTACACAAGACTAAAGAGCCCAATACCACACGTGCAATCACAACCAGCAGGAGCGAGGGGCATGGCGTGGGTCTCATGAGGAAGGCCGTTTTTTCTGATGTCGATCATATAGGGTATCCAAACTATTTGAAGAGCACAGTTGTGTAGGATGAAAAAAAAGAGGGATAAATGATGGCAGGAATGAGGAGAAAGAGGACAGACAACAATAGTTTCATTCTGTGGCCCGCGGGGGAGAAGAGGAAAGATGGGATCAGGAAGGACGCCATTCTTTTTCCTCCCTTTCCTGTTCATTTCTACGCCTCCTGTACTTGGTTTGTCAATGCTCTCTGTTCAGCGTCTGTGCTGCTGAACACACACGAGTTTGCTGGGTTGCATCCAAAATCTGTGTGTTTCTATCACATTCACCTACGTAGCTATGCATGTGCATGTATGTGCTGTATTGGCATGCAAGCCTTGCCTTTGTGTACATATTCATGTACCTGTTTATACTGGCCCCTGTGTTGAAATGTGTTTGTTTGCTCTCTGTAACCAGGTTAGATGTCCTCCTCGGGGGCTTTTTTGTTTTGCGCTATATGGATCCAATAAGAATTCGTCTAACTCGATTCAGCCCCAACTTCAACATCAACCACAGTCGAGTCTGGTATCAGCGCCTGGGGTCAGATATTGGTCTGAGGGGCCAGGGTATAGTGTGTGTGTGTGTATGCGTGTGACACACTAAGTGACTGATGATTGACAGTTGGCAGGCATGTAAACAGACCAACAGACTGAAAGACTGACAGGGGGACAGGGGGACAACTTCAGGACCATTTAAGCCAGGTTATTTGATCCGGTTTTTGTGAAGGGGCATTTGACCCCCCGAGTGAACACATCAGGCCTGTCGTGAAACCCTCAACACCCAACCACAACTCCCAACCCCCTCCAGTTCTCCAGCTACTCCCCCCTGTTAACCCCTACCCTTAGAAAGAGACCTATAGCCTTTATCCTCATTCTTTCCGTATACATGTTCGTTTGTTTGCCTCTCGCCCATTAATTATTTATGTCATTAATCCTAAGAAGCATAACCAATCATGTGTTAGATCACACAGATCCACATTTGTTTGGGGGTTTTACCATGTCTAACTGATGACGAGCACAAGTTTACCTAATTTCAAGGTAGACCCAAAGCTGAAACACACTTGTCTCATAATAAAAGTTCTTTATACTACAAATGTCACACAGGTTTGGACCTCTCAGAGACATTTTTAACTAAAAAATAATAGAATATTTAAAAGGAGCAGACTGGTTTGAGTTCAGAGTGCCACCTGGTTATATAAAGTGATGAGAAAAACAGGGATAAAAACACAAAATCCTGCCAATTAGACACCGATTCCCTCTTAGTAATCAGGGCAAGTGGGTCAGTAATCTACTTAGACAAAGTGTTTTATTCAGTAGCAGTTATCAAAAACCAACAAAGACTAAGGCTAATTGTCACGTTTAATCTTTATTCAACTTAATGAATAAGGACAACAGTGTGTCGTTGATGTGAGGCAGTTTTTACCCGACACCATTTTCTTGCAAGTGCCTGCACATGTGCAACTCTCAACAGGAGATGATAAGGAAGCGAGATAGCTCACTATTTAGCTAACTTCAATCATCAGCTCTGTAAAAAACAATATGTTAAATTCTTTTTAACCACTTGCTTGATTGGGCAAGTAAGATGCTAGATTCTCTAGCCCGACGTGGCATTTTACTTTCCCCGCATAATCTGGTAACTCTCACTGTTAAACCCAGAGTAAGCGATAAAGGTAATGTTCAAATGACAAAGGGTTTGGAAGGCAAACTGTTTTTCTGATAAACACTTTCAGCAGTTATTGATATTATTTTTGCACACTTATTTTTAAGAAATCCAAACATTTTGCTTCATGTCTCAGATTTAGTTTATTCTGCGTATTACTGCACCCATTCGCCACATCCATCCTCCACTTCCCCCTCTACTCCTGGTGTGAGAATAGTGCCAGGGTGCTGATGGAGCTCCAATTCCCAGAGGGAGGAGGAGAGGGGTCTGAGGCTGGGTAGGGCAGGAGGGGGTGGATTGCACTTCTGGCATCCTGTTTTGGACACACTAAATAGGACTTGTTTAGGGGTTTAAAGCTTACTGCGGGAGAGATTACAGGGCTGCACTCACTGAAAGGTCAAGAGGTCGTGAGGTTGTGGATTATTACTGGACACAAGAGGCTGAACAAACAACACTGGTGATGCTGCTGTGGCCTGCAGCAAACATCTAAAACTGAACCTGAGATTTCAGTTCAGTTCATTTAGATCCCTAAACCCCGGGTTGTATTAATATCTAAAGATAATATCTCAGTTCTGCAGCGTGTGATCTGTCTCAACAGTCTGTCAGCAGCACAGACTATTTACAGATATGGGTCTGGTTAAAGTGACAGGAGGGACCAACGCAAGGCCAAAATAAATGTGAGCTGGCAACAACAGCTGTCTTTGTGTTGCCAGACACGAAGCTAAATATACATGACAATCAGGCCAAGACATAACGGACTGCAGGGGTTTCATATTTCTCCCCCCTTTTCCTCACTTTTCTCCTCTTCATTTACCTCCCACGTTTTAATGTGGAGCACAACTACTGCAGCTCACTAATGATAAACAACGCCACCCGTAATAGCTTCACTCAGTGATATTCAATTAGGTCACACAAGATAACAAGCACAGCTGCTTTGCACTATTTTTGCTTTGTCTTGATCCTATTAAACAGGCAGACACACAAACGTAAATTCACACAAAACGCACGCACGGCCCAGCGCAGAGGCCTTTACTTTGAAATGTTAGGTCTACTGTCATGTCTGGGACACGACCCAGGGGAAAACATGAAAGGCAATCGGTCAGTTTAGAGGGGCTAGTATTAATGAACATGGTCAAAGAGCAAGAGAGAAACAGAGGAAAGACATAGCATTACATGCTAAAGGCTGACCCCACTTTACTGAGGTCCTGCTGAGAGGTAAGAGGAGGAGGAGAGGGAGGATGGAGAAGAGGCAGTAAAGTCAAGAACAGGAGGGGGGACACCACACAGAAGGAGAAAAGCGATCTAAGGACACTCCAAACATGAGGATAGTGTTTGAAATATAAGGAGTAATGGATGAAGTGATGTGTTTAATGGGGGTGGGGAAAGATGAGCTGCGGCAGGAAAGAAATTTTTGGTAGTTAAATTTGGGAAACAGAAAGAGCAGGGAGAAAGAGGACAGTGAGGGTTTTGGAGGAATGTAAGAGAGGCGGAGAAAGGGGTCAACTCAGGAAGGCTTCCAGCTGCGCTCCCTCCACTCTGATCTTATCTGGCCTGTTTGCTTGGGGTACACACAGCGCTCCCACCCCTCTGATCTCCTGCAGTCACCTCCTTCTGTCCACGTTATACCTCAAACAGTCAAAGAAGTCATGTAATGCCTTTTTATTCCACCTGCTTTGTCCTCAAACGTGCACACATGGAAACACGCATGAACTTGTATGCACAGACACACACAGGCATTCAGACATGCAGGGAGCAAAAGTCCTGGACAGGAAAGATAATCATCTTGGTACTTACGCTCCATTTACTGTTGTCTGTCTTTCAGATAGAGGAGGAAACAGAGACAGATAGAGCCAATGTGAAAACAGAGAGTTTAAAAGTTCAGACGGCATTACGCCAAATAACATCAGCTGATCGGCACTGCAAATTAATTGGTGCTCCAGACAGACAAATTGTCATGTCTGTCTGATTTGATCAGAACATCTGCCACAAATAAATCAATACATCCTGTGCCAAGAAGGACGTCTCACAGACATCTGCCTGTTAAAAAAAGCCCAGTAGTGTTACTGTTTCCTAAGAGTGCCAGGTATACAACTGTTGTCCAGACATCGGGTCTGTGCTGTCTGAAAACTATTAAACAGGAAGTATTATGGAGGATTGTCTGTGAATTACAGTAGCTAGGCTCTTAAGGGGAGGAGACAGTGAATATCCAGGTGTATGTCAACTCTACCAGACACAGGACCTATTTTCAGCTCCATAACAAAATGTCAGGGTGAAAGATCTTGTGTTTTCACATAAGAAAGGCTGAAGGGTGAAAAATGTGTTTGGCCGTAAGTAAATACGCATGTTTTCTACCAGCAGATCATAATAAGTTCACAGGCACACAGCCTTGACTCAGCAGTGACAGATCACTGGTTACTTGGTTACACAAAGGACAAACACAGCTGTCTCATGGGTGAAAGTCCTGTGTTTGTTTGACCCATCTTCCACCCCTCCCTCCTGACTTACATGGACTTTCACACTCTTTAAACCACGTCATTGTCATGGATTGGTTTACACTGGATTAGCTGAAAGTCTGGTGTGTCTCATACAGACACTAAAGGGTACCTTGTGCATCAGAATCACAAGCCGACAGCCACTGACCAAGCGGCCATATTTGAGTTATCACTGTGTCATAACAACAATGGTGAGTGCTATAGACAAAACAGACGCCGCTATTAAGGTTGTTCTAGATCAACAAGTCTTCTCAGTATCGCTTGATACTGTATTTTTTTTACTTCACTCCGATCCACTTGTAAAACCCCAGCAAAACAAGTATGTTCGCATGGCTTCACATCAATGTGGATTTAATATGACATTAGATTTAGGCTGATCCATGGGTCTCTAGTGATTGTTCATTCATGGTCTGTAGCCGCTTATCCTGTTGGGGCTGGTGGGGGCAGGAGCCCGGGGTACACCCTGGGCAGGTCACCAGACTGTCACAGGGCTGACACATAGAGACAGACAACCATTCACATTCACACCTACAGCCAATTAAGAGTCACCTATTTACCTAATCAGCATGTCTTTGGACTGTGGCAGGAAGCTGGAGTACCTGGAGAAACCCCTCGCTAACACAGGGAGAACATGCAAACTCCACACAGAAGGGCTCCCCCACCCTGGACAAAGGGTTCAAATCAGGAACCCTCTTGCTGTGAGGCGACAGTGCTAGCTACCTCACCACTATGCTGCCTTCTCTGGTGATTGGGTAGGGAAAATCGAATCCCACTCCCCGGTGGAAACTGGTTAGAGTGGACGCACTGTCAGAATGAAGATGAACACAGAGTGTAACAAGTTGACAACTCCATCTGGTATCAGGCAAGTATTGACACCCTGCAATTGAAAACGGGCTGGCTAAGCAGCAGCCAGGTACCACAAGATATCATTCAGTATCCCTGCAGTCAACCAGTTGGCAGTGGTTAGGTTTGGATGAAAACATTCAAAGCATTGAACGAATCCACATGCTCCTTTGTAAAAGACCATCAGAAAATAGACAGATCCCAAAAAAGTTTATCCACATGTCAGAAATCCAACATCCTGTCTCAATGCCTCTGATGAACAACAATCACTGATTTGATCAGCAGCTGTTCTCTCCTGTACGCAGACTTCACCGCTTCGTCAACGAGCCAATCCTCCCAATTAAAACTACATTAGAGAAGTGCTTTGTGTTGGTGGTTTGGCTGTTACTCACAACAACATGTTTTATGATGAGCAACTTGATTTGGGTCAGGTCTCCTTATTGGCTCGCTGTGTGTTATAAACCCGCTCCCTATTTAAGGGCCAATTTGGGCGGTTATAGCCGTGTATACATACTCTTCTGGTTTAATCCCAGCTTTAAACAGCCAAACTCTTTGTTTAGAACGTAAAAGGAATCATATGGGACTCAAGGCAGAGAAGACAGCACTGCATGCAAAGATGATGTTGCAATAATAGCATGTTTGCTTATTGAGATGAGACGTAGTTCAATTTAAAATGACAGGAAGACGCTGAAAGCAATTGTAGCATTAGGCTCCGTATGTCCACTTCACATATATCTTAAATCCTTGCATTCCCGTTCATCAGAATCACATTGTGCACATTAGTCTGTCTGACACTCACTCCCGCCCGCCGTCTCGCTCTCCCTCCCTAGCTTTACTCATCGCCATCTTTGTCCTCATTCCAAATCACACAATCAGATCCACATGGACGTGAGAAAACACTCCAAGTAAATAAACAAGACCAAAAAAGGGCCTGCTCGGTTCCAAAAGTACATCCCCGGACGATGCCTGGATTAAAAAAGTATTAACAGCAAATAAAACAGTGACAGCACCATAAAAATGTGTGTATGCATCTGGATGTGTCTCGCTGTATGTTTAAATTTGTGTGTGTGTGTGTGTGTGTGTATGCTTTTGTTTTCTCCGCTGTCTCGTAAAACCACAGCAGTCTTTCTACTTCTTGATGTGTGTCAAGGCTGCGGCTTCTGAACCATGACAATTATCTTGTAACAGGCGCAAACACATGCTTAACTGTATACAGTCTTTAGATCACATTCACACGCATCTAACGCTTCGGGATCCATCTAAACGCTGGATGTGTGTAAAATAACTGCTGTTGTCCGCTGACTGTCCAAGATGTCTAAGGAAAGGTGAGCAAAGAAACAAAAAAAATTGAGCAGTCGGAGAGAAAATGAGGAGGAAAGAGAGATGGCGGACCTGATAGATTGTCCACATGTTCAACCCAGATATTCCATGTGTAACCAGAGCTGACTGGACATCTGCGATATACTCTGCTGGCTCCCAAAATGCACTCAGGACTCATTTTATTTTGATTCTTGAGCGAAACAGCAAATATGCAGATAAGAAGTCCCTATAGAGGTTGGCGAAGGAGATGGGCTGCTGGATGGTATGCAGAACAGAGGAAACACACACACACATATGCTCACACAAGAGGATTACAACACACATGCGAGGTGAGCCAACACACAGGCCCACACATACAGACGCACGCTTGCTGCAACAAGAATGCAGAGGCACACAAACGTTTGCTCAATATGTAAAAAACAGATGGAACGCTGACAAAAAGTTTCAACATGTGCAGTATATTTCGATATAAGTTCCTCCATCTCCTCCTCTCTCACGCCTCCCCCTCCAGTCTGTGCCTCCATCTGGCAGTTAGACAGTGAGTGGCAGCAGCGACATAATCTTGACAGAAACTAAGTAATTTAATGGGGGCAAGTCGCGGTGTGTGTTCACCACTGGGCGCTCATTAACACTTATTTAACAGCCATTAACCCAATGTCACGGCACCATCGGCCTCAAACCTGCTGATAAACGACACGAGCAGAGGTGTCGACTCGAGTCACATGACTTGGACTAGAGTCGAACTGGAGTCACAGTTTTGATGACCTTAGATTGAACTTGACAAAATAAGAAAAAAAATTGCTTGTGCTTCAACACCAATGACTCTTGACCCCACTTAAACTTGACAATATTTAATAACGTCCCTCAAGCCCAAAGATTAAAAAGTGTGCCATGAATTAATTAATTTCCCTTCATTTCCTGAATCAACTAATATTAATGCTATTCCCAGCAATTCAACTGTTAATTCCTCGGATCCACTTTGTTTGAACTGATCTGACAGCATCCAGAACCAGAACCATCCAGAAGGTTACGTTACTGAGTGCCAGTGGGGAAAAAATCATACCGAAGATCATTTCGATCGCATACAAAAAATGTGTGTGTAAAATGTTCTGTATGCAAACCAGACGAGTCAAAAATTAAACAAGACGTAACAGCCTTCAATTTTGTTCGACATTTAAAGCTGCATAAAGAGCGGTAAGTCAATGCAAAACATTAACAAAGCGAGCTAATGCTTAAAGGGATAGTGCGCCCAAAAATGAAAATTTAGCCATTATCTACTCACCCTCATGCCGAGAGAGGCTCTGTTGAAGTTTTTGAGTCCTCACAACACTCGCGAAGATCTGAGGGGGGAGTGGGTAGCAGCACATCTGCACACCTAATGGCTGACAGCACCCCAGATTAAAATGTCCAAGAACACATAATTGAAACCACAAAATCTCCTGAATATAAATCTCCGACATAAAAAGTTGTTTTGAAAAACGTCATTTGAACTCTGTTGTTAGCCTCATTGTAGCCTGCAGCTCTAACTGCTTCTCTGTGCTCCGTGCTCACGTGTGCATGCTTGCGCGCAAGACCAGCGATAGCACTTGAACACACATGAAGGTGGTGCCCATGTCTCATGGTCTCGCGCTAGCGCACACATGGCAGCACAGTGCACAGAGAGGCAGTTAGAGCTACAGGCTACAATGAGGCTAAAAACAGAGTTCAAATAACATTTTTCCAAACAACTTTTTATGTCGGGGCTTCAGGACACTTGGATCACTACGGACGAGCAGTATGGAGATATTTTGTGGTTTCAATTATGTGTTCTTGGATGTTTTAATCTGGGGCGCCGTCAGCCATTAGGTGTGCAGTTGTGCTGCTACCCACTCCCCTCTCGGATCTCCATGAGTGTTGTGAGGACTCTAAAACTTCAACAGAGCCTCCCTCGGCATATGGGTGAGTAGATAATGGCTGAATTTTTATTTTGGGTGCACTACCCCTTTAACTAATGCCAACTGAGTGTCCTGGGTTCGCCTTACTGAATAATTAATAAAACAATAAACAGGACGAAAGATGGTGTAACAGCTCGAACAGTACACCAAAACCCTCACACGTGCATGAGCCCCTTAAAATGGTAAATGGACCTGCACTTGTATAGTACCTTTCTAGTCATCTGACCACTCAAACTGCTTTTACACTACAAGTCACACACACACAGACACACACACACACACACACACACACACACACACACACACACTGGTGGCCGAGGCTACCATACAAGGTGCCACCTGCTACTCACACCCATGGAACAGCCATCAGGAGCAATTTGGGGTTGAGTATCTTGCTCTAGGATACTTTGACATGAAGACTGGAGGAGTCTGGGATCGAACCGTTGATCTTCCAATTAGTGGATGACCCTTCTCTATCTCTGAGCCACAGCATGTCACCCCAAAACTTTTTCTGACCTAGCAACTCAAGGGGGACACACAATATTGAAAAGTCTGTTACACTACTAGCTTACATCATTGCTTTGTGGTTGAAACAGCATTACATTTGGTGAAGAGCGCATTCTGACTTGGGACTTGTATACATATATATATATATATATATATATATATATATATATGAAGTTACACTTACAAACACACACAGATTTCTAGCAGTGCTCTAGCTGGCTGATGATCAGATCCATTTAGACAGGGTAATTTTAGTGTAACATTCTTGTAATTATATTCAGATATCCACACTGCTGGGAAACGGCTGCGTGCAAAATCCTCAAATCAGGGTCAGAAAAACCTCAGAGAGTGAAACGACCCATCAACGGCTTTGGCAGGCCGTTTCACATACAATGACGCTGATAGTTTAACTGCAGCCAGTGTGGTTTGACGTTGAGCCGTAGATGTGTTACATACGGCCGTTAACATGAAGGCGGAACAACGGCACGTCTCAGCTGATTAACTTTTGCCGTTTGAGGGTTTAAACTTAATGTGTTTGAGCGGATTCTCCGTCGGGTTTGAACTCCCTCAGAATTGACCAAGACCCCTGACGATTCATAGTTCCTTTTATTAAAAACACAAATGTATAATTATTGGGTTTTTCTTTCAAATCTCTCGTTCCATAGCGGAGTTGTAATTTATAAGGCCTGTGGTCTGCTGGTGCATTTTCTGTCACTGCAAAATAGAGCTGCCAGTGATCTGCTGCTGACTGACGGCTGTAAAAGCAGGAAATTAGCTTGTTGGACAGACGCACCTGAGGGAGCGCCCACCACAGTCTCCCTCTGCAACTCTTCATTGTCTGTTTACAGTATGTGTGATAGCCATCTCCATCCCCCCACCTCACTCCTGGCTGAACTTTGGGTTAATGTATACATACTGACCCACTGTGGCACAGCCTCAGGCCATCAACATCCAAGAGTTAAATATACACTTCTCAGATTATATATAGAGACAAGGATGGAGAAGGGGAAACACAAAGAGAGATGCGCATCACATGTAGAAGCGCAAAAAGTTGGGACAAAAAGAAAAAAAACTAGGGGACAAAATGAGAGACGCTTCTGTAGAGGTCAAACTGAGAGAGAAAACAGGCCCGACACATGTAAATACACCCCTCCCCGAGCCATGGTGTTAAGTTGTTGAGAGCTATCCGGCGCTCCACTCCAAAATGCCCTCACCTCCCTGTTATGACAGAATAACATGGACCAGTGATGCTGAGGGCTCGTTCAAAGGTTTCAGGCCCAGTTTTACGAGCTCGGTTCTCATTAAAGAGGTGCTGGGAGAGTGACGAGCCTGTCGAGAGACTTTTACGCTAAGCAGGAGCACGTTCGGCACAGTGAGACCATCTGGATCACCGATGCCCTCCTTCACACCTCCAATGCCCCCCCCCCGGTGGCTCCCTAGGAAAGATACCTTGATTGCTCATTCCTCTCTGTGTCTGGGAAGGAGACACGATAACCTCTGCTCCGGCGCTGCCTCCTTGTTTGTCTGGGTTCACGTCCAGAGATGCTATCTGTCCAGTAAATCCAGGTGTGTTCGCGTGAGTCCCGTCCTGCAGCTGGATTCAGCCTCGCTACATTCCTGATGGATTAACTGGGCTGTAAATGCCAAGGATAAGACTTACACTGGAAACATATTTCTGTGCATCTTTGTCCATGTTGGACATCTTAATAGATGACAGGATTGAAATGAAATCCTGTTTACATACTTCACAGGTGTGTTGGAGTGTTCAAGTGACAGATTATTTCTCCTTTCCTCCAAACAGCTCTTGTTCTTCATGTCCTCTCTGTCCTGTAAACTCAGATACATGATGAAGCAGCTTAAGGCAGCGCAGAACGTTTGACCTCACAGTGCTGTCAGCCAGCCAGAGGCCACGCGGTGGTGTTAGAGTTTTTCTGCCCCCCCCATTAAAAGCCTATTCACCTTGTCACCTGCCACTTGTGATAATTAAAGAAAACATTATAATAGTTTCCACATTTGGCATCGTGTCTGCTCAGCTCTGCTCGGTAAGCTCTTGCGCTCCTACTCGCTCTCAGTCAGACTGTTGTAGCTCTCGCTGAAAATACGGCATCGCTGTGAAAACATTTTCATACCGACTCATTATTTGGGATATTCAGGAAATCTATTATGGCCTTATCATATCTTTGTCTTGGAGCTTATTATGGTTGCCTGACATAATATGTTATCGCAGTTGTTTTAAGAAGGGAAAAAGATTAAATGCCTCCGAACTACGAGTACTTGGTAACAGTTTCAGTGGCATTTGCTTAAACTTGAAGCCAATGTGCTTAACCTTAATTAACTCCTACATGGATGTGGCCCAAAATGCCTTTATTTTGTGTTATGTTTAATTTGTTGAGCACACATGGTTTTTCTTGCATGCCTCGACAGTGAATGAAGAATCCAAAAATCTCAAATCTTTTTGATAAACTGAAGTAAAGCGGGGCCACGCTTAACAACAGCAAAACTATATCAGAACATCTGTTTACACACTCTCACACAACTCATGCAGTATAATTAAAGCCTCATTTATCCAGCTCATCACTTACCAAACACACACATCTTCACACACAGACAAACAGTACACCTTGGCAACTCAATGGAATGCAAGAGCAGAGTTCAATCGCATGCGCTTGCCCAAGCGTGCATCTCACCCGTGCATGAGTGTTTTAAATAGCAACATTTTAGCTTAAATGCATGTGTTCGGGAAGGACTGAGCATATACGACGGGATACGTGAGACTTAGGTTTTACTGCATGAGTTGTGTGAAAGTTTGTAAGCAGATTGATTTGTGTCATTCACACTTACATGTGCCCAACACTCATGGGGTTACAAGACACCATGACAGTGACGTTGCAATAAACAATCCAAAGTCCATGTTATTTTACTACTCAGTCCAGAAACACAACACTCGGCCTTCTATCCCAGGGGTGGCAAAGAAATTCAGTCACAGAAAAGCTCCCCTTTCTGAACAAAACTCAAATTTTTCATGACCAGCCAAAAGAAATCAGCATCGACAGAGGTCATTTTACTGAAAGGTACATTCCTTACGTCTTCATACAGGACAGGGAAACAAGAAGTGAACCTCATTCTCAACTTCACCAAATTTTCACAACAAACAAATTCTGTCCTCCTCTGGGGTGGCGTGAAACCGTCCAGTCTCTGAGGCTCATGGTAAGGTTCCTGAGTACACCCTGGACAGGTCACTAGACTATCGCAGGGCTGACACATAGAGACAGACAACCATTCACATTCACATTCACACCTAGGACAATTTAGAGTCACCATTTAACCTGCATGTCTTTGAATTGTGGGAGGAAGCCGGAGTACCCGGAGAGAACCCACGCTGACACGGGGAGAACATGCAAACTCCGCACAGAAGGGCTCCCCCACCCTGGAACCAGGAACCCTCTTGTTGTGAGGCAACAATGCTGACCACTGCACCACAATGCCGCCTGATCCGACATCTTTACATGGCTATTCCAAAGCGGGAGCATTTGACATTCATGCCTGATGTTTGGAGGTTCCCATCCCATATCTCCACTAATGGCCAAAACAGATGTAAATTTATGGACACCCAAGAAGGCTCTGTAATGCACTGTGTTACAACATGTATGTTCTCGGAAAACCCAAACACCAGAGGCATAGTCAGACACAGGACACACACATGCATTACAGAGTTGTGTTTACAGTAAGTGTGAAATCCTAGAATGCCCTATTTTTTAAGTTTGTTCAGTACAGATCCCGGTACAATTCATCAAAAATGTTTGCTGTTTTTGGATTCTTTGGTCATCGTTGAGGCACGCGAGAAAAAGTTTTCTTCACCAATTCAATGTAACACAGGGTGAGTAATGGACGCACAAATGGTCATTTTGTGGGAGAAGTGTTCCTTTAAGAGGCAGGCAAGTCACTGACTTGTTGAAAAGTTGCATTATGTTCTGACATTATTTGCTGTCTGTAGCCTCCTTATTTGAAAACAGGCATATATATTATGCGGACATAATAAAATAATTACTGGATAGAAAAAAAATTACTGTCTTGAATTAACTGCAACCTTTCAAAAGCCATCTGTTGAGTCAACCGATTCTCTTGATCCAGAAACACCACGGATGATTTTGCGGCGATGCTCTTAAATCAATCCAAGACCGGAGAGATAATTTATGTCCCTGCGGTTGAACACACCACTTGATGCTTTTGATGCACGCTGCTCCGCTGAAAACAACTGGTGTTTTGAAATCTTGTGCATCACACAAAGAATCACTGTGTGAAAAGCAGCAAATCAGATGTTCCTCTACGTACAGTTTTCCTTTGATGCCATGTGTTCCTCGCATAATTTGTATGTCTCATTCTGGGCCAGCCCTCCTTGATTATTCTCCAATGTATAATTGTAAATATCTGTGTAGTAACACTTAATTAAACCCAATATTGTTGTGAAGATGCTAAAATAACAACTTATTATAGTTAAACTGCTACTTGATACACACAATGCACAATACTTCTCAACCATGTAGAGCTCTGTTATATTTCTGTACACCTGTGGAAATAAGAAAAACTCCTCTGGCCCATGTTTATGCTGGGGGTGTTTTTGTATCCTCGCACCGCTACATGGAGCTAATAACAGCATGAGAAAAGTCACCTCACTCCTCTGACTTGCCTGGAAAAAGACAATGATGTAAATGTAAACAGGGCCTTACATAGCTGTTGCTCAATATCAGGCTATCTTTGGAATTTCCACTGTTAGCCGCAGAGCGACACTTAAATATGAACACATGGAAGCAAAATCCCTCAAATAAGTTACAATCCGTGTTTCCTCCGCTCCTCATCACTTCCCGCTTTTAATGACCTCACAGCTAATGTGATGTTATGTCAATAGATAATTGCGTCCAGCGATGTTTTCTATGGAGCACTGCTGAGTGCGCCTGTACAGAGAGTTCCTCTTGGCTGCAGTGTGTGTACTCCACATCCTGGGCTTCACTACCTGGCACCCGGCCCCTTTGCTCCTCTGTGTGTTCCTGAGGTCCTTGTGGGCCTTCACGGGGCAGCCGACTGGCCGGCCTGTGTCCAGCTGTTTATTTTTCAAAAGGAAGAATGTCGGCGCTGCTGTTAAACACTGTGGTTTCACAAAGCTAACTTTAATAAGACGGCTGATGAGAGACAGAGAGGGGAGGGGATGTGGTTTATGTGTGGGTTGGTAGTGTGCATAGTGTGTGTGTCTGCCAGAAACACACATACAAATGCACAAACACACACCTGGAGTCATTTGCATCAGCTGTTCTGGAGTTCAAATTCAGCCTAGTTGAAATGCACGTGAATTACCCACAATGCAACTTTCTTAAACCCAGACAGATGTTGTCTCAAGTGGCATCACTTGAGGCAATTTATCAGACAAACGAGATAAGACCCCGACTGCTAGATAATCCATACTCAACACAAGCCAGACTCGATTTTAAATCTAAACACAAGCTCGACCCACTTTCTTAGTAATATACCATTCTTCATTGCAGCCATTGACTTCAACGATAGAGACATTTCCAAACTAAATATCTCCAACTGTCCAAGAGGCAGCATTCCCCTTGTCTTCTCCAAATAAACTGAGCACACTCAAGGCGTCCAAGATCCCCCTCCAAATGAGAACAAGACATCAAGAACAGTCACTCACTTTTTATTCGCCTCTTACAACGACCCAGTGAGAATAACAGACACATCAGCCGAAGGATAAAAGTAACCTGAGGACACGGGGCTCGCACAGCTGTGCATCAGAGCTGTTGTCCATATGACGACAGGATCTGTAGTCTGTGATACAGTGTTAAACACAAAGCAGGCTGCAAGGGGAAGACAAAGTGAAGAGGGGAAGGATGAGGCTATTACCTTTCTAGCAATCTCCATCATAAAGCAGTAACCATCAGTGACTAGATCTACACGAACACCAACGTGATTCTGTGCAGCGGCAGGATAAAAAGTATTTTGTATTTTAAAAAATGCATATTTTCTTCCCTGGTTTGAAATCTGCAGCATAATGTAAAAAGCCAGCTGGATTTTCTGCCACAGGATACACTCTTCATAACCGACTTCATACGTCCTGAATTTAAAGTAAAGCAAAGTCACTGGGCGCTGCACACTAAAACACATGCCTGCAGACATCAAAACAAACACACATGCACTAAATACACGGCTGCAACAAGCAGAGACTGGCACACGCACACACACGCACACACACACACACACACACACACACACACAGCTAGTTATGTGCTGCTCTCCAGCATATTAATACTTGAAAAAAAAACTGCCTATAGCTATAGCAGAACGAATCTAAAACGAGACCACTTATGAAAACAATTTTCCTGCGTTTATTATTTCAAAATGGTCATTAATGGATCTTATATGGCCTGTGTGTTCGTCCTGTGGTGATAGATTGTATAGGTAGCTGCAAGCTTCCTGTCTGATTTATTACGGCTTTAAAAACCAAAAAGCAGCCCTGAGGGGGGTGCTGGCCCCATCGTGGGTCTCCCTAAAGCCGGCTTTCCCCGTCTCCTCCTCCAGGTGGGGAAGCAGGAAGCTGGGCAGGGAGAGCGTGCAGCCTCCCCTCTGCTTGCTGAGTAAGAGGCTGATGTTATACTGTATTTCTCAGCCTGCGGAAGACGGTGGGAGCATAACAGCAAACAATTACATGTGTAGCAATAAATACAAATAGGTGTACAAACAGATACATATATACAGAAGACATCTAAACGCCATTTGATACTGTTAATTCTCTTTCTTTATTAAGAAAATCTGGTTTTAAATGCCACTTAAATGCATGGCTGCACATTGTCCCACAAAACAACTCACAACATAAAAGTTAACAGATAACAGACATTGAAAATAATATCCTTTAGGAAGATAAATCTTTGGGAAACTGTGCGTAAAATGGCATTTTCATTGGGTGAACACAATCACATAGCAAACAGCCAATCCTATGGTTAAAAATCAAACAAAAAAAACCCATAAGAGTGTGTATTAATGTGTTATTTAAATGTGATTAAATAATATTAACACATTTAATCAACTTGTATTTCTGGTGCCGACTAGCGACGGCAGCAAGATTTAATCGACTAGTCAACTAATCACGCACATCTCTAGCGTGTACATGTTAAATGCATCAGAGAACCCCGCAGCGAGCACGCTCTCCAAGTTATATAAACACACACACACACACACACACACACACACACATGGGGGCCTTTGTTCCTCCTCAGTACGTTAATAAGCTCTTATCTGATGGAAATTGATCTGACCGCACAGCCAGGGGTCTGACCTCTTGCCCTCATATACACTAACACCAAATACTTAGATGCCCTAACTGACTGAAGGAGCTCAGTCCTGACTAATGTTTAAGATACAGCCATGCTATCCCATGTTTACTGATCAATAATCCAAACACAATACATCAAGACAGGCTTGATCAATCAGTTGTTTGGTCTATAAAATATCACAAATGTAGAGAAAAGCATCCTCTGGTAGTTGTTTTGTGTCACCAACAGGCCAAACTCCAAGAATATTCACTTGAAAAGTAGTGAATCCTCACAGCTATGTCATCAATACTTGGAAAAGCGACTAAGGTATATTCCTACAGGAAGTAAAAAAAAAAAAACAACAAAAAACATAGTTTGCAGTTTTCATCTAAATGTTCGAGGAGGCTGTGCAAATCTTAAATTCCTTCCTACATGAAAATCCCCCCAAAATGTCCTGTCAGTCGGTGCTGACTGTGCTGTTTCAGCATCTTCTCCTGCTGCAGACTTCAGCGACTGAGTGACATTAATGAGTGTATCTGGCAGGCATTTCATTTTGGGCCCTGTGCCCAAGTGTGGGCAGACTGTGTGCCCCACCTCGCTGGTATCAGACCTGTTAAACAGCCTTTAAATGCAAATTGCAGCGATGACAATACACTCCCCCTACACAGGACACATGCAGCCCCCACATGGTTCTAATTAGCCAAGGCACCGTAAAGGTGTTGTGTTCATGTGTAAGTAATGAATCTGTGTGTGTGTGTGTGTGTGTGTGCGCGTGTGAGGTTTGTGTGCGAGCATACGTAGTGTGTGTCTGTTGAGGGAACAGGCGGGTGTTAATTGCAAACACCTGAAGCTTGTAAGCAGGGCTGGACTCATAGTTTGCCTAAGCCTTAACAACTGCTGGTCGTATCTGTGAGCATTAAAGTGTCACAATGCTGCCTCTGCTGAGCGGCTACGAGACGAAGATGTCCCTTGGCGTCAAATTCCTTCTCGGCAGTGTCTCTGCTACTCCACTGCTGACTGAACCAGAGAGCGTTACCTTTAAAATACCTTCATATTTCATATGACAGAAGTCATTCAGTCAGAAGTGTCACTGACACACTCAAGACATCATCATTCCCAGAGCTGCTGCAGAAGTGCTGCCCCCTGTTGGGCCCCCGTCTTCATGCACGCTGAAAGGTGAGCACCCTGATGCGGTGGGCATAGCTTTAATGGCAGAAATGCTGCTCATGCTGTGCGGCTGTGTGTCTCTCACACACATACAGGCAGAAATACCTTGGCCTGTGATCCTGGTGGCGAGAGATTCAAGTTTCAGGTGGGACGAGCTGGTGCTAAAGGGAGAGGAGGGTCTCTTCTTACAGTGTCGTGTTGAGAGAGGTGCCTCTGTCGGCCCGTCAAAGGCTCCGAGACATAAACCCAGACTCACGCACACACACACACACACACACACACACACACAGCACCACATGCAGCCATATGGGACCATGACCAGACTGTACACTCTCTCGCAAGGACGCAGATGGGATGCACACATTTAGGCACAGCTCTGATGCATACATAAAGCATTTTACATGAGTCACATACTGTATACAGAGCTTGGCACAAACCTGATAGTACCCAGCTCGTGTGGCTTCTTGAGCACAAAGCACCTCGACAAACTCTCCAAATCTAAATCTCTCAGCTGAGAAACCCTCTTTAGAAACATACGCTTTTTTTGCAGTAATGTTCGCAAGTCTGTATTGAGCAATCTGGGGAACTGTTGGGCTGTGAAAAACATAGTGTGTGTTCACAGGCATTCAGTTGCATCAAAGCCGCAATAAACAAAATAGCCTTTTGTTTCACTAACAGGAAAAAAAGACATATTTAAAGACCAGAAAGTGGAAAGAGAGACTTTAAATAGACTTCTGAATAGTTGTGGAGGGATTGTATTTCAGTGCCAAAACCGCCTGATTGCACAGCAGTTCAGCAAAATTGACAGGAAAATGGGATGCAGCATGTGATACAATAATATGTTCTAATGGAGAAATTACCAGTGCCCAGCAAGGGCAGTGCAGAGTTGACCTCACTGGGCAACTTTATACAAGGCACATATACCTCTGATTACTATTCTACTGAGTCATGCTCAGGAGAAATTTATACAAGTGGAACCACAGGAGAGAACTGCAGCTTGTGTTGACAGCTTCAGATCTCACGAGTCCAAAGCAAACAACAAACACTTGCACCAACTTCACTAGCCAGCCAGACAGAGCCAGCGAGCCATCTTGGCACAGCAGACTTCAGTCGGGAAGACAGAATGTTTTGAAAGCGGGCCAGAAATTCCACTTGTGAACGCTTTCACCTGTTCTTGTTGTTGCAGGGCTATTCACACCCGCAGACAAAGAGAAAGAAAAAGAAAGGAGGAAGAGCCAGGGAGAGAAATTCCCCAAATGTGCAGATAAGCACCTTAAAAACTCTGGTACTTCTTCATGTAGCATTTTAAAAGCGAAAAACATGACAAAACAAATGATGAGATTCCACTCGAGTTGCAGTTTTTAAAAAAGTGGAATGTCGTGAATGCCAGTTTCAATAAAACACACACACACACACACCCTCTTACTGCAGGCCAGAGAATTTCTCTGGCTTTAAAACCACAACTTTCCCCTCCACAGGTGAGGTTAAAAAAATCCCATGTAAGCCATTAAACACACAGCTGATCAGTTTGGCACACCCACTCATGTTCACATCACATCAAACATCATAGCAGCAGCTTCGCCCAAAACACCACCTTTCTTTAATCCACAGGCCTCTGTGTGTAACACGATGTGGATCACGCACTGTTCTCCACCTGTGGAACTATCACAAGCCTGTAATGAACACCGCCAACCAAACGTGGCCCATCTTGGCACACGGCTGCTCCGTCTATTAAAAATGAGCGTCCCCCACCGACACGAGGCTGCGGGGCTCAAGCTGGACGTTCCAACCCCGCTGATCTGCTGAGTGAAGAGCCCTGCTGTCACAGTGTGGGCCCTTCTACAGGCTCAGGGGCCGTAATCCCCCACACAGAAAAAGACACACACACATGCACTCTTAAAGTTCAGTAGAGCTGCTGAAAGCATCAGAGCCAGACACAGTCATGCCTAGACTGTAACTTCCACCTGAGAGGGTTCAGATTTATAGCGTCTTGTTTGTTTTGTGTGTGTGTTCTGGTAAATGTAACGGAGACATACCTGGAGGACAGGAGCACTCTTGGCCAGCATCCCTAGTCGTCCTTGATTTCGGCAACAGCACCCCCACTTTCTGCAGACACACAGAACAAATCTCAGTCCTAAACATGTTTGTGTTCGCACTGGGGAAATCGTCGAGAACGGAATGAGATTAAAATCATCTCAATAACAATTACGAGATCATAATCTTTTTCCCATTACGCACAGCTCGAGAATGAAAGGAGCTTCCTCAATTTCTTTTCCATGTGATGAAATTATAGGTTGCTGTCTCATCGGTGGTTATGTCACCCTATAAAGAGATTTAACTGCAAACTAATTGGCCAGCTGCATGCAAGGTTGATCCCTACGGTCATACATTGAAAGGGACTCATTTTAGGAGGGGGGATAATTAGGGTGCAATTGCCAAAAAGTGCAAAGTCTGAGTGTTTGTCAACTTCACATCTGTCTGTATGTGCCACATGAATGCACATCTTTTGATGCTAATATCTCTGTGCATGGTTTATTCTTGTTATTCTTAATTGTGGGAACTTTTGCACATGCCCTAGAGTGTATTTGTGCACATTCCTGCCCAGCTCTGTCATTTTATATTTTTATTGCAGTCATTTCTATGCATTATTTATGTGTTTTTCTTTTGTCTATGCTTCAAACACTGAAGCAAATTCCCTGTATGTGCAAACCTACTTGGCAATAAACCGGATTCTGACTCTCACTACATGTGCCCCCTGCTATTACGCGCACTTTACGCACAAAGACGCGAAGCCTCTGTCAGAAGTTCACAAACACAACATGTACTGATTAATGGCAGTAGACGTCAGGTACCTCTTCCACGAGCCTCCCCACTGAAGTGCTCAGCTCAGGAATTAGGGTCCCATCCTCGTTAAGACAAGCCCTGTGCGGCGGCTGGAAGATAGACGCTTTGTCCATCTCCATCTGCAGTCGGTTCTCCAGCTGGTGGGTCTTGAGGCTCATCAGAAGACACACGGTGATGGAGCTCAGGGACATCAGCATGCACAGAGCGATGGGAAAACCTGGAAGCCACCGCTGGACCGCGGACTTTGGAGCACACTGACATACCGGCTTACTTTCCCCGATAGAGTCGCTGGCTGTATCCATGCTGAGATCCTGCCTCACAGTCCTCTTGGTAAATAGAAAACAACCCCAAACGCCTTGTTTGTTGGTGTAGCGCTGCGATTAAACTCTTCTCAGGCTCTGCGGAGTGGCTAAGCAGCGCACCTAACACATTCACAACACTCAGCTCCAGTACACTATGGCACGGGGTTCAAAGCGCTGTCTTAAATTAGTCTTGGAACAAGAGGCAGCAGCAGCGCGCACCGGGTTTACGCCAGACACAGATGGGAGCGATCTGGATGCCAACCAGAGAAGAGGCGCCTTCTGACTTTGCAGGTTGTTGTTTCCTGTCGGGGAGTATCCTACACGGATGTGCAAGTGCAAGTACCAGTGGGTCCAATTGTTTGCCTCCCTACAAGTTGCACGTTGAACTAGTTGAGATGCGCCCGCCCTGCTGACCACGTGGGAGGCTGCGGATTGACAGCTGTGAGACTGTGAGGGTTTGGCTTGGCCAACTTGTGTTCACTCAGGCTCCTCAGCACAGTCTGCTAGGATTATTTTTCACCATAATCTTTCCAAAACCACTCGACTGAGATTTAAAGACGACTTGAATAGTTACTGGTGATAATGTGCTTGGTGAGAAACTGAGACACATGCAGAAAAGTTATGTTATGAGACTTCCAAATACATGACATGTTTATGTCTCCAACAACTGATTTGTGAGAAAAGGACACTTAAATCCACTTTTAAACTAGACTACTGGTATGCCATTGTTTAGTGTTAATGGAGGACGCATCTGGCACACAATATATTGCAGAGAAGAAGTAACTGCTATCCTGAAGTTCACACAAGACTATTATCAGCCAGATAACTGTCAAGGGAGTTAACCTGTAGGGGAGACTGGGGCTGGTTGGCACACATTTCCCTCTGAGTTGTATTACTCTGGCAAAATTTATTTTAGAATATTCTTACCAGCAGCAAAGAAAAGGTTAAGATTTCAGCTGTATAATCAACAAATAAAGTTTTTTTTTTTTTAATGTAGCCTTCACAAATGTTTTCTAAAATGAGGTGACTCATGGCTAAAGTCATGTTGTACATTTGTGGTAGCCAGCCCCATCACTGCATTGGTTAGCACTATTATGTTAACATGCTGTAATTACCAACAAATGAACCAGAAATAACCAGAAAACATAAAACCTACATAAAACATCTGCCCCATTGACATTCAAAATAAAAAAACTAACAATATAAACACTGAATTTAATTTTTAAGTCTCTTAAAAAACACTAAGTTACAACTGGCCAACCTACTCCATGCACATTTGACTCCACTTTGTGATGACCCCACTCATCACATACATTAAAATCTGATTTCAAAATGTAGCTGATCTTTTGTCTATTAATTAAAGTAACACATTTCCAACATCTCTAAACATTTGATAGTAAAATAACAAAGTGAGTGACATCCTGATGATCTAACGTAGTAGCTGAGCGCAGGCCAAGAGTGCAAACATTTTGATGTTTAGTTTCTGTGACCTTCAAAGTACCAGGAATTAGCTGCGTGCCAACCATCCCCAGTCTTCCCTACAGTGAGGATTCCAACTCAATCTCAAACCTTAAACATCAGGAATAGTTGGGAATTGGGTAGTGAAGTCTTTTTTAGGTCTGATAGACAGTTTGAAATACATCTTTTCATTGCCAAACCTACTATTTCTCCTTTTGGTTAAGTAACCCTCTCATGGTTTTAAGACAGTTGTCATCAATTCAGCTGGTTTTAAATGTTCACAATGTCCATGCAGACTTTTTTATTCAACTTTAAATGAGGTTCAAATATTTCAACAAGGTAATAATGACAAGGAAATCATTATAGATTTGTGTTAACCCTCTCCTAACTCCACCATGTTGGCCATCAGTGAAGTTCTGATACCTCAGGCAGCAATTCTGCAGTAATCTGAAAGCTTTTTACTGCCATCCTGTGGACTACCGCAGGTACTGCACCCAACAGAAACTCAAAACACCCACACACACTTCTGTCATCTGTTCACGTTTATTGAGAAAATGTACATGATACTGCAAAAGTTACATAACCAGTCAGTGAAAAAGAAATAAACAAATTCTATGTACAAGAGTTTTCTGCCTGCAATAGCTTTTTTTTTTTTTTTTTTTTAAACGACGACAGTGCTGAATAAATTACTGGTGAGACTGATGCAGTTCTCCATCTGTCACATTACCCATCACCTACTTTACGATGCAGACAGAACATGGACACAACTGGACTATTCGTGAATAAAAAAGAAAAAAAAAACAGTCTTACCAGCATTATGTTTAGGACTGACAAATTAAATTACAAAAAGGTAAATAAATAGAAATCAGTTTGAGGGATTTGTCACAACAAAAAACATGCCACAAATGAAAACATTACTAGGTGATGAGGAAATGCAGTTTGGGACAGGACACAGCAAAACAGGGCAGTGGACTGATACAGTCAGTTAAGGTACTCCTCTCCTGGAGAGTCAGGATGTAGAGGCTGGCACCGTGCACCATGATACACGTCATAGTGAAAGCCAGGTCCTGGCCGAGGTTACAGGTCAGAGGTTTACAGGTTGAGGAGTTCAGTCCTTTTTGCTGCTAGTGCTGCTGCTGCTTCTGATGCTGGTGCTCTTGCGGTAGCAGGAGAAGAAGGGATGACGGAGGGCCTGCTCCAGACTGAGGCGCTTGGCTGGGTCATACTCCATCATCTTCTCTATCAGGTCAAACAGCTGGTTGTGGTCTTCACACTTTGACAGCATGTAATGCTGTTAAGAAAGGAAGGACAACTTTTAGGAGACAGGTTTATACAATTTCAAACCATAGGCTCAGCTGTAATATTTCATCATTTGTTATATAGTGTCTCGGGCCCTGATCACACAAAGTGATTTAGCAGCTGGAGGCGCATTTTTGTAACTGTTTTTAATGAGAATGAAGCCTTTAGCTCACGTTTCTGCAGCGCATCTCACACTTTTGCTCTCGAAGCGCCTGTCGTTTTTGCTGAAGTGCTTTAACTGCCCAAGTTGAAATAACTGAGTGGAAAAACACCCCACGTCATCCCTCTTTTCATCATGGTCACAAAAACAAGTTTACAGTTCTAGTGGTAGCGATTGCTGGATACCCAGAGTTATACAGCCTGACGACAGACAGCAGGTTGTCGTCCTAAAATATGCCTATATTCATCATCAAGACGAAGCTCCTGGACCAACTGGCGGTACTCCCTGTGATCCACCCTCTTTTTTAGGCTCTCATGTACACACACACACACACACACACACAGATCTCCATTTCCTTGCGCCTTGCAACAAACTATTTGCTGACAGCCTCTCACCCTCAACAACAGCTAGAGGAAGTACCCTCTGCCTGAACATTTTAGGAACTAGATACTAATTACTGGGGGAAAAACAGTAGATTGATTACACAAGAAGGTTAGTGTAAGGACGTGTTAGTGTGGTTGGCATTCAATTAAAAAAAAAAAAAAAAAAAAAGCAGTGCGGTGCTGCTACGTGCAAAACGCTTTGTGTGATTGGCACCTTGGGCTCAGTGGGTACATGCTGCATAATTAGGAATCCTGTCCTTACTGTGGAGTTCAGAGCTATGTACAAGTGTTGAACCTCTGAATAAAACTTGGCTGTACTGATCGCTACGGTGCTAGCCAACACATTCACATCAGAGTTTCGGCGCTGTTGGAACGTCTATTTTTAATCACATTTGATAAACACGGGTGTTTTAAACACAGGTGTTTTCAGATGCGAGTCTTGGAGCACAGGAACACTTGGACTCTGACTATGTGTGACTGTCTCCAGTAGTATTCCTCTCACCTTGAGGGGTTTGCAGTGTTTCCTGACATATCTCCCAGAAGAGCTGTGCGCATCCCAGTCAAGTTTGCCCCGATGAACGTACCGCCGCTTCCTGTACAGCAGACAATCATTACAAGATTAATGTAAATGAAAAGAAATAAATTAACTATCTGCACATAATGTTAAGGTGGCTTTATAAATGCTATAAATCAAACACTCAGTGGTCCACATACTTGGTTTTCTGCAGGAGGTGTGTGGGGATGGGGCCCAGGACTCTCTCCATCATGGCAAGATGCTCTTTACTGTCGTGAGTCTGAAGGAGAAAACAATATTACAAATCATAAAAAATGCCATGGTAAATGTGACAGTAGTAATAATTTTTATTAAGCTCTCTGCTGTCAGGTACCTGGAAGAGAGTAGATCCAAGGTAGTACTCAATGAGTATGCAGCCTACACTCCAGACATCACAGGAATGGTCCCAGCCAAGATCTGAAAGAGACGATGTTCACTGAGTAACACATCACCATAAAAGGATCTGTCTAAACAAACAAGAAAAACAAACACGTACCTAAAATGACTTCAGGAGCACGGTAGTGACGCGTTGACACCACAGAGGTGTGGTGCTCGTGTTCATATGTGGCATTACCAAAGTCCACAATTTTCACATCTGGGTTCTTCAATGTTCGTTCATCACGTTTCTGAGGACAATAACACAACCCCGTTACACACACACACAAGAAGTTTTGGACTTAAACGCATACGTTGGCAGGTTTATGTTTCTTTTGGACACTTACCAATTCAGAGTTGTACTCCATATCATAGTCTGAATCAATGAAGAGAATATTTTCAGGCTTCAGATCTGTGTGAGTCAGCTTGTTGTTATGCAGAACTGAAAGACAAGATCACATACATTTTAAAACAAGCTGTTTTTTCCCTGTTCACATACTGTATTTTCTGTGCATGCTTGTGTTAATTACTCACATCGCACAGCCCGGATGATCTGATACGCCATATGCCGGATGTGTTCTATGGGGAAAGGCTGGAAGTTGTTTTCCTTCAGGAAATCATAGGTGCTGAGGCCAAGCAGTTCAAAGGCAATACAAATGTGGCCATGGTAGTCAAACCAGTCCAGGATGTGTACACACGCACTAGAGGAGGAGAGGTATAGCAGATGCAAAATAAGTTTCTTGCGTGGCAAATCTTGGAACATAATTTCATGTGACGAGCACAAGATGATCGGGTTTTTGCGGATTGACTTACTATCTTTTATCAGTGTCGAGGGACTTCAACTGTTCAAGCACCTCTACCTCAGACATAGCTGCCTCACGGTAGCGGTCTATGTTTTTAATGATCTTCAGAGCCACTCGAGCTCCATCACTGGAAGCACACAATATAAGTACTTTAAATACCAAACGCAGGAAGAATGAGTGAGAGAAAATATTAAAAACACTGAGCTGTGAGGAATATTTTCTTACTTAGTGTGATCAATGCATTCGACGACCTTCCCAAAGGCACCCTCTCCTAGTGTACACACAATCTCATCTACAGGAAATAGAGAGTTGAAGTTAGAAACACAACATTGACAAAGTGAAACACTGCCGTTTGACTGGTTCACTGCCTGATGTTGCATTGCTGTTTAGCTACACTACTATAAACAGGCTTCTGAACACTGGAATACAGCTCAGTACTAAATATATTACACTGACAAGCAGTATTTAACCAAAAAAAAAATGTAAGTCTATTAGCCCAAATACTTCAGCCTCTACATTAATGTTTGGAAATAAACCAGACAACAAGAGAGTGAGAGAGACAAAGTGTGAACAACAGTAGAAAAAAAAGGTATATATTCTATACATCTCGCTCTCAGCATGTCTCCACTGTGATAGATGAGGTGACCCTCGTCATCATCCTCAACACTCCTGGATCTTTTCCTGCTCCTGCGCTGATGGCTCCTCCTCTGCACCGGAACCGCCGCAATCCGCCATCACATCAATAACCCATCAGTCAGCCAGCACCAGGCCACCACAATGCGACATCGTCATTCATTCAACCAGGCCAAGGGGGGGAGGTGTAGGGGTGGATAGATTCGGCCCGTTCAGTAACACCGCCAGGCGAATGGACGGAAGGACGGAGCAGCAAATTCAAATTCAGCCCCGTCAGAGAAATTGGGCGCCAGCCACCACATAGTGTGTGTTACAGAAGAAAAACATGGCAACAAGATTTTCAGATGAGAGACTTTCTCAGAGTAGTACAGAAAAAAAACTGAACTTGATTGATTACAGTCTTTCTACATGTAGTTCTTTGTATCTCTTCCGAAACAACTTAATTCTTTACTAACACGTCCCATAACTGCCCACTTAGATTTCAGCACAAATACTGGGTCCACTTTTCGCTAGCAAATCTATAAACACTCACAATCTCTTACTTCCTGAGCCCCCAAGTCCCCTACATGTCAATATTGGATATCATGCTTAATAGTGAAGAGTGGGACACACAGAGATACAGAGAGACAAAGAGATAGGTGTTAAGCATTGGCTAAACACCTGTGATGACCCATTCGATTTGGTGGCAAAGACAGGAGAGGGGAGAAGAGGGGAGGTAGGAGGTTCTCGTACCGAGGACGACCTGTGGCGAGAGTGACTACGTCTGCGCCTTCTGTCTCTGTGCCTGCGGCTGCTTCGTCTGCTGCGACCACTCCGACCACTGCGTCCGGATGACTTGCTGTAGTGATGCCAGTCTCTGTCTTTGTCCTTGCAGGTGCCTTCACGACTGTCCTCCTCACAGGCCATGCCGAAACTGTGGTCCCCAGGGGTTCGCTCCCTTGAGTCCAGCCTCTGGTTCAAACTGCGGGTCTCCAAGTAATGCCTGCAGTCAAACAAAAACAATGACACACACAAATCAAAAACAAGGACTAGAAAGCATATGTCAGGTCAAAAGCAGCCCTGTTCCTTGTCTGTGATCAAGCGCTCAAATGAAGACTGAATATGACGGTGCTAATGGTCCGCCTGTTGCCTGACACTCTATCCCGAGCCTTTTATGTAACATTTGGAATTAGCAACATACTGATTTACAGACACCAAACACCAGGAATCCTATTCAATGAGGCTACAGTTCAGTAAGCATTTTATTATCCGTTTAATCACTTTGAAAATAGTACTTCTAGGGTTATTCAAATGCCAACATGTAATGAATGCCCCATATTTAGGCAATTTTGCCAATTATACAGCTGTCTCCTCAGCAACCCAAACCCTGCCTTCCTTAAAACTCATGCACCCTGACAGAAAGCCACATTGGCACAGTTTATGTGCGAGGTGTTGAGAGTTGCTGAAAGCTTTTCAGCACAACCTGATAGTGCGTAATACGATCTGTGATTCTACCACCTGCAGATCTAAGTACGCAAGAGGTGAACACTTATGAGGTATCATTTTTGCCAATATGAAACGAAGAGAACAAATATCTCAAAAGGAAATTTGTTTATTGCTAACATAAAAATTCCTAATACAATCAAACAGTTCCTTATAGATGCCTTGCTGTTTAACATCCTAATGTTTGCTCGTTATGGTTACGTTTGCTCAGAATGTTTCCAACCCACCCACCTAGCAGGCCATGTTAGCACCTTAGCATCTAAAAAAGACTACGAAACCCCCCAGGGCCCTAGCACCCTGGTGGTGTCAGTTGTCTTCCGGGAGGAGGTCTGCCTCTCTACAGAATTAAAATAGAGTATAACTGGAAACGTCTAATGTAACCCCTTGGGTCATCATACATGCCCACAAAAGCTAGAATTGCAAAACATTAACATTGCACATAACTTAACCAGGTGATCCTGAAATTGCAACTTGACTCCATTGCCATTTAAGGGCAAAAGGATTCATTTTAGAAAATGTATCTGACATGCCATGACAAAAACAAACACTGCAAGTTAGACACATTGGTATGTCACAGTTGTGGTCTACAATCAGGGTTGGGATTAGCACCGGCCACCAGCCAAATGTCCAAGTGGCTGCTAGATTTGCTTCACTAAATAGTTAAAAAAAAAACAAAAAAAAACAATGGTAACTGAGTGACTGGTAGATTTTGGAATCCAGCAGCCACAGTGGCAGGTGGATTAAAAAAAAAAAAAAAAAGTTAAGTTCAAACCCTGTCTACAATGTACACGGACTCTTTGATATGGAGCACATGAGCTGATAACAAATCTGAAGTCTTGTTAGCCTAACTGGAAGTTTCTCAAAACATGGCAGCACATGCCACTAAAATTCTGAAACAGTATAAATGGACTTATTTAATAGTAATGGTGCAAACTACTACTATTACTTAATATTCTTAAAACCTCAACTGGTCTGCATTTGAACAGTTGCTTCCCAATTAAACCAAAGCATCATTGCGGCCATGTTTCATGTTAAAATAGGTATTACACTTAAAGACAATTTCCAACACCATCTAATGACTGTCAACCTATCTGCCAATTTGGCTCAAGTTGCCTTTCTTGTATACATTTAAAAGGACCAAGTGAAAGACACAAGATGTCCATTTTTAATTTTCATCCTGACATTTATCACAAATTTGTCACATTTTTTTCCAATAAAGTTTATTTAAGTTTATTCACTTTATTAACCCCCCTGAGGAGAAATTCAATGTTTTCACTCTTGCTTGTCAATTACAAACAGATCCGAAAGACACACACATGCACAAACAGGACCTATACATGTACATATTGGAGACCACCAAAGGCACCACCCCCCCCCCCCCCCCAACCGCGTTTGGTGCCTTGCTCAAGGGCACCTCGGCAGTGCCCAATAGGTGAACTGGCACCTCTCCAGCCACCAGTCCACGCTCCATATTTTGGTCCGGATGGGGACTCGAACAGGCGACCGTCCGGTTCCCAACCCAAGTCCCAATGGACTGAGCTACTGCCGCCCCCAATAAATGTTTTAATATGATGGTTAAGCAACTTTTTCTACAATAAGGTCAATAAAAAGCTTTTATTTCATACACCACAGGTGGAATTTTGAGTATACCTAACACTTCATGTAACACTGTAGAACTCCTTCACTCTCATAATCTAGTTGTTGATATATTGCTCACTTCAGTTAATAGTGTACATTAAGAAAGCAAGGTCTTAGAATGTGAGTCGGCACGTTACACAAAAAATGATCGATATTTACCCATCATACGTTTTCTGGTGACGGTGAGTTTTTCTGGACTTATTTTCTCGTTCACTGCTGTGTGAATCGTGTTTCTTCCGCTTGCGACAATCCATTCTCTCTTCCCAGCTGTACTCGTCAAGCCAGACACCCGGGGAGCGCATTCGCTTTGAGTGTCGCATCTGAAAGACAGGGGAAAGACAAGTCAAACCAGAATTCCACAGAGTCATAATTGACAATATGTAATTTATCAGTCATTGAAATATTTTTGTAGCCATGTATTTAGACCCAATGTTGTGTGTAAGATATGCCAGCTCAAACTGATAGTAGTATAATCTGTATGTGCAGATATCTTAATATATGCAGAATCTGTGGCCATTGGGACAAAATTTTAGTAACTGAAGTGCTCTGGTTTATGTTTGTAGTACAAGTAGTATTGACCAATCACGTGTAAGCAGGTTTTGGTTGCATGCTTGTAAACAGTCCTCGTGTAGAATAAAAGAGGCTGAATCAGGCCCCCAGGAAACGCAGCAACTTTGAAGGCAATTTCAGATTAAATCATTTCATCCCCATTTAAGTTAGCGAAGGGCTAAAAAGACGTTAGCTGCTCAATTTCTTGTGCACTTGTTCACTGAGCCCAAAAATGTGGAAGTTCCACCTAATTTTATACCCGAGAAGTCAAACTTTTTTTTGACTCATAAACCAATGAACAACTTCCTTAGACACTCTTTGTGGGTCTATGGGCTGAATTAATTGAAAATCAGAATCCACTGGTTGTCTGACAACGGTGTAGCTTTTCCTTTCTAAGTAATCTGAATTCATATGCAGATATCCGTTTAAAGATCAGCCAAATTTCTGTCTGGATTTCAGTTGCTAAATGAGCTGTATACAACGACTAGACTAGTGCACAAAAGAGGAAGTCATGGCCTGGATAACTGCCTGCACCGGAACACCCAGAATATCAGCAGCTGCCCTCCAGGCAAATTTGTGCTTCCTGGGTAGTGAAGGCACAACCCACCCTATGGCCTTGCTATACTTGAAAATGCAAATTTGTGCCTTCCCCAGAGCCTGAATATCGTTATGAAATGATAGCCAAAGGGTTTTCACATTAAGAGTTGTATATGTGCTAAGTGTTGAAAATTAACTTTTTGTCATGGCTGCTGGATTCCAAGATCTACCAGCCACTCAATAAATTACCATTGTGTTTTTGGCTGGTGAGCGAATTTAGCAGCCACTTGCATATTTCACCAGCATTTGGATGTGGCTAATTTCCAACCCTGTAAATAATAAAAAGGGATTAAAGTTGATAATTCAAATCAGTCAATCATTTATCATGTAAAAAAAGTAACTACAAATCTTTGGCTTCAACTTCTTCCAATATTCTCATAATCAGCTCATCTATCTTTCATTTTAAACTGTAAATACAAATCTTTGCATTTTAAACTGTTGGTCAGACAAACCACACCATCTGAACGTGTCATCTTGGGCTCTAAAAATACGTTATGGGTATCATTCCTTTTGAATGCAAATTAAAACGTCAAAGTAATCAAACAATTCTTCGTGAGTCTATTCAGCAAAATACAGTGAAAATGATCGGTGGTTGCAACTCTCAAACTAAACGAAAGACAACCTTCCATATTATGATTGCATAACGTCATCTGTCTGCAAACAAATGCATAAGGCGCAAGGCAATACTTGCAAGTGTTCACGTTAACGTTATAACACAGACATTACTCAGTATTTATGTTAGCTTACTAGACATTAACTTCCACGAAAACAATGATCGGAGAGCACGAAACGCAGGGAAACTAACTTAGGCCAACGTTAATGTCGACGTTTCCACTACGCCATGATGTAGATTTCACGGCCTGACAAAATTGATGTTTAAATTCCATGTTTATCAATTGATGCATTTTTGTTAATTAATATGCAACCCAAGATGTGCTAACTCATTTGATAGGGTTGTGATTATAAGTAGTCAACTGGCTAGATATGAGCAGATACAGCAGTAAATCGTCGAATATCAGTTTGATCTCAATCCAAAGGCCCATCGAGCGCCGAGCATCCTAACTACATTAGCCACCCCTACAACAACATTACGTTAAGGCTACCTTTAACAGCTTTATACATGTTAAACTAAGATATCCCAACGTGGTAGCCACCTTTAAAATAATAGTTGCCACAACTGTAAATAGCTGCACTCATGTTTGCCCACTTACAGTACCCGAGTAAACACATTCTTGTACTTAGCCACGGCTAATTAGCCAGATCTGCCATGTTGTCGAGACGTCGAATATCGGGAATGCTAACTAGCTAACGTTAGCTTACATTACGGTCAATACACTAATGCCAAACTGTAGATAACTGAAAAAAAAGGTGGTTATTGTGATAATGACAAATTATCTTACCTCTCTTTTACAGTAATGTGATTCGAAAGAGTAGGTCTGTCAGTTATATTAAAAACTATGAACAAAGAAACTTAAAAATTCCTCCGACTGTTCGTCTTCCAAGATGGCGAGCTTCTCTGGAATCCGACAGAACGTTCTTAAACAAATTCCATGACGCAACGGACGCGACGCCTAATAACAACGCCCACTCACTATAAATTTGGGATTTTACTGTCCTGAGTACATTCTTTCAGGCACATTCAGGAAGCGCTCCGGGTACAAATATTAATAGCACTGTATGGAGTCATAGCTGTCGGTAATATTTGAAGATGAATCAGCCAAAAGTTGTTGCAGTTGTCGACAACCGTCGGGATCCAGCACAATGACTGGATCCAGTCACTTCTGTTCATGACATGTAATGTACATTTGGCTAAATCTATAACTAAGTTAATAAAATCAAGCTTAAAAAGCATGATTTTATGAAACATTGTCTGTGACTTGGAGCATGAATTTGGTTCCCATGTGTCTCAAAGGGCCCTTCAAATTACAATGGAACAACGTAACCTAAAAAATATCAGACAGTAAAGTCTAATTAATATATATATATATATATATATATATATATATATCTATATATATATATATATATATATATATATATATATATATATATATATATATACATACATATAAATTATTTTTAAAAAAGAAAAAAATGAAAATAAAAAGAAAATATTACAAAGCATAGAGGCTTCTCAATAAAGTCTGGGTTCTCTCACATAAGAAAATCTACACTGGATTATTAAAGCTGGCATCCTGAAGGCAGCAGCAGTCTTCGATTAGGTGAAAATTACAAGTACAAATACAACCAAATAATATTTCTCATTCCCTACTCTTTTACTTTGGTAATTAGATTATCTCTGCTCATATTGAAAGTAGACATATACTGATAAAAGGCATTTTGGGAAAATATAATCCAACTTAAATATCAATAAATGCTTCTGACATTACATTGGAAAAAATGCTGAATATGAAAATGTAAATGTATGGAATCTGTGACATATTGGATGTGAGATGCATCATTTTAAGTTTTTTTTAATCATCCCTGCCTTTAATTTGAGGTTTTCCTTTTATATTATATTGTTCCGTGTGTTATCTGCTATATATTGACTTCCAAGGTTATTCGTATTATTTTCTGTATTTTTTTCTCTTTTAATAAATTAAGAATCTATGGATATCTGGTTGTGGAGAACCCTCCATAGCCAAGATTTGTAGTTAAGTAACTCTGGAGCTTTGCCTGAGAGGCAATACTCAGGGTTAAAAAAGATAAAGGCAGCATATAGGTCTACTGTGCGCTTTGAATTGTGGGTAAGACATGTCTGCGCCCTGCAACATCTTTAGGACCACCTTACCTATGTGCCATAATTGAGTTATTTAACGTATCAACAAGGATTTTGAGCTGCAGACCAGTGGACATTGTTGGTTTCGTTTAAAAAGTGATTTTCAATATGTCGGAAAATACCCAGAAGGTCAGCGTTTCCGGAAATGCGCTCTCGAGAGCTGTGATTGCTGAAATGCTGGCGAAGAATTTCGAGAAACTGCCTGACATTGATCAGAAAATCTTCATGTACGGACCCTTGTATCTGGGGGGGAACGGCGGCCTGGCAGGATTGATATCCAACAGCTTGTACCGCAGGACCCTGAACGTCTCCCAGGCTGGCATCAGCTCCAGCCTGCCCATGGCCGTCCTGCCCTTCCTCACCACAGTAGCCCTGTACAACGCCACAGTGTCCAACCCCCTCATGGCAGGTGACCTCAACTGTCCCACCTGTGTGTTGATCCGAGGTGCGCTTGTTGGTGTGGTGGGTGGCGGGGTGTACCCTATCCTCCTGGCTTTACCTGTGAACATGGGGCTTGCAACCAGGTACAGCACCACACCGATGCCAGATAAGGGGAATGTGCTGCGGTACTGGGTGGATGTGTCCAGGCCGATCCTGAGGAGGATGAGGGCGGTGCTGCTGCTCCAGGCCTTCTTCGGCACCTACCTGAGCTCCAGGCACTTTGAGACTTACACCAAACTGGCCCAGATAACATTTGGCAGAGGTGCAGAGGAACTGAAAGACTAAAATGTACCCAACCTGAAAATAAACACCTTTTATATTGACTGCCAGCTACTCGTGGGTTATGTGCTTGTATGATTAATTGATTTTCTCCCCAGAAAATAAAATTAAGTGTGGACTACCTTTCTAAGATGTCAAAGTTAACATTAAATGAATTGCCTAAAATTTAAAACAGGCTTTTAAGATGATCTCCATAAGATTGAAATCATGAGATAAACCTAATGTGGCATTATAATAATCAGTTTTTATCTTTAAAATAAGAGCTTAAACAATTAATCATCTTTAGAAACATAATTGCCAACATTTTTTATAATCTACTAAGTAGTTAAGTTAACAAAGTGCCTAACATGCAGATTTATTGCTTTTCTCTATTTCATAATATTTTTAGCTTGATACTGCTTAATTTTGGACTGTTAGTTGGACAAAACAAGTATTTTGAAGAGGTTGCCTTCAGTGTTGGGAAATTATGAGGGCCGGTTTCTATTTTGTGACATGTTTTAATCAGAATAATCAACTTATCAATACAGAAAATTGGATATTAAGTTAAGTTAGTTGCTGCCCTCTTCAAGACAGTGTTTAAAGTAGGCCTGCAGCTGCCTAATTAATGTATCTTTTGGTGTCTCAGGTTTAAATTACGCACTGATTGCAGATAAAATATTTTTAATGCCTGGACATTTTTGTTCCTGATGAAACCTTTGAAAATGCCCAAGTGCAAAACACAGTGGTTGCACATCATTAAAATGTCAGGGCTCGTTTGTTTTTTTGGAAACCCTGATTCCATCCATTCATCCATGTATATCTGCTTATCTGGGGCTGGGTTGCAGGGGCAGCAGGTCAAGCAAGGCACCCCAACAAGACCCAATAAGATTCTGATCAAACCCTAACTGTTTGCATGAATTCAGTGCAATGCTTTGTTCAGTGCACAAAAACAAATAAAATCAATCAAACTAAAAACTTGTCATAAACAAAACAAACTGAAAACAATCAACTAAGCATGGTTTACTTTTATTAAAGGCTTTTTAGGAACCAGTCACACATTTTTGCAGAGATGTCGGAGCCAAAATTGTGTCTGCTTGGCCTCAATAACCATGAAAAACACTGTACACACTCCACCCTTTGAACCGCACACAGCAGTGTATGCGTGAAAGCAAAAACTTCAAAGATGAACCCGGCAGTGCGATGACACCGCTAAAAGGAGCAGGACTGATGTGATGTAGGCGATTGTCATTGAAAACACACTCTCAACACAGGCAATGTTTTATTAAAACATATCTTCACCTTGAACGGCAGGTTTGACTTCACATGTCTGGCTCTCTACAGTCTTAACTTATCTGGCGGGGGGGTGTTACAGGGAAAGCAACTGATGACAAATGAGGAGGGAGAATTAAAGTCAGTCTGTTATTGAGAGGGAAAGGTGCTTCTAAAGAGGAAACACTGACATCAATTATAGCAAACTGAATAAGACTGTTTTTCTTTAAAAACAAAAAGCTTATAATTACATATTTCCCCACAACCCTCCTCTCCGCCCACCTCCCACCCTCAAAAATGGCTCCCGAATCACAAAAAAACTGCCAAAAACAAAGCTCAGTGACGATCCCACAAAACTATAAACAACACATTTTAAGTCAGAGGAACCTGAATTGTCATGACAACCAGTGATTCATATGGCACAAGTTTCCCTCTTTAACTTTATAGATGGACAAAAGTCTCCAGTTCGTCATTGTCCTTCCACAGAATGCAACAATGCGTCATCACCACAAAGTCTGTGTCGCAGCAGTGATCTGTCTTTACAAGGTGGATACGCGTAATGCCCCTTTAAAAACACCTGTCATAGCATGCCATTGGACTTCATATTCAGTAAAGGAAAGGTACAATAAAAACTATACATCTGTCAGCACAGAAATCTCCATAAATATATTAGACAACTGAACATCAGTCAGAGAAAACTTCCTGAAGAGCAGAAAGATGAGGGGTAAATGTCACCTGTATATAATCTACACCTGGCCTCGCTCCCGTCGTGACTGTTAAGCTATACTGTAGTTGTCTTGCATTACTGGCACAACACATTGAAAAGTAGTAAACACTTTTTTTTTTTTTTTAAAACAGTTCATATTCCCCGCCCGAAATAAGATACAATAAATTAAAACACGAGAAGAAGTGAACAATAAAATAGGCTTCTCCAGTCGTTCTCATGCAAAACAAGACAGTGACGATCGGAACGGACATGAATGCATGAACATCTGGATCACAAACGCACACTCGCACACATTAAAGTACACGTGGGATAAACTGGTGAAATGCACAAGGCATGTCTTCTTCTGTTCTTCCCACGTACACACAGTTGCCATTCCTTCAGTAGACCTATAAAATTAGACAGCTGATATGGGCTAGCCAGCGCCCTTCACATCATTGTAAGTTTCATTACAGTACATTACAAGTAAAGGAGGAAGAAAAGTCAAATTAAATACCTAGACAAGGCTTTGGACTAGAGGGGGGGGGGAGCAAATACAAAAACAACGATCAGTAGGAATTTTATAAAGTGTTTTTCCCTGTAACTGTACTCTCTATAGTAGTAAACATATCTTCACAGAGTAAACACACATCGAGGGAAGGGAGGGAGGGAGAGGCCGTATCCTCTCCAACACACTGTACCTCATCACTGATAGTAAATATGCTGCAAAGGCATTTTGCTCCAGTTTCCATAGCTTAACTTTTCAACTCACTTTTTTCGTGATTTGTTCTTTTGAATTCTTTTTTTTTTTTTAACACTCTTCTTGATGAATCCTGTTCATCGTGTTTCTTTTTTTTTTGTCTTCATAGAAAAACACCTAAGTACCAGCTAGGTTCCTTCACAGTTCATTTTAGTGCAATGAGAACACACGCTCCCTCGCTGGCGGGAGGGTCAGCTGCCGTCAGTGCCTCATGTCTTTCCCAGAACGTTAGACCTGACGGGAGAGAAGAGAAGAAAGGTCAATGGAAGGACAGCGTGTTGGTAGATACAGCAGCATCTCTCATGTCATGTGACACGTGTTATAACTCTTACCTGAGTGCTTTCCATCTGTCTTTCTCGACCTGGTTCTCTGGACTCTCGCTCTCGTAGGAGGCGAGGTAGAGACCTGGGGAAGAATGGGGAAAAGAAATGGTTGGGAAGCGGGTAAAGAGGATTGGTTGGTCAGAGCAAACTATCACGAACTAAAGTAAAAATATATATCAGCACATGCAGAGGAGGTTCTCACCGTCCTCGCTGAAGATGGGAGCAGTGTGGAGGTAGTGTAGGATGGCCCGGTCCTCCTCGAATGGACACTCCACCTGTTTCCATGTTATGAACTCCCCGACCTGCCGTGCCAACTCCACAAATTTCTAAAACATTTAAAGTCAGCCATCATGTTAGTCAAATTATTTCTTAATATTTTAACAATAACTCTGAAGGCCGTCTGTCATTTTGACAGGTCCGAACAATTCGAACACCTCTCCAGTTTTGTGTGGATATTAATGTGCTACTGTCTAGTCTTGTCTTTGAGCTCATGTGCATGACCTTGTTGTCGAGCTGGCTTTAGTAATCGCATTGGTAGGCTGCTTTTTATTATGCTAACTTGTGCTTCCTTGCATCCTCACCTCCCATGACATGAAATGATCCCCCATATCTGCCATCATGGAGGATCTTCCAATCCCTTAAATACACCACGAGGAGAGTGAATTGAGGAAGCTAGCGAGGGAGCTTAAAGCACAGATGTATCCTGAACGTCTATTCCTCGCATCTCTCTCTCACATCCTTGCTGGAGATGCAAGGAAGTGTCACGAGTGAGGGGAGGGGGAGACACATTAGCATAACGAAAAGCACCCTTAATCATTACCACTGCAGCAGCAGCAGCTGTCCAGAGTTAATAGTATACCATCATTTATTATTACGACTGAATTTTTACGACCCTATCCACAAAAAGGCGACTGGCTCACCTCAAAGTTGACGTGGCCGTTGGGCAGTCGATTGGCACATCCTTCATTCAGAAAGTAAATATCTTTGATCAGCAGACTGAAGAAGGGAATCACAATCTGAAGACAGAGAGCAGGCAGGGAGATATAGATGTGATTATGAACATAAATGATTGAATCAATGCCAGCATGCTTTCAGAGTGATGGCAGCGACGTGACGCCGAGCCCTACCCTCTCCCTGTTGCTGTTGGCAGTCCGAGAGCGATGGGCGGCCCCCCTCAGAGCTGTCCTGTAGTTGTAAAAGTTTCCCGTAGGATCCATCTGATGCTGTCAAATCAAACGGCAACAAGGAACATGCTGTCAGTTTCAAGTTATTACCTGTCTTGTACCTCTCAGACGGTGAATACTTGGGCTGTGTTTACCTCCAGAATGAAGAACTTGGCAGTCTTGGCTTTGCCCCAAGTCTTCTTCAGCCGTGACACAGGACTCATGTTCATACCGGCTACAGCAGGAAATGGATTTCAGCTATTAATACCTCAGTACCAGGTCATGCAGGAGAATTCTCAGTACTATTACTCTCAGATATCAAAAAATATGACTCACAGATGATAGCCATGAGGGAGTTGAAGTTTCCAATGTTGAAACACTCTCTGGCAACATCGATAAAGAACTCTATTACCTGGGCCCTCTGCTTCTTCTTCGCTGGCTGTCAAAAAAAGGGACACATTTTTTTTTTTGTTAGATATTTCACTGTACGGTTATCTGCTCCAGGCACACTACTGCAAGAGTTAACATCACATAGCCTATTTGTCGGTGAAGATTCTCAGTCATCCAGGTCATGGTAATTGTAAATGCTAATATCGTAGGACTTGCTTGCATTTCTTGAAGACGTTTCACCGCTCACCCAAGAAGCTTTTTCAGTTCTAAATGACTGGTACGAAGTTGCAAAGTTTGCGACTCTGAAACTAAGAGCTCACGTGACCCCTACGACTCTGCAAGGGTTCCCACCCACACAGGGTTTATAGTCTGCTACTTCGTACCAGTCATTTAGAACTGAAGAAGCTTCTTGGATGAGAGGCGAAACGCTTCAAGAAACGCAAGCAAGTCCAGTTGCCTACGATATAGCACTTACAATTACATAGCCTACACTGCTACATGTAGCTACATGCTAACGCCAGGGAAACGTGTAATGTTGGTTGCCAGTGTTGTAAATTTCTTCCTGATTTCGAATCTAATTCCTGCTGGAACATGTCCGGCTGTGTTTAGAAGTTTTTATTGGTGATTTGTCATGGTACAAAAGGCCGGTATTCTCCGTTACAGTCATTCAACAGATGCAATCATGTTGCAGAGGAGAAGGGTCTCGCTGCAGTCTCGCAGACTAACGATTGTAACAATAGAATTGTCCCTAGTTCATGTTGTTCTGGGGACTGTTTTGTGTGTGACACAGTGTAAGAGCAGTGAGATCTACAGTAGTGAGAGCCAAATGTGTTGAATGCAGGAATTAAATACAGCCCCTCATTGCTGAGAAGAAGTTAAGATGTTGTCCTTACTGTATAGCTTATAAAGAACAGATTAGAATGAAACACCGATTTCAATGCCTGGCCCCTACCATCCTAACTCCTTGGACTTCCTTTCCTAACCCTAACCACAGCTAGGTGCCAAACTGTAGAAAAAGAAGAGCTGACCAATCAGAGCAGACGGGGCTCTTTCAAAAGGGAGCTTAAAGAGACAGGCCCTGAAACACAGCCTTCTCAAATGTTGAGTAC